>NC_054594.1:41275683-44135846 GCF_004785595.1 Juglans microcarpa x Juglans regia
TTCTCTTGATATTCTCCAGAGCAGAACTTTAACGTTGGGATGGATGTGATATTATCGATGGTGGAACAGAAGGAAGATATTGCACTGTTGGCTTCCGAGGATGCACATAGTACAAACAAACCACGGCACAACCTTAAACTTGTTTACTGGCCTGTATTTCATTCCCAATGAACACCTACAGTACTGTACGATTCGCACGAAAAGTAAGCCCACTTCTATTCAAGCACAGAACCATATCCCCAGAACCAAACACGTGATCTGATGCCTCAAACCTGGCTGGCTCCATTTCCTAGTCCTGCCACTGTCTACGTCCTGCACATGATCTTTGTTTTTCGAGGATACCAACGAATCTGATCGGTCCTCGTGTTGGTAGCTAGATCCCTGACGATCACCGGGTGTGATCACATGCATGGATCTGTTACGACGATTAATTCTTAGATTCTCACACTCGTACTCCTGCTGGGAAAAGTTGAGATCAGACAGCAGAATTATAGATGAACAGAAAAGTTAATTTGGTGCAATTTTTTTAGTTTAATCAGATTTTGGGTTGGTCGGAATTAATTGAGAAATGATATGTATAAGTCACGAATAGGTAAATTTTATATTTTTTTAAAAAAAGTAGACTACACCTAAAAAACATATAAAAAAAAAAAACTATTTTTTATTAATAGGATCTACTTTTTTACAAAAATTTATATGTGACTTGTACTTAGCATTACTCAAATTAATTAGCTACATGTTACTGTTGAATGCGTGAAAGATGTTGAGAAAATCATCTACGTTATTTTTAACCCTTAATTAGGTGTCAAGTATTGGATAAAGGGAAGCATTTGGGCATTATAAGTTGTGAAAAGTGTAAAAATCTTATTAGAAATTATATATATTTCTAATGATTTGATCTGATTAGAAATTATTTATTATATTTTATTTATAAATCTATCATGTAATACCACATCATGAGAAGATAGAAAGTTAATAAATAAATTTATAAGTTGTGAAAAGTGTAAAAATCTTACCATTTATTGCATCATGCTTGCATTATAAATGATTTGATCTGATGCACTTAAATAATTTATTGAGAAATGATTTGTATAAGTTACAAATAGCCTTTGGGCATTATAAGTTGTGAAAAGTGTAAAAATCTTACCATTTATTGCATCATGCTTGCATTATAAATGACTTGATCTGATGTGCTTAAATAATTTATTGAGAAATGATTTGTATAAGTTACAAATAGACAAGTCTCATATTTCTTAAAAAGTAGACTACACCTAAAAAAAAAAAAAAAAAAAAAAACTAACTATTCTTTACTAGCAGGATCATTTTTTTACAAAAGGCTTGTATGAAATTTGTACCTAACATTACTCAAATTAATGAGCTGCATGTTACTGTTGGATCCAACAGTAACAAATGCGCGAAAGATGTTGAGAAGATCATCTACGTTATTTTTAACCCTTAATTAGGTGTAAAATATTGGATAAAAGGGAAGCCTTTGGGCATTATATATAAGTTGTGAAAAGTGTAAAAATCTTACCATTTATTGCATCATGCTTACATTATAAATGACTTGATCTAATGCGCTTAAATAATTAAAGATGGTCAAATGATATCTCTGTATGTTCCATCAAAGAAAATTAATCATCATAATAGCAAGAAAGAACACCTCTCTCAATGCCTCACCATGCATTAATAGCTAGGTAAACGAACAGAAACCCTTGCCTTAATCAGAAACTATAAGTCCCATTAATTAATCTCATCCTCATGATTTTTTTTTATTTTTTTAAAAAAAAGTTTAGTAAAAACATCGAAAGGTGGGTAGAAGATTGATGGAATAAATTAATATAGACTATAATGAACAGATCCGGAGACAAAAAAAAAAATCTTTCATAGATTATTAATTTTGGGAATTATATATTGAAAATCTTGGATCAAGACTCAAAGAGAGACACAAAAGACTAATCATTGCACAAAAGTCTAGTGAACTCATGTAAACAGAGGAGAAAATATTAATTGTAAGGATGATTATAATTAAGAGTCTTGCATGCAGGAAACTAAAACCGTTTCACGGCCACATAATCCCATATTGCCCCCCAACCCCCACACAGACATCATTGGAACAACTTATAGTTATCGTTAAAATTGTTTTATCTCAAACGACCCAACCATAAAATGTACAGCTACTACGTCTACTGATCGATCAGATCATGTGTAGAAAGAAGTACCATAAAATTGTTTTTTAAGTTCATGAGAGTCGTTATCACTAGTGACGTTTGACACTTTATGCACGCTCACAAAGCCAAAGGCATGCATGGAGTTAATTTCCACCGTGATCAGTTGCATTAATTCTCAGTGCATCATCACTACTACTGAATTAATTAATTAATTAATTAATTAAGCATCTTTGAGCTGAGCTGGATTATAATGAGTGGAGTGGGCATGAAGCACAAGCACCTATTCATTTTAGGATTCAACCACAAAGTAATGAGAAATTATCGAAGCCTAGCTACTTACTATCATAATTAATTTCCTTATCAAACTTGGAAACAAAATTATCCACTGATCTCACTCCATCGCTAGAATCAAAAACCTTCGTATCTTTGATTTGTTTCCTTCCAATATTTCACTCAGACTGCCTTTACTCCTTTTTAATCATCCCAAGCACACGGTTCTCAGCTGAGTTAGCTTGCTTGGGAATTGGGAAAGATCCTATTTTTGCTTATTATTCCCAATTAAGCTTCAGCTCAAAACTACCTACATTCAGCACATTGCTTGACCCTTTGGCATATTCTCTCTCTCTCTGAAACAAGGTGAAGGTTGGGTTGTACGAGTCCTTGTGGGGTAGAGCTGCTGCAAATGCGTGACAGTCACAGAGAGAGAGAGAGAGAGAGAGAGAGAGGAAAAGTGTTGGTGGTGATCCCGAGGTATGGGAGCATCCAGGTCTAAAGTGAGAAGCAATTACACAGACGACAGAACAAAAGCCGCTCATCCTCTAAAAAGAGAGAAGGACAAGGAATAAAAACCCTCCTCCCTTCCCCTATCTTCTTTCGATTCCTCCGATTTATAAAAAGGGAGGATGTGAGCTCTGCCTTTTGCTTGTTATTTGAACACAATCGCATGATTAAGTTTTCTAAATTCGAATGACGGGATAAAAAGAGGTGCTCTTGCGTCTTGCCCTTTTTAAGTTTTGGCATCTACCCCATCTAGTGAACATTTCAATATCATCAAGGAAGCATTTCAAGCTCCATTTTTATCACATAAATGCATTACCAACAAATCTTTGGAGTTCTAGGAGAAAAAGATAATTATGATATCCAAATGAAAAATGGAATATGTGTAAGATTTCAAGCAACAATAGGATCAGCTTATTTAAATTAGGAAGGTTAAACCCCATCTATTATGAAACTCACTGTGAGGATAATTTAATATTCTGCAATCGGAAAAGAAGCCAGACCAAATCCAATGCAAACAAGTAAAAAATGATGAATGCATCTTCAGCCCCTCTAGGAACCTCAACACCCATTACAGGGATGATCATCATTTTCAAATATTTTCCATTACAGCTATGGACAGTATTTGGTTCCTTAGAAATAAGATCATTCATGAGGCTTTTACTCCCAACATTGAGGTCTTTGTCTCTAGTACACTAAAGATTTATAAAGAACACTGATGCATGGGAGCAATAAACAGGTCAATGAAAGTCACCAGCAGAGAGCCAGACCCTGAGACCATCACCCATTAACATTTGACGTGGCGGTAAGAAGCACAAGCAGCACAGCAGCAGCCATATGAAGTTCAGAAGAAGGCTCAATAATATTTGTAGAGACCAGACACATTCAAAGTCTAAATCCAAATCTGGGAGAAGCTATGACAATGTACATTGATGTAAAGGAAGCAAAGGAACGGCAAATCAAAAAACTCTCAATTGCTGGAGACTCATTAGTGACACTACAAGCTGTGAATGATCCAGACACTACAGCAGATTGGACCATACAACTGAATGATATCACAAACACACTGCAGTACTTCAGAAGCTGGGAAACCAGGAAAATACATCGAGATTTTAATCGATGCGTGCATTCCATTGCGCAATGGGCAGCTTCCAATAGTTTCTATGAAAGCATACCCTTATCTCAATTCCTCTGTGGATGTTAAACTTCCATAGTGGAAAAGATCCACCTTCAATGATGTAACTATTAACTATTTCCTACATTTTAGTTTGTAAGACTCTGTGAAAGGTTGGATATATATTATTGAAATTATTGCAAAAAAAAATGTAAAAAATGATAAAACTTATAAGCACCACCGGCCACATTTTATAGAAACGAAATCAATCATTCATTTCACAAAAACTGAAAATTTTCTTTAGCTACTACAAACCCTAACAGGCAATGGGGTTACCGGCAATGGGGTTAAATTCACATTTGCTCTCAGAAGTTGGCTGTCCAATTGAGATGACCCAGTTCGGCCTGTTGATAGGCACCCACCTGTGAACCAGGGGCAGCTGCAGCCACACCAACCCCAACATTACCACCCATAGCAGGTGCTAAGTGGTGTGGATTAGCAATTGCAGCCGGCTGCGGAGGAGGATGGTACATACCCGGAAATTGCATGTGAGAAGATTGTGCAGCAGCTGCATTAAAGGAAGCATGACCTGTGTGGGATGGCATATATGCACCATGGGGTGATTGCGCTGGCATGTTGTAGTATGGAGTGGATTGCATACCCGGCAGCTCCCTTGGGTTCTGAATCCAATGCATACCCGGAAGCTCCCTAGGGTTCTGAATCCAAATTTCAGATGCCTCGGCCTGCCATGTCAATATTGAATAAAAGAAATTATATTATTTTTTAGTAAACCAAAAGATAAATAATCCGACCAGCCAGATTAATTACATTATAGACCTGTTCAAATACAACTGAAAAAAAAACAAGAGATGCATTAAAACAACTCCCAAATGTACGACAGCCCAAATTTATTTGATTAAAAATCCACACCAAAAGACAAAAGGAGAAAGCTATGCATGCCCAAAGTCAAGGTCGACCCTCAGTGGACGTCTCTAATCCAAGCACATGTGAGATTGCAGATCAACAAAATAAATAAAAAATCATATCCACTGAACATTTTTTACAAAATTCAAACAAGCTGTTATGACCAGTTTTATAATTGAACAAGTCAGGATCCTCACAAGTAGTTAGTACCTATAAATGACAAGCTAAATGATAACAATCAACCTCGGAAATTTAAATTACTTTCCTTCCTTTTTTTTTATTGGCACCGGGTATCCGGAACAAAGTTCAGACTAATGCTGAGGGTGCACAGGCTCTCGATAATGAGTTTCCCACAAGTGCACCTCAAGCAATTCAAGATAAAAACTCCCCCAGTCTAATGGCTCCTTGAAATTGTTTGCACCCAAGGATTCATCCTTAGACCTGAAGGAAGCATACCATCAAGACCAAGGCTCTTACCACTTGAGTCATACCCTAAAATTACATTATGAGTGCAAGTTTCAGAACCAACCTGCTTCTTTTTAAATGGAGACATTAGGCACCAATAGGATTCACTTACGACATAATAGGGAGTGTCCATAAATTACAAGTTTATCCAGTGTAAATCTCTAGATGAACTCTTTGATACATCATACAAATCCATAAATAAATTAAGCAAGAAATGTAATTTTACCTGTGGATTTGAGACATAAATGTTGCTATCTTTGTATTTGATTCGAGATGAATCTTCGAGCCCAGTTGCACCACCAACCACACCAGGAGCATTAATATACCCAGTTGGATTGGTAAAATTCCCAAACCCTGAGGGATTGCCAGCCAGAACAGGCTTGAACTGTTGAACTCCATACTTCATGCTGCTTGCATTTAGATGTGAACTACCTCCCGACATCAGCAAGTAACTGCTACCATTTGATGGGTGGGGATAGGCAGGGTTGCTAGAATAGCCAGGCATGGCCATAGGCGAAACATAAAGTGGGGGCAGGAATTGACGGTATGGCAAAAGATTGGCGAAATGGGGAAAATGAACTTGCGGGTACATCTGTGCTACAGATGGCTGTTGCTGCTGCTGCTGCTGCTGCTGTGCCATGGCAATTGTTGATGCAGGGATGCTGTTGGCTGTATGTGAACTTAAAGCCTGTATTCATAAGATAATAAAAATACATCAATTAAACTGGTATCGAATACAAAGATGTTTGGTAGGTGTGTACAGTACAGGTTATATCCAAACCAGTTCTACATTTCACTTTTAATGTTTATGGCAAAAGAGAGAAGCCCATTACATGAAAACTACACTTTTATGCTCATAGAACATTAAAGATTATACTTTTTAAGTAATAATCAAAATTTGGGTAACTTAATAAAGTTCTTTAATCATTACTACTAGGGCCAGTGGGCAATCGGTCATTTATGTTTTGTAAAATATTCTCCTTTTTAATTACCTACAAAAATGAACAGAACATTACAGCCAAAAGCCCCTAAAAGATGAGAAGTATCCGAGCCACTTTTGTTCATCCACCAAAATAAACATCTCAACCAAATAGAGTTCTGTTTTCATACAAGTGTACAGAGTAATGAGCATTAATCTATGCATGTCTAACAATAAATCAATTAAATTTACCTCCTGAGGAGATTGTAAACCCTGGCCCCGCATGGTTTCATCCATTGTGGGTCTAAAATAGGGTATATCATAACCGGTCTGAGGATCATATGCCTGCTAGAAAACCAATACACATTATAATGGAGGATGATAAGAAGTGAAAGGACATAAATGCCACAGCATCAATAACATCTAAAATAAAGCCCACCAAATTAGCTAACATTAAATGTAAAGTAGCAATTTCACCCCTCCACAGTCAGAATCAAGTTTGGCAGATAAAGCCAGAAATCTAAATCATGAACTCACCGAAAACCCCGGTAGTTCGGGAGGATCTTGATGCTGTTGCGACTCTGAAGGAGCATAAGATGGACTGTTCTCTCGAACCAATCCAATATCTGCATAATTGTCCAAATTCTGAGGACTTGAGGACTCTTTCTCATCAGGCAATTGATGCTCAGAATCCACTACAGAAGCTGAAGAATCAGATCCAGAATTTCTAACTTGGCTATCATGTGCCTCTGCCAGCCTGCTGCCAGAAGCATCATCGCCAGAAGACTCTGGAGCTGACACCGACAAACTGCTATCACGAATTAACAATTTAACATATTAATATTTGCTAAAGTAAATTACATACCAAGTGAATTAATTACACATTATATTGAGCTGAGATGATCCCCAAATATTTAGAATGTTGAAATAAATTTTGAAAAAGAGGGTTTCAAGACAAAAAAAAAATCATATTTCAGATGCCCTAAGGTTTTCACCGTCCCTTACGTAAATAATTTAGGTTGTGTTTGGATATAAGAATTTGGATTTGGATTTGAACCAAAGTCAAAACAACCTTTTAAGCTTTTCAAAATACTGGATTTGAAGTCATGGCTTGATTTAAAATCCAAATATCCAAATTCTAAATACAATCCAAACAAGAAATTTGAATTTTAAGACCCAAATCCAAATCCTTCGCCCCAAATCCATGCATCCAAATGACAATTAGTGAATTATAAAAGTAACACCAACCTCGTAGCAGGTTCTACATTTGATTCTTCTGTAGTTCCTACAGCCTGCAGTCCAGCAATAAGATTTCTTGAAGAATCAAACTCTGTCCCAATGCTTCCAAAAGTGAGCCGACAGCGATCAGTCTCAGGGACTCGAATATGCTGTGCTATGATCACATTCTGATGCTCATTTATGTTTACACTAGAAAGCTTATCTTGCAACTTAGCAGTTTCAGAATCCAAATCCTTAGAATTCTCAGCAGAAGGTGAACCAGATTTTGTAGGTGTTCCAATCACCCCGGGGCTACTAACAGTCGCCTTTTGGCTTGATTTAGGTTTCCACTCTATTTTATGATGGGCACCTGCAACAAAAGTTAGGGTCAATTCTCTTCCAAAAGTAAAAATAAGATAGATCCCCCCCCCCCCCCAAAAAAAAAAACCCTTCCCCCCTGCTTTTTCTTTACCTGCTAAAGTACAGATCATTCATTGGCGGCTAGTAAAATGGACAACTATTGCCAATAAATTCAAAAGCACTCATCAAAGTAAACAAACCATCAAATGGAAACAATCAAGGGAATGAGTTATGCAGCTACTTTCATGCGTTAATCATTAATCAAAATGTTATAACACCCTGCAATACCTGAGAGCTTAATGGTGCATAGATAATGCATCATAAAAAAGGAATAATATAAAACATTTTCTGTTGGAGAAAATGCCAGATAAAAGAAAATTTTTCGTCAGGAGAAAAAATAACAAAAAATGAACCTTCCCATCCAATGCCATATCATTGACAATATTAGCTGTAAGCAGCTTACCCAATTGGGCTTTGCTAAAGATAGAACTTAAGCTTCCCATACTCCAAACAAATAAAACCAAAAAATAAGCTACTTAAGTTCTCTATCCACACTGTAAAGCTAACTTTCTTAAACAGGCTCTACTAAACCACAAGCATTAGAACAAGTTTTAACCTGGGCCTTAGATTACCCCAATTTTTCATGACACTTTGACTAGCACACCATTAAAACCCTCTATAATTTTCACCAACTTCCAGTTATCAAAATCAAGGAAACCAAGACAACTTCACTTTCCAGGAGCATTTAGTGTAAAAAAAGGCTCAATTATTACAATTCTACCTTTTTGATGACCCACAGGTTGTTGATGTGGCCTGCCACTATACTGGTTGCTTAAGAATGATCTGCTTACTGACATGCTGGCAATAACAGAATCAGTTGCAGTTGTTTGGTTGAGGTGGTCAGTTCTAGAAATGGCATTGAGAGGTCGTGATGCTTCTGTAGAACCATCCTTTCCCAAAAGTGACTTTGAGAAAGAACTACTAAGCGCAGTGGACATTTTGACAGAATTGTCAGAATGCTGTCTGCGAACACCAACAACACCAACTTCCCGTTTAATAGCTCCAACAGTGCCTGAAGACCTGGAATCTGGAGATGGCACATGAACTGGATCTGTGGAAGAGGAATACACCCCAACAGCAGAACTGCCTGATGCCAGAGTTGCAGGACTTGGTTGGGAGTTGTTTGACTTTGCTGCTTGCACCCGCAAATTTGTGCTGGGAACTGATGCCCGCTTTTCCTCTAGTACCTTCCCATCACTGTCCCTTGAACTGGCATCTCGAGCATGTCTAGGGTGTGAATCAACTGGCCCATTCAAAGTCTGAGATGAACTCCGTCCATCAGAAGGCTTCTGACTACCTGAGGTTTCTGCAAAGCTGCTTAAAGAGCATTACAAGGACCATATATCAACATCATGATTTTGCAGTGCAGCAGATGTGCTTAAGTCAGGTAATGCTTCACTCCATCTCCTTCACAACATTTTTCAAATTCACTGTCCTCAAAATCTATTTCTGCCTCCAAAAGGACCCTCATTTTGTTGTTATTGATTATTTTGTTGTTATTGATTACTTATAAAAAAAAATGTTTTTTTTTTATGAGTAAAATAAGTATTTATTCATCCAAACAATCAATGTTATTGTTTGGATGAATAAATGTTACTTGTAAAAAAAAAATGTTATTGATCATTTTTCTCATCCCTCTACTTTTTGGCGTAACTCCTAAAACCATGATCTCCCTTTGTGCTTCTATTGCATTTTATCAAATTTAGCGTATTTAAAAAGGAACCATTAAGATCAAGTGATATTGGTGTTTTCTCTCTTAAAAAAACAAGGAACATAGCTAGGAAACTGACTGTCACAGATAATCTGGACATGCAGCCAATAAATTCTTGGATCAACATACTGCCATATTTAATGGTGGGTGGAGCACAAATACAGAACTACGAGTATTTATGGGGAGAAAAGAATAAAAATAATTTGAAGTATAGAATATTACCCCTTTGTAGGAACATTTGATATCGCTTTCTCATTGGTATATCTAGTACATTGTGGTGAACTAGACTTCACCTCTTTCTCCGTGTTTTGATTAACTCTGTTATCTCTCACAACACAGAACTTGATGCCTGCACTCAGCAAGAATCTACCGATCAACAAGTAGTCCATGGCACGCTAAACAGAAGCAACAAAAGCAGTGATCCATTCCATAAATAGTCTGGGGGATGCATAAAACCTCATACATAAATATGTAAAAAATGTACAACGAAACCATAAAGCTTCATGAGATGCATAACAAGAAGAGCAATGCTGGATAAATGTTTGGATGTAGCAAGTATAAAGTACCATAAGTATGACAGGAAATATTAGCGCAAGAACATAAAAACGAGACTTGGACAGGGATCCATCAAAGCTCACTCCAACTTTTTTTATTGGAGCCACTCTAAACTAATTAATACTTATCACTTCGGTTGTTAGTACTCCACTCATGCTGGAAGCACGTTCACCATTCACCATTCACCTAACAGTGAGCTTAACCTTTCAAAATTATTAATCTAACAGTATGTTTATGGGTAATCAACCATTATATTCGATGAGTTCACTTAATTCAGAAAGATGTATACATGTGTATAGCAAAACCAGGAATTGTAAAATCAGAAATTGGCAACGTAATGTGTTTTACACTTATATACCATGTAAAATATTAAAGTCAGCATCTCACCGGACTGTTAATTATAAATAAAAAAAATAAAAATAAAAAAACCAAAGAGAAGGGATAGGTAGGAAGCATATTTGCCGACACTAAACTGAAAGTGGAGTACCCAGTCTAAAGAATTGTCATCAGCACTACAACTGACCAAAGCAGTACCTTGTCTGCATTGATTATTAAAAATAAAATAAAATAAAATAATTTAAAAAAAAAAAAAAAAAAAGATTATCAACACTAAAACAGAAAAAGAGGAGTACCTTGTCTTAAATTACCAGGTAAAACATTTCGTGTGTAGCCTCCTCTTCGGACATTACGATGAGAATGTGTAGAAAATTTCATCTCTTGACCAACATTCTCAGAATGCCTACATGGATCCTTTGAGTCCTTGTACCCCATACTCTACATGCACAAACAGTTGTTGATAAGATGTTACCTGGCTCAAGATTTCTCCTAAACAATTAAAAATTTCAACTAAAAAGGAAAATAGAACAAAACTAGGTGAGGCATAAACAATAATAACTATCCTAAAAAATGTCATGGGGAAAAATGAAGATAACAAAACGATATCTAAAGCATCCTTAACTCATATACAAGTTTTTCTTTTCTAAGCCCATATAGAAGTTTTTCATCAAAGAAGAAAAACTGCCCACAGAGGGAGGAGCTTATTTGGAAGACGATAGACAAAAATAATCATAAGAAAAATGTCATGACGAATAAAAAAACATTAAAGCATAAAAAAGTGCCCCAAAAATATACACACTTTTATAGGTAAAATCATAAAAATAAATGGTGCCTCAAGGATAAATGTCTAATCCTATTATTGATCATTTGCACATGCCTTCAGTCTCCTCATAGAGACCCATGGCATTTTCCCCAAACTTAACAACCAAAAATGAAAATAAAGAAAAAAATAATCATGCTTGGATCATAGAAGACGAAAAATAAATCAGATATTTTTTTGAAATATTTTCAGGGCAATCACATCTACACGGTCAAAAAGGTAAAATAACGCCTCCACATCCTCGAACAAATAGAAAGTGATGCAAGAATGTGGAACGGGAATTAGCTATAAAAAAGTCCATACCTCCTTTTTCTTCTCTCTTTTCCTCCTCACCTCATGAAATGGATCTGAGTAAAAATTAAAACATAAGTACATTGCATTAAAACATGAATAAAATTCTATCAAAGCATGCTAAAAAGTTCACAGTACACGGACAATAAACTACAGCTCTATAAAAGAGAGGAAATGGCATAAAAATTTGTAAAGTTCACATCTCCAAGAGGTCATCTGCAATGGTAACTAGTCTTGTCAAAACTTGCCCAAAAAAGTCAGTCATTATAAATAAATGGATTTTTTTTCAATTGGAAATTATAACACCACGTAACCTCCAAAGCAAGATTATAAAGTAGAGAGATTGAACCCATGACAATTGGTCAGCACCAGAGTTCCAATAATTTGCAAACTTTCTAATGAATTGTAATTCAGGAACAATCTAACGCATCGTGTTGGAGAACAAAGTATTTTACAACATTAATTCCAACACACTTGGGAAATCAAGAAATTTCCTGCCGTCTCTCTCTTTTTTTTTTTATAAGAAATTTCCTTCCGTCTCTTTCCTCTACGAGTCTTTAGTATTAGCTATAAATCATCCTACCCTACATTACACACTCCTCGGTTAGCTGCACATCATGTGACATGGGTAAGGCTAGGTCTATGTAAGGTCTCTCTCAGGTATCAAGGAGGGAAAGACAATCTATCCAAAGTATTATCTATTTTTCTACAATTATTAAGCAAGAAGAGTAATGATAATAGGACTTGTGAATGAGTTTAAAACAAAAATGATTAAACAGTACTAACAAAGAGGGCATAACTAGCAATGCCCATCAAACATACCTGAAGCAGAGTGTCATTAACATACTGAAAGTGGCAGTAGGTAGTATATGAGCCAAAAAAAAAAAAATCATATCGGTACTAAAGAGCCAAACTTTACAAAGAAAATAGCCTGTCGTCAGTCCAAAACCCAAATTCCAAGCTTGGTTATCAATGAAATAACAATCTCCATTGATTGAAACCCATCAAAAAGCAAAGAAAATACGCTAACGATCCAAACAAACAATATAAAGACAAATGTGAACCAATAACACCATTAAACTTCCCAGAAAAAGTCAATATATTTTTACCAACTTCCAGGATCAAAAAATCAGCGAAAGAACAAAAACCCATTAAGCAAAAGAAAAACACAAACCAAGACAGACACAGCGAAAGCCAGTATGAGCCCTACCTTGGTTGAGTAATTTCTGTGCGGTTTCATTAGGATCCATGTTAGTTTCCTTCAGGACCGCATAGATATCCAATTCAGAGTGATTGCCCACAATTTCCTTGATTGATTGGATGGTCTTGCGCACACGCGCAGACAGTAACTGAGTTTCACTGCCCTCAACTGCCGAGCCGCCAGAGACCATCTCAAACTCTGTCGGAGAGAAACCCTAAAAACCCCCGACGCCAAAAAAAAAAAATCAACAAAATATTACGCTATTTGCGTAAAATATACACGCATAGATAGCAATCAAAACCCCAATGTTGTTGGGTGAGAAACTATGGTTAGGGTTTTGGTGGGAATATGACAGAACGGCTTAGGGAGAGGGCCAGAGGGGTGGGGGTGGAGGGGGGAGGGGGTGGTGGTGAAGGAGCGAGGGTTTTGTAAACGTTTACTTGGAGAAGTGGGGGAAAATGTTAGTTGGGCATTAACCCTTGACTTTCCGAAAATTTGCGTTAATACCTCCCATCTCTCTCTTCCCGAGTGCGAGCATTACTACTCTGATTTGAGTAAGAAAAAGGGATACTGTGACTGTGGTTTTGGGCCCCCTAGTAATGTGAGAACTAAGCAAGCAATGGGCTGGTCCAATCCAATTGGATTTTTAAAGCCTCCAAAATCTTTTTTTATTATTATAATAATAATAAATTAATAATACCTTTATTCTGAAACACGACAAATTTGGATCAAAGAAAATATTAGTTTATCCCTCACTTTACTCTCTTGACCGTTTGTATATTTAATTTTTTTTTATTTAATAATTAAAAAAATAATTTTTAATGTATTAATACATTCTTTTTATTTTTAAAAAATATGTAAATATGTTAAAAAAATATTAAAAAAATAAGAAAAAAAAACCGACATTTGTGCCAGGCGGCACACCCAACTGTCAAAGCTGGGCGAGCCTAGCAATACGATGAAATCACAAAAGTCACCAATCAAATTGCACTCCAAACTAAACAATAGATATATGAGTAAAGCTACATAGAATCCACTGTAGCAGTGCACTCGTTGCACACGCTACGTGGCTTCTTCTTCAAATTTTTTTTCACGCTCGTTTTATTTTTACCCCAACAAATACCCAATTTGAAATCCGAAGCACATCCCGCGTCTGCAGCACCCGCGTCGCCCAGCACCTGGGTCGCCTGCCGAGCGCCACTCCGCGACGGCCATCACTCGGTCCAGCGCCACCCCGCGCCGCCCATCCCTCTGTCCTGCTCCACGCCTCGTTCCTCCTTTGTCGCCCCTCGAATTTACACATCCCGCGTCACCCCAGCATAAGTGTCACGTCGTCTGCCCAGCGCCACCCCGCAACGTCCATCCCTCGGCCCAGCGACACCCATCGATGACTCTCGAAACCTGTTGCGATCTCACAAGTGTTGGTTCATATATATTTACTTGGTTCTCGGTTCTCGAAAGCAACTTTTAAAGTTGTAGATCGTAAAGTTAAGGTCTTTATGGTTTTATTTATCGTAAAGTTAAGGTCTTTATGGTTTTATTTGAGCTCAAATGCCGGGTTTGTAATTTGAGTTTTCTTTTTGTTTTTATGAGGATCTGTTAGGCAAGGAGCACACAGGAAGAGATAAAGAGGAAGGTCTTGATGAAATGCGTTTCCCCTGAAGTTGGATCTTGACAAGCAAATTCTTTCTCGGTATAATTTTTTGACCCCTTGTTGTGTTATGGTGTTCGGGTTATCACTGAATCTCAGAAAGTTTAAAGAGCTTGCACGTTGTAATATGCACAATTTGGGTTATTTATTCTATGGTGATTACAATTGTAAGCTTTAATGACACTGTGGGGTTTAGTTTTGAGTTCAAAACCTTGATGGCCCTTGAAATGGTATACATTAAATGTCTTACTTCGTCTTAGGTCTTAAAATGAGTGATTTTATTGGCTAGGGTCCCTGCTTGTTAATTTGTATAGGTGAGAGGTTGAAGGAGTCTTTGAGGAAGGTTCTTTGACACATGAAGCCTAAACATGTATGAAAGTATATGGCTCTTTAATGGCATTGTTGATGTGAAGTAATGCTTAGGTGTTGAGACATGAATAATTGAGGAATCAAAGTTGGGTGTCCTGTATCATGTGTGTTGAGGATTATCTGAAAACACTACGTTCCTAGCAACTTCTCCATGCAAATGATTAAGAGCACGTATTTATTTCTTGCTTTGTATACCTTTTTTTTTTTTTTTTATGCACAGGAGAAAAGGCAACCAAGACTCTTGAGTTTCAGATTTTGTGTGGCTTTTGATTACTTTTTGGGTGTTGCTTCACTAGTGCACATTTATATTTTATTATGATTATCTTATAGGATAGCCAGAAGAAAAATAAATGATTGAATCTTGTCACAAGCCGGGCATAATTTAGACTATAATGAACCTATGACTTGCCTCAACCTCACTTCAAAGGCATAGTGAATTCTTATTTTTCGTTTATATACTTCTTTTTCACTTGGACTGCACCTTTTGCATTTATTAACAATTTCTTAATTACTTATAAAAGAATATTCTCATTGTTTATCTTTGTATGTGCAGCAAGTTTTGTGCCTGTCTTTTTCTTTTCTTCTCTTTTGGGCTAGCATTTCAATTTCTACACTCTTTAAAATCTAGACATTTATGATTTGGAAACCTATGTATTTTTCCTATCTTTACGTGTATGAGTTGTGTTGTATGCTTTTGTTGCTTTCATGATTGTTATTGTTTTGTACGTTATATTGTTTTTCTTTTTAGGTGACTGAATGATTTTGTACGTTATATTGTTTTTATTAGATTTCCGATCCACAGTATTAATATAATTTATGCTAGGTTTCTTTTGCTTCTTTTGTTTTTATTAGCTCACTGCATCACACTTGATCACTGTGCCTGCAAACTTTTCCTTTTCACTCCATTTCCCTTTCTTATGGTTGTTTCTAAATGAAGTTGAAAAATAACCCCCTAATTTACAGGTTATGGCTATACAATGGGCGGCTATAACTCTAATTATGGTGCTGGAATGACAGAGGATTCACTGAAGATGTTACTCTTTTTGCAAAGATTTTGATTGAATCTCAAAATGTCCATTCATGTTATGTATTTAGATAGCCACAATATTTGTATAACTAGAAGTATCCTGAAGTTACGGGAATCTGTTCTAGTACTTGATGACATTTATTTCATGAACATGTGGTTAATTTCAAAAGATGCACTCATGTGGTTAATTTCAATGGAATATCAAGGTAATTTGAGCTTCATACATTGTTGAGTATGATTATGGGCAGATGAGTTTTTTGGTTTCTTGTTGAGTAATGAATTTTTAGTTGTTTTTACTTTTAGGTTAGTAGTGGAGGTCAATAATGCTCCAAATTGCCAAGATGGTTTTTGAATGGAAACAGCTTGTGCACGTCGTTTGATCTCGCCTGTGTATGTAAATTGTACCCGTCCAAGTCTAATGTCATTGGAAGTACCCAACCAAAGAATTAATAAGTTTAAATAACTGCAAATTGCCATTATATTCATAACCTATCCGAGTTCAAGGACTTGGTTTTCCAGAGTCTAAAACAGAGCACGTTCATGTGCTAAACCGGCCAACATTACTAATAATCACAGCAAATTAGTTGACTAGCATAAGTAAATCTTTACAAATTAGAATGAGCCAGACATGTCTGTGCTGAATCTATACATAAACATTTGGCAGAAACATTAGTTTCTATTGTACTTTAACTCTGGGAATATAAGCTAAGCACAACAGCTACCCATTTTCACCTGTTAAACTGGCCTCGTGCTTCTTCACTTTTGATCTATCCATTTTCTTTCCAACAAAGATTCCTAACTCCATGGCTATAAATAATGCTCATGTAATCAGAAGTGGTCTCACTGCCCAGTGAAAATCCTCCAGGTGTTGATACTTCCTCACCATCCTTGGACACTTTTTAAATGTAACCATTTCTACTTCAACTGGATCAGCCTAGAAGGTGGTCCATTCATCACCAAAAGTCAAAATCCCTAGAAACATCTTCAGTGGGTCCTCTGACAATCCCTCTGGATGCAACTCCACCATCTACACCATGCATCTATCCTGCCCATTCCAACAAAAAACCATTTTGAAAGTTAACGCAAAATAAGTTAACCCAAATAGAAGCTACAAACAATAAACCATAAATAATTGTTTCATAAGTTAGAAAAATAAGTTCATCCCAACAATAAACCAGAAACAGTGAATTTTTCATAGTAGAGTTCACTTTTTTATAAAAGGTACTTATGCGAAACTTATACATTTGAGACAGCTTGTATATATCATTATTTAGCTTCCTGGAGTGAACAATACTTTTTTCTATCATTTAGTTTATCTGTTCTTCTACCAATGCAAAGGTCAACGTCTTGTGTTTTAGGTCATGGCAATAACTTTATGTAGTATTTGATTTATGGCAAATTAAGGCAAAAGTTACAGTCGTGCGTATAAGACCACCATAGTGCATATTTTTCCTTCCAGATAATAAAAGAATCATAGGGGAAACCAAACAAAGCAGAAAAATATCCCCAAACTGTTACAGTTAGACATCAATCATGAACATCTTAACTAATACATGCTGAGAAACCAAGAATGCAATAATTACATATCTTCACCAAGTTAACACCACATTATTTCACTGTTTCATCTACTGCAACTCTATTGTTTCAGATTGTCTCATAAACTAGAAAAATAAGTTCATTCCAACAATAAACCAGAAAAATGGCTTGGATTGACAAAAACATCATCATTACCTCTTTCTCACATAACTAAAGATCAGTAAAATTGTTAGATTCAAAATAAAAAGGAAAGAAAACAGACCTTTGCATGTTAGCTAGTGATCAAAGCCCTGGCATAGCTCCATAGCCTCTCCAAGAGGTACAAAAATTAAGCATAGCATCTCCACAAACTACACCATAGCCTCTCCAAGAGGTACAGAAATTAAACTTTTGCATCTCCACAAAAACACAACAAAAAAATCTCCTTTCATCTTTGTTTTAATCCTGATTTTAATGATTAATGAACTGAAGAACCAAAAGTGCTTTAACAAAAATACATCTCAGAAAGGTTTCTTCTCAAACATATTTTATGCCCAATTCAAATTTGTTTCCCTAAACATAAAACATTCATTATCCATCAAAGAAAACCCTATGGCATAGATTCTTATAAGCATCAAACAGCAAATAAGAGCCATGATTTTGGCTGCTAAGATACTTCAACAACAGCAGTGGATTGAATGTACACCCTTATGAGAAAAAAAGAAAAGAAAAAAGAAGCCCATATTATATCAATAGCAACTAACCAGACAGGATCGCTAAGTGCTTTGAGAAGAGGATTCTATAGCCGGGGAGGGCTGATTCAGCAGTCATCATATTTAATTCCTTAAGATACACATCACTAATGAACTAAGATCTAATCACCGGACGAAACAAGTCTTACAAATGAGGTTCACCTTAATTAGTATATTCGCATCAAACACTATCTATGAATTCACACATGCATGTAATTAGTAAAGAACAACCATTGAATCGTCAATGAATAAACCTTGATGCGAAGGTCTCATACTGCTCGCTTTTGTTTGATATGTTCATTTGGAACAAATAAAAACTAAAACTACATTTAAAGTGAAAGTATTGTTGCAAAGTCTTCAAAAGTTTCTACCAAATACATATGCCCAAACCCTAGAATATTATTTATGCCTAAACTACAACTACCACAGATTATTTATTCCAAACTAGAGAAAAAAAAAAGAGAGAGAAAAAAATCTCATGTATGCCCAAACCCTAGAATTACAGATTATTTACCCTCCCGCAGATCTGAGGGCTTCGCGTTGGTGGGCTGAGGGCTTCGCCCTCGCATCGGTGGACTGAGGGCGGCTTCGCGTCGAATGACTTAGGGACCGAGGGATTCGTTGGTGGACTGAGGGACCGACGTCTACGGGACTTATCTCCTCGGGAGGCTGAAGGAAGGGAATGAAGGTTGAGAGGTTCGAGGGCTTGGGGGCGAAATGGAGGTTCAGGAGGGCTGGCGTGCTTCGATGGCTAAGATTCGGGGGGGATTCAAGGGCTTGGCATCGAGATGGAGGTGGGGGGCTTCGAGGGCTTGGGGGGCGAAATGGCAAATGGGAATGAGGCTCAGAGACGGAACGCTTCAAACCGGTTCATGTGTCTAAGTGAACCCGGTCTACACGTCATGTGTGCAATGGATGCATCGAAATAGTAGCTTCTATCTAGATTAATTGATAGATATATATATATATATATACTAGTAAAGGGAAACACGTGCATTGCACGTGTGCCCAAATGTGAAAATAAGAAAAAATATTTAAAAAACAATATCTATGAAATTGGGGAATATGTAATACAAAAAAATAGTTTAATATACATACATATAATTATAAAATCTAATAGTTTATTTATATTTTAAGATTCATATTGATTATAAAAATAATTTATATATATAATTTGTACAATTTTTATAATCACAACATATGAATTTGCACAAACATGTTTATAATTAGAAAATGTTTTATTATACATAAAAAAGTGACTATTGAAGGTAATGCATTATCATCATAATTACAAATAAAAAGCATGAGCTATCTCATAATTACATATGAATTCTTTATAATTATACATTATAATAACTGGAAGTCTAAAAGAAAATTTTTGAAATAACTATTCTGCTGTTCCAGGTATGTCATTCACAGATAATACGTTAAGTTTGTTTTGGCGCAGTTTTCCAAATTCATTCATAGATGCACTCAAAACAATCGTCTATTCTTTATCTTCGATTTTATTTGTAATGTTCTCTATGTACGAGTGGTCCTCCTGTAAAGATAAAAACATATAAAAAAATAATTTGTTAAATTTGTTAAATGTGTCTGAAAGTATAAATTTTACCTGCTCTGTATGTTGTACAATATCTGTTGTTGTACAATCAAGAATTCGTTCAACTGTAGGTTCGAAGGCCACTACTGCAATCGAGCCACTGTCATCGAATGCTTCCAAATAGACACGAGATCTATAAATAATAAATAAGTTATTTCTCTTCCGTATTACGAAATAGTATATTATAATTATAATGTAAAAATTGTTAATTTTAAAATATCATGATAAATATTTACCTTGGTTGTGCGGTTGTTAATTCTTTGCAATTTTAGCATAAGAACTCTTCATCTTTCTCGTATCCAGTAGTTTTACTACACTTTGCACATGATAAGTAAAAAAATGGTTGATGCAGATCAGATATTGTAAATTTCCCTCTAAGCATAAATGTTGATCGCTGCATTAAAATTGGCAATTAAATGTATCAATAAAGATGTAATAATATCATATTAATTGAAGATAAAGAACAACGAATATTTTTAGTTAAAACATAAGAATTATTTCAAATTGATAACACAAAAATTACAAGTTTTTTTCTTCTACTTTCATTTGATAAAAAGTAAGATTTAATCTCTATATTTTCAAAAATGATAAAAAGAAACAATTGTATAGAAATTATTTTGACTAATCAATAAAACGATAAATGTAAATTATACCGTCATTGCTGGAATAGACTTTAAGGCTTCCACAATTTCTGATATTTTCACTAATGGATCGGTAGAACTTCCTGAAGTTGATGCACCTGGTCTATCCAAATTTTTGGCAATTGTTTCTTCAAGTAATGAGTTGTTTTCTGTTGCCCTGAACAATTGAATTGATAAATAGAATAAAACATTTAAATAATAACAAATATGTACTAAATATATAGGATAATATATTGAAAGATATTAATATATTGATAAAGGTTAATATAAAATCTATATTGGATTTGAATAACAAGTATAATAAAATAATTTAGGCATATAATTTACCATGCACGTAATGAAATGGCAGATGCAAGAAATGGCTCAATGGTGAAGACACTCGTAGGCCGCGACGATAATGATAAGCCTACATTATAAACATATATAAATAAATATATAAATACAAGATAAACAATTAATAAGAATGTTAATAGTAAGGAAAAATACCGTTATACGAAGAGACTCTGATTTTTGTTCCAAGGACAATTGGTTTTTCCATAATAATATTACAAATTTCAGAGCATTCATCGTGAACAAATCTGTTCCACATTGCCAAACGTAGAACCTTTAAACTATAAAAGTTAAAAATAATGTTAGATTCACAATAATAAAAATATTGTAAGATATTAAAGTAAAAATATTTTTGTCAATATAAAAATATATATATTCATACCTTGAATCGATCACATATATGTCTTGCACCAATGATTTGCCATGGCTTGTGTTAACCTGTCTTGGTGCATTCGTGCTCATTGCTATTGCCAGGATATCTAATTTATAAATTTATTACTATTATTTTGTAACAAGAAAAACATATAAAAATATTGACATATTTATATAATACGTACCTACTTCTGCATCTGTATTTTTGTAGATATCAAGTTGATTGAAAGGAATAATATTATAATCTGGCGGTTTAAGCGGCGATTCGTCGTATTCAATATTTTCGACAATGGTTCGAGAATTAATTATCCACTGAAGCTCATATGCCTCCCTTCTATGTCTTGCATCTAATGGTTTGACAAAAGCATTAGCAATGTAGTAGGATTGATATATATTGAGCGTGTCATCACGTAGGTCAATGTCTTTCCTAAAAATGACTGCTTGCACACGATTTCCCTGTAAAAATATAAAAGAAAATTTATTTGTTTAATCTTAAATCACAAATAAAACAATGATAAGTAATGAAATAGATTTTTTTCATACCTCAACATCTATGAGTACCAAATTCTGATACTTCGTAGGTGAATTTTGAGCCATACGTTTTGGTGACTTCTCTGCAACAATCATTTTTATTTTCCAATTTCTGGTGTTTTGAGTGATATCTTTAATAGATCTATAGATAGTCCGCATGTTTCCTGTAAATAAAGTAGAGAAAATTGATAAATGTTAATACATTACATAAAATCTATAATATTAATAAATTAAATTAGCAAGTTTATAAATAATAATGGCATTAAAAGAATCTAAACACTTACATTATATCACAATGAATTTGTTAGTTTCAGAAAATTTCTATATACAATATTTTTTGTATAATCTATTTCACAAATAGTACTTGATGTTGGTCTTATAAGCAATTTTACTGAATCAGATGTTCTAGCTCTCGATAGTGCAACATACAATTGTCCATGCGAGAAAACAGGTTCTGGTAAATATATTCCAACAAAATTTAACGTTTGTCCTTGTGATTTATTTATTGTCATTGCAAAACTCAATCTAATAGGAAATTGTGTTCTTTTAAATGGGAAGCCATTAGTTTCATTTATTTCCGGTAAGAATGGAATTCTAGGTATAAAAACTCTTTTACCACTGTAGTGGCCAGACGAAATTTGTGCATCGATCATATTCTGACTAAAATTACAACATGTCAACCGTGTTCCATTGCATAAACCCTCTGAAGGATTAATATTTCTAATTAACATAATAGGACAGTTTTTCTTAAGTAATAATTCGTGTGGTGGTAATCCATTCGGTGTTAATGTATTTAAGAAATCTTCCATAATTCCCTGTTCAGATGCATCAATTGTCTCGTCAAAACTATAATATCGTATTATATCGCCAGGAAATCTGTCAATGAGAATAGCATTTATTTCGTCAATTGATCGATTTTTTGGAGTTAACACAGCCCGATTTGCTATCTCTGTTAAATTGTTTGAATAGTTTGACATATTCCCATAAACAACATTTAGCAAAGAATTTAGAGATTCAACTTCGTTGTTATAAGGGACAATCATTTGTTGTGGAATCTTGATATTTTCATCAATTGTTATTGGAGCACTACCATTGCCAACTTCAATCAGATATTGAGAGAAATCAAGATCTAATCTAGCTCTCATATTTTCTGTTAGTTTGACTTTTTTCAAAATTGACCATATGTAAGAAGAAGCCAAACTTGCATCGATTTGTTGTTCTTTTGTACTCTTACGAATCACAGGTAGTATTTGTCGAAAGTCTCCACCGAGAACAATAACTTTGCCACCAAAAGGGAGATCTATATCGTTTATGTCTCGTAACATTTTATCCAAAGCTTCTATGGAATATTTTGTAGACATAGGTGCCTCATCCCATATAATCAACTTTGTAAGACGTAACAATTTAGCAAGACTTCCTTGTTTGACGACATTACAAGTACTATCTTTATCTGCATTTAATGGAATCTTAAATCTTGAGTGTGCTGTTCGTCCTCCAGGTAAGATTGATGCAGCAACACCTGATGATGCAACTGCAAGTGCTATCATATTTTTTGATCTGATTGTAGCTAGAAGCGCTTTGTATAAAAAAGTTTTACCAGTATCAGCAGGACCGTCAATGAAAAATGCATCAGATTCATTTGACAGTAAGGTTTGTAGTATCAAGTTATATGCATTCTTTTGTTCCGAATTTAAGGAATTTGATGCAAGTAAGTCTTCTTCCGGAATTGCGACAGCTCGCTCGTCATCAATTTCTCTATTGATAAATTCTTCGACGTCGTAAAATGTATTAGTAGGAGCGAAATGATACATGTTTATATTCTTTCCCATAGATTCAAGTGTGGAAGCAATATTTTGCAAAACCATTCTTCTAACTGTTCCTAATGGTATGTTTCTTGCAATAAAATCTGTAGACATTTCTTTTTCAAATCGTTTCCAGAGTTCTTTTGGATTTGTAGGATTACAGTATGCTAAAATTGTTGAGAAAAGACGTCTTAAACTATTTGGTATTTGATACAGACAGGCTTCTTCTAAACAATCTTCCAGACTGCTATCTTTATCTAATAAACCATGTGAAGTAGCTGCCTCACGATATGTTGGTAGGACAATGCCATTAACTGTTCTTAATTTCTCAAACGATGTTGGTCCTCTAATATGATTTAATAGCATTCGCAAATAATATCTTTCACCTTCAAATGGATTAGCTGTAATAATTCGACCTATAACAATTTTTTTCTTTCTTGGGGTCCAAATTTTATATTCTGGATTCCAAACAAATTTTTCAGGAAATTCTCTATATAACAAATTTCGGGCATTTTCGTCGATTTGATTCCTATAAAAAAATTGTGTTAACATTGATCTATTCGACAGACTTGAGTTTAAAACAGTGTTTAGATTTTGATGTGCACGAAAAGATACTAAATGTTGATTCTCAAGGTGTAAATGTAAACTATAAACTGATGGATACATTTCATTAAGTGTGAAACCATATATTCTCCACATTGCTTCTGGTGGAGTAATCCATCTGGCTGTTTGAAATTGTTTGATTTCATCGATTTGATCGTTATTTTCTTCATTTATAATATTGAAAGCAATGCGATCATGTCCTTTATAAATATATTTATACAAATATTTAACAGCTTTAATTGTAGAACAAATTTCAACATTAATATGACAATTATATTTGGAAAGAAGGTACGGATTGTAAGGAACGACCCATCGATTGTCTAAAATTTGTCCTCTAATTTTAGCAGTGATTCCATTGTGCCGACGCCTATACAGTGGAAAACAATCAGTTCCAATAGTTGTTGTAGGTGCAAATTCTTTGGGGTATTGATTTTTACAAATGCCATTTTTTTTCATGCATATATTCGTTGGATTCAATATTCCGCAAGGACCATGGATCATATGTTTAACTACGGCCTTATATAAGTGTAAATTATTTGTTCTATCAGGTATTTCTGCTGAAACAATTTCATCAAAAGTTTCAGGGGCATAAATTCTCCAATCTCTCTGAAGTATAATTAGGAAATGAACGTGAGGTAAGCCTCTTTTTTGATGTTCAATAGTGTAAACATATGCTGCAACTTTGCCAAAAATTTGTTGCTTGAACAAATCATTTTTTAAATCTTCTAACTTTGCTCTAAAGATTCTTGCAATTAAATCAGGACGATTTTGAGCTTCTTCGTGTGATTTTAGTTGTTCTAAGATTTCATTCTAGTTTGGATTGCATGTCATAGTCAAGAAAATGTCAGGTTTGCCGAAACGTTGAACTAAAGTCATTGCTTCCATGTATCTTTTACGCATATCTCTTGGACCTCCAATAAAAGATGAAGGTAAGATAATGCGTTTTCCAATCTTAGAAGCATTAGTTTCTCCAATTGAAATACTATCTACAATGCCTTGGTATACATCTGATCTAATTTCATGTTGTTTTGAACGGAAATAATCTAATCTCGATGTTTCTATTTTAATGTACATGTCAACAACAAATTGTTGTAGCAAACGACCAGATAATAATAAAATTGATCTATATGTGTCTCTCATTTGTAGTCTAAAACAATAATATTCACGACAAGAAACTGTTGGCACTTTCTTCTTTTTTTCCATCAATATTTGTTCATTCCGAAGAAATTCTTCTGGGCTATTCGAATGTTCAATACAACAGGTTTCTACTGTTTGAGTGTTTAATGATATTGTTCCTCTTTTGACTTTTTTGATTCCTTGATGCCAACCCGAGTCACCGAAAGGAAACAGTAGTGGATATTGTAATGGATCATAACAACTAAAATAATACTGAACAATATGACTACCACCTGCTTGGTTGAAGACAATAATATCTCGGCCTTTTTGTTCAGTACATGTGTCAGTTTCTATCCATATAGCTGCAACTTGTGATACTGAGGGAGCATTGTAAACACGCTGGTCTAGATCAACATCTGATCTTATACGGATTGTATGGTTTTCTAGATTTGGAATGTTGTTTAGTGTTCGGAAGAAACGACAGTATGGATTAACATTAAGTATACTCATCAACTTAACAATGATAGAAGAATCTAATCTTTCTGCATTGTTTATACGGTTGTTTAGCTCATGTTCAGTGTCATAGAAATATAGTTGTAAGTACGAAGGATTTCCATCTTCAGGGATTAGATTGTTAATGTAGTGATATATCTGTCCTTGAACTCTAAATGTGTAAATTCCTCTGTTTCTTCTACATAAGTTTGTATCAAATTTAACTCCAAAAGACGTGAAAGCAAATTTATTATTGTATGTACGTACATATGTACGGAAATTTTCAGACTCAATAAAATCAGAAGTAAACAGTTCATAAAGCTCGTCTGAAATCCGACTACAAGTTAATGCTATTGTCCCGTCAGCACAACAAAATCCATTTGGCTCATGATGAAATTTTTTTGCTCCACAATATTGGCATAAAGTAATTGATGGTAGATGATATGACTCTAAAAAGATAGTTTTCAGTACTTGTCTAAAAGAAGTATTACCTATTGGAATGCTGACAATACTGTTAGAGGTAGAGGGCCTTAACCTTTCAGGAGCAGATATATTTGTATTTATAATATTGTCAGAATTGTGAGCGTTTGAAGAAGATCCAATTTCTCTTATAGAAACAATTCCATCATCTCTTGAAGTGTAAGATAAAATATGATGGGATCTTGTTTCTATTTGGTTTCTCTTATTTTGATTTTGTTTTAGCTCAGCATACCTTTGTCTCTTCATTCGGCGTATTTCTTCTCTCTTCTCCTCTGATTGAGCATTGTACCAATTTTTTTTGGTAGCATTTTCTCCATGTTCTTCATAAGTTAATTTTAAATAATGTTAGGTATAAATTAATTACAAAAGTTTTAATAAATATTTAATTTTTTTTTAAAAAAGATTGACATACCAGTTGGCATTTTTATTAGAAGGTAGAAATGCTCAGCAATCTTACAAACTAATAAGACATTAATAACAATTTGTTAAACACATAAACATACAAAGCACAGAAGGAGGAATAAATGGATTAAATATTATAAGATATACAAAAATAACATTTATTTGTATGAACAGTATTAATACATACCCGGAGATACTGGCAAATAAAAGGTCAGCGGAAATAGAGGCGAACAACGAATAGGAAGAGAACCAGAAAGTGACAACAGCAATATCTCTGTTGCAAAGAAATATATTATATAAGATTACATAATTATTGTAATAATATTTTGTGTTTTGTTAAATAAAGTTATACAAACATATTACAATATAATGTAATAATATTTTATATTCTAATTTAACTATAATAAGTGACTATCTATTTATAAAAGGGAGGGACAAAAATTATATAATGATGGAAAATTGTTAGATTTAAAATAAAAATTCCACAGTATCTTAATTTTTTTTGTTTTCTTTGCCTATATATATATATTTTTCTATATTTTTTTCTCATCTAACAGAAATTGTTTAGTCTTAAATAATTTAATTATATAATTATAATTTTATTTTTTACAATACATATTATACATATCATACATGTGATATGTATAATGTTTATAACTATAACATAATAACTTACAAAAAATGAAGCACAACTTTGAGGCATACGCGACCGACTTTTATAATCATCGAGCATTTTTATCTACTTGTGGAAGTAGTTGAATGAGTTTTGTTTGAATTTTTCATCTTAACAATTCATAATAGAGTTTGTAAAATGTATGTCTTTATTTATTCCATCAAGATGGCAAACTTTAGTATCAATAGAGCTAGTTATAATAAGACCAAAATCCATTCAATTCCTTTGATACTTAAGTTCGAATGCTCGACGGTTATAGAAGTCAGTCGCATACATTCAAAAGTTACGACTTACATTTTATAAGTTGTCATAGTATAATTATAAATATTATGCATAATATGTTTATAACATGTATTGGGAAGAGTTAAGAAAAATTTTAAAAATTATAAGTATAAATCTGTTATTTTATAGTTAAGCTTTCTATGCTATGAGTATGAAATAACTAATCTGAATTTTAAGTTTAATTTCATTGTGTTAAACTTAAAATTTTAGACGTTTTAAGTGCAAGATGTGGGTATAAAATTTTTATAAGGCGTGAACATTTATTTGTTTATGACGCATATGTATACTATGTTACACTTTTTCTGGCATATCAAAATCTTAATTCTAAGATTTTTCCAGTCTGAAATGTCAATATTATTTTTATATGACATGTGGGTTTTTTTTTTGACATATATGTTATGATCTTAAATTTTGAATGCTAGAACAATTATCTATATTTAAATCGTAGCAGTTATATATGCTAGAATATCTATCTATATTTAAAGCATAAAGAAATACCACGTAATTAGTAACATATGCCTAATATTCTAGTTAAGAAAAAAAAAGGGAAAAAAGATCTCTAATATTGAAATCAAATGAAGTAATACGATAATAAACTATTTAGAAATAAAATTCTAAGTAGATGTAGAAGAAATAGTGACTAATTGTAATTAATAATAATAGTTTTATGTAGGGGTAAGAACATGTAATGTTTATTTATTTTATTTAATATTTAAAGTTTATTTTTGTCTCTATTTTTTAACTCGGCAATTTTTTTTTTCATTTTTTAATTTTTTTTCTTATAGGGCATGTTTTGTTTTTATATTTTTATAAATATTATTAATAAATTTGAGAATATTTATTATTGTATACATTTACATAAATAAAATTTAAGAGGAATTTAAATTTTATTTTTTTTGGTATTTTAAATGCCTAATATTATCTTATGTACAAATCATTTATCTAAATAAAATATGTGTTAGTACCTAAGTTTACAAACACACAAAAATTTTTTTTTTTTTTTCATTTCGAATCCAGTGGAAAAAATAACAATAGCTTAGCTTATGTAGGCCCAAGATCATATGTAAATAAAATTTTATGAACAACTGTTATCTGTCATCTTATGTAAGTAAAAATGACTGTATTTAGAAGAAATTTTTTTTTTTTAGTGGAAATAAATTTTGCAGAATATTAAAATTTATTTTTTTACAAATTTTTCTTTATCAATAATTTTAATATAATTTATTATCAATTTAAATTTTAACTTTAAAATATATTTGTAATAACTAATGTCGACAGCAATTTTCTTTTTCTTTAAAACTGTGTTGTTTTCTTTTAATTTTCAACAAATTGGTATTAATGTATTAAGGAGAACATACAATTAAAGCTGTGTCGTTTTCAGGGCAAGAAAACTAACACTCACAAGGCACTATAAATACATCGCATTGCACAATTTTACATTTCTTTCTCTCACCACCCCTTGTCTTCTTCTCTCTCTCTTCGTCTGTCTTGAAAAAGGAAACCCTAAATCTATACCCATCCATCTCGACTACAAACACGTGCAATGCACGTGTGCCCAATTGCAAAAATATAGAAAATATTTTTAGAAATAAGAATTTTTTGTAAAATTATGTAATAATAAAATATATATTAATATATATGATTATCAAATAAAATAGTTTTGCTTATGTTTTAATATTTTCTTATTGACCATAAAAAATATCACATATATTATTTGCAGAATATCTATAAATGTAACATAAGAATTTTCACAAACACAGTTACAATTATACAATTTTCTATTGCAGATTTAAAAGCGACCATTGAAGTTGATGTGTGATCACTATACATTTATAAATGAAATTGATATATAAAAATAGTAAATAAATTATTATTTATTAATATTAGCAATTTATATATTCTAATTATAATGTAAAAATTTTTAACTCCAAAATATGAAAAGAAATGTTTATCTTGATTGTGAAGCTTCTATTTTTTTGTCACTATAACATAAAATGTTTTCATTTTTTTCATATTCAGTTGTTTTATTATAAGTTTTACATGGTATGTAATAAAATGATTGATTTAATAAAATTTAAGTATATGGACAGTCTAAAATCTAAAACGCAAACGTAAAACTTACTAAAAAATTATTCTTCAAAAAGTAAGCGCGACAATATATCTTAAAATTTGGAAACTCTTTTTTGTTATTATAATTTTATGGGTAATTGATATATTAATTTGGAATAAAAATTATTTTTAACACCTATATATTTTTAACATCTAAACTCGTAAATGAAACAAGTAGTGAAAATAAATATATAAGTAGGGGTAAATTTTTTTAGCAATGCTGTTAATATCTAAGTTTACAAACACACAACAATTAAATTTTTTTTTTTTTTTTATAATTTGAAGGCAAATGCAAAAAAGACCAATAGCCCAATTTATGTAAATGGAATTTTATGAAGAACTATCATCTTATGTAAATAAAAATAACTATGTATTTAGATGAGAATTTTTTGTGATTACAAATAAAATTTGTAGAATATTACAAATGACTTTTTTACAAATTTATCTTTATTAATAATTTTAATATAATTTATTATCAATTTAAAGTTTAAGTTCCAAATATATTTGTAATAAGTAATGTCCAAATATTTATCTCTTTCTTTTAAACTGTAAAATTTTTTTTTATTTTTTTATTTTTGAACATATCAATCTTCATATATAGAGAAGAAAACAATATTAAAACGGCAGCGTTTTCACCCAAAGAAACCCTAACATTCACTGAAGTACTATAAATACAAACTTACGGACTGCACAGTACCTAAACAAGCTTTCTTCCTCTTCGCGTCTCGTCGCCCCTGGTTTTCGAACGAAACCCTAACGTTCTCTCTCTCTCTCTCTCTCTATTTTTCTACACGAAACCAGCAGCCTATGTCAAAACGCGCCTCCAAATTCTTCTTCCTCCCTTCTCCACCGGTTTCTCCATGGCCTGATTTCACCAACAATCTCACCACTTCCTCCCCGTAAATTTTTTTCTTATTTTCTTTGAAATGTATCGCAGTCTCACCATTAGACCATAGAAACCAGATTTCTTTTTCTCTGAGGCTGATGAATACTAAGAAGGCTTTCACGTTTTGACTCTTATCAGTTTATTTCTTCCCCTGTTTTTTTTTTTGGTATTTTCGTTCGTTGATGTGAAATTTTTTTTTTCTCAGTGCTTTAATTTATTTGGGTTTCTGTTATGTTTCCGTTTGTATATAGGGATCGAACATGGTCTATTTTATTTTATTTTAGTTGGGCTATGGCTAAATTTGTTTTCTCTTTAGATCTGAATAGATCTTTATACATCTGAGAAGCTAATGTTCAAATCCGAGTTAGCTTTATTTGCGATTTCTCGATAACAAATTTTCATAACAGGGGCCTTTTTTTTTTTGGTTATGTTTATGCATTTTATCTATTCTATAAGATCCGGAGCTTCTTCGCCTTCATCAAATCTATTTTCTTTAGTTTTAGTTGATTTTGAAATTTCTTTTTCGATTTTCTTGAGTGTTTTTTTTGTTTTCTCAATGTTTTGGCTGAATGTAAACGAACTTTTATGGATGATTAAATTTCTCTGTTTCATTTTGATCTGCTATGCTTTTTCCTTTGTTTGTTGTTGGTATCTTGTTTTGTTTCTCCTTCTATCGTGAATCTACAAATAAATCAATGGAGGTTTTTTTTTTTTTTTTGTATTTTTTTTAATGCTCTATAGATCTCAACATATTTTCGCTTATTTAAAGAGATTGTGCAATTATATTTATGTTGTTATTTTGTTATCATTTTTGTTTGGCTCTGAACTGAAATTATGTGCATTCTTTGAAGTTATAAAATTTTTTTTATGTTGTTTTGTACATCTCTGGTTGCAATCTTTATTTATTTGTTAGATATTTGCATTTCCAAGTACGAGATATGTCGGATATTATGTCTCACATCTAAAAATCATATTAGTTTTTTTTTTTTTTTTTTTCAAGAATCTGTAAACAAATGAGGGGATATTGTTTCTTTTGATTTTTTGTTTTGTAGATATAGGTCTGGATAGAAATAAAAGTATGGAAATTTGTTATTTTGTTTTGTAGATCTATGTATGTCTAAATATGTGTTGTAAATTTTTTTTTCTCTCTCGTATGATTTCATAGTTTTTGCTGGTTATCTGCAGTTTCTGCCCAAGTGTAGGGCACTATATATATTTTTTTTCACATGGTCATTTTTTGTCCATATTTCGAATTTGGCAGATGTAGATATTTATTTTTGTAATTTTGAACAGATTTGTACCTCTAACTCATTTTGGGGTATTTGTAATTCAAATCTGTTTCTGTTATCTAATACATTTCTTTTTGTTGGTTTGTTTATTTTGTTACGTTTAATATTTTTTTCTTATTGGTGGAGCAACACTCCTTCTCCATATTGTCTCTTCTACAGGAGGTAAGTATTTTTTGTTTGGCTATGATCTGAAATTATCTGCATTCTTTGAGGTTATAAAATTTTTTTTTTTATGTTTTGTACTTCTTTGATTGCAGTTTTTATTTCTTAGATATTTAGATTTGGAAGTAGGAGACATGTCAGATATTATATATAGCATCTAAAAATCATAGTAGTTTCTTTTCTTTTTGGTGAATCTGTAAAGAAATGAGTGGATATTGTTTCCTATGATTTAATATTTTTTTGTAGATCTAGATCTCATTACAAATAAAAGTATGGGAATTTTTTTATTTTCTTTTGTAGATTTATGTATCTGTAATTATGTGTTGTAAATTTTGGATTGTTTATTTTCTTACGTTAAATGTTTTTTTCTTATTGGTGGAGCAACACTCCTTCTCCATATTGTCTCTTCTACAGGAGGTAAGTGTTTTTTCCAGATTACATGTTGGTTTTTTTTTTTCTTGTATATGTGATTATTGAGCCTGGAAGTGTAAATACATAAAGCATATTTGTGTAAGGGAAAATATTACCTCACAGCTTTTAATGATGTGCATATATATTTTTATTCTCTGAGTTTATAGTTTCTAATTTTTTAACTTGCATATGTAGCAGCCATGGGATAAACAGTTTGTAGTTTTCATTTTTTCCATATTTGTTTATATCATAAATTTATTTTTCACTTTTTAAAGATGACCATATGTAGATTTATTGTTTTAGTTTGTTGTATGTAGCTTTTTAACTTGCATCTCTAACAATCATCTCATAAACACTATGCAGTTTGCATTTTTGTTTAGGTGGAAATCTATTTTAAAACCTTTAGACATCAACATACAAAATTTTATTGTTCAAGTTTCTAGGCTGTAGTTTCATGGCGTGCATGTAGACCAAGTATGTGATAAACACCTCATGGCATGTATTTTAGCATATACGTTTAAGTAACAAGCTTATTTTACAGTTTTCAAGGATTGATCAGTTCATTTTAAGCACCATGATATGTAGGATTCGTGTTTTAGTTTGCAGTCCACACTTTTCTACTGTGCATGTGTTCTAACTATCTACTGAACAGTCTCTATGTTGGATCTTAACATATTTGTTTACATGACAACTCTGTTTTGTACATTTTAAATAGTCTGTAGTTTGTAATTTCTTAATTTGGATGTGTACGAACCACGTGATAAGAAGAGATAAAATATATGATGTAATTGAAAACCAAAATACAGAAGCATTAAAAGGCAGACAATTGAAAACCAAAATAGACAGGCAATAAAAGGCAGACAATCACCTACAATTTTATTTTTTAAAGTAACAGACATCCATCATATCTGTTTACATGTTATTTTATTTCCTTCAGTTTAGTGTATAATTTTTGAACTTATATGTATAGTAATCTTGCTATTAATGGTTTATAGTTTTTTTTTTTTTATTATTGATGTTTATAAACATGCCATAAGAGCAAATATGGTACGTGACGTAACTGGAAACAAAAACAAACACATGCATATCATTAGACTTGAAAATAAAAGGGAAATCAATTAGAGAAAAAAAAGAATTACATACCTAGTTATTTTCGAAATTTCAAACCGACGAACACTTATATCAACCCTGAGTAACTGATATTTTGCAGGATTTGGGTGAGCAATTTGATTTAAACATCAGAGAAATAACAATAAATAAAGGAGAAATCAATTACAGAAGAGAAAAAATTACATACCTACTTATTTTTGGAATTTCAATCTGAGAAACAGTTATATCAACCCTAAGGCACTGTTTTTTTGCAAGATTTGAGTGAAGATTTTGATTTAAACGTGAGAGAAATAACAGTAAGTAAAAAGGATGAAGAAGTGGAGTAGAAAATAAATTACATGCATAACTGCTTTTATAGGAAGTGAAAATTGGTTTTATATGAAGTGTCAACTGGTGGAAGCGCCAGAACGGTAGAATAATAAGGAATTTAAAATTAATAAATTTTTACAAATCTGATAACCTTAAGCTTGAGTCGGCCGAAGCGGTGGAAGGAAAATCTGGAAAACACTAATCTGCTAGAAAGAACTGGAAATAGAAAGAACGGAAAAACAGAGACGAGACGTGTTGAAACTGGAAAGCACAGATGAGATGTGTAAATTGAATTGAAAAGTAGGGGTATAATTGACATAAAAATTAGAGAAAAACTATAAACAAAGCATGCAAACGGGAAATCAATAAAATAAGTAAGGGTAACTTTGGAAAAAAAAATTTATCTGAAAAAGTTAACGACTAAAACAGAACAAATTAGAAACGTAAGGGTAAAAAAGGAAAAAAAAATTATGTGAAAAAGTTAATGAGTACAACGTTAATGACTAAAACGGAACAGATTAGAAATGTAAGGGTAAAAAAGGAAAAAAATTATACGACACCTGCCTGCTTATTGACGCTTATTATATATAAGATATATATATATATATGTTTTTCCATTCTGTGTTTCATTTATGGATTAGTATTTTTATGATTTTTGCAAGGGATTTAGTTTCAGGATTTAAGTTTTATGTAATTTCCAGACTTTTTTCCCAATTTGTAAAATGTATTCATCCGTTATAAGTAAAAAGATTATTAATAAAATTTGAAGTATCGTCTATCTTCTAAAAAAATTATGTTTCATTTACGAATCTTTTCTCAATAATTATATAATATTTATTAAATATGACAAAATGGTATAATTGTTAATGACCCTTATTCAACAATCTCTTGAGATTTTGTATATCAACACTTGAAGAAGGTCATTAAGGGTTTCATAATTTCATTTGTATATCGATTAGGTTAATCCATTTTTACTCTTTTTGAGATCATGAAAATCTCAACCTTTATAGAAGCCAATAAAGAATTCACCACATACCTCTAGAGACCTCTCTCTTTTTTCTTTTTTTTTAGCTGTTAGTTTTTTGAAATATTAGGGCTTGAGATCTCATCTCATCTCGTTTAATTTCAACTAATAATTTTACTACTATTCACAAATCATTTCAACTCGTCTCATCTCATCTCATTATCTAAACAATCCCTAAATTTATAAAAGGGCCAAGACTCACTACAAATTGTAGCATACTCACCCATATATATAGTTGTTGATCTATCTGCAGGTGACCTATTCTAGCATTGTCTTTCTACTAGAAATAATTAGATGCAGAACTTATATTTTCCACACAGAAACTCATAGAAAAGGTTTTTTTTCCCTTACCTTTGATTTGTTCACTATATATTGACATATTGTTCGTTGTAACATGGCGTAGTTTTGGTCTTAACTTTCATGGATGACATCCTTCTCAAGAATCTCAATGTTTTTGTTCATGTCACAAGCGTCGTGCAATCATTTTGAAAAAAGTTAATAAATATGAGGTTTACTATTAAAAAATAATTGAAAAAAAAGTTAATAAATATGAGATCCACATAAAAAAAATATTTATTAATAGTGGACTCCACTCTTTTTCAATGTGACTGCACGGCACTTGCACACTTCACGACTATATGTAGCATTACTCTTCCAAATATGTAAGGACACACTGGCGCTTGGCCAACATGTATTTTTTTTTTTTTTTTTTTTTTACAGCTAAACGGTAGTATTAATAAAGATAGACATAACCCAAATACACATAAAGATATACAAGAGATAATGCCTATTTGAGTTACTATAGAAGAAAGAAAATCATGTACATTTAGGCTATTAAAATCTACAGCTATAGCCCAAAGAAATAAGATGCGAAAAAATAAAGTTCGAAACTCCTCCAAAGTTCGCTCATTGTCTTCGAATGTCTGCTCGTTACGTTCCTGCCATTTGCACCACATAATGCAAGTGGGGGCCATCTTCCACACAATTTTAGTTTGTGGAGCACCACCCGGCATCACCCAACTGGCTAATAACTCAACCATTGTGGTAGGCATCATCCAGTTTAGCACTACTCATTGTCTCTCCAGTTTTCTTGCACATATAACCCCAATCTGAGATAATTACCCTACACTTACGTAGATTATCAGTAGTCAAAATCTTATCCAAGGCCGTTGTCCAAGAGAAGAATAGAGCTTTGGGAGGCGCCTTATTCATCCACAAACTCTTCCATGGGAAATGAGTGTTTGGTAGAGATGTAAGGGACTTATAAAAGGAGCAAACCGATAAAGTACCCTTACCTGTAGATGTCCACCATAACTTATTTTCCCTCAATCCATTCAGCTTCATAGAATAAACTAAGCTGAAGAAAGCCTCAAAACTGTCTATTTTCCAATCTTAGGTTGCTCTACTAAAAGTGACATTCCATTGGACTTAGTCCCCTAAACGAACCATGAGGTCTGCTATTGAAGCTTCTTGATCACATATCACTCAGAAAACGAATAGGAAAGAGTCCTTTAGAACCACATCTTCACACCAAATGTCCCTCCAAAATTTTATACGATTACCCTCCCCCACTATCAATTTTGTATGGCGAGTAAAGATCCCCCACCCTCTTCTTATGTGCTTCCAAACCCCCACACCATAGGACTCATTCTCCTATCTAGTACACCAACCCCTCCATAGACTGCCATGTTTGCAATCTACCACTAATTTTTAGAGATCTTCCGATTCCATATTGTTTCTCCAAAACCATTTCCCAAAAAGTGTCCGATTAAACGTTCTCAAGTTTTTTATCCCTAACCCACCTGACGGAATTGGCCTGCATACATTGTCCCAGCTAGGGGTGTAACGGGTCCAGTTTGGTCAGGTTTTGGACAAAGTTTGGGATCGAACCGGTATGTACCGGTTTTGCATTTTTAAGAACTGATTCCACATCGGTTAACCCCCTAAACTGGTACTTTCGCTTTTACCAATTCCGGTCCGGCTTAGTCCAATTTTTTGATTTTAATATACTATATTATATATTATATAATATATATAATAGTATATTATAGATATAAGATTTTATAGATATAAGATTTTAAAATTTAATATTATATTAATTAGTAATTTATAATATAATACAAAACTATTTTATATATAATTATATATTATATATAAAAATTATATACAATATAAAAAATTATAATATATATATATGAACCGGTCTGATTCGGTCCGATCCGGTTTTAGAAAAAGAAAAATCAGAACCGGACCGATTTCGACTGATTTTAAGAAAAATAAAACTAGTACCAGACCGAACCAAACTCGGTATCAGACCAAACCCACCAGTTCGATCCAGTCCGGTTCGGTTACCACTTCACCTGATTTTTTTTACACCCATAGTCCCAACTGACTAGGTGAAACTTGAAATCATCCCACATCCCACTCCATAAGAAATCACGATAGAGTTTTTCTATCCGTGCCGCCACACAAGCTGGAATAGAAAAAATAGACATAAAGTAAGTTGGTAAGTTAGAGAGAGTACTTTTGATAAAAGTCACCCGGCCTCCCTTCGATAGATATAATCTCTTTCACCTTACCAATCTTCGTTCTATTTTCTCAATAACTGTGCTCCAAATATACAAAACACATGATGTGGCCCTCAACAGTAATCCCAAAAATGTCATAGGAAAAGAAGCGACCTTACACCCGAGTATGCTAGCCAAATGCCAAGTATTACTGACATTCCCAACTGGCACTAATTCTGTTTTATCAAAATTTACTCTCAAACCTGACGTTGCCTCGAAACAAAGAAGCGCCTTCAGTGCCCTAAGATGGTCTTGCTCTGCCTCACAAAAAATAAGGGTGTCATCTGCAAATAATAAGTGTGAAACCGAGATACAACTCGTGTTTTGATCACCCACTGAAAATCTAGCCATAAAACCGTTGCTAACCACAGTCGATAACATCCTACTTAATGCCTCCATGATAACAACAAAGAGAATGGGGGACAGGGGATTTCCCTGTCTTAGGCCTCACGAGCTGCTAAAGAAACCCTCTAGGTTGCCATTGATCAGAATTGATAATCTTGCCATTGAAATACACCATCTGATCCATATACACATTTCTCTCCAAAGCCACATCTCTTTAATAAATAAAGGAGGAAGTCCCAGTTAACATATCATATGCATTTTCCATATCTAGCTTACAGATAATTCTTGGAATACCATACTTTAATCTACTATCTAGACATTCATTGGCTATTAGGACTGAATCTAGGATTTGGCGACCCCTTACAAAAGCATCTTGTGACTTTGATATTATCTTACCTATAACCACCTCGAGCCTGTTTGCAAGCACCTTGGAAATGATTTTGTAAACCTCGTTTATGAGGCTAATGGGCCTAAAATCCTTCACTTATGATTCTACTGTCTTCTTCAGGATCAAAGTAATAAAAGTAGCATTCAAGCTTTTCTTAAACCTCCCAGCCAAGAATAATTCCTGAAACACATTCATAATATCATCTTTCACTACCTCTCAACAAATTTGGAAGAAGCCTATTGAAAAACCGTCTGGACTGGATGCTTTATCTTTCACCATTTTTCTGACCACATCATATACCTCATCTTCCTCAAAAGATCTCTCCAACCAAGATGTTGACACATGCTCTCGAATCACAAGAGACTCCATGCATCTCTACCATTGATTTTTAGCATCTTAATAGAATTATTTCTAATATGAGAATTAGTCACTTTGTGAAAAAATTTTGTGCTTCGATCCTCTTCTTTCAACCAAAGTACTCTTGACTTCTGTCGCTAAGAGATCTCCTCTAGTGATAATACTCTTTCCAACTCTGTCTTATAAGATACTTCATCTGAGTTGAGGGCTATATCTTCGGTAGTCCTCTCAAGATTCTGTAATTCTCCCAACATGGCTTTCTTTTACTCCCCTAAGTCTCCAAATGTTTGAAAATTCCAAAGTTTTAAATCATTTTTTAAAACTTTTATCTTGCCTGCAAGAATATAAGAAGTAGTACCATAAAACTGATAAGATGACCACCAAAGCTTTACCCTGTCCACGAAACCTTCACTTTTGAGCCACATGTTTTTGAACTTAAAATAGTGACGACCCCCTTGGATACCGCCTCCATCAAGTAAAATAGGAAAATGATCAGAGCAAAAACACGGTAGTCTCTTCTAACATACCTCCAGATAGTGACTTTCCCAATTCGACAATATTAGGAATTTATCCAACCGAAACCACGTCTGACTATTAGACCAAGTAAAGGGACCACTTATTAATGGGAGGTCCACCAAGTTCAAATAAAAAATGCACTCTGAAAAATCTATCATGGCTGGGCGTATACGACTGTCTCCAGATCTCTTGTTAGGGAACCTTATTACGTTAAAATCATCACCCATGCACCAAGGGAGGTCCCACCAGCTATATATTCCAACCAGTTCTTCCCACAAATGTCTTCTGATGTTATCAACATTTGGTCCATATATACCTGCAAATGCCCATAAGAAATTATCCTCCACCATCTTAAAGGAACAGGTCACTACGTATTCCCCTACAAATTCCTCCACTTTCTCCACTACTCTTTTATCACACATCATAAGGATACCACCCAATGCCCCATTTGAAGCCAGATAAACCCAATCTACATACGGGCAGCTTCACACAATTCTCACTAGTTTTCTGGTCACGAATTTCAACTTAGTTTCTTGCAAACAAATAATATCCGCCTTCCATTCCCGAAGTAAATTTTTTATGCGAATGTGTTTATTACCCTTATTCAACCCACGCATATTTCACAATACAATTTTCGGCTTCATAAAGAAATAGCAGTACCCTTCCTTTTGGACCTATCTCGGCTTGAACTGCCCTCATTCAAAGACCAATTAAGTCTCTTAAGTTCTCTCTGTTTCTTGGAACCAGCTTTCTTGGACCGAGAAAGGCTTACCTCAATGACTGTGAGAAGGGCCATAAATTGCTCTTCGTAACCCTCACACTTCATTCCCACCACATGTTGAATGTCCTTTACCTTTTTGAGTACCCAATCAGAGATCTCAAACTCATTTGGTAATAGACAATTCGGTGGGAATAGCTCCATATCCCTACCATCTCCCTCCCCTCTAAACAGGTTACATCGTTCCCATTCAACCATAGTACTCCCGTTGATCTCAACATTAACAAAAGGACGGGAAATCTCCTGTGTTTTAGGAACCAAAAACACATCCTCACTAACCTCGGTAAGCCTTTGTTGTAGCCCCACGATATTATCTTCCACGAAATCCAAACTCTTCACATCTCCTCCTTCCGATAACACCTCATGAAGCTCAAACGTAGTAGATAACACCTCTAACTTGACGGGTGTTGGTTCCATGTTAAGTATTGGGAGTTTTTGTGTGCAAGATTCAGGGAAAAAAATTTTGGAGCCATTACAAACGTTTCTTCCTCTACACGCGACGGTAGGATCTGTTCCACCATCGTCGTTGCGTTCACCACGGTGGTGACGGAAAGAATCCCAGAATGCTTTGGTGCACAAGTCTATGCCACCCCCTAGCTAGAAATCCATCCAAGACGTCGTCGTTCACTCCAGAGTGCAGCAGCGTGCGAGAATCCAACTCATGTGGTACCACCACGTATTGCTCGGCGTAAATGCTGTCAGAATCCAACTCAGGTGTCGCCGGTGTACCGATCACGACCATCGGAACCACCTCTGATGGCTTGGTCTAGGTCACGCCGATTGAAGGGCCTGCTTCACCAGTGCCCCGTCTTCTCCAAACGTGACCAGGGCCAGCCCCTGTAGAAAGACTTATTTGGCCCACGGTTTGAGGCCCATTATGTCGGCCCAAATCCATTTTGGCCTTTACCCACTAGATCTTTAATGAGCATAGTGTTTTTTTTTTTCCTCAAGCCTAATATCTGGTACATCAGATCCCTTGCCTTTTACTCTTATTTCTTCAACCAATGCAGTGTCGACCCAACCCAAGTCCAAGCCCACCTTCTGATTTTCCTCCACACAACTTAGAACACGCTCCATCCTCTCTTGCAGAAAATCAATCTGCTTTTTCATTTCCAACAGAGTAGAGTACATGCCATCCTCTTTCAAGTTGACAACGCAGCTAACACCACCATATTGCCTTTACACAGTGCCTCCTTTCAGACTAATAGGCATGTCAAACCTTCCCTCCTTCTGTTGGAGGACCTCTCTGAATGACCACCTGTTGGGTTGGTTCACTACCACCATCTCTTCCGACGGCACCTGGGCTGCCCCTCCTTTATTGCTAGCCACAAAGCCACCCTCTCTACCACCTCTATACTCCACTAAAGCCATATAACTACCGTGTGAGTTAAAGCATATTTGCACAACGAACCCTCTGTTTCCCTCACGATGAGCTGAATAGAACAATTTTCCTCCTCTCCTCAAACAATCCTCTAAGGCTTTGGCAAACCAGAATGTCGAGGACCTCCCCAACCTTATTTCCTTCACGACTCTCCAGCTCCTCTATGTGATGAGCAAATATTTTCCATCCCTCAAGAACTCAAAAGTTTTTGCTTCTATACTATCTGATTCTGAAATCCCATTTTCAGTCAAATAGTAACCTCACCGTTAAACGCCCCCAACCACCATTGAAAACATTATGTGTACGAAGAGAATATGGGAAAATATCACTCTCACCTTCTTACCCCAACATGTATTAAATACAATGTTATCCATCAAATTTTATCCCTAGCAGTTGAGGACTGGAAATGAGGGCATTTTGATGGAGCCTTTTCTAATGTAAAGGGTTTACTTCAAGTGTATGAGATTGTTGAAAAACACAAGATACGCACATGTACTCAAGGTCTTCTGTCTTCATACTCAAATTTATAGTCAAATTTATAGGTTATGCAAATGATGCTCAAGTGTTATCCATACAATTGCTACTCAAAGGCATATGACAACAATGTTAATGGTGTTGGCCATCACATCACTTAGTTTGTTTTTTAAGTTTATTTCCACTTGGAAAATATGAGATGGTAGGTTTGGGGAGTGAGATGAGATACAAAATTCTCATCTCATCTCATCATTACATATTTTTTTCAAATCTTCATACAGAATATAATAAATAATTCAATTTTTTCAAATCTCAAATCAACTTTTTCAAATCTCAACACAATAATAATATTAAAACAGAATATTTTAAACTTTCAAACAAAATACAAAATTCTCATCTCACCCCCAAACCAGCCACGCAGTTTGGATAGTAAGTTGAGATAAAATGAGTTAAGATAAAAATTAAATAAAATGTTTTTAGAATATTATTGTTTAATATTATTATTGTTTTGAAATTTAAAAAAAATTGAATTGTCTATTATATTTTGTAAGAGAATTTGAGAAAGTTATAATAATAAAATGAGATGAAACACTTATTGTATCCAAACTAGGCCTAAATAAACCACATTGTCCAGTCGACATATAATAGTCTACAGAGGTTAAAGATTATCATACTAATAAATCATAGATGTTTTATGGCCTTATTTCGGCAGTGTCCTCATTAACCTCAAGTAGTTCTGTTTGGATAGTAAAAGTATTTCATCTCATCTCATCTTTAAAACTTTCTCAAATTCTCACACAAAATATAATAAACAATTAAAAGTTTTCAAATCTCAAAATAATAATAATATTGAAAAATAATATTCTAATAATATTTTATTCGACTTTCATCTCATCTTAACTCACTATATAAACGCACCTAAAAGGCACCCTTTGTTTTGTCGTTGACTCGTTGGTTGTCCCATGGCAATCAGGTACTGGATTTGAAAAGGCATTTCCATAAGTGTTATATGGGATTTTTGTTCTTCTCTGGTACAAGTTTGATTTTGATCTTTATCAATAGGCAAAAGAAGAAAACAGTGCAGATGATCTAATTTTACCATCGTGATTTTTTTTGGATAGGTATACTGTGGTAATTTAACATTTCCCCTGACCTTCATTTGTGCCCCGCTAGCCAAATTACAAAGCTACCAGCAGTTAAAACAGTATCTACCCAAAAAGAGAAGAGAGGAGAAACTAGATCTCATAATAATAATAAAGATTAAAGGTTAACAAACACAAAAGAGGTATCTAAGGCATAGTTGCCATTTAAAAGATTTGGTATTGAAGCTGTGCAGGTCACCAGATTTGCTCAAGGGGGAAGACAACCACCTCAAAGTTTCGCTGAGTTACAAGTACTGTTCTTGTATCCGACCCCGGTTTCCTTCCCACCACAATCTTGCATGCATTTCTCCAAACCTTTCTCGGCTGCATAACAAGGAAATCCAAATAAATATTTGATTAAAAGGCGTGTGAAACTAATTAGTGCAATGAACTTTGTATTCAGTGACTCTCTACTCTACTAACAAAACGGATTATTGAAATTTTAAAATCCAGGTCAGTCATGATGGAATATACGCAGACCAGTTTTACAAGTGGCTTTAGTTTTTTCAATCATTAGCAAGGTATTGGAATTAACTTATGAATCAGGTGCAGACAATTAGATTTTGATGGTCCCTGTTATTCTTAAACGAAATACCAGGCCATGTACAGAAACTTGCTTACCTAAATCGAACGCGTCGAAGCTCCCTGGTGCCATCTGGCAGTGCTCTAATTGTGATGTAGACTCCCGGCTCATCCTGTTCAACCCATTCAGATTCCAAATCACTGGCATTGCTCACGGAAAGCTCTCCAGAGCGTTCTGCCTCTCTTGATGAACTGGTCCTGACAGATCCATCTACAGACGAGGTCTCAGTCTTTGCTCCACTGATGCTGGAAAGTTTAGGCGTTGATGCTAGACCAGCTGCATCAAAGAAATGACGGGATTGCATAGGGTGGTGGTCAAGTGAATCCGATGAAGAATAGCCCATTCCCAGTGGACGCTGGAAGTGGCGGGGCAGGCGTTCTTTGCTCAGTGGTGGGGTCGCAGGGCTGTCCCTGGAAGATTCAATCTTTGAGCTCTGAAAGAGAGAGAAAGTAGTTTAAATGCCAATCAATACAAATCATCCTGGCTTTCACTGAAATGAAAAGATTTCACCTATAGAAAAAGGAGAAAGAAAGGACATAAAACGGCTCTATGTGATGTTTTTACATAATGTGAAGGCAACAATCCATTCTGCCATGACTCGTCACCACAGTTGATGAGTGTGAAGTTGTGCATGAAATCAAAAAATGTTATAGGCTGCGTTTGGATATTGAGCTGAGCTCAGTTCTTTATGAATAGTAGTGAGTTAAGTAGTGGAGTGAGTTATACCCACCTAAACTGAGTTTAAAGTATGTTTGGATATTAAGATGAGTTTAGTACTTTTTATGGGAAGTTGGAAAAGGTTGTGGTTCTCACGTATAAAAATGTGTTAAGTTGAAAAAGTTGTGAGTCCTACGTGTAAGGAGGTTTTGAGTTGAGATGAGTTTAGTAATTTGAGAGTTGAGTATTTGGATGTTAGACTCAGCTTAAAATTAGATTGAGTTCAACTAAGCTCAGTTGAGTCTTGCAACCAAACGCAGCCTTAGACTCAGTTTGTTAAGTGAAGTAGTCTCATTATTCACAAACAGTTCACAAACTATTCACTACTATTCATTACTTTTTCACTACATTCACTACATTCACAGATTACCAGATATCACCTCAGCATCCAAACATAGCCTAAGATTTTGGAGAGAGAGAGAGAGCAATAATGACTTCAATGAATAATTAAAATAGAATGATTATAAAGGGATAGGAGATTAAAAATCAATTAATTCCAGGCCCAGCATATCCAGGAAACAAGCATTCAGGCAATAGTAAAAACAAGAAAAAGTAGAAGTGAAAGAAAAACTACTTGAACATTGTTTTCCTTGTGTTGCTAATGATAAAAATTTTGCATAGTACATTGGGTTAAAGCTAACCTCATCTTCAGATCTAGGCGGGGTTGGAAGTGGGACGGCCTGGTGATTGAACTTCTGTACATTGTATAACTCCATGACCTTGTCATAGTTCTCTGCCCACCATCTTTGAGCTTGCCATTTATTAAACATTTCACGGCTAATCAAAATACAAAAATGATAATTAGAAACCGCAACCATCTATTACAAATCATCCTTAGAAGGATGCTTGAAAATCAAATGAGCAGATTTTGACTATTTAAAAGTTCAAGCTATTTGAAACGCTGAAAGAGCAAGGAACAAGTACACATTGGCTGCTAGTCCAACCGACTTGTCCATGGTTTGAGGAAAGCTAGCTTGAAATTAGCCAAAACCCACTGAAGATCATCATGAGGTAGGAAATAGAACTATCCATTCCTTGAATAGTTTATCCAGTCAAGAGCTATTTACCGAACTGATTCTAGCCTGGAAAATTAAACGGCCCCTGTGGTTTGACTCTCAAAATTTATTTAATTAAAGGGTTTTGACTTAGATGTCTAGAGAAAGCATAAGTTGGGGCCCTAGAATTTTAGACCCGATTTGGATACAAAAGCCCCCTCAATTCATCTCATCTAATCATTACAACTTTCCCAAATTCTCACACAAAATATAATAAACAATTCAACTTTTTCAAATCCAAAAACAATAATAATATTAAAAAATAATATCCTAATAGTATTTTATTCAATTTTCATCTCGTATCAACTTTAACAGTATATGCATTGTATTATACCGTTAAAATGCATATATTAAACAGTAGTTTTGTTGTAACCATCCTTACATATAACGAAACAAAGTAGTAATACTGATTCCAAAATATCAATAAAACTAGTTCAAATCCTTTTTTTACAAGAAAAAAAAAATTCATTAAAAAGCGATTAACTCAAATCCAGTCAGAATTTTGTCGGTTTTATTATGCGGATTGGGAATAAAGAACATTATTTTACCCTTGAATGCTGACGTGAGATGGTAAAGAGACAAATGCAACAAAGCGAGTTACCATACAAATGACTGTGATGAAGTAATTCGCAGGACCAAAAGTTCAACCAAAATGCTAAAATCCAACCACAAAGGACAATATGGCAATAGCTCAACCATAATTCTCACTACCACACCACAAACTTCTGATCATGCTCAGAAAAACAATCCGAATTTTTAAGAATATCACATCAATTCTAAACAATAGAAAGTACCTGAATCGAATCCGCTTGAGATCATTCCCTCCCTGAGGCAGGGAAACAAAAGTAATGAGCACACCAGGCTCCACTTGAGCCACCCATTCCTTAGGCTCGTCTTCCTCCATGAACACAATTGACTCGGTGCGTCCACTCACCGAGGCAGGTGTCCCTTCTCCACTTGAAAGCCCTTTTAACCTTGCCTCCATTTCTTTCCCCCACATCCTCGGCGTGGAGTTTGAGCTGCCCGTTCTGCGATACACACAGTGGAACCTCGCCGAGACTGAGCCTGCATCAGAGTCGGCATAGTTCCTGTTCCCGCTATCCTTCGGTGATCCCGCACACGGCTTGCAATTCTTGTAAGCACCTGAAGCCCTCAGTGCGATGTCCTTGATCTGAAAGCGGAACCAATACTTTACACCCCCAAGATTCTTTTTGCCCCAATAGAATGAAGGAGGAATGAGGGATGGAAGGAAAAAAAAAATCCGGGTTTTTTTAAAACTATATAATGGTTTGCAAATCTTCAAAATCCTAGCCAGATTATACAGTCGTTGCAGATTTTGCGTAATTATATTCTTACAGTCGTTGCAGATTTTGCGTAATTATATTCTTTCTCCACCGTCACTTCCCAAAAACTAAGAACGGAACAGAAGCCATGCCCTCTCTTTGGTTACTGACGGTTCTAGAGAAAATGAAAAGAAAACGAACTCTGGATCTCATCTCCTCTGTTTGTTTGCCGACAAATCAAAGTGATATCAAAGAAAATCCACTCTGGGTCTTCTAGTTTCCCATCTATTTTCTCATTTTACAAAATACTGACAGACTCAGATAAGCCAAACAGTAAGTGGGTTAGAACGGTAATATTCTTTCGATTTATGGCCTCTAAGCAAGAAAAACCATACGATTCGGAACTCGGGTTTCCTATAACTTTGCCACATTTTTCATAGAATCAAACAGATACTAGTACTTTCGAGTGTACCTGTGCAGTGATCGTTTTAACTGCTTGCTTGGTCCTCGGGGTCCCAACGGCGTCGTCCTCGTCCTGTTGGTGCAGAGATCCATTGCTGTTGAGCTGCTTCGAGCACGCTATACACGTCAGCATCCTCGGAATTCGCACCCAAGCTCCAGATCAGAAGGCCTCGTTCAACTTGAACGATCGCTTTCTGGGTCAGAGCTAAAGTCTCAGATATGCTTGAATCACTGTCTCAGAGAGCTTCAGCTTGTGATAATTTCTCACACCCTGAAAAAGGAGAAGATTAACAAAAAGAAATTTGGGTTGAGGAAAGAATTACAGCAAAAAAAAGGCAGCTTTAGGCTCTGATACTTACGTTGAGAAACGAAGCTTGACTTGTTAATGAGGAGCCTCTTACGGTCGTAATATGAAGGCGAGGTAGCAAAGGTGACCATTAATGGACGAATCATCATTATGAGAGCATGGTTTCGGGCGATTTGCAAGGCTGTTTTGGTTCGAAATGCTTCAAATCACATTTCAGTTTTTTTCCTTTCTTTTCAATGCCATAAATGATCGATAAACTATCTCTTTTGAGTGTGAGTGCCGATTAGAATGAGTAATGGGCACTCTCTCACTTCCTCTACACCTCTCTCTCTCTCTTTGCTTATAGCCAAAGGCAAGGCATCGAGATTTGGGCAATTTTTTTATGAACAAGTTGGCCGTGGCTGTGACTGCCGCGTAGGATAATTAATTTTTGGGTGCGATCTCGTGGGGTTAGAGCCAGAGGTAGAGAGCGCTGATCGTGTGCGCGCGTGGGACGCTTTTCGTTTTTTCGGGTCGAACGCCACCAGCGCCACCCTATCTATCCGCCCATCGCGGACTTGCAAAATGAAGTTTAAAAAGGTGAATGCTAGAGGCTTGTGTATTTCTTGGGAATTGGCATGCTCTTTCAACTTTTTAAGTTACTTTTCAGAATTTTCTGAAATGTTGGGTCCAAACTATTTATAAAAATTCCACTTTTGCTGAGGGAAATAATCTTTAATGAATTGGTCCCAAGGCCCCCCCCCCACCCGATACACTTGGGGTGGATCGAGATTCTTTAAATTTTTTTATTCAAATTAATATTGTAAATACATAAATATATTGGGTGATACTTATAATATTTGATGAACATCTAAGAATATTTGAAACTTTTGTACCAACAGTGATAAATATTGTAAAAATATTCCCTAAAAGTAAGATTGCGTGATGTTTGAAATGGTTAATTGGCGTCTCCTCCGTCCTCCTTGTCTATTCCTTCCAAAAAATAAAAATCTGATTTCTTTGTTTGTACTAACTACTATCAATTGTTTTAAGGGCTAGTTTAGATAATGATAATTTTTCAGAATTTTTTATTATTATTTTTTATTATTATTTAATATTTATTATTATTTTTTTATTACTATTCACATAATAGAGAAGAATACTTCATTACCGAAACAAAACTAACTTTCTTTTCTTCTTCAGTTCTCCTCCTACGAATTTATTCTATTTTTCCTGCCATGAGCTCTTAATATCCTGCTCTCGTGTGTTATGGCAGCAGTAGTAGTACAAAATTGCCAATAAGAAATTCTACATCAAAATCTTACCCTACATACATCCACTCAATCAATATATAATTTATTATTTTTATTTTTTTATCTTAATATTTAAATGTATATTTAAATAAAATGATAAAAACAACATATTAAACGTCTATTAGATAAAGATAAGTGACGTAATACTTACGGTACCACAATTATAACAAAAGAGTCTTGGCACGCACGAAATCAACATTTATTGCAATAGTTTTTTTTGCCATATTTTCAGCTTACAGATCTGTGGCAAGTGATTACAGCTACGTCTCTCTGTTCGTTGCAAAATAGCATAATTTCTCCAATCCTTCTTCATTGCTTCAAAATTCTCACCTGATGTTGAGTTCGACACACCTTGTTCTCAGCACCAAAAACATAAAGCCAGAGAGAGACCTTTCAAAAGTGATCCAAATCTCGCAACCATCAAGTTTGGTCTGTCTAAAGAAGTCTTCTTCAAATTTATAATAATGCATCTATTTTTCTCTCGTTGGTTTGTTAGTGGTGACAAATTAACTTAAAAGATAGAAAAAATATATTTATTATCTATTTTCTCATCATCTTCTTATAATATGATTTTAAATGATAAATTTACAAGTGAAATATAATAAATAATTACAGAAATACTTAACCTTTGAGTCCTTGACAGATGGGAAAGATGGTTTGGTGAGCAAGCGTGCAAAAACAACCCATAACGGATCTTTTACAAAGACACAACAGGAACTTTTTAGTTTGCTCACAGGAAAGCAGAGAGAGAATCGTCTGTCTGCATTATTAACCAATTAAGATACAGTAGCAGTGAAGATTTTGCTAGCTGTCACGTGGTTTCTCCACAACATTTAAGCCCTGGCCTTGCTCTACCCTGTCTTGAAAATATAGGCTGTTTAGCATTGACAACTCTACATGAGATGCGTATCCAAGTTATTTATTTAGATTGGATTTAGATTCTTTGAAAACTTAAAGAGTGGGAGAGAGAGAGAGAGAGAGAGAGAGGAGGGGATAGAATGTGTTCAAGAAAACCCATTATCATGCCAAGAAAATGAAGGTCTTAGCCTTGATTACAGGCCACATGAAGTAGGCGGAAGTGCTGGGAAATCACGATCTAGGTAGGACCCTACCACAAATTGCCTGTTTCCCTGCTCCCCAATTCAGCTTCGTTCCAGTTATTATTGTACGCCTGTTCACTAAAAAGATGGAAAATATCATATTCTTTTTGGACCCATTACACTCAGCATCTCTAAATATTCACTTAACCCAAGACAATCCACTATATTTTATACTGGAGTGAAAGAAAGTGGGAGAAAAAAAGTCTTTGGTCTTTATCTCTCAACAACAGTGCTTAATTTGTCACTTTGTAATGGCAAGGCCAAAGTTTGTTTATGACCCTATTTGACCGTGAAAAGCCAAATCTTCCACACCCAAAAAGCACATTCCCCTGGCGACAAAACTTCTTTGTCCATAAACTACATGCCAATTTTTTTATTTTTTTTTTAAAAAAAGAGAATCCAGTCTAATTTAATTCCCGCATTTAAATATTGAGTTGAGTTAAATTATTTATAAATAATAATAAATTAAGATGATACAGTAAGTTTTATAAAATTTACTTAGGATGACTTTAAATATATTTGAATATTAATATGAGTTTGGATATATTTATAGAAAGTTAAAAAAAATTATGAATCCCACGTATAAATAAATATTGAATTGAAAAATATTATGAATTTTACGTGTAAAGAGATTTTGAATTGAGATAAATTTAATAATTTAAAAGTTTAATATTTAAATGTTAAACTTTAACTTATAGAACTGAAGATAATTCATGGGGTCGAAACTACAGTGCATGTCTGTACACTTTGAAAAGGATGGGAGATATATATCAAGAAAGATGAAAAGAAACTGGAACTGGGTGGCTTGCCGCTGCAGGAAACCAAGGCCCTTAAAATAATAGGTGTTCCCTAACGAGGAAGAGGAAGGTATTTATGATGCCTGTGGCTGTGGACCACATTGCCATACGCTAACATGTGCAAAAGAGACTTGGTGTTTTATTTTTTTAAGCCCTCAACAGCACAGGAATTTTGGCAGGCACACAGGGGAGTCGAGAGAAACTGGGAAATGAAGTGCAGTGCAGTGCAGTGCAGTGCAGTGCGTGAGGTGTTGCTTTCAATTATTCAACATGGCCCTGCCTAGTGCTACAGTAGTAATTAATGGCGCTGTTGTACCAAAAGGGTTTAAAAAAAGTGGGTGGCTGGTGAAAATTTAACTGGAGTACTTCTCTGTCTCTGATTGTGATTGAATCTTATCTTCTTCTTCTAGCCTGCATACCCACGAGAATTGTACGTATTTGTCGATTAATTGCATTGATGCAACAATGTCCATGCATGCATTAAACAGGGCTTTTTTTCTCCCATATTGGTACCATCGACCGTGAAAATCTAATGAAACTTTATCTATTCATTATTGCCCTGGGTTGCCAATTGCATCAGGCCCAAAATTCAACAGAACTTTCATTTTTTCTTCCGCCATACATGCGAAGAGGTAAGAATGTATAAGTCTATGCTAAATTAAATAATGCCAATTTTCTTAAGATTTTTTTTTTTTTTTAACTTTGGGTATCTAGACTAACTTGCGTGCATCTCGATTAATTTTATAGAATCTTAAAATTAACGATCAAGTAAATTTCTAATAGTCCTAAAGAGACTCGAACTAGTTACCATTAAGAATCAAATCCAAAACTGGATCAATTTTCTCAAAATCTTCGACGGACAAGAGAAAAAAAGGTGGTCCAGTTGACATTAGAAATTCATCTATGTCATATCTTTCTCCCATTGGGTATGCCCTTGACTCATGTTTGTTTAGAATTCACTCAAGTAGCTTTTGGGGGGTGGGGGGCAATCTATGAACTGAAGTCATGTCTGTCATGCATTGTCCCCAGCAAGAACCAATTATCTAAAAGCAAATTAAAGCATTTAACCAAAACATTGATGAGACCAGATCAGCAGGATAAGTTATAATAAGGTTCACATGGATCAAGTACTGTTATTCTTGCAACTTTGATGTGTTAGGTGCCACTCCTCTTAGAAATGCATTTTCCAATTTGTGAACATGGTGAATCACAATCACATCACATCACGGTTCTCTCAGATTAGGATTGCATTTCAAGTAGGGGACCAAAAGTGCAACGTTTCTTTTTTTAAAATAATATGTATAGTTATAGAATATGTAAATTTTATATATTTTTTTTAATATAATGAGTAGACTTGAGATCCACACCACAATATTCACTTTTTAATGGTAGCTTTAATTTGTTTCGAGGAGATAATGCGAAACTTATATATCTAAAAATTACATGCATAATACCTATTTTTCAATAATTAATTATTTTTTTTATAATAATTATGGGTTGTATTAAGCTTGGTGTGTATTTTAATGACCTATAACAAATCATTTGCATTACAATTTAAATTGAACACCTTATACTTAGTCATCCAAACCAATGTATTAGCGAGGCTTGAATTCATCCATAATATGAAAGATGTTTATATTAGGATTTCTCATGATACATGAGTAATGTCTCATTTTGATACAGAAACATTATCAACTCATCTCATTATTATTATTTTTTTAAATTCTCATACAAAATATAATAAACAATTCAAGTTTTTTAAATCTTAAAATAATAATGATATTAAAAAATAATATTTTATTTAATTCATATAAAACTATTTCACCTCACTATCTAAATGAGATTTAAATAAACAATAAATATCATGATAAAAGTATGAGAAATACAGTAAATAGGTTTAAAATCTTATAGTTTCGATGATGGCTACATTTTTTTACCATTGATTTGATACGACCGTGTGTATGCTAGTTGTAAACTGCTTGTTGTATGCTTGTTGTTCACGGACAAAAAAGGAAGGAGACATCGGAATGGGATACGTGTCAGATTGGGATAACTTCATACAAAACATGGGTTTCAAGGCCCACCCATGACTTACCCATAAGGAAACCCATTTATTAGCCCATTCCCAAACAAAATGGACCCACCAATCCAATCACCTTAAACAGGCATTATCTCAAACAAGGACCCACCAACTGCGTCAACAACCACCAATCAACAGTCGCAGACTCGCAAGTCATTATTCGTTAGCCCGGTTCCCAAAATGGGCCAACCGGCCCAACCCAGATTGAGTGGCCCCACCAATCAACGACTACACAAATAGTCAGAAACCTCCGTCAGTCCCTTTGTTTCCTTCGAAAAGTATAAGGTGGTTTAGATAGTAAATTAAAATGAAATGAGATAAAATAAAGTAATAATTGAAAGTTAAATAAAAATTTTATTTTTTAATATTATTTTATTTTTATTTAGGATTCGAAAAAATTAAAATTTTTGTAGTATTTTGTGCTATGTTTAAAAAAATTGTAATTATTAAATCAGATAAAATGTTGTAATTATTTAATCAGATAAGACGAGATAAATGGTTTAAAAAAAAAAAAGACGAGATAAATCGATATCTCAATCCAAACAAGGCCTAAAACTCCACCAAAAGCAAAAGCTATTATCTTTCTGCCTTAAAACGACCTATGTATCTCAATAAAGGGTAATGTCTCTCTCTAACTAACGCTAGAGGGTGGCACTTTCTGGTCTGCATGTTGCTCCCTTCCTTCTGATGGCAAGAATTTTCCTAGGAAAAAAAACTTCGCGTTTTGATTATTTCGCGTTTTGGAATAATCAAGTGACTACTTTCCTTAATTAATAGCTACGGTAAAGAAGTTTCATCTCTTTATACTGTAATCCACCTAGAAAACTGAGAGTTTCGAACTAAAGTTATATTCAGAAAGGTATCGTTAATCACTACTATGCATCCCATGCGACGAAAAAAACCCGCCGAAACTGACAAGAATTCTAGTTCCGATCTCGCTAACCGAAGCGAAAATCCGAAGAAGAAGAAGAAGAGATTGGTAATAAGAAAGGCAGTCTTAAGAAGGAGGAAACATCAATGGCCTATAAGGTTGAGAAGAAGGGCAAGTGGTCGTGCGTGGACAGCTGATGTTGGTTTATCGACCGCATTTGCACGATTTGGTGGGTTTTGTTGTTTCTATACAACGTCATGCCGGCGTCTTTCCCCCAATACGTGATGGAGGCGATCTCGGGGCTGCTTTCGGACCCGTCTGGCGTGAAGTTAAGGAAAGAGGGGTGGGTTGGGATCGTCATGGGCGGGCTCAAATTGTGGGCGGGGCACCCCTGTGCCGACTAGCTGTTCCGGAAGCGCCTCCAGGGCAGTACTTTCGGCGAAGTGTATAAAAGGTAATTCCATTATTTATCGTTTTCGTCATTCTAAAATCGTGTTTGATGCAAATGTGTATTTTTGGTGTCATGTTGTTAGTTTTGGAGGTGAACTATTATTTCAATACTCCGGTGCAATACTTCCTTCTAAACTTTTTTGTGTTGTAGCCTGTAGATAATGGTCCTGATGGATGTATTTATATAGAATTTATAAGGGAGTCAACTAGTTTATTTTTTTGGCAGTGAGTGAGTGACTCCCTGTTACAAGCTGTTGATGTTAAGCAAGTTTCCCTTCTGGATAATGCGTGCAGAATTGCTTTGATGTGGCTAGTGGGCCTAAGGCTTGATTATGATTGTTTTTTACTTCTTTTTTCTTTTCTTTCTATTAGTAGATTGTCAATTATGTATGTTCTCTCTTTTTGGCAACTAGTTAAGTAAAAACAAATGGTTGATTGCTAACCTATCTAGGGGTGTCTGAGATCTTTGGTTGGTGCTGAAGATGGGAGGAAATGTTCAATTGGAGTTGCCATGCATACGAGGTGTTCAAAAGTAGTTAAGATGCTTTTACTTCAATTGACTATCAAATGGGCAAAAAGAGGAAATTTTTCCCGTCGACTTTGGTTGAGAACTTGTTTTCTCAAGTAAACTATGTTGGAGAAACTTTGAGTCAACGTGTGTACTTGGTGATGATTAAAACCAAAAGCATTTTGTGGATTCATATCACTTCCTATGTTGACATTATATATTTTTTAGTCAATTTCACAATGTTATACAATTAGCTCTTACCATTTAGAAGTAAAAGTTAGCTAAAATCTCAAACATTTGTATAGTCTTCCAGAGCCATGAAAATTGGAATTCTGAGCATATAAAGGCAATGATGAACATTGGTGGACCCTTTTTGGGTGTTCCAAGAGTTGTGCAAGGCTTTTCTCTGCTAAAGCCAAGGATATTGCAGTTGTCAGGTTTTATTTATTTATTATTTTTACTTTCTATCCTTCGCATTAAATATGCACTGGAAAGGAATTGCTTGTTGATTCCAGTTTAGACTAAAACTGTTATATTATTTGGATGTTGTTAGGAAATTTGTTTGCCTGACTACAACCAATTTGTTTGATTAGTCATATATGACGGTAGATCTACTTGGATTGCTTTTCCAAGTGATTGTTTGGTTTCTTCTCTTCTCCTTTCCTTTCTTTTATCTTTCTTAAAAAATAAGAAAAAATTTCTTTGTATTTTAAAAAGCAGGGCCATTGCACCGGGTTTCTTGGATAATAATCTGTTTAGGCTCCAAACATTGCAACATGTAATGAGGACGTTCTGCAATTGGGATTCAATGATGTCAGTGATACCGAAAGATGGGGACACCATATGGGGTGATCATGACTGGTCACCAGGGGAAGCTTGTGTTCCTAGCAAGAAAAGGCAAAGAAGTAAGGATGCTCAGTTGGCAAGACAAAATCAAACAGGAAGTCTGGGTTCACAATAAAAAATTGTTTCTTATGGAAGGATTATATTTGTTTGGTAAAGATGTAGCAGTGGCACACTCATCTGAGATCGAGAGGACTGACTTTCAAGTAAGGCTATAAATTATATTCAAATCTAGTAATTCCTCAAATTCATTTTCTATGACATAGACATACTGCATGTTTTGAAATTTGGAGGTTGATATCTCAAATAACCTTTATAGTGCCCCCAAAATGGATCATACCTGATAGGATTTTAAGCTAAAAGTTAATACTAACTTAGGATGGACAAGTAGTTTAATGAGTTTATTGGTTGTTGATTGCATGCACATGGATGTGTGTTTACAGAAATCCCAGAAACACCCGTGTAGCTGGGTTTTGCCTAGTTCTCATCAATAAAATCCTTATTTAGAAAAAAGAGAGAAGGAATCTAAAAAACATGGTGACTAGTGAAAAAGCTGGTGAAATAACTGATCACGTGTGTTTGGTGGTTGATCCAATTCTGTACTCATATCCATACACACTCACATTATATTTATAGTAGCTATGAATTAAGAATAATTTTTGTATAAGTAAGAATATATTTTATTTATATTGTGAATTAAGAATAAATTATCATCCAAATAAATGTTTTGAATGCTTGTTTCTTTACTTTTTCTCAGGAATGCTCGTGAGTCTCTTATACCAGGTATGTGTTGTCCCCCTGTCCTTTCCCATATGGTTTATAAATGAGAAGGATATGAAAAAGTAAAATGATATTATGGTTGAAGCTTAACTGAGGCCCTCCAAAATTTTCACTAAAAATAAATAAGAATTGCACAGAAAGTGGGGCCAAAGAGAGAAGGACAATGTATACTTTGCCTTTGGTTTCCTCTAGATAAGCTCGTGTCTAATATGTTACTTTCTCTTCCCAAAAGAAAATTATATGGCTCCAGTTTGCACAAAAACATAATGACTTCCACTCTATGGTTTACTCAATGCTGATCAACTTTTTAAAAACAAGTGTTAGTTTAAATTTTTGTGCTCAGGATCAATAAACTTATGTTTTTAACCATTCGTTAATATGCAGGGTTAAGGGTCTTAATGTTGCAAATACTACCTGTCGTGATACGTAGACTGAATACCTTGACATTGGAATTTGGGGATATCAGAGCTGTTGCATAACATAAAAGTTGCTTCAATCTATTGCTCCTAAAATGATGGCACGTGGCAGTGCTCATTTCTCATGGAATTGTTGACAATTTGGATGACCCATAATACAAACACAAAAATATTTTAATGGTTGATTAATTGGAAAAATATTCTGTATAAGCTACCCATATAATATTGCATGCCTTTGGTGTTCCTGTTTGTAGCCACCTTCCTGTGAGATTTTACCATTGTGTTTGATATTTTCTTAAATAAATCAGAAAACTACACAAATAAAGGCTACATATATTCCCTTCTATAGGGGCATGTCACACATTTTATATAGGGATTCATTGGTTTGCATGTGATTAATAAGTCAGATAGAGATTAAACTCAGGTTGGAAATATTAGATGGGGCTCTTGAATATTGGTTTAAATATTTGAATTGGCAGAGGTTCGAAATAATATTTGCAAAATTTGTTTGAAAATAAAGAAGTTCAAAAAATTTTGACATATTTAGCCTTGGAGTATAGCATAAATTATGGACATGAATTAAAAGTAAATGGGTGTATATGAAGATGCTGTTTATGGAGCCCGACAGTGTCGTTTTCATTATATTTGTATTTGAATAATGACACTTTTGTAAATAGGTTAATGACAGTTTTGTAATATTTAATTAATGACAAACTTGTAAATATGTATTTGTACATAAGACAAGTGTGCCTTCGCGAATCACAAAGTGCAAGTCACTTTACCAAATTGAAGTCGCGATCCTGAGAGAGAAATGGAAAAGGTTTTCAAACCCTAGTCTTACCAAGATCAAATTGGAGCCTGAGGAGATGATCAAATATGTTTTATGGTATGGTTTCGATAGAGGATCATACGAGGAAGTCAAACCATATTTTGTGCGGTGATCAACGGTTATAAGTGATTGTAAACTCAAGTTTTGATGCATTCTTCAATAATAAAAACTCCTAAATTGTTATTGCCTTGCATGTAGACTATTAGGGTCAAACCACATAATTTCTTGTGTTGATTTCGCATTTCTTTTATTATTCTTGCTTTTATTTTGATCTTGCATGAATATATATTGTGATCTTGGGTTTCTAACATGTTTAAAATAGAAAACTAAACCGATTATGTTAATCATATATTTTCTTGGTGTTTTGGTTGTCTGTTGTTCAATATTAATTGCATATTACAACCAGTTAAGTTAATTTGGTTCTTTGAGTACTTGGTTGTGAGATGTCTGAAAATACTACAAGTGAAACAAGGGTTTTGGTTTGATGGGGACTGTGAGGTTCGATATCAAAAAGTTTGATGGAAAAAATGACTTTGAGCTGTGGAGGATCAAGATGAAAGCCCTTCTCACTCAACAGGGTCTCCAAGAAGCTCTTCTTGGAGAAAATAAAATGGAATCTGTTGAAGAGAATGATAAGAAATAAATCTTGAGAAATGCTCACAAATCACTCATTATTTCTCTCAGAGGCAAAGTTCTGAGGGAGGTAGCCAACGAAGACACCACTGCTGGAATCTAACTGAAATTAGAGAGCCTCTACATGACAAAGTCTCTAGCCAACCGATTGTACAAGAAAATAAAGCTCTACATATTCAAGATGTCCGCAGGTATATCAATTTCTTACCATCTAGGCTTTTAATAAAATTATTTTAGATTTGGCTAATATTGATATTAAAATTGACGAAGAAGATCAAACAATTTTATTGTTAAGTTATCTGGATAATTCTTATGCTAGTTTGAAAGAGACCATGATGTATGGGAGGGAAACACTGACAGTAGATGAGGTTCAGGTCGTATTACATTCCAGGGAATTATAAGCCATGTCTGAAATAGAATCTGAAGCTGGGGAAGGCTTGACTATGAGGGGGAGAGCTAAAAAAAGAGGTAGAAATGAAAAGAACAGTAAAAACAATGTGAGAGGTAGGTCTAAGTCTAAAGGGAATTAATTAAAATGCTTCACGTATCACAAAGAGGGGCATTTCAAAAGAAATTGCCCTAATAAGAGATCTGACACAGAAAATGAGTCTAAGGAAGAGGTGATGCCTCGGTTGTGAGTGATGGATATGAGAGTGCCGAGATTCCAAATGTGTCCGAGATTGATTCAAGAAAATAATGTATCCTTGATTCAAGATGTTCTTTTCACATGTGTCCTAATAAAACATGGTTTGAAACTTTCACTAGTTTAGATGAGGGGTTTGTGATGATTGGCAACAATAAGTCTTGTAAAATCCAGGGTATAAGGTCGGTGAGACTAAGGCTTCATGATGATATTGAAAGTCTCTTAGCTGAGGTTAGAAACATACCTGAATTAAAAATGAACCTAATCTCACTAGGTGTGTTAGACTAATCCAGGTACACTTTTAAATCTAAATTTGGATCTTTGAGGGTTGTTAAGGGTTCACTTATCATAATGAAATGAGTCATTAAAAATGACTTGTATACCCTCATTTGGAAAACTGTTATAGGTGAGGTTTCTTTTATCCTAGATAAGGGTGATGATAGGGTTGTTCTATGGCACAAAAGTTAGGTCACGTGAGTCACAATGGACTTTTAGAACTCCATAAACAGAGTTTGCTAGGTGAGAAAAAGCTAAAAATTTTACCTTTTTGTAAGGATTGCATCCTTAGGAAAGCAAAAAGGGTAAGTTTTAGAACAGCCACTCACACTACAAAACAAACCCTGAACTATGTGCACTCAGACCTTTGGGGTCCAGCTAGGGTCAACTCACATGGAGGGAGAAGTTATTTCCTCTCTATAATTGATGACTATTCTAAAAAAATATGGCTGTACATTCTTAAAAATAAGAGTGACACTTTTGAGAAATTCAAGGAATATAAAAAATTGGTAGAAACTCAAGTAGAAAGGAAGGTTATGAAATTAAGAACTGATAATGAGCTTGAATATCTCTCAAGTGAATTCAATCAGTTCTGTCAGAAGGAGCGTATGGCTAGGTATAAAACAATAAGGGAAATCCCTCAACAAAATGGTCTAGCAGAAATGATGAATAGGATCATATTGGAGAGGGTTAGACGGTTACTGTCAAACTTGGGACTTCCTAAGTCTTTTTGGGCTGAAGTTGCCACAACTGCAATTCATTTAATTAATATGAGTCATTCTTCAGCCATAAGGTTTAAGGCTCCTCAAGAAATGTGGACTAGAAAACCTTCTAACTATGACTACTTGAGGGTGTTTAGGTGTGTTGCGTATGCTCACACCCGAACTGACAAACTAGAACCTATGACTATGAAATGTATCTTTGTAGGATACCCTGAGGGAGTAAAATGGTACAAGTTATGGATTGATAGACCAGAGATATAAAAATGTATCATTAGTAGAGATGTGGATTTTAATGAACATGAAATGACTCGGGTTAAAACTAAAATACTTGAACCCACTCAAGATACTAATCTTGAGAAGATACATCTTGAGGTGGAGCAACATGACAATAATTTGAGAAAATTAGAAGGCCAGGATGCTGAGACTCAAACTTCCACTTTAGGTGATGAGGACCAAGGTGAAGTTAGTTCGTACAACTTGGTTAGGGATAGAAAAATGAGGGTTATAAAACCCCCCAAGAGGTATGGTCAAGTTGAGTTGACTATTTTTGCTTTGATCGTAACAAATGAAGTTGTAGAAATTGATCCTAAATCCTACAAGGAAGCCATGGAAAGTTTTGAATCTCATAAATGGGTACAAGCTATGGATGAGAAAATGGATATTTTGAAAAAGAATCATACTTGTGAAATGGTTGTTTAGTCTAAAAAAGCTAAACTGGTAGGGTCTAAATAGATCTATAAAAGGAAATAGGGCATACCAGGAGTTGAGGGTCCTAGGTACAAGACTAGGCTATAGCAAAGAGATTCACTCAAAGGGAAGGGATAAATTTTAATGAAATTTTTTCATCTGTTGTTAAACACAGTTCAATAAGGTTAATTCTATCCTATACTAATGAAGATTTACACTTGGTGCAATTAGATGTAAAAACCGCTTTCTTGCACGGTGAATTAGATGAGACTATTTACATGTAACTCCCTGAGGGTTATGTAAATGAGTCCAGCATTGATTATGTCTGTTTACTTAAAAAATATTATATGGACTTAAAAGTTCCCCAGGTAATGGTAAAAAAGATTTGACTCTCATATGTTGGACAATGGGTTTAAAAGAAATCATTGTGTAGTTGTGTGTATTTTAGGCATTCCGGGGACCACATTATCTACCTATTCTTGTATGTAGATGACATGCTTATAGATGTAGGGATGCCAATCTAATTGAGGAAGTCAAGTGTGTATTGAAAACAAAATTTGAGATGAATGAACCTAAGCCAGCTAAGATGATATTAGGTATGAAAATAGTTAGAGATAGGTAAATAATACTTCTCTATCTATCTCAGAAAAAATATATCACCAAGATCCTCAACAAGTTTGGTATGTCTAATTTAAAATATGTTAGCACACCAATAGGACAACATTAAAAAATTGTCCATAAATCAAGCTCCTAAAATTGAGGAAGACATTAAATTCATGCAAGGTATACCCTATGCAAGCATGGTGGGAAGCATCATGTATGCTGTATTGTGCTCTAGACCTGACTTAACCTATGCTGTTAGCATGGTAAGTAGGTTTATGAGTAACCCTGGTAAGCCATATTGGTATGCTATGAAGTAGGTATTACATTACTTAATTGAAACACAGTGTCTAGGTTTAAGGTTTGGAAGGGATGTTTAACATGGTAGTGAGTTAGAGGGATTTGTGAATTCTGACTATTCTACTAATTTGGAAACCAGAAAGTCATTATCTGGGTATGTATTTATAGCATTTGAATGGGCTATTAGTTGAAAAGCGAATTTACAATCTGTAGTTTCTTTATCAACAACTCAAACAGAATATATTGCTATGACAGAAGCAATAAAGGAGGTTATGTGGTCAAATGGTTTTTCACATGAGTTAGGCATATTTAAAAGGGTTACCACAGTTCATCTTGCCAAGGTTGGAACCAAATCACTATACATTTTGCAAAAAAATCAGTATACCACAAAAGATCTAAACACATAGACATTCGACTTCATTTTGTGAGGGATGTAATAGCATCTGAAGAAGTTAGAGTAGAAAAGGTTTTAACTGAGGAAAACCCTTATGATATGATGACAAAATCCCTACCAGCTACCAAGTTTAGGCATTGCCTAAATTTGATTAATATGAGAAGCTATTAGAGTTCAGATTACTTTACAGGAACAGTCTAGAGGAAGAAAAATATAACTTTGCAAGGATAAAAGACTTGTCGATGTTCATATTTGTTGAAGATGTGTCAAGTTTTTAAAAGTGAATGGGTGTATATGAAGATGCCATTTATGAAACCCGACATTGTTGTTTTCATTATATTTGTATTTCAGTAATGGCACATTTGTAAATAGGTTAATGGCAGTTTTGTAATATTTGATTAATGGCAAACTTGTAAATATGTATTTTGTATATAAAGCAAGTGTGCCTTCATGAATCACAGAGCGCAAGTCACTTTACCAAATTGAAGTCGCGATCCTGGGAGAGAAACGGATGGGGTTTTCAAACCCTGGTCTTACCAATATCAAATTGGAGTTTGAGGAGATGATTAAGTGTGCTTTATGGTGTGGTTTCGTTAGAAGATAATACAACGTGTTTAAAATAGAAAACTAAACCGATCACGTTAATTATATATTTTCTTGGTATTTTGGTTGTCTGTTGTTCAATATTAATTGCATATTACAACCAGTTACGTTAATTTAGTTCTTTGAGTGCTTGCTTGTGAGAGGTCTGAAAATACAACACTAATACATCCACCATGTAGATCATTTAGATATTTTATGATCTTAATAAATACATTAACTAGGTGGTCACATGTTTGTCTATTCTCTACTCATAATGTTGCATTTGTTAGATTTCTTGCACAATTGATTAGATTACAAACTCAATTTCCTAATTATCCAATCAAGTTCATCAAATTCTATAATGCAGGAGAATTTACATCTCAAGTTTTTTATGATTATTGCATATCAATAGAAATTCTTATTGAACATTCAGTTGTCCATATACATACTCAAAATGGTTTAGCTGAATCATTTATTAAATGACTATAATTAATTGCTAGACATTTGATTATAAGAATAAAACTACATGTTTTTCCTTAGGGACATGCAATTTTACATGCTGCATCATTAGTTCGAATTAGACCAACTGCCTATAACAAGCACTCTCTATTGCAACTTGCTTTTAGTCAATTACCAAATATTTTTTATCTTCGTATTTTTTGTTATGTTGTCTATGTTTTGTTTGCACCTTCCAAATGCACTAAAATGGGCCCCTAATGAAGACATAGTATTTATATTAGTTTTGATTTTCATTCTATTATTAGATACCTTGAACCTTTAATTGGTGATCTTTTTAATGTACATTTCAAAAATTGTTATTTCGATAAAACAATTTTCACACCATTAAGAGAAGAATATGTGTTTGGATCACAAAAAAAAAAAAAAATAACATGGAATGCTTATACATTATCTCATGTTGATCCTCATACAAATCAATGTGAACTGGAAGTTTAGAGTATTATTCATTTGCAAAGTATTGTGAATCAATTATCAGATGCATTTACCGATAATAAGAAAATAATAAAATCTCATATGAATCTAAGACATGCCTGAAGTGTGGAAAACATATTGGTATAAATGAAAAAATTTCCCGAAAGAGAGGAGCAAAAGGAAATAAAATTGGTATTCCTGAAGAAACAATACCTACAAAACAAGCAACAAAATCAATTGATCTATCCAAATTTTCAATATCCTAAAAAAAAATTAATATCAGGAGACTTGTGCAATAGAAATAAAATTGTTGTTGACAACATATTTTCATTTAGATGCTGTTTGGATAGTGAGTTGGAATGAAATGAGTTGGTTTGGAAGATGAATAAAATATTGTTAGAATATTTTTTTAATATTATTATTGTTTTGAGATTTTAAAAAATTGAATTATTTATTATATTTGTGTAGGAATTTAAAAATTTTGTAATGATCAGATGAGGTGAGATGAAACATTTTCACTATCTGTATGAGGCCTTAAAGTTGCCATTGACATTACAAGAACTAATGATAAAATTGAACCACAAACTGTCGCAAAATGCCGACATAGAAATATTGGCCAAATTGAAAAAAAAATGCAATTCATACAGAATTGAATTCACTTGCAAAACATGAAATATTTGGACTTATAGTCCAAACACCTAAATGTGTGACACCTGTTAGATATGAGTATTTATACGTAAACGTAATGAGAAAAATGAAATCATTAGATATAAAACACGACTTTTTGCATAATATTTCTCACAAAAACCTGATATTGATTATAAATAAGCATATTTTCTCATAATAGATTCAATTACATTCAGATTTTTTATTAGATTGGTAGTAATAAAAAGTTTAGATATGCGTTTAATGGATGAGGTTATTGCATATTTATATGAATCACTAGATAACGATATATACATGAAAATACATGAAGGATATAAAATTCCTAGAGCATATAATTCAAAACTTGGTTGTATTTATTCTATCAAGCTACAACAATTATTCTATGATCTAAAGCAATCCAGACTCATGTGGTATAATTGTCTTAGTGAATATATATTGAATGGAGGATTTGAAAATTATTCAATTTGTCCATGTGTTTTCTTAAGAAGTTGGAGTCTAAATTCGCAATTATTGCAATATATGTAGATGACTTAAATCTCATTGGGACTCCAGAAGAGCTCACAAAAACTGCAACTTATTTGAAAAATTAATTTGGAATGAGAGATTTTGGAAAACCCAAATTTTGTCTTGTTTACAAATTGAACATTTTTCAAATGAAATTTTGGTTTGTCAGTCTACATATACAGAAAAATTATTAAAACACTTTTATATGGATAAAGCTCCCCAATTGAGTATTTTAATGGTTGTTCGATCACTTAATGTAGAGAAAAATTATTTTCGACATCGAGTGGAAGATGAATAGAAGATGAATAAATTATTGATCCTGAAGTACCATACTTTAGTGCAATTTATACTTTAATATATATTACAAGTTGTACAAGACTTGATATTGCATTTTCAATCAACTTATTAGCAAGATATAATTTTGTACCAATTCGAAGGCATTAGAATGGGGTCAAACATGTTCTACGTTATATTTGTGGTATGATCTACATATGATTATTTTATCTAAAAGAATTAAACTCGGAATCAATTGGATATGCATATGGAAGTTATCTATCTGATCCTCATAAAGAATGTTCTCGAACAGGATACCTATTTACATATGGAGGCACAACTATTTAATGGAAGTCTGTCAAACAAGCAATAGTTGCTACTTTTTCGAATCACTCATAAATTATTGCAATTCATGAAAAAAGTCGTAAATACATTTTGTTAAGATCGATAATTCAACATATTCAATATAAGTGTAGTTTATCCACAATCAAAAGGGGGCAACATTGATGTCAAGAAAATACAGTCAAGTAATAATTTGACAGACTTATCCACTAAAACTTTGCCAACTACAACATTCAAAAAATTAGTACACAATATTGGAATGCGATGGCTCAATGATCTTTTATTATGAACAATTGAAGCTCTGTATACTTATAAGGGAAGTCAACTATTATCCGAATTGTAATACTTTTCCTTCGCTGAGATTTTTCTCATAGAGTTTTCTTTTGTAAGGTTTTAATGAGACAATCCTAAAGTTTTCAGAGACACATTGGACTGTTGTTCTTTTTTTCATTCGCGATAAGTTTTTTCCACTGAGTTTTATTTACAAGTTTAGCGAGGCATATTCTTTGTGTATGATCATCCAAGGAAAATGTTGTAAATACATGAATGTAGTAAAATACATTCCATGTATTTGATAGATGACCATTATAATTATTGCACATTTATGTATTCCTGTTTTTCATATCCACGTATCTTATTGATTTATGTATTGTCATTCCTTAAATTCATGTATTAATTTAGTATCATATATCATCTCATGCCTATAAAAAGGGTGTCTCGATGAGCATTGTTACAGACACATGACAATAAAGTTGAGAGAAATAATATTTAGTTATCGAAAAACTAGTTTAAGATATTATGGTTTTTCAATTATCTTATTACTTTTCTTTAATTTTACAACATATCATTATTATGTACTAAAAATAACCAATGCTTATCTTATCTAGATTTAAGAAAAAAGGGAAAACGATCGATCTACACCTCTTTTATAACCATTTGTGCACCTATAAATTAAATGAATAGTAGTCTTGTAATATTAAAATTCATTGTTTAATTAAAATTGTAAAATTAAAATTATATTTTTTGAGAGATGCGATGTTAAGCATATTAGAGCACTCTTATTGGATTAGCTAAAAGCTAAATCCAATGAATATTTAGTTATTAGAGAGCAAAATATGCTCACATTGGATTAGCCAAATTTCAAATATTTAGAATTTAGTTACAGTGACTTTCATAAATTTTTTCAAATTTGAAGGTTATTGTACATACATCAAATATATATTTTATTAATTATTTCTCTCTCCTTTTATTCTATCACATATTTTATCACAATTGATATATTAATTTGAGTTAATGATATACTAATTTAATAAGAATATGATTATTAATTAATATATAATAGGTAGAATAGTAAAATATGATAAAATAAAATAAATTAATAATTAAAAAAATTAAATTTTTTTGAAATTATTAGTTATTCATTATTATATAATGAATAAATTTATAATCTAATGTGGAGATTTGATGTGAATAACTAAAATCAAATTCATTTTATATTATTTTATTATTATATAATGAAAAAATAACTATTCCAATATGTAGATTTATGTGAATGGAATAACTAAAAGTTAAATTTCTCTTATATTTATAAAAAATATCTTTTAACTTTGACTAATCCAATAAAAATGCTCTAATTAGAAGGAAAGTTAATAATGTGGCGCTAGCCAAGAGTGTACTAGAGTTAGAAGAGGACTCTATACTATACAGATGGAGGAATGTCCATCTTGTATTCTTGCTTTTATTTGATGGATTATATCAATACATATTCATTGTTTCAAAAAAATTATTAAAATAAATTGTTTCAAAAAAAAATTAAAATTCATTTTTAATGGAGGAACATACTTGCATTAGTTAATTATAAAACAAGTAAGAAAAGATATACAGGTGTCTATCTAAACAATTAATTTTGTTTTGAGATAATCTTACTATTCATTATAAATTTAGTTGCCTTTAGTCACGCTTATGTTACGATTGTTTATTTAAGTCGCTAACATATATAAAATAAGATGCACTATATCAACACATAAATCTTATAAAAATGAACTTGATACGACTTAATATGAGACGTTAAGTATTATTTAAAATATAAAAAAATAAAACTTTACAATCCAATCTCTCATCAAGACATATCGATGTATATTTCAAACTTATATAATTTAGAGATTAAGCATTTTATACACATAATTATTTAAAATGCACGAAAACAACCGGGGTAACCTAATAAAATTTAGAAAATGATATACTTATACAACCTTTTTACAATTCTATTTTAAATCATGAGTATATTTATAAAATATTTTTTACAAATTTAAAATATAATTATATAAATTATTATAAAAATGATTGTACTAAGTAGATTATTATTTTTTATCTATGAAAGATGGAAGATTCGATTTTTGCTTCTTTTAGCGAGAAATAAATTTGTAATTTTTACTTTACACTGGGCCTCACCAAATCGCTCCACCCAATTCATTTAGGCCTACTATGGTTAACTAGTTTAAAGTTTTGTTTGGTTACTAAACTCACCTTAACTCATTTCAACTCATTATTATAATTTTTTTAAATTTTAATACAAAATATAATAAACAATTCAACTTTTTTAAATTCTAAAATAATAATAATATTAAAAAATAATATTCTAATAATATTTTATCATCTCAACTCAACTCAACTCACTTCAACATTCAAATACAACCTAAATAAGATAATATGAGATGTTTTGTTGAAAGTTGAATAAAATATTATTATAATATAATTTATTAATATTAATTTTATTTTAAAATTTTAAAATATTAAATTATTTATTATATTTTAAAAATTTTAAAAATTAAAAATTTATAATAATTATATTAAATTAGATAGAGATAGTTAAATTTTGTGTTACACTCTAACCAAACCAGTCCTACAAATTTAACCTCTCTCTCGCCCAGCGCTTTCCCTGCTTTTCACAGCTCTTCCAAATCATTATAACTCTTCGCCCCTCCCTCGATCGCGCCGAGACCGAGACCCTCTCTCTCCCCACCCCTCCATCGCTCTCACCTCCCCTCCCCACTCGATCTTGTATTACCTTGTGATTCGGCTTTCTGATCCTTAAAACTTTCTTCCTCTTCCTAACCCTAACTTTCCGAGTCGAAATCGGAGCAGCGGCATCAAAGCACCTTTAGATTAGATTGGCTTTTAGCTATTATTTTACGTAAGAAGTGATCGTTCTTTCAAGTTTTTTATTTTTCTCTTCTCAATTTCCTTTTACGGTAGAGTTTATTTGATTTGTAACTTTCTCCCCTGTTTGGTTGCAAGTAAAAAAATACGTGCTACACCCGTTTTTCTTAGGCAATTAAGTGAAACAGATACTGCTTGCTTAACTATAGGTTTCAGTTTACATTTCGTGCCTTCAAATGTGATCATTATAGGATAATTTATTGCTGTATATACTTAATAAAATATAAAATATATGTATGCATTCACACAGACACGAGAGAGAGGGAGAGAGAGAGATAGAGAGGTGTTACTGCAACATTAAGGGGCTCCTAGTGGGTAGCTCTCATCAGAAAAAAAGGTAGGTGTGTTCTATGATTTTAGGCGTTGGGTGCTGTAATAGCTTGGTTTTCTTTGACTAATAAAGCTGTATTTTTTTTTCCTTCATGATAGAGTTGTTACTACAACATCAAGGGGCTCCTAGTGGGTAGCTCTCATCAGAAAAAAAGGTAGGTGTGTTCTATGATTTTAGGCTTTGGGTGCTGTAATAGCTTGGTTTTCTTTGACTAATAAAGCTGTATTTTTTTTCCTTCATGATAGAGGTGTTACTGCAACATCAAGGGGCTCCTAGTGGGTAGCTCTCATCAGAAAAAAAGGTATCCACTTGTCTCCGTAAATGAACTATACCCTTCATATTAATGAGCTATTTAACTGTCGCTAGCAGATGCTGAGCAGGCATTTTACAGGAATGATGATTTTTTTATTGTCTTCGGGTTGGGGTATATCATATTACTGTGCCTTTAGAATCTTGTTTAAAAAGTAAAAATCCTGGATCAGGTATCATTTACACTCTCCCCCTGTACATGTATGTATATATGTGCATGCGTGTGTACTCCAGTTGAAACTTTTAGGAGCCTGTATATGTGCAAATGTATGATGCCTCTTTCACTAAGGAAGTAATTTCAAATGATAAACAGAATATCATTTTTTTACTCTGTTCTTTTTGAAGGATGTTGTTTCAAATGAACTACATTATACCTTTTTTTCACTCCTTGTTCTCTTCACTCGGCATGGACCTAATAATAGGTTAAGATGTGTTCTCTCACCTATGAATTTAAGACGATGTGTTTGGCAATATCTCCATGTCCATTTAAGGGAATTGTGTCTGACAACCTGTGTTGTTGGACATGGAAATTTCTGAAATGGGACTCAAAAGCAACCCTAGTTTATACTTTGCCGTGTGGTATTCTTTTTGTTTCCTAAGAAAAAAGAGAAATGAAAATCCAGAGGTAGAGAAATTTACTTAAATCTTCTTTATAGTTTGGTATATAAATTGTAATTAGTTGAAAAACTAGTTTACCCTGTAAGTAATCAAGTCACTCAATCAGAAGAAGCAATTCCTGCCCAGATAAAGAAAGCAAATTTCAGGCCTACCTTCGAGTCTATATCAACAGTGGAGGGACTACTTTGAAAATTTTAATTATCAAACTAACTTACTGAAATGCAAATCCATCAATTTTTTCTTTTTAATCTTGAAAAATTAAAATTTATTTTCCTTTTTTGTGCTTTGGACTTTGGAGCAACATTCTTGTTGTGTCAGAGGGTACCTATAAAGAAAGGTTTAGTTGATGTGGATGAGTATGTGAGCAGGGAAAAGGGGTTGGGGGTTGGCAGGAGTGATGGAGGGAGGAGTCCTGGTATTGATGAGGATATCCCATTGCATTAGTAATTGTTGTGAAGGAAGATGATCATTGGCAAGTGTACTGACTTTCAAAAGCAATGGTTGTGGGCATATTCATCTTTCCCGTTGCAAATATTACAGTCATGACTCATACTAGGAACTTTAGAGCAATCATATGTTAAGATAAAATTAATGACTTTGCTTTATGTAATTATTTTTTTTAGAATTAAGGAGCAAGTGGAAGGTGATCACTTAGATTTAGTCGCTTAAGATGAGCTGATTGTGGGTTTTCTGGTGATAGAAGCCTTCATTAAACAATTTTTTGTGGAGGAAGTCCAAACTTATGGAAATGGGTGGTCTTACCCATTTGTTACATTTTATTTGGGAAAGAATATTTGGTTGAGGCTAATTTTTCTTTCTTTAGGTGCAATATCAAGGTATCAAACCTTAATATAGGCAGAAAGAAATGAAGTAACACCAAGGCTTGCACGACAGACACTCTAGGACTACAAAAAGACCGTATTAGGTTTCATTATACTTTCATAAAGGAGCATGAGGTAGTTGAAGACAAAGGCCTTGCAGTAAACACCTGATTTCTGTAGTCAGCTTGGAGAGAATCAGGTTGTCTGTGCTTGAGTAAGTTGCAGATGTCCTGTATGTATAAATTTATATTCCAATCATGATTTGAAGATTTGTAATGAGTTTTTGGGCTTAAATTTCACGAGCGTGGGGAAATTTTTATGTGAAATAGGTGGTAAAAAGATCTACAGGAGTCTTGTGTTCTAATGGGCTTTGACAGTGCAGTATGTTGTCTATATAAGGGATTCTTTTAGCTTCATCCAAGAGTATGGTAATAATGTAGTTTTGTAGTGCTACCTCTTAGAAACTGTGTGTACTTCCTATATCTGAATGGGATCCTCCTTCTGCTGGTACTTATCAGTTTCCTCTACGGAGTAAGTTGAGAGAGATTTTATCTGATCGTTGTTCAGGAACCACAGTTGGAGCATTTACTTCCATTTCTTGCTGTATTCAAATCGCATCAAATTGGTCTGGCTTTCCTTGTTCTTTTAGTTCACATGCTTCGTGTTTATCCATTATTATACTCCTTTTATTGCAGTAGAATAACTTGTATTGGGTTCTGATTTCTGTCATTGGTGAAGGCTGTTGCTGAGGATGAATATGCAACAAACTGTACAACATAAATTATCTGCTAATGGTTTTGGCCGTCGAAGAGGTGATAGAGAAGTAGGCACTAGGTTGGAGAATAAGTTGCAGTCTGGGAAATCAAATCCCAGCAGATCAACAAACGCGGGTGAACATCTATGACCTGTATTGTGTTCAGTTCAGATAACATTCTCCTTACTGAGTTGATGGTACAGGGGCAATGACTGGTAGCAAACTTGGCAGCGGAGGTCCTTCACTTGACCGAATGGTATATATAACAACATGTCTTATTGGGCATCATGTGGAAGTCCAGGTTAAAGATGGATCTATATACACTGGAATATTTCATTCAACAAACTCTGAAAAAGATTTTGGTATGATACTTTTATGCTTTTGAGTTTTAGGGTTGTAAATGGATCCAGTTCCTAGTTTTCTTTGACATCTTTAATAAAATAAAACACATCCAATTTCCTGTCAAATGCATTTAACATTCACTTGCTGGTAACTCTCAGGAGTCATCTTGAAAATGGCACGCATGAAAAAGGATTGTTCTTTACAAGGGCTGAAGGCTACTGCAGAGTCTGTTAGCAAGGCTCCTTCAAAGACTTTAATTATACTTGCCAAGGAGCTTGTACAAGTTTCTGCAAAGGTTCTGCTGCATTCTTGTATAGCTGTATTTGAAACTCTGTAATCTCAAATGTTGTTTCTGCTCGTGATTCTACTGGTTGATTATGCAGTTGTAATGTTAAATTTTCGAATAGTTTGTTATAAATTATAGCAAGGAGATGATCAAGATTGTTGCAAGAGAGAGGAAATTTTTGTCGTGTTAGATGAAGTGGCTAAACTTATATTTATCATTCTAATTGGTTGAATCTCGATGTTTATAGGGGGTGTCTGTAACCAGGGAGGAGTTATCGCACGAAGTCCAAGTTGAAAAACAGCAGGAGATTATGCTGGACTCCTCCATATCACAATCTCGATATTTGGAGTCGGATAGAGAACTTGAACCATGGGTCCCTGATAAAGATTGCCCTCAACACCCTGAACTGGAAAGTATATTTGATGGCCATTGGAATAGGTTGTTATGTTAAATATTTCTTTCTCCAAATATCTTGGTAATTGTTCCACAGTTCTGATAACTTCTCTACCTTAGTAGGATCAAATGTTAAAACATTTTGTTTTTATTAGCAATAATTTTTTTATTCCTTTTTATTTGTGGCATCAAACCTGTTACATTTTTTATTCTCCATTTATGACGACCCTGTTTAGATTGATTAGGAATTGTTCAACTTGAAATTATTCTGTAAATTTTCCGTTTTGGGGGATGGGAGAAGCTGTAGGTGTTGTTGTTGGCCAATCTATTTGGAGAACTGGGCACTCAACCAGCGTTAAGAACTTTTCATACTGGTGTATTCACATGGGGTAATGTAGAACATATATTAGAGGACCTTCTAATGGAAAAATAAGAGTCAATCAGATTTCTATTGAGTGCACCAGTTTAAAGAATACAAGCCATATGTTTACACACGCGTACACATACATCTAAATGCATGGATTTATATATCTTCCTCCTTTTGTATGTTTCCATATTTCATTCGTTCAAAGTTACTGCTTAATAAGAGAAAGCAGAACTATCTGGCTAGTCATTGCCCTTGTTAGAGGGACCAATATGATTTGATTGTTGGGTATAGGCACTACAACGGCCAATAAAAGTTAAGAGGAGTTACAATAAACTTTATGTATCTGACTTAGCAAAGAACAGGCTTTTGATAGCACAAAATGTTCCAAAGTAACATTGCTTTACTCAATAATTGGAATGAGGCATACTTGAGCAGTGGTTGGTCTCATGATGAATATTCAAATTTTAGAGCATTCCTGGATTTTTTAAACTTTTCATGTGGTCTTTTTAACAATTTCATTTTGTGGTTACTGATGATTTTTGTATGGTTTTTTTCTTAGGGGTTGGGATCAGTTTGAAACTAATGAAACATTATTTGGAGTAAAAAGCACATTTGATGAGGAACTTTATACCACAAAACTTGAGAGAGGTCCTAAGATGGAGGAGCTGGAAAAGAAAGCTTTAAGAATAGCACGAGAAATTGAGGGCGAGGAAACTCAAGATCTTCATTTAGCAGAGGTGAGTTACTCTAGCTTCATGTACTGCCTCTAAGAACTTTTTTATTTCTCTATCGGCCCCACCAAATTCCTTGCATTTGTTCATTTGTTCCAACAGGAGAGAGGCATTTCCTTACCCAGAGATTTTGAGATTGATGAGGAGACTAGATTCTCTTCTGTCTATAGGGGTAAGGGGGTTGATGATAGTGGGTATGAGGAACATGAGGCTATATTGATAGATTCATGCAATAATGAGACCTTTGGCGGTTCTGGTTCTGACATTAAGAGGTCCACTGATTTGACTATTGGGGAAAGCAGTGATGGAGCTCAGACATCTTCAAGCTTTTCCTTTAAGGTAGTTCCTTATCACTATCTTCTGTCAAACTAACCATACTAGCCATCTTGATTAGCTGTTTAATATAACTATGTTTTGATCATTTATACTTGGTATAGTAATCAGTTGATGATCGGTGGACCCATCATTAGATGGGTGTTTGTTTTGTATGTTACAATCAACCTCCTGCTTATCTGTGGGTGCTGTGTTTCTTTTCTGAGGCAGGTTATGATATTCCACTTGCATGATATCTCAACCTCCATTAGACACGAGTACCCTGTAAATTCTCTAATATGACGTAGAAATAAAATCTGTAATATGACTTGGAACTCCAAATCTAAATATTTTGACTCCAATAGTACCTCATCGGAATCTTAAAACACAAGCACTGTAATTAAAACAAATCTAAATCTTGGGAGTAGTATTCAATATTATTTTTCCAAAAAAAAACCTCTAAGAGCCAATCCTCTCAGCAAACGTGCTTCGGATTTTCAAATTTCTGGACATAAGCTTTAATTTTGGTCCACCGGTCTTATTATGAGCTTATGTATGAATTGCAGTTTTATTTTACATGTTTTGGTAATAAGTAGTTTGCGCTAGTCTAACCCCTCTAATGGTTTAGGTTTAGTTTTCTATAATATCAAAGTAACATTTTCAGTTTGCAAGAAAACAAAGCTTATGAAAATTTTCCAGCAAGTACTCTCTTGAGATTTGTATGATGCAGAGGAAACCTCAGGTTCTGATGCAATTCTATCTTGAATAAATTGAAGTTCATCATGGGCATCATAATCCGATACAACAATAGCTTGCTTTGTTTTCCTTCCTGTTTTGTAGTTGTCATATAGAGTTACCAAAGATATTTGTAGTGCTTAGCCATCCATAATGTCTTTAAGGAAGATGTGCTTTGAGCATGCAGGATCAAACTCAGTCTTCCCAATCAAGTACTAGCTTGGATTCATGCCGCTCTGGTTCTTATGATCATGCTAAACAATTGGCCTCCGAACCTCCTTTTAAAAGCTTTACTTCTTCAGATGGGGAAAACAGGTTTCTGTTGATATTTGCCAGTTATATGCTTTATACTTCATTTCTTGTCTCCTCGAGAGATTGACTGCACAGCTTCATGACAATAGGTTTCCAAAATACAAAGCATTAATTTCTATTTTTTTCTGATTTAAAAATTACAGGATCCAGGAGAATCCAGTCAGTGAACAACATGGAGGCAATAATAACGCCCAGGAGTTGGCAGAGAAGAAGACGGTGAGCTGAAATTCCTTAACTAATGTGTATTTCCTCATGGTACCTTGGAGATGCCTTGTGATTGCTTTTGTAGCTTTTAACATGGGTGTTTTGCATTTCTATTTATACTAATGCAGCTAGCTGATGATGCTCAATTTTCAAGGCCTGAGGGTGAGTTGAACTTCTTGCTTATATGCCTGCCAAGTAGTAATTCCACATGCAGTTATTCTTATATGGCTACTTATATTTTAAGCATGAAACTAATTTTCATAGGATGTCAATATTTAGGTCAAAATATGATTTTGGTCTCTGAGCAATGTTAGATTTTAACTCCATTCCAGGATTATTGATTTTCTTGATTTAGTCCTTGTAATTTTAAGAACTACCGAATGCTGCCTTTATCTATATTATTAATCAATCTAAAAACAACAATTACTAATTTGGTATTTTTTTGTACATGTCTATATGCTGTTTTCACAGAACTAAAATATTTGGAGGAATGTGAATTTAGTTTTTAAATAAATATTAAAAAAATTAATATAAAAATTGTGGTCCTTGGCGTGCTTACTACGTGTCTCCATATATTTAATTTTCGCAAGAATTGTGTATAATTTATAACTGCCATGCCTATGTTTGAAGGGTGTGTAAAGGAAAACATGTCATAAAAAACGTGAGTATAAGGCAGTCTAGAAGTGATATTGAGGTAAGAACTAAATCTGATAGATAAACAAGGACTAGGCTATATTTTGATCTAGTATTTATTATCAAAATGACTTGCTGTCTTGATTTACGTTTCACTTCATTGAACTTCAGTTTTTACTCTACATCAGTTTTCTTCACTGGGGATCTTCCTTTAACCTAAGTTCCTATTCTTATTGAACTTCTTTTACCGTATCATCTTCTTCATACTGTTTCTTCTATAGTTCTAATCATTATCTGTTAGCTCTGTCACATTGTTTAACATAGATTCATGGTTGAAGTATGAAACTAATGCCCCTGGTATATTAATGACAACTGTTTAAAATAATTAGCCTTTGCTGTCTGGATTTACCTTTTATGGTATTTCTTTTATAATTAGGGAGCTGCCCTTAATCAGCTCTTGGTGCTTACTGGACTTTTTCCTTCTATCAGCTATACTATTTTCTGTTACTGCATAATGGTTACTTTTGCAATCTCAAACATAGTAAACTATGGCACATTGTTCAATGTAGATTCACGGTCACTGCTGAATGTGAAGAAAGATGGCTCTGATTTAGGAGGATTGTCTCATAATGTCGCTTCTTATGCTTCATCATCTGGTGTTCCATCGAAGGGTCATGAAAAGATGAATTCATCTGGTGAACAGTCTGAGGGTGTAGGATCTGTCAAAATGCATGGAGAAACAGAGTCTCTAAACTCTCGTGGACAACCTGGTGGTTCTACATCCTCCAGTTCAGATAGTGTACGTGGTGCCCCAGTTTTTAGTGGACCTGGTTTATCACCAAGTTCATCCATGGGCTCATTATCTTCTGAAAAGTCAACACTCAATCCTCATGCTAAGGTTTGACTGATTGGATCGGCTATGTTTCTCTTGCTTGGTTGACATTAGGGCACAGGAGACACGAACATTGCTATTAATAAAAATATTGAAATCGTATTATTAATAAAGTGCATATTTTGTGTGTGCGTGTGCATTTTGTTCTTTTGCTAATTAAGGTATGTTTCTCACTATCTCTTTTCACATTTGTTACCAGGAGTTTAAGCTCAATCCTAATGCAAAGAGTTTCGTCCCATCCCAGATGCCTGTGAGGCCTCGGTCCCCTGTGTCTGATGGTTCATTCTATTTTCCACCAAATGTCTCTGCCGTACCACATATGCCTGGCATGCAAATGGGCATTGGAGTAAGCGTACTTATTGAAACCTAAGAACCACCCCCCCCCCCCCCCCCCCCCCCCCCCCCACCCCCCCAGCGGCCGGCCAGGCAGGAAAAAAAGTTTCATATTTAATCACGTTAAGCAATCTAAGCATCTGTCTGTTTCCCCTTTTAGAAGAATTTATTTTTGAAACTATGTAGGATGGGTATTAATGGCAAATTTGTTCTTTGTTCTTGGTTCCATATCTTTGTGCCTATTGCTAACTTCCATTGTGTGAACAGATTGGACACTCATTTCCTGGGCACCAGCCTGTTGTATTTAATCCGCAGGTTCCAATGCAATCACCGCCAGCATTTTATCATGCTAATGGCCCTCAGGTGCAACATAATTCAGAACTTGAGAGGCTAAATAAAAATTCTTGTGAAGGTGTAATCTTAGTATTTAAGTTACCTTCTTGGTATTGATTACTTTATCTCTCTCTATTTGCAGTATGGGCCACAGATGCTTGTTGGCCACCCTAGGCAAGTCGTGTACTACCAACCTGTAAGCAAATTCTTTTTGTTTTGTGTTTTTCATTTTGTCGTTGCTCCTATCTATTCTTTTATTTCCTGAAGTAGTGGCGTTTTTTGGAAAGGAACTTGCATGATTGGCCATAGTGCTTTTCCTTGATAAAAGAACACTGGGTTATCTTTTCTATCTCAATATTTCTCAACGATCAATCAATGCTCCTGACTTTTAATAAGTTGATCCACCTTAAAGTGATGCTTCTCTAGTATATGTGATATGATATTCATAAAAAAAAAAAAAAATGTGATATGTTGGCACATCCTGCCATACGACAGTGTCGGAGCGAGTTGTGTTCTCTAAAACATCTGGTATACTTCCCTGCCTCGCAGAATATGATTTGACTTAGGCAACTAATGGAAGTTTGTATTTCACTTTTACAGGAAATGCCTTACAAAGGCCGAGATTTTTAGGTGATTGGCTGACCATAGACATAGCCGGGAGGGGGTTTGAGAGGAGTTGATTACTCTTTGTAGTCATTCATAGCTCAACAGTGCTTGAATTTTGGCTGACATGTGAACCTCCAAATCTTTTCCCTTTTCTTCTTCATACTTCGTTGGGGTCACAACTGATGGTGTAGGGCTGGCGCTCAACTATGTTGTTTTGACGACACTGAAGGTTTTTTTACGTTTTTTCTTTTTAAAGATCCTCTAATTCATGACTGCGCTTGTCAGTGAAGAATGGTTGTCTATTGACATTTTTTCCTTTCAATTCAATGCCAAAAATAATTATTGTTTATTGTGTTATAAATAATGTTCCAACTTTATGACAACTGGAATCTATTCATTTTGTCCTTTGATTAAATCTCTCTTATATAATTATATTTGCCAAATAATTCGAAATTTATAAGTACGAACAACGGCAATAATCCAGAAAGTTTGATAGTTTTTTCTTGATTAGATGAAGAGTCGAGTTCAAGGATGGATGAGTCACTATCAACTAATTAATCAATGATGGGTTTCCATCAAATAATATGTTTATCCTCAAATTCACCTTTTTTTAAAAATTAAAAATAAAAATTAAAAAATTGGACATGCTGATCGATTATCAGCCATGTATCCCTAGTCTCTTGAATCTGGTTCTTAAAACATTATTATTATTATTTATTATTTATTTTTCGCGGAAGATTCCGTAACATTAAACAAGTATATAGTTTACAGTAGTTAGGTGATTTGAGTTCTATTCTAATGTAAGTTGAGGCAGTGCTGCAGCCGACATGTACTCCAAATTTTCGCAACTTGCCCTCTCTCTCCTTGAGGGGAAGTTAGTGCGGATTAATAATCCCGGTTCGTTTCAATTTAAAATAAGGGCATTCTTATTCATAAGCTCCACACAACATAATTTTTTTTTTTTTTGATTTTATTCTTCTTAAAACAATTAAATTCTTCTACTCATCATCTATATACCATACTTTTAATAAGAGAAAAAAATTAAAAAAATCACAAAAATAATGGTGTGTGGTGTATGAGGCTTATAAATAGAGTTTTTCTTAACATAATTAAGATGAGATGAGTTGATGAAAATTGAATAAAATATTATTAAAATATTATTTTTTTAATAATAAAAATATTTTTTGAATTGAAAATGTTGAATTGTTTATTATATTTTATGTAAAAATTTTAAAAAATTGTAATGATAAAATGAAAATAACCACTTTCACTATCCAAATAGAGCCATGTTGTCCTAATTTTAATAAAATTATCTTGTGTCATTGCTTACGATGAGTTTCTCCTTAAGAGTATCTCTATAGTCACACATGGGGGCTCCCGACAGTGCATTTTTTTTTTTTACTTTTTTTATACATTTTTTTAATACTTTTAAATATTTAAAAAAAAACTACAACATCATTAAAAAATTACTTTTTTAATCATTAATTACAAAAAAAACTATCGAGAGCCTCCATCGAGGAGCCCCATCCGGAGGAGTAGCATTTCTCTCCTCCTTATAGTCATTCACTCAGTCATACTCTAAAAAAGTCATGCTAGGCTGCCACCCAGCAATGACCATTGGGCGTATTGCCTAGCACAAATTTGTATTTTTATTTGTATTTTATTTTTATATTTTTTAATATTTTTAAATATTTTTAAAAAATAAAAAATACATCAATACACTAAAAGTTACTTTCTTAATCATTAAATAAAAAAATTAAAAAAAAAATTAAATACATAAGCGGTCAAAATGATGAGATAAACTCAGGCGCCATGCTAATATTTTTCTACTCTAAAAAGTACATTTTTTTTCTTCATTTATTTAATATTTTGTTGGATTGTTATCCGTTTCAATTAAGAAAACACTCCATTAGTTTGAATTGCTTAATGGGTAGTTCTCTTATAAGTTCTAACTAAAAGGAAAAGAAGGGAATCCTTAATTTTAGATCCTAATTATTTTATGGCTAGGCACTTTGGAAGGAAGAGATTGGAGCTTTGCTATTCATCATCTTCACACACCACACTTATTTTTTATTTTTATTTTTATTTTTGTTGTTTTATTCTTTCTAAAATAATTAATTTCTACTTATAATTCATACATCACATATTTAACAAAAGAAAAAAATAAAAAAATTATGTATAATATGTAGTATGAGGATAATGAGTATAATTTTTTCTCGGTGATGTAAAAAAGCTTTTCAATTTATTCAGGAGCAGGTGTTAAAAATAGCAATGACTCTATTGTTGTCTCTCAATCTTAAACCCATTTTGGACCCCATCCTTGTGTCCTGCAACCAAGGGTTTTTATTTGGAATGTGGATGTGTTCCATATAAATAATTATTGGTGATCACTGACTGTATGCATATTTTGTGTGTTTTAATTATTATATAATGTAATTGAGTCACTCAGTACGATGAAACCCAAACATGGTCTTTTGCATCATGATTTAAAAAAAAAAAAAAAAAAAAAACACTATATAAATATTGTAGAATTTATCACTTGGCTGATGTAGTAACTGTACAATTACTTAATGTGAAATTTAATGACGATTTGGAATGTCATGCATCCGTTATATTGATTGACTATGACATATTCAACCGAGTTTAATTTGATTCGTTTTAATTTAAAGATTGGTCTTTTTTGGTGATTGAATTTACCAATTTGATTTTTACTATCAGACAAACTTTAGGGCTCGTTTGTTTTCAGAGATGAGATGAGATGAGATGAGATGAGATGAGATTAAAGTTAAAAAGTTAAATAAAATATTGTTAGAATATCTTTTTTAATATTATTTTTGTTTTGGGATTTAAAAAAGTTGAATTGTTTATTTTATTTTGTGTGGAGATTTAAAAAAGTTGTAATGATGAAATGAGATAAAATGAGATGAGATGAGATGTTTTCTGAAAACAAACGAGTCCTAATTGACTCAGTGAGTATCACCTCTCGTGCATAAAATTTGGAAAACTTAACACTTGGAAAATAAGGAATACCACCTGAACTTGTTGATGACCAAATTAATGCTTTTACTAATAAAGAGGTGTTGATGATATATATATATATATATATTTGTTGAGAAATGATATTTATAATTGTTGAATACGTAAGTACTATGTAATCTTTTAAAAAATTAAATAAATATGAGATTTACATAAAAAATATGAACTTTTTAATAATAAACTCAACTTTTTTTTAAAAAAAAAAACAAATGTGCTATACTTACGTATTCTAGTGGCATTACTTTTTTTCTAGGGAGTGGGGGACTTGAGACGCTGAGAGTACACACCATGCTCTGTGAAGGCTCACGGGGGAAGTAAAAATGAAAAAATAATTATATTTATCATTTCTATACATCACACATCATATTTATTTTAATTTTAATTTTTTTTATAATAAATATGTGATGTACGAATGATAAGTAAAACAACTTAATTGATTTAACAAAAATAGAAAAAAATAAAATAAAATAAAAATATTAAAATATATAAAATATGTAGTGTGAGATGATAAAAATGAATATTAAGCTAAAAGTTAAATCTATTGAGTATTTAGCTATTAGAGAGCAAAATATGCTCACAATGGATTAGCTAAATTCTAAAGTTATAATGACTTTCAAAAGTTTTTTCAAATTTAAAGGTTACTGCACATATATCAAATATATATTTTATTAATTATTTATCTCTCCCTTTTTTTCTATCACATATTTTTTCACAATTGATATATTAATTTAATTAAAATATGATTATTAATTAATATATAATAGGTAGAATAGTAAAATATGATAAAATTAAATAAATTAATAATTAAAAAAATTAAATACTTTTGAAATTATTAGTTATTTATTACTATATAATGAATAAATAGATAATCTAATATAAAGATTTGATATGAATAATTAAAATCAAATTCATCTTATATTATTTTATTGTTATATAAGAAAAAAATAACTATTTTAATATAGAGATTTATATAAATAAAATAATTAAAAATTAAATTTTTTTTATATTTATAAAAAAAATTAATATTTACATCAACCTATAGCTGCAGCACACCTCAACAGCTGGGGTGTTAATAAAAAAAAAAAAAAAATGGAGGTACATCATGTGAAGTGTGCTGCGGTTATAACTATATGCTGTATAGAATAGTTCTTATAAAAAAATGTTCTTTTAACTATCACTCATCTATTGAGGATGCTGGTCGGCTGAGGTTATTTAAGAGAGTGAATATGGGAAGATATGAAACAGGAAGACGTATTAAGCAAGTCCGAGTGTGAATTTATTACATTTATGTTTCAGACTGACACACTGATGGGAACGCGACAAAGAACGTTATACCAAAACAAAAGAGGAAAAAAGAAGATAGACTAGTTTACAGTACATATTATAAAATTTAATTAAAAAGCGATGGGAGAAAGTCTGGTTTTTATTAAATATGATATAAAAAGAGATGCAGAAGAAATATGGGGGACTGGGAATGTGGGGGTAGTGGTGGTGGTGGGGAGGTTTATCTGAGATTTTTTCAGCGTCTGTTAATGCAAGAGTTCGTCGTTTTGGAGGAGATGTAGTCTCGTACTTAGTTCCAAAGCTAAAGCCGAAACCACAGGAGAGAGAGAGAGAGAGAGAGAGAGAGTTATGTCTGTGTGTTTTGAGGGGTATGAAGGATTAAGAGAGACATGCATAGTTCCAAGCTAACAACAGCAGCAATCATTTCTTGTTTCCCCGCACTTTACCAAACCCAAAAGGTCTCTCTTTTCCTCTGCGGGTCGGTTTATTTTATCTGCTTTCGATTTTTCTCTATAATTTATATTGTGCATGATGGTGTGAATCTTTGCTATGCAAGCATGTGGAGACTAAAGATGGCGTTGAAATGACGGGTTTCTTGTTTTGGGTAAACCTTACACGTGATGTTAATTTATGGGTTGTGAGATTTCATTGTTTTCCTTTCTGCTCTGAAATTTCTAATATCTGGGTCTTGAATACAAGAAATGGTTTGCAATTTCCGCAGGGGTTTTCGTGGCTTTAAATGTAGACTGCTACTTTGGAGGAATTGACTCAGAATTTTACGATTTGGTCGTTTTTCGTTTCCTAACTATAGTGTTTTTTCCCCTATTGATACATATTCTTTTGCACTCCCATAAAGACCATGCTTTGGTTTCGCTAATTTTAAATTTCATTTTACCACTTCTCGTTTTTTATTTTCTTCAGTTGGATTGCTTCATTTATGCAGTGAATTACCGTCATCATCACATAGATTCTCCATATCTATGTTCATCTGTTAGATGCAGAAACTGAGTCCATAAAAAATTAGTTTGAATGATCAATGATGTAAGAAATTAGTTTGTACAATCGAACATGCATAATACTTTTGTTTTTGTTTTTGTTTGTTTTTTTTAATGTACTCAAATCTGGATGTTCAAATTGTAAGTATTAATACTGAGGGAAAGCAGGGCTGCTTGAAAGTGACATGTAATTTGATTATCTATATTTTATGTATGTTAGAACTGGTATTATAGTTTAGAAATTCATCGCATAATACTTAAAAGAAAGCAAAGGTATTCGAGATGTTTCTTATAGTTATTTCTAATTTATGGCATGGAGGCCTCCTGCTTGAAAATGCAATGGTAATACGGTGATCTATGATTAGAAATTGTGTATTGGACTTGTGGTCATAGGGCATGCTCGTGTACTGTACTAGACTATATGTTTACTCGTAATAATACAATTAACAAAATGGTTTCACTTCGGTAGTTAAGTCAAGTTTTTATTGTCACTTCTTATTTCCTATTGGAATTGAGTTTCCTTAGTTTTAGTGTCTCAATTCTTAGTGTATGCATATCTAATTCGTATATGTGCAAGCACGCGGGCGCGCACGCACACACACGCACACAAGTGGTTGCAACTGAAAACAAGTGTAGGTTTTCCTCTTTTACATTATTAAAAACCCTAGTCTATTTCTCATCATTCTTAAATTCTCCGAGCAGTAGTGTGAGCCAATGCAGAACTTGTGTAAGAAAGAATCTGTTGTAAGTTTTCCCTATTCTGCATCCCCATACTTTCTTGGTAGCCCATCATGGGAGAATTCTGCCGAGTCGCATGTTGAGCAATCATCTATGTCCAGAATTCTAAGCATGAAGATGGGAGTTTCACCGCAACATTTTCATAACACCAAGCAATTGAATTTTCAATTCCAAGATCAGGATTCGTCCTCAACTCAATCAACCGGTGAATCATATCCTGAAGTGGTTAGTATGGGAGAAAGAAACCCGTGTGTACAAGGCATAGTTTCACCACAATCAGGTCTTATATCAACTTTTTCTATCTGTTGTTTGGAATTATATATCTTTGTGCTTAGCAAGTACCCAATGTTTCTTGGGATGTCTTAATCCTTCAACATGTGCCTGTGAACTTTCCATTTCAATGTTCTGAAATGAGAGGAAGGGAGGGAGGGAGGGAGTCAAAATATCTAAAAGGGACTTGCAGATCGTGCAGTATATCACCTATTATCATTAGATATTAAGCATCCATAACATCCCCATTATACTATTTTTTCCAATCTATTTATAGATGTCATAAAGGTGGTTAAGTTAACTTAGCACCATGGATATCACAAGACTTATCTTGAGAAAGTATATGGGTTCACCCCACATCAATTAGTTTACTACACCTTGTTCTTGCTAGGCCTGGGGTGAATGTCATTTAGTGGTTTTTGTGCTTCCTCAGGATTTATTGAAACTAAGGGAAGCCTGTTGGGGGTGTCATCAAATCTGTCTCACCAATTGGTACTCAGGATTTTGTCTTCTCACCTTCACAGCTTGATTATAGCCAATCAATTGTAAGTTGATGCTGCCTGTGTGTATATAGTTGTGAGGGGAGATGCAGATCTCTAAAATTTCTGTGTCTTCTGTTTCAGGCTCACATTCCATTCCATTATGCAGATCCGTATTTTGGCGGTTTACTGGCTGCTGCTTATGGACAACAGTCTATTGTAAGCACCTTAAATAAGTGAAACTTTTCCCTGGTCCCCCGGGGTTGTTTTTTCCCTACATTTTATGTTTCCTGCTTATGGACCGCATTCCACTTCACTATTGCACACATTGATGGTATCGTGTTCTTTTTGCATGGTAGGAAAGTTTCTCCTTCCCTATCTATCAAACACTATTTACTTACAATGCCTGAACTTCGAAGCCATAGATGGAAAATGATCGCAACAATGTAAGGTTATTTAAACAACAGCCATTTTATTAGGAGTATAATTCGGGAAGAAATTGTGGTATTTTCTGGATACCAATATCTCTTGTGGTTTCAAACCTAGAGTTCCTCCTTGATGGTGGGAGGTCATGTATTGTTTTCAATGTGCAGATTCTACCATGGAGTGCGATATAGTAGACTCTGATTTCCTTTAATTAATCTCTGTCCTGATAAATCTAATAAACCGCATCATTTCTGGTTTGCCAATTGCCAGTGCATAAAATAATTATCAATGAAATGCCTGCAGATTCATCCTTCCCAAATGATAGGGGTGGCACCTACACGAGTGCCCCTACCTCTTGATCTTATAGATGATGAACCCATTTATGTCAATGCAAAACAATACCATGCAATTCTCAGACGGAGACAGTATCGAGCCAGGCTTGAAGCTCAGAACAAAGTCATCAAAGATCGGAAGGTATGTGCATTTTGGGTTTTCCCTCTCCTTTTAGCATTACTTGCAGTGCGGAACAGTATGTTTTACATGGAATTTATTGATAACTGACAAGGAATGTTCTCTGTGCAATGCCATCATGAAACATGTGCAGCCATATCTTCATGAATCTCGTCATCTTCATGCATTGAAGAGGGCTAGGGGATCTGGTGGACGCTTTCTTAACACAAAGGAGCTCCAAGAATCCAAGCAAATTCCAATGAGCAATGGGCTAGATGTCTCAGGCTCTGCTCAGCCACTTTTGACTAGAGATATGGCAGAATCTGAAGTTCATCTGCCAGAGAACTATAGAGACAGAGCACCCACCACCTCTTGCTCTGATGTGACTAGTGCCTCCAACAGTGACGACATCTTCCAGCAGCCAGAATTCAGGTTCTCTGGCTACCCTTCTTCCTTTGGCAAGACTATGCAAGTTCACTTGGTTGATATGCATGATGGTGGTGGTGGTGGTGGTGAGCATCACCTCCGTTGAGAGATGTTGCCAACCACACTCATTCGGCAGTTTGTGTTCCATTTTTGGAGAAGGTAGCTGCTGGAGTTCTGAAGGGAAGTCATCCTTGGCTCTTTTGCTATTTACAATTTCACTTCTTTGTCACCGTAGCTTGTCAAAAACAAAGTGTAGACTGTTACTGGCTATACACTCTTTTGGCATTTGGGCATAAACTAGCATCTCAAGAACTACTACATGTCAAGTCGGTGATCATTGACAATATCGTAATTGCTCCTTTTGTTCATGATATATGCTTTTTTCTGTAGTAACTCTCTGCCGACTTTTTCTAGTCTCTGATGGCAAAAATTTATGTTGAAAGGGGCATATATTTTAGGAAATGCTGAATCTGATATGGATGCCCCCTTTTTCTTTATAATAGGAATGCTACTTGCACAGATTCTCTCACCAATAAACTAGTTGTTGGAAATTCCAAAGTTTTCAACTCTTTTTCTCACCGTCTAGACCCCCCTCGTTGAGACCAAAAGAAAAGCTCACGATGGCATATTTTAAATATCAACACGATTTCAATCTCTTAAAATATTATTTCTATCTAATTGTTTCCTTAAATTTTCATTAAAAAAATACAAAAATTAAAGTAAGTTTTACAAAATAGAAAAATATATTTCACAATTTTTTTGGTTAAATAACTTTTAAAATTTTTACCTATCTACGTGCTCGTTTGAACACATAGAATATTTAGAATTTTGTGAACAGTAATAAAATAGTTGGAGTTAATATGTTTTATTTAGTTTTGAGAAAGGAGATAAAAAGTTGAATAAAAATATTATAAAGTTAAAAAAATTGATTGAATATAATTTTTTAATATTATTGTTGTTTTGAAATTTAAAAAAGTTGTATTATCTTTGTATTTTATTTTTAAGTTTATAAAAATTGTAATGATTAGATAATGATTAGTTGAAAAAGTTGAAAGTTTGTAATTGAAAAGTATTTTATATTTGAGTATTGTTTGAGAATAAAATTATGCAAAATTTTGAGATTTTCTCATCATCTCAGTTGCAAAACAAGCCATATATAACACATTTCAAATAATTTTTATCCAAATAACTCTACATCCCACCTATTCTGTTTTTTTTTTTTTTTTTTTTTTTGCCTTTTTTTCTTTTTCCTGCAAATAGATCTACATCCCACCTATTCATTTTCACACAACTTAATATATAAAAAAAAAGATCAAGTTTATTTTTTTGAATAATTTTGAAAAATCAGATAAATTCTTAAACGCCAAAGATATAAAAAAAGTCCTGAATTTAGGCGGAGATACCATAGTTGGTGACTTTTTAGCACGATAGTTTTCATCCCTTTGAGGATTCTTTAACCCAAAAAAAATAAAAAATAAATAAAAAGAAAAAAGAAAAAATGGAGTAAGAAATTTAAAAAATGCTATGGACAACCGGCCCGTATCCCCGCTGTGGCAACGCATTCGACATGGCTAAAATAAAAACAAAGTCGTTTGCAAAAATGGAAAATCGAAGGGGCTATGGATCGCCTTCAACTTCTCCATCATCGTTAACAAGAAGTACATCTTGGATCGCAAGCTCTACAACTGGCCATTCCCAATCTTGCTCACCATGATTCACATGGCCTTTTGCTCCTCCATCGCTTACCTCCTCGTCTGCGTCTTCAAGGTTGTGGAACCCCCACGGCATCATATCCCCCACGGCATCATATTCGATGTGGCATTATTGAAACGTCGTCGTTTGCCACGAGCTTGAAGACAGAAGGGATCGTACTCTCTTTCTTCAGTCTTTCCTTTTCTTTTTCACTCTCTCTTTCTTCCTCTTCCTCCTCTTCTTCGTCCTTGTGCTCCTCCGAAAATTTGTGGATAAGATCTGAATAATTCGTCACCTTGCCCGCCATTTCCCTTCTCCTCTTCGTCTCGACTTGTTCATCCCCGCCGCAGCATCATCTCCCACCACAAAGACTCACGTCTCATGACTTTGCATCGTTAGAAGCCAAAAACCATAGAAACCAGTCCTCCTCAGCCCACGTGAAAACTGCCTTGTTGCCACCATACCTCCTCAAGGTCATCACCGCCCTTATGTGGAGTCCAGCAACCCACGTTCAGGGGCTCTAGAAACCAAGTTGCAACCTAGCTCCTCCACACCGTTGCCACCTTGCACCAAACTCCCGATTTCGCTAGGTGCCACCAGCCTTGGCACGGTGAAGTCCAGCTCGCCAGCGTATTCACTTCAGTTGCCTAGCTCCACCCGAGTGCCCACTGCACACCTCATTCTCTCTCGGTAAGCCAACGTCGAACTCCCCCATTGTTGCTCTCCGTCTCTCTCCTTCACGCAGTGCACTCTCTCTCTAATCACTCACTCACTCACTCACTCACTCACTCACTCACTCACTCTCTCTCTCTCTCTCTCTCTCTCTCTCTCTCTCTCTCTCTCTCTCTCTCTCTCTCTCTCTCTCTCAGTGCTCCACCGTCGCGACCACCATCGTCCACTGCACCCAGCCCTATTGCGGCTCCTTCGCTCTTGGTGAGTGGTAGAGTTTTGCCCTGAGTCGCACGATGGCTCCTCCTGTAAGCCACATCGAATGGGAAAGGGGGGAATGAACGAAGAAAACTGAAGCAAAAATAAAACAACGCCGTTTTTATTGTCTCGTGGGAGACGATGCCGCGGGGGTTCCCCTGCACAGTTGTATATTGCATTTTTGTTTTGCAAAACGACGTTGTTTGCATTTTAGCCATGTCGGACGTGATGCTGTAGCGGGGATACGAGCCAGTTGTTCATAACATTTTTTAAGATATTTTGTAACCTCAAAGTTTTCATACGATGATTGATGATCATAGATCAAATACGTGACGTGTCAACGTCATGGCGTCCCATATTGCAACATTATACAAACCTCGACACACACAATGCCTACCAAGTCCACGTAAGCCTTTGTTTGACTAATTCTTCTATATACAACTGTCGGCGTGGAACCGGCACAAAATCAACTAACGTGGCACATGTCAGCTGATATTTTATTAAAAAAAAACAAATGAAATATGCATAAGGGAGGGAAACTGAAACAAAAAGAAGTCCCTTGCTCGAGCTGAACTCAGAGCCCCATCCTCGGAATGATTCCTTCTGTGGTCGTCGCTGTGGATTGAAGAACTGGTTGTTACAGTCGCCGTTCGTCACACATTCCAGATCTGAGCCGCCGTTGACGTGGGTCTGCTCTTGATTTCTAGATCTGCTTCTTCCACTGCCAAGTATTTCTTTCTCTTCTTTTAGATTTGATTTTCTGTTGTTCTTCACACATTCTTATGTATATGTCTTTTACTGGTGAGTATGTTCCTATTGGATTCATATACCTACTATTTTGCTTGAGTTTCTCCTGAAAAATAATTGGCGGCACTTTTTGTTTGCTGCTTATAAAAAGTAAAACCATTATTTTATGGGGAGGAAAAGAAATATTGGTATGTGAATGTAGAGGCTCAGATGCATGGGTTGCTTCAAATTGTGCATTCACATTTCACCGACCGGACGACATGTTTCCTAGAAATCCAAATTTAATTGTCATCAAAGTACACATCCAAGAGCACCTCACATTTTCTCTAGTTTTCTCTTGTTATTTTTCTTTTACATATCACCCCAAACAAAACTTCTCATTTTTGCAAGTATGAAGCCATAAAGAATTTTTTTTTTAAAAAATAAAGGATCATAGTGAGGCATTTGGAGTATAATATCGTAGCATACAATAGTTTGAATAAATGATGGCCTGTAATGAAAAAAACCATTAAATCTCTTTACATAGAATGAGGTAAAAGGCATTTCAGATATGGTGGAGAAGACGAACCGGCTTCATGGCTCTGGTAGAGAAGACCAAGAAGCCTTCCTGGGGAAGACGATGAGTTTGGATTGAGCGTGAGAAAGTGAAATTCGAAATCGGCTTACTTGTTTTGATGCTGATCGAACTAGAGTGGATCGTAACCTTCTTGAGAAAGATGATAGAAATGAAGAGAAGGGTCTGGATCGAACATGAGAAAGTGAATGTGAAATTTGAAAGTGAAATATGCAAGAAATGAGTTTCGAGACTAAATTTCAAAATGCAAACGATGCTATTTTGTGCCACATGGGACACGATTCCGCATCAGTTTTCCAAAAGATTTTTGATTTTTGTTTTTGATAACTGCCTTTGTCTTTTTGGGTAATGATAACTTTGCTATTATCTACCATCTAGCTACCATATCAGTCCACGTAACTTTTTTTTTTCTCTGCTTTTTAGTTTTTCTTCTGAATTTCAAAAAGGATGTCAGTACTCCAAAACTCTCTCCTCTTCATGCTCAGAGGGTTAGCCAAAGCTATAAAGATATTTTTGATGAATATAAGGAAAAAATGGTTTGGACTATTTTATTTATATAAATATTTATATTAGAATTGTTATTTATTATTATATAATAATAAAATAATATAAGATAAATTTAATTTTGATTATTCATATCAAATTTTTATCAATTTATTCATTATATAATAATAAATAATTAATAAATTTAAAAATATTTAATTTTTTTAATTATTAATTTATTTAATTTTATCATATTTTACTATTCTACTTATTATATATTAATTAGTCATCATATTCTAATTAAATTAATATATCACTAACTCAATTTAATATATCAATACATGAACCCAGCCCCCAACACATGAATCCGTACACATGAATCCAGTCATTATGATAAAATATGTGATAGAAAGAAAAAATAATTATAGCCAAATTCTAATTATTGGTTAAACTATTGTAATCATATTTTGTACTCTAATAACTAAATATTCAATAGATTTAACTTTTAGTTAATCCATTGAGGATGATCTCAAAGTTCTCAGAAACTTATCTCCCCTTTTCATGCAGACGAGCACCCTCTCCCCACCGTTCAACGGCATCGACTTGTGACGAGAAGCACTCTCTCACACACACACACACACACAAGCCCCCCTTGCGTCACACCTCCCTCTTGCAACCCCAAAAAAATCTCCATCTTCATCACACTCTAAAAGGAACATTATTTTTCACCAAGCTTTGTGGGCTTTTTGGGTTTCTTGTCTCATTAATTTATCTCCATCAAATCAATATTTCAAAACAACATCCACATAAATATACAAAGCTTAAAATAAGTTTACTAGGCCCAATCTAGAAGAGGTTCCACTACTAAAAGACCAAAAAAGAAAAAAAAAAAAGAAAAAAAATAGGAGAAAAAAATATATAAGAATGAAAGATGGACAAGAAGAGGAAAAGCAAAAAATGAAAAGAATGAAGAATATCAAACATTCAAGAAAGAAGGCGGCCAATCTCACCGCTTCATAGGAGCAGGTGAAAAGAGAGGTATATAAAAGAAAATGGCCAGATGAATTTTTTTTTAGACTTCTTCGACTTTGATCACTGCTTCAACTTCCTTTAATTTCGTGACAAAGAGCTCTAGTGACGAGAGATCTACTAGAAAATAGAGTTTTAAAGAGATCTCTATTATTCAAAGAGTATGAGAGATCAAGAAAGATTATAAATAAATATATTATAGTGGACTATTATTTTTTTAAAAATCTCTATAGACCTAAGTAATATGTCAAATTATATAAATATATATCTATCTCACTTTTATAGACATATGCACAGTCGTATCGGACCATACCGAAAGTTTCAAACTATACCGATTGAGGCCCAAACCGTCGGAACGAGCCGAAAACTCTTTCTCCCAATCAGAGTGTTGTGAAATTTTTGACTTTAACAAAAACAAAAACAGAAAAAAGATGGGCAATTCATCGAACCTTTTTATCACTACACCACCGACAAGAATATCAAAGCCAATTCAATCCATTGATGGCAAAATGCCACAGTTCAAAAGACTTGTTCAATGCTTAATTCTCGTAACCTACGGCCAGGTTGAAGGCACTTTCATGGCAGCCCAACTGAAGACGGTAAAGTTGGGAAGAAAAAGCAACAAATAGTTAATAGTCTGTAACAGAGTGAGGAAAAACTGCAAAGGACCATTCAAAGCAGTAGGTGATCTACGACACCAAAAATCCAGATTAGCAATCCAAAAATTGATCCTGAGACGACGCTAGACGGTGGCCATGCCGGCAGGCACAATTCGAATTTCGAAGGAGAGGAGCTCGGTCTGGTGCGACGCTAAGGAGGGACGGTGCTACGTCCAGCGGGAAGCTACCGTTAGGCATAATTATGATTTTTTTATATGTATTTTTTAATACTTTTAAATAGATTTTTTAAAAATTATAATATTATTAAAAAATATTTATCTAATCATTAAATAAAAAATACAACAGTAATAAAATAATACGGTGAGAGTAACATTTTTCAATAAAAAAGACGGTGCAAGTCACGTGAGCTGTAGTTGCAGTTATGGATCATAGATAAAATTAAGGTAACGATAGACTTAGATTATTAGTATTGGTTTATACATATATAAAATTATATTTTTTACATATTCATTTTATTATTTAAGTAAAATTTTTACATTGACTTATGCATATTTGAGATAAAATAATAATAAAATATTATTTTTATTATTATTAATTTTTTGCGTAAATATAATTTCATAACATCCTGTGTACACATATTAATACAATTTCACACATCCAAATTTAGCAATTCTATATAAAATAAAATACATCAAATTCTTCCAAAAAAAAAAAGAAATCAAATTTATATGCACAAAAAATGAATCCCATGTGCTCATAAACAACACAAAATACAATACAAATACATTACAACACAAATTCATCACAATACAAATTCATCACAATACAAATTTCTCCAACATTATTACAATACAATACAAATTTCAAGAAAGGGAGGAGAGAGAAAAAATAATAAAATATATTTTGGAGAGTGAATAATTGATCTCTAAATTTACATAGATTCTGTTTATAGCTAACTAAATATTTGAAAATGAATAAGTCAATGCAGAGGAATTTCGGCTCATATTATACAAATATAACTTTGCATAGAGAGATGTATAGACCGATGTGAATGCTCTTACAATCATTTTATCACTACTTTGCTATTTTTAGTATATTTATTTTTTTTCTTTAATTATTAAAAAAATTAAAAAAATATACAATTTCAATAATAATCACTTTCTTAATCATTAAGTAATTTTTTTTAAAAAATAAAAAAATTAAAAAGAATAATAAAAAGATAGTAGAAGAGTGATAAGACTATATTATTCATAAAATTATTCATCTTATCTTATATAATTATTATAATTTTTTAAATTTTTATATAAAATATAATAAATAATTAATATTTTTAAATTTTAAAATAAAAATTATATTAAAAAGTTATATTACAGTAATATTTTATTTCATCTGATTTATGTGCGTGATCCAACGAGGCCTACAAGTCAGGGCATCATTACTTGTTTTTTTATTCGAATCAGTCGGACTCATCCCCAATTATCTCAAATATGGACTCATCCCCAATTATCTCAAATATAGTTAACCCGTCCAATCAACCCAGATTCAAATCCGCCCGTCAGGCCCCAAATTCCAGAACTACCCCTATAAAACTATTCAATTCCCTTCCTTCCCTCTTCCCCCAAACCCTTGAAATTCCCTTCTTGTCCTGAGAGTCAGTGTCGTCCTATACATAAATACATATATATATATATATATATATATATATATAAATATATAATTTGTTTATTCATTAATTAAATTTGTTGACTTTGGGTGGTTTTCACTTTTGGGTTCTTTCAAACACTTGGAGAGACAGCGCAATGGAAGGAGCAGCAGCTCTCTACAACCCGCGAACAGTCGAGGAGGTTTTTAGGGATTTCAAGGGCCGCCGAGCTGGTATGATCAAAGCCCTGACAACTGGTACGCCCTCACACTCTCTCTCACTTGCCTTTCTTCTTTGTTAGGTTCCCGAGAAAATAAGACGGAGAAGATTTTTGTGATTTTAGTGTTATGTCGTTTAGAGCGTTTCTTGTTGTCTTTTCGTGTGCAAGGAGCAAACGCTTATTTATTTTTTAAGCTTCTTCTCCCTTCCTCTTTATTTTTATTTTTCATTGTTGTTTGGAGCAGCGCTTTAGTTTGCTTCCGTTTTGTGAATTGCGAAAAAAGGAAATAGTTTTTCCCCGTGATATGCTTTAGTTTTTAGCAATTCTTGGTTCTCCGTCTGTTTCCATAGAAATTGAGAAAGAAGACGAACGAAAGAATTTTATTGTGTTTTTTGGACAAGCTTGCGTTTTTAGTTCATTTCCGAGGAAATTAAAAAATAAAACGAAGAACAATAGACGGGATGAAATGTTTAGTTGTTTTGGCGTTTGTAAAAGTGTTTAGGACAATTCATTAACTTATGATTAGTTTCTCAGAAAGCTGTGGAAAACAAAATCTATTGTTCTGTGTTCTTCTTGTTTGACTTGGAGGGGGTTAACAATGATGAAATTATTAGTTTAAAAAGTGTGGTTTCTCTCTCTTCCCCCACATGTCACTGCAACCAAGACCTGGAATTGTCAATTGAATCATTTTTTTTTTTTGAGGTGCGAGTATTGGAATTTTTTTCATGTGATCATTTTCTTTTTGCAGATGTTGAAGAATTCTATCAGCAGTGTGATCCAGGTCAGGTTTAATTCACTCTTGGTCTCGAAGTCTTATATGATAGATATCTCTTGGTCTATGAATGAGCACCCCTCTTCAATTATATATCGAAAGGGTTTTTTTAGAAGTAATTGTATATTGAAGAGTGGTATGAGATGAGAAGAATTTCTGGTTTGATTAATTGGTCAAGCTCTAAAAAAGAGAATCTAATTAAAATGAGACTAGTAATCTGAAAGGCACTCAAGCCAGACCTCCAAAACAACCTAAATTTTCAACACCTAAAGCAATCCTAACAATAATAAAAAATTTCGTATCATACTCAAGTCTTGCCATGTGTGTCTGACTGACTAAGAGTTAAGGAAGTCCATTTGCTGTTAGGTTTTATCACTTTGTAGATAGTATTTTGTCTTTTAATTGATATTTATCATGACTTGTAAAAACTACTTATTGTTACATGATATAATCAGTTTAAGGACTTGATTGTTTAAAGTTGGCTTAGGGAACTTAAGCCACTTCTCTTTTTGTGATTATGAGTATTGAGATTCTCTTGTCTTTGTAATAAAATAATATATCTTCTTGTGATTTTGCCACTTCTCTTTTTGTGATTATGAGTATTGAGATTCTCTCTCCTTTGTAATAAAATAATATATCTTGTTGTGAATTTTGCCCTATGATGTTGATTGTTTATGGACTTCTCATATCTATTTGGAGCTGTATGCTCATAGGAATTGGTATGCTGACATCTCTCTCCCTATACACTCTTTTGTCCGCCTGGGATCCTGTTGTGATTGTTTGTGTCGTTGCTTGTCCATAGTTACATTTTATATTCCTCTGTAAAATTCTTTTTTGTTGGCTATGCACATGTGGAGCATATGAATCACTTATAAATGTGGTAGTTGTTTATTACTTGCGTTGAATGTTGATGTTATTGTGGGTAATTTGTCTACATATTTGAGATGCAATTTTGGGAGAAATTGCATGAGTGTTCCAAAAATCTGGCTCATAACATGTATATTCTGCGAAAATAGGAAGTAAGCTGGTACCAATGTACTTGATTTGTTTTAATGGTTGCATGAGCTTGATATAATATTTTGTAAAAATGGTATGTTGCCCAAAAGTATGGGGATTTTCATTATGGTTTCATAGGATCAAATGGTTATTGGAGGGGGAGGTATTTGCATAACTATGTCTACTAAGTACCACTTGCTTCCATTATGCTTGTTATTTTCGATTGATACCTATTCTATTGAATTTTGGTTTGGCTAGTCTTTATGTGTTAATTTGTATTTACAGAGAAGGAGAATCTGTGCCTTTATGGCTTTCCTAGTGAGCAATGGGAAGTCAATTTACCTGCTGAAGAAGTGCCCCCAGAGCTCCCAGAGCCTGCACTGGGAATCAACTTTGCGAGAGATGGCATGCAAGAAAAGGACTGGCTATCTTTAGTCGCTGTCCATAGTGATGCATGGCTGATTGCCGTTGCCTTCTATTTTGGTGCTAGATTTGGATTTGATAAGGCTGACAGGTAACTTTCACCTGCATGTCTAAGTTCCCCCTTCAGTTTGTTAATTTTTTAAGCCAAAACAAAGATAATGGAGAGCCCTACTCCCTTCTCCTGAATTTCTTGTCTGATGCTGCAGTTTGTCCCATAATCTTTGAAAAGTTGGCTACTCTCTCTAGCATCTTATTTATTACTTTGCTTTGTTTGAGCTTTGTAGTCACTTGTTAATTATAAGTTCTGTCATTTATAGTTTACTTATCAAAAAAAAAAAAAAAAGTTGTCATTTATATGTTCTTTGCTTTATTTTGAGTGATGTGATGTTATTATAGGTCCTTCCCTACGACAGCATTGTTGTAAAATTTGAGGCAGAGAAACTCTACATCCAAGCACCAAGTATTTAGCTTAGTTTGGGAATTATATGCATGGTATTGGATAGAGCGATGCTATAGTTTATTAATTATGTATAAAAAAAATTATCTATTAATTGGTTAGTTGTAAATTTTTACCCTTTGTAACTCAATCTATATGATGAATCCCTTTGCCTGCTTTGCTCGTCATTGCTGTGAGTGTTTTTTATTCCCTTTAAAAGTCATTTTTGGGCTTGAAAACCAGATTTGGGTCATGTATTTTGTGATGGAAGAGCTCATGCTCAGTTAATTCCTACTTCTGTGGCAAGAGTTGATCACCGTGGGCGACATTCGCATGCTTGATGTCCAATAGGCGATTCTCTGTTTGCATTAGTAAAATTCTCTGTACTCCATGTAAGGACATGTAATATCTTAATCATGTTTTCAACGTTAGGCACAAAGTATTTTAGTTTTACTGGGTCCGGTTGTGGTTTCCATAAATGGGTAGACCTGGCGTATCCTTATTATAGTGGTTATCGCATGAAAAATGAAGACGTTAAATGTCTACTCTATATTTGCAAATTTGGTGATTCTTCAGCTATTTGTAATTTTTAATTGATTATGTGATACTGTTTCGTTGTTCTATTACTTATGGCACAGGAAACGGCTCTTTAACATGATAAATGATCTTCCAACAATTTTTGAAGTGGTGACTGGTGCTGCAAAAAAACAAGTGAAGGAAAAGCCATCTGTCCCAAATCATGGTAGCAACAAATCCAAGACGAACCCCAAAATGGTAAAAGGATTTTTGCTATTTCTTTTATTATCTTGAGGAAATTTTTACAAGTAGAAATTACGATGGATATGTGGCACTAGGAACTGTATTCTTCACTGCAGGCCTTTACTTATATATGACGATGCTTCATTTGGTCTGTTTGTATTTTTTGGCTAATGGTTATAATCATTGGTAAAGCATTCCATCGAGCGGAATGTTAAGTCTAATGATTCAGTAGTGAAACACTGAGTTTTAGTGTGTGGTATTGAATTGGATTTCCAACTCACTGGAATTTTAGTTTATTATAGGTGATCAGAGTAAAAATTACCTCTGTGGATTGGGAATTTCGATGAAGTTTCTTATTCATTACTGTAATACATGATTTGGGTTTGAAAACCCAGTTATTATGAGCTCATTCCTTTCATAATGAGTTCAGTGATCAACAGTCATAACTTTCCATGTCAGGACAATGGAAACATAACCTCAACTTCATGAAGTGACATTGTACCTAATTTGGCACCCAACAGAAGAGGAGGGGGGGGGGGGGGGTATTAATAAGAAGATTGGTTGTTTTTTGGTTGGCATGTGCTAAACTTACCTTGCTGCTTGGGTTGTAGTGACTGAGAATACTTGGGATGTTATGTCTCACGTTCTGAAATTGCACACACCGGGAGATCTCATTAACTGTTCCTGTATTTCTTGACGATTCTTATACATTTGCCTGATAGTCATACTTGAGCACTGTATCAAGTTTTGTTCACTGATATTTTTTTAAATTATGCATCTGGGTAAAGTTCATAGTTTGGCTTGGAAGAACATGTTTTTCTATATGTGCAATGAAACTAGCACCCTTGTTTCTCGAAAGAAATAGGTCATATTTGTATCTTTTTTCTTTTTTCCTGGTGACAAAGCAGCGGGCAGCAGAATCTCAGGGAAAAGATTCAAGGGCCTCACAGGTAAAGGATGAGGATGAGGTCGTGGATGAGGAAGATGAGGAGGATGAGCATGGAGAGACCTTGTGTGGAGCATGTGGGGAGAATTATGCGTCAGATGAATTCTGGATTTGCTGTGACATCTGCGAGAAGTGGTTCCATGGCAAGTGTGTAAAGATTACGCCCGCCAGGGCCGAGCATATTAAGCAGTACAAGTGTCCATCCTGCAGCAACAAGAGAGTTCGCCCTTGACGTTGCCAAGTGGTGCGATCCCTTTCTGTCTCTCTTTGGTTAGTTTTAGTTTTAGTTTTAAAAACTAGTGCAACTTGTGAATGCGTCCTTTGGTTTAGGGATCTCAATTTTGGACAGTTTTGTAGTTTGGATCTCCCCTGTTTAGCTTCACACGTCTTGTAATATTTACAAGTTTTAGAAATACCGTCTATTTGTAGTGGTGTAAGACGTGGCTTCCTTCTCACGATTGATGTTAAATTGTCCGATGCATTCTCAGCTGTACTATCTTTCCATGAACGTGACATTCAGGATTTCTCATACGCATAAAATTGTAATGCGTATTCATTACCCCACTCTCAGGTCATATTTGGCCAAAAAGAGGAATCAATCTATCTTATTCTTGTAGCATGCCACAAGACTGCACTTATGAAAGTATTTTGGTGTGGTAGTTTCCGTTGTCCATAAAAGTTTCCTGATTTGTTGTAGACAAAGTACAAACAATATCCAATTTCCTAGTTGTTTGGTGTTTTTCAAGTGCTGTTGTGGGATATTTTTGGATGTCCCACCCCCATTGTATTCTTGTTGGCACATGCATAGATGTAAGGCCTTTCTATGTATTTTCTAGGCAGGTCTAATTTATTTGGGACTAGACATTTACAGCTTCAAGGCAGAAATATAAGAGAGGGAATCCAAAAAGATGCTTTACTGTAATTGGAACTAATCGTATGTTATTACATAAACCAGCAACAACGCGCGCGTATCATGTGTGGTGGAAACAAATACACACTCGCGCCTCTCTCTCTCTCTCTCTATATATATATATATATATATATATATATATAGTTATAAACCACACTTTCATTTTATTATGTATAATGTGATACTTTTATCATTTTTAAATGATCATTTATTTTTTCAAAGAAGAAATATAAAGATTAATCGGCAATGCCATCTCATCGGATGAAAGTGAGATGTGTTGAAAATAAAAATTTTCATATATATATATATATATATATGCAACGATATTTATAAATAGGATATGATTTAAAAATGGAAAGATACCGACCAATACACGGGCCCATAATGACCTACGACTCATGCTAAAGTGTTTGATTCGAATATGCATGTTTCCAGTCCCCTTTTGCCGTTTGATTTGGCAATCAATCCCTTGGAAAATGTGAATTTTTATAAAAAGTTTTATTGTTTTTAAAACCATAATAATTTCAAAACTATTATAGTATCAGTAAAAAAAAAATCAGTGTTTAAATCATAAAGAAAAAGGTAAACGAATAGTTAAGATTGTAACTAGAAATAGAGGTGCTACCCGCATATGCGGGAGTAGGGTTGACCCTTTCCCGCACCCCACCCCCACATATGCAGGGGGTGGTGTTTATACTCTCGCATCCTGCCCCTGTAGTACTTATGGCCCATTGGGTTTAAAAATTATTCATGAGTCTAAAAGTGATCAAAAATACATTTTTAGACTTCAATTAAAAATTTAAATTCGTAAATATAACTAAAATTTAAAAACTAATAATAGTTTTTAAATTTGTTAGTGTATATTTTGTGTAAGTTATAATTTAGTCTAATGACTTTTATATAGGAGGCTATTAGGCTACACTATAACTTGCACAAAAGTATTAAGTAAAAACTATACGTAATACATATTACTATATTTATATATAGTAAAAGCAATAACAAATATTTATAAATGTGTATATATATATATATATATATATATATATATATAAAATAAATAATTATGTGGGGGCGGCCTCGCTGGAGTTAGACCGCCCCACTGCCCACCCCTAAATAGAAGTGAGAAAAAATTAATAAAGAAAGAATAGAAAGATTATTTTAATAGAATGGAAAAATGATAGAAAATGAGATGGAGAAAATTTTTGAAATATGAGTAAAATTTTAGGAATAGCATTTTTTAGCCAAAATGTAGGAAAATTTATAGGGAAGGGGATGTGCACGCTGTAAGCCCCTACCTGATCAGTATACCCTGCCTTGCGTTTTGACTTTTTTGAGATGATTGTCATCCACCCTTTGAGATGATTTTCAATATATGTTTGCTGATAAAAAGAAAAAATAAAACAAAAAGAGAGAGAGATTGCAATGCAGTTCACACAACCATAGGCCCGGAAGAAATCAGATATCCATGCGTGTCTTTCCACATCGGCATACCTCACATTCAGATTATTACACCGGATTTGAGCGTCAATTGAGATGGTTTATACGTCAAAATGGTATACCAAACCCCCTATACAATCCCCTTGGTACATCCGTATTTAAAATCTTCCTAAATGCATCGATCCCATTAAGTTATTTACACGCCGATGCGTTAGCAACAGTTGAATTCAGGTTTACCGCCACCAGGGCCGCAATTAACACCACCTTGAACCATCCTTCGGCTAACCACATCAATTGGGGCCCAAACAAGTTGTGCAGCCATTGCCACGCTCAACAAATTTAGTCCCTCCAATACGGCATAAGCTCAAACCACTGTCTAAGTAAGTCAGAAAGGGTCCTAGGAAGTGCTTTGATGTTCCTTAGCACGATGTAGTATGGGAAGGGAAAAGAATCCATATACTTTGAAAACTTAACGGCGCCACCCTCAAAAGATGCTTCCATGAGGTCCATGATTGATTCTTGCGGACTATCAAGGAGTAGAAATGCAACCATACGCTTCCTACTCAAGGCATCTCTAACACAGCGCTTCAAGTTTTCCTTCTCATGGAACCGACCATCTGCAATAATCAAAACAAGCTGCTGTAATGGGTTCTGTCCGGAAGGGAGTCGTGCATTAGCAACAGCGACATCCAGCATGTTGTTCAAATACTGAAGCAGATCAACCACTGGTTCATCTGCGATAGTGTTCTCCTGCTTGAATGTTAAACTGGAGATCATCTTGATCCCGGCCTCCCCAGAAAATGGCTGATCAAAATCATGCAGCAACCTTATATTACCTTTCTTCCCAAAGCTTGCAACAGCCAAGTTTCCCATTTCCAGATGAGACATGGCACGGCATACTGTCACCAAAGCTTCAATAGCAACATCACCACAGCAACTTTCGGACATGCTACGGGAATCATCCACAGCAATAACAACTTGGTAATCACGTTTGTTAGGTCGGGTCCGCCTCAGCCATATTTTATCTTTTCGGTAATGACTTGCAATGTATGGAATTACCTTCTTCATGTTTATTCGCTTCCCAGTTTTATAATCCCCTTGGAGCTTGCTTGCAAGAGTTGGTTCCATAACAAGACGCAATTGTTCAGCCAGTTCCTGGGACAACCTTGTTGTCAGCAGTTCATATCTTCTCCAGAGAGCAGTAGCATTATCATTCTTGTCATTGGAGACTTCCATGGGATCTTGGGCCTTTCCCAACTCATCATCAATTACAGAAAGTTTAGTGAATTGTTGTATGCCTTCCAAAAAAGCCTTCTTGACAGAGACCAAACTCTCAGACAGGCTGCTGGTATTACCATCATCATGGCTTTGAAGTTCTTCAGATCCCTCATCAGGCGACTTCTCCAAACCTGATAAATGCATATGCTCTTCAATCTTTTTTGTGTGGACTGAGGCATGGCTCCTGAGAGGGTGTGCTTCAGAATTTTGATTCTCAATCTCCATATCAGTAATGTCATCTCTATGCACTGTAGGACAATCTGCTTCTGGCTTATTGCCATTGACATTTCTGTCAACCTGCTCAGTTATTGCAGGTCCCAAGGCCTGCGCGGTTCCTTTTTCAAACTCAGACACATATCCATATTCTTCTGCATTATCATCCTCCATCTCAACCTGTGCCTCTAAATTATCTGCCTGAAGATCAACAGACACTTTGACCCTTTCTTTCCATTCCTCAAGGGCATCCCCAACACTCCGATAAGGGTTTGGTTGTGTTTTCTGTGTAGATGAAGATTCATGTTGGGGCAATTGACTTTTTGATGGATCATCAGTGAGTCTCCCAGTAGTTGATGAGTCAGCCATAGCAAAATCCATTTCAGTGGTATTGGTGGAAGGTAAGCCTCTCGAAGGAGCAAGGTCATTATAAGCATCATCACCACTAGACCAGTTTGATTCTGGTGCTATATTTCTTGAATCTGATGCATGAGAGTCACCCTTTGGTTGTGTTGCAGATTCTGCATTGGGCATACGATCAGTAGGAAAGTCAGAAATTCCTGGTTCAAACACATTGTTACTAGGTTCAGTTGAATTCATCTCAACATTCTCTTTGTGATCCCTCTCAAGATCATCCTTTTTGGGGCTTCCACCCACTTGTTCTGTCTCTGTCTCTCCATTAGTTTCATCTTCTGGACACGTATTTTCTTGCTCTGGGTCTCCCTTCTCATCAAATTCCTCATTCCCTAAAGGATCTGCACTGTCTGTTTCATCCGTGTCCATATTATCATCAGAACACTGATTCGATTCATCAAGCTTTAACCCTGTAGGGTCAGCAAATGCCTCTTCTTTATCCAGGTTCACATCTTCTGTGTTCTCTCTGTCAATAAGGTTGTCCTCACTTCTAATCTCATCATCAAGTTTATCAAGTTCATCAGAATTAAGCTCTCCAGGTTCATCAGAAGTAGCAGCACAATCTTCCTTTGCCCTAAGCTCCCTACAACTTGTATCCTGATCCTTAACAGAAGAACCGGATTCATACTTTTCATTTGTATCACTGGGTTTGTCATCTTCATCCTTGTTCCAAAGTTTCTCGTCAACTACTTCACTGCTAGCTCCAGTTTCCCCCATTGTGGACTCTAACTGCTCATCTTCACTATTTTCATTGTTTTCTTCTGCAGAGTCCCCACTAATGCTATATGTATCAGCTGCAAAATCCTGTTCCATCTCAATCCCCTTCTCATTCTTATTTGGGATTTCATTTGAGGCATCTTGTTCTTCACTTGACTGTATAAACATTTATTCGAGAAAAAAAAAATTGAGACACTCGAGCATTATATTGCAATGGAAGGAAAAGGAAACACTTAAGACAATATACCTTTTCCAAAGCCCCAAGCAGCTGATCTTCATCGGTTATCTGATCACTGACATCATTCATTCCAGCACCCTCCCCCATTCCTGTTCCACTTACATCTTGAGGCATATTGTGGGTAGTGTCATCCAGCTCATCTTTGGCAGAGATGCCAAACCCTTTGGAATATAAGGAAGCTAAAACATTTGCAAGGACATGGGTCACCACAGAAACCTGCATGGAAAAATACCAATCTGAGTCACGGCGGTTTACAATTTGAAGTTTGCTGCCATGGCTAAATCATGATTTTAAAATATGTAAAATTTGTCAAAACAAATCTTGCAGGACTAAAAGGTAATCAACTTACTGTTCTGTACATGGCTAAAAGATCTTGAAGGAGAGCATCGCCAAAGTTTAATATTAGGTTCAGAAGGACATGTAGATGCTGAACTTGAACTCCAACATGGAACTTACTACTAATATTATTGCCCGAATGATTCACTAGTATTTCCTGAGCACAGCACATAAGATGATTCACCAAATTACAAATTTAAAAGCAGAACAGGCAAGACAATAAATCAAAGAATGCAGCAAATAACTTACCTCACAAAATAAAGTTTTGAGAAGCTTATCACATAGTAGATCCAATCTCAGATCAGCTACAAAAAAATCAAACAGAAATTTCCAGGATGTAATGTTCCCAACTGACTCTTCTGGAAGGCTACGATCAGAACTTGATGAACCGATTTTCTGCAACACATCGGTAATATGTTCGAATGTAGAGTTAAGGGCTTCACCAAACTTGAAACAATTTTCCTCAGTATGTGCATCTGCTGACAGCATGGAAGTATGCTCTTCTTCGATCAATCTTCCCTGCAAAATTAAGTAGAATTTTCAAGTTCTCTTTCGGACAATGAAATAGATGGAACGTAGACAACAAAGTTATTTACTACTTGTATTAAGACAAGATTCCCAAAGAATTTACTCATTATATTTGTCATAATAAAACTTAACATCAATCAACAAATATGCTCAAAGATCAAGTAATGAGCAACCTATAAGTGTCAGAAGAAGAAAAAGCACATACCGTCAGAAGAAAAAAAAGAAAAACACAAAAACCACACATAGATACCTTCTTGAATAATTCTTCAAAATGACTCAGCAAAGCCTCTTTAACTGAGCTTCTATCCACATCTTGCTCACGGACAACTGAAAGATGCTTCTCAAACTCCTTTATGGCCTGGAAGTTCTCAGAAACCAACTGTTCCATCTGTCTTGTAATAACACAACAGTGTGAGGAACCAGCAAGTGTTGTTATTGCTCCATTGCGGCCAAGGAGGTAGTAATCCAACAATTCCTGTCACAGATTTTTCATTGGTAGAGTTATCGTGACTATGATGGGGGAAATACTGTATTAGTAAAGTAAAAAACACGAAGAAAAAAATTTTGAACCTTCGATTTCTGAAAATCTGGAAGAAATTTCCCGATGAAATCAAGAATCCTATTTGCAGCAGCTTTGACACTTTGACAAGTGTTCAGATGCGTATTTGCAAATGTTTTAAGCAACAGTGATTCTTCATACATCACAGCACACAGATCATCAAAGAGTTGCTGCAGCGAAAATTTATCAACAAATGCTCAGGATAAAGGTGAAGAAAATACCAAGGATTATTTTTTTCAAAATATAATCTCAAGCTCAAAACTTGTCATATGACAAGCTAAAATAAAACATTTGCCCCGCCAGATTCCAGGATGAGAACTTACCTTCTGCTGCCACAGACATTTCAAGGTGGCATGCTGATTTTGAACAGAGCACACACCAAAAATTTTAATATCAGTTGATGGGGGTTCTTATATAGATTTTCCAAATTAGAAATGCATTCCCTAATGCGCTTCAATTGCTTCCCAAAATCATTGGCAGCAACCTGTTGCTTCTGTTGTATATCAATGAGCTGGTTGAGAAACGCACTGGACCTATCAATCTACAGGAAACAAGAAATTACAAACAGCTACACAAAGCAAGACAATTATTATATATACCCTTGACAAACAAGCAAGGCCCAACCAGAGAGAGAATATCGGTCAAGTGTGCAGTCCACTGATGATTTTAAATGGTCAATTACAAACTCAATGAAACATAAACCAAATTGTAAAGTTAGCATTCTCACAGCAGCTAAACCAATCAGATTTCCTTGTCAAGCAGGATATATTAAAAAGTAAAAGGGGATAGTATCAACTTGGCAACACAATCGAGTATGGTAATTAATTAAACAATGAGTGAAACTTGGCTCATTCTTAAACCAAATCAAACAAACAAGAAAAAAGTCGTTTTTAACTGATATTTAGCTAAAGAAATTTACCTGTTCACGGGTAATATCTTTGTGGGAGTTCAGGCAAATCTGCTGCACAAGCAGCACTGATGCTATGCTCTTAAAGTAGTATTCATTGCCTGTTTTCCATTCAGTAACCAAAAACTCACATGGAAAACTTTGAGATTGGCTGGCAGCAGCAACATCTGAAGCTTCAGAAGCCAGTCTATTTTGTGTCAGCAGCAGGTGCTGTATATCGTATGATGGCTCAAGGAACCACCAAGATTTATGTTGGTCCTATAAAGTGCCCGTAATTAAAGGTAACCAACATTTAGCTTGTATGGTAATATAAAAGCATATAAATCCTACAACAACTAATGCCCTAGCATACAATTTATATTACCTCCATAAACACAGACTTGTGCCTAGACAATCCACTGCTCTCTAAGAGCTTTAGAAGCTCCGAAAAGGCCCTCCTCTTCCCCAGACTTTTGTTTGTATCCTTCCATAGATCACCACAATCAACTACAGTCCTATATATTTTCTCAATTGTCCACCACACAGCCTTCCATTGATCCTGGTACAAGAGGGGCGCAGATTGGGAAGCCGAGCACTGTCTTAAACTACTTGTGACCTCTGCACAAAGTACAAGTTCATAAGATGGGAAATCGCCAAAGTAGAAATCTAGCTGAAGAACCAACAAATAAGAAAAATAACAAGGAAATAATGGGGGGAAAACCTTCAGCACCCCTGAAGTGTAAGAATTGATTATCATATTCAGCTTTCTCAAGGTGCAACTTTTGCAAAGCATAATCTATTTTTTTCCTCCAATCAGCAAACCATATGGACCTGTATTAGAAAAACCATGTAAAAGAATAAAGAATCACGTATTTTTTAATAAAGGCTTGAGCACAAAAAAATGCCTTGATCGGACATAAGTATTAACCTGTCTTCATCATGGAACAGTGTCATATCAAAAGAAGCATTCGGAATCCCAATAGTTTTGACTGAAATTTCATTAAGGAGCAATTGACCATGCAGAAATTGAGCTTTTGCTCCGCTTTGTAGTGCATCTTGGTTAAGGAAAAGCATTACAGGCTGCTGCAGAAAATCCTATATGAACAAAAACAACAGAGATGCCATTACTAATATATATACTTGAATATAGACATTAGCGGCAACCCTCCATCTTTGGCAACAATTGAAAAACTCAGGCTCTTACTCTGGCCACGCAAAAGACTTCTTTATATGCGCAGAAAGAAACATTCAGTGGAAAAACTAATCACTAAACGAGAAATCACATCTGACAGAAATGTGTTGACAGGCTAATGAAATGAAGTAATAGCAAAATTCTGTAAAATTAGGGTTCAAGACCTGTGGATGCTGTCTACCGTCGACGTTTACAAATTTGACATATGCTAATCTCAGAAATTAAGTGAACAAACTAATACATGGAAGAAACGGTCAGCTCGTTACTCACAGTGTACTTCTGTATAAGCTTCTTGAGCTTATGACGGGTCCTTTTTGAGTTTTCGATAGACACCAAACTCTCAGAATGCTCCCATCCACATAGTTTTAGAAGCTCTTTCAGCTCTACCTCAATATTTCTTCTATTAGCTTTTATGTGTTCCAAAACACTGAAGTAAAAAAGAAAAAAAAAAAAGAAAAAGAAAAAGAAAGAAAACATTATTACCCACCAAAACAACCTCAACGATCTTCATGAAAGGAGGATTATTCAAGGCGCAACAAGTGAAAAAAACTCACGTTGGCAAGAATTGCACATAAAATCCAACCACATTGTATAAGATCTTCAGAGTTTCCACGTCTGAAGGACTGGCACAATCAATTAACAATTAGAATGCTTCAAACAAACAGAAGGTCTACATCATTGATATAATATGGGCAGCATTATACTTAGAGATGATGTATCGGCTTCCATAATAAATGTAAAATATGGAAAAAGTAGAAGATAACTTCTTCCATATAATTTTGGTTGTCATTTTTTACTTTAATTTTAAAAAGACGAAAAATAGATAAGGCACAAGGTTTAGTCTTACCTTGAATACATATTCAGGCATCTACCAGTACTAAACTGACCAAGGAAAGCAAAAAGAATTTGAAGGCGTTTCTTAAATTCACCAATGCTGGATGTGTGAATGAACTCCTCCAAACTGCAAGTTATATGACTCAGAAACAATGAATCTAAAAAAAATCCCAATTGAAGCATTCTTAAACATGATTCACGCTGGAAAATAATTAAACATGCCTTTGGATCGTAGATAGATTATATCCAACCATATCAGGGGAATGTCTGTGTTGAATAACTGAATACAGAGGAAACCATAACTGCAACAATGAGGCAGAAGTACCAAATTAGTCATACAAAAGTTGACATTGAGGTTCTCGATTTAAGAAGAAAAGGATATTAAGCCAAATATGGTAGCTTGCATTATACCACGAAAGTCATAAATATAGCCCTACAAGCTATTTTGATGAATGTCTTATTGGTCTTAACTATATGATGAATAATGTTACAAATTGTCAACACTTGTTTGATAGTACCGAAGCACAATTCATTATGCCACAGTTGTACACAAACTTGAGTCAATTGAAAAAACTAGCTAGTTAAATCTGAAAAACAATTTCCAAACAGGTAAACTATGGAAACAGGTAGGAACAGAAGAAACCAGTTTATATGGGTATTATTTTCCTCAGCAATTAAGTGGCACATAAGTTCAATTTTTTCCCTCAGCAATTGCAATGCATTATATTTAGTCTTTACAAAAATAAATACATATAATTTACCTTTCCAGCATTGATCTCATACTGATCTTGCACCTCGTCAAGCAGGGCAGGCCAAGAGCCAAATTCCATCTTTTTCCATGAGGACACCAATAAATGGATGGGCTCCAATTGATCTAAATGCATTTATATAATAACATAAGCACATCGTTATAAATGCAGCAAGAACTAAGAAAAGGAAACTTCTTACCAGAGAGAGAGAATTTTGAGCCATTTTCTTGTAACACCAGGGCCCTGTTAAGTAGGAATTGCAATCCTGCAAGAGCCTTCGCAGAAGAAAAAGCACATCTAATTAGAAACTTGGGAGGGAAAAAGTGAACTACCAAAGGAGCGTCAAGTCTTTGAAGGACATATAAACACACAGACACAAACACACAAGCCTGGATGGGCAGAGTAATTCCATAAGACTCCAAGAGGCTGGTTTCAAAGCCCAAGATTAAACTTGAGAATTTTTTTTGACATGTAAAAAGAAACAATGAAAGTAACAAATGTGGACGAGCAAGAATCGAATTGCCAATAAAAAAGATGATGACCAAAATGATATCTCGGACATTGATTTTTGCTATACCTCAATGTTCTTCTGAACGCAGGAGACACAGAGCTGTCTCACCTTTTCTATTAAACCGAACAGAAGCTTTGATTTGAAAAGAAAAACGAAAGAAAATCCCAAATATGAGCGATTATCAGACAAGGTTTAGAGATCCCTAAACCCCATCAGAAAACATAACACTTACATTTCATTTATTTGTAGAGAAGAACGGAGGCGCTTAAACTTGAGAATTGAATTGTAAAGGGAACCACTCATGGTTGAATGGTTTTATATGATACAATTAAGAGTTATAATTTCACGGAATAGGTTCAATAACGCTAGTGCACCCTTTAAAATAACATCATATGGACCACTCAAGTTGCTCGGAAGTCTGTACTAAATCTTATGAAATCTATAAGAGGCATTCTGAAGAAAACATTAAAAAGTAGCAAGAGCGCTACCTTAGCTAAAGGAGTGCTCAGAGGAATATTCAAGAGCATCTCAATCACATCCAAGATTTTACCAAGGCCATGGTGATCCTCCCATTCATTCAAAAGGGAAAGAATCTGATGTTGAAGACCAGTAAGCAATTTCACCATTTTAGCCATAAGAGGAGCATTTGAATCCTATAAAAGGGATGAAACAAAGTCAGGATATATGCGATAGAGAACAAAAATTGTTATTCTAAGGCACCAAAAAGTTTGCGAGACCTTGTAAAAATTGTATTTGTATGCTGATGTCCTAGATGTTTTATCATCGTGCTCCAAACAAAGACGTAACAAGTGCTCTGGCACAAGTTTAGCATCTAAACTAGACAAAAATAAACTCCCCAAACCTGGGGAAAAAACAAAGGTCATGATGTTCTCTCAAGGGCATAAAAAAATAAGATATTCATCCAAGAAGTTGGAATGTTCAACAATACCTTTAATCATCCCCACTCCCAATCTATAGGAGTCAGTGAAGGAAAGCAATCTATCTGCATCAGATACTTTGAAAGTTCCCGGCTAAATTGAAGAAACAATATATTAGGGGAGGCATGTGCATGAAGTTCTCAAACACACACCACAAATACTTTGGATAAGTAAGATGAGCTTTATTAATTAGCAAAATGACACTATCCAAGTACACAGGAGTGTACATCAAATACACCTAAGTAGAAAATATAAAGAGATTTTAAGCCATGTTTGGTTCATTAGAAATTTCCAAAAATTTTCAAATTTTTTTCCAAATCAAACAAACTTTAAGTCTCAAAAAACGTTTGTATTTCAAAATTTCAACTAATCATTACTCAAACACAAAAATCAATACAACTGTTACAAACTTCAAGACAAAATAATCTTTAAAAATTATATTCAAACAACTTTTCAGCATTATCTATCCACTTTCACAAACTCCAATACAATACATATTTTAAAAAAGATTTTTACTCAATTTTCTCTTTCCTTTCCCAAAACCTAATCTCAAACAAATTCTCAAAATTCTCCAATATTTCCAACATTTTTGGTAACCGAACAATTTTAGAAAATCCTAAAATCTATAGCTACAGAAACACAAGTGAGCAAGAAAGCTTTCAGGTCCGCCATTTTCCTTAAGCAGTCTTCAAAACTATGCTCATTTCTTTCTCTGCATACACAACACGCTGAACAGGCCAGAATCACTTTCCACATGGTCTCATTTTGGTGACTATCAAATTATCCTATCCAGTATGCTGTTGGGTCTACCATCCTTCTCGGCATCATACAATATAACCCAAATAGACCAAAAACAGCTTTCCACAATTTGTGTGCTAAACAAATCTATTAATTACAATATGTATCTTCCTTAAGTACCCCGAGGTTAGGATTTTTCCTAGTTTAGCTGTCCTACAAAGAACCGTTCTCAAGGGGCCTTGCTCCTCGAAATGGACTTGCATAGGACAGCAATATTGTCAAGGGAAATCAATGCACCGTAGGACACTTTAACTTCAAACACCCCTCTTTAATTAATTTTCCATTGAAGCCTGAAGGGCATAACCTTGTGCAAAAAGGCATATCCAACAGCAATGAAAGAGATACACAAGATGTCAGTAGAAGTACTAAAATACATAGAATTTTGAAAATAAGTTTCACTCTTTCAATATTGACAATACTGAAGACCGGTTTAACTGTCTTTTGAGACATTGTTATGAAGAAATTGATGAATGAACTATTAAGCAGAAAAAAAAAAGAATTAAATTAATGACTTAGTTTTACAAAACCTTATTTTGTGCAAATTAATTTTTAACCATAGAATATTGCCTATGCACTTCTCTTTATTGTTGATTAAATTTGCAATATTATTTTTGACAAATGGGACTAAAATCATGAAATTGAAACATACAAAGATGTGGCATGTATGAGGTGAAATATTGCAGATTAAGCATAAGGCTTGCATCAAATATCAGCGTTACAAATTTTGGAACTTCAAGTAAATCTCGAGTATTCAAGGTAACTTACAGCGAGGACAAGATTATTTGAACCAAATAATTGATTGTGAACATGGACCATGTTATTCAGGAAGGACTCCTCTACAACATTCCATTCTTCCTCTGAAGTTTCTGGTTCCTTGTGAGCTTCATTCTAAGAGTACAAAGGTATTTTTGAGGTTCAAATAATAAAGATATGAAACATTGGGACAAAAACTGGCAAATATAACATTATAAAAGTACTACCGTTGTATTAAATTCTTCTTCTGACAGCAATTCCTTCCATTCCAAAAAACTATCATTTGCCATGGACTTTCCCAGTGTTGATATGTCAACTTCAATAATGCTATCAATATGAAATGCACGAGGCCTAAACTTGTACTGCTGAGAACCATAGTCCCTTTTGGTTTTTGATTGAACTTTCATTCTCATCCAGAGGTTTGAAAATTCACTAAATATCTTGTCCAAGATCTGATTCAGGACATGAAATTTACTGTCAGATCACAACCCACAGAGTAATTTATTTATTTATTTTTCCTGGCAAACAAGACTTTATTGATCATAAGTAATTTTATTTCTGTTAGTTGCAATTCAAATCAATTCTCACCTTAAAGGACTCATGATCCATCAATTGTGAATTTGCAACTGAATGTGCTACACGGACAAGAATGTTGTGATGGAGAGCAGCTTGAAGTTGTATAACAGAGACCTATTTCCAATGGTTAAGCAAATAAATTGCATAAACATGTCCACACTAAATAATAAAAAAGGACTAAACAGTTCCAAAGTGTGGTACTTGAGAAAGACAATACGATGGACATCAAATGAAATGAGACCATTATAGGATAGTATCTATTGAAGTCGGGATACCTTATCAACAGCAATGTCACTTGAGAATGAAACCAACTTTTCCAGCAAGCTCATATCAGCTGCACAAAAGTTTGTAGGAATATCTATATCATAGAAAGGAAGCTCAGGCTGCATGGTGTTCAAGTTAATAGAAACAGACTTGGATGAAGATCCACGGGAAATCTCATTAATGAATAGATAGTTCCCTGCCAAATTCTCCTAGTCAGCCAATGATATCTATATGATAAACCTAAAAGCATAAATATCTAAAATGAAAAAATATAGCAGAAAATACCATAACAAGATCAACATTATCCAGCTCAACCCTACTAAGAAATGATTTCTGGAAGACACTTGACAGAACCAGTGATGAGCCTAATTTCATTTCATACACCGCAACTTGAACTGGTTGAACTACATCGATGTATGCAGCATATTCATCTGATAACCGGTCAATAAAACAGGTTGCTGTGTCCTGAAAACCAAGATGGAAACAGGTAATGAGAAAAATGACATGCTACAGCAGCATGAAACGGTAAGCAAAGAATGATTATCCTCCAAAACAAGTTTTCAAAAACCTAATCATGCAGAATTAATTCTACCTGCCAGCTGGAAACTTGACTGACAATTTGTGGCAAGTCCATAGCTTTGATATTACTCGCCATAACCTCCAAAGATGTAACGAGTTTCAGAAACTCAAAGCATTGTATGAGAAAGTCACCACATTCAGTTTTTAACTTCTTAAATTTCCCAGGATCAGAGCGGAACACAATCTGAGCACAAAAAGTAACTTTTGTCATCAGATTGCAGAGAAGAAACAATCAGTAGCATGCAGTGATAACTAAAGTCCACCTTTATGGACCTTAATTCACTGTCTTCCCATGGTGAACACATTTGATAAGTGAGAAATGAGATTGATTCAAAGAAATAGAAGTAACTGGCAACAAATTCTATCAAGAAAAACAGATGAAGGGAACTGATATTTGTTTTTGGTGTTGAAAACCCAAGCTGTATCCTCTACCAAACTTTCAATTTTAGACCTCTGTCCCCCTCTAAGGTTTCTTAAAAACAAAACTATATATAAAACTCAGATCTCGATAATTTGCTATATACATGCAAAGATAAAATTCTAAAATACAACTTAACGTCTGTTTCAGATTCCTGACAACAATGTCTCATGGAATTATATTCATCCATTATTATTTTTGCAATGAAACATTTAGAATTTGTTTTCTTCATAAAAACTATCAAGTGATCTTTTAGAAGCCTATCTTTCATTCTCATATGTAAGCTTGTTTATCAAGTTTAATATAAAATCTAGATATTTTGGTGTCATGTTTAAGCATATAATGCTACAATTGAGATCTTAAATAAATTTTTTCTTGCTCGGTGAAGTCTAGGGGATAAAACTTCTCAACTATTTTTCATATAGATCATCAAACTTAAAGAATTTTCTTGAATTTATTTCACTTTGGGTTCCATATTAAAAAGCCTAATATTGTATAATAAAAGACTTTGGGATACAAATTAATAGGTTTATTATTTCTCATAAACTTAACTTTTTAATTTAATTTTGGAGGGCCACATCGTAGAAAATAGATAATATATTAAAGAATATACAAAATTTTGGGGCTATAGGAAAAAAATAGGAGGCATTAGAAAAAAGATAATATATACAAATTATGAAAAAAAAAGGAAATTTTAGAAAGTTTTGAAGAGCATATGGGAATTATAATTTTTTTTTTTGTTTGGGGGGGGAGGTTTCCACCACTGCCAGTCCACCTTCATTTCATCTCTACGCTATATTCACAATCTACGATGCCATGGCACTAACCCTCCAACAAGGCAGTCCTAAATCATCCAGTAGTACAAAGAACAATACTGTTAACAAGGTAGGTGTTGGAATTACCCACAAACACAAACAAACCCACACCTCACAAATTTTGCTTCCTACTCACATATTTGGAATTAAATTTTTTCATCTGCTAAGGAAAATGGTAACAGGATAAGAGAAAGAAAGCTGTTTAGACCTTTCTTCGCACCCGTCTGAGCTCCACTTCAAGATTTTCTAATGCCTGCACTCTTCTATTATCAGCTTGTCTTGAAGAAAAACATCCTGCTAAATAGTCACATTCTTGTCGTACCTATAAGAAGCCATACAGCAAACGCTTCAAGTTTATCATCTTACAAAAAAAAAAAAAAACCTCATGGCTGCAAAGGTAAAGCTCAAATATTTCCACTTGCACCTCCACACGGGCAGGCACATTCAATTGCATATTGTAAAAGCTTGAACTTTGTGATCTTGGAAAGAGAAATTTCATGTGCTGCTGTTAATGCTAATACATGCAGACCATAACAACTCAACATAGTCAAATTGACATAATAACTTATGCACAACTTGTGGTTCATGTTAAAATACTTTATAACTTATGAGCCACTTTTTCTTTTATCTTTTCTTTTTTTAATGTGAATATGAAGCGAGAAGTCGTATGTAAGAAGAAATAAATTTCATGAAAGGGAGCTTGAAGGTTTAGATGCTGAACTAAGTTGAATGTCTGCACTCTTGTATACCCCGTGTACTTGGGCTATGCCTATTCATATTAATATAATATAATTGTTTACCTATAAAAAAAAAACAAGTTGAATGTCTGCGCTCAAGATGTGGTAAAAGATAAAATACTTGATAATTGAAGAGCCATATTTTTAAAATGTGAATATGCAGGGAGAAGTAACGGGTAAGAAGAAATAAGTTTTATCAGAGGCAGCTTGAAGAGCTTTAGATGGGGACGACTGACTTAAACGATGGTTTTTGTCATTGCAGTGGAGGTGCATAAAATACACAGTTAAGCCTTATAATAAACTATACATTGTAGTATACACAAGAATATACATTATAGCATGCATTGTAGATACACAGTCATATAATAAACTATGCAGTGTAAGATACAAAAGATCATAATAACAGCTGATTGGATAATCAAACATTATATATAGTAGAAAGATACCTGCATTTCAAGTTTAATCGATGCTTTCTTTTCAGCTAAATGTGAATACTTCCAATGGTATTTCATGGCAGGATCCAAATCATCCCCGCTAAGCAAGAGATGAAAGCGTAATCCCCCAATCCGTAACCATGCACAGCCAAGAACATAGAGGAAGTCTAAGAAAAAGACAAAAAAAGATGGCAAAATTAAGAAATCATACTCACTATTTTTTTCTAAAGAAACATTGGACTATATTCACTAGCCCAATGATAGAAAAACTGAAATTTCTTGGAACCAAAAGATAAGTGAAAACCCTAAAACTACTACTCTTTTTGCAATACGACCCCTAAGTTGCAAATTTCACCATTAATCTCTAGCTGTTATGATATTTGAAAAATAAGTGACATGCCACAATCTTAGTGGCTGGGTCTTTTTATTTTTCATTTTATAAAAGACAGTTTTATTTCATCTGCCTATGAAATATCTTGGTGTGTCGTTCAAATAGTAATCTATTTGGGATGATGTTCTAGAAAAAAAAAAAAATGGAGCTGAAATTGGCTACTTGGAAGAGCATGTATTTATCCACAGGTCGTAGGGTCACCTTAATCAAAAGTACTCTTTCCAACTTGCCAACCTACTTCCTATCATAATTTCCGCTCCCCACCAAGGTGGCTCATCGCATGGAGAAACTCCAACGTGACTTCTTACTTATGGGGGTGGGGTGGCCCGGGGGGGGGGGGGGGGTAAGGATTGGGTATTCAGAACTTGCAATCTTTCAACAAAGCCTTGCTTGACAAATGGCTATGATATCACTGAATTTCGCCTTTTTTTTTTTTTTGGGGGGGGGGGGGGGGGGGGGGGTGGGGGTTCTGTAGAATCATCGAATTGAAGCATGGGGAACCATGGGCTATGACTTGCCGTATGAAATGGAAAACAAGTTAGCCCTTTACCAGGACTACGATAAGCACTACCATTCTTAGCAGCATAATTAATGGAACAAGTTAGCCCCTCTAACTCTCTTTGATATTTTGAGACATATTTAAAGCTACATGCCTTATCTTTCACGTCTCTATTCACTTTGACAGAAAACATTGCCAAAAGCTCTTCTTCAAACCCTTCACATGAGACTCCAACATCATAATGGAAAGTTGTGATTTTCTGCAAGACCCAATGAAATTCCCAAATTCCAATTCTACAACGGAAGAGACATGGCAAAAGACTCAACACAATGGTTCCTCTTGATCCTTTACATTTGTCTAAACATAGCTTGATTCTGCCAGCACAGTTTTCTGTTCTACTAAAGGTCCCTCCATACACCTAGCTACTAAAGATATATAAGAGGCCTCCCAAATACTAGAGCTATCAACTTCCCTCTAGAAGTCAAAGGAGAAGTTTTCCAAAAACTAATCTGCCTCTTAGTGCTCACTAAAGCCCATCCCAGAGTCAAGACCTGGAGCAGGCCCTGGGTCTGCACAAAGAATGCCGCTCGACTAGTCAAGGCTCAAAAGGACCTCCCTGACTATCTTTTGGCAGGCCCAGAAAGCACACTGGCCTTTATTTCAATGGATAATTCACAGGCAGGCCCAAAGGAGCCCATGGGCTAACCCATTAATGAAAGTGCTTTAATAGAGCTTGATTCCATTCAATTCAGGCCAGACCCGACTCTTTTCATATTTATTCAAGGCTCCACTCGTAAAAAATCCATGGCCCCTTAAGCTTATATTAAAATCCTTAAAAAAATACCACCTCTCAACACTGACACATGTTTTTAAAATGTTTCCATTGTGCATCTTGGCCCATCATAGGGTGCTGACTAAGAGAAGACAACTAACCTATAAAGCTCATCATGAAGGCGCTACAACCCTATACACCTCTTCCCTTGGACAATGAATCACTGAAACCCACCTATTCTCTGCTTTAAAGACAAAAAACTTGGCTTTGAAGAAAAAAACGACTCGTCAATCCCATTGAAAAATGCAGGATTAAACCCAAAGAAATCTTAAAAAGAAAGAAACCAGAGATAGTAGACTATTTGTGAGTGGAAAGGGTGCAAAAAGAGTGTTATCTCCGAGAATCGTCAGAAAAAACAATCAGAACAAGAGAAAGGGGGGGGGGGAGAGAGAGAGAGAGAGAGAGAGAGGGAGAGACACACACACACACACACACACACACAGACCAAAATAGTCAAAATCAATTTCGATGTTTGAAAAGGGTTTTACATAGAAAACATTTTTTTATAAGTAAAAATATTATATATATCAATAGGAGTAACCAAGTACACTGGATGTATACAAGAAAACACCTAGCCCATAATAGAGAGCTCCTAATGACCCAAGCCCGAATACAATGGAATACACCAAGCCCGAATTGGAATAGAACACACCTCCCCAACCCCTTATTTCCCGAAAGACTAATACTCCACCCTAAACTCCCTCTACGAGGACGTCTTCATAATGCCCTCCCTTTAGTCTTTCCTCGACTTGAGCTACCTCCCTAAGCGTTGTAGTTGATTGCCCAAAAAAGACGCTTTAACTCCCTGCTTTTCTTAAAACTTGATATGGTTTCAAGCGAGTGGCCCGCCTCAATCGCAGTGAGTAGTACTTTAAATTGGTCTTCACATCCTCCATATGAAAGCCCCACAATATGCTGAATCTCGTTAACCTTATGCAGAACCCAATCCGATGGTGAACCCACTATATTGTTTATCAAAGGAAGAGAAACCAGGGGAACAACATTATCCTCAGACAGTTCCCAACTGCACTTTCGACCCTAGACATTCCTCCTCACAAGGCACCAACTGCAAACCCATAATTTCCTCCCCGCCATGTCCTGCATTCAAAACCCGAACCTCTTTAACAGTTATATTGTTGTTGTCACCATTAAGGGTTCCTTCACCTTCGACATAGGTGTCGTCGTTCCATCGACGAAGACATTGCTTGTAGGTGCTTCAACCCCCTAATGATCATTTCTGTGCCACTTTACCCTACTACTCCCTTAGGAGGCATAAAATAGGTGGGGGAAGCACTACCTTTTGTTACCCCCATTTTCATCTTTTGAAAGAGGCTCGTCTGCTTCTTCCAAAGTACTCAAAACCCTGAAACGACCCCCATCTACAACTAAAAGTGAACCCTAAAAAAATGTACCAACCCCATTTGCAACTGGTGACTGAGGGCAGTCAGACGGCAAGCTGTGACCCTGTCTGTGACGACGTCGAGATGCCCTGTGCCGGTGCACTTGAGATCTTCAAACCCGTAGGATCTACCCCCGCCCCCGCTCGTCTGTTTTCGATCCACCACCCAAACCCATGACCAGGTCCAGCCCATTATCCACTTTAATCATAAGATCTTTCACATACTCCATAACTCCCATCAATTGAGCTCTAACAGCCCACAAGATCCCCTCCACTTCTCCCACACTTAAACACCCGACAGAGGCAGTCATTTCACCTTGCAACATATGGTGCTTACCTTCCACTTCTCCCAATGTCACCTGACAGCCTTTGTGTCCTACAAGTGCCTTACCCTTTCCTTCTGCCATGGAGCTATTTTCTGTCGAACTACCCGTCAATGACCTCAACACCGAGGTGTACGAGGCACCTTTGACCGATGGAGGCCTTCCCACTGTCTTTCCATCAACAAACTCCCCTCTATTTGCTTGCTTTAGAACATCGGCTTTGGACCCAGTGACGCTTCGAATGGAATGCAGAAAACCTTTCCATCCGATGCCATTTGCACCTTTTGGGATCAGCAACAAACCTTTCCTCCTTTCATTTTGGAAATCGAAAAGTTGTAGAAAACTGCCCCTTGCATTAATATGATGTTGAATGATGAGAACTCCATTACCCATCCTTAGCTCCCTGAAGAATCCTTCAAGACAGATGAGTTCTAAACAATCCTCAATCCCCTTAGCTACCCTGAAGCTACCGTCCCACATAGACACATGAACTTAGCCATCCTTTTACTCCGTTCAGAGATGCGAAAACTATTTTCTCCCTCTTTCATAAAATGAAAGTTTTTTATTCCACCTCTCATCATCCATCTGAGACAAATCCACTTCGCGAGCGCGTCGTCATCTCAAGGAGAGAAACGAGTTATGGAACTACCCCAGGATCATTATACGGGAATAAAATGCAGATCTGAGATGTTATACGAGAAAAAAGTTATGGAACTACCCTAGATCTGCTTTGACGAACCAAAGGAGTGGAAAATCCCGGTTGCCGGAGGGAGGACTGACGCCGAAGTGCCGTCAGAGGAGTTGCCAGAGCCCGTTGGTCTTGTCTGTGGCTGTAGCGGAGGCACAGGTTCGACGGTCGATGTCGCCTCCGAGAGATCTCCTTGTCACCGAGAATCTCGTCGATTTAGCCCCAGTGAAACACTCCAAGTTGCTGGAGGGAAGACTGATGTTGGACTGCCCTCAGCGGTGTCGCCGGAGCCCGTCAATCTTGTCTGTGGCCATGGCGGGGTGCCTTAGGTTTTGGGTGGAGGGTGATTGCGGGGATTGGGTACCTTAGGGTATTCTCTGTCTAGCAAATGCAAAATTTTAGTAAAACCATTGCATAGAAAACATTATTAGGGCACCAGTGAAGATTCAAGAAAAAAAAAACTAGAAAGAAAAAGGTTACAGGACATCCAATACAGGAAGGAGAGAAAATGAGACAGAGAAATCTGGGGCTAAGCGACAACTTTATTAGGTTAAAGGTCAAATTGCAAAAGAGGTTATAGTTTAGGCAGTTAATTGTAATTTCCCCAAACAGTTACTAGCATTAATATTAATATGTTTTGCAAAAAAAAAGTAGACACTCATATGAAATCTTGTATTTATAAATAAAAAAGATCAATAGACATAGAACCACCTGTAGATGAGCAAGGAAGATAGAGCTCTCTAAGCAGCGGCTCAATGAATATGTGCACCGACTCTTTCAATCTGCAATAGCTTGATGAGAGAATAAGAAAGCACATTTGCTGGATGTTTTCTTCCTGTCACCAAAGAGAGAAAATTATGAGCTATGATAATTGGACAGTAGCATGCCTCGATGGTGTTTGAGATTTCCAAAACTAAGCACCAGGAGAGCTCCAGCAAAAAATGCATCAAGGTGTAATAGGATACATGAAGGTCCTGAGAAGGGTAAGGCTCATTAATGAATGCTTTTATGAATTTTTCATGCTCTGGCTGGAGTTACGGGCAGTTCATTTACACGCTTCTTTTTTTCTCCTTTCCTAGCTTAAACACACTTAAAAAGTGCAAACATATATAACTGAAAGCAGTTCCTTCTCTAAGAAAAGAGGTTTGATTTACAACCTTCAAGATCTTTAAAATTATTTAGATTTGAAGGGCTTCTTCTTTCAACTACTGTTAGTAAGCAACTTTTACTCATTCAGTAAAGTGAAGCAAAAAGGCATATCATCTAGAAAGCAACCCACTCGTTTTTCTATATAGTATAAAATGGTGACAATATGTTATTTATGATTTCATTACTATCTGATTGACCGTTAAATACTGAGAAGCTTAAAACTCAATGTCTACAGGTTCAAACCTCTCATGAAAGTGGGCAAGATCCACTTTCATGAGTGATTTTCTCTTCTTCTTCTTTTTTTTTTTTTTTTTTTTTTTTTTTTGGGGGGGGGGGGGGGGGTTTGGGGGTGAGTAAAAAAACGTACCTTAACCATATTCTTCCAGAATGCACAAAGATTGGACTTGATTGTCACAAATCCATTCGCCTCAAAAGATTTTTCATGTGCATATATAATCTAGAAGCAGAAGACAGACACTAAGAATGACTTCCACAAACATGAGTAGAAATAACACGGCATATCAAATCCAAAACAAAAACAGCTACCTGCTGGAAAAGAAAGCGAGCCATAGATAAAAGAAAATGAGGTATATTTGCCTCTGTTGGAGAGCTGCACCAAAGACTACAAGAAGCAACTCTAAGCTTCAGACCATGGACAAAATATTCACATACAGTGGACGTCCTTTGCCTGAATCGAGCACAAATTTGAAATAAAAAGAAAAAGAAAGAACAAAATGAGAGCCACATAATAAAGTACAGGTTTTCACTACCATCACAACATAAAAAACCCAAATAAAAAATATAATAGACATATAGTCAACATAAAGAGGGATCGCACCAAGCCAGGCTCTAACTTTATCCCAATTATCAACTGCCCCCCCCCCCCCCCCAAAAAAAAAAAAAAACTTCTATCATACAAGATGGTCCTTGGTACTGACATAATGCAATAATGCACAACAAAATGCAGTTTTTCTTCAGCGAGTCACTAGATTGACAAAATGCCCATTGAGGGTTATTTGTCAGTGATGAGGTTAAAAATAGGACGACCAAATTCAAATGCTTGAGGCCATATATGAATACTAATTATCTTACAGAGTCTGGAACACTGTTGCTGTATTCACAGGCTGAAAAAGCATATCCGGCAGTGGAATATCATAATCATCAATCTTTGAGAAGTTCTGCATGCCAATTAACAGATCATAAAACCTAGAGTCCCCTCAATAAAAATAAAAAGAAAAAGAGAGAACAAATTCTTGCATCAGAACCAAGCAATAAGTAATATACCTTGATAAAAACAGGTCGATGGGTCCACAAAGACTCATGCCACCTAAACCACATCTCAAGAACAAAACTTGTGATTTTTGCATTTACTGCATCAAAAAGGAGGGCATAACATAAGATTATGCATAATCTATTAATTCATAAGAAGGTAATACATGCATAACACATACATATACACAGACATGTAACACAAAACTGCACTAACCTGCATCCACTGAAGTCCATGCGTCCAATATCCACAAGATCTTTTGATGTGGTAAAAATATTTGGGGAGGTCTTGATGAGAAGGTCAATGAAAATTTCAAGCCAGATTCCAGAAGGTTAGATACGGTACCCAAAGCCTGTCATGAAGGAAAAGCAAATAAATTGCAGACCAAACATATAACGATCAAGTAAAAGTTCATTACTAAAAGAAGTTGTAAATAGAAAGTAGGGAAAAAAGGAAGACCAAGAAAAAAAATTAAGGGCATTCCAATTTAATAAAACGGAATAACAGTTGAGCTTGTTCAATTGAAAATCATTCAATCCAAACATTGTTGGCCACAAACAGCATATCAGATATATTCCTAAATAGAAGTGCAAATGCATGGGCAGAGGTAATTATATTTTAATTTAACTAGGAACAAACATATATTTCATGACCAAAAACTGATATCATTCGGCCTCAGCCCGTGGGCCAATTAAATAACAAGAGAAAGGTGGGCCCTGTATGGAGGAGACGGGAAACATGCCATGCAAGCCCATCGACAGAAGGGTACCAACCAACGGCGCCAGAGATGGTTCTGATGGTCTCGTTGCAAGCAGAGGAACCGCCGACGGTGGTGGAGAGGGAGGATATGGTAGTGGTGGAGTCGACAAAGATGGTAATCTCGGCAGCAATCATGGGTTTTCAAACTCCCTTACCGTTAGCCAATAGTTTCTTGGCACGGAGTGGACAGAAAGGACTGACGAAGAGCAGAGAAGAAGGGGGGGGGGGTAGAAGTTTTTTTGGTATCTCCTCCAGCGGGTATGGTTGTGAGCCAAAGGTACTAGAAACGGGTGATCCACCTCTCTTACCGTTGGCCGGCTATTCTCCTGCATACTGTGGATAGAAAGGGCCAATGGGTAGCTTAGAAGAAAGGGAACTGGAGCTTGTGATGGTTGGAGGTGTTGGGGACGTCAACGAATAAGCTTTACAACTGACAGACCCTTTGCGTGAAACTTGTGACTAGGAATGCAGGTCTTCTCTTGCTGAGGAGGAGAAAGGGTTGCTGGTGGCATCACAGTGGGCATCAAAGGAAGGGGCTGAGATGGATGGGGAGCCTATACCACTGAAGTCTCTACCATCGTGTCAGCATACTATTTCGGACTGGGTTATGGATAAGGTGTAGGCAATCCATCATTGTGTGGGGATTGAGTGTTAAGGTTTTGAAGAACAATTTATGGCTTTGCTAACTGCCATTGAAGTTAGAAATATTCAGATCAAGAAATCTGGTTCAAAAACATAAAGGGAGCTCAAGAGATTAACTTGGTCTATCAATTATGAGGGCAATTCAGGTCGAGAAAGATCCAAAGGGAGGGGGTCGAGATTGTCTCTATGAAGCCTAAGATTATATCATGGAATGTCTGAGGGCTTAATGAGGTAAATAAGCATCTGCAGATAAAAAAATTGCTCTGAGAGTGGAAGGTAGATATTGTGTGCTTGCAGGAAATCAAGATGGAAAATATTTCAAGAACCATCATTAGAAGTTTGTGGAGCCTGTCCGTATGATGACTGGGTATTTCTTGCTTCGATTGGGGCATTAGGTGGAGTACTAGTTATGTGGGATAGAAGGGTGGCTGAGTATATTGGGGAATACACAATGGCTTTTTCTTTTCAAAATGTGGAGGATAATTTTAGATGAGCTTTTACTGGAATTTATGGGCCGACCTTGGACAGCAATAGAAACTTTCTATGGGAAGAGTTGGCTGGATTACACAGCTGGTGGGACCTTCCTTGGTGTATAGGCGGGGACTTTAATGTTGTCAGATTCTCGAGTGAAAGATAAGGAGATAGCAAGTTGCGGTCAGCGATTTCGAGTTTCTCGGATTGTATTTTTGAGTAGGGGTGGGTGGACTTTCCTCTTATGGGTGGTGCATTCACATGGTCCAATAACCAAACGTGATCTAGATTTGACAGATTTTGTCTCCCCAGAGTGGGACATTCATTACCTGGAGGTATGTAAAAAAAGACTACCTCACCTACGTTCTGATCATTTCCCTATTTTGTTGGATTGTGGGGGAATTCAAGGAAGAAGGAGATAATTTAGATTCGAGAATATGTGGTTAAAAACTGAACGCTTTGTGGAATGGGTTAGGCAATGGTGGTCCTCCCATCAGATCCAAGGTACCCCCAGTTTCATTCTTGCAGCTTTGGAATGCGCAGTCTTTTGGTGATATAGGCAACCACAAGAAGTCACTATTGGAGGAGCTTCATGAGGTAGAGAGGGCATAGGAGGAACTTGCTCGGAGGATAAAACTAGTCTCAGAACTAGAGAGGGTTACCCTATTGGAGGAGATTTCTTAGCGGCAAAAATCTCGAGCTTTGTGGTTGAAAGAGGGTGATCATAGCACGGAGTTTTTTCATAGTGTGGCTAATTCCCATAGGACAACTAATGCCATTGAGATGATGAATATTGAAGGAGTTGTTTGCATGGAGATCCCAGTGATCCAAGAACATGTTGCTAGTTATTTTAAGCAGTTGCTTACCGAGCCAGAGGGATGGAGGCCGGAGATTGATGGGTTTTTCTCAGTTGACAAATTTGAGAAAAGTCTCAACGCCAATTTTATTGCACTTATTCCCAAGAAGATTGGGGCATCGGAGGTTAATGATTACTGGCCCATTAGCCTTGTGAATGGGGTGTATAAGATCATTTCCAAGGTGCTTGCAAATCGACTGGAGGATTTTTTGGGCGGATCATTATGAAACCGCAAAACGTATTTGTATGCTAAAGAATGAATGCCTAGATAGTAGATTAAAATCGGGCAATCTGGGTCTGTTGTGCAAGTTGGATATGGAGAAGGCCAACGATCATGTTAACTGGGATGTTTGTTGTATTTGCTTGGGAGGTATGGTTTTGGGGAGAGGTGGTGCACATGGATTAGGTGGTGCATATCGAAGTCGTGGTTCTCAGTTTTGGTGAATGGCTGCCCAGTTGATTTTTTTAATAGCTCCCGAGTTCTAAGGCAAGGGGATCCCCTATCCTCATTTCTCTTTGTCATAGTCATGGAGGCATGCAGCAGAATGATGTCAGCGATGTTAACAGTGGGTTTTTGGCTGGTTTTTCGGTTGGTGACATACATCGAGGTACTCTTCACATTTTTCATTTGTTGCTTGCAAACGATACCCTTAATTTTTGCGAGGTAGATCTAAACCAGATTCAAGCACTAAGGGCACTTCTACTTCACTTTGAGGTTGTTTCTGGGTTGAAAGTGAATTTATCCAAGTCAGAGTTGGTTCCAGTTGCAATGTTTGTAACATCCAGCTGGTCGATAACACTGCTGGTTGTAAGGTATCATCTTTCCCTATGAATTACCTTGGGGTTCCGCTGGGGGCCGCCTCCAAGGCTAACACTATTTGGGATGCAGTAATTGAGAAGATTGAAAGAAGATTGGCAAGTTAGAAGAATTTATATCTCTTGAAAGGTGGTAGAATTACTCTAATCAAAAGCACTATTTCCAATCTATCAACTTCTTTTTTTATCCTTGTTCCCAATTCCTGAGAGTGTGACGACACGTATTGAGAAACCTCATCGTGACTCCCTTTGGAGCGGACTTGGAGATGAATTCAAATTTCATCTGGTCAAGTGGAACAAAATATGATCCCCAATCTCACCTGGTGGTTTAGGAATTAGAAATCTGAGAGTTTTCAACGGGGCTTTACTTGAGAAATGATGCTAACGTTATAATACGGAACATGAATCTTTATGGAAGTCGGTAACTGATTAGAAATATGGAGGCTTGTTTTTTGGGCGAGGGGGGGGGGGGGGGGGAATGGTGCTCTAAGAAGGTAAGTGGGGTTTATGGTGGTATATGGAAGCACATTAGATGAGGGTGGGGAGTGTTTGCCTGTCATACTAGAGTTGTGATGGGAGATGGCTTAAGAACTAAATCTGGCATGACAAATGGTGTGGAGATAGAGCTCTCAGGGACTCATTCCCTACAATGTTCATACTTGCACGTGAGAAAGAAGCTTTAGTGGCGGACCTCATGGAGAGGGATGGTGATTTACTCAAATGGAATGTGAGCTTCACTAGGTGGCCCAAGATTGGGAAGTCAACAATTTTGTAGATTTCTTCCAACTCTTATACTCCATGAGACCGAGCGCTAAAGGAGCTGATACTTTGTGGTGGATACCTGCTAAAAAATGTATATTTTCAGTTCGTTCTTTCTATAAGGCCCTCACACAACCGCAGAATAATAACTTTCATAAAGAAGAATTTGGAGAAATAAGTCGGCAGCATTTTTTGCATGGACCATATCTCTGGGATAGATTTTGACGATGGATAATTTATGGAAACGCGGGGTGATAGTAGTGGAATGATGTTGTGTGTGTAAATAAAGTTGTGAGACTCTAGACCATCTTCTACTACATTGCAAAATTGCTAGAGCGTTATGGGTCAATGTATTCAGATGGGTAGAGCTAGCTTGGGTTATGCATGCTACAGTGGTCGAACTTCTTGCATGTTGGACGAACCTTGGTGGTATTCCACAATTCTCAGCTATGTGGAAGATGACTCATATTTGTATTCTATGGTGCATTTGGCAAGAACTAAATGACCGGACGTTCAAAGACAGGGCACTTTCATTGGAGGAGATTAGATTACTATTTGTTAGAACTCTATTTCTTTGGGCCAAAACTGTAGATTTCAATGGCCTCGATTTTCGGGATTTCCTTATTTCTATTACTTCCTCCAAAATAGATGTTATCTCTTGTATACACTATGTGTACTTGGCTATGCCTATTTATATTAATATAATATAATCGTTTACCTAAAAAAAAAAAAAAAAAAAACATAAGATTCTTTTAGCTTTAAAAATCAGAGTAAACTCTAGTCTAAAAGCAACCAAAGTAGACAAGATTAGTATCTACTAGATCCTTTCAAAGTCAGGGAACATCAATTTCAGTTATATCAAACAGATACCAAAGATTTCCTGAGAACAGTCTAATTTTAACATCTTACCTGCTGTAAACCTTTGGGATCAACCAAAAGGATAGATGAAAGCTCCTGCAGTAACTCCAAATCAAGCAAAAAACTTGTCCTGTCAGTTAGAGGAAGTGTGTCCTGCCAGCTTTCAAACCCAGACTTCCCACACAAAACTTCAGGAAAGAAGGAACAACAAGCAGATGAATCTGCCTCGGAACTTGCATGCTTGGTAGAGCTTTCCTCCAATTTTTGTCTTTTGTTTTCAAATATTTTTTGGATCATCTGCAAGGACCAATATTATTTCCCACAAGAGAGGAGTTTGTTAACAATGGCTGTAGAGAAGCTAGAGCACAAACCTGTCGCATCTCCTCCAACTGCTGAACAATAGGGACCTCATCTTGATCATGATCAAACTTGTTCATGATATATAATGACATGGAAACACCTGCATAAATACGGAAACAAAAAAGAAATTGTATTGGTATCCAAAACCAAACAGGAGGATATACAATAGAACTGAAAATAATGAAAATAAAAATTGTATAACAATTTTTTAATTTATATATAATGAAGTAAAAGAAGAGTAAAGCATATTATAATGTATTGTTAAATCATTAATTGTTCCATAATCTTAAACTGATGGGAAGAGATTAGAATATAAATTAAAGCTATTTATTTAGATTCTAACACTATGTTTTTTTTTTGGGATCAGTAAATAAGAATTTTATTAAAATAGGCGAAGTTAAGTACAATATACAAGAGCAACACCTATGCATGACTATCTAAAGATACAATCATATACGTTCATGCCATTAAAGTCTGTTACAATCGATCAATGGAATGAAGTATTAAGCAAAAAAAAAAGTTGTAGTCTCATCCATTGTCCGTTCACGATTCTCAAAACTCCGACCAATCATCTCCATCCATATGCACCACTATAAACAGATTGGTATCATCTTCCACATAGCTACAATTTGAGAGTTACCTCGAATGCCCTGCCAACTGGACAAAAAGTCAACGACCCCTAGTGGCATCACCCAATGAAGCCCCACTCTAGCAAAGATATCATTCCACAAGCTCAAGGCTACATCACAATGCAATAATAGGTGATCCACAGACTCCCCACTTTTCTTACACATATAACATCAATCCAACACAATGGCTCGGCATTTCCTTAGGCCTCGTTTGGTTCCTTGACTGCACTCAGCTCAGCTGAGTTCGGTTCAGATTTAGACCTCTTCTAATATCCAAACACCCGACTATCAAATTACTAAACTCATCTCAACTCAAAATCTCTTAACACGTGGAACCCACAACCTTTTTAAAATCAACACTTTACACGTGGGACCCACGACCTTTTTCAACTTCCCATAAATACATCTATACTCATCTTAACATCCAAACACATCTAAACTCATCTTAGATGGGCCCCAAAGAACTCACTCCACTATCTCAACTCACTACTATTTATAAATAACTCAACTTAGCTCAACATCCAAACGCAACCTTAGATTAGCTAACATGAGTATCTTCCCTAATGAAGCTGTAGATACCAAAAAAAAAAAAAAACTGTTAAGGGTAACTTAGGGCCCATTTGGTTTAACAGATGATTTCAACTCATCTCATCTCAACATCTGTAGAATTATAGAGAGATTTATGTTTAAGGATCTGTTAGCAATATTAGGGGCTAATATCTAGGAGATCTACAGCTAACAGATAAGTTTTTCTTATCCCATGATTTTAGGAGATTTGGTAGTCTGTTACCAAATCTGTAGATATAAGTTTCCTGTTTTATAGCTTTCAGTTTTAGGTAGTTCTGATTTCCTTTCTAGATTAGCTATAAATATCCCTAAAATAGATGAGCATTATCATCTATATAAAGAGGGGCCTGTAACCTTATTTTCAAGATAGTGGAAGCTTACTCTTTCCTTCCACAAACAAGATGGTATCAGAGCAATCTCTGAACACTAATTCCCTCATATGACCAAATACGGGAAACGTGATTCAAGAGCTACCGTTTCCCAAATCACCTCCAATCAGGAAGCCATGGCTTCCAACAATGATAGTAACCTCATGCCCATTACAGGACACAAACTGAATGGGAACAACTATCTCCAATGGTCCCATTCCGTAATGATGTTCATATGCGGAAAGGGCAAATATGATTATCTCACCAGAGATGCTGCCAAACCAAACAAGACGGATGAAAAGTTCAAAGTCTGGAATGCCGAGAATAATATGGTCATGTCATGGCTCATTAATTCCATGACAAATGACATTGGAGAAAACTTTCTTCTCTATGGAATAGCAAAGGAGATTTGGGATGCTGCCAAGGAAATATATTCTAACAATGAGAATACATCGGAATTATTCGAGGTGGAAAGTGTTCTTCATGACTTCCGCCAAGGAGAATTAACAGTGACTCAATACTTCAACACTCTCAATCGGTATTGGCAGCAGCTAGACTTATTCGAGGAGCACAATTGGAGCTGTCCGAATGATGGAATCAGGTATAGACAAATAATTGAACGGAAAAGAATATACAAATTTTTGATTGGATTAAATAAGAACCTTGATGAAGTACGAGGAAGAATTTTAGGATCCAAACCACTACCAAATATCCGAGAAGCTTTTTCAGAAGTTCGGAGAGAGGAAAGTCGAAAGAAGATCATGATGGGATCTCAAGATTCTGTGACAAATCCTGAGAGTTCAACACTTGTGGTGAGAGGGAATCCATCCAACAACAACAACAATCACAGACCAAAGAAAGGGCGACCATGGTGTGATCATTGTCGACGTCCTGGTCACACCAAGGACAACTGCTGGAAGATTCATGGCAAACCAGCAGATTGGAGGCCTTCCCGGTTTGCCAATGACAAAGAAGGACGAGGCAACCTTGCTTCCATGGATGAACAACCTCCACCCGAACCAACTCCCTTCAGCAAGGAACAGATAGAGATCTTGCAGAAAATGTTCAGCCAATCCTTGCCTGCACCAGCTCCCACTGTAGTTGGTACCGGATCCCTGGCACAAAAATGTAATTTTTTAAGTGCTCTAAATGCTAACAAGGAGAGACTCAGTCCATGGATTATAGACTCAGGAGCTTCTGATCATATGACTGGAGATGAGAAGCTGTTTTCAACTTACACCCCATGCTATAAAAATTTAATTGTGCAAATAGCTGATGGTTCACTCTCAAAGGTGGCTGGTACAGGCTCGGTTCAAATTTCAGAGAACATCACTCTTGATTCCGTTCTACTTGTACCAAAATTAAATTGCAACTTACTGTCCGTTAGTAAACTCACTCGGGATCTCAACTGTGTTACTAAATTTGGCTCAAATCTGTGTGTATTTCAAGTCTTGGCCTCGGGGAAGACGATTGGCAGTGCTAAGATGTGTTCGGGGCTCTATCTTCTAGAGGTTAATGATCCTCCTCAAGGAGCAATTCATCAATCAGATTGTTCAGTGTCCAGTAATCCTGTTTCTTTGTCTGTGAGTCAGTCTAATAATGATAGTGCAATTATGTTATGGCACTATAGGTTAGGTCATCCAAATTTCTTGTATCTTGAGAAGTTGTTTCCTTCATTATTCCATAGTAAAAATCCAAATGAATTTCAATGTGAGATCTGTCAATTCTCTAAACATATTCGCAATTCTTATCCTAACAGATCCTACAAAGCATCTCAACCTTTTTCCATGATTCATAGTGATATATGGGGCCCTTCTAGGATAAAAAATGTTACTGGTTCTCGCTGGTTCATTTCATTTATTGATGATCACACTAGACTCACATGGGTTTTCCTCATGAAAGAAAAATCTGAGGCAAACCAGATCTTCAAAACCTTCAATACCATGATCCAAACACAATTCCAAGCAAAAATTCAAATTCTGAAAACTGACAATGCCAAAGAGTATTTCAATTCCAGCCTTAATGATTATCTCATGAGTCATGGTATTGTTCACCAATGTTCCTGTGTTAACACTCCTCAGCAAAATGGTATTGCCGAAAGAAAAAACCGGCATCTTCTTGATGTGGCTCGGTCTCTTATGTTCTCTACCCATGTACCAAAATATTTCTGGGGTGAAGCCATCCTTACTGCTGCATACCTCATAAATAGGATGCCATCTCGGATTCTTAACTTCCAGACTCCCTGTCAAATTCTCCTTCAGTCCTTTCCCACTACTCGTCTCATCTCCACCATCCCATTCAAAGTTTTCGGGTGTTCAGCTTTTGTCCATGTCCATCAACAACACCGGGACAAACTTGATCCTAGAGCTCATAAATGTATTTTCCTTGGGTACTCTCCAACTCAAAAAGGATATAAATGCTACTCACCGGTCACTAAACAATTCTATCACTCCATGGATGTCACCTTCTTTGAGCAACAACCTTATTTCCCCAAATCTGATATTCAGGGGGAGACTAATTTTATCCTAGAATATCAGCTTTGGGATATTGAAGAATCACCTCATGTCTCTCATAATTCTGACCAAACTTGCCCATCATTAAATCATGAATCACTTCCTCCTCAAAATCTCTCCCTTGAGTCTTCTTACTTCCTAGAACCTCCTACTCAAGATCAAGCCAACAATCCACCTCAAAATCTGGACACACCTCAAAATCTGGACACTATTCAATCAACAAAGAGTGATGAATTGATTACCTACTCAAGGAGGAGAAAGAACCAAAAGGAGATGGAACAACAAGCATCTCTTGAGCAAACCCAAGAGTCTGATTCAAGTCCTAGACCAAGTGAAGATCCACCAGGTAACACTAATCCTGAAACTAATGATGACAGTGGCCTTCCTATTGCTGTGAGAAAAGGGGTAAGATCATGCACAAAACATCCGATATACACATTTGTGTCATATGAAGGATTGTCACCGAAGTTCAAAGCTTTTGTTGCCAACCTCGACAACATCCAAGTTCCTAATAATATACAAGAAGCTCTCGGCTCACTAGAATGGAAATCAGCAGTGTATGAAGAAATTCATGCACTAGAGAAAAATGAAACTTGGGAAATCTCTGACTTACCAACCGGGAAACGCCCAGTAGGCTGCAAATGGATCTTCACAGTAAAATATAATGAAGATGGGAGTGTTAATCGGTTCAAGGCACGGCTGGTTGCAAAGGGATTCACCCAATCATATGGAATCGATTATGAGGAGACATTTGCTCCTGTAGCCAAGTAAAACCCTGTTCGGGTTTTATTATCCTTGGCTGCAAACCTTGACTGGCCTCTCCACCAACTAGATGTCAAGAATGCCTTTCTAAATGGGGACCTAACTGAAGAAGTGTACATGGAAATTCCCCCCGGATTTGAGACACAAACTACATGCAACAAGGTTTGTAAACTTAGGAGATCTCTATATGGGCTCAAGCAATCTCCAAGAGCTTGGTTTGAAAGATTCACAAAGGTAGTGAAGAAGCATGGCTACTCTCAATGTCAGACGGACCATACACTATTTGTTAAACACTCTTCTGCAGGAAAACTTGCTGTCCTCATAGTGTATGTGGATGACATAATCCTAACAGGAGACTATGAAGAGGAAATCTGCACCATCAAAAGTTTACTAGCTGCAGAATTTGAAATCAAGGACCTTGGTAATCTTAAATATTTCCTAGGTATGGAGATTGCAAGGTCAAGAAAGGGAATCTCTGTCTCACAGAGAAAATATGTCCTAGATCTCTTAAAAGAGACTGGAATGCTCGGGTGTAAGCCGGTAGATACTCCTATGGATCCAACTATCAAACTAGGAGCTAAGGAAAATTGTGCACCCGTGGACAAAGGAAGATACCAAAGATTAGTAGGTAAACTAATATACCTATCTCACACACGACCAGACATTGGATTTGCTGTTAGCATGGTAAGTCAGTTCATGAACAATCCAAATGAAGAACACATGGAAGCTGTGTATAGAATCCTGAGATACCTGAAACTAACACCAGGTAGAGGATTATTTTTTGAGAAGAACCAAAGAAGAGATATTGAAGTGTTCAGCGATGCAGATTGGGCAGGATCAGTACAAGACCGAAGATCAACTTCAGGATATTGCACTTTTGTGTGGGGAAATTGGTCACTTGGAGAAGTAAGAAGCAGTCAGTGGTGTCAAGAAGCAGTGCAGAAGCTGAATTCCGGGCAATGGCACACGGTATTTGTGAGGGAATTTGGTTAAAAAGGGTGATAAAGGAATTAAAAATTTCAGATGAAGAACCTATGAAAATGTTCTGTGATAATCAATCAGCAATCAGCATTGCCAAAAATCCAGTTCATCATGATAGAACAAAACATGTGGAAATTGATCGACATTTTATAAAGGAGAAGATAGAGGAAGGAATAATCAAGATGTTGTACGTGCCTACATGTCTTCAGACAGCAGACATCCTTACCAAGGCTCTATCGAGAAAGGTGTTTGATGATCTGAGTTCCAAGCTGGGGTTAATTAATATTTACCGCCCAGCTTGAGGGGGAGTGTAGAATTATAGAGAGATTTATGTTTAAGGATCTGTTAGCAATATTAGGGGCTAATATCTAGGAGATTTACAGCTAACAGATCAGTTTTTCTTATCCCATGATTTTAGGAGATTTGGTAGTCTGTTACCAAATCTGTAGATATAAGTTTCCTGTTTTATAGCTTTCAGTTTTAGGTAGTTCTGATTTTCTTTATAGATTAGCTGTAAATATCCCTAAAATAGATGAGCATTATCATCTATATAAAGAGGGGCCTGTAACCTTATTTTCAAGATAGTGGAATCTTACTCTTTCCTTCCACAAACAAGAATCCAAACACCATCCAAACACAAAGATTTTTCAATTTCAAATTTCTCATTTAATCATTACCCAATCATTACAACTTTATTGATCGTAAGTCTTTTGTGTTCAAGAAGGATAGTGTGAAGTGCAGGATAACAGAGTGCAATCTCCGTGTGGTAAAGTATATCTTTGTCGATCATGATGCTCTTTTGTGGTTGGCTTCTACGGTGAAGGATTGTGTGGGTTTAGTGGGCTCTTCTGAGTTCCTTAGAACTCGTAGGAAAGGGAATCAAGTGCTTTTGGTTTAAAGGGGAAAAAATTTCCATGGCAGTTTCCTTTCCATATCGAAGTTTGGCCATGAGAAGAAGCGAGGCTTGGTAGTGGTGCCAGAAGGTTGGAAGGGGGAGGGATGGAGGAACTTTGGCAACACCTTAAAAGAACTTTCTTCATCCTCTAGTGTGGGCGAGGAAGTCAGAACCAAAGGTGGCTTGGGATGGACGAATCAGGCAGGGAAGTCGAAGGAGCTTGGCAGAGGAGGTGGTCCTCTACGGTTGTTCTCAACAGTGTCGTTGGCGCATCATGCAACTCCTCAGTCTTACAGTGAGGTTCTCCTAGGGCATAAGGCGTTACCTCGAGCCATGAAGCCTGCAAAGCAGGCAGGCCTGCCAGGTACAGGAGACTTTCCCATTTCGGCAGTGGCACAGAGCAGAGAGGGGGATGGCATGGAAGTGGGGGGGCTGAAAGAGGGATGGTTGTTGTAGACTTTGGAGGAGATGAAAAATAGAGTAGAGTGTCTAAGGGAGTTTATTACGTTGATAAAACGGTGCGTAAAGGGTAAGGATGTTATGGAGTTGGGCATGGGCTTGGGCCGAGGGAAAGGGCCGGATGTTTTAAAGGGGTTTAATGAAGCTGGGTTGTCCAAGGGTCATGGGCGGAAGAGTTTATGCCCAAAAGTTTGGAGCGCCAAGAATCGGGATTCGGCCGATATCTGGGTCTTGGGACTCGGCAACTCCTCCATGGAGTCAATAAGTGCCCTGGCGGACCCAGTTCCGGTATAGAAACTATCAATGGTTGCCGACGACCTTCTTGGTGGGTCGACACAGCCACATCAGCGGGAGGACGAGGCTGTTTTCGTAGAACACGATGTTGGGTCCTTGATTGAAAGGGAGTGCAGGGTGTTCTCATAAGAGCCCATCCCGACGGTGGAGGCACCCTCGTCGAAACTTGTTACATGGGTGGGTGACCAGCCCCTTGTGGGAGGCTCAGGGAGTTTACAGCATGCAGTGGAGCGATTGGTACTCTTAGATGGCTTTGAAAAGCCGAAAATAGGTGGCTTTCCAGTTGGCAGTGTCACAGAGGCTATGCAGTCAGTTGGTTTCTCAGATGGCTTACAGCTAGTGGTCGATGAGACAAGGGTGATAACAACGAGCCGGGTAGTCCTACCCCACTTTGTGTTATTCCACCTATTCCCACATCTTCGGATTGGGTGCTAAAAAAGGTGGCGGAATTACAGGGGTTTGTGGGGATTTCCTACGAAGGTTATGAAAAGCAATTTAGGGCCCTCTTAGTTGCTATTGAAGCAGGTAGACCATCGACAATGAAGTCAGCAGCAAAAAATGATAGAGAGCTGAAAAGATTGACATGTTCTATAAATTATGATAACAAGGAGAGTAGTAGTGGGAGGGAAAGGTTGAAGGGGCGGGAGAGTTGTTTATCTTATGAAGCCAATCTTATCGTGGAATGTAAGGGGGATTAATGATGTAAACAAGTGACTTCACATTAGATCCCTCATTCGTAGTTGGAAAGCTGCATTGTATGTCTTCAAGAGACTAAGCTGGGCTATGTTGACAAAAATATTATTCGACGCCTATGGGGGTGTTCTTATGTGGGGTGGAGTCATCTAGCTTCTTTGGGTGCCTTAGGAGGGGTGTTGCTTATGTGGGATACAAGAGTGGAGTTAGTAGCAGACTGTATCGGGAATTATTCAGTGGCTGGGTCTTTCAAGAATCTTGAGGATGGATGGAGGTGGGCTCTTGCGGGTGTGTATGGTCCTAATGCAAATCGAGAAAGGAGCTCTTTGTGGGAGGAACTGGCGGGTATATATTACTTCTGGGACTTTCCTTGAGTCCTATGTGGGGATTTTAATGTTGTTCAATTCCCATGTGAGAGGGAGGGGGCTACTTATTTGACAAGGTCAATGGAAGACTTTTCGGAACTGATTTTCGATCTAAACTTGATTGATCTTCCTTTGATTGGAGGATGTTTCATGTGGTCGAATGGTAGAGGGGGGTCAAGGTTGGATAGATTCTTAGTTTCTACTTCTTGGGAGACACATTATCCGGACCTAAGCCAGAGGAGATTGTGGGGGCATTCATGGTGGTAGGTGCTATTTCAAATTTGAGAATATGTGGCTGCAAATGGTTTGTTTGGTGGAAAGGGTGAGAGACTGGTGAGCTTCCTATTCTTTTCACGGTACCCCAGTTTTATTGTGGCTACTAAATTCAAAGCCCTTAAGCTGGACCTAAAGAAGTGGAACGTGAAGGTTTTTAGACACACGGATGAACAAAAAAAACCTCCTTTGGGATGAGTTACATTCTTTAGAAGAAGTGGTAACAGAGGAGTCCACGTTGAGAAAGATTGAGGGATGACATGGTTGAAGGAGGGCAACAAATGTACCAAGTTTTTCCACAAAATGGCAAATCCTCACAAGTGTAATAATGCGATTGAAGTGATCCAATCAAGTAACACGGTGTACCAATCCCTGGCGGATATACAAGACCATGTTGTGAATTATTATGACGATCACCTCAAAGAGATAGCAGTGTGGCGTCCTAAATTGGAAAGGTTGTTCTTTGATCAGCTGTGGATGCGAGTGCATCTAGTTGGTTGGAGATACCATTTGAGGAAGCTGAAGTGCTACAGGTGGTGAGTGGTATGTACAAAGATAACGCCCTGAGCCCAGACGGATTTTCTTTGACATTCTTTCAAGAGTGTTGGGACATAGTAAAGGATGACATGATGCGGGTTTTTCATGAGTTTCATCTATGTCACAAGTTTGAGAAATCCCTTAACGCTACATTCATCGCCCGCATCCCGAAGATAGTGAGGGCCATTGAGTTGAAAGATTTCCATCCTATTAGTTTGGTTGGCGGGATTTATAAGATCATTTCAAAGGTGTTGGCAAATCGTATGAGCTTGGTGATGGAAAAAATTATCTCCAAATCTCAAAATGCTTTTGTAAGGGGTAGGCAAATCCTAGATTCAGTTTTAATTGCAAATAAGTGTTTGGACAACCGGTTGAGGGATGGCATTCCGAAAGTCCTTTGTAAGCTGGATATGGAAAAGGCATATGACCACGTGTGCTAGGATTTTTTGCTTTATATGTTGAGCAGATGTGGCTTCGGGGACAGGTGGTGTGGATGGATCAAATATTGTGTTTCAACTGCTCGGTTTTCTGTATTAGTTAATGGTCAGCCTTGTGGTTTTTTTCAGAGTTCGAGGGGTTTGAGACAAGGGGATCCACTATCTCCTTTCCTCTTTGCTGTAGTCATGGAGGCCCTGAGTCGTATGATGGAGGCCACGGCTGGGGGGGTTTTCTTGCTGGTTTTGCAATGGGTAACGCCAATAACGAGGCTTTATCCATCTCTCATTTATTATTTGCGGATGATACTCTTATTTTTTGTGATGCAAACATCGGACAGATTCAAGCTCTAAGAACTGTTCTATTGTGTTTCGAAGCTGTTTCGGGACTTAATGTGAACTTGGGTAAGTCAGAATTGGTCCCCGTGGATGAGGTGGCGAATATCAACCTTCTAGCTGAGTTGTTGGGATGCAAAGTGGCTACTCTTCCTATGAAATAACTAGGACTACTTTTGGGAGCTTCTTTTAAAGCAAAAAACATTTGGGATAGTGTCGTAAGAAGGTAGAGAAAAGGTTGTCAGGTTGGAAGCGGCTTTATCTTTCAAAAGGTGGGAGAGTGACCCTCATTCAAAGTACCATTTCCAATCTTCTCACGTACTTTCTTTCCTTATTTCCTATACTGGTGGGGGTGGCTAACCGGATTAAAAAGATATTTAGAGCCGTTTTGTGGGGAGGCATGGGTGATGATCATAAATTTCATCTTGTGAATTGGCAAAAAGTGTGCAGTCCGAAGGGAGCGGAAGGTTTGGGGGTGTGTAACTTGATCACTTTTAACAAAGCCCTTCTTGGGAAGTGGTTGTGGAGATTCCAGTTGGAAGGGACTTCGTTGTGGAGAATGGTTGTGGGTTGGAAGTTTGGTTGTGATTGACTTTTAACAAAGCCCTTCTTGGGAAGTGGTTGTGGAGATTCCAGTTGGAAGGGACTTCGTTGTGGAGAATGGTTGTGGGTTGGAAGTTTGGTTGTGATTGGGGGGGTTGGTGTTCCAAGGAGGGTAGGGGTTCGTATGCTGTGAGTCTTTGGAAATTTATTTGAAAGGGGTGGATGGTGTTTGCAACACATATTAACTTTGAGGTCGGTGAGAGTACAAGAGTTAGATTCTGGTTCGATGAATGGTGTGGTGAGAGAGCTCTTTCTTCAGCTTTTCCAAGTGTTTTTAGATTGGCTAGAAGTCAGCAAGCCGTTGTCTCAGATGTGCTGTGTCGAGCCAACAGTTGAGTGCATTGGAATATGATCTTTTCTAGAAATGCGCAGGATTGGGAAGTTGAAGAGATAGCAGGTTTTTTCAGCTTGCTTTATTCCAAGAGGGTTGGTGGTAATGGGTGTGATAGAATGGCGTGGAAACCTTTGGGGAGTAAAAATTTTTCTGTTAAATCCTTCTTTAAGGTGCTGTCAAGTTTTTAGCCCATTGTGTTTCCATGGAAGGTTTATTTGGAGAGTTCCTGTGCCTCCCAAAGTTGCTTTTTTTACTTGAACAGCAGCTTTGGGCAAGATTTTGACGGCTGACAACTTAAAGAAAAAGGGGATGATCATCATGGAGTGGTGTTATATGTGCAAGAACAATGGCGAATCGATTGACCATCTTCTTCTACATTGCGAGATGGCAAGAGAGCTATGGGATGGCATACTTAGTAGAGCCAGGCTGTCTTGGGTTATGCCCAGGAGTGTAGCAGAGCTCTTCGCTTATTGGAACAGGCATCATCATAGCCCTCAACTGGCTGCGACATGGAGGATGGCTCCTTTGTGCTTATTATGGTGTATATGGATGGAAAGAAATGAGAGGTGCTTCAACAACAAGGAGAGAGCTAGGGGGGAATTATGGAATTTTTTTGTCCTTTCTTGGGTTCAATGGCATTCAGCTATAGTTTTAAAGAGGGAATGTTCACGAGTTTTTTGGTTTCTTTTCAGCTTTCTAGAATGTAACTAGGTGTCTCTTTTATATACTTCCTGTGTATATGGGATTTGCCTAGTTTTGATCAACGAAATTTCTTACTTATCAAAAGAAAGAAACAATTTTCTCAAACTTCCAAACAAAACACAAAAAACAATTAAACTTTTCAAATCTCAAAATAAAAATAATATTAAAATATTATATTATAACAATATTTTAACTTTAAAATATTTTTATTCAATTTTTTCTCTCATTTCCCAAAACTCCATAAAACATCTTAAATCAAACAATTTCACTATTATTCTCATATTTCTCATCCCATCTCATTTCATCTGTGTGACCAAACGAGGACCTTGTTTGTTTTCACAACTCTTCTCAACTCATCTCATCTAATTATTATAACTATTTCAAATTCTCACAAAATAAAATAAACAATTTAAGTTTTTCAAATCATAAAACAAAAATAATATTAAAAAATATATTCTAACAATATTTTATTTAACTTTCAACTTTTATCTCAACTCATCTCATCTCATTTGGGAAAACAAACCAAGTTTAGTCTTCCATATTTTCTTTCATGGGAATGTACTTGTAGAGTGTCATAAGGGACTTATAGTACAATTGTACAGTAAATCTCCCCTCCATTCACTCTATAATTATACACAAGATTGAAGAAATCTATAAATGTGTCAATTTCCCAGTCTTGGGCAGCTCTTAGGAAAATGATATTCTATTGAGGATAAAAAGTAACCAACCCTTGGAGCGAAGAAGGTGGAGCAGCAGCTGAAGTGTTAAAAAAACTCTGATGGGAATTAAAACAAAATATAAATGGCAAACCCTAAAACTTCTAGCCAGTCAGTTCACCAAGAATATGGGGTTTTGTTTTCTGAAGTTGTCCTGCCAACACACCCATATATGTGGACATCCCCCACATCACATGACTAAAACCAACCGCATAAAAAAATAATAACAACAAAAGATAGAATAATAAATCTATGCGCCCAAAGTTTTCTGGAAAGTAAAGGGAGATTTTAAAACGGTATGTTAATGTTTTAAACTTCAAGCTACAACACCTTAGCATTCAAATAATAAATCCTAGTATAACGTCAAAGAAGCGTGGTCATACCTTGCATTGCGAGAAAGCGAAGTTCGGGATTTGATGATGCAACAGTCTCAATCAGACTTCTATTCACTGTTACATAAATCATTTCAATAAGAGGGAAAAAAATTTCATTAACTCAAAAATAGTATTTACTTTCTTTTCGGATAAATATATGTCAAAACTTTGATATCCAAGGAAACACAAACAGTAGATCAGAATGTTATACCCTGCGCCCACGATTTTGACTTTGTTGGCCAAAGCAACTCACAAAGTAAAGAAAGCTGATGCTGCTTATGATATAAATTAGAAGAAGGCGGCAAATATGGATGACCACCATGAACCCAGAGCAGAGACTTCTCAGAATGAAAATTCCAAGAAGAGACTTTGGCCATATTCTCCAGCTTCTTGCTTTCCCTCTATGCCGAGCAAAGTGAAAGTAATTAAAGTCATGTACATTACAGGAACTGCTAGAAGACAAAATGCGCATTATTATGGTCTGCTTACCAGCACAATATCAATTGCTTCTGGACAGATATCATTCAATTTTTCCTTCAATTTGGCAGCATCCTTCATCAAAGACCGCCAAGAAATTAGGAGCTGCTCAACATTTGATGACATAACACCATTCCAGAACTGTATGTGATCTTCAAGAACGTCAGTGTACAACCGAATCAGCACATCAAAAGAAGGAGACTCCACAAACATAAATGGTGGATCAACAAATTTATGAAGGATATCCTCCTCCATTACTCGCAGAGATTTCAAAATTGGTATGAAGGACTGAGCTTCATCCTGCTCCATCAATTGTGGAGATTTCAAAACTGGGTTGAAACACCGAGCTTCACTATAGTCTTGGCAGCTCTCAGCATTCCATTGTTGATAACTAACCCGCAGTGGACCTAGGCAGTTAATGGCATTACTTAAATATTTACTGCACAACTTGCTCATATCACTTGATGCAGCTAAATCAACCAACTCAAATGACAAGATAGGTATAGGCTGCATGTCAAAATCTACTTGGTAAAGTGATGCAACCTCATGGCGTCGGCGAGAAACGTAGTTCCAAATTGGATGCTCCATGACCTGCTTGATTAAAGTCGAAAAAGAACTCAAACACTGACAGAATGGCTGCAATTGAGAACTAAACCAGCTAAACCAGAGAATATAAAGCTCAATATCACTTTCAGTGGCTTGTTCAATGGTCCAGTTAGCAGCAAATAGTAGCATCTTATTAGCCAATGCCAAATCAAGTTCAGTTCTACCAAAGTTTGAAACTGCACCCATTGAAGCCCTGGGAAATATCATCTGTTCTAACTTCTTTACATTTAGAAAGTGAGTTCTTGCATGGCCACAAGCAGTTGATGTCTTGTCCACAGGGTACCCAATCCTAGCAATTTCATATGATGCACATCGAGTCCCCAGGAACTCCAGATACATGCAGTTTTGTTTCACACAAGCTTCTTTTGAGTACCATATAAAATCTCTTATTTTCAATGGCATTGGCCATCCTCCAGGCAAACACAGAGAATGTGCCAATGATGAATCAGACAATTCTATAACTTGTAAATAATCATGTTTAGCCTGACTAATAATATCCCCTCCTGCCTCACATAAAGAAGAAAGATATGTATGCTCCCAACTGACATGGAGACTCCACAGAGGCTGATTACCATTCATTAGAAGCTGCTGGAGTAACTGAACCCAACGTGCCAGCTCAAGATAAGTAATGTAAATATTGAGGCGTGATCCTTCATCCCTAGCATAGATGTGTGCTTTGGCCATCGACTCAACCAATCTACCACCAGGAATACCTGATAGAATGAGAAATCGCTCCACATCTTTTAGTTCAATCTGCTTAGAGCTGTACCCACTTCCCTCATCCAGAAACCAATATGGCTGCATCATAAATATTTCAACTCCTCTATTTCGCATTGATCGCGAAACTTCACCATAGTTCGGGTTAACAGTAAGGAACATTCGAAAATTAGGGTGTGGATGGAGAACCACTGGTTTTCCATCAACAATTCCACACTCGTTAATCATAATTGAGCCAGATGGCTCCACTAAAGAGTTGATTCTGTCAAGAACCTAAACAAATAAAGAAGAATTAGATGACCAGATAAATATGCATTAGTTATAATCAAATTCATCTCCAAAAGAAGACACAATAACAAGATATCAGGAGAATAAATGTCATCAAATCAAGAACATGTCACATACTGTAGGGTTACAAAGATTTGCGTTCTCCAGAACAATCCATTCTCCATGTTCTATAGATTTTATCAGCGGTCCCATAACCCATTCAAACTTGGCAGAAATGGGCCTTTTCTGATTACCGTCTTGCAACTTCAAAACCATCTTCATGGCGCTATCAAGATCCATGCTTGACCATGACACAGGTAGAACATTTCTCTTATGATCCAACTTTAGTTGTTCGATGATCTCAACTAACATACCAAGAGAATCAACCATTCTCTTCCACTTCTCCGCATACAAAGAAGTAGATCCTGATACAAAATCATAATCCATGCTAGATAAAAAGGCAATCCATCTCGTAATTAACAGATCTTTTCTTTTGCCCAAAAATGTTTCCTTTGAGGAGTCCAATTGCATACTATAATACTCTTTAACATAGCACTCAACTTGATCAGCAACAATGCGAAAATTTCGGAAGGCATCATATTGCTCAAAGCATCCAAGTAATTCAGATATATCAGTCGCAGCCGAAAGATTTAATTCATGCAGTACACTGCCAGTGAGCTGAGCAAGCAACCTTATCAATGAGGTCTTACCAGATGAAGGCGGACCCATCAAGATGCACAGCCATTGATGCTGCACACAATGTGCTGCAGCTTCCAAGCATTGACGAATTCCGGGAACAATTTTAAGCTGACTACTTGGCATTTTAGATGATTGAACATAGTTCCTTTTAATGGCAGTTTTCCCCACAATTAAGTATCGAGAATTGAGCTGAACCCGTGGGAAAGGATTTATAAATGGCTTGACCTCAAAAACCTCCTCATATAGCCGTAGGATCTCTCTGCGGTCAGCTGCTGTACGCATTCTTTGAATGTACAGAATGTTGAGGAAACAATAATCTCTTAAGTTCTCTGGTGTACCTAAATTAAAGAAAACAACTCTTAGAAAACCCAAATTATTTTGAAAACAAATATAGATTCATAAAGAATCAATCAGATTAGAAGAAACAAGACATAGAACCTTGTATTATCTGACATGATCGAATCACATCACGCAGATTAAACTCCCAAGGTGAGCCATCCTGTGCAAACTTGTGATACATCATAGTGTCTTCATGCAATCGTTTGTTAAATAGTATCAGTTTTGATAGCATAGACCTTGGGATTGAAGGATAAAGTGAACTGCAGATGAAAAGATGGTCATCCTCAACTAACTCATCCACGTAAACCTGAAACCCATGAATATTAAACAGAGCATCAGTTTTGCACATGATATTACATCCACAGTGGAAATGACGTCTAGACAAACATACCTTAGTAAAACGGTTGAGGAAGGATTTTGGAAGTCCTTTTCTGCCACCACCTTGATGGGAAGGATTTTGACATGCAAAAAGTCTAAAAGAGGAGGGGCACTTAAAGGTGAGACCCAGTTCTGGGATAAAGACCTCAGCACGGTGATCAAGAATGGCATTCAAACCCTACACACCAATGAATTTCCATCAATGAGGAATGTTCTCATTTAAATAAATAATATATAACTGAAAAATACTCTGAAGCAGTAATTTCAGAAGAGGCATCAACAAAATAATAAAATGATAAAATAGGTTCAAGACAGTACCTCTAACACAGATTGGGGAGCAAGATTGAGTTCATCAAGCAAAACCCAACACCCTTCCTTCAAAGCCTGTAAAGGAAGAAAGAAATTCAACATATTCTAAAGCCAGTTAGAGACAATAAACGTTTAAGATAATACTACATTTTAACCTGCAATAGGATCCCATCAGACCATGCAAACTGTATTCCTTCTTCTCTGTCAATTGGTAAGTCTGATCCCAACAAGTCCATTATATCAGTCTGCACAAGAAGCATGACTAATAATACTACGACCCAGTGGAAAAGATTGCAGATCATGAAAGATATATAGAAAAAGAACAAAGAAAAGAAACATAGGACCGAGAAATTATGAGAGCTACTCACCTGCTCAGACAAGTTTATACGCACAACTTTATGTCCGGAAAATTTGCCCAAGGCAACAATCAAACTCGTTTTCCCGACACCTGGACTCCCTTCCAGTAGAACTGAAAAGGATAGATATATTTGGAACATCAAAAAGAAGAACACCAATGGGGTAGAATTTTAGAAATTTTGGAAATTATTGAAGATAGACCACAAACAATGGAAGGAAGATACCAGGCTTTGGAAGCTGCATAGCCCTCAGCACCCGATAGGCATTTCTGCAGGTGGTTGGTGCTAAAAACTCAAATCCCCCAACCTCACACCTTTCACAACCTATAGGCACAACATTGTTTTTGATAGGTAAGATAAATTTTATTGAAACATGTAAAAAGGCATTGCACAAGTACACAGGGAGTATACAAAAGAAAACACCTAATTACAGTCTAAAAACTAGAGAAAATGATACAAGAAAGTCATGAAAGCACAACATGTAAGTCATAATATGTATAGGCACAACATGTAAGTCACTGACAACAAATTAGAGGTTTTGTTACTTTCTAAAAGTCAAGCAACCATAATTACAAGAGAATTTTTACTTTAGTCACAGTCGAAAGCATCTTTTTTTTTATAGGGCAATCTTATTCAAAGTGCAAAGAAGCACAACCCAAGTACACCATTATACATACAATATAAAACGCCCAACTGGTGGAAATGAAAGCATCTGAACTCAATTAAAAATTGTTTAAAGTTCATGAATAAACAATATATCATTTTTAAGTTCTATTGCAACATTAAAATATCACAAAAAAATCACATATAGTCACCTTTTTCAATGTAGAATGGATTGATGCCAAAGATATTGTCACATTGCATGCTATCACTGCACGAAATATCTGCAGTCATTCCGAGATGACCCCAACCATAATTTTCCATTCTTGAAAGGTTTGTGTGCATAGAATCAGCAGTTTCCACCTATTGCATCAGAAATAGCAAGCAGTCTTAATCAGTCACCATATAACATATTTGTAGTGAAACGAAGTGAAAGATATTGTTGATTTTCCAAAATAAAAAAATATTTTATTGATCGTAGGAATAGGTAAAAGCCCAATTACACGGGTCATGAGCAATGCATAGGAGTGATGTTCTAGTGATACAAGAAATTCAAGAATGGTCATGCCAATAAAATCAATTACAATCGACCATTGGAACAATGTGTTCAAAAAAGAAAGTTTTGAGTTCATCCAATGACCGCTCATAATCTTCGAAGCTTCGCTCGTTCCTCTCCATCCAAAGACACCACCATATGCAGATCGGAATCATCTTCCAAATTGTGGCAATCTGAGAAGTGCCTTGGAGACCTCTCCATGAAGCTAAGAGGTTGATCACCCTTCTTGGCATCACTCAAGCTACACCCACCCTAGCAAAAAAGTCATTCCACAAATTCATGGAAATCTCACAATGTATTAGTAGATGATCGACGGATTCTCCACTCTTTTTACACAAACAACACCAATCCAAGAATATGAGTTGGTATTTCCTTAGGTTGTCGGTAGTGAGAATATTCCCCAAAGAAGCTATCCATACAAAAAAGGATGCCTTTAAGGGGGCCTTTGTCTTCCAAATGCTCTTCCACAGGAATGAATTTACATTATGGTTATAGATGGATTGGTAGGAGCAGCATACTGTGAACTTCCTGTTCGCTAAAGGGCGCCAAAAATCCCCCCCCCCCCCCCCCCCCCCCCCCCCCCCCCCCCCCCCCCCCCCGCGCATAGGGACAGAATAGACTAGGTTGTAAAATTCAGAGACTGCTTCAACTTCCCAATCATGGACAGCTATAAGGAATGTGACATTCCATTGCGGAGTAGCGTTACATTGGTCAAGGAGGTCCGCAATCGAGGCTTCCTTAATTCTTGCTATACCAAAGAAGTCTAGATAGGCTTCCTTAAGTGCCCTGTTACCGTACCGTATGTCATGCCAGATTTGATTCGGGACTCGTCACCCACCTCAAGACAGATAAAACTAGAAAATTTAGTTCATCCATGCCAAAAGTGCTTCCAAAGCACCACCCCATAGGATCCACTCACCTCATGCGAGCACCAATCTCCCCATGCTCTACCATACTTTGAGCCTAAAATTGTTCCCCGCAAAGCTCCATGTTCTATGGGATATCTCCATAAACATTTGCCCAACAATGCCTTATTAAAAAGCTGCAAATTTCGGATACCCAAACTACCTTTGGAAATTGGGGAACAAAAGTTGACCCATTTTACTAGATGAAATTTGAACACATCATTCATCCCACCAAGGCTCCCATTGGAAATCTAGTTGTGTTAAGTACATCCACTTCCAACTAGTGAGTTTCCGCTCCAAACTTTACACGGTGTACAAGAATAGATCCCCAATGACAACTCCACATTGAGAATTAAGACGAGTGACAAAATCCATCCACAAACAGGAGTTGAATTCTAATAAAGGACACCCCACCAACTCAAGAGTTAGGATCTATTCATCCACATATATCAAAACAAGTTCAAAAGTCGTGATGTATCTTTTAGTCCACAATTGCCAAGACTAGCATAAAGAGCAACACCGTAACATGATGGCAGTTAGCACCATTGCAAGTAACTTCTCTACCCCTTAATAAAAGACTCCTAGGTGCTTTTCCTCACATTCTAGTGTGTATTTTTCACATTTCTTATTCTACCAGTAGACAAGCCACAAAAAACATAAATATAATGTTCCCAGAGGATAAGGATTATGATTTCGAGTTTGTTAATTTTAGTTTTAATTTTGTTTTCTTTAATTTTGTAGGGCTATTTTATGATCTTAAGTGTTAGGCAATTATTTAGGGCCTCAAATCAAAGAGTAGCAAGGCCCTATTTTAATAGGTTCACCCATAAGGAATCCAACCTGTATTTCTTTATTAAAAAAAGGATTTCTGCTTTTGACTAATCTGACAGCCCTTTTTTAGGGATAACTGCTAAAATTTAAGTCATTTTCCTAAAAGAGCAGTGGCGTACTTCATCATGTGGATCTTATCATCCCGAGTCAAATTGATGTGACACATTTTAAGTAACTTCACAAGTCAACCACATAAGTAGAAAACCACTTAAAATGTGACACGTCAACTAGTGTGACAAGATAATAAATTTAGGATGAAAAACAACATTTCTCTTCCGAAAAAAACTTGCGGTCAGCTTTTCCTAGCAATTCTTGGAGCTATTTCCAAATTTTCTCTAAGGTAACCAAGTCCTACGAAAAGTCTAACATCCATATCTGATAGTAGCTTTCATAAAGAGACCAAGAAACCAAGAAATCTTTGCATTAGAGATGCTATTTTGTTTCCTAAATATATTTCCACCAATAAAGTTGTTGCACTTTGCATTAAAGACCAGAATTAATGTTTTAGTTTCTTTTTATAAGTCATAATGAAATGGTACATTATTAAATTTCATTAATGAAGTTTGCTTAGGTGTTAATCTTTGCACAAGGATATCATCCTATCCCTAACAGTAAGAGGGCATTACAGAAACACTACGTAGTTTGAGCAGCAATAGAAACGAAGAATTTAGAAATAAAGAAAAGATTAATTAAAACAGGACACGTGACACGGTTTAAGCATAACAATATTGTTTTCCCGACTATTCCCGAGGGTGCACAAGCCCTCAAGAAGGAGTTTCCCGCAATTACAAATCGGGTAATTCAGGGGGAAAATCCCCCAATCTGATGGCCCCTAGAAATTGTTTGCACCCAAGGGGATTTGAACCTTAGATTTGGGGGGAGCATAGCCCCAAGCCTAAGGCCTTTACCACTTGAGCCAACCCCTAGGGGTTTGATAACTAGAAGTAATAGACCAAAGAGCCAGAAGAAAACACACCTGTAGTTTTTCTAAAAGAAAAGATAAGCAGCTCTCCCTTAACTCTCCAGCATCTCTTTTAGAAATACCAGACCCTGAGAAAAACATGTAAAAGAGTGAGTGACATCAGAGAAAAGGACTAACCACTTTGGAATGGGAACAATTTTTTTTTTAATACCTTAAAAAAGTACAAATACATACTATTCTAACTGTTTTATGCCGGACTTCTAGATAAAATAAGTGAAACTACAAGGACACGTATTGCTTTCACAAGGCAAGAATATACCTAAACTCAGTCCATCAAGCAAAACAAGAAATGCCCCATGAAGGAATGCATATTCAGGCCCCAAACTCCTCTCAGTCATGTTAATAAAAGCAACCCAAGAGAGAAGATCTCTAACAGTAAGCATTCGCCCTGGTTGCAACTGGTTGAACCACTGTAGCACAAAGAATATGAAACATGGAGTTAATATGAGAGACTTATAATTGTTTCTTGGGCAGCAACCAATAGAAAGTTGCCTATAGCAGTTCCAGATACTTGAGCCACTGATCAGCCAAAGCCCCAAGCCAAAAAAAAATGAGAGAGAGACAGAGAAGGATAGACAACAAATGACAAAAACCAAAGAATGCTTTGCAGCAACCAATAGAAAGTTGCCTATAGCAGTTCCAGATACTTGAGCCACTGATCAGCCAAAGCCCCAAGCCAAAAAAAAAAATGAGAGAGAGACAGAGAAGGATAGACAACAAATGACAAAAACCAAAGAATAAAGCATTCTTTGAGAAACTCTACCCACGATGTTTAGAATTCCCTTAATCCTTCCAACCAGAAGACCGAAAAAAACTCTATGAAGCAATATGAGACTATTACATCTGAGGCCAAAATACAGAGAATCAATCAGTATCGAGGCAACAGACAAACAGGAAGGCCAAATGGATGTTGAGAAAGGTAATACTAAGTATTTGACAGAAGAATACTAAGTATATGGGATGCTATTTATATTGAATAAAGGGAGGAATACTAAAAAGTGAGGGGCTGCCCTCATGGTAGCTTTCCAAGTGTCGGAGGATAATTTGTAAGAATTCTCAAAAGTATTTTCTAAAATTGACAAAATGGATACAGGATAACACAAGTGAACTAGGCATTAACACTGTCAAATCACCATCTCAATTGAAAAATCCTGACAACGAAAAGATGAAGCAATAAAGCAGAAATGTCAAGTTGACAACGAAAAGATGAAGCAATAAAGCAGAAATGTCAAGTTGGAAAAGAACATACTTCCCAAAAACTTAGCATAGCATCCACAATGTGTGAGTTTTTAGGGTTGGAAATCCTGCACAGACAAATCTCATGATAAGCCAACCAAGAAAGTGCTGATTAACCTCCTTATTCATATAAGCAGCTACTTCATACTTTACATACCTCTGCAGAGCAATACTTCTGAGCTCATTCAGCTCACCAACAGGGGGAACCCATATCTCTGTAAACCGATTACGAAGAGCCGGTGATAGTTCCTTCTTACCATAATCACCGCCTGGGTTCATCGTGGCAAGAACAAAAAATTTTGGATGGGCAGTAATTTTCTCCAAAACAGACCCTCCTTTCTCAGCCAAAGACTAGCATGAAAAAGTGATCACTGTGAATATACACTAGATTGAAGATGCATAGTTGGCAAAGGTCCAAAGATATAACACAATGTGATATGTAACCAGATATCAGTACACAAGACGTGATAAGGCATGAAATGCCAAGTAGGATAAGAAATTTTGTTTTGTTTATATATATATATATATATATATATATATAGATCATAGAACCACATGGCGATTTAAACCAAGTCAAGAACAAGCCATTTATGCAAAATTTCGTTATTTCCTTCACAAGAAAATAGAGAAACAAAATGGAATCAAATAAACCTGCTCATTCTTTCCAAAATTATGAGAGCTGCGACACCATCAAATTATTTAACATTACAAAGGGAAATGCTGTTATGGCAACATTTCAATCCTAAAATTCCTAGTCCCCCCACCCCACAAAAATAAAACAAAGGACAAGGGAAGAAACTACTTTGTTCTGTTTAACGTCAATACACCTAAACCAGTAAGGGAACTAATTTGTAGGACCATACCACCAAAAATTTCAGAAGAAAGATCAGTCATATTAATTTCCATAGAAGTACGACAACTCCTATCTGCTTAAAATAATATCAGATTCAGAATCTCAAAATGTACTGACCGCTAGCAGTCATGGCAATTCTCTGTGTAATCAATGGAAGATGAAACTTTCTTGTGGAGTTTTTAAGATTTGAATTTGCAAATTAAAGATGAAATTAAACATCGGTCATTAACCATACTGTGAAGAAGGAAAATAGTGCTATAATCCCACAATCACACAGAAATCAAAACTTTAAAAACTAATGCAACAAAACAGATTTGAGCCACAAACAGAATTCAGTTTCAGATAAGTAACCACTCACTAGTTTTCTTTCTGGCTCCAAGACACTGTTCAATCTTTCAAGTACGCTATCATCAGCCAAGGAAATTTCATCCACAAGAAATAAATCACCATGCTTCATTGCTTGTACAAGGGGTCCATCTTGCCACATAAATATGGTCTGCCACTTCTGATGCAGCTCAGAGAGTTCTGCTATTAATTTCTCTAGAATACCGATGTCTTGTTTTGTGATATCAGCACATGAGACTAGACCTTGTTTGTAATGAGTAATCATTTTACCTAGATGATCAAGAGTCGAAGATGCTTGACTAATATCTGAAGAAATGGTCTAGAGCAGAAGAAATATATAAGAAGAACATTACACAAATGCAATAGAATAAACAATAAAATATTTACAAAATCCATACTTACAAAGTCCTGGGGATAGTGGATAAAAGCCTCCGACATCATCACTTGTTCAATTTTTTCTTTAAATTTTGCGATAAGTCTTGATCTTCCTCTAATAGGATAAAACCCCTATGGCACAATTCATGAGTAGTTACTTAAAAGAAAATTAAACACTTCCAAAAGATTTTCAGAAGACATTGTAGCAGGAAGAGTAAGCAAAAGGCCTCAAATAAACAATAAAAGACACCAACCCCTAGAAAATCAGATGTCTCTGTGTACTGATGGCAGTTTAATATGTGCAATTTCAAGTCCAAAGCAATACTCAGTAATTGACAGACGGTAGTCTTCCCACCCCCAGTTTCACCGACAAGAAGTACAGGCTCACGCAATTCATAGCAACGCTTAACAAGAAAGTATAGTCTCCACATGCTTTTAGTCCAGACGACACTGCATTGGACAGGGGTCATTAGTCAAAACAAAAAAAAAAAAATTGTAAGCTAAATCACAAGCTACCAGCACCAGAAAAAAGGCAGGAGAAGTCTTGAGGCACAGCTCATACTTTTGGAGACCCCCTGAAACTCCTGCACCATCGTTGAAAGAAGGGTTCCCACCAACTCCATCCTGAATAAAAAGAACAATTTGAGAATAGTATATTCCCTCAGATTTTAAGTAAGAAATCATAATTAAAAGGCACAAACAGCATTAACCCAAATAAAGATGTTCACTATCAAGCGTTACAAGATTCAAGATTATAAAAACAGGTTAAGGAATATAGCATGCTGATACCTCATACTATCAAAATAGGCCCCAGAAAAGCAAAAAATATCGTTAAGACCAATTTACTATCATCTACATTACGAACTACATGCAGTTGCAACTGCCCACCCACACGATACCTGCTTGTACAAGTCATCTTTGACAAGTTTAGCCCTGAGCTGTCTCTCCAAAACTTCTTGGACAACACGCTTCTCATCCTCATCCCGCAACCTTTCTGCCAGTAGATAATAACCATCCTTAGCTAAATCCTCATAAGAACTCCCAAATGCCTTGAAACGATTAGCCCAACGGAGCAAATCTCGTGGAGTTATAAAACCATGCTTTCCTGCGAATATTTTGCTACTCTGCCTGAGCAACTGCAACTCCTTCATAACTCCAACAATTTTCTTAGAGTAACTTTCTGGTACTACACATCTCTTTTCTAATATTTCGCTCAACTCGTTCTCTGGTATTTCATCCACATGTAACTCAATAAAACGATTGCGAAATGCACGAGAAAGAATTTTACGCCCACCATAGAAAGTAGGTGGATTTTGAGTGGCGAAAAGCATGAAATCTGGATGTGCTCGTATAGTTTCCTGCAGTTCAGGAACAAAAAGCTCTCTGTTGTCGTCTAGCAATCTGTTCAGTGCTTCAAGCACCTCAGTTGGGGCCAAGTTAAGCTCATCCAAAACTATCCAATAACCATCACGAACAGCCTTAACTAACACACCCTCATGAAATACAAGTTTTCCACTAGCATCAGTTACATAGGAACCTAAATATTCCTGTAAATCAGTGTGTTCATGATTATTGATACGTACAAATGCGTGACCAGTTACTGCAGCAAGATACTGAATAAGGCTAGTTTTCCCGCTCGATGTAGGTCCCTGTAGGAGAACAGGATACCTTTTAATCATAATAGCACGTGCCAAGTTTCTAAGATGCTCTCTGACACTTTTAGTTAGAACATAGTTCTCCAGAAAATTATCAGACTTGGAGTTCCCTTTAAATGTTAAGTAATCATCAAAAGGTACATGTGGAGGCACATTTCCTCCCAACAAATATGACAATATCATTTTATTCATTATCTCAGCACTGGGTCCGTCCAACAGAGTAAGAAAAAACATACAGAACCCATCATATATTGCCTTTCGAAACCCAAACTTCCTTTCCGCTTTCCTCGTATATTCTAATGAACGGTAGAGAGACCTCAAACTGTATTGTGGTTTCTGATTAGCCCCATCTTGCAGCCTCTCTTCCGAGTCCTTTTTGGCTGCTTTATAAAAGCGCACAATTTTATTCACTAATTCTCGATTATTTTTGCTGTCGTCCATAAACTGATTAATAAATAGAGTCAGATCCTCATCATCCAACACATCATCGACAAAGTACTCTGTAAATCTACTCCTTAAAGTGAAGGGCAAATCCCGCTTCCCAGCATCAGTTGCAGGATTCATACATGCAAATATACGAAAGTTAGGATGTCGGTGTATATAATTAACATCTCCTCTTTCAGCTAAACAGAGTGATCCATTCTCCCCTTCAAGAACGCCACTAACTCTCTGCAAAGTCTCTGGAGGTGCCAAATTCACCTCATCAAGCAAAATCCACTCACCATTTCTCAGTGCAGTTACAAAAGCTCCTTCAACGAATGAAAACAGCATGCCTGATGAAGCACCAATATGCCCACGGGCAGTTTCAAGCTTGAAAGAGAAAGTATCCCAAGCTTTAAAACTTTCTTCATCCAAAGGTTTCTTGCGCTTTTTACCAGACCCAGATCTTCCCTCGTGAACCAACTTTCGAAAAGAATCAACGCCTTTTTGAAACCCCGCTAGTAACATTTTCCAATTCTTATCAGTAAGATGCTTCTGTAAATGGGCAAGAAAGTCAACATTGACCTGAAAATCAGCATACAACAGCACAAGTCATCTCCAGACTGTAAAACTCAGCACAAGCAAGCATGGGAAACTTTTTAAAGAAAGGAAACCTTCATGGAGAATGTCTTGGAGAAAAGATCTTCAAACTCCTTATAGAGGGGAAAGCATATGAACTGTGCATTCATAGGCTTAAATCCCCCTAATAGATCGGCAACATCACTTTGCTGACTTAAGTTCTGCAACAGAACAACAATTCATATTCAGTCAACATAGCCTGTACGAGGTGTATTGTTTACAAACAATAAATCAGTGAGATAGAAAATATACCAAAACAGTAAGTTTCTGAGTGAGTTTCATGGCCAGATACTGCACGAGTGTAGTCTTCCCTGTACCAGTTTCACCAACCAAGAGAATAGGTTCATTGCACTTAACAGAGCAAGCAATCCTCTCAAGTAAATGCAGAGAACTCCGAATCTCAGCAAAAGGTTTCTTTTGGTATGGTAACTGCAAAATTCAAATGGAAACATTAAATGCAAAAGCTAAGCTCAATATAAAATAGATACAATGTCAAAATGTCTTTCACTGACAACTCTTTGTGTGCGTTGAAGATAAACTCGACCAACTCTCAAGTCTGTGTGCAATTCCTGCAGTTCATATCCAACCATGAGATTCTGATGTGCCAACTAATCAAAAATACAAAGTTCATCACAGTCAACCACAAAAATAACCTGAATCACAGGCTTATTTTGAGGATATAAAGTCTCTGCTACTGAAGTTGGCACTGCCCACAACTTTGCAATGTCTTTCATGATAGTCACCCTATTTTCAGCTGAAGTTGAAAAGGCCGCAAATATATCAACAGCCTGAGAACACAGGAAAATGTTTCAGTTTTTTCATACAGATAATAAAAGAAAATGATAGAGAAGAAGCCAGAGACAAAGAATGTGCCAGACTTCTTGATAAATGCAAAGACCCTCATAAGCTGACAAACAAGCCCCACTGAAGCTGAAGCCTAAATCTGAGATTCGCTTGCACCATTTAAGAAGATCCCTGCCATTAAGAATCAAATGAAGCAATTATAATCATACAATGAAGATCAATTTTTCAGGGAAAAAAAAAGCAAGTAGAACGGCATTGGTTACCTTAATGAGAACCTGCTGCGATAGCTAACGGAAGCAGAGTTTCTGGTGCCAAAGCCCGCCAGTTGATGTACAGGTGAAATGTTAACATTTTCAAAGGTTTCTGTGAGAGAAATCAGCCAATGTATATGTAAGAGTATATAAAAGCTATTAACTCACAACATGTATAACCCACCTATGAGTTTCTCAGAAATTGGCTCCAGATTTGGATACCAAGCTTTTATTATATCTAGCAAGTCTTCATTACATGGAGGCATAATGATCACTTTCCTCCAAAAAGCACCGAGTTTTCCACCTGTGACCAAAGAAAGGAACTCTATAACCAATACAAACTGTACTGATTCTTTTGGTACTTCATAAGTAAGCTCTCTTAAAATTAGAATACTGAGAGAGAGAGAGAGAGGGCAAAAAAAAAGTTACAAGGAAAGCAACAGGCAGGGGTGGCTAGATTTCTTTGCATCCCCACTCTCAAATAGCCATTTCCATCCCCACTCCATACTTGAGAGACGGCTATACATTTAATGCTACACACCATCCCTTTTATCATCATCCTTCCACCATCCCATGATGTGGCATTTAATGATTGGAAACTATTTATTATGTTCCACTTGTGGCCAATCATTTCATGTCACATCAAGGAATGTTGAGAGGATGATGGTAAAGAGGATGATAAATAGAATTTTTCACACATTTAAACCCTATCCACCCACATAAAGAACTCTTCATTTTCCACCCCTCACTTACATCACCTCATTCGATAAAGCAAAAGGTTTAGAGAAATGATAATAACTTAAAAGTGACTGAGAGGACAAAACCAAAGATTATCAACAAGCAATTATCTCTTCAAATCATGAGTGAAGTACCAGGTCTATAGGCCGGGACTTGGTAAGTAATCTTCACATTAAGAATTAAAGCAGTTATGGTGGCAGTTCTAGAAAGGCCAGTCAAAACATAGTACAGCAAGACATGGATATGAGAAGCAGTGAAGAACTGAAAATCCTATGGGTATCATATAACAATTTTATAAAAAAATAAAAAAATAAAAAAGATTTTTAATATTAGCCCTCAACCCACAAGCTCAAATATGTTTTGCAATGGGAATCTCCTCTCTTTCCAAACCATGTACCCACCACTGCTATCAAAGGCATCAATATGAATTTCAGTAAAAACAAATACACAGAATTAAAAAATAATAATGCCTCGACAGATACGGTAATTTGCCAAGATGTACACAAAGCCAGGAACTGCAAATGGTGACACAAACCTTCTGCACCATGTGATATATCAAGTTTCGAAGTTGAAATTGTGGAAAATAGTCGAGACCTTTCTGCTACCATTATTTCCTGAAAATGTGAGAAATGCTTCAATTTTGAGGCATTACAGATGTTTCTAGGTTCAATGAAACCAAAAATCAGAGTAGATTACTCTTTATGAGTAGAAGATATCCGGTAACCACCACTTCAGCAATGGACTAGAAAAACAAAATAATGCCCAACAGCCCAAAGTATGGAAAATTCAACCAGGATTGTGAATCAAAAAAAGTGAAAAGCTATGACGCAATAAACAAAAGTAAAAAATCCGATTTTTCTTTTACAAGTAACAAATGACAAGGTGATTATTAAAGCATATAGTTCTTAAAAGCCTACCATTATCAGCAGCCAGCAGGGGTTACGGGCAAAAGAGAAAAAAAAAATACCTCTTGCATAAAATCTCAAGTTACATATATGTAGTATAAACCTCAAAGTTTCAAAGTGAGCTGCAGAAACCTTCATATTAATTTATCCAGATAGATCTTTCTCTTATAAAATCTAAATTTACATATATGTAGTATAAGCCTCAAGAGTTTCAAGGTGAGCTGCTGAAACCTTCATCTTATTTTATCCAGATAGATCTTTCCCTTTTATAAGCTAGAAGGCAAAGGGGGAGACAACAGGTTAGAACAGTCAATTGGGGAAGCCTAACAGAGAGGCCTTGGCAAGCCCACAAATAGTCTGACACATGGGGTTCCACAAACACCCCCTCAAGATAGACCCAACCATAGCATTTCTCAAGAGTACACCTGTTGATATCCACTCCAACCCTGTGCAATAAGCTTATCATAAAAGGTGCAAGCCTGTCTAGGCACTTCCTGACAGCACCTTCAGTAACATCCAGGTAGAGAGTGCCACTAGTCTCTGCTCTTTACCCTTTCAGGTTATTAAAACAAATTAGGAGAAAAGCTTTGAAAAAAACACAAAATCTCACTTAACACTACCACAATTTTTTTATATAAGTATGAAGAATTTATTAATCCATAATTAGGCAAAGCCCAAATACACAAGAAGTATACAAAAGAAAAACCTAATTACAAGCTCCACATAATTAGGCAAAGCTCAAGTACACAGGAAGTATACAAGAGAAAAACCTAATTACAAGCTCCACATAATTAGGCAAAGCTCAAGTACACAGGAAGTATACAAGAGAAAAACCTAATTACAAGCTAAGTGCTGTGAAAAACAGCATAAAACTCATTAAAGCTAGTCCCATTCAATACAATAGCCGAAGCCCAAAGTATCAGCGTATGGAAGAAAAAATCTCTAAACCCTCCCATCGAACGTTCCCTATTATCAAAACAACGACCATTCCTCTCATTCCAAGTACACCACATTAGACATAAAGGCACATCGTCCAAACAGCCACAATTTTACAATTGCCCCGAATTCCTATCCAACATAACAATAAATCTACCACCCTCCTAGGCAGTAGCCATGCAATACCAAGCCTAGTAAAAATTCCATCCCATAAGTCTTAACCACATCACAATGAAGAAGAAGGTGGTCTGCCGATTCTCCATTTCTTTTACACATAAAACACCAATCTATTATAATAATGCCCCACTTTCCCAGCTTATCGATAGTCAAGATTTTCCCATGGGAAGCCAGCCAACCAAAGAAAGCAATCTTGAGAGGAACTTTGCTTCTCCAAATGCTCTTCTAAGGGAAATCAATAGAAGAATGGGTCGACACAACCTTATAAAAGGATCTGACCGAAAAATTCTTATCCCCCAAATGAATCCAAAGCAACCTATCCTCCCCTCCAGCCTTTAAACTCAGTGAAAACCAGTAAAAATGTCCATCTAATCAGCCACAGAAGCACCCTTATCCAATGCCATCCTATAAAGAGAATGGAAAGCATTCTTCAAAGCAACATCGCCACACCATATATCATGCCAAAATCTTATTCTTGTTCCCCTTCCCACCTCAAATCTGTAAATACTAAAGAAATTTCTCCAACCATTCCAGATAAATTTCCAAACTCCCACACCATACACCCCTTTTTTTTTATGTCAAGGAACCTCTCCAATGCAGGGCCTTTCAGACCCACCCCTGCAGAATAAACCCCGGTCCCGTGCACGCACCCTCGGAAGTTTCCCTACACGGAACTGGTTAAATTGCTGGCTTTTCACCAAAGGGTGTAGCCCCTAGAGATTGTTTGCACCCAAGGGAATTTGAACCTTGGACCTGGGGGAGCATACCCCCAAGCCCAAGGCCTTTACCACTTGAGCCAGGGTTACACCATACACCCCATTTACTTCATTTGAGCACCAACCTACCCAAATACGCCCATATTTAACATCAATTACATTCCTCCAAAGAGCATCCCCTTCCCGATGATACCACCACAACCATTTCCCTAAAAGTGTCTTATTGAAAATTCTCAACTTTCTAAACCCCAGATATCCACAAGATAAAGGGGTACAAATCTTATCTCACTTGATCAAATGGAATTTTTTGTCATCCTCTAAACCTCCACAAGAAATCACAAAAAATATTTTCCATTATATTGGCCACCCCTACAGGCAAAGGAAAAAAGATAGAAGTATGTCGGAAGGTTAGATAAAGTGCTCTTGATTAAGGTGATTCTACCACTTTTGGACAAATAAATCCTTTTTCCAACCAGCCAATCTACATTTAATCTTTTCAATAATCTCATCCCACATTACTTATCAAAAATAATAATAATAATAATCCCATCCCACATTACCTTGGACTTATGAGGCAATCACTCCCTCCAAAATTATCAAAAACAAACTACCACTCAACTTATAGTTGCTATTTTTTATTTTGGTTACCTCAATGCACTTCCTAGCATTTTATCAATTTACTTACCTTATTGCTCTTTTTTTTTATAAGTACAAATTTATTAATACCAATAGGCGTAGCCAAGTATACTAGATGTATACAAGAGCAATACCTAGTTGGGGTGCAGAAAAAGATACAAGGAAAAAAGAACATAAAGCCCACCTAGAAAAAAGATCCTAACAAAGCCCAAGCCCAAAGACGCGCCTACCCCGAGCTCTCACCACACCACCACCAATGCACCAATGCCTATCCCACCAAACCAGGTTTTGCCCATACACCAAGCCGCTGTAAAATCCCCAACATACTCCTCAATACTTGTAAACTCCGAAGGAGCCTACTAGAAATATACAATTGGTTATGTCTTCCCTCTGAACCTCCCTTGACTTTGACTACCTCCCTTAGCGTCATAGTTGATTGTCCAAGTAAGACGCTTTAACTCTCTGCTCTTCTTAGATCTTGATTTTGTTCCAAGTACGTGACCCGCCTTTGTTGCAATGAGTAGTGCTATGAATTGATCATCAAATCCTCCATATGTAATCCCCATACACTGTTGTATCTCGTTTACCTATTTCAAAACTCAATCCAATGATGAATCGGCTATATTGCTTACCTTAATGTTCTTCCTAACATTTTATCCATTTCCTTATCTCAACAATCCCCACTCAATCGATAGTTGATATTTTTATTTTAAAATACCTTAATTCCATTCTAGTTAATTGGTTGGTTGACTTAATGCTCTTCCTAGCATTAAAGGGATAGATTATAAATCGGATATTGTCAAATTTGAAATTTTTTTTATCAACTAGGAATTTTATTAAAAATAGGCGAAGCCAAGTACACGTGACATATACAAGAACACACCTATGCATGATTGTCTAAAGATACAAGAAAATCATGTACGTTCATGCCATTAATGTCTATTACAATCTGCCAATGGAATAATGTATGAAAAAAAAAGTTCTAATCTCGTCCATTGTCATTCACGATCCTCAAAACTCCAACCATTCCTCTCCATCCATATGCAACCCCATAGGTAGATCAGTACTATCTTCCACATCAATGCGATTTGAGAATTACCTCGAATCCCTTGCCAACTGGCCAAAAAGTCAATAACCCTTCTTGGCATTACCCAAACGAGTCCCACACTGGCAAAGATATCATTTCATACGCTCATGGCTACATCACAATGCAATAATAGGTGATTCACAGACTCCCCACTTTTCTTACACATGTAGCACAAATCCAATACAATCAATCAGCATTTTCTTAGATTATCTAAGAAAAGAATCTTTCCTGGTGAAGCAGTCCATATAAAAAAAGAAGCTTTTAAGGGGGCCTTAGTCTTCCATATATTCTTCCATGGGAATGTTCTTGTAGTGTGTCTCATGAGGGACTTGTAGTATGACTGTACAGTAAAAATCCCCTTCTTGGATAGTGGTCATATAATCTTATCCGCTTCTCCAGTCAGTCTACAAGTATAACAAGTTGAAGAAATCTGTAAATGTGTCAATTTTTCAATCTTGGGCAACTCTAAGGAAAGTGATATTCCACTGAGAAGAGCCACTAGAGAGATCCATGAGCTCTGCTACAGAAACCTCCTTTCTTCGGGTGACATCGTATAGTGTTGGGCAGGCTTCTTTAAGGATTCGATCTCTGCACACCATAGGTCATTCCAAAATTTAATTCTAGAACCATCCCCAACTGCAAAATGTGTGTATCGATGAAGATTGGTACAGCCTCTTCTTATTTGTTTCTAAAGCCCCACCCCATGTGATCCGTTCACTTCATTCGAACACCATCCTCCCCACAGTCCACCATATTTTAACTCTACAATCGCCCTCCATTAAGCTCCCCCCTCTTCGTGGTATCTCCACAACCATTTACCCAATAAAAACTCGTTGAAGACCAACAAATTTCGAATTCCCAGCCCGCCTTCTCGTATTGGGGTGCAAAACGTAGCCCCAATTCACCAAATGGAACTTGAATTCTTCATCTATTTCCTCCCATAGGAAATCTCTTTGCAATTTCTCTATTCGGTGAACCACTTTGCATGGTGTTTGAAATAAAGATAAGAAGTAAGTCAGTAGGTTGGATAGAGTACTTTTATCATCGTAACTCCACCACCTTTGAACAAATAAATCATCTTCCAACTCGCTAGTTTACGCTCCATTTTTTCAACACTCCATCCCAAATAGACTACAATTTAAAGGAGGCATCCAATGGAAGATCGAGATACTTCATTGGAAAGGTGGAGACTTTGCATCCCAGAATATTGGCCAAGTTCAAAACACTTGGAACATTTCCAACCAGAACTAATTATGACTTGGCGAGATTCAATTTCAAAGCCGAAGCCGTTTCAAAGCAAAGTAAAAGAGCCCACAAAGCTTGAATGTGATTATGACTAGCCCCACAAAAGATGAGTATCATCTGCAAATAAGAGGTAAATCATCTCGAGTGTGTCGATTCTTGCATCCCTACGACAAAGCCAGATAGAAATCCACCTTCCACAAGACCTGCGATCATTTTACTAAAAGCTTCCATTATGAAAACAAAGTGTAATGGAGATAGGGGATCACCTTGCCTCAAACCCCTCGAACTTCCAAAGAAACCCATTGGCATACCATTCACCAAGATAGAGAAACGTATGGTGGAGATGCAAAATTTGATCCAAGAGCACCATCTTGCTCCAAGTCCACACCTCTCAAGCGTGTGTAACAAAAAAATTCCAATTTACACAATCATATGCCTTCTTCATGTAAAGTTTTCATAATAATCCAAGTTCACCCGACTTGATGCGACTCTCCAAGCATTCACTGGTAATGAGAACCGAGTCAAGAATTTGCAGACCTCGTATGAATGCATTTTGGAGCTTGTATATGATCTTCTCCAATACCATACTCAATCTAAAAGCCAATACCTTTAAAGGATTTTGTAAATTCCACTCATCGAACGGAAGTCCTTAATATCCACCACCCCAAGCTTCTTTGGGATAAGAGCAATGAAAGTAGCATTTAAGCTTTTTCCAAAAATACCTCGTTCATGAAACTCATGGAAGAAGCTCATGATGTCATCTTAACTACCTCCCAACATGCCTAAAAGAAAGCCATAGCGAACCCATCATGACCCGAAGCTTTGTCACCGGCCATACTTCTCACCACCTTGCGAATCTCTACACCTCAAAAGGCCTCTCTAGCCAACTTGCTTCTTGTTGACCGATCGACTATAAAACAAGGCCATCCAAACAAGGTCTCCAAGAAAATTGTTCCGAAAGTAGTTGTGCATAGTAGTTGGTAATATGATCCATGATCTCAGACAAAATCGATGTAATCCTTCCATCTACCAACAAGGAATCAATGACATTGCATCTTCTATGCGAATTCTCCATGCGATGGAAGAACTTGGTGCATTTATCCCCTTCTTTTAGACATAAAGCCCTCGATTTTGGTCTCCATGAGATCTCTTCCATTAAAGCCATCCTTTCAATATCCGAGGTGACTTGCTTTTTGCAAGCCTTTTCTTCTTCTGAAAGCCCCCTTTCCTCCACGTCTTCCAAACCCTGTAATTCGTTGAGGAGGGACTTCTTCTGTGTTCCACATTCCCAAACATTTGTTCATTTCACTTCTTCAAGTCCTCCTTGAGAGCCTTTAACTTACAAGCCAGCACATAACTCGGGTTGCCCTGTATGAGATAGGAAGACCACCATTGTCTAACTCGCTCAGCGAAGCCTTCTGATTTCAACCACATATTCTCAAACTTGAAATATAATTTACCTCCCCGTATGCCTCCACAGTCAATGAGAATGAGGAAGTGATCCAAACATAACCTTGGAAGCCGTTTTTGGATTAAATCCGAAAAATGTGCTTCCCAATTGAGCGAAATGAGGAATATATCAAGTCTTGACCAAGCTGGATGTAACCCCCCAATGGAAGGCCCAAGCCACATGACCTATACTCTAAAAAGACTAGTCAATGATACAATTGGAGCCACATTGGAACTTTTATAAAGAGCAAGAACTTTTCCTTCCCAAGTAATGTGAAATCTCATACACCACCTACCATTTTCCTTATCATATGGGGTATCACACTGGCTGTTCTCTATCACTGGACCATGTGAATGTGCCACCCACTAGAGGACTGTCCAGAAGATCTTGCTCATAAACAAAGTCTGAAAAATTCGTCATTGCTGAGCTAGAACTAGGACCTCCTAGTCATTCGCCTAGGAAGCGAATGACGTTAAAATCTCCCTCCCCAATACACCAAGGAAGGCTCCATAAGCTACAAACACCAACCAATTCATCCCACACGCCTCTTCTCTCAGTATTAGTATTGGGACCATAAACACAAGCAAAGGACCATTGATAACCATCTTCCACATTTGTGAAAGAAGTAGCCATCGTATATTCCCCCACACACTCATCCATTTTTTCCACCACCCTTTTATCCCACATTACCAAGATGCCTCCCGAAGCCCCTTAGACAGCAAATAAGACCACCCCACATGACAACAATTCCACAAACTCCATATGATGTTATGGGAGATGAGTTCCAATGATCATCAGCTCCAATATTCTTACTTGCTACTACCTCCGCCAGCTGGAACGCCCCCTCATTATCATTGTGTTTCACTATTCAAAGACTCTGGGCTTTAATATAACCAAGGTGCCAGCATCGGTTTGGTTGTCACCCTTAGAACTTGCCCCCCCCCCCCCATTGACATCTCAGTGTCCACTTGAGGCTCTTGTGCAACCACAACAGCTATAGGACTTGACTTCCAACTGTGTCAGATAGGGTGTAAATCGGTCTAGTCCGGTCCGAGGGGGTGATAGATCGAAATTTTCGGTCCATCATTTTCCCAAACCGGACATGTAGCTATTTTTCGGTTCGGCCTAATTATTTTGTTATCTTGTTTCATCTTTTTTTTTCAAATAAATTAATAAAAAATTGTTTAAATTACTAAAATTAAAATTATGTGAATTATTAATGTGAATTATATAACTAACTCGTTAAAAAAAATATTTAACTATAATTATATTTATGATATTTTTTTTTTGATAAGTAATAATCTTTATTGATGTGAATGAAATTAGGCGAAGCCCAAGTACACTGGAAATATACTAAGTGAGGCACCTAATTACATTCTAGTAGACTAGAAAGAAAATAAAAACTCATGAACATTCCCTCCCTTCAATACAATAGCAGAAAAACACTGGAAAATAGAGAATACAAAAAAGTTCCATATTTCCCCCATTGCACGCTCCTTGTTATTAAAGCACCTGTCATTCCTTTCCAACCATAAACACCACATTAAGCACGAAGGAATCATCCGCCACACGGCTGCTAGTTGGACACTACTATGAGGTCTGTTCCAGCATGCTAATAAATCCACCACACTCTTGGGCATAGCCCAACTTAGCCCAGCTCTACTAAGAATACCAGCCCAAAGCTCCCCAGCCACCTCACAATGTAAGAGCAAGTGATCTACCGATTCCCCACTCTTTTTACACATGTAGCACCACTCCGTGATCATCATACCTCATTTTCTTAAATTGTTAACCGTCAAGATCTTCCCAAGAGCAGCTGTCCAAGTAAAGAAAACAACTTTAGAAGGCACTAATACCTTCCATATACTCTTCCAAGGAAAGAAAGTGGGCTGTAGGGCTGTCAAAACCTTGTAGAAAGATTTAACAGTAAACTTTTCTTTCCTTGTGTGAGTCCACAACATACGGTCTCCCCCATTGGCCCCTAGCTTTGCTGAATACAAGTAGCTGTAAAAATCTGCCAGCTCTTCTAGTTCCCAGTCCTGAACATTTCTTGTAAAAGTGACATTCCAAGTGACCATCCCATTGGCACGACATAGAACTTCTGAAACTGGGGCTTGCTGATTTCCAGCCAAATTAAAAACAACTGGGAAAGCCAAACAAAGAGGGCTCTCCCCACTCCATACATCGAACCAAAAGCGGATACGTGTTCCATCACCCACCTCAAACTTAAGATGTTTTTCAAAGGTATTCCACCCCTTCCTTATGAATTTCCACAGGCTTACTCCATAAGACCCCCTACCCTCCTTAGAGCACCATCCCCCCCACACACAACCATACTTATGATCAATAACCTCTCTCCACAGCGAATTCCCTTCCATATGATACCTCCACAACCACTTCCCTAAGAGTGCCTTGTTGAAAACACACAAATTTCGCACCCCTAACCCCCCATTCGCCAATGGACAGCTCACCCTTTGCCAACTCACAAGGTGAAGTTTGGATTCCTCCCCAATCCACCCCACAAAAAAACTCTAAACAACTTTTCCAACCGGTTTGCCACACCCACCGGTAATGGAAATAGAGAAAGTAAGTGGGAAGGTTGGAAAGAGTACTTTTGATAAGGGTTAATCTCCCCCCTTTCGATAGATATAGCCGCTTCCATCCTGAAAGTCGTTGCTCAACCTTCTCTACCACTCCATCCCAAATGCTCCTTGCTTTGAAAGACGCCCCCAAGGGGAGACCAAGATATTTCATAGGGAGAGAGGCAATTTTGCAACCTAGTAACTCCGCTAAAGAGGCTATATTGTTCACCTCCCCCACCTGAACCAACTCCGACTTCCCCAAGTTCACCTTGAGTCCCGAAACAGCTTCAAAACACAACAAAACTGCCCTTAAAGCTTGAATCTGGCCACTAACAGCATCACAAAAAATGAGCATATCATCTGCAAAAAGTAAATGAGAAATGGAACTGGTATTACTATTGCTTCCCACTGAAAAACCAGCAAGAAATCCCCCCCTTACAGCTACTTCCACCATATGACTCAATGCCTCCATTACAATAACAAAAAGGAATGGGGATAGCGGATCCCCTTGTCTCAAACCCCTGGAAGAATGAAAAAAACCACAAGGACTTCCATTGACTAGTACCGAGAATCGAGCGGTTGAGACGCAATGCTTAATCCATTCACACCATCTATCCCCAAAACCACATCGTCTAAGCATATAAAAGAGAAAAATCCCAACACACATGGTCATAAGCTTTCTCCATATCGAGCTTGCAAAGGACCCCCGGGATGCCCTCTCTCAACCGACTGTCCAAGCACTCATTTGCTATCAAAACTGAATCCAGAATTTGCCGACCCCTTACAAATGCATTTTGAGGTTTGGAAATGAGTTTGTCCATGACCAAACTCATACGATTAGCTAACACCTTTGATATGATTTTATATATCCCACCTACCAAACTAATAGGCCGGAAATCTTTCAATTCATATGCACCGACTATTTTCGGAATGAGAGCAATGAAAGTGGCGTTTAGTGACTTCTCAAACTTTTGACTAATATGAAAAGCATGAAAAATCTGCATCACTTCCTCCTTCACTATGTCCCAACTCTCTTGAAAGAAAGCCATAGAGAAGCCATCCGGACCCGGTGCTTTGTCTCTACATATACTTTTCACCACGAGATGCACCTCCTCTTCATCAAACGGCCTCTCCAACCAACCTGCTACATCCAAATCCAGCTGAGCAAAGGGTAAACCATCTAGTTTGGGACGCCATTCTTCTTTTTCAGCAAGGAGATCCTCATAATACTGCACTATGTGGTCTTGGATTTCTTTGGAAGAATGTAACACATTTGAACCGGAATGGAGTACTTCAATAACATTGTTGCGCCTATGTGAGTTAGCCACCTTGTGAAAAAACTTATACATTTATCCCCCTCCTTCAACCAAATTGCCCTTGATTTTTGCCTCCAAGATATTTCTTCTAACAACAAAACTTTCTCAATTTCGGTCACCACCACTTTCTTCTGTAATAAAGAATCCGCATTAACTACCCCTTCCTCCAAAGCCTGCAACTCATCCCAAAGGATATTTTTCTGCACTTCCGTATGTCTAAATTCTTCTACGTTCCACTTCTTCAAGTCATACTTGAGGGCTTTAAGTTTACCCGCCACTATGAAACTAGGGGTACCCTCAAAAGAATAATTGTCCCACCAAGCCCTTACCTTGTCCGCAAATCCTTCCACTTCCAACCACATATTCTCAAATTTGAAGGAATGTCTACCCCCACGAATTCCACCACAATCAAGCAAAATTGGGAAATGATCGGAGCAAACACGTGGCAGCCTTTTCTGACGTAGATCCGGAAAGTGAGTCTCCCAAGAAGAGGAGACTAGAAATCTGTCCAGCCGAGACCCCCCTCGGCTATTGGACCAAGTGTAGGCCCCCCTAACCAGCGGAAGATCCACAAGATTCAGATCAAAGATCAACTCTGAGAAGGCTTCCATTGCCCCAGAAGACGTAGAGGCCCTTGCCCTCTCACTAGGGAACCAAACAATATTAAAATCTCTGCAAAAAACTCAGGGTAAATCCCATAGGGATTGAAGACCTGCCAATTCCTCCCACAAAAAGTTTCTATCTCTATCTATATTGGGCCCATACACACCTGCTAATGCCCACCTCCACCCATCCGCAATGTTCCTAAAAGATACAGCCATTGTGAATGCCCCCATGCAATCCTCTACCATCTCCACCACTCGCTTATCTCACATTACCAACACACCTCCCAAAGCCCCCGATGAAGCTAAAAAACACCACCCCACAAGCTACGAATTATGTATCTATCAACACCACACAACTTAGTCTCTTGAAGACATACAATGTCAACCTTCCAACTACGAATGAAGGATCTAATACAGAGACGTTTATTCACGTCATTGATCTCCCTTACATTCCAAGAAAGAATTTTAGGCTTCATTAAAAAACAAAGTCCCCTTACCCTTCAACCTCTCCCTCCCCACACTTCCCTCCTTGTTATCGTAATGAATAGAGCATTTGAGACATTTCAACTCTCGGTCCCGTTTCACTGCTGATTTTAGAGTTGTAGGTCTCCCTGCCTCCATCGCAATCAAAAGGGCTTTAAACTGATCTTCATACCCAGCAAACAAGATTCCCACACACTCTTGAACTTCCTCTACTTTTTTTAACAGCCAATCTTCTGTTATATTGTACACTGGCTTTGGAAAAATAATGCGTAACGGGATAAGACTTTCCAACTCATCCTTATCATCCTCAATGCCGCTGCCCATAAGCTGATCCATTAGTTGAACCATAGAGTCAGCCTCCTTCAACACCACTGAAGATGACCCAGTACCCCCATCAATCCCCCCTTCCATATCCACTAACCACAACTCCCGAGTGTTAAACCCCTCATCCACCTCCCCATCCTCCAAAATTTTCTCAAAAAGCCCAACTTTTTCGACCTCCATAGCCTCCAGAGCCCCCTCAAGCCACTTCCGCCGCCATGGGCATTACCTGAACTGCACCTGAACATTCGCCGGTGGTCGGCGGCGTGTTCTGTGCATTCCCCGACGCCGCAGGGGCATCGGCGACCTCCGTCGCACCCAACTGTGCAGGTCCTGAGACTGGATCCGCGTCCATCTCCCCTGAAGCGTCACTCCCCAGTGGACTAAACTGCTGCAATGATGTCAGAGAGACATCGGAGACCTCCGTCGCGCCTATCTGTGCAAGTCCCGATGATTGGACACCTCGGCAACCTCCGTCGACCTCCATCGCATCTTTCTCCTCTGTTTCTCGGAGTGCTGCCAATGATTACAGCACCCCAATGTCAACGGAATGCCCGCCCCCTCTGACGGCAACCCCTGGTCCATTGTCGGCAGTGGGTGTTGAGACCCACCCGACAACGATGGAGTTTCGGCACTTGGAGGCCGACGTCTCCAAGCTATCCCCGCGGCCTGCCGCTTGACAAGCTGGGCCTGTTGAGCCACGCAGGAGGCCTTACGGGCCTGCTGGACATTCACTAGCCCATAGGCAGAGATCCCTTTCCCTTTAGAACTAGGCCCTTCTGCCTGACCCAAGCCCAACTCCCTCCACCCCCCTCCTCAACGCTGCGTTTCACTAACTCCATGTTCCTCTGCAGAATACAAATTTGAGTCTGCATTTCTGACAAGAGACGAACCATGCTTTCCTTGTCAAGTCTGTCACGTCCCCTGCCATCCTCCCCACTCCTCTACACCCTAACCAAACCACCATCCCTCCCACGCATGTCAAAGCTAGAGCCCAGTCTAACAGTACCTCGAGCAATGTCCAGGTAGCTCGGTTTCTGTAAAGCTACCATGCTGCCGCTAGAGTGATGAGGCAGCACTGCCGTCGACCCTGGAAGGACCTCCCCAAGACCTCCATCAACCTCCTCCATCCCGCTCCCTCACAGTCCTCAGGAATAAAAATACAGTTCCGACGACCCCCTGTTTATATTCCATCAATGCCATGAATGCTCCTTGAGGGTTGGAACATCGTTGAGCTATAAAGCCCCTATCTCCTTCCCGATGAGCTGTGTAGAACTCTCTTTTCCTTACCTTCAATCAGTCATCCAGTGCCTTAATAAACCAACTTGTTGCAGTTGATCCCAAGTGTAGTTTTTTTACAAACTTCCAACCACGTTCAGTGATGATCACCCCAGAACCATCTCTCACCACCACAAAAGACTTAAGTTCAATGTTAACAACATTCGAATCTACCATCTTCCTATCCAATGAAGATGGATAGCAATCTACCATCTCTTTTCCGACATTCTTCCTGGAACTTTGTTGATTATCTCTACGCATGGGAAAACTGGAAATGTCTACTTCCTCCTCAATAGCCATGTGTTTTGCAACAGCAAGTTCAACTTCACTAGAACGCACACCATATGCGGTACCAGCAATGGAGCACTTCAGAAAATCCACCTAATTGCAGGTCAAAGTGCCTATTTTGTCAGAGAGGATCGTGTCAACCTGGTCAAATCTTTTATGATATTAATAGTTATTACTTACTAACTTAGACTTTATTCTTTAGTATACATAATTATGAATAATTTCATACATTTTATATATGATTAATGAATATTAAATAATTTCATTGTACATTATAGATGTATTAACTATTTACATATTATGACAAATTATCATATGATGTATAATTTATTATTAATTGATAGCATATATTATTTTATATTTTATATAGCCAATAATAATATATTAGATAAAAATTACATCATTAATTTATATAATCATTATATCAAAATAATATATTAAATTATTAAAAATATTTTTAAAATATATATATGGGTCCTGGTCCGGTCCAAAATTTATAGACCCCAGGACCGAACAAAATTTCTTCGGTCCACAATTTGTGGGACTGAGACCGACCAGTCTCAACTTCAGTCCATACCGAACAAAATAAAATTTCTTCGATCCACAATTTGTGGGACTGACACTAACCGGTCTCAACTTCAGTCCATACCGAACCAAACAAAATTTCTTCGGTCCACAATTTGTGGGACCGACACCGACCGATCTCAACTTTAGTCCATACCAGACCGAACTGAACCATTCAATCCAATTGGTTTTTTCCGACCTGACTCAAAGTCCTTACACCCCCAGTGTCAAAGAAGGTCGCCAGCTCACTCTGGTCCTCTTCCTCTGTCCAGGAGCCCTTCATACGTTTGAAATGGACATTTTCAGCTTCTAACACCATCGTCAACCAAAGGGCCACCACCAGGTGGCCTGGTCCAGGTGGTAGGTTTTGTTACATTACTCGCAAGCCCCTCATACATCCGAAACAAGTAGTCTCGGCTTCGATCTTGATTGTCGGCATCAGCGTCAATTGAGGAGTAAGGTTGCAAATTACATCGTGGTTTAAGTTGAGTTTTGAATATTTTTCCAAATAAAAATCACCACGTCATGAAACAACAATTTTTTGTTGATAGATTATAAAATGTGGATTCCAACCTTGAAAAATTATATACTTGTTAGGAGTAAATTCAATACAATAAGACTTCTATCTATTAACTGACAATAAATACGAGTAAACAAGCCAAAAAATCGTGTAATAATATTTAAAAAAATAAGCAAATATATAAAATAATATCGGGTTAAAAAAAGAAGATAAAACAAAGCATATCTGATCTTAAGGTATATATGAGAATAAAGCGGTATATATGAGAATAAAGTTGCATCCACATTTATTCCCTCAATTGCCAATTAACTATCTCTATCTTAGAGCTATTAGTACTAAAATTGAACCCTCCTCAGCACCTTTAAATCAATTCACTTACGAACAAATTAAGCATGCACTTATTTTTTTATAACTAAGATAATTACTAATAAGGGTGAAGGTGCAACCCAAGTAAACAGATACTACACAACAAAATTAGCATGCAACTATGAATATATACTTAACAAGCAAAATAAAAATTGCAATAAAATAATCACGCCAACAGAACCTAATAGTCATATACTACGATTAACATATCAAATAAGGGTTGACTGTCATATATGGTATTACGAGAACACAGCTTGATTCAATCAAAGTTTGCACAATAGTGGGGGGTAAAATGCCAAAGAAAGCACGATAGCACTATAGCATATATTTTCGAGTTATTAAAAAAAAATTTGATAAGTAATTACCTCCCCGTGCCCATTTGAAAATGAGCTTTCACCTTCTAGTAATGGTGATAAGATGGACTGCACATCAGATGGTGCTTTGTCAATATCCTCAAATACAACCCAAAATCCATTTTGGACCGCCTGTGGAAAAGAAAAATTAACGATCTTACATAACCATGGATGAGCATACCCATAGTAGAAGTAAAATATAAAATATAAATGCTCTCTCCATCCCATATAGTTGGCTCTCAGTTCTATTTTAAGATTATAGTGTCCATATTAAAAATTAATGGACACCATATTAGTAACTTTCCACAAACTTCACTTTATTTGAAAAGTGAAGGTCTCTTTCTCATTCGTTTTGTTCAAGTTAGAAGTGTAATTTTGAGACTTAAAACCTTTTTATTCAGAAGACAGTGCATTAAAGATGTCCTTTGAACAAAATGGATTTTTTACACAAAAACAGTATGGGGATGAAAGGAGTATATAATTCAGCTTAAGCATACACGAATTCTCTAGAACAAACCAACCTGGGTAAGTGAACCGGGCTGCCATCTAAATTCACCCGGTTGCTCTGTACAAACATAACTTCCCAATAATGTTTTACCATCGATTTGATCATCCATTTGGATGCACAGAACTGTGGAACAAAAAGTTTCAAAAAAGAGTAAAGAACAAAAATTTATCAATTAAAGACACCAAAAGAGGCCGCGAGAAAAGTGCGCCCACAGCGTTCAAGATTGAACAGCAAAACAATAAAGAATAGTGCATTCTAACTCAAAATGTAAAGTTGAGAACATAAAAAAAAATCAATGAAAGACATTGAAGAGCCAATTAAGAGTGACTCATGACCTTTTAGTAATAAAAACTTTTAAGAAATTTCCACCTGAATTTACCCGTGGATTACACCTCACTATCAAACTCCCTCATTTCATTTCCAAGCAAGTACCACAAAATGCATGAAGAGCTTATTCTCCATTCCATTATGCTACCTGCACATCTTTTATGTTTGCTATACTCGTAACGAACAACCACCTATACTATTGACCATCCAACAAATAAAGGTGCTGGTTTTACTTTTTTTTATATCTAACATATCTTATTAAGAGAACAAAGGGGAGCAGCCCAAGTACACAATATTTAAAATTAAGTGCAAGTACACAAGATATAACTAAGAGAAAATGTCGAGCTGAAGACGAGAATAACTCTAAAAATTTAAGTTAATTGGAGGATTGGGGGCTACCGGAAACAAAACCCATCCGTAAAAGAAGGGAATTTTTAATTCTATCACTTTCCTCTCTCTATCAGTCTATCTTCAAAGTAGACACACCACTTAGCAAAAAGGTGGCGTGGTGTCTGAAAGTTCCTACATTTTAAATAGGTATTGTCAACAAAAGTTAAAAAAGAAAAAATATGTGACATTGTAACACTATATGTTGGGAATGTACCTATGTATACAAAGTAATATGTAAACACTGGGATACAACAATACAACCTAATAGTCAAAGGACAGTTTTGGGATGGGCTATAGACTCAAACATCCCGAATTCAATCCCGCACTAGCAGTTCCCCTGGATTACCTAATACATGGTTCTAACAATGGGGGTTGCATATCCGGAATTCACTCCCAAGTATGGATATGAAGGCCCTGCCATGGAGAGGTTCTGTGTCGTCAAAAGAACAACACAATATCCAATATCCATTATTGTTCTAAGAATATAATGTGCTTCAGCAGAGGTGCGCTCTTGTGGAGAAGTTACAAGACCTGAAAGGCGAGGAGGAGGCCAAAATTCTTTCTGAAACTGAAAAAACTAGCAAAAGTCAGGTAGTAGCGGAACTTGAAAGAGTAACTTTGATGGAGAAGATTTCATGGAGATAGAAATCAAGGGCGCTTTGGCTTAAGGAAGGGGATAAGTGCATGAAATCCTTTTATAGGATGGCTAATTCCCACAGGAGGAACAATGCTATTGATACACTGATAGTAGATGGGCAGTTTCTTCGGATCAGATGGTAATCAACAACCACAATGAACGAAATTATCAAAAACTCCAATCGGAAGAGCACAATTAGCGACCGAAAGTGAATGGTTTGTCTTTTTCTACATTAGACCATCAGAGTGCATGTTGGCTATAGAGCCATTTGAAGAAAAGGAAGTGTGTAGCATAATCAGAGGTATGGCAAGTGACAAGGCTCCCGGTCCAGACAGCTTTACTTTTGGCTTCTTTCAAGCTTGTTGGGAGGTGGTCAAGGAGGATCTTATGCAAGTTTTTCATAAATTTCATATTGACGCTAGATTTGAAAAGAGTAGTAACACCCCCTTTCTAGCCCTCATTCCCAAAAAAGTGGGGTCTAGGGATGTGAAAGACTATCACCCCATTAGTCTTGTGAATTGGGTGTATAAGATTATGTCCAAAGTGCTAGCGAATAAATTGAGCTCGGTGGTGGAAAAACTAATCTCAAAGCCGCAAAATGCGTTTGTCGAAGGTAGACAAATCCTTGATTCGGTACTTGTTGCAAATGAGGTTTTGAACTGTTGATTGAAGTCTAGAGAACTTGGGTAACTTTGTAAGCTAGACATAGAGAAAACTTATGACCATGTCAACTGGCAATTCTTACCTTACTTACTTGACAAATGTGGTTTTGGGGGGAAATGGCTGAAATGGATAGAATTTTGCATCTCTTCAGTTCGTTTCTCTATCCTGGTAAATGGTTCACCGGTGGGTTTCTTCAACTCCTCTCGCGGCATAAGGCAGGGAGACCCGCTTTCTCCTCTACTTTTTTTATTTCTCATGGAAGCTCTCAATAAGATGATTGAAGACCTGGTGGACAAGGGGTTATTACTCTATGGATTTCCGATGGGGAATGGCGAGCTTAACATTTCGCACCTGCTATTTGCTGATGACACTCATCTTTTGTGGAGCACACCTTGGACACGTTCAAGCCTTAAGGGCGCTACTCCTTTGTTTTACAGCTGTTTCAGACCTGAGTATCAACCTTGCAAAATCCGAATTAGTGCCAGTAGGGGCTGTCCACGAAGCGGAGAATTTAGCTACTATCTTGGGGTAAAAGATATCTTCTTTACCTATGAAGTATCTTGGCTTACCTTTGGGTGCCTCCTTTAAATCTGAAAGGATTTAGAATGATGTGATCGAAAAGGTGGAGCGCAGATTGGCTAATTGGAAGAAGCTATACTTATCGAAAGGTGGTAGGCTGACTTTGATTAAAAGCACTCTTTCAAACTTACCCACCTATTTTTTGTCATTGTTCCCGCTTCCCACAAAGGTGGCTAACCACATTGAGAAGTTACAAGGAGATTTCTTGTGGAGTGGATTAGGGGAAGAGTTCAAACCCCACTTGTTTAATTAGTCAATGGTTTGTACCCCAATTTCTGGGGAAGGTTTGGGGATTTGCCACTTGACGAAATTCAATCAAGCTTTTTTGGATAAATGGTTGTGGAGGTACCAACACAAAAGGGAGGCCTTATGGAAGTCGGTTATTGATTCACAGTTCGGGGAGGCTTGGGGAGGATGGTGCTCGAATGAGGTACCAAATACGCATGGAGTGGTGTTGTGGAAATACATTAGGAGTCTTTGGGAGTCCTTTCGAGGACATGAACATTGTGTTGTGGGCGATGGCTCTCGTGTCAGTTTTTGGTTTGACAAATGGTGTGGTAACCATTGTCTCCAAGACACCTTCCCCACTATCTTTGAGCTTGTTAGAGAGAAAAATGCAGTGATTGCTGATCTTTTGGCCTTTTCAAATGGTTGCCCTCAATGGAATATTAATTTCATTAGGGCAGCCCAAAATTGGGAATTGGACAGCATCCTTGGATAAGATCCTTACTACAGATAATCTGAGGAAACGACAGGTAATTGTGCTGGATTGGTGTTGTATGTGTAAGAAGCATGGGGAATCAGTAGATCACCTGCTTTTACACTATGAGGTGGCCAGGTTCATATGGGATATTTTTTCTCAAGAATCGGATTGTCTTGGGTCATAATTCTTAGATTGGTGGATTTCCTAGCAAGTTGGAGAGGACTCCATGGCAATTCAAAGGTGGCGGCAATTTGGAGAATGGTCCCAATATATATGTGTTGGTGTATTTGGAAGGATAGAAATGTCAGATGCTTCGAAGATCAAGAGAGAACTATGGATGAGATAAAAGTTTTCTTTCTTAAGTCATTGTTTTTATGGGTAGGGTCCATAGTTTGTAACGGGCTAAGGGTCTATGACCTTCTACTTTCTATTTAACCTCTAGCTAGGTGTTCCTCATGTATAATTCCTGTGTACCTGGGTTTTGCCTATTTTTATGAATATAACTTCTCGATTACCTATCAAAAAAAATATAAAAAATCTTCAAGTCATTTATTTCATAGCTTCAGCATGTATAATTGTGGCCATAAACATAGTTTTGCGTTTAACATTTGCAACATATCAGCCAATTAACAATTAGGTGTTATGCAATGAAATTTGGCAAAACTTATCCCAGATTTCCATATGTAAATGAGTAGGACTACCATTATCCATTCATAAAATGGGATTAACACCTACAAGGTAAAGGATTTATAGATGTATTTAATCGTTTCCTTGTCATATACGTTTACATGGTAGGAAAAACAAGATTATGGGCATGCTCACAACATCAAACCTCTGCAAAGTTATATTTATAATGCCGTTGCTGAAGTTTTTATCTCCGTACACTTGAGAAAAAATGTCTTTTTTTTTTGTCGTTGGTAATTTTTTGCTAAGGGTTATCTACATCCTAGTCAATGCTCTCCATGAAACATGTAGTGATTGAGTCTAAGTTGTTTGAGGTGAGAAGGGATGGTCAATATGTTCTATTGTGTGGAAAAGGATGGAAAGTGGTGAAGAATATGAGAGTGGGGTTGGTAACAGCTCGGTGGTTTCACAGAGTTTTGGAAGGGTGTTTGAAGGCAGCGGGCAAGAAGTATTATTCTGCCCACAGGGATGGGGACAGGGGCTATATTGCGCAATGATGTTCCAACCCCAGAGATGCATATTTGGCATTGGTAGAATATGGAGGAGGGGGCGGCGGAGCTTCATCTTCATCCCAGAAGATAGAAATGGTGTGGGTTGGAGGAACTTAATGGCAGCATTGCAGGAAGTCGGTGGAGGTCGTGGTTCTGGTCTGAAGGTGAGGTCTGAGTTAACTCAGTCGTCATATGGGGAGCATCGTTCATCGTATAGGGAGGCACTAGAGGGGCTTCGAGACGTGAAGAGGGCTGAACTGGTAGGTGTGTCCAGGCCAGGCGATGTTGCATTTCTAGTAGGGGGTCAGAGGCGCGAAGGGGTAGACAGAGTTGTTGGTTCGTATAAGGAAATTATATTTGTCCTGTCAGTTATGGAAAGATAGATGGGTGAGCTGACTGATAAAGTTCAGTGGCTGAAACGATGTGTCTTGGGGCAGGAATTTGTGGGCCTCGATTTTAATCAATCAGGGACCTTTAGTGAAATGGGTCAGGGTCAGCCCAGAGGGCCCATTGAGGCACTGAAAGGGAAGGGGAAGGTCTTGTCTGGAGGGGAAGGGGAAGTGGGCCTAGGCGATGGGCCTCAGCCCATAGGGATGCAGCCTGGAGATGGAGGCCACATCTGGCGTAGGAAGTTGCAACCTGTGGTTGGCCCATCTGCAAGTGGGCCCAGGCCATCGTCGCCGACGAGGCCTCAGGTGACCTCGCCGCAGGCCATCGCTCCTTTGGTGGCAACCATGATGCTATCGGCGCCATCTACAGTGGACGATGAACCCTCACAAAAAGGTTTGATGGAGGTCGCCAATGGTGTACCTACTATCCAATCATTGGGACCTGCACAGAACGGTGCGACAGAGGTCGCTGACGTCCCCTTGACGTCATTGCAGCACTTTGTCCACTGGGGAGTGAAGTTTCAGGGGAGATGGTTGCGGATCCAGTATCGCAGACCATTCTCTCGTCGGGGAAGTTGGGGTGCGCACAGACCATGCCACCAGTCACCGCCGAATCTCCAGGCATAGCTCAGGCAATGCCCCTAGCGTTGGAAGTGGCAGAGGGGGTTTTGGAGGCACTAGAGGTCGAAAAAGATGGGTCCTTTGGGAAAATTTTGAAGGATGGGGAGTTGGATGAGGGGTGTATCACTCGGGAGCTATGGGTGGTGGATATGGAAGGGGGGATTGATGGGGGTCTTGGGTCATCATCAGTGGTGTTGAAGGAGGTTGACTCTATGGCTCAATCAGTGGATCAGCTTATGGTCAGCGGCATTGAGGGTGATAAGGATGAGTTGGAAAGCCCTACCCCGTTACGCACTATCACTCCAAAGCCAGTGTACAATTTAACAACCGATTGGTTGTTAAAAAAAGTAGAGGAAGCTCAAGAGTGTGTGGGAATTTCGTTTGCTAGGTATGAAGACCAGTTTAAGGCCCTTTGATTGCGATGGAGGCAAGGAGACCTACAGTTTTGAAATCAGCAGTGAAACGGGACCGAGAGTTGAAACATCTCAAAAGCTCTATTAATTACGATAACAAGGAGAGAAGTGTGGGGAGGGAAAGGTTGAAGGGTAAGAGGACTTCGTCATTTAATGAAGCCTAAAATTCTTTCTTGGAATGTAAGGGGATCAATGATATGAATAAACGTCTCTGCATTAGATCCCTCCTCCGTAGTTGGAAGGTTGACATTGTCTGCCTTCAAGAGACTAAGTTGTGTGGCGTTGATAGATATATAATTCGTAGCTTGTGGGGTTGCTCCTTTGTGGGGTGGTGTTATTTAGCTTCATCGGGGGCTTCGGGAGGTGTGTTGGTGATGTGGGATAAGAGAGTGGTGAAGATGGTCGAGGATTGCATGGGGGTGTTCTCAATGGTTGTATCTTCTAAGAACATTGAGGATGGGTGGCTGTGGGCATTAGCGGGTGTGTATGGGCCCAATGTAGATAGAGATAGAAGCTTTTTGTGGGAGTAAGGGGCAGAAATATATCCTTTGGGATGAGTTGCAGACTTTGGAGGAAGGGGTAGTTAATGCGGATTCTTTATTAAGGAAGAAAGTGGTGGTGACCAAAATTGAGAAAGTTTTGTTGTTGAAAGAAATATCTTGGAGGCAAAAATCAAGGGCACTTTGGTTGAAGGAGGGGAATAAATGCACTAAGTTCTTTCACAAGGTGGCTAATTCACATAGGCGCAACAATGCTATTGAAGTCCTCCATTCCGGTTCAAATGTGTTACATTCTTCCGAAGAAATCCAAGACCACATAGTGCAGTATTATGAGGATCTCCTTGCTGACAAAGAAGAATGGTGCCCCAAACTAGATGGTTTACCCTTTGATCAGATGGATTCGGATGTAACAGGTTGGTTGGAAAGGCCGTTTGATGAAGAGGAGGTGAATCTCGTAGTGAGAAGTATGTGTAGAGACAAAGCCCCGGGTCCGGATGGCTTTTCTATGGCATTCTTTCAAGAGAGTTGGGACGTAGTGAAGGAGGAAGTGATGCAGATTTTTCATGCTTTTAATTCTAATCAAAAGTTTGAGAAGTCACTAAATGCGACTTTCATTGCTCTCATTCCAAAAATAGTTGGTGCATATGAATTGAAAGACTTCCGGCCTATTAGTTTGGTAGGTGGGATATATAAAATTATATCAAAGGTGTTAGCTAATCGTATGAGTTTGGTGATGGACAAACTCATTTCCAAACCTCAAAATGCATTTGTAAGGGGTCGGCAAATCTTGGATTCAGTTTTGATAGCAAATGAGTGCTTGGATAGTCGATTAAGAGAATGCACCCTGGGGATTCTTTGCAAGCTCGACATGGAAAAAGCCTATGACCATGTGTGTTGGGATTTTCTCCTCTATATGCTTAGAAGATGTGGTTTCGAGGATAGTTGGTGTGAATGGATTAAACATTGGGTCTCGACCGCTCAGTTCTCGGTCTAGTCAATGGAAGACCACGTGGTTTTTTTCAATCTTCAAGGGGTTTGAGACAAGGGGACCCGCTATCTCCTTTCCTTTTTGTTATTGTAATGGAAGCATTGAGTCATATGGTGGAGGCCGCTGTAAAGGGGGGATTTCTTGCTGGTTTTCAATAGGCAGCAATAGTAATACCAGCTTCATTTCTCACCTACTATTTGCAAATGATACGCTCATTTTTTGTGATGCGGTCAGTGGCCAAATTCAAGCTTTAAGAGCAGTTTTGTTGTGTTTTGTAGCTGTTTCGAGACTCAAGGTGAACTTGGGGAAGTCGGAGTTGGTTCCGATGGGGGAGGTGAATAATATAGCCTCCTTAGCGGAGTTACTAGGTTGTAAAATTGCCTCTCTCCCTATGAAATATCTTGGACTCCCCTTGGGGACGTCTTTCAAAGCAAACAGTATTTGGGATGGAGTGGTAGAGAAGGTTGAGCAACGACTATCAGGCTAGAAGCGGCTATATCTATCGAAAGGGGAGAGATTAACCCTCATCAAAAGCACTCTTTCCAACCTTCCCACTTACTATCTTTTTCTATTTCCATTACCGGTGGGTGTGGCAAACCGGATAGAAAAGTTGTTTAGAGCTTTCTTGTGGCGTAGCATAGGGGAGGAATCCAAACTTCACCTTGCGAGTTGGCAAAGGGTGTGCTGTTCATTTGCGAATGGGAGGTTAGGGATGCGAAATTTGTGTGTATTTAACAAAACACTATTAGGGAAGTGGTTGTGGAGGTACCAAATGGAAGGGAACTCGCTGTGGAGAGAGGTTATTGATCATAAGTATGGTTGTGAGTGGGAGGGATGGTGCTCTAAAGAGGGTAGGGGGTCCTATGGAGTAAGCCTGTGGAAATTCATAAGGAACGGGTGGTACACCTTTGAAAAACATCTCAAGTTTGAGGTAGGTGATGGAACACGTACCCGTTTTTTGTTCGATGTATGTAGCACGGCATGGAGTGGTGCTACATGTGTAAAAAGAGTGGGGAATCGATAGATCACTTGCTCTTACATTGTGAGGTGGCTGGGGAGCTATGGGCTGGTATTCTTAGTAGAGCTGGGCTGAGTTAGGCTATGCCCAAGAGTGTGGTGGATCTATTAGCATGCTGGAATAGATCTCATAGTAGTGTCCAATTAGCAGCCGTGTGGCTGATGATTCCTTTGTGCTTAATGTGGTGTTTATAGTCAGAAAGGAATGACAGGTGCTTTAATAACAAGGAGCGCGCAATGGGGGAAATCTGGAATTTTTTTTGTATTCTCTATTTTCCAGTGGTTTTCTGCTATTGTATTGAAGGGAGGGAATGTTCATGAGTTTGTATCTTCTTTCTAGCCTACTAGAATGTAATTAAGTGTCTCACTTTGTATACTTCCTGTGTACTTGGGCATCGCCTAGTTTCATTCACATCAATAAAGATTATTACTTATCAAAAAAATATATATATAATCTCCTCTCAAAGTTTAATAGGGGTGTTTCTTTATTAGAATAATGTTAAAAAATTTGTTCTCTAAAACATCCATTTGTGAAGGATAATATAAACCAACATGCAATAGAAAAAATTATTCTAATTTACCAAACAGCTATAGTGGAAACTTTTCTTTTTTATAACTATGGTGGAAGCTTAGGAAGGGTTAAGTAAACCAAGAGGGTATATTAAGGAGGTGTTCAATTAAATCAGAGAAGGGGTAGAAAAGAAAGGAAATACCTTGGTTCCCACTATCCCGGGCCAACTTGTTGATAAGAGCTGATTTTCCAGCGCCAGCAGGACCATATAGAAGAACAGGCCACTTTTGACTCAAAGCCAACACAACCATCTCAAAACTTTTCTTCACAGCTGACGTTAAAACGAACAAATTTCCAAACGATTTATCAGCCCTGAAGATATATATATATATATATATATATACACACATATAAAAAGAAATGAATATAAATAAGAAAGCCAAAAGAACCATAGTCAGGTCAACAAACTATATAAAATGCTTTAGGTTCGAGAAAATACAATGAAATAATTAATTGCTTGACAAGAAAATAATAGACTGTTTCTTTTGATACAATATGTCCTACCATGTAGCAAGTCTTTTACTTCTAGATGGCAGTTCATGGAACCCTGAAGAGGAAATTGCCAAAGGACAAATTCCAGAAGGCTGGAGACAATTCTCTTCGCTGAAACCACTGCTTCTACTGGGAGAACTCAAACTATTTTGTACAGACTCCTCAATATACCACTCAGCCTTCTCCAATGATGTATCTTGACAAAACTCCTCCCAGCTGAAAATGGCAACAGCAATATGAACATATGTGACTGCAAATTCATTAAATTTTTATTAGATAAACAACATTTTGTTCAGAGGGGTGAACAAAACCAACCGCAATAAACATGTGAATGCTTCTTCAGTCTCAATACTGAAGTCTGCAGTTGGTCTGCAGCTCGTTTTCAGAATGACTGATAGAATTTGTATCCCACACCATCTAATATCTGCAATAAAAGTATCTGCATATCCAGCATTTCTGTTCAGGTGAAGATTGGAGGACTGCTTTACAAGATCCAGGAAGCAGGACCAATCCCAAAGTTTAGAAAAGATCTCCGAGTCCATGAGGAGGAGTCGGTAAGAAATACGAGCAGCATGCAATACAAAAGGTCCAACCTGATAAAACCAAATCAACATGATATAATGCAAAAAAAAAGAAAAAAAAATGGCCATGAATTTTTAAGAAGGGAAACTAGACACGTGTACTGCTCAAAATAATAATAAAAAACAACATTGAAAAAAAATACTTTCTTAATAATTCAGGAATTACGAACTCCACCACTTTACCATGCAATAGGTGATGTTTAATTGAGAAACAATGCGTGACAATAAACAAAAACATCATAGAGAAATAAATTATTGCAGATGGTTAGGACAGATGGGTGACATGCTATTGACAAACTCGTGTGAACAGACACGATTTTAAAAGCATCAACTCACAAAAATATTTTTCGGATAAGCAAACACATATTTCAAAATAACGCCAGAGGAACACAAATCCTGTATATAAAGAAACGAAGTATAGAAAAGTGTATAATCAAGAAAATCGACCAAATTGAAAGAAATCTAGCACAGAGACATGCCAATCACGATATCTCCCAGAAACACAAAAACAAACCATATATGTCAAAAAATCACAAAAATAGCCACAATCATAACTTCATAAGCTTCTTGACAAATTTACAGATCCTCTGAATTCACCAAGTGTCTAAAACAAAGTGGAAACAGCAGGACATGATTACCAGGTATGACCTAAACCATCCACCTCCACTCTCCAGCATCTCACTCTAGGTAGAAAAAAAGCTAGAGAATACACAGTAAAGTACCTAAAAAGGAGATGATGCAAATTTAAAAATTCAATAAGAAATTGTTTATTTACCTTATTACCACATTGCTCGAAACTTTTTCCTTCCATCAAAATTCGTTCAAAAGGAGATGGAGCAAATTTGAAATAACTTAATATGGACCTGCAGCAAATAACCAACACAGATCTTTACCAATATATATCTCAAGCATATAAGCATGACAACAGAGTACTGAAGCTGAAACCAAAACACCCTTTGAAGCCCATCCAATAGTATTCAGAAATGAAGGGAAGATGTTTGCTGAATGGGAAGATGTAATATGAGTGCAACCATAGGAAAATCATAAAGCTCAGAAATTATGTAGCTTAACTAATGCATAAATAACACGACCCCACATTATCTTGTACACAATACAACCTCTAGAATATAAAATTCCTAATAAACCCCAAGGGGTTGGCCCAAGTAGTGAAGGCCTTAGTCTTGGGGTATCACTCCCTTCAAGGTCCAAGGTTCAACACCTCATAAGTGCAAACAATCCTTTAGGGCCACACCTCCTGGTGAAAAACCAGTGATTTAACCAGTTCCATGTAGGGAAACTTCCGAGGGTGCAGTGCGTAGGACCGAGATTTACTCTGCAGGAGTGGGTCCGAAGGGCCCTGCCTTGGTGAGGTTTCCCGACATCAAAACAATAAAAAAAAAAATCCTAATAAAATTTTCAAGGACCCATCAAGATGACCATAAAAGGGAAGGGAAAAATCATCTCAAACGGTTAAGTATTAACAAACAAGGAGGGAAAAAAAAGTCAATGATTAAAAGAATTGGTAATAAATGACAAAGAGAAAAAAAAATGTATAACCACGCATGAGCCGCCTGCTTACCCCAATAAAAACGGACCCAAATCAAGGGCACGACAAGCCGCCAAACAAGCAAGCTCGTGAAGATCCAAACCCCTCCCAGATCGATTGTAGTGCTCGATTACGCTAGCAACTTCATTCAAAACTTTGTCGTCTTCAGCCTCCACTAATGTATTATTCGCATTGGACCTTAAATTCGGCACCATCCGAAGCAATGCCACAGCTTTATCCACAATCTTTCTGGCGATGGGCCGAAAGCACCCCATCAGAGGAATTGTATAGTTTGGATGCAGAAAAACCTCTGCCAGCACATTGACAACTTCCTCTTCAGTCAACGTATGTCCCTGTCCAAATCCAAATGTAAAAAACCCATCGAAATTGATATGTTCAATTAGTTCTCTGTTAGTTTCTCTGAAACAAAAGGCATATATGAACAAAACCTTCTACTTCCATATTTCAAAATTCTCAAATTCGCAGCAACAGCAACAAAACTAAATTTACTTCCTTAAACCCCAACTTAGTTATATGCAACACTTAATCCAAACCAAATCCGAGTCATTCATCGTCTTATTTTCGTTACCAAACACCGCTTCAGGAATCAAAAGTAAAATCCTGCAAGAGTTCCAATTTTTTAAATTTAATTTTCTCAGAAACCAAACAAAGACAATACCTTTTTTACGACAGAATCAAACTGCGGAAAAGATAGAAGCTTTGGGCACCGAGAAATAAATCTTTCTAGTGAGGATTGAAGATTGAAACTCCCATCCATGGCCATCTCTTATACTGTCACGCCCGTTCCCGGGGAGGGGGAGATAAGGTGAGGGAAGCGAGGGACAGAGGCGCTGCCCAACAGAGAGGACAAAGCGGCGTGGGTGAGAGAAGATGGAGGGGGAACTTTATGGCTACTGGGCGCTGGACGGGGAGGAGCGTGTGACAAGAAAGGGTTTTAGGGGGTTTTTGTTTATCAAAATGACGTTCGTTTTGATATTTTTTTTTTTTTTTTTTTCTGTATGGGTTTAGAACTGACTTGGGCCTATGGCTTTCAAACGGGCCGGTCATGACACGCACTTTGCGGTAATTCAAAACGAACCAAAAGCGATTTAAGAATACTGTATGGGTTTAGAGGGAGGGCGGTGTGTAAAACACTGTATATCAATTTACAACCCAAAAGCGATTTAAGAATAAGTTTAGATAAAGAGTTCAGATGAGATGAGATATTTTGTTAAAAATTAAATTAAATATTATTAAATATAATTTTTAAGTATTATTTTTATTTTATGATTTGAAAAGTTAAATTATTTATTATATTTTTATATGAAAATTTGAAAAAATTGTGATGATAAAATGAGAATAGATGAAATGAGATATTTTGTATATCTAAATCCACCCTTCACCGACATGAGACCAATAATAAGTTCTTAGACCATAATAAGGGGTTTAAAGGTTGAGCTTCATCATCTGAAACTCATGACTCGTGTAGTCCTCTTCACGGGGCATTATCAGGTAGTACCATGTAATTTATTAAAAAAAAATACATATTCAAATTAAAAGGCGTCTGGAAATATAAAAAGAGTAAGACTGAATTTTAAATTTTCTATTCTTTTTCTGTTTGTATTTTAAATTTTTGTAATAAACCACTTAAACATCAAATAGTGGTACTGCGTTAAAAATGCCATGTGAGTGGTAAGCTTTACGTGCCAAAGTAACATTATCTTTTGGGGTTTCTTTAGGATTTTAAGGGTTTAATGTGTTAGGATCTTAAGGGTTTAATGTGTTTTGTTTGTAAAATCAAGAGTGCATATATGTATGTATGTATCGTCGAGCTACTACCGCCTTTAATAGATCGTTGAAGTTTAGAGTATTAATATTGATCTATGCATATGCATATGCAAAATTACCTTTTTTACATATCCATTTTGACATTCAAGAAAAACTTCTAAATTAGTTTATGCATATTTGAAACAAAATAATAATAAAATATTATATTATTAATTTTTTTATATATATTTTACAATTAGCATCTACTATATACATTTGACATTAGTAATAATACAAATACAATAATAAAAAATCTAATTTTTTTATATATTATATTAAAAATATAATAAAATGAAAAAAACATATAATATATTATAATAATAAAATGAATGTGCGGGTGAATGTTTGTTGTGTTGTTGAATGAGGGAGAAGATGAAAGGATTGTGAGAGAGAGAGTGTGGGAGGAGAGAGAAATAATGATTAAAATATATTTTGTAGAGTGAATAATAACTCTTCAAATTTAGATAAATATTGTTCATAATTAGCTAAATATATAGATATGCATAAGCCAATATAAATAAACTTAAGGTCATATTAAGTAAATATGACTTTATATATATATATATATGTATAGACCAACGTGGATGTTCTTACCAATATACATGGCATTCCGTTTGACATGCCACACCGCTAGTTCTAAAAAGGACAATATTAAGATGACTCTTAAACGTGCCCACCAAATATAACTATAGTGTAATTACAATTTTTTTTTCTTTTTTTCTTTCAAACATTTGTAAACATTTTTAAAAAATAAAAAAATACACATATTCTCTAATAGTTATTTACTTAACCAATAAGAAATAAAATAAAATAAACTAGTAGACATATTTAGGTCTTGTTTGGATTCAAAAAGCATCTCAATTCATCTAATATAATTATTACAATTTTCTCAAATTTTCAAATAAAATACAATAAACAATTAAACTTTTTTCAAATCTCAAAACAAAAATAATATTAAAAATAATATTCTAACAATATTTTATTCAACTTTTATCTTATCTCATTACATCATATCTCATATCATTTTAAATAACATATTTGTGAGTCGCATATTCCTTAAAAAAAAAAACAAAGAAACAACACAAAATCGAGTGGGAGACAATTGCTATGCCAGGAATGGTTCCCTTCTTCAGCCTCTTCCAAGAGATATCTCCCTAATTACTCTCTCGAATCTCACATTTCATGTTTTTTCTCTATTGAATCGGTGCAATATCTCTCCCCATCTTGCACGTCGAATGATTAATTTTAGGGTTAATTCTCTTCCCAATCTTGTGCCCAGTTTCTCTCCCCATCTTTCGTAGATACACTTAGATATTTGTTTGGATTATGATCGATACTTGTGCTTAGTTTCTTGATGGCGTCGTTGTACATTTTTTTTCCAAAAAGAACTTCATCTACCTCTCGCTCACATGTGATTTTTGTTTGTTTAATTTTTACTCCAATTCTTCTATATAAAATTGCCAGTGCAAAACCAGCATGAAACCGACTGACGTCAGCTGATAATTAAAAAGAATAAAAAAGGGGGAAAAACGAATAAAATGTGGAGAAAGGGAGGGAAACGGAAACAAAAAGAAGCCGAAGCCCCTTGCTCGAGTTGAATCCAGAGACACATTCTCGGAAGGATTCCGTCTATCGTCATTGCCACCGTCGACTAAAGAACCGGTTGTTGCGGTCGCCATTCGTCATATATTTCGGATCTGAGCCGATGTCAACGTGGGTCTGCTCTTGATTTCCAGATTTGCTTCTTCCATTGCATAACGACAGAGTATTTCTTTCTCTTGTTTTAAATTTGATTTTCTGTTGTTCTTCACACATTCTCATGTATATGTCTTTTACAGGTGAGTATGTTCCTTTTGGATTCATGTACCCACTCTTTTGTTTGAGTTTCTCCTGACAAATAAAATACTTTGCGATTGTTGCACTTTTTGTTTACTAAAATGTTTTTGCTTATAAAACCATTTTAGACCATGATTGGTTATTCAGAATACTAGTCACAAGAATTACTTCAGAATCCACTGGTCGCTCATTCGAACAAGTCCAAAAAGATATTGATAGGGATCGATACATGTCCCCTATAGAAGCAGTTGAATATTGAATAATCGATGGAGTTATCGATAGGGATAGCATTATTCCTCTAATGCCTGTGCCAGAAAGGGTGAAATCAAGATTGAATTATGAGGAAATTAGTAAAGATCCAATGAAGTTCTTGACACCTGATGTTCCAAACCATGAGATATATTAGATTTGGGTATATGTTATAGTTATAATACTTGAATTTGCTTTCAAGTAAACAAGTTTAGCTTTACTTTAAACAAGCCTTATGCTTTATGTCGGAGTTTTGGATTTTGCTTTTCGAAACCTACCTCTCTGTTTCTACCTTTCTGTTCATTATATATTTTTTATATTACTTCTCTTTACCAAACTCCCCAGGTATCTTGGATTCCAATCAATTCTCTGATTTTTTTAACAAGTTTTTGGAGATGAATAGATTCTTGGGTTCCCTGTGCTTTGAAGCCTTGTTGCATTCAAGAAGCCTGATATCTCTTTCACTACCAATATTCTTTGGAACCACCTGCAAGCCCCCAGCAAAGGTATTGTGCTTCTAAATCCATTTCTTTTAGTTATCTTATTTGCATTTAAGGTCTATCACTTACACCGTTGGTTTTCCCTCAAATTATGAATCAATAAGGCCAAAACACTTTAGTTCTTTGTGTAAAGAATGGAACCTTATAAATAGTATATACATTTGAGTAATATGAAGTAATTGTTTTAACTTTTAATTGATTGATTTATGTAGTGTTGGCTTGCCAATTACATTCCACATTCCAATGTAAATGATTTATATTGTCGGTTAATGTTTTTGTATTTTGGTTTTGGGGTCATAATTAGTTCCAAAACTGTTTTCATTGTATTTGTGATATTTCTTCACCTTAAACGAGAGTGTTTTCAATCAAGTGTGCTAAAAAAATGAAAAAAAAATCACATTCAAAATTGGGTGATCATTTTAAAGAATTATCATGATAAGATGTAAAATCATCCTAAACCAACAGCAAACAAGGAAAAAATATTATGATATGGGTAATATTGGTATTTGGCCCCCCATTTGGCAACCATATTTGCATCGTCACATATTCATGAATGAAATAAATATTAAATATTTATTTAAAATGAGATCCATTGTACTAGTTCATAGATTTTAATGTGGTTTGAGTTATACAACATTGCTATTAACAAGATGCATTTGTCTCCCTCTTATCGTGGAAAAATGAAAAGAGCATCCATCTACCCTAAGACCATCTAGCTCAATATTGTTGTTGACAATATTGCTGGGTTCATGGCTATTGGGAGCAAAATCAAAGACGAAAAGACTCTTTGAAATGGAGAAGACGAAGAGGTTGGCTTCGTGGGAAGACGAAGAGGCTGGCTTCATAGTGAAGACGATGGGAATGAAGAAGACAAAGAGAATCAAAGACAACGGGAATGGGGATGAGGGTTTCGACTAGGATGGAGGGGGATGATGGAGGGGATTCAACCGTTTTTTAATTAAATTATAACGACACTGTTTTTGAAACCTGCCACGTAGGACACGGTAAAGCCGAGGTTCCCTAAACCAGTTGTAAGTAAAAATTTTGAAATTTTATTGTGTACACTGTACAGTAACCAATTACGACACAAACATCGTCTCAAAACTGAAGTAATTATCTCTTTGCTTTAAAAATTACCTCCTAGATTATTAAAAATTATAACATATTATTTTCTTTAAAGGTCGCTGCTAGGTCCATTAGCGAGCCTTTCTACTGATAGCAGTTTGCATTTTATTTTTTTTTTCTAAGTATTTTTGAAATCTTTTTAAATATTTTTTTAAAAAAATCACAAACTCATTACAAAATAAATGATATTTGTAGTCATGGAGTGCGCAAGTGCTGTGCAATCCCTTTGAAAAAATTGAGTAAATACAGGATTCACATAAAAAATTAATTTTTTAATAGTAGACTCTACTCTTTTTCAAAACGATTGCACGGCCCTTGTACACTCCATGACTGTATGTAGCTACGCTCTCATTAAAAAACACTTTCTTAACTATTAAGTAAAAAACAAAAACAAAAACAAAAAAAAACCACAATTCGGTAGAAATTCTCAGTACACATGCTTGGTAGCTTGATCATTTTCATTCTTTAAAAATGCCTAAAATATTTTAAAAATGTATCCACGTTAAATTAAACTAAATAATTTTGTTACTAAAATATAAAAAGTTATAATATATTATTATCTCTGTTTAAAAAAGTCCAAAGTTTTTCAAAAAAGTATTAATGTTAAATTAATTTATTTTACTAAAATATTAAAAATTATAATGTATTATTTATCAGATTAGAAAAGTCCAAAATTTTTCAAAAAAAGTATTCATGTTACATTAAAATATTCTTACTAAAATATTATTTTTATTTTTTCTTGTTACCACTTTTTAATTTATTTGGAGAATACTATGTACGGGTGGGAAGCGCACCCCACTGCCCTGCTCCCGTCAACCATATGCGGGGCTGAGGAAGGAAGTGACGGATGGGGTGTCCGCCCTTGCCCCCACCTCCCAGTTGCTGGGGCGAAATGTATCTAAGAATATTTTAGAACATTTGTGTTGCCAAACAAACCTTTAATCAACTTCTTTTTTTAGGAAAACAATAGTTAATTAATAATGCGACAATAATACAATAGGACAATAATACAATAGGACAAGTGTACAATGATGAGTCTTCAGTAAATGAAATTAGGTCAACAATTTTCTTAGAACATTTAATTATAATGATTATGCTACCATGCTCGAATCGTGTGCCCCAAAGTGTACCGATAAGTGCATTTTTTTACAAATGCTTTCAAAAAAACAAATGCACTTATCGGTACACTTGGGGGCACACGATTTGAGCAACCTAGCACTATTCTAATTATAAATTGAAAAATAGTAAAGTACTTAGAATCCAACAATATGATCGAGGATTGTCAACTTTACTTGGAGTTTAAAAGCTCATTGAAACCCATTATAAAATGAGCCCCTCGTAAAGTTATCTAATCGATAGTATCCATCATTTTCCTTAGAAGTCTCTCGATAGAATATCCCTATACTATGTTTGTTAAGAGCAAGAGAGTTGCTAATGCCAAACATGGTTGTTTCATCGACAACATTTACCAAATCCCACCTCAACAATTCTCCAAATAAAATTCTATTGTGTTCGGGAATAAATAATAATAAGCCGCTCAGTTATGGATATGGAGAATAGAGACTGAATTGCACGGATTGCAAATCTATATGGTCTTTTTGGGGATTGAAACTAGAAGAGCCTTAGAAAAGAGAAAAGGGAAAAGAGTTTGTGCTATTTCTGTAATGAGAAATGGAATTCAAGCCATTAATGTAAAAATGCAAGAATTTATGTGATGGAGGCGATGAAACTTTTTCAAGAGGACGAGTTGGTTGGGAATGAAGAAGTGGAGGTGATTGAAGCATTTGGCGACTGGCAGTGGCAATCATGAGGGTGAAATTCCTAAACTCTCACTTTATGCCATTGCTAGCTCCTTTAGTCCAAGAACAATGAGAGTAAAGGGTCAAGTTCATGGCTATCTTGTTGTTATATTAGTGGATACAATAAGTACTCATAACTTCTTGGATCCAATGATTGCAAGAAAAGCTAGAATGCAGATAGGTAGTAAAGAGCATATTGAGGTGCCAGTGGCTACTAGGGAAAGAATAAGAAGTGAAGGGAAGGTTGAGGAAATGGATTTTCAAGTGCAAGGAAATGTATTTGCTATTGAATTTTTCGTACTCACCTTAGAAGGTTGTGATGTAGTATTGGGAATGCAATGGTTAAGGACTCCATGGCCAATATTGTGGGATTTTAATAATCTAACTATGTCTTTTGACAATAACAAAAAACATGTGATGCTGAGGGGTATAACTCTAAGTAGGTATAAGATGGTAGAAGATGTACAAATTTGTCAATTGACTATTGTGGAAAAAATGCTTTTACAGATTCTATCACAATAACAAAATAAAGAAGCAATGAAGGTTGACCTCGATATAGAAGCTGTTTTACTTGAGTATGGAAGGTATTTGAAGAGCCAAAAGGGCTACCACCTACAAGAAGCAAGGATCACCAGATCAATCTCAAATAGGGGACAATACTAGTGACTTTGAGGCCTTACATGTATCTCTTTTATATAAAAATAAAATAAAATAAAATAAAAAAAATTGAGGTTGCAAAGATAGTACAATAGTTATTAGAAACTGGAGTAATGAAAAAGAGTCAATCATCATTTTTTTCACATGTACTTTTGGTGAGAAAATATGATGAATCTTGACACACGTGTATTGACTATAGGAGTCTAAACAAGAAAACCAAAAAAGATAAGTTTATAATTCCAATTATAGATTAGTTATTGGATGAATTTCTTGGAGCCACAATTTTTTCAAAGTTGGACCTTAGATCTAGATATCACCAGATAAGGACAAGAGATGATGATATTGAAAAGCTTGCATTTAGAACATATCAAGGGCACTATGAGTTTTTGGTTATACCTTTTGCTTAACTAATGCTCCAGCAACTTTCCAAAGCTTGATGAATGAAGTATTCCAGCATTTCCTTTACAAACTTGTTATAGTATTATTTGATGATATACTGATCTATAGCAAGACTAAGGAAGAGTACTCACAACATTTCTCAATGGTGTTAGAGACCTTAGCAAATACATTGGTTGCTAAAAGGAGTAAATGTATGTTTGGTTGTGATGAAATACATTACCTCGGACATTTGATTTCTACTGGTGGAGTGAGGGCATATCCCTCCAAGATTAAATCTATGTTGGATTGGTCTTTACCTAAGTCCACTAAGGTTTCATTTGGATCTTTGAATGAGCTCGACTCATCTTAGTTGGGTTCTGTTTTAAACACATCCCAATATATAAACACACAACTCTTAAATTATTAAACATCACTCAACTTAAAACCTATTTACACGTGAGACCCGCAATTTTTTTCAACTCAACACCTCTTTACTACGTGGGACCCACAAGTCTTTTCAGCTTCCCATAAATATATCTAAAATTTTCTTAGCTGGCCCCCACAAAACTCACTCCACCATTTCAACTCACTACTATTTATAAAGAACTCAACTCATCTCAACTCAGCTCAACATCTAAACGGAGCCTAAATCTCTAAGGGGATTTCTTGGACTAATTGGTTATTAAAGGAAGTTTGTGAGGAATTATGGCTTAATTGCTGCCCCCATTTACTAAGTTGTAGAGGAAGTATGCATTCATATGGAGTTATGAAGCAACACAAGCCTTTGAATCACTGAAAGAAGCATTAACAAGCCTACTTGTTCTAGCCTTGCCTGATTTCTTTAAGCCTTTTTTAATCAAGTGTGGTGCATCTGGAAAGAGGATTAGGACAGTACAGATGCAAGGGGCAAACTACTAGCCTTTCTTAGTCAAGCATTGAAAGGGAGAGCCTAGGATTTATCCACTTATGAAAAAGAATAGGCAGGCTTGGCGTATGCTGTTAAAAAGTGGAGACCTTATTTGTTAAGAGAAACTTTTGTAGTGAGAACTGACCAATAAAGCTTAAAGTTTTTGTTGGACAGAAAGTGGGGACACCTTCATAGCAGAAATGAATTAGTAAATTGTTTGGCTATGATTTTACAATTGAATATAAGAAGGGCGGAGAATGTAACTATTGATGCACTTTCAAGGAAGAATGAGGTTGAAGAAGAATGAGGAGGAGTCACCTTGTCTGCTATCATAGTTCTTGATCATATATGGTTGGAGCAACTAAGGCTTCCTGCTTGCATGATAAGGAAGCTTTTTAGATTTGTAATAGGTTGCAACGAGATTCTTCTATAGATAAAGGCTTTGAAGTAAGAAATTGATTGTTGCTTAAAAAATGAAGAATGTTCTTATCAGTTCTGTGTCCCTTGAAGGAGCAGGTGTTACAGTTTGTTCATAGCAATGCATTTGGGAGCCATTATGGATATCAAAAGACATTGCATCGAGCAAAGGCACATTTTATTTGGGTTGGTACGAGGAAGGATATCAAGAAATTTATTAGAGAGTATATGATATGTCAAAGATGCAATGTGCAAAACTTACAACTAGCTGGTTTATTACAACCATTACCTATTTCTACTAAGTCCTTGAGTGACATCTCGATGCACTTTATTGAAGAACTTCCCGTCTCCCAAGGCTTTTCTGTGATTTTTGTGGTAGTTATAGGTGTACTAAATACACACACTTCTTACCACTATCTCATCCTTATACTGTAGCTATGGTGGCAAGGTTGTTCATCTCACATGTTTTTAAGTTGCGGGGAATGCCATTTTGGATTGTGATTGATAGGGATGTTATATTTACTAGCAATTTTTGGAATGAGTTGTTTAAGGTGCATGGGACTCAGTTGCATTTTAGTTTTGTATACCATCCTCAATTCAATAGTCAGACTGAAATAGTAAACAAATGTGTTCAACAATATTTGAGATGTTTTGTTAGTGAAAGGCCAAAGCAGTGGATTCATTGGTTGCTTTGGGCAGAATGGTGGTACAATACTACCATCCATTCCTCAACAAAGATAACACCATTTGATTATATGGTGTTCCACTTCCAACTTTAGCTCAGCATGTGGCAGGTACAACATAGAATGTTGCAGTGGATTTTGAGTTGAAGTCCAAAGAAGAAATATTTGGCTTGTTGAAGAATAATCTTTTAGCTGCTAAATCTGCCATGAAACATTACTATGACATAAAGCATATTCCAAGGGAATTAAAAGTTGCAGAAATACAAACAACATCGTGTTGCCGATCGTACCAATTCTAAGATTGGGCAGAGATACTTTGGGCCTTTCAAAGTTTAGTAATGAATTGGAGAAGTAGGTTATAAGCTAGAGTTGCCACAAAACTCTTATGTACACCCAGTTTTCCATATCTCAAAATTGAAGAAACTGGACCAACTGCTAATATCTCACCTGTTTTACCATTGATAGATTCTTATGGGAGATGAAGGACTAAGCTTGAGTTGATTTTGCAGAGGGGGATGGTTTCTTTTAACAACAAACCATTAATTGAATTATTGGTCAAGTGGCGTGGAGCTCCTATGGAGGATTCAACTTGGGTGTCAGTGGAGCAACTCAAATTTTAGAACCTTGACCGTGTGGGCAAGGTCCGCGCAAGGGGAGGGGGGGATGGGATTGTTATGGATGCTTGCAATAAGTGTGGCTTTTATCAGTGGCATGCTTGGTTCAGTTATATAAAGGGAAGGTTCGAATAAGAAAAGCTGTGAAATGAAGTTAGGCGAGGGGCACATGCTTCATTAATAGAAGGAATGTACTTAAATATCCCCAATTTATGTGTAATAATGACCTAAATACTAGGGGTGCAATTCATGTTTTCCGGTCGTGTTCGTATTGTGTTAAGTCATGAACATTTGACTACATAAGTCAATCAGAACCCAATCCATTAAGCTAAACATATCAAACTTTCAAACCCTAACACGACTTATTTAGATATCGGGTTGGGTCGGGTCACTTGTTTTAACCTGCTTAATAATTAATTAGAAATAAATCAACACAACACAATTGATTTAAACTCGTTGCATGTAAATGGATTGAACTAACACTTATAACCTATTTGACATGATTAACATAATTTCACATAAAAGTTAAAATCTATATTTATTAGTAAACACAATATATTTAAGAAAAATAAAACTATTTACTAACAAAAGATATAATAATTTCCAAATTTTAACATATAATAAAACTAATATTACAAACCTTACAACAACCAATATGAGCATGGGTCCATAATAATAATCCCAATAATAAAAATATAAACATACTGAGAAATATCAATATTATAACTCAACAATAATAAAATTGTAATTTTGAAATAAAATCTAAACAGATCAAAGAGGGTTGATTTTGAGTTAAGCGGATTGACTCATTACTGATCAGTTTATAAAATCATGGTTTAACGGGTCAACCCATTTGACCCGAACCCGTTAACATTAAACTCAAACCCCCTAATTTCGTGTCGTGTCGGATTTATGGATCGTGTCACATATTGTCACTCATACTAAATACCTTCATCCTTATATTGGGATTAACGACCATGGATGTATAAAAACAGAGGAAAGCATATAATTCATTCATTCTAAAAGTAAATAAAAGATCATTTCTTGGAGGTTATGATCGCTCGAAGATCAGAGTTGAGTTATTTTCTGAGTATTTTCTTGTGTTTTTTGGAAGATTGTAACAAACAACTGCATATATATTGGCCTGAGCATCATGAAATGCTACAAAGTAGTCCAAGAAAATATTAAGAAAATTTACAGAGATATCTCATTTGTATTCAAGTGTTTTGATTACAAAAGGTACTGGAAATAGACCAGAAGAGAAGCCTACTTAGATCATCTATACAAAGAATTCTAGCCAAGAAAATTGGCTAACACCACAAAATTAAGTCTATTGTAGTGTGTAACTATTATCGAGACTGGTGCAAATGCCCATGACACGAGAATGAATGAATGAATGAATGAATGAGAGGAGTGAAGAGAGAGAGAGAGAGAAGAATTGGCCTAGACGGAGCAAATAATAGCCTGGGAGAAAAAAAATTGACTGATAGTTGGAGGAAATAAAATATATGCAAAAGTTTTGCAGCACAAATTTCAGAGGCGCAAAGAATACCAGGGAAGAGGAAATATAGCTGACAGAAAAGTACAACCACTTGATATTATTTGGAGAGTTGAAATAAGAATGCAAAGCTTGAGTTTTCACGAATAAGAGGTGGAGGGTCAATATCGGCAATTTCTATTTGTTGCATTGACTTAAAAATGTCATCCACAGAAAATGGAATGCTGCATTTGAAAGGCATGAGAGTGTTGGAAAATGTCATCCACAAATATAAGGCATGAAATCAAGAGATGACATCAAAAACATGCAACTGCTGGAAAATTTACCTCGAGTCATCATCCAAAAAGGAAGAACCGCTTACAACATTGTCGAGTCATCGGTCATCATAACTCTCATACTTGAAATAACCTCCAATAAGAGTATTTTTTCTTGCATGTGAGTTGTTTCGTGGGCAAGTTTGAGCCTTAGGATCGGATATCGGAGCAAAACTCGTTACTCTCGACTGAGCGCCTAGTGGGCTTATGAGTAATTTGGTTTATTCATAGAATGGTGCATAAATTATTTGTTCTTTCCAAATTATTGGTATGTTTTTCTGTTTACAAGGCATTTATAGATTTTTTCTATTTTTATTTCAACAAGTAAAAAATAAAAAATAATAACTTGAAACTTCTTGACCTAATATTAGCATAAAGTTCATTAAACCAAGTAGTATTTAACAAAAAACATTGTGCAATAAAATAAATAAATTAAACAGCTCAAGAAAAAGGTTAAAAAGTTTATTAACCATAAACTAATGTTGCCTATGACGTACATAATGGACTCACCCGATGTAATAAACCGATAATATAAAAAATACTCAAACTAATGTGTATGTGTTATAAGTAAAACTATTAAAAATTAAAAATAATATTTTTGTCCATTTCTAAATAGTTGACATTTCATATCCATCCCTTATATATGAGATAAGATATTTATAACCGTGAATTATATAATCATTGCGTAATCAATTTGAAAAAAAGTAAATAAAATATGAGATCTACATAAAAAAAATTAATTTTTTAATTATAAACTCTACCTTTTTCTAAAGCAATTACGTGACGTTTATACACTTTACGATTATATATAGAATTACTTCTTATATAAATGAGTCTTTAGAAAGGGATCGAGGTAGAAATATAGAATCTCTCTACTTATTATTATTATTATTATTTTGGATTACTCTCTGATTAAATTTGTACATATGGGATAATCTTTTAGTAAGTCAATAATAAAAGTTTACTTCAATCCAAATTCTCCCACCAATCTATTTATCACAATACGACTACTCAAATGAATGTCTTGTTAAAACGTATGCTATTTTGTCAAGAAAGTGATGTTACAAATCGTTAAGGACAAATTGAGAAATAGAACGGGAGTTTCTAACAGGTTGTAATAGGAGTTTTTATATTATTAGTCGGTATGGATGACATTTTATCCATACCGCTTGCATGGTAAAATTTGATCTTTAACATTTAAAATTTATCTTATAAATAAGGTGGAATGCGTATTCTCAACATCGATTTGTAAATATATTTTTAAAGCAAATCGACTTCAAATAAGGCACAATCTCATTAGAAAGCACAATACTAAATTAAATAAAAATAAGACCAATACTCCGATCTTACAAAATATCAAAGTAGAGGTACTAATCTATAAAATAAGAATTTACATAGTGAAAAAATACAGAAAAAATCTCGGATGCCGATTTATGAAAAATGATCAAATAAATTTTCAAATTTGATCGATTTTATTTTTCATTTTCCTCGCTTTTCGAGCATGGTTTAATTCATTTTAAAATAATTCGAGAAGTGAGAAAATTAGTTTGGATAATGAAAATATTTCATCTTATATCATCACATCATTATAATTTTTTTAAATTTTTACACAAAATATAGTAAACAATTTAGTTTTTTTTGAAATTTCAAAACAATAACAATATTAAAAAAATAATATTATTGTAAGGGAAATCTTCCCTCAGGAAAGGCCCACAGAAACTCAATCCAAAAACCCAACCCAATGGGATCTTACTCAAGCAAGGAGCTAACTGCCAACCAGAGAGAGATGCCGTTTGGTCGACAAAACATCTCGACCTGACATATTGACGGTCTCACTCAAGACCAGAATATGCACAAGATACATGGGAAATGCGAAAGACTTGATTCATCAGCATCAAAGCATCAACGACTCACATAAATTGGATTGAGGCTCAAGGAGCCACCCCACATTAATGATGCTACAAATCAAATCACACTTCACAATTGTGGAGCTAACACAGAGTCACTCCACATTTAAAGACTCTGACAAAATGAACAGTACAACTTCATGCAAGTCGGCATGATCTACCCTTCAAACCTGTAATATAAATAACTGATCTCAGGTACGAGAAAACTCTCTCTGATCCTTAGATTTTTTTATTTATTTACTACACTCCAAGAACACTTATTGAATTTGGCATCGGAGGCTCCGACCCCTAGGCCTATCTCTTAAAGCTGCATACATTCTTCTCTCTACAGGACTTGTTGTGAAGACCTGAATTGTTAGAGCCTGATATAAAAATATATACACAATATCAATAATTATAATAATATTTTATTTAATTTTCATTTAAAATTATCTCATCATCAAAATTGTTCATAATGAAAATAAAAAGTAGCTTGAAAGGAGGCCTAGTAAGTATCATCCTTATCTTAACATAGGGAAGAGAATTATCCAAGAAAGACGAAGGGAGGGGCTGCTCTAATAAGTAAAAACACCATACACCACCCTATAAAAATTGTAACCGGAATGTGCAAAATGTGCGTTTCATTTCATTTCCTGCCTCGCTCGCTCACCAAGAAGGTCTAAAAAAGACGGTCCCCACTGCAATGGCCGCCTCTTCCTTCTCCATCTTCCAACCCTACTCTCTCTCCGTCAAACCCAAAACCCCCACTCCTCCAAACCCCCCTCCTAAATGTCATTTCTTTCCAATCAAAGCGTCCACTCACTCTACTCCTTCCCCTACTCCACCAAAGCACACAGTATCCAAGCCACGCCGCCCCGCTGATGAGAACATTCGCGATGAGGCCCGCCGCAACAATCACATCCACTCCCACCGCTTCTCCGCCAAGTACGTCCCATTCAACGCAGACGCTTCGGCATCCACGGAGTCTTACTCCCTCGACGACATCGTCTACCGCTCCCAATCCGGCGGCCTCCTCGACGTTCAGCACGACATGGCCGCCCTGAAAAACTACGACGGCAAGTACTGGCGCGACCTCTTTGATTCCCGTGTCGGCAAGACAACGTGGCCCTATGGCTCCGGCGTCTGGTCCAAAAAGGAGTGGGTCCTTCCCGAGATCGACAGCGACGACATCGTCAGCGCCTTCGAGGGCAACTCCAACCTCTTCTGGGCCGAGCGTTTCGGGAAACAGTTCCTGGGCATGAACGACCTCTGGGTCAAGCACTGTGGGATCAGCCACACTGGGAGTTTCAAGGATCTAGGCATGACGGTGCTAGTGAGCCAAGTCAATCGTCTCCGCAAAATGAACCGCCCTGTCGTCGGTGTCGGATGTGCCTCTACCGGAGACACCTCCGCCGCTCTCTCAGCTTATTGCGCCGCCGCCGGAATCCCATCCATTGTCTTCTTGCCCGCAAATCGAATATCGATCGCTCAGTTGGTTCAACCAATCGCGAACGGTGCATTCGTTTTGAGCCTCGACACAGATTTCGACGGCTGTATGCGGCTAATCCGGGAGGTAACCTCAGAATTGCCTATTTATTTAGCGAATTCGCTGAACAGTTTGAGATTAGAGGGTCAAAAAACCGCGGCAATTGAGATATTGCAACAGTTTGATTGGCAAGTACCCGATTGGGTCATAGTCCCGGGCGGAAATCTCGGGAACATATATGCGTTTTACAAAGGGTTCCACATGTGTAAAGAGTTAGGCCTTGTTGACAGGATTCCCAGGCTTGTTTGTGCTCAAGCGGCAAACGCGAACCCACTGTACTTGCATTTCAAATCAGGGTGGAAAGATTTCAAGCCTGTGAAAGCGAACACCACGTTTGCGTCCGCCATTCAAATTGGCGATCCGGTTTCGATTGATAGAGCGGTGTATGCGATTAAGAAGTCAAATGGGATCGTCGAGGAGGCAACCGAGGAGGAATTGATGGACGCAATGGCGCAGGCGGACTCGACTGGGATGTTTATATGTCCGCATACGGGGGTGGCATTGACAGCCTTGATTAAGTTAAGGAATAGTGGGGTGATAGGGCCTACGGATCGGACGGTGGTGGTAAGCACGGCGCATGGGTTGAAGTTTACGCAGTCGAAGACTGATTATCACTCCAAGAACATCAAGGATATGGCGTGTCGATTTGCGAACCCGCCCGTGCATGTTGAAGCGGATTTCGGGTCTGTTATGGATGTATTGAAGAAGTATTTGCTGAGCAAGGCACCTAAGTATTAGGCCTGACTGTGAGCGTGTGTTAGGTTCTGCTCATGTACTTTATCTCCTGCTCATTTGGTTTGGTGGGCATTTGTGTTATCATTTTGTTTGCTTCGCTGGACGACAAGAAAGTGGTTATGGTAAAAGAAACAACAAAGAATCTTTTTTTAGTCCTTTGCTGGTAGGAAGAGGTCCAAGTAGTAAGGCAGCATTCGACTTTGGATGAGTTCGTTGTCATTTGAATTCGGCGGCGTTTCTGCTGGTGAGCTTTTAGTTTAAAGTACTTACATGTGGTTTATGTGCTGTTGTTTGTTGGAGAATACTCTTGCGTTTTTCGCTGTTGTATGGTATCTAATGTTTAGTAGGAGAGATGAATTTCCGCTTTTTCAGTATTTATGTGCTTCAAGAAGCACTTGTAGTTGTTTTCTAGCACTCGTTTAACTTGTTGGAACCAAATAATTTGACTTGTCCAGATATGTGGAGCTGCATTTATGGAGTGACTTTGATGGCCTATGATTTTGAATTTGCACATTTCCTTCTTGAAATCAATTTATTATTACGTCTTTGATCATTAAGCAAATTTCACTTTATAACCTCTTGGACTGCATTTGAAGGTCTATCTAAAAAGTTTCAGGAGACCTGCTTCTGATAGTCTTGGTCGCATTCACTTTTTAATCTCCTCTGCCTTTTAGTAACCTAAGATCAACTGCAGAGTCGTGGCTATGCACTCTGAATGAGCTAATTTAATTTATGACAATTCTAGTGGCCATTCAGTTGCTGTTGGCTGACTGCATGATGAATCTGAGTTCCTTCTTCATTCTTCTTCATACACGCACGCGCTCACACAATGTGTGTATATATATATATATATATATATATATATATATAACTTGAGTCACATGGGTTGGTTGTAGAAAGAATCCAGGTCGAAATCTGCAAAAGTTACTATCTTTTGGAGATTAGAATACCTCTCAAGATGAGGGAGAAGTTGTAAGGTAAATATTGTAATTTTTTATTTTCTCCTAATATAATCAACTGGTGTGGAAGGAAACACTTGATACTTCCAGAGGAACTATGCAGTTTCTTGCTTTAATAAATTGATTCATTCACAATGATCCTTGCCGCTGTTAGCTGTATTTAGATTTGGAATAAATAAGTTCTTGGGGTGAGTTCCTGATTCATTTTAGCCAAAACAACATACAAAATGTGATAATACACTGCTTCGTTTTGTTGTTTAAGTTAATTCTTCCTTCTGGCTTCCGAAGGCTTCGCCTATGGCTGGCACACAGCCGCAACAGAGGGCGAGCTTTGTACAGAAGTTGTATATTGAAGCCCCCCCCCCGGCCCATCGCTGAAAGGACCGATGAAATATTGATGATTTGATAAGAGCATTGGTAGCCATACTTCTCATTTACACTTTTTTACAACTTTTTAATAAAATAATATTTTTTTAAATTATAAACACATCAAATCAAAATCAAAACTAAAATAAATATTTAAAAAATATTATTTTATTAAAAAATTGTAGAAAAATTGTAAAAGAGTATGAAGTGATAATGCGACACACGTGTGCTTTTCAGGTAAATATTGATGGAGTTGCACTACTGGGCCGCTTGAAGTGACCTCTAGTATAAAAATAATATTTTTTTTAATTCAATTTTTTTATTCACATTTTTTTATTATTTTTAAATATTTTAAAAAAATATTAAAATACATCAATACACTAAAAATTATTTCCTTAATCATTAAGTAAAAAACAAAAAAAAAAAACAAAATTCACTAAGCGGTCAAACGGAGCGGTAAGTATTGAGCGGGAAAGTAATTTTTTCATATTGATGATACGCTTATACCTTCTTTATTAGTAATTTATTATATAACTATTTTTTTTTTCCTTTTGCTCTTTAAATCTAGATTAAAAAAATCAGCATATAACCTTCTTTCATAATCTAAAATAAAATTTTGGCTTCGTTTGGTTCTTTAACTACTCTCAACTCATCTCAACTTATCATTATAACTTTTTCAAATTTCAATACAAAATATAATAAACAATTCAATTTTTTCAAATTCTAAAATAATAATAATATTAAAAAATAATATTCTAACAATATTTTATCATCTCAACTCAACTCACTTCAACATCCAAATACACTCAAATTCAATCAATTAACGCAATCATACGATGATACCCTTAAGACCTTCTTTATTAGTAATTTATTATATAACTATTTTTTTTTTCCTTTTGCTCTTTAAATCTAGATTAAAAAAATCAGCATATAACCTTCTTTCATAATCTAAAATAAAATAAATTTAATCAATTAATGCAATCATATAATTTATTTTTAATTAATTTACATGATTACGTTAGTTGATTGAATTTATTTTTTTTCTAGATTATACAAGAGGGTTATGTTATGAGATTTTTAATCCAGATTGAAAGAGTAAATGAAAAAAAAAAAAGAGCTGGATAGGAAAGTAAAGAAGGTATAAGAGTATTATTCAAAGGAGTTGTGCTACACAGAAGTCCTACACCCTTACAAATTTAATATGAAATATAAGGATAAAAAAGTAAAATCATATATTTTTAAGTGGTGTACAGAATGTGAAGTTTATGTTTAAAATTTTTCTATAAAAAATGGGTTAGAAGAATAGACTAAAAAGGATAAGTTTAAAATATAAATTTTCAAGATTTTGGTAATATAATGCTTGGGGGGGTGGGCCTCGACCTAAGCAAGTTCGGAGAGGTTTGCATTTCGAACCCAAACATAAAATCTCAGCCCAAGCAGCGTAGATAACTGCATGGTCCTATTGGCTTGAGTGCGGTGTCACGAGGTGTTCGGCGCGAGTCCAAAACGGTGTTTTGACTGATGTCTATTGTCTAGTCATTTTTTTTTTTTTTTTCCAAGTCTTCGGGTTTCTTGTCTGTGGTTGTCCAATCAAAGCATAGGGTTTTTACATGACTGATAGTGTAAAATCGGTGAACCTTGAAAAGCTGAACCTCGTAAATTAGAAAAAAAAAATAAAAAAATAGTGGAACTAGTATAACAATTCAATAAAAGAGCATGTAGTTTTTTTTTTTTTTTTTTAATAAAAACATACTACATTAATATAATTCGCTTTATATATAATGTATATTTCGTTAAAATATTCTTTTTTAAAAATCTCAATAAATAATAAAATAAGGAATCTTTGTAGTTTTCTTCAAACAAATATTCCGTGAAGAGCCAATAGTACGAAGCAATCTAAGAAGAGAAATTGATGGCGTTCCGAAGAGAGAAGTGAAAGAGCGAGGAAAAGAAGGAAGCCTGAGACGTAGCAGACTGAAGAAAGAGGCTAGATAAGAGAAGAGAAAGAAGCAATCTCTATCACCTTGTCCTTGATTCCATAGCAATAACGTGAACATAATCAAGTTAATACTGACGAGCTATTGACATTAATGCTCGACTAATCTGGTACCGTGCGAGTATATGTTACATATATAAAGAAGACAACTTGGCAGACCATGAACAGGTTCCAATCTGGTATCATTTGTCTTGCTGGCAAATTATAAAAGAAAAAAAATCTATTCAGCATCTTAATTTTCATCATCATTTCATCATTTTATAATGTAGTATCAAATGATAAATTTATAAATAAAATATAATAAATAATTTGTAATCATCTAATATTATATTATAAGATGATGGAAAGATAATGAGAATTATAAAATTCCCAAAGTTCCTTTTCGGTCTTCACTAACATTCTACGTGCCGTTACTTCTAACAATTATTTCGGTCGGATGCCATTACTTCTAATAACTCTCCCTCTAAAATTATATTCAAATCGGCATTACTTCTCCGTAACTACTTTCCCATCTGTCACACAATAACTGGACCTCTACTCTCTCTAATGCCCAAGCACACCCAGGAAGATAGCTATAGTCAAAATAGAACACGTTGCCAGAGACCAACAACTCAGGATCAAATACAAATTCTGATAGTAAATGATATACAAACCTCTACATGCATTCCTGTAAATCTCAATAACAAATACATTTGGGAACACAACTGGAAAAAATAACAACAAATGATTTAAGAATCCTATTGCTATGTACCTATGTATGATCGAATCATGTGTATTGTCAGAACACCTAACTTGAACAAAAGTTTCCCAAAAAAAAGAAAGTCCAAAATGAAACCAAAAACAAAACAAGAGAGAAAATCAAAGACAATCGTTAAAGAAAAACCATTCCAACTTCAAACTCTTAACTTGGTCCTGATCCTTGTGCAGTATCTGTACTTGAGCTTGGTTCTGGCCCTAGATTAGACCTTCCCCTGCCCTGCTTCTCACTGATAGAATTCATCTTCTCCAACTTCAAGCCAGCTCTAAACCTTGCAATGAAGCTATCCGCCTTGGAGTTGACATCCGGGCTCGGACAGAACATTGGTGGTGTCGTTGCATCTCCACCCTCAGTCCCAACTGCGCCTTTCGTAGAACCAGCCTCCCCATCATCATCTAGGTCCGGCGAAACGCTGCGTGAACTAGTATTGCTTTTTATCCTGACAAAGTCACCGTGCACCGCGAATTTCCAATCTGGCATTTTGAATGGCGGCGGCGGCGGCGGTCGCGGTATCTGAACGAGCGGGGACTCATTACCGGAGCTCATATTTTCATCGCCACCATTGAAACTACTCGACTTAGCTGGCAGCGGAGGTTTGCTGGCCGTGATAGGCCTACTTCCAGATTTGGTTTTTGACGCTGCGCGCGCTGTCTTAGCTACTGGTGGAGGCGGCGGTGGCGGATTCGGTGGTGGAACAGAATTAACTCTCTTGGTCTTTCCCTTTTTGGAAGAGAACAGATTGTGAAAGACTGATGAAGATGAAGGCGGCGGAGGAGGAGGAGGAGGAGGCGGAGGGGGAGGAGGAGGCGGCGATGGTGGGGAATGTAAAGGATAAGAAGAAGCGGGTTGCGGGTTTAGTAAAGTGTCGAAGTTTTCGACGCTCTTTTGTCTTGGTTTCTTCTTCCTCCTCCTCAGTGAGCTGAAGAAATCTTTGGTGCCAGAAGAGCCTCCTGACGATCTCTTCTTCTCATTCTTGCTGCCGGTGGTCGTCTGCTCCGCTTGTTGAAACACTGGAGAGCCTTTGGAGCCAGAAGAAGAGCCTCCTGACGATCTCTTCCTCTCATTCTTGCGGCCAGTGCTCGTTTGCTCCGCTTGTTGAGACACTGGAGGGGGTGGCGATGTTGGTGAAGGTTGCAAATTCTCGACTACTTCCGAATAATTTCTTCCCTGAGTTTCAATCTGATCTTCATGGCGGTGTTCACCAATAGCTTGATAAGATGTTCTCTTCGCTCTACGCTTAACCACATTTGGCGGCGTATGCGGCGGCGGTGGCGATGGACGCTCAGTAGCCGGTGGCGGAGGAGGCGAATCTGATGAAAGTTCCTTTTTACGGACCACAAAAGTGTCCACTGCTATAGTCTTCGTCTCCGAGTATTCTTCTTTTTCTTCTCGAGGCTCTCGACGAGGCTGGCGGTAATGCATCTGATCCGATCCCGGAATCCGGTAATTACTGACGTCGGTGTCATCGTGAGATCGCCACCGATCATGTTCTGTCGCCCATGCAGACTCTTGACGCAGATCCGGGTACGAACTGCTGCTCCTTAACCTTCTGAGGTTGTTATAGTTCTGGCTAGCCGTCCGATCTGCATATTCGTACCATCGGTGCGGGGTGGATGGATTTGACTTATTATAAGCCTCTTGCGATGAATTGGAAATGCTTGGATCTTCGAAGGAGCTCGTGGAGTCGTTATTGTTGTTTGTATTTCTACTGAGGAATCCGCAAGCAATGGCGAAAAGAACGAGCACTAGATTGAGGGAATCCCAGCTTTTCTTCACTAGATGCGGTCTAAATACTTGGGAGGTGAAAGAGAGAAACGAAGGAATTACTTTGAAGAAAAAGAAGAGGGCTATGACAAACAAGATTACAAGAAGAAGACCGGAGTTGAGGCAGAGAGACGATGAACTGCTACGGCGACGGCTGCGGAGGCGGCGGAAATTGTCGGTGTTTTGTAGCCAAAATGGGGTGTCTTCCTCTTCTTCCATTATTATTTGAGGTTGAATTGGGCTTGCTTTTCAGAGAGGAAGGAGCGTGCAGGAGGACGAGAGGAGCCTTTTTCAGACACTTTTTTGCTTTCGTCTTTTCTTTTTCGTGGGTTTTGCTTTGCTGATGCCAATGGCCTGTTCAATAAGATAATATATATATATATATATATATATACACATAATTTTTCATATATTGAGCGTGAAAAATGGAGAGCGATACACGGAGTATACTTTTTAATGTTATTTTTATTTTATTCCATAAGACATAAAAGCAATACGATTCGTACGTAGGAAAAAAAGCTATCGTCCACGTTGTCTGTCATTGCTAAAATAAAAAAATAAAAAAATAAAAGACAGCGAGATTGACTGACTACACTATTGGTACATGATTGATTATAGTACGCCATGACCCTTTCTTGGTGGATACAATCATTGACAACCCATCAAATTCTAACCTTTTGTTTTGCGTTATTTTTCAATTCGATATGATTTTAAATAAATTAAATAAAATATTATTTTTTAATATTATTATTATTTTAAAATTTTAAAAAATTAAAAAATTTATTATATTTTATGTAAAAATTTAAAAAAATTATAATAATAAGATAAATTAAGATGAGATGAATTAAAATTATTTTTATATCCATACGTCACCTTAATTTTTCATCGAGTGACACATTCGACTTTATTGCATACTTTTGTAGTAGTAGTTGTAGTTGGTGCGACAAAAAACTGATCTAAGCAACCTAAATTTGCGCCTTGCAACATGTTACTTTCTCTGTCTCTCAAGAAACCCAACTTATTTTCCTCTCTCTCTCTCTGCCTATCTGCTATGAATTCAGAAGAAGACCTCTTTCATCCACTGGAACAGCATTCCCCTTACTGCTTAAAAATGGAAACGAATGGGCATTATTACGACATCACCGATTTTAATAATTGTCATACATTCCGCGTACGACAATTAGTAAATCCTACTGAACCCCAAGATTCAAAAAACATTAGAGTGTCCGAATTTTTAGTAAGTTTTATAGGGTCAGACAATGAATGAGACGTCGAGAGACAAAGGAAACCGCGTTTTACATTATCATGATGTGTCTCTGTCAGGTATCGCCAGCGGCACTGTTTAATGCTTTCGCTGCAAGCTTTCAAATTTGGATGGTGCTTATATAATATTTATTGTTCCTTTTTTTTTTCAAATATTTTTTAATATTTTTAATTATTAAAAAAATAAAAAAAATAATTTTATTAATAATCACTTCTTTAATTATTAAATAAAAAATAAAAAAGATTAAAATACATGAACAATAAATTTAAGAGACTCCAATAACATTTTCCTTCAAATTTTGACTCACAAGTAACAGCCTTTTTTCTTCACTCATATAAATCCAACCCCTTTTTATGGGCTAAATTACATGAAATTCAAATATCCAATGATAATGAAACTCAATTTCCCATGCAAACGAATTATTGGGGATGATATCTGTAAGATTAAAGGAATGATTTTTTGGATTATGATGATAAACATCGAGTTTAGAGGAATGATTCCATTCCAAGAGGAAATTCCCACGAGAAGAATGCGAGTGCTTGAAAAGAAAGAGTGCGGTTATTATGTCATTCCAATTTGACTGTTGGGCGATACGTAAAATTTTTTTTAATATATTTAAATATTTAATAAAAAATAAAAAAAAATATTAATATATTTAAAATTATTTCTTTAATTATTAAGTAAAAAAAAATTTAATCAGTAATCAAATAGAATGAACTAAGTGAAGAGACAAAGTAAATTTCTCCGAAAAGAAAACATGTTTTTCTCCGTAATGGTGCCATTGGAAACCCCCCCCCCCCCCCCCCCCCCCATATATATATATATTAATAAATGCTCACCAACTCCATTATGAAGAGAAGGGAGGTCTGCCGTTTGTCCCTGCCTCCCTTCCATTCATCGTGTATAAGGAGATGGAATAAAAAATAAAAATCCCCTTCTATATAGATACTTGGAAGCAAACTGATCACAAAAAGATCATTCGTTTTTAACTTTTGCTATCATCTCAGTTATAGCACGTGGGTCTGCCCACTTACTTCACAGATTAGCAATTACGCATAGGGTAATGGCAGAATTACAATTCTTTTACCATTATTTTATTATTTTTAATATATTTATTTTTTATTTTCTTTTAAATATATTTTTAATATCTTTAATTATTAAGAAAAAATTTAAAAAAAAATTAATTTTACTAATAATCACTTTTTTGATCCTTAAATAAGAGAAAAATTTTTAAAAATAAAAGAGTATAATAAAAGAATGGTAGAAGAATGGTAAGATTATGATTCTTCCGCATATTCCTAAGCAGCAAACTTTCTTGTCAGGGACACTTTTGCCTGGTACTTCTAAAACCTCTTCTTTTGAAAGTTAATCTCATCGTAATTTATTATTATAATTTTTTTAAATTTTAATATAAAATATAATAAATAATTTAATTTTTTAAAATCATAAAATAATATTAATATTAAAAAATAATATTTTATTATTTCAACTTAACTCAATTTAATATTTAAACGCAGTATGTTCCAGTTTCCATTTTTAGCGTCACAATCTCTCTTGTTTGCTCCTGTTTTCATCAGTGCAGGGTGGGTAAGGTAAATTCCAGTCAGGACCACAGCCAGACAGGCTGGAATTGGATAACAACTCTTGCTTGGGCGGTTTAAGTTGCTGCTTAGTTTGGTGTCTAAGTATACATTTAAATGTTAAATTGAGTTAAATTGAATTGAGATGATAAAATATTATTAAAATATTATTTTTTAATATTATTATTATTTTAAAATTATAAAAAATTAAATTATTTATTATATTTTATATTGAGATTTAAAAAAGTTATAATGATGAGTTGAGATAAATTAAGAAGAGTTTAAATTTCAAACGTACCCTAAGAGTATTAATATTGGATTAACCATCTTATTCTTTAAATTTAAATTAATATATAATTTTTTTACTTTTAACTAATCATTTAAAACTCTCTATAATAATAAAAGATTATTTTATTATTATTTATATTTTTTTAATTAATTAATATTTTATTTTCATAATCTTCAATAACATCTAACAATCATATTCATTTTCATTTTTACAATCTAATAATCTATAATATAATAATCTCATATGTATATAGATGGTAAAATTTCATATAAATAAAAATCTCATATCTATTATATAATAATCTAAAAATATACTTCTAGACTTGTTATAATTCTTTTTTATATTTGAAAAGAAGAATGAATTTACTGTAGTTTATATTTTAAATAAAAACAATTTAGCTAATTTAATGTGGAGCAAATATGAAAGATAAAAAAGCATTTGACTAATCCAATGCCAATGCTCTAAAGGCTCGTTTGTTTTTACAATTTATTTAATCTAATCATTACAATTTTTTCAAATTATCACACAAAATAAAATAAACAATTCAAAATTTTTAAATTTCAAAAAAATAAAAAAATAAAAAAATCTATTCTAATAATATTTTATTCAACTTTTTAATTTTAATCTCAACTCATCTCATCTGTGAAAACAAACAAGACACAATATTAGAGCTTATGAACTTAAAGGTTTCTTCCAAATGATTCAAACAAGGCCTAATTAGAATAAGATAGTGCTGCATATATTTACAATTTTATTTACAAAACCCATTTTATCAGTTTTCCATTAGAATAATACTCATTTCCATCATAAGAATGGGATGGAGGTCTGGGATTCAAAACCCATTGGATGGCACATAACTTACTAATTTAAAGAAAAAAAGAATCCATGAAAGATCTGTATGTATATGCATGTACTGTGTTTTGACTAATGAACCAATAAGCTTCTCATAATTTCATCTACTGCGTACATAAACTTCACACTTGCATTTTCTTAATGTACAAAGTTCTAATTATGCACAAGACTACAAGAGAAATCCAAAAATTGCTCTAGTTTTTAGATAGCTGAACCTTCAGTGATATCAATCACCTCTTCTTGTACAAATACTGGAAGGAAGCTTTGGTTATGAACCATCAGCTCAAGCTTTTTACTGGGGGAGGGTGACACTAGTGATGGCAACTAAAAGCATAATTTTAGCAACAGAATAACGGCAGCTGTAATTACCACAGCAACTGTACATATCGAAGCCTGCGACGACCATAGCATTTAGAATCAGTGAAAAAGATAAATGCCATACTCATGCTTCAACATTATCATAGCAATTGAGATCCATATAATACTTTTCACGGCAAGATCTGTGTACACCAGTGACTATACGTTGCTTTCCAAAACACTACAGAAAAGTGAAATAAAAGAGTAGGGACAAGTGTGTGCGCACTGTGTATCAGTACCATTTGGGCATGTGTGTTGGTATTGGGTTTCTAGGGAAACCATAAAGAAGAAATAGCTTAGATGTATAAGAGATTATCCACTTTACTACATTTGATTGAAATTTGCAACAAATAAGCAAACGAGCAGAACATTCAATTGATAGTGAGAGTGAAACTTACAGCTACTGCATTGGCAGCAAGTCCATCTCGCTCCCTTGGATCCTTGTGATAGTACCTTCGAAAGTAGAGAATTGCAGCATAGTACCACATCAGTGGGCATGCAAATCCTAGCAGAAGTCTGCCAGAGAAAGTCAATCGTCAGACACATACATACCCATGCCGCAGGGGGAGGGGGGTGGTCAGAAGAGCTATGAAAACTCACAAAAACCATCCAATTCCACAGCCAAATAAAGGAAGAGGCTTATCAAACATTCCCAATTGAGGGTTCTCTTCATCTTTAATTTTGGTGTAGTCACCATTTCTGTAGTCCACTGCATCGGTTGAGAGTCCTGTGTTTAATGTATACCTTCAGCAACTTATTCAGTCACTTTTACATTAAGCTAAGAGTTATGATAAATACACAACCTTTTCTATGACTCTTTTTACAACTCTGTGTAAAATGTAAGGCAATTATGCAAAATTTGAAATTTAAATCAGATGGGAAACACAAAATGAAATAAAAAAAAACTTTAATATTTTTTATGACGTGGTACTGTCATATTGGTTGATTGTAAAATAGTTGTGTTTATATCATTATTCTAAAGATAAAGACAGATTTGCTAGAGATTCTAGCAAAAAATACAAACAACAATGGACACAATGATGCGGCTGAAGGAAAGGGGTCAATTGTCAATTTGTCATCTCTTATGAAATTTTAAACTTCAGAAACTTAGGCTTAACATGGGGGCTGACGTGCAACATCAAACAAGGTATGCATGGCCTTTGAGGTTGCAACAAAGAACTTACATTAAATGTTTTCCGTTTGACCAGTTATAGAAGAGTATGGGATGGGTTTTTTCTTTTTATACTTGTTCCATTGAGTGCACAGTGCTCGTTAGTTTTCTTTTAATTTCATCACTAATGTGCAATTTGCTTCTTGTTAAAACAAAAACATCCACAACAAACAACCCTTACAACCCCAATCTATCAATGCTCCATCACCACAGAACAACCAACAGCTATTAAACCATCTTCCTCATGTACTACAGAAGTCATCCACACTTCAGTGTGTTCTACATCACATAAGCATTTTGCCTCTACATTCACCTTGAACAAAAAATTACTGACTTCCAGAACAGATACTGAGCTGCTGAGGTTCTTGGTTTATTCTTAATATCAGGTCAAATCAACAGTGACAAGTGTTTGTTTGTTATATGGATGAAAGTTGAAAAAATAATCATGATTCACATGATAACTACAAAATATCAAATCATACTGCACACTGTCAAGACTCTATGATACTTTGACTGATTTAAAGAAGGATCAGAGGATGAAAAACTTCCCAGCACTAAGACAAACTTCTCTCCAGTATCATACTAACTGACGCATGCTACGATAGTGAACCAATCAGGTAAATCATTAATGTTGAGCAAATCAAGTTTCTATGATAAACAGCTTGTTGACTTTAACTCAAACAAAATTAAGAATCTTTAAGATTTCCAAGAAAATTTCATTTGTGCCCAACAGTAACATTGTAAGGAGGTTCAACGGGCTTGTAGACAATCAAGCATCACTTCTACTCATTGGTCTGCCACTTGATCTTGTGTCGGACCAACATGTTTAAAACGAGGAGGTCCTGTCATATTAGACATTTCTCAGCTCATTGTTTTAAAATAAATTTAAGGCAACTTTATGCCCAGGGTGTTTCACATCTCCAAAACCAATATTTGAGCAGTAAATATCATTCCACGAGGGTCACGCAGACAAAGATTATAACCATATGCTAGTCTGTTTGCATCAAGACCATTTACAAATAAACCAATAATGGGCATCAGAAAGCCCACACTATTTTTTCTTTTAAAATCAAACAAGAAATATTAAAGCAGGTCAAAATTATAATAAGAAAAAAGAAAAGATGAAGAACACAGGGGGAAGCAGTGTACTCTGATCCATGCGTCTGAGAGGTAAACTTTCACAATACTCTCAGCTCCTCTCTGCCTTTGAAGTACCTGCTACATGAATACCACTATTGACCAGCGAATTTGATAGCTAAAGCAAGTCTTCCAGGGTCATCAAGTAGTTTCAAACAATATGAGAGACTGATTGATAATAAAGTTCCAATTTACTTGTGCAGCTGAATGCATCAACCCAAAAGGTAAGAGTTGGTGTAGCACAATCACTAGTTCCCCAGGTGAGCTGTAGACGTTTGCGATTTGGAAAAGATGGAAAGAGAAGAACCTCATGCAAATTTTCATAATTCATCACTAGTTTTGATTTAAACGAATTTTTTTTTATGAAAATTTTCCAAAAACTTTAAATGCTAACAATCAAGTTAAGCTTCCTCAAACATTGAAGACCAGAAAACTCAAGTCAAATTAAGAAAAGCCACTGACGATAAGGGGGATGAGGAAAATCTCACATGTATATGAACATACAAAGGCATTAATTTGAAAATCAACCCAAGCATACAGAAATAAGTACTCGGTTAAAATCAACACCAAAGAAAACCAAATTTACATGCTTAGTCAAGTAAAAAAAAAACGTCACGAGTTGCAGTTTTTTCGGTTACTTCTAGGTCACCTATACAAATATAATTCAAAATTTCCAATACCCCCACCCCCTCCCCCCCACCACCCCCAAAAACAAGAATTTGCAGCTGATATTTATACGTTGTATATCTTTTTTTTTTTTTTTTTTCTGCATAAGTTATGATTTGTATATCAATATAGTTAACAGAAGCATTCATAAAAAACTATAAAACTGTAAAAATACGAATTTGCGCACCGATAAGAATACCAGGAAATTTCATCAAGCGCCACCAGAAACAGGAAAATGAAAACGAAATTGGGAAAAAAAAAGGTAGAACCACAAAGGAGACGAATTCTATCAAATCCATAAGAAAGAAAACCCACGCAAAAGATATTAATAAATAATAAGAAGAATCACGAAATTAGAAAACCCATATCCATAATTTCAGCAAAATGTCCATAAAGCATACCAATTTAACCATGAAATAGTTAAATGACCCCAAAACTCAAGTTTCCAACTCTTACAACCACAGAGAGAGAGAGAGAGATTGCCTCTAAAGCTACAGCAAAATGAGAGCTGAAAAGCGGCAGACAGAAGCTTATATTGGGCAAGGGATTTCTCCAGAGCATGCAAGAGCAGCTGTAAATTAGTGAAGGAAAAAGGCAGTTAATGATAATACAGGTGAACTCTTATGGTTTTACATGGCTATGATGTCGTGTTTCCCCATAGTTTACTCAACTCAAAGAATGATTAAAGAAAGGAAAGCTGGAGGAAACATATCGCACACTCCCCCTCTCCCACCTTGAGCAACACGTGACTGTGCCAAGGAGTCAATCGCTTGATCCCAAGATTCATAATTTCCATACGACGTCGTTCTTTTGAAAAAAATTTCTTTTAGTATAGAAGTCAGAAGACGTCGTTTTGGCATTCAATGTCATATGCAACAATCCGGCCCGTTATTAGCCCAGACCGCCCGGTTTTACAAAAGAAAAAAGAAAGCACCCAACGGTGCGTTTTGTAGGTTTAAGCCCTAAGCCCCTCTTCTTCTTCCCACCCCGCGCCCACCACGTCTCCTTCCCCAATCTCCCGTTTCTCTCTCTCTCTCCTGCTGAATTTCTGTTGCCCCCGCTCCAACCTGCAGTACGCCATCCGTGCCCCGTCGTGTACTCGCCGTCCGAATACCAGGTATACACCGGTAAGCCTCTCCGACCATTCTCTCTCCCTCCCTCTGTAACTCACTCTCTCCCCCTCGTCCGTCTCTCTCTCTCTCTCTCTCTCTCTCTGTGTCTATCTGTTCCTCTCGGGTTCTCTCTTCTCTTTCTCCATCTCTCTCAGTTTGCTCTCTCTCTTCTCCCCGTTGTGCCGCAGCGCGTTGTGCATCGCCGCTGCCAATGCCTTACTCCACAGGCCACGCCGCCGCAATCCTTTGCCGTCTCCGGTTGCTGCTCGTCACGCCGGTAATTTTCCGTTCGTCCCTCTCTCTCTCTCCTCTGTTTCTGTCTCTGTCTCTGTCTCTGTCTTTCTCTCCGTCTACTACTCTCACTTCGCTCTCTCTCTTTGTGGTAGGATAGCCCCTGCGACCAGTAGAGGCTACCGGAGGTAGCCACACCGCCTCATTTCACCTAGCGTTTCAGACCAACACCAACCATCTCTAGGCAGCGCCACCTTACTCTCTAATTGACCGACCACCGCTCCGAGTTGAGTAAGGTGCCCTCGATCTCTACCCACGCTATCACCCTTAATTTTCGTGACTGATTTGTTTGGTGCCTACTGGAAGATTTTTTTGAAAGATCTATGTTGAATGTTGGAATTGTGGTTCGAGTAATTTCATGGCTTGGTTGATGTTGGAAAGTTCTTTGATGGTAACTTTTTTTTGAACTTGTAAAAAAAGTCATGGTCGAGGAGGGATTGATGGAATGGTTGTAAGATGTGAGTTGCTGTTTTGATGTGTCAGCAGTATGGATGTAAACATGATGTGTGTTGGAATGAGATTTAAGCGAATCCAAGGAGTTGGGCAATAAGGAATTCGGTCCGGATTGGAAAAACGGACAGACCGGAATCATTTGGTCTAGACTGGACCGAAGTTGAGACCAGTCAGACTCAATCCATCAAATATGAAATTTTCAGTTTTCGATCCAGTCGTGGGGCGGGATTTTTTCACTCCGAACTGGCCGAATATACATATACATATTTTTTAATATTATATATATATATTATTTTATATAATAATTTTATAATAAATTATTTAATTTTCATCTAACCTATCACCATTGACAATATAAAATATTAAGTATACAATAATACAATTGCTAATATGCTATCAAGTAACTAATGTATTATATCAATTAATTAATATATCACCATTAACTAAGTACTATCAGTATCTACATCTAATTAAAGTAATTACATAAATTTTTTTGTAAAATATCTAAATTGCAAATAAGTATGAAGTATATATGTTCAATGACAATTATTCATTAATCATATACAAAATATGAAACTTTTCATATAGCCAACTATGCATTAACTATCATGATACAACTACATATTTAAAAAAAAACTCATAATACATTTACATACACTATATTAGTAACAAATTAATAATTAACATCGTAAATATTATTAGAATTAATTATTTTTTAATGAGTTAGTTATATAATCTACAATTTACAGTAAGGACTCACTTAATTTTAATTTTAGTACTTTAAATAATTTTGTTATTAATTTTTCTGCACAAAAAAAAATAAAAAAAAAAAAAAGACATGTTCCAATCTCAAATGAAAATGGCGCCGTTTAGATCCAATTGACGACGCAACTCTTTTTTTTTTTTTAAATATCCATGTATTGAAATGGCGTCTTTTAGATTAAAAATTAATCCAAACGGTGCTGTTTCAACATAGGGTCAACACAAATTCAGCTCTTTCCTCATTCGGTCCCGAGCATCAGTAGTCACTCACTCATCTCTCTCTTTGCCCCTTCCAAAAAACCCTAGAGCTCAGCCACTGTCGCGGTCGCAGCTCCTAGCTCCTCCGTCGCACAGTGCCACTGCATCAAAGGTACGGAATCTCGATTTACTTAGCATAAATTCAAGTTTCTAATTTCTATTTCAACCACATACACAGTCCACAGATTTACACGGATACAATATGAGAAATTAATCCAAACAGCGAAATGGGGGTTTTGTGAACTGGAATTTGGGTTATGTGAATCTATTAGGATGTTTTGTACAATGATATTGTTATTGCATTATCACTTGGAATTGGAAAATTTTCCACTAAAGCAGTGAACTCCTTTGTGGGTGTTGGGTTTTAGGACCAGTACTGATTAATATTGTGGATTCTAGTATACATTCTGTTTATTTATAATATTATATTGCCATAATACTCAAGAAGCTTAAAGTTAAACTCATGCATGCATTTTGAATTTTTGATCAAGAAGCTTAATTCTCCCTGGTGTTTCTGAGCAGTTGCTAGTGGAGGAAGTGGGGTTTTACACAACAAATGTAAGTGGGTAGGGATGCTGGACACAACAAATTGAGGAAGTTTAAAGTTAAACTTAAACTCATGCTAGTTGAGGAAGTTTGCACAACAATTTGAACTGTCTTAATTAAAAACAGATGTTATTTTCTGTGGGTAGGGATTATGGACAAGCATAACAGGGGTAGTGGGGGGACTATTTTTCAGACTGCATATAAGAATAGCACAACTATTTTCCATATGCATTAACAACAATAAGTGTAATTGAAAAATAATCAAGGGTAGTGGGGGGATTATTTTTTAGACTGCATAAATCTGGACAAGCATAAGGTGCATAACAGATGTTATTGAACTAACAAATAGTTTTCTCAATTTCATTTTCTTCTTGGCTTTATATTTAATCTAATTTTTGTTTTATTATTTTTCTAGATGGACCCTACAAAAGAAGTGATTCCGGGAGACTACCACGGATGATGCTAACGAGTCATCACAAGGGCAACGCATTCCTCCACTCCCACTCAATGTAAGTACTAAGACGGTTAAGTCCCAAACTACTCTAAGTTGGAAGGCTAAGGATGAAGGAACTAGTAGTGAGGGATTTGTGCCCATAACATTTAGTGTTGAGGCTTGCAGACAAGCCTTAGCAGAGATGATTATTCGTGATGAGTTGCCCTTTAAGTTCGTTGAGGGGGAGGGTTTCAAGAAGTTTATGCATGTTGTTTACCCTATGTGGGTAGAGATTCCATCTCGTGTTACGATTGCGAATGATTGTTTTACTGTGTATTTGAGGGAAAAAAATAAGTTGAGAAGTGCTCTTCAAGGGCAACGGATTTCCCTTACCACGGATACGTGGACATCCATGCAGAACCTGAATTATATGTGTCTCACTGCGCATTTATTGATGATGATTGGAATCTACACAAGATGATTCTTTCTTTTTCTTTAGTAGAAAATCACAAGGGTGATACACTTGGTAGGGCCATAGAGATGTGCTTGCATGATTGAGGGCGACCGAAAATACTTGCAATCACTCTTGATAATGCAAGTTCTAATAACGGAGCAATTTTTTATTTGAAAAAGAAAACCAAGTATAGGAAGGACACTGTTTTGGAACATGAATTCTTGCATATTTGATGTTGTACCCACATCTTAAATTTAATCGTTCGTGAGGGGTTGAAAGAATATGATGAGTCTATTGCCAAGGTGAGAGGTGTTGTGAAATATGTTAAATCCTCTCCTCAAAGGTGGAGTACATTTAAGAAATGTGTACAACTAGAAGAGATTACGTGCAAAAGTCATGTTTGCCTAGATGTGCCAACTAGGTAGAACTCCACCTATCTTACGTTGAAGAGGGCTGAAAAATTTCAAAAAACTTTTAAACGGTTAGAGGAAGAAGATTCGGGGTTCCTTACTAGTATTGGAGACGACAATGATGATGATGATGATGTGGTGAGTAGGAGAACGTCAAAAAAGTTAGAGCCTCCCAACAATAATGATTGGGAGAAGGTAAGGTTGTTTGTGAGCTTTCTTCAACTATTTTATGACGCAACTTTACGTTTCTCGGGGGCTGAATATGTAACTTGCAACTCTTTTTTTACGAAGTTATTTATAATTCAAGATGCGATTAACATGGAGTGTGAAAAAGGAAGCCTGAGATTAATGGCAACAAATATGAGGAAAAAGTTTGACAAATATTGGGGCAACATGGATAATTTGAATATGTTGTTGTATGGTGGGCTTATTCTTGATCCTCGATATAAGATGCGATATCTTGAGTTTTTATTCGAATTAATGTATGTCCATGATCCAACAAAAGCAGTTGATTTGAGTTTGAAGGTGAAAAATATTTTAACCTGCATGTATGATGCATACGTTGAAAATGAAGAAGGGAACAATTCTGGTCAACAACAGCAGCGCACAAGTCCCTCATGTGAATATGTAAATCCTACAGGTAGTAGATTTAAGGATAGAACGGCACATAGAATGGCCTTATTTAAGCAATGGTTACAGTCAACAAACTCTTTGCAAAGCAAGTTAGAGGTTGATAGATACCTAACTGAAAGTTGTGTGGAACAAGAGGCAAATTTTGATATTCTAAATTAGTGGAAGGTTAATTCAGTTAGATATGGCGTACTTTCAAAAGTTGCATGTGATATTCTTGCAACACCAGTGTCTACAGTGGCCTCTGAATCTGCATTTAACATGACAGGTCATGTACTTGATCATTTTCAAAGTAGTTTATCTCTGATGATGGTAGAAGGCCTCATTTGTGCCCATAATTGGCTTCGTTCTTCTTCTATTCCAATTGTCCTTAGGACTTTAATGGATAAAGTGGAGGATTTTGGGAAGCAGCTAGATATGGGTATGTAACAAATTTGTTTCCTTTTATATTTTTTAATGATTCATTGATTCATATGTTATGTAATTTTTTTATTTTTTATTTTTTATTTTTATGTATAGAATTTGTTGGGGACGTTGAAAGTTCTATCGAGGCGTCGAATACAATGTCTACACCTAATGCAGATGAATGAGGTGAGAAGAATATACTACTGTACTATTTATTTTCGTTAGCATAAAACAAAATAAACTAATACATTTATTATTTGTTTGCTATGTTTTTGTAGTAAAGTTGTGGACACTTGGAGTTTTGGACTTGGAGACTGTTATGCCCTTTTATTTTTTATTCAATCATTTGTAATTTGTAATATCACTTTATAAGTAGGTGGGTTATGGCTAGATGCATAGATTGTAAATTGTAATAATTTTTATGTGTCATTTACTTTACTTTTTTGGTTTTTTAATTTTTTTTTCTTTATTTAAAGTTTGGATGACTAGGAATTTTTTTAATTTCGTTTTCTTTATTTTTTTGTTTTTAATTTTATTAGTATGATTGATAAGCTATTTTGGATGGATATAGATTATTTTTATTTTTATTTATTCCTTCGTTCTATTTTTATTTATTTATTTATAGTTTGGATATTATTGGCATATTGCATATTTTTCAAGTGTTTTTCCTATTTTTTGTATGTTAATAATAATTTAGGTTGAAAGTGGGATAAAAGTCAAAACTTGGGCCAAAATGTGTCAAATGTGAAAAAATTGGCTCAGTTGATAATGGTCAGACCGACCGGACTGATAGGCAACGATTCGGTTTGCTTTGTATGTGAATTCGGTCCAGTCTAGGATGGAAAAATCTTGAACTAAAGGAATTTGGTCCGGTTCCAAAAATCCTCTAGGGAGTAACTGGACTAGACTGAATTCATCCGTACCCAAGGAGATTGGATCTTTTAACTTCAAATTAACGATCTCTACTCAAGGAAGTTTCTGGAAAAAGTTTATATGGATTTTGCTTTTTCATTCGAGTACTTGTGCAACCTCTAGCAGCTTATTATGCAAATGAGATTTTACTTTATTTCTTTGGGCATATTCTTGTGTTCTTAACGGAGCTAGCTTCAATGACTTTCTTGTATCCCTTTCTAGCTCCTTTTTATGTAACTAGGTGTATGTTGTTTGTATACCCTGTGTACTTGGAGTATGCTTATTTACTTCTATTAATATAATGTTATCTTACTTATAAAAAAAAAAAATATCATTAATGTCTCATTTGCTTCCTCCGATTAATTCCCATGTGATCATTCCCCTTTCTGGCTAAGAGAGACTTTTGCAATTAATTACAGGCCAAAATGCTCAACTAAATTTCTCAATCTTTCGATCATGTTAGCAACTTAGGGCTAACTCCGACACCAAACTGCTTAAAAGTCATAAATACTTCCAATTCCTTTCCTTTCCACCTACATATATAATGTTCATCATGGCATAAAAAATTTACCACTTTTACTTTGTTTCATTGAACGAGCCAGAGCATTCATTGACTTGCTTCATTTACTAAGGTTGCTGTAATTTCTCGTTTTTTGTATTTATTATTAGATCAATTTTTGAATAAATAATTCAGCTTCACTGTGCTCTTTTTATCTCCAATAATGATTTGGTTACTATTTCTAGAGTAGACATGTATGGACCTCTTCGTTCATTCTATTCTCTCTCCATCGTGTCTTGCGAGTGAGGCTGGATTCTGTAGCGGATCCTCTATTCAATCATATTTATATGTCGTGGCTTTACTGCCTCACACCCATCCAACAGATTGAAGTTCTTAGTTCTTTTACTGTGTCATTGTTATATTCTCTCTGTGTTCTGCCTTTCTACTTCTCTTGTATCGTTCTGGGTGGTCCAAAAGCAGCGTGCGTCGGTTGCGCTGGCTTTGCAGCATTATCTGTCCTGATTGAGAAGTTTTTAGATACATAGGCACGACTGATTTGGTGCCCCCATTGCTTGCTATCTTGTCCCCGTTTTGCGAGTGTTAAGGTCTCGTTTGGATGTTGAGACGATAAAATGAGTTTTGTGAGATTCATCTAAAATGAATTTAAATGTGTTTAGATGTTAATATGAGTTTAGATGTATTTATAAAATATTAAAAAAAAATTGCAGGTCTCGCATGTAAAGAAGTGTTGAGTAGGAGTATAAAAATTAATCGAAAAACTAGACTAGATTGGCCCGAACTGGTGGAACCGGTCCAGGACCCGTTCCCTTAGTTCCAAAACCGGCTAGTACCAGTCCGGTTCCGTTTTATACTTTTTAGGACTGGATCGGTTCACTATATTATATATTTTGAATTATTTTTTTAATCTTATATATAATATTTTTATATTATATAAAATTTTTATATATATATAATTATATATAAGATAATGTTATTATAATTTATAATATAAAATTTTAATCTTTAACATGAAAATTTATTTGATCATATATTTTAAACATAATATATATATATTAATAACATTTTATGGCCTAATAAATTCTTAACATATTCATTTTGATAAATACATAATAAATTAGTGATACTAATATACATTAGTATACTAATTATATTTTACTTTAATTAATTAATATACATTAGTAATGTATATTAGTTACATTTTATATCCTAATACTCTATTAGTATTAGTATAACTATCAGTGATGTAATTATATTGATAGTTATACTAAATTAAAATCACTATAACAAATATTAATATATAGTTATACTAATGAGTAATCATTATAACTTTCACTAATATTTAATAATTTATACTAATACGAATATAGTTATACTAAATAACTATAAATTATAACTTTTTTATGACAAGTTTACATTTTATTAAAATCGAAAAACCAAATCGAACCGGACTGGAACTGATAAAGTTGAAGGTACCGATTTATGAGGGTAACCAGTACTTAATCGGTTTTTGAAAATGTAAAACTGGTACATACTGATTCGATCTTAAATTTTGTTCAAAATGAGATCAGATTGGTTACACCCCTAGTGTTGAGTTGAAAAATGTTGTAAATCCCGCGTGTAAAGAGGTATTGAGTTGAAAAATATTATAGATTCTACGTGTAAAAAAGTTTTGAGTTGAGATGAGTTTAGTGATTTGAGAGTTGAGTATTTGAATGTTAAATTTAACTTAAAATTAGACTGAACTGAATTGATCTAATTCGATTTAAATTACAAACAGAGTTACTACAAAAATATTTTTCTAGAAAAATTTATGTTTTGAAAATTGCTTTTATATATTATAATTTTTTTTAAGAAATCACATTTTAAGATTTTTTTATGTTCATTAATAATTTTATTTTAATTAGTTGATATGAAAATTTAAGTTGCGTTTGGATGTTAAACTGAGTTAAGTTAAGATGATAAAATATTATTAAAATATTAATTTTTTAATATTATTATTATTTTAAAATTTAAAAAAGATGAATTGTTTATTATATTTTATATTAAAATTTAAAAAATTATAATAATAAATTAAGATGAGTTGAGATAGGTTTAAGTTCTAAACAAAACTTTAATACTTAGGATATTAATAACTCTTTTTTTCTTTTCTTTTCTTTTCTTTTCTTTTTTTTTTTTTTTTTTTTTTCACGCAGTTTTCTTTCGGCGTCTTGCTCTTGCTCCTGATTTGAAAAGAGCTCATAAGAATTAAGAGCCCCCAAAAACTAGGTTGAAGGATTTATGTTCACTGTGGCGGCCTAAGCTCACCAGGGAAAGAAATATCCTGAGAACCATCAACGGACCCACAAAAACTCTGAAGCCCTAAATCCTCTATCCTCCCCAAATGAACTCAGACCCAGAAGAATCCCACCTAGCCGCAAACAATGACATCCCAAGAAAGAAAAAGAAAAAGAAGCATCGCGAGCAACCACCATCGCCGCCACCATCGCCACCACCATCGCCGCCACCATCGCCACCACCATCGCCAACGGTCCAAGCTCAAGTTCAAGTCATCCATGAAGACCCACAAAAGGCCTCGCCTTTTGTTGGCTACTTCCCCTCCGGTTACGACCCCAGCAAAAATTACGGTGGGAATAATTGTCTAGAAACTGAGTCGCCTAGTGTTACGGTTTATCGGAGCCAGAAGTGGTCCAAGAGGTTCCAGCTTGTGGTGAGCCCAACTATGTCCAATGTGGATTTCGTTGGGACCAACTATTCTGGCGAGGCCATGGCTGGACAGCAGTGTAGGTACGCACTCGGGGTGTTTGACAAAGAGGCCCAGAGCTTAAAGATTGCGCCTGTTGCTTGTGGCAAGGTGAATTTTCTGTTTGGTAATGCCTAGAATGTGTGCAGATTTTAATTTTTTACTGTTTGGCCGCGGAGAAGTTGTGGAAGTTTTATTTAGTTGCTCTTTGTTGATGTGGAAGTATGAGATTTTGGTACCTGTTGTTTAGTTACTGATGTGGAGATGTCATTAAGCTTTTTATGAAATGTTGCTGCTCTTTGTTTAGTTGCTGCTTGTGAAATTTGGTACCTGCCATTAAGATTTTGGTACCTGTTGTTTTGCTCTTTGTTTAGTTGCTGCTTATGAAATGTTGAACATTAAGTCCTTTGTATACGTCCGTGTACTTGGGCTTTGCCTATTCTTGGGAATAAAGTTTCTTATTACATATAAAAAAAAAAATGTTGAATATTAAGCCTTTTTTTTTGTTTTGTTTTTTATAAGGTTGAGATTTTATCTTTGTTCAGTTGCTGAAAGAGGGTGGGAAATTTGCTTATTATGGGTTGTTGATTTGCCTAATGGTTGGGGATGAGAATTTACTTATATACTTCCTTTACTGCTTAGTTATTTATTGATGCTATGAAGCTCCTAATGAAAATGGACTCTTAAAATTTTATTAGATATTTAGATTAGAACCTAAAGTCCGAGGGTTAGACGTTGCTGATGAGGAACCTGAAAGCACAGCGAAGGAAGAGCTTTCTGCACAACAGAGGGTGTACAAAATGAGAGAGCTGACTAATCTTTATGGAACAAAGAAGTCAATAAAGGAGGTAAGCGAATCCCTAACCCCCTCTGGCATTCTAACGCATTATGGGTTCCTTTTAATCTTTACAAATAAAGAAAAGGCATGCTCTTTCATTGCTTAAAGTAAATTATTAGAGGCCCTTGCCCTAGACGGGGCTTTATGGAGGTTTGGATCTAACACTTTGTAGAATTAAGTAGGGTTGAGTTTTATGGTTAGCATTTGCACTTAGCAGTTGACTTTAACTTTTCATGTATGGCAGGCAAAAAAGAAGCACGCTTTGAACCAAGAAGATGATCCCAATTCCCAAAAGGAGCTGGATGGGAAAATCAAAGAAGTAAAGATAAACAAGGAGGCTCTTGAAAGTACCGATGCCCATATTGCCCGCAATGTTCCCCCATATGATGCTTCTGCCACTTCGCCCCAGGAGGCTTATCCACTAGACAAGATCATCCTTAAGGGAGAATGGGGTTTCCTTGAAGATATTTTTGAGCTTTTGCAAGTAGGAGCAGAAGTAGCCTCCGATACTTACCCAACCTTTGTCTGCAATAGAATCCATAAATTGCAGGAGATTCAGGTATGGTATATAAGTAAGCCTTTGTGTTTTTTCTCTTCTCTAATAACTCAATGGGTGAAGATCCACTTCTCTGGCCATTAAATTTTTATTGCGTGGAGCTATAATATTTTTGTTGAGTGCTATATTTTCAAACCAAGGGCATGTTATCTTTTATCTGGTTTCAGAGAATGCCAATCATTTCCATATAGTATTTGATATTCTATCAAAATTCACAACTTTCATGTCGAAAGATCCAAACAATGAATTTAAGCCCAAAAAAAAAATAAAAATTGTATTATTGGACAGCAAAGAGAAGACCTTTCCATCAATTATGAGTCCAACATCTACGCGATCTTGTTTCTCGGACTCTATTTTGCAGCTTCAAATATTTAAATACTACTCACTTTTTTTGTGAAAATCCAGAAGGGCGGAATATGTTAATATATTTTCTCTCTCTATAGATACTTCGGACTCCATGACATTTGGAATTTTCTTTTTTGCAATCCTTGCTTTCACTTTGCAAAGTTGTTTCATAGCTTTAGATTCATTTGTCAAAGTTAGCCATTATGTCAGATGTTGCAGGCTCATCTACTTCTGGGTGGTGAACAGGGGTGGATAATTACAAAGCATGGTTTATTTATGCTGCACAACTCGGTGTTCTTTAAGCCAAACTGTGATATGGCACATCCTCCTGAGTGAAATGGAGGATGAGGCCTTGGGTTCAATATATGTTGTGATTTCTTTCCAATTTGAGTTGTAATGTACACCTGTTTTTATCATTTTTGTCCTCTTTCTTTTAAATTCTTTTTGGGGTCAAAAGCTACATTACTTGATAATCTCATGATGTCTTCATTCAATTGTTTACAGGATGAGGTGGAGAAGAGAACACTTTCTTGCATATTCTCATACGTTACTCATCTAATTAAGTTCAAAGATCAGCATTCCATGGATGGTGTTTCCTCGGCAAAGGGCCACAAAATTCCAAGTATTCTGTTCCAGAAGTTCTCAACCATGTTCTCTCCAGTATCAAAAAGGTTGTCAGCCGAGAAAAATGATCTTCTCATCAGTTATGTCTTGGTACTCACTCTATATGCTGATGAATTTCGAACCGACCCATCTGATATTGCAAAGGATCTGAGAACGAGTTCAATAAAATTGAGGGTGCATTATGAGCATTTGGGTTGCAAGCTCTCGCGGCAGAACAACTTGATTTTGTTTACCCTTCCTTTGCCTCTCCAATTTCCAATGGTTAGGCAAAAGCGGCGACGATAGATGGATGATTCATCATTCTCTTTGTTCCCGTGATTGTCAGACAACAATTAGAAGACTGTTAGATTTTAGTGCGGACTTTGAAATTAGAAACTTGCATGAGAAAAATGTTGATTGTTTATTATGAAATTAGATCCGATTTTCAATCCTCTCCTGTTGTATTCTTGCATATTGAAACATGGTATGCTTACATCTACTTGAATGGAAGCATAGTACAATCCTTTTTTCTTTTCCTTTTTATTTTTTTTGGCTCTTTTCATCCTTACCTCATAAGCAGCCTGTTATGACTGGATATGGTAAGTGGGCGAGTCCCAACGAAACCATAAATATGATTGGAGAAACACGTACAATCTAATTTTTGATGCATAGCAACGATATGTGTGTGATCTGTAGCACTCAACCTAGAAATATACACATTTTCGACAGTTTTTCTTCATATATTACCTGCCCGAAACAGAGGAGTCTTCACATTGATATGGAACTATGTGAAAGCAGTCCTAAATTAGCAGCTATTTTTGTTCCCTCTTGGGAAATGTTGAGTAGTACTGTAGCACCCACTTCCCTTAGGTTAGGAGTGTCACGTATTTTTCATAAAATAAACCTATCAAGAGACCTTGTATTTAATAAATGAAATTAGAATTTATTTTGTAGAAAAACTATCTAATGAAAATGTTTTCCAAAAATATTAAATGAATAAATTGAATAAATTTATGTCATAAAAGCATGTCTTATTTTAGAAAGTCTGAACTAAAATTAATTGCTCCTACTATTCCTAACATGCCTGCTCGTATTCATCATCCTCACCTGGGTGGTTAAAAATATGAAAACAACTCAAATGAGTCGAAAACTCAGCAAAAAATCTATTACAACGTAAACATAATAAACATAAGGTTTTCATAAAAATTTTCATGCTGAGAGCTTAAATTCATTAATGTTTATACTGATATTTATGCTATGCATGACTGATTTAACTTAATTAACTGACTGATTTATCTGATTTAACTAATTTATCTGACTGACCAACACACTTAACCCTGTGTGCGAGGTTGTGCACCAGCCCCACGTCCCGCGGCCACAAGGGGAGCTGCTGATAGTATTCTGGCATACTATGGTAGACCACGACTGAGTTCATGGCTTGCAAATCCATCCTGAAACTGAACTACATTGGTATCATGCATCTGAATGACCATCTTATTAACTGATCTGATATGATCTTTCACTTGAATTTAAGATGGCTTACGTGTCTTATACCCATGAGATGCATGACATATTACATACATAATCATAATTTATGAATTTAAACATGATGCAGAATGACAAAATCGTATGCCATGCTGGATGACATGTTTGCATGTGATATGAGTGGTGCATAAATAATTTGCTGGAAATGAACTGGCTTGAATAATAATTATCTATAAACTGAACTGTGATGATCCTAATTTGTGATCAAATTACTTACCTTGCTGCGTTTCTTCTTGAATAACACTTCATAACTCGTCACTTATACGCAATAATAACTATTATTAAATATGTTTGGGACAAATAGTACCAATACCCTACTTAATTAAATTCTCAATCTAAAGATAGTAAAATAAATCTTTTATTTAACACCATAATTAATAAAGGTATTTAAATTACTTAAATACTAATAACATATTATAATTTAGTAGAGTACTTGAGCTATTTTAAAATCAGTCATAAAACTCCAATTCTTAAAATAAGTTTCATTTCTTAACATAATTATTAAATCTTATAAGAAATCTAATAAATATTAATATCATTTAAATATTTTTAACATATTTCTTTATTTTTCTATTTAAAGTATAACATAATAATTTTATTAAAATCTTACTAAATAGACAAAACTAAAATATTAGACTCAATAGTATACTTTAAAATATATTTCAAATTATTTAAACACTTTCGTATAAAAATGAGCCCATGACTAATATATTTATTTAAGTAAAAACTCATCTTTAAAATATTAAGCCCAACTCAACTTTAAATAAAATGACTTAATAAAATCCATAATTAACATATATTTAAATGTAAGGTTATACGTGTAATTATACTTAAAATAATCCTTCAAGATAATAAATTAAAAATGGCATATTTGTAGTCTCATCCACAACTGCACTTAGTAAACTGAAACCTAAAGCAACTAATATATATATATATATATATATATATATATATATATATATATATATATATATATATACTGCAGAAAAACAAAGGGGGAGGTGGAAGTAAGTGCACTATAGTTTGTTGTCTTGAGATATTTTTTGGAGGGATTCGTATTTCCCTTTTCAAGATCTACGGTTAGGGAAAGCATTAACATAATAGAAAGCAATCAAGCATGGTATCAGATGGACTGATTAGCGGCGGATCATCTGACTTCCCACGCAATTGTAGTAGCACGTTGAGATCATGTGTCGATGGTTGAGAGGTGATGTGGGACAGATCTAAAAAATTTCGAGGTAGCGAATCTTCTGGTGTGGCACGTGTAACCAACGGGATCATCAAGGTGCAGGGCGCGTGGAAGCAAGCCGCGCGTGTGGGTCACGTGCTAGCATTTTTGTCGCGGTTCCGCATCGTACCAGTAGATCAGCAGCTATAGGGTTGCGTGGTAGGGCGTGTGTCGACAAGTGGTTGCCAGAGAGCAATAGATCTGACCAAAATCGAATCTGTGGAGGGGAGAGGGAAAAAAAAACACTACCACATATACACAAAGTGGTTTCAGAAAGGAAACAAAAATGAGGGTGAGAGATACAGCTCCACCCTCCTCTCTAGCAGAAACACTTGAAAGGATTAAGTTTTCTAGAGAGAATGGAGACGTTCTCTCTCTAAAAGCCGAAGGTGCTTTTCAAACTTATGTCATATATTAATCACTTAATTAAAACGAAAAATAATATTTTTTAGAAAACTAATAATTATAAATAGAGTAATGTTACTAATTATTCCAATTCTCATCATCCTCTCGTCATCCCATTATGTGACATTAGATGATTAGAAACTATTTATTATATTCCATTTATAAATCAATCATCTAATGTCACGTTATGAGATGATGAAATAATGATAAAAAAATGAATGATTAATAGATTTTTTTCTTATAAATAATCAATAGGCTTTTATTTTTTTGGAAGGGGACGGGTTGCCAAGGTTTATAGCTGAAGTGTTAAGATTCAGAGGAAGTTTGGATAGTGAATTAAGATGAGATGAATTGAAATGAAACTTGAAAATTGAATAAATATTATTTTTTAATATTATTTTGTTTTGAGATTTAAAAATGTTGAATTATTTATTATATTTTATTTAAAAATTTGAAAAAATTATAATAATGAAAAGAGATAAAATGAGTTGACTTCCGAATCCAAACCATCTCCACAACCCATGAATAAGATTAAAATTAGCAATCAAATCTAGAATAAAATTTTGACCTTTCGGAGATTGTGCACGATTTCAAATATATGAACAAATTTATAAATTATTTTTAATCATATTCACCTGCAAATAGTTTTGTATACAATTTAAATGAAAAACTGTTTCACAAAATAGATGTCTTCTGAAGTGAAAAAGATACATACATAAGTTATAACAATAAATATTATAAGCTAGTCTATCATTTGCTTCCTATTCTAGAAGGCAACAATAGTGGGATGGAATAGGTTGATAAGCCTATTAAGAACTTATGAGATGGCTTTAGACCAAAGACTCAACCTCGAGAAGACATCAATTATTTTCAGCAAGAACATAGCAAAAGAATATATTCTATCTACTTATGGTATGAGGACAACCATGACCTATAAAAAGTACTTAGGATTGCCTTCTGTGATGGGTCAAGATAAGTTCAAATCCTTCAAATGCATCTTGCATAACATCAGAGTGAGGCTTAGTAGCCATAGAGTTAAAACTCTATCTCAAGCAGGAAAGAGATATATATCTCAAAGTTATGATTCAAGCCCTACCAACCTATACAATGAGTGTATTTAAGCTACCTACCATTTTATTATAGTCCATAAACAGAGTCATCCTGAATTTTTGGTGGGTCAGCAAGAAAAAGGAGCACAAAATCCATTGGATATCCTGGAAAAGAATGGGGCAAGCTAAGTCAGCTGGGGGTTTGGGCTTTAGGCTTAGGGACCTTGAATGTTTCAACAATGCAATGTTGTCCAAGCCGTGTTGGAGATTGATCCAATACGCTAACTCCCTTGTTGCTAGAATTTTAAAGGCCAAGTATTTCCCTAACTCGACATTCCAAACAGCTAAAGCCTAAACCCTCTTTTGTGTGGAGAAGTCTCTTTGCAGCCAGTCATGTTGTAGAGGCTGGCTCTTACTGGAGGGTGGGAACTGGTTCTAAGATCCTCATTTAGAAAGACAAGTGGCTAGTCCACTCTAATCCCAGCAAATTCACAAGTCTAGTCAAGATTCTAGATGGAAATGCCACTGTTGCAGAACTAATAGATCCTGAGACTAAACAGTGGGAGATAGATTTGGTACAAAACACCTTGGAGGAAGGGGAGGCTAATTTGATCCTGAAAACCCCTATTAGCTCTATGAATACTGTGGAGAAAATTATATGGCATGGAACCAAAGATGGATCCTTCTCAATAAGGAGTGCATACCACATGGAGAAATCAAGGGAGGTGGCAACCCAATGCCAAGCTTCTACAAGCAACAAGTTTGAGGTTGTGTGGACAAAATATGGCAACTTCATTTAACACCTATTGACAAAGTCTTCCTATGGAGAGCTTGCCAGGAGGCTCTACCTACCTAATCCAACCTGTTTAAAAAGAGAGTGGTCAGTGATCCACTATGTCCCATTTGCTTCAGGGAAGAAGAGAGTGTCTCCTTTCATGCATTGTGGAGCTGTGAGGCTGCAAAGGATGTATGGAGTCAATACTCTAAACGACTTCATAAATGTACTCTACCTCAAGCCCCTATGCTGCGCTTTTTCGAGTCCTTAGCCATGGCTTTAAATGTAGAAGACTTACTAAAGTTTGTGGTGGTGGCAAGGAAACTGTGGTGAAAAATGAATTTTTTCATTTTTAACAAGGAATTTACTTGTCTAAATTCCATTGTTAGAGAGGCTAGAATTCTAATAGGTTAATGACTGGGGTGGAAACTAATCCTCAAGACAACAACAGAGCAATACAAGTCTGCTCTTCAGAATCTGTGTGGAAGGCACTCTCATCGAATTGGTTTAAAATTAACTGGGATGAGGCAATGGATAAAGCCAAGGGAGTGATTAGTATATGAGTTGTCATTAGGGATTGTTTTGGTCAGATCATTGCCACCTTGAGGAAGAGGAAACAACTTAATCCTGACCCCCTATTAGCTGAAGTATATGGAGCTCTACAGGTAAGAAAATTGGGACAGGACCTTGGTTTGGACCAGATTGTTATTGAGGGTGATTCACTGCAAGTAACAAAGGCCTTATAAGAAGACAGAGATTTGGAGCAGCTCAAGCATGTTTATGAGTGAAACAAGATCTTATCTTAGTTGTTTTGCAAAGTGAGAGGTTTCTCATGTTAGGAGAATTGTCAACTATATAGCCCACTTACTTGCAAAAGATGCTCTTATCATTTTAGATTAATTGTAATATTGGATGAAGCTCCTCCTTGTATCTCTTCACTTTTATAATGGAATGGCATAAGGGTTTTTTTACAAAAAAAAAAAAAAAAAAAAAAAAAAAAAAAAAAAAGATGAGTCTATCATTCTTTTATTTAAGGTTTTCAAATTTAAAAAAAAAAAAAACTCTTAAATTTGGATAAAAAGTTATTTTCCGAAAAAAAAAAAATTGGAGTGTCCTTTATACGGATATTGTACACGTCATCAATCTTTGAGTTCTGTTAACATGTCCTCGAGTCTCGAGTCGTTTCGTTCACCTAAACGTTCTGAAAATTGAAGTAGACCTCGCGTCTTCACTTATGGCTCGCGTAAGTCTGTCTCTTCTTTCTCACGTGATAACGAATCAACGTAATTCCTCAACATAAGCTCTCTTTGAATATTCAAACTCAAATATCAGATTAATGCGAGATTTGGATTTTTAATCTTTGATTGGTTACCGAGAAAATACAGAAACAAATTGAAAATTTGAGTCCCTGATCAATTCATCGTGATAGATCCTTAAAAGTAGTGTGAATTCTATGTGCTTCATTGGTTTGTTTTGTTGGGCACAACTAGTTTGGATTGTTAAAGGTGGCTTGAAAGTAAAATGAGTCATACTTTTATCGAAAACCAAACAGGGTGTGAGCATTAACGCCCCTCTTTTATTTTGCAGAGATCTAAAGTTTCTTGGCATTTTAACTTTTCATTTGTTAGATCCATGTGATATACGAATTTATTTGATGTTGTTGAATGCTTGCTATATTAACTCAACAAAGAGCTCAATTCGTAGACATTGGAAATGTTAGCCATTAGGATTTTGAGTAATATAGGGTTTGGTGACCATTATTAGAACGCTTTGGGACTGTTAGAAAATGATGTTCTTTCATTTAGGTCGGGTTGTATGATTTGTGCAAGTTGGGAAGGAGTAATTGGATGATGGGAATCACTTTCGGGTGTACAAGGTGGACCACATGAAGCACCTGCGATAGTAAATGTGATGGCCTGTTCGGCGCAATGTCGTAACACCAGAGTTGCTGGGAATGGTGACCGGTTACCCAATTGTTGTCTGCAACTTAACTTCACAAGTCATACGGTTGGTTTCCCTTCCTGGCCAATTGCATGCATCCCCAAGGTCGTGGGTTCTCAATTGCTACCACCTGGCCTTACAGCATACTGACACAAATTAGGAAGGATAATGTTCGAGATAGAGATGGTGATACAATCTCTTACTCTGATGGGTTGTGAATTGATCCGTGAGACTACCTCAAAGAGTTGAATTGCCTTAAGGGTTGCTGGTTGTAGTTTTGTTTCTGTTCTTTTTTATTTTTTCCCGCTGGGGGTTGCCCGGGAGAAGGGCGCGCTCTATTATTTCTTTTCTCTTCTTATTTTGTTTGTCAAGTTGTATGCATGCCTCTCCCAATGAAGAGTTATATGTTATTTATTAATCTAGCTGTTTCTGTGGTTCATAGGAATCATGCCCTTCCGTAAAGTGCATTCTTCTTCTTGATTATGAAGGAAACCGTGTTGCAGCCAAGTATTACTCAGATGATTGGCCAACAAATAGTTCAAAGTTAGCTTTTGAAAAAACTGTGTCTACTAAGACTTTGAAGTCTAATGCTCGGGTAGAAGGTATGCTGCAATTACATAAATAACACATTTAAGATTAGAACATGGTTTGTACAATTATCATGGCCTGAAGGTTAGGAAATCTTGCTGAGGATATTTAGTGCAGAACTCTCCTTGTCAAAGAAAAAAACTAGGCCAATTGACTTGTGTGTAGGCAAGCAAACTCCCATTTGTATTGTTTTTTTCTTCCAATTGCTTGCTACTCCGTCTTAGTAGAATCTGTTTTCTAGTGATAATTTGAAAGCAAATTTAATCTTTGAACTAAATCTGAAAGCTTCTACTTACAAATTTATTAAAAAAGAGTGCCTCGCATCAATGTAAACCAGAACAAGAGTGTATTGCTTGTAGATTCATGCTATATTGAGTCCTATAACAAGTTCAGTTCTCTACTGTGGCAATACATACTTCTTCGTGCAAAAACTGTCACTCTTATCACAAGATTTTGCTTAGTTGCCTTAATTCTCAAAAGTCATCTTTGTTGAGTTTAAAGCCATGGCATCTTGCAATTAGTCGAGTTTGTATGCTCTATCACTCTTATCACAAGATTAAATCTTTGTCACTCTTATCACAAGATTTTGCTTAGTTGCCTTAAATCTCAAAAGTCATCTTTGTTGAATTTAAAGCCACGGCATCTTCCAATTAGTTGAGTTTGTATGCTCTATATAGGGTGCAGCCATTTGGTCATTAATTAAATAGCCTCAGCTAAATAGTGATTAGCAGTTTTCTCATTGAACTAAAAAAACGTCCCTAACTTTCAAGGGCATTGTAGTCTATTGCTTTCAATATTTTCTACATGATATTTGTGTACTGACAGCAGTTGGCGCTATACAACTGGCACTTAAAAATTATAATACAAGTTGTGGTATCTTAAGTCTTATTGCGCCAATGCTCTTAACTAGTGATAAATCGACTTTTCATCAGCATCGATAGGTTAGTGCTTTGAGGTTGAAGCCACTTTAATGCGTATTGTTTTGAAAATAAAGGTTAAAATAGCGAAAACATGTGCCTTTGGTTGCAATGGCTATAATATATCACGTCTTCATCAATTTTGCTTGATCATAAAATGTCTCCTTTAGCTGGCACAAGATAGGAACAAAATATCACATTTATCCTTGGACTCTCTCCACTTATATTGTTGGTGAAGCCCGGTCGATGTGTGGCATGACATGTTACATCATGAGAGCTGAATATGCTGCTATATTATCATCTGCAGCGGATATATCTCTGTTCGAGAACAACATTGTTATTTACAAGTTCGCCCAGGACCTGCACTTCTTTGTGGCTGGAGGTGATGATGAAAATGAACTCATCTTAGCTACAGTTCTTCAGGGTTTTTTTGATGCAGTTGCCCTTCTCTTGAGGTATTGTTTACCTGGAATTTTGAACTAGTTTCTTGAATTTGGTAAAGCAGGGATTCATTAACTTGTGCTTGCATCTCATGTTTTCTTGCATGTTTATGTTGTAGGAACAATGTTGACAAAAGGGAGGCACTTGAGAACCTGGATCTCATTCTTTTATGCCTAGACGAGATTGTTGATGGAGGGTAACAACTTCTTTTATTTCACATACTTGGCATATAGGCACCTGATCGATCTCTGCATGTTTGTTGTTCCATCCATCCAATAATGTAGTTGAGATCAGTACTGCCAAAATAAAATACTGAACTAGAGATCGGTCTGGTAGATCAAAATGGATATGGGTATGAGATAAGAATAATTTATTATGCCATACTGAAGCATTAGTTATTGTTATTAAATCAAAATTCTGTCAATGGAATCCACAACATCCACCAGCATGCTTCCTTCTCTATCGAGGATTTTAGCTGCTAATTTGTTGTCTCGGTTTGTTTTTTGGTCTGTGGTCAAGGAATGTATTATTTTATTAAGGTGATTTTATCCATTGGACAGGATTATACTCGAAACAGATGCCAGTGTTATTGCGGGAAAAGTGGCGACGCATACAATGGATGCTGGCGCACCATTGTCTGAACAAGTAATGCAACTATCAATCTTTCTGTTGGCTCTTCCCCATCATAAACAAATTAGTTTATCTTAACCTATCCAATTATATAAAGGAGAAATACATCTTAACTGATATGGTACTGTAGCCTCAGATTTTTAATTTTATTATTATATCAATGTTAAAACCCTGAGACCAACTCCATTTTTTGCACCCTTTATCTGTCGTTTCTAATATTGTATTTTTCTTAACATTTGCAGACTATAACTCAAGCATGGGCTACAGCACGTGAACATCTGACAAGAACCCTTCTCAATTGATTCATGCCTGCTGCACAGGGAGAAAAAGGAGTTGGGTTCTTTTGGTTGTTTAAATTGTCTCATCTGCAGCCTAGAAAATATCGTTCTTTTCCTTTGTTTAGCCGAATTTTTGGGGCTTCTTCTTAGGTACCACTCAAATCTGTTCTTGTTCTTTTCTTCTCTCTAACCAGCTGTTTCTATTGATTTTGATTTTGCCTTGCTGCCTGTGGGCCGTGGCATGATCAAATAAACAATTGAATTTGTTGATGAACAATCCCAAAAGCGACAAGCACCTTGAAAAGAGACAGACAATGCCTGCAATTATATAATAAAACTTATGAAATTGGCAAAGTTTGATATTGATATGTTTAAGTAACGACATGATAGTAGTAGGGTATGCGATTTCCTTTTTTCTTTATTTCCTTTTATTTTGTGTTTGGAAGAGTTTATTAATCTCTCTCGCAATTTTTCATGGCATGTTTGGTATTGTGATTTATATAAATTTATTGAAAGAAACTATTTTATTTTGCTAAAATGGGTAAAAAAAGAGAGGATATTTTTAAGAAAATATTATTACTTTATTATTAATATTCACCTACTTTATTATGGTCCAACATATTAAAAAAAAAAAAAAAAAAAAAAACTCAAAACCAAGTCAATTAGGCTTCATTTGAAAAATAAACTCATCTCAATTCATCATTACAACTTTTTTAAATCTCAATATAAAATATAATAAATAATTCAATTTTTTCAAATCTCATAATAATAATAATAATAATAATAATAATAATAAATAATATTCTAACAATATTTTATCATCTCAACTCAACTCAACTCAACTCAGTTTAACATCTAAATGCACTTATTATCACGAATAAAGTTTTGGTTATGTTTGGATAATGAGGCATTTTCAAAATTCTGTAAAAAATAGTGAAAAAGTAATAATAGAATATTGAATAATAGTTAAAAATTAATAAAAAAATATTTGCGAGAACTATTCCTTTGAATCGAGGTTGATTATTTTAAGGTAAAGATTGAATTATAAGAAATAGAGTTTTGTCAATAATATTTAAACTGAAAAGGAAAGTGGATGATGATATAGATAATGTAATAATGATTTCGTTTGACTAATATGACATGGTATAAAAGTTAGTGGCATCGTCTTCTTCACTCTGACACTGATTGGTCTGTAATCTTTAATGATCCGAATAGACTATTTTTTAATTTTGCAATACAAGTTTTTCAAATAGTTATTAAAATAATAATAATAATAATAATAAAGAAGGACGGTTGCGTTCGTCCAGCTGCACCACCCGGCCGCCGAGCCGGCACTTTGCTTTTATCGTAATTGTTTTCATTTTATATATCTAAGTTCTTTTGTTTAATATAGATATAATAATATTTTAAAGGTAACTCCAGCTATTATAGGATTTTTTTTTCTTTTTTCATACATATATTTTTTAACACTTTTAAATATTTAAAAAAAATAAAAAAATCATAATATTATTAAAAAATACTTCTTTAATTACTAAATAAAATAATAAAATAAAAAATTAAAGCGGTAGAATGGAGCTTTGAGAATAATATTATCCTTAATATTATTATCATGGTCGTTTTAATCCAAGGAAGCCAACTGGCCATGCATAGGCTGATCCACGTGGAAGGGAGTGGGAGGCCTCAACGTGGCTCCCATGGACGGCATTTAGCCATATTAACAGAAGAATGGGATCCGAATGAATCCTATACTATTGGAGGGGATAACTATAAGGAAGATTCAGTCCTCCTCGGCTTAAAAAATTGACCACCACAAACACTTTCTAGTTTATGCGTACATACATCTATACAGACGTGCAAGGTGCAATGCTCCTGTTGATGTCTATAAGTGTCATTTAGTTCTATGTAATAATCATTCGCAAAAGTCAGATTGTTTGAAGGAAGTTTCTTCTAACCTAATTTAAAGGAAAATTTTGTCTATAATAATTGTACGCTCTTATTGGCCACTTCAACATTCTTGGAAGTTGGAAGCTGGAACAACTATTTTATTATTTGAGAACAAGACTAGAGACTGCAGAGGATATATGGGTTTAATTAGAGCATTGGTATTAATTTATGCATCTTCAAAATTTTAAAAAATATAGATAAAATAATTTACATTAAATTTTTTAAAAAATAAAAACTCGAATTATGAGTTTCAGTAATTTTAATTTGAAGATATACTGTTTATTTTTAAAAGTAATATTTTATTGTAAAAATTACTCTAATTACTTTGTTTTTCAATTTTATTTACCATAGTTTTTACTTCCTTCAAGGGTCAGAACGTCTTTTCACTTTTATTTTTATGTTTAGTTTTAAAATATGTGAAGAAAGAAATGTTATTATTAATTAATATATAGTTAATTAATGTAATTATAAAAAATAAAAAAATGTCTGGGAAGAATATATTTAGTGTTCATTGTCCCCTGTCCCTAGCAGTTGTCATGGGTCTACCTAAATTTTGGCCATGACTCATTAATGGCTCTGGTCGTAGGTCTAGGTGGACCCGCTCTCACAAACCAATAGTTTAAAGTTTATTAAACTAACGAATTTAACAAAATTTTATCTTTGGTGTTTTACTAAAATGGGCATTTCTCTTTCTATTTTTTCTCCGAATCATTTTGAGGGGGGGCATTAGAGGTTCCAGTCGAGACCAGGACCTGCCACGTGGAACGAGGTGGAACCGACACTCTGGCAGCTACAGGAGGTCTTCAAGGGTTGAGCCAATTAACTGACCTTTTAATTCTACTTGACAGGTCATCCAAGGGGTGCAAGAGCCAATGGCAAAATTACGGCCCAGAAAAAAAAAAAAGGAAATAAAACTACAGTATTTATTGCGTAGAGATTTCTTCGTTTTAACAATAATAAGAAATTTTTGTTTTAGTAAAACAGAGAAGAGAATGGAGAGAATGGAAAGACTCATATAAAGCCCGGAAATTCCTGGCATTGGTTCCGACCTGGTGTCCTGGACGAGGAGAGAGCCTCTCTCTTTGGCCTAAAACCCTGTACTTTCTCTCTTTCCTCTCTCTCTCTCTCTTGACTTTGTCTTCCTCTTTGATCTGCAACTCAGAAGCTCTTTCTCTCTCGTTCGCCTCATGGGTTCTTGCTAAATTGTCTTCAACACCAATGAGACTCATGTTTCCAGGTACCCTTTCCTGTTTTCTTGTAGGAGATATCTTCAATATATGTGTGTGCACAATATTTTCTGGCTTCTTTTTTTCTCCCTTTTGAATTCTTGGGATGTTTTTGGCTTCTTTTGTGAATTTATAGCCTTTTGTACGAGGAATCTGCTCTTGTATTAATGATTTATTTAAGGATTTTTAGCTGCGCATTGTCATATTTTCAATTTCTTTTAAAGATTTTTCATTTCTTTATTTAAATCACGCTCTTCTAATTCTTGAATTTTTAAGGTGACGTATTCCCATCATGTATTTACGTAATCTTTGTAGCTAGAGTTGTGGATTTGTCGCTGAATTCGTCTGTACATCTTTTATATCCCTCCCTCAAATGTGACGTTTCAGATAATTATGCGAAGCATTCGTATGCAAAATTGCAAATTGAATAGGAGCCCCTCTAGGGAATGCTGTGCTTTCGATGCATGAATTTTGTTTCTCTGTGTTAAGGATACTGTATGCTGCATATTGTCAAATTTACGTGCTCCTCAACTAATTTCCCTCTGATGTATAAGTAGGCGTTGGAAGAAGAAATTGAACATACGGACAAATTAGTTTCATCGTGGAGAAGATCCGGGTTTCCTTTTATGGACATGTGTCGATTATACTAGTTTTGAGCTGAAATTTGGAGAAATGACAAGGGGAAGGATAAGAGCAAAGCTCCAGCGGAGCCATCTCTACACATTCTCATGCCTCCGGCCAAGTAACACAGAGGCTGAGGGACCGAATTCAGTTCAAGGCTCGCGAATTGTACATTGCAACCAACCTCATCTCCACCAGAAGAAACCTCTGAAGTATTGCTCAAATTTTATATCGACCACAAAATATAATGTTGTCACGTTCTTGCCCAAGGCTATCTTTGAGCAATTCCGGAGGGTTGCTAATTTGTACTTTCTTTTGGCTGCGGCTCTTTCACTCACAGCAATTTCGCCATTCAGTGCTATAAGCATGATCGCTCCTTTAGCATTTGTCGTTGGGCTCAGTATGGCAAAGGAAGCCCTGGAAGACTCACGTAGGTTTCTTCAGGATATGAAGGTTAATCTCAGGAAAACTAGTGTTCATAAAGGGGATGGTGTTTTTGGTTATAGGCCATGGCATAAGATTCAGGTGGGGGATGTGGTGAAAGTTGAAAAGGATCAATTTTTTCCTGCAGATTTACTTCTATTGTCGTCAAGTTATGAGGATGGGATTTGCTATGTGGAGACTATGAATTTAGATGGTGAGACAAACTTGAAGATAAAGAGATGTTTGGAGGAGACCGTGCCTTTGAATGATGATGAATCTTTCAAGAATTTCACTGGGATGATCAGATGTGAAGACCCAAATCCCAGTCTTTACACCTTTGTGGGTAATATGGAGTATGACGGTCGTGTGTTTTCTCTTGATCCCGGTCAGATTCTCCTAAGAGATTCAAAGCTCAGGAATACAGCTTATGTATATGCTGTGGTGATCTTCACTGGTCACGATAGCAAAGTCTTGCAGAATGCAACAGAGTCCCCTTCCAAAAGGAGCACAATTGAAAAGAAAATGGACTACATCATATACATCCTTTTCACTTTCCTTGTAGTGATCTCATTGATCAGCTCAATTGGCTTTGCTGTGAAGACTAAATACCAAGTGCCGGATTGGTGGTACTTACAACCCCAGAATACTGATAATTTATTTGATCCCAACAGGCCTGCATTATCTGGATTTTACCATCTGATAACTGCTCTCATCCTTTATGGATACTTAATACCCATCTCACTTTATGTTTCAATTGAGGTTGTAAAGGTTTTGCAAGCAACCTTCATCAACCAAGACATACATATGTATGATGAAGAGACTGGAAATCCTGCTCAAGCACGGACATCAAATTTGAATGAGGAATTAGGCCAGGTAGACACAATCCTATCTGATAAAACTGGTACTTTGACCTGCAATCAGATGGATTTTCTAAAGTGCTCCATCGCGGGCACCGCATATGGCGTGCGCTCTAGTGAAGTTGAACTTGCTGCTGAAAAACAGATGGCTATTGAGGAAGAGGAAGTAGACCTTTCCAATTTTCCCTTGCATAGAGATAGTCAACATGATTCCAGGAGGAATGTCAGAAGAGCTTCAGAAATTGAACTGGAGACTGTCATTACTTCCAATGTTGGAAATGATCAGAAACCTGTCATAAAAGGGTTTAACTTTGAGGATGGCCGCCTCATGAATGGAAATTGGATGAAGGAACCAAAAACTGATGTCCATTTACTTTTCTTCCGGATATTAGCAATTTGTCAAACTGCAATTCCTGAGCTGAATGAAGAGACTGGGAGTTGTACATATGAAGCAGAGTCACCAGATGAAGGGGCTTTTCTTGTTGCAGCGAGAGAATTTGGTTTTGAGTTTCGTAAAAGAACTCAATCAAGTGTGGTTATCTGCGAAAGATATCCTAATCCAGGGCAACCAGTTGAAAGGTAAGAAGGATTGAGCTAGATAGTAGGGCCTTTTCGTTAATGATCTTCACATTTTTGTCTTCTTAGCGTCTTTAATATTTACAGGGAGTACAAAATTATGGATATACTTGACTTCACCAGCAAAAGAAAGCGCATGTCTGTAATTGTGCGGGATGAGGAGGGACAGATTCTGCTTCTGTGTAAAGGTGCTGACAGGTAAGGCTCATGAACATCCTCCTAATTCTTGACTTCCCTTCAGAGGTATGACAGCCGAATATACCATGTAGGATCCTATATCAGTTCTATATGGTAAACAGAGATTGTTAATTTTTTCTTTTGAAGTTCTCTATCAAGGCTAAACTAAACTATCTACCACAATATTTACCATTTGATGCTTTAAGCTTTAGACATAGTTGTTGGCCTCTTCTACTCTTTTGCCTAAACTTCTTTAAGCTCTTTAATTGTGTGGAAGGCCAAAACATTTTGCTTTTTGACACGCTAATGCCTATCCATTGTTGCTCCTTATACAATGCAGCATAATTTTTGATCGACTTTCAAAGAATGGAAGAATGTACGAGGAAGTTACTACCAAGCATTTGAATGAATATGGAGAAGCTGGGTTGCGTACATTGGCACTTGCTTATAGAATGCTCGAGGAGTCTGAGTTTGCCACTTGGAACAATGAGTTTCAGAAAGCCAAAGCATGTATTGGGGCTGATAGAGAGGCAATGCTTGAGCGGCTATCAGATATGATGGAAAGAGAGTTGATACTTGTGGGTGCTACTGCTGTGGAGGACAAATTGCAGAAAGGGGTAGACATACTCATCCTTTATATCCACAACGGTAATGTATTGCTCTTTTGGATGCTTCAACTTAACTCCAATTTTATCCCTTGCAGGTGCCCCAGTGCATTGATAAACTTGCACAAGCTGGTCTCAAGATATGGGTCTTGACTGGGGATAAGATGGAAACGGCAATCAATATTGGGTCTGTTTCTTTTGAATTGATTAAAACACTATCCTTAATAACTTATTCTTTTCTTAATGGGTTTTCAGAAGCAGGACTTCTTACTGAAACAGAAGTAACCCTGTTTTGCGTGATGCAGATTTGCATGTAGTTTGCTCCGACAGGGCATGAAGCATATCTGTGTGACAACTATGAATTTAGACTCTTTATCCAAAGATGTCAAGGAGGTACGGTTCTTGGAGAATGATTATACAAATTCACTTCCAGGTTATTACCATCATTAGATATTAGACATTGGTTTTTGTCACTAATCAGGCTGTGAAAGAGAACATTTTGAATCAACTCACCAATGCCTCTCGAATGATAGAGGAGGAGAAGGATCCACATGCTGCATTTGCATTAATCATTGATGGAAAAACTTTGATCCACGCTTTGGAGGATGATATGAAGCATCAATTTTTAGGCTTAGCAGTTGCTTGTGCATCTGTCATATGCTGTCGTGTCTCTCCCAAGCAGAAGGCAATGGTAGGATCTTCTTCTCTTGTCTGTCAACATGTGACTGTCTTCGTATTATCTGTATCGCTTTTCGATTGTCAGATCAGCGACATTCCTAGGAATGTGTTCTTATGTATTAATTGGTTCTGTTTGCATTTATTTAATTTTGGCACCAGGTAACAAGGTTAGTGAAAGAAGGAACTGGGAAAACCACCCTGGCAATTGGTGATGGTGCAAATGATGTGGGAATGATTCAAGAAGCTGACATTGGTGTTGGCATCAGTGGGGTTGAAGGTATGCAGGTTGGTAACAAGTCTGACTGGTTCTTCTGCACAATATCTCTCGAAACGAGTTTCGGTTCTCATTCTTGTTCTTCATTTGGTCTCATGTTGGACTCTAGCATGAGACTAGTTTCTGTCTACATCTTTCACTTCCGATTGGAGGACAAAATCCACTCCCACAGGAAATTTGGGGGAACTTCCTAATTTGCCATGTGATGAGCAGAATGGTATTTTTATCATTTTTCTCTGTTGGGAGTTAGGGTGGGTTTGAGATTATATTTTAGTTGTACGTTACTTATCAAAAAAATACTTTAGTTACACATTACTTTCCAAAAAAAAACACTTTAGTTGCACATAATCTGGTATACATGAAACCCCCATGTGGAGTCAGAGAGAGATGTTGGCAAGCATGTTCTACTGAATTCATCTTTCCCAGATGTTGATGAAATCTCCAAATCAAAATTGCTTGTGTTGCTGATATTTTTTTTTTTAGGGATAATTGATATTTGTTTGTTTTCTTAGATATTGGACTATTTTCTAGTTAGTCTGTTATTATCAATGTTGTCTTATCAAGTAAAAAAAAACATGCACGAGGTTTTGCCTCTAGAAGCATGTATTTCTCCTGGTTATTTCAGTGAAGGTCCTAACTTAAAACTATTTTCAGGCTGTAATGGCTAGTGATTTCTCCATTGCCCAGTTTCGGTTTCTGGAGAGACTTCTGGTGGTCCATGGACACTGGTGCTACAAGAGGATTGCTCAGATGGTAACAGTTGGATAGTAACCATCTCGAAATTTTGATTTATTAAAACTGTACATGCGATTGTATGCCATCATTTCATCTCATTCATCCATGTTTAACTTTGAGTTGTTGACATTCAGGTTTGTTATTTCTTCTACAAAAACATAGCATTTGGTCTCACCCTCTTCTACTTTGAGGCTTTTGCGGCCTTTTCTGGACAGTCAGTTTATGATGACTGGTACATGCTGTTGTTTAATGTTTTACTTACATCATTGCCCGTCATTTCACTTGGTGTTTTTGAACAAGATGTCTCTTCTGAAGTCTGCCTACAGGTTAGTTGCGTAGAGTTGTTTGTCATCCATATTCATCTCAGCCCTGCCGTAATACTCACATATATCCACCATGCCCTTTGCAGTTCCCTGCACTATATCAGCAAGGGCCAAGAAACCTTTTCTTCAACTGGTACAGGATTCTTGGGTGGATGGGCAATGGTGTCTATTCCTCCCTCATTATATTCTTCCTCAACATCATCATCTTTTACGATCAGGCATTCCGTGCTGGAGGCCAGACAGCTGATATGGATACCGTTGGTACGACAATGTTTACGTGCATCATCTGGGCTGTCAATTGCCAGATTGCCCTCACAATGAGCCACTTCACATGGATCCAACACCTCCTGGTCTGGGGCAGCATTGTCACCTGGTATCTGTTTCTCTTACTCTATGGCATGACATCACCGCTTATTTCTGGGAATGCCTATAAACTTCTGGTTGAAGTTCTTGGTCCTGCTCCAATTTATTGGGCTGCCACCCTTCTAGTAACAATTACTTGTAATCTTCCTTACTTCGCACACATATCTTTCCAAAAATGTTTCAATCCAATGGACCATCACGTCATCCAAGAAATCAAGTACTACAAAAAAGACGTCGAGGATCAACACATGTGGACTAGGGAGCGGTCCAAAGCCAGACATGATACCAAGATCGGGTTCACAGCAAGGGTGGAGGCAAAGATCAGGCAGTTGAGAGGCCGGCTACAGAAGAAGCACTCCTCGGTTGCATCATGACCATGTCCCACGATTTTTCTCGAACTTTTTTTCGTAGAGTTTGTGGCTGTTTGTAGTTATATGCCTTGATCCTTCTACTCAAATTCATTTATTTGCTTTCTTTCTTATCCAGTAAATTGGAGTCGGTTGAAGTCATTCATTACAGAAACACATTAGAGCCTGTTGTATGTACCATGTTTATTGAGGTGAAGAATTAATAGTCTGTGAAAACGTGTTAATATTTACATTCTCCCCTACGTTAAAAGGCATTGACTAATAAGAGCAGTCAATATTATCTGTTTCTTTTGACTCTTTACACACCATTTTAATGACGATTACTCGGATCGAACAATACAATTACCTCTCTCTCGATTACCGCATCGTCAACTTATATAATAAATTGATTTTATATTCAAGAATAGAAAACGTACCAACTCATTTGAATTTGTTAAACGTTCAACGTCAATCCCCCCATCATTGTGATATGACCCAGTTCGTTGTAGAAAGCGGGTAAAAAACCATGTCCTTTTATTTATTTGTTGACTTTTCATTTATTTATGGCGTTTAACTTGCTCCAAAATGTAACTTTCCAGCCATTTGTTGTTTCTTAAAATAGTTCAATACATAGAAGAATAATATTACATACAGTTATAGATTGTATAAGCATCACACACTCTTTTAAAAATAAAAAATTCTATACATCACACTATTATATCACTTTTATCGACCATTATACTTGATGTGATACATTTATTACCATTAAATTATCATTTATTAGATGATTCTTTATTAGCTAATAATGATAAATATAATATATCTTATATAGTAGGATGAAAGTAGAATAGTGGTGTGATGTATAACATTACTTATGCTTGCGCACTCTATGATTGTAAATATCATTTCTCATATATAAAAGCCTGGTAGACACTTTAAAAAAAAATTAAATTTTTATATTATTGTTGTTGCTGCTGCTGTGAGCGCTGTTGCAATAAGTTTAAGGTTTGTTACCACCTGCGCATACCCAAAAGGATATACCTAATACCATACCAAACTAAATTGTTTTGGGAAATGAACCGCATGAAGAAAGTAAATCGACGTCGTTTTCAGACACCTTACACAATCAAACAAAGCAAGGCAAAGAAAGAGGGAAAAGAAAAAAAGGGACCATTTATAAGGGCAGTAGGAAATCTCTTTTCGATTCGATCAACGCGCTGTACGTGATAGAGAGAGATATCATCGGCCATAATGCCGCCTCTTTCTCCATCTTCCTCTTCTTCACTCTAACCCTAATTTTCGTTCACCTTTTTGCCCGCACTTCTTGCCTTTGTGTTTACTTCCTTGTCCCATGCCATCCTGACTTCTTCTCCGCCTTTGATTTTTGTTGTTCGCCGAGACTTGGACACGGTCAAGGCTCTGAAGATCTCTTTTTGTCCAATTTTCGTGGGAGGGGGGCTTAGACTGGGAGCTAGGGTTCCGTTTGATCGTGGTTTTGGGAGTTATGGAACCACGCGTAGGGAATAAGTTTCGACTAGGCCGGAAGATCGGTAGCGGATCGTTCGGAGAGATCTATCTCGGTCTGTCATTCAATTCATCTTTTGTTTTGGGTCCTAGGTCCTATTAGTGGTCTTTATTTTGGAATTTCTAATTGTGTGAAACTATTTTCAGGTACTAATATTCAGACGAATGAGGAGGTTGCGATTAAGCTTGTGAGTTCTTTTTTTCTTTTCATTTTTTTTTTTTTTTTTTTTTGCTTTGCAGATCGTCTAAGTTTTGTGGAATCTTTTAATTATGGTTTTTACCGGTTAATTGGATTCTGATGTGAAGGAATAGAATTTTCCTAGCAGTTGCTTTGTTTGCTTGTCGAGTTCCGATGGTTAGGATCGAGAAACTAGTTGCTGAGTCTGATTTTGTAGGTTTTCATGCTGATGAAACTTTTGTTTACTGCTAGCCAATTTTCTGTGGGTTTAATTAGTGTTAGCATGCCGAGCATTCTATAATGCAAATATAAATTAATAATAATTTTTGGAATGCATAAGTTCCAATAAGCGTGTTTTCTAATACTAGTTTTTTATTTTTTGGTTACTCAGGAAAATGTCAAGACAAAGCATCCGCAGTTGCTTTATGAATCAAAGTTGTATAAAATACTACAAGGAGGAAGTAACGATCTTTAGTTCTATCCTTGTTGCCTTTATTTATTTATTTATTTTTTATCAATTTACCCAATTCTCATCTATCGGAAATCTATATCAAACGCTCTTTCCAATTTTGGCAGCTGGAATCCCAAATGTCAGATGGTTTGGCGTTGAAGGAGACTATAATGTTCTCGTGATGGATTTGCTGGGACCCAGTCTTGAAGATTTATTCAACTTTTGCAGTAGGAAGTTGTCTCTTAAGACTGTTCTTATGCTTGCAGATCAGATGGTATAGTTTCCCTGCATCATGCATATTATTCTAGAACTTCATCTGCATTGCAGCTTTGGTTCCATCAGGGCAATCTAATCTTAATATTTCTGTCAGATCAATCGAGTTGAGTTTGTTCATTCCAAATCATTTCTGCATCGGGATATTAAGCCTGACAACTTCCTTATGGGTTTAGGGAGGCGTGCAAATCAGGTTTTGCTGTTAAACCCTCTTATTTCTTCAATTATTGACTTATGCTCTAATTTTATGATGATGCATTTCCTGATGCATACTCTCTTGTAGGTCTACATCATTGACTTTGGTCTCGCTAAGAAGTATAGAGACACTTCAACGCATCAACATATTCCTTATAGGTTAGTTGTCTTACACTAGTTACAGATAACATTGGTTTACATATTTTTGTAGGTTGTGTATGGTTATTTTTTTTTTATCGGTAAATAAATTTTTATTGATCAAAAGAGAGACAGAGAGTATCCAAGTGTATGGTTATTGAACCAAACTCAACATCTCAAACCAATCATTGATGGGATCCATTACTTTTTCAACTTCTCATAAAAAAGTTAAACCCATCTCAACCTACTTCATACATTTCAATCTAAAAAGTTAGACTCATCTCAACTTAAAAAAGTTAAACCCATCTCAGTGGGACCCACAAAATACTACTATTCACAACTCAACTCAACTTATCTCAACATCCAAACGTAGCTTTAAAAAACCTACATGGTTATGCGAGGCTGTTTATTGTACTGTGCTCGGTTCTCCTTTTTTATTAAGTTCTGCCAAAAATGTCATGATCATTATAGATTTTTTGATTCCTTAGTTCGCATCCAAAATTGCTTAGTAGTATCTTCACTGTTTTTATATCATTCTGATTTTTTCATTTACTCTGCAGGGAAAATAAGAATTTGACGGGAACTGCAAGATATGCAAGCATGAATACTCACCTTGGCATTGGTATACCTATCAAACTAATTTTACTTCCATTTTTTTTGGTGATACATAAGTGCTGATCTTTATAGCTACCCCCCCCCCCTTTTTTTTCTGGACCTTGTGGTTCTGACTCTTTGGTATGTTGCTTTTTGTGTTACGTAGAACAAAGCCGCAGGGATGATTTAGAATCACTTGGATATGTTCTTATGTATTTCTTAAGAGGAAGGTGAAGATTCCTGAGCACCAATATTGTAATGTATTCTTGTTTCATTCACTTGTTTGTTCCATTATGACCGTCTATCTTTATAGTCTTCCTTGGCAGGGACTGAAAGCAGGAACTAAGAAGCAAAAGTATGAGAAGATTAGTGAGAAGAAAGTATCAACTTCTACTGAGGTAGAAACATGCTGTAGGATAGTGTTAGAATTTATGTCATTATGTATGCGGTTTATATCTTAACTGACTAGAGATGTTGTTGTTCCCTTCCCTAGGCCTTATCTCGTGGTTATCCTACAGAATTTGCTTCATACTTCCATTACTGCCGTTCTCTACGGTTTGATGATAAACCAGATTATGCTTATCTCAAGAGACTCTTCCGTGACCTTTTTATTCGTGAAGGTTTGGACTTTCTGTATGCCATGGCGTTCTTAGAAATTTACCTGATAAATTATATGACAACAATGCTTCCATTTTTTCTGTTATATTCAGAAAATATTTTCAAAATTTAAGAGTCAACTTTTTCTATGGCTTCAGGCTTTCAGTTTGATTACGTGTTTGATTGGACCATTTTGAAATATCAACAATCCCAGATTGCCACTCCACCTAACCGGACTCTTGTGAGTGACCCTCAATTGCATTTGGTTTTTAGCACATATACAGTAAAGAAGTATGTTTTATCTTACTTCATTTACGATCTTACAGGGTTCTGGTGCTGGACCCAGCTCTGGTGTGCCACCAACTGCAGCAAATGCTGATAAACAATCAGGTAATTCTGGTGTTTCTTTCTCCCCCTTTGGTTTCAATGTATTAGTCATGCTCATGTTGTAATCCAATGCATTGGTCAATCTATCGGTATAGCATATGCATCCTTTAGTTGCAATATTCTGGCAATTTTTTGGGATTTTATTGCTTTTCTCATCAGTTTCATAGAAACAACTTTTTTTTTTTTCTTTCTTTTGGTGTGTGTGTGTGTGTGTGTATATATATATATATATATATATATATATATATATATATATATATACATATATTCATGGGGAAGGTTTAAGTGACTTTTGGAATAATGGAGGAAATTTTTTTATATGGAAGTTTTATTCAGGATGGCTAATGATTTTTATGAGGTGCATAACAAGCCTTCTACCACCAGAAACCCTATCATAATAAAATAAACTTATGAAATAACCTACAATATATAACTAATCATGAAAAAATAAGTGAAAAGACCTTAACTGCTGTAAGATCTATGTTTGTGGTCAAAGTGGTGTCCAAACAGTACTTCCAATGATACAATGTCTACTGTTAGAACGGTCTTTTCCATGGTCTTCTCATGATGCACTCTTTCCAAGTCTTGTTTCTCTCAAACTTATACATATAAGTTTGTGCAACTTGTTCTACATCATTAAATCTTATGAATGAGTTGCCAAGATCCTTTGGATCAATTGGCAACACCTTGGTTTCTCACTAAGAGAACCAAGGATCGAATCCCCCTTCCCCATGTATCAAAAAAAGTTTTACCTATCAAAAAAAATCTTATGAATGAGTTCAAATGCATATATACTAAACTTTTTCATGGTATTTTTTTGGTGGCCTGCATATACTTTTTCCATATGGAGTTTAATCCAATAGTTTGGATATCTTTTCACTTTATATTACTTGAGGATGAGCTATTTAATACGTTAAATTATTTATGTTGTTGCAGGTGGGGAAGAAGGTAGAACTATTGGTTGGTCTTCTGCAGATCCCTCTCGTAGGAGACACTCTGGACCACTTATAAATGCTGGAGGCTTTTCTAAACAGAAAAGCGCCGTCGTGAATGACTCAACTGCAGCTAAAGATTCTATGGTATGTATACTTGTACTAAAAGCTAGATTTGAAAGAGTTTCTGTGCCCATGCATGTGCTTCAATTTGCCAGTACGAGGGCTTAGTTTCTCTATCACAGAAAGTTACAATGTATAACCTTGATCATTATGGGCTAGTAAACCTGTCCCAGATGCCTCTGAGCCCTCTGAGAAGGACAGATTTTTCTAATGTTTTGAGTGTCATGATTTTGTGATAGATTATTTGGGCAAAATGAGATGATTATTCATCAAAAAAAAAAATTGAGATGAAGGCTACTTATGCCACTTAAGTGGGGTGGTAAGCTTTTCTGTGGTAGATCTATTCTTTTAACCGGTGGAGTTGACTTTTTCTAAAAACTTCGCAATGCACATTTACTCTTTTAAGATAGTATGTAGGAATTTTTTTTCCTTCACAAGTACAAAATAAAATTATAGAAAAATGGCATCCAAGTACACCTGAGGGATGAAAGAACAAGTAGTCTCCACTCTGCCTCTACCTATCATTTGGATAAAGCTTGCCCAATCCTTTGAGCTGCAAGAAACCCACACTCTCTTCCTCTAGTTTGGCTTTTGTGTTCCAACTAGGTACATTGGGACCAACACAAATTATCTGTGTTATTGGCTGCACAGGACACCCACCATACCTCAAATCATGAAATTTTGACCTTTGCATCAAGCAAGCCACTGGAAGACCAGATTTGCAACCAGTTATTTTTAATTACATTAATATTTATTTTTTACAAATTTTGGGAAGGACATAGTTGAGAAGGTATTCTAAAGTGTTTGAGAAATTTAATATATTTTATTAAACATCTGGTGAAGGCATCATATTCAGATTTGTGGCAAGAGTCTTGAATCGTCATGTGCCAGCGTGCATGTTTGATTCACTTGAAGTTGCAACCAAACACCAGTAAAAGTGTGCTCTCAGTTTTTTTTTTTAAAGCACTGTCTATTGGAATCTTTCGCTAAGATTTCACACCGTGCATCCTCTGGTTGACGGAGAATGCTTGAATTTCTTAGACCATTGAGTGATGTTTAGTATGTTTTGGTGTGTCGGGGAATATGATTGGTGCCGATAACTGCATGCCTATTTGAATCATCATAAGAAAAGGTGTTTTCTTTTGCGTTAGTAATGTTCAGTTTGGTTCTACCTTTTCACTTTGGACTTGTTATTTGTATGTGGGTACATGCAGTTATCAAGTTCTAATTTCTTGCGATCAAGTGCATCGTCGAGGCGAGCTGCCGCCTCTAGCAATCGCGATGCAGTAATTATTAGCAGTGAAGCTGACCCTTCTCGCACTAACACAGCAGATGCAAGTGCAGGAGCTCTTCTTAAAATTTCTAGCGGGCAAAGAAGTTCACCTGTTATATCATCCGAGCACCGGACACCTTCAGCAAGAAATGCCTCAAATATAAAGAACCTCGACTCAACCCTTAGGGGTATTGAGAGCCTGCGTTTTAACAATGATGAGAGGGTACAGTTATAGCCGCACCCGTTCTTAATGCCGCACCTGTAGAATGATCCACATCGAGGGGACAATCTCTCAAACCCCCCCCCCCCCCCCCCCCCCCCCCCCCCCCCCCCCCCCCCCCCCCAAAAAAAAAAAAAAAAAAAAGGAAAAAAAATGAGTGAGAAAACTTTCTGCATTATTCTGTCTTTAAACTGTTCGCAATCTTAATCTGTTTTTTGGTTTGTTATTGTTCTTTTATTTGGTTGTAGTTCTCAAACCAAATGCAAAGCCCAGAATACACGAAAACTAGTGCATTATATATGTAAATAATTGTAGACAGTAATGTTTAGGGTTATGAATCACAGGCAATGCTTCGGTGTGATTCCACTTCCCGATTTGGTTTCATTTGTGACAACTCTCATATCAAGCTACCATTTCACCTGAAAATCGATATTCTTTACAGCAAAGGCAAGTTTCGATTATAGCTTCCAGCACTGCAAGGTTTCGACTTTTCCTTTTGCAGAACACACTCCCATTTAACTTTTCAAATTAAGCTTTAGGCTGATGCTTTTTCTATATATGAATTAAGTCTATTTGTAGTTTCATTTATGGGGGAAAATGTAATCCGTAAAGCATCAGAGCAGAGACTCCTTTTCAATGCTTTTAAAGTCATTGTGCTAGAAGAAAACTGGATTGATAAATAAGATAAACCGAATATAACAATAAATGTTGTAAATTTCACATAATATATCCATCTTCTAATCTAGATCTTAGAATTCAAACATAAATTCCAAGATATGTTAATTTGAAAAGAAAAATCAGAAACATTGTCCGGTTGTGAATGATGGCTCTTCAATTAATGCTAATCTTTGGTATTCCTTTCGGTTTTGATTTATACAACATTTCTGGCCGGATTGAACTTCGAAACACCATACCAGAAATGATTTAGGTTCCAAGTGCAAAACGTTGGAAACAAGGAGTATATAATGAATGCATCTGATTCCCGAACTAGCTTTTTAAAAATGAGAAATGATTTGTACAAGCTTCAAATAGATAAATTTCATACAAATTTTTGTAAAAAAATAGACTCTACTTTAAAAAAATATAAAAAAAATTATTATTTATTAGTAAGACTCATTATTTTATAAAAGATTTGTACGTGACTTATATATTTAAGATTTATATTTAGCATTACTCTTTAAAAATAATAAGGGAATAATCTTTTACGTTAGGATCCCTCCGCGGGGACCGATGGTGTGCACGATCGATGGAGCAGGTAAGCGAGATAACAAAACGACGGGACAGCAGCAAAAAGGTGCCTTTAAAGGCATGCATTGTCTAATGGCATGAAATAGGGGTGACACGATATGCACTCTAGAGAAATAAATTTAATAATATTTACAATTATGAGGGTGTAAGTATCGTGCAATCATTTTAAAAAAAATAAATAAATATGAGATTTACATGAAAAGAAATTGATTTTTTAATAGTGAATCACTCTTTTTCAAAATAACTGTACGGCATTTGCGTATTTCATAACTGTACGTAATATTACTCACACACTCTAAACCGCAAACACAAACATTTTGAGGAAAAAAAGAAAGTCTCAGAAATATTCCCATGACATTCTTTTCGAAATTATTTGTTGGAATAAAGTCTCCATTTTACGTTAATGATCATTCCACGTTGAAGTTTGACAGTACATACATACATACATATATATATATATATCAGTTCCATTTCTTGCCTCTGTATCCTACCTGGGATTTATAAATCATGAACTTTTCATAAGAAATGTTGCTCGTTGTGCCTATAATTATTGAAGTTGCAGAACTGTGGGGAGATTTTATCTGAACTTGTTGCTATTGCTGCTTAATGTCACATATGATCCAGTAATTTTTGGGGTAGAAAAACCATAGACAAGCAAGTTACTTTTTTATTTTACTTTATCGGCAATGGAGCTAAATGAAAGGGAATCAAAACTTCCACTCACTTGGCTTCAATACCACTAAAATCTTGCGAAACACAATCAACAAAAGGGAGAGAGAAAATTATACAAGGACCCAGAAAAGAAAATCTTCGTAATCGTTTTGATCTTTATAGAAGTACCAATGAACGGATGGCAAAATCAAATCAGATTCGCTGCTCAGTGCACAAGTTACCATAACATGCATGCTCAGAGACAGAACTGGATTCAAGTCAGACATGCCAAAAGCCAATTACCAAACAGAATCCAATGGCTCATTTCTAATTTTCTTTTTCCTTTTTTTTGCCTCCTTTTGTCAAAGTTCAGAGCTAAAATAAAACTAATTTGCTAAATCATGGCCCATGACCAGATTATTGCCAGATCAGAGTATAAAAAATGTGAAGCCTAAAGTAAAGCAATATCTTGTGATTGATCTTTATTACATTAGCTTAGAGTAGGCTTCTTAGAACCCAAAGAAAAAGAAAGACAGTTCTCTCACACCTGTAGTTGTGGTATTTGCTATAAATAAGAGGACTTCAGTCCTATGAGATTCAAGATTTTCAGACACATACTACAATTTCAAATCCTTAACAGACTTTGTGAACTAAAAACCAAAGTAAAACCTTCAATTTGGAAAAAAAGTAAGATATACCCATCGATCACCGCCATCCATAGACCACTTGGGTGTATGACTTCTTGAGCCACCTAAAGCTCTTCCTCAGAGACCCTTTCATCTTTCCTTCCACAGCATAAACCTTGTACCCAGCAACCCTCTTCTTCCTCTGCAATTCTGGGTCACTGAAGCTCCAGCTTTTTGAAACAGCCCCAACAGTGCTTTTCCCTTTCTTCATCTTCACTTCCTTTACAATCTGGCTTGGCTCTGCAGATGAACCACCATAACTAACACTGTAAGACCTCAGATCTTGCATGCTTGTTGGGGCAGTCCTGCCCCCATGGTAGCTCTCAAGCTGCATCCTCCCATCCCTGCATGACTTGGATCTGAAATCCTCCATAGGGAACAAGCAAACAGATGTTGAGAGTCTCGAGGATGAATGAGAGGCAATGGAGGAAGAAAAAGAGAAGCTTGTTGGATTTGGTTTCCTTTCCTTTGCTGTGCTGTAATTATTATTTAATGCCAAATGTATTTAATTTATAATTTGGAACAGCTCAAGATGGTGTTTGCAGTCGTTAATTTGATGTACCTTTTTCTAGTGGACTTTGTGGGGTTTCTTTATGTTTCCAACTTTGCTTCATACCGTGGAGTTGCATGAGGCTGCTGAGTTTGACCGGACCTGATCACACACGTGAAACAGATCAGTTTGAGGGCAGAGTACGAAAATTCAGATATCTTTCGTGTTTGAAACAAATACAATTTACATTGAACTAACTGATGGTTCTAATTAAATCATATCATTTTTAACAAAAGAAAATTCCATGCACTCCGAACTTATAAAAACTCAGAGAAAGTTTATTGAGAGAATAAATTATAGATGTTAAAACTTTTAAATCTAGAAATTAACCTATCAATGAAATATATATATATATATATATATATATATATATATATATATATAACATGACTCAACATAACTTCTAATATTTAACAGAAAACTTAATAGTTAAGAAAATTAAAGATGACATGATTTTTTTTTTTTTTATAAAAAAAGAACTATGAGAAAGAGAGAGACAGAGAATCGAATCCAAATGAAGCAAAAGAAGACTTTTGAAATTAAATAAAGAATTGTTTTTCTATTTATTCGGACACCTGTTTTGAGTACTCTTTATTGCACTTATAGCTAGACATCATGAGGCACAAGAGTGTAATCGGAGCAAATAGCAATTATTATAATTTAAAAAAAACTTACAAAAAACGTATTTTTTCACGTGTAAGTTATTGATATGCTGAAAATCATGAAATTTAAAATTTAAAATTTAAAAAAAAATTAACAAAAAAAAAAGGTGGGCAGTTAAGATTTTAGGAGAAAAAAATTCTAGGGGGCATTGAAGTGAAATCAGAAATGAAGAACTTTAGTAATAAAAGCAGAAGAGAAGTTTCAAAAGCCAAAAGGGAGACAAACGTGATTGAGTTGAGATGGTTTGTGAATATTAAAATAAAATATTGTTAGAATATTATTATTGTTTTGAGATTTGAAAAAATTAAATTATTTATTATATTTTGTGTGAGAATTTGGAAAAGTTATAATGATGAGATGAGATGAGATGAATTGAAGTGAGTTTCCAATCCAAACAAACCTTTTTTAAGTTCCTCATATTAAGGTATCGTTTGGATAATGAGATGAAATGATTTTAGATGAGTTGAATAAAATATTGTTATAATATTATCTTTTAATATTATTATTATTTTGAGATTTGAAAAAATTAAATTGTTTATTATATTTTGTGTAAAAATTTAAAAAAATTATAATTATGAGATGAGATCGTTTCTCTATCCAAACAAACACTTAGTTTATTAGTTTTGTTTAGGAGAATGCCATAATAAAGTCCAGGTTGAATTTCAAGATGGACAGTCATCGAGAAAGGCGACATTGTATTACCAATAGTGCAAAATGTAATTATTTTTTTGCTTGTTTTCAAATATTTTTTAAATCCATTTAAACATTTAAAAAAATCATAAATTTATTAAAAATTACTAACTTAATCATTAAGTAAAAATAATAATAAAAAAATAAAATTAGTCACTTTGGATAGTCACCTTTCTCGGTGGCCAAGCATTTTCCTTTCAAGATTTCACATTATCCAGGTATGGAAATAACCATAAAGTGATTGGTTCTCGGGGGGAAAACAAAAAACAAAAAACAGAGAGAAAAACTATAATTGTCTTTCCATCATTTTGCTGAAGTTTGGCATGAATACAGGGAAAACATGGAGGCCTGGAAGATAGCAAAGTTGGACAAGAAATGATAAAGTAGGTTGGACAGCTTGACCATATACAAAATATCTGAAGAATAATGATTCATGAAACAACTTCTTAATGCCATTAAGACTTGGGAGTAGTACTAGTCTGCATCCAATCAAAACCACTTCTTTGAGAAGGACAATGCTACAGCTCCCGCTGTGGAAGCTCCCGAAGCTTTAGCATGTGTTTTCACGTGTTTTTTTAACATTTTTAAATATTTTTAAAAAATAAAATAAATTAAAAACATCATTAAAAACACTTTCTTAATTAGAAAGTAAAAAAAAAATTATTAAAAAATAATTCCTTGATTAAGAATGTATTTTTTAATGATATTATGAATTTTTTTTATTTTTTCTAAATATTTAAAATTATTAAAAAAATCTATATAAAAAAGAACTAAAAAAAACACATTAGAGCCCAGCGGGAGTCCCAGCATTATTCCTTTGAGAAAGATCAGATCAGAGTTCAGACCCAACAATATAAAGAACCATTTATAGTGTTATTTTGGGCTGAAAAAGGTATTTTCCACGTGCTGCTACTTGTTTGCTTTATGCAGCATGCTATTGTTTTTTTCTTTTACCGGAATGGAGGCCACCAAATTTCCAGATATGATAGTTGAGTATGTAAACATGATGATATTCATGTTTTTCATGCTCAATATGCTAAATTATTCTGACCAAGTCAATGATCCACTTCGATATCTCGAACAAAATCCAATGGACCTCCCAAAATTCGTAACACAATCTTTAGAATAAAAAAGAACCTCGCGAGACCCTTCAGACCCATCCCTGCAGAGTAAATTCCAATCTCGTGCGTCGCACTTTCCGTACTCTGTATTTTAACAATAATGCAGGCTGATCTCCTTCCAGAGTCCTAACTTTATCGAAAGAGAACTTCGACAAGGGGTTACAAACAAGCACTTCGGGTGAACAAGTGAAGTCGAGAGAAAAGGCTTAAGGCCAATAAACCAGCGATCCTAGTCCCAATCTTGCAGTCTATATACTGCAGCCACAGCTAAATGTCTGCAACAAAATGTCTGCAACATTTTAATGCGAAAGATGGAGAAAAAAAATGCAGAAAATAACCACAGGAGAGGGCAGATTTATTAGGCCATCCCCCCTAATCTATATAAACATAAACCAGTTTTTCTATTATAAAGGAAATACATGAACTAAAACATAACAATTTTCAAAAGATAATAATAACAATAATAATGGGATTAAAATACAACCAAACAAAACAAAATTTCAAGAATCCTTTTACTCCGAAACTGGCAACTTCACTTCGAGTCTTTATATTGCAATAATGCACAACCCTAAACCCAATTCATTAAACGGTCAGATATGTTTGGGAGCATTAACTTAGGAGACTAGATAAGAGGGAGGAAGAGAGAATGAAACTAAAAACCTTAATTAGTACTCGTTAAGAGGAAAAACCCCTATGCCTCAACCAAACCAAAAAGGCTCATCACAGGAGATCAGCAATATTATTTGGCAGCTCCTCGATGACCACATTATAGAACTTCTGAATGTCATACAGCATTCTTTCATCATCCTTTGTAACGAAATTTATGGCAACACCCTTTCTACCAAACCGTCCACTTCGACCAATACGATGAAGGTAGTTTTCCGGTTGAGTAGGAAGGTCGAAGTTTATGACTAGGGACACTTGCTGCACATCAATACCACGAGCCAACAGATCAGTGGTGATGAGAACACGTGAAGAACCAGAGCGGAACTCACGCATAATTATATCGCGAGTGTTCTGGTCCATGTCACCATGGGTGGCTGACACAGTGTGGTCACGGCTTCGCATCTTGTCAGTGAGCCAGTCAACCTTGCGTCGCGTGTTCACAAAAATGACACTTTGGGTGATGGCCAGTGTCTCATAGAGATCACAGAGTGTCTCAAGCTTCCATTCTTCCTTATCAACATTGACATAAAACTGCTTGATACCCTCAAGGGTGAGCTCATCACGCTTTACCAAGATTCTCACAGGCTTGTTCATAAACTTCCTGGTGATCTCAAGGGCTTCAGGAGGCATTGTGGCAGAGAACACCCCGACCTGAACTTTGGCTGGCAGCAGCTGAAAAATATCATAGATCTGACAAACATAACACCAATATCAGGCCAGAAATAGCAAATGCCCTCTCAAAGCTGTCAAAGCTCATAACAGAACTAAAAGAAAAAATAAAACCAGGTGGAAGGGGGATGAGAGAGGGAGAGAAGCAACACAAACGATTTTTTATATAAAGAAGTAACAATGATGCTCAATTCTTTTGATAAAATATCTTTGATCCGTCAAGTTGGATCTAAATTGGTTGCAAATGAGACAACTTAAGTTGGCTATTGATAGTTGCCAAATGCATGGAGAACTTCAAAAGCAAACAGTAAAATGCATACTAGTACTTTCGTCAATCATCTACTGCAAATATAGGAGAAGCAATAAATCGCACCTAATCCCATTAGTTCTTGTGAAATTATTATTTCAATTTCTTCAGATTATTATGAAATGACTCAAATAAGCTCTTCATAAAATGAAGGTTCCAAATTCTTCTGCATTAAATTAGAACTCTTACTGATGAACAAAACATATCTAGAAATCCTCATGAACTCAGATCAAAACTCAAGGAATATTATTGTTAATCCAACAAGTCCAAACTGCGTCTATTTCTACATAATTCATTTCTTCAACAGCTCAAATTATACTTAATCAGGGCAACAATACTCCAATTGCTTGCTGTGACATCTTATTACCTGCCTGCACTGTTGATTAAGAACAGAATCTTCCAAAATATACATCCACCACACATCACATGTTAACACTCATCTGACAATAAAGTGCGGTCTAAAAAAACTGTCGTATTTATATGCAACACAACTAACAAAATAATTGAGATCAAAGAATTGACAAACCTGGTCCTTGAAACCACGAGAAAGCATTTCATCAGCCTCATCCAATACAAACATCCTAATTGAATCAGGGCGAAGCGACTGCCTCCGCAACATGTCAAATACACGTCCAGGAGTACCAACAACAACATGGACACCGGCTTGAAGAATGCGTTGATCCTCACGAACACTTGTCCCACCAACACAAGCATGAACCTTCACACCAAGATAATCACCAAGTGCCCGCATAACCTTCTCAATCTGTTGTGCTAGTTCTCTAGTCGGTGCCAAAACCAAAGCCTGGCATTGGACAAGACCATAATCAAGTTGCTGCAAAATCCCAGAGCAGAATGTTGCTGTTTTTCCTGTTCCAGACTGAGCCTGTTGAATCACATCAAGGCCTTTGCAGAAAGGAACAATCCCCCTTTGCTGAATTGCAGAAGGCTTCTCGAAACCTTCAAAATATAAGTTTGTTAATACGATTAACATATATAGGCAAGAAGTAAAAAATAAGAAGGATAACAACACAGTCCATGACAACGTGCACGTTTAAAAAAAATGTTACTGAAACAATAATCGGAATCCAAACTGGTGGGATGCTGAAGATTTTGTAACAACTTATCATTGAGTGGTAAGAAATAGTGTAAAAGCAGAACCAACCAACAAGAGTTTTTAGAATGATTGGTTAGTCAACTTTGAAGAGTTTCCTTATATTAGTACAAATATTTTAGCAGGCTGGTGGTGTCAAAATTACAATTTCACTTAATTTTCTTTTCTTTTCTCAATCATAATCATATAATGAAACCCTTTACACGTACCATAAGCATAGATACCCCTCAGAAGGTTTTCTTGCAATCCCATTGCATCAAAACTTTCATAAACCTCGTCGTATGAGGTGAAGAAGTCTTGCCCATCGGCTGAGAGCCTGCAATAATCGATTTATCAAAAAGACGAAATGACGCAAAAAATACAAAGCAGATAGGATCAAAGAAATGTTAAAGTAAGCAGACTACTTACAACTCGTTCATTTTAGTATCAAACTGACGAGCATCAAATTGTGAACCTTCTGGAGCCGCACCTGCCATAGCTGTACACAGAAAGGCAAAACATATACAGCAACGTCAGCACAGAGATAGAAGGGCCGGTTGGGGGAAGGGAGGGAGGGATAGAACCAAAACAGCAATAACATATGTAAGTTCCAGACTCAAGTCAGAGACTCTATAAATGTGTGTGAAAGAGACAGAGTAACAACAAAAATTTCTGTAACATTTTCATGCAAGAGTAAAAGAAAAACTGTTGTAGGTATTTAGTGAAAAATGTCCAGAAAATTCATGTGGAAAAATGTTACAGCAAAAGGGTCGTAACAAATTTGCTCTTTTTTTATGTTTACAGGGTAGCGATGGATATCAAAACGTCAAAACTGTACCAGAAGAGCCAAACTTGCAAACCAAACAAATAGAAGTGCAAGTATTAGATTTCTTCTTTAATTAATATATGGAGAAGATATTCTATGGGTTGACAGCAATCTGCTATATTGGGCCATAAATCCTTAAGCAACAGACACTGATTTGCCAACTACCCCAAAGTTTAGCTCAATACATTATGTACTATCATTTTTTCTTGAAATTCGACCAGGGCAACCTTTGAAAATTAAAATGCAGAATAAATTAGAACGAAAACTACTGAGTCGATAAACACTTCTCCTCATGAATCATGATACACACATGGTATGGTTAACGTCTGCTGGTCGATCCACTAATTGAATTGAATCTCAACCTTTTATAACTAATTTTTAATTCACCTATCAAAATATATAAAAGACATGATACTCTCTGCGCTTATAGAACACTGAGGCTAATGGTTCCCAAAAAATTCCTCCGCCTTCTTGTTTGAAACTGACGGGAAAAGTAGACAAGGAGACAAAACCAGGTTCTCGAACTTTTTTTTATTACCGTACCAGTAGCTTCGCAAAAACAAAACCTGGGTCTTTTCACAGTCAGCAAAAAGCAGCCGTTGTTTCCAAAAATAATATACGTGAATATAAAACCCATGCCGATAACGTTCAGACGTCAAAACTCATCTATTTCTCAACTCCTAAACACTGAAGACCGTACTTTTGACTACCCTATCATATTTCCTCCCTCCTGGTTTCCCCATAAAAAGGCACAGCACCCATTGAACATATCGCGTAATCGAATATCTCAACAGAACCAAAATCCAAAAAAAAAAAGATCAACAAGAACTTAAAAAACCTGCAGATCCCACGCACGAACACAACGCAATCACTACCCAATAAACAACACATTGACCAACAGTAACGAATCTTCAAACCAAAAATAAAAACAAACATCAAAATCCCGCTGCAATAACAACCGACCCATCAACCCGTAAATGCACATGCAGAGTCCTATGGACACAAAGTAGCATTATATTCAGAATACAGGAGCGGAGATAAAGACCTACTGATTGTTGATGATTGCAAGTTGGAGAGAGAAGAGAGCGTGAGGGTTTGTTGCGGCTTTGAGGAAGGAGGTAGCTAGGGTTTCCAAACTCCTCGGATCTGCGCCGTGGAGTTTGAATTGAATGGAAGGAGGCGGACGTAAAAGCAGTGAGCTTTTTATACGTTCCAAATGGGTTACGTGGGTGTGAATTAGGTTTTGTTGCTCTCGTTAAAATAATATTTCAGGTTCCAGATTCGTCCCTGGGGATTTCATTTTATTACCTTCGATCCGTTTGGTTGCTGAGAAGATTGTGCTCTCACGCGTCATGACTCATGACGCTATTGAAATTGTAAAAAAATTAAAATTTAAAGAACTCGAGATTTGATTGAAAAACAAAATTAATAAAATGAAACATATACTTAATATGTATAATATTAGAGCATCAGCATCCGTTCCCTATAAGTTTTCCTATAATTTAGTTAAAAACTATACTTTCTAGGGGTATAATCGGTCCAGTCCGATCCGGTTTTGAACAAAATTTAAAACCGAATCGGTATGTATTGATTTTGTATTTTCTAAAACCAATTACGCACTGGTTATCCTCCTAAACCGGTATCTCCGATTTTACCGGTTTCCGGTCCGGTCCGATTTTCTAATTTTTTAAAATGTAAGTTTATCATTAAAAAATAAAAATCTATTAATAAAAAAAAAACTTATTCAAAAAATCTGTTTTAGTAAAAAAATTAGTACTAGTTATAAACTTATATATTAGTATAGCTATATAATATATTAGACTATATAATAGTATTAATATTATACTATTAGTATAGTTATATATTAGTATTAGTCATAAACTTACATATTAGTATAGCTATATAATATATTAGACTATATATAATATAATTTAATATATATATTTTATATTTAAAGTATATGATCAATTAAATTTTCATCTTCAAGATTAAACTTTTATTTTATAAATTATAATAACATCATCTTATATATAATTATATTAATAACATATAATCAAACAAATTATAAATGTTCATATTTAAGATTAACATTTTATGTTATAATTTATAAATTATAATATGAAATTATTTCATATATGATATATAATTATATATAAAAAATTTACATATAATTATATATTATATATAAAACTTATATATAAAATATTAATTTTTATATTTTTTTCCTCGACTGGTCCAGTCCTAGAAATCGTAGAACTGGAACAAGACCGGTTCCGGCCGGTTTGCATAATTTAAAAACCGATTCCTGACCGGACCGGTTCAAAACCGGTCCGGACCGATTTTCCTGTTTAAATTTACACCCTTAACACTTTCTAAAATTTTATCATAAATTGTACTCATCTCTTAAAAACTTCATACTTCTCATTTCCTGTTATTTTTTTCTATTTTATTAAAATTATATTTTTCTATTATTTATTTATTAATTTTTTCACTCACTTTCTTTTCCAAATTAACTACCAACTGTTTTATATTTATCCTTATGTTTTCAACTATCACTTTCAACCTAATTTTGTAAAAACAAATCCAATTATTTTTTTAGTAAAATAATAGTTTGTTATTATTAAGTATTAAAAATAATATTTTTTTTAAGTATGTGCATTTTTCAATGCGATAGTATTTGTGACAAATAAATAAAAATGAAGATTATGATTTTATCTGAGATGCAACGGTAATATTTTTTGTTATTTATCTGTCGATAACACTTTGATTCACATATAACAGTAATATTTGTAACACCCCGTATTTTAGTGTATTTTTATTGAATGATTATTTTATTTTATTCAAAATTATTCTCTTGTTTTAAAATTATTAGATTTTAATTGGATTATTTTTTAGGATTTTTTAATTGGTGAAAATTAATTTTTATGTGCTTTCTTAATATTTATTTATTGTTGTGCATTTAAATTGTTTTTCATATTTAATTAATTACTGTGGGATTTAATTATTTCAATTTGACTTTACCATTACGTTTAAATTATTTTATTTAACTAGAGGTTTTGAAATCGTTTCCGTTGGATCATTTTTGTGACCCAAGTTATGAGGATTGGACCTCATTTCTTTTCCCTCTATTTTTTCTTTTCCTCTTTTTCTTTTCTCTTTCTTTTCTTTTTCCCCTTATTTCTCCTTTCAGCCTATCTCCCGCGCGAACTGCTTCTCCTCTCTCCCGTGCGTCCGTCGTTCACCCTCAACCCACCGCCGTCGCGCCGCCGTGGCCTGCACCGCCTAGCCCAGCAGCTCCCCCACCGGCCGGCGACCACCCTCCATCAATTCCAGCCTCCCTTGAGCCGCCGTGAGCCTCTACGCACGACTGGAAGCCGCGGCACTCTTTCCGCCGCTGCGCCGCCGTCGAACCACCATTGGCCACCATCTTCTTACCACATCATCCTCGACCTCTTGGCAACCCATTGGACCCAACTCCAGCTCCAATCCGCCACCGGTGAAGCTCCACCATCTACATTTTCGATTTGGGTATTTTGGTCTTCTACCGCCCATTGCGCCGCCATCCACGGCCAACCTTCACCACCACTAGCTTCACCGACCTCCCTAGGCCATACTCTATCAAATTTGAGTCTTCGTTTGTCACCGTTGAAAAGTGGGTATCTGTGACCCACGGCCACAGTGTATTTTACACTGTTCGACAGCTATTTTTTCACTTCGAGCGCACCCGTGATCATCGGAAAATTATTATATAGCATTGTAAGTATTTCTCCAAAGAACTTTCGTAATTTAAATTTATTTTTGCACTAACTCATTTCACTGTATTTTTGGCATGCCGGACTGAATCCGAGGAGTTCGGGGGTCGGATGGATTTGTGATTGGAGTTGTTTGGTTGGTTTGGTTTATTTGGTTTGGTTGTTGATGAGTTGTTTTGATTGGATTTGTTGGGATTGGTTCTGGATGGATGTTGGATTAGTGTTGGTGCATGTTCATATCATTATTTCATGGATGATCATGTTTGTAAAGAAAACTGGGTTTTCGTGCATTGCATTCATGCTCATGTATGATTTGAAAGGCTGTGATTTTATGTGATATTATTTTTGGGTGCGTGTGTATCACGACCCTAAGCCGAGATGGGGCATTAACTCGGTGGAGCTCCTCTGGTTACTCGGGAGCGGAATATACTGAGTAACGTCCCCTGGATTGTCACCGGGCGACAATGGGATCGGACGAGATGGTCTCGTGCCGACTCCGTGGTCCTTCTGCTGGCGGGGACTAGAGGATGTCTGGCCACGTACGCGCTGGGCGCGGAACTGGGCATCGCTCGTTGCGTAGTTTGGGTGCTTGGTCATGTACGCGCTGGGCGCGGAACTGAGCACCGCTACGAAACCAGGACGTGCGGATGGTCCATAGGGGAGGCCATGGTGCATATGGAATTAATGCACTATTTTCTGGAAAATAATGCGAGTTGGATTTTTGGGTAAATCATTTTCTGGGAAAATGTTTTACGAATATTTTGGGCCAAAATGGGATTTTGGCGTGTGTTGAAATAATTATTTTTCGGAGAAAATAATGAGTTGAGTAAAATGCATATTTTTCATGTGCACGCATGTTAGTTGCATTTAATGCATTTTATATTACGTTGTTATTTTGGGTCATACTTACCTGCGATACCATTTTGTGGTAACGCAGATTTTGATGCAGATGAGGAGGATGAGGGCGAGCCTGAGGAGACGGCTCCGCCCGAGAAGTGATCTGGGATCACTCGTTTGTTTATTTGAAAACTATTGTAATATATTTTATGGATGACTGTATAACTGCTATTTAAATTTTTACTGATGTGTGATTGTAAATAAATTCTGGTACTTAGTTGACTATCCGCTGCGTTATTTTATTTATACACTGTTGCATGTACACACACTGGCACTTCGTTGGGATGTGTGACCGTGTTGTCACCATCCTGACGTCTCGATTCCTGTGTATTTATATAAGGGGATTGGAGACGCCACATTTATCTAACAGCAACACATCTTCTGTACAAATGCAACGATACTTTTTTTGTCATTTGTCTAGCAGTAACACATCATCTCTGACTCCCAAGGGTAATATATTTTGTCATTTGTCCAACGGTAACGCATCTTGTCTACGTAAAAAGTAATATTTTTGCCATTTGTATAACAGTAATATTTGTTGTTCTATATGTAACGGTAATATTTTTGAAATTTTTTCTAACTCCCATGTTTTTCAAATGGTTTCATTTTTGTATAAAAATAAGAGGACTTACATTGCTTCCTTTTACATCTTCAGCAACCTAAATCTCATTTCATTTTTAGAGAAATTTCTTTCCGACCTCATTTTTCACTGATTCTAAAATGTCTCATTCATTCTTTTGCAAATTGATGCTAAACTTATCTTTTGAAAATGAGTTGGAGGCAAGCAAACATAACATTTACTCAAACAGAAAACACTTTCATACGAAAATTCAAGAATGGTAGCATGTGAAAATATTGATAGAATCATACATGTAGAGCTAGATTGAATAAACCCAAAAAATTTAACAAAACATTAATTTCAAAAGTCGTTCCTCGAAAATGGCAAGCTCATTGATTTTAACTATTACAGTGAGCATCTTAAATTACACAGAGTGAAATGGCAAGCTAGATTAAATAAATTACACAGCAATTAAAGTGAGAAATCAAACAAGCAGTATACTGTCTATGAAAATGTAATTGGCAGAAAACAAAGAACATTAGAGTGGCATGTGAAATTATTCATATGAATCAAATGGCAAGTTAGATTCAATTAATGGCTTAAGTTTCACAATATATAAAGGAAATGAAGCAATGAATCTATATGGGTTGATAACAGACAATGAAGCATCATAGCATTTGCTATGTCAAAGCTATAATGATAGCAGTTTCACAATTTCACTAAACAAATATCAAACAAGTAGTGAAATTGTATGGGTTGCTCACTAACAGTGAAATAAAACATAAGCGTGTCAACAAAAATGCACAATGAAATGACAAAGGTAGATTGAATAGTAAAATGCATCAATTTTAGAAAATACAAATCAAATAAGCAGTGAATCTGTATGGAATGCTCAGTTCCAATGAAACAAAGCAGCATGCCAACTTCGCATCATGGTGAAATGGCAAAGGTAGATTGAATAGCATAACACATAAATTTCACAAAACATAAATAAAAAAGAACCAAAATCTGTATGGATTTATCACTGACAGTGAAACAAATGGGCATGTCAAATTCGTAACATAATGAAATGGCAAAGTTAGATTGAACAACAGAACACGTCAAGTTCACAAAACACAAATCAAACAACCAAAATGTGGTCATTGAGTTTACAAAGTTTTTTCCAAAACCTTGTACAAAAAGTGTCATTATAGAAACCATAGAGAAGCATACACATAACCATTTTGGTCTAGTGGGCTAGGGCTTTTGAGATCAACCTCAACATTCAACAATGGAGTTACAAAGACTCAAAATGGTAGGGCAGAAACAAAATGAACAACAAAATTTATCTTAGAGTTGACGGTATGAGGGATAGGGATTGTTTGTGCAAGTTTGTGAGAGATGAAACCAAAATTGTGAGGTTTTTGTGCTATTTGTTTGATAAACTTTTACATATTTCGTGAAAAATAGTAAATTGGCTATCGTGGATTGTAGAATGCGAGAGAGATAATAGTTGTTCAAGGCGCGCAAGGGACATTGAAGCCGCTAGAGTGGAAGAGATAAAGGACACTCGAAAATAATTAAAAGTGAGAAATGAGATATATAATGGGTTCCCATATATGGGGAACGACTGTAGTAAGCATTAACTCAAACCTTAAAACAGGAAATTATATGAGAGGAAGAAATGAGAGTTTCTCCGATATAAATTGCCAAAATTTGAAGAATAGGGAGCCAAATGCCAATGCTCTTATAAACTAATATATATATATATATATATATATATAAAATATTATATGTAAAATTGTACGTACTATGAAATTTATAAAAACAAGTAGGAACATAAGTTAACAAGAATTAGATTCTAACATGCGTATATAAATATATATTTTTAATACATCAAATTTATTTCGCTTTGGGCTTGTTTGCAAGAAGTTTCCAATCCAAAATTATATTTTCATCTCATCTCATTTCATCTCATCTAATATTGTTCTCAAATATCACTTAAGCATAAATATTTTCAAACTAATCATTACAAAATTTTCAAACTAATTATTACAAATTTCTTAAACTTTCAAACAAAAAATAAAAATAATAATTCATTTTTTTCAAAATTTAAAAAAAAAAAAAATTATAACTTTATATAACATTTTGTATTCAAAATTTTCTCTTTCATTTTTTAAAATTCCATAAAACATTGTTAGATGAAAATTGAATAAATATTGTTAGAATATTATTTTTTAATATTATTATTGTTTTGTAATTTGAAAAAGTTGAATTATTTATTATATTTTGTATGATAATTTGGAAAAGTTGTAATGATGAGATAAGATAAAACATTTTCACTATCCAAACGACAGTTTTGGGCCACGTTCTACAACTGTTGGGGCCTAATAACTTAAGGCCTCGTTTGAATGTTGAGTTGAGTTGAGTTATTTATGAACAATAGTGAGTTGAAATGGTGGTGTCAGTGTTGTGAGGCCACCTAGGATAAGTTTATATGTGTTTGAATATTAAGACGAGCTTTAAATGTATTTATATGAGTTAAAAAAAGATTATGGATCTTGTGTATAAAAATATATTGAGTTAAAAAAGATTATAAATTTTATATAAAGAAGTCTTGAGTTGAGTAATAGTGAATGATTTATGAGTTATATATTTAAACGTTGGGTTAGTTAAACTCAGATGACTCATCTGAGTCGAGAAGAGTCCATATTCCAAACGAGGCGTAATCAGATCAACGCAGGCCTATTTATATCTCAGGGTTGATTATTAAGTAAATATTTATTGTCAAACAAATGGACGTACGATAAGTGATACTATGCTTCTCCCCGGACAAGACGACTTTATTCTCTCCGTTCCAATTTGGATCGAATCCACAAATGACATATATACCCACACACTTCATTCATATTTACCGCAATGGAGCTTTATTCCACGCTTCATTTTCGCTAGTTCCAATAATATCCCCCAACCTCTTCGATTTCTCCGAAGCTCTCGTTCTCTATATGAGCCCTAGGTCTCAGAGCGCAGATACAAACAAGCTCGAAGAGAGATCGATTTGAATATTTAATTTCACAGGTTCATGCATAATTTTGAGGTAATAATTGGATCTTTTCCTTTTCGTAGTGATTTTACTCTTTGTTTGCTTGGTCATAAAACCATGGAGAATCAGGGATTGGAGAACCTAGTTCCTTTCTTTAGTGGTGGAGCGTTTTAGTGGTTCGCCGAGTTCCAGTACTCGTTTTTCTGTGTAGATCTTGGAATTACTTTGTTTATATGCGTTTAACGGACTTGTGTTTTTCATAATGTGTCTGGTAGCTCAGAAATTAAAGGAAAAGCGAAGAATAAAACATACTGCATTCTCTTGTCACTTGCTACTTTGATTTTGTCATTGTGATGTTGATCGGGTTTATTGTGTATTATGATTCAATCTTTGAAGTTTATTTTCATTTGTCGGAATTGGTCGGTTTCCCTACTTTCTGCCTATTTCTGTGATAATTGAGAAAAAGGGAAGGAAACTAGAAAAAATTGGATGTTAATATTTGAGTTGTTTAGCTTCGGATGCAAAAGGAAAAGAATATATATAATATATTGTAAAAAGTATCTTTTTAGTTAGCTAAATGGTTAGAATAGGCTGGGTTTGTAATTTTCGTCTGGCTTACATAGCCAACCCATACCTAGTTGCGCTTGTTCATTATAATTATTTAAACTCTATTACTCTTTATAATTTATTCTCATTGGCCTTAAAAATTTGATCCTACACTTGGTTTGAAAATCCTTTACCATCTATTTGTTTGCTAAAAAAAAAAAAAATGAAATGGTGGGAAAAATAGTAGATAGAAACGTGGTTCTTATTTGAACCCCCCCCCCCCCCCCCCCCCCCCCCCCCCCCCCCCAAAAACCACCGCGGCCAGGTGGATAACTGGATCATTTAGGAAAAACTAAGTGCCTACATGATGGATTGAAACGTTTTGTTAAATTTTGTTCCTTCCAATGAGCAGATCAAATGGCATTTCATGCACATTTGAGTGGAGACTCTTCTTACATGAATAACCTAGGACATATGGTAATTATTTCTTATTTTGCTTTTCTGCTGCAACAAAACATACTGTATCGATTTTTTTTATTTTTTTTTTCCAGTTTTCAATAGTAAGGATTCTTTTTGCTGTTGTCTTGCTGACTGCCTTATGAAAAATATGTCAGAATGGTTGATAGCAATGCATCACCTGGATCACCTGAAGAAACCCAAAACCCTATTCCTGATGGGAATGAACCTGAGCATGACCTCCCTCTTGATGCTATAACTCGAAAGGTTCAAGAATCACTCTCTCTTGGAAAGAGACATAAGTTTTGGGAAACTCAACCTGTTGGGCAATTCAAGGATCTGGGGGACACCAGTTTGCCCGAGGGCCCCATTGAACCCCCAACCCCCTTATCCGAAGTCAAACAAGAACCTTACAACCTACCCAACCCCTATGAGTGGATTACTTGTGATATCGATTCAGATGAGATGTGCGATGAGGTTTATAACCTCCTCACTCATAACTATGTTGAGGACGATGAGAACATGTTCCGATTCAACTATTCAAAGGAGTTTCTTCGCTGGGCCTTACGCCCTCCAGGTTATTATAGGAGTTGGCACATAGGTGTCCGTGCCAAAAGTTCGAAGAAGTTGGTTGCCTTCATTACTGGCATTCCTGCTAGAATCCGTGCCCGTGACAATGTAGTAACCATGGCAGAAATTAATTTCCTTTGTGTTCATAAAAAGCTCAGATCAAAGAGACTTGCTCCTGTCATGATCAAAGAGGTTACCAGGAGAGTTCACTTGGAGAATATCTGGCAAGCAGCCTATACTGCAGGGGTGGTTCTTCCAACACCAATTTCAACTTGCCAATATTGGCATAGATCCTTGAACCCAAAGAAGCTGATTGATGTTGGGTTTTCTAGACTTGGTGCGAGGATGACAATGAGTCGAACGATAAAGCTTTACAAGTTGCCAGAGTCAACAGTCACCCCAGGTTTCAGAAAGATGGAGATACATGATATTCCTGCAGTTACACGGCTGCTTAGGACTTATTTAAACCAGTTTGTTGTTGCGCCAGATTTTGATGAAAATGATGTGGAGCATTGGCTTCTTCCAAAGGAGAATGTCGTGGATAGTTATCTGGTTGAAAGTACTGAGACTCACGAGATAACTGATTTCTGCAGTTTCTACACACTTCCTTCGTCTATCCTTGGCAACCAGAATCATTCTACTTTGAAAGCAGCTTATTCCTATTATAATGTTGCCACAAGAACTCCTTTGCTCCAATTAATGAATGATGCTCTTATTGTGGCTAAACGCAGGGATTATGATGTTTTCAATGCATTGGATGTCATGCAGAATGAATCTTTCTTGAAGGAACTGAAATTTGGGCCAGGCGATGGGAAACTGCACTACTATCTCTACAACTATCGGATTAGACACGAATTGAGGCCAATCGAGCTTGGGCTGGTGCTCTTATAATTGGAACTCAGAAATTTTGATTGAGGATTAAAACTATTTGCTGGACTTTGATAAGTTTGATTGTAAGATTTTATCCTTTTTGAGAATCCGCTTAATTTAATTGTACGCAACAAAAAAAAAAAAAAAAAAAAATATGGAACTTTTTTTCTTGCTGGAAGTTTGCGTGTAATTGTAGATTGTCCTGCTTTTCACATGTTAGATTCGTTAGAATGCCATGAACATAATGCGAAAAGTGAATAATAATAGAAAAATGATATTTACAATTATAGAGTACATAAGCGTTGCATACTCATTTTAAAAAAAGTGAGTAAATATAAGATTTACTCACTTTTTTTACTCACTTGAGTCATGACTCGCAACAGTTGAATTTTCAATTTAGTGTCACTTCCTTGTGACTCATAAACCAATAGAATTTGGTGATCGTTTCTGGATTTCTTGTTTAGTTAATAATTTGATTTGTCTGCGCATAAATTTCGTGGTCGGAGTGTGTTTCTTTCATTAAATAAAAAGAATATGATAGTATGCAATTTGACATTTCAATTTGACTCTTCATGTATTTTATTTTATTTTTTAATATTATTTTTACTTAATAATTAAAGAAATGATTATTAGAATATTAATTCTTTTTTAAATGATTAAACATGTTTAAAAAATGTTTGGAATAAAAAGCCAAAAAAAAAAAAAAGTACAATTCGCAGTGAGGGGGCACACCAAATGGCCAAACTTGGGTTGGCATAATAGCACTACCCAAAACAAAATGTCATTCACTGAAAGTTTTGCTGTTTTTTGTAGTTAGTACATGAAGTAACCTACTCAAAGACCCACTGCAAACACCTCCCTCCCTCCCCCATCATATGCTAAACCAAGTGGCATCCCTCCCGTGTAGGCTATTTTTCCATCTCTATTTTTTTTTTTTTAATCTTTTGAATAAAAAAAAAAAAAAAAGGAAAAGATATGGGAGGTAATAGAATAACTATTTTTTAGCTTCTGGAGTCAGCTTTTCCCCGTTGATCCACCCCACAAAAATGCTGATGTGTAGAGATGAAAACTTTGAGATTACTGCATGGATCAATGGATTTACATAGACATCCCCACAATTACAAAGATTTCATTAATTATACAACCGACGTTTTATCCTACTGAATAAAAAATTTAACGGATAACCAACCTAAGCCAAGGGGACAATTTCACCGCGCGAGCCTGCAACGATAAACCCAAAGAAACAAACAAAAGTCAATGTATCAGCAAGATATTAGAACAACAAAAATGACTTACGTAGGTAAATGTGTTTTCAGCATTACATCTTTCATAAATCTCTTTGACTAGTTGTAGCATTGAATCGGTATCTTCTGCCACCTTTGAGATTCTTTCTGCCTCTTTAACAGCTTCAGCAGCCATATAAGCTTTGTTTTCGGCATCAGCTACTCTGTAGGCAGCAGCATTAGCTGCATCATCAACAGTCTCACTGGTGGTCATTAACCCAGAGCTCAGTGATTGCCGCAGCTTGACATCCCTTTGTTTTGGGCTAGGAGTTTTTGTTCCTAACACGGTCTCTTTTCTGATCTTGTAGCAATTTTGGACCTGCATTTTTGTATGGAGACATAAGATAACAAATCAGAAATAAAGCTTCCATTCCAAAAATTTCGTAATAGTAATGCTGAGTGTAAACTATATTGCAAACAGAACATGCTTCAGGTACATGACATCATAACTAAGAACTTGGGCAGAAATAAGATTGGTCATGCCATTGCCATCATGGAGCAGCAGCTGTGGTTCAAATATATTTTAATTAAAAAAATTATTATAAAAAGGAAAGGGATGTTATCCAGGTAAACAGGAATATACGTGAACTCACTCAACAAACAAAGGGCAGCCGGGGTTCAAATATTACTACTTCTAGGTAAAAAAAAAAACTATTTTCTTCAACTGAGAAATAGAAATCTTCACCATACTGATTAGCAAAAAGGGGAAAGCAACATTTGCAGATGTCAGCTTGAAACTCTTTACTCAATTTGTCAAGTGCAAGTGCATGAGAGAAGCGATATCACTAAATAACAAATCTCAAAAGGTAAATTTCAGTGAAACATCAAGGAAATCAATTCACCTTTTCAAGCTTGCCTTGTGCAACAAGCCTTCTCAACCTTGAACTCAATAGTCTCCTAAAATTTTGTGGCACCTCATGCCTTCGCTGCAATACATGAACGAAGAGAGCTGAAATCTCTTCTCAAATCAGATATATAAAAATCTGACACTAGAGATTGCAAAGCAAACAACATGCCTATGGCTACTGCTCAATGAAGTATGATTAAGCCAACGGGAAAGATAGGTTTGATGATCCATGAAAGCTTAAAGATCCAATTTGTGTTTTATTTTGCATTTGAAACTGAGAACTAATCATTTGGCACAAGGTCACTAAAATGAACAAATATGAAGAAATCAATTCACATGACGGTAAGGGTTTGATTCTTGATTTCCTGAAACTGACACCCATCCAAAGTTTAAGAATTGCCTGTTACGGATTTGATAAAGAAATCTCACAAAAGGCAAAAAAGTTACCACATGTTTCTCATCAAATTAGCCACCATTCTAAAGGTAATTTCCTCTACCTACTCTCTTACAAGATAGCAGTGGAAAATACTGAAGCTGTGGAGCATTCACTGGGTCTATAAGAAGACATGGGCAACATTTTGCGTTGTTGGACCCTAAACCTTGAAGCACAGTAGTGGTTGCATAGTAAGAGTCAAATGATGTAAGCAAATCGGTTTGATTTGAAGTTCATGTCATGTTGAAAGGCTTTGTATAAGTGCATTCCATGTCTTTCTAGTACAGTTCCAGAGTTGGCAGAAACTGATTTCTTCTCATCCTAATTGCACACAGATTTTTGCAACCATGAAAATTTATACAACCTAATGCAGATTACTTCAGGACAATATATAGTCCAATGGATAAGAGGATGACAGATAAGACAGCTCTATCTGACCTCGATAAAGTGGACAATGGCACTTATATCAGATCCAATTTTATCTTCTATTGCTGAAAGAGCTTCAAAAATCATTGCATTATACCTGGTAAGAAAAAGAAAAAAAAAAAGCAGCATCAAATACCCTGCAAAGAGACCTTGAAAAATGAAGAGTGATGAAAGAGATACTTTTCACATATAAAAACCATATAAAAGACTATAATAATTGTGTAAAAAGGCTACTTATTAAAAAAATTGTGAAAATAGGTTGAAAGCGAAGTTGCCATGTTGTACATAATATAAAACCGTACAAGCAACAGGCTTTCTACTTCAAGTTGTCTGAATTTTAGGCTCATCAGATGCTTTGAAAGCATATTAAAAAAAAAATGATGAAACTGGTTTATCATCTCCAAAACCTGTATTGGTTTAAAAGCACTTCTGTTGGTATGGATGAGATCCAGAAAAATTCTCTCTATCAAGAATGATCATAGGGTTCTTAAATTCTGGCTGAAGAATGAAAGCTACGAATTTCTTTTAATAAAAATGCCCAATATGCAAGAATTATTGCATTCATTAGAGCCATATAAATCACTGTCAACTCATATTTTCTGTACCGTGCCAGTAATCAATCAGTAGTTATAAGAATTTGGGAGGACCATATCTAAAATGTAATCACAATGCATCCACCAGTACAGGATCGGACCTGTGGCTGACCATCCTCCCCTTATATTTGGAAATGGAGATAAAATAAAACATAACTAATTCATGACCAAAAATCCACACCATAAATGTTGAAGGAGCTTAAGAGAAGGAGGAAGACAAACACGCACCTGGGAGCATTCTTTCCCTCCTGTGTGCCATTAGAGGGATCATCCATAACAGTGTCAGTGGACAAATTATGACGAAGTGGAGCAGCAGGAGAAGAATTATGAACATTGGGAAGTGGAGCAGCTATCGTAGTTTTTACTTTTGCAGCCCTTGATTTCTCTTTAGAGCCTTGTCCAGAAGTACTGACACTCAGGTTTCGCCATTTGTCCTGATAGGTAACCGAGAGTGAGACAGATGAACATCACGCAGGTTTGAATTAGCGTGCGTTAATGAAGATCCTAATATATATTAATTTAATAACTCGATCCCATAAAGCCTGACAAGCAACATTAAACCCGCCAAAGGACCGCGCTCTAACGCTCTTATCCAACTTTCTCCATTAAAGCCACTTGTTCACTTATTCGTTAGCTAAAAGTTAAAGTCACCGAGCGCTAGATAAAATAAAAATGTGTCCGCACGTACGTATGCACGTTCTCACAAATTCCGTTCAGAAAACCACAATCCTGGAAATTCAAGGTTTCAAGCGCAAAATCCTGGGGTCACTCCGGCCTAATAGAAGCGAGGCCCGGGAACAATTTGGTTCTGACTTCTGACTATAACACCTAGGCTTTTGGTAAGAATCAGACCATCTAACAACATAGATGTTAATATCAATTCAAGTACGTGGAACCATAAGTTAGAGAAATATTCAATCAGACCATCTAACAACATAGATGTTAATATCAATTCAAGTACGTGGAACATAAGTTAGAGAAATATTCAAGGAAAATCAAATTTCCCTTGAACAAGAGGGTACCTTAGGGCCCAAATAAAACCCTAAAAGCATCGAGGGAATAAAATATCATGCAAAACCAAATGAGGGAATGCGGGAGTGAATAGTGAAGGAGACGGGAACCTTGAGGTCGATGTTGGAGCGGTGAGTGAGGAAAGGGGCGAAATCGGGATCTTTGAGAATATTCTTCCATTTCCCAGGGCCGTGCTTTGCCACTCCGGCGAGTAGGGCTTCTTCCTCCTCCGCCGTCCATTTCTGCTTCTGATTTCCCATTCCTCTCTACCTCTGGATAAAAGAGATTGAAAGAAACAGTCAGTTCAGAGAGCAATGGCGTAAGTTTTGGATTTTCCAAGGTGAGGAGGACAGACGACACCCTGTGTCCTTTCGTTCCCGCTCCTCTCCTGCGACATTCACTTCGCCTTTTCTTTTTCTTTTCCAACTATATAATTTGTATAAATAATTCCGTTAAAATCATTTACTGGTTTTACAACTTTTATATATCAATATAAATATATTTAAATTAAATTAAATTAAATTATGATGGCTGATATAATAAAGACTTTTAAATATAATTATTTATAAATATTAGCTACGCAATTGACGTCTTTTCTTAAACCAAAAAAGAGAAAAATAATGTCCATCTCATTTTGTGTCATTCTCGTTAATTCAGAATATTTTAAGTGATTTTAGATATCAAGCATCTTTTAAATATAACAAATTTAGCATGAAAAATAGCGTTACTTCATTTATAACAAGCACCATTTAGATAGTGAAAATATTTTATCTTATAATTATAATTTTTTTAAATTTTTTTATAAAATATAATAAATAATTTAATTTTTTTAAATTTTAAAATAATAATAATATTAAAAAATAATATTCTAATAATATTTTATTTAACTTTTAATTTTTATCTAAAATCATCTTATCTCATCCTACTATCCAAATTGCACAAGTAAGACTTTCTTGCCATCTAAAATACTTTAGACTAGAGCATGTTTGGACAGACAAAGAATTATAGAATATATAAATTTTACACACTCATTTTGAAAAAGTGGATAAATTCGAGATCTACGTAAAAAAATTATTTTTTTAATTGTGGATCCCAATTTTTCTTAAAAGAAATGTGTGATTCTTACATACCTTAAGACTATATCTAGCATTAATTTTTTCTTTTTTTTTTGTAATTATTACTTAATTATTATCTAAACATAAAAACTAATACAACTTTTTTAAATTTTTAAATAATATTATTATTAAAAATTAATATTTTAATAATATTTTATTTAACTTTTAACTTTTATCTCAACTCACTATAAATTTATCCTAGAGAGAGAGATGCTTATTAACTTGACAACCTTGACTGATGTCTATTGGTAGCGTCAATATTAATTATAATAGAATTCATATTTTGTGTCTATATTTTTTAAATTGCAGAAATTGTTGAGATAATAGAGTTAGAGCAATCTTTTCCACCCAATCACTATTCAATTGATGAGTCGTGCTACACCCATTGCTTGATAAATTCTCCCGGTAAGTCATTTCACCATTTTTTTAAAAAAAAAAAAATTCATACATTTATTATAGGCTTAAATAAAATCACAACTTCATTAAAAAATATTTTCTTAAAATAATATTAAAGAGAATTCACTGTAGCAGTACACACTTTATATTCACTATATGATTACTTTTAATTCTCTATTTTTTTATTTTAAACTTAAGAGATGTGTGGTCTAGATGATTTTATATCATATATACAAAATAATTACTCTCAACAGTAACTTCTATCTATATTTATTATTTCTTTAATTGATATGCCTCCCGTAATTCCGTTCTAGTCCATTAATTAGTCTGGAGAATGCTACTACCGCATTGCAAGTTTCACAAATTTTGCTGTTAAAAGTAAAAAAATAAAAAAACATCGAAAAATCAATTTGTAGGCATGTAAGCATGTGATTTTGCGTGATTTGAGTTATTTTAGAAAGAAAAATGCTATTATATCATTTCAGTTATGTCAATCACTTTATCCGATTGACATAATTTATTAAAAAAAATTAAAAACATAAATATAAAATGGGCAGAGAAAAATTAGAGCTGGAGTATTTTCCCTTTTAACTTTTCGGATGCCATTCTATTTTTATTTTTTTTAATGAAACTATATAATAGTGCAATATCAATGAAATAAAATAAGTGATATACCTGGATCGACATAGTAGCAATTCTCTTCTAGAAATTAAGTGGTTTGTTTATCTAGGATTCATTTGTTTAAAACATAAACCCATTATAATTAGTACAATGATAGGTAAAAGTTTCTGTCACATTTTTTCTCAACCAAGTCATATATTAAGAAGATCTTGGGCGAAACACGTATATTAAGAAGTCATATATAGTATACAGACTACCCCACTCTCTCTCCAGATGAATTATTTTCTTCTCATCTCAGTAGATTTCCAGCAAACAAAGCTTTCACTAAACCCTACCCAAAAACCAACTTACAGTCAACCGGCCAACAAAACTTTCATATCCACGATAAAACCAATCCAGTAATGAAAAAAAATTAAGAGGAAATTGAAATGTTAGTTTCCCAGACTGAAGCGCTCTCATGGGAAGACATTATCTTGGAGCCAGCATAAGAGGAAGCAAAAAGAATTTCAAATCATGCACTGATTGGCAAGCTAGTTTCAGCGAAACAGTTAAATAAATACACCATCCATTCCACAATCAAGGTAGTTTGGAACTTCATTACTGGTTTTATCCTAAAAGATCTTGGGCAAAACACTTATCTGTTCACATTTCCTTTAGAACGGGACAAGGACAGGATTTTCTAGCAAAGGCGTTGGAACTTTAAGGGCTATCACATGATCCTTAAACAGTGGCTGCAAGACAAAGCCTGCAAGAGATTAATCTCGCTCGTTTGGTCTTCTGGGTGCAAATACATGGACTCTCGCTAGAACTGATGATAGACAACAATGCAAGGAAGATAGGAAGAGTCATGGGTAATTTATTACAAGTTGACCAAAGTGTCATGTTCAGTTTGAGTGCAAGAAAATATTTAAGCATAAGGGTGGAAATAGACACTACAAAGCCATTGTTTGATGGATTTTTGCTGCCAAGAACAAACAAACCTCCAGCAAGAATTATCTTCAAATATAAAAGACTCTCAGAATTTTGCTACAGATGTGGAAGTCTGGGCCATGTTCAACAAAGTTGTCCAATATTCCTTGACAATGTAGTAGAACCTATATTTGGGCAGTGGCTAAGAGCCAATATGCAGGAGTCTCGTCATTTCAATAGGATAGGCAAAGGAATGCAAGAACAGAATGCACCAACACAGCCAGCTACGCGGAGCCTACACCAGATCTAGTAGTACAAGAAAGGCCACCAAGCTTGCCTCCAATTCGCATAAGGGAACCAACAGAGCAAGCACCTGTGTCTCATAGCATAATCAGGTCTGGAAAACATAAAGATGTATTAGAAGGGAAAATAGATAAAGGAAAAGCAATACTTACTGAAAAAGTTGGGAAAAAAAGCAAAGAAAAGCTGATTTCAAAAGGCGAATATAGCCCTGCCACTGTTCATCATCTTCCTCAATCTTCCCCTCTAAGCAATCTGAAAAATTATCCATGCATGCTCACAACTACACGTGACACACATGCAAGCACCCAGACAAATCTCATGCAGAGATTTTATGTGGGAGGCATATTAGAGTCGGCGCTTCAATCCAACAGTCAAGGGCCTTTAATGCCAGTTAGTCTGTTGTCCTCACCCCCTTGGCAACCAAAATCATCCCGTCCATGCAAGTGATCTCAGATGATGCAAACAATCAGCAAATGTACTCTGCCCCGTATCATACACTATCAAAGCAGAGCCCACCGAAATTAAATGAACTTCATGCATGCCTCTTTGGTAAGAAGACTCAATCGGTACTTAACTCATCCTTTACTTTAGCCCATAAGACAAACACGTCTGTTTTTAAGCAGATAATATCCTAGTTCAAAAGGCAAAATGGGCCAATTGAAACATGCCAACCCAATCATAACCTAAATCTGTTGGTGAGCCCATCGGGGAAAGCCTGCATAGCCTTCAACACATTTCAACTGAGCCTAACTCAAATATCCTCCCAAACTCAATGCACCTTTCAAATTGCCCTAGCCCATTCAAAGAACAATGCAAAAATGACAGTCTTCTGAAAGAAGTCCACCCTTCACCTCCCTCGTTGAAAACCCACCTTCCCCAACCCTTGCCACAACTGAGAATAAGAGAAAAAAATTTATGTTGGAGAATAATGTGGGATTCAAACTTGTCAAGCGATGTTTCTTGAGCTCAATAATACTAGTTGAAGACACAGCAAGCCAAGAGATAGTAGAGCAAAGCTTCCACGGAGGTGTCTAGGCGCAAATGATATAAAAAATGAACCCAAACAAAAAAGCTGAGAAAAAGGAAAAGAAAAGAGCAAGTCGAGCGGCTGGGGCCTCAAGATTCTCACCGTACCTCAAGCCAAAGGAGAAAAATGTCGATAATGAACCTCATTCTCAAATAATGAATCTCTTCCCCACTAATCCAATGATTGATGAGGCAGGGTCTTCACTGCCTCCAGAGAATCCATGAAACTCATTTCATGGAATTGCATGGGCTTACGTCGACCCCGTGCATTCAGATCCCTCAAGGCCATCATTAGGGTTCATAGCCCAGATGTTATCTTCCTTTCTAAAACACTGCTCAATGCTTTTAATACTCCTAATATTGTAAATATTCTAGGTTTTGCTCAATATGTAAATATTCAACCGACAGGGAAATGAGGTGGTCTTTTGCTACTTTATCGCCCTGGGTTTGATGTTGATTGTGTTAACATTTCTCCTAATATTATATCTTTGTTAGTCTATTCGTATCCTTTGCACGTGCTATGGCTGCTTAATTTGATTTATTGTCTTGCTTCTTTCTATAAGGAAGAAAAATTTTTGGGGAAAGCTAGAAGGGATAACTAAGTCATTTTCAAGGCCAATTCTCTCCATATGAGACTTTAATTCTATATTGTCACAATTGGAAAAAATTGGTGGTCAACCAGTGACTTGGACTTCTAATCCTAGAGGTCTCCATCTTTATATGGAGGAATTTGGTCGTTTAGACTTAGTTTTTTCTGGTCCAACATACATTTGGTCGAACAATAGGCAAGGTCCAAACAACATTTGTGAGAGATTAGATAGGGGTGGCAAATGTTAACTGGAATACCCTATTTCCTGAAACTGACATTACTTATCTCACAAGGAACTTCTCAGATCATTCCCTTATCTTACTGAATACCACAAATCCTAATACTCACCCGAAAACCTTTAAATTTGAGAAATTTTGGACCCTCGACCCTTCTAGTTTTGGCATCATCAAAAAGGTTTAGAATTTCAACATTGATGGAACCCCAGCTTACATTCTCACAAAAAAACTCAAAGCCACAAAACATGCTCTAAAGGTTTGGAATAAAGAAAGTTTTGGTCACATTCAAACTGAGATTAATAATCTGAACCACACTCTCAATATAGTTCAATCCCAATCTCCACAACAAATTCCACCGAATCTAGAGAACAATCTCAAAGAACAACTGAACACTCTCCTGAAAAGAGATGAAGCTTTGTGGCGACAAAAATCTAGAATCACTTGGTTGACAACTACTGACCTTAACACCAAATTTTTTCATGCATCCACTACAATCAGACGTAGAAGAAACATAATAGATTGCTTGAAAATTGGCCCCAATTAATAGACTTCTGACTCTCATGCCATAAATATGAAATTCCAAGATCATTTTCAAACAAATTTCCAATCCTTAAATGCAATAGCTTTTGATGAATTAGAAAATCTTTTACCTAATAAAATTTCTGAATATGATAATTTTAACCTGTGTAAAATACCCTTAAATGAAGAAATCTGGGAAACAGTTAAACAAATCCACCCAACAAAAGCTCCTGGACCTGATGGCTTCACGGGTTTGTTTTACAAGCTTTATTGGGAGGCCATCAAGCATGATCTTATTAGTACAATAAAAAACATTTTCATTAATGATAAACTTTTAAAGGAGTTAAATCACACCAACATTGTTCTGGTTCCAAAAAAAGAAAATTCCAATGAAGTTCATCACTTTCTTCTCATTAGCTTATCAAATGTCTGTTATAAAATCATTACCAAAATTCTTGCAAATAGACTCAAACTCATCCTCCCAAACATTATCTCCCCTTACCAAGCAGCTTTTGTACCTAGTAGGCTTATCCAGGAAAATACTATCCTGGCTTAGGAAAGTTTTCACCACCTCAAGAGGAAGAAATGTCAAAAGGAACAAATGACCGTTAAAATTGATGTGGAAAAAGCCTTTGATTATATGAAATGGTCTTTTATCTTTAGCATCTTTCGAAACCTTGGGTTCAAACAAACTTGGGTTAACTGGATAAAGGAATGTATTACCATTGTTACTTATTCAATCATCATCAATGGTACTTCCAAAGGTTTCTTCAAGTCATTGAGGGGATTGAGACAATGATATCCTCTGTCCCCATTCCTTTTAATTATGGGCTATGAGGTTTTGACAAGATTCATTCACAAGGAATAATTGCAAAATCATATCAAAGGCATAAAAATTTCCAGTAGATGTCATTCCTTATCTCATCTGCTCTTTGCAGATGATATCATTCTCTTTGAAACAACTACTACTCAGACAACTAGGGCCTTTGCTAACTGCCTGAAGGTTTACAATTCTTGGTTTGGTTAAAGAGTCAATACTGGGAAATCATCCATTCACTTTAGCAACAATACCCAAGCAAATACAAAACATGCAGTGAAAGAGATTTTAAACCTAAAAGCATCAGCCCCAACACATCAAATACTTGGGTCTCCCACTGAGCGTTGGGTTAAAGAAAAAAAATCTTCCTTACTGAAGTCCAAGAAAAAATTCAAACAAAACTTCAAGGTTAGAAATCTAAGCTTCTTTCCCAAGCTGTAAAAACTACTCTCATTCGTGCAGTAGCTAGTGCAATTCCTTCCTATGATGACTACAACAGTGATTCCCAAATCTGTCACAAAAAATCTGGATTCAATGTTTCAAAGATTTTGGTGGGGAAATGATTCTTAAAACTCTCATAATTATATCCCAAAACCTTGGAAAAGTATATGCACCCCAAAAACTATAAGAGGTCTTGGAGTTCAACAACTTTCCCTCTTCAATAGTGCTCTTGTTTCAAAATTGGTTTGGTGTTTTTTTACAGACTCAAACAGTATTTGGAAACAGATTCTAACTAGAAAATACTTGAGAAATTCAACATTCTTAGAGGCAAATCCAAAAGCCTCTGACTTTTGGATTTGGAAAGGTTTACTGAAACAAATAGACTTTATAAAATCTAACTACTATTACCAAATCAATAATGGAATGAAAGCTAGAGTTTAGATTGATCCATGGATTCCCACACTCCTTCATTTCAAACATGTCCCAAATAAGAACAACAATCAATTTGATTTAAGCACCACTGTTTTTGAACTCACTCTTGAGGAACTTCGAAGATGGAATACACTTCTTCTTTAAGCAATGTTTTAATACTAACACTTCCATTGAAATTGAAAAAATTCCACTCTTTGACTTCGAATTTCATAACAGTGAAGACAAAATTAAATGGATTCATCACACAACTGGCAACTTTTCTGTAAAATCTGCCTATTCTGCACTTGTTCTTAACCAAAATTCTACACAGAATGAGGATGTTAACTGGAAAAAGCTATGGAAGATTAAAATGCAAGACAAACTCAAGCTTTTCCTTTGGAAAGTTAGCTATAATATTCTCCCAACCAAATCCAACCTAAAGATAATAGTCAATTTGGAAGTTGACCAAATCCTTTGTCCTTTGTGTAATTTGGAAGAAGAAAGTATCAGCCACCTCTTTTTGAAATGCATGCATTCGATGATTCTATGGAGAAATACTCCCTGACACGTATATATCTCCTCTTTTCCTGATTTAACTGTCCCAAATTGGATTCAAAATATCATAAACTTCTCTCTGAGTCTTCATTTACCTGCAAGTGAACACCACTACTTTCAAATCTTTGCAACACTTTCGATGGATAATCTCTGGTTCCTAAGAAATAAAGTTGTTCACAGTCTTAAAAATCCCTCACTATTAGATTTTCTCACAAACTGGCAAAGAATTACTTTAAGCAAAAAAGGTTTTGACCCCTAAAAAACCGACAGGTTGATAATGAGAGTCATTTACTCTGTAAAGATCACTACCTCCTCTCTTTTAATGTGATTGTCAGGAAAAATGGCAGCATCATTGTTGCTCTTGGTAGATCTGATTCAGGTCCTACAGTCCTGGCTAAAACAGATTACATTCCAAGTACTAATCCAAATGTAGGAGAAGAATTTGCAGCAAAAATGATTATACAAGAAGCAGTTTCAATGGGTTTGAACAAAATCATAGTAGCAAGAGACTCCAGCTTGGTAGAACAAGCCATCAAGAATTCAACTCTTTCATTGAATTGGAAAATACAGCCAATTATAAATGATATGAAACAACTATTTAGCAATTTTGAAGACTGAAAAATTGTTAAAATTTATCGATTTGAGAATTGATGCGCACACAACTTGGCAAATTGGGAAGCTTCAACTCAGGCCCTTGGAAACATACCCCTCAATTTTATTTCACATAGTTTACTGAACTTTCATAATGAGAAAGATCCAACCACGGGTTTGTAATCCATATACGGGAACTTATTTACTGCACTAGCTATATAATATAAATGCTTGCTTAAAAAAAAAAAAAAAGTCACATATTAAGAATATGCATAAAGAGAAGAACGAAAAAAGATATTATAATCAGGTCCATCCAAACATGAGGTGTTTAACGGTTAAAAGGGAAAAAAAAGGAAAATGCGAATGAGAAGAAAATTTTGGTTTGTCCATAAAATAAAATAAAAAAGAAAACAATGAAAACAACTTCAATATAATTAGTAAAAGAGTTATTCTATATTTCAAAAAAAATATTATTCTAGATAATTTACATCTGTTTAGATAGTGACATAATATGAGATATTTTTAGATAAAATATTATTTATTATTATTATTATTATTTTAAAAATAAAATTATTTATTATATATTTAAACAAAAATTTTAAAAAATTGTAATATCTAATTGAGATATAAAATTTAGAAAATACTATTTTGTCTCCTCATTTTATCCACTTTATTTGACCGCTGGTCAAATTTTTTATTTATTTTTACTTAATAATTAAAAAAATAATTTTACATATATTAATGTATTTGTTTTATTTTTTTAAAATATTTAAATATATTAAAAAAATATTAAAATAAAAAAAATACAAAACCCTTTTAGGCTGGGGTCGGGACGGAATAGTAGCCGTATCCATAAAATTTTGCTAGGTGTCAGTAGAATTTTTAACAGTGAATATGTCGGTACGACCGTACGATCAACGGCGATCTGGGGCCGAACGTATAAGTCCAATCTGTCCACTTTACCAAGCAAAGGGAACTTGTGTCAAGCTGGTTTCAACCCGGTGGTTCTCCCTGCAGGCGGCTTTGTAGAACTTTTTCGTTGATTTGTTGTTCTTCGGACAATTTGATCGGAGATACGAAAAATGGCTTACGCATCTCGCATCATCAATCATTCCAAAAAGGTGTGCCATTTCTCTATCTCTCTCTGTGTCTCAATCTTCATATTGTATGCTTATTTGCGTTTTTAGCATTGATTGGAGATGCGTCTGGTTTTCGTTCCTTTTTTCTTTCTTTCTTCTTTCTTTTTTATTTTATTTTATTTTATTTTCTCGTTTCACAGTTTTAATCTGAGTTCACCAGTTGAATTATAGAATCAATTTCATTATTTCCATAATTTTATGACGGTCGTGAGTTTGGTAATCTAACATTATAGTTTTGAGTTATTAGGCATAAGCATCAGATTCGTGTCTATAGAGCGATAATTCACGTAAGAAAGGCTTATTGGTAAAGGGGTATCTAGTGCCATGTTCAATTTTAAGTGCTCCGGCTTTGAAATCGTGATTGTGTTTTCTGGGTAATTCAAGTTTTAGTAAATAAAATTTTGTTGAAACAAGCAAATATGTATAGTCCAAGTACACAGTAAGTATACAACTGAGAACGCCTAGTTACAAGTTAGGAAAAAGAAAAATGGGTAATTCAATTTTGATGTTAGTGGTCGTGAGATCGCCTATCTGTTTGCATATTGCGTTGTTTATAGGTTATAGGCTTGGGTTAATGCATTTGTGGGTATTTAGGGGATACTACATTTGTAGCGTGCTTTGTGTGGTTTCGACTAAAGCATGGAAACCCAATTTTTAACAGTTTATTGGCTTGAACCAATCTCAGATGTATAATTAACATGTGAGTGACTACTTGGATATATTACCAATCCAAGAGGTTCAAAATTACTATAGTTGGGATTGCGAGATGTCGTGATGGATCTTGGATACTCTCAGTTGAATTGGTTGATTCACTCCTTATTTATGCAGCTATCCACAGTTTTACTGGGGTATATTTGTAACGTCACACAACATTTTTTAGGTATAAATCATAAGCTCTACCTGAGTTTCAATATGTATAAAGCTTTTAATCCAAAGTGCGAAAGATGCTGTTTGGCTGAAGGTGGGTAAAAGCTTGTAATCCAAATTATTCATAAGTTTAGTGAAAGGAACTCTCATCATTAGTGGAAATAGATATTAATTTTGAAGCCACCTAAATCCTTTGTTCTTCTCTGCTTTGCATCAGTTTCCTCCATTCTGCACAACATCAAATGATACCCTGCCCCCAAGATCACAATAGTCTCATCTTTACTTATGCTTCTTCATACCCTTGATTTGACCATGGTTTAAGCATTAACTGTAGAATTCTGTTTGTTGGTTCTTGATGTTTTCCTTGGTTTTATATGGACCTTATTTATTTATTTTTAATAATTTATTGCAGTTAAGAAATGCTCCCAATTTTCTGTGGCATGACTATGCTATTTTGACTCGGTGCCTTTCGAAGGATGCTCAGCCATCTTTTGGTAAAAGAGATGGTAAGCTGCATGTCTCGATTACAGGGGTCTACTTTCTTGTTCATGACAGATCAAGTATCAATGAGCATTGCCCACCATTTCCCTTTTTTTCTCATCCGCAAACACATCATGTCAATGGGATTTAGTTAAAAGTGTCAGAATTCCTGTCTTGCATGCGATGGGGCATTTATTTTTTTGGAATTATGGTGTCTCCCAGACCGGTGCAATTGCATTGATGCATTGATTGTGTATATAGTGTAGAACTCGTTTTTGTGTGGAATTCTGAATGTCTATTCTTTTGTGCACATCTTAATGCTAATGGTCCATCACGCATGTGGATGTGTCTGTACATCCTGGAGTATTACAATGAATGCAGTTCATGGGAAATATGTCTTCTCTACCAAAAATATTTTGGTATAAATTGGGAGAGAGGGTATTGGATCAGATGAAAGAAGAGGTTCAATTAGTGTGAGATTTTTGGACACTACATAAACAACAAGTTTTTTGAGGGGAAATTGACTGTTTCTGTGTACATGTTCTGTAATATGTTTTTCCCCTTCTTAAATATTTTAATCTCGTGGAAAGTTTATTCTTTATTGGGGTGTCTTGATATTATAATATTTGCATAAAGATCATTTATGTATTCTGTGTACTTGGGCTATGCCTACTCTTTTATCGATAAATGCTTCTACTATAAAATGTACTCTGCCAGTGGTAGGCTGAAGGTTCCTTAGGTGAACAAGAAATCAATTTTCCTCATCTGTAAATTTCTGATTATTGTTGCTTAAATTTTGAGGCAGATCTATAAAAAATTAGGTTCACCATATGCCAAAAACTAGGATTTTCTAAGCTGTTCTGTCCTAGAAGGCTTCGTCTTGTATGCATGTCTAAATTTGACTTTGATTTTATCTTAAATGCCTAGTGAAAGTTGTGAGGATGCTGAAAAGTGCTAAAAATACTTCAAATTGTTAGTCTTTGTTGTTTACCACTGTAACACCCCCTTCCCGTAGGTTAGGTGTGTCACGTGTTTTTCATAAAAAAATAAACCCGGCAAGCGATTCTCTAATTTCATAATTGAAAAATAAACTGAAATAATTTATTATGAAATAAAAGGTCTAATAAAATTGTCTTCCAAAAATTTAAAGGAATAAACTGAATAAATTCATGTCATAAAAGACACGTTTTATTTTAGAAAGTCTGAACTAAAACTAAAATGCTCCTTCTACTCCTGGCCTGCCTGCTCGTAATCATCATCTTCACCTGGGTGATTAAAAACATGAAAACAAACTAAAATGAGTCGATGACTCAGTAAGAAATCTATCACAACGTAAACGTAATAAACATAAGATTTTCATAACAACTTTCATGCTGCTTAAAATTCATGACTGTTCATACTGATGCTTATGCTATGTATGACTGTTTTAACTGACTGATTTGACTGATTTATCTGATTTAACTGATTTATCTGACTTAACTGATTTATCTGACTGGCCAACACACTTAACCCTGTGTGCAAGGTTGTGCACCAGCCCCACATCCCGCTGTAGCAAGGGGAACTGCTGATAGTATTCTAGCATACTATGGTGGACCACGACTGAGTTCGTGGCTTGCACACCACCCTGAAACTGAACTGAACTGCATTGGTACCATGCATCTGAATGGCCATCTTATTAACTGATCTGATATTATCTTACACTTGAATTTAAGATGGCTTACGTATCTTATACACATGAGATGCATGACATACTACATACATAATCATAAATTCTGAATTTAAACATGATGCGGAATGACATGGTCGTATGCTATGCTAGATGACATGCTTGCATATGACATGAGGGGTTCATAAATAGTGGCTATTAATGAACTGGCTTGGATAATACATACATATAAGCTAACTGTGATGACCTAATTTATGATCAAATTTACTTACCTCACTGTGCTTCTTCCTGAATATCACTTCGTAACTCGACACCTATACGCAATAATAACTATCACTAAATCTGTTTGGAAACAATATGTACCAATATCCTACTAAATCAATTTCACAATCTAATAGGCAGTCAAACAAATCTTTTGTTTAACCCTTTAATCAATAAATCATAATATTTAAATTACTAAAATACTAATCTATAATATAGTGGAAATACTCGAGCTATTTTAAAATAATTCATAAAACTTAAATTCTTAACTAAGTTTTACTTAATTAAAAAAATTCACATCGTAGAACATAATCAAATAAATATTCTGTTTATCACTAAAACAATGAATACTGATATCTTAAATTATTTACAATACTAATAGCATATTCTTACTTTCAAAATATAACTTAGTATAATACTTGAGATATAATCAATTCTATTAAAGATAAGTCATAAAAACTTAAATTCTTAAAATAGGTTTCCTTTCTTATAATTAACATAATTAAACAAGAAATCGAATAAATAATAATATCATTTAAATATTCTTAACATATTTCTTTATTCTTAAATTTACAACTCTAATAGCATAAAAATATCAAAATCTATTATAATAACATTAAAGATTCACTTCACACCATAGATTTAAAGTATTTAAAATAAAAGATTTAAACACTTACTATTTACTACTGAAATTTAATTGTAAAATTAATAATAACTAATATAGTTTAAAATTCCTTAATTTCTTTTTAAAGTATAACATATAATAGGCTCCATAATATACTTTAGAACACATTTTAAATTCTTTAAACACTTTCTTATACACAAAGAGCTTATGACTAATATCTTTATTTAATAAAAATTAGACTCAATTTCAATACAATGACATATTCATTCATAAATTAACATACACTTAAACAATAAGTTATAAATGTAATCGTACTTAAAAACACTGAAGATACTATGGGAAGGGGTTACAAAGGGTATAAAAGTAATCTCCTTTAAACACTTGCACTGAGTGAAAATAAACCTAAAAAGCAACTAATACGTTATGTAGAGAAACAGAGGCAACGGAAGACGCGTGCGAGGCAGAGGACTCACCGAGAGAGAGGCTGACGTGCGGCGGTCCTGGGTTGCTGGCGGGGGTCACGGCGGCGCGACTGGGGCTCGTCTGAGGTGGTGCGACGCCGAAGGAAGTGAACCAAGCGGCAGTGCAACCGAGAGAGAGAGAGGGAGAGTGAGAGATGTTTACCGAGAGGAAAAGAGTGAGGCGAGGGTGGCGGACGGCGGTAGGCTACCCGGAAGGGAGTGGGTGCGACGGGACAAGGACGGCCGGCAGTTTCTGTCACCGTGGGTGGTGCTCCGATGTCCCTTGAAGTGGTTGGTGACGGCAGTAGAAGTATACGGCCAAAGAGCCACTGCCGATGTCTTCTGTGGTGGCTGGCGGCGTGCCCTGGTGGTTCTCGTGGTCGTGCATGGTCTGCGTAGTGGAGTCGCTGCGGTGGCTCCGTCGTCGAGTTGTGGCCTTTCATGGTTGTTGCTGACGATGCTCTGTTCGATGGGTGCAAAACAGGACTGCTTTCGTGCATGAGGGGCATGTGCATGGCAGCGTGATGCATGGCAGTTTTCTGTGGGGTCTCGACGTGGAGGAACTGTCGGTGAGGGTGCTGTGTAGTGGCTGGGTGCGTGGATCTGGTTTGTGGTGTATTTAATAAGAGGCTTCGTGAGCTTTTATAGAGGAAAAACTATGGTAGGGTTTTCTCATACGAGTTCGTCTCCTAGTAGGATTCGAATTTATCAATTTAAGGGATAAGGATGAGTGTGAGGTTGTTGCTAACGGGTTGGGATAGGAAGAAATGATATTTAAAAATTCAAACAAAACTCTATAATATTATAAAATAATAATAATAATACTAATATGAAAACATCCTAATTTTTGGGTCGGGTTGTTACAACCACCCAGAGAAATTATTCTTGCATATGATTTGCCCAGCTTAAGGGGTTGTTTGGGAATAGGTTTCATCTCATCCCATCCCATCCCATTTCATCTCATCTCATCTCATCTCATGTCCTTCCCAAACATCGCTCTAACACAAACACTTTTCCAATTTCAAATCTTCAACTTTTTTATCTAATCATTACAATTTTTCCAAACTTCCAAACAAAACATAAAAAACAATTCAACTTTTTCAAATCTTAAAACAAAAATAATATTAAAAAATAATATTCTAACAATATTTTAACTTTATAATATTTTTATTCAATCTTTTCTCTCTCATTTCCCAAAACCTAATAAAACATCATAACTCAAACCATTTCACTATTGACTGGAGGTTCTATATCATGGTTCTGTGTACAAGATATAAGGCATAACCTCTTGTGGTGGTTGTGTCATAAGTCTATACAAACCTTGTTTCTGTTGTTTTAAGCAAAGCTGGTTACTTTTCTTAGATATTTGGAGGATTTGCCGTCATTGTTATGCTCCTTCAGAAAGAGAGACTGTTTCCAGGTCTGCCACTAATGGCACGGTAAGCACTGCCAACTTCTGTTGCATTAATGAGCAATAAATTAGGCATCATTGCAGGGCTTGCAATACTTCTGTTTCACTTTTAACCTTTCTTTCTTTGGTTTACTTGTTCTATTGCTTCATATTCTGGTCAACATTTGTTTATTTATTTCTATTTCAATAATAAACTTAGGGAAAATTTCAAAGAGACCTTCTAATTGCAAGCTAGTGTGGAGGACACACCCTCCTTACCATTGACATGGTAGGATTTGATTTGCAAGATAAGTTTAAAATTAAAATTTTCTTGCAAATCAAATCATACCTATCAGCAATGTGGACTGTGTGCCTTCCACAACAGCTTGCAAATATAATTTTTCTGTTTCAAATGCTTACCGTCACTTATAATGTTCTGCAGATAACAGTGTTTGATATACAGAAGCGAAATATCTCATTGACCACAATGCAAACGAGAAATCCGATTGCAGGACTGGCTTTCAATCAACGGTTTTCATGGTATACTGTCCACCTGGTAGTTCCTTTTTTAAAGGAAAAGGGGTATTTAATCCGATGTTTTCTTGATAATTAAAGTTCCCTTTTTTTTTTAATATATCAGTTCACAGGTATACATGCGGAGAAGTTTTTCATCTGATTCAGGTAAAGTTAAAGGTTTTCTTGTTCTCCTCCCAACTTTTGCAGCACCTTATTTGGTGTTATTCTTTATTTTAATTTTTTTTCATAGTTTTCCTGCTTTTTAATAACTGCGAAATGCATAAATATACATATTTATTTAATTATAGAAAATCCCTTAAAAAGATGCCAAGGGACACCACCTATGTATGAAAGTATATGAGAGAAAATGGAGGTTACTGTTACAGTCCCCACAAAAGAGAGAGAGCATCATGAACAATGTCATTTCTGCTGTTTGGAGATATGTGATGCCAGTTCATCACTTTTCTTTAAACAGCTATCACTGAGGCTCTTTGGTTCATGCCATGCTCTCATCTGGTTGTTTTACATACTCATGAGTTATTTCAAATTTATTGATGGCCTTGAAGCTTGAGATATCTAGAAGATCTAAATACTAAATGCACTGAGAAGGCATGGCATCTCCAAGGATGGGAGGAATGCATGCATAGTTTCTATAGGAGTTCTTTTGAAGTTGTTCCTTGGTTGTTTCTATGTTTACTTGGTTATTTTATACAAGTGAAGCACCAGGATAGGTGATAAAGCACAATCTTGTTAATCCTTCTTTCTTATAAGTACACCATCTTGTTATTCAAACACTTATTTTTATATAGGTCACGTTTTGATTTATATCCATGAGAATTTCTTTGGATAAAACAGGAACCTACAAAATATAAGTTTTCAATTAAAAAGAAAAAACTCCAAATGTTGAAAGCATGGTAATTCAGATTTGTCCAACATAAAGTGGCCAAGAAGGTGACAAGGAAACTCATAAATAGAGGAGAAGGTAGCTGAGTTCACTGCTGCACCAAAATTAGCCAATCCATCTCCGCCAGTCAATTACCCTCTCTATACGTGCATACCAACTCACAGCAAACATAGTGTAGCTGTCCCAACACCTTATCCCAAAGTGCTCTTTACTTCCAGGGGGTAGAAATGTTTTCCAATCCATTCAACAACCAATAATTAGTCAGACTCAAATCTTACATTATGCAAATCAAGCTCGTGGCAAGTTAGCAAAACACGTTTCATAGCTGACATTTCAGCATAACATTAGAACCCAACCCCAGTGGGACAGCAAAGCCAAAAAGGAAAGTGCAGTCGGCTCATCTAAGCTGGAATCTGATCCTTTTTTTTTGTCTAAGCTGCTTGCCACCATCTGGCAAAATCATTGATTTCAGTTTGTCATTTTTATTTAGTTTTTGCTGTGTTGCTTTTTTAAAAAAACTTTGCTTTGTTATGCAATATTTCGTGGTGTTTTTTCCTTTGATCTTTTGCCTTGGTTTGGCAAAAGTGTACAATGTGATTAATAAAGCTACAGTTCTTGTTTACCATTGGCATTGAGATATTTTCTGCATTGGTTTGAGAATGAGACTAATTGTGTTTTGCTTCTGCATTGTTCTCTTCTTAAAAGAAAATTTATCCACATTTGTATTGTCTTTCAACTTATCATGGATTCTGTACAATATTTTCAGGCCTTCCTTCACACCAAGAGATTGGAATGCCTTCTCTGTCACCTACAATGACAGAGGTTTGTACCTTTCTGACACATAAACGTCACAACAATCTAAATCTACTGTTTTTTTTCTAATTGATTTCTTATAATGACATGCAGGGTAATATTGCGAGGTGGTTGAAGAAAGAGGGTGATAAAGTTTCTCCTGGTGAAGTGCTTTGTGAAGTTGAAACGGTAGGGTTCTAATACTGTCTGTTGGTTGGAGTCCCTCGGTTGACTAAAATTCAGGCTACGTTCTTTACTAATAACTGACTATTGGCATTTTTCTTTTTTACATGCATGATATTCAAAGGATAAAGCAACAGTTGAGATGGAATGCATGGAAGAAGGCTATCTAGCTAAGATTATACATGGAGATGGATCAAAAGAAATTAAAGTTGGTGAGGTATTGGGCGACTATAGTGCAACTCAAGCGAATATATGTATATATATGTATATATATCTGTGGTTCTCAGATCAAATGTGAAGTAGGATGGAAAGGGGAAACACATTGTGTCCATGTCACCCTACCTGCCAGATTTTCTCACGTATTAGAAGGCAACTTATGTGGAGTTTTGTATTGAATGTTAGTTGTTTGTATATGATCTTGTATAGGTGATTGCTATAACTGTTGAAGATGAGGAGAATATTGCAAAATTTAAAGAGTACAAACCTTCGGCATCAGATGCAGCTGCTGCTGCTGTTAAAGAGTCATCTCCCCCAGCTCCACCAAAAAAAGAGGTAGCTGAACAACCAGTCAGTTCTTCCGAGCAGAAGACATCCAAGCCGACTACTGCTCCACCTACCAAAGATCGTATTTTTTCTAGCCCTCTTGCTAGAAAATTGGCTGAAGAACATAATGTTAGTTATCCATACATTCTGTGACTGAAATCTTTTTCAGTGTTAGACTGCTTGGACACATTTAATGTTGAGCCATTTCTAATTGACTCCTGGTTTGACTTTCTTTTTCACTTATTTAGGTACCTCTCTCAAGCATTAAAGGAACTGGTCCAGATGGACACATTGTGAAGGCGGATATTGAAGATTACTTGGGTATTATACTTTTAAAACATATTTATTGTGGGTTTCTGGTGCTGCTGTTATGTTGTTTTGAATAGATAATCTTGAGCTGATGATTAAATAATATTTTTCTCCATATGATGCAGCCTCTCGTGGGAAGGAAGCTTTGGCGACAGCTCCTATGGCTAAGGCTGCTACACCTGCAGCATTAGACTATACCGACATCCCTCATTCTCAAATAAGGAAGGTAATATATTGAATAAACTATTGTTGTCTACGGCATCTTTGTATTAAAAGCCGTAATGAGATAAACTTTGGGATTTTAATTCACAATATTAATTCTAGAGATACGCAATGTTTAATCCCATAACTAGTTTTATCGTTTCAAATTATATGCATGTCAAGGTCTCAGCTCATCACAGCCAATTAATTACCTGGAGTCCCCAGAAGTCTAAATGTATATAGCCCCAGTAATTTGCAACTCATGTGACTGTCTCATCTTATGTTATTTTTCACTTTTCCTTCCTTTTGATAGTATTGTTATTTTGTCCATAATTGTCATCACCTATATAATGTATTCACTTCCATACATCTTTGATGGAAATTCTGTTAATTTTACAATTAAAAATTCTGGCTACCCAAAGCTTATACCCTGTGGTATTTTGGCAGGTCACAGCTTCGCGCTTATTATTCTCTAAGCAAACTATTCCCCATTATTATCTCACGGTAGACACTTGTGTCGACAAACTCCTGGAGTGAGTATTAGTTCCTTCTTCACTTTAAAGGGAGCCATCTCTTGATAATTTTGTATGATGTAACTGTTTTTTCTGCAGTTTGCGGAGCCAACTAAATCAATTACAAGAAGAATCTGGCGGAAAGCGTATATCAGTTAATGATCTTGTTATTAAGGTATTACATTGAATCCTGCTCTCAAATAGTCGTTTTTTATTGGTCTGCTTTATTGACTACTTACTCACTCTTGGGCCATACTAGAACAACACCACATATTCCCACCCTCTACTTAGGGTAGACTCTTTTTCAGCCCTTCACAAGATTGTATAGTCCAACTGGGAATTGCTCTGAATCACTGTGTTTGAGAATTTTAAATTTGAACTGATCTGCACATTTTTTAATCAGCAAATACAATATAAAGTTTAGTCATGTTGTGAACATCTTGAACTTTCAGATGTTTGATTGCTGATTTGGACACCAAATCCTCCAAATTTTCACTCTTAATCACGTGCTTGCAAACACAGCACAACACACACCCCACACATTAAACAGGTTTGGGATTTTTTTTTTGGGGGGGGGGGGGGATGGGGTGTGGAATGAACATGACCTCCACGTGTGCCTTTAGTATCTCGCTGAGGAGGCTTTTACCACCTATACGAGAGCGGGGTGGCACCTTCCTTTTTCCATTGATTGAATAAATATAAGCGTTACTGCAGGCCGTTGCTTTGGCTCTTCGTAAAGTTCCTCAATGCAATAGTTCATGGACAGATGAGTACATCCGCCAGTAAGTATATAGTGATTGACATTTTAATTAAGTTTTTGTATTGAACTAAACTTTTAATTATATGTAATGCTTCTTTGGCTTCTGATCTAGGCATCACAACATAAACATAAATGTTGCAGTTCAGACAGATAATGGACTCTTTGTTCCAGTCATCAGGGTGAGTGGTTGCCCGAGTCTAGTCCTGTTGAAATATTTCTCGCTGGAGTTTCAATATAGCTCATCTCAGATGAATTGTAAAATTCACAGGATGCAGACAAGAAAGGTCTATCCAGGATAGCTGAAGAGGTCAAACAATTAGCACAGAAAGCCAAAGAGAACAGCTTAAAACCAGATGATTATGAGGTCAGAATCGTGTTTTTGTGTTATTTACTACTGCTCACGGATGAATGATTGTCTGACAAGATTGTTATTGAATACTGGGTTTACTCTCTTTGCAGGGAGGTACATTTACAGTGTCAAATTTGGGCGGTCCCTTTGGTATCAAGCAATTTTGTGCCATCATTAACCCTCCTCAGTCAGGCATTCTTGCAATTGGGTCTGGTAAGTTGACACTTCTCTAATGTTTTTTTTTTTTTTTTTTTTTTTTTTTTGTTGGAACAAAGTAATTATCCTTTTCATCATCATTATCACCGTTGTAATTATTTTACTTGTCCTTGAGCAGCCGAGAAAAGGGCTGTACCTGGTTCGGGCCCTGAACAATTCAACTTCGCTTCCTTCATGTCTGTAACAATGAGCTGTGATCATCGTGTTATTGATGGTTAGTAGCTTTGATAGAAGTCTATAGCATATGGGATCAGTGTAAGACAGCCTTGTTTTCTCTGAGATGTGTCTCTGATGGTATGACTTCCTCGTATATTTAGGTGCAGTTGGTGCGGAATGGCTGAAAGCATTCAAGGGCTACATCGAGAATCCCGAGTCGATGTTGCTGTAAAATGACGGGCTTGCTTATTTCTCTTCATATAGTTATCTTTCTCGCCCCAATCAATCAAGAAGAGGGACTCGACTGCTGTTCAGCAATTCGAATTGAACTAGCGATATTTTACAACTGGGCAGGTTTCTTCCCGTCTGTAGTGTTAACTCACTGAAATAAGATTATTTTGGGAATAAAGACTAAAGAGTGGTTGGTCAGGCATGAGTGATGCACTGAATTTTGTATACAGGTTTCCCATTATATTCTGAGTGGGGATATGAATCTTGGCATTGTTGCATTACACGCTTTGCTCTGCTTTTATTCTTATTTCTGCATGAAAGCCGACCACAGGTTAACCACAAGCTCAGTTTTTTTGCTCCAAACTTCCAGAAGTCTGCTTTTGGTCCTCGATCTCACCGGTTACCGTCTTGAAGGTTCACATTCTTTTAATATACTTAAATCCAAAATTGGATTGATAACTTGTTTGTTTTAGTAGATGAAATAAATTGAATTGAGATTAAAGTTAAAAGTTAAATAAAATATTGATAGAATATATTTTTTTAATATTATTTTTATTTTGAGATTCGAAAAAATTATTGTTTATTTTATTTTATGTAGAAATTTGAAAAAATATTATTAGATAAGATGAGTTGAGAGCAGATCTGAGAACAACATTCACTCATCATGTTTACACTTAGCAATAACCATTCTGTTTTATTAAGACAGATTATCCTCTCAATAAGCTCAACAAGTGTTTGGTAGCAATCAAGAGCAACATCAAAAAGTATATTCAATAGGACATCCATCAAGAAATTCAACAATAGCAGAGAACTTTTTTTTTTAAGTAACAATATCAGAAAACTCAATCCGGCAACTCTGCTTTAGGAAAAAATGAACCAATATATGGGAAATACTCTCAACATCAAACCATGCCATATCAATCAACACTTGAAATAACGAAATAACAAATGGCCTGAACAAAAATAACGAACCCCTTTAATCATGTACCTGAATTACTAAGTAAATCAATCTTAACATCCTGTCCCAGACATTCAGAGCTATCAATTTAAGTTTCAAAACAAATAAAAAACAACGCAAGCAATATCTACAGCTACAACCCCCTACCAATTAAAACATGATTAACCATATCACCAACCTACAGGCAACCCATTTCACATAAAACACAAAAAAAAAAAAAAATTTTCATTTCGGTATGCTGAAGTTTGTATTCATTCAAAGTTTTATTCTTTATCCAACATTTGGAAAAATTACATCGGAAAAACAAACGAAAACATGACAAACCAAAAATACTACCAAAGCATGTCTGTCCCATGCATAAACTATTCATGAATCGAATCATTACAACTATTGTCAGATATGAACTATCAAAATTTCCAATCTTTGAAGCAGGAAAACATATAAGACTTGTAGAGGCCCAAACAGAGATTAGAACCGGAATCATCATATGGGCACGTATCGCTTCATAGCCTGCTTTGCCGTGACGGCAACACCGACCAAGACTCCACCGAGTGCGCCCGCCACCGCCGCGGACCTGACGCCACGCGCCGCCCGATACACGGCGCCAGTTCCAAGCCCAGCCGCCACGCTATTCCAGACGTCGTCCGTGTCCCTGAGGGCTACAATACCGCTCTCCATGCCGGCGTACATGAGGCCGATGACGCCAAGCCGGTTGCCCCAGGCCCGGCCAGCATGGCCAGAGGAGTTGAGGACCCGGTTGAGGCGGAGCTTGGTGGTGTCTCCGGGCTCGAAGGAGCCGACGCCGGATACCAATCCGGAGACGCCGCCGCCGATTGCGCCGGCGAGGTATCCGCAGCCGGTGAGGAAGGTGATGTTGTCGCTCCATCCTCGGCGGTTACGGCTAGCCTCCTCGTCGAAGAGGTACTGCGGTCCCGTTGGGAGCTGGTAAACATTCCGAGCGGGGATCGGAAACTGGATGCCCTGGTAGGGGTCGTAGAATCGGGCCTGCGTAGAGGGGTCGGATCCTTGTTCGTGATCCGAGTGTCTGTGAGCCATTCTCTCCCTCTCACCCTCTCTCTCTCTCTTACCTTTCTTGGGGATTCTGGTTATTAGGGTTTGGTTGTTATATTTATAGGTCAGGGACAGACGGGGTGCTTTCCTGGCAAGAATACGTGTTCTTGAACTCGGGTTGCCCAGCTTCCAGAAAGTTTGGTCTCCGAGTTAGACCCACCTCCTCCTCTTTTTTTTTTTTTTTTTTTTTTTTTTTTTTTTTTTTTTTTTTTTTTTTTAAGTTTACATTTAAACGTTGAATTGAATTAAAATAATAAAATATTATTTTTTAATATTATTATTATTTTATAATTTAAAAATATTAAATTATTTATTATATTTTATATTAGAATTTAAAAAAATTATAATAATAAATTAAGATAAATTAAGTTGAGTTGAATTGAATAACTGTTAATGCTACGTAATTAAGTACTATATTTGTATCTGTCTATTCTCTACTCAAACCTAGGATATAACTATAAGAGATCTATATATAAAATTATTTTTCAAATAGGAAAGGGTTTCATAATATTATTATATTTGTTCTGATAAATTTATCAGACATCATTAATTATTTAATAAATACTCAATAAATATTGTGGAACTTAAATTCACACAATGTGTGAAAAATATGTCTAAAGTTTTTCCACCCAACTTCAATTTCATCTAATATTGTTATAAACAACAATTAATAGGTATTCTCAAACTCATAATGTTCTAATATATTATTGTTGATCGATCTTTGAATCGATTTATAATTAATTAAAGAGTTGATAGATAATGTCACGCAATGCTTAATAAATACTGTGAAACTCAAATCCAGACAACAACATCTAAGAAATGAAAAATTCTATACATAAGCTTTACACTCTTACACACCACTTAAAAATATATGAATTTATTATTTTATCCTTATGTTTCATGAAATATGAAATCTCAAACATAAGCATAAAAGAATAAAATTACATATTTTTTAAGTGGTGTGCAGAGTGTGTGACTTATGTATAGCACAACTCGTACGAAATATGTCTAAAGTTTTCCAACCCAGCAATTTAATCTAAACTTAATAATTTCATCCTAATGAATCCAAAACAGTCTTGAATAAATGAATAATGTTATAAACAACAATTAATGCTCTCAAATCTCATAAAATTCTAATATATTACAGTCGATTCGATTTAAAATTAATTAGATAGTTGATAGATAATGATGCGTCAGTAGAGTGAATATTCTTCTTAACATTTCTTGAAAAAGAGTAATTTATGATAAAAAAACAGTATTTACTATAATATTCAATATTATTGGTTTAACCTTGTGTCTCTGTTATTCATGCGTAACATGATAGAAGGACGATCACTCCAGGGAGTTCTTTTGAAACATATGATCCCTTTAAATATCTTCGATCTTGCTTTGGTACTGAATTGAAGGAGGTATATGCATGAGAGGGTGGGATGCTTTCTTGGGTTTGGTACGCTGCACTCCACTGCATGCAGCCAGAGAACTTGTCTTGATGCTCTTAATTTACGAAAAGGACGTGCACACTCTTGTTTGATATTTGAGTACCAGTTGAGGAAAAACCTGCAAAAAGCCTTCAATATACCTCTTTTGTTGAGTTTCCAATTATTGTTTCCCGAAAAGCTGCTGTGTTTTGTGCTCTATAGCTCCATATTCAGAGATCAAGGACTCTTTAATAATTAATAGCAGCAACCTTCTTCTCATACTGATCTACGTTGGATGTCTATTTCCAATATGTCATGCTCCGCCTCCTCCTGAACATGCAAAATGGAAGATTAATATACAGTTGGAGAGGTGTTTCATGGAGAATTTCAATAAGTTTTTGCAGAGTTGTCGAGTTTCAGTTCTTGATTAAGCACGTCCAGAGCACCGATCAAAAGAAGAAATAGAATAAGGGTAACATTAACTAACCTCATTCACAGTTGATCCAATCACCGGATCAGAGTTAGGAAAGCGTGTTTCATTAGGAATCATCTGATTATTAATGGACAAATAGACAGACCCAAGATCCCTTAACCGGTCAAGCTCCGGTAACAAAACCGAACCAAGATCTGGCCTATCCCTCTTCCTCATCTCGCAGCATTTCAGAGCAAGATTAGCTAAGGATAGAGCCTCTTCGATAGGCCAATCTGTCACTGTTGGATCAAGCATCTCCGAGAATGTTTCTTGCTCAATGGCCTCCCCGACCTGGTGGGCTAATCCAATTGGAGGCCTTGCTGTAATGATTTGCAGCAGCACCACACCCAATGAATATATATCAGATTTCACACTCAATTCTCCTGTTTGTTGATACTCGGGATCAATGTAGCAAAAGGTACCGGCGGCAGCAGTCATGTGATATTGAGTGACAGAATCAGCTGCAGATGGTGGCACTAGCCGGGCCAAACCCACATCACTTATCTTGCTCTGGTAATTTTTGTCTAAAAGAATGTTTCCTGGCTTGAGATCACGATGAACTATGGGCTCTGGGTCAGTTTGGAGAAAACGAAGACCAGTGGCAATTTCAGCAGCTATCTTGAAACGAGTTGGCCATGGTATTGGGGGAGTGTCGTCTTTTCGGAAGAGCCGATCTTCTAAGCTGCCATTGTCCATGTACTCGTACACAAGGCAACCATACTCTGGGCAGGCACCTAGAAGAAGAACCATGTTGGGGTGTCTGATACAGCTTAGAACTTCAATCTGCACGAAGAAGACGACAACAAGGACATATTCTCAATAGGCTCCTTGGTATAATTGTCACTTATCCCTTCTTATAACCATTCTTTCCACTTTCTAAGGTCACGATATGATTTATTAATCAAACAGAGTCATATTCTATTTATGTTGTAATTTCCACATACAAAGGAGGAATAACCGCACTGTTTTGTTATTAGAAAAGACAGCATTGCTGAGTCCTGTCAAAATGGCAACTGCTAAGAATTGTGAAAAACCCCACTCTTTTGTCACTTGCAGCCTTTCCACTGGTGACAATTCATTTGAGAATAATTCTCCGAGTGTTTAGAATGCAAAAACATGTCTGTACCACACAACCATAACGCTGAAATTCTAGTGTTTTATTGGTGATGTGTTTGTGTGGACTAGTAACAGGTCATGTCCATGTTTTTCTACAGAGATTTGTCCTAAAGATGTTCAAGTATGTTTAACTACCAATTCCATGAAAATTCATTCAACTAGAAATAAACCCATATAAAACTGAACTGCAAAAATCTAATTATTTGCAAAACCCAATTTTCTGCCAAAAAGAACAAGAATGTAATTACCTCTCGTTGGAATTGTTGTTGCCCCTGTGATAAGTCTGGCCTCAAGATCTTGATGGCAACAACAGTGTGATCAAGCACGCCTTTATAAACAGGTCCATATCCACCTTCACCAATCTTCAATGCACTGTTAAAATGATCAGTTGCCACTTCAATCTCTGTCATGGAATATCTTCGATATACAACGTTGTTGTTTGCCAGTGTATCCATTGCTCTCTTCTTCTCTTCTGCCTCCTGCTTGGCCTGCATTTCTGTGTTCTTTCTCCGTTGTGTTTCCATTTCTACTAGCCTTTGTTGCATCTTGGCTGCTTCCAAGGCAGCCTTTGTCTTATGCCTCTCCACTTCAGCTAAAACTAATGCAGCCTCTTCAGCAAGCTTGGCCTCCTCTAATTTATGCTGTTCAAATTTTTTCCATTGCTGAAGTTCTCCTGCCTGGATACAGAAATAGTTGCACCTTCCAGGTATGCATTACAATTGACTACTTCTAAGCTCCTAATAAGATCATCCAATGATCAAAAACATCTGATCTAGTTTAAGAATACGATCTTACCTTCTGTCTGGCTACAACAGCTTCTTTGCAAACTGAGTTATACGTATCCATGGTGTGTTTCAGTTCAATTCTCAGTCTCATCTTTTCGGCCTCGATGCCTTTCTGTAAGATGACTCATAAAACAGGGCATACATTATTATTTGTCTAACCATCCCTAAAAAGATTTTTAAAATATATCAAAGGCGCAAAGGCAGACATGCACATGAAAACTGGGCTATAATTCTGGATGGATGCATCTTGCAATGGTAGGCTTAGCATCGGTCACGACTTTTCTTGGAGGACTTGCTTTCTTGCTGGAATATTGGTGTATGCTATCTATAAACATTTAGAAAGGAAATTTTCAAAACATTTAAGATCCATGAGTTGTATTTGAGAACATAGTTCTTAGCTACTAAAGCCAGAAAATGGGTCCAGTCACTAATCAATGGGTACAGTGATAACACTTAAGAACCTATTTGATTTTATGACAGCCTGTGAGGAAATTACTCTAACTTATGAATCTAGATTCTTTTTAGTCACCCTGTTGTTTCTATGTTATCCTGCTGAGTGCCGACCTCTTTGTTGAGGTGCAATACAAAACAAAATTATTGCTTGCAAAAATCATGGCGGAAATCATCTTTGGATGATGAACAAAAAAGGGCCAGTAACCCCCAATGGCATGACATATGCAACTCTTAAATTATTACGACTGTCCAAACGCACTTTCTTCAGTAAGCTATGGTTATAAAATATAAATTATGACATAAATCTTCAAGTAACTATCATCTGGGTTGACAATGCAGAAGCGCGGTCCTACAAGTTTTGTACTTACCATGGTTTGTGAGGAGCCAGGGCTATTGGAGCTCTCCAAGGCCACTGAGGATTCTAAGTTGTCCAAGTACATGTCGTATGAGCGGAAGCCGAATGGCTCAGACGAATCACTATTTCTTTGGGATGAACTGGCTGATGCGTAACTGTCTATTGATAACGTCGGAGAGCTAGTCCTGCTGCTAGACCCAAAGTTGCTTTGTGGTGTATGCAAGGAATCGCTGCTTCTATCGAGAAAAATTTTGTCAGAACCTGTGCTTCTCCATCTTCCAACAACAACAGAGTTTCTGCATTAACAAGCAATTGACAGAAGCAAAGCAACATCATAATTTGTTAGTTCAGGGGATTTAATGGACCTTCTATTTATTAACATCGATATTCAATAATATAAAGGTGAGACGGTAAGTTTTTTATTGTCTCAAGTTTCATAGAGATGACTTTTTTCACTAGTTTTTCTGAAAAAATTTTCTTTTATTTGTTCATCACTTTCGAACCACAAAGAAACACTGCTTCATCTGATTCCACAGCTTTTCTCTCTGCTTCCATTGTCAGTTCTGGCCATTATTTCTGATATATATCTAGTGGCCTTTTTATAGCATAACGTTTTCTCCATAACAAGAAATTAACAAGCGTCTATGGCCCCCTCTCCCCGGCCCTGAGCCTCTTGAGATATGTAATGATTTCAAGGACTTTCGGTTATAAAATTGATAATTCTTTTTGGAACATAAAAATAGGTTTGATTTGAACATTACAAGTTTTTGTTTTTACTAAGCACGTAACGTTTTGAAATTACCTGTTTGTATCATCAGAGTCATGGGTATCAGGATGAGCAGTATGTCTAACTCCCTTTTGCGAACGCTGCCTCGAAGTTTCGGATCGACCTGCGGGACGGGTTGACTGAACTTTTCCTTTTGATATGACATAGATCGCACATGATGCTGGTGCAGATTTGAATAGGCTAGATGGCACATCTGCATCTCTAAATTTCCTGTATGGAGACGCAGAAAACAATAATTTATGCTTGGAGTAAAGGCTAAAAAATAAAGATACAAACTTGATCATCAATGCCTACGAACCACAGGACATCAAGTCACTGGACTTTGCCATTTCCTAGGCTTTCTTCTAATATTAGCTAGAGTCTAGTCTATCTAGAGATGCTAAGAAACAGATGCTTCCTGCAACCAGACTGCGGTGTCCTACATTTTGTCCTTTCCAAAATATCCCACTTTGATGTGTTATCTCCTCAGCTCTGTGTCTTTTCCAAGACCTTAATCCCACCCAAAACTTTAGCCAAAGAAGAAGGAAAAGTTCTGAAAGGCCACGACGTTTGGGTCGGAGGATGTGCTCTGAGCCATGAACGTGCGTGGCGAACGCGGACAAAGCCGATGAGGCAGGCAAATGCGTCGTGATTGCCCCAGGATGATAGGGTGCCAGACGACATAAGGGCTCAGGGCAGGGTTGGCTCCCTCGCATTTGATCAAGGAGATCGAGCAAGACGTGACGATCTTGGTGTTGACTAAGGGAGTGGTTGGCAATGACAACGTCGTTGAGGCAGCCATCTGGCATGTGCGTTCAGTCATACAAGCAACAGGGTGCTGAGGAACATGGACGCGGACGTGGGATTTTTGGAGCGACCTACGACGTGGGTGATCATATGCGACTTTGCTTTTCCTGTTTCTTTGGCTAAATATTTTCGGGTGGGGAGACGTCGTTGGAATTTTTTCGGAGAGCGATCGAGAAAGTTTTCAGAAAGATCAGAATTAAACAAATGGCATCGCAGTCGAGTTGCGGGAAATTAAATTAATTTGATGACGAAGCGGATTATACATTTTGTGAGGAGAAATAGCAGAAACAGCGTAGTTTGAGGATCGATCATGTAATTCCTATATATTACAAGAAGATGTAGAGATCAGACCTTGTAATAGCATTCCGATGGGAAGCACCAACGACGATATTGCTGATGGAATGGTGAGCAATATAATCGATAAGTGCGCTTGGAATGTCAATGTCATGGAGAATCACCTCCTTTGCTTGTATCTGAAATGCTCAATTCATGAAAACAAATTAGACGTACGTTCCCATTTGCCGATAAGTAGTGTTGCAATATGTGTATCCCTGATCTACTCACCCCTTTTCGAGCGCAGAATCCACGGTAGGGAAGGAATAACTGTTGCAGCTCGGGTTCATTTGGTGGGCGACCTTCTTTGGAGACAGCTTGATCAAAATCGTCTATAAAAATCAAATAGCAGCAGACATCAAGCAAATTAATGCAAATTATATATATATATATATATATATATATAGCTAATCTGCACGCTGAAATATGGCCGTGACTGCATTGAAAATGATGATGATGATGCTAGATGCATGGAATGGCATGCAACCACAGCAATGCCAAAGAGGAATGAAAGCATGTCATGACATGCATGCAAGATTAATTTAATGTCATGGACAGTGAAATGATGTTCGTACGTAGATCACAATCCTAAACATGAGTTCTATATATAATTCCATCCACTAGTATTATTATATATGCCATATATATATATATGTATGCATGCATAGTAACCGTGATGGTGATCACTGAACATTATGAATGATGATGACGATGATGAAAGAGAAGGGTACCTACGAGGATGCAAGCATTGATTTCGAACATGGACGAGCTGAATGCAATGATCAGTACTACGGCCCAAAAGGTTGTCGACAGCCCATTTCACGGCATAATGGCTATTCTTATCTTTATCAATGGCAATCACCGTGGAATTAACGTTGTCGTCGTCGTCATCGACCAAAGATGATGTTCGAGAGAGGATCATGATGTTTTGGGCACGACCAGTAGGGAGAGCATGTGGTGGATCAGGGCTGACATCCAAATAAGAAAGAAAGGAAATCGGAATGAAAAAAGGCGTCGTCAGTTAGTTCTTGGGTTGTTACTCTTCCATAGCCTTTTTTCTAAATATGGCCGAGACTGGTTAACTATAGACAATAAACCTTGAGTTTGACTAACTCAAGACAATTCTCCTCCTCTCTTTTCTATCTTTGACTTCTAAGAGGCCGTTGGAATTATATATGGTTTTTAATTACATTAGATCCTTTCCTGCTCCAGTCTCCACACATCCCGCCCGCACCTTTGGTGTTATATATGTTATTATTACATATTTTACCCCTAATGCAATCTCTTATTTTTTTAAAAAATATTTTAAAAATACACAAATTCATCAGTAGTAATTTCTTTAAATATTTTAAAAAAAAAATTAAAATGAAGTAGCAGTCAAACTCAGTAACAAACTAACATTTTCTTATTTTGTTTTGTTAGTTCTTTGGGTATATTTTTTGTTTTCTATATGCTAGAAAAATATAGGGGTTATTAATTTTATAAAAATAATTAATTTAATGTAAGGTGTGATGGCGGGATGCAGGCCGGGGTATTACAACCATGCATATATATATCACCGATCGACTTCAAAGCTAGGAGACTTTTGGGGACTGATCTTGACATGTCAATACACTTTGCCTAAAAGATACTGATGGGTTTGCATAGTAAAATCTATCTCATGTCATCTAATCTCATTATTATATATTTTTTTAAATTTTATATAAAAATATAATAAATAATTTAATTTTTTTAAATTTTAAAATAAAAATAATATTAAAATATTATATTTAATAATATTTTATTTTATTTTTAACAAAATATATCATCCCATCCCATCCGAACTCTTTATTCAAACCCACCAAAACAGAACCGGCAAATAACGTCTGATATATCTATAAAATGGGCACAAAAGTTGGGCATACAACAACCCCAGAAAAAATGGAAGCCCACTGGTCATTCACAATATTCAAGATTTTAGCCACAAAAAATCTGGTTTTATCTCCACCGAACATTATTGATTCCTTCGACCAATTAAGCCCTTATCCATTTTTATTTTAAATTATGCAAACCTAATTATCATAATTAGTTTAGGCGAAATGAAAATGTGTTAGCAGCTTACAAGTACATTATCTAATAATAGGATTTGTATTTGGATCATATCATGAGAATCTCTCGGCTGCCTAGTGAAAAATCAAACACATGATGCATGATATATGTTGCAATATTCATCATCATCATGAAATATACCTCAAGCTCAACTTAAAGAATTACTCCACAAGTTTTTTCAGATTGATAAACTCCAAGCGTTTTCTTTTAGTGACGAAAGTGTACTACGTAGTATGGAACTAGAGTAACACTTAATCAATCCACAGTCTAAGTATTTTTTTCAAGAGAGAACAAAAAGAGAGAGAGTATTTTTCTATTTTTTTCAGATCGTCAAAAACACAATTGGGGAGGACTATATATAGTCTTCCTCTGCACGGCTGGCCTTAAAGGCCAGCCTTCAATTGTATCATGTAACGGCAGTAACGCATGGCTTTAAGCCATGCGTTACAAGCAGGAGGGGGTCAGCCCCACGTGGGCGCCCCTCCATCTAATATCTCCCACTCGCACACAGTGGGCATGACCCCAGGTCAGCATCTCTCTAATGTTCTCAATCTTGTTCATACAAATAAATAGGCCGTGAGACCACCAAGCACATCTGTAGAAAGGAGGGAGTACATACACCAAATCTCTCCTAGAGAAGACCAGCATAGTAACATCCCTAACGTGTCTGGTCATGTCCTAGACTTATTTGATCGCATCAAGATCAAGCATTTTCGAACCCTCTTGAATTTAAAAAACTCAGAACAATGCTTGACTACCTCCAAATATTTCAATGTGTTCACAGCCTTTAGCCGCTACACTCATATCACTCAATTTTGGTCGAACTGCTTTCCCAACAATGCCTCTTTAGACCGTATCTATCATGGCCATAGACGGCATGCCAAAGTAGCAAACCTTACAACCTCCATCTCATGACATAGTCAAAAGTAAAGGACATTTTTTAAGAAATGAGACTCACACAGCGAGAAAGAGGGAAACATTTTACTCACTTACTCATATGGTCGTATTAGCACATATAGTATGAAACATATGCTACGGTGGATTTCTCTTTCTTAAAAAGCATATGTCTATATCAACACCGTACATATCTTAGTCTAGCCGTTCCTTAAGCGTCCAACCCGAATTCCTCTATTTGCACGTCTCCAAGGCGTCAAAGAGGAACTCGCATCTGGCTTACTACAGGCTACATGGATGGTGAGGTAACCCATGCATAGTCCTATCAATGGATCTCATCTTAGCTTCCACTAAGGCGACATAATTTTGTGTCAACCTACTTATCCCTTTGGACAAGTACCTAGGGATACAATGTCTCATCTCTACTCGCTACTTAAGCGCTAGAGGCGATCGCTCGTGTGAGTGAGCCGATCCAAGCCTGTTGACATATCTTGTGTGTGTGTATTAAAAACAATACGATAAAGACAAAAACTGAATCATATTGTATTAATATCCCAAAGGAAATGTTATATCTTTATGTCATTTGAAACACAAATTACATTTATAGTCTACGCAGTCCTAGATTCCTAACATGAGCCTCGAAGACATCTCTTGCTATAGGCTTCGTTAAGGGATTAGCAACCATGCGACTCGTAAAAAGATGTTTCAGAACCACTTCCTTTTGCGCTATCATGTCTCTGATGTAGTGATATCTGATATCTATGTGTTTGGTTCTTCCATGATACTTTGAGTCCTTAGCATATGCGAGGGCTGCCATGCTATCGCAGAATATTGTCACCGGATCCGATGTATCCGTGCCAATGTCTAAATGCTTGAGGAACCTCCGTAACCAAACAACTTCTTGAACTGCTGCAGAACATGCTATGTATTATGCCTTCATGGTGGATAAAGCTATACATAGTTGTTTCTTGCTGCTCCATGTAATGGCGCATTGGTTGAGCAGAAAGACATACCCAGTGGTTGATTTGCGCTCATCTAGGTCGCTGCCCCAATCGACATCACTGTAACCTTTTAGCAGCAAATCTGAACCCTGATAGCACAGCACATAGTCCGCAGTTCCCTTGAGATATCGCATAATCCTTTTGACCGCTTTTCAGTGAGCTAGTCCTGGATTTGATTGGAATCTACTCACTAAGCCAACTGCATAGCATATGTCAGGCCGAGTACACATCATTGCGTACATCAGACTACCCACAGCATTAGCATAAGGGACACGAGCCATCTTTTCCTTTTCTTTTTGAGTCTTAGGACACATCACTTTAGACAAGTTCTCGCTCCTTGCAACAGGGGTGTCAATGGGTTTACATCCATTCATTAGGAAGCGCTCGAGGACTTTCTTTATGTAAGTCTGTTGAGACAAACACAAAAGTCTCTTTGAGCGATCTATGTAGATCTTAACTCCCAAAATGTATTCTGCCTCACCCATATCCTTCATCTCAAAATTGAAGGATAACTACTCTTTTGTGGCAACTGTCAACCCTTTATTATTTCCAGCTAGTAGTATGTCGTCAACATATAATGACAACATAATGAAACTCTTCTTAGACCTTTTGATATAAACACAATGATCCTCTGTGATTATCGTAAACCCATTCGAGAGAATGGCTCGATGGAATCTGAGGTACCATTGTCTAGATGATTGCTTTAGGCCATATATAGATCGTTTGATCTTGCACACTTTGCGCTCTTGACCTTTGACCACAAAACCAGTTGGTTGATCCATATAGATCTCCTCATCTAGTTCTCTATTGAGAAATGCTGTCTTAACGTCCATCTGGTAGAGTTCCAAATCCATGTTTGCTACTATAGCTAGAATCAGGCGAATTGAGGCAAACCTCACCACTGGTGAAAAAGTCTCCTCATAGTCTATACCTTCCTGTTGGGTATATCCTTTCGCCACTAAGCGAGCTTTGTACTTATCTATTGATCCATCCGACTTGCGTTTGACCTTAAGAATCCATTTGTTCCCAATAGTCTTACGTCCTATTGGTAGATCAACCAGATCCCAGACCTGGTTAGTCTTCATAGACTCAATCTCATCATTAAGAGCTTTCATCCACTCATCTTTTGTAGAAGATGAGAGAACCTCATAAATTGTCCTAGGCTCGTCATCATCATGCGGAGCTACCATAAAAACTTCCCCTTCAATCTCAAAACGACGACGGGAATACTTTCGCTTGTGCTTCTACGCGGCTGAGGTTGTTGTGATTGATTGACAAGTGATGTGCTCCCACTCGGATTCAAATAATTTGTAGGAGCTTGAAGAATTTATTCTTCATTCTCAACTGAATTCCTTGGAGCACTTTCCTCTTGTTCTACAATCTCATGAAGTTCTAAACTCCTATCAACCTCACCTCTACTTGGAAACTCATCTTCAATGAAATCTACATCTCGTGACTCAATCTCAGTCACACTTCCATAAGATTGTTCACCTATTAATACATACCCTTTAGAGTGTTCTGAGTACCTTATAAAGATACTCTTCTTCCCTCTAGGGCCTAACTTCTCATACTTATGAGAAAGATTGTGAACAAAACCCGTTGAACCCCATGGCCGCAAGTTACTCAAATTGGGTTTCTCGCCGGTCCATAGTTCATATGGGGTGGAAGTTACTGATTTGGAGGCACTCGGTTAAGAATGTAGGCAGCAGTCAAAAGTGCATCCCCCCGAAAAGAAATTAGTAGGTTTGCTTGCGCCATCATTGACCTAACCATTTCAAGCAGTGTTCGATTTCTCCTTTCCGCCACGCTATTTTGCTGGGGCGTATTCGGCATCGTCAACTGTCTTTTGATTCCTTTTTCATCACAGAGCCTTTTAAATTGCTCAGAGAGATATTCTCGTCCTCGGTCAGTTCATAGAGCTTTTAAACTCTTGTCTAACTGATTCTCAACCATTCTTAGATATCGCCTAAAGCATTCCAATGCTTCAGACTTATGGGAGATTAAGTAGACATGACCGTAACGTGAAAAATCATCTATAAACGTGATGAAGTAGACACTTCCGTGTCTTGCCCTCACAGTCATTGGACCACAGATGTCTGAGTGGACTAATTGCAGTGGAAAAGATGCCCTTGTGGCTTTTCCAAACGGTTTTCTCTTAGCTTTTCCCATTAGACAATATTCACATGTGGGTAAGATGACCTTAGCGAGATTGCCTATAAGGCCTTCTCTAGCTAACCTAGTCATTCTATCTTGCCCTATATGACCAAGCCTAGCATGCCATTTATATGAATCCAAATTATCATATGTAGAAAGAAAAGCAATTGACTCATTTATATTTGAATAATATAAATTCAATATCATAAAATCGTCTTGTAGAAAAGCATTGCCATAAAACACATGGCCCAAATAAAAGGAAACATAATTTTTTTCAAATACAATACGAAAACTAAGTCTTAATAGAGTGACTACAGAAAGTAAGTTTCGTCGGATCTCGAGAGCGTATAGCACATTGTGAAGGAAAAGAGTGCGGCCACCCCGCAAGTCCAGCTTGTAGGTACCAAGTCCCAGTACCTCAACGCTAGCTCCATTCCCCACCTTGATATCACGACTCCTAGCTGGAATCCGGCGATACTCAACAAATCCAACTCTATCTCGCGCTATGTGTTCGGTCGCTCCTGAATCAACAGTCCACACAGGATAGGAGTGAGCAACCATCACATGGCTAGTTACAAAAAAATGCGAGAAAAGTCAGAGTGTACCTTCTTCGGCTCAGTGCAGTCACGAGCGAAGTGGCCATTCTTTCCACAGTTGAAGCATTCTAATTTCGACTTGTTCTTCCCGCGCTTGCCCCTCTTGCTGCGCTGAGAAGTTCCTGACACCTTCTTAATTTGTCCAGCAGCTACTCCATTCTTAGACTTCTTGCGCTTAGGCCTTGATGCCTTACACGAACCAGAATCAGCCACATAGGCCGTGTGATTGGGCTTGGCAGCCTCTAGGTGCTCAGCCTCCAATTCCAAGTGACGCGAGACATCATCAAAGTCTTTGATATTCTCGTTATGTGTCAGGTTCTAGCTCATATTCTCCTAAGAATTCGGCAGTGATTAGATCACTGCCTGGACTTGCTGTTCATCAGTCAGGTTATTTCCTGCCGACTTAAGTTCGCGGATCATGGTTGACATAGCCCTAAGATGCTGCTTCATCGTGTGGTCAGAGCGCATCTTATAGGAGTCAAACCTCATGGTTAACCCACGCAACCTAGTGGCTGAAGTTCCACCAAACTTCAACTTCAAAGCCTCCCACATGCTTTGGGCAGTGTCATAGATTTCGAACTCACACATTAGATCATTGTACATGCTGCTTAATATTATTATGCGCGCGCACCGACTTTTCTTAGCCCATTGAGTATAAGCTAGTTAATCTATTTTGTGTTGTTCCGAGGTCCCTTCCTCGGGCTCAGTAAGGGAGTGAGATAAGGCCTCCAAGACCTCTTGCTCATCTAAAACATATTGGATCTTGCGATGCCAAATATCGTAGTTCTCCCCATCCAATTTCTCCCCTTTGTTTAAATCGGTAACTATACTCTTGGATGCCATTTCACTACAATACGCAAAGAAGGGATATTACACACACACCTAAGAAATCTGCCGCGTATATCCAAGTTAGAAAAAAAAATAATTTAGACATGTCGCAAGATCGAAAAATCGCTAGGCTTCAGAATCATCTCTTGCGCCACAATATCCAATTATTAAATTTTTAACCTAATTCCCGCGCAAATTCAAAAAAAATATGGGAGAATTAATCATAATTCTCAACCATACTCCCACTATCTTAAGTAGTCATCTAGTCCTAGTCACATGTAAAGACATAACCTACTAAAATTGTAGTAACCTTTTGGGCCAGTCAACAAGGACAGCTACTCCAACCACAGTAACCTGTTGGGCCAGTCTACAAAGATGGTTCATATAAGACCATTACAGTCCATTTTTCTTGTTCCATCAGTGCATTTACAGTTCTTACTGGGGTCACTGTGGTCTTTTGGCTATACAGTGCATTTACAGTTCTTACTGGGTCACTGCAATTTTTTTTTTTCAGTCTATCATTTACACTGACAATTCTAACTAAGACTACTTAGTGGGAATTTTTTTCTATTTTATCAATAAAGATTAATGTATAAACATTCAAGCCTAACATTCATAGATGATAAAAATAATCACATATCCACATGTTCAATTCACATATACATGTAATCACATTTAATATAACAAATTAAATAAAAGATCACATGTAATTTAAAATAATGGAAAAAAAAATAGCATGAATATAACTATATTCACATGTGATCAAATTTAATCTAAAACATTAAAAAAAAAATCACATGTAATATAACAATATATCTTAGCATATATTAAGACATGCAAATTTCATCCCCTCATTTTTTTTTATTATTATTATTAAACACTGAAGGGCCGAATGGCCCAAAATCAAATTGGGCCAAGCCCAGCCCGAGTCATCAAAGAAAAAAAAAAAACGTTTGAGCTGGGCCTCACGGCCCAAGCCCATGGAAGTCAAATGACCTAAGGGTCATCTTCTTCCTCCATCAACTACTGTTCACGTGAACAGTAGCCGCTCCACAGCAGCACGCCGCTGCACCTCCGTGGTGCGAGCAGCACCTCTCTGGTGCGTGCTGCACCGCGGTGGTGCGTGCAGCACCTCGCTGGTGCTCGCTGCACCGCAATGGTGCGTGCTGCATCACTGTGGTGCGAGCAGCGCCTTGCGGTGGTGCGCGCAGCACCACTGCGTTGGTGCTCGCAGCACCACCTGGTGCGCAACATTTTTTTTTTTAAACAGATAAAAAAAAAGAGAGGATAAAAAAAAACACAATACAAATCTCAAGCATATGCGAGAAAATATTATAAACTGGAAGCAATTTAAAAAAAAATAGCTCTGATACCAAAGTTAGAATGCACAGCGAAAAAGTACCTCAAGCTCAACTTAAAGAATTGCTCCACAAGTTTTTCCAGATTGATAAACTCCAAGCGTTTTCCTTTAGTGGCGAAAGTGTACTACGTAATATGGAACTAGAGTAACACTTAATCAATCCACAGCCTAAGTATTTTTTTTTAAGAGAGAACAAAAAGAGAGTATTTTTCTATTTTTTTCAGATCGTCAAAAACACAATTGGGGAGGACTATATATAGTCTTCCTCTGCACGGCTGGCCTTAAAGGCCAGCCTTCAATTGTATCATGTAACGGCAGTAACGCATGGCTTTAAACCATGCGTTACAAGCAGGAGGGGGTCAGCCCCACGTGGGCGCCCCTCCATCTAATAGATCATAGCATGAGAATCTCTCGGCTGCCCAGTGAAAAATCAAACACATGATGCATGATATATGCTGCAATATTCATCATCATCATGAAATGTTTTTGGATTTGATAAAATGAAAAGAGAAATACTCTAATCACAAAAGTGATTACACAAAAATAATTTTACAAACTGATGTAGTTTGTCAGATTATAAAGTTACTTTTATTATAAAATATATCTGACGAATCACATAAAATCATGTTAATTTGTGAGATTATTTTATTTAATCCTTTTGTAACTATAGCACTACTCAAACAAGAAAGGAAAATGAAATATAATGATGAGATTTGAAGAAATTGTGAATGTGGAAAAGGATAACGAAGTTGAGCTCTGAATGGATGACACCATGAAATGAAGATCATGCTCATGCCCTGATGCACCCCATAAATCATAATACATAATAATGCATTTTCTCCTTGAAATGGACAGCACCTCCAAACCATTATAAAATGAGTTTTATTGCGTATAAATTAGTGTTTCAATATATCACTTTTTGTGAGACATATACAACTTTTTCTAAAATACTTAAAGATAAAATTTATAAATATATATTTTTATACTAAAATTTTAGTACACAGACATTATTGATCTGCTCCAAATCATCAATAATCATTATAATTATATTAAAAATTATTTTAAAAATATTTTATTCCATTCTTGATTTTTATCTCATTTTATCTTTTTATATGTGTAACCAAACGAGTGAATATATGGTGGACTGTAATTAAAAAATGGTGGTTATTTTTTCCGTTTGTCTTCACTATTTCCTCTCTCAAATAAACGCATTTTCAAAAATACTGAATATGGGAAGCTAAAGACATGTGTACGTGTCCCTGAAAGGAATACAGGGTAAAAATCATTTCCACGCACACGACTCTCCCTCTCTCTCTCTCTCTCTCTCTCTCTCTCTAGTCTGAGCCCTCAGCCAAGGGAAAAAATCTAGGAAAGATTGTGGTTTCATCGGTCAGATTATCAGCCACCTAGTCTCAGTTTCAACTGGTAAGCACCCTGAACTTATTTTCTTGATATGTGTCTTTGTTATCTATTATGAGGGAATCAAGATCATGTAGTAGCTACTCAGATATTAGTTCAATAAATATGTGTGTCCCTTTTATGGTTATTGATGATTTGGAGCTGGGTGTACCCATATTTCAAGAGAGGCTGAGATGGGTTGCCTCAGATCCAGGAAAATCCAAGTTTTATGAGTAAAACGTTCAAGGTTTTTAAGGATTTTATTGTGACTACACGGGTACTTTCGTTTTTCCTAGGTTGTTTCCCATCACCCTTTTGGCTTTCTCTCCTTGGGTTTGCAGTTAAAGATTGGATTTTGGTTATTTTCGCATATGTTTTTTAGAGGTTGGTGGCCTGGATAGGATTTATGACTTCCGTGGTCGGTTTTGTGCCAGAAGGAGAAGAAGTTGGTAAGTTTTAGAGCCTTTGAGAAACCGAAAGTACTGGTGAATGCTCGGAGTAATTGTAAATGGAGATCAAATTCATTGTTCCTCACTAGATCTGATACTTCGGTTTTATACTGTACTCTTTAGCTCATGCCCATAATTAAATTGATCTTGGTGGTGTGATTTGTGTTCCTAATCAATATAGTTGTAAAAAGACTGGTGATCATTTAATTGCAATATAAGAGTAACCTATTAATACAACATTTAAAACTTGGTCCCTTGAAGGAGATAAAGGGAATGGAAAATAACAAGTTATGTGAGTATGGAGATATTCGAAAGTAACTAGGACAGGAGACTGAGACAAAGAGTCAGAGAGTTGATGGAGGAGATGTCTTCAGCAGTTGCAGTGACTCTTAGTTTGGGTACTTCTTTGGGTGATAACTCTGGAATCACAACTCATGTGGAAATCACACGACTCAATCTGGTAACAGATGCAGCAAATTTGTTGTTGGATCCTGCTAAGGTTGTGCCTGCAGAGTCTGTTTCTAGTGGCAATGGAAGCTGCAATGATGCTAAGGAGGAAGTTAACATGCTAACCATGACAGCACCAGAAGGCAATGCCAGAGGAGGGGTGAATTTGTTGGAGATGTTGCCAGAGAACAGAGATGAATCAATTGCTAATGATACCACGATTCAGGAAAGTGAGGAAGATGAAATCTTGTCTGTTCCAGATGACAATAATGAATTTATTAGTGAGGATTTGTCAAGTTCGAATGTAGGGTCTCGAATAATCTTGCCAGATATTGCGGAAATTGAAAACATTGGTCATGCTCAGATTGTTGCTAAAGCTATTATCTTGGAGGAATCAAGTATAGGACAGGCACCTTCTGGTGAACTTATTGTGGCAGCAGTGAGCCCAGATTTGAAGATATCTGGTAAATCTGATTTAAAGGCCTCTGCAATGGTTTTCCAGTCACACGTGGAGAAGAATGTCGGTAAAGCAGGCCGTCGAAGTGTTTTTGAGCTGGACTGTATTCCCCTTTGGGGTTCTGTATCTATTTGTGGAAAAAGACCAGAAATGGAAGATGCCATTGCTGCTGTACCTCAAAATTTGAAAATTCCAATCAAAATGCTAATTGGTGATCGTGTGATTGATGGAATAAATCAGAGTTTGACACACATAACTAGTCATTTTTTTGCTGTTTATGATGGCCATGGGGCTCTCAGGTACATCTTTATCCCCATTTGTTTATTATTTGTTTGATTGTTTTGGTAGAATTGGATGATTTTTATTGAGATCGTTCTTCCTCAACTGTCTGACGTTTGATTATTCATAAGTTGTGTGTAACGTGATTTTTTTAGTTTGATTTTATACTTCATGGGCAAGGTTTAGAAGTCGTTAACCTGATGTATCTCTTAATGATCTCTGTTGTGTTCAGTTAACATACATATTCCAATAAGCTTTATATTTGGATACTTCAATCTTTGAATGAGTTTGAGATTGAGATTATTCCTTATGATAACAATTTTGGAATCCATCACATATTGGCTTGATTGGAAGGGTTTACCTTTTGCAGGTTGCAAACTATTGTCATGAGCGCATCCATCTGGCTTTGGCTGAAGAGATTGGAGTCTTTAAAGACAGTTTAAGTACTGGAGGAACAGGGGAAAATCAGCAGCTGCAGTGGGAGAAAGCCTTTACTAGTTGTTTCAAAAAAGTTGATGATGAAATTGGAGGAAAAGTTAGTAGAGGCATCAATAGAAGCAATGGAGATGCTTCTGACCCTGTTGCACCAGAAACTGTTGGATCAACAGCTGTGGTTGCATTAATATGTTCATCTCATATTATAGTTGCAAACTGTGGTGACTCAAGAGCTGTCCTTTGTCGCGGGAAAGAACCCATTGCTTTATCAAGTGATCATAAAGTAGGGTGCTTTTTTCTGCTATTCCATTATGGACCAAAGCTTTCTCCCATGGAAACTAATCAATGGAAACTAATCATTCTTTCATAATTGGATTTTCTTTTTCCCAGCCAAACAGAGAAGATGAATATGCAAGGATTGAAGCATCTGGAGGCAAGGTCATACCATGGAATGGTCACCGTGTCTTTGGGGTTCTTGCAATGTCAAGGTCCATTGGTAGGTCTACTTTTTTTTTCCAGATCTTGTGGTAATTGTATGTATCATTTGTTTGATAAATATCTGTGAAGAAAAAGGGAAGGGGGATTCTTATGGAAGCTGCATATTGGGTGATGCTTTAATGTTGAAATTGACACAAATGTCAGTCCTTAAATTGGAACCTTATTCTAATAAGTTTTTCAGAACGCTTATGAAGAATGTCAAAGTGTTAATTGTTATAAAAAGGATTGGACAATATGAAATCCTAATGACTTTTTTAATCGATAAGTACCGTATTTGAGAAAAACAAAATTAATACTAAGCTAAATCTTTATTTTCTCTTTCTTTGTTAATCTACAGGTGATAGGTATTTGAAACCATGGATTATTCCAGAACCGGAAGTCATGTTTCTTCCTCGAGCTAGAGACGATGAATGCCTTATTTTAGCCAGCGATGGTTTGTGGGATGTGATTTCAAACGAAGAAGCTTGTGCACTGGCTCGAAGGCGGATTCTGCTCTGGCACAAAAAGAATGGGACTGCATCTCTTCTTGAGAGGGGTACAGGAATTGATCCTGCAGCGCAAGCAGCAGCTGATTACCTTTCGATGCTTGCCCTCCAAAAGGGAAGCAAGGATAACATCTCTGTGATTGTGGTGGACTTGAAAGCACAAAGGAAGTTCAAGAGCAAGTCTTAGTGGATAAACTTCAGCATGATAGCTGAAGTCTCTTACCTATATATATTAGAGAAAGTACACCTGCTTAATACATAGTCTGGTCCATTCCTTTTTCTTTGTGGGCTTAATGTGTGTTCAAGTATAGAAATTTATATGTACTGTAGGAACTATGATGGAATGCCATTATCTCTGTCTTGGTCTGTCTTGCCGAGATTTAGTTTTTGTGAATTCTGAAAGGCTGCAAGTAGGGAGAGAAATTTTCAACTAGAAGGTTTTATGAGGTCTTTATCTTTTTAACCCAAGGTATCTAAACCTTTTGCTGCTACTTGAAGATGAGATGGCGCTTTCGAGTTTTCAAGTGGTAGACCAAGGAAATTTGCGTTAGCCTTGGCAGGTAATTGTTTGAGGTTCTCAGCCCACTAACCCCACCCTAGGAGCTTGAACACAAGAATAGGAGAACCCAACAATCTCCAGTCACCCCCTTTGCCTGCTCATACCGTCATAAGCTGAAAGCGGTGGGAATCCTAGCTCATTTTAGTTGGTTGAGGACATGGCATGTTAACATTTGGACGAGAAATATTGTTCGTTTTAGATTGTCATTTTTAATTATAGGTATTGATGTGAATACATTAAGCGACTTTATAATTTGGGAGAAACTTGCTCAGTTTTGCTCACCTTGTGTTGCAAATAACCACACCATTGTGTGGAGTTACTGACAGATTCTACATAGCAGTCTCATGATCTTTTCTTGTTCGATCTGTACACCGAGAATACGAGAGAATCAAACACTGTTGGATTCTTCAAGTATGTAGAAGAACCCCAGCTTTTGAAACATGCAACTTGATTGTTACTTGGGGAGTAAAATGATGGAAATTTTGAGGCATTTTTTTAGGTGTCGTTTGGATTTGAAGATGAGTTGAGATGATTTAAGATGATTTGAAATGAGTTTTGAATAGTAGTGAGATGAGTTGAGATGAGTTATAAATAGTAGTGAGATGAATTGAGATAAGTTGAGATGAGTTATAAATAGTAGTGAGATGAGTTGAAATAATTTATAAATAGTTGTAATTTATTTATGAATTGATATGGTTTTAACTTTATATTAATGTTATTTATAAATTATTCATAAAGAAGTAATAATAAATTATAAATTATCCAGGTACTTTTTTTTTTTTAATGAAGTGAATAATAAAAATTTTTGGATTACAATAGTCTTTTCAAATGAAATTTTACAACAAAATTTCCATAATAATAATAATCATTTATTCAAAAATCCCAATTGTAATTGTTTGCAAAAAAACGTTAAATAATACTAATATATATAAAATAATTTTTTTTCAAATAGCTGTGCTTAAATTCGTTTCCCATATTCACCGTAGTAATGCTCATTTTGCCTACCTCTAATTTTCAATTATAGACAGTGATAATCAATTAGGAAAATAACATCATTAAATTATAAAATCAATCCTTGTAAATTTGTGTACGATAAAATTTACATATCGACCAATCATTTATGAAACTAAATTTACGTATATAGCTTATAATATTAGCACCCATATTTCTAAATAAATTTGCTACAAACTTCCTTATCTATGTAGATTAGTAATATATTGCCAGACCAAAATCAAATTTGTAATACATTTGAATCTCCAACTACACCTTTATATTGATAATAATGTCAATATTTATCAATATAAGTCAATGACCACTCCTAGCTTCCCACATACGTTTGGCAATGTCATCCCTAATTGCAGCCATAACTGGGCTGATTCAACGGTCATGTCAGGATGATTTCTTGAAATTGCGGCGTCGCTATATGCACGACCGCTTGGACTGAGCTCCACATCTCTCCACTCCTCGAACAACCAGTCATTCGGGCTCGTCATTCTAATAAAATTGTGTAACGTACAACATGCAATGATCAGATCCCCTTACCTCCCAACTTTATAACCAGGCATGAGTCTTAAAATTCTAAATCGTGATTTCAAGACCCCAAATGTACGTTCTATTACGTTACGAATGCATGAATGATGATGATTAAAATAATCTTTATACCCCCTAAATCCCCGCTGACCCTAACGGTCACTTCTATGATATCTCTCTCTAGGGTAAGGGGCATAAATCCTCGAGTACATGGGTACGCCGAATCGACTAGATAATAATGACCTGTTAACCATTAACATTCTGAGATAATCAGACCCCAAGCAACGAATCCCACAGATTTAACAACAGCAGATATAAAGCCCCAAAATTTTTCAAACAAAAATAATTATATAATATTAAATATTTACCATCGAGAGGCATTGGAAATGTGTTGCGGCCCTGAGACAATGCATCGATGAATACACATGCATCATACGAGCTTCCCTCCCAACCAGTGTACAAGAATGTGAACTTCATGTCCAAGTCACATACACATTATACGTTTTGGGCAACTTTGCCATGCCGATTGCGATATGCCTCACGCACCTCTGCAGGTACAACAGCGTCGATCATGGTCCCATCAATTGTACCAATGCATCCCTGCAAACGAAGAACCGAACATGATACATATGATTCCATACGGTTCAAGTAATTTACAAAACAATGACCCAATATAATCAGAATTATATTTTATTATCTACCATAAACAACTTACCTCAAACCAAGGATAATTTCTCGGATTGCGATTGTTGGGTGCACCCCGGATGTGTGAGTTGGGTAAATAAGATGTGTCCCTAGCCTACACAGGGCCTTCATAACGTTCCTTATATGGGCATTAACAGTTTCCGTTGAATGTTGAAATCACTGCCCCACAATCCGTTGTTCGTCTCCAGCCGCCACTACCGATGTGAACATGCCTATTTGTTTCTCGACGGTCAGCCCTTTTCTAGTATCCTTCAAAAAACTATTTGAACGTAACAATCTGCATAATGCGCGGAAGGCATCAACCTCAATTCGGAATAACTCGCGACAATTTCTTGGATTCCCATTCAAAACTTCCAAAATATATTGATGTCCCCGTAATCCAATATTGTGTTGTGGCTGTCTAAGCTGTTGTTGTGCTTCTCTACCAGCCCTCACAAGAAATGCGAGTGTCTCAAGATCATCAGTTGCAAGGTCATCTTCACTATTATCAGTCCAACACAAATTAGGGAACATATCATCTGCATCTCGATTCACGTTCATCGAGTAGCTTCCTGCTGACCAATTCCCATTGTGCACAGTGGGTTAATTCGTACATTTTATCTTTACAACAGTTGTAAATAATCTGTCTCAAGTTAACAAAATAATAAGGGGCATTACGATAACCATATAATAATTAAACATAATCCAATATAATCATACATAATCCGAACAGAGCCTAAAACAGGGCCTTCATAATCCGTCCTCATTTCGATGAGATTATAACAAATCAAACAGACAACCCACATTGGAAAAGTAGCTGTTTATAAACTCATCAAAGGAATACAAATGGTCTCATGAAAAATAAAGGGTGACAATGCCATCGAAAATATAACCTAACAATTAACGCATGCATGCTACTTTAACAGTTACGGGCCCAATCGTCCCTCCTGCAGCATCCAAGGACAAGAAAAACTGTCGCATATCTGGGTTTAGTAATTCCTTAATTGCGCGAACAAGTTGGGATGACTCCAACCTCGGGAAAGCTCGCTGAGCAACGTCGCACAATGATTAATCGGATCATACCCCCCATTGGTCCCATCACTAGGTTGTGACTCTTTGCTGCGCTTCAATGATTCCACAGCTTCTTGATCCTCATATCGTTTACGCCTCGCTCTCTGCGTCAGTTTCACCTCCTCCACGGCCTCAGAAAGCTGCACCTCAAAATCGCTCTTCTTTCTTGTCTTCGGCCTACGTAATGATTATGTCACTACATCGACTGAAGGTGACCCGATCCCCATCAAGTCAATAAAGTCATCATTGTCAATGGGCAATCCCTGTCGATGGCCTAGTGCGGGAGGGCGTCGAGCCCTCATCTCCTCATCCAGGCGCCGCTCCTCGTCGCTATCTGCGGGCAGCTGTGTTGATGCGTGTTGCATAGTCCCGTATGCAACTGAAGCACCAAATATGGTGCACAGCTCCTCGTACTTTGGGCAGCCAAAAGTATGAAACCTCCCCCATTTCGATTTAACCTAACAATTACAGAAGAAACATACCTAGTTAATAATCAGACATCGAGTGCTCAAACGTACTGTTTGGTGCAATAAAGATGGTTCTTTAATTAAAATTTTACCCTAATGGCATTTTCCCAGCACTCGTCACTCGCGACTACTGTCTTTGTGTCGGGATCCCAACCCATACCAGTTTGGCTCAACAAATCGGTAAACAAGCGCTGCATCCCCTTTAACCTCGTCAATTTTCCACGAACCTGGTTCTCGTCAAACACTTTCTTCCCAACAGCGGTGAGTCGCTGTGCATAAACTCCATGTTCTCTAAACGTTATCTTTCCACCCTTTAATCTACCTTGAAGGGCGTCCTGGTAGAGCATGTCGATGAATATCTCCTCCATGGCATCACCCTAAAGCACATTATCCCGGCTCGTGTCTTCTGGGTCATCAATTTCAAATAGCTAAAATGGTAATATAAGACAAAAAAAAAAAAAAAAAATTTCATGTCAACTATGCTACGTTATATGCGTTAATATGAGTAATGGCCCGGAATTAAAAATGAGCCATACCTGTTGATACGGCTGATGTCTAGCAGATGAGCATAAAGAGTATCGCTATGGGAACATGGATGACGGAAGTTTATTAATCCCCATATATATTTGTTATATATAAGTACACAACAGTAGTAGAGGAGAATTGACAAAAATCAAAACACCCCACTACCACATTCAACTACATGCGTACCATAATAACAACCCCAGAAACATAACATTAATAAATACACAGGGCCATGATAGAAATTAACATACTTGGAAGAATTGCAGATTTTTTGGTTATTAGGAAAGCTGATAGAAATTAATATAGGCATTCCCATGGTGCATATTTTTTGGTTCTATTATTTTTGACATGTCAGGATAAAAACAAGAATTTAAACAGATGCTTGTAAAATGAGTGAGTACTATAGATATTATTTAAGTATATTCAAGAGAGGAAACTTGTTTGTTAATAAGTATATTGAAGAGAAGGAAACATTGCGAATGAATGATGGTCTATCACTGCAGCCATTGGCTCCAATATGTGAGCTCTGTAGCACTCAAAAGTCTCAAGATATTCATACAAACTACAAACTACAAAGTCACACTGTTTTGTACACTGGAAAACAGTGTGTACAAAACAGTGTGAAGTTGGAGAAATGCACACCCTGTGGTCAGTGCAGATACTCACACGGAGCACCAGTGAAGTGCCAAGCACGGAGTCTTCTACCTTGAGGGGTACCTTTTAATTGGCCAACAATGAACAATCTTCCAACATGGGTATTTTTTTTTTACCAAGTTAAAGTTAAAACTTTCAATTTTGCACATCTATTTTTTGGTCAAGTTGTTATGGCCATTTTCTTGTGTGCTTGTCTTCATAGTCAAGGATGGGATGGCTGTTGTGATTCACGTTCATATATTGAGAATGAGCACTATGTAAACTTTAGATAGATAGATAGTAAGTTGCTATAAGTTGCTAGGTGAAGGAAAAATATGTAATTTGCAGGAAAAAAGATCATTCGAACACAGAAAAATGTTATATTATTTATGTATGATACCATAAATAAAAAAATAAAAAACACTATATAAACATAATTCAATATGCTTAAAGCACATCAAGGTAGTGACAAATTATAAATTATAAACCATGATTCTCTCTTCAATGGAGACTTACAGGCCAAAAACCACTAGGGGATCAATTTCATTTGTACAATTTTATTGTGCAAGTTCAATATGTGAGGAATAAAGGCAATGTTCAACTGTCCTGGAGAGTTGGAATAGAGCTCTAGTATCTTCATTATTCTAAATTTGTATAAGCTCATGCGAATCAAATAAAGTGGTTTGACAGCTACTAAAATGAAAGTGCATGATACATCCCATAAATAATATATATATATATATATATAAGTTTGTTTTGCTTCAGGTCCCAAAAATGGGGGAAAAATAAAAGGCTCGGGCGCATCTACAGAAATTTGTGAGTAAGGAAAGTTTTCGATTCATCTAATCTAAGGATAACATGCTTTCTGTTCAATTCATATTAATCTCGGTCAATAACAACAAGCCGAACCAAATTAGGGTCAAATTCATGTTCAAAAAACAAGAGTAATGCCCACTGAAATTTACACATTTCGCATAAGGAACACGGCAGTAGATGAATTGAGATGAGATACACATACTTGGAAGGATCGTGTTGTTGGAGCCGTGGTGGTGATTCGGGTACCCCGAAGGTGCTTATGGTGGAATCGAGTTCTTGAGGTGGGGTGTTTGGTGGTTTTCGGAATTGTGTCCTTCATTTGTGAGGGGGACACAATCAATTTCTAATGTAAAATCCCACGTTCCCACATACCTAAATCTACACTGTTTGATGTGAATGTATCATGAAAACCCTAGACAAAGGGTCGCAGCGTTTGGGTCAGGGGCAGGGGAATCTCTGTAATAGAAGGGGGACGTGATTGGGTACAGTTACCAGATATGGAAGATCATCAAGTCGGTTGCTTGGATTGAGATTTGTACGCGACTGACCTCCCTGGGTTGCCTCTGGCCATGGGAAATTTTGTTGCTTCTGAAGCTCGGCTTGCCTTCGAACACGCCTATTACGGGAGATTGGAGATGAGCTGCTGCATTCAAGCCGTGATAAACGGCTCTTAACATTCTGTCTGGCGTTGATGATGGCAGGGAGTATCACTACCCAGAGTTGAGACGAGGTCTGCGCGGAGATGACCGCTGAGCCTGGGGAGCTTCGGTGAGGGTGATTCGTGTCTTGCGTGGAGCTGAGTGCGTGAACCGAATGGGTGAAGGGTGGGTGGGAGGGCCTTCAGAGCCATTACACCTGATGTCAAGTTGCCTACAGTCAAAAGTGGAAAAGCTGAAAAGTAACGGTCATAAATCACATTTGTCTTATGCAAGAGTTTGTTGAGATGAGTGTGGTTTGACAGACCACTTTACCGTACGAAATCATCCTCATATTCGAAGTCATCCTCATATATTCGAAGTCAACTTCGAATCCAAACCGGGCCTAATCCTGTGCATCATGGCATGCATGAAAAGATTATCGTTGTATCTATAAAGGAAGATTGCACAAATCATGGACAAGTCAACACAGAAGATCTCCAGGCTAAAATCACGTTGTATATAATGCTGTCATCCCTACAATCATGCAATGTATATTTGTAGCCTTAATGGTTGTGTATTTCTTAAAATAGATTTGTAGTGCTGTGTATATAACTCTGGTTATACATCAATGAAAAGTGTGGGAAAATATTCATTGAAACCGTGCAGTCTTAATCTCTTACAGTATCTGTCAAATGTAGGCTGTCAGTACGTATCTATAGAACTGAAAGCATGCAAGAAGCTTTGCATTGAAGTTTAACGAAAAATGTCTCGAGTTGTAGACCTTAAAATTTCGTTTCTTGCCCATTCTCAAGTATCAGTGTACACACTGGATATTGAAATTCAGAAACATGGCATGACACTAGAAATTATAGTCGCAAGAACAGACCAACCGTAGACCTTTACCATCAACGTAACACTAGAAAATTCTCATTCCTCGATCGATACTTCAGCAGAACACATTTTCCTTGTCAAAAACTCAAATTCCGGCCCATGCCTCCCAAATGGAGATTCTTTCGAGCTAATTAAAGAAAAGCTTTTGTACAATGACAGGAAATGTTAACAATGTTAAGTTCATAGAGAGAAATGACTCTTGAGAGTGAGAGCAGAGATATATGTTGGAATGTCCAATGGTATTCTTCATTCCGGCCTTCATGGGCTGTAGAAGGAAGGACCGCATTTGCATTTCCAACCTTCTGGCTCATAGTTTGCATACTGGATGCCCACATTCCTGTGTCTGCTTGTGGTGGGTACTTGAATGGCTTCACATGGAACGCACCCATAACACTTGTGCTCACAGCTTGGTGGCCTCGACCCTATGTTGTTTACCCCTTTGTACTTTGCTTCTTCATTCATCTTTGCATTCGCGCTTTTGAAACCCTTTAAGAAAGAGTACTTGACTGATTAATACCATGGGGGGGGGGGGGGGGGGGGGGGGGGGGGGGGGGGGGGGGGGGGGGGGGGGGGGTGGAGAGAGAGAGAGAGAGAGAGAGAGGTAAAAGACTAACCTTTCCTGTGGCCAAGGTAACGGTTAAAGACTCTGAGCTCTGGTCTGGCCCTGATCAAGCAATGGAATTAGCAGGTTTACTTGAGAAGCTATTACATAGTAGGGGAGAGTACAATTCAAATAAGTTTAACCAGGAAGAGAAAGTGTGATAGAGAACTGAAAAAAAAAAAAAGCTTTCCATTGAGAATGACTGATAGAAGGTTGGAAGGGCATCTCCTTCATTCTTCAGAGAAAAGAAAATTAACTTCTAGATGCAGCTTCTCAGGAAGATGGCTCGCTCGCAAAGCTAAACCCAAATGTGGTTGTCGTGGTGGCAATCATTGTGTAGAAACAGTTTTTCTTTCATTTGGAAAACGTATGGATTGGTTTGATTCGTTTTAAGGATAAGCTATGAAGCTAAACCAAGTAGATGTGATCAGTGGAATAAACAGTGTACTTGTAGCTATGAGCTAATCCAAATGGACATGATCATTGCAACAAAAAGTACACATTTATGCTGGTGATTGAAGTGGAGGGAGGGAGGGAAAGTGGCTCACCCTGTTTATGAGCACCAACATTAGCATTCAGAGGAAAAGACCTACTTGTCGCCGAAGTCCAACACACTATCTGCAGAGCTATAATAATAAAACAACAAAATCTTCCCTTCATTCTTCAGAGCTCAAGTGATTATGGTGACTATTATGAGAGAGAGAGAGAGATTTCCTGATCACTCCACTTTAGGACTAGGAGGCCATGAATGTTGTTGCTCGGATTTAAGAAGGTGAGAATAGCCAGCCAAAAAAATCAGTTCCCTGAAAAAAGCAAGCTAGAAGCTACTCTTTCTTGGGTTTCTCCTTAGTCCTTACCATCTTGCGTTGGTGGATAGATTTTGCTTCACAAGCAAGTGATTTGGTTTCTTGTCAATTAGTTAAAAACAGGGGCACGTTTCCCTCTCGTTTGACAACTCACCCTTTCCATCTCTGCTCATCTTCCTCTATCTTTCTTCCCCTTCTCTTTGGTATCCTATCAACACAAGCCAACCTCTATCAATATCTCTCTCTCTCTCTCTCAAATCAATCTCAGAGTACTTGCCCAGAATAACAGCTCTTTTCTAGGGGTCTGAAAATCCTGCAACCTTCTATAATCACTGATAATCAGAAGTAGCAGCTGCCTAGACTGAGGAGACCCCACCCACTCCATCTCTCCTATATTAAGGGGAAAAAAATCCAGTGGCAGAGAACCATTTATACGTAGAAAGAAAAAAGTATCAATTCCAGAGACATTCAGAACTGTAAAAAAATTTAATGAGTCAGTTAATAGAATTAAATAATGTACCCGAGTCAACTTTGTTCAGGTTGGTGGGTGGGGAAACCCACAGGGTCTTCACCTTCATCCAATCTGAGCCGTCCATTTGGCCCATTTGTGGGATGTGTAATTAAGAACTGATGACCTTTTGGGTACCACCAGATAACTACATTTTTTATTAACGAATAATAGAAAAATAAAACCCAACATTTTTTTTTCAAAAATATTTTCTCATATTTTTGCTAATATTTCCAAAAAGTTATTGTCAATTATTTTCTGACATGGTATTATATTATATATTTTTATTATAGATACCTGAAAACACGACTTTAATTTTCTTCGATTATTGTTCTTTTAACTTTTTATCATTTACTTTTGGGCATGAGCTGTCTGAAAGTAATCTTGGGAAACGAGCTTAACGTAAGCAGAACTTTGATTGCACCATCCATTGCTCTGTGGTCTGTAGCTGGTAATGTAGGATGCGGGCATTGATATACTGACCTACCGAGTTGCCAACATCAGTATTTTAGTGTTTTATCGATTTGGAATATATGAGTCGGAAAATATTTGCTCAACAAGGGAACTTGGTTCAGATCAGGGATGCTATAAAAAGATAGTCCAAATATCAGGAATAGATGTGTGAAAAGAGGAATCAGGATGTAGCCTTCACAGGCACATTAACAGCAACAAATACCCATAAATAAGCTTCAGTATGCAATGTTGGTGAACAATGGTTGTCTGGGAATTTCCCATTGATATCTGTGAGTGAATGACTGAGTCGAGTGATTTGATTAAACAATGTGCTGTACTCTCTGACTCTGTTTCCACCCTGCAAACTATGAGAACAGGATGGAGATAAGCTCCTAAAGTATTGCTCCATCTCTTCATCCATTATCATACCTTATCTGAACCAAGTACAGGCAATTACAGTACCAGTTCTCAGCTTAGGATATTGTGGGGGTTAGAAATCTGACAAGCTTCAAACTACTAGTTATATTAGTAAAATCTCAGCTGTTGTGCATAACAGATTGCGTTAAGTAGTGATTATCAGTGATCACTGAGATTAGACACAATATAAAACCCAGATGTTTCCAACTAGATTTAACTTGACTAAAGTGATCAAAAGCTAAGGAATCTCAGAAAATCTCACGATTACCGGAGTATTTTCTTATATATGACTATTAAAACCATTATCAGCATCCAAGACGAAAATTAGGCGGCTAATGCAACTTGAAACTTCCTCCAAAGGTTTGGCAACTATGGCAAGGTTGTGTAAACCTCCTCCAAATATCCATAAACTATAGAATCTGACTAACGAGATAATCATTTAGGAATCGAGTAGTATTTTTCCCGTGGACTTTCTTTCTGAAAAGAGAATTAGAACCATCATAGAAAATGAATAAAATGATTTCGGTAGTCAAAAGTGAGCAATGGAATAACCAGATAACATTCAACCATGACTGGTTAAGTTACACACACATAGAAATCAAAGAAATTAAGCATCATTCGATAATAGCTTCTCCTTTCTAATCACATTGACAGTATATTTTTAAAACATCTCGAGACAGAAGCTCGACCCACCTTTCACTTCTGAGATGGCTCATCATTTTTGGATTCTTTCATAGGATGAATTGCTTCAACAAGGGCCTCGATCTCTTCCTTCACTCGTTCAAACACATTGGGGCCTTTGACATCATCTATCCGGGTGTTCTCATCAATGTCATCACTCCTTCCATGCGTTTCCTTGTGATGGGGTGGCGATTGTTTAGTGTGAATGATTGCTTCAATCTCTTCCTTGGCTCTCTCAATCATATTCGGTGCCTTTACATCTTTTTCTTATCCGAACAAAAAGGAAAAGAAAACAAGGATCACACTGGTATTTTATTCCAGGGATTATATGCATGAAATCAAATAGCTATAATGTGTTATCAAAATTAAAAAAGTATTGAAACTTCTTTATTTAAGCGATATTTTCATCTCATCTGTACCGTACATTAGTTTTCCCTATCTAAACACACTATATTTCATCTCTAAATTTTAAAAAATTCACTTAAATAAACAGTACATGAACAGTACAAAACTAACATAAATAGTACATAAACAGTGCATGAACAATAAAAACTCACAGTGAACAGTGTGTGAACAGCACACTTTTCGATTCTCTAATTAATAGTGGGACCCACACATTTTTTAGATTTCAAAAATGAAAAACTATCTCATCTCATCTTACTATCCAAACACTTTTTTTTTTTTACAAAGTATTTCATTTTATCTTAACTCAAAAATTTTACTACTATTCAAAATATTGTTGGGTATTGCTTCTTTAGTCCCACATCGGTGAGATTTGAGAAGTAAGGTCCAAGGCCTATAAAAGGAGCCTTAGCCTTATTGGTCAAGTGCACCAAGTCATAAGCTTAGCTAGTAACTTGTAACTAGTAAAATTCCTCTGTTGTCCTTTTGTAAGAATGGAAGAGGTGAGAGTTAAAGTTTTACTAGTAGGAAAATTTTGTGGTTGTCCTTGGGGTGAGGAGAAAAATTGTGCGATTGTAACAATTTTTCACATAGTAGATTTTCTTCTCTGAGTCTGGTGGTTTTTCTCTTGTTTTAGGAGTTTTCCACTTAAATTCTTGTGTTATTATTATTTCTTTATTTTTTGATATTCCTACAGAGGGTGGATCCTATGAGTGAATTTGGAAGGTCCAAATTCCCAACAAATGGTATTAGAACATAGGTCCTTTTGGTGGGATGGAGCTTTGGTGTGGTAGTGTAGATACGAACTGTCTAAGAATGTTCTATCTAGGAAATTGAAATTTAAGCAGGACCATTGCGACCCTTCAATCTTTCTTAAGAACTTACTTAGTGAGTACTATTCATTTCTATGGTAAAATTCATCAAGCCAATGTCAAGAAGTAAGGCTTTAAATCCTATCAGATCTGAGGTGGAGAAATTTGATGAGAGAATCAATTTTGACTTGTAGCAATTGCAAGTCAATGATGTTTTGATTCAATCATGATTACACAAGGCATTGAAAGGCAAACCAACCCCTGAAGTCAGCAGTGATACTAGCGACTGGTGAAACGGCTAGAGTAAGGAGCAGGTTCGGCAAATGGCTCCAAGTCAGTAAATGAAGATACTGATAATGAAACTAACTTTGTGTCTCTCCATAGAAAATGATAGTTTTTGAAAAGAGATATATACATCATTATGGCATGTCGCTAAATCCCAGAGTTGCCATGATAGAGGATGTTAATGTTAGCGGATCAACAAGTTTGCACATAGGCATTGGTTTGGCATTGATGCATGGTGTGTGGTGGAAATTCATGTCAATGGCTGATGAACTTTCAGGAAAGCCAAACGTGAAAGTTACACCATAAATTTCAGCAAGGTTATTTTCGACATGGGCCAAAGTGAAATGCTTGGAATTGGTTTATTCTGAGTGGGTATACTTTTATGGTGGAGTATGATAGCGAAAGCTATGAAGATCTTCATCCAGGTGGAGCGTGGCTATGGGACCAGCTAAAGTTGCAATGTGAAGATTGTTGGGTATTGCTCCTTTAGTCCCACATTGGTGAGATTTGAGAAGTGAATAAGGCCCAAGATCTATAAAATGAGTCTACGTTTGGGTACCAAGAGTACCTCAAATACTCTCACTACTATTCTTTACTTTATTATTACTTTTCACATATTTTTTTACTATTCATTACTTTTTACCTACTATTCATTATTCTATTATTACTTTTTCACTACTATTCACAAATATTCTCAACACTTCTCAGGTATTCTCACTATCCAAACGTAGCCTAGCCTCCTTGGTTAAGTTCACCAGTTATAAGCTTAGTTAGTAACTTATGCTCTGGTAAAATTTTTCTGTTATCCTTTTTGTAAAACGGGAAGAGGTGAGAGTTTAAGTTTTGCTAATGGGAGCTTTGTAGGTGTCCTTGGAGTGAAGAGAAAAATTGTGTGATTGTAATAATTTTTTACACAGTGAATTTTCTACTCTGAGTCTGGTGATTTATCTCCTGTTTTGAAAGTTTTTCACGTAAATTCTTGTGTTATTATTATTTTTCTTGATATTCTTGCAAGAGTGGATTTTAGAGAGTGAATTTGAGAGATCTAAATTCTCAATAAATATTTCATCTAAATTACATAACCAAACAAGGTGTCAAAGCTCCAATTTTCTAATGGAGACGGCCACTTCCAAGAAACTTTCGGTAAATATATTCAGTATTCAGGAAGATATCAGCTCGCAGAAGTCTCTCTCTCTCTGATTCTCTCGTTTTTACTTTTTTGGCTTTTGCCCATAGGAGAAAAAGTACCCATTGAAACGTTTCGAGCACAGGTCCAAAGATATGCCCAACTATGAACGGACAAAACCCCATAAATGCATAAAGTTGGTAGCTTTTCATTAGAATCTCATAAAAACAAACGCCCGTAAACCAGTGGAAACTAATCAAAATGGAAAGATTGATGCAAATTAAACATCTTCAGCAACACCCAATTTCCAGAGCTAAGATTGATACAAATTAAACATCTTCCAAACAACCCAAAACACCCTGCACGAATCCCATCACCAAGATCATATTTCTTTTCATAGAGATTAGGATATTCTCGCAAGATCAATAGCGACAAACACACAAAAAGGAAATTGGTAATAACCACAAAAATAAAAATTTCTGGGGTGAATACATACAAAGGTCAAAGTGAGATTCATTCGCATACCTTTTGGTGATGATACTGTTGGCTCTGCCATTGGAGTTTCTATGAGAAATTCTTCGTGGTTCTGATTCGATGAGAGCAATTTCTCTCAAGTTTGCTGGACCGTTAGGGTTACATCTCTGCCGTAGATGAATCATGACTCGGACCCACACTCTGAGAGTAGAGACAGTATGATTATTTAGACGGTTAAGATGCAAGCTCATATTACCCTTTTTCCCATTTATTACAATGGAAGAAAACAAGCTATCTCATGGGTTAAAGTAGTTTCATGGCCTATTAGCAGTAGATGGGCTTGGCTTTATTCTTTTTGCAACTACAAAGGGTAAGAAGGCTTAACATACTTCATATTTTATTTGGGCCTTGGCCCAACATCCTCAACATCACTATTTCTTCAGAACATATTTTTATATAAAAATATAAAATTTTAAGTGAAAAATAAGTTGACTGAAAAGGTCATTGTGGTCTATTTGACAAAGGATTCCATAGCCTAAACAAACCTAAATTTGGGATTACAGCGCCCTAATGCTTTGAATTTGAGAGTAGACATGCATTGAGGAAAACATAAAAGCGATGCAGGTTGGTTTAGATAATAAGATAAGATAAAATAGTTTTAAATAAAATTTAAAAATTGAATAAAATATTACTAGAATATTATCTTTTAATATTATTATTTTTTGAGATTTGAAAAATCTTGAATTATTTATTATATTTTGTGTGAAAGTTTGAGAAAATTATAATGATAAGATGAATTAAAATGAGATGAAATACTTTCACTATCCAAGCAGGGTAAGAGCACTAGTAGTGGCCTCAACAAAGTTAAATTTTGATCAAGGAATAGCTAAGGTGCAAACTAAAGTGCAATAACGGACTCAACAAATGAATAGTGATTTTAACCACACATTATATCACTAACCAAATTTGTTAAGTCCAAGATGCTGGACAAATATTATTCCTCACTTCTCTACCGCATAAGTTCAATCACTTAAAATTCTTTTAAGTACGTGAGGAGATTAGTCCACAATTTGTCATTAATGTTGAAAAGTCACGTCTGCTGAATGAACCATTTTTTTAATCTTTTCAAAACTTATCAAAAGAAACAAATGAGAAAAAAACATGATCAAAAGCAACTTGTACTGCTTTAGCTAGATGCTAAACAGTTCGAAAAAAAAAAGAGTTGGAAATTTTTTAATACAATCATAAACTTTAATACAATCTTATATTAGTTGAAAAAATATGACCGTTGTAAAAAAATGACTGTTAGAAAATTTTATCTGTTAGAATAATATGAACGTTAAAAAATTAATGTGTAGTTTTTTAATAACGAATAAATATTCAAATTACAATTAGAATTAAAAAAAATGAAAAGTTCAAAATCAATATTTTAAGAAAATAGTGATAGATTTGTTGAACATATTATTTGATATTGTTAAAAAATTGCTAGCTAAATTTATAAAAGTAAATTTTCTAGTCAAATTTTGGCCAAAGTATATAATTCACATCTGACCTTCGCTAAAGACGTATTCTGTTGAAGTCTCACAAATAATGAAAATTCGAGCACAGTCAAATTGCAATAGACATCACAAACAAGCATTTTTTTTTAATAAAAAAAAAAAAAAGAAAGAAAAAAAGAAAAGAAGGCAAGAGTTGATCTATAAATTGCCTCAGAATCCAAAGATTGAAAATTCAATTGTCCTTCAAGGGCCTTAAGATTTTCTCACGAAAAAATCTCCAATGTTTTACTGTCCTTTTTATTCTCCAAGGCATATTCTTGGGATTTGGGTTCTTTAGAGTTCCTGCCTGAACTTTTGGGTCTAGAGTGAAAAGAAGATAAACGCACAAAATTCAAACATAAAAGTCTAAAAAATCTAAACCTATGGGCAGTTTGCTGTATTGATAGTTGAATGACCATATTAATTAACTTGGACCCTACATTACATGATGCGACTCCTATTATATATATATATATATATATATATATATATATATATATGATTTTTGGTCGTGTAATGGGGGATCAAAATATTCGGAACAAAGCTGGTACAAATTCTAATCTGGTAGTCAAAAGGGAGACAATGTGTGATTTCATCCTTAAAACGTTTTTTATGGGGCTAGCGTGCCTGCCACCCTTCCCTCAAGTCTAACGACAAATTAGCGTGTGGAAAATACGAGAGCTAGCATGAATATATATCGATCAGTTTCAACATTTTTATAAGTTTGATTTATTATTTTTAACTATTTAATTGGATCAAGATCATGAGTGGACCAAGTAAACATGATTTTCCATTACGTCGTTGCATCTTTTGTTGCCATATTATAAGAATCATGTCGAGGAAAACAACTTCTGTAAATTAAGATGTGACTCATGCATTTTGATTTAGGTCCCATTTGGATGTTGGATTAACGTACTGAGATTAATTTAGTTCAGTTTAATTTTAATTAAGTTGAGTTTAATATCCAAATATTAAACTCTCAAATCATTAAAAATCACTCAACTCAAAACCTCTTTACATATGAGACCAACAACTTTTTCCAACTCAACATCTCTTTACACGAGAGATCCATAACCTTTTTCAACTTCCTATAAATATATTTAAACTCATCTCAACATCCAAACGTGTCTGAACTCATCTTAGGTGAGCCTTACAAAACTCATTCCATCATTTCAACTCATTATTATTTATAAAGAACTCAATTCATCTCAACTCAGGTCTATATTAATTGTGAGAATTCAATCAAAAAAATTATATTTGCAAGTACTTGACGTAAAGATCACACCAGTCTATAATCTGTTTATGTAGTATAATTTGATTTACAAGATAATTAAGTATATAATAAAAAAAATAACTAGATCGAAATTGATTTATAAGAAAATTAAATATTCAATATAAAAGAGATAAAAAACTGGCCGAAAAGATTAACTCTATTTAAATATTTTTACACCACACACCATATATCCATGCAGTATAATTTAATTTAAAAAATAAATTTTAAAATTTAAATCTTATAAATCAAATTATACTACGTACGTGAATAATGTGCAGTGTAAATTAAGATTAGCATTTCTCGGTCGAAAAACAAAACCTTTTCTACAATATCGATCCGTCCGTCCGTATAGATATATATTATAAGAGACTTTTGGAGTGTGAAAGTTTGGAAGGTAGCTAAAACCCGCTAGCTACAACTTTTCCTGGCCGTCACTTTTTTTGTTCTCGAGGTTGTGTTCAGATCGATCTTTCTTAAAACCTCTCACTACTCGCTCTGATCTCTATTACTATTCGTATATAGTATTAAATATTGTGCGTGTTTCTTTATAATAAGAACTGAGAGAATTTAAGCAAACTACTTTGGTCTTGCTCATGCATGCATCATGAGAAACCAACATTGGTCGGTGCAGTTTAATTACGGAGAATTTCATATTTCGGTTTTTGACCTATTCTTCGATCTTTGGGTGTAGAATTAATATATCTTCCAAATGCACGTGCATAACGTCTTGAAATTCTTGTTTCCAAATAAAGTAGAGACCATCGATCGAGCAATAGAACTGTGTACGCGGTACTGCATGTGTGGAACTTTGAACCGAACTTCAAGTTCAAAGTTTTTTCAAGGTCACGTGAAATCTGGTTTTTCAATTCTTCTAACCGGCTTTGATGGGCAAAAAGTTTTCAAACTAAGTATTTCTACAATCTTTGTCGAATACTAATACGTTATTTGAAGTCAGTACTACAGTTTACTTGAATTTCCTGGCAACTTTCAGCGGGTACCTTAGACTATATAAAGGGGATCAAATGGTCGGATTGAAAACTTCAACCCAACAGATCAAAGACAGACACAGACACGAGAGATAGAATTAATTAGAAAGATTAGAAGTGGAGAGAAGCTGCATGCCAGAGCAATTAAGGTGAGAATATTATCTCGACATGCATGCATCTATCCCAGCTAGCTAGTACTTGATCATGATTTCCTTGGGGCTATATATTTTTGTTTTTCGTTTTTTACTTGGTCATTAATTACTTCACTTGATGTTTGTATAGTAGAAATGAAATAGAAATAACGTAAGACAAATAATATTGTAATTTTCAAATTTGGAAGCATTCTCCTATATATAAATGTGGTGAGTTACTGTTAAAATGAACGTACGCGCGCAGGCAAAATGAATAAAACTTCATGTTTGCTTTTTGGAGAGCAGATCAGCTCTCATGAATAAATGTGAACCTGGGTTCTTTTTGTTGATTTGTAGTTTGTATCTATCTTATCATTGATAATGACAAAAATGCGATCAACCTCGAAGTTCTCTCTGATCGCTCTCTCTCTCTCTCTCTCTCTCTCTCTCTCTCTCTCTCTCACAATTCTCTTTTACCAGCTTTCAATTTTTATTGGACTATAAACTCTTATGATCACTATTTTTGGTAAGTAATGAATCGGGTTCTTATTATAGTATGAGGCTGAAAATTCTCATATATATCTTGCTGGGCAGGTTGATCCATCAAAATTTGTATTTTGATACCCAAGCTTATAACTGCGCGCTTTCAAACACAAACTAAGGTAAAAGGCTTCTTGTCTTGACGGAGAAGTTAGAGATGGTTATAGGAAGACTCATCAACCATGACTCGAAGACAATGTCGAGAACAGTTAGCTTCGAGAAAAGAGATACGAGGTACGTTAATGATAAATATGAGGGGTCTGATAAAGTGATCGATGAAGACATGGAAACTGGGATAGCTGCAAGTTTAAAGAAGAGGAAAGTGGGAAAACAAAAGCTTCAGATAATTGTTTCATCCAAGAACCAAGTCCTGGATGAAGATAATTCTGACTTGGAGGAGGAAAATGCCAATTATGATTTAAGATATCCCAAGGTCTCTTTTACCAAACCCAAAATTCATGAGGTTTCTCCAAGGACCCCTAGTGATCGTAATGCAGCTGCAATTAAGCTGCAGAAAGTTTACAAGGGTCATCGGACACGAAGAAACCTTGCGGATTGTGCTGTCGTTGTGGAGGAGCTCTGGTTAGTTCTCTCATCAGCAAATCTATTTTTCCTTTACCTGCAGCAGTTAGTCTTGACAGTGAAGTTTTGTTCTGATCATGGTTTGGTTCTATTATAATTGTTTTAGGTGGAAGGCATTAGACTTTGCAGCTCTTAAGCAAAGTTCTATATCATTCTTCAAGTATGGTAAATCAGAAACTGCAGTTTCGAGATGGGCACGGGCTAGGACTAGGGTTGCAAAGGTGCCTTTATATATCAACATTTTAATAAGTTTCATAGCTAGCTAGAATCCGTGTTTTAGACAGAGTTGACTGTTGTTTGACCTTTATAATAAATTGTTGACAAATTCAAATTTCTTGCAAGAAGTACTACCCTTTTCTGCATTATTGAACACTTTGTCATACTGGACGGTTTATTGTAGGTTGGCAAGGGTTTGTCCAAGGATGAGAAAGCTCGGAAATTAGCTCTAAGACACTGGCTTGAAGCTGTAAGCCCATATAATTATTCTAGTCTACTTTCCAGATATTCTCTCTTCCTTTTGCATAGATTGTTTCCATAGTCATGGTTTCATCAAGAGTTGACTAACGTTTGCCTCAAGTTAAAACCATAATAAAATGGATGAAGTCATGATGTTAATTTTCTCCTCTCGTTCTACAGATTGATCCACGCCATCGGTATGGACACAATCTGCACTTGTATTATGATGTTTGGTTTAACAGCGAGAGCTCCCAACCTTTCTTCTATTGGTAAAACTCCAAAACAAAACCCCCAACAGTTAACGTCCTTAAGAAATGTTTATCCTTCTTTTTTTATATCAACTTTCTTAATTCCTTCATCATATAAATGAAGGTTGGACATCGGAGATGGCAAAGAAGTAAATGTTGAGAAGTGCCCAAGGACCATTCTTCAGCGTCAATGCATCATATACCTTCGACCAGTATGTACAGTTTACATATCTATTTATAAACTTATTAAAAGACACTTAAAATGGGAGCATATTATAATAAATTGATGCCAAAACAATTAAATCTCTCTTTGCAGAAGGAGAGGGAACCATATGAAGTGATTGTAGAAGGTGGGAAGCTCATTTACAGAAAAAGTGGATTGCCTGTGGAGACTGGGGATGGTACCAAGTGGATATTTGTTCTGAGCACAACGAGGAACTTGTATATTGGTCAGAAGAAGAAGGGGCAGTTTCAGCACTCTAGTTTTGTGGCTGGGGGTGCCACCATCGCAGCTGGAAGAGTTGTGGCCCATAATGGGGTCCTCGAGGTATATATATTTTATGCAGATATACTAACAATAAGATCAATTGCAACCCTTTTCATGTACTCACTTTATTGAATCAGCTGTATTCTTTGGAGGTATAGAAGAGAATTAGGAATTGAATATAAGGGCAATATGCAAAAAAGTGATCTTACTAATTACTTAATTATATAGACAGATCAGGTGCCAAAATGGAATAGATTTCTTTATACCAAGTTTTGTTTTATGTTTATTCCCTCCTCATGATCTTGTCAGGCTATATGGCCCTATAGCGGTCATTATTGCCCTACGGAAGAGAACTTCATGGAGTTCATTAGTTTTCTAAAAGGGCACCATGTGAACTTGACCCATGTTAAGGTAATTTCTTCAGTCCTTAATTTCTCGCATGGTTAATTTGACAGATATATACATATGCATGAATGCGCAAATTAAATTCAATGATTTTTCACTGATCAGTTTATGCGCACAATCTTCATGCATGCTTGTTTGTACCCGCAGAAATATGCAGTAGATGATGACAAGCCACCAACATCATTGAAATATACCGACGAGGAACTAAAGTCAGAGTCGATCACGAGGGGTTCAAGTACAGACCTAAAATCCTCCAACACAACAGGATCAGCAGATGCCGTCGTGCCCGACAAGCTGAACACTGACATTATCTCAGTTGGCCGTCATGACGACGATGTTAGATCAGTAACTGGCAATCATGTGGAGGCACCGGCATTCAAATTGGCCAAACGTCTGTCCTTTAAATGGACAAGTGGAACTGGACCTCGTATTGGGTGTGTTAGAGAATACCCTCCACAGCTTCAGCTTCAGGCGCTTGAACATGTCAATCTGTCGCCTAGGACCACACCAGGACACTTTCCTAGCACTAGTGTCCCCATCCCTTCGCCAAGACCTTCTCCAAAAATCCATCTTTCACCAACGCTTGCATATATGGGATCACTTCCTATATAGCCCAAGGCTACGTATATATAACGTGTTTCTAATAAGGGAAATTATTAGCTAGAATATTATTCATGATCAGCACAAAAGGGTACGGTGATTGTTTATAATTAATTAAGGGTATGTTGGGTTTGATTATGAGGTTCATGGAAAGTGGCGTTTGTAGGACCCTGTGTACGTGTTTCTGTTGCCCTTGGTATACATGAACCTCGTCTTTTAAGCTTGCTGGGTGACTTTCCTAACAAGATAATTTGTTTCTTTCTTGATCTTATATATATTTCGAATGTTTCTTTCCTTTGTAATTCAAATAATATAAATGGTTCTTTCATTTATAATTTGGACATGATCTCTGATCTCTCACTGCCGCATTTCTTAACGAGCAATGCTACCTGTCAACAAAGTTGACATTCATGACAGCAACTTTAGAATTTCATTTGCTTAAATGCTAACAACTTATATCATGATATTGAGTTAGACATTGATTAAAGAGATTTTGCATTCATACTTATGATCATTTGAATTCTATGGGCATATACAACAAAACAACGCGGTATGATAATATTCAAAAGAAAGGCAGGCAGGCCGCCTTGATACTTTTGAGGGTCACATCCGGTGATCATGATTTGCCATGTAAATCCATATATTATAGCTAGAATTAATTAATGTGACTAACTACTACTTCTTTCAATTCACTCCATCGTGAGAGCTAATTACAGCCTTAATTATAACCGTTCGGGATTCTATATAATTTGTTCCCATTATCAGGGAATATTGATCATGAGGAGATCATATATATCTGTGTACGTATGTGCATGGAAATTAGTAATTAAATAGAAGAAATGATATTTGCAGTACTCATAATGTCCACAAATACCGTATTCTTTTTGAAAAAAATAAATAAATATGAGACCTACGTGAAAATATTATTTTTTTAAAAATAGCAATTAACGCATGCTACAAACAGTCATGAATTATACAAGTGTCACGCACTTTTTTAAAAAAAGTTTACACATTATGAATAAAAAATGATATTTACAATCGTGAAATATGTAACTACCTCGTAATCTTTTTAAAAAAATTTGAATAATACGAAATCTATATATTAAAAATTATTTTTTTAATAATAAACTCAATTCTTTCTCAAAATAACTATACAACATTTACGTATTTCAAGAATATATACAGCATTACTCTTTAATATATACACACCTACCTATCTTTAATTCCTTGTCTGATCTAGAATTAGGTGATTACGGAAAGTACTGCACGTAGGGCGGACTTGGTTTACGGATAAAAGTTTTGGACGAAAAACAACATATCATCATCATCATTTCTATTAATTTATTAAATGCTGCATATATATATAATATATATAAAAAATTATTCTCATCAATTACTATTAATCACCTCATACCTCACATCTTATCTATAAAAAATATTTAATTCATATTCTATAAAAAATACTCACACACCCTATATAAAAGATATAGATATGAAATGTGACAGTAAATAGTAATTAATATTTAATAAATCTCATAATATATATATATATATATACGTTGATTATATTTGAGCATGTTAATTAATTCATGAATCCATTATTATTATACGTTAGACTCATGATCTCCCCTTAATTTTGCTGATTGATCTTGTAATCGGAGAATTATTATTCTGGACAAAGCGTCGCCTAAAAATCGAACGATAAACTTAAATTTAATAGTAAGTCAAAATGTCAAGGAAAAAATATATAATGGTTGCAAGCAGAATGCATCATGCATACTTGTCCTGATCAGCAAGATGCCAGCCAAAGGGAGTTAATCAGGTATTTTTGCATCACAAAATTAATACCACTAATTCTTACTATATACCTACCATTTATTATTATTATTATTATTATATGTACTAATTAACATTTTAAAAAATAATATTTGTAATCGTTGAGTACACAAGTACTACACATTTTTTTTGAAAAAAAATGAGTAAATAAATACGATACCTACATTAAATATTTTATGGTGAACTCTATTATTTTTCAAAATGACTAAGCGATATTTGCGTACTCTACGACTGTATGTAGCATTACTCGTGCAAATAAATATTTATTTAGCGAGATCTGTTACATATAATCACTTTTACGTACTTCTTACACATTTCACTGATATGATTGGCCAAATCAATTATTTTATATTAAAATTAAATAACTTAATCAACCAGATTAATAGTGCTCAAAGAGCATATAAAAGTGACTGCACGTGAAATTTTTGTTATTTAGCATGCAATTATAACCAAATTTAAAGATAGATAGATTAATCCCAAAATCTATTACTTATCTCATAATTTTAAAAATCTAGAAGCATTTCATTTAGAAAAATATTATTTAAAGATTTTTACACTACACAACATTCGCGTGACATAATTTTATTTTTACTTAACTATCATTCACTTTAAGTAGAATGGTACAATAATAATTATAGACTAATTGTAAGTTTATGGTAATCTCCAAACTAACAAAAAGGAAATGAAATTAGAGAAGAAAAAAAGAAAGTAATGTATCCATCCAGTCACCAGTGGACCCAACCAAACCTGCATTTTGAAGGTTCCAACGGCTAAAACAAAAGGTTTAAAAATATAACGTTATGATTATGGCTTAATCAGCTTATTTTATTTTCGCGAGATAATGAATTAGAATTAAAGTTAAAAAATTGAATAAAATATTATTAAAATATATTTTTTTAATATTATTTTTATTTTAAAATTTTAAAAAATTTGATTTTTTTTTTATTTTAGATAAAAATTAAAAAAAATTATAATAATAAAAGGAACTGAATTAAGAAAGAGTTATAAAATGCTAAAGAGGAGCGGCCTCTTTCATAAATTATTCTTTTAAAAACCAAAAAAGTCGTCTTCTTCATCTTCTACAGTTCTACTACTATCCGTTACGGTATTTCTTACTTTTTCTTCTCAAACAATTTCAAATTTCAAACTCTCTACCATTAATTCTTAAGGCGGAGCTCTTTCTCCCTAAACCCACAACCCAAACCTCTCTCTCTCTCTCTCGTCTTGCAGGAGATCAAATTCTTACTTCCCCCAAACATTTCTGGGAAACACTTTGTTGCTATCTAACGCACATCCGTTCTGTTTTCTCAAATGGGTGCCTCAGTAAAATGGATAAAATCACTAATCGCTTCAAAGAAGCCCAACACAACCACCAACTACGTGAGCCGAAACATCTCCAACCACACCTCGCACTTTTTTGTTTCTGCTTCTCATGTTTCCTTTGTTTTCATTGTTTCCCTTAATGTTGTTTTCGTTGTTTTGTTTCTTTAGGAAAAGGCCGGGGATAAGACCAAGAAGAAATGGAGGCTATGGAGGAGTTCGTCAGAGGGCATGAAGAGAGGCCACGCGGTGGCATCCCAGGCGTCCGATTCTTCCTCTCATTCTTTCAGCGCTGCAATTGCTACTCTGGTGAGAGCTCCGCCCAAAGATTTCATGGTGATCAGGCGAGAACGGGCTGCCATTCAGATCCAAACCGTGTTTCGGGGATTCTTGGTAAATGCCTGCTATTTTCTTGTCTTGAAGATTCTTTAGCTTACTCAGACCACGTAAAGAAAAAAACAAAACATAAACAAAAAACAAAATAGAGTCTGTGGTTTCATATATATTTACTTGGTTCTTGGTTCTCGAAAGCAACGTTTAAAGTTGTAGATCGTAAATTTAAGGTCTTTATGGTTTTATTTGTTTGAATCTTAGTTAAGTAATTAGTATCTGAGGCTCTGAGCTCAAAAGCCTCAGAAACACAAAATTTCAGAACCAGCTTTTCGTACTCTTATATCATACATTGAACTCTGTCTCCGGTAAATTGGTCTCTTTTTTTCTATTTTCATTACTCTTAGCTACTGATGTAGTTCCTAAAGCTAAAGATTTCGAACGCTGATGTTTTTTAAGCCACTTTGATTTTTAGTTTTGTGTTGTTCATGGATAAACTTGAGCTGAAACAGCCTCAAAAACCTCCAAATTATATCACAGATGGATAATTCCTTCAACTTAGTTTTCTATGAGATATATCCTTAAGCCAAATATTGTAAAGTTCAATACTCTTTCACAAGTTTTCAAAACTCTGTTCGTTAAAGACAAGTTTTATGTCTCCTATCTATAACTTGGGTAAAGATCCAGATTTCAGTAAAACAATACATGAATATGGAAAATGCTCTCGTGTGTCTGTCAGCGAGAGAACATGCCTTTATTTATATTTGTCCATAAAACAGAGTGTACAAGTATGGAAACAATCTGTCCTAGAGTAATAAATTCACAACGGCTAATTTACATCAGAGTAATATATCAGAGTAATATATTGAGGCATTACACAAGGAAAGCTTCCTAACTGGTATTGCAGATCCCGTAAGACTTGATGCAAATTGATTCAGTCAACATTAGTGCAGATTGCGCAGAGTATGGTGCAGATTGATTTAGTCTTTGCTGTCAACATGATTCTCGGCTATTTCCTTTACACTGTCAACATGATTCTCGGCTATTTCCTTTACACTGTCAACGTGATTCTCGGCTATTTCCTTTACATTCAGGGACTACGGCATCTAAGTTTATGTGCTTATCTATAGAATTGAGCTCATGTAACTTAAGAATTCAAAATCAATTCATCTTACCTGGCAAGAACTTTGAATTACATTGTCGGGAAGTGGAATTGAGTTAATCGTACTAGAAGTTCTCTGTAGTTTTTAATAAGGTTGAGTTTTTTTGATCCACATCATTTTTTTAACTAAGTACTAAGTAGTAATACTCTTAGCAATGCACAGGGTCAACGTGTTCTTTCTTGAAGTGTTTTTTCTTTTTCTTTTGTTTGCTTTGTTACTCTTTAGGAAAATTGTAGACTTTCACCGGTCGGTGATGAAAGCTAATAGAGATAAAACAATTTGAGTTTGTTTTAAAATTATCTGTTGCACCTGAAACAATGTGATCATCTTCAAACATAGGTAAAATGATAATGTTTTTGCTAATGGAGTTAGGTATTTATTTCACTCTTCAAAACAAAAGAAGAGGACATCCATATCTGAGTTACTCTATCCTCAATTTCCTCTGTAGTCTAGGCAGCCAAGCGTAGACTCAGATTATTAGTCCATCAGCAAGTATCAACCCTGTGGGAAGTTTCACTTTGGAAACTGCCTCGGCAATTTTTTTTTGCGAGCCGGGGTGTCTTCGCCAATGTTTTCTTCCTTTTCTTGTTTTTGTTTTTGCCATATTCCTTAAAAAGAATGCAGTGACGTGCTCTAATATTCATCTTTTATGCTTATGAATTACTGTTTATGCATTTCTATTCAGTGTTCTTAATGACATGTTGCAGGCAAGACAAGCTTTGAGGGCATTGAAAGCAGTGGTGAGGCTTCAAGCTATATTCCGTGGTCGGCAAGTTCGGAAACAAGCTGCTGTTACACTGAGTTGCATGCAAGCTCTTGTTCGAGTTCAAGCTCGTATAAGGGCACAGTGTGTGAGGGTGTCCCCAGAAGGGCTAGCTGTGCCCCTTGCTGATCCTGTGAAGCAAGCAGAGGTATTAATGTCAAAACATCTTCACATCTCAACATTTTATGTATTCCCAAGGGTGGGTCTGAAGGGCCTTGCCTTGGTGAGATTCCATGTCATCAAATAAATAATGAAAATACCATTTAATGTATATGCAATGCTAACTCTGTCATCAATGTTGTTTTTTCTGATAATTCTCAGCAAGGATGGTGTGCTAGTCCAGGAACCATTGATGAAGTTAGAGCAAAGCTGCAAATGAGGCAAGAAGGTGCTGTGAAGAGGGGGAGAGCAATTGCATACGCGCGCTCTCAACAGGTATGAAATTGAGAGGACCCAATAGACAGTTTTTCCTTTAGTAAGATAGTCAGCGGACTGGATATATGGCCTAGTTAAAGCTGCCTGAATATATGCAGATAAGTTGGGATTTACACTTCATTTGTTTCAGTATGTTGAACAGATTATCTTTAGTATGTTGAATTTCTTGTTTTCAGCAATCAAGATTGACTGCAACTCCAAATTCAATAAGCAGCAAACCAGTGACTTCTCTCAAGCATCATAGACTTGATAAGAACAACTCGGGATGGTGCTGGATAGAAAGCTGGATGGCAGCCAAACCCTGGGAAAGCAGATTGATGGAAGAAAATCATACTGACCCCCCAGAAAAGACTCCATTGTCTAGGAAAAGCCAAGATCAACTTCTCAATTTTCATTCCTATTCTCCAGATCATGATTCAGTGAAAGCCATAAGGTACAATGGCACAACCCGGATTTCAGCTAAACCACTTGCAGCTGGTCAAATTAGTTCCTCATCTTCTGCCCCAAGTTCTGAATCTCTTTATGATGAGAGCTGTGCATCAACTTCATCTGCGTCTGCATCTCCAACTCTAGCATCTAGTAACACTCTCGTGATGGAAACGCTTGAAGAAAGGAATATCCACGCACCTAGCTACATGTATCTCACAGAGTCAACTAAAGCTAAGCAGAGAGCTTACAAATATCTTTCTCACAGCATGCAGAGGCATTTTATGGAGGATTTTATGTTCCATAGTAAACCAATGGTAGTTTCTAATGGAGATACAAGGAGCAGTGCGGGTTCTAATTGTTCAGTTAATTTGAGCAGAGATGTGTACCCTACTTCAATGCAAAATAATCCATTAGGTACACATGGGCGGGTAAGATATCAGCAATACTAATTAAGACTTGTTGTCATAGGGACTAAGAGAGGCTTAGCCAAACTTCAATGTCCAAGCTCCTTGAGTTCAACAGCTTGTTGCGCCATATGATTCTGAAGCTAGCTGTTCAAGTACTAAGAGACACATCAATGGACCAGATTTACCCAACAATCTAAAGGGGAACTGGTTTGTATATGAACACCGGAAGTAGATCAGATACTATGAGCAACTGTGTTCATAGAATTGAAGCACGCCCCTATAGTATTTTCGAATTTTTCTCCGTAAAGATTGAATGACATTGTCTTGTCTAGGACTTCACATACAAGGTTTGTTTGTTTGTTTGTTGTATGTAAAATGTGGCGTGTATATAAATGATGCTAGCTAATTGAGATGTATGCATTCGAATGAACAAATAGAAATTTCAGGGGAAATAGCACTTGTATGGATGTTGCTACTTAGAGTATGGATATTAGAGTGACTGCGTTCGTGGAATTTGTCATGGCTATGAATCTTCAGAATATAGTCTCTGTTAGCTGGTTTTAATGAATATTAAAGAGTGCTGCAGTCTTGAGCTTGAAGTTGTTCTAGATTTATTATGGTTACTCTGGCCTTTGTTTTGGAAAATGCTGCTTCAAATGGGCTTTCCCCCCTACATCCATGCTTGAGTTGGGCTTCGAGGCTCAAGTTGTACGTTTATTAAAAGATACCGATAAACAGGAAAACCAAACCAAGAAGATTATGGCAAGAGACATTGGATTCTCGCTTTTGAATTATAGTAATATCCATTGCTCACACTCTTATATTCAAACGAAAACAAGATATATTCAAGGACGAGGAAGTAGTTGGTGGTAAGAAATGGCACAAATATCAAAGAAGTATTGGGTTATGATATTTAATCCAAGTATTTCCCAGATATTATTATATGACAGCAAACAGATCAATTAGTAATTACAATAGAGGTTTGATTTTTCCCCCAATTTCAGAACATGATCACCCAGAAATCAACAAAGTAAACAAATCTCGATCCATATGGAATAAGTAGACTGACTAATGTTGTTCTTTCTAACAATTAGCAATTAATTAAACCTCTATCTGGCCGTGGCTGTAAGTTTTTCTAGCTAGCTAGCTAGCTAACTCTACCATAATATTAATATGTATGGTATTTAATTGGCAATTAGGACGACGTACGGATGAATGAATAACATATATAATATTCCCAGTACCCCACAAAAAGATATACTCTTATCGACCAGTCTCCCGCTATCAATGGAATAAATTAACTTTGAGTTCTTGCTCTGGAATTTGCTCCGAAACTCGGTTGAAATTTGAAAAAAGAGATGTTAACGCTCAAATTTTGATGCAGATATGATGATTGTGTGTGAAGTTATTTCAGGAGCAGTACTTCAATGTTTGAGATTAGAATCAAACCTTTTCAATCATGCAAGGAGCGCAAGGATCAATGTTTTGTGAAACATTCTTAACCCCACTTAAGAAACAAAATTGAGTGGCGTCCAATAACAACTAACAAGGGTTCCTCAAATAGACTGGAATTTGAGATGGGGTTGGAGGAGATGATATGCAGCATCTTAAAGGGTCCCAGCAGCATTCATTAACTATAGCTGAAAGGACCACTTATGTCAACATCATCGTCCTTTACTATTGTGCGAATCACTTAATCATTCCATCTTTAAGAAACCAGAAGAGAAAATCGACCAGAAAATAATAACACTTGGGAAAATATGTATCTTCAAATGTAGACAACAGTAAAGTGAACTGGTGTTTCATTTGTCGGTTTCAAAAATGAGAGACACATGCAGATACATACACACATGATAAACCCACACAGTGATAGACGTTTGAGACGATCGATCATGCAGATTAATATTTGCAGATCAGTTAAAGTTTGACTTTTTATCTACGCGGCAAGATAGATATATGCCCCACGTACGTACTCGTGATAGGACATCATGATGATCAAAGACTACTCAAGCAGCCTTACACGTGGGGTGGCGGGAGGAGTATTGTATATTGCAGCACCAACAAAGGCAAGAGATCAGGATGTATGCCACCAAAAGCAGTAAAAATAAAATAAAATAAAAATAATAAAAATTGTTGGATGTGAATGTTGATGGGGGATCCTCATGAAGTGAATGAAAGAAAAAGGAAAACGGGATGATGCTTTCTTCAACTTAGAGTAAATATGTAAACTTTCTTTCATTGGGGGGTTGCCATGAAGATAAGGAAGGCAGTGTGGGGTCCTATTTCCAGGATGATATATGCCTATTTCCTTCATGTATATTGCTTTTTTATTTCTTAATTTGTGGGTCACACATGAATTTAATTAATTAGTACTTTTGTTTGCGCGTGGCTTTATTTGAGTAAATAAGTTTCATGTTTTTCTACTTTTTCTTCGTTCCCATTATTTGAATTTGGACCAATATTTGAATTTGTTCTCTTAATATATATAAATATCAATTGATCACTGTGAATTATAATGATCGATTCATGCATGAATAACTCAATTATTTGTTTATTTTGATGATCTCCTATTTAGTTGTGTCATTCAATTAAAAGATCAGGTTTTATTGTAGTGCTTGGTCAACTTGAAAAGAGAATTAACATGCAGTCCATTTTTTTTTTTTTCCTCGCTGATGTGAATGACATGCACTGATCATCATATACAAGCTTTGCGAGTTAGGTAGAAGAATCTTGTTACTTTTCATGTGCAAGCTAGCACTCTTACCCAAAACAATTTTTTTTTTTTTTTTAAAAAAAAAAAAGTTCCTGTAAGCATATATGCAGTACAGATCATCTTATATGTAACTTAGTTATAAGCATTAATCCTCGAGTCATTATACAATTATAAATAAACCTGGCCTTTAAAATAGTACTTAAAGTTTGAAGATCATGAGTTTAAGTGTGACCACGAGGCGTATCATGTCTAAATTTATTCAAAAATTTTATGTACAGTCATTTTTATGTATTTTTTGAGTACTCTACTAATGTGATTAGTTGTGTCACTTCTTTTTAATATAAAATAAGTGATTTGACCAATCACATCAATAAAATGCATAAAAAATATGTAAAAATAAATAAAAATTACATCAATTTTATTTACCAAGGAAGAACAAAGCAGCTGAGGGTAGAGGAAACAAAATTCAAAAAGAAAGAGAGAAAGAAAGGGACCCTTGAAAAATTCATGACTGAAAATGACTCATACCAAAATCAATCGTCTTCGAGAAAAGACAAATATATAAAATAACATGGCTATTCTATAATGTACTTATTTTGATTCCACATTAATGAGTTGGGTCGGGAGGGGTGAAAAAGAAAACAAAAATCGCATGCATCTTTTCATGTCCTTTGATCGCTCAACAAATAAAGCAAAAGAGACACTGGTGCCATTAATTGTTGCATGTGCAACAATAAATCAGGAATCTTGTTTGGTTCTATTTCTTCCATCATAAGCATTCCAAACTCTTACTTTTTCTTTCAGAAGCAACAAATAAGATGAAGTCATAGATTCTTGGCTGCAGCCCTGTTCCATCTTCCACCACAAGATCAAATTAAAGCAGCATTGCTTTAATTAGCTACATCATGCTTATTTCAATTTGAAACTGATTTTGCTAGCTGGAGACTATAATTCTATGATCTATCAATCACAACTCTCTCTCTCTCTCTCTCTCTCTCATGATTCCAGTTTGGAACATTAATTAATGATACGGCCTGTCCTGCGATTGATCACATGAAAAAAAAATGATATTTATAATTTTAGAATATATATATATATAAATCTTGTCTATTTGTTTTTGGAAAAAATGATAAATTTGAAACTCACTCACAGAAAAATATTATATTTTAGTAATGAATCCCATTTTTTTTTAAAAAAAAAAATTACGTAAAAATTACATGTTCTAAAAAGTATTTAAAATTATATTTGATATTACTCGTCGATGAGATATATGATCTCATAAAGTGAATGTAATAGTGATCATCTTATCAAGTCTGGCTAATGGCTAGCTAGGATCGATCAACTTCAGCTAGATAGCAATAGTTATAAGATCTATAGATCCGTCGTCGATGAAGCTTTCGAATTTATTAATTAATTAGCATATAATTATAAGATGCATGCAGCTAGGTAGCTAGCTAGCATGCATGATTGCAGAAAAGAATCCTACTTTTGATTATCGTAAATATTCACCAACCACAAGATCGATCGAGCGAGCAGCCAATCAACTCGGAGATTAGACAAAAAACAAAATTAATTAGAGTGCTAAGTTCAAGGGGAACCTTCAACAGAATGTGAAGGCATACTTTTTCGGGATTCTTTTCATCGTTTTAAATTATTATACGTAGGTCCATGCATAAACAGAATAGCAGCTTTGCTCTAAATTTCTAAATATTCTCCCCCCCTGTCCCCTCATTGATTACTACCTTTTGATTGACTGCTTTAATTTATAAAAGTCTATATATATAATATAATATATAAAATGCTGTGGCCAAACATGTTTAAAATGCCCTTAATTAGCTAGTAATTAATTAATTAATTAATTAGGGATTGTGATTATCATGATTAATTAAAATCTCTTTTAGAAAATTATAATACTTTGAAAACAGTACAAATGATTCTTTAATTGACCCAATTAGACCCACAAATTCTTGATTGCTATCAACGTACAGTACTGTGTCAAAGAAAACAAAAAAAAAAAAAAAAGAGACTTTCATGATCAATTACAATTACAAATTCTTAATTGTAATTGATCGATCATAGACTTTCATGATCTTGAATCCTTGATCATCATGTATTGACTCATTCGTACTCATGAACTATATATAAAACTAGCGTGCTTTTTAATTAAGAAGCCATATAAAATAAAGATTAAAAAAATAAAAATAAAAATTAAGGTTCCAATATGCAGATATTTGTGGTTAAAAACGACGGTCGTCCATTTGTAGTAGCTAGGTTTTAAGATATATAGCTGTCGTCGCGATAGCTTGCTAATTCAATTGTTGACAAATATAATAAGCCGTTGGTTGGTTTCGACCTCTCCACATGAGGTGACTAGCTAGCTAAAGGCTTGGCTTGTGTTATGTACTAGATCGAGTGTACATGCTGATAACATAAACAATGAATAATTAATGCATGTTGTCCTTTCTACACCGTTTTGATTCTCTCTGCCCTTTGTCAGGTAACTTTATCTATTTGTCTCATAAATAAAAGGATGTCTCGAATAAAGTTTTGATATTCATGATGTTCACATTAATCCCTTTATAATAAAATAATACAAACCTTTATTTCTTCCTGTAATTATTATTTATGATACCTTTAGAAGAAAAAAAAAAAATTATTAACATCGTCTCCTCAAGTTCTTACTCAAATTTAAAGTGTACCCTATAATATAAAGTGTACCCTACAATATAATTCTTTTGGATTTAGGAGATGCTTGAAAATTTTATCAAATCCCATGGTACATTTTCCATGAAAACTCTTACAAGTTCATATAATTGGCTAATAAGTAAATTCTTTATGATCCATCTCTTTTCTTCTTATTTTCATAAAGGGTGATTTTTAAGGAAAAAAAAAAACTTACTTAATCATTAAGTAAAAAAAAAAAAAAAATTTTAAAAAATCCAACAAGAGCTACCAACGGGAAGAGCAACAACGTTTTCCTTTCATAAATTACCTTAAGTGCAAGTAGGCTAGTTTTACATTAAATAATTCAAAGTTGGTCTTCTCAATAATCATTACGATCGAGCGAGTAAAAAAGATGGTTCCTCCACCATTGAACAAAACCTTTACACTCTATTAAAAAAAAAAAAAAAAAAAATTGGGGGTTAGATGGTAGTAGTACTAGTAGTACTACAATCACATGACCATAATATATCATTGTCACTTTCATGATCTCTATTATCAATATTCTTCTTGCATGTTGTCAGGATCACTACTACAGTCTACTAACAATTATTTGCTTCCAAAGTAATCAAGTAGTTGTAGATCAGTACGTATCAAAAATATAAACGACAGTACTTAAATGTTGCTTGGTAGAGATGTCTCCTTTTTCCCATATAAAATATAGCTAGCCTAGCTCTATTATATATATATATATATATATATATATATATATGCATGTATGTAATTATATAGACTTAAAAGAATATATTCATTTCCTCCACAATCATGATCATCGATCATGTCATCCTAGCTAGTTTTTTGGCATCTTCTCCAACATCCTCGTGATCATCATGCATCAAGACATCCGGACTTAGGAAACTTAGAATAATACCCAAATGAGCATTATTATGATATCATTGACTATTAAATTGATATGTAGATTAAAATAATAATTATGATAAAGTGGTAATCTTTATTAATTGTTTTAAACCTAAGTTAATTTGTTTCTTCATAATTTAGAACATGAGATTAGGGCTACAACCCGACCAAACCGGTTTGTGTTTAGGAGCGACCCGACCCAATTAACCTAGTGCACAGTCGAGCTAAACCGTCCTGACCCGAGTTTGATGAGTGAAAGAAATCATTTATTCTCAAGAAAGCGAGATTGAGATGTGGGCGTCGATTTAGCCATGGAGAAAGAGAATGCTGAACTACAGCACTTGACGTAGGATCGTTTTGGCACTAGCAATGTGGCTTTCGTCGTTGATTACTCATTCAGAGAAGCTGGCCTTTGTGTAGCATAGGACGATTGGACAGGACAAAGAACTCTCTCTCTCTCTCTCTCTCTCTCTCTCTCTTAAACCCAGAGAAAATTAGAAATGGATGCCGAGTATCATGCTTGCTTGATTTCCAACATTTCATGGCCAAAAGAACTCGTTTTCTTGTCGTTACACATCCAACTGGCGATCCATTCTTTCTCTAGAAGAATGTGGCGCCGACACAACTCCAGATTGAGGCCATCATGGTTGGTACTTAGGGTTTCCCTCATGGGCTGGTTGGGTTTAGTCACGATTCCATGACTAGTATTGTCTCTCCCACAATAGCCTCCACAGCCAGTTTAGCTGTTGCACTCTCTTAGTCAGTTCAGATGGAGAGTTCTGGATGGATGGGATCATATGATGGTGGAAATAGTACTAGATGGCCAAGGCAATGGGGCTTTCATCATCATCGATTGATTACTCATTCAAAGCTCCCCACGGTTGATGTAAGCATGCTCTGCTTTTCTTCTTCAATCTACTGCAAGGTTTTAACGATAGAGAGAAATGGGGAGGGATGGAAGCTAGGGTTTGAGAGTAGTCAGTTTCAGCGGATTCGACCTGCAAGTTATTCAAACCGCTTTTACGGGTCGGGTCGGGTCGGGTCGGGTCGGGTCGGGTCGGGTCAAATCGAATCGAATCTCACGGACGGATCGGATCGCATAGTTTTCTGCACAGGCCTACATGAGATCACCTCGATTGGTTTAATTCCTTATCTTTAATTAATTTGATTTTTTAAAAAAGAAAAATATATTAAGGAATTCAAATATACAAGTATGATCAGGATCTTCATCTTCACCATCTAGATAGTAGCATATTATATATAAATGCTTGATTAGCGGGCGAGCGGTGCCCACCGACAGCATAGCTAGCATGCATGCAGCTGTTGGCTTCTTTTTTAAGATTCTATAGCTAGCAGACAAGGAATTAATTTCAGTCAATGGCAATATATATAAATATATATTTATATATTTTTTTAACTTTATTTTTCAAAACAATGCAATAAGGAATGAATTATATGTAATTTCCGTCAACAACATTACCAAATTCCATTTTTTTCTTCTCTAGAAACATTATTAATATTGTTTAGTGCACCGACGTAGGATTAATGTCATCCTCGTCGTGACGGCCAGACGTTGCAACTAATTAACGTCTGATCTTTTAAAGATGTAATCAAATTAATTAATTGCATGTCTCTCCACCACCAAATCATGTATATATATTTTTTTCCTGTTAACTGTTTATATATATATTAACAAGCTGTTCGAAATAGTTCTAACTAAGGAGGAAGGCCAGGAGAGAGAGAGAGAGAAGCATGCATGCATGCATGCATAAACAGATAAACTTTCCTAAAATCTTTTCTCAAGCTTTTTGCATATCATAGCTCCGATCGAATCAAATGGTCAAATTGACGTCAGTTAATGATGAGTATAAGCAAGGGTAAGATGATAATAATTACATATAGGAAGAAAGTAAAGAAGAGGACAGGTAATTACATATAGGAAGAAAGTAAAGAAGAGGACAGGTTAATTGGGATTAGTTTCATATTAATTATATTCATTTGTAATTAGTTTTTATTAAAAGGGAAGATGCTAAAAGTGGAAGATTAGGTTCTACCTTCTCCGACAGCTATTATTGACTAACATTTAGGGACTGCCGCCATGCACTTGTCCTGTTGTATGTAGAAGTTCATGTACGTGTAACTAATTATATATTGGTCATGAAACAGTACTAGGCCTTAATTTTAATATATATATATATATATTAACACATTAAATCGTCAAATAAACATGCATGGCAAAGATCAGATACGATTAATATTAAACTGTTAATTTATTTATTTCCTTTCGAAATTAGAGAAGATCATAAATATCTTTTTACGCATGGATCGATCGAGTAGCTCAACAATATCTTAATTATTCATGAGGAGAATCCGATCCATAGAAACAAAAACAAATATATATTGTAAAAATATAAACTAAATAATAAAATCTACATCTTTCTATCAATTTAAACTTTTAAAATAAATGATGATTTGACATGTAAATGAGAATGTTAAGATATAAAATAAATAATAAAATTTATATCTTCTCATCAGTTTAAATTTTTAAGACAAGTATAGATAGACAATTTATCCAAAAAAAAATATACAATATATTATATATACTAAGTAATTGACATTGCGGAGTTGAATGCCAGTTGTCAAATCGATCGACGTATCAACGACCTTAACCTAAAAAAAAAAAACTGATTTAGTTTAATGACACCGATTTAATTTACAAGTAAACGACAAGGGTTTGATGATCAATTTCTTCCTGTTTAATTTGTTTCCCCTTAAATTAGTACTTTGATGTAATCATTGATCCCTATGATTAGCTAGGTTACCTAATTAGCATGCACAAAATTTATATAATTACTTTCATGATCATCCTATAATATTATATATATATATATATATATATATATAAACGTAGTAGTACTCCAAGATCATGTATAGGCTGATGATCAATGAAGGTGAGGCGTCCTGATCTCGATAACATTTTCATGATTCAAAAACTCATGTTTGTTTGATCGAGAATCTCAGATATGTCCAAATTAGTGGCCGTACCCTTCAAATTACACATCTGGACCCACTTCACTGCATGTACGTGTAACACGGGTCCTAGCTAGCTCAAAGCCTGTACTCCGATGGTCCGACGTTGCTGCTCAGGAAACGAAGAAAGGATCGATATATATATATATATGTATGTCCATTATAAGCAGTACAGCTCTTAAAGGAACACTGCAAGTTTTTAGCACTTTGCTACAAATTAACCCTAACTGGGCCACAATGGTACCGCTCCACCATTAAATTCACAGCCTGATCAGTGTACTCCCGTCATCTCCATACTACCCATTTCTCTGTTCTCTCTCAAATAAAAAGAATAAAAATAAAAAAAGTCTCCTGGCTAGCTAGGGCTAGAGCTAGATCAGCGAGATGCCTTTCTCTGTTTTCCTTTTTCTCTCTATATTTCATGATCTAGTTTTTATTAAATACTGATTCCCCCGTTCGTTATTGATCTGCTATTGGCACACCAATATCGATCACTGCTTTGCGAGAAGAGAGAGAGAGAGAGAGGATGGGACATCACTCATGCTGCAACAAGCAGAAGGTGAAAAGAGGGCTATGGTCACCGGAAGAAGATGAGAAACTCATCAATTACATTTCGACCTATGGCCATGGTTGCTGGAGTTCTGTCCCCAAACATGCCGGTAGAAATCTCACCTGCTGCTGATATCTCTCCCTCTCTCTAAAATGATCATCATTTCAGTTAATACGTACGCTAGATTGCAGGTTAAATATTTTCTTTGTTTTTTTTCCATTTTTTCTCGTTTGGATTTGCGATGCAGGTCTGCAAAGATGTGGGAAGAGCTGCAGATTAAGATGGATAAATTATCTCAGACCAGACTTAAAACGAGGGAGCTTCTCTCCTGAAGAAGCAGCACTCATAATCGAACTCCATAGCATTCTAGGAAATAGGTACGCTTCATCTTCTTCGATCCTCATCTCCTTTTCTTCTTTTCGTCAATATCCTAAGCATAGATATTGCGGTTATATATAACGCTTTTCGGTATATATGCAAGAGTGACAATTTTTTATTTCGGACAGGTGGGCTCAGATAGCCAAGCACCTACCAGGAAGAACAGACAATGAGGTTAAGAATTTCTGGAATTCAAGCATAAAGAAGAAGCTCATCTCTCAAGAGCTCGCTCCTGCTGTAGCCAACTTTCCTGCTGATATCTGCTATCATGGAAACTCTGAAGAAGGTTTCTTCTCTTTAAATGCAAACCCTAACTGGATCCTCAGCTCTCAACAAGACCAGCTATACCTTCCCAATCCAAACCCAGCGTTACAAGTCTTTGATCATGGTGATCTTAAATTAGAGAACACCGAATTCGGTGCCAACTTGGTTCATTTTCCTCCCGGCCTGGTGCCTCCACCATCCATTTCTGCTTCTAATGACCCCATGATATGGTCATTAGACTATCAATCCCAACAGCTTGACCTCAGTCAAGAGCATCAAAGTTTCAGCATAGGATCAGCAACCAGCAGACATTATCTTGGCGAAAAAGTAATTATCGATCCAAGTATTATCACAGCACCGCATTATGAGAATTCATTAGTAGTGCCTCCGATGCCAAAACTTTGTGAGATCATTGATGGGAATGTTTGTAGCGTTCCATATTCATCTGCTTCGCAAGATCACGCTCTTGAACCGCTTGCTATCCCATGTTTTCCATCTTGTTCCAACTATCCGCATGATCCACACGTAGTACCCAACAATCAAATGGAGTATATGATCGATGTCATCATGCCATCATCATCTTCTTCATCGCTATCTTCCTTCTCCCCATTGTCAAGTGGCCAACTGTCACAAGCCCTAAGTTTCGTTCAAGCTGCTGGGACCCAGCTTAGATAGACATGGTACTTTATTGGAGTAATTGAGTACGGTGCATGCATGTATTGATCATTGGCATATATTTAATTGATATATAGAATGCATTGTATTTATTGAGAAAACCTAAATGTTTCTAGGTCAAGGTGAGTATTAATGCTGGTGAAGTTCCATTCACATGTGCATATGAGTATTTTTCTAGTCTGGAGTACTTCTACTACTGAACTATATATATTTGTATATCACTCAAAATTTCTATTTCTACTTTATATATATAGCAGCACCTGTTTTCATGTTCATCTTACGACTTCAATGGGTCTCTCTCTCTCTCTCTCTCTCTCTCTCTAGATCTTTCGATTCTGATCTCCCTCTCCATAAAGAGTAGCGGGTGAGGACATGATCAATAGAAGACAAATTCACAGACTCCATAGTCAACGTGTTGGAATTTTTACGCCATAAAGCCCCTAGAAAAGTGATACAGTCACAGATCGATGAGCTAGCGTAGTACTTGTGGCGGCTAACATGATTGTACGGATCATTACATAAAGCACGCGGAAAAAGAATCATTTGATCAAGGATGAAGGGTTACAGACAAAACTGTCTAATTATCAATTCTCATCAGTCATCAGATGGGCTTCATGTCTTTAAAACTATATTGGTTTCCCATGATATCCGGCTAGCGAGCAGCTTGCTCATGTGAATGTTGAGGGATTAACTGTATCCAATTACGTGTAATGATCGACAATATATTATTATAATGACATTAATATATAGTTCAATTCGTAACAAAATAAATAAATAAACTAATCCTTTTAAGAATTTGGTATATGGACGTTAAGTATATAATATATATTATATATATAAGGGTCTATTGCAAAACTTAATTTATTTTGGTCGAAAATAAATTTAAATTCTATAATATTGCAACTTAATTGATCAGCAAATCTAAATTCTAGCCAGCTTTGACTTGTTGAAAAACTATTATATATGGATGGATCAAAGTGGTGGGCTGCTTCAATTGATGTAGGTCATGTTTGGTTGCATCAAATTAAGGGATTGATATGATCCCAGCAGCTCGCTCGCTTGATCGATCGTCAGATCATTATAGAATTAATGTGGTCATGATGATCAGCTTTTTAATTAATTGACCCTCCATGCATGCACCTTTGTTACGCTGTAAGTCATCTAATTTGTAATCTATTGCGTGCATAGGGGGAGAGAGAGAGAGAGAGAGAATTTTGAAGTGCAATTATATAATATATTACATCATGATGATATCTATTAATTATTAATTAATGGCAGTACTACTTCTCCTTATATGCATGAATTAATTATGGCGTTTAGTTAGTTCTGCATGCTTTACGAGGAGCAGCAGCTAGGTCGCGCGTCAAATTAATAACTTTGTGAATCTACTCATGATCGATCAGATCAATTAATTAGTTCCACAACTTTATAAAATAATCACGTTTTGCATGCTATTTATTTATTTTTTGTTATTTTTTTCATGCAGTAAGCTGTACTATCAAAAAAACAACAACATTAACACTACCATATTCTAATTAGTTTGCAGTTTTTAGGAGTATGTATTGTGAAGTACTACTGTCTACGTACCCATGATCTGTTTTACCAGCTTCACCCCTAGAATATTGCTCGCCTCGTTTGTTTTTGTAGATAACATAAAATGATCGAGTTGAGATAAAATTAAATAATATATTTTTATTTTGACATTTAAAAAAATTAAATTATTTATTTTATTTTGTATAGAAATTTAAGATGGGATAAAATATTTTGTAGAAGCCTAATTTATAAATAGTAAGATTCCAGTCTTATGAAAATTAGTACTTATCACCTTGGCGATCCAAATATAAATTTTACGGCATGACCAGGACATCGTACGTACTACATCAACGTAATCTACGTACCTTCTCTTCTACGTACTTAGACGCACCAATATTAATTCCATTGTTTGGGGAACTCTTCTCCTTTTTTCCAACGAAAGAAAATTGTGAAATTATTAATAGAACTCCACTTTGAATAATATATATATATATGCTATCATCCCCATTATACATTCGTTTTGCTAATATTAATTTGTAACTGAGCATTTTCCTAATTAATTAATTGAATGAGTTAAATTAATATCTTCTAATTAATTACCCTATAAACAGTAAAATAAATTTTGATCAAATCACATGGTTTTCCTAATTCCCATTACTTTTCTTTTAAAATTAGATATACAAAATAATTAAAGAAAAAGATAATGCCCATTTCAGTCCCAGCTCCAGACGCCACGCATGCACATGTACAGTTACACATTGCAGACATCTTCGCCGTATTTTTTTTTTTTTTTTTTTTATCGATTAATCCGTACAGACAAAACCTGGCTTTACAAGCAACGCAAGTGAGAGCCAGACAAATTAAGGTTTCCTTTCCTTTTACTTTCACCTTTCCCGTGAACACAATCTGGGAAGCATCGCGGCACCTTCCAATCAAGCGCCCTTCGTTTAAAGTTACATCGGAGAGAGACATGCATGCATTCCTTCATCACGCTCTTGTGACAGCAAGACATCAAACCAAAATCACAAATTACAACAAAATTGAAATTTACATGCAAACAAACTACAAACTTTCGCATGACTAATTAATCTTGAGTGACAAAAAAAACAAAAAAAAAAAAAAAAACAAGGAACACATCAGAGTTCGAATCGTACTCAATGGACTTGATCTAGACCCTTCTTTCAGGTGCGCTGATCCACCACAAAATTAAGGCAAAGATTCTTTCCAATTTGCAGACTTGCAGTCTTACCAAAATATAGGACATGCTGCCAAAGGCTTGTGGCCTGATTGGCATAAACCCACAACTTCCAAAATGTTGGAGGTCTTGCATTCGAAATCCCCCCTCCCCAAATGTATAAAAAAAAAATATAGGCCAAGCTTTAGCCTTTATTTTACTCAGAAGAGACAAAAACGCTAAGCCGTAATTCTTGCCCGGCCCTTTGCTATTCTTCGAGCAATGACTCTCCTCCCACCCTTGGTTGCCTTGCTGTTCATACAAAACAAAAAAAAAGTTCCTTAGCCAACATGGAAATCCTATATGGTTTCTGTTCACAATTCTCTAAGGTAAGTAAAACACATGCCAGAAGCCAGACATGACTTAACCACAAAAAGATCACAATTCCAAACAGATTGGGCCCCGTTTGGATTGAGAAACAATCTCAACTCATCTCATCTCATCTTATCGTTACAATTTTCTCAAATTCTCAAAAAAAATATAATAAACAATTTAACTTTTTCAAATCTCGAAACAATAATAATATTAAAAAATAATATTCTAACAATATTTTATTCAACTTTCATCTCAACTAAACTCATCTTAACTCATTATTCAAACAGCACCAGAGTATAAATGAACATTAAGCTCTTGAATCAGCTGATGTAACAGTATGTAACAGAAAGCTCAATGACTTTCCAAGAAGTCCAACTATGTCCAACCGTGAATCAAACTTGGTCCACAGAATTTTCCAGTTTAAAGCTAGCTAGCACATTGTCATTTGTAACTCGAAAACATATGTATGAGTTATTCTGTTTTCTTTTTTTTTTTTTTTTTCTATTTTACACACACACACAAAGGAAGTAGAGCAGAGCAGAACAACATACCGAGCAAAGAACCCATGATTCCTCTTACGCCGGATGAGGCTAGGTTGGAAAGTCCTTTTGGGAAATAAAAGCATTGGCTCATTTGAAGAAGAAACATCTCCTGCAGAAATAAATAACTGCCAGTTATGCAGAAATCAGAAATAAAGGATGAAAATGAGGTCAATCACTAAAATTTTGAGCCAACACTGGAAAGTCCAGCCAAAGTGTTACTGGGATATGCCTTTACATAACAGATTCCATATTGCTAGAAGATATTATATCTACACGTGTTTCATCACCTCATCAGTCATGCCGTTTGCAAATTTACCCATAATATCAGCCCCCTACTGCAGTTTGATGTCTAAAAATAGTATCACCTCAACATGTGTAAAGCCTATGTGGCACCACGATTCAAATTCCGAAGCGAACCTAAATTCTCTCTCATAAAAAAAGTATACTCATTAGCTATCTGGATACACCATCAGCATGCCCATATCATTTAGAAACGCAAAAGATCTTATCGGGTTTATCTTGTTGAGAAAATACTTAATTCTGAGAGAAGATACCAGAAGCAAATGTCTGAATTACCTTAAAGGACTATCAAGTATCAACCGTTCCAAGTGTATACAAACTCTCAAGTCTACAAGCAAAATATCATGCAACAAGTAGAAGAGACCAACAGCTGTCCCCGTTTGAGTTTATTCTTGCCTGTACAGATTATGCAATCCTAGAGAGCATTTGGCAGAAGTTGGGCAAAGTCTCCTTCAACCCGCTAGTGCAAAGACTCATATAAAAGCACCAGGAGCAGCAGAAACTTAGATGCATTTGCAAATTCCAAAAAATTTCTCCTCAATCAAACGTAATGGCAGTTGAGGCTAAAGCAACTACCGTCTTCCATTTTCATTTCAGTGAGGAAAGATTGAACGATACTAAACTTCCATGCAAATTGGATTGCCTAACGCAGTTAGTTACAAAAAAAAAAAAAGTTGAGTAACCAAACAAGCTAATTATTCTCCAATCAAGTGGAATTTAGTGCTTATTCCTACCATACAAGAATGCCTATTATCTACTGGTAGAAGCTTCGCCAGAAGCAAGCAAGACGAGGTCTCCAATCAAGATTCTGCATGAGAATATATCCAATGCTATAGACAAGCTCGTTGAATATACAAATCCAAGTTATAGACAAGCTCGTTGAATATACAAATTCACCACTGATCAGTTTTTCGAATCATCAGTACCCACTAATGCCTTTCTCATTTGGTTATCTATTTGAATATTTTCAAAGCAACCAAACAGAGCATTAACAAAATCTAGTTCATCCTTGAATTTTCTCCGAAACCGAACATACACGTGCGTACTTACAAATTCAGAGAGAGAGAGAGAGAGAGAGAGTACCATCCGGCAAGAAGAACCGAAGCGAAGGGAGGCCACAGGGGTAAAGGAATCCTTCAGAGGTGATTTTTTGCAGAAATTCAGCATGGTTTTGCTGTGGCAAATGGAGGGAGGTCTGGAACTTGGAGAGTGATGGGAATAGCTTTGGACTGATATCGAGGCCTTCAGATACGATTCGGAGATTCATATTTGGGTTCTGGTGAACAAAGGGGTTGGACGATAACCGATTCAGAAGAGAAGCTCCGGTACGGACCACCATTTCTGTTTCGAAGAAGAAACGGTAATGGTTCTTCTGCTAAACCCTACAGAGAAAGACCCAAAAAGGGATGGGGATAGGGGTGGAATTTTAAATATTGAGCTGTGAGCGGTAGTGAGCTTCAGGGTCGTGTTTGGTTGCATGGGCTTCAAAATAGTTTAAATATACGTATAAATGATTAAGACCCTTCTTTTTTTTTAGACAATTAATTCATCCATCAAACAATTAACACATCTCCGCCTTAATAATATTAAAATATAATATTTTATTTAATTTTAACTCATCTCATCTAACTTACTATCTAAATAACGAGAACACAACACATTGCACAACAATATTATAAAATGAAGGTATTTTTATAAAATAATATTACTTTTATATGATGTTTTACAAAAATATCTCTCATTCAAAACATAATTATATAAAGTGTTATAAAAAAACATTGTGTAAAATGAAGGTATTTTTGTAAAATAATATTACTTTTACTTGATATTTTATAAAAAATATCCATCATTTAAAACATAATTGTGTAAAATGTTATAAAAAAAAATATTATGTTTCCTTATTGAAATTCAAAACAACTACAGATCCTTCCATCCGTTTCATACCACCGACCGATTTGTCTGTAACGGGAAGATTTTGCTTGATAAGAGAAGCATCTTTAAGGGGAAAATTAAACTGAAAAGGAATAAGAAAAACAAGCTCAAAATGCTTGCTTTCTGAAAATAAATCACTTTCTGGCAAAAACCCCAGTCAGTCAACGTGTATATTAATTTGATAGAGATTAGCAGAAAGAAAGAAAGAAACTAACCGTCCATTACAAGAAGCTAATCCAAAATTTTGCTACAGGAAAAATTACTGTCCCACCCAAAAAGGAAGAATAGAATTAAAAAAGGCAATAAACTGGCATTTCTAAAACATGCCAAAAGGAAGCATTTGCTCCACAACAGAAATAAGGGATTATAGAACTTAAATGGAGAAGAAGAGTAGTAGGTCAAAAAATAGCGATAAAAAAGGAAGCACAAATTGGAATTAATTGTTCACTTAATAATGACTAAGACTATCAGAAAGAACAGCAGACCCATACAAATTTAATAACACCAGAATTCCAAAATGTACACTAAAATCATGCTGGGTTGGTTGGTTGGGGAAGAAGCTTTTATTGCTCTCCATGAAGTGCAGCTGAGATCCAATCTAAGGCAGCTGTTTGAATGTCCATCTCAATGTGTGGAGAAAGGGGAAGAGGAGTTACTGCAATCTGTCCCAGCAAGGGGGAGACAAGAATCAGCAGCCAAGGAAACTAAAAATAATAATATAAAAAAAGACAGGCAGAAAAGTATCTAATTTTCTAGAGACATGAGCATGCAAAATGCTACCTAAACTAACACTGGGACCCTTCCAAAAAAAATTAAATTGATCCATTATACAGTAGCAAAAGATCATTTACAGCTTTCAACCGGATCTGGCAGTGGACTTTATCAGTGCGTCACATAATTGGGAGATTAAGCTCTCTAACTCATTCTATAATTACCCAAAAAAGTCCTGTAGTATTTCCTCACTGACACTGGGACCCATAATATTAAGTATGAGCCATAAAATCAAATATGAAAACAGCAACATTCAACCAATAATGATGGCATGCAGTCTGGCACTAAGCACAAGCATCATTACTTTTACCTTCACATTCTACGTAACACATAACTAGGATTTTCTATGATGGCCTTACCGAGATTTTTTCTTCCATCCCTTTCCAGTACAATCTCAATCATACAGGCAAGTGGAATCCACTCTTTCATTGGGACCCATTTGGACTTTATTACAGTTATTTGAACAGAAAGAGTAATGGAAGGAAAAAAAAAAAAAATTAGGGGTGGAACTTGTAAGGAGCTGACCACATCCAAATGATACTTGTGAAAATCTGGATTCGGTCATTTAATTTCTAAATGATCAAACGACACTAACAAGAAAAAGGTCCTAAAAATCCATATTATCTACTTACAAATCCACTTTCAAGAGCTCTGAAATCCAGATCCTCATCATTCTCTTCCTGATCCTGATCCTGATCCAGGAACTGCAAATAGAAGAATGTCCATGCCTTAGTCCATCACTTCATGAAACAACTAAATACTTTCATATGGAAGGGGTTTTCTTTTTGGGCATTTGGATCCCCTATTGCTGTACGAGTAACTGTCTCGGGCAGCATTAAATGCCCAATAAATGCTATGGGACCCACTTTATAGGTTTATCCCTCTCACTCTAGACCTTGGAGTTCGGTCAAGAACCCTGGAGGATCTCTATCCTTTTTTTTTTGGAGGAGGTGGGGTTTAATACCTGTAACCGGAAAAACTTCTTCACCCGGTTGAAATCAGATTTGCCTGCAACACCAACTGATTCAATCTCCACAACATTCTTTTTTTGTGTGGTCAAACGGCGAGCTGCACCCTGAATAGCACAAAAGAATAGAATCCAAGAATGAGCACTGAAAAATGCAGTATAATCCTTTCATTATTTTTATCATTTTTTAACAAGTAACTTCTTTAGAATTCCTACTTTGAAAAATAAATAAATAAATCAAGATTCTCAGTAAGAGCTACTGACTGCGGCAGATGCATCTCGGCCAAGCTGTGCAAGCTGAATACCAAGGCTTTGTTGATTGGACATGAAATGTCCAGCAGGATACCGGTTAGCTGAAACAGCTTGCCAGTTAGGAGTGGATCTCCACATACTTTGCCTGGCCAATTTGAAGCCCTGTCAAGAAAAATATTTCACACGTTTGTGAGGGAAAGTATATTGAATAATAAATCTTAAAACGAGTTAATATCCTAAAAGCAATGATTTATGCGAACACCACTTGGAAGTGTACAAAACACAAGCATCATAGCTCAGTTGAAAAAGTCAATCGAGGGTTTGTGCCTGTGACCAAAATTGTTGCCTCAAGCGTGAAGACATTTTTCTTTCAAAATTTTGACCCAATGAAGAAAACAGGGCTATACTAAAGTGCAATAACCATAGAACTCGAGTGAAAAACTGAAAATAATGTTATTAGTTATTATAGTTATCATGCATAAGTTTTCTGGCCAATCCTTCAAATTTTTGACAGCAAAAACTCTAAGAATAGAGGCTGGGTAACATTTTATGGTGCGCAACTGGGGTAAAGAATAGTTATATAAAATAATAAAGTATCCACATGTCTCACATCAACCAAGAATAACATGGTTCTATAAGTAAGACTCAAAACATTACCCCGATTACATTGCTACTGAAAATCGTCTGAGGCTATTTGTACATGCTTAACAGCAGATGCAAATTTCCAGATGAAGATTTCCAATGTACTGTTTTATAGCAGTATAATTTTTCAACTGCCCAATTACCTAGTACAAACTCTTTTTTCTTCTAAGAAACAATAAAGGCAATTTTTGAAGTTCAAGTTACCTTAATTTTTGAGATCACTCCACTACTATTCAGTATTTTATCATTACTTTTCACCTACTTTTCACAACTTTTTACTATTATTCACTACTATTCAATATTTTATCATTACTTTTTTACCATTTTTTCACTACTATTCACAAATCATCTGAGATCACCTTACTATCCAAATGTCGCCTAACTCACATAACACAACCAAGAACAAATCATTGGCTACCAAAAACAAGCATTTTGAAAAGATTTAAACTAGCTAGGTTTCTTACTCATTGAATCTGAGAGTCTGGAACTAAATGCATCCTTTTTTTTTATTCTCCTCAAAAGTTTTTTATACAAAATCTTGAAAAATAAATAAATACCGCATCTAATAATCACTATCAAACTCTTTTCATACCCTTACACCACATAGAACATCGCTTTCACTTCTAAAAACCCCTTCAATTAAGCACAGATTAACTTGCCAATGAAAGGAAATTTTCCTCATAAGGGTTTCAAAATACACCGTAAATACATCTATAAAATAAAAATAATGTATCTAAAAGAACTTTCAATTAGCAACATATATCCTTAACATAAAAGTTCCAAACCTTTTTTGTCAGAGGAGAAGTGGGAATCTCTATATTCAAAGAGCAGCTTTTGGGAAAAAGTCCTTTCTCAATATCCCTGATAGCTGCATTTATTAAAGGTAAACAAACAGCAACTGCATCCTTAAAATCAGTCTCTTTACTTTCATCCTTCTTCCTGCAATATATTAACACCAAAGGATTACTGATCGACATTTAAAAAATAAAAAAGCAGAGCTTCAATTCGTATATAAAAGAAATGTGAAGTCACCAGTTCAGTGATATTGACAATGATGGCACGCCACATAACATTGCCTCTCTAGCTCCGGCAACAACACCTGAGTAAAACCTGATTGAAATCTCAATTATTAAGTACCACGGGTCTTCAAATAAGGGCTAAAAATCATGACGAAAGAACTAAGAACATACATATTTAGCTTATATAACTCACGCAAAAGTAGTCAAACATAAATTTCGTATATTTACATGATTCTAAAGTTTACCCTGTTTGGTTAAAATAGGATAAAATTCAAATATAAATCATGCATGCACTAACAACTTTCATGTGATGACTACTTACAAAAAAGCAAAAACTCACATTTGATGACCACAGCTTGATCCCCGATTAATTCCACTGATCACCTGAAAATCAGATCATTTATGAGTCTTCTAAACACCAGAATCTATATATAGTCACATTTATGACATCGTGTAGATGCTAACCAGAAGAGGCTTTGACCAAGAAAATAATGCCCCCGACAATGCTAATGAGACACAGTCCACGGGAGTCCCTGATTGAAAGAATCATGATCGAGCGTATTACCATCAGTACAAGCAACGATACCACAAGACCCAGATCAAAGTTACATAATCTATCAGGCATGCATTGATAACTACAAATCGCCGAAGTTTTCCATCCATACAATGACTCTGGCTCATAGTTAAGATTGAATATCATAGAACACACATTATGATTGCCCAATTTCATAGGCATAAATAAAATCCAACACGCAAGAAATGATAAATTCATAAAACCCACGAATTATTTTAATAGTTACAGATCCAATTACATTGATTAAGAAAACCTGGGACATAGAGAAGATGAGATTTTTTGATAAGTGACAAAGAGAACAATGCATGAGAATATAATAAACTCGTACCTGAAACTTCAAAAGCCGTCGCACCATCAATCTCAGCGGAACTCACAGCAACAGTCTCTTGGAGAGTCACGGAATGACCCGACACTGATTTGTCCCTAATGGAACCGATAGTAAATTAAAAAAAAATGAACAGATAGTAAATAAACCAATAATCACAGAGAGGCGGAATTCTGATATGATTAACCTAATGGAAATAAACAATAAAAATAAATCGGCAAAATCGCAGACCAGATGATAAGATAAAGGGAAATAAACAATAAAATGCACAAAAAAAATACAAAAACAAAAGAGAGAACCAGAAATTGAAAAAAGAGAACCCACACTTGCGGGGCGCAGACATGGACATTGTACAACCCTTCACGGACCAGAGCTTCGACGAGGTAAACAAGGCCAGGGGACTCAATCCCGTCGCCATTAGTGACCAGCACAATGGGCTTGGAACTGTCTATGGCCTCCTCGTCCTCCACGGCATCAGAAACCGTGGTGGAAGAAGAGGGTTGGGTGGATTCTGCGTTGGCTTTGACTTGATCGTTTGCTTTGTCGGATTCATTGTTCTTCTTGCTAAGAACTTCCTGAAGATTGGAGACGAGGCCCGGAGGCAAGAAGTTGTTCTTGACGGTAGTGGAAGTCATATCATATACTGGTATGTTGAGGAAAAATAGAGTGGGAGTGTGCACCTGCTAATTTTGGGTCAAGAAGGATCAGAATAAAAAACCCTAGAGGGAGAGATGTAGAGGAAGAAAAGGAGAGGAGGGGGCCGGGGGGCAATAAAGCGCTGAGAGGAGAATGAAAGGGATAGAGAAGATGGACCGGTTCAAACGGCGTTATTTTGAAAGAGACAGAGACAGAGAGAGACAGCGAAAGAAAGGGCGATTACTTGTGTGGTTGGTGTAACTTGCTATCAAGACATTGGGGAAGAAGCAACAGTACGCTGTTGCGTTTGAAAAAACGCGTTTTTTCTGCAGTCTCGTTTAGAGTAAATAATGTACGAGAAATACTCGTTTGGTCTTAAAATTCATTTCAATCAATTTCAATCAATTATTATAATTTTTTTTAAATTTTAATATAAAATATAATAAATAATTTAATTTTTTTTATTTTTAATAATAATAATATTAAAAAATAATATTTTATCATCCCATCTCAATTCAACTTCAATTCAATTCAACATACAAACATAACCTTATAGTCGTGTGTAGTAATTTTTAAAAAAAAATCATAAATAAAAAATTCACATGAAAAAAATTAATTTATTAATAATAATTTTTACTCTTTTTCAAAGTGATTGTCCGGTATTTACACACTCTACAATTGTATATAACATTACTCATAATATCATGTCGTCAATCAAAAGTAATATACAAATGTTAATTAATTTTATGAATAATATCGTTTTTCGGTTTATTTTTTTAATTAAAAATTCTTTCCATCATTCTATTTGATTTTAAGAAATGATATTTACAATCGTAAAATGTGAAATATAGAGTAATTTTTTTTTTTTTTAAAAAAAGGGTAAATATAGTATCCACATAATAAAAAACTAATTTTTTAATTATAGATCTCATTTTTTTCAAAAATATCATACAGTACTTGTACACTGTACGATTGTATCTAACATTACTTTTTTATATTTATTCATCTCATTATCTTATTTGATATTAGATAATTGAATAATAAGTAACAAATGATAAATAATTTTACAATAATTTAATAGAATATAATGAAAAGATGATAGCAAAAAAAAATATGGTGTATAGATTTATCTTTTTTAATTGTAAGCTTATTGACAATGTTTTATTTATAACAATACATGGTGTATGTATAATTGGGTAATGAGGCATTGAGATGTATACAAGTCAAAAAATAAAAGGGATGTGAATCTGTACTGTTTTTGGAGGGAGACATGCAAGAAAGCTATTCCCCAAAATCTTGCCACTTTTAAAGGAAAGAATGCATGAGAGAGAGGACAAGCACAGCGTATTGAATCACGAGTGGAATCGTGGATAAGGATGGTTGAAATTACACTTCGGTGGATTATTAACTAGTTAAAGGACGTGTGCTGTGAATTAACGTTGACAACTATATAAGTTCAAAAAAAAAAAAAAAAATCCATTATTTTTCAACAGCATTTTAATAAATTGAACTCTAACATGCTGCTTACGAGAAGAGGATATCAGATTAATATGAGGAAGTTTCGTGCAAATCTTTTATAAAATATGTATTCCGTCCTAAAAATGTATAAAAGGTTTTTTTATGGAATTTTTGGATTTTATAAAAAATTTGTATAAGATTTATATGAGACTTAGAGCTAATTTAGATAGTGAGATGAGATGAAATGGTTTTAGATAAGTTAAATAAAATATTGTTAGAATATTATTTTTTAATATTATTATTATTTTAAAATTTAAAAAAATTGAATTATTTATTATATTTTATGTATAAAATTGATAAAATTATAATCATGAAATGAAACCATCTTTAAATCTAAACAGGACCTTATCCGTGACATTGTTAAGATATTAAAAGAGAAATGCACGTCGTACAGCATCTGTAATGAACGATCCCTCCAAATTTTAATACAACTCATAACGCAATTTACGTAATCTGGATTTTTTGTCGAACAGAGTTTGCCTTTTAAACATTTTTTTTCTTTATTATTTTAAATCCCATACCAGATCGTTGTACTTGGCAAGATAGGATTTTGTAGCCGATGGCATCTCTCAGCTTGAATAAAAGTGGGAAAATAAAAGAGAATATAAATAGTAATTTATCATCTTGATCTATAAGAAAGAATACTGCATGGGTGCTGGAGATTTTATTCCAACCAACATTTTGCATTTACTTATTTTATAAGTTATTTTATTTATAATACGTAAATGTCGTGTAATTATTTTTAAAAAAAAATAAAATTTATTATTAAAAATTTTAAAAAATTAAGATTTATTATTACAGATATATTTTTTTTTCTATTTTATTCATTGATTCCCCCCAATCAACGACCTTAAGTGCATGGCTTTCACTTTCTTAGGCAATAATAGGAGTTGGGAAGCAATCCTCTTTGCGTTCTTTCAAGAATCCTAATGTATAGCTAATGTAGCGCTGTAGTTGGTGTTGGTAGGATTGTTAATGCAGCACGATTATTGGCAAGGGACGGCTCCGACAAAGTGGTACCTCGTCTGCTAGCTGTTCTATATTTCGGAGCATTGATTTTCTTGTCCCATATGTTTATCAGATTCTAATTACTCTGCATCCGTTCAATCAGCTTTACTTTTTAGCGATTTGGGTAGTTGGTGCAGGTAGATTATATGGTTGTAACTAAGAAAAGAGAATCATTAAGAAAGATCATTAATGGTACTCATTTTGAATTCCTGTCACTGTCCTTGATTCGTTTGGTCCTGATAAATGTCCCATCATTTTTTGGGTATCTCGATTTCGTTCTGATCAGGATCCAAGATTTAAGGTAATTTAAGGTTTTTGACACTCAGCGATGTCCCATCATTATGAATCCTTTACACAGTGAATCCTTTGCCTTAGGCATTGTTTGGGAAAAAAAGAAAAGAGAGCTATTATTCGGGTCAGCCTCAATTTACGTTGTCCCAATATCTTTCTGGGCTCTAAAGGGGGTGTCCGATTTACTGCAGAAAGGAAACCGTCGAACACATTGCTTTTGACAGCCAAAGAAAAGTGGAGGCCAGGTGATTAGAGTTACTTAGAAAGAGTTGGCCGGCCTTTGTAGCAGAATCGTGGTCATGTTTTGAGATGCAAATGTTCATCATTACTATTTGGAGGTGTATGTTTGTTTATCTTCTGAATGAAAATAAAGATTCCGGGATCGTTGAATACTAGACATCTAAAACCTAACATACAAGATATTACAATCTGGTTTTTGTTTAGTAAAAAGAATAATAATACATACCATCGTGAAATACATAAGTGCCGTACAGTCATTTTAAAAGAGTAGGGTCAATTATTAAAAAAATAATATCATATATATTTATGTTTTTCAAAATGATTACACGACGTTTACGCACTCATGATTGTAACTATAATTTATCCAGTAAAAATGATCCCCTATAGTCTATAGGTAGCAATGCTTTATTGATGAGCAGAAATGCAATAAACTCCATATTTCGTCTGAATAACCATAGTTTCCTTGCAACATGAATCATCCTCTCTCGCTTACGTTTCTTTGTACTCTTTGTTCTAATTTTCTTACGTGACTCTCCAACTTCATCTATCAAATAGTTGTGTACAATATCCTTTACTTCGTGATCGAGCAACTTCCTATGATCCCGGGAATCCATCCCATCTTCTGAAAATCTATCTAGCATGCTTGCAATTTCATTCAAAGCTTCAACCTGTAAAGTTAACGAATAACTAAGCATCAAGTATCAAAAACTATTAAAAAAAAAACATATATAATGATCAATGATGTATGAGTAGCCTAGTAAACATCAGATATATAGCTAATTATGCGAAGCCTTACTTTTCCCTTAAATTCAGACTCAACAGATCACGCAAGCCTCCTTACAAATTTACGAGTAATTTTCTCTGGTACCACTGCATATACTCCCTCTCGTCCACGTCATCATCACCTTCCACGATATGAAGTCGATGCATTGATCATGACCACTCGTCAAGCTCAGATTGCATTTTGTCCCCAAGATGTCAACCCCGTCATCATATGCACGGCTCACTCTCCCATCTCTGTACATCCTTAGGGATTCCTTGAAGCATGCCAAATTGCCCAAGGTCCGTTTAATTTTAAATATAAACAGATGGTCTCAACTTTATCTCAATCTCAATATAATCAAAAAAAATATAATCATTTTTCAGTTTCAGATTTTTAAATTTTCAACTTTTTTCATTTGATTATTATATAATTGTTGTGATTTTTTCAAATTTTTAAGCAAAATACAAAAAATAATTCAACTTTTTCAAATCGTAAAATAAAAATAATATTAACGAATTTTAGTATCACAATATTTTAATTTTATAATATTTATATTCAACATTTTATTTCTCATTTTTTAAAATCTCATAAATCATATTGACTCAAATCATTTGACTACTATTTACAATCTATCTTATTATTATTTATATATTTTTCATCTCATTTCAAATGTATAATCAAACGGGACATAAGGCAACATCCTAGGAGATGTTTTTTTGCCTCAAAGCATATAAGAACAGTCTTCTCAAACCATACTTTTTATAAACCAACCTATGGATATCCCAATGTTTCATTGAGAAATTTGAATGGGAATTTTACTTCCTATAGAGACATGCAGAATATTAAGGTCTCGATTATTTTCACAGATGATTTGAGTTTAAATAAAAGTTTAAAATTAAATAAAATATTATTAGAATATATATTTTAAATATTATTTTTGTTTTGGTATTTGAAAATATTGAATTGTTTATTTTATTTTGTATAAAAATTTGAAAAAGTTGAATTGTTTATTTTATTTTATATAAAAATTTAAAAAAATTATAATGATGAGATGAGATGAATTAAAAAATTTTGTAAAAACAAACGAGTCCTAACAAAAACTCACAGGACAAACAGAGTCCAATATATATATATATATATATATATATATATATATATATATATAATAAAAATAACTCAGAACCCAGTCAATTACTGTCACGAATAAAGTTTAGACTTTGAGAAAAAGTCTCCCAATTTCATAGTTTTAGATCAACGTCTAATGAAGATCGGAGGCTACGAAGAACTTCCAATGTTTATTAGTAGCTGTCCGAGGGGGCCAATTAACGAGCCATTTGAATAGTGAGTCGAGAAGAGATAAGTTTAGATGAAAATTAAATAAAATATTATTTTTTAATATTATTATCATTTTTAAATTTAAAAATATAAAATTATTTATTATATTTTGTGTAAAAATTTAAAAAAATTATAATAATTAAATTATATGAGTTGAGATCACTTTTGTATCCAAATCAGACGTAAATGTATCATAATGATGAAAACAATTAGTATTGTAATTTTAGATTGAGTGGGGCTACCATGTCGTCTCACTCTTATCGCTGGCGTATCGCTCAATGGTTTTTTTTTTTTTATTTTTTTATTTTTTTAATATATTTAAATATTTTTAAAAAAATAAAAAAAATATATTAATACATTTAAAATCATTTATTTAATCATTAAATAAAAAAAAATTTTGACCGCTAAGCGATAAGTGTAGGGTGGCAAACTAATTTTTCCCTTTTAGAATTTACAATAATTTTGACGTTACAATCATGACACGACATTACACGTGAGCCTGTGGCAGGCATTTTTGCACATGCTAAATAATTGTGCAGGCGAAACGGTTAAAATTAAAAACCAGAGGTTTTGATTATGGTCGTGCACATAATTCACGAGTTATGAAACAATAAGAACATTTGGTCACAAGAACTCCCATTCCCTCATCTATCCATTTGTTTTATGGTTGGATTGTGAATGTAAGAATGCTCAATCAAAGGAAACAACACAACAAATTAACCGTTGGCCGACTCGTACGATGGATAATGAATAGAGTCATTTTATGTGAAATTATTATTTATCTTAAAAGGTTAATCTGATAAGAATAAATAGATTTTTATTATTTATTTTATATCTTAATATTCTCTCTCACATATATGTCAAACTTATTCTCAACAGGTAGTCTAACACTTGAAATATTTAATTAAATGAAATAGAGTGTAGAGTCATGATTCGAACTTAAAATATCGGTTCTGATACTATATAAAATCATCACTTGTCTTCAAAACTTAAATCAATGAGAAGGAATAGATTTTTATTATTTATGTTATATCTTAATATTTTGATTTCTCTAGCAAATTGTCAGGATTGGCCTGACAAGGGAGTGTTTGGCTCGATATTTATTTGAGGATGAAAATCATTTTGATTAGACTCGAAAAAGAATTTTGATACAAATTAACTATTATTTACATCATACACTTTACACATAACTTTTTATAAGGTGTGGAGATATTTTTTATAGGGTATATGAATATTTTTTATAGAGTGTATAAATATTTTTTATAAGATGTGAGATGTTAGATGATGAATAGTAATTGATGAAAAAATTTGTTCCTTAAAAAAAAAAAAAAATATGGAATAGGAATGTCTACCTTTTGTGCTCAATCCAGCACTGGAATAGGAATGTCTCTCGTGAGTGGGCTGACCGCGTTACCCAAAACCCTCCTATCTCTCCCTTTATCCAAACAGGAGTATTACTCTGCATATAAATGCGAGCTTTGTCACTCACAACGTTAGAAAATGTCCTCCTTGGTCAGGAGCAATTACAGTCGCCAACTATCTTCAACTGCCATGGCAATGTGCTCAAGCTTTTGCCCTCAGATTCCAAACCAATCAAGAGCAAGACCCAGTTGCTCCTTCCCCAAAAAACCACTCTACGCCTTTTCTGTTAAGGCTCTCTCTTCTCAGACACCCAATGCTTCAGTTAAGGGTATTCTCTTAAACTATCTTGAGGCTCTTTTATTGGGTATTCTCTTTTTTACTCCCTTTTTAAAAATATTTTCAATGGATAAAGATTTCGGAGCCTGATTTGGGGCGCTTTTGTTGTTTAATGGAAGCTAGAAAAGCCTTTGCAAATTACTGAATTAGGGCGACTGTTTGATTCTTTAGGCGCTACTATTTTGAAGGAATAAACATTTAGCATTTGAGTACAGTTGTAATGAATTATGGTCCTTCCTTTTATTGGCAATAGTTGATGTCGTACGATAACATTGCCGATAGATGTAAGTATGGTTGTGCGGCAGTGGAGGCGGGAAACAAGGAAAGGTATTGTGCTGAGGTGTGGCACGGTGATGGCATTTGACAATACTGATGTCATTGATCGTTTTGGCGGTGGCTGCAAGGACAAGAACAAATTCAGTTTTTGTTTTTCCTTTTCTTTTGGGTGGGAGGATGAAAAATGGTGGTGATGCTGGTGGTTAGTGATAAGGATTGTGGTAGTGTGTAGTGGCGGCTGCAGGGGGCTTGAAAAATTGAATTGGCGAGGTGGCAGTTACGGTGGTGGTGGTGTTGGAATATGGAAAATCTTTTCTTTTCTTTTCTCACTCCAATTCCTTTTTTGAATTTACAGACAATGAATTGTCAGCACGGATTGGATTTCTAGGTCTTGGAATAATGGGTTCTCCAATGGCACAGAACCTTCTTAAAGCCGGGTATGACTAAAATTTTCCTTAATTAGCCGAGAAACCCGACCATAATTAAATTCATTGGAAAAATTTATTATGTCCATGCCATAGGGACTGGATTCTTGAGTTGACTTGATTATTTGGCAATAATTTTCAAGGATTTTTTTTTTTTTTTTGGTGACATATTGAAGTCATATTCTCGTTTGTGACGTATTGAAGTTCATAACTATTCTGTATTTTAATCCCCTACTTGGCATGTCAGGTGTGACGTGACCATTTGGAATAGGACCAAGAGCAAATGCGATCCTCTTATCAGCTTGGGTGCAAAGTAAGTATGTGGTAGGCTGTCAAATTGATATCTCTATGCACTTTTGACATCATTGCTGAATACCCTCAATAGTGATGATCTCAATGTTACAAGTATTGGATGAGATTCTTGAGACTTTAAACTTTCACTACTTCACACTATTGGTTTGGCCAAGGATCACTATTGACCCACCCTAACGACTTGGTCATCTGGAGTGATGACCCAAGTCAAAGTCATGTTTAAGTTACACTCCAAATGGACCGGTCAATATCATAATTGAAGTTCCTTGGATAGATTAGAAAGGCCAAGAACTTCTCGTTCGTATGTGATATTGGATCTCATTCACCACACCGAAGAGATAAGGGGTGTTATAGTCTCCCCCACTCAAATATGTGATGTACTTTTGGTTATAATTGATTCCGATACCATTTGTAATGTCCTAAATAAAATTCAAGCCACATCTAAGCCTATATTCTAGAATGACCAAAAAATGTTACAATTGGAGCTCATGGAATCGTTATAAAGGCCAAGAACTCCTCAGTCATGGACATATGGGATCTTATTCACCAAGCTTCCATTTACCATGCTTCCATGGATGTGAGGTGTTACTCCTATAAAAAAAATGATGTGGGGTCTTACCTTTGGAGCTTGAATTCCCCTCATAGAAAGGCATATTAAAAATTATTGGAGGCATATAAAAAATTATTGGCCCTAAAAGGTTGTGGTTTTCATATCTCGTTCAGTATTAGTGTTTGACGCATGAACATGCATTCTCTAGCTTGTTGAATTTTATGTACCTGGACTAGTTTATCATTGATTGTTGTTGGTGCTCTCATCCGCAACTTCGCAAAACCCATACTGAGAGCTTTAATATGGGAAATTTTGTTATCACGATGGTTGTTCTTTTATGCAGATATAAATCAACCCCTCAGGAAGTAGCTATTTCTTGCGATGTCACATTTGCCATGCTTGCTGATCCTGAAAGTGCAGTGCGTATGTTTCATTTAGATTTTTTCCTTGCTTTCACTACCATCCCAGTTATAACAATTTATAGCTACTCTTTATTAGGTGGAAGTTGCTTGCGGGAAGCATGGGGCTGCTAGTGGAATGAGTTCCAGAAAAGGGTAATATCTATTCGTGTTCCTTTCATGTTTATGCAATTTTTTTTTTTGATAAGTTAGAACTTTATTAAGCACAATGAAATAGGTGAAGCCCGAGTACACAGGAAGTATACACAAGAAACACCTAGTTACATTCTAAAACTTAGAAAAACGACGACAAGAACTCATTTACAGCCCCACCCTTGAGTACAATAGCAGAGAACCAGCAAAGTAGAGTGCTTATAAAAAACTTCCATAATGCATCTCTATTGCGTTCCCGATCATTAAAGCACCTCTCATTTCTCTCCAACCAAATACACCACATAATACACAAAGGTATCATTTTCCATGCAACTGCCACTTGGGAACAAGTATGCATTTGAAAGTTGGTCCAGCTTTTAGGAAATCAACCACTGCTTCTGGCATAACCCAGCACAGCCCAACCCTTCCAAACACACCATCCCACAGCACTTTAGCTATTTCACAATGAAGTAGTAGATGGTTCACTGATTCCTCTTCTTTCTTGCACATAAAGCACCAATCCAAAACAATCATTCCGCGCTTTCTCAAATTATCTATAGTCTGAATATTCCCTATTGCTGCTGTCCAAACAAAAAAAGCCACCCTTGACGGAACATGAGCCTTCCAAAATATGCATTTTCTCAACCATATATATCAGTCACTGCTCTGAGAACTGTATGAGAAGGCTACTAAAATCCTCTCAAACTTTTTCATATATGTGTTGCCATTTGCAGGTATGTGGATGTTTCAACAGTCGACGGTGCCACTTCTAAATTGATTAGTGGACATATTAAAGCTACCGGGGCATCATTTTTGGAGGTGAATTTTTTTCAATATCGTTTCAAAATCTTTTCAATGCATTATAAAGTGCAAATACCGTGCACTTTCTGCAACATACTCCTCAAGGACACCATAATTGTATTTTCTGCAATCTTCATTAAGCTTTTGCACTGTTTCTATAGGCTCCAGTTTCAGGCTCCAAAAAGCCTGCAGAAGATGGACAACTGATATTTCTTACAGCAGGTGGGCCAGCTCTATTTTTTTTATCCAATGTATTCAATTCATTGATGGATTCCAGACTTGAAGTCTTTTCGTATTTAACACAAAACTCAAATGTAATTATCAAATTTAAAAGTTATGAAATTCTATTTATATATTTGTTGATAAGTAAGAAATATTCGTTTGAATATAATTTGATGTATTTGCATCGTTCGTTCTTTATGTAATTATATGATTAGCCTGGTCCTAATTTCTGTACCATTTTTGTTATATCCTTTGTTCAGAATATAGCTTTTTGTATACATTGTTAAGTCCATGTCCATGATACCATGTAGGAAACCTAACAGAAATAGACCATTGGCTGCATTTTTTCAGGTGACAAATCTCTGTATGAAATGGTTGCTCCACTTCTAGACATCATGGGGAAGGTATTATCGTTTCTAGTAACCTAGTATACTCTCATTACCCATTTGAAGTCTGGCTGCAAAATTTTTGCTTTTTCCAGTCAAGATTTTACCTAGGGGATGTTGGAAATGGAGCGGCAATGAAACTTGTTGTCAACATGATCATGGGAAGGTTCTGCATATGATTCCACTAAAGTTCCTTAATAAATGTGTTTCTGTTGTTCGGTTTTAGTGAAAACGCTTCCTTTAACTTTTTTCTACATTTTGTAGTATGATGGCATCATTTTCTGAAGGATTGCTTCTCAGTGAGAAAGTAGGACTGGATCCAAGCGTACTAGTAGAGGTACAACTCGCCATATCTTGCTGGATCATTGGCTCTATGTCACCTTCAATTAAACTCCACCTGCATTGATTCTCTCTCTCTCTCTCTCTCTCTCAGTGGGTTTTTATCATTGTGGCAGAATAGTCAGACACAGGCTGCCATGTAGTTTGTGCTAGTTGAGTCTGATTTTGCGCATACGATGTAGGATTGGTCACATGAGACCATGTCAAGTGTAGGGATTTGTCTATTGTTAGCCAGTTAATTATTTAACCCATTTCAGGGTCCCTCCCACCACTTTTGCCACACTAGTAAATTCTCCTAATCAAGACTTTGACCTAATATGCCTGGTGGAAACTTTTTGGAAATGAAACAGTTTTGTTGCCATTTGTCCAAAGGGCAAAATAATAATAATAATAAAAATAAAAAAATAATTGCTTTGGCCTATTCGTTTTTCTATGTCTGAAGTATAAGATAATTCTACATACTCTCAAGTAAGGCACGGCTTGTTAACACAGCACAAAAGTGATTTTTTTATACGTATAGAAAAAAAAGAGAGAGAAAAAAAAGAAAGAGTTCTTCTATATAGCATCTACTGTAGTGGTGCACACAATGCACACTGAAGAGTAATCAGGTTTGATGCCACTATTTTATTAGTCACTGGCTTTTCAGGGAATATCGTCCCCTCGTGATGAAATCTTTCTTTTTTTCTTGTGTTAGGTTCTCTATAGTTGTAGTCCATGAACAATTACTTGCCCATTGTCTTTCCAATTAAGAATCTAGTTTCTATCCCGAAAGAAAGTTGTCATGAAGGTTTCTTTAAAATCTTTGCAGGTTGTCTCACAGGGTGCTATTAGTGCACCAATGTACTCAACCAAAGGACCATCAATGATCCAATCCCTGTATCCACCCGCTTTTCCTTTGAAGCATCAGCAGAAGGTTTGTAATTTTGCTGGACTGTCCCGCAATCACATCAACACATTCTCTGGTCTAATGGCAAGGTTAACGATGACAGGACCTGAGGCTTGCTCTAGGATTAGCAGAATCTGTTTCCCAGTCTATTCCAATTGCAGCAGCTGCAAATGAACTGTATAAGGTTGCAAAATCTCATGGCCTTAGTGATCACGACTTTTCAGCCGTCATCGAAGCATTGAAAGCTAAATCGCAGAACTCTGCAAAATAGAAGAAGTGTTCATCTTGCATCAGGATTAATTTGTTTTACAACAGGTGATAAGAAGGAGATTATATGATATTTAGTTGTTCGGATGAAAATGTAGGCTGTTTTTTGGTGTTCTTAACCTTGGATGCTTTTCATGTGGTTTGTGTGTTTCTTGTAGGGGGCCACGACTGAATCCACTTGCGTAAGCGAAATACTTGATGACATGCGTAATAGAAACGTATTTCTCGGATTCAATTTCTCCAGAAATTTGTAACTTTCACTGTCCCATGAGACGTCTGAAATTTCATCTGTACAATAGCTCCTGATATTTATGTTATTTCAATAATATTTTTTAATAAATATATAAAAAATTTCCTTTTTGGGGTTAGGCTTTGCTTGGGAGTTCGGGGAAATGAAATGGAACGGAAAATAATATAAAGGAAATGAATGGAATGAATGCAATATTTATGTTTTGGATGTTCTAAACAAAAAGGAAGGGAAAGAAATGGAAAATAAATAATCTTATCTAGAAGTATATAATATGTAGAATATAAATGAATATTTTGTAACAGCATTACTATTATGCCTTTTAAAAAAAATTAGAATAGGAAAGTTTTTCAAAAAAGAAAATTACAGTATTAGATGAGGATTTTCTTTTGTTTTTATTAGATAATATATTAATGAATGGAATAGTAAGATTAATAAAAATTATGACTTTTTTGGAAAGGGAATGTACGTGATCTAATTGCACTCAAATAACTTTTTATATTTATATCTTGAAATAATAAAAGAGTAATGCTACATATGGTCGTGAAATATATAAGCGTCGTGCAGACTCTTTGAAAAGAGTGGGTCTACTATTAAAATTTTTTTTTCATGCAAGTCTGTATTTATTTATTTTTTTCAAAGTGATTGCGTAACGTTTGCACACATACGACTGCAACTATCATTTCTTATAAAGAAATGATATTTGTAGTCTTAAAATTTGCAAACTTCATGCACTTATTTTGAAAAAAATAAATAAATATGAACTATACTTGAAGTTTTTATTTTTTTAATAATAGATCACACATTTTTTCAAAGAGTGTTCATGACTTGTATATGACATTACTCAAATATATGATATTTAAAATGAATTGTTAACAATAAAATAAAATAAGAAACCTTCTTACATATTTTAAGAGTAGGTAATGATACCCTTATACTTTTTTTACTACTGTTTTACTATCTATTGTTTTCCTTTTGTTATTCAAATATGGATTAAAAATATCAGAATATGATCTTATTGCATAATTTATAAAAAAATAAATTCAATCAATCAACGTGATTGTGTAAATTAATTCAAAATAAATTCAATTTTATAAAAATTGACTTAGAGCAAAAAAAAGTCAAGTTTTATAAAATTGAATTTTTCTTTTATAAATTATGTAAAAATATCATGTTCTGAGATTTTTAATCCAGATTAAAAAAAAATAGATAGGTAGTAAAAAAGTAATAAAGGAAATAAGGGTATCATTATCTTTTTTTTTTCAACAAGGGGACAGAGGCCCAAGATTCTATAAGGGTAATGATACTTTTATATCTCTTTTATTATTGTTTTATTACTTAGTTATTTTTATATTCTTTTTTTGCTATTTAAATTTGGATTAAAAATTTCAGAATATGACTTTCTTGCATAATTTAGAAGAAAAAAATTCGATCAACAAATATAATAATGTTATTTAATTCAAAATAAATTTAATTTTTATTAAATTTTCTCAAAAAAAAAGAAGATCAATTTTTATAAAATTAAATTTATTTTTAATTAAATTACATGATTATGTTGGTTCATTGAATTTATTTTCTTCTAAATTATATAAGAAAATTATTTAATGAAATTTTTAATTCAGATTCAAAAAGCAAAAAGAAAAAAAATAATTGGATAGTAAAGTAATAGTAGTAAAGAAAATGTAAGCCTATCATTACCTTTTTTTAATATCAAATAAATATAAATATAAATATAAATATTGGGCCGTGCACGAGACGCTCTCTATCCGCAAGTGTGACACCGCACGCTCATCATCATCATCTTCGTCGTATAAAAGCCCTTTGAAAGTTGAAAACGTGAGGGGGAGAAACACTCGTTCAACTCGGTCTCAATAATTTTCCCTCCCTCTTCCTCCAGTTTCCCTCATTTTCTCTCTCTTATAGGGTTTGCCTGTTCTTCCCCCTCCCAAACAACAGCCAAAACGAAAAAGGAAAAAATACAATGAGTAACAACAAGGACAACTTGGACTTGTCTGATCTCGACTCCGCTCTCCCAGCCGCTGCCGCCGGTATTACCGCACCTTGAACCCTAATCATTCTCTCCAAGCTCTGTTCCTTTATTTTTTTCTTGTATCAGTGTATTATTTCCCCATTTTATTGTGTGAAACGCGTTGAATTTTATATTAGTTACAAAATCGAACATGTGTGTATACTATCTAACAAAAGTGGATACTGGCTTTCTTCTACTGAACCTGATATGAGCTCTAAGATATGTTTGTTGTTGTGTATAGCTCTTAGTGAGGAGGATCGAGCTGGTCTTGTTAATGCGCTTAAGGCAAGTTTTTCTTTGTGCAAAACAAACATGTGTTTGGTATGGCTAAATTGCTTATCCATGAAAACGAAATTTGGTTTCTGTTTTGGGCAAGAGGATAATGAAAATGATGGCAAAAATATGTTTTGGTGGCGGTTTCTAAAATCTAGTTTAGCATAAAAAAGGCCTTGTGCTTGTTCGAAGAAGCAAGCGAAAGTGCCGGGAAAAGAACCAGTCCTTCCAGATTCTTTTTCGTTTTCAATAAATTTTTTTTTTTTTGTACTTGGAAACGTATTAATATCAGTGCCACACATTTTTTGATTCCTGGTTTTATTTTTCTGATGATGTACTTATAAAAAATATTTTTCTGGTAATGCATTGTTGGATACTTTTCAGGATAAGATTCAGAGTTTGGCTGTGGGGAGCTCAGATATTCTAGAAACCCTGTCACCCCAAGTCAGGAAGCGTGTTGAGGTTCTGAGAGAGATTCAGGTTAGCTTGCCTGCAAAGTCTATACGTTATTGGTCTGTCTGTAAAGTTATCAATCTTTTTTAAAAAAATATTGGACTTTGGTTCGCTGAAGTAGGATAAATACCATCCATAAAAGCATTATAAATATAGTCTTAATGATACCTTGGACAAAGTCTGCACGCTCAAGTATATCACTCAATTGACTTAATTGCATACTTCAGTATAATATTGGAATGACTAATGCAATGCTTGATACATTGTTATGGTATAGAATACATACATACATATGTATATATTGCTATACTTGTTTTTGGAAAGGCTGATTGTTAAAAAAAAATATTTACCCCAGTTGTTGGGCTAGTATTGGATTAATTGAGGGTCACAAAAGTAAATTAGACTAGAGCTATTATTTTATTGTTCATGTTTGTAACATCTGTTCCAAGGCACTTGAGTTGGTGCCTCTGTGAAGCTGCCTCACCTCAAGGGTATATGGCATCTTGCCTCACCCAAGCACCTTGTCAAGCACCCAGTTTTCTTTTGAACTCGGTGGTCTTTGTGTGAGGAGTGCTGGCTTGAAACTTCAAACTTAGGGCTGAAGATTAACTTGTCATATTCTTACTTTCCAGAGCCAACATGACGAGCTTGAGGCAAAATTCTTTGAGGAGAGAGCAGCGCTGGAGGCTAAATACCAGAAGCTTTATGAACCACTTTACATGAAGGTATCTATAATACTATAATACTACAATAAGTGAGTTCTGCATCATAGCAATTGGCATAGTTACATTATTCTTTATAATGTTATCCAGGATATAGATTTATCAAAACTTCCTAGTATCAATATATTTGAAATACAACTGAAATGTTGTTGATTTACAAAGTTCACATGCATGTCCTTTTAACTCATTTTTTTATTTGGTCCTTGCAGAGATACGAGATCGTGAATGGTGTAGTTGAAGTTGGAGGAGTTGCAAAAGAAGCTGCTGTGGACCAAGAAGGGGACAAAGCTGCGGAAGGTATCACTCAAGAGTTAAATATTTTATCCATTTACAACCATTTCCCCTTGTACTTTATGTTTGATTTCATCTGGCAATGCAGAGAAAGGGGTGCCTGACTTCTGGCTTACAGCTATGAAGACTAATGAAGTATTAGCTGAGGAGGTGAGAAGGTTTCATAAGCCGTTATATCTATGTTATTCATCTGTTGAATTGATTGTAGAGTATGATTTACTGTTTCCTGGAGCAGATCACAGAGAATGATGAAGGGGCTCTGAAGTACCTCAAAGATGTCAAGTGGCATAGAATTGACAACCCAAGAGGTTTTAAGCTGGAGTTCTTCTTTGATCCTAATCCCTATTTCAAAAACTCCATCCTTACAAAAACATATCACATGATTGATGATGATGAGCCTATATTGGAGAAAGCGATTGGGTAATGTAATCTCTGTTTTTATAACGAAACATTCTGTTCTCTCTCCCCCCGACCCAAAGTCTCTTATCATGCCAGGGTGTTTTGTAGGACGGAGATTGAATGGTATCCTGGGAAAAGCTTGACGCAGAAGCTCCTGAAGAAGAAGCCAAGAAAGGGATCAAAGAATGCCAAACCCATCACCAAAACTGAGAGTTGTCAAAGCTTCTTCAACTTCTTTAACCCTCCACAGGTTCCTGAGGATGATGATGATCTTGATGAAGATGCTGTAAGTTTGGTTTCCTTGTATAGCAAGATGCAAATGGAATTGGAAGTATAATAAAGCTATCGTTTTTTTTTTTTTTTAATAAGTACAATAAAGCAATCGTTTCTTACTTTTGTGATGAATTGATAGGCTGAAGAGCTCCAAAATCAAATGGAGCAGGACTACGACATTGGGTTAGTCGAATTTTTTTATTTTATTTACTATTTGCTATTTATTTTTTTTGCTTGGGCAATAGAACTTAATTTTCTAATAATGCCTCCAGGCATATCCATTGATGAGGCATCCTTAGGGAGAATATGCACTTTTAACATTTTGAGGTGTTGTGCATGTGATCAACCTGCTTGATTTCTTTGGAGTTGGCTGGGTTGGTTAGTCTGATATTGCTTTTTAAGAAAATGTAGTCACTGCAAATGAAAAGGGCTGTAAAAACATATTGTTGAAACATATCTAGGTTGTTTCCCCGATTGGTGACATAGGATGAAGTGGATGCTTCACATGATATATAAGACCAACAGAATTGTAATACTCAATAGGGTTATATATTCTGCAGTTGTCTAAATGCTTACATGGGTATTTAGAATGGGAAGGGGTATTTGTTTTGTCTATTCTCTGAATTTGTTTCCAAAAATGACCTTTTGTTCATGTTACTGTGTAGATCAACAATCCGGGATAAAATCATCCCTCATGCAGTGTCATGGTTTACGGGGGAGGCTGCACAGGAGGAGTATGAGGATGTTGGAGATGATGATGATGAGGGGGATGATGAGAATGAAGAGGATGAGGACGAGGATGAGGATGAGGATGAAGATGACAACGATGATGACGATGAAGACGACGAGGAAGAGGAAGGCAAGGGCAGGAAGAAGGTATAGATATTATCAAGAATTTTACTTATCCCTATTCTATTTCAGTTCTTGAATACCAGATAGATTTTCTTTATTCTTTATTCTTTTTTATTTGTTGCTGATGTGTTCTTTTTCCATCATTTCCTTGATTACTGCAGTTATCAACTGGACCCAAGGTGAGATTATCTAACGTCTGTGTTTTCTGGTGATTTGATGTGTGAGTGTCTAAGCAATTCTTATGTCGAGTTGGTGATAAATTAACCTAAGGATTGTGTTTTGCAGAAAAGTGGAAGGACACAAGCTGGGGAGCAAGGTGAGCGACCTCCAGAATGCAAGCAGCAGTAGTGTATTTATTTGCATTTTTTTTTTCCTGTCTTTTCTCCCTTTCCGGCTTTTATGGAGTCCCTCACATTTATTACCCACTATTTGTATGGATATTAACTTATTGATTGCTTTGTAAAATGTACGGTAGTTTCTTCGGTGGTTAGTTCCATCCAACATTGAACAATGGACCTTTGTAAATTCACCAAAACAACACATGTCATTTTACGAAAAGGGTTTATTGAAAGTGATATAATGGAGCTGAGGAGTATGTATATACGCGTGTACATATATTCCTATGCGTTGAGATCTAGAACTGGTGCGTCTGGCGATGTGAATTTGCTTATTGGAGAGAGGGGGAACCCCCTCCTTAACGTGCATCGGTAGTTGATAAGAGTAACAGATGCATTCAACGATTGCCGTTTACACAACGATGAATTCTGCCGTTCAACCGCATTTGTGTCGTGTGATATAAAGCAGCTTGCTCGCTCTTGTTCAAAATCAGAATGTAGCCAACCAAAACTAGTCACGTAATTATTTCATAAAACATAGTATAGTATAAATGCAACTCTACAATATAAACAGTGAAATAAGAGCAGTATACCATTTCGAAACATTCCTTCTCCTTGTATAGAGTTCTTCTATTACATAAAAATTGGTGTTTAAAAGCACCATTTTTTGAAGATTGTGATAAACATTTAAGGCCCAGATTATGTTCCTCACAATCCTCATATGTATTTCATACAAATAAGTCTATGTACTTCTAATTAAGCTTCGAAAACATGTGAATCGAGAGAGAATGACATAACTTATAACAGCAAAATGATATAAATGATTTATTAGAATCCTTTGGGAGCTTTAGATAGATATCCCTCAATGCACAGCTCTCCTCTGGTCTCTACCCTTCTCTCTCTCTCTATCTCTCTCTCTCTCAAATATAGTGTACAGAGCAAGAAGTTAATAATCAATAAAAGCGATATTTCCTCTTATTTTTATTATTAAAAAATAAAATTTGTTTAAAATTATATTGCTCTCCTCCTCCACATGACTTTCTCTTGGAGCTGGAGGTAGGTAGATCTACTTCAAAGTTTCAACTCCTAACTGAGATGAGCTTTCTTCATGCTCCAAGCACTAACTGTGAATTGGACATTCTCAGTTCCATTATTGAAAACGTGCAAGTGGGCCTTATCATCAATTGCCAATGTGGGGTAAACTCTAGCCGTGATGCAAGCCTTTCCTTCTCCACCAAAGCTCTCCACAATGGAATGATCAATCTGGGGAAAATAATTTTACATTAAGATGAAATTAAGGACTCCCAAACGCATCAAAATGGAAAATTCATATCATTAAATGGGAAATGTAGACACTTATGGTAATGGTCAATAGTCATAGATATCAAACAAAAATCATTAGTCAAAATGATTTGAGTATGAACATTATCTTTGAATCTTTACTCAATAGAGGATACCTAATCTACTGCCAAATACTTTAAAAACTTTGATTATTTTATCGTGAGATGTTAGGAAAGAAAAATCTATAGGCATACTTGTTTCAGAGTTTGAAATGTCTAAAAACTTTGGTGGGCAATACTTGTACAGAGTTTCCCATCACTGCAATGTAGGTGAGGTCATGAACATTCAGAAAGGTTGACCTTCACAATGCAATGTATAGATATTGGAATATTATTCCCGAAGTTTCATAGAAACTTACCAAACTTCTGAGTGACAGCTTCTCGCGTGAAGGGTCCACTTCCAGAAAAGCCCCATAATTTGTCTTATCATTGTCATTATTCAAGGAAGACCTATCAACCAGAGAAAAAAAGCATTAAAAGAAGTTCAAAACTATGAATTTTTTTTTTTGGTTTTTGTTTTGAAGTTTTGTTAGGACCTGCTTTGGTCACTGCACATTAACACCACATATTTGTCTTGGCCTTTGAATATTCTAAAGAACACTGCTGTGTACTCTTGCAAGCCCTTTGAAGCCAAAACTAGCAGTCCAAATGGTCCCAAACCCCCTTTAACTGATGCACCCTTTTTGCTGCACAGCACTTGTGGATTTGTCCAACTTGGGTTCAGCACTTCTGCTTTCTCCAACTCACTTATTCCGAATGAAACCTCAACATCAGCCTGTGGATGTAGAACACAAAGAAAATCACTGTTTTAGCGCAGTATATAGGAGCACTAATGACAGACAATATCATTCTATCAATCTATTGATGTGTTGAAACTATATCTGTAATTACACGTAATTCTAAGATCCCATTGCTGAATTACAACCAAAAAGCATTCACCTGCACTGCTGTGACACCAGAAACTTCGAGTGCTGATCCTCCCTCAAGCACTTGCTTAGGCAAGTGGACTACGTGTCCACGCAGCTTTTCAATTTCTCTTATGGGCCATTGTACCAATTGTTTTCCGGATGTATCCAGCCAAAGTGTCCTTGGAATTGCCTGCAAAATGTGCTCCAAAAAACAGCTTCGATTAATAAAGCTCAAACAAATGCTGATTTCTGCTATAGTCCAACTCTGTAAGTTGGTAGGCCTAGACCTTTCTATATAGCAATAATTGACAGACTTACGTGAACTCCAGACCATCCCTTCTTAATATCATCATCGACACTCGAAGACTCATTGATCCAACCCAACAAAATTCTTCTGTTCTTTGCGCTGTCAAAGAAAGTTTTTGAAGCATAATACTTTCCATAATCATATCTCAACCCTGAATCGCTGTCCACCTGCCCCTTGTCCGGAACGTAGATATCCTTGCCAAGGTTATAACTTCCAATCGTGTAGTACTCGTGTTTGGTGTCGTCCAAGCTCACCTTGAGCACATGTTTAACATCCGGACCCACGATTGATGTGTCAACACCTAGTTTGGAATTGACCATAACCGGGAAAAAGTCAGGGCATTCCCACATTCCGGTGTCCTTTGCCGAGTGAAGTGGGTGCTGGGATTTAACCCAACGAATGAAGTCTTTACTTCTATAAAGAATAGCTAATCCCCTGGTGTGCCTTTTGCTTCCAATGATCAGTCTCCAAGTGCCATCAGGGCCTAACCAAGCAGAGGTTGGGTCCCTAAAGGAGCTTGAATTGATTTGGTTAGCCGAAGTGGGTGCCATCAATGGATTTTTGGGGGACTTGACCCATTCCCTAAGGTATGGATCAGAGAGGTTTTTGGGAATGGCCAAATTTTGGACCTGACGATTCTGGGGGTCAATTCCTGTGTAGAGAATAACTGGGGTGCCCCAGGGGAGGATTGTGGTGGAGCCAGACCAGCAGCCATTGATATCGGACGGCTGTGATGGGTAGATGGCCGGCTCATGTGGGGTCCAGTTCACCAAGTCCGTTGATGTAGAGTGGGCCCAGACAATGTTGCCCCAAACTGCACCTTTGGGATTGTATTGGTAGAAAAGATGGTAAAGTCCCCTGTAAATCATTGGTCCTGCAGACATGAATCACAAGAAGTTGAAAGAAAACCTTTAGGAAAAAAAAAAAAAAAAAGAGAGAGAGAAAAAAAAAAAAAAAAAAAACTGGAAGACCAAATAGGAAAAGAGCTGACCATTGGGATCTGCATATCCAAAGACACCCATTTGTCCGTTCCAGAATCAGAACATGTCAAGATGACAAAAACAAGGACGAAACACAGTTAGAGATATGAAGTCGGAAAATGAGACAGCAAAGAAAGTAAAAACAAAGGGTGAAAGAAATACCATTGATCCAGTTTTGGGGGGGTTGGAAGTGATAAGAAGTTCTATAAGGCTGATGTTCAGAAGGAGATGAAGAAACTTGAAGGTTTCTGTAAACATGATGGGAAGCTTCAAGCTCAACAACAGCATGGCGGAGAAAGAGAAAGCAGAAAACCAGCCAAGCATAAGAGATGGCCATGGTTGCTTTGTGAGAATGAGAGGAAAGGTAATGAATACTAGACTATTTATAAAGAGAGAGCTTTGAAGGTGTGAATAATCTTGAGAGGATAAAGTTCTTTTTTCACCAGGCCTAAAATAATTTTCAAATAAGAGAAACACAGTTGCAAGGGGCGAAGGATCCACGAAATATGGGGATTAAGTTAAGTCAAAAGTCAACATTAACTGTGGTGTGACATATATATATATATATATATATATATATATTTATATATATACATACGAACACATCGAAGACATTGATTTGTTAAGCAACTGCAGAGTTATGGTCGGATCTGAAGAACATGAGCTTATAAATTAGATCACAGGAGAGCAATTGCTGTGGGTACTAAACCAGGCATTAAGGCAAGTAGAAAAATAATTATGTTTATGAGGGAAATTACAGGATGGACAACAAGCATCGTATTTGCATTGCTCTATTTGAAAAAATAATATAAAAAGCTTCCTGTATTTGGGTAATATATATATAGGGGTGCATACAGGAAATCGACAGAGAATATTTCAGCATTATTACTGGGGAGAAAACATTGTTCAGAAAAAGAATATTGTGCTCAGAATAATAATTTGTTTTTTTTTCTAGAAAAATAAAAAGAAGAAGAATAGTATATATGTATATATACTGTTTAAACTACCCTATTGTCCACAAGTGGCTGGCAGGCTATTCTATCTAGAAAAAATCTATTTATCATCTATTTTTTCATCATTCTCTCATCATTTCACAATGTGACATTAGATGATTGGATTATATATATTGTTTAAACTACCCTATTGTCCAGAAGTGGCTGGCAGGCTATTATATATAGATTAATCATTCATTTTTTCATCATCATCTCATCATCCCATGATGTGCCATTAGATGATAAGTTCATAAGTGAAATATAATAAATAATATCTAATCATTTAATATCACATCATGAGATGATAAAATGATGATGAAAAAAAGGGATGATATATATAACATCCAACTCGTGAAACTTGCTCCTCCCACAACATCATGAAAAATCTCCCTATAAAACATGCAGCATGCTTCTTCAAAGTTCAAAGCTTGGTGCTTAAATTAGCCTGTTAGCTCATGACTAATCTTAGCATGCAATGATGCATGCAGCGCCTACTGATTTTGAAAAGTTGTCTTCGTAATTGCCCGGCCAACTCGTTTTTAAGGTCCAAATTTGCAATGGTTGTTTCATCCATCCAAGCAAGATCAGTAGTACTGGTTCGTGATTTAGAAAAATAAAAATAAAATTATCAAGTATATTATATATATATTAATTTAAAACATCATGGATGAAATATCTATTATTATATTGGATTTTAAATGCCAGAGTATGTAAGAGAGAATAAATTATCAAATCCAGTCGTCTTTATCATATATCGACATAACGAGTATGCATATATTTTCCTCATCTTCCAGTCATGATACCAATTACCATATGTCAGAAAAAATGTCCATAACGGACAATATTTCTACAATTATCTTTGACTTAATTTCCACAAAATTAATTAATACATGACCTTTCTATTTCTCTGTGTCCCATCATTAATTTCTTTCTAACTTCTTCTATTCCACCCCCCACCCCCCCCCCCCCCCCCCCCCCCCCCCCCCCCCACCCCCCCCCCCCCCCCAAATTAGAACGTAATGATTTGCATAAGAGATACCATTTATTTATTTTTCTTGTAGTACGTACCGTCGGTGATAAGATGATGAGATAAACATGATTTAAATTATCTAGAAACCATAAATCAAACTACGTCCTTGATTTCGCATACAGAAAAGAGAGAAAAATGCGCAGACTACTTAGACTAATCCGCCCATACATGATGGATCAATTATGGCGAGCTTGACTGCCTACGTACGTACGTACCTGCGTTTTAACAATTACGTGTTTGAATCCTAAACCACTTTCTCAATGTATGTGTAATGTTTAGCTTAGAGATTAATGATTAACTCAAGGAAATGAAGAGGTTACAGATTACATGTTGGTATATATATGAGCATGTCCCCGCGCGCGGGATGATGCTTTTATATATACATATATGGTTGGTTTGGTTGAGCGAGCTACGTACGTACGTTAATATATTTTAAAACCGGTCTGATCTTGATGATCTTAAGTTGTTTGGTCAATTTATTTGAGCTTTCTTCATGCTCCAAGCACTCAATCTGGTGATCCCAATATTCTCAGTTCCATTATTGAAAACATACAGGTGAGCCTCAGCATCATTAATGGCCAATGTAGGATAAACCCTAGCTGTGATGCAAGCCTTTCCTTCTGCACCAAAGCTCTCCACGATAGAGTGATCAATCTGTAACAATTTTAAGGGATCAAATTCTGGTATATTAATGGATTAATTAGGACACAAAACCAGGAAATATACATGAGCTGATTAATTAATTAGGAAGCAATATCAAAGGTACAAAAGTCAAACATGGTACATATATATATATATATATATATATATATATATATATATATATCAGCTAGCAGTCCTGTTATATTCATGATCACGTGTAAATGTTTAGGCATTGACTACTAGGCATGGTTTTGTCACCCTAAGCAAAAGTAGCTAGCTTTATTTGCTCGTCACATGTTACTGCCATATTCAGTTCTAATACAGGATCGAGGGACACATGCCAAAGACATGTGGGGCTAGCTAGATCTTGTTTTGTTTAAAGCAATGGGCAATTGTCTTTGATAGTTGTTTTTTTTTTTTTTTAGACGGGGGAGAGGATTCGACACTTGATTCTCTTAGTGAAAAATCAAAATCTTGCCAGTTGATTCAAAGTTCTTGGCAATTGTCTTTGATGGTACTGCTCGACCATTAAAATAAACCAACACAAACGTAATAAGGAAATTGGAAAGAACGTGAACTGTCAAATTCAATGCACGTTTTAACTTCAAATCGAAGTACCAAATTATATAACGAAGCAGCATATATATGATAATTTGTGGGAATATATAACAACGTTAAGCTTTGTATTTAGTAGTGCCTTTATATTTAGTTTTGATTTGACAAAATAGGTTTAAGTATGGAGGTTTTTGAAGGAATCATCCAAAATAGTTCTTCTTTTTGTTGTTTTTGATAAAATAGAAAGCAAGTAAACGAAAAAAACCAGTAGGGAGGTAGAGGCCGGCTTGGTGGGTAAGGATTCGGAAGACTTGATCAGAAAGAAAATTAGGATGATATATACCAAAGTGGCCGGTGGCGGTTTTGGTAGGGCTGGACTCTGAATCATATATACTGTATACATCTAAGGCGTGGGGAATATGATTACTTGAATTTTCATGATTGAGAAAGCAAAGATTTTCACGGATATTATCACAGCAACTCACCAAGCTTCTAAGTGACAGCTTCTCCTGAACAGGGTCCACATCCACAAATGCCCCATAAGTGGTCTTATCATTATCTTGATTCAAGGAAGATCTGCCACACGATTTACACCCAAAATTCAATAAGAATAGTTTCAAAGTTTGAACTTTCAAGTGTGGCAACACGACGAGAGAGAGAGAGAGAGAGAGACCTGCTTTGGTCGCTGCACATCAGCACCACATATTTGTTATGGCCTTTGAATATTCTGTAGAATACTGCTGTATATTCCTGCAGGCCTTCCGAAGCCAAAACTAGCAACCCAAATGGCCCTAGGCCACCTTTAACTATCGCATCCTTTCGACTACAAATTACTTGTGGGTTGGTCCAACTTGAATCCAGCACTTCAGCTTTAATAAAATCGCTTATTTCAAATGAAATCACAACGTCTGCCTGACAAGGATTGAGGAATATTAGGAAAATAATGATCAATACATGCAAAGGGGGAAAATAATAGCGCCTGTTTTTGTAACACCCAACCCAGCACCAAGACTAAGCTAATTTTAGGTTCTATAATATTTTTCTTTTGGGTTAATATGTATGCAAAGTTCATTTGAAATTTAAAGAGTAATTTTGGAATAACATATGAGCCCAAAAAATGCTACTCCAAAATTAATTTGGTGGTATATGAATTTTTATTTGAACTTGATAATTAGGATAAAATTTTTAATGGATCCAATGAGAATTGGCCGGAAAATTTTATGGGACAAACTAAATTATTTTTGGAGGTTGAGTCGAGGCTCATAACTCACGAAAAGGCCCAAACCACATATATCCAAAACCCAAGCCATGAGAACCAATTTTAGACTCCACGCCCATGCACGTCTCCATGGCATGCACGTTTCTCCTTTCCCTTTCTCATCTAGGATTTTCAGTTTTCTATATTTATACACACACTTAATACACAAAGTTACAAATCCATTCTCTGCAGACCCCATACATGAATTGCTGCACCCTTCCTCAACGTTCAGAGAATAAAAAAATCGAAGCGTTGCACTCTCTTCTCCTCTCCAACCCAATTGCAAGCCACAACAACCTCCCACACCAAACCTCATTCACTTCACAGCAACCACCAATTGCAACAAATCCATTGAGAGACCACGCCCCAAACCGAAACTAGCCATTGCCCAAGCCCTCATCTCGATTGATCCCCCTGCCATAAACCACCAGAGAAGAGTTTCGTGTCCCATGCAAGTTGAATGTAACATAGCCCTTCCCGTTCACAAACCACCGTGCACTAGGCCGCCCCCATGAAGCCGTAGCATCAAGCTGCCATAGTAGCCCACTTTTCTCCTCAACCCCACGTTCACCACCCCAATTGATGCACATAAACCACCACAGTTTGAGCCCATGCACAACAAGCCACCGTAGAAACTGTTGAGGATACTCTGCCTTAAGCTAAGGCTTGCCATATGTGACTTAATTCAGACCTTAATTCTAGGAGATTGCTTTGTATATACTTTTCATTCTTACATTTCATATTAATTGTAATTGATATGTAATTATTCCATACGATATGTAATTTGCTATAAATGACAAATTACTCACTACTTCAAAGTGTGGTGGTTTCATCAAACCTTCTCATGGTATCAAGAGCCCATATGGATTAACATCCCTCGATCCCTTCCTTCATCCTCTCCTATGGCTGCCGAGCCCACCCTTCTTCCTTTCAATACCATGATTCGCATGGTAACCATCAAACTTTCCTCTACCAACTATCTCCTATGGAAAAACCAACTTCTTCCCCTTCTTGAAAGCCAAGAATTACTAGGCTATGTCGATGGAACCCTTGAGTCTCCCCCACGGTTTCACCCAGCCACTTCACAGACGCCTAATCCCAAACACCTGGAGTGGAAAGTCATTGAAAAACGACTACTCAGCCTTCCCTCTCTTCCCTCACCGAGGAAGCTATGGTTGAGGTCGTTGGTTTCTACACCTCTCGAGAGGTCTGGCTCGCCTTGGAAAACTCCTTCAGCCACCACTCCAAGGCTAGAGAAATTAGCCTCAAAGATGATTTTTAGTTGATGAAGCGCGGTGCTCGATCCGTCATTGTGTATGCTCGTGCCTTCAAGGCAGTCTGTGACCAGCTTCATGCGATTGGTTGTCCAGTCGATGGCACCGATAAGGTACACTAGTTTCTCTGAGGTCTTGGCTCTGATTTTTCTTCTTTCTCCACTGCGCAGATGGCTGTTATGCCCTTCCCCTGTTTTGCTGATTTAATCTCAAAAGTTGAGAGCTTTTAAGTTCTTTCAGAAATCTCTTGAGTCTTTGGGTTCATCTTCAGCAGTGTTCATAGCCACCAATTGAAGCCATGATTGTGCGAACCAAAGAGGAAATTCCTCTTGCACTCAATGCGGACGCAACAATGGCCACTCTTCTTCTAATCGCGGCCATGGACGTAGCTCCTCTGGTCATGGGCGTCTCCCCCCCCCTCCCCCAACCACCGCCCCGCGCTGCCAAATTTGCCACACTGAAGGACACTACGTAGATCACTGCAACCAGCGATACGCACGCCATGAGTCTTCTACTCACCTTGCCGAGGCCTTCAATCACTCTTGCTCTATCTTTGAAAGTGAAACCCCAGATTGATACTTGGATACTGGGGCTTCGGCCCACATGACCACCGACCCATCTATTTTGGATCACTCAAATACTTACATAGGTAAGGATTGTGTAATTCTAGGGAATGGTGTTTCTCTACCCATAACTCATACATGTATTATTTCTCCAAATCCAAATCTTCATTTACTTGATGTTTTGGTTGTTCCTCATCTCACTAAAAATCTCTTGTCAATTAGTAAATTAATCTCTGATTTTCCATTATCTGTTACCTTTACTGATAATCTTTTTACCGTCCAGAATCGTCAAACGGGAAGGGTGGTGGCAACCGGTAAAAGAGATGGCGGCTTATATGTGCTGGAGCGTGAACATTCAGCTTTTATTTTTGTTCTTAAAAATAAATCTCTTCATGCTTCATATGATTTATGGAATGCTCGCCTTGGTTATGTGAATCATTCTGTTATTTCTTTTTTAAATAAAGATGGTCATCTTTTTCTTACATCTTTATTGCCTTCTCCAAAATTGAGTGGTACATGTCAACTTATGAAAAATCATCGTTTGCCTTATTCACGTAATGAACGGCGATCGTTTGCCTTATTCACGTAATGAACGGCGATCGTCTAATGTGTTGGATTTAATTCATTGTGATATATGGGGTCCTTCCCCCGTCAAATCCACCTTAGGTTTTGCCTACTACGTTCTCTTCATTGATGCTTTTTTTTCATTTCCTTAGGTTATATCCTTTGAAATTAAAATCTGACTTTTATGATGTTTTCCGCCAATTTCAAACATTTGTGGAAAATTAACATTCTGCTTGTATAAAAATTTTTCAAAACGATGGCGGTGCCGAATTCACTAGTCATCGTGTCAAAGATCACCTTCGCACCTCTGGTATCCATCATCAACTCTCTTGTCCATACACACTTGCTCAAAATGGTCACACTGAAAAGAAACATCGTCATGTTACCGAGACAGGTCTGGCCCTTCTTTTTCACTCTCACATTTCTCTCCGCTTCTGGGTTGACGCCTTCAACACTGTAGCTTACATCATCAACCGATTGCCCACACCACTTCTTGGAGGTAAGTCACCTTTTGAGCTTCTCTATCATTCCTCTCCTAATTATGCAAATTTTAATCCCTTTGGTTGTCGTGTTTATCCTTACTTGTGTGATTATATGTCTAACAAATTTTCTCCGCGTAGCATTCTATGCATTTTTCTGGGTTATAGTCTCTCATATAAAGGTTTTCATTGTCTTGATCCCACCACCTCTAGGCTATATGTCACCCGACATGCCCAGTTTGATGAAAATCATTTTTCCTTTCTAGATAAATCTCAGTCTTAGCCCGTATCCTCTCTCCACTTTTCCAATTTTTTGGAACCCAGCATGCTTCATATCGAAACCCCTCCCTCTTCTCTCGAGCTCCATTCCCCACCCATTACTCCATCTGGATCTAGCCCGTGTGCTATTTGTACTGACCCAGTGGATGAGTCTTTTTAGGCTAATGACTCTCTTGCAGGTCCTTCTTCGCCGCACCCGGCCTCGAGCTCTCCTCCTGTTGAGTCTGCCACTGACCCTCACATTACAGATCTCACTCCCGCTCCAGCATTCCCTTTGGATTCTCACCCTATGCTCACACGAGCTAAAGCTGGTATTTTTAAATCTCGTCATCCGGTAAATATTGGTGTTTTGGGATCCTTTGGTCTTCTTTATGCTCTGCTTGTACCTACTGAGCCTAAATGATTCAAATCTGCTACTAAAAATCCTGCTTGGCTTGTGGCTATGGATGACGAAGTTCGTGCCTTGCAAAATAACCACACCTGAATTTGGTCCCATGACCCGCTGACACAAACATTGTGGGTTCCAAATGGGTGTTTGGGACCAAATATTTGTCTGATGGATCCGTTGAGTGTCTCAAAACTCGCCTTGTTGCCAAAGGCTATACTCAGATATCCGGTCTTGATTATACTGACACTTTTAGCCCTGTTATCAAGGCTACCACTGTTCGTGTTGTGCTTTCTATTGTTGTCACCAACAGATGACATCTTCGCCAACTTGATGTCAAGAATGCCTTTCTCAATGGTACTCTCACTGAAAATGTTTATATGGAGCTACCTCCTGGGTACATTGATCCTCGCTTTCCTAATCATGTATGTCAGTTGAAGAAAGCCCTCTACGGTCTCAAACAAGCACCTCGTGCCTGATTTCAGCGCTTCAGCTCGTTTCTTGTTCAACTTGGATTTTCCTGCAGTCGTGCTGACACTTCTCTCTTTATTTTCCATAAGCAGTCTGATATAATCTATTTGCTTCTTTATGTTGATGATATTATTGTTACTGGCAACAATTCATCTCTTCTCAACAGCTTCACTTGCAAGCTCAATTCTGAGTTTGCCACTAAAGATTTAGGCCCTCTCAATTACTTTCTTGGTCTTGAAGCTTCAACAACTACAGATGGTCTATTCATCAATCAGTTAAGGTATGCACGAGATATTCTTACTTGGGCTTAGTTACTTGACAGCAAACCGATCCACACCCCATGGTTGTTGCGCAACACCTATCTACTGATGGTACACCTTTTTCGGATCTCACTCTCTACAGGTCTCTCGTCGGTGCCCTCCAGTATTTGACCATTACACGGCCCGACCTTGCCCATGCTGTCAATTCTGTTAGCCAATTTCTCCACACTCCAACAGAGGATCGTTTTCTTGTTGTTAAGCGTATTTTTCGCTATGTCAAGGGCACCCTTCATTTTCGCCCATCTGCTACTCCTGGTGCTTTAGTTGCTTACTCTGATGCAGATTAGGTAGGTTGCCTTGACACTCGTTGTTCTACCTCTGGCTACTCTGTTTATCTTGGTGACAACTTGGTTTCTTGGAGTGCCAAGAAGCAACCTACTGTCTCCCGCTCTAGCTATCAATCTGAGTATCGCGCTCTTGCGCACACTGTAGCTGAACTACTTTGGCTTACGCATCTCCTTTATGATCTAAAGGTCTCCATTCCACAACAGCCTTTTCTTTTATGTGACAACAAAAGTGCCATTTTTTTGAGTTCCAATCCCGTTTCTCGTAAACGGGCCAAGCATGTTGAGTTAGACTACCACTTTCTTTGGGAACTTGTTGTTGCTGGCAAACTTCACACTCAGTATGTTCCCTCTCACCTACAGGTTGCCGACATCTTCACCAAAAGTATTCCTCGACCACTTTTTGACTTTTCAGATCCAAGCTTCACGTCTGTTACAATCCGACGCTCAGCTTGCGGGGGAGTGTTGAGGATACTCTGCCTTAATTTAAGGCTTGCCATATGTGACTTAAATTATAAGAGATTGCTTTGTATATACTTTCCATTCTTACATTTCATATTAATTGTAATTGATATGTAATTATTCCATACGATATGTAAATTGCTATAAATGACAAATTACTCACCACTTCAAAGTGTGGTGGTTTCATCAAACCTTCTCAAAAACCGCCACTTAGTCTGCTCGAGTTTTCTCAAAGCCTCGCCGTGCACTCCTGCTTTCCACCGAGGCGCACCATGTTGAAACAACACTACCTTCACTCCCTTCCATAGCAATCGTTGCCCCATGTTCAACCTTGCTTGCAAATGCACAAAGAGCTGAATGCCCCTATTTTAGCCCAACAAAAACAAAGCACTACAACAACAAAGCACGATGGACAGTAGCCCCTCACGGCGGCACCCTCACGGCCTTCCCTCAACGATAGATGATGCCAAACCCCAACCTTGCCCAACCACCCTCACCCAACACAAAAACCGGTGCACGTGAAGCTTCCGAGCATGGCAACGCTGTGAAAAACTCGCTCTCTCCCTAAGTCTAGATTTCTCTCTCTCTCTCTCTCTCTCTCTCTCTCTCATTTTCATGCTCTACCACCCTGGACAGCCACTATCGCTCACCCACGCCAAAGGTTCATGGTCGAACCCACGACCCACATCACATGGCTACACTGCCAGTAAGCATCTCTCATTCACTTCACTTGTTAAAAAGTTAAGCACTTAGAAAGTAAATTACATGCATGCCCCTAGTAGTTAATCCAGTGTTTATTAATTATGAGGATATTATGGTAATAAAACTAAGAGAAATTAGATGGTTGGAAATTAAGGATATTTTAGAGTTTAATCACATGATTATTTGGAGAAATTATGGGAAATCAAAGTATTTTAGGAAGTGAAGATATTTTGGGGCTTTGAGAATTTTAGACATTAGAAAAATATAATTTTTTAATACCTTTGGGCCGGTAAGTATGAAGTACGTGTTCAATTGGATATTTAAGCAATTTACGTGTCTATTTTATAGGTAATGATTGATATTCTCTTAGCACTGTTAGGAAGAAATTCAGAGAAGATAAAAAGTTTAGATAAGTGGAGTACCTATACTAGATTTTGCATAAAAGAATTGAACTAAGGTTAATTTTGAAAAATATGCATGTTTTGTTATGTAAAAAAAATTTGAAACAACTTCAGTTAATTGTTTTGGATTACTCATGAAATTTTTATGAAAAAGAAAATTATTTTCTGTTATGACTGATGTAGACATGAGTAAATTTTTGGCATTATGTTTTTAAACTGTGCAAAAATAGTGAATAGGCAATTTATGAAAATTTGTGCATATGATGTGAAGATGTTATGAATCTGTTTTTAAATATGTGAAATGAGTTGAATATGTTCAGTACTCTGTTTTGATATGATGTGGCATCTAAAAACCTTTGATATGATTTTTTGATTCTATATCTGTATCTGGGTCTGTTTTGTTTCTGATTTGTTCCGTTAAGGCCCTGCCCCGGATATAATAATGGTATACGGCCCTGTCACGGGTATAATAGTGGTATACGATCCAGCCACGGGTATAATAGTGGTATATGATCCCGCCATGAGTATAATAGTGGTATACGATTCGACTACGGGTATAATGGTTGTTTATAACCCTACCACGAGGGTTAAACATGGTTTTCATCTCAATGTGATGCTCTGATATGATATGAAGATGATGTATCAGATTATGATATGCCAAAAAAATTTTAAATAAGAATGTTTTTGAAAGTTTCGCTCTGATATTTTTGATAACATGTGTTGATTTTGCATTTTGAAAGCAAATATCTGATTCTGCATTCTGAAAGTAAATATTTTGTTCTATTTTCTGAACTCTGTAAATACAAATGTTTACATACTAGTATATGTTTTCTATTTACTGAGTTGCTGATAACTCACCCCTTATATCCACAATATTTTTCAGATAATTTGAATATTTCAACTAAGAATCAAGATTATGAAGTATGAGTGAGGTGATTTAAGCATAGTAGATTAAACACAAAAGGTTTCTATGAGTATTGGCGAATTTTATTAGTAATTTTGTTGTGTTATGATGACTTGGTATTTTGAGAGGTTGATTATATTGAGGTAGTTAGTTTGAAACAATAATTTTTATATGGCATTGAGAAGAGTAACGCTATATACAGTCGTAGAGTGCGCAAGTGCCGTACAGTCACTTTGAAAAAGAGTGGAGTCCACTATTAAAAGTTTAATTTTCTTTTCATGAAGATGTCGTATTTGTTTATTTTTTTTCAAAATAATTGCACGACACTTGCATACTTACAATTACAACTACCATTTCTCAATACTATAATCACATTACTGAATTACGTCAAAAGGTTCACCTGTGCTGCTGTGAGACCAGAAACTTCAAGCACCGATCCCCCACTCAGCACCTGGTAAGGCAACTCAATCTGGGTTCCACGCAACGTTTCAATTTCTTTGATTGGCCATTGCAGCAATTGTTTTCCAGATTTATCGAGCCAAATACTCCTTGGAATCGCCTGCAAAATGTGTCCAGAAACACAGAAAAAATATTGTTGCCTACTAATATTACAAGTTGTGATCGTTAACATTCACATTACAACTTGGTATTTAGTAAAACATTCATATAGAACTAGAATTACCTGAACTCCAGACCATCCCTTCTTGATATCATCAATGGCACTTGAAGATTCATTTACCCAACCCCACAAGATTCTTCTGTGGAGCGGGTACTTGTCGTCAAAGAAAGTCTTTGAGGCATAAAATTTTCCATAATCATATCTCAAGCTCGAGTCTTTAAATGGTCCGTTGTCCGGAATGAAGATATCCTTGTCCGGGTTATAAGTTCCGATCATGTAGTAATCATGTGGTGTCCTAAAGAAGCTCACCTTGAGCACATATCTGACATCCGGACCATTACTTGAAGTGTCAATACCAAGTGGGCTTTTGAACAAAACTGGATAAAAATCAGGACATTCCCACATTCCTGTGTCCTTATTAGCAGAGTAGAGTGGTTTTTCAGCTTCTTCCCAATGAACAAAATCATTACTCTTAAAGAGAATTGCTAAGCCCCGTTCTTTCTTTTGGCTCCCAATGATCACTCTCCAATTCCCATCACTGCCAAGCCAAGCAGTGGATGGGTCTCTGAAATAGGTTGCATTGATTTTGTTCTTGGAATTGGGTGTCAGTAGTGGATTATGTTTAAACTTAACCCATTCCCTAAGGAATGGGTCAGAAAAGTTTTTGGGCGCAGCCAAGTTTTGGACTTGGCGATTCTCAGGGTCAATTCCAGTGTAGAGGATGACCGGGTGGCCTCCAGGGAGGATCGTGGCGGAACCCGACCAGCAGCCGTTGATATCAGACTGCTGTGATGGGTAGATTGCTGGATCATGTGGGGTCCAATTCACGAGATCCGTTGATGTAGAGTGGCCCCAGATAAGATTGCTGCCCCAAACTGCAGCTTTTGGGTTATATTGGTAGAACAGATGGTAGATTCCCAATCGTAACATTGGTCCTACAAATATTACATTACTATGTAAATTACATTGTCCTAATTAACTTAGCTTGAATAGAACCCAGCAAGGAATAGACCCAAACTTGTCCTCTATTGTTTGTATGGTTTGCACTTCGCATACATTAAATTGCGTTGGAGTTTAGAACAACTTGAACCTTCGTTTTAAAAGATTAACTGCTTATATGGTTTCTTGGTTTGGTTGATGATTACCCATAACCAAGGATGATTTTCCAGTAGGTAATAATACTTTCTAAGTTGAATCAAAAGAACTAAAGAGTGAAGATAAAAAGAGATGAAAGAAGCAACGGTGAGGAACTTACCATTAGGATCTTTGCATCCAAACACACCCATTTGTCCATTCCACCATCACAGCATGTCACAGGAGAAAATCAAGATGGGAAAAAAAAAACAATGTAAGAGCTATTAAGCAATAAACTAAAAAGAACAAGAAGTTGAAGAAACACACTAAAAGGGAAGAAGAGGGAAGAGGAAACTGGTCAGGTGAGGAATACCATTCATCCAATTGTTGGGAGGCTGGAAGTGGTAAGAAGTTCGGTAAGGCTGATTCCCAGAAGTAGAATATTGTGCAGTTTGATGTACGTTTAGGTAAACATGGTGGAAAGCCTCAATGAGCTCAAGAACACCATGGCCAAAGAGGGAAAAGAAGAACATTAGCCAGATACAAGACAAAGCCATGGCGGCTTTGCTAAGCTATTTATGAGAGGAAACCAAGCTGGCTGTATATAAGCAGAGTTTAGAGGAGGATTTGAATCCACCGAATATATACACGATGAGATGATTGATCTTCACAAGATTTTGCCCAGAAATCTGAAACTGTATTCAAACGATCGAAGAATCAAAGTTCTTAGGAGAGATCCCCCTACGAGTTTTGTGTCGAAGGAGCCGAAAGTCAACTTCTATATTGTATTACTAACAAAAGAATTAGTATGGTGTCGATGAACAGGCAAACTTGATGTAATGATGTTGAACGACATTCTAAATTACTAGCTAAATTTGGCACTATATATTATAGGGTAAACGACACAAACACAAATTTCCCAACTTACAAAAAAAAAAAAAAAAAAACAGAATAATGATTTGTCTTAAATCACGTACCCACTTTTTTTAAAAAATAATATAAGAAATTGTAAGATTATAAATATCATTTTTTATATTTATATAGTCATTTTTATCGTAGCGATAATTTTTGTTTTTATTTCTATTTAAGTTTCAACACAAAAACTATGGCTATAAGCATATTAAACTCTATTATTTATATATCTCAAAACGTTTTATCATTAAGTTTTGTTACTTATCATTTATATGCCCTATATTTATATTTATTTATTTATTTATTTATACACACTATATACATATTATATTTATTTATTAATTTTTTTGCTTATCATTTATATATTGTATATTTAATAAAAGAAAAAAAATGTTGTGTGTGATGCATAGAGGTGATAAGTAAATTTTTGAATCTGAAAACGCACGGCGGCGGCATTTGTAGACGAACAAAGGCAGGCCAGAAATAGATTTTCTCGATTTCTTTCCTCAGCATCCTATTCTATATGAACCCAAAAGACCTTTTTGAATTCTGAAAGCAATTCCACCTTTTCATTTCCGACAATTTGGAAGCTTTATATCAGATGGTTCTATTTCTGGGCACAGTTCGCCCTTCTCCTTCTCTATCCTGTTTTGCCCTTTACAGACGCCAAATCTTGCGCAAAAGTTCTGCCATTTCGGTTCCCATAAATGTGTTCTCTCCCTTCAGACGAATCTTTCAGGCTTCGCTTCAAACTAGTAAGTTCAACCTTACTAAAAGAGCTCCCCCCCCCTCTTTTTGTTTGAATGAAACTTGTTTGGTTGTGATGGGTTTCAATCTTAATTATTGCTCTATGGTTTTAGGGAATTTAGAATTGTAAGTTTGTTTGGAGAGAGCTTTTTTATGAACTTGCTAAGGCAGTGAGTTCAATGGAAAATTCATTTTCTGGGTGTTGATGATTTTTATGCATGCAAAAGCCTTGATCTTAATAAGGCTGATGGAACTGTGAAGTATCGGCATTTCCAATAGATATGTTAACTCCGTTTCTGGGTGATGATGGCTTTTTATGCATGTAAAAGCGTTAATGGATTTTAGTTAGGATGATGTAGCGATGAATTGTGGGGGCATTTGGGACAAATACATGCATTGACCAGGTGTAACCTATTTAGTCAATTCACTTGGCAAAGTTGACTTTTTCTAGCTATCTATCTAAGAGAAATGATCACCTGAATATCTTTTGCTTCGATGATTTTTTTTCTGGTTCTTATTCTGTTTCAGTAATTAACAGTTTAGGTTTATTAATATGTATCTAATAATGTTTCTTTGATGTTTCTATAACACAAAAACCTTATGGGGTTTTGAAGATGATCTAGTTTCAATTTGCGTTTTGAAAATCTTATGTTGAATGTGGTAAAAGGTGGTTGACTTTTAAATAATGTTGCTAGCATGCTAGGTGCTTTTTTTAGGATGTTTTGTTTGTTTTTCTTTTAGCGTTGTTTTGGTTTGGAGCTGTCAAGTCACGGCTATTATTTTCTATGGATTTGGATTTGTTTTGAACACTAGCAAAGCCTTGTACTATCAAGTTGCCAATAAATCGACATATAAGGAGAATGATAGATATTATAGTTATTACGATGAACGCTGTGGATTTGATTTGTTTTTTCATGTGCTCACATCTTCATTGGGTTTCCAAAACTTACTTTAAATATGCTCATGGTACTGCAGGAGATATGAGACTGAGATTTGTTTTCTTTCATTTGTTTTAGGGCCACAAGTGGGTGTTAGTGCGACAACTCTAAGTTCCCCCCTCTTAGTTAAATAAATATTGTAATTTGATTAAATGTTTTTGTTTGAGGATCTATGCTTCTCCCAAACATTTTACTATCAGGAACAAATATCAGTAGGCACCACATGGAGACTTTATGATGGTATTTATAAACTTTTTGGCGATTTAAATTAGCAGTGATACTGTTTTGCATTACAGATTCTACAAATGAGGATGCTGGATTTCAGTTACCTGCCAACCAATCAGAAATCATATTTATGGGGACAGGAACCAGTGAAGGGGTTCCACGTGTGAGCTGCCTGACAAATCCTGTAAAGTTATGTCCGGTATGGTTGCAGAAGTGTGTTGCTTAGAAAACTTTGCCATTTAAGTGGCTAAAATGTGCATCGATTGCTTAAAGTTGTTTCCAAATACATATTTGATTTTTCAAAGAGCTGGAATGCTTTTTGGTTTTGGTAGGTTTGCTCAAAAGCTGTGGAACCAGGTAATAAAAATAGAAGACTCAACACAAGCATCCTTATTCGTTATCCTGGGGCCTCTGGAAGATGTAACATTCTCATAGATGCTGGAAAGTATGTGAAAAATTATTCTTATTCTGACCATGCTTACATTTCTACAATAGATAATTTCTTTTTCATTAACTATCCTTTTACTTTAATCTTAATCCCACATTGTGACTCGTAGAGAAGGTCAGACCTGAACACCTATTGCATATTCCAAAGTTGTATCATATTTCTTGCTCATATTTGCTAGTTTAGAATTGAAATTTATTGGTCCCTTGCTCTCCAGGTTAAGTCAACCACAGGCCTTGTTGCACTGTGGTACTGGCTGGCTCCAAAGGAAATGTCTAGCTATTGAGTCTACATTCTCATTAGCAGTTTTATAAACTCTGTTGGTTTAAAGCTATCTTGTTCATTAAAGTATTAATGAATAGTAGTAATAATAATGGTATTAGTGAAATAGTATTGATGATAATCAAGTGATGTAAATGTTGTAATTTTATTGCAGTTATTATTAGTCATTCTCATGCTGATAACGCTTGATGAGAATAACCTCATGAACCCTAACTTTAAAAAAAATGTTGTAATTTTTATCTATCAAAATGGGGAGAAAAGAATTGTTGTTCCTCATTACCGAATTTTGTGCTACATAAAAAATAGTGCAAGAAAGACTTACATGTGATGAAAGGAGATAACAAATGATCACCTTTTTTTTGCTATTTTCATACCAAATACCTTCTTAGTGAGACTTTTCTGCTCTTTTTTTTTTTAATATATATATTTCAAATTGTGCTGTGCAGGTTCTTCTATCACAGTGCCCTCCGATGGTTTCCTACATTTGGGTTAGTTATCCTCTTCTTCAATTCTTTAAGCTCTATTTTATCTAGGCTTTGAAGGTAGCAAAATTATATGTTTATGTTTGATCACTGTGTTACGGTGGGTTATATGACTCTAACTTGGAGTAGAACCAGATACTGTGTTAAATTATTAAATTCCACATTTAAAAAATAAAGGAAAAGAAAACTAGGATGTAGATTGTTATCTAGCTGGTTTTGAACAGAATATGATTTGATAAGCATGATATTTTTTTCATAAAACAGATAAAGAAGCATTTTAAACTGGTTTCATTTGGTCAAGGATGGACATTTATTGTATATGCTACACATCTATAGTGGGTGGCATCATAACTTATGGTCAAGAGACAATTGAGTTTTGTGTGAGATTTCTATATCATTTTTTTATTTAGTTTCATAAGACGCGTATGATATTTGGATTTGAAAATGGACGGCATATGTACATTTCGTGGGTAATTTACCCACTTTAAGCTTGGCTGCTGTGATTTAAGTGGTAAAGTGCTTGGGTTTTGTATTGTAATTTAGGTATTTCATGCAAATATGGGGTTTTGCCCTTCATATCTTGGTATCACATTAAAACACTCAGTCTTTTTCTAATTGCACATATTAAGCAATTAGCTATTCTTGAGTGTTCTTCTCACTTGAGTGTTTTCTACATTTATTGTGCTATAGAGATTCACCTAAATGATCATGAAACATGGATCAATGCATAAACTGGCATTGGACTCTGAATTAAAATAGACCGTGCACTAGACTACAAGAATAATCTGACTTCTGTGAATGATCTTGCGGAGTAAGTTTTGTATGACATGCTTCCACACTAACGAGTGGTTTGTGGTTGTGCCTATATACCACCAGACTTGTTGACCAACTTGCCATTTGTTAGAGTCTGGCCTTGAACTATTTGAAAAAGAATAATATTGTTTTTACTTGATTGCATGCCTTTGATGGTCTCTTCAAAAAATTATTCCAAAGATCGTTAAATTGGCAATGCTTTTGCATATTCTCTTAATATTATATATGTCTATTGTCAGGTATTTGCCTTTTTGTAACTAGCTGCATTTCTGTCAGGATAAGAACACTTGACGCTGTTATTGTTACTCATTCTCATGCTGATGCAATAGGAGGTCTCTGACGGAACACTTTCTACTTTTATTCAATGAATAATTACCCATCTTTTGTTTGTGCATCAAGTTTTTTTTCTCTTTTTCTCTTTGCATCTTTATCTTTTTTAAAAAGAAAAACACATTAATCTAGTACTGAAGTCTCTCTCTCTCTCTCTCCCCCCCCCCCCCCCCCCCCCCCCCAATCCAGGCCTTGATGATCTTCGTGATTGGACAAACAATGTCCAGCCCCACATTCCAATTTATGTGGCCCAGCGCGATTTTGAGGTCCAACCTCCAGCTTTCTCTTTCTTGCAAGAATTTCAATATGCATTATGTTCATATTTCTCTTTGTTGATATTAATCCCATACAAAATCACTTCACAAAACTTGTTGTCAGTATGGACCATTCTCAGGATTTATCAGAAAAAAAAATTACGAACTATTCTCAGCTTTGTTTGTCCTTGTTTGGTAATTATTAAATAATTGCAGGTGATGAAGAAGACACATTATTACTTGGTGGATCCAAGTGTCATTTTACCCGGTGCTGCAGTCTCAGAATTGCAATTCAATATCATACATGAGGAGCCATTTGTTGTCCATGATCTAAAGGTCAGATTACATTAGATGTTTTCTTATTACTGAGCCCTGTCTTTTCAGCCCCAGATTTCTGCACATGTTCCAAACTTTCAATTTGTAAGGTGTCTTGGCAGATAGAGGTATGTGATCCCCTTTCCAACTTAGCTGCCCTTATAACAATGTCGTGAAACAGATTTTATGAGTTCTTTAAAATCTGTGATTCATGTAACTATATGTGTGAGCTGAGTTAGGTATTTATGGGGCGAAATTGGTGGAAGTAGGAATTCTGCCGTAGCAGTATGAGAAGATTCTTCTTTTAGTTTTTACTTCAGAATATAATGCAAAAGATACTTATCAAAAGACTAAGCTAAATGTCCAATAAAATTGAATGACACATATCCTCATCCAAAGTATCTTTGGCATATTTAGCTCAAGCATGTGTTATATGTTGTTTGATGTAACTTATAAAAAAAGCCCTTTGATGTAAAAACAAACCCAACATATTACAGTCATACCTATCTGTTTTATCTTTCTCAATTTTGTATTTCAGTTTACCCCTTTACCAGTATGGCATGGTCGTGATTATCGTTCCCTTGGATTTCGTTTCGGTAACATTTGTTACATTAGGTAATGCTTCTAAGTATCATTGGTGTGTTTTTATTTCAAAAGTACACCAGGTTGGAGCTAATCTTTTATCACATTTACAGTGATGTTAGCGGGATACCTAAAGAAACTTATCCACTTTTGAAGGACTGTGAAATCCTGATTCTGGTCTCTCTCTCTCTCTCTCTCTCTCTCTCTCTCTCTAAGACAAGCAGATGTATCTGTTTATCATCGTGATACTCAATTATAGAAACCCAAGTTGAAGGTTCTTATGCGGTGTATTATTAAATGACTTTTTCAGGATGCTTTAAGGCCAGATCGGTCTTCTTCAACACATTTCGGACTTCCAAGGGTAAAGTTCTTTTACCTCTTTCGGCACAAATTTGTATTTGAAAATCTTGATATTTCATTTACCCCTTTCTCAGGCTTTGGAGGAGGTACGGAAAATCCAACCAAAGAGAACACTTTTCACTGGTATGATTAGCCTCCCCTCCATTCCCTGCATAATGCTTTTACTGTTGCCTAGGAATTCTAATTCTCAGTAGCTTGTAGACCACCTCCACCTTAATAAATCATTCAATCTAGCAGGGTTTGACATCCATAAAAGGTTGAAAGGGTTTCAAATGATTTATGTCATATTAGCATTTGGCAAGCCCAATAATCATTCTCAGTTATAGCATTAATGTTTGAAATTATAGATGGTAATCCTGCAATTGGTGCTTGTGAAGGTATGATGCATTTGATGGATCATGAAAAAGTGAACGATTATCTTAAGAAACTGATGGAGACAGAGGGTCTTGATGTACAACTGAGCTATGATGGACTCCGCATACCAGTAACGCTCTAGCCTCTTCCCTTTAGACTGGCCTCTATTCTACATGGCCTATTTTTTTCCCTTGATAAAACCAAGCTTTGAATTTCATAATTCATTTGATCTTTATTGAGATCATGTAGCATCCGTATGGAATTAGTATCCGCGTTTTAGCTCTTGCGCAGTTTGCTTCCGATGTACTTCATGATTTGTTAAGATGGCAATCATTTGAATCTGAATAAAACCATTCATCCTGTTTCTTTCCTCACAACGTTTTCTTGAACCAAGAAATTCTAGGATACATTCTTCAACTGAACTGGGGTTGTTCATCGATACATGTAGATGCACAACTCACAAAATATAGTTTGGAAATTTATTTTTGCAGGCAGGTTGAGTGGCAAAATATTCATTGTTACTTGCACCTTGTGGAAGATGAGCTCTGATTTTTATGATAAACGAAAGAAGTAATGCCATGGACAGGCATGTTGGTTTCGTTTTTATCTATTATGTGATCAACTCGGGCACCCAGAGTATGGTTGATGTATGTCCCTAGTTTGGTTTAGGTATGAATCTTGCTTGCTTGCCTGACCGACTTGTTTCTTTTAAGAGGATTGCTACATACACAGATTATATGAAAGTAAACTTATATATTAATGTAGTTTCATAGAATTCATTAGATCTATTTTATAATAAAAATAACTTTACAATCTGACCTACTATATTAAGTCATATTTTCGTGTGCTTGCTCAAACTCATAATATTTCACTCAAACAAAAGTCCTGTCCCAGTCATTTGTCCCCACTCATCCCAAAGAAAAAAGAACCACGTGGGGAAAGATCATTGGTTTCCTTCAATTAGCTCTTGCCAAAATTCTCTGTGCAGCATAAAAGAGGATTTTTGTCGAATAGATATCGTGTGATTCATTCAGTCATACCAAAACTTTGAGATACATGAGGAGGAAGGCATGACATCCCATGCAGATGTTATATCAAGATGGAGAAAAAAAAAAAAAAAAAACCACAGTGAGACTTTGGCAGCATGAATTGTAATAACAATATGAAAAACATTAAAAATTTTTTTAAAAAATAGGAAATTTAACTGGTGACAGGTGTCAAAAGGAAATTGGCCGCCTGATCCGACAAGGAACTTATTGTCAAACTGGGAGAAATAGAGGGAGAGGAGCGGAGACGAGAGCAGGTCAAGTCACTCGCCTTGCATGCATGAGTCTGTCAAATTGTGTCCAATCATGAGTGGCCACGAGGAATTGTCGGGTCAAGGACGGGTCTTCGAGTTGTCCTTTTCACGGGTGGTGTGGTTGGAAGGCAGCCGGTGGAATGCTGTTAGGTGTTAACACCAACACACACACTCGGAGAAGAGGATAATTTAGGATGCTCCTCCTCTTCATTCTTCCACATAGACTCTTCGCGGTAGAGCCGATCACGTGGGCATCTTTCTGACTGTTCCTACAGGCGTCATTTCATGACAATTTCAGTGCATTGTGGTCCATTGAGAATGATAGAGCTCAGCATGTGCATATTACGGTCCCCCTATTTATCTTCGTGGACCCCACCAACATCACCATCCCCTCCCTCCCACTCCCGGCTATATAATATGAAAAATAATTTGTACATAATATTTTTTTCAATATTTTACATAACTATATTTTAAATAATAAATATTTTTATAAAATATCTTATAAAAATAACATTATTTTATAAAATATTTTTATTTTATAATTTTGTTATATAATATATTGTGTAATATATTATGTATATCATTACTCATATAATATTATGGGAAGGCTATTATGCCGCTAGGCTTATTTTTTTTAACTTTTTTCTTTTTATGTTTTTTAATATATTTAAATATTTTTTAAAAATAAAAAATTATACTAATATATTTAAAATTACTTTTTTAATTACTAAATAAAAAAAATAACTAGTATTCAATTAGAGCGGTCAAATATAGTTGGACAAATAAGTTTTTCTCTAATATTATATACAATAAATGCACATGATTAGAAGTCCAGAACCTGATCATTAAATTCCCCTTGCTCTTTTAAATTTTACCATTTGTTTTTTCCCATTTTTTGTAAAACTTTGGGCTCCCAATAAAATCGTACCCCTCTCACGTGAGCTTGTACTTGTTACTTCCTACTGTGAGTCTGTGATCATGCAATGCATGGCCCCTATACTACCTTGGCCTTGGAGTTGCATGCATCACATGATTAATCTTATCAGCATTTGCTAGCTTGTGCTGTATAATATATGCATGACAACCCAGCAGCAGCAGCAACAACAACTAGGGTATTTTAATTTAGGTATTAAGAGTATCTCATAATAGTAGTATAATAATAGTAAACTAATATGAAAATATCTTAAAATAATTGAGCGCTTTTCACCAATTCTTTAAAGGGACTCTCCTGAGAGTAAATTCTCTCATTATATTGAGTGATATGTGAGATTATAAGACATTGTAAAATAATTACTTGTTATAATAAATTTTGCCCACAAACAACTTATGTACGTAAGCTTTTATGTCGAACCACGTAAATTCCTATGTCTTTATTTATTTATTTTTATTTGCTTATTTATTATTTACTATATGAATGAACGCGAAAAGTAGTACCGTATCGACGTCCGAATCATCTCGTGGGTCGGGATGACTCATTCCTCCTTTTCGGTCTTTGTGCAATTTTTGACATTAACAAATTGTATTTCCAAACAAACCCTAAATCAATTAAGTTAGCCGGGTAGGCCAATTTGTGCAATGTATAATTATACAATATTGATGTTGATATATAACAACAAACCCTAATTATACATTGAGAAGTTGATGATATATAGTTATAACTATATATTATCAACTTCTGATTATGATCTTATAATGATCAGTAAATAATGTGGATAATTAATTTGTGACTTTGTTGTTATATATATAATATTATCTGAGCTTTCTAGTTACCATCAATAATTGCATCAAAATTATGGGTTCACACGCCCGTTGATCTATTTATTAGTTTTATATATAAATTGTGTGCCTATCATTTTATTATATCATGCATACGTCAATGAATAGTTAAACAGACGATATATGAATAATATTACTTTATGCTAATTATGTAGCATATTCTAGTCGTCGAGTGATTTCCAAGCATGCGACTAGTTGATGGCAAATCACGACATAATAAACTAGTAGAAGTACTGCATATTAACCTTAAATAATATTTGTCAATTTTGACAGCCACGCATGATCATCATGAAGGCTTGCTTGCTCAAGAATTCCACGATCGAGCAGCAACGTCGACTGTTGCTAGGAAAGAACTGGCACCTAATTAATCCCAGAACTACTACTACTATATATAAGACAATCGTGCAGTGCAACTAGCTAGGGTTTCGTAGAATAATAGGGTTTGCCTTACTTTCATGTAATGCTTAATTGTAATTTGACGGGTATGATTCAAAACTTGACTAACCGTACACAAAATGACAGCAATTTATTTATTTTTTCCTTTGTGCGTTGACAGACAGAAGCACTTTGTCTATTCTGGCATAAAGTCACGAACTTGCTTGGGCTAATTAGCCGCCTCATGAGGGCGGCATAGTCAAGATCAGTTGGCCGTGGCGGCCTAACCCAAGACCTAACGAGTTGCAGCCTTGCAGCCACGTACGGCTACATGCATATATATATATATATCAGGTCCATGGTCAAGGTTTTTATTAATCTATGGCGTTGATTTTTTTTTTTTTAATATTTAAGTCATGGCAGAGATAAGAAAAAGAAAAGACCAGGAGAAAGAGTTGCTGGATTAAATTATAAATGCTTAATTAAATGAGCACTGTAACGATCGATGTTACTTTTCAGATCAGTAAGCTTCTAAGAAGCTTGATCGGGAGAGATGCTTTTAGCGGTGAAAACAAAAAATCTGAGGAGTTTGAGAGCTCGACTTAATCGGCATAAATTGCGTGAACTTGATCAAGGGCAACATATATGATAAAATAATACTTACATATATGTGTGCGCGCGCGCATGCTGGGCAACGAAAGAAATGTGAAAAATGCCTGAAAATGACAAGCATCTTGAAGTTTTGTTCGAGTATTAATATATATATAGGAAGGAGAGATCGTATGGGGGGGGGGGGGGGGGGGGGGGGGGGGGGGGGGGGGGGGGGGGGGGGGGGGGGGGGGACCTCACACCGACAGATTCGATCCCACGTACACAGACAACCAAACTTAATTCCATTTATCTTGCCTAGCTAGTGAAGAGCTCTTCCATATATACATCTTCATATTCCTTCCTTGAAATTTTTTTCTAATATCTACAACAGACCGAAAATAATATGAAAGTTGAGGTTTTGATTATCAACTAAGCTTGTTGACTAGAGTGATCTGATTCCTTATATCAGCATATATATATATATATATATATATATATAAGCTTGGAGTGATCTAGCTTATGCCATCATGAAAAGCTTGCATATCTGCAAGCTTCTACATATAAGATTTAACATGCCTTAATCTCTCATAAAGTAAAGGAGTACTTCATGCATTAATAATCAAGTGGCATGCATGGAAATGAGATTGCGATGCGAGATCATGATCAGTACTTAATGGCAAAAGAAGCTTTGCATTAATTTAGCCCTCAAGGCTCGTACGTTGTATGATCTCATGATCAGGACCGAAGATGGGTTCAATTACTAAGAAGCTTCTTTTGCTACGGACCATATATGCATGCAGCATTACTAAGAAAAATTAAATGATTCGAGATCGGCCAACTTTTTGTTTGAATTTAATATCTGTTTGTCTTTTCATAATGCAGCCACCTAATAGAGAATGCATGTCGTTTATTTTATGATCATGGATTCATGCATATGGTTGGTTATGCTCCATTAGTTTTCAGCAGTACTACTCTAGATAAGCTACTTGACCATTAATTATATATATATATATATATATGAATCTTTTAGCGTCCAATTCTTATATATTCAAAGCGACAATTTGATCCAACATGTGATGTGGTCACGTGCAATATGTGGTATCGTCATATGTAATGATAACTTGATATAATTATCGTTAATTTTCACATGGATTCGGATGTCTGTGTGCTAGCTAGCGCACAAGCATATCTATTTAAGCCAGCAAATTAACTGCAAAAGTTTAACCTATTTATGATCAGTCCAAGAAATTGTGTGTGTCTGTGCGTGCGTGTGTCTGTGTGTGAGAGATCAGAGAGAGAGAGAGGGAGAGAGAGAGATAGAGAGACAGATCAGGAGTAGTATGAAACAGAAGATCACCGATATGATCTATGATCAGCATCCTTAGGAGTTTTTCCCTCCAAAATTAACATATATATTTATATATATATATATATATATTATATTGAGCTAGGTTTTTTGTTCTGAATTTACCATGCAAGCAATCCTAGATTATACAGAGCTCACTTATAAGATAAAATTGAAATGTTGATCATGCCGATTAATTTGATCACATCTATATATAACCAGTGGTCCCGAATTTATATATGCCAAATGCAAGGTGCCTGTTGGCATAACACTGAGGCCTTGACATGATACCACAGGCACGAAATCGTTCCTCTCATCATATCTTATATATAACTTAATTTGTACATTATTTTAAGACGCAGATGAGCTGGGAAAGCATATTGAGACTACTCATGTCGAGAGAGAACCCATTTCAAAAACTAAATCATTGAAGAATAAAACAAGAAAATGACAAAAAGAAAATGATTTTTATATCCATTATTTAAACCCTTCTCTTTTGTGGGGTTCACAAACTCATCGAAAACATGAACGAACAGAAAGACAGTGTAGCTCCAGATATTATATGTACCCACGCTGTTTATATTATATATATATATAGGGCCGGCTATGGGCGCATATATATATATATATATACAAGTATATATATTCATTAATCAAAATAAACTATATATCCTTAATTAACCTACTTATATATATATATATATATCTGCAACGTGCATGAGGCATGGACGTTCTAGCTAGGTTTATTAATTAACCAAAGAAATTTCTCATTGATGCACTAAAAAGTAGAGGCATTATATATTCCACAAAGAGTACTCCCAATACATTTTTCATAGTACGTATATATATATATATATATATATATATATCGAATAGCGTAAAGCAGTTTAGCACTCCCCCACATGCAATGCCCTCCCTGGTGTGTGTGCCTTTTTAATTTTCAGCATATATTTCATTTTCAGCTAGCAAGGACTTATTATTTACATTTGCGAGTCAGTCAACAGAAAATAATTACACATAACGAGTGAATTAATAGGTTTTAATTGTGAACATCCTTGACATTGGAGTCAAGTAGTATTAACTTCTAATTTGGTGGCTTTTAATTTCACGTTTTTGCTTTATTTTTTGGTTTTGGACTATATTTATATAATAAAAAATACTATACATTAATTACTATTCATTCCGACACTACAACTATAATTTTTGTTTTATAGGGTGCGGGGTGTTTTCGTAAGATGTGGATATGGGACAGTAAATATATAGTAGCCGATGATGAGAATAATTTTTTTTTATACAATAATGATGCTGAAATGACGTCGACAAGTACATGCAAGTTTTTCTCTGCTGAAGATACTGTGATTAAGAGGTGGGAAAAAAAGGAAGAGGAGGAGGTCAAGCATTCGTGTGCGGCATCGGGGATTCAATGTCTAATCCACTACTTTAATTATTATTATTTATATTTTGATGAGCCATGCAAAAAGGTCAGATTTTCAGCTTTTTTATTAGGAGTAACAGCGAGTAATAATGAAATAAAAGATAAAAGAAATAAAAATGTTGTAATAAAAAGGGTTGAAAGAGCTTTTAGCCATGTGGTTTGAGATTAATCAATGAATCAATCATGTCACTGTAATTGTAGAAAGCTGGGAAGGATCTCCTAGCCATGATAGAAGATATATATATATATATATATATATATATATATCTGTATGATCTCTCTCGGCATAATACTTTCTTTCTACATGATGATCTACATGGTTGCTTTCTATTTTTTGTTTTCCCTTCCTGATTGCTTTATGAGAGATGGGAAAGCTGGGAGAGGGGGTGATTGAACAAAAGGTTTTAGCAGAAACTTAAACTTTTTTAAAAGCAAATATACAATAAAGAAAAGGAAAAGAGTTTTCTGGGGCTGGGAAAGAGAACAGAGGAAAAGACAGAAAGTGCAACGTCAGAGTTAGCCGTAGGGCTCCATGGGTTGTGGTTTTGGGGTGTTGTTTTGGACTGCTTGAGGATTACAGAAGGGAATCTGTTCTCATCCACGTCTCTCTCTCTCTCTCTCTCTCTCTCTCTCTCTCTCTCTCTCTCAGTTTTGAGAACTGGTTCTTTATTTTTTGTTCATATTTGTGTGGCTATTGTTGGATTTTCTTGGTATTAGCAAGCTTGGATATCGAACCATGAAGGAGAAAAGTTAGCCAGAGGATCTGGTTCGGCTCTCTCTCTCTCTCTCTCTCTCTCTCTCTCTCTCTCTCTCTCTCTCTCTCTCACAGCTTGGTTCTTTTTAGCTTTCAAAAAACAAAAGTTGTCTCTTGGGTTGGTGCCAAACCAAGAAGAAACCATATTCAAGGTGTATAGCGGGGATTTTGGGTTTCAGACACTATTCTTAAGAAATACACTTTTTCCTCTGTTGGGTTCTTTCTCCCACTATTCTTTACTTAATTTAGCTGCTTCTTTGGTTTTTTTCTTTAGATCTACGGCCCATGATGGAACCTTAGGTTATCAAGAATTTCTAAGCTAAAAGAAGATGATAAAAGGTTTGATGTTCCAACAACAGATACAGCAGCCAGTTCTGGAGGAAAACATGTCTAATTTGACTTCTGCGTCTGGTGATGCAAGTGTTTCTTCAGGCAATAGAACTGAGTTAGGGAACAACTATTCTCAACAATACTTTGCTTCACCGCCACCCCAAACTCAACCTGCAGAGAAGAAAAAGAGAAACCTTCCAGGCAACCCAGGTCTTTCCAAATCCATATATACACAAACCCCACTTGCTGAATTGTGTAATACTGTATTTATGCTTTGATATAATTTTCGTCTTACCTGGGGTTTCGACTTTCTCTTTGTTTTCGAGCAGACCCAGATGCGGAAGTGATAGCTTTGTCTCCCAAGAGTCTCCTGGCAACAAACAGATTTATTTGTGAGATCTGTAACAAAGGGTTTCAAAGGGATCAGAATCTTCAACTTCATAGAAGGGGCCATAATTTGCCTTGGAAGCTAAAGCAGAGAACAAGTAAAGAGGTAAGGAAGAAGGTGTACGTGTGCCCAGAACCTAGCTGTGTGCACCATGACCCATTAAGGGCCCTTGGGGACCTGACTGGGATCAAGAAGCACTTCTGCAGAAAGCATGGCGAGAAGAAGTGGAAATGTGACAAGTGCTCAAAGAGGTATGCAGTTCAATCAGATTGGAAAGCTCACTCCAAGACCTGTGGCACTAGGGAGTACAGATGTGATTGTGGAACCCTTTTCTCAAGGTAACTAATTCCAAATCATTAATTTTAGGGCATGAATTACATGAGTCCTATTTAAAGCACTAAAGTCAGATCTCCTCGTTAACGGAGGATGGGATTTTTGCATATCCCAGATAAATATTAAACCACAAATATACGTAATGTTTCTGGATCGATAATAAATTTACATTCTTGATCTGATACGTTAAAGAACCGTGACTGTACAGTGTGCATCTACCAGACTATCCAACTGTTACACCCGATCAGGTAGAGGGAGGGAGAGGGGGCGGGGCGGTGGTTTGCTTAGTACTGTGTCGAATATTTAATGCACTAGCTAATGTGCACTGTCTGTCCAGGGCTCCTGGAAAGCCAAAAAGAATGGTTGCAGAAAGAAATAGAGAAGCAAAGAGAGAAAGTCAATACTTTTGTCACCTTGCGTTGTCTTAGTAGTTAGTGACATTTCGCTTTTGTTTTCTTGTGTCTGTTTCTTTTTGGTTTTCAGGAGGGATAGTTTCATCACCCACAGAGCCTTCTGTGATGCATTGGCAGAGGAGAGTGCAAGAGCCATCACAACAAACCAACTTCTGTCCTCTCAACCTGGCCCTTCAGCGTCTCACATAAACCAGCTCCCGCCCCAGTTCAATCCCCAAGACCTCCACGCATTTTCTTTGAAGAAAGAGCAACAAAGCTTCAGTCTAAGGCAAGAGATACCCCCATGGCTAGCTTTTCCTGGCCCACCACCTATTGATATCTCCTCATCATCGTCATTCTTCTCCACTAGATTAGACCATCAAGAATTCGCACAGACTCACCCAGATTTAGCCCTCCACGAAACGCAGAACTCTAACCCTAGTCTTGGCCCCACTCTCCCTCCCTACCTATTGGCACCCTCTCCACACATGTCAGCCACTGCATTGCTGCAGAAGGCTGCTCAGATGGGTGCAACCATGAGCAGCAAGACTGGCTCATCGCCAACCATGATGAGGCCCACCCACCAGGCTCACGTGCCTACTGCTGCTTATTCTGGCAACAATACAACTGGTAAGTTTGGCTCGATTTTGTCCTCACGTGAAGAGATGGGCACAGGGTTTGCCCATGGCTTGGCTCCTTTTGGGAATAAAGCTGCAGGCCCTTCTGCCTCTGCAGCGACCACTACTACAGGAGCAAGTACTGGTGCAGCCTCAGGTGTTCCTCCTTCCCTTCTTCATGACATGGTGGGTTCTCTTTCTTCTTCCACTGGGTTTGAAGGAACTTCTTTTGAGGATGCATTTGGAGGGATTTTGAATTCAAAGAAAGATGTTAATCAGCATGAATCTCTCTCAAAAACATCCACCAGCAGGAGCAATCTTAGTAGGGCTCATGAAACTGGCGGGAGTCATGGTGGTGAAGGTTTGACTAGAGATTTTTTGGGTCTTAGAGCTCTCTCTCACAGTGACATTCTCAATATTGCTGGTTTTGGTAATTGCATGAACACTTCCAACGAGCATCAAAATCAACCCCAAAAACCTTGGCAAGGTTAGCTCCTATATATATATAATATATATATGAAACTTTTTATTTTTTTCTATAATTCGGATTTTCTTTTCTTGTGCTATCATTCTTTCCAAAGGGAAGGACTCGTTTGAAATATTATTATTTCCATGCCGTATCTTAGCTATTATATGAATTTTAGTCGGCATTTTATACATTAAAGCTTTGTAACTTTCAAGTATTCTATAGTTTTACAAGACTAATTATATATATATATCCGGAAGGGAAACCCTAGCTAGCCTAGTTGTTTTATTTTTCATTAAACAATGATACCAAGCAACTTCAAGGGAGAAATTAATTGCTTCGATCTCATGATCAATGGAATTAAAACATGACTACTACTTCAAGAAATTAAGAATATATATCATGCACTTTGTTTTCATTATATATTTATATATATATATATATACATATATTAAATGCGAAAAGAGTTATTTGTACTTTTAATATTCTAGCTAGCATATGCATGCAGCTGCTGCTAGTTCAGAATGTTCCGTGTCATGTGGACCTGTTTTTGCTCATCACATGTGATCCAAATATTGCTACTATGCAAGATTGATCATTACAGCTTTCTGACTCACGTGAAACATCTTGGATCGATTGAGTTATAACGTATAGTACTTTCGTGATATATAATGCCAAAAAGAGTTTGTTTTTTCTTAATTAAATTTACCATGCATAATATATATATATATATATATATATTATATATTAATTATGAAAGTTATTTTTAATAAATATAATTAATAAGGTCGTACTTCCGATTTGAGATCGAATTAAATACATGCACCGGTTCTAATAAAGCGTTTCCTTAAAAGACTTCCGGCCGGCCAGTTTTTGTGGGAATCACATTCTCGATTAATCATTATTAGTATATGAATGGAAACAAGAAACTTAATTCCAAACTTTATAACTATTTTTTTGGCAAAATGAACAATAATATTGCATGTGTATTTAATTACTTTGTGACAACTTATGTTATATAATGATCTTTTATCATTGGAATTAATTTCATTGATAGAATGTGTGTGTATATATATATATATATATATATATATATATATATATATATGCAGGATTTAGTGGTAATGGATCAATGGCTACCTTTTTCCTTCATCATGATTTTCCTTATGCAGATCTATAATTTATGTAAAGGAGGGTTTTTCATTATGTGATCATGGTATGAATTTTATGTCCACGAAAAATTAGAATTATACACATCAATTATAATCACTTCGAGGACAAACAAATTAATATATATATATATATATATAGCAAAATAAAACCAAAACAAGCTGCATCCAACTGACCCACTTGCATATAATTATAATGCCTCTCTCCTTGAAGTGTGAGATATTTTTTAATATGCCAATGCACGATACATGTTTCTATTAAGTTTTGAGGGATTACATGAGATGAAGGGTACGTACAAAAAGCATTGGATTCTCTAATATTGGAAAGACTCGTGAAATGTGCAGAGATCAATGTGCAAGTTTGCTTGCTTTAGATAGATATGGCTAGTACCTGTTTATTCACAAAACAAAAAATTAAAAGAGATGCCGTTTGACACCTGATGTGGGTCCAGATCATATTAGGGATTCAATCCCGAGGGAGAGGATTAGTATATACTCAAGATCATGCCCGTCGGCTGGCTAGCTATATATATCCATTATATATCTTGCCTCTTTTATGTAAAAAATTATAAGAATCAGGTCTCTTTTCCCCCCCTTCTTTTTACGTGGCGTAAATTAATCGGACGACAACTATAACATTTATACGTAAAATGTATGTAAATAGGTGAGAGGTTCCTGTCTGTGCATGTGAGTGTACTTCTGAACAAATTAATTGTGACGACCCAAATGCATAGCTGTTATATAGTTCTGAACTTTACTGCTTAATTAGAATATTAATGCAATATGATGGTCAGATGGAAGCCCTTGTTATAATCTTATAAATAATTTGTACGGAACCATTCTAGCTACTTAATTAATATATAGTAAAAGTTATTATTATATAAATAATAATTAAGGATTTGAAAGAATTACAGCTTTGGGACACATGTTTTCAAAGATGCCTGCATTCTTTATGGATGCGCGTGAGAGAGAGAAAAAGAGAGATTAAGCAATAAAAATGTGAGTTTTATCACATCATTAGCCTATCATCAGATAATTAAAGTGGTACTACTACTTAATTCCAGTGAGATCGACCTTTTATAAAACGATCGAGGCATGAGAAAAAGATGCTCTTCCCAAGCTTATAAGATTGATCAAGTGTTAGGTCAATGGGGGGAGATGTAAGCACTAGCTTCAAAAGCAGTGTTGACACCTGTCAATCACTGCCTTTAATGGGCTAAAAGTTCAAATATAAATAAAAAAATTCCTCAGAATCCCCACCCCACTTCTCTTTATCTTATGTTTAAGAGAAATATCAAATATTATATGCATGCTTACGATAATCTCTAGCTCTTGATTTCTCTCTGAACCTTCATTCAATCCTGGGGAAGCAAGCAATCCATAAACCCTTACAAATAACTTCATTTAGATTCTGAATGAGTACTTGTAAAGCGAGTAGTAGTTATCATTGGCAGGACAAGTTACATAATGAGGAGGGAGGGAGCTATATAGGTAGCTAAGAGACTACTGCAGGCGGCCTGTTTGCCATTAAACAATAAAGGTTTCTCTGAGTCGACATTGAAAAGATCAATAATGACATGTTTGTTTCTCATTTTATTCTCTCTATCTCACAAACTAGAATTCTGATCTCTGGGGAGAATAAATAAACATTGACGTTTGCAAATTCATAAAGTTCACACATATCTTTCACTGCATGCCTCAGACAGGAAGGTGATTACAGAAAAGTAGTAGAGTGGTGGGCTACAGCACAGTTCCTAAATCCACCTTCGATCAGTTTTTTTATAATCGGTGCTTTGTAGATAGGTTGCTTTTTGTCTGGCACAGTTCATGGGATAAAATATATATATATATATATATATATATATATATATATATATATATGATGGTATCTCCAAAAGCTGATCATCATGATTATCAAAGCTAGGCTGCTGAGTGTTGGGCAGCATGCATGGGATATTGATGATGAACATGAATTAGGTTTTGTTTGTTGTTTGCGTATTTTTATGCAGGCCAGGCACGGGCTGTAAACCAGTTGACTTGTCATTGCAAAAGATGCTCCCCTCCCTTTAGCTAGCTAGCTAGGTTAATAATGTTTCCTTTGCTATTTGACCTACCTCTTACCCCCCTCTCTTCTATATTTTTAGGTTTCATTATATATACAAGGTGATATCCCATCCTCGTGAAAACAGCCTCAAATGGTACTTTTGTTTTTGTCCTGATCTATCGAGAGAACGGAGGGTGCATGCATAAAAGCTAGCCAGCTGGAGTGAACTACTCCGTTTTATGTATTTATCATAGCTTTCAAATAATATCTTATAGATTAGTTTTTAAATGACATGAATACACACAAAAACACACACATTAGGGTTCATAAAAAGCTAATTAACTAGCTACAATAATCAAGAACTGTGTAATGCTATTCATCATTTCAATTCTCATCATCTTATAACGCGACATTAAATAATTAGAAATTACTATTTATTATATTTTATTTGTGAGCCGATTATCTAATACCACACTATAAGATGCTGAGAAGATAATGAGAAAAGATCGGATGATAAATATATTTTTTCTATATTTTGAACAGATGCCAAGTGGTTTTTTCCTTAATTTGTATATTCAAGATCAGTATAATGGCAGGGAGTGTAATTAGGTTTGTAGGGATTAGGACCATTTGCCAAAAAGAAGAAGGGCATAAATTACATTAGGGCCATTGATGCTTATCCATGTCATTTACATTGAGTATAGGAGCTAGTCAGTCAATGTCTTCTTTGATCTTCAAGCTATATTGGGAAGAAATTTTAGGAAGTTGTTGTTTTCAGAGGGTTCGTTCTATTTTCTTGATTCATGAATTGACAGCACCAATAAACTCATTAACCAGAGATGTGTTGACTCTAGTCATGTACGTCTAGTCTACCTTCATTACGTTCGAAATTGGGCTCTGAGAATAGCCCAATTCGCTTTCAAAAGTACTAGGCCCATCTTATAAAGGCAGATACTATCATTCTACACTTCAAAATCGAGCCCAAAGCGATTATCTATAAAAATAGGTTTAGGCAGCGTTTGAATGTTGAACTGAATTGAGTTGAATTGAGTTAAGATGAAAAAATATTATTAGAATATTATTTTTTAATATTATTATTATTTTGATATTTAAAAAATTTGAATTGTTTATTATATTTTGTATTAAAATTTAAAGAATTTGTAATGATGAGTTGATATGAGTTGAGTTTAATTTGGTTTCCAATCGTACCCTTAGACTCCGTTTAGATTTAAAAAATGTTTCTTCTTATTATTACTATTTTTTAAAAATTTTTACACAAGATATAATAAATAATTTAACTTTTTGAAATCTCAATTCAAATTTTTTTTAAATCTTAAAACAATAATAATATTCTAATAATATTTTTTTAACTTTGATTTAAAACCATCTCATCTGAATCAAAACCAGTCCTTAATTGAATAATTCAAGTGTCTCTTATTATTTTTAAAAAAATAATATCTAAAATTAAAAAGTAAATCTGTTATATAAATCTCGGATTTGTCCTTTTTTTTTTTTTTTTTTAATGCACTAAACTAGCTCACTTTAAACTTGAAAGAGTAATAATGCAGTTATAACTTTTGTACAATTCATTTTATAATTAATTAAAACAATTATGTTATTTTATTAAAAATAAATAAAAGTTCTAAAAACTACCTTCAATTTCAATTAAAATTTTAAAATAGACGTAGGAGAACGGAATCACTTTCCACTCTAAAAACGTTTTAATATTATTAAGACTAAAAACGTTTTAATATCATTAAAAGACTTTAAGAAAAGAAAAAATATATTTATAATTGTCAAATGTGCATGTAATTGTATTAAAAAAAAAGTGAATAAAATATAAAATTTATATAAAAAAATTAATTAATTTTTAAATAATAAATTTCACTCATTTTTTAAATAATTAGGTGACGTTATGCAATTTAGAATTATTTAAAACAAAAAATCATATAATTGATTCTGGCCGGAAAAACCGGCATTGTATTGGTTGTCTACTGTGACACTCTCAAGTCGTCGACCTCAAAATACTTGGCAATGGCTAGGAAGCGAAGCTCAAGATCCACGACCGCCTTCATCTTCTTCGCCTTCCTATCTATCATAGTGGTTTGTGCCTTCGTCCCTGTCTTTGCTCCTCTCCCTTCTCTCACCTCTCACTCCAACCAATCCCGCCGCCACTCTTCTCGGCACAAGAAAGTAGGCTCTTTCTCTCTTGCTCTCTGGTCTTCATATTGTAATTTTTAAATTCAATTCAACGTGGTATTGTTTCCGGAGTTTCGCGAAAAAAATTCCTGGCTCAGTTTGGCTCGTTTAGAAGGAAATGCTTTAGTTCGAAGGTGAACAAGTGTGTATTTGATTGATGAGAAAATGAAGGAAATTAAAGGAATTTGGATATTGGATATTGGATTCTAAGATATAGTGTTTTTAAATGTGATTGCAGTTGTATATTTCTGGGTTATTGACTTGTGGCTTAACTTTATGCAATCGATGGAAATATTTGAACTTGGCTTAGGAGTGATTGAAATGAAAAGAACTTGAAATTTCGCTATTAATTTATCAATCAAGAAAGGAGAATGTCTCTAACTTGGAAACATATATTCAGCACAAATTTGCTTTATTTGCTTCTTTTCTTTTCTTTTCTTCAGCTAACAACTTGATTCTTAGTAAAACATTCGAGCTTGATCATTTGCACCCAAATCTTGACATTGTGGTGCCTACCTTTTTCTGAGCAATTGGACAGGATGGTGTTTTAGCTGCCAATCAGAGACTTTTTGCTGTTTCTAATGTAAACCGCACTTAAGTGTCGTACTGATTTTGCAATTATTCTCTTGGCACTGAAAGATGCCGTGAGTTTAAGTGAGGTAAGATTTTTATTTGATTGTTGTTATCAGGTTACTGCTCGAAATTTCGAGATCTCCAATGACATGTTCTGGAAAGATGGACAGCCTTTCCAAATTATTGGGGGTGACTTGCATTATTTCCGGGTTCTTCCAGAGGTATTTTTATTGCAAGATTTTCAGCAATTAGCACCTTATAACTTGAGTTATGTATGATGGTGGTATGCATTTGTTATTTTAGCTTGTAATAGAAGGTACTTCACTGATCAATGATGTAGAATAAGATGCTGAAGCTTTATGACGCAACTGAATTCAACTTACCCTTAATCTCAAATAATAGGGACTGGTAATAAGATATTGAATATCTGTTAAAAGAACAAAACTATAATTTTATAGGATATGGCATAGAAAGCTGAACTCTAATAAGCTTCTGTAAACTCTCTCTCTCTCTCTCTCTCTCTCTCTCTCTCTCTCTCTCTCTCTCTCTCTTTTTAATTAACTCTTTCACTTGATGTAGTAAATGTAGTTATTCAATGTTCCCATGCTGAAAAATCTGTGGAGCTCCCCAAGTTTCACATCTGTGCAAATACTCCCTTGACCTTCTTCTGAACTATTAAGCTTTGTGGTTATCTTATTTCATGGACCATCTTGTTGAACACAAAATAATCTTATCAGTTTTAAGTAAACCTTTTCTTGTTATAACGTGGTGTTTGTCTTTTATCCCTGCAGTACTGGGAAGATAGATTACTGAGAGCAAAGGCTTTGGGTTTGAATACCATTCAAACTTATGTTCCTTGGAATTTGCATGAACCAAAACCTGGAAAGCTAGTTTTTGAGGGGATTGCAGATATAGTTTCATTTCTCAAACTCTGCCATAAACTCGGTTTCCTTGTTATGCTTCGGCCTGGACCTTATATATGTGCAGGTCAGCCATAACAGACAGATCTAGGAGCTTTATGATTTGTTATTGATTTATGCAGTTCACTGTGCATGACCAGGTCACTAGGCGTACATATTCAAATCTAATTCCGATAGTATCGGGAACTCATTGCACATTGAGCCGGACAATCCTATTAGTGTTGTGAATCCCCTTTTTTCATTACAAAAATGAGTGTTTGCACAAAATAGCTATTAATTTATGCCCACTAGTGAGATTAATGTATATTATTAGTTTTTTGCTTGCTTATAAAAAATATTAGTTTTTTGCTTTATTCTCTTGTTGTTTTGAAATTGATGGTAATATGATATGTTGTTGGGATGATAGTCATTCAAAATATCTTTTTTGTTTCAGAGTGGGATTTAGGGGGTTTCCCTGCCTGGTTACTTGCCATAAAGCCAGCTATCAGACTAAGATCATCAGATCCTGATTTCCTCCATTTTGTAAGTTTTTTCTGTGTTTTATTTTACAAATTAATCATGTTCCATAGACTTGTGGTGTATTCAAGAGAAATTATATTTCAAAATGTTGTGTATTTTTATGTGCTATCCATAAGGATATTGTGAATAAGGCCATAGCCTAAAACACATGGGGTCATGGTGAGTCTTTCTTACAGAAAACTGCAAACAAAACTGCTTGGGGGATTTTTTTTATTTTATTTTTATTGGTGAAACTGCTTGGGAGGATTGCTGCTATCATTTTTAGATTAATATGTTTTACATGCTTGAGTGGTCTCACTTAAGAAGAAATGTCAGTTTTCTAGTTTCTAAAATTTATCATTTCTGTCTTTCAATTATTTTTTACAATTCAATTTTTTACTACTAAATAATATCTATTGTGAACTCTTTAAGGTTGAAAGATGGTGGGAAATCCTACTTCCTACTGTAGCTCCTCTTCTTTATGAAAATGGAGGCCCTATTATAATGGTTCAGGTATGTTGAGTTTTTACTCTCTGACTAGAACACAACATGAGTTAAATTTCCTATTTGCAAACACTGAACAGCAGCTCTTTTTAAGATGGAAGGTGGCCCATTCCAAGTCTGGGGAATTGTGTAAAATAAGTTCAAATCTGAGGCATTCAATATCATGTATGCATGGGAAAATTTTAATGATTGTAGTATAAACAAATTAGATTGATTTCAGAAATAGGATTTCGTTAATGTGCAGTGAGGTTACGGTAAAAATAAAGATCAAAAGGTTCATGGAAAAATTGAAAACTGTTTATAAGATGGTTTGATGGATGTAGCTTATCTATAAACCTTTAATGATAAACCTCATCTCTCTCTTATATGAACAAGAAAAATATCATAAAAAGGGAATGAGTACTTCCAAATGATAATCCTAAATAGTGAGCACATTGTATGTAATGGATATTTCATCTTATTTTCTAAAACAGAATCGGAAAATTTATGAAAACAATCATAAAAATCTTGATCATTGTTAACATTTGTGAATAACTCAAATTTGTTCAACTTTTACAATTTTAGATTTTAATGTTTATAAGGTTCTAATATACTGAGATTATTTTGACAGATTGAAAATGAATATGGTTCATACGGAAATGACAAACCTTATCTTCATCACCTAGTCACCTTGGCACGTGGTCACCTTGGGGATGATATAATTTTGTAAGAGTTTTTCTCTCTTTAGACTGACCTTCTTTGTTCTATACAGAAATATGCGAGTTTAACCTCATAAATTTATGCATGCATTTATGAATTATCAATCTTTCCTTTACTTGATTTATTGTTTAGTACCTTCCATTCAATTTATAGTTTATTGACCATTGTATTTACAAAAGGGTTCTATTTATCCTTTCCTTGATTATATCTTAATGATTTCAGATATACTACAGATGGAGGTTCTAGGGATACTCTTGAGAAAGGAACCATTCGTGGAGATGTTGTCTTTTCAGGTAAAGTTCAAGATCAAAATTTACTTGAATAATAAGTTAGGAAATTAATCTTTCTTTTTTTTTCTATATTTTTTACCATTTATTTAATTACTCTGTCATCAATACCTATCGAACCCATATTTCTGTGTGCGCGCGTTTGTATCTGGGTTAGAATTTATATATATTTACAATCATCTAAGTAGTCATGACCTACTCTTTCTCTGTCTTTCAGCTGTTGACTTCACTACTGGTGATGATCCTAGGCCAATATTTGAGTTACAAAAGGAGTTCAATGCCCCTGGAAAGTCACCGCCACTTTCAGCGCAAGTATCTTGCTAACTTTCATTATTCTAATATTGTTCTTTGGTTTCATGTCCGATGATGTTTGTTACCTCAGGGAGTTTTACACAGGTTGGCTTACGCATTGGGGAGAGAAACTTGCAGAGACTAATGCTAAGTTTACTGCAGCTGCTCTGGAAAATATTTTGGCACAAAATGGTTCTGCTGTGTTATATGTATGCTCTCAAATTCCAAATTTGTTGCTATTAAGTTATCACTATTGTTGTAATATTTTGATGTGCGCTTTCTAATTTCCAGATGGCACACGGCGGTACAAACTTTGGATTCTATAGTGGGGCAAATACTGGTGGAGATGAGACTAATTACAAGCCTGACCTTACGTCTTATGATTATGTGAGGAAAATATTGACTTCTTTGTTATATAAAATTGAATTATTGGTTTGCAGTATACACACCTAACTGATGCTGGTTTTCCCAGGATGCACCGATTAGGGAATCTGGTGATGTGAACAATGCAAAATTCAAAGGTATGATATTAATCAACTTCCCCTTTAGAGCTACAAGTCCACTCAACTTTTGTTGCAAATAATGATCATGGGAAAAGATGTGTCTACTGCTTTCAGAACTTCGGAAGGTTATAAAGCAATATAGCGCAGCGTCTATTCCTTCAGTGCCTTCCGATAATGAAAAGACAGGATATGGCCTAATCCACTTACAGAGAAAAGAACTTTTCTTTGATATCCTGAATAGGTTGGATTCCATTGAGGTGGTTGAATCTGAAAATCCGATTTCAATGGAGTCTGTGGGCGAGGTGAGTAAGAATCATATGCCATAGCTTATAAATTACGTTGTATACAGCTGCTTCATAAAGATCCCTAACTGCTAAATGCCATACACTTAAAGTTTGAATGTTCTTTGTGTTCAGATGTTTGGTTTCGTACTATATGTATCTGAATATCCTTCAAAGGAAGATGGAAGCATTCTATTCATACCAAAGGTGCAGCCTTCCCTTAATTTTTATTTAAGCTGACTAATTTGATATGTTCAATTTGTTGCTATGGAATCAGAATATGAGGCGTTTCTTCCTTTTGTCTGATAAAAGCTTTGGAACCTAAGAAAGTACACAAAATCTTGACTTCTCTTACATTTATTGACTGCAGGTGCATGACAGAGCCCAAGTGTTCATATCATGCTCTTCTGAAGATAATGGTAGAAGACGAATATTTGTTGGTACAATTGAAAGATGGTTGAATCGAAAACTTGGCCTTCCCAAAACTAAATGTGTCTCAAACATCAGCTTATATGTTTTGGTACTGCACTACCTTGTTTTAGTTGTTACCATTATTATGATCAAGCAATTTGACTTAGGGTTGTCAGCTTATCAGTGAAGTGTTATGATTTGATGCTTTTAATCATAAACTTTTTAATAATTCTAAATCCTTTCTATTCTTGTAGGTTGAAAATATGGGTCGCGTAAATTATGGGCCATACATGTTTGACAGGAAGGTAAAAGAAGTTGAAAAATAGAAAGTTGTTGTTGTTTTTGCATATCTGATTTCTGAGTCATAGAGTTATTATGTCATTTGACTCCTAAAAATATAAAACTCGTTTCATACACATGATTGTGGAGATATGAATTCCAGTCACACTTGAGGTCAGTTTACTTGCTCAGAAAAAAAAAAAAAAATTGTAATTTTACTTCTATTATCCATAAGACTGCATTCTGGAGAACTCCTTGACCTAACTATAATCATTTGTTCGCTGCTGGCGACGTTGCGAGAAGTCCACTGAACCTTATGAAATTCTTACTTATAAAAACAGAACTATAATCCTTTGTACTCGATAATGTAGGTTACCAGAGAAACCTTGATGGGTTAATTTCTCAGTGTTGTGATGCTCAGAAAAAAAAAAAATGTAATTTTACTTCTATTATCCATAAGACTGCATTCTAGAGAACTCCTTGACCTAACTATAATCATTTGTTCGCTGCTGGCGACGTCGCGAGAATTCCACCGAACCTTATGAAATTCTTACTTATAAAAACAGAACTATAATCCGTTGTACTCGATAATGTAGGTTACCAGAGAAACCTTGATTGGTTAATTTCTCACTGTGTTGTGATTATCTATATTACTATTCATCCATAGATCTGTAGATTTGGACACTTAAAATAAGACAGAATTTGTAAGGTTAAAAAACTCAAGTTCGAGAAAATTTTGTTCAAGTCTAAGACATGCTGCAGCATTTAATGAAATCTGAAGGCAATACCAATACTAATACCAAACAACGGAAACATTTTTTTACATGTTTTAAAATTATGTGTAATACTTTTAGTGATTCTTTAGATAAAGTTGCTGATATGAGTAACAAAATATGGCGTTTTGTTGTCATCATCATCCTCATTAATTCTTTGGGTGCTGTTGTTTATAATTGCTGAACAAGTTCCAAGTTCTATAAATATAACTAGGTTAAGATTTTAATGATGTACGGTATAAGTAGGCTTGACCTGGTCTCTGTTCAGGTAATTCTTTCTTAGCTACCTAACTGATATCATAATATTGCACTTTTCTCCCTCTCTTGACATCTATAAAACAGAGTGCTTTCTTGCAGGGTATATTGTCTTTTGTTTATCTGGATGGGAGAATTCTGCACCAATGGAAAATGCTCTCAATTCCTTTGAACAACCTGAACAAGGTCCCAAGAGCTAATCGCATCATTCAGGTTGCATATTCCGAATTGAAAAAAACTTCAGCCCGCAGAAAAGCCAAAGGTAAGTCTATCTGTTCTCAAGTGGTAAAGGCCTTGGGCTTGGGAGTATACTCTCCCTAGGTCTAAGGTTCAAATCCCCTTGGGTGCAAACAATCTCTAGGGGCTATCGGATTGGGGAATTTTCTCCTTGAATTACCCGAGGTGCACTTGTAGGAAACTCCTTGCCGAGGGCCTATGCACCCCTGAGATTAGTTGGGACACTATTCCTAGACACTCAGTAACAATTAAAAAAAAAAAGTCTATCCGTTCTCTGAAAATGATAAAAAATCAAGAATAATGCTCTATTGTACTCATTGATTTATTTTCTTTAGCAACTCTCCCTAATTATATTTTGTTTTTATGAGCGCAAATTCGATCCATGTTCCAAGCATGTGTTAAATAGTTAGGTTATGAATGATGATGGAGACAAGACAGTTGACGAATTGCCAATGACTTTCCATATGCAGAGAATGTTTCAGAAGAACCAGCATTTTATGCCGGCCATTTCTCTATTGACAATGTAAACCATGTTAAAGACACATTCATATCATTTAGAGGTTGGGGTAAAGGGATTGCATTTGTCAATGAATTTAATATTGGAAGATATTGGCCGGTAAACTACTATTTCACTATGTTATGTAGTTTTTTCTTGTGGTTTTGTTGCCTGGTTCGGCATTATGTCTGTAGTAGGTGTTACATTTTCTACGAGGATTAATAAATGGTGCTTTCTACAGATGATGGGGCCACAATGCAACCTTTATGTCCCTGCTCCAATTCTTCAGCATGGGGAAAATATTGTGGTAGGAGATGCCAAAAACTGTATCTTTCCCCCCATTGTTTACCGCACATTAGTGTTTGCCTTGTGATTGTTTTCCTGGTATATCTAGTTTATCTAGTTTCATGGTTAGTCGTTGTAGTGACTTCATTTATATTATTAACATGTATGCTTTATTGGTTATTTGCTTTGTCTCTTTTTTCTTTCTTAATGAAAGAGCTCCTTATTTAATCTCAGAAGCAAAACAAGTAAAATAGATTTCTCTCTGGCTTGTTTTTGGTCATAGAAAGAAAGACCCCCCTCCATTGCTACTAAAGAAAAGATTGCAACGCATATAATTTTCCTTTCTCAGATTATGATATACTACCAACTCTTCTGTAAATGTTTCTGCTTGAAATATGCAATGGTGCTGTTTACAGGTTTTACTTGAGTTAGAATCTCCAAACCCTGAGCTTGTGATACATTCAGCTGATCAGCCAGAATTCACATGCGGATCAAGTATAGCACACGTGCGCCAGCTGTAGCACCCCAAGGAAAGCCCCGGTCCTTGTTGAACGCCAATTTGAGAATTCTGAATCTCCTGAAGGTCTATCCCACTCCCAGGACGTCTCCGCAGCTTGGTTTTTGCTCTCAAGTACACCTAAGCCCAGCCAGCCTCTTCATAATTTTTCCTCTCCTTACAAGTTGTCAATTGATTGAAAGGATACAGCACATGAACATCCCATCCTGGAGTAATTTTCCCTTCTAGACTGTCAATTGCGGTCTTTAGCTTTGTGGGTTTTGCTTTTGCTTTTTTCCTTGCTGTGGTAGTGATACCCCTCAACCAGAGGAAAAACTTTAATGCACCATGTATTTTGGATGTGAATTTCTGTGTATTGTAAAGTTTTTAAGATTCCATTTGTCAGTTACAAGTGATGTCAACGTATTGGGTTGGGCTAATTGTAAAGTAATTTTGTAATTTGATGAATCACATCAAGCCACATTAGTTTGTGTTAATGTAATGTATTTTCCAATTGTAAATGTCTACCAGGAAAGGTCTGGTCTATGTTTTCTATGCTCCACCGATTCCTCTCCCACCGTCTCTAAAAATTAAAGTGTTGGCAGCTGATCATTCGTTCAAATGGATAGCAGAACCTGGGAGTGCATAAAACAGTGACTTCGTTAGAGATTTTAGGGGAAAGAAATCCTGTTGAAAAGAGTATTGCTACCCAATGTTTTGAATATCGTATCGGATGTCATACCGGTCAAGTACTGAAACAAAATATTTCGATATCGATACTGTTTCGGAATAGCGTTTCGAGATAGTCGATATATAAATATATAAAAATTATATTTCAAAATAATAGTCTATATATAAATACATATATATAAAAATTATAAATAGTCTAGTTTGAATTAGGGGTTAAAAAATAAATTTGTAGTTTGAAAAAATGAAAAAAAAAAAATACAAGTCGAAATTGAGGTCGGTACGGTCGATATTTGGGCCGGATACGAAACGGGTATAGTACCTATACCGGCCGGATTGTCAGTACAAAAAATATCAGCCGTATCGGCCAGTACGGTACGAAATCTAAAATACTGTTATTACGTTCACCAAAAATGGGTCTCGAATAAGGATCTAAATAGTGTATTTCAAATTTTTATTTTTATTTTCTTTATTTTCATATATTTTTTTAATCATCATAAAAAATTAAAAAAAATAAATAATTTATAACATCATTAAAAAATATTTTTTTAATCACTAAGTAAAAAAAAAATCATTCGAGACACAAATTTAAAACCTATTTTCGCGACCCGCAGTATTTCTCCGTCGAAAATCTCTAGTTTTGTCCACTTGGAGATGTCGTAGGTTGTCCAGATGCCAGATGATTCATCCTCATTTTCTTGGAGATAGAAAGGAGCACCGGCCTGAGAAATCAAATTTATTATTAAAAAATTAAATTTTTTTATAAATTTTATATTTATTCACTTGGTTCAAAAATATTGTGCGGTGGTTATCCTTTGTGAATTCAAATAGAAAAGTAATATTTATAATCATAGAATGAATAAATATTATATATTTTTTTAAAAAAATAAATAAATATAAGATATACATAAACAACTACGTTGAGTATGTAGACCCCAATTCAGACGGCTCAACGAATCCAACGGTCGGTCGGACTTTTTTTTTATTTTTTATTTTTTAAATAAAGAGTCGCGAGCCTTATGTAACTCTTTTCATGCAGTCTTGCAACGACGTCGTGTCTTTATATCTAGCTAGTCATCTTTTTCATGAGCGTCGCCCGGCCGCGTAGATTTGCAGATAAAAAATTATTCTCACCGATTACTATTTATCATTTCACGCTTCACATCTTAAAAAAAATATTCATATACTTTATAAGATTCTTATATCCTATAAAAAAAATATATCAACACTCTGTGAAAAGTTACAAGTATAGTGTGTGATATGAACAACTGTTGGATTTATAGCAAAACTCTTTGCAGAATCCCTAAATATCCCAATTTTTGTAAGCCGGCGAGCTACGCAGAGAGTGCGAGCGAGAGATGGACCATTACTCAGGAGGAAGCTGGACTATGATTCCGTCCGTGCCGACACACAGTAACACCTCTACACCCCCAAATCAAGACCATCTCTACCTCAGTCACCCACAACCACAACAGCAGCAGCAACAAGTTCAACTCCAACAATTTCAACAACAACGTATCCTCCAACAACAGCAGCAGCAGCAGCAACAGCAGCAGCAACAGCAACAGCAACAGCAACAGCACCATCAGCACCAATCACTGGCGTCTCACTTTCACCTCTTACATGTACCCAATGAAAACCCTAATATATACATGCATGTTGTTGTTGTTTTTTTTTTTTTTTTAATTTTATTTTTCTTTTGTGATGTGGATTACAGATGGTGGAGAATTTAGCGGACGCGATCGAGCATGGAACTAGGGATCAGCAGTCAGATGCACTGGTATGATTTTTTTTCAGTGTTTTTGGGATTTATTTGTTTAACTAATTGCGTAATTGTTTTCAAAGGTCAGTGATTTGAACAACCACTTTGAGAAGTGCCAACATCTGCTGAATTCAATCTCGGGTTCAATTAGCACCAAGGCTATGGTAATTGCCAACCCCTAGTTTTATTAAGGTTATCATTTTTTTGTTTTATGTGAATCATATATTATGAAAATCTGTCGTGGTGTTTGATAATTGATTATATTGGGTGCGTTTTGTATGTTATGCACGTTTTAGGGTAGACAAATCCATTGTTTGGACTGGAAATTTGGAATGAAGTAAGGGATCCATTTTATATCGGGTTACAATGGTTTTTTTTTAAACAAATGTAAAGTAGAACTTCTAGAAATAAAACACTGTACGCCATTAAAAACCAGATTCATAAACATTATTGGGTTACAATGTAATGGCCTTGTTCATAACGATATGTTTCTAACCAGATTCATAATCAAATAATGTAAAGTCCTTCAATTTTCGTAGGAACATTCAAGAATGGACTTCTTTGATAATCATTTTTGCACAATCAAAGATTCCCCTGAAGTCCATTATAGCTTGTGCTTTCTGGAATGTTGAGAGTTTATTCATCTATAATAACGACTTTATCTTGCATGCATCTTTAGTTCCAGAGGTGCTTTGTTTAACTGGGGAAAGTTTCTGGGTATTGTTTGCAGACAGTTGAGGGTCAGAAACGGAAGCTAGAAGAAAGTGAGCAGTTGTTGAATCGGCGGAGGTATTTGCCCCTTGCATTTGTAGTTTTTTTTTTTTTTTTTTTTTTTTTTTTTTTTTTGCATTACGTGCTTTGCTTGTTTAACATGTGTTCTGATTATTTTCTTTGGAATAATTTCGTTACCAGGGATTTCATTGCAAAGTACAGAAGCTCTATTGAAGAGCTTATCAAGTCTGAGCCATAAAATTGCTGTGCTTCCATTATGTGGTAAGAAAGACATTACACTTGTTTAATGACCTCCCTTTTTTTTTTTTTTTTTTTTTTTAAGTAAGATAAATTTTATAAATTTGAATGAAATAGGCATAGCCTGTGTACATAGAAGGTATACAAAAGAACACCTAAATACATTCTATAAACGATAAATTAAAGACAAGAAGTCATGTGCACTGTTCCCATTTAGTACATAGCAGAAAACCAAAGCATTAAAGTGTGTACAAAGAAATTCTGCAGCTTCACCACTGTGCGCTCCTTGTCTTCAAAACATCGCTCATTCTTTTCCGACCAAATACACCACATGATGCACAATGAGATCATCTTCCACACTACAGCCTTGAATCATTTTCCAACAGCCCAATAAATCCACCACCCTCGATGGCATTACCCAAGCAACATAAACCCTTCTAAAGATCTCATCCCACAGCACCCTTGCCACCTCACAGTGCAATAAGAGGTGATCCACTGATTCTCCATTCTTTTTACACATATAACACCAATTCATCACAATGCATCCCATCTTCCTCAAGTTGTCTGTGGTCATAATCTTCCCAAGAGTAGCAGTTCATACAAAGAAAGCTACTTTAGGAGGCACACGAGACCTCCAAATATTCTTCCAAGGGAAGGGAACATTAGCTTGTGATGTCAATGTTTTGTAATACACCCTGACTGTACAGTTCCTACTGTCATTGGACCTCCACTGCATTCTCTCTCTCTATGCCGTATGGTGTCTCATGGAGTATATCAATCTGAAAAAATCTGAAACGGTGGACAATTTCCAATCATGAAGGTCTCTATTAAAAAGGATGTTCTACTAGTAAGAGCTGTGGGAAAATACTTGCACATCCGCCACTGAAGCATCCCTATTAGCTACAATACGATAGAGAGTTGGAAAAACCCTATCAAGAGCGCAATCTCCGCACCACACATCCCGCCAAAACCTGATTCTAGTATCTTCTCCGTCCACAAAATGGATATGTTTTTCAAAACATGGTCATCCCTTCCTTATAAATTTCCATAAGCCCACACCATAACCCCCCCCCCCCCCAACAAAAAAAACAATAATCTCAAATTGCACACTCCCAAGCCCCCATTCGAGACTGGAGGACATACTGTATGCCAATTAACATGATGAAATTTCTTTTCCTCCCCCAGACCCCCCCATAAGAACGTCCGAAAGAGTTTCTCAATCCTATTCGCCACCCCTGCTGGCAAAGGAAACAAAAAATAAAAAAATAGGTGGGGAGATTAGTTAAGGTGCTCTTTATTAAAGTGAGACGACCCCCTTTTGATAAATACGCCATTTTCCAACCTGCCAGCCTTTTCTCTACCTTCTCCACTACCTCATCCCAAATAGCTTTAGCCTTAAACGTTGCTTTCAACACAAGGTCCAAATATTTCTTAGGCAACGAAGACACCTTACAATCCAGGCTCGCTAAGCTATTGATATTGGGCACCACGCACGCCTCAACCATCTCGGACTTATCAAGATTCACCTTAAGCCTCGACACTACTTCAAAGCATAATAACAGTGCTCGTAGAGTTTGAATCTGACTATAGTTCACTTCACAAAAAAGTAAAGTATCATCTGCAAATAGGAGATGTGAGATGATAATAGTCACTAGTGCCATTACCCACTTGGAATCCGGATAGGAACCCTCCTCCAACCACAACCTTCACCATCCGGCCGAGTGCCTCCATAACTATAACAAACAGAAGAAGGGGGGATAGAGGATCTCGTTGCCTCAAACCACGAGAACTGTCAAAAAAACCCACAGGAGTGTCGTTGACTAGAATCGAGAAGCGAGCAGTGGAAACACAATGTCGAATCCATGAGATCAACCTATTACCAAAACCACACCTCCCGAGCAAGTATAAAAGAAATTATCAATTCACATGATTATATGAATTTTCCATGTCAAGCTTGCAAAGGATGCCTGAAACTCCCTCACGCATTCTGTGGTCTAAACTATGGGTGTCAAATCGTGTTAATGGGTTGTGTTCGTGTCGTGTCAATGTATGTACATTACACTTAATGGGTCAACACGAACACGACCCGTTAAGGATTCTGTGTCAAAATTTCAAACCCGAACACGACACAGTAAAATAATGGGTTGACACGACACGACCCTTTATGACCCGTTAATGAATAAGAAATAAATTAACATGACACGACAAGACACGACCCGTTCCGTTTCAACCCGTTTACGTTAATGGGTTGAACATACACGATACGACACGACCCGTTTAACTTGATTGATTTTATATAAATATTTAAATATAAATAATATCTATAAAAAATAAAAAACTAACTACAAGTTTAAAATTATAATCCAAACAAATATGATCCACACAATTTGTAATAATATTCATTATTAAAATTACATCCTAAATATAATAAACAAAACATACAATATAAATATATTAATGTTACAATCCCAAATATAATAAAAAATATAAAATACAGATCTAAACAAATTTAGAACTTGAAGAATGAAGTAGAGCGTCCTCCTTGCCCTTTAGGTCTAAAGGTATAAAGGTAAATTTAATTTTCCTAACGGGTCATAACGGGTTGACCCGTTAGTGACCCGTTAATCAATCGTGTCTTAACGGGTCAACCCGTTTTTATCCGAACCCGTTAAGGCTAAACTCTAACCTGATTTTATCGTATCGTGTTCGTATTGGGTTAACGGGTCGTGTCATATATTGCCACCCCTAATCTAAACACTCATTTGCAATAAGAACCGAGTCAAGGATTTATCTCCCACGAATAAATGCGTTTGAGGCTCGGAAATAATTTGTTCCAACACTAGACTTAGTCGACTAGCAAGAACCTTCGAGATGATCTTATATACCCCACTAACCAGATTTATAGGACGAAACTCCTCAATTGTCGTAACCCCATGTTTCTTTGGAATGAGAGCAATGAACGTCGCATTGAGGCATTTTTTAAACTTTTTAAAAGAGTGAAATTCATGGAAAACCTGTATGATATCCCCTTTCACAATGTCCCAACATTTTTTAAAGAATCCTATTGAAAAACAATCCGGACCCGGCGTTTTGTCCTTGGCCATACCAGTAATGACCTTATAAATCTCATCTTCGTCGAAAGGTCTCTCCAAGTAGCTTGCACTCTATGAATCAATTACCTCAAACAATAAATCATCAAGCTTCGGCCTCCAACAAGCCAGTTCTGTAAGGAGGTTTTCGTAATACTGCACAATATGGTTTTTTTATTCGGAGGGAGAAGAGAGCACTTGAGTACCTATGTGAAGTGTCTCGATAGCATTGCTGCTCCGATGTGAATCAGCCACTTTAAGGAAGTATTTCGTACATTTATCACCTTCTTTTAGCCAAAGGACCCTGGATTTTTGTCGCTATGAAGTCTTCTCCGACAACAGTACCCTCTCCAAGTTAGCCACAACAGAACTCTTCCTCAATAATACATCCTCCGAGGTGTCTCCCATCCATTCCTTCCCTCTAACTCCTGCAACTCCTCCAAAAGGGTAGTCTTCTGGTTATTGATGTTACCAAAAAATTCCAAGTTCCACTTCTATAAGTCCTGCTTCATAGCCTTAAGCTTTCCGCAAAAATAAAATTGGGAGTGCCTTCAAGCTAATACAAAGACCGCCATGCGCGCACCCTCTCTTCAAAACCATCAGCTGCTAGTCACATTTTCAAATTTAAAATACCGGCGACCCCCTTGAATACCTCCACAATCTAGCAAAATAGGAAAGTAATCTGAGCTAACTGGGGGCAGCTTCTTTTGACAACTCCGGATAATGTGCCTCCTAAGAAAAGGAAACGAGGAATCTATCCAAACTCGACCAACCCCGGCTATTTGACCAAGTGGACTCACCCCCAACAAGGGGGAGATCCATGAGGTCCAAGTCAAAAATGAACTCTAAGAAATCCTCCATAGCTACAAGATTACAATGGTTCCCCGATCTCTCACTAGGATATCAAGTACCATTAAAATCCCCATCCATACACCATGACACTTCCCATAAAGAATATAAGCCTGCCAACTCCTCCCATAGCCTTCTTCTATCACTAACCTCATTTGGCCCATAAATGCTTAGAAAAGCCCACTCCCACCCATCAACAACATTTCTAAAAAAACTAGCAACCGATTAGTCTCCGACACACTCCTCTACCGCCTTTATTACTCTTTTATCCCACATTAACAACACACCACCTGAGGCTCCCAAAGAGGCCAAGTAAGACCAGCTCACATATGGACATCCCCATAGACTACGAACAATTCGGACATCCCCATAGACTACGAACAATTCTTCTATCAATAACCTCCATCTTTGTTTCCTGAAAATACACCACATCAACCTTCCACATTCGCAATAACGATTTTATACGAAGGCGTTTATTGCGATCATTATGCTCCCATACGTTCTAAGAAAGGATCTTAGGCTTCATCGAAACAAAGAGTGCCCCTCCCTTTCGGTCTATCCCTATCGCTACTCCCTTCCTTCGTGTCGTAATTAATAAAGCAGGTGAGTCTTTTAAGTTCCCCGTCTCACTTTGTGGCTGACTTCAATTCACTATCTTCAATTGCTACATGAAGGGCCCTAAACTATTCTTCAAAGCCTACACAAGTAACCCCAACACAAGCTTGTAATTCCTCCACCTTCTTAAACACCCACTCCGATGTACACCTCACTGGGTTAGGACGTGGGGGGGGGGGGGGAGGGGGAATCCTGGGGACCAACTCTGTCAGATGCCCTAGTATTTTCCAGTGGAGTGGACTCCTCCTATGTGTTCATTGCATTTCCATGCATCACCAGCACCTCTTCCATAGGTGAAATGTGTTTCAGAAGCCCTGTTGTTGGGATTGTGGCCATTGGCAGTTTAGACTACGGTGTTGTGGCAGTCGACGCTCCAGCCACCTCGCACGAATTGTTTTGTGCTTGCGTCGGCTTCTCAAACACACAAGGATCACGACACGAGCTAGTGCTCCTTGAGGCTTTTCAAGGGCATACTCCTATTGCCTAGCCCCAGTCGGTGGTTTTGCAACCTTCGACGGAGCCCCTTTACTCTTTGCCGGTGGTGGTGGTTGAGCCCCATGCGACGACGAGGGGCCTTCTGTGCTCAAGGGGCGTCTTCTCCAAACAGACCCCCGCGCCTGGGCTGCGACACAGGCTGGGCCCTTTTTTTGGGAAAGGCTTGATGGGCCTGTGTGTTGATTGAGCCAGGGGCCTGGTCCAACCCAACCTTACTTTTCCCTTTATTCGGCCCTTTGGAGAAGCCCTGGCCCAATGTTCCACCCCACCCCCCCCCCCCCCGGGCGCGCGCGAGGGGATCCAATCCCCTCCCCTCCCCACCCCCTTACCCTCCTCAACGCATTGTATCATCACCACCCCCTTATCCATCTCAACATACTGTATCATCCCATGTATATTTTTCTGCAACTCATATATTTGAGTTTGCATTTCTGACAGAGCCCAAAGCAACATTTCCTTATTAAGGCCAACATCTCCCCTGCCACCTCCCCATAGCTTTGATCCCCTACAACAATGGTGATACCACTAAGCAAGTCAGAACTAGCACCCAGGCTACCAGGTCCTCAGGCATAGTCCAATATCCTCGGTTTCTGCAAAGCCTCCATGTACGACCAGGCAGGGAGTTGATACGGAGTTGCCGTCATCGCTGGTGGTTCCAACCCAACAACACGGTCTTCTCTGCCAGCCTCCCTTAGAACCTCTACCAGTTTTCTCCAACCCCTACCGTCTCTGTCTTCCGGAATGAAAATACAGTTTCGGCAACCACCTTGTTTGCATTCATCCAATGCCATGAACACAAATTGAGAGTTAGAACACCTTTGTGCTATGAAACCCATGTCTCCTTCCCGATAGGCTGTGTAAAACTCCCTTCTTCCCACCTTCAGGCAGTCCTCCAACGTTTTGGTGAACCAGCGTGTCACGGCTAACTCCAAGCGAAGACTTTTCACAAACTTTCACCCTCTTTCAAAAGATGCACCCAACGTCCATCTCTTACTACCTCAAATGCCTTAAATTAGATACTAACAGCATTCGAAAACCCATTTGCCTTCCCATACGTGCAGTAAACACACAATCAAACGCCCATGGACAACATTGCAGACCAACTTACGACGAAAAGAAAAAAGTGTTAAGATCCTTTACATGTATTCGTCTGAACGAAACGTTACGGACAGAGATGGATCGGAGTGAGACAGAGAAGATAGGGAAGTGTAAGATCTAGCATCAAACATTACAGGACACAAAGTTTAAGATCCTTCATGGGAACTTTAACTAGCATCAAAATTACAAGATTTAATGACCTCTTGTAAGTTGCCAATTCTATTTGGTGGGATTACTTATTAAAAAGAAAAAAGTTGCCTGTTCTATTTGGTGGGATTGGAACTCTTTGTTAGGTCTGTAAGAAATGACAAAAGGTTGACAGATTGAGTGGAGCCTTGAGACTTCGGGTGTGTAAGAACAATCTTATCTGTCTTGTCTCACCAAGGAGTGAATTGTTTTATGCTGAATGTTGTCGACCAACATTTTATAAGCCATTTTGTGGGCAGACTCCATCAATATCATTGAGAGACTTTGAAAGATTCTTGTGTAGAAAATACGGTTAGGTTTCCCTTTGCGTTTAAAACATAATAAAATTTGTGTTTCCCTGGGATGGTTCTTGGATATAGTTGTTTCTTATTTCAAATTCAGATATATTTCGCTCACATAAATCTGGTCTTGGGATGATGTATATCATTTCTCTGCCTGCCTTAGATCTTATGCATGTGTGATGGAATCCAACTGATCGAAGTAACTCTTTGGCTTCTTGATTTCAGGTCTAGTTGCTGTCAGAACGTTCTGTACTACTCCCAAGTTCTAAATGAAAGCCAGAGGTCCTGGAATGTGGGTTTAGATTAGTTTCCATGGTTCTTTATATACAATATTGTTAGTGTATCATACTCGAGCCTAGATATTGAGCATGTAAGGCATCTCCTATGCATTGAAGTCATTCTTTGATCCAGTTTTAACGAGACCCACCGGTGCCCTCGATAGACTTCCTCCCCCTATTGCTTCAATTTATTCTGCCGAACGTGCTTTGCAAAAGTTGAAGAACTGTTGTTGCTTTAGGCGAATTATGCATGATACTGCTGATTTAGAAGAAGAATTGCACAGGTTTCTATTGGGATGAAGGCCGATTCCTTAACTGGCTGGAGGAAGATTCGGAGCACTTTCTCACTGCTTCAGCATAGTAGTTTTTGCTATTGGAAGAATGTTGTGACTCTATATGTTTAATGATATTGGTACTTTGATTACAAAATTAAAAGAAAAAAACTCACCATTTAGTAACAGAAGTAGTGAATTCGAAAATTAAATCCATTTTATCTCTCATTTAAAATTAAAGAGTCATAAAATCCATCAAGTTGTTTGCTTTTGATCCCACTGGAGATTTCCTATGTGATCTAGCACTTTGATATTTGAAAAATATGAGACAAAATAAAGAGTATCACCAACAATTTTTATTTTTTATTTTATTTAGATCCCACTTGTGATTTTCTATTTGATATAGAATATTTTTGTATTTTAGACGCAAAATATAGAGTATTGCCATACAAATTAGCTGTACGGAATGAATCATTCAGTTATATGTTCTAGATTGCATTTCGGTTTTGACTTCGTAAACGTTATCTACTTTCATGAGATGACTTTATTTCCTTTCCTCCCAATACCAAACAAAAAACCCACATGTAACTTTGATTTTTAGTTATTATTTTATTTATTTATTTATTTATTTTCTCAGTTAATTGGTGGTCAAAATGAGAACACATACAATAACAGGGCAATGAAGACATATGGCATTAACATGACTTTCCCTTCCAAATTAGGAAAAGTATGAGCAAATTACAACAAATCCAATATTGTTTTTAAATTTAAATTAGAAGTTGTATATATTTTCAGTTGACATTTTCAAGGTACATCTAAGTACACCTCTTTAAACACATTACTAACCCATCTTAGAAAAAGCTTAAATTCCCATGCATCACCCAATTCATCATATATAGCTCATGAGTTGGTTAGGATCTCTCTCTCTCTCTCTGATGATGATGATATATCTGTCTCCCTCTCCTCCCATTAATTCTCTCCATCTCCCATTTTGGTTTCTTGGGATCGAGAAAATAAAGGAGAAAAAGCACCAGAGAAAACCAATCCCCATCAAGCAAAAAAAGCTGCACTCTACATACACTTACCATCCCCACCGGAAACGCAGTTGATATCTCCACCTCTCCCAAAACCAATTACAACAAAATAAACAACAACCCAACGTCCCTACAAAAGCATGAACATTAATCCTCGACATGGTAACGGAACCACCCAAGCTTGTGCTGCATGTAAATACCAACGCAGGAAGTGCGCGCCCGACTGCATTCTCGCCCCTTATTTTCCTCACGATCGCCAAAGACAATTCCTCAACGCCCATAAATTGTTCGGAGTTAGCAACATCACCAAGGTCATCAAGAACCTAGACCAACCCGACAAAGACGAGGCCATGCGTACAATCATTTTCCAGTCCGATATGCGTGCCAATGATCCTGTCGGCGGCTGTTATAGAATGATCCAAGACTTGCAGCGTTTGATAGATTACAACAAGGCCGAGCTCGAGATTGTTCTTCACCAATTAGCCTTGTGTCGAGCTCAGGCTCATCAGCATCAACAGCCTCACGTCCAAATGCCAGAAGTGGCAGATCCAATATTCAACTCCGAGAATCATGTAATTAATAGTGCTGCAGATCCTTTGGGTTCATACAATAATGGGGTGCAATATCATTATCTAGGACTCCCCCATCAAGAACAATACTTTGTTGTTAATAATGATAATTTGCAAGAAGATGTTAGTGCTTGGGCTGTGCAAGAATCTGCGTCTAATTTGTCATCTTTGCACGTTAAGAATGTTGACGTTGGCGATGAATGCGATGATATAAAGCCGATTTTTGAGAGACCATGTGAAAGAAATGAGATCAAGCTGGGACATGATCAAGAAAAAGTTCATGAAAGGAGGTTTGTTCCATCATTGCACTTGTTCATATCTTCCAGGTTACCTGGAATTGCAGTTGAATTTTCGACATGATGAGAATCTCAATAATTTTGCATGCATTTTTTATCTTCTATAGAATTGGCCTTAGGATCGAGCTAGCATAGACATAGGGCATCTTATATGTTGGATGAATGACATGATGAGTAGGGCAGGGATCGATATGGTGTCAAATATAAAAATACATCTAGTTTATGGTACTGTCAATTAAAAATTCTTATTTTAAAGTAAGATGAAAAATATATGATAATTTATTGGTGAAAAATATAATAACGGATATTTATTTTCAGAAGCTACGTACGGGAAAGACTACTATATATATATATATATATATATATGCACACGTCCAATCTTGATCAAAAGGCTGTAATTTAAACGTGTTAAAATAGATGGAATTTGAAAAGAGTTCAAATTTTGAAGTATTTTAGATAAGCCTATCTCATTGCATGCTATACGCGGGATCATGATCTTCAAAATTTGCATTTCAGGGTTTTACAAAATTAATTAATTGCACGTTTTTAAAATGTGAAAGTTTGTCATGTGTCTCCAAGGATCAATACATGTTTACTTCTAGCTAGGACCCATTTATAAGATAGATAGTGTTCTACGAGAATGCTAAAGAAATTAAACACGTTGTCCAAGTACACACGTGTAGATCAGGAACAGTCTAACTTGATGCCTTGATAAAAAGTTCGATTGATCTAGCCATAAATACACACACACACACACACACACCACACATGAAGCTTGCATTCCAACAGAAATTTCAGCGTCTTCCTTGTTTGTCCATAAAAATACATCACAGAACCGTCGGACATCCTCTGGTTCGTTGTTTTTTTTTTTTTTCCCCGGCTAATCTTACTGAAATCCAACTGGAAATTTGCAGTTATGAAGCAATGTTGAGGATAGACAATTCGATATTAAAAGAAGAAGATGGTTCCATCCAACAAGCTGCTCAGGACCACGATCTAAAAGGTGCAGCTACTTTGTTTACCCTCACAAATTGTAATAGTTGAAGTCATCATAGAGTAGCAAACATCGATGATCTTCGTGTATATCACTTTTTGTCAGTGGATCAATAGATTTAGGGTTTTGTTGTCAGTAGATTTAGCAGAACGAGGAAGGGTACGTATACGGTATACCTTAGCAATATATGTATGATCTTTTTTTTTTTCAACATAATTGATAGAGCTTTACATTTTGGTATGATAATTCTCTTGAAATGGTTTCTGATCTCCAGAGTGTTTGGCAAGTCTTGCAATTAAATATGATAAGGTTGTATGGGGAATGCAAGGAAAAAAAGAAAACAGGAAAAGCATGATCATGTTGTTGTAATTTTACCTCCTATAGGTTAGTTGTGAGGGAACTGTTCTTCTACGAAATTGTGCATGTTTTACAATGGCATCCCTCATCTCTAAGCAAAGAAGAAGGTCCTTCCATGGAAAAACAAGCAAAGTAGATCGATCTATTTCAGAATGAAATATTCCTAGTAGGAACATTTGATGATGTGACCAAAAGCAATAGCTAGCCAGCCTCCCATTATGCTGCAAGCATTAGTTTCGTTTCCTCATCAACATTTTTGTCCAGAGATGCTGTTATCAAGTGTACTGCATTCAGTTTCCATTTGAAGTGCCAATTCCTCAAGGATCTCATAAACCTTCTTCAACCCTGGTTGCTCAGCGTTCCCTGCTGAGAACACATGAAGCTTTTTCTTTAACTCAATCCAACTCTGGCCAGGGATTTTCTTCAAACCTTTTGTCTTTGCTGAGACCCTCACCCTTGCAGAATCCTCCCACCTGCCACTTGCAGCATAAATATTTGAGAGCAGCATGTAGCTCCCAGTTGTGTCCGAATTCAGATTAAAAATATAGGAGGCAGTCTCTTCTGCGACATCTGTATTTTTGTGCATCCTACAAGAATTCAGAAGGGCGCCCCAAACACAATCATTGGGTTCCATTGGCATGCTTTTTACAATGTCACTTGCTTCCTGTAAAAACCCTGCACGCCCAAGGAGATCAACCATGCAAGAATAATGCTCCATCTGGGGTTCAATCCTAAACTCTTTAATCATTTGATTAAACAGCCTACGACCCTCATCAACAAACCCAGCATGACTACAAGCAGAAAGAAGCGCAATAACGGTGACACTGTCTGGCTTTAATCCAGATTCAATCATCTGATCAAAAGTTTTTAAAGCACTTTCACCAAGTCCATGCATCCCATACCCTGCAATCATTGAGTTCCATGAGATCAAATCCCTACCATCAATTTTCTCGAACACCAAATGTGCTTCCTTGAAACTTCCACACCTTGAATACATATTGATCAAGCCATTTCCTACCAAGATGTTACTATCCATCAGAGCCCTAACCGCATGACCGTGTACTTCCCTACCAAGATTCAGTGCCGCTAACTCTGCACAAACTGATAAAACACCAGAAAGTGTCACACTGCTAGCCATAACTTTGGCAAGCTGCATTTTCCTAAAGAGTTCCAAAGACTCCTCACCTCGTCCTTTGGAAGCAAATCCATTGATAACAGCGCTCCAACTTATGACATTAGGTCTGCCTGTAGAATCATCATTTGAAGTCTCCAGCTGGGAAAATATTGCAAAAGCCTCATCACATAATCCAGATTCGGCATACGAGGTTATCAAAGCATTCCAACTCACTAGATTCTTCATTTCCATCTCCAAAAACAAATTCTGTGCATTCTTTACATCTCCACATTTTCCATACATGCATATCAGGGTGTTCTTTACAAACAAGTAATCTTCAAAACCACCCTTTATAACATAACCATGAAAGACCTTACCCCTATCAACTGCAACCAAATCAGCACATACCGATAACACAACAGCAAGCACTTCAGCGGTAGCCCCTGTTCCTCTCGTCCTCATAATACCAAACAACTTTATGGTTTCTTCTTTCCGTCCACATCGAGCATGACTTGACAACAAGGATGTCCATGTCACAGGGTTTGGCTCCAACCCTTCCAACTCCATCCGCCAAAACATCTCAGAGGCACCATCACAGTTATAGTTAAAGGCATAGCCCGAAACCATAGTATTCCACGAAATACGGCTTCTAATACCCATTCTATCAAACAACCGGCGGGCATCTTCCATTCGCCCAATCTTCCCATACATCCCTATCAATTCATTCACCGCGTGAAGATGATTCTGGAAACCCATTTGTAAAACATGACTATGAACATTCTTGCACAAGTTAAAACTGCCCATAGATGCGCATGCCCTTATAACCAAAGGCAAAGTGAACCGATCAGCCCAAACCCCAAGTTTTCGCATTTTATCATAAAGTTTAAAACCGTCTTCAAAATACCCATTCGAGACAGTAGCTCTAAGAATTGAATTCCACAAAAGTAAGTTGGAAAGACCCTCAATTGGGGTGGCATCAAATACTTTCCGGGCATCGGTAACAATCCCGAAACGTGCATAAACCGACACAAGCCGAGCGGCCAAGAACGCTGACCAATGCGTGCCAGAGACGACAATATGGGTGTGAACTTGTTTGCAGAAGCGAGCTGTGGAGCACTGTAGAAGAAGGTCGTTAAATGCGTCAAGAAGCTCGTCATGGGTGATAAAGGCGAGGCGGGCTTTACGGAAACATGCAGAGATTGGTGAGAGACGTTGAGAGGAAGCATTAAGCATGGGAAAAGCTACTCCCACAGAGGATTTGCTACCGAAAGATTATAGCGACTGATGTGGCAATGCCACGGTAAGTTTTTTTTTTTTTTTTTTTAATTATTAAAAAAAAAAAACAGAAGAAAAAATTGGGAAGTGTCTCACCAGTCCCTCTCGCAACCCCCTCGCCCCTTACTCCCTCTCAACTCCAACAGATACACTTTCTATCATGAGATTCCAATGTTCTGTAGCATCCATGGATTTCAAAACTTCACCAAAAAACCACTCAATGAGCCAGTACAACAATAGGCCAACTACATCTCTGACCAAAACATGAGATTTCAAAACTTCACCAAAACACTCTACTTTTCAGTACATAATAGGCCAACAACAAATATTCTGTACAACTCCAATCCCCTCCCAATAAACTTGTAGATCATCATCCTAGTCCTTGGGAAATAATGTGGGTAGAGGATGGTCAGGAATTACACCAACCTGCATAGAGACAAAGTGAAAGGAACAGCATATAAGAAATGCTTTCCATCCATCGAAGTATTAGACATAAACCCATTGTTTGCAATATTAGACAAAAGCTGGGGATTCTTACCGAACTCCAAGAATTACATCGATCAATGCTGCCACCAAGAATTACTCCAAGAATTACATATACCCACTGGTTGCAGGGAAAACTTCAGATTTACATTGTTCAAATCTGAAGTTTTAAACAATGTAAATCTAAAGAATGCTAAGCCCCTGTATTCCACGAGGAAAGATTGAAAATACACTAGATGAAAAAAATAAAACAAGAGGAAGATAAAAACACTACAAACACAGAAAATGTAAACAAAAACACTTAGGAAAATAAATTCTACCGTCGTGGGGGGTGCTAAGGAGGCGGGAGGGGAGCCAGAAATGGAGCTCTGCCGCCCGGCTTGAAGGATGGTGCCACTCGGTGACATACTCCGTGAGTGATCATGGACGGAGGGAGGTGAATACGCTCTCTGCGGGTTAGGTTTTGGACAGAGGGTGGAAAGAGGAAATTGCATTTCGTCCGTTTTGTCTCTTTCGTATCCCCTTTTTTTATCTAAATTAAATGCCAAGTGGCAAGGCCACATCATTCGGTAGAACTCTTCGGTAGCAAATCCTCGGTGGCCGTTGACATTAACACAACATATTTTATAATATATTTTACAACACATATTATAAAATAAAGATATTTTTATAAAATGATATTAATTTTATAAGATATTTTATAAAAATACCTCTAATTTAAAATATTATTATATAAAATATTATGTAAAATATTGTGTTTATCATTGCTTGCAACTCCTTACCCAGTGATTTTAGATAGAGATTATTTTTGCAGTTTAAGCGTCAGTAAGTTTCACACGCTTTTTCTTTTAATTAATATAAATTTTTTTTTTTAATGATAAATACCATCTTATTTTAAAAAATATGCAGACCGTACACACTCTAAAACTGTATTTAACACATTTTTCAAACATCGAGTTTCTACAATTTTCCAATTTAAATGCTTTGTATAATTTGAAGAAATATAAAGACGACATATAGGCTGAATTAACATTTAATATTGTGAAGTAATGTGCTTAAAAGATAAAAGAATTTTAATCCATGACATGATTTGATGCTCCAATCACACAGTTTTAACTTTTTACACAGTCGAATATTCTAAAATCAGACTTTCATTCGAAAGAATATTCATTTCCAATAGTGTTCCAATATCTCATTTTTCTGTGAAAAGTCGTAAGAAAGCTTGGGCTTCGGAACTCACTGACTTTTGTTTTTTGAAATTTTAATAAATACATGAGAAAAAGAAGGCCCAAATATTGATTGATATATTGCAATGCTATTGTGTTTGAAGAATAGTCGTCTTCGCGGTCCATATCATAAAAAAAATTTGGAAACCTGCGGTTGAATTTATTTTGAAGAATGGTCAGTGCTTCTAGTAGCCCATATCATCCAAATTTGGCATCCGGCTCGCAGGTTTGTGTTTCTCGTCCTGATGATCTACAACGGCTGCCTCAGTTGTTGTCAGTAGCAACGACACGCTGTAACACAGCAAGCAGCAGCACATTGTTAGTTTAAGAAGAATGAAAACATTAGCCAGATATTGGCATCGTTTGTTCATATGTTCTTCACCTGGCAGCATCTACCAGAGCCGTTCTAACCACTTTGAGAGGATCTATTATTCCCTGCTCCACCATGTTGACATATTCACCTGTTTTGCGCAAGGACACCATTATTCACTTTAAAGTAGCCGGGAAAGATTATATAAACAGCTTCGAATAACCAAACTTTATGTTGTCCAAAATGTTACATGACTTCACTAAGGAAAATAGAAGAGAAATCAGATCCAAGCGCAATAAATTAGATAATTCAAACTTTGAAATGATAATTATCCATATCAAACTGTTCGAAATTTGCATTTTTTGTTATTTGATAGAAAACTAGTTGACTCGGCCGGTATAAAACTTGTTCCCCTGTGGCACTCAATTTCAATGATAGACCAAAAATACCACAATAGAGGTTTTGCATATAATTGAAGCCCAACACCAATCAAAAAGTATTATAAAGATTACCGTGACACCTAATTCTTGTAACAACTAAAAGACCAACCTTTAGCAGCATCAAACCCAAAATTACGATCATCTTGTTCCAACAATTTGCCAATAACAACAGCACCATCAAAACCAGCATTTGAGGCTATTGTGAATGTAGGTGCCTATAGCAAAGCAAGATGTCCAACGTCACTAAAAATTCGACCGCAAATAAGCAGTCAGGTAACTGCAGGCTAAGCAAATTCAAAAAAAGAAAACCTTAAGAGCATTCTGGATTATCGTTATCCCTCTCTTCTGGTCTTCATTTTCAGTTTGAAGGTTCTCCAAAACTTTTCCAGCATACAAGAGGGCAACACCACCACCTAATGATAGCAACCAAGTTATAATTGTTCTTAAAGAGGTTTACATATGTATAACCTAGATGAATGACAAAAGAAAATTATCTACCTGGCACAATACCCTCTTCCACAGCCGCTCTTGTAGCATTTAAAGCATCAGTTACCCTATCTTTTCTTTCTCCAACTTCTGCCTCACTAGCCCCTCCAACCTAAAAGATTAGTTGCATATCAGAGCAATCACTTGCCACAATGCAGCAAGCCAGAAAGGTGAATAACATACCTTGAAAACAGCCACACCACCAGATAGCTTTGATAGCCTTTCCTGTGCTTTCTCCTTGTCAAACGTGGCGGTACTCTTATCAATAGCTGTTCTCAGCTGAAAAACATAATATAGCATCAGCAGTTGTTATCAGTGTTCTCTTCGTTCATTTCATTTTTATCTTTTAGAGTCCAGGTTAGGGTAATCTCATTCAAATAACTTCAAAATCCAATTGGTCTCTTTTCCAACTAACAAGAATGTATATATTTTTTCTTTTTGATAAGCAATGCAATTTTATTACAGAAAGTTTGAGAAAAGAAAATGTAAAATTAAGAAACAGAAGCCTCCTGCATACCTGCTCACATCTTTCTTCAATCAGCTTCTTATCTCCACCCCCATGTAGAATTATTGTGTCATCAAGAGAGACAGTAACCTATTATTTGAAATAAAAGTGAGTCTTGTCCCAAAGAAATTCAAAAATAGCAAAGGAGCACACCCTGCACAAAAACAGAAACCTTTTTTGCAGTACCCAGCATTTCAAATTGGACTTTGCCAAGGGTTAAACCACGGTCTTCAGTAATGACCTGTACGATAAATACGTCTTAGCAAAACAGAAAAAAAATAACATGGAAAAACGTATCGATCTAGTTTAGCATATATTATATATAAAGGTGTAGTGAAAGATTGCATAACCTCTCCCCCACTAAGGATGGCAAGATCCTCTAAATTTGCTCTTCTATTTTCTCCAAAACCTGGAGCTTTAATGGCACAAACCTAAACACGTGAAATTAAACTAGTGAAAATAATAAAAGTTGAAACTAGAGCAAGCAGAATCAATGCCACAATATCTTGCTGATAAAGGGGAAAAACAAACAATACAATTAAAGTAGTATCAGACACCATGAATCCCTGATATGAAACAAAGAAGCACGCACCAAACATAGTAGAGAACTAATTTTGTATGTATGGAGAAGTTGATAACTAATGAATATCAATAAATAAAACGTTGATTAGACATCATAAATCTAAGCAAAAATAAAATGTTTGTAGTTAATTACAAGAAAATATAGACAATCATCAAGCTGCTGACAAGATTTTCAAGAAACACATCATTTGATGGAATTTTGAAGATGGGCCTGGAGACTATTGCAGGGCGTGAATTATAAACATTATTTACTGAGGAGCTCGTCTCAAGGCATGATGGCGATGACGACAATAACAATCTCCAGATCCGAAGTCCTCTGGGCCTCTAGAATGTTTGGTAGTCGAATTTTGCTTCTTGAAGTCGAGCGCACCTTTATTTTTTTGGCACATCCCAGCACATAAGAGTCTCTTTTTAACGCAAATGTTTTTTATACAAGAAGAGAATGCATATATTGAGCATGACACATCACTACCAATAATCATGTAGCCCCCCAAGGAACCACACACACATAGCAACACATGTATATCTCATAAGGATTTCACCATCAATGCAATCCATAGGCGCTTACATATCTCTGGCATTACACCTCGTAAAGTAACTTCAAAGTAAAGCCAACTAATCACCTTGAGCCCAGCACGATGCTTGTTGAGTATAAGCATAGCCAGTGCCTCACTATCGACATCCTCAGCTACAATAAGAAGTGCTCTATTTTTCTGTTTGGAATTGTATAGCAACAAAATGAAGTAATGAGAAAGTTTTCTGTGAGTTCTTTTTCTTTTTTAACTCTCATCTGTGAAAAGAAACCACCAGGAATATGTTAATTACCTGTACTGCAGGCTCCAATATTCTCAGAAGTGAATTCATGTCTGAAATTTTCTTGTCATAGATGAGGATTAGTGGGTTCTCTAGTTCCTACAAATATGCAATCAACATATTTTTATGTTGTACGTCAAAATAAATCAATTTTGCCACATAGAGAAAAGGATTCCATAAGATGTGCAACAGGTGCAACTAGGAAAAAGTAACAGATGTAAAGCAAAGATGAAATTTCAAGGACAGTGGCAGAGGCAAAAATCAAAGGGCTTCCAAATACTTTTTTTATTTTATTGGCACCGGGACTCCAAGAACAAACACCCGACTAATTCCGGGGGTGCATATGCCCTCGGCAAAGGGCCGCCAAATACTAACTAATAACATCGTAAAAATAGCAGAAACTTTATGTCAAATTATAGGGTCAACTGAATAGTCTATGAACAAATTGAATATATAGAAATATTTGCATCTAAGCTGCTCAGGGAAAAAGTAAAAGAATGAATAAAAATAAAAGCAACACTTGCTTAATATGGGCAAACTCTTATTATAGTAAAATGTGATGAGAAATGCACTATTTGAAGTACTAATATACTGGCAACAAGAATACAGATCTTGACTTACACATTTCTGGGTCTTCTGATCAGTCACAAAATAAGGAGATATGTAGCCTCTGGCTAGCTTCATTCCTTCCACCACTTCCAACTCATTATCCAAAGTATTCCCATCCTGTAAAAATTGGAAATTGTAACAAAGTAATATCGATCTGTATCAAACTCAATGATCATAAATATCAGCAGAAAAAGGGGCGCTCACCGCAACAGTAATGACCCCTTCCTTTCCAACTTTCTCCATTGCTCTTGCTATCAAATCCCCAATCTCATATTCACCATTTGCGGAAATAGTAGCAACCTAACACAGGAGCATACAAATAAAAAGTGAATTTAGCAAGCGAAATTAACATTATTCATATTACAAACACCAGTGATTACTCATAAATGCTTTATTCTAATAATTGATATGCTAGGCAAGAATGCAAAAGGTCTAAATGCCCTTATTTTTAGGCTAGATTTTAAACATCAGCTTCCACTAAATGTGCATGAAGTCAATTTCTATTCCTTAGAAGTACTGAACAGATTTTATTCCACTAGAGAATCAACTAATCCTGCTTCCCAGATGAGAATAAAAGTAAATTATAGGAAACATAAATTGACCCTTCATTTTTACCAAATAAATCTACATGGAGAGATTACTTTCTCTAAAAAATTCATCACCTGTTTAATTTCTTCCGGTGTGCTTATCATCAATGCTTTGCTTTTCAGATCAGATATAACAGTATCAACGGCCATATTGATACCACTACGCAAATCCATCACATTTACACCAGCAGCTATTGACTTGCAACCTTCCATGAGTATTGCCTGAGTTAGGACAGTTGCACATGTAGTACCTGTAACCAGATGAGACTCGTATTGAAAAGAACTAAAAAACATCTAATTAGAAGTTTGATTTCAAATAGTACATACTAGAGAAACAAGAAGGAACTACCATCTCCAGCAGCAGTATTAGTAGCACTTGCAACCTGCTTTACAAGATCTGCGCCAACATTTTTGGCCTTTTCCTTGAAGCTGATACTTTTGGCAACAGTGACACCATCCTTTGTCACTTTGGGATCCCCAGGACTTTTTTCAATTATCACATTGCGACCCTGAATCAACCAACCAGAACAATAATAACAAGGGAAAAGCAAGATCAACGTCATTTAGATATGAACTATTCTTACTTTCATTAGATTAGGCACATGGTTTAAGATACAAGCCAGTCTAATGAGTTGAGAATTCAGCCTTGAAACATTGAGGTATAAGCCTTACGTAATTCTAACTTCTGATTAGATATATACATCTAAGCAAGCCCCCGCGTGCACACACGTCTATTAAAAACAGAAGACACTGTCGAGCTATCGAAGATCTATTAAACACTGCCAAGGTGAGAATTGACATTTTAGAAAGAAAGGCCAGCGTTTTAAACAAGTTGGGAAAATTAACAGAGACAAAATAGAAGTCCGGTGATGTCAGCTGCACATCAGCACATGCTTTTTCAAAATTTTCTTTGAACGGAACATGTGCATCCATTTTAGCATATTACTGGCATATGAAATATATTATGGTGTTTCATGTGCTTGTTTTAAATGTGTAGCGTTTCCAACAGTCAGGAGAATTATTAACGAGAGGGTGCCATAATAAACAAGTCGTACATAGAAAAACAACCAATAGTTTCAGCCTTAACTTGTCACTATGATTGCATGGTTTCAAAGTAATGCCAATACATCATAGACGTTATCTTCCAGTGAGTATTTCAAAGAAATCAAGCTTGAGACTACAGAAGAAAAATGCTTATGTTCCAAATAATTGAGCCTTTCTTTCCCTCAACGCACAATTGAACTATTTTCTTTTAGTATGGACGAGGAAAAGGAAGAAAAATAATATCAACAAAAAAAGTTCTTTCCACAATTGAAAACTATAGCTCAACAACAAAAGGGTACGTTACTAAAGAAGTAAAACAAGTGCGTGCTGTGTATGTCGTTTATCTAATACGTCTCCAACAAATGACAAAAAATGGAAATATAAAAAATTGAAGACAATACCTTTGGTCCCATTGTGACTTTAACAGCTTCTGCGACCTCGGAAACCCCCTGCAGCATTGCTGCCCGAGCCCCGACTCCAAACTTGATGGCTTTTGCCCCATAATTTCTGCTGCATATGACTCTGTTACACACCTTTCCAACCCAAATCATCAACCAAGATGTACATAAGGTTAATCCGTATCCACCAAAACATCATATGAATTTTAAACAAATTGTAATCGGTAGACTTTGTAAGCGTTTAGTTACTGAGAAATGCAAGGAAAAAAAACAACAAATAAAAATCCCAACCTGAAATGTTATGACTATGGAAGACGAAAATTTACAGGAAACTGAACTGACATAGAACATCAGATTCGTATGCTTTCATTTCACAAGCTTTCCCCGCAACCAAACGGAGGGTTGATAAAAATGAAAATCGAGGAAAATAAAGCAAAACTGCAATGAATCAGAGACAAAATGGTAGTAGTCCCTTACTAATTTTCTTGAAGTGCGTGAAGTGATCGTTGAAGCTACTTTCGAAACTATTCGATGCATTGAGAGAGAGACTTTGAACTTTACTGAGCAGGGGTTTTGGTAGGGTTTGGCTCTGGGTTTTAGGATTGAGGAATGGCTTAATTTTAGTGGATGGTCCGGAAGAATCTGGATTGTTCATATGAGGTGGGCCCCAATGGAGATTGAATCGCATATGTTTTGACGGTCCTGATTCTCTTAAGCCGTGTATTAACTGCAGGAAACTGTGGCTCGTTCTTGCGACATGCTTTTGGATCATCTGGCCCAATAATGAAGCCCCATGTTTGTGTCCATTTTTCAGTCTAAAATGGATCAGCTAGGATCGCTTTCATCGGTATAAATATAACTACTCCCATTTATTTTTATGGTTGAAATTGATGATCTAAACCATCGTTATAAGGCTTCGTTTAGAAGTTAAACTTATCTCAATTCATCTCAACTTATCATTATAATTTTTTCAAATTTTAATATAAAATATAATAAATAATTCAATTTTTTCAAATTTTAAAATAATAATAATATCAAAAAATAATATTCTAGTAATATTTTATTATCTCAACTCAACTCAACTTAACTCAGTTCAACATCAATCAAGTTTATGATAACTACAACTATAAACTTGATGGCTATTGTGAAAACACATATATGACAAATAAATAAATAAAGTAAACACAAGCAAATCAATCACACGATATAAATTTAACACAGTTCAGTAACGTGCTTACGTTCACAGATCTGTAAAGAATTTTATTATACTGAGAAATCACAAAATACACTTTGGAACGAAATCTCACTACACTCAGGAGATATTAAATTGTCCATTAAGTACATATTTATAGTGTCACATGATTGAAACCCTAATTCTCACTTTTATGTGTTATTCGCTTGAGCGGCATGTTGAGCACGTCTTAAGCGAGATATTTTTCTGATGTTTGCTCGAGCTACTTGTTGAGCCAGAGTTGAGCAAGCTTTCTACATATCGACCCAAGTCTATGCTTCTGAAAAATCTACCAAAAAAATAATAAAGCATCATTGTCGGGTTGGTTATTAAATTGAACCAACGCACCAACAAAACCAAGCTCCATAACTCCAACAATGGGGGTTTGTTTACCAAAAAAATCATAACTCATCCTTATTGAGTCGGGTCATCAAATCGAACCGACACACCAATAAAATCAAGCTCCACAAATCCAACAATAGAAGCCTATGAACAAGGTTTTGTCATGACAAGGAGAATTAAAGTACAAAGATCCGATCTCCAAATATTAATTATGAGAGACTAAGCGGATGTCATTGAGTTATAAACATTACTCCTACACCATGATAAATTATAAACACTACAAAATAAACTTCGTAATTAAAACATTACCAACCAATAATATGCCAAGTATTTATCATTTTCCTAGCTACATAATCCACATTAGAATTGGCGATGTACAAGCCAACCAAAAAGAGCCTTGTAACCATCTTAATAGAGGAGGCTTCTTTTTAATTAATCTCATTCACCATCCAAAACCAAGATCTCACAATTACTATTTACTAATCATTGGTTAATCTCCTCCCCTACTTATGACATGCATAGATTGCCAATAAATCCAAAAATTATCAGCGTATATCTTCTTTAAGTAGTGATTGGTTATAAAACAAATTATCTTTGCCATAATTCGGACAGCTACCTTGTATGCTTTGTAATGACACGTAGTTTGCCTGTATTAACTGTAAAGAAATTTCATAAAAGTAAATATACAAGTTAACGTGACTTAATATAGTATGTTAAATTGTAAAGTAACTTTTATTATAAAGTAGATCTAATGTATAATTTGAAATTATGTTCATCTCTTTATCATTATAACATTTTTCTTATAAAAAAACATGACTCCTGCTAGTGGTCCCAAATTCAGCAATCATAGTGGGAACTTATATTCTCATTTCCACTAGTACCATCAATTACCAATAATAGCACACCGTATCAATCCACCATGTTTTAGATAAGATTATGGCTAGTTTGGATTCATAGATGAAATATAAAAGTTGAAAAAAATATTATTATAATATTATTTTTTAATATTATCATTGTTTTAGGATTTGAAAATTTTGAATTGAGATTTAAAAAAATTGAATTATTTATTATATTTTGTGTAAAAATTTAAAAAAATTATAATAATGAGATAAGATGAAATATTTTCTAAATTTAAACGGGGTGTAAAGCGAGGAAAACACTTTTGAACTGTGCATATAACGATAAATAAATAAAAAAAATGAAATTCATGCCATCCACATATGTTCATTCATATGAAGACTTGAAAGCGACCACTTTGGCTATGGATTAGTATTAGGCAAAAGCTTTGGAGCCATTTGCTACAATTAATGGGACCGCGCCCTTAATTTCCTCCCGAACGTGCCTAATACGCTGCGTTTTATGATAACTTTTTTGTTTTATGATAACTTATTTTGAAGGTTCTCTTAATATATATATATATATATATATATATATATATTTAATACCAATGATTAAAACCAAAGAAAAAAGAAGATCATTGCATTGTATTATATTTTATTATCGGCATTAAAGTACTCGAGTACCTGACCCAACTGTTAGGGTTCGATTTTTCTCCTCCACGAAGCTGGTAAATCCAAAATTCTTCTTCACATGACCGTATCTAGGTTGAGTCAGATTCCCCCCATGTTAAAAATAAAAAATAAAAAATAAAAGTTGGGCGAGATTTTTTTGAATGTCCAATAGACATATTTTTGGGAGTTAAGGCTTTCTTGAAATTTAAAATCTATCTCAATTTATTTAAATTCATTTTAAATTTTCACACAAAATATAATAAGTAATTTAACTTTTATTCTACTATTTACAAACTATCTCAACTCATTTCTGAATCTAAACTACTCTTAAATTAAAGATTAAGATTATGTTTATTTGTTGAGTCAAACTCAACTCATCTTAAATTAATCATTAATATGACTTACTATTTTTAATTTTTCATAAAAAAAATTAAATTTATTTTAACCTACTTCATACATTTTAACCTAACAACCTTAAAGAGTTAAACTCATCTCAATTTTAAAAAGCTAAACTCATATCAACCTTAAAAAATTAAATTGATCAACAAAATATTATTATTCACAACTTAACATCCAAACGCAACCTATAATGCTTAAAGTTTTTGACGAAATTCTAAGGCTAGAATGATAGAAAAATAGATACTTTGTCGGATAATTATAAATGTTATATGTTATACTTCATATGTTTAATTATCTCACTGACCCTCTACTTATAATTTAATATAAATATATATACACATATAGTAATATAGAATGAACGAGAGGCGAGATCTTGCTAATTGGCTTGTATGTATGATACATTCACATGCATTAATCCTCAAAAACCTCCAAAAGAATAATAAATGCCTCCAACAATAAAGTTTTTGTTTTTATTTTTATTTTGTTCATGCGAGGATATTTTGAGTGCCTACTGCAAACGCACACAGTCAGTACAATAATTGGAAGTACTCTACTCACGAAGCCCCTCACCGACACATCAAAATTGAAAAAAAATTATTCGTCACCATTCACATTCGCACATTCTATATTTTATGAAAAATACTTTTATATGTTATGAAAACATCCCACGCCTTATAAAAATGCTATAAATGTGAAATACGAAAATGAGATGCATATCATCCATCAAATTGAAATAGATGATGCATGCATCAGTACCAGGAAGACAATAATAAAAATCAACGACTTGCATCCGTGCAAAGGAAGCTAGCTAGGGACAATGTTACCAGATCATTAGATTCTCTAGTAAATGTCTTTTTTTTTTTTTTTTAATCCTAAGAGAGATAAACATAGTGTCGTGACTCGTGACTATTTTATAATTTATAGTATTTAAGATATTTTAATCGTTGTTATGCCGATTGATTATAAGCTAAGCTGGGAACTACCCCCAATTACCTACCTATAATTGTTGCATGGTGTGGTTGACATATATATATAACGTGTTAAGATTTCATTATCCAACTCATCATAATTGATGTACATCATAACATGAAGGACAAAATATGGATGATAACATATAAATACATGTTATAATATTTATTAATTATTTAATATTGTTCGAATATGCAATAAAATATACTTAATTCCAAGTATGGATAATATTTATTTGAAATTTATATTCTCAAGTCGATATGCAAAACGGATGCACGTAGTAAAATACTTATATAATATAATTTAATTTGTAAGATAAATTTAAAAATTTAAATCGTACAAATCAAATTATATCAGTTAAATGATGTGGATGCATGAGTGATCTACGCACCTACTTGATAATAGAATAACTCATATCTATTTAGTTGAAAGCGCGCCGGAGTACCATTTCAAGTTTAATTCGTTTGGTTGTTAAACCTATCTTAACTCATCATTACAATTTTTTCAAATTTCAATATAAAATATAATAAACAATTCAACTTTTTCGAATCTCATAATAATAATAATATTAAAAAATAATATCCTAACTATATTTTATCATCTCAACTCAGTTCAACACCCAAACGCTAATCCTATCACTTGTCAATCTGAACATTATATATATAAAAAAAAAATCAAAAAACCATGCACGCAATATTATTCATTTTAAGTTAGTGAAATTGAGAGAATATTAATTTAAAATTTATATAGATAACAATAGACCTTATATTCAGGAGCCATGCAGTAAATTATTAACTATTCAGATAAAATACGTACCTGCTTATTCAATTCCACGAGAAAAGTACGAATGAATACAAACATTGACGTTTGAGCATTTTTACCAACTTGTTATATATGTATTTATTCTCCTACTATGCTCCCTGACAGTTATTATATATAATATATGTATATATATTCTTTTATGTGTAAATTAATGCCACGATATTTGCTTGCAGTAACGTCTTACCAGTGGACGGAAATACGCGTAATAACATGCAAGTGATCAGATATATACAGCCCAAATAAATTTAAATCAATATTGTTAAAACAAACAGTACCATCTCATCAAGAGATCACGTGGAAAGTGTGAAGATGTAAGATAAATTCTCCAGGTATTATTAAGCAATCAAAAACAGACTTTTTGAGGGAAAAAATGTCTCTCCTAATATTACAATCAACTCCCCAATCTTTCTTCCATATTTTACATAATCACAAGAAAAAAAAAAAATGGAAGACAAAAGAAAAATAGAAAATTACAAAAAACAAAAAAATTCACACCTTCTTGTTCTCTCCCTTGCTGCCCATTAGAAAGTCCATTTCCAGATCTTGATTCTGATATCAACCTCACACTTGGAGTTTGAAGTGGAACCTGTCACGGCCGTCTTCCCAGTAGGAACAGTAGCTTTAATGCCATCACAAGCAACTCTGATTCCAATCTTTGGAGAATTGAACCCTCCCATCTTGGCCTTGACTTTTGTGTCGAGCTCTATCTTCAAGGACAGACTGTTCTTACTCTTCACGTCGGTCTTTAAAGTAGAAGCAGAATCACTGTCCAACTGCCTGCCACTGCTCGTAATGGCAGACTTCAACAGGGTCGTGTTCTTTTTGCCATGCACGAAGGAGGGTACAGTTCCCTCGCCGATATCTATATCGTTGGATAGTATAGAGATGGCGATGGGGTCGTAGGTGTAGACGAGCTTCTTGTTGGGGTTCTTGGCGCCGATGCTGAGGTCGAACCTTGAGTTGAGAGTGGAAGAGGAGGTGACGTTGAGGTAGGAGACTTTGAGGCTGGTGACCGAGAAAGACGGGCGGTGGGGGCGGTAGACGACGTAGAAGATAGCGCCAGCGATAGCGACGAGGAGGATGAGAAATAAGAAGGTGAGGGTGAGCCAGAGGCAGCAGGAGCACCAGCAGCTACGGCCGTGGCGACGGCGGTGGTGGGGTTGGGGGCGGTAGGCGGGACGCGTGGCGCCGTAGAGTTGTGACTTGGTGGCAGGGAAGGTGCCGTTGGGGGCGGGAGCAGCACCGTTGGTGGCGGGCTTGGAAGAGGGATAGACCCTGTCTGTCATGGTGCGCGTACGCGTGTCTGCGTCACAGATACAGAGAGAAGGGAATGAGGAAGAGAAAGGTGGCTAATTTGCTGGGTATTTAAGGGAAGAGTAAAGCTGTTTGCTTTGGTGGTAAAGAGGAGAAGGAAACTGGAAAAGGGGTAAGAGTGCAAGAGAGAGAGGCTTCTTTTGAAGCCAAGAAAACAAAGACAAAGTTTGTTTTGGTTCTGAGCGAACAATTAAAGGAAACTGGTGAGATGTGTCTGTTTTGGTTGAGAGAGAGAGAGAATGCTTGTTTTGGACTCAAGATATTTTAGAAGTAAAAAAGCGTGTTTTGGTCTGAGAGAAGGAGAAGGTGGGGGTGGAGAGGGTTGGAACTTGGGGGGGGGATCTGAACTGTGATGAGTTGATGAATGGGGATGGAGGGTGAAATGGCAAGAGAGCGACAGCAACATCAGAACCACTTACCACGGCCAAAAACTACTCCCACTTCCTAATTGGAGCGTTGTAAAACACTCTCTGTAAACTATAAACCACTCTCTAAATTTAAATTTTATTTTTCTATTTATTGATATAATATATTTGAAGTGATTTCGTATATTCGCTTAAATAATTACTTAAAACATGTCATCTAGCAGCAACTAGATGACATTTTAAATGCTAAAATTTAAAATAAAGAGTATTATAATTTTTAACTTTAATTAAATACAAAAGAATGAGATTAATATAATTAAGGTTTTTGAGCTGTCTATCTTGATTCTTGGTTTTGATGAATAAAAGAAAATGATATTTAGATTTTAGTGATTAAATGAGAAAAATCTTGTATGAAAATGAAGAGAAAAAAAGAAGAAGAAAATTATGGTGCAAAAAATTAAAAATAATTATTATATTATCAAATCAGTGTTTAGAATATATAATTTATATTATTTAAATGATAATATTTTATTCATAAAATTCAAAACTTAGGATTTATATGCATAATCTATATTATATAGACACTTTACTAGACTTTTACTAGACGTGCTCTACAGAATTCTTTTAAATTTTTCGTTTGAAAAATAACTCCTTCCACGTGTTGTTATAGCTTCTTGGTAAGATATTCCCACAATATGAAAAGTGGACCAAACGCGCTCAGGTGAAAGTGGACCTACTATCTGATCTCAACCAACACGCAGATGGCTCCGCCACACCTGCTTTGGACTGACTTCTCTATATTGTGGAAGTTATATTCATTGTGAAGTGGAGGCCCATGTTCTCTCATGTGCCAGATCTGATTACCTAAATTCCATGTCTCCCTTTTCATAAATTTCGGTCGTTTAAAATACACCACCCCCAGAAAAATAAATACGAAAAAAATATCAACTGGTTAAGGTTTGAGAATATTTGTAAGAAAAATGAGAATTTATAACTGATTATTTGTGACAAGAATAATTATTTGTTATAAAAATAAATTTATTTTAACAGAAAATAATTATTTTCGTAATAAATAACTGATCATAAATAAATAATTTTCTTATAGTGATAAAAAGGAAAAAAAATAGGTCTATTTTTAGCACTAATTGCAAGTTTCAATCTCTCTCTTCCCATGTAGTAATCATTGACAGGATTGAAGTCAAGAATCCAGCAAATTGATTCCTTGCCTTCCAATTGCTTAACAACAAAGTCACCAAAGTTTTTTTTCTTAAAAAAGATACAACCAGACTGGCAATATTGCTGTGTTTTTAATTCATAAATTAATTGGTCAAGTTATAAATAGTCTTTTACTCCAAAAAATGAAAATTTCCTTTTATAATATATTTAACTCTGCCAATATTTTCCAATTTATTTTATGGCCCATAATTTTTCATGGTATATAACCTCATGACTTAGATCAGATATCGATCCAGAAAAGTTATATATACTGTCATGATGACGATAATAATCATGATGATGATGCTCGACACAATCTTTTCACATTACCGATCTTCACTTTCATGTGTTCTTTAGTTACAAAATCATGATGGCCATGGTTATATCGGTGTTCTTACGTGCAGGGCATGCATGCAGTTTGGAGTTAATTTGGACAAAAAGATAAAATTAAAAAAAAAAAAAAAAAGAACGCGTAAATGATGAGGGTTTAGGTGATATAATCATGCACGTATGTAGTACAGGGTCCCTTAATTTCGTTCTCAAAAGAATCATCTTCAACCCTCTTAAAATTAAGCACGTATCGGCCAACAGTAGTCAAATAGTGAAATAATGGATAAAAACTATCTTGTGGAGACTGCAGGGAAGTAAGCAGTCAACTCATGTGTTTTCTTCTCGGAATTTTGTGAACTAGTTGACCTAGCAATGGAGATCACGAGGGTTTGAGGTAACCAGGTGTGCTATGTATTCAAATTATTAACGTCGTGTTTTGTATGTATTTAGCTTAGATTCTAGCAATTCGGATATTTAAAATTGGACATATGAAAACAAAAAAGAAAGAAGCTGGAAGATGGTGGTCTTGGGGTCAATGAGTATTCGATGCTCAAGTCAGTAGAGTATTTTAAAAATTTATAAATAATGAGAGAGTCTAGAGAGCCTTTTTCATATCTGAAAATTGCTATTTATACTGGGAGTATAGGAGATAGGTCGTGCCTATCCCCATGGAGCCTATATCCTTTTTATTGTTGATTTTGTCAGAGTCCTTTAAACGAGATGTGCCTCTGTGACAGCGCCGTTAATGTGGCGTGACTTCCTAATCATTTTATTCTGCATAATTTATTAGCCGTCCGTCGATGTTCCTTTGTCAGAAGATCAAAAATTTTCCGTATTTTCCGTTCTGCCTTATACAAGTCTCCATGAGTAGGATGTGGCCGATGGGTGTCAGGCCTGTCTGTCCCATCATGTATCATTGCTTACTTTTCCTTTCAAACGGGTTGCTTTGTAGGCAAGTTTAGGCCCTAAGATCGGGTATCAGGGCAAAACCTATTACTCTCGACCGAGTGCCTAGTGAGCTTATAAGCGATGGAGAAATCCCCTTACACAAATCTTGCAAAGGTAAATGAAATCAAGTAATCACGTGAGAGGTGTATATGTATAATAGTGATCTCATCTTATCATAAAACTAAAGATAAATAAAAATAGCACTTCGTCTATGTTTAATTCAGAATTTCTAGCATATTTAGAAAATAGATCGGAAAAAATGTCATAGATTAGCCCAAGGCATGCAAACATGCATGGAGCAAAAGTTTTTGGAGATCTAGCACTATCATGCAATAGGTAGATTTGTCCTCCTAGGTAGGATTATTCATCCAGGTTCTGGCTTAGGAGCTCAAGTATACTGGACCGAAACTCACGTATATTCAAATTGGAATCTGGGTTTCAAATTCAGACCGAAACTAGGATTTGATTAGCCCGAATTAGACGCAGACCGGTACCCGAAACCAGATTTATAATTCAGAAACTTTTTTTTTTTTTTTTTTTTTGTTGGGAAAATGTAAAGCCCTTTCAAGCACTTCACTCGTTGCCAAGTTTGTTTCAACCCAGTGGGAGTAGTGCTGATGGAACAATTAATAATAATAAAGTTGAGTGTGAACGTACGCCACTTTTCAACGTTTCTATCTTTGTGGTTCATAGTTCTTTCTTCTTTTCAATTCATTCAAGTGACAGGTTGGTCCTTTCATGGCCTAAGTTTGAGCTGAATGAGCATGGCTGCCTCTCCCGTAACCTGACCAGTGTCTGTGTGGTTGAACTTGAAGGCCACAGTTGATTAAATAGTTTTATAAATTAATTATTTAAATACAAGATTATTTAGAATTATAAGCATTAGTATTAAAGATGAAAAATATAAAAAATATAAGAGGAGGAGGAGGAGGAGGATGTGTACCCAGATTTCGGATCGAACCAGAAAAAACTCGGCCCAAATGATTAGTCCTACTCCTGTATAGGGCAGTCATGAGAGGAGCAGAGGAGGAAACGTGTGGATTCGGATTTCCTCCCTTGAGGTGGTTGGAAATGTCAATGTCATGGTTCCTACTATACGTACAACTAGCAACTTCATGTATAATGCAGACTGGAGAATTAGTATTCATTCAATTCATCTTTAAAATTTAATAAAAATATATATTTGCATAAATTTAAATTTTTTTTAGCCATAATTTTATATTAGATTAGTTAACTAATAATATAATATTATTTTTTTCATAATAATATTTTTAATTTTTATTTTATATTTTATAATTACACTGATTATATATTAATTAATAATAATATTTCTTTATTCACATATTTAAAAACTAAACACAAAAATAAAAGTAAAAAGACGTTCTAGGAATCTGAAAATCATAGAAAATAAAAATTGAAAAGCAAAGTAATCGAAGTAATTTTTATACTAAAATATTACTTTTAAAGATAAACAAGACATTTTTAAATTTGAAAATATACTTAAAATTACTGTAACTCATAATTCAAATTCTTATTTTTAAAAAAATTAATGTAGATTATTTTATCTATATTTCTTTAAATTTTAAAAATACAAGCTAATATCAGTGCTCTTATATATCGAATTAATGTCCTCATCTCTTTAATTATTATTTATGAAAATATAGTACTAATACTATGATGTCTGCATGCAGTCTGGTTCTGCTCCATTTGGGGAAGAAGCTCCTCCTGATCAACTTCTTCTGGATCGATTCCAAATCATAGTTGTGATTGTACAAAAACATAAAATGGATCACGTATGATCTTCAAGCTTCCACGAAGCTACGTACATGATGTGGCCCCACCACTGTTTTTGCTAAATGTCTATCTATCACTACCCCGACGTTACCCCTATATTCAATTTCAGGTCGCTAGTGGCCCCACGCCTTGCACGAAAACCACATACCACATGCGCCGTCCCATTTCCACCACTCCAACACCTCAATATCAGCCCTTCCCCCATGTTCCCTAGCCCCAATCTCCCCTCTCATTTTTCCCTACGCTAGTATAGTCGTGCGTGAGCCATTTTTAGTACTGTGGTTTTTTTTTCAGTAGTTAACGAATAGAGAAATATATATAATATTTGCAGTTTTAAGTTCTTCATGAAATGTTACGGCACTTTTTTAAAAAAAATTTGGGTAAATTTGAGAGTTACATAAAAAAATTATTTATTTTCAAATGAATATAGTGTGTTAATTTTATATATTCTAAGATTGTATTAACATTACTTATTTTTTCTTAAAATAATAACTGTACACCTTAAAAAAATGAGAAATATTTTAATCATAAAAGAATTACACGAAAATAATCATACAAATTGATGTAGTTTGATATGATTTGTCAGATTATAAATTTATTTTTTTTATAAAATAGATCTAACAGATCAGATAAAATCACATTAATTTATAAGATTATTTTATATAATTCTTTTATAGATATAACAATACTCTATATTTACTCTAAAAATATATCTAATATTACTGTTTTACAAAATTCTAGATTGTTACATCAGACGACGATCTTCTTGGTGCATGATCTACTATGAAAACTGAACCATTAATCTGACTTCACTTCTCTTTCATAAATCTCCTGTTCTCTTTCATTTTTATTGCACCACAGTGGCATTGACACTTCCCATCCACTACTCTTTTGGCAATTCCGAAGTCGCCTATAAACAAACTTTTATCTTTTGAAAGCCACTGGCAGAATTTAGTGGGAAGGTGAGGGACAGCAATTCAGAGTCCAAGAAGATTAGGTTTTCATTACCTCAAAAATCAACCCTTTCACCTAATTTCCCTGAATTTTTTGACGTGCTTATTAATATATTGATGAGCTGATGAAGCACCGAACAAAAGCATATATAATTTTAAGTTTTTAACCATTTTAATTAAGCCTTGAACTGGTACAACCATTTTAATTAGGGCTTGCTATCCAAAATAAAAAAAAAAAATCACCGACACATAGGAGGTGGGATTCATGCCCATGCCCGAGGGGCAACGGTCAGCACCATTGTCATTATGTAAAGAAAAAGATGGTGTCCCTAGCAATGTATTCCAGAGCAACTACCAAATCTTTAGGTGCTTGTCGTCGCTGGTGGGGACATTACTATATACTGGTTTTAATAAATCAGACAATTCTCCATAATGGTTTTTTATCGTTGAGTGTTTAGGAATATAAAGCACTTAATTGATTATATTATGAATAATGTTATATACAATTGTAGAATGCATAAATTTTATATAATAATTTTAAAAAATGGTGATATTTATTATTAAAATATTAATTTTTTTTATGTAAATTCTATATTTATTATTATTTTTAAATATTTACACGACACATTTACATTTTTTACTACTGTAAATATGATTTGTATTGTATTATATGCATATTGCCATATACAGAGAACTCGAATGAAAGTTGAATGGTCAACAAAATCTCTTTTGATCAGAACTCAAGCGTTGAGGCCCAGGACCGCATGATAAATAAAGGTAATACCTGCAGCTTCCTACCACTTACGTATATACATGTTCTCAATTACGGATCTCTCACGGGTGCATTAAATGATCAGACAGTCTAAACCTTGCAGTACTTGTACCATGTAGGTTGAATACATTATGCATGTGGGGGCATAATCATTGAAGGCATTAAAGCAGAATATCCAATGTGCCTACCATTCTCGTAATTGCAATTTGATGTTAATAAAAGAGCGTTTTGAAACCGATCACAGATATTGCAAACTCGGAATTCGAGTACACAAAACATTCTTCCAACCATATCATCTTATAATCTAACACATGAATAGGAGAATCATAGCTTCAGTAGCCTCCAGTCCAGAGTCACCTCTGTTATGATTGGAAGTTTGACTTAAACTCATGTAAAGCAATCATTTTGGAAGAATCATTTTCTCAATTAACTGAAACAAAGTAAAAGCATTCTCATATTAAACAATGCAAAGTCATTCAGTACTGGAACAGTTCCGACACACTCTCCTCCTTTGGAAATTTGTATCCCCACCAACGCTTTAACTCAAAAGTGTCTCTTACTTGGCTCTACTCTAGTGTTGTGTGCTGCTTTTTGCTTGATCAGTTACTGTTCATTACCTTTAATCGCCCATGTCAAGCAAAACTGTATCATTAGAATGCTCAAAGCTCTTCAAACTTCAGAGCTTAGTCCCCCAACAAAAGAATCACTTGCGTTCTTCCTACCTAACCCAGTCTTTTGCTTTCACCCTACCATCTTGTCATTACTTTGGTGGTACTATATGTGGGTCTGCTGTGGTAGTTTTAAAATCATTATAGTTGTTCCTTAAAGTTAGGCTCGTGTTTTGCTCGAGGGTTTTGCTTCAGTATGCACTTCTTTCTCTTCATTTCCCTCTTCTCAGTTGGATGGTGGAGTTAGAAGTCTCAGATCTCGAGAATTGATCTCCAGTTTCTCTGGAAGTGAAATGGGGATGCAGCTGATTCTCCTGCTGACGAAAATATGTTTAACTCTCAGCGTTATGGAAATTCACGGATCTGCAGGTAATGGGTTTGGATTTTAGTGTCCTGAGCTGGTTTTTCATATCGAATTACGCTTGATCCATGTATTTGTTTGATAGAGTTTGTGTGGATTCACGAATCTGAACTGAAACTTGGTTTCTCGGTTTTTTCTGATTACCATCTCTGAGATCGACGAGTAGAGGAAAGCTGACTCATGTTAGTACGGTTGTAAAACGTCCTAAAATTATATGCGAAACTGATACATTTCAAATTGGATGTAAATTGCTACAGTCAACAATCTACATTTCATGATACTTGCTACGGGGCTTTTACATTCCCATAACTCGATTGTTGGGTTTACCACTTCGTCTTGTTGGGTTTGGTGATCTGTAACTCTCGAGTGTCTGGTGGAAGTTAAAATATACGTATGAGATTGCCCACATGATGCATTAGTTGCATAAAACAACTTCTTGGTTTAAAAAAAAAATCTGGGTTCCTGAAAACGAATCCACCTTTGCTCAAGAAGTTTATGTTGACAGTAGACTAAGGCAGAGCTGTATTTAAAAAAAGAGGTTGGGGATTTAGATTGTTTGTTTTCACAATCATTCTCATTTCATCTTATCTAATTATTACAATTTTTTTAAATTTTCAGACAAAATATATAAACAATTTAACTTTTTCAAATCTCAAAATAAAAATAATATTAAAAAAATATATTCTAATAATATTTTATTTAACTTTCAATTTTTATCTCAATTCATTTCATCTGCGAAAACAATCAATCCGTTGTCATGTTATATTTATATTTTTCACCTACACCCCTTAGCTTTGCACTCTCTTTCAAGCTACAATATTTCCATCAGGCAGCAACTTCTGGGCTTCTTAGAAACTTCTAGGGTAAGCTTACATTGAGACATCGAGCTAAGTCCAACAGTGCAGCAAAACGGAAACTTCTCCTATTCCTGGCATAAATAAACTACTTCATTATCTGTACATATTAATGGTTGCCAATTTTGTCAGCCCTTTGAGTTTCCCACGTCCTCCTAGACCATGCTGGGGCCAATACGTTATCTCCCTCTTTCTCCGTCTGAGCTCATATGAAGAATGCCACCTTGTTCCTGACAGGGGCACACTCATAGAAAGGTCTCCATCACTGTGCTGATATTCAAATGAACTATTGCAGTAGCCGTCAATTGTTAACCAGTTGAAAATGGTCCTCAGCAGGTTCACATTCCTCTGTTTTAGGCTTTTATTTTATACCACATCTGGGTCAATTCCCTTCATAAACTCTGGCTTAGAGGATTTAGATACACAGTATGAATTCGACATTTCAGGGTGTGTTGTTATGAAGTTGCTGTCCTAACATGGCTACAGAATTGCCACAAAAAGTCAAAAACCACTCGCTACCTACCAGAGTACACTGTGATATTATCATTATAAGCATTTGCTTATAAGAATTGGTGCTTTCAATTTTTTTTCTTTGTAATGAGTAATGACGTTGCTCTAATGATGCAGTACCAGTTCTATCACCACCCAGGAAATCGCTACGAAAACCACAAACTCTCCACCCTTTCAGGCCAGGCCAACCACCATCCATACAACCAGCTGAACCTTGTAAAGTGAATTATTAATTTAGCCACTAAATAGTAAATAGAGTTCTACATCTCTAGATGCACGAACTGCTTGCCTGTGCAAGCATACTTGATTTTGTTTTTAATAGTGCAAGCGTACGTTAGGATATAAATTCAAATTTTCTTATCCGCTTAGGCTATTGAACATGGTAGTTTGTTGTGTTATCGGAACATGTGATTTTAGAGTTTGAACTCTATCTCCACCATGTTTAGAAATTTCCTGAACCGTTATTGCCATAGAAAGAAGGAATAAAAAATTCTAGATTTGAATCAAAATTCTAGATTTGAATGAAAATAAACAACATGTCAAGTAGATAGCTATGTTTCTGTATTTGTAGAGTTGATTCACTATTTGATCATTTCATGGATCTCTTTCAACATGATGTCACAGACCATGCTGTCCCTCCTGCATTAAATCCTCACAGCTTTGGCCAGAAAAGGCATGGCAAGCTAATTACTGCATCTCCCAACAAAGCATTGCACAATTTTCCTCCTCCGAACCACTCTCCAGTTAAAGGTAATTGAGTGTAATTGAAAATTGCATTTTCTAACTTTCAAGGTAGGGGAAAAGGAGTTCATATGTATGTATCAATATTTTAAATGCATTTCATGATGTCACAGACCATGCTGTCACTCCTGCATCAAACCCTCTTAGCTTTGGCAAGAAAAGGCACGGCAAGCTAGTTACTGCACCTCCCAACAAGGCATCACCCAATCTTCCTCCTCGGAACCACTCCCCAGTTAAAGGTAATTGAGTGTAATTGAAAATGGTATTTTGTAACTTGTAAGGTAGGAAAAAATAGAGTTCCTATGCCTGTATCAATTTTTAAGATGCATTTCCCTGTTGTAGGAAGCTTTCAACATCATCCCATTAGGCCTTCAAGTATTGCACTTCCACCTTCTTTATCATCTTTTGGAAGTCCTGAAAAGAAAGGGGCGCATGGTCCTGCATCTTCTCCTTCAATTCCGTTTCATAAACATTATCACACAAGAAGAAAGTTCAACAACTCTGCTCCAGAACCATCTTATGTGATTCATCCGCCCACTTACAGTCAGCAAGGTTTGATTGGAAAGAGCTTATATTAGCTTGTTACATTTCTTTATTCTTGGAGACTAGTGATAGTTAAGTTTATCTGTTTATCTTCTGAAACAAATCTTATATGAAATTTATAGGCCCTGAAGTCTCCCCATTCCAATCTCCCCATCCTTCATCCGTAAGCAAGGGTTATCTCACACCTGCACCATCACCAATTATACCATCAAGCCACTTCAGAAGTATGGTGAAGCACATTTTAGTTCTTGCTTTAATCTTGCACTTTTCTTTGGGTCATATATAGGAAAAATTGTTTGATACTCTTAGGGTATAGATGACATGGTATTCCCATTTTATCACAAAATTCTATACTGATAAATGTACCTGACAATGATCATGTTGTGCAAGTGCCGATTCTTCCACCTACAATTTCTCCTTTGCGTTTTTCCCATGAAAAACCAAAGACTCCGCCACCCTTGCCACTGATGACTCTACCACCTCCACCTCCAAATGAAGGTACATAAACACTTTGCTCTCACAAGTTTAGTTCTTCCTATCTTTCCTTTAAATTATCTGATGATCAGATTACCATTCTAAAAAATTTACTAATTATGTTTGATCCTATCTGCAGATTGTACTTCTGTGACATGCACAGAGCCACTAACATATACACCTCCAGGGGCACCCTGTGGTTGTGTATGGCCAATTCAAGTTAAACTCCGCCTTAGTGTTGCAATATACACATTCTTCCCTTTGGTTGTACAGCTTGCTGAGGATATTGCAGCCAGTGTTTCGCTAAACCGCAGCCAAGTTCGCATTATTGGAGCAAACGCAGCTAGTCAGCAGCTTGAGAAAACCAGTGTCCTCATCAATCTCGTACCCAAAGGACTGAAATTCAATGATACCGCTGCATTTTTAATCTATTATAAATTCTGGCACAGACAAGTTTCCATAAAGGCTTCAGTTTTTGGAGCCTACGAAGTATTCTACGTTCGCTATCCAGGTTATATATCTTTTTCCTCAACTTCATGTTTTGGAAGGTTCAATGAAAAAAAATTTCTTCTCAACAATCATTTTAATAGATGAATGCACATTTTTTACATTTTAGGGGCATTTGATTTTTAATTACTTTGGTCACGTTTATTATCTGTATCCTGCAGTTTCTCTTTTTGTTACAATTATGAAGTTAACAAGCCTGGTGTTAAAGATAGCAGCCTGTTTTATCATTCTTGAAGTTGCTCTCAAACAGTTCTTTTTCCTGTTGTTTTGAATTTCAGTATTTGGATTTTATTTCTGAATCCCTTTTACCTGTACAGGTCTTCCTCCATCTCCCCCTTCAGTGACTTCAAGCATTTCTGCAACAGATGATGGACCATATGCTGGCCATGACAACAATGGAAGGATAATAAAACCTCTAGGGGTCGATGTGCCAAGGAGAAAAAAGGATGGACTCGGTGGAAGCATGATAATTGTAATACTACTATCATCTTGCACTGCCTTCATTATATGTATTGGAGTCGCTTGGCTTTTGATATTGAAATGTGGTTTTTGTGTTCATTGTCCTGAACAAATTCCACATGCTTTAATATCTTCCCCTACAAAACCATCAGGTACTACATTTCCAAATCTCCTATTGATCCATCAATCATGTGTTTCTTGAACCCTCTAATTATTTCTTTAAGTTCTTGTATCCTTGGCAAAATATAGGCAACACCTAAATAATATTTCCACTCAACTTAAATATTTTGATTTGAATTACTATTAAGATCATTGCAAAATATAGTCTTCATACTTGTTTCCTGATTTTTTTTCATGGAATTTTGCTATTCAACTCACAAATTCTGATATAGTTCTGTATCTAAGATATAAATTTCTTAGTTTAGTATTAGGCAGAGTGCACTAAGGTACCATAACGAATTATATTTAAACTCAGCAGAAGCTGCTGGGTCTATGCTGTTTGGAAGCATGCGCGGTCCAGCATCAACGTCTTTTAGTTCTGGCACGGTGACATATATAGGAACTGCTAAGACCTTTACTTTGAGTGACATAGAGAGAGTCACTAATAACTTTGATCCTTCAAGAGTACTTGGAGAAGGCGGATTTGGGCTTGTTTACAGTGGCATCTTAGATGATGGAAGGGAGGTGGCTGTCAAGATTCTCAAGAGAGATGATCAGCATGGTGGCCGTGAGTTCTTGGCAGAAGTTGAGATGCTCAGTCGTCTGCACCACCGAAATTTAGTTAAATTGATTGGCATATGCACAGAGGATCATACTCGCTGCCTAGTATATGAACTAGTTCCAAATGGAAGTGTTGAATCTCATTTGCATGGTAAGTAGAAATTCAACAAATGTCTATTTTTCAATGCAATGTTTGGTTGAAGTCTGAGATATTTATGGATTTGTATCATTAGCTTCTTCATCAGTGTTGTGTGACTTCCAGGTGCTGACAAAGAAACTGATCCATTTGACTGGGATGCTCGGATGAAGATTGCCCTTGGTGCAGCTCGGGGCTTAGCGTATCTGCATGAAGACTCAAACCCACGTGTTATACATCGAGACTTCAAGTCCAGCAACATCTTATTGGAATATGATTTTACACCCAAGGTTTCAGATTTTGGATTGGCCAGAGCTGCATTGGATGAGGGAAACAAACACATCTCAACACATGTTATGGGAACTTTCGGGTATGAACTCATTGCTATTAAGCATCACCCTTATCATGTCCTGTCATGTTGTTAGAATTGAAATAAATCCTATCATGAACCATTCCACTCTAATCCATGTTTATGTGGTCATTCTAATCTATTAGATCTGTATCTATATTGGCTGATATATGTAGTTTCTTCATGCGAATGTTTTATTGTCTGTGTGCTTTTTCCTTATTTGACCTCCTAGCTATTTATTTTACTAACATCTTGTTTGCAGTTACTTGGCTCCGGAGTATGCAATGACTGGACATCTTCTTGTGAAAAGTGACGTTTACAGCTATGGTGTGGTACTCCTTGAGCTATTAACAGGGAGAAAGCCGGTAGACTTGTCACAGCCACCAGGTCAAGAAAATCTAGTTGCTTGGGCCCGTCCCCTTCTGACAAATGAGGAGGGCTTAGAAGCAATCATTGATCCAGCTATAAAGTCAAATATTTCATTCAATAGTGTGGCTAAAGTAGCAGCAATTGCATCTATGTGTGTGCAACCAGAAGTATCTCACCGCCCTTTCATGGGTGAAGTTGTTCAGGCCTTGAAGCTAGTATGCAATGACTTTGATGAAACGCGTGATCTAGGGTCAAGAAGTTGCAGCCAAGATGATCTTTTGACTGGTTTAGATCGTAAGAATATTAACAAAGTTTCTAGTGAGATCACCGAAGTCTCACACCCCCCTCAACCACCATCTGGCTGTGATTCTAGCCCTGATGCCAAGATGGCATCAGCTTCAGATTTGTTATGCACATCCATGGAACGTCTTGAGGCTCAGGAATTTGGATCTTCCGTCAGACACTCTACTTCCGGCCCTCTCAGGGAGGGGAGGAAAATGCAGTTGTGGCAGAGATTAAGAACTTTGTCTAGAGGCAGCATGAGTGAGCATGGTTTTTCATTGAAGTTATCTCCGGGATCTAATTAGGTCCCTGCTGAATCCCATTCCACTTACCGCAATATCTACCAAATAAGGTTGGAGTTTGATTTCATGGAGAAATGAAAGGTCTATACTTGCATAAAAATGTTGTTGCGTGAATCTTGAAGTGATGATCAGCAGATTTTGGCATGAAGTTCTTGACAATGGCTTTTTCTGAGGCCCAAAATCAGCAATGAAGTTGCGTCTAGCAGTGAAAAATCCAACATTCAAAGCAAACTTGGCTATATTTTTTCACCCCATTGAATATTTCGGGTGCAGTGAAGGTCTGGTCTTGAATAAATCATTCATCTGCTCCTTTTAGGTCGGTTATCATGGGAGCGGCTTATTGTTGATGACTGGGTTATTTGAAGTTAGGAATGACATGTCATTCTTCTTTGAAACATCAAACCCTTTTTGACAAATAATTCAGTAAGGCTTCTTTAGCCCAGTGAACCATAACTTCTGAGTTTGTAGCATGTAAAGTCCCTCGGATGTCTTGAGTTTGTAGATAAATCTCTTGGGTGTCTATCTATTATAAAATATGGGATATTCAGATCTTGTTTTCTAAAAGCAATAGTACTAGGGATCGAGGCTTGTGCAAATGTTATGTATTTGATCATCTCCAAGAGAATTCACCTTGGTTTCATAAAAAAGTTTGAAACACCTGAAGTTCGTAGACAACCAAAGGTAGAATGACTGCTAATGGTTGCTAGATGGTTGAAGAAAGAGTTTAAAACATTCAATGAAAGAACCGCCGGGAGCGGGAGGGGGGGGGGTGGTGGGTGGTGGTGGTGGTGGTGGTTCTAACCACCAGAACCGAAACTTCTATTAGTCTATTCTCAAGTATTGATGTTTCATGTTCTGACCCTACTAATATGAAAACTTCAAAGTCATTGGTTGGGGGAAATGATATTATCTCAAGCACTCACGCCTTTCACTACCATTAAGATGAAACTTAACTACTCTTGTTCACACATGCATCCTCCAATATCAATGCATAGGTCAGCGTTTTGGTGGACAGAACTTTGGAAAATTTTACCGAAAAATACAGACTTATGTATGGCAGGAAGGAAGTCTGCTATGTTGGCTGGAGAAAGAAGCAGGTGATGATACTGCATTCATAATTCCATTCAAATCCAACTCTTTATATTAAATCTTATTGGTTGCCAACGGCAATTAATTTCACTACATTTGGTAACTGAGAGATTTGGACAAAGAATCTTGAACTTTGTAACTTTTAAAGGCCAAAATCCAAAACCTCTGGCTCAACTAAGCCCAATATGACTAGTTAGTTTAGCAGAGATGAGGCTTTCTTTTCTTTTCTAAGTTTTCCTTCTTTTCCAAATCAAAATCACACATTGTAGATCTTTTTCTGCCGTTTTCTCGGCAACCAAACAGACAAATATCAAAAGTTGTCGGCAATACATTTTAAAATTACAAAAAACTACAGTGGAATAAGGATTTGCAATGGCAAGCCATTTTCTACATACTGCTGCTTGCTAATAGTTAGTTAAAATACTAGATTACATAATTTCCAGTACTATTACTGAACAACACTTCCCTTCTTATATCTTCCTACCCGACCTTCCTTCCTCATATGCCAGCTGTTCTTCCCAATCTATCCCTCAAAATCTTCACTCCCATGTACCTGAATATCAAAGAAAAGGAAAAAAAAAAAAAAAAACAAAAAAAACAAAAGCATGTTAAGAAAATAGAGGGGAAAAAAAAAAAACATTGAAAAAAACATTACTATACTTTCCATCTTCCTTGTAATCTTACCTGCCCATCATCAGGACTGTGCCTTGAGGGTTCGTGCCTGGTGATTCATTGAACGTTGAGCCATCAACAATACGGAGCCTCTGAACACCAAGAACGTTGTGCTCGGGGCTAACCACCTTTCCCACATGGCACCCGCCATGGTAATGCCAAATTGTGATAACAGTGTCTTTGCAGAACTGCTCCAGGGACGATGTGTCATTCGGATGCCTAGGGATGAAGTTAACATTAGCACTGACACTCACGTTAAGTATCTTCTCTACAGATTCCTTGCCCAACTGTGTGTAGTTTGTGACATGTTCAGACTGGACAATCGTCATGGCCATGCGAATGCCCTCAACGCAACGTTCAAGATCATATGGATGCTTGAAGTAGTTGAAGGTGACAGAGGGGTTATCATCCACATCGGTGTTGACCAGTCTGAGCTCACCTGTTGAAAAGGGGGTGGCAATTTTTTCTAGAATGAAGCCTCCCTTGAACGCTTCATGGGGTAAGTCTCGCTTGCCTTTAATGTAAGCTTGAATGGCCTCGGGTGTTCTTTGCTTTGGAGGAATGGTGGAGAGCTGCCCAATCTGCTCGATCATAGTAAAAATGCAGATGTTCAGGAAGAGTGTTGGTTCAAGTTTCTAATACTTAAGTACAGCGGCATATTTGTTGTTTTTCATATATATATATATATATATATATATATAATTAGCTTACCTCGGCAGACACTATACCGTGGTGGCAGTGAATGCTGTCGCTGGACTGTCCAAATCCACTGCTAGCTTCAATATACACACCCTTCTTTGTAATCCCTACAGTTTGTATGAGTGACTGCTGAACTGGACTTTTTGTGGGAACGAAAATTGAGTTCATGGGGTTATCCGCCATGCCCTTCCCGACAAACTCGTTATCAAGCACTAAAGGAATTTTCAACTTTTGGAGCTCAGCTTTTGGTCCGATACCACTCAGCATTAGCATTTGAGGGGTCCCAATTGCTCCAGACGACAATATGATTTCACTCCTCGGCCCATTGACAAGAAGTGCTTGATGTTGCTCACCCTTTTCGTCCTTGAAAATGACCCCCACAGCCTTGGGCTGCTTTCCTGTATCAGACATCACCGCCTCAGAAATTAGCGTTGTCTGATCTATTAAACAATAACGTGATCAGTACATTGATATTAATGATGTTAACATAATATACCTGATGTGTCAAAAACAATCTTTTGGACAGTGGCATGAACCAAGACAGTGAGCTTCTGAGGGTTCCCGGAAGCAAGTAGTTCAGCAGCAGTGTGGCGACGGCCGAACCTGTCGAAAATGGTCCCTCCAATCTTGGTTCCATAGACGTGATCATATGTGAATCCATTAAAGGGAGACACCCCAACATCCAGAAGACTGTCCCTTACAGTTCTCTGCCATGGCGCAAGCTTAGGACGATGGACAATTTGCTTCTCAACCCAAGGGTAGGACTCGTTCACTAGCTTGGCATCCCAACCCACCTTGTTTATAAAACTGCATGCCACAGACAATTGCTAAGTACAGTTTTCACCAAATTTGTTAGGAACTTCATTTAATATTTTTCTTAAAATCTTATCTACAAGTTTTCAATAGTTCTTCCTTCTTTTTTTTTTTTTTTTCTTTGTCAATAACTTTCAACAGCTTTCAATTTTCTATCTAAAGTTATAAACAGTAGGAAAAGTATGTAAGAACCAAGCAGCATGTACCACTGGTCTACCAGGCCCCTGGATCCAAGAAAGTGAAGGGCTTCAAACCTCTTTTTGGGCTACGGTTTTTCACCAACCTCAAGCTACTATATCTCTTTAGAAGATTGGTTTTGACTTTATCAAAAGATAATGTATTTTTAAAATTTTAAAAAATACAAATAAAATCATCTACATTAGCTTCATCAAAATGCAAAAGTTTAAATTTTGAGCTACAGTGATTTTAAGTACATCTTTAAATTGATGTACTGTTCATCATCAAAAATAAAATTTTATTATAAAAATAAAACCAGCTTTTTTCCTGCATAAACGGTGTACAGTAATATAATAGTTTGTTCTTTAAATAATAATCCAATTAAATTCATATAGGGTTAATATTATAAGTTATAGCTACAGTAATTTCTATTTGTTATAATAATATAATATAATATTATTAGCTAAAAAATCCGACGCTCCCATCTAATTCCAAGCCAGCAAAAAAGTTACCGATGATATCTAAGATGCCTTCCGTTCAATCTTTGATTATTAATCGTTGGGCTTTTTTAGAAAGTGTAATTGCAAAATATGAAAAAAAAATTGAAAAAATTATTATTAAAAAAATAATATTAGATTATTATTTTAATAAATCTAATAGCTAATTTAACGTGGGGTTATAAATAGAGAGGTTCTGAAATTATAAAAAACATATTTTTTTTTTTTATCAAATTTTAAATATGACTTTAATAAAACCAAAGACAATGCTCTTACACAAGGTATAAATAAGATATTACTGGCATTAGAATTGAATTGTCGTTTCAGTAGATGTCAACAATTCAAACTATTCAAAACAAAGAAAAATAATATTCTCCCTCTTGAATTATATTATCTTCAATTTCATTAATTGATATGATGCAATTTTTTAAAAAATGGTTGAAATAAAAACTTTTTTTTTAATTGATATAAAAAAACTTATTAAACTTATTGATATAAAAATGGTTGATATAAAAACTTATTAAACTGCTTGACATCAACAAATATAATTAGAAATAATAAAAAATAATACTACTCTTAAAAAAAAAATAATAATAAAACTAGTAGTTTAATATTGGGCATGAGATAGACATGAAATATGGGTAGGTGGGATGGTAAAAATGGAGGTGAGCTGTGATGAGCAATGGACCACATCCGATGGGATCAATTTATGACAGCCTTAAATGTTCGATCGGTCTTCTTTCAGATCCAACACTGTATACTTAAACCGAATCGAAAGGGTGTATGAGTCATGACGAAGCATTTAATACATCAAGTTTTGGTAAGATGGAAACATAAATGTTCTGTTACATGGTACAATATTGACAGTGTCATCAGTCATGTGCATGCCCCACCCCACTATATACATATATATATATATATCAATTCTTTCCATTTTTCTTTTAATTTTTTTATGTAGCCATATATATATATATAGATGACACAAACTAATTTGATTTTCACGTGACAATATGGATGTTGCATAGTTTTATATAACAACTCATGAGTAGTTTGTATATATTACTGTTTAGCCTCTAAAATGGTCTTGAGATCAGTTGGGACAACATGATCTAATTATTAATCATAGTACGTACGTATGCGTCTATGACTGAAATTAAGGGGAGGCTCAGACGACGACGACGACGACTGCATCAATGTCGGTTACGTCTTCTGGGCCATATATATCACATTATTTATACTTCGTTAACATCGGAATTTAATATTAATTGGTGCGTGCTGATCGTGATCTCCTTCCTCCCTGCAGGCCTAACGACTCACATTTAAAATGACTCATATTTATATATCTATGTGACTAGATATATATATTTATATTTATATATAATATACTATTATAATACCCGAGTAATTAATGGTAGATGATGTTAGGTATAAAAAAGTGGGTTCTAATTATTTCAAGTGATTTTTATTTTTTTTTATTTTTTTTCAAAAGTCTTGCATGCGCAACTTTATCTTGCACCAATTATACTTTCCATATATATATATATATATAATCAGTCATGTGAAAAATAGTATTTCTCTTTCCATTATCTTCTTGCACCTGCGTGGAAGTATGAATTATACTTTCATTTTCTAGTTGTGGAAGAATTTCGATGCAGTGGGATTGGAATAAATTGGGTTGCTTTTGTCTTTTTCTTCAAGTTTAACCACTACTAGTACTCTTCCTTTTCATGTATTTAAAGCCCCCCCAAAAAAGAAGAAGAAGAAAGACATGATGGTTTCCTGGTCATGATGAATTGGTAGAAACATGACTTTTTTAGGGTAGAGACGCTTTAGCATTTGCCAGCTGTGTTTCTGAAGTTTAGGGGAAATCTAGAGCCTGCAACGTCCCAGTTTTGTATTCTTATCATATAGATGAGAAAATTCACGAAATATATCATGTAAATACCGTCTTTCAACTAAATAACCAAACAAGCAGGCAAGAAAACAAAAGCTAGCTAGGCTGCAGCAAACATCCTAAATAATCTTAAGAACATGCTAGTACCAGCTGTGTGTGTAAAGCATACCTTGAGCTTGCTCGGGTGTAAAAGCCAGCATTGATGCCTGTGCCACCGCCCAAAACTCTAGCCCTAGCATTAATGACCCCATCTGTGGAAGCAAAGGCTTGGGAAGCAGAAGTTGGAGAGGTGTCTGCTAGGGCAATGTGGAAGTTTCCCAGAAATGAGACGTTTGCATTGGAGAAAGGAGCACCCCCTCTTTCAAGCAATAGAACACTGAAGTTTTGAGAAAGGGTGGCAGCCAAAGGACACCCGGCTGTGCCACCTCCCACTACTATGTAATCATAAGCATTGTTGCCACCACTCGATGATGTTGAGGAGGATGATGATGACGACGAGAACCAGCTCGCTCGCTTGATAAACGGGTATGGGAATTCCGAGAAATTCTGCTTACCTGCATTGATTGCAATTTGATCATTTCCATGGCATTTCGTAGAAAACAAATTACAAAGTCAAAACTCAAGAAATATGAGCCAAATGAAGGCAGAGAGAATGAAAGGAAGCCATGAAAGAAGGATAAATGATCTTGAAGTAGAAAGTTTACGTACATGACTAGGAATCAAAAACTGCGTAGAATCAACACAAACACACACAAAGAGACACGGAAAAAGCATGAACATAAGAACCATGTACGCGTAGCTAGATATGCTGGAAGAAATGGGAGGAAGCAGAGAACCTTGAGAACAAGAGAGTATGCAGGAGAGCCATAGAACCAAACAGAAAAAGAGCTTCACTGCCCCAACTAAGGCCATTGAATCCGCAGACAAAAGGCCTCAGAACTCTTGCAGGAAAAAGAGCTTCTCTATGACCTCTATGTGGCTGCCTCTGGTTGGTCTTGTTTGACGTGTCTACACACACACACACACATATATATATATATATAAAATATATACACGTAAAAAATTAGAAATAAAAAACAGAATTCAACTGCATTTAAGTTGCCTGAAACTACAACTGGGAATAGTTATTAATGGGGAAATGAATGCCACAGTTGGAGTTAGGCACGAATGGCCGTTGGATTACTAGTTCTCTGTGATCCGATCAAGTTCGTCCATGACAGCTCATTTTTCCAACCTACACACACTAAGAAAAGTGTGTGTATTAATTTAGGCCGATATATGTGTGTATATATACTGCTGCACCAGTTTGGGTAGTTAGAAAATAACAGCTCCGGCCTGCAACCTTTTACGATGCCGAGATGATCGATCAGTACTACTCGTACCGGCCACCATCTAAAAATTGATGGGTGAAGAGAAGGCCGGACACTGATTATAATCAATCATGAATTTCTCATATGTATATGTGTGTATATATATTAACATGAGTAATGTTAGATACAAGTCTCAAATAGACAAATTTCATACAAGCCTTTTATAAAACAATAGGTCCTACTAATAAATAATAGTTTTTTTTACACTTTTTTAAAGTGAGGTTTACTTTTTTACAAAAGTTTGTATGGAGCTTATCTATTTAAGACTTGTACAAATTATTTCTCTATTAATATATATATATATATCTAAAAATTAAGCTTAGAAAAATTTTATATACAAACCTCATATTCTTGCACACCATTTAAAAATATGTGAAGTTATTCTTTTATCCTCATGTTTCATGAAATATGAAATATGAAACATGAAGATAAAAGAGTAAAATCACATATTTTTTAAGTGATATGCAGAGTGTGAGATTTATGTACAGCACAACTCGTAAGACGGCTCGGCTCATTACTATGGTGCGCCGGATAATTAGTTCAAATAACCACTTCGGTTTTTGGGTTTTGGCTGTCATCAAAGTGTCTAAATTTAATCACAATATTTCTCCATTAATACAAATGAGGGTGTCGTTTTCTTCAAAAAAAAAAAAAAAAAAAAATATTAGATATATACAAATATTGAATTTCTTTTATTTGATAGGCATCACCTTCTTTTCAACTTTCTTGTCTTGAACTCAGACTAGCCAGCTTGTACAAATGATTTCTGAAGATGACATGCGGACCAGCCATCACTTAATTTCCTTTTCTTTCTGATCTCTCTCTCTCTCCCTCATTGAGCTACGATGAATAATGATATACACATAATATATTTTACAATATATTATATAATAATATTATAAAATAAGAGTATTTTTATAAAATGATGTTACTTTTATAAGATGTTTTACAAGAATATTTCTCATTTAAAATATAATTATGTAAAGTGTTGTGAAAAATATTATATGTAAATCATTTTCCATTTCCCAAAGTTATGTATTGTGTCATTGCAGCAAGCAAGCATTAATATTGGGTGTGCATTATACATGATATATATAGTAGTGGTGGATGAAGTGTTTGTGCATGCATGGATCATGCATACAGATCACAAAGAGAGAGGTGGGGAGGTGACATTGATGCATGCATATATACATGAGTAAAACCTTGGGAGGTGTGAAGTGTAAACAACTGGTCCATGCTTCACGTAACTTTATCATCATCAATATTGAGGGAGGTGCATGGTAGCTAGCTAGCTTGCTCGAGCAATTACCAACCAGCTCGACCGATGATCTCTTATCTTTAATTCTCTTGTTATACGAAAACACTCCCATTAATATTACATAAATGACAAACTTAGTTTGTCGATCGATTACCAGAACCCATCGAACACAGAAACACCACCTCATTAAACGTACGGCTAAATTATATGGTCTACACGATATAGATTCAGCGTACGTACGTACGTAACTACATTATATATTTCTCTTAATTAAATCTTCATTATTTGATATATGTATGTGTGTGTGTATCTAAGATATATTGGACTGACTCCGTTCCTCAATCATCTTCTAATTAATTGCCGACAAAAAAAAAAAAACAAAAACAAAAACAAAAACAAAACAAAATTATTGTGATTTTTTTTAAACCAATTATTAGGACAGCAAATTGAGTAGACTTGAGGCCATCCACACCCTAAACGTACATTTACTCCCAACGGTGTAATTCAAAATCGGGAACTTATACAAGAGCTAGCAAGAAATTTTGGAACACAGAAAATACATAAACAATTCACGAGTACAGAGGACAGCTTGTCTTATATTTTTTTTTGCCAACACAGAGCGGGACAGTTAGCTTAATTGCCACAATTAAGAGGACCCACAAAATGATTACACAAACGTAATCTCACAAACTGACGTGTCTCCATATGAACCGTTAGATCTCATATATTAAAATAAAAATAATTTTACAATCTGACAGACCACATCAAAACATCAATTTATGAGATTATTTTTATGTAGTCACTTTGTGGTCACGAGTATTTCTCATAATGAATTATTGCAAGTCAGCCTGAAGTCCACAAAACAAAGACAGCGCGGCGCCTGATGAATGAGGTTATCCTAGAAGTGTCCCAATTATCCACAAATCATATTCCACCGTGTCCCCCATGCAAAATTTATATGCTATGTATGGTGCCGTGTACAAGACGATCGAGCATAATTAATAAATAATTCCAGTGTACTTTAATTTGATGTATGCATGGTTAGAATTCAAACATAACATTCGGACATGTTAATAACTCTGTATAATTCTCGTGTACCTCCTGCGTGCTGCAGCTTGCTTGCTTCTTTTTTTTTCTTCACGAGAACAAGACATTCTGACAGATACCTTATGCATCAACAAGTATTATATATATCTGGGTTTTACTGACGCAAACTCTTTTTTTTTTAAAAAAAATGAGAAAATATAAGATCAACATGAAAAAATTAATTTTTTTAATAATAGACCCTATTTTTTTTAAAAAAAAAAGAGTGCGCGACGCATTCACAATCATCATGACTAATCTAACATTACTCCAAGAAGAGATAGAGATGGGTATAAATTGCTGCAATCTACTACTAGAGAGCCACCTTAATTTAATTCAAAAGTTGACTACTTGGCTGCAATAAAGTGAAAACAACTGTAAAGTTTCTCAGAGATCGATCTTTCTTGCATACCTTGTCCACCGGTTTCTAACGGAAGAATAATAGAACATGGCACATTAACAAATCTCACTATATTACAACCACACAACATTACAGCTCACAAAACAAAATTGAATACAAACACGAACCACCACCATCTGCATGCATGGGGCAAAGAAGAGACCTGTTGTTGCTTACCCAAAAAAAAAAATAAAAAAAAAATTAAAGCACCTTACTGAAAAGGTAAAACCTATAATGGGGCATCCTCAAAGACAACCTGCAGTCCCCATACACGTGGCACTTTGACAAAAATCAATGCCTTCAATACCTGTTCCTCTTGCATGCTCACAAGATTTGAACTTCGTGGACCATACAGGATGCAAACCCACCAATGAGCGAGTAGAACACTAGTATTTTCAAATGGAAGCGAGTTTCAATCTCTTTTAATCAGATGGGTTAGTTCCTTTAATCAGCTTTTGAGGGACTGGAGCTTTCGGATGAAGTAACTTCTGATGAAGCAGTACTAGATGACGTATCACTACTGGAACTCACTCCATTCCTAAAGCTCTTTGATTCGTGGGAATGGTTTCTTTGCGGATCATTAGCTGCAGGTATTTGCCCCTCCTCTGCTAACCTTTTAAGAAGATTCATGACAGTAGGAAGGAACTTGGAAGACAGGGAGATAAGACCAGGTAGCTGTTGAGACACAGTTTGTATTAGAAAATTTTGCAAAAACACGTGAAAGTTTTTTTTTTTTTTTTGGTGATAATTAAAAAGACCAGGTCCTTGCTTTTCTTAGTAGCTCTTGTATACAACGTATACCAGGGTGCATACAGTATTTATCTATATCAACTGCACCAAGTTTTTATGAATATAATTCTTCTTGGATGCAAACAATATTTGTCTGTTAAAATCTCAATAAATCATTCAGAGAGGTTCACTTACCAGCAGAAAAATGAGAAACAGAAACAGAAAAATGAGAAAAGGAAAAAAATAAAGTGGAAACTACAAGGCTGCTCTTTATGGTACTGGTTGTGAGTAAAAATCTCAATTATGTGATTTGTGCCTATCAGATTTCAACTTTCATTCAAGAGCCTATTGGTATATGCAACAGAAAGTAGTTGAATAGACGAGTTCAAATTTCCGCACTTTCAAACAAGAAACCAGCTGTAGAGCTTCCTAAAAACCAATATTTCTTAGCCATCAATTAACAAAAAAATGGAGCTTAGACAGTCAAGATAGAATATGATACTCACAGCACCATGACGAAATTCACCGGAAATGTCCAGCTGCACCCATAAGGCCTTCATGAGTAGAAAAGCAACAAAGATAACACCCAAATACAAAGGATTTCTGCCATGAAAAGATAGTGGAATAAGCTAAACCATTGAACATCAGGATATGGGCATAAACCCCAACAAAATCAAATTTCATAATATATGAGAAATATGTACCTCAGGAGCGTCATAAACTCATTGAATCCCAAGACCATCAAAGCAACAATTGCCCATGGTGGTGGCAACCAGTTGTTATTACGCTTGTTGGCTTCCTGAAAAATTAAATAAGAGTGAAACAAATTCACCATTATTTCTCATGAAGTGAAAATGATTTAGATTTCACCTGAAATATGCATTTGCATACACCTTCAACTATGATATACGCAGATTTCACTAAAAAAAAGTGACTCAACATACTAAAAGAAAAAAGAGCTTGACACAATTATGCAGTATGCTGAATGTTTTCTAGAGTCGGATTGCAAAGAAGATTTTACAAGGCACACTGTACTTCTCATTCCTTAGAAAATAGTAAAAAGCCAAGAGAGACAAACAAGATCTAGGTCCATTTTTGCTCTAAGATCTGTCCCTTCACTTCTAATATTAACATATTACACAGGTTTGCCACTAGGAAATATTATATCCAATTATAAGAAATAACGGCAGAAAGAAATCCAGTATTTAGTAATCTAGGTTTTCGATCTTTTAAAATAATAAATATTTAAAATAAGAAAAATTATATTCTCAAGCCGGTGTGTAGAACACATCTAGTAAAGTGCTTACATGGCAGAATTTGATTTGGAGGATAAATTTTAAATTTTTTTGATAGGTAACAAAGAAATCAAGAAGATAAATTTTAAAATTGCAATCTTACAAATCAAATCTTATCATTTAAGTGATGTGGATGGTGTGCTACACACACCGGTTTGAGAATAGAATAACTCTTAAAATAATATTAAGCATTAAATCATTAATATGTAAAGTATCATGCCTGTGCAGCAATGGCCTGAGACACACTATATTCAGTCTCTGCCTTAAATTGCCTCCACAAAGATTTGCACTGGACAGGCGTAATCAATGTTCTTGAGGGTGGAACCTGCATGTAAGAAACCAGTCCCATCAACTAATTAGAGCTTAGGGGTAATAACAGAGGCAATCAAACATTGGGATAAAACAAGAGTGAGAGAGAAGTTGAATCATAGACGAGCAACAAGCCCACTTTGACAGCTTGATGGTATAAATTAATCAATTCTGAAATCAAGACCATATTGTGTAGATACTAGCATTTTTCTTCGGGTTTTTGGGGGGTTTCTGATAAGCAAGCATTTACGTGTCCCATACTCAACTCTCAACTGAGATTAATTTCAACCCAATTAGGACAAGCTTGGGGAGTGAAATGAGATGAGAATTTTGTGAATAGTAGTAAGATAGTTTGTGAATAATAGTGAGAAATGTTTTATGAGGTTTGGGAAATGAGAGAGAAAAAGTTGAATAAAAAATATTATAAAGTTAAAATGTTGTTAGAATATAGTTTTTAATTATTATTTTTGTTTGGGGATTTGAAAAAGTTGAACTTTTTTTTTTTTTTTTTTTTTTGTTTGAAAGTTTGGAAAAGTTGTAATGATTAGTTTGAAAGAATTTGCGTTTAAGTGATGTTTAGGAAGGAGATGGGATGGGATGAGAATTTTGAGATGAAATTTTTTTCCAAACAAGCCCTAAATTGGGGTTGGCTCTATAGATCATGAACAATTTAGGGACGTCCTTTTTTTTTTTACGAGTAAAAATTTATTAATATCAATAGGCGTAACCAAGTACATTGGGCGTATACAAGAGAAAGAAAACACCTAGCCCATAATAGAGAACCACTAATGAACAGTAAGCCCATCCAATATACACCAAGTCCGATTGGGACAAAACACGCCTCCTCACAGCAAAGCAAATCACTGTAACTACCCCAACCCCTTGTACAAAACTAAGACTCCACCCCTTCCTACAAGGACGGAGGAAGGACCCTTTTTTATAAATAAGATAGGCATATCCAAGTACACATGGAATATACAGTAGATACATCTAGCTACAAAGAGTAAAAAGACCAAGAAATGCCAGAAAACTAAAGCTGACAGAACATCAAGTACACTGCCACCAATCATAAAGAGTTCTTAAAGAGAGATCCTCCAGCACTTATCATAATTCTTGAAGCTTCTATCACTCCTCTCGCTCCAAATACACCACATTAGACAAATCAGGCTCATTTTCCAAAAAGCTTTACTAAGTTTACTGTAACTGAACTTTCCAACACATGAAAAGGTCCACTGCCAATTGACGCATAACTCAATCCAATCTAAAAATGGTAAGACAGCTAGCCATAAAGCAATAGCTACTTCACAATCTAGTAACAAATGACCACATGTATTTCTTTTGCTGTCGTTCTATCCCATCCTTTGTGTAAACATCCTGTGTACTAGGGTCTGGCCCCTTAATGTGCCTTTTTTTTATATATATATATTGAAATTAATTAACATACAAATTGCATGTCTGAAATTGTGCTGAACCAGACTAAACAACTTGGCATCATGGACATGTTGACAGGTTCAATTGGAGCTAAAAGTGCCAAAATTGAGCAGTTCGTAATCTCAGAGGCTTTTAGCAAGAAAAACCTTCTTAAAGAAACCCTGTTCATTAAATTATTTCTTTTTTATACCATTGAGATTTGAGAATAAAATTTTTTCAGCATAAAATTATAAACTATGGAAGCAAGAACTTCAGCATGGCCAAAAGTCACCTCTTCCCAAGTGCTTGAGGCCAGTGGATCAAATGTTGTGATGCTCCTATCTTTAACAGCAGCATTTGCAGAATCCACCAAAGCAACAGATAGTGTGTTCTCAATACTATCATTATCATCATCGTTCAATCGGGTGACAACCATAACAGACAGCAACTTTAAGGACTGGACAAATTAATAGAAATAACCATCAGAAATGCAATACAAAATCAAGTGCAACAAATAATAACTATATAAACTGTATCATACTGCAGAGCGAGCAGTTTTGGTGATTGCTCTGATGTCTTCGTTCCCAGTCCAAACCCGTGGAATTGAATCAGAATCATGACTAAACAATGTTGAAAACCTGTTTAGAACTTAAAGTCAATCGCTACAAGATAATCTGAAAAGATCATACATTTGGATTCATGAGTTGCTAGGAGTTGTACCTGTCCTTCATACGGATCAGGACCCTTCCTGCTTCTTCTCTTGATTTTGCTTCAACCACCCCTCTTGCATAGTTCTCCATATTTTGAAGCATGCTACCCTTGGTTTGTTCATCCATGTCAAAACCAGAAAGTGCACCAGAGAGCCCAGAGACAGCAGCTTCAGTCTCACGCCTAAGAAGTTTCCTTATTGCCGGCCAGGTCTCACTACTAGCTCCATCTAACAGAGCTTCCACAGGTCCTGATAAAGCCTCTTTCAGTTTTGCCTGCAAATTTGTGACTACCATCAGCAAGGTTACAGAAACTGCCTATTTTGCCGCCTTTATTTATCTATAGACACAGAAGACTAGTAAAACAAAGTTCTCCATATTTTATGAAACCCATGACAATATGAAAGAGTCATTGACCACAAAGGCACTGCCAGTTAGTGTAGGGACAATGGCCTACTGAAATTCAAAAGATGGTGAAAAACAACGGGAAAATTGCAAGGTTTTAATCATGCTGACTATCGATATTACTAGAAAGGGGTGTTCACTGTTCGCTCTTTTTACAAGGTACTCACACAAGTTACTGAGATACAATTTTCCTGGAGAAAGCTTTGGCGTAATAAGGCTCCTCCCAAAGCTTCCTTCTTTGTGTGGACAGCGTCTTCGGGAAAGATTCTTACTACGGATAATTTGAGGAAAAGAAATATAATCATAGTAGACTAGTGTTGTATGTGTAAAAGAGGGGGTGAATCGGTGAATCATTTACTTTTACATTGTGAGATAGCCATGACTATTTGGGATGAGGTGCTCAGCAGAATGGATTTAGCGTGGGTTATGCCGAAAACTGTGTTGGATGTTTTGGCTTGCTAGACCTTGATTCGAGGTGTGCGACAGATCAAAGCGATTTGGAAGATGATACCTATCTATATTATGTGGTGCTTGTGGCAGGAGCGCAATGAGAGGATTTTTGAAGACAGAGAGATCTATGGCGGAGCTAAAAATGTTATTTTTTAGGGCCCTTTGTACTTGGGCCATTGCTGTGGACTTTAATGGCATGGACTTTCATGAGTTTTTAGTTTCTAATGCTCCTACATAAGTAGGGCATATTCTAATTTTGTAATTGACACTTGTTTGGATGAATATATACTTATTTTACTTATCAAAAAAAAAAATATGAATTCTATAACAGTGTATACTTCTTTTGTCAACAATAGGCCACATTATCACATCAGACTGACTCAGTCTTTTCCATGGGCTTTTCTTTTGTTTTCTGTTGGTGCTACGAATTTATTGCTTAAACTTAAGATTAACACAATCAACCATATTATTTTAAAGTATTTTTTATCAGAAGTTAAAATTAACGAGTCACCTAATTCTGTTATCTTAACATTCTCACTATTGATCATACTATTTTTGCACAGTGGGCTGCCTGGAGGATGGCCATTTTAAGTTTAATGTGGAGCCTATGGAGAGAGTCGAGAACAAGATGCTTGGAAGATTGGCAGAAGAGCTAAAGAATATGTAGGTCAAACAGCTTAATACATGGATGGGAGCAATTATTACTGCTCTTTTTTTATAATAATTCCGATTTTTTTTTTTTTGTTCTTTTTTTTTGTATAATAATTCCGATTTTTTTGGTCCTTTTTAAACTATGAAAAAGGGGTTATCTCTTTCATACATCCTATATTAAGGTTGCACCCCTCGTGATTTTTTAATTAAATAAATTTACTTATCAAAAAAACATTGTCACCAAGCTTGAAGGCAGTCAGTTGATTCAAAAAGGCTAATGTAATTACCTCATAGTGGACTTAAATGGTCTCAGCTTCCATGATTTCCTTGTAACCATTCCTAGTTCCTAAATAGGTGTAATCACATGTATACTTTTTGTGTACTTGGGCTATACCAATCTCTATATCAATCAAATATCTTCTTACTTATCAAAAAAAAAATACCTCGTAGTGCGTAGTAATTTCAGAAAGCTTGGCAGCACGGACAGAAGCAATATGCATATCTATATCACGTCGAAGTTTATCCCTGACTTTGGATGTGTCCCAGTTTGCTTGTTCAATAACAGCATCTGCAAGACTGATGTATCAATATCTGCATTGTACTCAGGTTCCATACTGCAAACCCATCCAGTAAACTAAACCTCCCTAGTCTACTGGTATTATCAATTTCACATTTTCATTCATATAAAAGAACCAAAAACTCAACCTTTCGGACTAAAGCACATTTCGACAAGAACTTTCTTTTTTAACGCCTGGTTCCAATGGTCGATTGTAATTGATTTTAATGGCATGACCATTCATGAATTTCTTGTATCACTAAAACATCACTCCTAGGCGTTGCTCTTGTATATAACCCGTGTACTTGGGCTTTTGTCTATTCTTATGATCAATAAAAATTTTTTTATCGATAAAAAGAATCACGTTTCGAGAACTATAATTAACCGGTTACAACTTCTTTTGTGCACATAGTTTCCTGTATTTAAAAAGCCTCTCTATTTTTCCTTCTTTCAATCTTTGTTTTTCGCTTGTTTCAATTCATTTTGATACATGGAGTGGGAGTTTCAAAATTAACCATACCTGCACAACCTTCATCAAATAGAGCCATACACAACTGTGTGCAGTTACGAGAGGCCAAAGAAAACCCTTCACCACCATTCAGAGCTTTATCAAATACTTCCTTGAATTTTTCTAAAGTTCCCAACCTTACGTGTCCCAGCACAGATTGGAATGCTGGTTGGATAAGCTAACAAATTAGGAAATACAAACAATGAGAAAAGGTAACATAACTAAATAATTCAAGGAATAAAATCCTGAATTAGAGGTAATATCGTCCAAAAAATAAGCACAAACATTTTGTGTTTAACTAAAAGTAAATCATTGCAACACCAACAGCGCATGCTCTTAGAAGATTTTGAAGCTCCTTTTAATGACCCCCTATTGAGATATCTGCAGTATATGGTTTTCTGTTTCTATCAATTTGATAGACATGCAACAGGTAGAAGTGACCAGTTCGTAGACATGTATGAGTCAAATTACCAACTCAACTGAAAATATATTGCTAATAATCCAATATCATAAATTCCCACTTTCATCATACTTCAGTTGTGAACTGAACTTGAAGGAATCAAGGGTTAATCACAACTAATAGGCTCAGCAACACAAAAAAAGAAGGGGTGAAACTACCAAAGACAGCATGAGATTACAGCAGAGATAATTACCTGCAGCAATTTTTCTTCAAGCTGCTTCCGCTTCGCAGATCTGACACCTTCATCAAAATATGTAGCTTCCGCATCATACCTAGATGAAAAGAATAAAGTACTAAATACTGGAAAGAAAATCATATTTAACATTATTTATACACAGAGACATGAGAAGTATAGGGAACAAAAAGATGATTTCAAGTAAAATTTTCCAAACTTCAGCTTATAGCTCGAAGATGCATGAAAAGACGCAGAATCCAAATGGTGTTAGGTATGCTAACTAACAAGACGAAATTCAACATAGCCTAGCCTAATAAACTTGGGGTCAGCTACTGATCCTCATCAACTAATCAGAATCTTCAACGTGTATTCTTTTCCATCATTCCATCCCATATAAAATTATGCTTTTGTCACCTCCCTAGTTAAGATTTTTTTTTATAAGTAAAGAGTTTATTAATTTCAATAGGCATAGCCAGTACACTGGATCTATACAAGAGAAAACACCTAACCAAGTTATTCTAACCTTCCTCTGCCACTTTTCACTCCCTCAACTTAAAATACAACCCTCTTTCATGTCGGTACATTAATTAGTCTCCTTCGCACGACCAAACAACATTACCTATCCACAGCCACGACCATCAATACACCTTTTTCAATATGTTGCTATCTATTTTATATATATATATATATATATATAAGTAGTTATCTTTTTTTTATAAGTAAACTAGTGTTATTAATCCAAGAATGGGCAAAAACTGCCAATTACAAAAGTCATTATGCCCTATCTATGTAGTCATTATAAGTAGTTATCTATATTGGTTAAACTTGAAAATCTATCATCAATCTACCCGAGTACATGATCCATCAAAGTAAAAAAATCCTTCTTTATCACATCGGGTGCTCACTTCAGTGAAGTGTTCTAATTTGCTGGTTTTTCTTCTCTCTCTCTCACTCTCTGTTTTTTTTTTTTTTTTTTTTTTTTTGGGGGGGGGGGGGGGGGGGGGATGTTCCCTTTTTGAATGACCGATATTCTTCTCCTAAGGCGACCCCTTCGCATGCACAGCTAGGCATGGTGAACACAAATTAGAAAACACATATTAACATACAACTAATCTATCCAGATCTGCCAAGCAGCTAACAAAATGCATTTTCTATCAAACAACTTAATTAATCCTTGGAGTGCTAAACCACCAAAAAAGGTCCATAAAATACACTTACTCTGACAGAAAAGCATAAAAAATTGAAGTGAGCTTTTTCCCAAAGCCAGGAACAGGACCAGACTGCACAGCCTCTTCCAAGTGACACCAGTCCTGTGGTCATTTAAAGCAATTTGGATGTTGGAAGTTCATGATATTGACCATAATTGAAGAAGAAAAGTAACCAAAACTGTAAATAAAAGCATTTGAATATGGACTGCAGGTACCTCATTTGCAGTAAAAGCGGAATATTTTTCATGAGCGATTTCTTCACAGCGTACAGTAGCCACCATAACCTAAAAGTGGATGGATCTTGCATGACATAACCAAGATAATATTCATATACCACGAATGGCCTCTGTTGCACGAGTATTACCTTGTGAGCAGGAAGGTCAAGGTCCTTGTTCTCCTTAATAACTTTCCAAATTTGTTGTGCACTAAAAGAAAACCCAGAAGCAGGAACTACACCCCTTCGATCTCCCGCAAGCCCACCAGGAGTAATGGAATGAAAAAATCGTTGCCTTAAGCTAGCAACCTATATTTATAACGAGTCTATAAGCAAAATACACAACATAATCATCTGGCCAAAAGTTAGCTCAATGCTCCAGACAGAGACACAAATTATTGTAGGCAAAGAACTGAGACACAAATAACCATAGGCAAAGAACACGTGCAAGTGCACATGCATGCGCACAAATGTGAACACACACAGAAATTTATAAATATAATTACTTGAATTCAACAACTAAAAAAGAGGATTATATCATTGCAGAGAAGCCCCGAATAAGAGACACCTAGTGCAGAGATGCATACCTGCTCTTTAAATTGCTCTTCTTTTTCTTCATAACTAGAAAGAGCAACAACTTCAACCTGAAAATTCAATCTTTGTATATATAAATCCATGATAATTATTCCTTCTTTCCACGACTTCAACCCGACAACCATTAATAATATAAATCATATATGTATGATAATTATTCCACACATAAGAAGGACATGTATAAGCTAGAACATGAGGTCTTACATTAAAAAATTCACTTAGTCGAGTTTCCTTGTGCACGTGAGGCTTTGGAACAGAGTCCCATATCTGCAGTTAAAGAGTATTATAACAACAACAACAAAAACAATTCTAACAATATCTTTAAAAATTAAACAAAGATCAACAAATTAAGGAAGAATGTACAAATCTCTTACCTTCTGAACATCTTCTCTTAGAACAGGTTCTAAATTTTCCAGCGGTGTCTATAAACAAACAATGTTAAAAACAATTCAAAGCTCAGCTCAACTCAACAAAGAATCCTTGAACCAATTACCCACAGGAATGACAGAAACTAAAACGTGAACGATAGATAAAGAAAGAGAGCTCTCTGTCCCGTATACTTGGGCTCTTGTGTACTCTTTTGATCAATGAAATTTGTTTATCGGTCAAAAAAATAAATAAAGAGAGCTCTCCTTCAAGGTTCAGAATGAATTACACCAGAAGAGAGGAACACACCCTTGTTTTATCCCGTATTACAAACATTAAAGTTGTTTTACGTGGACTGAACAATCGCATCATGACCTGAAAGCAGATACCAACATAAAGTCGAATGAATGAAACTTCCAGATTCTGAATGACTGCTGATATATTGTGGGTGGATAGAGATACCTGGAATACAGTCTTCAAAAGAGGCTTATTTGCAGCTTGCTCACGACCAATATCATGACACCACCTGCAGAAAGGGGCTCAAAAAGATCAAATTTATAAACTACAGAAGCAACCATGCAAAACACTTAACAAACAGAAATACTTGGGCGTTTTACTAGTTCTGCACCAGAACAACTCACATGTTTATAAGCACAATATCTGAAACAGCAAGAGCAAAAAGGGCACTCTGTTTCTCAAATGCAGTATCATCCTAAAAACAAAAGATAAAAATATTAAAAATATGCGGCAAGTTATTGCTATCCATATCTCTTCCCTTCAGAGTTTACATTTTCTTAACTTCAACAGAAACATAAGCATTCATACACTTATTTTTCAATTCAAACTGTATAATTCCAACATCTAAAACAAATGTATTCATACATATAAGCAATAAAAAAAGAACTGGAAAAGGAAATAGGAAGCTTGCTACAACAGCAACAATTGGAAATGGATAAAGTTACTCAGAAAATCTGGGACAAAAAGCACCTCTCCACGTTCTCTTCCATCTGTACCCTCCAAATCCATAACAAGAGTGCAAGGCTCAATACCAGCACATCTTGCCAACCAAATACCTTTAGTTGTTTGGGACCTAAAAAAGCAGCAGATCCAATCAGCCCAAGATCTCTGATCAGAATACAAAGTAACCTCATATTAAGAGAATTGTTTTTTTTTTATAAGTAATATTAAGAGAATTGTGATAACATACCTTCCTCTAAAGGCATCCATCTCCCTGAAGTTGGTACCAAATAAATGATTTAGTAGAGTGCTCTTCCCTGTTCAGATCATGGAAAAATATGTGAAACACTTAATTTTCCATGTTAAGATTGATGTAGGCTGTAATTGACAGTTGCAATGTCCCAGTAAAAATAAAATAAATTAAAACAAATTCAGTAACAACTCAGCTACATCAGTTAAGGAGAAATGTAATATTTCATTTCAGTATGATAGCCAATTAGCCATGCCTCACATTGCGCAATCCACTTCCAACTTAGTAAGCTTCATTCATAACGCATAAAGTCTTGTCTAAAAAACTGTTTCACCTTTATTCACAAGAACATGCTTGTTGTATCTCAAATTGAAAAGATAAATTTTATTGCAAGTAAATCCTTCCCAAAAAAAGCAAGACTCATAAAGATAAAACTAAAAATCAATGAGCTTATGGAGAGAAAATAATGCATACCGCTGCTTTGTGGGCCCATGATTGAGACTACGGCATATGATAGTCCACATTCACCTAATCTCACCTCCGTGATAAATTTGTCAATTCCAGTGACATTGAATTCACCATCCCCATCAATAAGTTGGGTTGAGCAAGAGCCATCATTCTTTTCTGTATATCAGTGACAAAAATAAAAAGGTAAAGGCTTCTGAAGCTTCAAATTTATCATATAATCGATTTAGCAGGAAACCAACTAAACGCATAAAACCTTTCCATTATCATCACAAGCATTGCTGTGAAATGAAATCTAAGAAGACTGAGCTGGCACAACAATCCTCCCTTATTTACAACAATCCAAAATATCTTTTCTAATTCCAAAAGTGCAGCCACATTAATCTAAACAACCATATTGTACAAACCATCTATAAGTGCATCATTTCCTTCCTAGAATAGGAAAGTTAAGAGTGACTATCCGCTCGGCCTTAAACCATTGTTGTCTTCTCCAACCAACTAAATAAACAAGGCAATAACAATCACAATATATGGCACTTGACACTGCACTGGGTTGCTGAGAAAACTGAGAAAAACCCAGAAACCAGAATAAATGCAAAATTTCTGCGTGTACTTTGGTTCCTTACTAAGCAAAATAAATCATTACTACGCATTAGGCTTTCAATACCGTAATTTGTAGCAACACGGCCTGAGAGGCAACGAAATTTAAAATTCACAAGCCCGGTTTATTATCATTTCGTTTCCTACATTTTCTCAGTGACCGAACAAATAGAAAAGAAAGAATCTATTCGCGATCCACAAGCAAGGAGTTAGATAGATCAAAACCTTAAACCTAAATAAAACTGGCCCAAAATCAATATCTTAAAAAATAAACAAATAAGACCCATTAAATGAACGGGATTCTTAACATCAATCAAAATTAAACCCCACGACAAAATTTGACAAGCCCAAAACGCAGAGGTACTGTAACTTCCGTTTTCCGTTACATTTGAAAAACAAAATTGAAATCAATCAGATGCATAGAAAACGCAGAATTAATTGAAAACTAGTCATAATTACGGGATTGTAGCATAAATTTGATTGTATCATAGAGTCAGAAGCTCACCCATGTCGAGAGATTGAGTTTGCCTTAGATTGCTCAATCTGGGAAATGGGCTCTGGGGAAATGCGCGAGACGGAGATCGATTTGGCTCGGAGAAAGAGGGAGAAAGTAATTAATAGAACAAAAATGAATTGATATCTTTATGCTCTTAAAAAAGAAGGGCAGGCTCGACCAGTCGACCCTCTTGTACAAATTGTTAAAAAGAAAAAGGAAAAATGCTTCTCGCCCTTTATTACCCTTTGTGGTGGGGCTGGGAAGTTTACTTCCTGCATACCCTTTAAGGTCACTAAAATCTTTTTCCCTCTCTTCTTACTGTATTAATAATTTATGAAAAATTTTATTTTTCATCTCTATATATTTTTTTTATTAAATATGTAATATATGAATAATAAATAAAAGAATTTAATAAATTTAAAAATAATAAAATTTAAAAAAATGAAAAAAATTTAAAAATAATGAATAATAAAACTCATAATTTATAAGAATTATTTTATGTAATTATAATTTTATATAAAATTTATTTTATTAATTTTTTAAAATTTTAGACAAGTCATATTTACTGTTATGTCAGTCAATTTGTAGGTGTAAATAGTATTTTCTATAATTTAATGCAGTATATGACATTATCGGTCTATCTTTATTTTTTTTTATCAATCTTATTTTTTTAAGAAAATCCAAGTATTAATGAATAATGACACATTAATACACGAAAATACAAGTGAGTATTCGTAAATTTTTATAAAAAAAATAATAATTAACTGTTAAAGCATTTATCCAGAATTAAGTTGGTTTTTTCTGCTAATATTGGATCATTTTAATTCTTATAAAACTTTAATATATAGATTTTTTATCAAATAATTTTTGTCAAATCGACGTTTACCATTTCCATCAATATAATTGGGCACATTTTTTTTTTACGTAGATTTTGTATTTATTTATTTATATTAAAAAAAATTATATAATACCTGTATATTTCATAATTATAAATATTATCTCAAAAGTTAGACCCATTTTTAATACGATCAGGTGTAATCCTAATTCCATTTTTAAAAAATAAAAATTCTCCCAAAATTAAAAACAAAGCAAGAACGTAAATCCAAGGGTAGGTGTGATTATGGAGAAATGGGTCTACACGGACTCTGGTGGGACCGACCGACCGGCCATTTACCTTTTTGAAAGGAAAAACGGCTACATTTATCATTAAAATTTAATGGTGAGGCGGATCCACGCGTGCATCCAACTTCACTGTGCCCATAGACCAACATTCCTTTGTATCAACAAATTGGCTAGTTTTTTTTTTTTTTTTCAATATAAATAAATATTTTGGCCATAAAAATAAATTTATGCTGTTTAATGTGATATGTGAGAATATAAAATTAATTTTATTATAAAATAAATTTAATAAAAAATCATATTAGTTATTAAGTTTATAAGTTTATTCACAAAAATTATTCAACACACAAATCTTTTTAATTTTAAATCTTTAACTTTTTTTATTTAATCATTATAATTTTTTTATACTTTCAAATAAAATATAAAAAATAATATTACATTTTTAAATTTTAAAACAAAAATAATAAAATAATACTAAATACAGATATGAGATATACGAACTCCACACACTTTTGTTGAAAAAAAAAATAGAGTCCATTATTAAAAAAATAAAATTGCAACACCCATTATGTACATAATCAGTATTGAAAAGTTTACATACATACCGATTAATGAATGTATTAGTTTCGATCTAAGAAAGTTTAGGATATTCAATTTTCGGAGTGAGTTTTTCACTTTGGACTGATTGGATTTAATATATAATTTTTTTAATGATAATTTAATTATATAATTTTTATGACTAATTATAAATAATTATGTAATTTTCTTATAATAATTCAATATTTGCAAGTGAGTAAAGTCATTGTGAATCTTCACTTTTTATTTATGTGCCGCTCGTTTATACAGTTTACAGATTTTAAGTTTTTTTTTAATATTTTTTAATATTTTTAAATATTTTTAAAAAATAAAAAAATATATCAATATATTTAAAATCACTTCTTTAATCATTAAAAATTAATTATTAAAAAAAAAATCTACAGTAATACATTAGAGCGGTATTTTTTCGACGTGATACAAGCTTTTCTCTAACTATTTATCTATTACCAGAATCGATTGATGAGATATAATTTAAATATTAACTATTTAAATGACAATTAAGCGTGACTGGAAATTCAAAATTAAGAACTATGATTAAAAAAAATAATTGATAATCTATGGTGCGAGTCCCGTTGATTTTGTGTACTGATTCTCCCTGGACTGAAACTGAAAGTCGAAACCAAACCTGCTAACCTAAACCGAAGGGGAAGCAGCAGAAAACAAAACCTGTACGTACCAAAATCCATATTATCCCTAAAACCCAATCTCACTCCTCTTTAGAAGTGGAAGAAGGTGACGAGGATGATGATGGGTACTATCTACGGCCATAGAATGACGGTGACACTCTTCTTGGTTCTCCTCCTCGCCTCTTCAGCCCGCTCCTTCTACCTCCCTGGCGTCGCTCCTCGCGATTTCCAAACTGTACGGCTCCCAAATTCTAAATCTATCATTTCACTTTTTGATGCTCCATTCTCTGACTTCCATTGATTATTTCTTTGCTTACTCCATAGTATTTTGTGGGTTTCTATGATCTCCGTTGGGTAAAACAATGATGGATCGTGGGGTTTTTTTTTTTTTTAATTATTATTATTATATATATCTGGGATTCAGGATCTGGCTACTGGTTGAAGTTACTCGTGGTTTACTACGAATGTGCCAGATCGAGCTCGTGATTTGAGGATGAAATTTCTTCTACTTGATTAGTTTTGGGTGGTTGATGTATTAGGTTCTTATGTTGTTCAGATCTAATAAATGAAGTTTAGTTTGATCTTTGGTCTTGTTTGGGTGGCGCTTAACGCCTTGTTTTATGGTTCTATTGGTGGAAAAGTTTGAAATGCTAGAGAATTTGTTTGCAAGTTTTGTGAAAAACAAATTTGAGTCAAGGGACTGAATGAATACATAATAACGTCATTGCAAAACAGGAACAAATTGGCAAGTGGAAAGCATGAAAAGCTATCAAATGGGACTTTGGTTTCTGTAATTTGATTTGACAATGTTGCCTATTCTTCAAAAATTTTGTTGCTTAAACAAGGGTATCTAAGTGCTGATTACATATTGTGGAAATGATGAGAGAGCATGGAAGGGTAATGCTAGTAGGACGAGCATTTCATGTATGAGATTGGCATATATGCAGGGTACACGACTTGGGATTTACCTATATAATGTGTATGGTGGTGTCACCCAACAAACCCAATATAGGATATTATGCAGGCTGTGGGAGTTTTTTGCTAGGATTAGTAGTTTAGTCCGCATTTACTTTTTTATTGATTTTGTTAAAAATATAAATATCGATTTTGGAACTCTTATAAAAAAAAATATATATCGATTTTGGAACTTGTCAAAATTTTTTTTTATCGATTTTGTTGTGTTTTACATGGTACTTAATCCATTCTGCTTCGGAAGATTTACAAAATCGTTGCTATCGCTATTGATGGAATGAAATTTTCAGCCTTCTCCTATCTCATTTCAATTCCATGGATAAGAAGTTTTACCAAAATTTGACTTAAAACTTACAAGTTCTTCTTCTTCTCCTCTCTCTCTCTCTCTCTCTCTCAAAAATGGCACAACCCAAGTATACAGGAGTATACAAGAGTCACACCTATCAGTGTTCTTTTTTCTCTTATGAGGAACCATCCTTCTTTCTGGTGCCATGATGTGAATTTGATGATGATTTGCTCAGAAATACATGAATTGTTGAACTTAATATCAAATTACTTGATGTACATGAGAACTTAGTTCTTTTTTTTTTTTTTTTTTTTTGGGGGGGGGGGGGGGGGGGGTGGGGTTTGTATATTTGAGAATCTTGTTAAGAAGTTTCCACTTTGCTTGATTTTCTTTCAGTCTTATTTTATATATATATATATTTTTTTTTTTTTTTTTTTTCTTACGGCTGCCTACTTTGAACAGGGTAATTCTCTGCCTGTCAAAGTGAACAAATTGTCGTCTACTAAGACACAACTTCCATATGACTACTACTTCTTAAACTATTGCAAGCCCAAGAAGATATTGAACAATGCAGAAAATTTGGGAGAAGTTCTCCGAGGCGACCGCATTGAAAATTCTGTCTATACCGTGGGTATCAGTACCATTTTTTGGTGCAAAGAATCTGAATATCAAAGAGAACTTTTTTCTTTCTACTTATAAAAAAATGTATAAAAGAGTACTTTTGCATGTAGTAATTTTGGTTCTTGTTTCCTTGTTTATTGTGGCTCTAAATTTATTAATTATACCTCAGTTCCAAATGAGGAAGGATCAGTCATGCAAAGTCGCATGTAAGCATAAGCTTGATGGTGCATCTGCCAAGAATTTTAAGGAAAAAATCAATGATGAATATCGAGTTAACATGTAAGCAATAAATTTCTTTGGTATCTTTTATGATTTTCCACTCTTGAGTTTTATAATTTTTTATCTGATTTCATTGGTGTCAGACATTACCCTTAATATATTATAGTTTGTACTAAAATCTCCACAATGCGCACACAGGATTTTAGATAACCTTCCAGTTGCTGTTCGAAGACAGAGGAGGGATGGAAGTCCATCAACAACTTATGAACATGGATTTCGTGTTGGGTTTAAAGGAAGCTATTCTGGGGTATGCTTCAGAAGCTAATTGCTAGTGTAAAAAAAGTTTTTTTCTGCTGTTTTACACATTTATTTGTTTTACAGAGCAAAGCGGAGAAATATTTCATAAATAATCACTTGAGCTTTAGAGTCATGTATCACAAGGATCCAGAGACTGACTCTTCTCGGATTGTTGGGTTTGAGGTTACTCCAAACAGGTGAGGTGCCCTTTTTCTTGCTTTTGTTTTGGCTGGCGTTTGATTCCTCTTGGGATGCAATATTAGTTTAGCTCTATTGTGTTTGTATTGTGAATGAACAATGATGAATAAAAGGCATATTGGCTGCAACTGCACATTCTGAATAGAGATATGCTATTCGATGGAAAGGAAAAGAATCAAGATGACTCTATTATTGATAAGAGTCCTTTCCTTCAAAAGGCAAGGTTTACGCTTGAGGATGTTTCCGAGGGTAAACATGTTTATGCTGTGATTGATGTGGACAAATGTAAGGTTTAATATTTATATTAAGAACAATAGGTATTTCTGTCAGAAATACCTGGGGAAGGTGAAGGTGGGAGCTGTTTGGATAATCCTTCCTAGTGCTGATTGCTCAGAATTATCTACATCATAAAGAAGGGTTGAATTAGTGAAGAGTTGTCTATGGACTGAAATGTTTTGATATTTTCTCTAGTTGTTTCCAGCTTTAGTTTAACTTTGGCTTGAGCTAGTTTAATCCCAAAACATGTCCTTTTGTTTACTAGATGATGCTGCAATGTTGTTTGCATTATATTAGTCTGTTCTTTCTCTGTCATATTTTCTCGTGCATATTCTTTCCTGCTCATGGCTTGTTTTGGTGTAATATAATGTTTCTTCTTCTGATTTTGAAGAGTTACTTTTGGGAGTTTTATTACAGATGCTTGTTTGTTTTGCTTATTTACATGCTGTTTGCTGCTCTTTTTGGAATGTTCTGCAGTACAGTATAGAAAAGATGAAATTCTACTTGGGCTATGCCTACTTTTCTCATTAATAAAATTCTACTGTAATAAAAGAAAAAGAGTATAGAAAAGATGAAATATCTGTTTTGATGTACTTTCAAATTACTGGCTTAGTATGTTATTCTCTTCTCATCTGTCTCTGTAATACTCCAAACAGCATTAATCATGAATATAAGGACTGGGATGATAAGAATCCTCAATTAGCAACATGCAACAAAGACACCAAAATCTCAATGCAAGGTAACACTGTTCCGCAAGAAGTTGACACAGATAAGGACATTGTTTTTACCTATGATGTTTCCTTCAAGGTATTCAATTGTCAAGCTCTTGCCCATTTCCCTCGAGTCATCTTTGTCCCTTATTACATGGCATTAACTAGTTGGTCTGTTTTTTTCTTAGGCAAGTGAGATCAAATGGGCATCCCGTTGGGACACATATCTCCTCATGAATGATGATCAGATTCATTGGTTCTCCATCATAAACTCTTTGATGATTGTTCTCTTCCTTTCTGGCATGGTGGCGATGATCATGATGAGAACTCTATACAGAGATATTGCTAACTATAATCAATTGGAAACCCAAGATGAGGCTCAGGAAGAGACGGGATGGAAACTTGTCCATGGAGATGTTTTCAGGCCACCAATTAATTTTGGCTTGCTTTGCGTCTATGTTGGTACAGGTGTTCAGATATTTGCAATGACACTTGTGACAATGATATTTGCATTGCTTGGTTTTTTATCTCCTTCCAACCGAGGGGGGCTTATGACTGCCATGGTTCTGTTGTGGGTTTTCATGGGCTTATTTGCTGGTTACTCCTCTGCACGTCTGTACAAAATGTTCAAAGGCACAGAGTGGAAGAGGAATACCTTGAAAACTGCATTTATGTTTCCAGGTATTCTTTTTGGAGTATTCTTTGTCCTGAATGCCCTAATATGGGGTGAACAGTCTTCTGGGGCTGTGCCATTTGGAACGATGTTTGCTCTTGTCTGCTTATGGTTTGGCATATCAGTGCCCTTAGTCTTTGTGGGTAGTTACTTGGGTTTCAAGAAACCAGCCATCGAAGACCCTGTGAAAACTAACAAAATTCCTAGGCAAATACCTGAGCAAGCATGGTACATGAAACCGGTCTTCTCTATTCTCATTGGAGGCATTCTTCCATTCGGGGCTGTTTTCATTGAGCTCTTCTTCATCTTGACATCAATATGGCTGAACCAGTTCTATTACATCTTCGGCTTCCTTTTTATAGTGTTTGTGATTCTTCTAATCACTTGTGTGGAGATAACAGTCGTGCTATGTTACTTCCAGTTATGCAGTGAAGACTACTACTGGTGGTGGAGATCTTACTTGACTGCCGGCTCCTCTGCACTCTATCTTTTTCTATACTCTGTCTTCTATTTCTTTACCAAGTTGGAGATCACAAAGCTGGTTTCAGGCATCCTATATTTTGGATACATGATAATTGTATCTTATGCTTTCTTTGTCTTGACCGGTTCTATCGGCTTCTATGCATGCTTCTGGTTCGTTAGGAAGATCTACTCATCCGTTAAAATCGACTGATCTAAAGATGCTGAAAAGAGTTACGCAAGATGAAGATGAATTCCAGACCATGACAGGAAGTGGAGAAGGGATAAAGATTAAAGCGAAATTTCCTTCCCACCCTCAAAACCTTTATCTATCTTCTTGATGGTCGCATAGGGCTTGGCCCATTATTTTGTTTACACCTTTGTTAATGTCATCAACTTGGGCAGCTTGAATAGGGGACCTTGATGTATGGCTACTTGTATGATACTCGTATGGGGACAACACAATTACAAGTCCAAAATTTTTTAATGTCTAGTGTTTGATATCTTATCATTTGATGGGTAGTATTACTTATAACTGAGGTGAGAATCTAATAATGCGCCCCTGGCGTCAATGGAAAATATGATCTTTTTTGCACTTGCTTGTGTGGTAAATGGGTAACAAAATGTACATAGCAAAATAACAGTATGCTAATATTGTTTGATTTATAATTTAACTTATATATCTTTTGTAAACAAAACTGTTTACAAAGGGGAAGGTGAGGTCGTGGGAGTTATGACCTCTTTGTATAAAAAACGAAGTGAAGATGGAAAATTAACAACAACAAAAAGAGTTACCCTCAAGCAAGTTATGAGCCTATGGCTAATAGCGTAAAGATCAAACACCGAGGCTACATTGGCCATGCCAACGACAAACTCAAGGCGGAGCACAGATTTTGGAGGGTTCTGCCACTCCTGGGTCAGCATAACTAATCCATCATGAGCTCATGATTATATTTGGTTTCTAGTGCAGGTTCATATAATACTAAGCATTTGATGGCTCAGACTCGAATGGCAAGTTCGCAAGCTTGGCAAAAGTTTTACAGTCGCAGCTTCCAGTCCAGCACAGGGTGCACATCCACCCTAATCCACTTGGCTCCAAAAAACTAAATCCGAAGTCAACAAAATGTTTTACGAGCATTTTTTTTTTTTTTTTTTTGTGTAAGTAAACAAATTATATTGATCAAAGAATAGGCAAAGTCATGTACAAAATTCTAAAAGAGAAGACAAAAGGCAGCCCCTAGGCAAGGTAGGCGCATTATAGATAAGAAAATCATGTAGATCCATGCTATTGAAATCAACAGCAATGGCCCATGTACATAGTGTTCTAAAAAATAAGTCTTTAAGCTCCTTCAACGATATCTCCTTGTCTTCAAACATCCAATCATTGCGCTCCTGCCACAGACACTACATAATGCATATAGGGATCATCTTCCAAACAGTTTTAATCTATTATACGCCTCCTAAATTTGTCCAGCTGGCCAACAGTGCCACCACCGTCTCCATCATAACCTAACCTAAGTTTAAACTACTAAACACCACATTCCATAATACCCTAACTGTCTCACAATGTAGTAAGAGATGATTTACAGATACCCTCCTTCTCTACACATACAACACCAATCGACAATGATTACCTTTCGTTTCCTCAAGTTGTCAATTGTGAGAATCCTCCCCAATGAGGCTATTCACAAAAAAAAAAAAAAAAAGAAAAGCTACTTTGGGGGGAGGGGGTGCCTTATATCTCCAAAGCCTCCTCCACGGGAATTGAATTTTGGGTCCTTGTGTGAGAGTCTTGCAAAAGGAGCGAATCGAGAATACCCATTTACCAGCAGGTATCTACCACAATATATCTTCCAGCTGATTGCTCAATTTTATGGAGTACAAAAAGTTATAAAAATCTACAAAGCTGCTCATTTCTCAGTCTTGTGCCACCCTACTAAAAATGATGTTCCAATGGATTTGCCCCCGATTTCTCCATGACTTCTGCCACTGATACATCTTTATCACTTGCAAAATGGAAAAGTGATGAAAATACCTCCTGTAAAGTATTATTACCGCACCAACTATCTCTCTATAATTTAATCATGGCACTCTCCCTCAACTAAAGTCTAGTGTGTGATTTAAGGCCTCTCATCCTCTCTTAATGTGTTTCCCACTACATGCACCCCTCTTACTCCCCCCCCCCCCCCCCCATAAGCCTCCATATTTGCTCTCAATCACCACCTTCCATAGGGCTTCTGGTTCCTTATGATATCTCCACAATCATTTGCCAAGTAACACCCGGTTGAAGATTCTCATCTTTCAAACTCTCAATCCACCATTAGAAATGGGGCATATCGTCTCCCACTTGACTAGGTGAAACTTGAACTCCTTCCCACTCCAACAAGATTTCACTCCACTCAACAAGAAATCCCGTTGGAGTTTCTCAATTTCAAACGTCACACTTGCAGTTATAGGGAACAATGATAGAAAATACGTTGGTAAGTTAGATAAGGTACTTTTAATCAAAATAATCCTACCACCTTTTGACAAATATATCATTTTTCATCCTGTTAGTCTCTACTCTACTTTTTCAATCACTCCGTCCCATAAAAAGGATGCTCTCAAAAAACCTCCCAATGGAAGGCCAAGGTAGTCATAGGAAGTGAAACTATCTTACACCCCAGCATATTGGCCAGCAGTCGTATATAAAGAACTCTTCCAATTGGCACCATCTGTGATTAATCGAAATTCACTCTTAAACCGGATACTGCTTCAAAACAAAGGAGCATGGCCTTCAATGCTCGAATCTGATTATGATCAGCCTTACAAAAGATAAGAGTATCATCTGCAAACAACAAATGAGATATGTTAATGATTCCCCTCTCCGGAGTTCCGATCGAAAAGCCATCCACCAAACCATTATTAACCAAAATCGAGGTCATTCTGCTAAGCGCCTCTATCACAATAACAAACGGCAATGACAATAATGGATCTCCTTGTCGTAGGCCAAGTGTGCTATAAAAAAATCAGTTGGACTACCATTCATCAACACTGAGAATTTTGCCGTTGACATGCACCTACGGATCCATGACTGTCACCTCTCTCCAAAACCACACCTCCCAATAAGGTAGAGAAGAAAATTTCATTTAAATGATCATAGGCTTTTTCTATGTCTAGCTTGCAAATGATCCCTGTTGTGCCAACCTTCATTCTACTATCCAGACATTCTTTGGCAATAAAAACCGTATCTAGAATCTATCTCCCTTTTACAAAAGCATTTTGGGGTTTTATAATAATCTTCCGCAAAACCTCACTTAGACAGTTCGTAAGCACTTTAGATATTATCTTATATACCCCATTCACTAAGCTTATGGGCTGGAACTCCTTAATCTCCGTTGCCCCCACCTTTTTTGGTATCAAAGCAAGAAAAGTGGTGTTAAGATTTTTCTCAAATTTACTAAACAAGAATCACTCCTGAAACAACTTCATAAGATCTTCTTTTAACACTTCCCAACAAGTTTGAAAGAAGCCTATAGAGAAGCCATCAGGCCTCGGTGCCTTGTCTTTTAACCATTTTCCTCACTATTTCGTAGACCTCCACCTCCTCAAAGGCCCTCTCCATCCGAGATACATCATCCGGTCCTATGGAGTCAAAAGCAAGACTATCAAGGGTAGGTTGCCATCCCGCCTGCTTAGTTAGTAGCTGCTTAAAGAAATCAACTACATGATTGTGGATTACCTACTCTTCCCGTCACTTAACCTCGTCAATTTTCAGCATTTTAATATTGTTATTTCTCCTATGAGAGTTAGCAACTCTATGGAAGAATTTCATACTTCAATCTCCTTCCCTTAGCCACAAAGCTCTCGAATTTTGATGCCATGACGTCTCTTCTAATAATATAATCATTTCGAGGTCCGCAACCAACACTGTCTTTCGTGCTAGTTCTTCTTGTGTAAGAGGCCGAGTCTCTTGAAGTCTCTCTAACACTTAGATCTCTATCACCTTGTTTTTCTTACACTCCCTTATATCTCCAAAAGACTACATATTCAACAGTTTCAAATCTTTTTTTAATGCTTTCAGTTTACCCGCTAAGATGAAGCTAGGGGTACCATGAATCTGATGCGAAGACCACCATTGTCTCACCCTTTCTACAAAACCTTATGATATTAGCCACATTTTCAAATTTGAAATACCGTCGCCTTCTTCGGAGACCACCACAATTAAGCATAATAGGCCAATGTTCCGAACAAAGACAAGGCAAGCGCCTTTGCCATACATCCGGAAAGCGACTTTCCCATACTAGCGATATTAAGAAACGATCTAGTTGAAACCAAGTCTGATTATTAGACCACGTGGATGAACCCTCTGCTAAAGGCAAATCCACCAAGTTCAAGTCAAATATGCACTCTGAAAACTCTGTCATTGCTAGCCGGCATAGCCGCACTCTTTTATTCCCCGAACACTCGCTTGAAAATCTTGTAACATTAAAATCTCCCCCAATACACCAAGGGAGGTCTCACAAGCTATAAACTCCAGCTAATTATTCCCATAATAAATCATATTCATTTGACTTGACAAATTTGGATTTTGCTCTTAATGTGTCAATAAATTAAAAAACCAATACTAAAAGGTAAGTCAGTTCGGCTGTTTAAAAAAAAGCCAATGTGTAATTAGCAAAGGCAGAATTTCAGCAGAACGTTGCATGTATGCTACATTCAAGAAACATATGATCAACCAGCTTCCACCGGAAAATTTAAACAGACATAAGTTATGGCTATATTCCTGTTCAAAAGAGTGACAAAGAAGCACAGGCAACCAAAAAAGATCTGTTACAGTGAAGACCTCTTCCGCATTAGATATACAGATGACTGAACTGAATCTCATGATTAGAGTCAGAAAAACGGATAGTCTTCACCCTGAGCACGATCTTGATTTTCTTTGCCTGCACATAGGATGGAATGAGGTTATATAAACAGAACCCAAACACAGAAAGAAAAATGAGGCCATCATACAAATGAGCATACCAAAACGAATCCTTCTTTTCTTTCGCTAATAACTCTTCAAAAGAAATGTCAGCAAAGTCAGTATCAGTGCTTTCCATCATCTCACCAGATTTGGCCTTCAACTCCATGGAAGCGCTAATTTCAAGCATCTTATTAAAGAAAAAGAGGGTTAAAAACATCAGCATAATCTACCACAATGGGTGCGATGAAAGCCATTACAGACTTCATCTAGTTAGGTAGAAGTGAAGGAAAGAAAAAGAACATTTAGGAAATTCTTGCTCATTTTATGGAGACAATTAAGAGAAAAATTTGAAAATTTTCGGCGTGCAAAGAAAAGGTTACTTCCGTGAAAAAATATAGGCATTTGAAATGTAGTTAGGTAAAAAGGGCAGTGGTGGGAGATAACTTCATTAACTATTAGTTGTCTACACAATCAACTTCTATAAGCAACTCCCAAGGTAACTAGGAAGAGTTTACCAGAACTAGGATAAAGCATTATCTAAAATGATAAAATTAAAACTACCTTCTTGTATGCCGGAGAGAGTTTAAGCTGTTGCTGAAGCCAATTATAAACAAATGCATCCTCTTCTAGTCTCTGTTGTTCTACTTCTAGCTTGTATATCTGAAACATCAAGCATTGATTCACTTATGGATCATGGATGTGAATGCAATACTTAATATCATTTTCCCGCTAAATCCAAAAGAAAAAAAAAAATCTGTGCCAACCTGCTTCCGAAGGCGGTCAAAGGAAGATCTGTCTGCCTTGAATAGTAGAGCCTTTGTTATGGTGAACTTGCGTTGGATGACATCAGCCCTGTCATAAAAAAAATCATTGAGTACCTCGAAAAACCAGAAACTATAGGGAAAATTATTATGTCAAAGTATGGCAGTGCTTATGAAAGTTCTCCATTTGGGAAATGAAGGTAAAAAGTCCAAAAACCATTCACATCTTTTACCGAAATCATCCACAAGTTGAAAATTACCGAATGGAAAATAAAGTCTAGGTTAGAAGAGGTTGCAACATACTAGGGAAATTCCACGATAGTGATTCCCAAACTATCAACATTTACAGAAGGAAAATGAAAGAAAACAAACATAAAAGACAAACTCAGTTTCCTCTAAATAATTTCGAACATACTTGTGCTGTAGCTCATTTCTAGCCTCAATCAAGCAATTAGCAAACTCTCCAACCTGTAACATGAGAAATACAATACGGATTATGACATTGAATTAATAATCATTCGACCATTCAATTTAAAAAAGAGAATTTGCCTCACAGTTTCATGCACTTTGAATCAGAAAGACCATGCAATTTAAATCAAATTCTGTGGAAATAAGCTCTTTTATATCTAGCTGTATAATGAGAAATTCTACCTCTCAAAGATAATTACATTATGACAATACAATTACAATATTTACAACGTATAACACATCCAAAAGAGGGAAATAGATGCATTTCATTGACATCAAACATCTGCAATGGTATGCTTCTTTTACTCACAACTAGATACTTTTTTGGATTTTGTGGGAGTGAGAGGGAAAGGGGGGGGGGGGGGGGGGGGGGGGGGGACCCCGTATTGTGATCCATTCACAGAAAGTCAATGCTGTTAGAGCTAGAGGCATGATATTCTGAAGTGTGATGTGCGAGACAAGGAAGAATGCCTCAACCTTCAGATAAACTCATTTTTCTTGTACAAAACCATCGGTGCCATATTTTTAAGCTGTAAAGAGATGGGCCAACAATGAAATAAAGCACACACTAAACACCCCTCCTCACCTTATGTGCTGGCCCCACAACCCTGAATCAAATGAGAACATCGCACATGCAGAAAAATGAGATTTTAATAAATGGTAGTTCCAAACAATTAAACAGAATCATCAAGGATTAACAAACTCGACACCAGGTTGGTGAAGTGTTCGCATCTCTGTTTCAAGAAATGCCCTAGAACCATCAATTCTCATATATTAAGCTGTCAGGGAGTTGCCAGCAGCGTATCGCCAGTACATTCTAACACTTATAGTAAGAGCACCAAAGTTGCATAGAATAGAGATGCCAAAATTTGTTTCAAGCAATTCATTTAAGTAAAAAAATAATTAGATTTTTTAAAAAAATATCATGGACCAAATCTTCTGCATCTAATTACTCTTGTTTTCTGCTGCAGAGGACTTAAAAAAACCTTCTAAAGTCACAACCAGTACACAAGTATGTTACCAGCAGTCAAAGTTACCAGTTCCCTAGGAAGAACCTGAGTTTTCATCAAACTGTGAGCGACCCAAACATGAGGCCTGATAAACTGATATCTACCTCAGACGTGAGTCTATCTAATAAATCCTTCAGAAGTTCTCATTGAGCCAAGCCTCAATGTGTTAGGCTTGTAAAGCTTTAGAAACACTGTCATTAAATTAAGTCACACAGGCATAAGGCATTTATCTTAGATTTATTATTTAAGCCGTGACTAAAAACCCAAGTTACAAAAGATGGAGATTCGAGAATGTTCCATGAGAGAGACAGAGAGATAGACCACATGAAACATTTTAAAAGCTCAAAAAAGGAGAGAAAAATGAAACATAGAATAGACTATTTTTCCAGCTGAAAGCTTGCTTTAAGACCTCCTCATTGGCCAAAAAAGGAAAGGGCAAAAAAAAAAAGCAGATAAACACAACTTCACTGGGTGGCATCTGCAACTGCTGGCAGCAATGAGACCGATTCTATCCAATGATACAGAGATATATCCCAGGGCACTTTTAAGATCACAGACCCAAATACGTTCGATAAATATGCCACCACCTAACTCAAACTAAAAATAAAGGCCTTGATACCATCTCATACAAGACACGTAACTACCATCCCAGTCTCTGCCTGGCCATACACCATTTCAAGCAATAAGTTGAAAGGCCTCTTATTTATTTCTCTCACATTATGACGCTCTAATTCTTATTCATTTGATTGAAAATAATACTCGAGGTGCATTAACGACCCATCTGGTTGAAATTTTTATCCCATGTATCAAGCTGTTTGCAAGGGCCAATTTAATCCTCTTCCCCAAGGATCTACCGTCCATCCAGAAACAGCTCATGATCTTTGCCTCTTTGGACCGTGAGAAATATCTCTATTCCAGTTTTAGTAAATCATAGAACAACATGTTAACCCAACAAACTATACGAGAAGTCCCTTTTTTATTACTGTATTTGACATTGGCAGAGAGGCCAACACACAAACCCACACCAACCCATCATTGCACGTACATAACAATCATTCAATACTCTTAAAAATAAAAATTCCACAACCATTGCATACAAAAACGAATGTATTCAAACGAAGATTAAAAATTCGAACTTGTAAGAACACATTGGCTAGAAAATAAAAAACCTGTGCCAGCGTTAGTCCCCTGGTCTCATTGCACTTCACAAGCTCATCGTACTGCTGCTTGATCCTCCTCTGCATACCACTACTTGAAGATGTAAACGGATACAGGCATACCAAGTCATTCTTGACCTGGTAACCCGAATCCGAATTTTTTCTCTCTACGCACCTCTCTTCGCCATCCATTTCAGCTTGCAAATTCGAACTTTTCTTCTTGGCCCTTTTCTTCTTCTTCTTCTTCTTCACCCTCAGATCCTCAACCGACTCAACCCCATTCTCGGCCGAGCCCGACCCGTTTGGATCCGGGTTACCACTCTTTTCTTCGCCAAACAAACACTCCCATTTCGGGGAATCAGATGGCAAGATCTCCAAAAGCAGCGAATGGGTCAGATGGGTCGGGTCATTTTCACGGGTTTCATGGGTGTTATCCACAGTTTCAACCGAAGAACGCTCCAATCTCAACGGGTCGTTCTGAATTGGCTTCTGGATATGTTCCTCTTCTAGCTTCTGCTCGGTTTTCCTAAATCTTTTATACATAGAGTAAGAGAAAATGAATAGAAAGAAGGTGAAGAAAAAGACCAAGAAGCATAAGTAGAACATGGATTCGTGTATTTGCGAGTAATAATTGTCCATTGCAAACAAAAGAAAAGGCTCAACATTTAAACAGAAACGAATATATAGCCGCCATTGAAGCACGTCATTGAGAGAGAGAAAGAGAGGAATCTGTGTGTGGTGTTGGATATGTTTCGAACTTTTAAGATATTATGCGCGTGAGGGAGGGTTTAAACGGAGACTGGAAAATATGTTCCTAGTAAGTACTCTGATACGAAGGTTCTGCGTTGGATACGGATACTTCCTTCCATCCCAGGATGTTTATCTCAAATGAAAAAGATTGTGCTAGTGTGGCGGTGGGATATTGGCACTTTTTCTTTTTTTTGTTTTTTATCTTTTTCCATTGACAGCCGACTGATTTACAGCTGTTGTTTTGTGCGAAATATGCAAGCACGCTGGTCAATCTCAATCATCTGTGTTTTTTCTTCATATTAAAAAAAAAATGTTCCTTATTATTTAATTAATAATAAAAATTGGTTTTTTTTTTTTGACATAAAAAATTGGATTCATGTGCTGCTTTGTCTATGTTTTTTTTGGATAGATTAATTAATTATATGATCTTTCCCATCAAATATATGATGTTGGCTCCATATAAAACAACCTATTGGCAGTTGGGAGAATTTCTGAAACCTCCCCTTCTACCCTTCTATGATTCTTTTATGCATTTTTTAAATTTCTGACTTTTGCTAAGGTTTTCATAAATTTGCAATTAATTTATTTTGCTCGAACTTTTGTTGAATATTTTTTTATGACACACTTTTGACATTGGGGTCAATGTCATTCATATATGGACCAATCAGTAGTAGTTGGTACTAGGCACTGAAGTACCACATCAGTCATCTAATTAAAAAATAAAAATAAAAATACTAGAAATTTAAAGATTATTAAAAGCCCAAGAATAAAAGCATCAAAAAGTCAGAAATATTATAGAATCAAAAAGAGAAAATACTTAAAAATTAAAAACGATTGAAAATTTAAAAAAAAAAAAATGAAAGGAAAGAACAGGCTTATGAAATTAAACTTTCTTGGTGCTAAAAAGTAACCTCTTCTCTGACTTGATTAGTTTATTTGAATGGTGAGATGAGATGAGATAATTTTAGACGAATTAAATAAAATATTATTAAAATATTATTTTTTAATATTATTATTATTTTCAAATTTAAAAAAATTAAATTATTTATTATATTTTATACGAGAATTTGATAAAATTTTAATAATAAATTGAGAATATTTCTATATCCAAACGTACTCAGTAGTTGGATTTCTTCCCAATATTAAATGCAATTACTTTTTGGTTAATAAATGTTCTTCTTATAGAAGTTACGTATGAGCAAGTCTGTGTATGGACAGTCAATGTGACTTTCCTACGACACAAACAGGCTAGCTAGGTCTAATTGCAGTGAGAAAGGAAGAAGCAATTTCTTAGTAAGAGGTCTCGGAGGAATTTAGGCGGCTCCATCTTGGGTTAACAACCCCTAATCACCCTTAAAAAATCTTGTTAATATTATTTACTCTTGATCTTATAAAACCAGGAAGTCTTATTTTTCCTCACTGGTTCCATCACCATTCACCAGTTTGATTCTTTCCAGCATTCTACACTCTCATTGGTTGATTGCATGCATTTTCCACCCATGTTAGACCTTTGATGGATATCTTTGATATGGGAGATGCCTCAATAATGAAGTTCCTGACTTTCAAAGTGAAAAAGGCTTAGAAATTTCGTTGTACTTTGGAAGTCTAAGAAAATGAAAAGGGGACTATCTACATTGAAGCAGGATGCAGTTTACTACATATGGGTGCAAGTTTATTACCTATACTCCAAATCAAAGGCCCCAGGCCCCCAATCATCATCAATTTTCTCAAACTTGTAGCTAAATTCAATCGAGGATCTTACAATGCAGTTATTTGTATGAATTCAATGCATGCAGAAACGAGAGCATCATCACAAATAAAATGTGAGAAACAGTTCAAGGGTCTACTGTAAAAATAAAAAAAAAAAAAAAAAAAAAAAAAAAAAAAAAAAAAAACACAGAATCCGTTAAGCTTCATAACGTTATTGTTATTGTTTTCAAAACCTTTCTTGCTGAAAAAACAATGAAACAATTGCTTCCAAGAAAGGTATAAGGAAATTCAAATACATCATTACTGAAATTCAAATACACATTACTGGAACCAGAGGCTTCCAGATTCTGAAACTAAAAATTTGCACATGGACTCTGATTAGTATCATCTCAATGTGCCTCGACTGACTCTTTCTCCCCTACCGCAAATAACTTGCAAGCCACCAAACAAAACAATGGCTGGTATATACATATAGCTTATCCATAATCATTTTAACAATCTGTATAGGCTTTCAACCAGATGGTGTGTTGTATATTTGTACAACTTCACCTTGGAAAAGCCAAAATGAATGGTCATGATGATCTGGACGTGTAGTTGATTTACCCAAAAATAGATGAACTGGACACGACGTATTAAATTAGGGACCCTTATCTTATTAAATTCAGCTGCAAACAGCCTCCACAGAGAGCTTCTTCATGACATTTGGGCATGGATCTCCTCCAAAAATTTCCGGTGCTACAGTTACCGAGCAGGAGCTCTGCCCTACACAACTCTGCATGTAGTAGTCATTGTTTAATATTTATCCATCGATGATGGGAAAAAGGACAGAAGTAAAAGAACCAGATATGAAAGCATAAAAAAGGAGCACAGGGAAAATGTACGGTTGGCTAGCAGATTTTAGCCTAGCATTATAACTAGGCCCAGTGGGAGCATTTTCCAAGATCAGAAGTAGAAGCATGCATCTATTTTTGTTTGGATCGGTAAACAAAATTGCATCGATCAAAAGAGTAGGCAATAGCCCAAGTATATGGGACATATACAAGAGCAACACCTAAGTATGCGTCTATTATAGCATGCTCTTGCAAATATAATGCTTTTGATGAACAGAGCAGACCATTTCTCAAATCAATAACACCCAACAACAAAGTTTGAGGCTAAGTTACAGATAAGCTTATTAGTTAGAGATAAGTAATGAAAGATGCTAGTAATACCCTTTGAAAAGCGTCGTATGATTTGTGGGCATGACAGCTTCCTTCCCGGAAGCTTCCGCAAACCCCTTCCGGTGTCCCAAAGCTAGCGAACTTTATTGATGATATTTTCTGCCCAGGGCCACACCATAAATGGGCTTTAGGTCTCAGCGGTTTGTTGACTTTGCCTGACGCTTGCATCTGCCAATTCATGAGGGTTGGCTGCCACTCGAAGATATTAGCACAGACACTATCTATTTCCCTTCTAACCAGAAAGATCCCATTTGGGTCTCCACCCCATTCTTCAAAAACAACCAGCAGATTCCCGGTCGGGTTTAGCCATGAATGAGGAACATGATACCTGAAATTGTTAGCCATTTTTCAGTTTGTCCAAAATTCCTTACCAGCATAACAAAGTTCCAAATGAATGGAGGTTTTTTTTCTCTCTTACCATCTTTGAGAAGCCTCCCCACAATTGCTTAAGCACTTCTTCTCATTATATGTTCCAGCATAATTACATTCACTACAGGTACCAGATGCTTTATATGCAGGCCAGTAGCGGCCAAGACTCTGTCCATTTATCCACACTTGACCTTTACCCATGCTGCCCATGTCCAAGGCTAATGGGGTGTTTCCAGCAGGTGCATTGAACATAGTCTGAAATATTACAGGACATCAAGTCTAATCTTAACAGAAAAGTGCTGCTTAAAAGGATGTACTTTGATTCACGTTCTCATTATATGAAATCATGTTCAATATAGACTTGATAATAGATTTCTACCGTAATTTCTTTCTCCAATACAATATTAGAAATCTGTACACCCCTGGCTTCAATGCAAACAGATCTTATGTTTCTGTTTTAAGAACTAAAACCAAAATGCTCGGACAAAAAAAAAAAAAAAAACCACTTACGAGAAAGTGCCACATCAAGGACAATGCAATTACCCAACTAAATATAGTTTGATGTAACAATGCCCAAGCAACAGCTGACACTCACATATCTTTCTTTTGCAACCTCACAGGAATAACAAGAAGTGTTGGTGGGGATTTAAGAAACTCACTTTGTACCACATTAGAGGCTGCCTTCGGGCCACAAAAGACCCCTCAACCCACTCGACTGAAGAACTCCCGCTGAGTGAATGAAGACTCAATGCTTCTCCTTCAAGACCAATCTGATGGGGGAAAATGCAACTCAAATGAGTCTGTAAAATTTCAGATAAAGAAGGGGGTATATATGCTTGAAACCAAACCTTGTAAGACCACTTCTGCCACGACAAGTCTCTTCTCCCCTCATTGAGTCCATTCAATGTAATTGGGCCAAGAACACCAGCATTCCAAGTCTCAAAATGTGGACCAACATTCTGAGCTTACATCAGACAGCAGAAAGAATAATACAGTCAAATTTAAAATGCCATGGAAATTCTTAAAGAAAACTAGAGGAATGAATGCATCTGTGTGTGTGTGTGTGTGTGTGTGAGAGAGAGAGAGAGAGAGAAAGAGAGAGAGAGAGCACAGACCGGGAGACCAACAGCAACACTTAGGAGTGAGATTTTGTTAATACCAGCTCTCAGCATCACATTCTCACTAAATGTTAGTTTTGGAAATTCTAAACTTCCATAGGCAGTTCCTGATAAATTAATAAAGAAACATGTCAAGAGATACTGATTGAAGTCATAAGATAAAATGTTGAATCATTCCAGTGGCCGCAGGAAGTTAATACCCATAGAAATTGGTTAAAGAAAGCCCTGAAACTTGCAACATGCTGCCTACCTGATAGTCTACCATTGATGAAAACATGCAAGGCATGGCCAGCAGACAAAACTGTAAGAACAGGATACTTTCCGCTCTTCAGGAATTCTTCATTGGCCTCGATCTTAACACTGGGGATTATGGTATGTGAAATTTAGAAAATATTTCATGAAAGAAATGCACAACTGAAAAAATGAAACCATGCATAGTTTTAGGTCACTCACTCTGTTGAGTACCACAAATAGTCAGAAGCATCTCTTGTTGTATTTATCTGCTCCAACAACCCAACTGCCGTGAATTTAGCATCATCATAAGAGGATGTCTCTTCATCGTATGCCTGCCAAGAGAATCCTCCATGAACAGGAACACGAACCATCTTCATCTGTGCACTTTGGGCACCGACCTGTAAATAAATTTTAGTACATCTTGTCAAATTTTTGTTCCCTGGGAAACTTTAAAGGGATAAATGCTCTTGTTTCTTTAAAAATGTGAGGAAGAATATTTTACAGAATTCAAAAACCACAATACATTTAGATTCTAAACATGATTAGCATGTGAAAATGTCTCCATGTCACAATATTTCTATAGAAAAGATTCATAAAAATTATAACATGCATGATAGAACTGAAGTATGTATAAATCGCAAAACTTATCTCAATGTAACCTGCCTACAGTTGGGTAAAAATTAATCCTGACAATCACGCCTAATGAAGTTCAGCTGAGAGAGAAAGCGGGAGAGAGAGATTCAATTTATCATAAAGTCCTTTTCTCACCCTAGCAGTGTTGTATACAGTGTTCTTGCAGTCTGGAAGAATGCTGATGGACCAAGGAGGCAAATTGTAATGCAAATCCCCAAAAGCCACTTTTGCAAAAGATCTTGGATTGTAATTTGCAAGAAATGCAGCGCAAGCTCCAGACTTTGACCTGAATACATGAGCCTATAAGAAAATAAAATAAAAAAATTAGGAGTAAGCTCTAGGTACACAGTACTCTAAAGTCGAATTGATGATTCTTAGAGAACTGAAGTTAGCTTAACCTCTTGATAATTTCCAAGTGGTGTCACTGAGGGATCTCCAGATACTAAAGCTGGTTCACACAGCTTTATGGCTCTATGTAAATCTTTCAAATGGCCCCATTTAGGCTGTCTCAAAAGTCCTGCATAGAGAGAGAAAATGGCAACCTTCAAATTCATGCAGAAACTGATTCTTCGCCGACTTGACTGTCAGTTAGTTCACCCGTGGGGGAGGGGGAAGGACCCACCAGATGAAGGGGTATGGATCTATCCAAAATTTTGTAGCCATATCATAGTAATGTCTTCAACTATCCCAATCTTCCTAAAATGATAAATGATTCTATGGCCAAAGGCTTATGAAAAAAACTATATCTAGGTCATTTTTGTCAACCTTTGGCTTATTATAAAGGAAAATCCTACTTAGCCCCCTCAATGTTACTGCTTGAATATTTATTTTTATTTTTTACTTAATGATTAAGGAAGTGATTATTAGTGAAATTGTATATTTTTTTAATTTTTTCTTAATGGTTAAGGATGTTAAAAAAATATTTACAAAAAAATGATAAAAAAAAAAAAAACAAACTACACATTTGTGCTAGCGGTACGCCCAGCGGTAAGTGTTGGGCGGCCCGCTAGCAGCACCCTATTATAAATTCATGCTTTTTATCTTAACTATAAAAAAAGGCATTCATTTTGCTTACAAGAGATATTGTTTCACCTATTAAAATGCCATTCAGCTCATTACTATATTGTCAGCACAAACACAGCACAAAATATGGTAAAGTGACAGCAGCAGCCATTTCACCATGATTTGGCAGATGGCACTTTGTGTCAGTTTGAAAACTGATCAAGTAGTAAATAAAAAACAAATTGGACAGTAAAATTATATCCGCATAATATGAATGGAAACAATTACGAAACTTGTAAGTTCTAATGGTTCTATACTCAAATTACACAAATGGAATAGTTATTAATGATATCTGTGGTTCAAATTCCATTGCCCATTACCATATTCATCAAGAGGAGCGTCATAATCATAACTAGTAGTGATGAAAGGACCACCAGCAGTTCGACCAAAATTTGTTCCCCCGTGATACTGGAATAATGAAAACAAAAAAATAAAGATCAGTTCAGTGAGTTGAATTATTCAGGCAATTGGATCCACTCCGTACAAGCAATGAAGTTACCATATAATAATTAATAAATGATCCCCCCTTCTGTATAAACCTTGCAACTGAAAATGCCAAGTCTTCAGCTGGTCGATAAGGAACTGGACCTCCAAACTCAGTAAACCTGTACACATGACAGAAAATGAAAGGATAAGCATCCAGAAAATATTCTATGGTATTTTATAACCTTTGGTTCTTGGTCAGCACCAGAAGGATGAGAAATTGATCTATTCAACAGAGAAAAAATATGGTGCTCAATTCAAGATAGAAGCATGCAGAGTTACCAGCCAGTCCAGGCTTCTGTCCACATTTTGGGTTTATAAGCTTTGTTAGGAGAGAAGTAGTCGCAGTAGAAACCATTGCAAGTGTTTATCTGTTTGGATAGATAAAACAAATTAGAAATATAGGAAAAGACAAGAAATGAGAGTGGAACACAAAGCAGTTATACAACTATGGTTCCAGCTAAATATTCATGATTTGCACAAAGTGTATTATTGATGCAATACGGCTTTTAACTTTTCCAAGCAAGGAAAGGGTACAAGATTCTTCGTATGATCCGCTAGCTATGAAAGTTGAGATGTGTGCGTGTGTATGTGTGTGAATTACCAATTAGAAAACATAGTCATCAACTGGCCATTAAAAAGTTCAATTTTCAAAGGAAATAAATAATGACAACAGTAACAGAGAAAAAAAATAGCAAAGTTCAGCCATGTGCATTGAGGAATAATTATTCATTTCATCCATGAGCAACATGGGGACAGCACACTGTTAAGTAGCAACCCCACCGATGATGAGGGAACATAACATGCAAACCATCAAGAGTGAATTTAGTGAACGTGCTAAGAAAGAGGTAGAAAGAGAGCTTGGCTGCGCTTACAATAGGATCAGGGGCATCATCTTGCTTGCACATGACCCATGGGACACCGGTGCCAAGCCCCACAGCCATTTGGGCTGCCCATTTGGTGTAAGCTTGACCAGGTGCGCCAATTTCGTACTCCATAGGTCCATATTCATTTTCAATCTGTAACAAAAATTTGCAGAGAAAGATATTTCTCCTAGTTTAATACTTCATAATATGAGAAAATAAAAGTTAGAAAGTCTGACTTGGATTCAATTAGGAAAAAACGTTGCATTTCGTTGGGTCAAAGGAAAGAACATAATGTGGAGCCGGGGAGCTATGCGAACCTGGGATAGAATAATTGGACCACCTTGAGACTCATACAGCCTTTCAGCTTTCATCATATTGACAATCTTCTCTGTGAATTTATGCATTTGAACCTTCATTAAAGCAGATAAAAATCAGGTTCAGTAAAGCAAATATCACAACAACGCAAACAGAAATAAATGAGATCCATGAAGGAATTTCAGATGTAGTATTCAGAAGTTTCTCACCTTGAAAGGCCCATTGTCTGTTCTGAAATTGATACCTGGAATGTACTTCAGCCAAACGGGGAATCCCCTGAAAAAAAAAATAAAAACAATAAAAATTCTGCTTAATTTTCAGTATTTTAGAGTAAATCGTGATAATTTAGTATTACCCAAAGTTCCACTCAGCACAAACATAAGGACCGATCCTTAGATGAACATAAAGGCCGGCTTGCTTCACCAACTTTACAAACTTAACCAGATCATAGTTCCCCTCAAAGTAATACTACAACAAATAAGAACTGTAAGTGAAATAATTAAAACATACAAATGCACATAGAACTGAAAGCGCAGAAAAGAGAAGAATGCCACTACTATACAGTACTTGGCCGGGTGAAGGCTCATGCCCATTCCAGAAAACGTAAGTCTGTATCACATCCAACCCCCCTTCCTTTGCCTTCTGAATAAGATCTGGCCACATCTGTAAGAACCCAAAAAGGAATCAAACTTAAAAATACAAGCTAAACCCGGAAAAGCCTTTTAAAGAAAATACAACGAAAAATCTAAAAAAAAAAAAAAAGATGCAAATTTTAGAGGTACCCAGTTGAAGAAAACCAAAACAAAAAGAAAAGAAAAGGAGAGAAAAACATGAAAATCAAAGAAACCCGGTAAGTGTGAAGTAGTACCTCGGGGGAGCTTCTTGGGTAGTGGATGGATCCGGAAATGAGAATCCTTCTTTGCCCATTAATGGTGATAGCCTTAGAGTCATAGGACACAGAGGCTTTACCAGAACCAACCCATAAACCAAACAAAAACACCATTATAACATCCCACATTACAAGCTTCGAGGACATGGTGACTACGAAAAAGCAATGACTCTTCTTGTTATTCTTTGTTTCTCTCCGCACCTTATTCTAAGCTTTTTTTCAATAAAGATGGAGAGAGAAAGATAAGGGCACAAAACCAGCTGGTTTACCGTTTATGACTTCCTCAGCTCCTGTCTTCGGATTTATTTTCCTTTCCTACGAGAAAACAGAGAATTTTCACACTGATACTGCTACTGACCTTCACACTAATGAAGGTGCGATCTGTTTACAACTTGGCAAAAATGAAGTGCTTTCTGGCCGCTTTTAAACATTCAAGAGTGGGCAGCCTGAAAGTGAAAGTGGGACCCACTTTCGAAGGTGCTTTGGAAGGAGTTTTTCGGCCTTTCCTACTTTTTTTTTTTTTTTTTCCTTTTTTTTTTCGTTTTTTATATTTTTGGACTTACTCCAATGACGCGGAACCATGTCCAATGTACTTAATTTTTTCTTTTTTTCTCGTAATTATTTTTTTTAAATATTATTTCTTTAATATGAGCAAAAGCTACTCAAGTTCAAAGTTCTGTTTGGCTGTTTGTAAAAAGTAAACAAAATAAACAGAGGTATTCTCGAGAAATCAAAACACAAAGATTCCCTCGACCTAATCCCAAAATACTGGCTTCCAACTTCACCGGCCGGAATATAAAAATTGAGGTGCCGCCATTCAGGCGCTTAATTATTATAAAGAAACATCAATTCTCGGTAACGACGTTTCAATGCGGTTGTTTCGAAGCTACGCTACGCTTTGAAAAAGGAATCCAATATTACCCATTTCTCACGGACTCATTTTAACTACTTTGGACATCGCTTCAAGTTGTACGGACTCATTGTCTCTTCCTTCTTAACGTGGGTTCCATATTTAAGTTCTGCTATATATATATATATATATATATATAGTAACTTTGGTGTATTCTACACTCTACTGATATGATTGGTTAAAAATAATTATTTTATATTAAAAAAAATGATACAACTAATCACATTAATAGAATACGTAAGGACGAAATAAAAGTGATTGCATATAGAGTTTTTGTTCGAATTTATTCACTTTTTTTAAAAAAATTATACAGAACTTACGCATTCTATGACTGTAAATATCATTTCTTATATTTTAAATAAATGTGCAACAAGGAATATTAAGTAAAGGCTCTAGTCAAGATCTTTTTGATCATTTGACAACACATTTATTTCTTATTAAGAAAATTAAGGATGAATACTCCCTCCTCCTGTATAAAAAAATATATATATAAAGACTCTAAATAGATAAGTCTCGAACAAATCATTTATAAAAAAGTGAGTTTACTAAAAAAAATAATTTTTTTTTTATATTTTTCCAATGTGAAATCTATTTTTTTTCAAAGATTTAGACGAAATTTATTTATTTAAGATTTATACAAATTATTTTTCAAGTGAATTAAGTGTGCTTTTTTTAATTTTTTTAATTATTAATTTGTACACAATAATTAGTCACTAAGGGAGTGTTGGCATCAGATAAGGTGCTTCGTTCATCAATAATGGTCCGTAGCCTATAAGTAATTGATTACGACGAATATCCAACTTTCCAGCCACGAGGGTTTTCCTTGTGAGGACCACTTTATAATTTAATGCTCGATACAAATTCAATTTTTAACATATTTATATCAGTTATAAAAAATAAAAATAAAAATAAAAAAATAAAAAAAAAACATATTTATATCATATTTATTTTATTGCATATTTCAACATCCTATCAATTTTAACACATATTACACGTTGTTGTGTATTTTTTGTTATGATCCGAGTGTGAGTGATGATGTGGATAATCCAATAATTGTATTTTATTTTTTTAATAAAAATAATATATCGAATAACTATTATGAAATAAATTACAAGATTTGAGCAATCTTCTTGATCACGGGATATTGTTAATAAATTATAAAAATCCAATTAAGTATTTATTGTAATTATTTCCAATATAGAATATTGACTTAATCATTGACCTATTTGTGATTTGCAAGGCATACATACAATAGTAAATACTGTTAATTAAGCAAACAATAATGCCTGCAATAATCAAAGTAATTTGCAAGGGATTGCTTTCCCATTATGATTTAGAGATATTATATATATATATATATATATATATATATTTTGTAACCTTTATCAATCCCAAAACCCTGCTATCCTGCAAGTTGCAATCCAGATCTTAAAAATATGATCATTGATTGTGTATTAATTTTCTTGAGAAATATAAGCACGTACGTACGTCGTGTTTTATCCACGTGTATTAATAGGGAAATTATTCGAGTGATCTCTTGTTATTTTGCTATGGCATGAAAACAATATGATTTACATATATATTATACAAAAAAATAATAATGTTATACGTATAATCCTTTTTCAGAATTTGTATACTTATAAATTGAAACTATTTATATAAAATGACATTATTTTTATAAATTATTTTATAAAAAATATCCTATAAAACATCATTTCTTTTTATTTGTCATCCGTACCGAGATTTTAAATTTTGTGCGGTATTGGTCGGTACGGCCAGTATTTATCTCATTGGAGTAATGATCAGTATAAAAAATACATGTGTTTTACACCGGATCAAATACCGATTGTACCAGTGCATTTCAATTTCGGTGTACTGGCCCAAATTATTATTTTTTTAATTAATGTTAAAGCTTTGACTTTTTCATAATTTTCAGTCTAATTTTCATATTTGAATACTATTTTATTAACTTTTTTTAATCTCTTTTTCTCGATGGTTGAAAATAAAATCCTTACTTTTCTTTTCGTGATGAAAATGAGTAATTATTTTTTTAAATAGTTTAATTAATAATTTAAAAGTATTATTGAGTTTTATAAATATGTGCTTTAATTTTTTTAAGACTTATATTGATGTTATTTTAAAATATAATTTATATATATATAATTAATTTATTATATATATACTATCTCAAAACATTACTAGTATCAAAATATTTCATTCCATTGTCTTAACTGAAACAGCTAAAAGAATATTCAAAACATTGATTAGTACTCCAAGCAAGAACACGAACGTACGGATTTTTTTTTTTTTTTTTTATAAATATCATTTCTCTTCAGTACTAGTACATTATAATCTTATAGATCAATCAAATAATATTCAAAGTGACTTTAAGATCGACCGAACGAGGGTACGTATTAAATAATTTGTATTTGGTTATGTTGAACTATCAAGATCAGAAGCATTTATTGCTTTCTACCTGATCTTGAGTTACCTTGTGATCAAGTCCTCTAAAGAAGTAACTTCATGATCTTAAACCGTAATAAGTAATTGGTAACCGATGAAAATCAAATCCAGCAACGAAAGAGACAATAAATTATTAATGGTTTGAGCTTATTAATTTATCCCATTAAATGTTTTCTTTTAAACATATTTCGTTACACCTAAACCATTAGAAACAACAAAACAGTCATTGAAATTCATCAGCCCCTGATGAGAGTAGTCGGCTGTACTCATCATGTGATGATCAAGTCAATAAATATACTTAGGGATAAAATATCAAATTAATAGAGAGAGCTCGAGAGAGGAGGCATGCATTTCACAAGATTGTCACGAATTATTACCTTTTGATGGTTAATTGCCACATGACAAGTTATATTAATCGTCTGGTTAAGAGTTAGCTAATTTTTAACCGGTAAACTTATACAGTTTTATGCTATGCAGTGAGAATGATCAGGTTTATGAGTATGGCTGATTATTAACCAATTATCTTTCGACCTTGATTTGATTCTCGATTCTTTTGATCGATTTTTCCAATTAATCGAGGGTTTGGCAGCCAAGAGTATCTCAACTACTCTCAAACACTCTTATTATTATTTTTTACTTTATTATTTTTTATTTGTTTTTTTACTATTATTTAATATTCTATTATTATTTTTCTTTTACTTTTTTACTATTATTCACAAACATTCTCAACTTTGTATTCTCACTACCCAAACCGATATAATTGGGACTTCATCACTTGTCAATCTAATATCAGAACCCTGCATTAGGCAAATATTCAAATTTGTTAGATCAACTAACATATAACTAAATGAATTAATTTCCTGCCGAACTTGGACTAAAACCTACGCTAGCTCGCTAGCTTTGACCTTTGAAGTAAAGTAGGTAACCACGAAAGAAAAATCTCAAGCTTATAAATGTGTTGGGAACTACTCACACTACTACTTGACGTTTCTCTACTTAAAACTCAAGACCAAGTGTCAAATAACGATCACGCAGGAGTCAACCGAGTTACATGGCTCATCATAAAAACGGCACTTGAAAGTAACTACCAATATTTAAGAATGCCACTTTTCGATTAGTTTGATTCTTCTTTCTTTCCTAGAAATATTATAGAAAAAGAATACACAAGGCCTATATATGAAAAATAAAAATGTAGCATAATTTGGTTATTGAGATATTATCACAATACCTCATTACTATTTATTATTATTTTTAACTTATTTTTTACTGCTATTTAATATTATATTATTATTTTAATTTTTTACTATTATTCACAGAATATCGATCTGAGAATATCTTATTATCTAAACGCAACCTAAATCACATAAAGTGACTTTAATTTTCAGGCAACTAAATTTAGCGGATTCTTTAATTTCTTTAATTTCTTGTGGGTTTGCTCCTACTTCAATTTTAAATGCAAGAAAGAATCAAAAGCAAATACCCTCGAGGGTGGCAATGTGAAACACGTTAGCTAGAGATCATCATGCATCTAATATTTGATGAGACATGCCCAATTTAGCCAACCGTTCAAATGATCCTGACCGTTAGATATATTCCTGATCTATATCCAATATGATCTCTCAAACACTGATGATCATGATCTACAAGATAAATAAATATCCATGCATGTTCCAGCTTGCAGTCATCTTTAATTCATTTAGCCGTAAGGAAAGTAGATCAGGAACCTTTTGCTTTCAGAAACGAAAACTGAATATTTGCTTGGTGGGAGGATAAAGAGATAAAGAAAAAATAATTAAATACAAGATGATTATTTGAATGTTTTATAAATCAATTTTACGTATTTCTTGCGCACTTCACTAATGTGATTGGTTAAAATAATTATTTTATGTTATAAAAAATGACAAGACGAATCATATTAATAGAATGCACAAAAAATACGCAAAACTCCTATACATAAAATTTTTAATATATTCATATTAATTAGATGGAGCACCATCAAAAGCAAATTAATTAGGAAATAAAATAGCAGCTAGCTTGCTTGCACGCACTCGGCGGCCACCTCCCCTCCACTATATATTTAGCATGCAATGCCATGCATGATCACTAGCTAGCCAACACCCCAACCTCCCTACATTTTGATCAATTTTCTCTGTAACCCAAATCATGATTTCAATTTATAAACAGTACTGCATACACATAATATTTGAAGACTCTTCTAATCAAATGGGCAATAATGTCCTCCAAAATTGTATTTTATGCTGCATACAACAAAGGGTATCCTCTCACTTATATCCACAATTGGATGGACCTCTAGATCATGTCCTGTTTGTTTCCATAGAAAACGCGCGTCCATGCATCAACCATCGAGTGTGTGTGTGTGTATATATATATATATATATATATGGTATTGTATATTGTGCATGATTACTGATCGGAATCTGATTTTGATTTTCTAGCTACTTGTCGATCGATGCAAAGTATATAGGAATCATGCGTCAAACATGCTAGCTAGCTAGCTGTTGAGGAGAGAATCAGAGCATCATTATGGACAGGTAATAGGAAACCGAATTAATTCAGAAGGGAAACAAAAAAGTAATGGGAAACTAAAGAAGAACGCGGTTTGATAGATATTGGGGAATAAAATATGCAGATTTTAGTTGGGAACTTGTCTACGTGCAATTATTGATATCCGAACGATGCGGAATTTTCCACAACCGGATCATGAATATGCAGAGATTTTATATATTTTTCTACAAATTATTTTGAAATTAATTAGGTTATTAATTAATTAAGTTACACGTACCTAACAAAAGAATGGATCATATTTTCTATAATTTTCTTGTCCGAATCAATCCATGTTTATATAGTTGGGAGCTATCCAATTTGGATCTTCAACTCATTTTATCTAATCATTACTAATTTTTTAAATTCTAATACAAAATATAATAAATAATTCAATTTTTTTAAATTTTAAAATAATAATATTAAAAATAATATTATAATAATATTTTATTCAATTTTTAATTTATTTTAACTCAGCTCAATTCAATTTAACATCTAAACACTAAAGATTAAAAAAAGAAACAATTTGTATTTCGAAGCAATGAGATCAAAAGCTAATAAAGTCATTAAAGTGGAAAAGTGTACGTACAGATATCTTCCAACTGAGAGTGCTATAATTAATTGTGACATCCATCATGCCATTGCCTCAAGTCCCCAACCGTGTCATTACCAACCGTTTGCTGTCCGCACCACAATCATTGATAAAGCTTAGGATCGATCGATTCATTGATTAAGATTGTGTTTGATCTTTACTTTTAATGTTAAGAATGGTAGGAAAAAAAATTACAAGGCCGATATACACAAAAATTTTGAGAAATGATATTACATTCTGCACAAATAACACGTAATTGTTTTGAAAAAAATGAGTAAACGGGACTCACACGAAAAAAAAAAAAAAATTTAATAAATAGATTTCACTCTTTTTTAAAATGATTGCACAACACTTACAAACTCTACGATTGTATATATTATTATTCAAAAATTTTATCTACCAAAGATGATCATGATGATCAATACCCAACACAGATAGACAACGTCTTCAATGAACAAGATATTTTAGCAATAACTCTTAAACGTAGCAAGAGGCAAAGTCTTGTAAGTTTAGTGGCATGTGCATTAAAATGGACTATTGCAGGTCAAATGTCGTGAACGTGCGTAGCAGTTGCGCTGCAAGAATCATTAATTAAGAATAGATAATGATATTTTTATAATTATTTTATTACTTACTCCAAATCAATTAATGTAATTGTGCCATTTCATTAAAATATATTTTTGATTTTACATAATTATCTTTTATTGTAAGTAGAGTTATAAAATAATTATAGATTAATTGTTGATTTATCATTTTTCGTTAAGAATATTGGTGAAGATTGCAATGGGCATGAGCAATACGTGCATGACAATCAACATTGGTATTAGGTAAGTACCCCCATAATGTATGTAATTCACGAGTAACATGCATTACAAGAATATAAGGACACGAATGGTTCGTGTAGGGTTGTACACCGATGGATTTGGTATCGGTTTCGGTGCCAAACCGAAACCCCTCCAACATCTGTCATGAGAGCTCAGAACCGATCGATTGGAGGAGAGAAAACTAATTATATTGGTCTCGACGTGCGTTGGTGCGGTCTTCAATTTACCTTTGGCGTCTTCTATGAGGAGAGGAGCGACATTGCCAGAAGAAGACCTGAGAAAAAAGATAAAATTCTAAATTTTGAAGAAGACTTGAGGAAGAAGATAACGAGAAGAAGAAGAGTGTATTTAATTAATTCACTTTGAAACAACACTGTTTCAAACATAACCATTTTATTTAATATATATATATATATAAATAAAAGAGGGTCAGCCGATTCTGTAATTTTTAAAGGGTTCAAATCGGCACTAAACCGATCTGACATCGATTTCTAGCATTTTGTGCCGCTGCCGACCGATTCTGTGCTCCGACAGCGGGGCTAATCTGTTTCTAGCTAGTTTGGACGGTTTTTGTACGGCCGTAGTTTGAGGTGCTGTTTTTTTCTGTTAATTTCAAATAAATTAAAGGGGGCGGCTACTATGCCGCCCCATTTTGACCGCTGGGCATACCGCCCAGCGTAATTTTTTTTTTCTTTTTTTTTTCACATTTTTTTAACATATTTAAATATATTTAAAAAATAAAAAAAATACACCAATACACTTAAAATCACTTCCTTAACCATTAAGTAAAAAAAAATAAAATAAAAAAATAAATTTTGACTAAGAATCAAATAGAAGTGTCAAATTAGGAAAGTAAAATAAACTTTCTCTAAATTAAAAATTATACGGTAAATAAGAGAATTCAACTGCAGTGCTTTGACTTTTGAGGTGGCGTGTGCAATATGTCATATTGCACCCACCACTCATCAGTCCCAAATTAAATCCAAATTATTTTTGCTTCGGAATTCAATACACACATATTAAATAAAGATTTTACAATATTTCCTATGATGTTGGCAGGCTGCAAGAATAATTTATGACTTAATTAAATTTTACTATTTATCATCTTCATACATCATATATTATATTTATATTTATTTATATTATTTTTTAGTTTTATTTTTTTAAATAATTAAATTTTTCTACTTATCATTCATACATCACATATTTAATAAGAGAAAAAAAATTATATATAGTGTATTGTGTAAGGATGATGAATATAATTTTCTAAATTTACGGTCGTGATCACCCACTGTATAAAAAGTAAACATTTAGACCAAAAAATGATGAATAATTCAATTTAAATATATTTACACTACACACAAATCACGTAACATAATTTGATTTGTAAAATTCTAAATCAATCTATGTCAATGTAAAGGCATTTGAATGATATTTCTAAAAAATTATAAGTAATCGTGACTATTGTTTATACCAACACAACATTTATCAAGTTACTCTAGTTTGGATGACGCGTTGTTGATTACAAATCGGTGGTGGTTGCATGTCATTTATGCGAAAAAAAAGAAAAAAAAAAAAAAAGAAAGATGACCCACAAGGAGTGGCCTTTTTGGTTTTTTAGTCCAAACATTACTTTGCGAGTAAGAAATGATAAATGCTTGATCATACTCCATATACGAAGTTATGATCTTTAGTGAGCAAAGTCTTCTGTCTCATTAGCTAAAGGTCTCACTTTCAGATTGAAGTGGTCCTTTTTCTGCATACATGGCAAGAAAAACTATATATAAATATATATATAAATATATTTATATAAATATATATATAATCCCAATAGAAAATGCCTAAATGGAGATTCTTAAAGCTGAAACCTACTTTTTAATGCCTTATTTTGATGAAAAATAAAAAAATATAAAAGTTTCTTTATTTTATTTAAAAAAAAAATTTTTTAAAAAATCTGTCATTAATTTATTGTCCATTGGCCGGTAGTAGTCTTCATCCATCCATAAAACAAAAAGTTTAAACATTAATACGTTTCACAAAACAGGAATCGTCCTATATATGAAATTAAGGTTACTGATCGATTCAAATGTCTTGCTAAGTTTTGAGTCCCAAAAGCAAACCATTTAAGATAATTGAAAAATTATACTCAGCAGTTCAATACCATATACTTACTAAAAAGAAAAAAAATAAAAATCCACATGAATAAGTAAGTAGTGCAGAACTACTGAATAGAGAACCCAAAATAATTGTAACCCATGAATATCAAACAATTGTTTGTATATTCACGTTTGTAAAATCAATAAAATCATGAAATCATAAATTATACTTAGCAGTCCTATACAATATATTTGCTGAAAAAAAAAAAAAAAAAAACCTACATAAATAAGTTAAATAAAATAACTCAAAATAATTGTAAACGATGAATATCAAACAATTGTTTGCAGATTCATGTTTATAAAATCATGAAATCATGCCTCAAATGGGTTAGCTTAGGAGTGCCACTCGAACAACAATTTTTTAGCAATAAATTTTGTTTAATAATGATGAATGATGATGATGGAGAACAAGCCAGCCGCCCCCAGAATCATTTGAACTGCGAGCCTCTGATCTTAAATGCGGATACAATTTCTCTTGGACGTGACAGGATCAAGCTGTTTTCCAACTAGCTAGCATTAGTTGTCGTTATTGTTGTGTAATTGACAAACAAAGCTGCAATCATGTCCAAAATTTTGCAAGCCCACTTGATTCGAAACAAATTTTCCTTTTTTTTTTTTTTTTTTTTTCTTCTCTCCTTTTCCGCATTTACGCAAGCACGCTTCAGCATGATCCACAATCATAATAAACCTCAATGTAGGTAATACGTACCTACAACCCGGGAAGAGGAAAATGACAATGATATCATGAAATTAACGCTTTAAAGAATTGATCTGTAGAATTCCAAGTAGGAATTCACTGATTGATGGGATCCTAAACTGGCCGGTGCAAAGGTCAATGCCGATTGCCAAGCACTCGAGACTCTCTTCCATTATTTCTGACAGTTTGTTGGCATATTCAGTGCATTCCGATGGCCCTAAAATGTTGAAAAAACAAGAAAGAAAGACAACAGAAATGGATGCTTTATGGGAAGGTCGAGCGACTTAGCTGGATTGTATGAGAAGAAATGATATAATTTTAGATAAATAAAATAAAATATTATATTAAGATTTAAAAAAATTATCTTAATCATTTCTCCTTCCTTCTATTGCTTGGCTAGGTTCGCTTTGCAAAGAAGGAAAGGCATCAGTGCAGGTAGTTCATGAATAATTTTATCCTCAAAATTATTTTCCTTCTTTTCTTTTCCTGATCTTCTTTAAAGGGAGGGGGTTTATTATATGGTACTGATCATCTGGGTTGGTAAGATGGTGTCCAAGTCATTTCGATGAAGTTTTTCCCATTGGATTATGAGCTTGAAGTTTCTAAATGTGTGGACTAGCTTACTGATGCCCTTCCGACCCTACTCATCAACTATATATATAGCAATCCGAGTTATTTTGAACAGAGAACATAAAGTCAGCTTATGTATCTTTCATCCCAACCATAATGGCTTCTTGATCAAGTCCTAAATTGTTGTCTATACAGCACTCTAGCATTCCCACCGGCCAGAGCTGATCGGTGCTGGCGTGTCAATTAGCATAATTGCATGTCATGTGTACTAGTGCACGTGGCCCATCACTTGTTTTGGATGGATAAGACCTTGTGAGTACCCAAAGGATAACGCCTTCATTTTCTTTTTATTAGAAATATCACATCGTATTAACGGATCGTATTCGTGTCGTATTAATATATACATATTATATTATATAGTTCAACTCTAACTTAACCTGTTAAGCTAAATCTCAAACTCTAACTCGACTTATTAACATAATGGATCGTGTCGTATCAATCTGTTTTGACTCGTTTATGTAAATAAATTGAACATATTCGAAATTAATCCGTTTGATCTAGTTAAGTTTAGTATAATTTTATATAAATATTAAAATCACAATATTTATACAAAATATAAAACTAACTATAAGTCTAAAATTACAATCTAAATAATAAAAATATCAAAATTAAATCTCAACAATTTTATTTTTAGGTATAAGAGTATAATTATAATTTTAACTTTCTTAACAGGTCATAACGGGTCAAAACGGGTCAAAACGGATTGACTTGTTATCAATCCATTAAACAATCATGTATCAACGGATTAATCCGTTTTGACCCGAACACGTTAAGACTAAATTCTAATCCACTTTTATCATATTGTGTGTATATTAAATTAACGAATCGCGTTACATATTGTCACCCTTATTTTTTATACAGTACGCAGTTTTTTTTTTTTTTTTCTCCGTTGAAATAAATGTACGTAGTTGCTTTATTTTACCATGAGTACTCGTACTTCTCATGGCTGATCATTAGCACGGTTTCTTTCTTGGCCTTGTTAGGAAATACGGGTCTGAACCATTTCATTTCACGTACTAAGTTGTCTGTAATGAAGTTTTCGTTCAGTCTTTCATGCCCTTCGCTTGTGGACGAGATTTCTCAGATTTACTAGGATGCATAATTGATTAAAAAAAATAGGTATTTTGTTAAGTAGTAGTTTGAATAGTGATTATTATTTATTATTATTTAATATTTTATCATTATTTTTTTTTACTACTATTCGTATAATAACTACTAAGAGCACTCTCAATGAATTCGTTATCCTATCATTTAAAATACATCACTAAAATCTATTTTTTCTATTTTACATATTAACTTTTACAATATATCATATATCAGCTTATCTATTTTTTCTTCATATCATTTTAATATTATACTTTTTAATCTTTTTTATTCATTTCAAATATTTTTTCTAACTATCAATGATATTTTCATATATTTTAATATTTACAATATCTATTCATATACAATATCACATAATTATGTCATATTTTAAATTAATCTAAAATTATAAACTAAACCAAAATATAAATTAGTATTATTGTTTTTACGCAATGAAATAGCTAGTATCAGAAAACCCAAAGCCACCAACGACCAAAATCATTTCATGATTGGTCTATTGGTCATTGACATTTAACAAGCATCTCTTGTGCACAAGGATCTAAATGTGAATAAATAAAGTTAAGAAATAGGAAACTCAGCATAAAGGGAAGAGAAATTAATTAAAAATATTTACAATGATGAACGGTATCCTCTATATCTAAAAACTCTTTGTAGTAAAATGTAAAAAAATCTTTAAAATAGAATATTCAGAATATTTTTGAGAACATTTCTTTTATATTTTAAAAAAATATATATTATAAAGCATCGAGTGCCAAAAAAGCAACTAAAACTTCGGACCAAAGGAAAAAACATCGGTGGTACTAGATTACAAAAACTAGGCATGACCATTGACAACCTGGGTTTCTCACTTCACGACAGTCGAGCTTCACATGCTGATAAAGCTATTCACTTTTGTTCACGTTGCTAGCTCGCTCAGACCTTTTGACTCGAAAGCAATCCCAATTTTGTAACATGTTTGCTGATGTGAGCAACTTTGGTACTTTCCTTTCGTGCAGGATCACCGTACGTACTCCGATCACATTATAGTATGCTCAAGCCACTTGTGCATGCAGGGGGTGAGACATTGATCATATATAAATGGTTGGTTTTTCTTTTTTCAATGTTTTGGCCGTAAGTAAGTACCTCATTCTCACAGCAATTTTCGAGCCGGGTATATATATATATATATATATATATACATATATATATGGTCCCCAATGGCCCTCGTACGTGCATGGACCATGGTCCGATCCTTGTGCTTTTGGAGTAGTGATCGATTATGCAGCAATGCTTTCTATTTGGCTTATAAATTTCACCTGAAATATTATTGGCGGGGCCTTTTTCCAGTCTCTTGAATTACCACCTTGAGTTTGAAGAATTTTGGTTTCTTTTCTTTTTTTAGTCTCTGAGATTTTAAATTTAAAAAGGGGGATGGGGAGCTTTGGAGTTTACTGATCCAAGAGGTATTGTTTTATAATTTGGGGTGAACTTTGCTTAATTTTAGTAATTATAATAAGATGATGATGACATATCTAACTAGCATTTATATATGAAAAATATTAAATGTATTTAAGAAAAATTTACAAAAATTTCACTTCTCCACATATCAATTATTGATATACTGAAAATCATAAAATTTTAAATTTTCATAAAAAACTAATAAAATGAATCTTATAAATAAAATTGTAAATATATATAGCACTATTTTTTATATATTAACCAAAAAGACATTTTTAGCAATAAAAAATAAGATAAATCACAAAAAATAAGAATAAAAATAATGACTATGGCACATCAGCAATACAAATGGGACACATGGGCATAGCCAGTGGACCATGGGACAACATAGGCAATATTAGAAGAATAAAATTACTATGCCTCTTCACTTTAACCGCTCTATTTAACTGCCGGTCAATTTTTTTTTATTTTGTGATTAAGAAAGTAATTTTAAATATATTAGTGTATTTTTTTATTTTTTAAAAATATTTAAATGTATTAAAAAATGTGAAAAAAAACCACTGAGCAGTACGCCTAGTGGTAAGAGTGGGGTAGCATAGTAGCCCAGCTCATATTAGAAAATGCATTAAGACTGTTTGGATAATAAAAATGTTTTATCTTATTTTATTTTATTTTATTATTATAATTTTTTTCAAATTTTCATACAAAATATAATAAACAATTCAACTTTTTTATATTTTAAAATAATAATAATAATATTTTATTTAACTTCTAATTTTTATTTCAAATCACTATATAAACGATACCCCAAACAAAATAATGTTTACAACTTTTAAGAACGATATAGTACTGTCGGGGACTCAAAAAAATTATGATGGATCAGTTTGCCACATACAAAATTTTTTTTCCTTAGTTACTATTTACAATCCACACATTATATTCTATGGAAAAGTTATAGTGTTGATGTGAGAGTGAATAGTAACTTATACTGTTCTGTGTTTTTTTTTTTAATCAGCCACATATATTGTTCGATCGGCCATTGCAGTCATCGTTTTGGTCCTTTGGTTGGGGCCCTCCCCAATCCATTACATTAACAGTGGCATGGCTACTCGGCTAGAATGCCTGCAGGCCGGGCCTCTTGCTTCCACGAAATAAACAAAAGAAGAAGGAAAGAAAGGAAAAAACAGAACTTTCTAGTCTGGAAAATGAAATTTGCGTGGGTCAGACTACTTATAAGCATGCAATCTGATAATATTCCATATTCATGTGATGAGCTTTTAACGAGACAGAACCATTTGATATTATTGGTGCAAGTAAAGTGGCCAAAGCGGAGCAATTTCATTTCTACATGAGTACTACACAATCTCCTAAATGGCCCTGAACTTTTTTTGCATAATAAGGACTCCTCTCTCTCTCTCTCTCTCTCTAGATCTCTCTTTTTTTTTTTCAAACTCAGAAGTGTTAGATATGTTGTACTCATGCGTCATGCATGCATTCTCCTCTACTCCAAGATTTCTTTAAAGGTGTGTGAACGGTAGACTTTAAAGTTACGTTTAGATATTGAACTGAGTTGAGTTGAGTTGAGTTGAAATGATAAAATATTATTAGAATATTATTTTTTAATATTATTATTATTTTAAAATTTAAAAAAATTAAATTGTTTATTATATTTTATGTTGGAATTTGAAAAAGTTATAGTAATAAGTTGTGAGGAATTTAGTTATAAATCATAAAAAGCAAGTAATATTAGTATAAGTGCGGGACTATTGAAAAAGCATCTTCTATATATATATATATATGAATAATATTGGTGATTATTATTCTTTGGTTTTTCATTAATTAATGATAGATGATTAGCTAATTTGCAAATATAAAATATAATTTGGAATCCTCATGATCTTTGGGCAACTTGTGCGTGACAAAAGAGGGTCTCCATTAATTCAGAAAATGATATCTCACCCATCACCCTGCATGCAATATGATATCTCACCCATCACCCTGGTTTGGATTCTGACATGAGATGAAATATGTGATTTTAGATAAAAGTTAAAAGTTAAAAAAATGTTGTTAGAATATTATTTTTTAATATTGTTATTGTCTTGAAATTTAAAAAAAGTTGAATTGAGATTTGAAAAAGTTGAGTTCTTTATCATATTTTGTGTGAAAATTTAAAAAAATCGTAATGATGAAATAAGATGAAACACATTCTGGAATCCAAACCGAGCCTTAGACCACAGTAGTGACAATATCTTTAGAATTATCTATTTTAGGGTCATTTACCCATCACCCATCTTTTTTTTTTTATTATTGAACAAAAACAAGTACAACATAAAAGAGAACAATCCCGGGGAAAAAATTATGCATGCGTTTCGTTGTCAAACTATATAGTTTTATTGCTCGAAACTTTAATAATTTTTGCAAAAAAAATATAAATTTAATTAGTCATTCCAAAATAATTAATAATGTTCAAACAAACATGACGCAAATAATAATAATAATAATAAAAAAAAAGGGTACTCCATTTAATGGGAGGACGGGTATGACACCTATGCTTATCTGCAATGGTTCTCTATCGCACTAAATTAAACAAGACAATGCTTTTGCTTTCATGCAACGTGCATGCGTACGTACGTGTTGGCATTGCAGTTATCCCTTTGAGAACCAGAGAGACGTTCCACTGATGGTGCCCAATGATACAGGATAAAAGGATAGATCACCCTATCAATATCCCAGAATGCAAGAGAGATTCTGACCTTTCACTACTACTTTCATTTCATTTTTTAATCTTGTTTTATATATATATACATATAGCACTGTATATGCCGATAAATTAGCAATGAATTGGAGTTTTCTTTTTAATTTGCTAAGTGATCCTATCGCCACATATTCAATTACGGCCCTATAATTAGGAAGAGCCATATCCATATATATAGTTCTAGCTCTCTCTCGTCCGTACACCATCCATCCACTTAATATTATATGAGTAATTCTAGCTATGAGTAATGTGAGAGAGAAGTCGTTGTAGCAGTGTACACTTTACACTCACTGCATGACTGCTTCTGGTTGATTGTTTTCAACACTCACTTGGGAAGATATGTAGTCTAGATGATGCCACATCATGTGTACAAAATGGATGCTCCTAATAGTGGTTTCTATCTATATTTATTCTTCTAGCTATATATAGTCGTAGAGTGGGTAAGCGGCACTGCACAATCATTTCAAAAAAGAATGAAGTCCACTATTACAAATATAGTTTTTTTTTTTTTATGTGGGTCGCGTATTTACTCAATTTTTACTACAAGAAAACTACTTATTTGTGGCTAGTTATTTCATGCTAAAATGAGTATATTTTTGTCGCAAATAATCTGTCAGAAATGCTCGTTTTTCTTATAGTGTTTTTCAAAGAGATCGCGCGGCGCTTTCACACTCTACGACTGTAAATATCATTTCTCGTATTAATTTGTTTCCAGACTTTCATGTAGATGATCAATGTTTGTTGGGTTTTAGGCCTCGTTTGGTTACACAACACAAACCATCTTATCTCATCTAATTATTACAACTTTCACAAACTTTCACACAAAATATAACAAATAATTCAACTTTTTTAAATGCCAAAACAAAACTAAAAGTTATATTCTAATAATATTTTATTCATCTTTCATCATTTCTCATCCTATCTTTTCTGTGTACGTAACCAAACGAGGCCTTAGTTTCGAGCCATTTGTACCCATATCGGGGGCAAATTGGCCCCCTGATTCTGTCCGTCTCCCATCACCCACTCACAGGAAACACCAAAAAATCCAAAAACAACAAAAAATCCAAAAAATATCAACCGCATCTACAACAAATCCACATAACTTTACACATAACTTTACATAATGATATGATAGAGAAATATCTCAAGGGGGAGAGAGAGAGAGAGAGAGAGAGAGAGAGAGAGAGAGAGAGAGAGAGAGAGAGAGAGAGAGAGAGAGAGAGAGAGATCAAAATAAATACCTCAATGATGAAGAGATTCGAAAAAGACTGAAAGGGGCAAAGAGCAATGAGAGCCCTCAGTAGGGGGAGGAAAGAGATAGAGAAAGAGAAAAGAAAAACTCGACAAGTGGAGGGGGGAATTGGGAAGGTTAGGTTTAACCTAACCCTAAATGACGTTTACGACGTTTATTTGAAACAAATAAATAAAACATAAGCTAAAACGATATCATTTTATTAATGACTTTTATATATAATTATAATTATTTCGGGTTGGGTTAGGTTGGGTTGTGAGGTGGGTTAGAGTGCGGGCGAACCAAGACCCAGCCTGCCCCTGCCCCTGCCCCACTACCTTTTATAGAAGCGAGCAAGGCACACAGCCTCGCATCGGACAGGGTAGCCCACGCCAACTAGGCAGGGTGGGGTGGTGGAGGGCAGGTGGACAGGGTGCGGTGCCTTGCCACCCACCTCTATATGCAATTGCCTTATTTGCCATGCCAATATTAAACAACCTTGTAAACAATGATAATACGATGACAAAGGACCAAGGTTTTTGAAATTTCTTCTAATCCAGTTAAAATATTGACATGTATTTCTTGATTACGTGAAAAAAAAAACATTTTTTTTAATGAAATGACACATGCAATATTTTATAGTTAAGACTTTGAAAAAATTGTGATTGACACGAGACATTGATCATATTTATAGATAGATTGGCACAATTTTATGGGCTACTCCTACACTAGTGGGCCGCTTGAGGAGGTCCCGAACGGAGTGTTGCAAAGGGTGGAGCCGACATGGGATGTTCTGATTCTTATGGGCCCGACCTGATCTTACGTGGGCCTGACTATTTCATCGGGCTTCTTTTTCTCTTTTCTGGGGGTTTACTATAATAATGCCATGTAGTGGGGCCCTCCGGGTGTGTGCTGGGGTTTCTACAAGTCTACTGGAGTGAGTGGGCTTCCAAACCCAACGGCCCAGCTTTCCCACGCATATGACCTTGAAGGAGGGTCCAAAAGCCCCAAATGTTCACCTGTCAATGCTGTCATCTTTTTACTGGAGATTTTCCCCACCCGATACACTTTCACGTAGCGTTAGCATACCGCGCAAGACTTCCTTGATCCTTCCTCTCCCTTGTTGCTCTTCATCGAGCACCAGCTGGTTCTTCTTCTACTTGTTCCTAAAGCCTTCTAAAACCCTTCATAAATTCCCAATCTATTTTCTGTCAAAGTCCATTGCGATAACCTTGTAGCAACACTCGCATTATGAGCTGCTATGACAGTCGCTCCGGCGACCCCACTTCGTACCGCGACCGCAAAAGGTAACTCTCATCCCCCAATCTCTCTCGCTCTTAGATGTACACAATGCGTATATGTTTGTGTGTTTCCCCGACAAATTTATATGTGGGTTTCGTTCAATTATCTGTAACTTCCTCTAATTTCATTTTTATGTAAAGTTTAAAGTTGCCCAACTATTACGAATGTCTCTCCCTTTCCCTATTCTCTATTGCGTAGGTTTATTTGTTACTTTGCATACAATACGCATTTGCGGGCTTGCTTTATATACATTAAACTTCTTTTAATTGGGTTTTGTTGTTCTTCTTGTGGATTTTTGGTTTGCTCAGTGATTCTGGTTCTTGTGTGCCTCTCTCAATTAGGCTCACAATTAAAACTATCTGTTTTTTTAACTTAATATCTACCTGAGTTATTCTGAATGAAGTGTATACTCAATGCCTCTTTATCAAGTACGAGCTAGTTTGGTGAAAATTTAAATTTTTATACTGTTTCTGTGTTTGCACTCTCCGTCTATCTTTCACTATCTATTAACTCCAAAGTTAACTCGAACTCTCTTCAAGATATGTGAATTAGTTTACGATAATGAGCAACCCATGATCATAAACTGCTTAGTTTTGTTCGAATTACATTCAGTTTTGTAATATGATATATGAATGTATTTGTTCTGCTTCTCATTATCAGGCACTGATCACTTTACTGAAAATTCATTTTGTGAAGTTCGGATTTTATTCCAGCTTCAAGGAGCCAACACTGACTGATTTTCTATGAATTGAATGGATATTAATTTTCTGTGAATTGTGTTGTTTTAGCGATTCGGGGTTCGGTGGGTCTATGGGGATCAGTGGCTCAGTTCGTTCCTCATCAAGCAGGAATAATTATGAAGGTGCCGAGTCACCAAGGAAGTTGGATTTGGATGGATTGACTCCTTTTGAGAAGAACTTCTATGTTGAGTCGTCATCAGTGACAGCAATGTCGGACAGGGAGGTTGATGAGTATCGACAACGAAGGGAAATTACAGTTGAAGGCTGTGATGTCCCAAGCCCTGTCACGAGTTTTCATGATGTTGGGTTCCCAGGTAACTTATCTTGGGAGAAAAACTGGCTCTGTTCATTGTTTGGGGTTTTGTACATGTTTCATTTATCAGTTTGGAAGGAAAAAAAAAGACCTAAGATTTTTTTAAAAAAAAATTCATATATATATATATATATATCTTGTAATTGCCTTACTTCTGTGAACTTGTTGTCGTTGGGATAGATGCACTGCTAAATCTATTACTGAATGTATCCCCAGTGTCATCCCAAGAAAGAGAACCACTAAAGGTGGAGTAACTGAATGTTACGCCCTCTTATAAAAGATTTTTTATGTTGAAATTTAGGGCATGTTTGGACACTTAGGTCTCGTTTGTTTTCGCAGATGAGATGAGATGAGTTGAGATTAAAGTTAAAAGTTGAATAAAATATTGTTAGAATATATATTTTTAATATTATTTTTGTTTTGAGATTTGGAAAAGTTGAATTGTTTATTTTATTTTGTGTGAGAATTTGAGAAAGTTGTAATGATTAGATGAGATGAGTTGAGAGAAGTTGTGAAAACAAACGAAATCTTAGAGTATCTCAGAATTTTGTGAATAGTAGTAAAATAATTTGAGTGAAGATGTTTTATTGGGTTTTATGAAAAGAGAGAAAAAAATTGATTAAAAATATTATAAAGTTAAAAAATTGTTTAAATATAATTGTTGAATATTATTTTTATTTTGAAGTTTGTAAAAGTTGTATTGATTTTTGTGTTTGAATAATAATTAGGTAATGATTAGATGAAAAAATTGAGAAGTGTTTTGTGTTTGAGTGATGTTTGAGAATTTAATTATGAGAAATTTTGAAGATTTTGAGAATTCTCAATGTCCAAACATGCCCTTAGTTAACTTACCTCAACTTGCAAGGTTTTTATCTTGAGCTTTGCTATTCATCATTCTCACACACTACACTTATTTTTATTTTTTTAGTTTTATTCTTTTTAAACTAATTGAAATCTTCTACTCATCATCCATATACCACATATTTGGTAAGAGAAAAAAAAGTGTGGTGTGTGGGGAATGAGATGATGAATAGAATTTTTCTTTTATCTTTGGATGATGGGATAATTTATTTTTTATTTTTTTGGAAAGAGTTTTCTCATTAAGATGTACCTTTTAGACAACAGATTATGTTATGCAAGAGATTACGAGAGCTGGCTTTTTAGAACCTACTGCCATTCAAGCTCAAGGATGGCCAATGGCTCTGAAAGGCCGTGATCTCATTGGTATTGCTGAAACAGGGTCAGGGAAGACACTTGCCTACCTGTTGCCTGCCATTGTCCATGTTAATGCCCAGCCAATTCTAGGTAAGGATGTAACAGTTTGGTTGACTGAATCTTTCTATATGACATTCGTGTGCCTTTGTTTGTACTTTGTCAATCCTTGAGAATTATGTAATTTCCATCATATTTTGTCAGCTCCTGGAGATGGCCCAATTGTGTTAGTATTAGCTCCAACCCGTGAACTTGCAGTCCAAATACAAAATGAAGCTACAAAATTTGGTGCATCATCAAAGATTAAAAACACTTGCATATATGGTGGCGTTCCAAAGGGACCTCAAGTACGTGATCTCCAAAAAGGTAGGCTATCAATTGAGTTCTAGATGACTTCTTTATTCCCAAATATTGATTTCTATGAACTAGGGACGGCTTGTGATAAATGGTTATCATGTGGGACGACTGAGCTATTAATTATTACTTTCATGTATAGGTTTTTTCTTTATTGTAGTTGCTTAATCCTCTTATTGTTGCTAATGTGAACTTTATTTCTTTTTTTCTGGATCAGGTGTTGAAATTGTTATTGCTACACCAGGGAGGTTGATAGATATGTTGGAATCACATCATACAAACTTGCGAAGGGTTACTTATCTTGTGTTGGATGAGGCAGATCGGATGCTAGACATGGGATTTGAGCCTCAAATCCGAAAACTTGTTTCTCAGGTTTGAATTTCTCCATTCTATTTGAAATTTATGTGATTACTTTCGCATCTATTATAGAAATAATTTATATAGATGATTATTTCCCCTAACCCTCATCTCAGGGAGTTTAGTGGGCCAGCAGAATTCTAATGGGCTTTAGCCTATGAAGCTTGCTAAAGGAAAGGAAAAAATGGGACTGGGATTAGGTGTTGGGATCCAGCCCATGGTCCAGCAAGGCCCTAACCCACATGCAGGCCCCGTGTGGAGGAAACAGAAGGGGGAGTGATGTAGGCCCATCGGCGCATGGGGATCAGCCACCGTCGCTAGCGACGACCTAGGGGTTTTTCTCAAAGGTGGTGGAACCATCGACGGGCGTTTCTTTGCTATCGGGAGCACCCAGGGTGTTTTCTCAGGGAAGAGGGGTGCGTCTAGCATTAGTTGTGTCCCGCTTGTTGCTGAGGTGCCGGGATCAGCACAAACGAGGTCGACGGAGGCAGCTGGTGCCTCGACTGCTGCTACCTCGCCGATAGGAGTGCCAGCAGCAACTTCTATAGATAAGGGGGTGGTGAGCTTCGATGAGGCCATGGGTGAAGTGACGCGATCGTGGGAGGGTATCCATAGAACGAGTCGCCAGAGGCTTTTGCCTTTACTATTGGTATTCTTGCGTTGGAAAACTTACCGGATAGTGGAAGAGAGGGCCCTCAGGGCAGTTACATGGAGACGGGCGACAATGTTGGCTTGATCCTGGCACCCAGTCATGGCCCAAACTTCTCTGCCAAAGACCTGAGTATGGAGGATGTAGCTGAGGGGGTGTTGGATGATTCGAACCTGCAATTGATCCCCTGTGATGGAGTGTGCAATGACGGGGGAACTGCTGAACCAACCCCACTATGCACGATATCACTCAGTTTATATCAGAGTGGGTATTTAAGAAGGTTGAGAAGGTACAAACTGTTATTGGGATTTCTTGTGTAGGCTTCGAAGAGCAGTTTAGAGCTCTCCTTGTAGCTATTGAAGATACTCGTCTGAAGTCAGCCACAAAGAGAGATAGAGAACTCAAAAGGCTCAAATGTACCAGGTGAGAAACTAGTGTTAGACCATTGGTGAAAGGACCCACTGAAGTTGCACATAAAGGGTCACCAGAGGTGAAGGGACTTGATTTCATACCATTGGAGAGAACCGATAGAGTTGCTGAGGAGGTACGTGATTTGAATATGGATTTGGCGTTGGTGCCTTGTGTAAAGGAAAGCCTTGTGGATCCCCTGGTCTCTCTTCCTCCAATAGCGGATTGGATTCTGCCTAAAGTTAACAAGATTTAGCAGTTCGTGAGAATTTCACATGGAGGATGTGAAGACCAACTTAAGAACTAATTACTGCAATTGAGGCAAGCCACGCTCTTGAAACCAAATCAAGTTTCAAGAAAAACAGGGAGTTACAACGTCTTTTTTCGGGAATCAACTACGACGCTAAGGGTGGTAGCTCATCTAGAGGGAAATCTAAAAGGAGGGCATTGTGAAGATGGGAAAACTAGGGGTTGGGGTGGGGTTTTTGGGTAGAGTTTTAGTTCTACGGAAAGCAAGGGTTTGAGGTCGGGTTTGGTGTATTTTGGGTTGTTTTTCAAGGGCTTTTTGGGTTATTAAGGGTTTTCTATTATGGGCTAGGTGTTCTCTTGTATACATTCAGTATACTTGGTTACTCCTTTAATATATATATATATATATATATATATATATATAATATTTTTACTTATAAAAGAAAAAATTATGCAGCAAAGGAGGGGAGTGGAGTGGAGGAAGGGATAGATTGAAAGGGAGGGGTGCTCTTTTTGTTAATGAAACCTAAGATCCTTTCTTGGAATGTGTGGGGGCTTAATGATCGCAACAAACGCTTTCACATAAAATCTTTGTTGCGGACATGGAAGGTTGATGTTTTGTGTTTCCAAGAAACCAAATTGCGTGTTATTGATAGAAGAATCATTCGTAGTTTGTGGGGGTGCCTTTTTGTGGGCTGGTCTTATTTGGCTTCTAGGGGAGCTTCAGGCGGCGTTCTTTTAATGTGGGATAAGAGAGTGGTGGAGGCGGTTGATGAGTGTATTGGGAATTTCTCGGTCACTAGCTTATTTAAAAATGTTGAAGATGGGTGGGAGTGGGCTTTTGTAGGCACCTATGGGCCAAACATGGATGGAGATAGGTGAAGACTTTGGGAGGAGTTTGCGGGTCTATACTATTTATGGGATGTGTCGTGGTGCATGGGTGGGGATTTCAATATTATCCACTTTCCTAGTGAGTGATCGGGGTGCTATCGGAACTCCTCGGCCATGGAGGAGTTCTCTGAATTCATATTTGATTTGGACCTCATGGACCTTCCCCTTGTTGGGGGCGAGTTCACATGGTCAACTAGCCGGGGTTGGTCCAGATTGGACAGATTTCTCATCTCCTTTTTGTGGGAGGCTCACTTTCCGGACTTGTGTAAAAAACGATTGCCCTGAGTCTGCTCAGACCATTTTCCTATCTTGTTAGACTGTGGAGGTGTTCATGGGAGACGCCAGTATTTCAAGTTTGAAAATATGTGGCTAACAGTTGAGGGTTTTACAAAGAAGGTCCGTTCTTGGTGGTCTTCTTATCAGTTCACTGGTACTCCCAGTTTCATTCTTGCTGGTAAGCTAAAGGCTTTGAAGCAAGATCTAAAGAAGTGAAACTTGGAAGTCTTTGGCAACATTGATGACCAGAAGACTACTCATGGAGGAGCTACAAGAGTTAGAGGGGAGGGAAGTGTTGGGAGATACCTCGGAGGAAGCATTATTGAGGAAGAGTTCGGTTGTGACGAAACTGGAAGGGGTGTTGTTGATGGAGGAGACCTCGTGGCGCCAAAAATTCAGGGCACATTGGTTAAAGGAAGGTGATAAATGTACAAAATTCTTCCACAAAGTGGCTAATTCACATAGGCGTAGCAATACTATTGAGACACTCCACTCAGGTACTCAAGTGTTCTCTTCCCCTCTGACCTAGAAGACCATGTTGTACATTATTATGAGAACCTCCTCACGGAATCGGCTTGCTGGAGGCTGAAGCTTGATGATTTGTTGTTTGAGTCTGTTGACCCACAGAGTGTAAGTTGGTTGGAAAGACCTTTTGATGAAGTTGAAATTCATAAGGTCATTTGCAGCATGGCGAAGGATAAAGCACCGGGTTCAGATGGCTTTTCGATGGGATTCTTTCAAGCTTGTTGGGATATTGTGAAATGTGATGTTATGCAGGTTCTCTTTGAATTCCACTCTTTCAAGAAATTTGAGAAATGCCTCAACGTGACGTTCATTGCCCTTATACCGAAGAAACAAGAGGCTACAATAGTTAAGGATTTCCGCCCCATAAGCCTTGTGAGTGGAGTGCACAAGATCATTTCGAAGGTTCTTGCAAATCGGCTAAGCTCGGTTTTGGAACAAATTATTTCTAAGCCTCAAAATGTATTTGTTCGGAGAAGACAAATCCTTGATTCGGTCCTTATTGCCAATGAGTGATTGGATCATAGGCTGCGGGAGGGAGTTCCGGGTATTCTATTCAAGTTTGACATGGAAAAGGCTTATGACCATGTGAATTGAGAATTTCTTTTATATTTGCTTGGGGGGTGTGGCTTTGTTGATAGGTGGACTTCATGGATTCGACATTGTATCTCTATCGCTTGCTTCTCGGTGTTAGTTAATGGCACTCCTACTGGTTTTTTTAACAGTTCTCGTGGACTGAGGCAAGGGGACCCATTGTTTGCTCTACTTTTTGTTATTGTTATGGAGGCACTTGGTCGGATGGTGAAGGTTGCTTTGGGTGGTGGTTTGTTATCTGGATTTTCGGCGGGTAATGGTGGTACTAATAGCTCTATCTTAATCTCACATCTCTTATTTGCAAATGATACTCTCATTTCTTGTGAAGCAGACCATGGCCAGATTCAAAACTTACGAGCACTTTTGTTATGCTTTGAAGCCATTTCAGGGCTTAAAGTGAATCTTGGTAAGTCCGAGATGGTTGCAGTGGGTGTGGTGCCTAGTCTCAATAGCCTGGCGAGCCTCTTGGATTGTAAAGTGTCATCCTTGCCTATGAAATATTTAGGCCTACCATTGGGAGCAACCTTTAAGGCTAGAGCGATTTGGGATGGGGTTGTGGAGAAAGTAGAGAAAATGCTGGCTGGTTGGAAACGATTATATTTATTGAAAGGGGGTCGACTCACCTTAATTAAGAGCACATTATCTAACTTCCCCACCCATTTCTTATCTCTATTTCCTCTGTCTGTAGGGGTGACGAATAAGATTGAGAAATTATTTCGGGCTTTTTTTTTTGGGAGGGGGGGGGGTGGGGAACATGGGAGGAACCGAAAATTCATCTTGTTAAGTGGAAGAAAGTTTCTTCCTGAATTTCGAATGGTGGCTTGGGAGTGTGCAACTTGAGGATTTTCAATAAAGTTTTATTGGGGAAATAGTTATGAAGGTACCACTTGGAGGAGGATTCACTGTGGAAAGAGATCATAAACTCTAGACACGGAAGGACTTGGGGGGGTTGGTGCTCCAACGAAGTGAAAGGGGGGTATGGCGTGTGTTTATAGAAATTTATTAGGAGGGATGGCAGATTTTCAAAAACCATATACGTTTTATGGCTGGAGAGGGCACCAGAATCAGGTTTTGGCATGATGTTTGGTGTGGAGATTGCGCTCTTGATAGGGCGTTTCCAAATCTCTTTCGTTTTGCAGCCAATAGGGATGCCTCCAAGGTGGATCTGAGGATATTTTTTCATGGTTTTCACCAGTGGAATGTCCTATTTAATAGGGATATTCATGACTGGGAACTGTACACTGATTCAGAATTTGTTAGGTTGATATACTCTACGGGAAACAATATGGCACAGGGGGATAGGATGCAGTGGAGGTCCAAAGGCAGCAAGAAGTTTACAGTCAGGGAGTATTACAAAATTTTGGCATCACAAGGTAATGCTCCATTCCTTTGAAAGAATATTTGGAGATCTTGTGTGCCTTCTAAAGTAGTTTTATTCGTTTGGACTGCTACTCTTTGGAAGATTTTGCCCATGGACAACTTGAGGAAGAGGGGACTCATTGTGATGGATTGGTGCTATTTGTGTAAAAAGCAAGGAGAATCGGTGGATCACTTATTATTGCATTATGAGGTGACAAAGGTGTTGTGGGATGAGATATGTAGAAGAGTTGACGTCGCTTGGATAATGCCTCTAAGGGTGGTGGATTTACTGGCTGGTTGGAAGGAGATTCAAGGCTGTCATAAAGTGGCGTCAGTGTGGAAGATGATTCTGCTGTGCATTATGTGGTGTATTTGGGTGGAAAGGAATTAGCGGTGCTTTGAAGATAGGGAGCGCACAATGGAGGAGTTTCAAAATTTTTTTGTACACACTTTATTGCTTTGTTTTTCTGCTATTGTACTTAATGGGAACAATGTTCATGATTTTCTGTCCTTAATTTATCGTTCCTAGAATGTATTTAGGTGTTCTTTTGTATACTCTATGTGCACACGGGCTATGCCTATTTCATTTGTATCAATGAAATTTACCTCTTATCCAAAAAAAAAAAAAAAAAAAAACCCTCATCTCTCCTCTCTTCTTTTGTGATCTTTGTATCTTTTGGTTTGTATCATGGTTTATATCTTATTGTAACAGACTATCTGTTGTCTTAATTAGCTTTTGGCTTAAATAAAGTCTTTTGGTTTGGAATCCACATTGTTGGCTTTTGGCATTTTAGTGTGGATCTCGTTTCTCTCCTCCCCTTGCCGTCCTCAACTTCTTCGCTCTTCTCTTCTCTTCTCCTAACTTTTCTCTTCTTCTTCTTCTTCTTCTTCTTCTCCTTCTCCTCCTCCTCCTCCTCTTCCTCTCAACCCAGCTTCTCTCTCCGTTTTCGTGGGTCACGGCCAAGCTGCAGTCTACGATGATAAGACCACGGTCGCCGCAGTGGATTTGTAAATTAGAGGCCCATGATTGCGACCTTGGTTCTGCGAGTTTTTATGACCCATGGCCACAACAGTGGCCCATGAGTTTGTGCACAAATCTGAGCGATTTTTTGAATATGTTGTTGGATTTTTGTGATTTTTCTTATGTCTATGCGATTTTTTCGGATTTCTTTTGTGAAAAATGTGTTGTCGAACGACATGGTCGGATGGCGGTGTCGTCAATCCGCCCGCTTGGCAAGCTGATGCAGATGGTCACCCGCCTAGGCGGGGACGAGGTGTAGGATGGGTGGCTAACGGCCATATAGGGCGGGTAGCACCCCTATAAGTAATGATATTAGGGACATATTCTTGTCTACTTGGAAAGTTATTGGCTTTAGAGACTAAAGATGCCAACCTTTTGTTACATGTATGTATCCAAACTTGTTACTTGTGGATAAAGCTGAATAATATTTTTACTTGCATATGCTTTTAACCAAAGTACTTAAAAGCCGCCTGCTTTTGTACCTTGTAACTATTTGTTTGAGCATCAACGAAGAAAATTCATGAATTAAATGTGAAAGCGAAGGAGAGTTCGGTTTGGTGGATGGGGCTGGTGGCCATGAATATCATGAATAAAACACATGTTCTCGTTTTGTATTTACCAAGTGCAATTCAAGAATTTCTTTAAGGTATATGGTATTGCTGGTTCAATTGTATCTGTTGAAAAAGAAGGATATGAATATGAAGCAGTTGCTTTCAAAGATCCCAGTTTTGGTTGATGATGATATGGTGATTAGAGATTTCAACTATCCCAACTGGCATGTATCAACGGTAATGCAACATGCCCTTTCCTTCACGTCTAATGTTCTGTTTAATGCAGATTCGCCCAGATCGTCAAACTCTATACTGGAGTGCTACCTGGCCTAAGGAGGTTGAACAACTTGCTAGGCAGTTCCTTTACAACCCATACAAAGTAAAGTCCCCTCAGTGAATTTTGTTACCATGGTTGGATATCTTGTTAGAAGGTTTTTTCTGCAGTTCAATTTTTATTCTATACTTTTAATTTATGAAATTGCCAAATCATGATATATCATTTTACCCTGTTTTTGAGGCTGCTTGATTTTGTTGCTTTGCTCCCTCCCCGCCTTTTTTTTGTCCAAAATGATCATTAAGGACACAATAATTTGGTTTGTAATTAATTGATAGACTTCTGGAGGGACATATGTGTGCTGTGGATAAATGTTCCGTATTGAACACTGGGCCGATTGCTGAAGATAAAAGTACATCGAACCCATATAAAGTTTTACCATGAGTGATTATTTAATCAGTTCTCCCTTGGACTTTGTGTAGGTGATAATAGGCTCTTCGGATTTGAAAGCTAACCATGCCATACACCAGCATGTGGACATTGTTTCTGAGAATCAGAAATATAACAAGTAGGCCATATTGCTTTATGTTCCTGTACATTCCAATATTTTGAAGTCTTTTTTGTTTCTTACTTATAAAAAATATATATATTTTCGAGTCTTATTATATGATTTGATGCATTCATCTTACTGATAAGCTTTATTTTCAAGATTGGTAAAGTTGCTGGAGGATATAATGGATGGCAGTCGGATACTGATCTTCATGGATACCAAAAAAGGATGTGATCAGATCACTCGACAGCTTCGCATGGATGGTTGGCCAGCCCTCTCAATTCATGGAGATAAAAGTCAAGCAGAAAGGGATTGGGTCCTGTCAGAGTTTAAAGCTGGCAAGAGTCCTATAATGACTGCAACAGATGTTGCAGCTCGTGGTTTAGGTATGAAGATGAAAACTATTAATGCTTCTTCAAAGACTTTGTAGAAATTCATTTACAATTAACAGCATTCAACATCAACTCGTTTTGGAAACAAACTGTTAACTTCATCTTCCTGTCAGCCATGTCCCTGTTTAAGTATTCTTTTTCAATTCTATTGGACGGCTTTATGGTCCTAATCTACCCATAAATCCCCTCCCTTTTCAGCTGTGTCTTATGTATTAGCTTTCTAAGCATGGAGGCTGTTTTTGCTCTGAGCATTTTTGAAAATTGTTTTGTTGATTAAATATTGATGCAGAACATTTCCCATGGCTCTTTGCCGTGTAATTTTCTATTCAAGGTCCACCTTTATTTATTTCTTATTTGCACTCGTCTATTTTTTGTTAATCCAGATGCTGCTACTTGGTCATTTTCACAAATTCGTTTTTTATTTATTGTCTTGCATAATCAGTGGTCTGTAGATTGTGCTGTGAACATTATTTTAACCTAAATTGGTGTTCTTTATCACCTTGATATTGCTTATGTCTATTTCCGAACTCGTTTTCATGTTTTTGGATATTGCCCTTGAATTCCTCCCCTTCATGCATAATTGATTCAAGAATTTGGTTATTGACTATTCATGTGACCTTCAATGTTCGTAAGTGATACCACAAGACTCTGTGTATGCTCTGGTATTGAAGCAGAAAGCATTAGGTTATAGGTTCTCTTTTCTAAATAAGTTTTGGAGACGAGAGGTTGTCAGTATACAGCATTTCTTCTCTATGATTAATGTTGTCTGGTTTTGTGGCAGATGTGAAGGACGTGAAATATGTGATAAACTATGACTTTCCGGGTTCCCTTGAGGACTATGTTCACCGCATTGGTCGTACAGGAAGGGCTGGGGCAAAAGGAACTGCATACACTTTCTTCACAGCTGCAAATGCCAGATTTGCGAAGGAACTTATTAGCATACTGAAGGAGGCTGGTCAGAAGGTCAGTCCTGAATTGGCAGCAATGGGGAGTGGTGCACCTCAACCGATAGGTAAGTTGATGAGTTCGATATTAAAGAAACACACAATCACCCACCCACAGACGTTTGTTCAGGATCTGCATGTATTTGATGTAACTGGTTTCTGAAACCTTGTTTCTATATGTAATCAATCAATCAGGTCATGGGGCTTTTCGAGATCGTGTGAGGGGTTATGGTGGTGGTCGATCTTGGAGCTAATTAATGAAGGTAAACTATCGAAAAAGCCTGGCTATAAGTACCCATGGCTGGCACGTTGTATCTGGTGGGCAGAATTAAGAGTGCCTTGTATGACTAGAGTTTAGATGTCTCTGTCCAGTGGACTTCCACTTTCTGTTGAGTTTCTGGTCAACTGCCTATAGGACTAACTGTAGATCCCCCCCCCCCCCCCCCCCCCCCCCCCCCCCCCCCCCTCTCTAAATTAGGTGTTAGTATTGGACTGTGTAAGATAAATAATTGTCTATATCATTAAAGTTTTTGAGGCAAAATGCAATGAAACTTAAAAAAATTATTTATATTATTGTTGGACTTGGGATTTTTGCTTGCATTTAAACATGCACTAATCCCCTAGGTGCGGTCCCTCCTTTATCTTTGTACAATTCTTACCCAACAAAAGTCTTTCTTGCACTGTTGAAACTGTGTTTTCATTTTCTGCAAGCCCTGGTATCAGTTTTTTCTTGGGAATTTATTTGTCAGTCTTCTTGGATTCATTGAGAGTATCACCTTTACAGCTTGGTGCTCTAGTATTCTTTCGGAGGAACATGCCAATGGGGCCTCAGTATCACCTATTGATCTTGGGGACGACGATTCGAGGATGGAAAAGGTGGGGATCATCTTTGATTCGTGCTGCATGGATGGTCATGACTGGAGATCCGAATTCTTTCATCTTCTTTATATATACACATATATTAATGAAAGAAACACAGTTGAGCAGTTCACCATTCTCCCATTGATTGCTATGAATACAAGATACTTGTATTTCTTATGCACAACCATTTGGTCCAAATTCTTGTTCATTTTGGCACCAATTACTCATTGTATAAGCATATGCAATTATTTCTTGATTTGTTTCTTAAACTGTCATGTATGAAATTGATTATTATTTTGCAAAGAAATTGCCTATTTTTTCTTGGGAAGAGATGGAAAGTATGCTTAATGCTATTGGGTTGCTCTTTTTTTTTTTTTTTTTTTTAATTATAAGTGATTATTTGTTATTTATTAAACCTAATCATTTGTTATTTATTAGAATCCTTTCACTTTAATTTCCATTTATACAAAGTCGATCATTTACCAAGATGTCAAATAGAAATTGAACTCAAGTTTATTTCTTGACACTTCATGGTTCATATTTTTTTCATTTGATAAATAAACGGACAAGATCTTTTCTAGCCATTATATGTTTTCCGTCAAGAGAATGAATCAAGTGCACATGAAAGCGGGTTTATTAAAATTATATGCAACTACATGGGAGTGTCGGGTTGGTATTTTAGAACCTCAAAAGTGCGGGAGAAAAATAAATTAATGTTATACTAGAAGTGTTATAATAATAAAGCGATTTTATAAAGAGTAATGTTACATACAGTCGTGGAATGCGTAAACGTCACGTAATCGTTTTGAAAAAGAGTGAGGTCTACTATTAAAAAATTAATTTCTTTTTATGTAGGTCCTATATTTATTCTTTTTTTTTAAAGCGACTGCACGACGCTTGTACACTCACGACTACAAGTATTATTTCTCTTTTATAAATTAATATAATTTTATATGATACGTTAAATCTACTTTACAATAAATAAAATTTTTTAATTTAACATATCACATCAAATCACATATAAATTTAATTTATAAGATTTGTTATGACTAAAGTATTTCTTTTGTTATATAGTATAAGTTTTTTTTTTTTTTTTTTTTTGAAAAAGGAAAAATTGAATCCATTATAAAAAAATATATATAAATAAAAGTTTTCAAGTGATTCCACGCCCGTACAAATTATTCTGGTTCTCCTAAAACAAACAGTGGTAAGCAAATTGGGGCGATCTGAAAAGTTCAAACAACAGTGACAAAACTAGATGGTGGTACGCTGAATCGCAGATAGGTGATCGAGAAAGTGTTGACACGGAAAAGAATTTGGGAAGCGAATATGAGCGACGAAGCTCCAAAGCTTTACGCCAACAAACCCAAAAAAGGTTGACTTTCAGAAAACTCTCGCTATCTCTCTCTCTCTCTCTCTCTCTCTCTCTCTCCCCCCCCCCCCCCCCCCCCTTTTTTTTTTTTGGTGGGCTATTGGTTTCTAGACCTTGAATGATTTCTTCTGGACATCACAAACAGCACAAGTGAAACAATTTCAAGAGCAGCAACAAAAAGCCCACGAGTTTTCTTCACCATCATCGTCGTCCTCATCAATGGGGCCTCAGTCTTCAGTTCCGCCACCTCAGCAGCCCCCAAAAGAGTCACTTGCTCGGCGTTACAAGTTCCTCTGGCCCACGCTCTTGGCTGTGAATCTTGCTGTTGGAGGTCCCTTTCTTTCTTCTATTCCTCAGCTGTATGATAAAGTTTATTTTCTTTTTTATCAGTTTCCTACAGTTATTTATTATATTGGTGTTTTGTTTGGGTGTATTTTATATAAAATGGGATGATGGATTTTTAGAATTCAGCTTGAAAGAATGATCTTTGTGCTTATTGACTGCTTTTTTTTTAATAGAGCGGTGCTACTCTGCCGCCCGAGGTAGCACCGCTCGGTGTTACCGTTAGTTGTTTTGTTTTTTTTATCATTTTCCTATTCAGATTTTTTTAATGTATTTAAATATTTAAAAAAAATACATCAATACATTTAAAATCACCTCCTTCATCATTTAGTATAAAAAAAAAAAAAAAAAAATTTACAGAGCGGTCAAACGGTACATTTGGGCTGGCAGAGAAGTGTTTTTCTTTTTTATATGTTGTTGGTGATGGGTATTCCGTTGTTAGCATAGGGGCTGTGCCTTTAGTCTCAATTACCGAGGATTCCTTGATTAGTTAAATTTATGATCCAGAGCCTTTTTTTTTTCCTTCTTTTTTTTTTTTTGGGTGGGGGTGGGGGGTATTCTTATTAAGGGAATGTGTTAAATTTGCTTGTGATGGATATATGATTCTCCTTAGTTGAGAAATTGTGTGTGAATAATTAAAAAAAAAAAATGGTGTGTGAATGTGATGACTCTTGGACTTTAGATATGATTTGTTATGTGATTGTAATTACAAGTTATTGCTCTTTGCTCGTCCTATGTGCTGAAAAGTTTAGGAATGTTCATGCTGAAGAGTGGCAGTAAATTTGGGGTTAATATATCATACTATTACTGAACTTATAAAAAAAAATGTCATACTATACTGAGAAAGTAAACTCTGGCACTGGACTTGATGATATATTTGTGACTCTTGATCACATATCATGTGTTTCAAGAGTGTATGATTGTTATCATTTGTGTTAGGGAAATCAGTTCAAAAGAATCAAAACAAAAAGAAAATAACGGGTGAAATTTTCAGTCATTTCAAAATAATTAGGAAGGCAATGTAGTTACTAGTTATGTTATAGATAGCTTATATGGTGATATATCATTTTGCCAATGCAGAGTTCCTAACAGAGAGAAAATGCGGGGAGGGTTAATTGACTTTCTCTTGTACTTTTTGGTTTAAGTATTTCAAGGCCTTGTTGTTGCCTTAAGCACAATCAATGGATCTTACCCGAGATAGCAAGGCTTTGTTGATTTCAGTTCTTCAGTTTTGAATTGTAGATCAAAACCAATAGAAATTGTTTGATATGTATTGAAGACAATGATGGAGAACTGGAAGAATACAATTTGATTGTCGAACTCCAGGATGGGAAGCCCAGAGGATTGGCCAACCCTTGGCACTCCTTAATTGATATCTTATATACGTAATAGCTTTAGTAGTAGTCAGTGAATGCCCATGCAAAATGGGCCCAGGTTCTGCATCAGCTGTGGATGTGCATGTGCATGTAGGCATCTTGCTTTTTTATTGTCCTTGTCATTGGACTGATACAACTGAATCATCGAAATCTATAATTTTCAAGTTAGTTTAAATTATGGAATAACTATCTTGAACCTTTTGATTTAGTCACTTGACAAAATTGTCTCTAGGGGTCTTAATGTGCTTCTTATCACTTTGAGGTTTGTGTGAACTTTATAGCATACGTCTTGATGAGTACAAAGAAGAAAGACACAGATGTTGTGGAAGAAGTTGCGATTCCAACTTCAACAAAGGCTGCTACAACTGCTCCTGCTGCTGAAAAACCCTTACCTTTGCCAACCATAACAGAGTCTGTGAAGTCGAGGAAACCGGTTCCAGAGGATCAGCAGCGTGAACTTTTCAAGTGGTTATTGGAAGAGAAGAGGAAGGTTAAATCAAAAGATCCCGAAGAAAAGAAACGCATTGATGAAGAGAAAGCCATTCTCAAACTGTTTATTCGAGCAAAATCTATCCCAAGTGTCTAATTATTCAACAGCTGTTCTCAAATTTACAGATTACTAGAAATGATTTTATTTTGTATTTTTTCATGTTAATTGTCACGGTGTTTTATAGTTGGGTTGAAGATTAATGCTGTAATTTCATCTGATTCCATCTAAGTTCTTGAAGTCGTGAAGTGCAATACAAGGATAATGTTGATGCTGATCAGTAAAACATAGAACCAACTTCTATCTTCCCTGCTCTGCTAATAGACCTGTATGTGGTCCGACCAACTTTCTTGGTTGTTTTTATGTTTTTCTTATACTGCATTCGTTTGGCTTTGAATATTTGGGACCAGTCTATGTTTATCTAGGTTAAAAAAAACACTATCCACTATAACAATTCCAGCATTTCAAATATTTTACAGATCCTTTATAAAGCTATGGAGGAGAAAATATACACTCCATGCTTAGCTGTCTGTATAATTTACTAATACTCCATCATTGACATTTAGGAAGGTGGAAGTGAATTAATGAAACTTTTCTTGTCATACCTGCTTCAGTTTGTCTCTGCAGGCTCATATCATTGTCATTGCAAGAGAAGAACTACAGTTCCATTTACTGCCCTATTCTGGAAGTTCCAAGTTGTGGAGATTCCACGCCCAGAAGAAAAAATTAAAATAAATAAGTAAATAATCATTAAGTTTCAAATGGGCCTAACGAACGCATGCACAATTTCCGTAGGGGTCGTGGACACCCCCACAAATTCCCAATCTGCATACCGATAGTTTATGTTTCAACCAACAAGTGAGCTTTCCTCTTCTAAATTTACACATAAAGTTAGTAAAAAATATATAATATATCTAAAGGTTCCCAAAACTCGGAGAAATAGTGGAATGAATGAGCAAAACACAAATAAACTCTATAGTTTGCGTGTGTTTGAGAGAGAGAGAGAGAGAGAGCAATTTGATGCAATGATGATATTTGATTAAAGTAGACATTTTTAAGTAAGATACTTAAATCATAAGTTAGGTAATTTGAAACAAAGAGATAAAGCAAAACAGAGGAATGGAGCTTAGCATTTAAAAATAAGCAATCAAGAAATGGGCAACGTGGGAACTGAATATTTTTTAATTATAGTCAAACAGAGATCTTGAAAGTTCTTGAAATAGATTAATTTAAGCCTGCTCCTGAGAAAGATGGGCCCTGTTTTTCTTCATTTGCTTTACTTCGCATTTGGGACGCACCGGTATTTGTGCTCATAGAAGATATTGCCAATTACTCTTCCACCTCGAGTAAGAGAATTCCATACAATAATTTAACTGTATTTGTTGGCAGAGAGGCACAGATACATGTGGCCTCTACCATATAAAATGAGAAAGGATGGGAACGAATGTGACATGAGAGGCTGGCCTTGTGTATGCAGGGGGGGAGAGAGAGAGAAGTTGTGAGGCAGGGGATGATGATGGAGGATTGTGGTTGGATTTATTGAGTCTCACATGAATGCACGAGGCCGCCCAGCTGCCACTGCCAAAGGAAGGAAGGGGGGGACTCCAAAGAACAATCATGCATTTGTGGGGACTTCTCACTCTTTTGTATATCCATGTACTACAAACTTATCATAACATTCACGAAAAAACTTTCAAGATTATTCCTCTCTGAACTTTTTAACCTCTGCACAGATGTACGCTACTGCTCAAACTGAAACCCAGCTGAACAAAATCAAATGATCAAATACACAGTATATAATCATTTCTAGGCTACTTTATACTCTATTCTGGGTGGGATTATTGGTCAAAATGACAAGATTTAACATTATCTTAAATTGGGTCGTTCTGTCTAACTTACCAGGCTGCCAACCTCAACCCAATAAAACCTGGCTAAGCTTCTGACCCATTGTTATGATAGAAAAATGGTCTTAAATTCGATTCTTACTGTTGAAAGAAATGTGAAGAAGTTGAAAAATGTGTCGGTAAGGCTTCCAACGCCACCCTAATAAAATCTGGCTGACTATAAGCCTCCAACCTTGTGTAAATCCAGCACCAAGACAAAACCTGCCTATAAAAATTAAAAAAAAAAAAAAAAAAAAAAAAGTACCTCATGCAAATCTTTAAATTTATGCCCGCCCCAATACAAACATTCCATGTTCTACATTAAGTTGGCTCTAACATCTCTCTCTCTCTCTCTCTCTCTCTCTCTCTCTCTCTCTCTCTCTCTCCGCACGCGTGCTTGTACGCATGCATACTTATTCTTTCAGCTTAAAAATGTTAGTCGTGGCTGTGGTCACCATGATTAAGCATATTTAAGGCAAAGCTTAGAGACAGAAAGGGAGAGAAACAGAGAGAGACCGTGCATGCGGGAAATTTATCCATAATGGACACCATGTGGCTTGTGTTAGGGACATCAATTTTCTTTTCCACCATAATTCTCTACAGGAAAAGGTTTAGACTCAGATCATTACACAGAAGCACACTTCCTTTAGGCAGTCTCGGATGGCCTCTTATAGGGGAAACAATTGAGTTTGTGTCTTGTGCTTACTCTGACCGCCCCGAGAGCTTCATGGACAAACGTCGCCGCATGTAAGTGTGATTATATAGTATATGAGCAGTACCCGGATCATTACTACTTTCTCTTAATTGCAGTACCATCAAATCACACATTATTTTCTCATGATTTAGCTTAACATGATTCAAATCTATGCTTCTGCAGTATAAATATATCAATATTTGTAATTATAGCCGCTTTTAGTTTTTGTTTTTGTTTCTTTACTTGTTTGTGCACTAACAAAACAAAATTATGATCATCTAAAGCTAATATTCTACTTTGCTTAATTTTGTAGATATGGAAAGGTGTTCAAGTCGCACATATTTGGAAGTCCCACGATTGTTTCGACGGATGCAGAAGTGAATAAATTTGTTCTTCAAAGTGACGCAAAGGCTTTCGTCCCGTCTTACCCCAAATCACTCACGGAGTTGATGGGGAAGTCTTCTATTTTGCTGATCAATGGGAGCTTACAAAGGAGAATCCATGGACTCGTAGGAGCCTTCTTCAAGTCACCACTTCTCAAGGCTCAAATTACAAGGGACATGCAAAAGTATGTTCAAGAATCAATGGCAAATTGGAAAGATGACCATCCCATATACATACAAGATGAAGCCAAAAATGTTAGCTCTCTCTCTCTCTCTCTGATCTCTCTGTGCCATTAATCTATATGGATTTGGGAAGTGATGAGTTCCTATCATTTAAGTTGGAGTCTATATTTTTCTTCCTCCAAGTTTAAGGTGACTCCTTGACAAGAATACTCTAATATACACAATAAAAAAAGATGCCACCAGCTCTCTTGAATCTATATATATATGCTTCTACCATGTTTAAGATGTTTTATGAGAAAGTTAGCTAGAGCTTTTCTCTCTCTCTCTCCTCCCAATGGAATCGTCCATGAGTGAATTAATAATCTCTCTGGATCCTACTAACTGATTACGTTTGAAGAATATTTTGGTTTAAATTAAGGAATCCAGTTGTCTATGGGGTTCACAATAATTTTGCATGAATCATATTGTTTGGAAAATTTGATTCATAATTATTGTGTTACCTGGTCTTTTTGAAAAGTAACTGAGATTGCCCTGTCTGTATCCAGATTGCCTTTCAAGTACTAGTCAAGGCATTGATTAGTTTGGATCCCGGTGAAGAAATGGAGCTTCTAAAGAAACAGTTCCAAGAGTTCATCTCTGGCCTCATGTCTTTACCCATAAACATTCCGGGAACTACGCTCTACGGATCACTACAGGCAAGTTAATTAGTTAACTCATTTGTCTACATGTTCATGTTATTTTCTCTAAAAATATTGATCCATCCATCGATTAAATTTCACCATGATCAGGCAAAGAAGAAAATGGTTAGTTTAGTACAAAACAAAATCGAAGCTAGAAGACAGAGTGTCCTAATCTCCACGGTTCCAAAAGATGTGGTAGATGTGTTGCTCAATGATTCAAGTGAACAATTAACAGACGATCTAATAGCAGATAATATGATTGATATGATGATACCGGGAGAGGATTCAGTGCCGATTCTCATGACTCTAGCCATAAAATACCTCTCGGATTGCCCCACTGCCCTACAACAGTTAACGGTATGGAAATTTTATCTCTTTTTAATATAATGGAGTTAATAACCAAATTACCACACTCAATCTGCATTAATATTCAAATATGCGCGCTGGCTAGCTAATTGGTTTCAACACAGTTTTACTCGATCGTACTTTTTACTTGGAGCTGTCAGCTGCATATATGCATCCTTTTCGGCTAACCCGATTTGCCTAGACTTACTTTTTGTAAAGTTATGAGATTTTAGTCCAATTTTTGGTCTGCTTTTGCATGTCCTTTTCGATTTCTTTTTCATTTCTAGCACTACTGCTTAATTTCTTTCTGGCAATCTACTGGTAGAAGTGGAATCTGTAGCTACTTGCTAGGGTTTTCCACACTATATATATAGTACTATTTATGTGAGTGCAGTAAGTCATGATCATAATCAACAGAATCAATATTACATTAATCGTACTAGAAATTTGTTTTGATGTTATTTTTCAAAATAATCATGTGCCTTTGATAATTAGAGGAAAATAATACTATGCATGCAGCCTGCCTTTTGGAGGAGACCTGTTGAGATTTTCTTCAAAATTAGTGCTTCTAAATCATTTGGTCGGCCAATTATTGGGTTGGGGAGACATTAATTGCATGCACGTACGTGTGGTTTCTTATCAAGATCATTTTATTCGTTCCTATTTATTAGTTATAGTCGGGTTCTTGTCGTCATCTAAATCTTGATACATCTGATCAGGACGAAAACTTGAAGCTGAAAAAACTCAAAGCTCAGCTCGGACAGCCTTTGTGTTGGAGTGATTACTTATCATTGCCATTTACACAGAATGTAAGTTTTATATATCCATATATATATATATTTATATATATATATATAAGATCATAAAAGACTAAAGGAAAACTAAATAACCCACTCGTTATAAAGTAATAATACCATGTTTTTCTATTCATGATCTATAGGTGATTACAGAAACTCTACGGATCGGAAACATTATAATTGGTGTGATGCGAAAGGCCATGAAAGACGTGGAGATAAAAGGGTATTTGATACCAAAAGGATGGTGTTTTTTCGCATATTTTAGATCGGTTCATCTTGATGAAAATCACTATGACTGGCCTTACAAGTTCAATCCATGGAGGTGGCAGGTATATATATAGGGATCAGGACCCATTCTTTTCTTACCCTTTTTAATTTGGTTAATTAATTTCTTGTGTTCATGCATGATCTATTTGTGAGCTTTTAGTAATGGCTTTGGTTTCCGGACAGGACAAAGACACGAGCACTTGTAACTTTACTCCTTTTGGAGGTGGGCAAAGGCTCTGTCCTGGCCTTGACTTGGCCAGGCTGGAAGCTTCCATCTTCCTGCACCACTTTGTCACTCAGTTCAGGTAATGATCAGAATTCCCCCAACTCCCATTTCACCAATGGTACTCAACTTTTAAACTCATGAAAATAATTTCATCTTCTTTGTTCAATCAATTTATATCATTGAACTCGTTTGTTATTTTATCCACGTGGAGAAAAACAAAAGATTATAAAGCAGCTAGATTTGTCAATCGGCATTGATGGAAAGCTGAGATAATGATGATCATCTAATTGGTCCCAATTCATATCTCACCACAGTACAGCTAATTAACAACGTCTTAGCTACATCAGCTGTGTGTGCCTGACAGAAACCTAAAAGAAACGGAGGGACCCCTATTTCGGGATAATGTTCTTTCATTCTTAAAGCTGTTGATCTTAGTTCAAAAAAATCCTTTTGCATCTTTATAGGAGAAATAAGCGGAAGTCCAATATTGTGAAGGTTAATGTCATGACAAAACAGTACTGCATTTCTTCTACACTTTTTTCGCATCTTAGCAAAGACAAAACATAGCAAAAAACATCTTACTTTCTGTCATTTTTTTTGGCTTTCTCTGTTTTTAGTGAAGGCATCTTTTTCATACTTTGTTGAAAGAGTCCTCTCCATACTAGATTCCAAATCATCCTTTGGCCGGCATAGACCACATGATCAGAACCATTAAAAATAGATTCCACAGATATTTCCAAAGTGGGACGTCGATCGGTATAAAATTATAAAACCAAGCTAGTCTCTCTGCGTTACCTGGACGCCTTTTACTGCAGATCAGGATCAGCAAAGACAAGACCATATATGACTGAGCTAGCTAGGCCTTGTACATACCATTAGAAAAGCCATCATATATATATATATATATATATATATATATATATACACATGTTTGACGTACATTTTCAGGATTTTTCCTTAGTCAAGCGCGTCGAAAATCGAAAACATGATTCTCGAACAGTAGTTCACAGTTCGTGTCTTCATCTGCAGTGATAATTATTTGCAATAAAGTGACAGATCATGATCCTCACACACACACATATAATATATATATATATATAGGCAGGCAGCGACTAATAATTCATGTATATATTGAAGAAACGAGGCTATGGTCAATCTAGAGTAGTTAAATCAACGTAGGAAAGGGTATAAAGTTTTGCTTGACTTGGAAAAAATACAACATCTTTTGGTGGTCTTGTCCATTGACTGCCTTCCTTTTTAAACAACTTACCAATTACTTTTACATAATCAATAACTATTTAATATCTCATCTCATCGGGTTGTGCATATGAATTCCTTTCTACGCTCCAAGCTAGCCTGCATTTTATAATACTTGATCGATAGTCAAACAATGTTTTGACCGACCGATTTGAGTGTTGGACAGAGGAAGAGTGTACTTGATAATTAGTGTTTGATCATGCATGGAGTTTTGAATATGGGTTTCTATCTTTAATTTTCTCCATGCAGGTGGGTGGCTGAGGAAGACACAATTGTTAACTTCCCCACAGTGAGAATGAAGAGGAGGATGCCATTATGGGTCAAGAGGAGAGGGAACCCTTGAGCCAGTTGCTTTGCTTTGGCTCCCAATGGGAAAAATCTCGAGTAACTTCGATACGATGGTAACCCAAAAAGAAAAAAAAGAAAAAAACATCATGCAAGAAGACAAAGAAATGAAAGGGAGAAAGAGTTGGCCACAGAGCCCACAAGTGTGGGGGCAATCACAAGCTGACACCTTTGTCATCTTCCACATCTACTTGCACATGATATCGACAATATATAGGAGTACAAACTTTTGTAGAACCCAAATTATTCATCGGTTTTTTTTTTTTTTTTTCTCTCGCTTTTAACTTTTTTTTTTTTTCTTTTTCCTTTCTTTTTAACTGAGCAAGAAAGTTTAATATGCCAAGAAATATCCTCCATTAAAGTGTCTGTACAATCGAAATAAAAGGGGAAACCAAGGGAGCTACTTTTGGCTTTGGTTTCTTAGAACTATTATATATTATTGTTATTATTTTTCTATAATTTAGAGAGGCAACTTTTGATCAGGTAGTGGACGGAGATAATGATTTGTGTGCATGCATGGGTCCCAAAAACCAAAAGCATTTTTCACGACAACTAGCGCGCGTGGCATTCATGTATTTAAATTAGCCATTCACAGTCACGCGCGGAGGCCGAGATTGGATGAGAATGGTGTGAGGCCGGCCGGGGATCAGCTAAATTCCCAAGAATTAACGAAAATCCACCAAATTTTATCTGCGAAACTTGCTGATCCATTAATGGGCCGAGTTCTTGAACCTTGGGGTTTGAGAAGCAGGACGGTCGAAATCCAGGCGTTTTGGATTTGAGTAGCCCTGTATTATACGTTATAATGCTCATTTTTGTTACTTTTCCTTTAAAAATTTAAATTTTGAAAAATGATAGTTGTAGTCATGCGTGCATAAGTATCGTATAATCACTTTTAAAAAAATGAATAAATACGAGACTTACATGAAAAAATAAATAAATTTTTAATAGTAAACCTTATTTTTTTTCAAAACGACTGCACGATACTTTCATATTTCACAACTGTATATAACATTACCCTTAAATTAAAAATTTTAAGATTTTCAGTGTATCAATTAATAAATCACATATGAAAAAGTACACTTAACATTTTATAATAATTTGGATGGGATAAGTGTGATTTAGGTCTAGAGCCCGTTTGGTTATATAGATGAGATGGTATGAAATAAAAAATCTGTGAATATTAGTGAGATAATTTATAAATAGTGAAAGAAAAATTATATTTTTAGTCTTGGAGTGCGTAAGCGTCACACATTCCCTTTAAAAAAGTAAGTAAATACAATATTCGCATAAAAAAAACTAATTTTTTAATATTAGAACCCATTCTTTTTCAAGATAATTGCGCGACATTTATATACTCTACAACTGTATCTAATATTAGTTATAGTGAAATGATTTGAGTTAAAATTTTTATGAAGTTTTAGAAAAATGAGAGAAAAAATTGAATAAAAAAATTATAAAGTTAAAATAGGATTAGAATATAATTTTTTTATATAATTTTTGTTTTGAGATTTGAAAAAGTTGAATTATTTTTTGTGTTTTGTCTAGAAGTTTGAAAAAATTGAAATGATTATGTAATAATTAAATGAAAAGGTTAAAAATTTAAAATTTAAAAATATTTATATTTGAATAATATTTAGATGTTGAGATGAGACAAGATCATGATTTGAAGGCCTTGTTTAATCGTACGTGTCTTCTGAACATTTGCCATCTTGATTTTGATGGATCATACGTAATTTCCCTAGTTTATTAATAATATATGCATATAATGTGTCTCACAAACTTTTGGCCCTTATCGGGAACTTGCACGTACGTGTTTCCATAAAAAATACGGTGCTATATGTTGTGAAGTTGGTACTGATTTTATTTATTTATTTATTTTTTTGGCACAAAAGTTGGTACTGATATTAAAATACGGGTCTGGCGTATACGGTGCTATATTTAATTTTTGTTATAAACAAACTCACACGTACGTGTCACATAATACGATGAAAGGGACAACCCCTACCATATTTTTGAAAATATGATAACAATTTATTTGCAAGTTGAGCTTAAATTGCGTTTGAATGTTGAGTTGAATTGAATTTAATTGAGCTCTATATAAATATTAGTGAGTTGAGATAGTTGAGTGAGTTCTGTGGAGTCTACCTAAGATGAATTTAGATATATTTATGAAAAGTTAAAAATGATTGTGGGTCTCACGTATAAAGAGATTTTAAGTTGAGATGAATTTAATGATTTAAAAATTGAGTGTTTGAATGTTAGAATATGTTTAAATCTGAACCGAACTCAATTCAATTAATTGCAATCAAACAACCAAACGAGCTAAAAATTTAAATTCTCTCTCTCTAATTTATTCCTTTAAAGTATGAATGATATGTATTCCATATTAACTTACAAAAAAAAGTTTTTCATAAAATAAGCAATTCGATAATTAAAGAAAATCCAAATATTAATGATTTAGTTCTCTCTATCCTCGTCCATTCCCCATAAGATCATATGGACCCATAAAATCCCAATCAATCGTTCTATAACATTGGGGCACTACACAATAATATTTCCATATCCCTCTGTGTGATTAATCAAGCTGGATCCTTACCTCGTCTTAATTTGTGATATACAATATGAGCTATGAGGTCAATACTTTTTAAGGCCACAATGGTCGTGAATATTTTGCTTTTACATGCATTTGTCTTTATCGTGAATATTCATCATGGGTGTCTTCACGCTTTGATTTTACATTTTCCTCAGCTATATATGTATTTCTCTTCTTGCGATCATAGATATATGTGTTCTGAAGTGTATAAGATTGGATTACGTTACTGGCTTGATGAAAATAACAAATCGCTTTTAGAGCTTCGGTTTACACTTACGGAAACCGTCCCATTTATCTTCAACCTATTAAAGCGACTTCGTCAATTTATAAAATTATAAACACGCTGACGTTGGTGGCTCATGATGAGACTTGGAGCGTTAAACAAAAGAATGATTTTAGGTATAAATTAGTTGGGCAGGTCTTGCATACGCTATTTAAAAAACAAAATGTAGATCTTAATAATTTTTTTTTTTATATATATATTTTATCATTGTGGGGTACATTCTTTTATAAACAGTTCGTTTACGTATAGTTGCTGTGCGTAATCGAGGAGCAATCTGCTTACCATGTCAGCCGATTTATTAAAAAAAAATAAACGAGAATTGAAGATATAGAAAACACGACAATGAAGAAAGACATAACTCTTTGTCTTTGTGGGTAGAAGAACTAGAGCTTCATCAGACATTGGTAAGATCTTTGCTTTTCTTCTCTCAATCAAATACTAATCTCAACTGCAAGCTGCGTTGCGCTCCTCTCCTTCGATGACTCTTCACACCACTACCCTCTAGTACTATTTCCTTCCCTAAACCTTTATTAGTTCTCTTTAAAAATACATCTCGTCTTCTCTTTCATCTCTTCATCGCCTCTCTCTCACCCGATTCCACCAATCCTAATTCCCAGATCCATCTGATCTATTTGCATCTGAGCTCATCACTAATTCCTAAAAGGTCAATCTTTTTCTTTCCTAGATTTTTTTGTTTTCTTTAAAGAAAAAGAAAGTGATTTTTGGAGGGAGAGTGAATTTGCTTCAGATCCAGTGATTCGTGGATTGTGTGAAATCCCGAGCTTCGTTGTCGAAAAACTGGCTTCAAGAATGATGTGAAAGCTCAGGAATAGTTCCTGTCTTGATTGCTCTATTGATTTGTAATATGAGAATGTTTTCTTGGTGGGAAAAAGTTAAAAGTTATAATTTTTTGTATAAAGTAAGGAAAAAAAAATACTAATCTCAACTGGATCTTCGTGGGTATTTGACTGAGCTATCTTTAGGGATATAAATTTAAACTTGAAAACCGGTCCGGACTGGTTCTTGAATTATGCAAACCAGCCGGAACCGGTCCAGTTCCTGTTCTACAATTTTCGGGATCGGACCGACCCGGTTGGGGAAAAAAAATAAAAATTAATATTTTATATATAAGTTTTATACAAAATTAATATTATACAAAATATTTTATATATAATATATAATTATATGTGAAATTTTTATATATAATTATATATCATATATGAAATAATTTCATATTATAATTTACAAAATAAAATTTTAATCTTAAAAATGAAAATTTAATTGATCTTATGCTTTAAACATAAAATATATATACTAAATTATATTATATATAGTCTAATATATTATATAGCTATACTAATATATAAGTTTATAACTAATACTAATAGTCTAATATAGACTATAGTTATACTTATACTAATATAGCTATACTAAATCATTTATAACTAACACTAATATATAACTATACTAATAGTATAATATTAATACTATTATATAGTCTAATATATTATATAGCTATATTAATATATAAGTTTATAACTAATACTAATAGTCTAATATATAATATAGTTATAGTTATACTAATATATAACTAATACTAATCACTATAGTCTATTAAATGTATTACAGATTTTGTGCAGATTTTGTGCAGATTTTAGTATTACAAATTTTGTATTACAAATTTTAGTATTATAGATTTTAGTAGTGCAGATTTTGTAATAGGAACAGATTTTTTGAAGCAATTTTTTTTTTTATTAATAGATTTTTATTTTTTAATGACAAACTTACATTTTAAAAAATCGAAAAATTGGACCGGATCGGACTGAAAACCGGTAAAACCGGAGATACTGGTTTAGGAGGGTAACTAGTGCGTAATCGGTTTTGAAAAATGCAAAACCGGTACATACCGGTTTGATCCTAAATTTTGTTCAAAATCGGACCAGACCGGACCGGTTACACCCCTAGCTATCTTCACCGTCGTACTAGGCTTAGTGTTTCTTCGCCATCGTACCAGGCTGAGCTTCCACTGTCTTCGTACCAGCTTCACTGAAGCCAGGAAAAGCCAAATAACATATCTGTGCATAATGGGTTCGGTTGGATAAAAATTTTATTTTCTTCAGATTGAGGCTGAGATATGAAATAGCCCTGACTTTTAGAAACTTAGAAAGCCCACACTCGACCAATCTTTGAACCAAATACTCACTTTACCAACTCTAATTTTTTAGGAAAACTCAGAAACTATAACAGGAAGCAAATGTACAATGAACTTCCTTATAATTGGACCAGAAAAATCTGGCATATTATTCTTGGGTGATTGTTCTTGCCTCTCCTCTTTTATCAAGCTCTAATTTAATCTTATGGTTTAGAAGGGGAACACGAAGGGTAGTTTGTGTGGAGGAGGGAGGAGAATGAAGGGGAGAAAGAGATGGGGGAAGACGAAGGGAGAAAAAGATGGGGGAGAGGCAGTCTTCATGTGTCATCTTAAACGAAACGATTCGTTTAGTTAAAGGGACATGATGTGTTTTATTTTCCACGTGGGCACCGACTCCCCCGCGTTTTCCCCAGCCCACTGTATTAAGCATTTTTCTTTTATAAAAGGTCTACATAAAGATTATATATTTAGAATTTGTACAAATCATTACTCATAAATAAACAAGACAATTTCAAAAGTATGGGTTGTGATGCTATTGAGATTAAGATGGATTCAAAGTTGATTATTCATTGGATTGGTAATGGAAGGTGTGGTTTGTGGTATCTAGAAGATTACTGGGAGAAAATCATGAGCATCCTTGGTCAGATGTGTTTCACTAGTAGACACATATATCGGGAGTGCAATGTGGTGGCTGATGTTTTGGCAAAATTTGGAGCTAAGGGAAGTAATTCTACTTATTCTTCTGTTTCGGAACTTTTTAGGTTGGCAAGAGGTTTCTTAAAACTTGATAAGGGTGGTTTGTCATATTTGAGACGTAAGTAAGAGCAGGTTTTGTACTATGGTTTTTTTTGTTGGTTTTTAGAATTCTTTAGGTTTGTGTATTGGATTTGGTTGTAATTCTCACGTATTTGATTGTTACCACGGTTCTTCCGCCATAAATGAGGGTTTTTAAATAAAATCAGGAGGGGATCACTCTTGGACATGTGATATTCGTCTCTTTATATAAAAAAAAAAATGTTTGGGTCAACTCTATTCATATAAGCGCTCATATAGGTTTAAAATAATTTAGTATTTATCCTTTTATTATATTTATATTTATAATGAGAATATCTTACAAAATTTAAAAGATAAGAAGAAATTATATTCCATTACATATTCCTTTGAATCGTTTTGAACATAATCGTTAGAATATGTGCCGCCCCCCGCCGATATATAAATATATATATATATATATATTATATCCGATATTGACAATGTGAATGGATAAAATGTTAAGTCCAAGATTGGGCCCAACCATTAGGCCACATTAGAAGACAAGACAAAAGGATAGAAACGGGGAACAAGGGGTGACATGGAGCAAGCAGGTGGCGGGGGCTTCAGAGTAAGTCAGAGGGAAAGTAGGAATGAAAAGGGAGCTGACACACACAAAGGGGTCTGGTCCCATCACTGTCAACTGGCACATGTAACAAGGAGATAGATAAAAGGCCTTCAGCCAGATGACCAGCAGACGATTTCGACTTCTTCTTCTTCCTCTTCTTCTTCAACCTCGGAAATGAGAGCTTCAGGGGGATCTTCTTCTCCAACAAGTAAATCTCCAGCTTTCTTTGTACAGTGAGATGTGAGGGACTATGAGTGACTATAAACAAATACATTATAGTGGAAACTCCCATTCCCAAACCCTCGTAGATGTAGACCTAGTGTCGAACCACGTAAATCCTTATGTCTCTCCCTCTTTATTTTCTCTACACTTATCTGCCATAGATGTACATACCGTCACCGTACAGCCGCACCGGAACTCTATCAGGGGCTCTAAATAACACTGACCAAGGCCCAGTCTACTCAGTGGGCCGAGAATGACTCTTTCTCTCCTTCTAGCCTGTTGTGCGATTTTTACAGTATTAACTGTCAAGAACTCAAAATTTATTTATCAAAATAAAGCAACTCTTGAAAAAATTAGAACTCGCTTAAATAATAAATGAATTGTTTGGAGTATAAAGTGAAACTCCGTAGTAAGATCGAACTCAACTAATATTCAAATAAAAATTAAATGAATAAGACTTATCGTCACTATTCGCTCAAACTCAACTTATTTACATAATAATTATCAGTTCTTCTACGTACAGTAGAGAGATGCAACCGCATGAGAGTCGGCGCCACGTCAGCCTGCCACATAAAAAAAAAAGACGAAAATAGATCCAGCTCTAGAAATAGAAAAGCGACAGAAAAAGAAAAAAGAGACGAAAATAGTGCACGCTCTTCGAAAAGGTGATCTTCGTGGGTGAGAGTCTTCATGTTCAAGAGAGCATTTTGGTCTTCGTGGGTCTCATCTGCGTGGGTTCTGGTCTTTGTCTTCGTGTGGGTCTAGTCTTCATCTCCGTGGGTAGATGAGCTGCTGAGAGTAAGGTTTTGTGTTGAAGAGTACTTTCAAGATTGAATGTATTTTGTGTTGAATTTTCATGATGAATTTGTGTTAAATTTTAAACATTTTAGGATGGATTTGTGTTGAATTTTAAACATTTAGGATTGAATGTATTTGATGTACTTCCTGTTGGATTTGTGTATTGGCACTAGTAGGCATGAGCTGTGTTTGTACATGCAATTTCTGAAACTTTTGGACCCCTAGATGCAACTTTTGTGCATGGAAATTATTGATGGATTTGTGTATGCAATTTATGGGCAATGAGGATGTTGTTTTTGATCGTTGCATTATTCAGGATAGTATGGAAGGGAGGGGGAGAGTTGTTTGTTGTGGAGACGAAGGGAGGTCTTCGTGGTAAGGAGGGGGAGAACTTGAAGTAGGCCTGAAAACCGACTATGTCAGTTCGGTTTTGTGAGAAAACCAAGACCGACCAACCATGGTTTTTTTATGCTAAAAACCGATCAAAACTAACCAGTGTTAAGGGCTGAAACCAGCCGGCTTTGGTCCAACCGGTTTCCGGTCGGTTTGATCGGTTTGGGCTTTTTTCTTAGGCCTTTTTTTTTTTGCCTTTGTTTTTGCCCAATTGGGTCAATTCAACATATGTTTTGAACTCTTTTTTTTCTCAATTCATTATCCAAGTTCTTTTTGAGCTTTTTTTTGAGTTGATTTAATTTTAAATTTTAATAGTAATGTTATTTATAATTTTCTTCTATTATTAAGTAACTAACTATATTAATTATTACTTACTACTTATTACATAAATTAAAAAATAAAAATAACTTCACTAGATGTTTAGTATTACTTAATATATATTAAAAAAAAATTGTCTTAAGCATAGCAAAATGCAACTAAAAAATATAACATAATTAAATGACAATAAATTGGGTGCCCAACTTCAACTTCAACTTCAACTTCAAGCCTTCAACTTTCAGTCTTCAATAATTGTGACGTTTGATTGTGTGCCCAACTCTATATACAAACATTAATAAATATTAATAATAAGAACAAAACATCAAATCTTAGTGAATTTGGATTATAAAAATACTAAAATTAAATTACAATGAAAACAAAGAAAATATTACATGATTCTACTATGAAACTCTCCACATTATCCATAGCCTCTCAGATGCCTTAACCAATTTTGAGTACAAATAAGTGCCTTAACAGTTCTCGAAGCCAATGAATTTCGAAAAGGATCAAGCACACGACTTCTCGTACTAAATGATGACTCGGACACAACCGTTGAAACATACATGACCAATAAGTCTCATGCAATCCTCGCGAGTATAGGATAGTTAATCTCATTAATTTTCCACCAAGTCAACTAGTCAAACGATATGGAGAGTGCCTCACAATCATATGATAAATATCGATCCACTTCTGTTTTTGTAATATTAGATTCCATGGCAGAAGATACTTTATACCACTCATGGAACCATTTGGTCTCATGCTTGTCATCACCATCATTCATGGTTCTAGATGTCGAAAAGGGCTCAAGTTCTTGAGTACTTGTGGTGGAGCCGAATTCCGCATATAAATCTTTCAATACATGTTTCACACTCGACACCAACTCCTCAGCACGAAACTCATCATGAACTTTCCTCAAGTGAAAAGTAAGAAGCCCTAACTTGTTTCGTGGATCAAGCACAACCGCAATTAACATGAACAAATTCAGCCTGTCTAATGACCCCCAATACTTATTATATTTTGTTCTCATATTATGGTCATACTCCTCGAGCAACTATCAAGACTCTCGCTCAACTCCATCAACTCATTTTGGAGATTACAAATCTCCAGAAAATTGGTGTTGGCTGTCACATATAAAGATCCATAAATCTATTAGTGACATCATAAAGCATTCCCAAAAACTTAACAAAAATCAACACTGTCTCTCACTCCCTAATTTTAGGAGGCCCCATGTGCCCAGTCCCAAGGCCATCATCAAAGTAAGAGAGGTAATTATAATCCTCACTTTCCATCCGCCTGAAAGTATTCTCAAACTTCTCAACCACCTCCAACATCATATAAGTTAAGTTCCATAGTGTTTGTACATCAAGACACAACATTTTCTTACAATCAATTTTTTCTTTTTTTTTACATATCTTAAACTTGTCTAATTTTGCGAGAGATGAACGCACATATCTAACTGCATTTCTAACCATTGTGATGGCGTCATTGCACTCCTTCAAACCCTCATTCACAATAAGATTCAATATATGAGCACAACATCTCATGTGCATATACTTATCCCCCAACAAATTTTCACTCAAAAACTGTTTCAAATATGAAATTGCAGTATTATTTGAACTTGCATTATCAACAGTCACAATAAATATTCTATCAATGCCCCAATCAAGCAAGCATGACTTAACATATCTCTCAATACTTTTCCCTCAATGATTAGAGATTAAACAAAAATTAATGATTTTATTCTGTAATTTTCAATCTTTATCAATGAAGTGTGCAGTTAGACAAATATAATTCAAATTCTGTATTGATGTCCATGTATCGGTCGTCAACGAAATCCTCATGCCACCATTTTTAACACTTTTTTAAGTTTCCCCTTTTCACATTCATACAATTTCATATAATCTTTTACAATTGCGACACGACATGGCACTTTAAACCGAGGTTCAAGAGACCAACACACTTTCCTAAATCCCTCACAATAATTACCATATTTGCAATCCTCAACCTCACAACCTCTTTACTATATTTGTGGGTTACAAGACTCCTTAACATACCATCACTCTCTTCAACCCCCTCCTCAGGTGTTGTCTCATCTGTTAATATTTTTTGGTACCTATTCAAAGGTCCACATTTATGAGGATTTTTAGGACATGAAGGCAAATGGTTTTGCATTGTTGAAGTCTCGTTCCTCTTGGAGTGGCAAGCATACGTCTTGCCACAATAATTACATTTAGCATTTGGATCATCTATAGGACAACCCTCCACCTTCGTAAAATGGTCCCAAACAATCGATGGATCCTTCCATTTTCGTTCCTTAGGTAATTGACAAGTAGTACTAGTAGGGGCACTAGGGGATTTTGATGACTAGTTCTCCCTCAAATCATTTCCCAAGTTAATGGTTGGTATTGATGCATCAACATCAATTGGAGACGACGAAGAATCCATCTAATTATAAAACAAGACATAAATGTTACACATTGTCACCTACATTATAAAACAAAACAGTGATTAGTATTACACAGCAGCTAGTTTGCAACATGCAAACATCACAAGTCTAAGACTTTAATCTACGTTTAGTTCACTCATCATATTTCATGCTTTAAATTCAAAGACTGATAAGCAAATAAAATTAGTTTAGTTCCCTCATCACATTTCATGCTTTAAATTCAAAAACTGGTAAGAAAATAAAATTCCCAATCATAGCCCACAAGTTTATCACACATGACACAAACCACATTAATTTTACTGTAAGCATTGCTCATTTCGGCATAAACCAGTGAACCACAATATTTTTACTAAGTAAGGCAACAACCAGTGAACCACAATATTTTTACTGTAAGCATTGCTCATCACACACGACACAAACCATAATATTTTTACTAAGCAAGACAAAAACAAAGATCTGACATTTCCTCTTCCTCCCAAAAAATTTCTTAGAGAAATTAACAACTAACAAAGAAATGGAACCCAACAAAGATGAAATACAAAGGAATTTATAAAACTTACAGTGGGGATGTGGGCCATGTGGGTCGTCGGCGACGAGAAAGGAAAGAAGGTCGTGGGGACTGTGGGTCGTTGGCGACGAGAGAGGAGAGTCTGAGAGTGAGTCAGTGAGAGCAGGTCACTGAGACTGAGAGGAAGAGGGAGAGGACTGAGGCGTGCCAAGTCACTGGGTCCGGGGAGAGGGAGTTTGCGTGAAAATGGAAAAGAGTGAGAACAAATGGTTAAGAACAAAATGATACCATTTCATGTGAAACGACGTCGTTTTGTATAAGAAATATATAAAAAAAACTAAATATTAATATGTCAGTCGGTTCTTCAGTTTAGACTGGGCCTAAATCGGAGACCGAACTGGACGACGTCGGTTTTGTTAATTTGCTACCACCTAGGGGTGATCTCGGTCCGGTCCGGTCCGGTCTTGGGTTATATTGTGGACTGGACCGGACTATTTGGTCCAGGAATTCTCCATCCTGGACGGGACTGAATCACATATAGGGCCGGTCCGATCTGGTCCAGGGTCGGTCCAGTCGGTTTGGACCTGCCTCATATGGGCCTTTCAGCCCATCTAAATCTGATTTTTTTGGGGCCCAATTTCAACTATTTTCTGCCCATTTCAAATTTTGTACATTTTTTTAGCTAAAACTACTAAAAAAACTTGATCTTGAAAAATACAATGATAAAAAAAAAACTAATCTATATAAAAAACAAAAAAAAAAACCCAAAAAAAAAAAAGAAAATAATACAAAAGTTATAACAATTTACAAATTATAATCCAAAACTTAACAACTTAAGTACTTAACATATAACGGGTAATTTACAGAGCTTTGAAAGACCAAAATATTAGAACCATCTTCAAAGTTCACATCAATGGAAATTTCTAGTAATCTTCAACTCAAGACTGGCCCATATTTCTGTCTGAAATTAAGACACTGCAGTATATCAAGTAGGGTTGCGACAAAAAAAGAAAAAGAAAAGTATCAAGTAGAGACCAAATGAAGATCAGGACATAATTTCAGAGCCTAGCTTACCAACAATCTTCTCACCTCTTTAGTCTTTAATCATCATTGGGTGTAGGGCTAGTAGGCATTGAATTTGACCCCTCCACAGAATCAGCAAAGTTTGGGTCTCCAACAAGTTTTATCCATAAAAATTTAAAACAAAACAAGTTAAATATAATTACATAACATAGAAGATAAAACAAAATAAACCACAAAATATATCAAAGGTAATTTTATTACATACCCATATCCAGCTGCTTCTCAAATTCCTCCACTTCATCCATTAAAATCCTAAGGCTTATTGGAGTAGATGAAGAACGAAGCCAGTTTTGTGCACATATGAGACCCTCAACACTCATTGGATTTAAACTACTTCGGAAATGGTCAAGTACACGACCCGCAGTGCTAAATGTAGATTCAGAGGCCACAGTAGATACCGGTATTGCAAGAACATCGCATGCAACCTTTGAAAGTACGCGATATCTAACTAAATTCACCTTCCACCAAATTAGAAGTTCAAAACTATCATCTTCATCCTCACATCTTTCAGTTAGATATCTATCAACCTCTGACTTACTTTCCAAACTATCCTCTGACTGCAACTGTTGCTTAAATTCAATCATCATTTTTGCCTTTCTAGTAGCCGCACTGTCAGCTGAAGGAACTACATCTTCTTGTTGGGAACTTGTGCTCTAAGGAGAATGCCTTTCTTCATTTTCCATGTACGCCTCATATATGCGGATAAATGGATTTTTCATCTTCCAACTGAAATCAATTTTTTTTGCACGATCATGTGCATACATCTTTCCCAATCCAAAATCAAGATATCGCATCTTGTAGCGAGAATCAAGAAGAACACCAACATAGAGCAATATATTCTGATTTTCCAAGTTCTCTCAATACTTGTCAAACTTTCTCTTCATATTTGTGGCCATTAATCCCTCAACGGGGTTTCGTTCTTCACACTCCATGTTAATGGCATCTTTAATAATAACCAACTTCGGGAAAAAAACATTACAAGTTACATATTCACCCCCCGAGAATTTTAAAGTTGCATCACGAAATAATGTAAGAAACCTCACAAACAACTGTACATTCGCCCAATCGGATGCATTGGGAGGCCCTAACTTCTTTGACTTTCTCGTATTCACCACATGGTCTACATTTTCATCATCGACTTCGTCGTCATCATCATCTCTAATACTACTAATGAAGCACGGATCTTCTTCCTCCAACCGATCAAAAACACTTTTAAATTTTGAAGTCCTCTCCAACATAAGATAGGTAAAGTTCCACCTAGTCGGTACATCTAGGCAAACTTGGCTTTTAGATTGAATATCTTCCAACCCCACACATTTCTGAAATGTACTCCACCTTTGAGAGGAGGATTTAACATACTTCACAACACCCATCACCTTCGCAATAGACTCATCATATTCTTTTAACCCCTCACGAACGATTAAGTTCAAAATGTGGGCACAACATCGAACATGTAAGAATTCATGTTCCAAGATCGTGTCTCTCCTATACTTTGTTTTTTTTTTTCAAATAAAAAACAGCCCCATTATTAAAACTTGCATTATCAAGTGTGAGTGCAAGTATTTTTGGTCGCCCCCAATCATGTAAACACATCTCCATGCCCTTACCAAGGGTACCACCCTTGTGATTTTCAACCAAACAAAAGGAAAGAATCATCTTGTGTATCTTCCAGTCATCATCAATAAAATGTGCTGTGAGACACATATAGTTTAGATTTTGCACGGATGTCCATGTATCCGTGGTGAGAGAAACTCGCTGCCCTCGAAGAGCATTTCTCAACTTTTGTTTTTCTTTTAAAAACAAATTAAAGCAATCATTGGAAACCGTCATACGAGATGGAATCCCTACCCACTTAGGGCAAACCACAAGCATAAACTTCTTGAAACCCTCCCCTTCAGCATGCCTAAAGGGTAACTCATAAAGAATAATCATCTCTGCTAAGGCTTGTCGGCAAGCCTCAACACTAAATGCAATAGGCACAAGTCCCCCACTACCACTACCACTTCCTCCCTCCACCTTCCAACCTAGAGTCGTCTGAGATTTATCCGTCTTCTTAAACGGACATTTCTTATATTGGTGCTCAATGTGATAATTCATGTTTTTTGTACCATTGGTCTTCGTATCACATGCATACGAAGCACCACAATAATTACATGCAGCCCTAAGTTTACTTGGATCACCTTTTGGAATTTTTGTAAAGTGATCCCAAACAAAAGACCTAACTCTACCTCTTTGTGACCCACCAACTGATTGATCACTTAAATTGGATGGGGGTGGGGGTGGGGGTGGGGGTGGGGGTGGAAGCATGTTTGGTGTTGACTCTTGCACATCATTTGTAGAAGACTCCATCTATAAAATGGATTCAGAACAAACAAGACAAAAAGACAAAAGAACAAAATAATTAGAAAACAAGCATTAATATGTAGTGTTCAAATCTTGTAAATTCATGCATCTCAACTATATAATATATATGAGCATATATATATGTATATATATATATATATATGAGTTATATTTTTCTACAAAGTAATGCATCTCAAATTCTCAACTATATAATATATATATATGAGTTATATTTTTCTACAAATTATATGCATCTCAGATTCTCAACTCATATATATATATATATATATATATATATATATATACACATACATATATATGCTCATATTCATTCCAAGAAAGCCTAAAATGCAACAGTGTCAAAAACCACACAATACTACCATTGCGCTTCGACCAACAAAAAAAAAATCGTGCTTCAACCAAAAAAAAAAAAAAAATGTCGGAGTCCCTGACCCATAAGTTTTCTGTAAATCCCTTTTTTGCCACACATGACACAAGTTCACAACAAGAGTCAAGTGTCACCGAATTACACTGGGTCATGACAAATTGACAATCAACGTCCGGCGATAAAAACCAAAATCAACACCCAACGAGAGTCAAGACTCAACACCATCAAAATACGCGAAGATTAAATACTAGAGAGAGAGAGAGAGAGAGAGAGAGAGAGTACCAAAATACTCGACGGAGGGAGGCGACCGAGGGGCTGAAGGGGGGGATGCGACGGCTAGGGTTTTTTCGAATCGCAAAATCGCCTTTCGGGGGAGAGGGGGCGAACTAGGGAAGTGAGGGCACTAAGGGGGTGGAGGGGGGGAACTAATGTTGAAACGGCACCGTTTGGATTTAAATTGGACCCAAACGGCGCTGTTTCAACAGACAGTTTATTAAAAAAAAAACTGAGTTGCGTGAAACGACGCCGTTTCACGCAACTCAGTTTCAAAATCCTGCCCCTCCTGGACTTAAACGGCGCCGTTTAGGTCCTATTTTATACTAAACGACACCGTTTTGGCTTCTTGGCAGTTGGCAGATGAGGTATCCGTATCTCCCCCTCATTAATAATTTAATACATTAATATTAATAATACTAATTTAATACTATAGACTTATACATTAATTTTAATAATACATTAATAATTTAATACTATAGACTTATAGTGATTAGTTATTATCAATCATGATTAATATAAGTGATTAGTATATTTCTTTTTAATATCATATTAGAGTCTATTAGTATACTAATACTATATAGACTTATAGTGTGTGTATATAATATATATATATTATAATGATATAGTGATACTAATACTATATATTATATAATAATACATTAATATTATAGACTTATAGTGATTAGTTATTATCAATCATGATTAATATAAGTTATAACTATATAATAGATTAATAGTATTAGTATTAGACTATTAGTATATATTTTTTTAATATCATATTAGAGTCTATTAGTATACTAATACTATATAGACTTATAGTGTGTGTATATAATATATATATATATATATATATTATAATGATATAGTAATACTAATACTATATATTATATAATAATACATTAATACTATAGACTTATAGTGATTAGTTATTATCAATCATGATTAATATAAGTTATAACTATATAATAGATTAATAGTATTAGTATTAGACTATTAGTATTTTTTTTTTAATACCATATTAGAGTCTATTAGTATACTAATACTATATAGACTTATATTGTGTGTATATAATATATATATATATATATTATAATGATATAGTGATACTAATACTATATATTATATAATAATACATTATACTATAGACTTATAGTGATTAGTTATTATCAATCATGATTAATATAAGTTATAATTATATAATAGATTAATAGTATTAGTACTAGACTATTAGTAATATAGTATAGCTATATGTTAGTAATATACTAATATTAGTTATAGTGATTTAGTATAAGTTATAAGTATATTACTATAACTATATCTATTAACTATAGTCTTAGTCTATATTAGACTATTACTAATGTATATATATTTTTTAATACCATATTAGAGTCTAGAAGTAGAGTCTAGACTATTAATATAATACTTGTATTAGTATAAATATTAGTAATTTAGTATTACTATAAAATTATAAATATTACTATTAGTATAAAATTATAAATATTAGTCTAGACTATTAATATAATACTTGTATTAGTATAAATATTAGTAATTTAGTATTACTATAAAATTATAAATATTACTATTAGTATAAAATTATAAATATTAGTATTAGTTAATAATTACTTAATGATGAGTTAGTGATAGGATTAGGTTAATTAGTCAAATGAAAATTATATACTTAATATATATAAATTATTAAATTATATATATATTTAATTTGGTCCGGTCCGGTCCGAAAAATCACCGGACTGTGGACCGGACCAAATTCATTCGGTCCTTTGAATTTCGGACCGGACCAGACCTGAACCACTCCTGGTCCGATCCGGATCGAATTAGCCGGTCCGGTCGGTTTTTCCGGTCTGGACTGGCCTGTTCTCACCCCTACTACCACCGGCCGACCGATTCTCTGCCAGTTTCAGCCGGTTCCTAAATTCAATGGTCGGTCTACATCGGAGGCGGTCGGTACGACCAGTTTATGTATAGCCCTAACTCGAAGGGAGGGAAAGGTGGAGACAAAGGAATGTCTTCGTGGGTATTGGTCTTGATACGAAACACATCATTTTACAGAAGAAACAAAATGGTGCACTTCATTTTCCACATCAACCACGACTCCCTCGCGTTTATGCAGCCCGATTGGATTTATCATTTTTCAATAATTATATCCATGCGTGGTTTTTTTTTTTTTTTTTTTTTTTTTGTGGTAATCCTCATATATCTATGGAAAAATCTAATTGTAAGCGATTTTACGCACTAATACACGCACCCATTCAATATGATTGGTCAAAAAGTAGATTTTATTGAAAATAGTACTAATTTGAATTTAAAATATAAAGGCAACAATATTAGTATGCAGATTAGTACGTAAACTTGCTTGTACATAGCAAAACTCTTTATCTATTTTTCAAAACACGACAATCATTACAGAATAAAGAATATAACATCAACAAAAATGCTTTGGGACCCGAATTTGGGTCTCGAAGAAGTGTCCCGAATGACTTTTTTTTTCTTTTTTTTTTCTTAGTGATTAATGAAGTATTTTTGAATGATGTTGTGAATTTTTTATTTTTTTAAAAAATGTTTATGATGATTAAAAAAATACATGAAAAAAAAAATAAAAATAAAAAAGTGAAATATACCGTTCAGGACATTTTTTCGGGATAAAAATTCGGGAGCCGTAACATTTCTTTAACATTAATCTAACACTGCCGCCTTAAAACCCGGACAAAAACACACTCAAAACTGTAGCCAAACAACCATTGTCGACTTCAACGACGCCGCATAAGATATTCCCTTTTACCTTCACCAAATACAAGCAAACTTGACAAACTCGATTCCTTCCAATATCTCTGATTTCCCCCCCTTTAAAAATCATCGAGGCGCTCAAGAATCCAAGATCTCATCGCAGTCCCTTACCAGATACCAAATTCAACAGGTTTAATTTCTTTATCCTTGGCTTGTTCACTTAGAATTTGCGATTGACAAGTTATGACCTCCTTGTCTTTGATTAGGAAGTTCATAGCGCATATAGATATTTTAAGTGAGTTAGGGTTTGTATTAGTGCTATTTTATGATTTTTTTGTTATTTTTATTTTGGTTTAAGTCCTGTGCTTGATTGCTCAGAATATGGTGGAGGAAAAGAGAAGGAAATCGAATTTATCTTATGCGTGTTTTATGACGTTCTGTAGTTCAATGAAATGAAATAATCCGAATTCTATGAGCAATGATGCTTAAATGGGTGGGTACTACATAAAGTTGTGCGTGCGCGCCGTATAGTTATTTAGGTTTCCAACTATCAGAGTTCCAGAGTGGGTTGGCATGTTTGTCTGTGTGAAATCTGATATGCATGCGATAGTCGGTGTCGGATGATGTAAAACTTCAACTTTGCGATTTATTTTAATAGTGATCACAATTTATTAAACTCTTTCGGGTGCCCATATATGACTGTATATTTAAAGACTTGTTTTCGTTTAAGCTTCACAGATTAATTTTTTTTTTTTTGGTTGCAAAACATTTTAATAGCATTATTATATCTGAAGTTGATGGTTTCGCATTTTGGTGGTTTTTAGGGTACGTTGATATGGCAGGGCGAAACCGTGGTCCCCGTGAAGCCTTCAATGATAGGCATGGTTATCCTGAAGGGCCTTTCATGCGGGGCCCTCCGATGCCTAGGCATCCTCCTCATCCTCATCCTCATCCTGCTTTGCTGGAGGAAGAGCTTGAAATGCAGCACGCTGAGATTCGGAGGCTCTTAGGCGACAATAGGAGGCTAGTCGAAGACCGTATGGCTCTGCATCGAGAGGTTGGTGCTGCCAAGGAGGAGCTTCATCGCATGAACCTCATTATTTCTGACATTCGTGCAGAACAAGAAATGCGCTGTAGGGAGCTTAGGGAGAAAGGCATGAAGCTGGAGGCTGATCTCCGAGCAACTGAGCCTTTGAAAAATGAGACTGTACAACTTCGCACAGAAGTCCAGAAGCTGAATAACCTTAGGCAGGACCTTGCAGCGCAAGTTCAGAGCCTCACAAAGGACATTTCAAGATTGAAAGCTGATAATCAACAGATTCCTCTTTTAAGGGCAGAGATTGATGGCATGCACCAGGAGCTTATGCATGCTAGGTCAGTACTGAGACTCCATATGTAGCTTTCTTCTCCTAGCTTAAGCCCTTTGTAGCATGAAAACTATTAGATTAACGTTTGTGTACTAATTGGAGGCTTTGTTTTGTAGAGCTGCGCTTGATTATGAGAAGAAAGCAAACATTGAGTTGATGGAACAGAGACAGACAATGGAGAAGAACTTGGTTTCCATGGCCCGTGAAGTTGAGAAGCTACGTGCAGAATTTGCAAATGCTGACAGGCCGTGGGGTGCTGGTATCAACTTCCCGTTTCACCCTTTTCTAAAAGAAGCTTGATTTTGAATATTATCGTGATAGTGTATTACATATTCTGACATATTTATAGGCATCCATATCATTGTAGATGCATTTTGCACCTATAGTTATAACCTGACTGTTGTGTCTCTAGAGTTCCTTTGATTTTACATGTCAACATTATGGAGAGTATCAGTTATCAATTTTTATGTTGTTGTGGGAGTCAGAAAATTACTTGGCATTGTCGGAGTTGACAAGAAAAACAAAAGTACGAAAGAAAAAAAAGTCCGGTGTATTGGGGTTGGCTACATCTTTACAAATCTCTCAATTTTTTCCACTCTACCTGTGATAACGTATTCGCTTGTGTTTTAATCGTCTTAGCCCTTTGGCGTCTTCCTTGTTTTTTCATATTTCTTGTTACACCCTGACAAACTATCTTGGTGTGGTGTTAATTGAAATACATACATATGTTCCTATTGGAGTTTCATTCTCATCCAGCAACCTAAGCACTATGCATGCATGAATGTATGAATCCCTTCTACATTTATTTTGAAGGGACTTTGGTCTCTTATTGTTGACCTTGGATAATCTGTATAAAGTAACATGAGGAGAAAGGGATACACTTGTGTCCTATAAACTTCCATTTACAATCACATTTATTGCCAAGAAACAAGAGGTATGGGGATATTGAAGTTTCTTTGATGAGGAAAACAATTGGGAGAGGCGGGGCTTACACGATACTGCTTGCAGTGGATAGGTTCTACCGGAGGAAAATTATTCGCCCATTTCCTATCATGGATAGCAGGCCTACTCTTATTCTCATAGCTTGGGGTTCTCTTCATATATTCTGGGTTGTGTTACACAATCTCTATAACTTCCCAAGTTTCAGGATAATTTTCTTCTTCTACTTCCTGCTATTAGCCTTCCTGACTGGATGGAAATTCTTGTCCTGTCTATGGAACTTGAGATTCCATTTAAAATGGACCTATCAGTGGTTGGCACGGTCCCCTGTCTCCCCCATGCACATGCACAGAGAAAGATATTATGACCAGTTTCATGTTTGTTTACTCATGCTAACTTTGGTTCTTTAGCAGCTCAAGAGTGTCTCACTACTAATTGGGAGTAACGGTTGGGGCAATTGTTGTTTAAAATCTTTTACCTCCTGAGACCAGCGGGTCTTTTAATTGTTTCTTTGCTTGTTTAGTATTTATAAACATTATAACAGCTGTCATGCATTATAAAAAAAATTTCAAGGAATGGGCAGTGCTTTGAAGATAGAGAATGCTCGATGGGAGAACTTAGAGAGTTTTTCTTTAGTACTTTGTGTATTTGGGCTAAGGCTCTTGTATTGAATGGAGATAATCTTCATGATTTGCTTTTAGCCTTTTCTAGTTCCTAGCTTGTATTTAAGTGTTTTCTCTTGTATACTTTTTGTGTACTTGGACTATGCCTATTTACTTGTTAACAAAATTCTCTTATTACTTATCAATAAAAAAAAAAAAAAAACTTTTTATTCGTAAATATTAAGAATTTTATTAAAAGGCAAAAAGGTGCAATCAAGGTGCAACAAAATGTGTACAAGAAAGTCATTTATAACAAACTAGAAGAGCAAGCATATTATCTCTTTGCATATTTGGAGTTTCATTGTTGTGTTACACCTTGCTTCTACTATTTTTAATGATTTATGGTCTCTGCAGGTGGAGCGTATGGGATGAAATTCAGCAGCTCAGAAAGCGCCTTCCCTGCTTCTTATGGAGATGGATATGGTGTTCATCTGGTAAGCATCCTTATATGATGGAAATTTCTTTACTGGCATTTTGAGATCATTTTTTGCCATGTTAGAGTCCTAGGTTTCTATCTTTGGTTTTATTATGCCATCTATTTTTTTTTTCTTAGGGTGCTGCTGACAAAGGTCCTCGGTATGGTCCGGGTCCAGCTTCATTGGGAGGAGCCGAGAAGCCTCGCACGACTCGTCGTTAAGATCTGGGTGATGACTGTTTGAATGGAGCAATGGCTTTCCTGTTCCTTTTGATGTCCGTTATTTCAATATAAATGGGCGTGAAGTGTTAGTTTCCATCTACATCTGCATGCCATATCAATAGTAATTTCTCTGGATACATTGTGTAGCCATCCTAAATTAGCGTCTAAACGATTTTAGTTTTTCTTTGGAGCATAGTATGTTGGAATATCTGGCTCTATCATTCGCTAAAATTTTGTTATATTACCATTATTACTTCTGTGCTTTATTCTCTTTTTTCTGGGCACTTCATCTTGATTACACTTGTCTTTCTTGTTGGCTACAAGCTGACTATTCTGGAATAGTGTGTTAGTGTATCATCCACATAAGTTTTGAAATCTCAGCTTTATTTGATGATATGAATCCCATCCTTTGCTGAGTTGTGGTCCTTCTGGAGGCTGAAGTGTGTGTGTGTATATATATATATATATATATATATATTCTATGGAATTGACAAGGAAAATTCATCCTGCCTTACTGAGATAATGTGGTCTACTTCCACAGATGAGGCTTTGTTTTCAAGTTAGATATGAATTATGGTGTCGTCATGCATTATGGATGTAATGCACTTGAAGTGTTATCAACTTATAATTTGGTATTTGGTTATTTGGTCTTTCTTTCCCATTTGGAAGTTTGATTTCGAGGGTGTTAAAATTCTTTCCGGAAATTGGTTGTAGAGTGCCATTATATTGTTATGGGTGGAACTTTTTGCCAAAGAGGATCAAGAGTTATTCGTGTTTAGATTGTAGACCTAGGGTGAAAATTTCATCACGGAATATGATAAGCTATTCTTATCACTGTGGGATCAGATGATTTGAAACACGTTTCGCACTGGGAGTGCTGATGTATTGTGGCTACGCATTAATAACTGCCTTTTCAAGAATGCATTTCAAGAATGTGTTGCAGGGACTATACAATATGGAATCTAAATCAAGAACAGAAATATTTGAGGTTGAAATGTGTATTGTTCAGCATGGTGTTTATAACTAAATTTTTAACAAGTCACGGACATTCTTTTAGGTGGGTTGCTAGGATAATATCTTGTTTTGGAGATTTTCTGGCTTTTGTAGTTCTGTTATTGGTAGACTTGGTGACCAGGTGTCATTTCTCATAGGTTTTGTGAAGTCATGTTCCTTGGGTGAAATTTGTGGCTTTGATGGAGTATCATAAGTACGTTGTTGCAGCGGATCTTGTGGTTCTGCATATAGGTACACCAAGCATCTATTATTTGTTTAGATTACAGGATTGATGAAAAGTAATTATGCCTTGCAACTAAGTTCTGAGCTATGGCCATATTTTTAAGTTGACATAGACCGTTCAGGACATTGGCTTATCTGAAGGGGAAATATTCGTGGGAATTCATTGATGTAACGCTGAATTCCTGTTTTTGACCTTTTTTTTTTTATTAGTCCTAAATGGACTGTTGTTCTTTTCCTCTTCTAGTATGTTGGGTGTGTTCTCTTAAATACTTCTTGTGTACATGAGTTGCACCCCCTCTGGGCTATTAATAAGATCGATTGATTTATGAAAAAAAAATTTATTTGTATAGTGTTGTGCTGTCTCCATAATTGAGTGTATCAAAGTGTGGTTCACTTTTTATGGACATATCAACAAGAAAGCACTGGCCATGGAAAGCATTCATTGGAAGAAGGCGGAGCTTTTAAGTATGCAGAATGGGCTTGAGCCTTGATGAATTTTTGTGACACAAGCGATGTTGGAGTCTGAGAACAACAGCTGCCACTCAGCAATCCTTCCTGATGCTGCTGGCTTCTCGAAAAGATACTTAAAATGGGTCAATATTGGAAAAAAGCCAGACTTTGTAGGCTAGCATGCCGTGTCTAACTCTCCAAGTGCCCAGACATGAACAATAAATGCCTGAATTTTAAAGCTTACTTCTCTTATTATGCTGTATAATCAGGTTCGGTGTTATCATAAATTGAGAGAGCATCAGAGGGTTGTTCTCTCTGCAGTTTTAAGTTCCATTATTTGATTAAAGTTGTTTTGGATGAGAAGATATTGATCTGCACGTGTCTTACCCCTTCTCTGCTCCCGACAGTATAGATAGTGGAGTTAGGTTTTAGATGGTTCCAAATGAGTGAAGCTTAACGCTTATGATACCTGGTAAATTTTAGTTTGAAAGTGGGGAATGGGGATTGTTGCTCTAATGAAGAGGAAATGGAGACTGCATGCTCCTCACTTGGGCTAGTTTATTGGAAGTGGATTATAAAGTTTGTTTCTTTCATCTCAAAGAAGGATCAGTTGGATCTGGATGATAGTGGAAATAGGAGGCATGATGGAGATAAGAATGTGTCATACCCACAGGCAAGAAGTTCCATATTTTTGGACAGCCTTCTCACAGGTGTTGTTCTAGCACGGTTTATTCCCTAAGCAAACGTGTGTGGAAATTGAAGAGTTATGCAGGTGAGCTATTCTCATGATGTTCTCTTTCTTTACTTGGGTTGCTACCCTGTAAACTCTTTGAATGCCAAAAAAAGAATCTGCCACTTCTGTTAGGAAGAAGTTGCTCCAACCATTGAAATTACCTGGAATATCTGAAGAAGCTTTTATATGAAATAATATTCAAGAGATGTGGCTGTTGAGACTTGAACCACTGTCAGCTGGTTTGGAAGTGGTGCACCTCAACCGTTAAGCCAAGTGAAGGCTTACGGAATATCTGAAGAAGTTATGGTGGCAATGCAATGTGACGAGAGGTCGTGCTGATTTGATCTTCATAGGCAAGTATTTCGCCCCCTTTTAATAGTTGCATGGGTCTGGAATTTCTTATTCGTTGTTAGACTGTGTACTGATATTAAATACTGGCTGTGGATCCCCTTGATGTCCTAAGATTAAGGTTTGTATGTTGCTTTAATATAGAACCATACTTTCAAAGTAGGCTCACGTTTTTTTTCATTGTTGTGGTCTATGTTTAGCATGACATCTTAGCCTTTATTCCTATTATATGCCCATTTACACTTCACACATAGTAGGATCAACCTGCTAATGAGATTTACCAACCCATTTCATTGGATGATATGGCTTGCTCCTGAGTTTGCTATTTTGGGCCGATATGGTAGATATGGTAATTAGCTTCATTAGGGACACGTGAAGACACCTGCATGGTTAGCTGCTGTTGAACTATGCTACAGAACTTATATTAGTGTATCAGTTTTTGCTGAATTATTACTTAAATGTAATGAGAAGCAGCAATGTAGGATAACAGCTTTGAAGTCAGTTCCTAAGAATTATTTGATATGTTCCTGGTTGCATAATTTAATGGATTCTCGGATATGTGGATATACCAAATGGTCCTTTCTTTCAAAAGGGCTTGTTTTTCACCTGGGTTCTTTTTGGAAGTTGGAAAATTAGTTTCTGCTTGAACGAGAAATTTTCAGTATATTGAGTGACAAACGGAATCCATGGTCTTACCTGTGAAGCGCTTGTCCAGATGAGTATGCCCAATTTGTAGTTTATGAGGTTAAGATAGAGCACATGGATCATTTTGATGGTTTATATAATGGCCTTATGTTTCACAGTGGTTAGGTCCTATAATTGGAGAGAGATGTTTCTATTGGAGTTTACTGAAATAGGTGGATGGATATCTGTTGGATTTTTGTACTAGTGGTGGCTAGCAAAACCACTTTGCAAATTTCTGTAGCATATAACGACTTCAAGTTGATCTTATATTCGGTCGGAGATGAATGGCTACTGTAGAGCAGAAAACCTTCTCTGCAAGTTCTTTTCTGGTGGCTCTGTATTGTTTGATTTTTAATCTGATGTATGAGCCTAGTACAATCATGAATAAAATTATGAAGAGGAAATTAAGATTGATAGCTTTATGTGGTACAGTTCACATTCTGCACTCGGACCATAAATATTGGTAAGAGAAAGTGCCTTTTGAATATATGTGCCCACTTTTTAACTTGGATCCATTAGGTAGATGAACTATTCTCATCTAGCTTGTTATTATTTGATTGTTTGGTGTCAGACAGTGACTTGGCTTTGTTGCTTCATGGTTATTTTTTTCGTAGTGTAATCCGTGTAATATGGGCTTGAAGAGAGAAATGCTTTGATATAAAGGATAAATTAAGTGGGAAATGGTTTCATATGGTCACTATGCGTTTGCCTCACCATGAGGATCAGAGTAATTTTGGTCAGATATTCCAGGATTAGCATTGGGTTAGAAAAAGTTGGATTCTGGCCTTTGGGAATTATTGATGGGTCCCTGGGGCTCTTTGCATAGGTATTATTGTATGCTGCTGAGATGACTTAAGATAATTCAGGATAAATATAAGCTGTAAATGTTATTGTGGGTATGGAAGGATAGGGTGTTGTGTGCATGAATGGTGCCGCCAAGTTGGCTGCTCATTTTTTGCTTTATACTTCTAAACCACTTAATACATTATTAAGAAATATGGTCATTTGATTAATACCAACATTGCATACATACTGTTGTACCTTTTTATTGATGCATGTATACATGTTGATATTGTAAATTAGCGGGTTTTAACTGATTTACTCATATTGTGTGCTGCAGATAGAAGTGACTTCTGCAGAAGGCAGAGGAAGAGAAAGGATGATTCAGATAAACATCTACAATGCTGGCTAAATGGTTTTTGAGTGCATGGTTAGCGTTGTGGTTGGAGGGTTAAAAGCACTTTTCATGTCTACTTGCCCCTTGTTGCGGGTGTTCTGCAAGGCGCTGGAAGCACTTTTTGCAAGAAGCGGGTTTTTTCTAACCACGTTACCGTTGCAGCAGCAGTTTCCTGTTTCTGGAAGTTTGCTTTCATGGAGGTTTTAATGACTTCTCTTATAACCCCAATACACCTGCTTCCTTCCTTTAGTGCCCCTCGTCTACTACTATCTCATTTTTTTCCACTACCCTAGCCAGTATCCATCTGCCATGTGCATGATCGCCAATCCCCCGGTTCATTGCAGGATTTCAATGCCATTGAGTGAAAACTCCTCGGCAAGAACATATCAAATATTTGTGGAAGGTATTTGATTTCTGATGCCAATGTGATGCTGGAGTTGGTTGTAGACATGGGTTTTTCTTACGGTTCTGAAGTTGTGTATTGCAATTTTGCAAGAGCTGGCTGGATAATGGATAACTATTGTGCCCGGTCATGCCAGGATCGCAAGAACTTAAGTTAGGTCACAAGGACATCTTTAGCACTGCAGCTTCTGTTGGGCTTAGTTTTTATTTTAAATCTTCGGCCGGGCGGAGGTATTGGGAAGGTTGGTTTAGTTGTTGGGCTTGATTGGAAGGAAAGAGATAGGCTTCAGTGGTTACCCGCGAGGGAAAAATAATTCATTAATTTTTCATGATCTATTTCAATTGAATTGAATTGGAGTACTCGTTAAAATGAATACGTCATATAGAGTTAGGAATAAATAAAAGAAGAGTAATGTTAGATACAAGTTTCAAATAGACAAGTTTCATATAAGTTTTTTGTAAAATAATGGTCCCACTAATAAATAATAGTTTTTTTTACACTTTTCTAAGGTAGGGTTATTTTTTTACAAAGGCTTGTATGAGACTTGTCTATTTGGGACTTGTACAAATCATTTGTCATAAAAGAATACATGTACATACACCATCCATTTCAAGTTATTTGATTTTTGATGAATCTAGGTCGAAACAAGGTAAATGTATCGAGTCCAATAACAAGCAATTTTTTTGAACTCGTTAGATTTTTCATTGTAAGTGACCCTAAGTTGCTCAAAAGATTAACGTTTCGTTCGGATAGTGAGATGAGATGAGATAGTTTTAGATAAAAATTGAATAGAATATTATTAGAATATTATTTTTTTAATATTATTATTATTTTAAGATTTGAAAAAATTAAATTGTTTATTATATTTTATTTAGAAATTTAAGAAAGTTGTAATAATGAGATGAAACTGTTTGATTATTCAAAAGTGACCTAATTGGAGAAAATTGCTCATATTGTAGGAATGGAAGTTGCCTCGATCACTTTTATATTTGGGTGCGGCTATTATGCCCCATCCCATCTTGACTGTTGGGCATAAATTTTTTTTTTCTCTTCTCTTTTCACATTTTTTTAACATATTTAAATATATTTTAAAAAAATGCATCAATAAATTTAAAATCACTTCCTTATCATTAAGTAAAAAAAAAAAAAAAAAAAATTTACAGCAATCAAATGGAGGTGTCAAAAGGAGTGGGCATAGTAGTGTTTTCTTTTATATTTTTGGCAAATGATGATGATGATATATATATATATATATATATATATATAATTTTTTTACATGAATTCCCATTTTCGTTCACTCTAGTTAACATGAAAAAATGGTCCTTGATGTGAAAAATTATTTTCTTAAATTAGCTTAATTATATATAAAATATTTACCATATTTTATATTAGAAATTTAAAAAATAGTCGCACTTTAAGTTGGTGGGACCTCTAACCAATCACATGTTTTTCTTTTTAAAAAAAAAATCATTTTTCAATCTTATAAATGGATGATAATTAAAGATTTACAAATATAATTTATCTTCAAGACATAATGTTAATTAGAAAATTACTTAAAATAAGATTAGATATGAGTAAAAATAATAAATTCTACCGTAAGGGTAAAATAATTAGCTTAAAAAGCAAATTATTGGGAATTTAAACTCCTTTTATATCTTCTATCACCTGGGAAAGTACTGGAATAGTGATGCGATGAATCTTCTCTGTCATCGTCGCGTGCAAAGAGATGATGAAGGAAGAAGAGTAGGCCCGTTCTCTGCAAGCGACGCAAGCTAGCTAATTGCCTTACTCCATCCATTTCCTTTTCCCAACTTCATGGATAATATCGCTTCTAATTCCTACGTAAGACAATTATCTGAGCGATCATCTCATTGCATTTCAAAGGGTTTTAAAAGGCAAAGATAATGCTCACAAAAATAGAATTCTAGCTGCTAAGGTACTGAAGTATTCTGATCCTGACGAGTTAAGGTTTCTTTCTTTTTTCCTTTTTATTCTTTGTCCTGATCATTCCTATTTTATTTCAGACTTGATATTTATTACAATGGAGGACATCATGTACAGATTATTGACCAAAAAACAAACTAACAAATAAATAAATAAAGGAATGTTCAAGCTCATCCTATAATATTTACATCATGTCATCAACGGTAAAGAATAGGCTTATAAGTCAATCTTTTCTGTTAAACAATAAAGTTTCTACGTACATTGACTATGTAGTAAAAACTGGTGGTAGCAACATCGATCTCCTTCCCTTCACTGGAGTTTTTGTGTCTGGAAAATGAACCCCATTGTCAGTTTCCAGACCCTCCACTGAACCAGCTTGTGTTACTTTCACAGGGTAAGTTACCAGGTGCACACCTTCCATATCTACCACTTCTTCACCACTGTAAATGTTCCACATTTTGTCTCCTATAGAGCGCATCTTCCCCACGCATTCTAAACTCTGAGGCTCTCGGAACGACTCCTCAGCACGTCCAGTATGCTCGAACCACAGTGACATACGATATGCATGAATATCGCCACGATTCATTTTGTCCAATTCGCTTTGTTTGGATTGATGGCATCCTATTGCAATTTCAGTGTCGCGTTGCCCGTCCATGGAGCGCTGGTTTATATTTGCAGAGCCTATCAAAATGTATAGGTCGTCCACTGAAACATAAGTATAGCAAACATGGTGAGAAAGAGATCAAAGAGGAAATTAGGGAGGAAAAAAAAAAAAAAAAAAAAACCCAAACAAAGCCCCAAATTAAGCTTATGAACATGATTTGGCCATCGGCGGAAGACTCCTGCTTGAATAAGAAGAAAAGAAAGAAGGAAAGGAACACCAAGTACAATAAATTATGTATAAGATAATTACCATACCTATCATGAGCTTCGAGTGTACGTAAACCATGAATCTCCTATGCTTTTGAGCATTCCAATATTGTGTTGCCGGATGAGGAGAATGTGGAGGATCAAACTCATCTCCTTCACTCACATCTTCCCTATTTGCAAGGCAGAAGAAATTCAAGTAGTCTCTCGGGTGCCCCGGCTCGCCACTTTCTTGTATTGCTTCTCCTATCAACTTGTACATCATTGACATCGTTTCTCTAGTCCAATGCAGTATATCTTGAACTACATCACTCTCAGGCACTCCTTCTGGCCACATTGGTATTACTATATAAACTGCAAACCTCTCCTTTGCTTTGATTTTATTGACAACCTTGAGTGCAATCTCAATTGGGATCAAATTTCTGCAGCCACTATGTTTGTCTTTCTCCCACAAATGGCACCCTCCAATGAAATATTGGTTCTCAATATATATAAACCGCTCGGCACGCCTTATTGCTTCTACATAAGCTTCATGGATGCTTTGCTCTACCGTTAAGTTCTTTAACATTTGGGTAACTGACAAACGGTCAATTGATCGAAATACTTGAACTTTCCAATTCCTTTCAGATGAAATGCTTGAATTACTCTGACGATTGAGATTTGATAAAGTACTTGTGGGGACTAGTAAAGAAGGATCGCATTGCTTAGACCATCGTTGCTCGAAATTGGTTAATACATCCCAAGCTGCTTCTCCGGTAATACAAGCATGAGCATCATGCCATGGCTCCCTTGGCCCCCCTTTGTTTAAGCAAGCTCCTGCAATACTTGTCTGATAAAAATCATCAGAATGCGATTCTGTGTTGAGCGTGTGAAACAAGGAGTGCTGTTCTGTATCGTAGCGACCATCACAGAGATCTAATCCCCCAACGAAACTCATAATGTCTCTATGGCCTGGATTAATCTGTGAGCGAGTGTCTACGGTTATGATCTTCTGATGGTGAGAGAACAGTGGGGCAGACTTGGGGTGTAATCTTGGGCACAATCTGCATACCACTTTGGTGTGTACGAAGTAGGCCAAGGCATCTTCATCGTGTGTTCTCATTAGTCCTACATTCCTGATAACTGGTAGCGATGTTTCATCATCCCAAATCATAATCCTTACTGCTACACCTTCGTCTGCTTTCTTCTTCAACAATTCACCAAGCTTTACTCCTTTTGCATGTAGAATATCTGTTTGAGAATCTCGGACCTGCTTAAAAGCATGTTAGGCTCCTTAAAGAAAATGAGTAAAAAGTAGCTAGATGCAATAATTATTACAATAATTACGTACCAGCACCATCTTAGGATTGAAAGACCAGCCTGCAATGTAAATCAAGTATTGTGCACCCTCAATGGCTTTGTATACATCCTCCCATAATCTTCTTGGAGGCCCGCGAGGAAAGGAAGGAGGATGGAAAGTAGAGAGATGATGAGCGTCTTGATAAAGCGTGACATGACAGTTGGATCGTTGCGGAAACGTCGCATTCCTCAGCCCCTTAAATTCTCCATGACTAAGTATCTTCCTCCAGCTTGGTTCGAATTCTGCCGGTTTAAACCAGAACATGAATCGTAGTTTCAGTTCCGGATTCGGTTTTCCATTTTCCATGATGAGAGGAAAGAACCCGTTAATGAAGCTTGTTTCCTTTAGAATCTGATGGGCCTGGATGTTGATCTTCCCCAAGATGGAGCATGATGTTTTCATTGTAATGGTAATAGTTGAATCGCATGGATGCGCACAGAGAATCCGAAAGGTCTCGTTCCAAACACGGTCACGTTCATGGATGGTCTGCGCTACCTTCCTGTCGTCTATCTCTATGGTTACAAAGGCAGCCTTTCCACTTGGAAATATACACTGCAAAAGAAATGGTATAGACCGGCATGATTATACGTATATGAACCTTTTATCGATCTCAGTACTATATATATTTATTTCTTGTTTGTACTTACATTGAAAGGAGATAGAGGTGTGTAAGGTGTCGCATGGAAGATGGTAGCTTCGAGTGTTCCATGGAGGATTATTTGCTTGCTCTCCATTAATGCTAGCTCTATGTTTTAAAACGATGTTGCTGATCTTGAGAGAGAGAGAGAGAGAGAGAGAGAGATGTAATTTGAATTTGTTTTGATCTAGCTACAAGGCGAGGCCAGGGATGACTCATGTCACTGCTCACTTATATAAAGGGAGATAATTTCATGAATGGTACTGCAACAGAAGAATCGAAGCAATAAAAAACTTGGAATGCAAATGAATCATGCGTTGGCGGTTGGAAAAACTTGTGAAATTTTCCATGTCCATTCTTAGAGACCATATACTTCTTCAAAGTTTTTTCTTCAAGTAGAAGTTTCTCTAACTCAAATCACACTTCTTCTTCCCAGCAACGATTTTAATATTTAACAACGCGAAGACAACCAAACAACACTTGCGCGCATGTATACCTATTCACACTTTGACCATTGCTCTTTTTTTGTAACGTACGTAGTTGTTCTTCGATCCGGATCATCATCATCAGTTCATCATATATATATATATATAGCTGACTTCTTCACCGATCGATTAAATTAGATGGGTCTGACTCGATCATGACATTATCAAATTATATATTTAAACTGGCGATTAAGAACAAGTACTAAAGCGTGTTTAAGGAAACAGTCATGAAAACTAGAAGTTTGAATAGTTGATCATGATGATGATGATGATCTAGACATATTCCTGATGTGTTATTAGTTAGCTACGTACGCCAACTTTTAGACTAATTTCCTGGGCCTCTTCAAAAATCATATTCCTTATCCTTAATTTTGTCCATGCATAGGTATGCTGTTTCTGCTAACGTGGGGGATTTTATGTTGGTTTTTCCAAGCTAGTGATCTTTAGTCAGGTCTAGAAGCTAAAATCATGTAGCTTTCTGAGTAAGTCTCACGTTGACAACTTTGGCATGTCATTGTGATCATGAAAATCCAAATCAATATATATATGTAGCCATGTTGATGCCGTCTACATATATATTTTCATTCATCCGGATCATATATACACACACACTACGTACGTATGTACCATATCTATTGGGACCCATATTAAGTACGTTTAATTTCTTGTTGAACGTACATGCCTCCCAACAAGAAGATGATCATATGATCAGTACTTTAATTAATTACTAGATGGAAAAAAAAAAAAAAAAAGTGTTGAACCTTCGTGGAAGGAAGGACTCGAATTATTTGGAAACTTTGGTACAGTCATGTGTTTTAGCGGCAAATTAATATGACATCATCTTCAATTTTGTGACTTTGTGATAGCTTGGAATCACACGCTTCGGAGGAAAAACTAATTTGTACTTTGGGGATGGGATCGTTCGGGAGTAAAATACCGATCGAGTTAGAAAGAACAGTGAATGAATGATTCCACACCCATTTTGGATATTCTTTTTTTTGGCATCAGGCGTTTGAAAACAAAATATTGACTAATCGTAAGAGTGCACGGACTTCTAACGAGGAGTTTCTCGTAAGAGTACTTCAAATTAATAACTTGGTACGGTGAGATTTATGTGAACGTTACCCATTTTGGATAGAGAAATGAAAACTGTAGCAGTGAGTATTAAATATTACATAATTATTTTTAAAAAAATAAATAAATACGAGATTCACGTAAAAAAAATTAATTTATTAATAGTGGACCTTACTTTTTTTTAAAGCAATTGTACAGTACTTGCGTACTCTATGATTGTACGTAGCATTACTCGAGAAATTATAATTACAGTCGTGAGTGTGCAAGCGTTGTGCAACCACATTAAAAAAAATGAATAAATATATGATCCACATGAAAATAAATTAATTTTTTAATAGTAGACTTTATTCTTTTTTAAAGTGACTGCACGGTACTTGCACACTTCACGACTGTACGTAACATTACTCATATATATATATATATATATTTAAAGGATTTTCCATTTTATATTAAAGTTTAAAGATGCATGCCATGTCAAAGGAATTGAATTCGAACTATTCAATAATATTTAGAGTATATTCGTTGAGAAAAAACCCATGAGGAAAGAGACAACTCATCGCTTCCTAATCTGGGGTGTGACTGTTCACCGCCAGCACAGACCTCGTCGCAGGGCTTAGGCAGTCTCGCCGTGGGCTTTCCAGCTCCATTGTGACTTGTTTCACCTCCTTTAGGGTCGATCGTGCTTCAACCCAACTGATCTGCGTCGGTTTTGGGCTGCGGACACCTTGCCAGCAGAAACAGCTGTCGCAGCCTCGGGACTTGTTGGAGAACAGATCCCAGTCAGGAGAGCAGTTCCTCGATTTGCTTGGTAGCAGGGCATATGGGCTGAGTTCAGTAGTTCTCTGCTTTTTCGATTTTATTACACGCAGCATGGCTACTGCTGGGGTTCTTCAAGGACCTTTGCCGCCGCCAGCTAAACAGAGATCCTTCGCAGAGATGGTAGCACATGCACCAGAGCCCCTTCTTGAAGTGGAAATTCCGATGCGGCCATTGAAATATCTCAAAGGTGTTCTGATGTTACCTTCACAAAGGAAGAGGTGGATCGATCTACTTTTCCTTTTCGGTTCTCTCTGGTTTTGAAATTCTTGAGACAAAGGCCATCGTTAAACAAGATCCGAGCTTTCATATAGAGCCGATGGGGACTGGAGTCCAAACCTGTAATTTCAACAATGCTCAAACCGAGATTCGTTTTCATCAGGTTTGCCATCGAATATGATTTTCTTAAAGCTTTTGCGAGGGAGTCTTGTGAGGTTGAAGGGGTCCCGTACCGTATGCTCCAATGGTGCCCTGAGTTTAATGAAAATCGAGAATCACCCATGGTCCCGATATGGATTGTGCTGCTTGGACTGCCACCAAATTACTACCACGAGTCATTCCTGCATAACATTACTCTACCGCTTGGGCAATTCATTTGAAGAGATAACAGCACAAGATGTGCAACACACATAGATGGCGCTCTAGTCTGTATTAGTATGGACGTGTCTAAGCCTCCGATAGAGTCCGTTTGGATTGGAATGCCCAATTATTTGTCGAGTAGGCTTCAGGAAGTAATTTAGGAAACCTTGCCAGCCTTCTGTAATAGATGCCGCATCCAGGGACATAACAGATCTATCTGCAAATGAGAGGTTACAAATGAAGACAAGCCGTAGGGAGAGGGAGGTAGAGCTCAAAAAGTCTGGATGCGTAAGGATGCACAAAACACTGCAATTTTGAATGTTGATGGTGCGCAGGTGGATGATGATGCACTGGTTGATAAGGATGCACCGGTTGTTTTGCCTGAGCAGGATGCCGTGATACCTGCTTTTGTTATGGAGGACATGGCCGATGGGGAAGGAGATATTGTCCTTGCTCAATTAGATATGGCGGTGGCGGATAACAGAACACTAGGTGGAGAGAAAAGAAATCAAATTGACAGGCCACTAGTGAATGAAGTCCACTCGGTGCAGGCTTTGTGCAAAATGGTGGTGCCTATAAACAGCCCACTTGGTGCAGGTTTTGTGCCAATTTCGAGTGAGGGTTTTAAAACCAAGAGGCTAGCCGAAGAGGATAAGGTGGGTTTTAGTGGTGGGCCAGCACCAATTGTGTTGGTGGAAGCACAAAATGAATTTAGGCCTGGTCCCATAGTGGAGGAAATGGGTCTAATGGAAATGGTGGAATTTGATCCAATGAATCCATAGGCTTATGGTGTTGATGGTGATAACAACCTGAGACTAAATGATGATGAAGCTCAGTCTGAAAGTGAAGGTGAGAGAGACAAGTTAAAACTAGATATGCAAAAGGACTATAGCACAAATTCAAACATTCCAAGAATTGCAGTCGGTCCGTCTCCAAAAAGGAGCTCCACTAGGACGGTAATTCACCTCTTTAAACTTAATCTATGATTAGTCTCGTCCTTTTTTGGAACATCAGGGGAGTGAGAACATCTCAAATGCGATTGAGAAAAATTATTAAAAAATATAGGCTTAAGATCTTAGCATTGGTTGAACCTTTCTTGCTGGAAGGAAAAATCTCAAATCTTTTGAGCAAGTTTAGTTGTGACTCCTTTATTACTAATGAAGCAATGGAAGGAAAAATCTGGCTGCCGTGGAACTTGGTTGTTTCCGTTAATTGGCTGGCTGGGTCAAATCAATTTGTGACCATGAAGGTGTAGGATAATGGGCACGTTTTTATTTTGACCATTGTGTATGCAAAATGCAACCAAATAGAGAGACGAACCCTTTGGGCTGACCTGGAATTTACTGGAAATGATAATCTTTCCTGGCTTCTTTGTGGAGACTTCAACATTATTAAAGATGACTCGGAAAGAAGAGGTGGACACCCCCGCCCGTTTGCTGCAATGAAGGAGTTTAATCTATGTATTCAAAAGTGGAGTTTAAGAAAATCCACTTTTGTGAACTCTTCGGAAAAGTTATAAAGAAAATAGTGGGATGAAAAATGAAAATGCTTTCTGCTGATGGTAGAATTATTTTGTTGAGGCACGTGTTGTCTAGTATGGCCACTCATCTCTTAGCTATTATACATGTTCCTAAGGTTGTGTTCACTGCTTTGAATAAAATCCTGAGTTCTTTCTTTTGGGATGAGTATGATGGAAAAGGTAAGAGAAAATAGGTGGCTTGGAAACATATATGTCAACCCACTAATGAAGGGGGGTTGGGGATTCGGGATTTTGGAGACATCCAACGAGCTTTGCATTTAAAGCTTGCCTGGTGACTCATTAAGGGCTACTCGTTATGGGCGGATTTCTTTTGAGCTAAGTATGTTAGGGGTAATCATTTATCCCTCCTGGTACCTAATAAAGGTACTCGGGTTTGTAAGTCTATTGCTTGTAGTATTCCTGTTGTTTTGAATAGTTCAAAGTGGATTGTGAAAGAGGGTGATATTTCCTTCTGGTTTGACAATTGGGAAGAGGGGGGGCCCTTTGCATGGTCAGTACTGGGAGATTGAGAACCCTTTGCTTAAGATTAAAGGGTGTCACATTGAAAATGGGTGGGATATTCTCCTTTTGGAATACCAAGTGGGTCACCACAAAGCTCTTGACCTAGTTAAGTTCTTGGCTAGTTGAAAGGGAGGGCAGTATGTGTTAGTTTGGTTGAAGGATTCTCATGGTAAGTTTTCCACGAAAAGTGTATGGGATTGCATCAGGGTTCGAGCTCCGCCTTTACCTTGGGCTCAGTGGATTTGGCACAATAACCTTCATAAGAAAATCTCTATTATGATGTGGAAGACCTCCAAAAACTGTTTGAGTTTTGATGAGAAGATTAAAATGGTAGGTATTCCCATCGCCTCTAAATGTAATTGTTGTGCCACAGGTCACATTGAAGATCTTAATCATGTTCTTTGCACTGGTGACTTTGCTCGACAAATTTAGCATCTGGCTGCGACTCATTTAGGGGTGCATATAGGTATTTTTCAAAACTGGCAGGGGCAAATAAATTTTTGGTTCCATCGTGCTGGTAAGTATTCTCAATTACGAACTATTTTTGGTCTCCTCCCCTCGATAGTATCTTGGAAGCTTTGGCAGAGGTGCTGCAAAGCCAGGTTTGAAGATAAGGCTGACACGATTGAGTCTATTTGGCACACTATAAAATTGTGGCTTCGCCAGATTATGCAAATGATCATGAAGGTGTTGAGGCTACCCAATCAGGATGTGGCTATTTTAAATCGGTTAGGGATCCCGGTTTTACTTCCAAAACCTAAGAAGGTTCGTGTGGTAAGATGGCACAAGCCCCAACAGGGTTGGGTAAAACTTAACACAGATGGGAGTAGTTTTGGTAACCCGGGACCGTCAGGAGCAGGGGGTGCTATTCGGGACAATAATAAAAATTTGTGTGCAGCTTATTCTATCTTCTTAAGTCAGGGCTCTAATAACTTTGCTGAAATGAGAAGTTTATTGGAAAGGATTCGAATGTGCTATCAACTTGGCTTTTACAAGATTGAAATTGAGACTGATTCCCAAATTCTTGTGGATTGGGTAACTAAGGGTGAATGTAATATTTGATATTTAGAAGATTTCTGGGATGAGCTAATTGTTTATCTGGAATCTATAGAGTACATCGTGAAACATATTTTTAAGGAAGGAAACGCCGTAACTGATTCCCTTGCCAAGAGTGGAGCTGAGGGTTCAAAAATGGACTGATCTGGAGATAGCTGCATGTTACCTACCAGTTTAAGATGTCTTCTTCGCATGGACAAAATTGGCCTTCCTTATCTGCAAATCTCTTAATGTCATTCCTTGTAGGTTGTTCGTGCTCATTTTTGTTTTGATAATCTCACTTGCTTGTGTCCCTTTTGTAGGTTCTTATATTGCTTATGTCTCTTGCTTTACCTTTTAGGTTTCCTTGTACTTTATCTAGTTGCTTTACGATTTTTGAGGCTTGGTTTTTGGATTTTTATGCTTATTTGTATTCTCCCGGCATCTAGATGTAACTATAAATTTTTTCTACCACAAGTAAGGGTTATCAATAAATTTGAGATTCCCTTCTCTTCTTAGAAAGGAAAAAAAAAAGATTGAATTCGGAAAACCCAAACATTCTTTCTTTTAATCTTTTATTTATTTTTTACGAGGTGGGCGTTCCTTTTAGGCCCAACTAAAAACGAGTATGGCTTAACAAAAGAGCCTCAAAGACAGCATAGGGTCCATGAATATGAATAATGAAAGTAAAAAGTCCATATTTTGTCCTCATTTTATTTCTTTCATCTTTCCAAGTAATCTAAAAAAATTAACAAGAGAAGATAATCCTAGTGGGTCATGTAGGACCTACATATTTCTTGATTAAGAACCTTTATCAATTCAGAATCGACCACTATGTTTATCTTCATCTGAATATTTACCGACTGCTATTTTTGTACTTATCTCAATAATTACACACAAAATTGACACGTATTTAATATTGAGCTCCATCATCTCATACATACACGTACAAAGAAAAATGATCGCAAGCTCTTCATAATTTAGAACTTCCACGTGGCGTGATAGGCAAATCCTCTTACATCATGTATCCATGTTGCATTTTCTGTTTTGACCTTATTTGAAGTATTTCGGATTTTGTTATACATCATCCTACACTATATATTATATATATTAATTTTTTTTTCATATATAACATAGTGTAGAGATAATAAATAGAATTATTGTTATAAAAGCATTTTCACTTCTCATGCCAAGTATCGACATTTTGCTCCTGTGGACTCCACTCGTTGGCCAATGTAAAATAAGAGTAATGATATACACAATATATTACACAATAATATTATAAAATGAGAATATTTTTATAAAATAATGTTACTTTTATAAGATATTTTATAAAAAAAAATTTCTATACTCAGGCGATTTCAAGTACCCATTAAGAACGAATCACATCTTGAGATTCCAGGTCATAAATGAAACAGGGCGTTTCATTTAAGAGAGAGTTGTGGGAGAGTGTAGTCGTGCAGGCAGGGAACAAGATTTTGTACAAAACGATGCGTTTCAAAATTTATCTTCCATCTCCTCCACGTTCCTTTCAGTTTTTACTTACGAAATCCTCCTTCATCTTCAAGATCCCTAACCCTAACCTATCATTCTCCATTTCCTGTTGTGTTCCCCTATTCCATTCTTCTCTTTTTTTCCTTTATCTCATCTCCCATCTCGTTCTACATAACTCCATATCCTCCTGCGATATTTCAATTGTTATTGTTCTTTGGATGCATTTGGTATTTCACTTGTTGTTCTCGGAGAAAATGAACAACCTACTAGCTAAATGTATTGAGCTTTATGCTTTGTGTCAATGCTAAGGGTTTTAATTGGATCTAGAATAATTATTTAGGAGATGTGAAATTATTTCTATTTTCGATATATAAGTCTGAGGACATTAAACACTGAGAAACAAAGAAACGGGCCAACGAAGGACAGTTATGATGGAGCTTTTTTTTTCTTCTACGTTGTTTTTCATTTTAAAAATCAAAAATACAAAAAACAAAAAGTAATGACGTTAGATTCGTGCGCATCTTTGCATCAAGTTGCTTGTACGTAGCGGGATTTTTTATAAAATTATTTCTCATTTAAAATATAATTATGTAAAATATTATATTTAAATCATTTTCCGCAAAACAAACCGCCACTCCCAAAAGAAAGAGAAAAAGTTTTTCGGACCTTCCAACACGCCACGTGCCCAAGCTGGCCGGCCTTGTTGAGACATTGCCGTCCCCACGACGCTTAGGGTGGTCTTATCCGCATAAGAGTCCGACTTATCCCTCGTTGGACCAGTAGTTGGAAGGTTAGGGCCCTTTGGATCCACCATTATTCAAGGAAAACGAGATGTACCAGCCTGCACTTACCCTGTATCACGTGCCATCCGCTTTCCAAATCCCAACCATTCATTTCTCAAATGAGTATTGATTTTCATCATATATTTTACTATACAATCATATTTTGATACATTTCTAAAGATGAGCCACACGAGAGATATAATTTTATTAATAATATTAGATATAGTCGTGAAGTACATAAATACCGTACAATCTTTTTAAAAAATGATTATATGCTCCTCCCAAAGTTACAAAAATGACATTGTTTCACTTGGAATGATTAAAGCCATTTTCATTACTATACAAACACATGGTGAAATTCAAGAGGGGATGTGTAATTACACTTAATCCAATCACATCAAAATTGTCCTGTTTCTTTTGAAATGTATCTATTGTCCTAACCCTAACCCAATTTGGGGGTTAATCATAATTGATATTCCCCATTCTGTTGTTGGGTTGATCATAATTCACATGCAACAAAGGTGTGCCCCCATCAAGCCCTGCTACCCCCCACCCCGGGAAATGCACCTCCACCCATCTTATTATATGCTCCTCCCCTCCCCATATTTCCTCTCTAATTTATATTTCAATTCCACCATTACTCCTTCCCCACGTTCCCTTCTCTCACTATACAACACACAGTCACAAACCCATCGTCATCTTCATCTTTGTTTTAGTTTTCCATACTCTTTCAATCCAACCAAATATTCAAACTCTCCAACATGACATCCTACGGCACCATCCCGACATCTTCCGCGCCGGGACCTTCTACGAATCTCGAATACCTCTCTCGTGCCAAAGAGAGGATCAAGGCCGGCCTCGGCACCCGCCGCCCATGGAAGCTCATGTTCAACTTCCGCGCTCTCGGCCTCCCCTCCAGCCTAGCCGATGTCTTCTCCAGGGTCCGCACCAACGTCGGCTTCTTCCGCATGAACTACGCCATCATCGTCCTGCTTATCCTCTTCCTCAGCCTGCTGTGGCACCCCATATCGCTCATCGTGTTCGTGGTCATGATGGCCGTGTGGCTGTTCCTCTACTTCCTGCGCGACGAGCCGCTGGCGATCTTCAACCGCACGATCGATGACAGGGTGGTGCTGATCGTGCTGGCGGTTCTGACGGTTGTGTTTTTGTTGCTGACGAAAGCCACGTTGAATATTCTGGTGGCGCTGTTGATCGGCGTGGTGCTTGTCCTGGTGCACGCAGTCGTGAGGAGGACCGACGATCTGTTCTTGGATGAAGAGGCGGCTGGCTTGATGACCGGAGTTGGCGGTAGCCCCGGATCTATTCCCTCTTAAATTAAAATTGTGTTATTTTTTCCAATTGGCCAATTTGATTTTTGGTGACCCAGTAAACAAGAAATGTGTTTTTCTTTACAGTTTAATTATTCGTTGAGGTTTTTAATTGTTGATGGGAGTGAGCAGTATTGATCGTTGTCCTACTTTTTCTAGTAGTTGTGAGCTTTTAAGGGATTCATGTACCTGTTGTCCATATCTTCTGCCACTTTCTTTGGGACCCTAATAGCAATATTTTTCTTTTTTAAAGGGGCAATGTCATAAAATTGGACAACGCCACGTTGGCCTGCGAGATTGACGGTCCCCCATTTCAAAATGGTGTGGTTGATAGATTTAATTTTGGCAAATAAAATGGGCCATAAGCATGTGGCTGGCTCTGTTACTGCATTTAATTTTTCAAGCTCGAGGTGAGGAAAAAAATAAAAGAAGGGCTTCAGTTAGTTGAGACCGTCCTTAGATTAGATAGATGCTGATTCATGTTTTTAAGGAAGATAGATAGATGCTCGCTCAGACAGCTGAATCATTCCCATTGCCCAACATAATGCCCATGGTTTCTAGGATTTTTAGTGTTGGGCGAGCTTTAACACGCCTATCATGCACTCTTTATTTCCCAGCAGTACTGCCGTGCGGAGCTCCACTAGGAATCTAGGATTTCTCATTGTAGACTGTAGTAGACAAATCAAATCAGTACATAATAATAATATGATTGATTTTTTCAGCAACTGTGATCCCTGGCGATCCCTTTCTTAATATCTTGGTCTAGAAAATATGAGAATTAACCAAATTTTTAGCTCCGTTTTTCAATCTCTTTTATCTTTTTTGCACCGTATCAGTTGCTATGATATGTGATGTTATTATTGGGGTCTCATGACTCACATCCCTCGTTTTGTATCTGCTGCATTTGAATGTTTAGTTGAGTTCAATTCTTTATGAATAGTAGTGAATCGAATAGTAGAAAAGGTTATGTGGGGTACATATAAAATGAGTTTCAAAATGTGTTTAGATGTTAAGATAAATTTAATACTTTTTTATGAGAAGTTAAAAAATATTGTGAGTCTCACGTATAATGAAGTTTTGAGTTGAGATGAGTTTAATAATTTAAGAGTTGAGTGTTTGGATGTTAGACTCAATTTAAAATAAAACTGAATTCAATTGAATTTTATAACTAAACGCAGCCTTAATTTTATTAAAACAAATGTTTTGTATCAAATGATTCTCTGGTTAATATAAAGTTAATAATTTTTTTTTTTTTTTATGGTAAAATGGGATTCTACTATTTTTCATATTACCAACCAAAAAGAGTCATTTTTATGGGTTCTTTGGAAAATTATCAAAGGAAAATAGATCTAAGAAATAAACAAAAAAAAAAATGGTAAAAATTATTAAGGGCTTGTTTATTCGCCTCCATAAATCAGAAACGTTCGCCTCCATAGCCTCCTTTATTGATTCGAACAAAGTCGCGATTAAAACAGAGAATATCGCCTTAATGCGTTTTAACGACTAACAAGAATGACGAAAACATTCAAAGTTATGTCGTCGTAATAGCATTAATTTTTATGCGGGACCCTTGGTGAATGATTAAAAGCTAAAACCTCAAGCTTCTCCCACACCGAATCCTCTGAACTATCAGCTTCACCATCACCGGCACCGCCGGAAGGCCCCGCAAAAGCCACCTTCTTTCCGATATCAGCAGCCGAGATGGCTCATCACCAGCCATACGATCCCTACTACCTCCACCACCAACCACAGCCACAACAAGTAGACTTCAACGATGACCGGGGCAGAATCAACACGCTCTTCGTGTCGGGGCTCCCCGACGACGTAAAGGCGCGTGAGATTCACAATCTATTCCGCCGCCGCCCCGGTTTTGACTCTTGCCAGCTGAAGTACACCGGCCGCGGAAACCAGGTTCTTCTCTTCTCCTTAATTTTTCTTTATAAGATTTTCACTCTTTGTTTGGTTCCCGAGAAAATAATAGCCATAGGAAAACCTAAAATCCCGCTTAACAGGAAAAATGAAAAAATGTCAATGTTCTGTTGCTTCGTTGAACTTTTGATGATAAAGACCTCGATTGGTTGAGTGGAGGCTGTTGGTCCTAAGTTTGTGAATTTTGAGCTTCATTTTTTCTCTGCTTCGTTATCTAGAAAAATATTAGATGAACAAAGAAGATTTTTATGAGTATCATCGACTCTGGTGAATTCGGAAACTTTTTTGATCCCGTTACAATGAATTAATGAGAATTCTGATATTATAAGGGTTTTCTGTGTGCGTGCGTGTGTTGTTTTTACGGCATTTTCTCTACAACTAGAGATAATTTAGAGTTTTACATTGCTTGTCAAGAGTGTCAAGTCCTGGTTAGTAATTGTGGTCTCCAATTTAGAGTCTTCAATGGACGTTTGATGATGATGATGATTTAAGTGGGCTAGATAACACATTGGAAGGTTCTTATTATTTTTCGCAGGTCGTGGCATTTGCCACCTTCTTCAATCATCAATCAGCAATAGCAGCACTGCACGCTTTAAATGTGAGAACTTATTTCCATCACCATAATGGTTTCTTTCAACGCGTATACCTGCCGTCTGGTTTGGTTTTTTTATTGTCTTGTTCGGCATTACCTTCTTTTTTTGCCAATGTCATTCTGTGTAATATTATATTCAAGGGCTTGAAGACAATTTAAAATTTGACACACTATCTTCAGAAATCAATATTTAAGTAACTTATTAGGTATTGGGGTTTGAACTCAAGTGCATTTATCGTTCAATTTTCTTGTTGGATGGCCTATAGGGAAATTGGACCGATGAGAATTTTTTTATCTCTTCCCTGACAAGAACTTTTGGATTGTGAAACTTGCAGTCTTTCTGATTCTGTTTTCCCCATGATTGTTGTGTTCAGGGTGTAAAATTTGATCCTCAAACTGGATCTGTTCTTCATATTGAGCTTGCGAGATCAAACTCCAGGAGAAAACGAAAACCAGGTCCATAATTTTGTGTCATACTGATTCAACTTTTTGTTCCATGGACTAACAAATACTGGTTTGCTGTGATCTTTGATTTCAGTCTCTTCATGGGTTGTTTTTTCTTGCTTGGACAGGTAGTGGAGCCTATGTTGTTATAGATAAAAGAACTAAGTCTGACACAAATGCCCAAGAAACATCTGGCGACGATGGTAATGTTCTGTAATAATCAAGAAATTTCATTGGAGAGGATAATTGTGGTCTCAGTTGCTACTTTCGTCATTTGAGCCAAGCACCCCATATATATTTCTTATCATCTTATCATTGCTCCATAAAAAGAAAGAAGAAAATAAATTGCTTGTGTAATCTAATCTTTCACTAGAAACGGGCATTCCCTTCTGAACTTGATTATGTGGCTCACTTGTGTGGCCCTTCTTTGCACGTTCAGGAGACAGTGAATCTGATGAACCATCAGGGACTGAGAATCCTGAATCCGGCGAGAATGATGATTTAGTGACCTCAAAAAGGTTGAAAGCACTCATAAACACAGTAATAGTTTTATAAGAAAGTTCTCTATTATGAACTTCATAGTGCCTGGTGAATAAACCGCAGTCTTTTTTTTTTTTAAAGTTCTGTCGAATCATCATTTGGATCACTATTGCTATTTCTGTCTGGTAATGTGCAGCAGCGAGACGGCTGGTGGTCCTGACAATGTTGTGGCTTCGGTCAGTACTGAGTTTTTTTTATAAATATACATGAGATCGATTCTTCTATGTATTCATCAGTTGCAGAAACAGTGATGTGTAAACAGTGTTCTCCTCTGGTTCCACATAGATATAATCAATTGTCTTTCGTATTTAAAATGTGAAGGATGTTTTGTTGATACAATCTGTATGTTCCTGTCTCAAAACATTCACCAGAAGTCTTCTATACTCTATTGACCTTACTAAAAGTGATTAGTAGTACAACAAAGTTTTGATGCTGTAACAAACAATGTGTGTGTGTTATATATTTGGTGGGATCTTGCTGTATAAAATTTTAAATTTCTTCTGCAATGGTTACGCAAAAGTTTGTTAAGTTCATGTGAAGATTAATTTGTAGGTAAGGCTACTCATGTAATTCTGCATTAACATGTTTGATGCTGATCTTGCTATTGATTGCCTTCTGCAGGAGCAGGCAGAGAAACCTGTCGATGGAGGACCATGTTCCACTCTATTTATTGCAAATCTAGGACCGAACTGCACTGAAGATGAACTGAAGCAAGCACTATCTCAGTGAGTTGCAGCTCTCTCTCTCTCTCTCTCTCTCTCTATATATATATATATATATATAAGATATTTGCAACTGTGAATTGTGCAACCGCCACGTAATCACTTTGAAAAAAGTGAATCAAACATGGGACTCACATGAAAAAAAATTAATTTTTTAATAATGGACCCCTCTTTTTCAAAGTAATTACGCGGCGTTTACGCACTTCACGGTTGTATGTAGAATTACTCTATATATATATATATGTATATCTCATGCTCCTGCTTTTTTCTCCTTGGCGAAGGGAAAATACAGGCTCTCTCCATGTCCATATAACTATTGTGTTCATTAACGACTGATTTGCCGATCAGAAAACGTGGTGGATTCAATTCTTTATCCTTCCTTTTTGTCAGGTATCCAGGATTCAATATGCTCATTTTGCGTGCTAAAAGTGGAATGCCAGTTGCATTTGCAGACTTTGAGGTATCCCGTACATCATGCCAGGAATCTTTTATATGTTACTTCATACTGGAAATTATAGGCACGGTTTACTAAAAAGCAGAATTGGTCTGGGTTGTAAACTTGTATATAGAAAAATGATGTGCTCGACTTGATTCAAACATGAAAAGTTAAACCTGCTCTCTTTGGCTAAATGTTAAAATCCATGTTATTAGCTGGCATTTGATTCTTAGCCAAACCTCAGTTGAGTCACATAATTAATATGATTTTAATGTGTTTATTTTGGCAGGAAATCGAACAAGCAAATAAAGTAATGGAGGAACTTCAGGGGAGCTTGTTACCATCATCAGATAGGGGTGGCATGCATATAGAGTATTTTCTTATTTCTCAAGAAATTATATAGCTCTGTGTAATAATTGCATTTCGTTTTGATTGACCGTTATATTTGGACTCCTGCTCTTTAGGTATGCAAGGTCTAAAATGAGGAAACGGTAGGGGGAAATGTCGTCAAAAGCTTCTATGCTATGAAGTCAATTTTCGATGCATAAGAAAAGGGTCGGAGGTGACAACTTTGCAGAACTTTTTATTTCGATCATACATTATAATTGCATCTCTTGATCTTACTAGTAAGCTGGATTTTGAAACCAACGGTGTAAAGCTCTAGGAAATTGCTGCGTCTGAAATTGTAACAAAGGTTGAAGTTTGACTAGAACTGAGATCCATCCTGTTAATTGACGTTCTCCTTTTGAGTTTGTGAAAGATGGAGCGCTTTTTTGCGGCGGCTTCCGTTTATCTAGATTCTTAGTTTTCCTGGATTGCACGTCAATCAGTTGCAAAGGAGAAAAACAGACCTTGTGGGCCAAGCAGGGTCGCTTGTGAGCAAGAACTTGGGAACATTGTCAAACTGACATATCATTTCATTCGGTACGAGGGCCCAAGACTGTATCAAGAACGATTCACTTGTTTCCCTCGGCCCTTGCTCGCTCATTCCCAAAGAAAAAGTCTTGGGAGTGGTCCTTGTTCACGCATCATCCAAAACACACTTTATGTGGCTAAGTAGATTGACAAATTTATCCCTAAGCAAATTGACAAAGTCCCACGAGGCCCCCCCCCTTAAGCGGGAATTCAAAAAGTTGAAAACACTCCATTGCTACTGGGATTTGATCTGAGCTGCGATAGAGAGGGAGGAGTGAGTTGTCATGATTGGGTTCAACAGTGGGGGTTGTTGCGAGATCTTGGTGGTGGTAGCTGGGCTGGTGTACGATGGCAGCATGGTGGCGAGAGAAGGGAGACGCATTTCAGGTTGGGCTGATCTGAGCTGCGATGGAGGGTTGTCGTGACTTGTGTTCGACGATGGGGGTTACTAGGAGGTCGTGGGGCTCGATGGTGGTGGCTGGGCTGGCTTACGAGGGAGGGCAGAAGCATTTCGAGACTAAATCCGTGTGAAACCCATTTCGAGAGTGGAGAGGACGCAGCGCGTGGAGGCTCGAAGGTGGTTGGAGGGTCGCCGGTGTGGGGGAGCTGGTGAGGCAGTCGGTGGTGCTGATGGATGGCCGACAATGGCAGAGAGAGACCAAACACGATTCGGTTGCTTAGCGAGGAAGGAGTACACAATGCGGTGAGGGAGGAATACACGAGCATCAACGATATTGATGGTGGTGGCCAATGACTGCAGGTGGCGCACGGTGAGGCTAGGTGGGCTGAGAGAGAGAATCAAGTGGGGGTAGGGGCTAAGAGAGGGAATACACGTCACGTGTGCTACGGATCAGCTGTAGTCATGAATAGTGACTGATCCGTAGCACCACTCATTGCCAAATCATTCTCTTGGAAGAAAACGACTATATTGTAGCTTTGGGAAGTCGATGTGTTCATCGAGCAATTGAGTGGGGAAAATATTCCCCGCGCTCTACCATCACAATCATTCACTGTAGCAAAAATCACTTTTATAATTGTCTTCTTCTTTTTTAATCATTTTTTATATATTTTTAAAAAAATATCAATTCATTAATATTCACTTTTTTAATTATTAAGTAAAAAAATTAAAATTAAAATTAAAAAAGTCAGTTGATCATTTTTATAAATTCAACTAATATTTTTCTTTCTATTTTTTTTTTTTTATATGGAAAGGTAAAACAACCTTTGAGCAACGCGGTTGCGGTGAGCTGTCCACAAAACCTGTTCACTTGAGTTTGGAAACGTGACCGTTTTAGACGTAATTTTTTCATTTCTTAAAGAATTACAAAACCTTGCTAATTCATTACCATCCCTCACTATACCGAAGCAAAATATAGATGGCTTTGGACAAAAATATAGAGGTAAAAAAAAAAAAAAAAAAAAAAGCAAAAACATAAAGCGCTGATCACGAACTTGGCACTTGGTTTTAAATGGGTGAGGTGAGCTGTCTATTAATCATCGTCACATGAAGCCCTCCTTGCTTTGTCTCTTTCCCAATACGGTGGCCTCGCATTCCCCAGAGACAGCTTACCGCTAAGCCCTCCTATTGCCTCATTCAGTAGGGGACCGCTGTAATGTTGCTGCTGCTCTCCGCAAATCCGACCACTTCTGCTTCCCACATCATATCCAGGTGCTGACACGCAGCTAGGATCCATGATCATGTCACCTTCCAGTATGCGGAGCACCTTCACCAATAAATACATGAAGTAAGCCAAAGCACGTCGTAGTCGACATTTGGGTTAATTATAAGCAAGTTACTGATCCATGAAACCTAGAGCAAGCAAGCCTGCTCTTTTTCAGGGAAACAGGCCTCCCACTCATCTCACAACGCTCAAAAACCAAAATATTTAAAACCTCGGATTTCGGCTCTTGATTTGTTTCTTTGACACTTCCATCCACTCATATAAATCCAGAGGAATCTTTTCCACTTGTCTGGGCATTTGCATATTTTTTGTTGAATATCTTCTGAGTGACAGGATTTCAACATAACCCCTCCTACTGGCGTTCCTGACCCCTTGAGTATTTGTTTTTAAATCAAAATTAAGCAATTAATGTTTTCTTCAAATCTTCTCTTACCTGTGACATACGAGGCCTATAATGAGGATCCCGCCGTATGCATAAAGATGCAGCATGCAGCATGCAATAGACCTCATTTTCTGAATAGCTATTCCCTAATCGTGGATCAATCAGTTCCTCAATGGCATATTCTTCCAATAATGGGCGTGCCTGTTCCAAATCAAAAGGCATATATAAATTAACAAGAATCAACTTAAGAACCAACAGCTAGAAGCAACCACTTTAACTTGTTTCTTTTCTATTTGGCCTTGTCAAGAGCTTAGCATGTTTCTGAACACCATTATCTATTTTCATTGATTATGCACTCAATAAAAACAAGATGGACCAACATGGATCAACAGAAATATAATTAGAATCCAACAAATCATACCCATTCTGTTAGACACTGCTGACCCTTGGGACGGTTGAGGTCCACTGCTTTTCTTCCAGTAACAAGTTCCACCAATACAACCCCAAAAGAATAAACGTCAGCCTTTTCAGTGATCTGCCCACTTTGTGCATATTCTGGGGCCAAGTACCTACAGCACATCAGATCATTGGATTCTGAATTGCATGGGGAAAGTAGTGCTGTAAGGCCCCAATGGAAGGCCCAAGCCACATGACCTATACTCTAAAAAGACTAGTCAATGATACAATTGAAGCCCCATTAGAACATTATAAAGAGCAAGAATCTCTTTCCCAAGCAATGTGGGATCCCATACGTCACTTACCTACCCTTATCACTTAATGGGGGTATCACAAGAGCATAAAAAGAAAGGCTGTAGTACTTACCCGAATGTTCCAATTACTCTAGTTTCCACACCTGTGTCCCCATCAGGCTGCCACCTTGCTAGGCCAAAATCCCCAACCTTGCAAAGCAAAAGTTGAACCTAGATCACAACACTACACAATTTCTCTACACACTAACAGGTGAAATAACACATTTGATGCACCTTGAAAAACACCTAAAGCAAAATCTCACTAAGAACAGACCTAGAAAATTTTAAAAAAGTAATATCATTATATTCTATGATGTAACTGTTATATGTAAAAAAATATTCACAATATTAACTTTAAAGAGAAGGGAACCAAAAAAGGCTCCTTTGGTGTCAAGGGATCCAACAGCAAAGACTTAACAATAAACCATCAGAGTTGAATTTCTCCATATTAGATAGGACCCTATGAAATTTCCATACCAGTGGTTCAAAATCATGGGTGATAAGGATGTTGTTTGGCCGCATGTCACGGTGGACAATGCAACCCACCCTACATTCTTCATGAAGATATCGCAGCCCTCGAGCAGCTCCCACAGCAATTTTTTGTCGTGCAGACCATTCTAATGGCTCTTTATGTCGTCCTGAAACAAACCCAGATCTTCAGTAAATTAACAAGAGTAGCTAGCAAGAAAATTAACTTCAGAAATCTAATCTAGTAATATATTAAAAACCTAAAAATGATCATGATTGTATTAAAAGAGAATGTGTAGGATTTAAAGACTAATCCGGGAAGACTTAATCAAGTTTGTTCAGATTTTTTTTTTTTTTTTATAGGTAAGTTTGTTCGGATATTACTGCATACGGTATCTAGTTCAGAAGCAGCAGAATATAATATTCCTCATTCTAGACGCCATAAGCTGTGTTTTAAATGAAGTAATAATCTAGTAAATGAAATAGCAGAAACAGTCTGTATGTATCCCTCCTAATTCCAAATAAATTACCATATAAATGAGAATCCAATGACCCATTGCATATATATTCATAAACCAGCAACCTTCTTCTGTCCTCAATACAGAACCCAATCAGCATAACAACATTTCGATGCTGAGCACAGCTCAGAACTTCCACTTCTGAGCAAAACTCAAGGTCCCCCTGAGAACTAGCCAATTTGTGTTGCTTGACAGCAACTGCCTGGCCATCTGGAAGTACACCTCTGTGAACAGATCCAAATCCTCCTTCTGCCAAGAAATTGGCTTGTGAAAATCCACCTGTAGCAAGCTCGAGTTCAGCATAGCTAAACCACCTTGGGGGTTTTCCAAACACTGGTGCCTTGTGTTGACATATTGAACACAATGGAGGGGGCCCAGGGGGTGCATTTCTTGATAAGGATATTGCTTCTCTCACATTTCCACTGAACTCAATATCAGATCTGTAGTTCAGCATGCCAATTCCAGCTTCTCCATCAAGTTTTGAGAACTTCTCGAGCAAAGCTTTGGATGTTGATGCTTGAGGCTCATCAACGTGTCTCTTTGAACTTCCACCTATGTGTTGTGAGGACTGATGAGTAGAACTTACAAATTCAGCCACCCAAGGCTGGAACCTCAAACTTGATGAGGATGAAGATAAATGCTCACCATCTGTGTCTGAACCGGTCTCATCAAGATCCTGGTTTTGTTTAATAACTAGAGAATCATCTTTCTTAAGATCTCCATTCATCTCTGAGATGAAAAATGGTGAAGTTCCTGGATCTGAGCTTGACACTGATGAAGCTCCAGCTTCAGTGGCTGTAAATGGTGTCCCTAGCTCTGGACTACTAGATGGGGTCACAACTGGTCCTTGAATGGCATTTAAAGAATCGTCTTTCTTTTTGGGGTGCTTTTTAGTTGTTTCATCAAACTCGGAAGGTAAAGAACATGCTACTTCGGGTAGTTTCTTAGCCGGCCCAACCAAATTCAAGCGGAGCACTTTTGGCTGGGAACGCTTCATAACCACAATGTTACACTGCAACTCTTCCATGCATCGTTTTTCCTCATGTTTGAGCTGTCTGTTTAAAAATATATAAATAAATCAGATAGGCCCAACATGCATAATGAAAAGCAATAACATAAATTCTTAATGGAGATATCAAAAGGAAAGAACTTCGAGAATATCTCATGTCCCTCACAATCTTATGCATATAGACTGAGCAAATGTGAAAAGGAAAAAATAAAAAATAAATATATTACTTGTCTAGTACCACCCAACTGGCTTGAATTCTATTGGCCTCTGCAGCCACAGCGCCACAAGGAGATCCAGAAACAATTTTTATCTTTACATTTATCTGCAAAACAGAATCAGGATGAGAATTAGTGGAAGAAACAACTGGAGAGGCATATCTTTAACAATTCAAATAAATACATAAGCCACTTACCTTATTAGGATTATAAACATCATGAAGTTGAAGAATCATTTGGGAGCACGAATCTGTAATATCACACTTCTGCTCTGAACTTGCTCCCGAATGAGATTTCTTGTGACCATTGGCACAGTCCCCTGCAAATCTAGGGAAAACCCATAGTTTCCTTCCTGAAGAATTGTGGCAAAAATAGTGTCAGTTGGTGCTTATCTACCAGTAAGCATAATTAAAAAGTGTTAAGGGATTCGCAGGATTTTTGGAGCACGAAACCCAAGGTTTCATCTTGATAACGGGCTTCCCTAAATATTAATCATAACTCTAGCAACAAAACCAATGGCAGTTGTTTTATTACTGTTATCAGAACAAAAAAACCATCCATGGCAGAAAAGCAAGGTCCGCAAGGTGGTCATGTCGAAACATTTTTCCTTCCAAAAAATTAAACTATAATTACAGTGTAGAGGGAGAGGACCCAAGGTTCAGCTGCCCTTTGTCATCTCCAATACTTTCTCGGCAACACATAGAAATCAAGCCTCAAACTCAAGATACGGATCAAGAAACAAATTTCTTACCATTAATTGAAAATGAACCCACTGTAGCAATATTGACGAGCAGGTCAAGAAGATAAACTACTAATCTAAACAACCAAACATCAAACTGAAAAAAGTACCGGGGGGATTGACATAAAGATTAACACCCTCATAAACTTGGACGGAATAAAAGGAAAGCATCAATTATGATAAAAGTGCAAAAGCGACTTTGAAGGGTATTCCAATATAAGGCATCAACTTATATAACACAACCAATTAATTAAAAATTCGATAGCAAAAGGAGCACAGATCAACAGGGGTAAGAAAAGATACCGGAACTTTGCGAAGGTACAACCACAAGCAATGTAATGCAGTCTCCAGGTTGAACAACATGGGTCAAGGCCCACACCAGAGCTGTCTTGGGAATATCCTTTGATGCCTTAACTGCAACGACGACCTTCTCGGCGCCATCGGAGCTTTTCTCCTGCTTCCCTCGATTATGTTCTTGACTCATGGACACCGCAATACAATCAAACCTCTTTGTTCAGCAGATCCAATTCTCGAAACCCATCAAACCCCCTCCAACACAAGCGCTGAAGCACATGTCCAAAGCGACACAAACAAAAACACAAGCATTATTATTCTGCCCCCACCATGTTGGATTCCAAGGACATGTATCACCGACATGTTCACCGTTCCATTAAGAACCAGAGGAGCCACAAATGACAAGACCGTTTTCACCAATTCACGCAAATCCCCTCTAGGAACACTCGCTTGTCCTGTCTGAACCGGTGAAATCTCGGAATAAAAATTCCCAAAATGGTAACGTTGTTATTGCATCTAGTTACCCTTTCGGCGCAAAAAGCAAGACACGTTTCTCCTTGAATGAAGCCTCGATAGTAAGAGAATCCGAACACTGTTATGCAAGGCGATACAAAACGAAAGACGACACAGCAGCGAAAGCAGACTGCCTACGAGCCTTCAAATCAATGAGTCAAAACGATGAAAGAAACAGCTCCAAAGGTGAAAGTGAGTTGTCAAAATTTGGATCCAACTCAGAGATGATTTCTTTGTCGCTAGAAACGAAATTGAGAAAACCCAGGCCAAATATAGGCAGAGGAAATGACCAGTGAGTCTTGAGGCCGTATAGAGTCGCGGTTAAAATGTTTCACTAGCTCTACGAATCTCAAATTAAACCGTCTCTCATAACCCACCGAATGCTACCCTGCACAAGCCGGATTAAAATTCTAGTCAGAATCGGTACCCTCACATTAAAGACAAAATCTCTGTTTGGGGTTCTGAGATACTGAAGCAAACTTTCGAAACGAAATTTATTTAGAAACGAAAAAACATTTCCATTATGGTTATATTTGGTTCAGAATCAGAAGACACTTCACCGACTGAGCATGTCTTCATTCCAGTCACATGTTATTTCTTTTTCTTTTTCAGGAAATAACAAAAGTATTGCATGGGATCCAAAACACAGAGTTTCCTCGCTCTTTACTTCAATTTTCCCGACAGCCAAACAGACTCCAACAGAATGGAAAAAAAAAATTTAAAGAAGTGCGCACACGCACACAATCACACAAACACAACAGACTCCAAAAATCAAAACGAACAGCGAGGTAGATTCAACAGGAGCATTAATTCCAATCCATTCACGCGAAAAGAACAAACGCACTAGGCTCCAAACTCGAACAGATTAACCTTATTTCAAATATCTAAAGTAACATTACCACTAAAATAATAGAGCTATACTGTTTTTTTGGTCTGTTCTTTCACATCGGGGCAGACACAACACAAACCATACAAACATTAAATCAATCGAATTCAAAGGCTGACAAAGAGAGCGTCAAAGCGAACAATCCTTTAGGTTTTTCAACTACTAAATTTACATCCCGAGAGAGAGATACATACGAGTTTACGGAAACATACAGTATGCAAGGAAATGATTATGAATTAAGATCTCCTTCCTCCATGCACACAAATATATGCAGCAAGCACCTCTCTATTATCTGCGGCCGTGTCTCCGCAGATAGTCACAATCAATCGGTTTCGTTGATTTTCCTGTGCATCCTCGTCGACTACTCTTCACTGACAATTTTCAACCCCCACCCTGGTTTTGGACCATATTTCGGATTTGACCCTCTAGTAATCTCAAACTTGTACACATGACACAACTATGGGCAGCTTCGCTTTGTATGAGACGGCGTCGTTATATGGTCCGGTTTTCCGTTTTTAAGATTTGAAAATTTGTGTGGGCGCGGCGAAGTTTAGGAAAAGGTTAACTTTGGCTTATGGCCTTTGTCCTTATTTAACATTGGCGGCGAATAGATTTTTCTGGTTTTTCAAATGGTCACGAATTTGTGGGCCCTATACTCGTTTGGTTCAAATTAAAGAGTATATATTTTTCGTACCACAAGGTCAGTTTGTTTTTAGAAATAAGATGAATTTTTATAAAAGTTAAAAATTAAATAAAATATTATTAAAATATTTTTTTAAGATTATTTTTATTTTTATATTTAAAAAGTTAAATTATTTATTTTATTTTACGTAAAAATTTAAAATAATTATATAAGACGAAAATAATTATGAAAATAAACGAAATCTAAGATTTATCAGCATTATTTCTTAACACCTTTAATTTATATGTTATAATTAAGTATAAAGTTTTGTTATACACAGTTATTTTTATATACTATTTATATACATCATTGATGCGATTAGTTAAAATAATTATTTTATATTAAAAAAATGACACAACCAATTACATTAATGAAGTTCGTAAAAAATATGCTCATAAAATTTTTGTTAAGTATAAACTAACTAGTAATAAGCTAACAATATTTAAAAAAAAACTATATAAATAAAAAAACTATATATGAATTTTATAAATTTGAAAGAAAAAATAATTCTCAAATTTCATAAAATAAATTCAGATGTATTTTTATATAATATGTTAAATTTATTTTAGGATAAAAATAATCTTATAATCTAATATTTTATATTAAATTATATTATTTATAAATTTATTTTTATATAAACATTTTATCCCAAAAATATTTTGAAATATTTATTTTAGAGCAGGCAAGAACAGAGTGGAGATTGTAGAACCGACAAAACACATTACTCAATAATGAATGGTCACTGACCCTCCAGTTGCCACATGTAATGAATTTCTCTGTCAAACCCGTCTGCAGCTAAAACATAAAGATAATACTACTCCTCTCTTTATTTTACCGCTTAATTCTACCGCTTAGTTTTTTTCAATTTTTTTTTACTTAATCATTAAGAAAGTATTTTTTAATAAGATGAAGTTTACTTTACCTCTTTAATTTGATACCTCTATTTGATATTTAGTCAAAATTTATTTTTTTATTTTATTTTTTTTACTTAATGATTAAAAAAATAATTTTAAATATATTGGTGTATTTTTTTTATTTTTTAAATATATTTAAATATGTTAAAAAAATTTAAAAAAAAAAATTTACGCTGGGCATACCGCCCAGCGGTCAAAATGGAGCGGCATAGTAGCCGCCCCTTTTAATAATATTATAAATTTTTTTATTTTTTAAAAAAATATTAAAAAATACATGTATAAAAAAATAAAATAAAATCTTATCACTAAGGTAGCTCTACCAGTAGCTGAGAGCGGTGAGTGTAGCAGCTCTCAAAGATAAATAGAAATGTTGCCACAATCGTAAATAACTCGCGAAACATGCCCGTTTTCCCCAACCAACCCCTTCCGATGCCACTCCTTCCTCTACAATTCAATATTTAAACCTCGACATCAATGCCAAAGCGTGAACTTAACCAACAGCTCACGTTAGCATTCACTCCTCCTTCCTCTCCCGTTGCAGTATGCTAGTACCACAGACAGATGTCCAACCGTGACCACCCAATGAGGGACCCACACGACGTTACCCATCGCCGTCAGGGTTAGCTACTAGCTGCCTCAACCCTATCAGCTGATAGACAGATTCGTACTCGTACCAATTCCCGAGGCAAACGTTTAATCCAAATCTAAATCCAATCCTCTGTTAGATCACGGCGCACCCCTCTGCATGGTTGGAACCGTAACCCAACGCAGGCAGGCGTTTTGGCGACTTGACGTGACTCAGGTTTTGACGCCACGTATCCCGGATCGTGTCTCAGCTTTCCGAACCTGCGAAACACTTGATTACTCCGTATGCTGTTCTAGGGCTACGTTATTTTAACTTAAAAAGCATTCTTATAACTATTGAATTATAAAATGTATCGTATTAAAATATTTACAGTAATATTTAAAATAATTTTTAAATTTAAAAGATACTTTTTATTCATCAAATCTATTTTATATTATTTATTTCTCTCTCTTAATATCTCTATCAATATCTCTAATTTCTATTTTTAAACCATAATTTAATTAGAATATGATTATTAATTAATATATAATATTATAAATAGTAAAATAAAATAAAATAAATAATTTCATAATTAAAAAAAATAAAATATTTTTAAAATTATTAATTACTCATGAATAAATTGATAATTCAATGTAGAGATTTAATATGAATAGTCAAAGCTAAATTCATCTTTTATTATTTTATTGTCATATAATGAAAAAATAGATATTCAAATGTGGAGACTTATGTGAATGGAATAGCTAAAAGTTAAATTTATCTTACATTCATCAAAAATATATTTTAACTTTAACTAATCCAATGAGAGTGCTTATAACTCTCATTGGATTAGTTAAAAGTTAAATCCAATGAGAATTTAACTATTGAACCATAAAATATATCACATTGGAATAGTTATATATATTTTAACTTTAGTTAATCCAATGATAATTTAACTATTGAATCATAAAATATATCACATTGGAATAGTTATATGCCAAATATTTGGAATATAGCTACAGTAACTTCTAAAATAATTTTTAAATTTGAAAGATACTGTTTATTCATCAAATCTATTTTATATCATTTGTTTCTCTCTCCTGAGATCTCCATCAAAGTCTCTCCAGTTTCTATTTTTAATCTATAATTTAATTAGAATATGATTACTAATTAATATATAATATTATAAATAGTAAAACATGATAAAATAAATAATTTCATAATTAAAAAAAAATGAAATATTTTTGAAATTATTAATTACTCATGAATAAATGGATAATTCAATGTAGAGATTTAATGTGAATAGCCAAAACCAAGTTCATCTTTTATTATTTTATTGTCATATAATGTAAAAATGACTATTCCAATGTGGAAACTTATATGAATAGAATAGTTAAAAGTTAAATTCATTTTACATTCATCAAAAATGTATTTTAACTTTAGCTAATCCAATGAGAATGCTCAAGGATAATATGCTACAGCCCTACTGGGTGTAGTATTTTATTTTTTATTTTTTATATATATTTTTTAATACTTTTAAATATTTTAAAAAAATAAAATAAATTTAAAACATCATTAAAAAAACACTTCTTTAATCAGAAAGTAAAAAAAAAAATCATTAAAAATACTTCCTTAATCACGAAGTAAAATAAAAAATCATAAAAAAATATTTTTATGATTTTTTATTTTACTTCGTGATTAAGAAAATATTTTTTAATAATATTATGATTTTTTATTATTTTTAGATATTTAAAATTGTTAAAAAAATTTATATAAAAAAAATTTTAAAAAAATACATAGAAATACATTTGTTAGACCCCAGCGGGAGATCTAGTATTTTCCTTTAAGCTAATTAAGTTTTAATGCCACTAGCCCCACTTTTTTTTTTTTTTTTTTTTAAGTTCTTATAAACGAAAATAATTTCTGTCTTGTGCGACAGTTTTCGTAGAAGCAAGAGGCATGTATTGAATATCATTAAGGTTAGGTTCGGATAAAATAGCATTTCATCTTATATAATTTTTATAGTTTTTAAAATTTTTTATATGAAATATAATAAATAATTTAATTTTTTTAAATTAAAAAAATAATATTTTATTTAACTTTTATTTTAACTAATACATTTTTTAAAATGAAATTTAGATATAGATTAAAAACCGTGCTATAAGTACAGAGACTTTAGCCGAATAACTCGATAAGTGTAAATGTTTTTTATTTATTTATTTTGTATACCAAATAACATGTTCTCCCCATTAAACACGTCATTAATGTTGAATGTATTTTTGGTATGAACGGTAAAAGTGGAAACATATATTTTACAAAGACTAATTGAGAAGACACATGGGTAATGAGATAAGATAACAAATTTTTAAATTTGTCAAATATCATCCAAACACAAAACATTTTAGAATTTCAAAGTTCAACTTTTTTATTTAATTATTATCTGATCCTTATAGCTTTTACAAATTTTAAAACAAAATATAAAATCAATATAGCATTTTCAAACTTTAAAATAAAATTAATATTTTTGTAACTTTATAGGATTTTTGTTCAACTTTTTATCTCTCATTTTTCAAAACTTAATAAAACTTCGTAAGTTAAATCATTTCATTATCATTCACAATATTCTAATCTTTTATATATATCTAAGTATCCAAACAAACTTTAAAAGAAATCGGATTGAACAAAGGTTTTTTCTTAACTCGATTAGAAGTAAAATTCTAATCTTTATATATATAAGAACTGATTTAGACACAAAAAAATTATATAAAGTAAGTTTACAAATTGACGTGATTTTATGTAATCTATTATATCTATTTTATAATAAAAATAATTTTATAATTTGACATATTATATCAAATCACGTCAATTTATAAATTTATTCGTATAATTTTTTTATGATTAAAATATTTATATATATATATTGCTTTTTAACAAAATGGGATTATATTAAACTAACTATAAAATATCTAAGAGGATGAGAAAGAAGAATAAAGACAAAAAGAAGATGCAGAACTCAGAAAAAGTGTTTTACTGGATTATGCCAAGTGATTATTAATTTATCTTACAATGGTATCTTGCTACAGAATAATACAACAGTGATTATCACGCATTCCAACCCTAATCTCTTACTTTAATGTAAATTTGACTCATTATTTTATTATATAGCAATTAAAAATCCTTGCAGTTGATTGCATGGGGAGAATGCGAATAAAAGATAGTATTTAAGCACGTCGGAAAGGTGTTTTTGTCTTCTTCCCGGTCTTAATAAAGTTGGGACAACCACCCTTAATTTCATAAGCTCGCTAGACACCATGCAAGCTAATTAAATCATAATTTATTATTTTGGGATAGGTTTTTTTTTTTAAGCCATTTATATATAAGAAAATGTTAAATATATTTAAAAAAAAAACTAACAAAAAATTGATTTCTCCATGTGTCAGTTATTGATATGTTGAAAATCATGAAATTTAAAATTTAAAATTTGAATTTCAAAAAAAATCTAACAAAATAAATCTTATAAATAAAAGTACAAATACAACTGTAAATACATGTAACACTATTCTTATATACACAAAGTTCTCACAATACTTTATAAAAACTGTGGTCCCAAAATCCAATAGTTTCAAACCAAACCACCGGAGACGCGACAATTTTCTCTATATTTATTCTCAGTTTTGTATTCATGCATGCAAGTCTCTCCTCTTGTAGTGGACCCAAAAAATCAATGAATTTTAGGATAAGTTCTGGATGGATGGGCCATATATTCAAATGAAAATTTATATTTTAAGGGTTACCATTTGCCAAAACCATACTCTTTGATTTTTGTGATACGTGTTTACCAAAAGCAAAAAAGAAACTGATCATCCACATTCACACATTAAATTAATGCAGCTGAGCCTTTCTTGTCTCTAGAGCTATTGATCTACAGCTAAGAGTACTGTCCAACTAGTACACGAGTGTCTGACATTTATATTTGCATGTCCACATGAGCAGCAACTTGGGAACTTGCTTTAATTAATGATCAATTTTTGAATTCTCTTCATTTCCTCCTTATTCTTAGGTTACAGGATATTTATTTAACCTATATATATATATATATATATATATATATATAAGCGTTAAGGTGACATAGATTCATTGGCATTGAAGTTGGTAGATGAAAGACGTCCCCACAAAGAAAATTTATCAACACATGTATGTTTTGTATGGACATGGAATGTGTTTGTCGTTTAAAGGTTGTTCTGCTCTATGTTTGACAAGTTGTTAGGATTTACCGTTATTATGGTGAAATCACCACTTTTTCAATAGTTTAAGTTAATAAAAAGAGATAAATAGAATTATTATATATTATAATTCTAGCACTTTACTTTACGTGTGAGTCGGACTCTTCTATAATGAGTAGATCAAATAAATAAAATATTTAATTAAATAAATAGATTGTAAAGTTAATATTTGAATTCAATACAACTACTTCAATACCATCGTCGTATTAAATCACTACTTGTTCTATTACTTTAAGCTAATAAGAATATATATATTTAATTATGTGCATTATATTCTTAATAACAAGAAATTAAACTCTTTATAGTACAGTGTATAGAATTATCTAAAATTGAAATAAATAGCTAAATTATAGTTGAGCAAAATGGAAAATGAGAATATCTGCTACCTGTTATACGGATGGTGATTTTTCTATATATAATAACAGAGACAGTGATATCACTTATCATGCATATACATGACTATATTATTATATAGAAACGATCGATGAGAACATCATTTCCAGAAAAAGACAATCCGGACTGTCCAAACTTTAAAGATCCGGAGTTCCAAATGATTAACATTTTCATGATAATATCGATTATATCATGATCGATGATCATATGTTTGGATGGATCCCATTGATGCACTTTTTAATAATTGCATGCCGCCACCTATCAGGATCCAAAGTCCATATAGATAAAGTTAAACATGAATGATGAAGAAATAAAAAAGTAGCAATTGACAACTACATCAAATTTATTAACAAACACCGTATATTTATTCTATGATAAGAAGCGTATATTTTTATTAACAATGATAAACAGTATTTTTTGTTAATCCGTTGCGAAAAAAGCTGGACAATAGGGTTTTCTCTTAGCAAGACTCGACGGAAACCATCTCTCCATAACGTTGGGTATTTTTCATAGGTCTTTACAGTTTCGTGTGAGTCCTTTCGGTTCCTATTTTTTTTCCTTCCTGCAAGATCTGGATCTAAAGTGTACTTCGTAGACCTTCATGCATTCAGATTTTTTTTTCATTTTGCCGTATTTTTGTTGTTCATTTTTGCATATGCATTTGTATTTGAGATATAAAACTACCTAACCCACACAAATCTCTCTCATTCTCGGTTCTCTCTCCCTTATGAGTTTTCTCTCTCCAACTCACGGTCTTTGCCGCCGTCAGCACAGTCGCGGAGCAAGCTGGATAGCAGGATTTTGTCGTCGAAGGGCTCGATGGAAACCACCTCTCCACAGTGCTGGATATATTTTCGTTGGTCTTCGCAGTGCTGTGTGAGTACGTAGTTCTTGACACCTTTAACTTTTTGTTGCCTTAATCACGGGATCAAAATAAAGAATAATGTCACGTTTACAAAATAAAAAATAAAAATGACTTAGTAGTAATTATATGATTTGATTTAACACGTCACATTACTTATAAGATGTTTATATTTAATTCCTTCTGGAAGTTTGATATTTTTAGAAAAAAAGAATAATAAATTAAATGGATGGTAAGACCGCAACAATTGGAATAAAAAAGTTAGGTGAACCGATGGAACTTGAGACCATTTAAATAAAGAAGGTCAGAGTGCTTGTATATGGGCCTACACGTCCAGTGCATGTTATCTTTAATAATGCGATCATGGCGAGCCTAATGCCAGTATCCTATTGTTCGAATGCATGCATGCATGCATGATCCTACATATAATATGTTTATATATACAACACAACTTTCACCGACGCCTGTAATTGTTCTTTATATGTAACTTTTAACCCAATTCATAGTATTCGGTGACAAGTACACGGTGGGGGCCACATAGCCCAATTCGCCCAAACGGCCCAACCTTATTTTTCGCACTTCACTATCCTGCCTCCAGCTCCGTTATATTTAAAAAAATAAATTTTAAATATTTATATAAACATTTATATAAATAAACATATTATATATAAATATATACAATTTGTTTAAAATTTGAAGCTGGAGTTATATTCAAATAATCCAAAATATAATTTTAATGAATTTATTTATTTTTTGTATTTATAAATTTTAATTTATAATTTTAATTATATTATAATTTAGGTTAAAAAAAATTTTTTGGATTCAAAAATAGTTTTTAAACCTAATGGGTCATGAGTGAGTACCGGCCTGGGCGGAGGGCGGGGTGGATGAGATTTTTGACCTCGCCTCCGGCCCACCCCATACTATGCAGGTATTATCCCCTATTTGTAGTTGGGCCAATACTGTTCATTGTGAAAAGTAAAAAATCTAAAGTTTAGTCTTACCTATAATTAATTACTAAAAGTCACCATCCCTTCTGTACTAACATTACGAGAAATGGACGCCTTTTTCAGAAGTAAATATGGGATTTTAGCAAGGATAGAAGTCGTGGCAGTAAATCATCATCTCATTTGCAATTATTGGAGTTAATCATGAAATATTGGACTGTATAGTCTTAATGTCTTATGCCTCCAAATAAATAGAGATAAACGATTGACGGTAAGAAGCTAAAGTAGTTGTTATGATGGATATGATTTTCTCCCGTATATATCTTTAATCCACACACATAGGAGTCCTAATATTAATTCTAACTTGCTATAGATCAGTTCAACCAATTATGCTTCTGTAAAACATCAACGAGATCCTTCTTTTCTTGGCTGATAGTGTAAGGTGGTAGTTCCTTTGTTTTTCGAAACAGACAATTATTTTCTCAGCCTGGTCCGAGTTTTGTCCATGGCAATGGAGGAGGACTATCTTTCAAGGAGATGGGAGGGTTTCTGTTGATGTTATGTTTCGTGAGTCTAGGCAAATCCACGCAGGTAGTGCCACGATGTGAATTATTCGGAGCCCTCGGTGGTGTTCTGGTGAGGCTGTACCGTGGTGTTTCGTACGTTCATGGCGATAAATGAAAAATAAGTGCTATGAAAGTAAAAAGAGATGACACCAAGATTTACGTGATTGGACAATATGTCTACATCCACGGAGGTTTGGGGAGGGAAGTCTCCGATATAATATATCTGTTTACAATCACTCATGAATCCTCATATCTCACAATATAGAGAAGGTTGAAACTCTTCTTGTTGAGGGCGCTGTCTTCCTTGAGATGCTGCTTGAAGAAAAAGATTTGTTAAGGGAGAGCTCAGTCCGTCTGAGAAGTAGAAGTCGTTTATTAGTCTATCCCCTTTCATCTGGCTGTATGTTTTATATATGTACCCATTTGTTGCGTGTGTCAACTTCATTCCTTGGCCTACTTTCTTTTTGGCATGCTCTAAAACTCCGTGCCATGATATGACTTGCCCCCTTGGCGTGTCTGACTTGCTCTCCTCGATCATTTCTTATCTCTTCCTTGTTCCATTTTTGTCTTTAGTGATATCTTAATGGGTTGGGCCCAATTTATGGGCTATGAGCATATTTCTCCTTCACAGAACCCCGCTAATTTTTAGCACCATTTTGGGGTTGGAAATTATAAAGAAAATTTATTGTGTTCCTACTTCCTCAACTTCTCTTCGCTCATATTTCCTCAGTTTCTTTTCGTTCCTTTTTCCTCCTATCTCCTCAGCTTTTCTTTTCGAGAAGTTCTGTCCTAGGTGGGCACGTTGAAGGTGAACAGGTTTTCGAACTGATATCTAACGTTTAATGAGTACGCGTATGATGCGAGTGCGGAGCTCGAATTGTGCGGGAAATGGACACGACCGCGTAAAGCGCGAGCACAGAGCTCGAATGGTGTAGGAGGTGGACTTGACCGCGTAAAGCGCAAGCACGGAGCTCGAATGGTGCGGGAGGTGGACTCTACCGCGTAAAGCGTGAGCGCAAAGCTTTGAATAGTGCGGGAGGTAGACTCGACCACATAAAGTATGAGCGCGGAGCTCGCGAGTCTAGTGACTCGGTTTTGTTGATGGAGATTTCGTTCGATGGAGATTCTATTTTTGATATAGATTCTGTTGATGGAGATTCTATCACTGCCAATATATCAGCAACTTTACACGAAGCTTGGCAAGTCATTGGGACTTGCGTTGTGAATAGCTGTTAGCAGGTTAGAGCTCATGGCTCGGTTCTTGTGCTTTGTACTTCGTGGATTGACACTTATAGGTTGGCAGAACCGATGGCCTTGCTCCCTCACCAATGCATCTCATTTTGCATGAAGTTTGGCAAGTCATTGGGACTTGCGTTGTGAATAGCTGTTAGCAGGTCAAAGCTCATGGCTCGGTTCCTGTGCTTTATACTTCATGGATTGTCACTTATAGGTTGGCAGAGCCCCATGGCCCTGTTCTTTCACCAACGCATCTCATTTTGCACGAAACTTGGCAAGTCATTGGGACTTGCGTTGAGAATAGTTGTTAGCAGGTTAGAACTCATGGCTCGATTCCTATGCTTTATACTCGGTGGATTGGCACTTATAGGTTGGCAAAGCCCGAAGGCCCTGCTCCCTCACCAACGCATATCATTTTGCACGAAACTCGACAAGTCATTTTGATTGAGTTGAGAATAGCTATTAGCAGGTCAAAGTTCATGGCTCGGTTCCTGTGCTTTTTACTTCATGGCCGATCTAGAAACCGGGCTTGTTTCTAGTAGGTCAAGCGGTTCTTGACACACATGCTTGTAAGATGGGGAGGAAACGAGGGGTTAGACAAATGAGCTCTAATCTAATCTATTCTTTGGTTAAAAGACTTAAACCAAGGTTCTATCCTGAATTGTGCCTTAATCAGGATAAGTTGGTGGAGGCTATTGAGTAGCTCCACCAACAGCCATAAATTGCCTAAGTTGGAATTGCCAAGGGCTCGGAAATCCTCGGATAGTTCAAGAACTTCACCTTTTGGTGAAAACTAAGTGCCCAGGTTTTGTTTTCTTGATGGAAAAAAAAATACAAACGAGATAAGATGGAGTTAGTAAGGAACAAATTGGGTTTTGATTGTAATTTCACAGTGGATAGTAGGGGTCTTAGTGGTGGATTAGCCTTTTCCTAGCGTAGTTCTTGTAATATGAGTCTGGACTCGTACTCTAGGCATCATATTTCAATGATTCTAACTTGCGATGAATATGACAGGCAAGTATTGATAATAGGCTTCTGTGGAATTCTCAATTCCTTATACTGGTCAAAGGGAGGAGAGTTAGAGACTTCTAAATGAATTAAAACCAAAAGATGATAAGGCTTGGCTCTGTGTTGGTGACTTTAATGAGATTCTCCACCAAAATGAAAAAGAGGGTGCTGCAATTAGACCTTACCATCAGCTGGAGAGGTTTCGAGAAGAAGTTTATGGATGTGGGCTTGGTGATCTTTGTTTTCAAGGTAACAAATACACTTGGAGTAACAGTCGAGAAGATAATTTACACACTAAGGAAAGATTGGATAGAGCCTTTGTCAATCTAAAATTATCTTTAACGTATGAGACTTCTTGTGTTATTACCTTACCTGCACAGACCTCAGATCATTCTCCCATTTTAGTGAAAATGAACCAAAATCAGAATTGCAATGTTTAAAGTAGTAGACTTTTCAAATATGAGGCCTGTTGGGATAAAAGGGAAGATTGTGGTAAAATTATTGAAGATAGCTAAAAAAAAAGGCATAATTGCAGTAGGTTGCTGTCTAATGGTCTGCATATTTGTAAGAAGCCTCTCATTCAATGGAATAAGAGGTCTGCAAGTAAGAGCAGTGGATTAATGTTTGATAAGCTGAAGAAGATTTCAAAGATGCAAGAGATCAATAAGGGTGAGTATGTAGCTGCCATTGAAAAAACACAGAAGGGAGTTGACTGTTTTTTGGAAGAAGAGAATATAAGATGGAAGCAAAGAGCCAAGCAGAGATGGTTGCAAGAGGGTGATAAAAACACTGAGTATTTCGATATGTGTGCAAACCATAGAAGGAAGACCAATAAAATTAGCAAGATTGAAAGGGATGATGGATCTTTGGTCACTTCTACTGCAGAGATCTCAGGGTTATTTCAAAAGTTCTATCAAGATCTTTTTTCTTCCTCTAACCCTACGAGTATCACTGAATGTCATAGTTCACTGATGTCTAAAGTTACAGAAGAAATGAATATAAGGTTAACCAAAGAGTTTGTGGTAGAAGAGGTTAAGGATGCTATTTTTCAGATGAATCCTATGAGCTCCCTTGGACAAGATGGGTTCACTGCTGGCTTTTATCAAGTACATTGACATATTGTTGGTTAGGATATTTGTAGTGTTGTTCTTGAATTTCTTAACAATGCAGGTGGAGACTTGAGTTTCATTAATGATACTTATATTGTGTTAATTCCAAAGAAGAAGAACCTAAGCAAGTCTCATACTACTGACCAATCCCTCTTTATAATATGATTTACAAGATCATATCTAAGGTTTTGACATATCGATTGAAGAAGATTCTGCCTAAGATCATATCTCCAAATCAAAGTGTCTTTATCCCGGGAAGGTTGATTCTTGACAATGTTATGGTGGCTTATAAAGCCAAGCATTAAATGAGTTCAAGGTTGAAGGGTAAGACATGCTACATGGTATTGAAACTAGACAAGAGTAAGGCTGATGACAAGGTGGAATGAGAGTTTCTTCAAGCTGTTATAACTAAATTGGGGTTCAACCAAAAATAGATTGGCCTAATCAGGAGATGCTTAAACTCAGTTTCTTATTCTATTATGCTAAATAGCTCTCCTTAGGTTCATTTCAAAGCTTCTAGAGGCTTAAGGCAGAGTGATTCATTGTCACTCTACCTTTTCATCTTATGTTCAAAGGCATTGAGTGCCCTACTCAACCATGCTGAGGTGTCCAAAGCTATCACACGTATACTCGTTGTTTGAGGACAAATTTGCATTAATAACTTGTTCTTTATAGATGACAACTTGTTATTTTGTAGAGCTAATCCTTTGGAATGAAGCAGTATGATTCAATTGGATCATTCAGAGTATTGCTGGGGTAAGATCCTCATCCTCATATGAAGAATATTTGGGGCTACTTGCTCTCATTGGCAGATCTCGTGACCAAGCTTTCACTAGCATACTGGATAGAGTAAGGAGCAGGGTCAGTGACTGGAAAACTAAGCTTCTATCCAAAGCAGGTAAGGAGATTCTTTAAAGGCAGTGATCCAAGCCTTGCTCACTTATTGCATGAGTGTGTTTAAACTCCCTAGATCCCTTCTAAATAAAATTAACCAAGTGATGAGGAAATTTTTGTGGAGCCAACAGTAGAATAAAAGGAAGATTCATTGGGTTTCTTGGAGTCAAATGGGGCAGACCAAGTTAGTAGGAGGAATGGGTTTTAGGGGTTTGGAGAGCTTCAACTTGGCACTACTTGCAAAACAAGGATAGAAGATTATGTAGAACCTAGAGGCTTTAGCTAGTAGAGTTTTCAAGTTGAAATATTTCCCTACAACCTCATTTCTTGAAGCTAAATTGGTGCTAACCCATCATTTATCTAAAGGAGTTTATTTGTAGCAAAAAATCTGGTGGAAGAGGGATCTCTATGAAGGATTGGTAATGGTGAACATGTGAGGATTTGGAAGGATCATTGGATTCCTAGCCATCTTCTTTCAAAATCCAAAGTATGCTTGTTGTGTTGGATTCTAATGCAAAGGTAGTAGCTCTCATTGACTCAGACACAAAATGTTGGAATGTTCCATTGATCAAAGATTGTTTTTCAAGTGGGAAGTGTAGCTGATTCAACAAATGCCTGCAAGTATTTCAAATTGTCCAGACAAGTTAGTGTGGAGATGCAGTATGAATGGCCTTTTTACAATTAAAAGTGCTTACCATTTACAAAAGGGATTGATAAAAAGATGGAAAGGGCAAGGTTCAAACTCTAATTCTGATAGGCAAGTCTGGTCTCTAATCTGGAAGCTAAATATTCCTAATGCAACTAAGGTTTTCATATGGAGAGCATGCCTGGACTCTCTGCCAACAAATATAAATCTATTCAAGAGGAGGGTTGTTGAATCACCTTTATGTCCCATTTGTTGGCTGGAAGAGGGGACAAGCATTCATGCAATATGGGAATGCTCTACTGCAAAGGATGTGTGGTGCATGTGTGCAAAAAAGCTTCATAAGTGTGGATTTTCTCTGGTCATTTTCTGGAGTTAATTACAACTATTTTTTAAGTGTTTGACTGAGAGCTAATGGAAGACATTGTTACAATAGCTAAGAAGATATGGCAAAGAAGGAATACATTTCTCTTCAAAGGTTCTTTTACTCATCCAACAGAAGTTATGGTTCAAGCAAAACAGGCAAACCTTGAATTTCAAGCTGCTAATAAGTTGGAGAGCAGGGATGAGATAAGTTTGAATGCCAACATTACTAGATGGAAACCTCCTCCTGTTGGGGTCTACAAAGTGATTGGGATGCAACTCTTAGTAGGACTACTGGTAAGGTGGGCATTGGGATACTAGTAAGAGATAATGAAGGGCATGTTATTGTAACAAAATGGATGCAGAAATTTTTTATTCAAGATCCTCATTTGGCCGAATCCTATAGGGCTCTTAAAGCTGTTAAATTTGTTATGGAGATTGGAATCAGAAAGACTATTCTTGCAGGAGATGCTTCAAATGTTATTAGAAATATTAATCATAGTGATGATTCTAGCCACAACTTAAGAGCTTTTATTTGAGATACAAAACATGTTCTTTCACAGCTAGAGTTTTGGGAACAACTCACATCATAAGAGGAGCTAATGTAGCTGCTGATTTACTTGCTAAGAATGTTGTAGGGGTTTATGAGGACATTATTGATATGGAAAGCTGTCCTCCTTGTATTCTCTTCCTCATTTGAGGTTTTAAATCAATAAAGAGCATTTATTCTTTCAAAAAAAAAAAAATCTAACTTACTGGGCCCTATATGAATAAATTCAGCAGTTTAATTCGTAAAAAAGTGATAATTACAATCTGTGCATATTCTTTTTTAAAATGTGAGAAAATATGATATTTATATAAAACAAATTATTTATTTAATAGTGATCCATATGTTTTTCAAAAAGAGTATACGAATAATGCATACTTCAAGAATGTATATAGTATTATGATATTATCCGAGCCCAAACGAGGAGATACATTCACGTCTGGTTTGGAGGCCAGCGGGGATATCATGACCCTTCTACCACGTGAGACTCTTTTGAATAGTGAGATATTCTTAAATATTTTATGAATAGTAATAAAAAAATAATAAAAAAATAATAAATAATAATGAATAATAATAAAAATATACAAAAAATAATAATAAAATAATAAATAATAATGATATATTATATGAAAATATCACAGTACCCAAAGTAGGCCATAGTCTATCCCTTTTAATAGTGAGTGGTTTTTATAATTATAAGTCAAATCCAGAATAATAATTGAATTGAGGAAGCTTGGTTGGCCTCTCAAGACTCAAATCATCTCTTCTGTCTACCGAATTATGAGAACAAAAATACATCGTGCCTTTTAATCTTATAAAAAATTGACAAATACATAAAATTTTGACAATCGAATTTTATTGGGCAGCGCAAATCGTGACATGCTTGTCAGTTTTAATAATTTGAAGCATGAAATATAAAATATCTGATAATTTAAGAGTAAACGAGAAGAAACGAGAGCCAACTATATATAAAATAACAAATTTAAAAGTAACTTTCATTTTAGATAAAGATTATTTTCAGAAAATATCTCATCTCATCTTATCTCATTTAATTATTATAATTTTTTTAATTTTTAATATAAAATAAAATAAAAAATTCAATTTTTTCAAATCTTAAAATAAAAATAATATTAAAAAATATATTGTAATAATATTTTATTTAATTTTTTAATTTTAATTTTAATTTATCTCATTTCATTTCATCTCATTTACAAAACAAACAGCGGGTCAACTTTCATTTTAAAAGCAAATTTATAATAAAAGAAAAGGGGCGCCACACCGTCCAGTCGAAATAGGGAAAACAAATCAAATGAATAAATATTTGATTTTTTTTTAAACATGTAGTAATTAATTGGTACAACTTAAAAGAGAAAATCAAATATCTATTATGACATGGAGAGAGTAATTCTTAATTTATTTTAAATTAATTATTAATGAAATTTATTATTTTTTTAATTTTTTATAAAAAAATTAAACCCATCTCAACTTATTTCATATATTTTAATTAAAAATATTAATCTCATCTTAGTAAAATATATTAAATATTATTATTTACAACTCAACTCAACATCAAACGTAATCGAAAGGAGAGGCAGAGCAGATAATCGAGAGAAGAGGGATAGAGAAGGTGATAAGTAATTTTTCTGAATATAAAACAAGATCTAGTATATTTTACTTCATTTTACTATTCTATGAAATGCCCACACCCACATGGCTTGGCACCCACCTACCTTACCTGAAGCTCAACTCATCTTATAATAGTTGTTAGGAATTCTTGTTCTCTGTCACCATCCAATCAATAGAAATGTCGTAAGCATATAAAATACTTAATAAAATAAAAACTACCAATTGGAGAAGCTTGCTCATGTCCACAACCGTACATCTTGTACCCAAGCTAGTCTGGCCGAGTTAGTGCAGCAGGGCTTTAGAATTAGTTCGGCCAGCAACAGGGCTGCTTTTCTTTAATCTGGGCTTCCGAAAAAAGGTCAATAATAAAAATTAAAACCAAAATACATATACAAGAATACTCAAAGCTTCATCAAGAGGATGCCATGTTTTTAGGATAAGTTTTTTAACATGAAACATAGGACTCAAAAATAGAATTTTTTGCACGTCCAATGATCATTTTTAGAGTATCATACTCACAGACTAGCAATTAATTTTTCCTAAAAATACCCGTAAATTCCGAACTTTATTATAGTGACGTCCAAAGAAAGGCAAAGAACGAAAGGTCTTCCTAGTAAATAGAGGCAAAAAGGTCGATCAAATTGGCATTATTTTTTTATTTTTGATTGCCTGTATTTAGGTCAATCTATGAATCTGGTTGAAGAACGCATATATGTACAATATCTGAACCTTTAGTGCCATTGCCATTTTGATAATAGAGTAGAGATGTTTGCATGATTGAATATGTGGCGGGTCATGTGGGGGCACAATGCACATGAGAGCATTGGTAATGGCTAATCCAAAATTTAGATAGAATCTTAACTTTTAGCTATAGTATCAATTTTTGACTAAATGAGTTTATATTGGACTAGCTATCTTAAAGTTAAAATAATAATATAATATTATATTTTTTTTTTATTTTTTTTACAAATACAATTCATATATTTCTTAGATTTTTACGCTTTGTAGAAATAATGTGTATACTCTATCAATATTCACAATAGTATAAATAATGTGCATACCATGCATGTTTTACCATTCAAAGAGAGATTGAAGTGATAAAATAATAAAATATTACTTTCCATTGTGAATAGTAATTAGCCATGTTTAGAGAGGACTTAAGATTTACTATAGCTCAAGTCTTAAGCTTTGGACTATTGGTTAGTTCAATGTAGAGGTTTTTTCTCACATCTAGTTAAAGTTTGGACTTGTATTAATATTTGACTAGTCCATTATCAATGCTCTGAGATCTATATATATATATATAAATATATAAAGTTAGTTTTGATTGTCATAGAAGAGATTGAAAAATATGATAAGTTAGGTAAGTGGGATGAGACACAAAATTATTATCTTATTTCATCTTATTATTACAATCTTTTCAAGTTTTTATATAAAATATAATAAATAATTTAATTTTTTAAAATTATTAAATTTTTAAATAATAATAATATTTTAAACTTTTATTTATAATAAAAAATATTCATTTCATCTCAAAGTCAAGGTACTGCAAAAAGTTTGGACTATTGTCGCTTTATTTGATTTTCCACCCACATATCACCTCCCAGAACGCAAAAGACAACCAGGCAAACAGGACGCAACACGAGGAAAAAAAAAAAAAAACAAAGTTTTTATCGAGTTATGATGGAGTACTTTTCATGACTGATGTACGTAATTGATCATCATCCTGTGGATGATATCCAATATCCATGGGAGAAGCCGAGTCACGAGATGCCACAAAAGAAATGGATGGATTGTTAATATTAAAACCCACTTGGCAAACATATCGCATATTCATAAAAGAGTGATGTGAGGCTGCCGTCTAGCAGTTACTGCTGGCCATGCCGTAAAATAAAATTTATTTTTTTTATTTTTTATTTTTTTATTTTTTAAACATATTTAAATATTTTTAAAAAATAAAAAAAATATCAACATACTTATAATTATTTCTTTAATCAATAAGTAAAAAAAAATTAAAAAAAAATAAATATATAAACTGTTAAAATGAGGAATCAAAATAAAAAAATATACTAACATTATTGATGAAAGGAAATTAAAGCTACTGCAAGTGGACTTATCGTTTTCATTTGACAGAGATTCCTCGACCCATGAATATAGTTAGGTTTCAGGAAAGACAAGGAATGGAAAAAGTTCCATTGGGCGAGATTGTCCACTATACATGCCAAACGTAAGACAGCTACATTTTAGTTCAAAATCAAGAAACATGTAAGAGATGCACCTGCAAGAAGATTACCATGAAATATTGAAAGAGTGGCGAGTGGAAGCTGTGAAAAAACAAGGGATAGTATCAACAGAAAGGCATATTGTGTGTGGAGTAGGCATTCGGAATCTTCATTTTTCAATATCAATCTTTCTGTTCTGTTTAATTGCCATTTGCCACCCCTAACGACATAAATCTCCCCTCGGTTTTTTTTTCTTAATCTTTTATGGTGATTTAGAATCTAAATACAAGATTGATTGATGCTTCTGATGCTTTTGTCTTCCAGTTATGTTTTTTTCTTCTTGGAGGATATGAAATAATCAACTTATTCTGTTCTCCCAAACAGTGGCGAGAATCAAGAAATATATGAGAATGAATCTGTATTTTATTTTTAATACTCATCTCTATCACCCGAACCTATGCGTATGCTGCCAAAGCAAAAAGGGCACGATAAAGTTGCAACAGTTCTTTTGGGTACAATTTTGCTAGCTTGGGCAGTAGCTGAAAACCCGAATACTTGTGCTGTTAATTTACGCAATTCAGGTTAGACAGAGATGAATATTTTAAATAATAATAATACTTTTAAGTTAAAATAAGATGAAATAATTTGTAAAAAAATATATGTTTAGATAGTAAGTTAAGATAAGATAGTTTTATTTTTTGAGATTTAATAAAGGGAATGAGTCTCACTAATGATTAAAAATTATTTAATAATTATTGAGTAATAATTATGAATATATTAATAAAAAGTAATATTATTAATCAAATATCTATTATGACATGGAGAGAGTAATTCTTAATTGATTTTGATATGCTTGATCGTTTAAGGTTGTGTTCAGTTGTTGAATTAAATTTAATTCATCTTGATTTATCTTAAATTAATTATTGATAAAATTTATTTTATTTAACTTTTCATAAAAAAATTAAACTCATCTCAACCTATTTCATATATTTTAACTAAAAAAATTAATCTCATCTTAGTAAAATATATTAAATATTATTATTTACAACTCAATTCAACGTCAAATGTAATCTTAGACATGTGGAGATTTTGAGACTGTTAATAAATAAATAAAATATAAAAATAAATTTTAAAAATCTACATCCAACGCACCTTTGTAGGTGGTAAAATTGATTTTGCCATCTTTTGATCTACATCTTTGTGGTAGTAATGGAATTGATAAGGAATATGACAAGTATTGATTAGATGCAATTTATACTGCCTCCAAGACAAGACAAATTCCTTCCCCACGTGAAAAAGACGCCAAGCTATTTTATATATAAATATGTGGGTACAATTAATTAATATTCTCAAATTTAATAGTCCGTGTCAAAAAAAAAAAAAATGGTTGGTGGTTATAATGAATAATGATAGAGTACTATCCTACTATTATTTATTTATTATCTAATTTGTATTTATTTATTTTTAATTTTTAATTTTATTTAATAATTAAAGAAGTAAATATTAATAAAGTTATATATATATTTTTAATTTTTTCTTAGTGATTAAAGATGTTAAAAAAATACTTAAAAGAAAATAAAAAAAATTAAAATATACTTAAGTAATAGATGAATAATAATAAAGTAATAACTCTATCACTATCCAATAATAACTAAGTATGTTGCAGTCAACATCAATGCCAAACTTTTTCTTATTTAATAACGTTCAAACGATATCAATCTTCAACATTATTAAAGTCAATAATTCAAAAAGGCCCCACGTTATGAAATGGTGAGGCCATGGTAATATGTCTTGTCTTTTTACCAGTAACATTATTATTCATCATGTGCATGCTTGTGTCCAATTGACTTTTATTACCAACAAGAAAACTTTGGATTATATATCATAAATCCAAAGTTGTCAACATATTTATTAAAATTCTTTCATTTATGATGGAATATACCATGAAATTACAATATTAAAAAAAAAAAAAACGGAAGCCAAGTTAAAAATTCAACAAAAAAACTTCTCAACTTGTTGGTCGAATTTAAAAATATTAAATAAAAATTAAATAAACATGTAGAGTAGACCGTACAATTTTAATTGCAAGTATTTGCATTAAAAATTGTACAAATCTATAAGAAAAAATAATAATGATACACTTACAACTCTTTTATAATTATTTTATAATTTATTTTAAATCAATTAATATAATTATGATACTTTATTAAAAAATAAATTTAATTTTACTTTAACTTCCATCTATTTTTAGTTGAGTGATAAAGTAGTTGCTGGATAATTATAAATCTATCATTTCTCACTAAAAACTGTACAAAGAGAAGACTAGCTTTATCCACTCAACAGTATACCTCCGACGTCTAGAAACGATGCAGAGTTTTCGTAAGCACACGTTTTGCTAACAAGTATGTGCTAACTATTAGCTGGGCTGATTTATATATTGAATTAAATTTAGATGAGAGGATTTTAAATAAAAATTAAAAATTAAATAATATTGTTAGAATATTATTTTTTTATATTATTATTATTTTAAAATTTTTAAAAAATAAATTATTTATTATATTTTAAAATCCTATCACTGGAACATGTATTCAGATTGCCAGTCAATGAATGTGATGGATTGAAAGTACAAGAAAAATGATCTTATAATAATGTTGTTCGACTTCACATGCATGCTGGAACATAGAGGATATATTTCTTCAGCCCCTACCGAAATACCAAAAATGTTTTTAAGATTCTGTTAGTTAAGTGAAATATTTTATATTATTTACAAATAATAATATTATTCATAAATTATTTATTATTTTCTTATTAACATTCATATTTTATTATTATTAAAAAAAACACATAAATTTAGATAACTTTTTTTAAACATTTAAAAAAAAAAAAAAAAAACACTGGTAGAGACACTTCACGCGACCCAGCATTTCAAAAACAAAAACTTTGTTAAACAAAAATTTACATGCATGCAGGCGCGACAACCAGCGGCACCGCTAATTTGCCTTCTATTGAAGCAGCTAAACTCATATTTTCTACACGACTTGGACAGGAACTTTGTCCCGAGTACGTGTAAAGAGGCGTGTTCAACTGGAACATGTACATAGATTGCCAGTCAATGAATGCTCCTGCATATTTTACACTCGTTGCCTCACCAACTTGAGCTTAATTTTTTAAGGATTGAAAAATTATGCTATGAAAAATCAATCACTTGGTTAAAAGTTTAATCAATTCAGAGAAAATGGACTAGATTACAGCTTTTTTAATAATAACAAAAAAAATCCTACAGTGAGAAAAGGAGTCTTCGAGAGTTGTCTGGTCGTACAGAAAAACGAGGATAGAGGTGGTGATGAAGTAGTGATTGGTTAAGCTGTGATGATGCCGACTGCTGTTTTTAACTTTTTGGAGATATACTAGAAAGAAAAATACGTGTATATATACTTTTTAATAAAACTGGCTTGGAGCCTTGGATGAGATACAAAGCTGACCACAGAAGTTATTCCAGCAATGGCTTTCTTTGGGAGCTTAAATGGTATTTACATTCTCTCCCTGTGTGTGTGCCCACGATCCCCTGCCTGTTTCTGTTATCTTCTTAAGCATCACAACTTCTAGCATGACCTGTAGTAATGATCAATTGGGTTTTACACTTTTTTCTTCTGAGGTTAAGAACTTATGTCTTTAAATGTAGTCTTAAAGAAGGATGTTTTAACATATTTTTGCTTTTTTCAATGTGGAATGGACGATGACTTGTATACTCTATTGCGCCTTTGCTATCAATCCCTTGAAGTTCACCCGTTCTTGTATGTTTGGCAGGCTGCTGTAATTTCTTTCCGGAACAAAAATTTCTTATGCTGCAGGAGAAAATTCACGAGCCTCTTTGTTTTAATCTCTATTTTATTTCATCGAATTTTCTGATTTTTTGTTTTCTTTTGCTCGAATCTTTTAGATTCTCACAGTTTCTCTCAAAATTTATGAGCCTTTTCTTTTTAACCTCTATTTTATTTCATTGAATTTCTGGTTTCTCCTTCCTTGCGTGAATCTTTTAGATTCTCAATCTTTCTTTTGATGAATATGCAGTGGGGTTCTCATGGATTTGTGAAGGAGAAATCGGTTTGGGTTCTTACTGCATTCAAAGGACAATCATAGATGGTGTAAATCTGATCTTCCTGTGTACTTTCTACCTATTTTCCCTCATAGGATTTATAGGAAAACGTTATGCCCGAAGTAGCAATGAAAAAGATTGGATCTTGGTAGTGGTTTCCATCTGTTGTGCTCTTTGCAGCATTGTTTATGTTACTGCCGGTATATGGAATCTAACGGCCAGAAATGACGAGTTCAATCAAATGAGCTGGCTGGTTTACTTCATTAGAGGACTGGTTTGGATCTCTTTTACAGCATCTTTGCTTGTTCAATTTTCAAAATCCATCAGGGTTCTAAACTCTGTTTGGTGGGTGCTGTCCTTTGCATTGGTTTCAGCTCTGAATATCGAAGTTCTGCTAAGATCACGTAGCATTGAGATTTTGGACATGGTGCTTTGGCCTATTAACTTTTTGCTTTTCCTTTGTGCACTTAGGAATCTCTGTCACTTTGTTTCTCGACATAACCTAGACAGCAGTCAAGCTGAACCTCTACTAGCCAAAAAGATTGAGAAAAACCAAACAGATTTAGGCCAGGCCAGAGTTCTTAGCAAATTGTCATTTTCTTGGATTAATCCCTTACTAAGCTTGGGCTACTCAAAACCATTAGCTCTTGAAGACATTCCTTCTTTAGTTTCCAAAGATGAAGCCAACTTTGCCTACCAAAAGTTTGCTCATGCATGGGATTCTCTATCAAGGGAGACGAGCTCGAACAAAACTCGGAACTTGGTTTTACGTGCCATTGCAAAAGTTTACTTGAAAGAAAATATGTACATAGGATTTTGTGCATTTCTTAGGACAATTTCTGTAGTTTGTGCACCTCTAATGCTCTTTGCTTTTGTAAATTATTCAAATCGCAATGAGAGGAATCTGGATGAAGGTCTATCTATTGTGGGATGTCTAATTCTTGTCAAGGTGGTTGAGTCTTTGTCTCAAAGGCACTGGTACTTTGATTCAAGGAGGTCAGGAATGAGGATGAGATCCGCTCTAATGGTGGCAGTCTACCAAAAGCAGTTAAAGCTTTCGTGTTTGGGAAGGAGAAGGCACTCAACTGGGGAGATAGTGAATTATATTTCAGTTGACGCCTATCGAATGGGTGAATTTCCATGGTGGTTGCATTCAACATGGAGCTTTGGATTGCAGCTTTTCCTAGCCGTTGCCATTCTTTTTGGGGTTGTGGGTCTTGGTGCTCTTCCTGGTTTGGTTCCTCTTCTCATTTGTGGACTCATGAATGTGCCTTTTGCAAAAGTACTACAGAAGTGTCAGTCTCAGTTTATGATTGCCCAAGATTTGAGACTGAGATCCACTTCTGAGATCCTAAACAATATGAAGATCATAAAGTTGCAATCATGGGAAGAGAAATTCAAGAATTTGATTGAATCCCTCCGTGACGATGAATTCAAATGGTTGGCTCAAGCACAGTTTAAGAAGGTTTATGGCACCGTATTGTATTGGATATCTCCGACCGTCATTTCTTCAGTAATCTTCTTGGGTGTTACCATTTTCGACAGCGCCCCACTAAATGCTAGCACCATCTTTACAGTTCTTGCAACATTGAGGAACATGGGGGAGCCTGTCAGAATGATACCGGAGGCTCTTTCTGCTTTGATCCAAGTGAAGGTATCTCTGGATCGTCTAAATACTTTCCTGCTTGATGATGAGCTGAAAAATGATGAAATCTGGAGAATCCCCTTTCAGAACTCGGAAAGGAGTGTAAAAATACAAGATGGCAATTTCAGTTGGGACCCAGAAAAATTGACTCCAACTCTAAGAGAAGTGAACTTAGAAATAAGATGGGGCCAGAAAGTTGCTGTTTGTGGGCCAGTGGGGGCTGGCAAATCATCACTTCTTTATGCTATACTAGGGGAGATACCCAAGATTTCAGGAACAGTGAGTATTTTTTTTTTTTTTTTGAAAAAAAAAAAAAAGTCTATTATTTTGCTTCCGAATTCGTGTGATTGATTTTGGTCCTTCATGGTGACAAACAGGTTAATGTATTCGGTTCCATTGCTTATGTTTCTCAAAATTCTTGGATCCAAAGTGGGACGATTCGAGATAACATACTCTTTGGAAAGCCTATGGACAAGACTAAATATGAGGAAGCCATAAGAGCATGTGCTCTAGACAAGGACATCAACAGTTTCAGCCATGGTGATCTCACAGAAATAGGTCAGAGAGGGCTTAACATGAGTGGAGGACAGAAACAAAGGATTCAACTTGCTCGAGCTGTATACAATGATGCAGACACCTATCTCCTCGACGACCCATTTAGTGCAGTAGATGCACATACAGCTGCGACTTTGTTTAATGTAAGAGAGACAAACTTTTAAGTTTCTTCATGTGCATCAAATCTAGGACACAGCAATGATCAAAGTATGGAATTGCAGGACTGTGTCATGGCTGCCCTTGAAAAAAAGACTGTCATTCTAGTGACGCATCAAGTGGAATTTCTCTCAGAAGTCGATAAAATTCTGGTAAGCATTTACCAAAACTATGTTTATTATATCCATGTGCACGGTACATTTTTCTTATAAATAAGAGTCATGTTTCTTAACTTGCCAGATTATGGAGGGTGGAAAAATTACTCAATCGGGAAGCTATGAGGAGCTCTTGACAGCTGGGACAGCATTTGAACAGCTCGTGAATGCTCATAAGGATGCAATGACTGGTTTGGGTCCTTCCGCTGATACCAGTCGAGGAGAATCTCAGAAGGGAGATATAGTTCAGCCAGTGGAGTCTCAAAAGGAAAACAACGAGGGGACAATTACTGCAAAGGGTGTACCAGGAGTACAACTAACAGAAGAAGAAGAAATGGAGATTGGTGATGTTGGATGGAAGCCATTCTGGGATTATATCCTTGTCCCAAGAGGATTGCTTCTTTTTTGTTTAGGCGTATTTAATGTGTCTGGTTTTGTTGCTTTTCAGGCCGCTTCAACTTATTGGCTGGCTGTAGGCATTCAAATTCCTAACATCACTAGTGGCATCTTGATTGGAGTTTACGCTGCAATTTCAACACTTAGTGCTGTCTTTATATATCTAAGGTCTCTATTTACAGCCCATCTAGGATTAAAAGCTTCTGCAACCTTCTTTTCTGGTTTCACCAATGCCATATTTAAAGCTCCCATGTTATTCTTCGATTCAACCCCTGTTGGGCGGATTTTGACTCGAGTAAGATTACTTCCTTATCGTCCATAATAGAAAAATATACTGTATTTTGTAACCTTGAAAGTTGCAAGTGTGTCTATCTCTTCTCTAGAGCCGGTACTCGTTTGCACATTAATTTTATCATTTTTCTCTTGCAGGCTTCATCAGACTTGAGCATTGTGGATTTCGACATACCTTTCTCCATCATCTTTGTTGTAGCTGCTAGTATTGAACTTCTGGCCACGATAGGAATTATGGCTGCCGTCACATGGCAAGTTCTCATTGTAGCTATTCTTGCCGTAGTAGGTGCAAAATACGTTCAGGTAGGCCAAATATTCAAACTCTTGTTTTCTTGCATTTCTATCTTCAATGATGAGATCACAAATTAATTAAGTCAACTTCGTACTTTTACTTAAAGGGGTATTATCAAGCCTCTGCAAGGGAACTAATAAGGATCAATGGAACTACAAAAGCACCAGTTATGAATTATGCAGCTGAGACATCACTTGGAGTGGTCACTATTAGAGCTTTTAACATGGCGGACAGGTTTTTCCAGAACTACCAAAAGCTCATTGACACAGATGCGAGACTTTTCTTCTATTCAAATGTATCCATGGAGTGGTTAATTATAAGGATCGAATTTCTTCAGAATTTGACCCTCTTCACTGCAGCTTTTCTTCTTGTTTTAGTTCCCAAGGGGTTTATAGCTCCAGGTACCGTTACTTCGTTACCACTGCCCATTTCTAATGGGATTTTCAGCCTATTCAAACGCTGATCATAACTTCCTCTTTCTTGGGTGGTCTACAGGACTTGTGGGCCTCTCTCTTTCTTATGCTCTGTCACTAACAGGCAACCAAATTTTTTTGACTCGATGGTATAGCTATTTATCAAACTACCTCATCTCAGTCGAACGGATCAAACAATTCATGCACATACCACAGGAGCCTCCGGCAATCGTTGAGGACAAGAGGCCACCATCTTCATGGCCTTCAAAGGGTAGGATAGAGTTGCAAGATTTGACGGTAAGAAAGCTACTTGAATTCTTATATCCAAGTTTCTTTGAGTTCTTTACACTGCTACCATATCACCAATCACTACAAGTTGTAATTGATGAATTTGACATGCACCAACTATTCTTTCTTTGGGTTGGTTGCAGATAAAATATCGTCCAAATGCCCCATTAGTTCTTAAGGGAATCACATGCACATTCAAAGAAGGGAGTAAAGTAGGAGTTGTGGGAAGAACTGGAAGTGGAAAAACTACACTGATAAGCGCTTTGTTTCGTTTAGTAGAACCTGCAAGTGGGAAAATTCTTATAGATGGACTAGATATATGCTCCATGGGTTTGAAGGATTTAAGAATGAAACTCAGCATCATACCTCAAGAGCCAACTCTTTTCAGGGGTAGCGTCCGGACTAACTTGGATCCTCTAGGTCTTTTCTCTGACGATGAAATATGGAAGGTTGACCACCAAATAATTCTCACATTGACCAAATTCTTCTGAAAGCATTTCTTTTTAATGTTTATCTTTGCATGTTTGACTCGAACCAACTAACTTTCTCATTTATAGGCTCTCGAAAAGTGCCAGCTTAAGGCAACAATCAGCAGCTTACCAAATCTGCTAGACTCTTCTGGTTAGTTTATGATCTTTTACGTGAAGAAACTGGAATACTTAATGTGATGATGTTAAAGCAAATACAGGCAATATTGCTTATTAACAAACCATGTATGTTTAACAGTGAGTGATGAAGGTGAGAATTGGAGTGCGGGGCAGCGCCAACTCTTTTGCCTTGGAAGAGTCCTTCTCAAAAGGAATAAAATTCTGGTTCTTGATGAAGCTACTGCTTCCATAGATTCTGCAACAGATGCTATTCTACAAAGAATTATCAGGCAGGAATTCTCTGAATGCACGGTGATAACCGTGGCTCATAGAGTTCCAACTGTTATTGACAGTGACATGGTCATGGTCCTCTCTTATGGTATGCTCTTACTTTCCAAACTCTAGTATATCTATAGATCCATCTCTACAAACCCAGTTTGGAATGGGTCTAAACTAGACATGATGGAAATTATTTTTGACAATAATCTTCTGATGCTAAACAACTATATAAATTAAATAAATAAGTGCTAGGCTTAAGGGCTCCCTACTAATCTGGGTTGGTTTGGACTTGCAGGGAAACTTGTAGAATATGATGAGCCTACGAAGCTTATGGAGACAAACTCCTCCTTCTCTAGGCTTGTAGCTGAATATTGGTCTAGCTGCAGGAGGAATTCCTACCAGGATTTCAGCAAATCCTGAGAAAAAGCTTGCATTTGGCATATAAACCATGCACAGTAACTTGACATGAAAATTGAAATGGCCCCATCATGTGATTTGTAATTGGCTCAATTGATTGCATAAACACATTATCCTAAGGCACTGTCGTAGCAGAATTTAGGATCGTCTGAGAATATTGGTAAGATTCTGTGATTATTGAATAATAAAAGCAAACTTTATTATAAATCAAGCTACATGAGATATGACCCAATGATGAGACCTTATGGCCTATGCTCTATCACCCACCGAGAGAAAAACTTCAGGCCGGTGCATCTATTTTTCCCCAAATAACAGTCCCCAATAAGTGAATGCCACGTAGGCGTTACATTTCATCTCTAATATGTCCGCACCACGTACTAGACCTCACAGGAATAAAAAAAAACAAGGATACCGGACATCCTCCTCCCTTGATCCTCCCGAGGCCACCCCCCATCATCTCCTCACTCGTGATCCTCCCCTCTCTCGCAATCCACAATGAAGCCCTCCCCTTGCCCGTGACCCTCCCCCTCGATCGCAACCTACAACCAGAAGCCCTCCCCTCACACCGGCGTTGTCCTTCCCCCTCTCTCGAAACCCACAACCAGAAAACCTCGCACCCTTGAGCTGGAGCCATACCCAGAAACCCTCGCACCCTCGAGCATGTACATGTTAGCCGTGACCCTTTCCCTCTTTCGAAATCCACAACCAAAAACCCTTGAGCCCGAGCCTGAGTCGGGATGCAATTGTGTTTTAGAATGAATTCTCCCAACCTCTCAGCCGGGATGCAATTGTGTTTTAGATTATTTGATGCTGTCATTGTTTGTTCAAAGCAAATGGTGATCTGAATTGGATCTATGATTACTATGATGTGTGTTTGGGTCTGTGATTACTATGAATCGGGGCTGTGTTTTAGAGTTGGTTCAATTGATTGTTCAATCATAAATACCCTAGACAAAATTAGAAGCATGCTAACGTAATTAGCACAGGATTTCTGCCATTCAGAAAAACTCCAAACAAAATTTTCAAGCTTCTACATGATATAGATACAAAATAGCAAATGTGGAAGATTACTATGTCAGACTGTCAGTGGCTGAGGGGACGGCTGCGATGGACAGAGAGGATAATGATAATAATCAACTCCAAACCGACGGAACTTGGTGGCTAAATCACTGTTGTGGACTCCTGCGACGACGGACCTTGTGGGCGACATAACTAGGTGTGGCGACGCCGTTGTGTAGTTGTGGCGGTGATGCAACTAATCTGTCACTGGCGACGGTCTCCAAACTTGATAGATAGGGCTATAGGCTTGAAGCCTAGAACGATGAACAAAAGCAGGACCCTTGGAATTATCAGGTGTGATGGGTCTTATGATAACTTTGTAGAATTGCTGATGTGACGAATTTTTATTAGAGGCTGTTAAAGCCTAAATTATGGACCGGCCGTTCCAAAGCGGCTTTGCACCCACCAAACAATATTATCAACGTTCTTTGACTTCCGAATGATCTTATATAAGGAAAAAGCTTGATGGGTGCCAAACGTATCTTTCCACCGGCCAATAAGAATATGCCACGTAGACATTTTATAGGAGAATGATATGAAGTAAAATGTACTGAATCTTGTCTTATAATAAAAAAAACAACCTTTCTCCCTCTCCCTCTCCCTCCCGAATCTGAGTTTATTTCGAGTTCTCAGCCAAACACAAAATCACCTCTCTCATTCTCTTTCTTTCTCTCTTGAATTTGAGGTGCCAAACACAACCACCTCTCTCGACGAAATCCATCTGCGTGGCAAACCCATCCTAATGCCACCGAACATCCCACCCTTCTTTTAAAATCTTCTAGATCTTTCATAATACTTTTATAGATGATAATCTTTCATAAAATGATAAGAAAGCACACGCACACGCACACGCATACCAATAAAACCAAGTTCATATGATCAAAATAACATGAGATTTTGGAAGTAAGAATTTCACTTTCTACCTAGATATAAAGATCCCGAATCTTAACATCTTGCAATACTTCATTTGCTCAGCAATCAAACAAATGATTAATAAAATCATCATAGACTGCAAAGGTTTTATGAACTATAGCAGATCCAATTGAATTGCTCAAGAATCATATTTGGGCCACCAACTTTCGGGTTCTCCACTAATCAATAAATATATTATTGCCTCTCTGTATGCAACTAGCATAGAATCACTATATGAGTCCATGTGAAAGGAGAATCGGGAGGAGAGAGGAGAGGCAGAGCAGATAATCGAGAGGAGAGGGATAGAGAAGGTGATAAGTAATTTTTCTGAATATAAAACAAGATCTAGTATATTTTACTTCATTTTACAATTCTATGAAATGCCCACATGGCTTGGCACCCACCTACCTTACCTGAAGCTCAACTCATCTTATAATAGTTGTTAGGAATTCTTGTTCTCTGTCACCATCCAATCAATAGAAATGTCGTAAGCATATAAAATACTTAATAAAATAAAAACTACCAATTGGAGAAGCTTGCTCATGTCCACAACCGTACATCTTGTACCCAACCTAGTCTGGCCGAGTTAGTGCAGCAGGGCTTTAGAATTAGTTCGGCCAGCAACAGGGCTGCTTTTCTTTAATCTGGGCTTCCGAAAAAAGGTCAATAATAAAAATTAAAACCAAAATACATATACAAGAATACTCAAAGCTTCATCAAGAGGATGCCATGTTTTTAGGATAAGTTTTTTAACATGAAACATAGGACTCAAAAATAGAATTTTTTGCACGTCCAATGATCATTTTTAGAGTATCATACTCACAGACTAGCAATTAATTTTTCCTAAAAATACCCTTAAATTCCGAACTTTATTATAGTGACGTCCAAAGAAAGGCAAAGAACGAAAGGTCTTCCTAGTAAATAGAGGCAAAAAGGTCGATCAAATTGGCATTATTTTTTTATTTTTGATTGCCTGTATTTAGGTCAATCTATGAATCTGGTTGAAGAACGCATATATGTACAATATCTGAACCTTTAGTGCCATTGCCATTTTGATAATAGAGTAGAGATGTTTGCATGATTGAATATGTGGCGGGTCATGTGGGGGCACAATGCACATGAGAGCATTGGTAATGGCTAATCCAAAATTTAGATAGAATCTTAACTTTTAGCTATAGTATCAATTTTTGACTAAATGAGTTTATATTGGACTAACTATCTTAAAGTTAAAATAATAATATAATATTATATATATATATTTTTTTTTTACAAATACAATTCATATATTTCTTAGATTTTCACGCTTTGTAGAAATAATGTGTATACTCTATCAATATTCACAATAGTATAAATAATGTGCATACCATGCATGTTTTACCATTCAAAGAGAGATTGAAGTGATAAAATAATAAAATATTACTTTCCATTGTGAATAGTAATTAGCCATGTTTAGAGAGGACTTAAGATTTACTATAGCTCAAGTCTTAAGCTTTGGACTATTGGTTAGTTCAATGTAGAGGTTTTTTCTCACATCTAGTTAAAGTTTGGACTTGTATTAATATTTGACTAGTCCATTATCAATGCTCTGAGATATATATATATATATATATATATATATATATAAATATATAAAGTTAGTTTTGATTGTCATAGAAGAGATTGAAAAATATGATAAGTTAGGTAAGTGGGAAGAGACACAAAATTATTATCTTATTTCATCTTATTATTACAATCTTTTCAAGTTTTTATATAAAATATAATAAATAATTTAATTTTTTAAAATTTTAAAATTTTAAAATAATAATAATATTTTAAACTTTTATTTATAATAAAAAATATTCATTTCATCTCAAAGTCAAGGTACTGCAAAAAGTTTGGACTATTGTCGCTTTATTTGATTTTCCACCCACATATCACCTCCCAGAACGCAAAAGACAACCAGGCAAACAGGACGCAACACGAGGAAAAAAAAAAGTTTTTATCGAGTTATGATGGAGTACTTTTCATGACTGATGTACGTAATTGATCATCATCCTGTGGATGATATCCAATATCCATGGGAGAAGCCGAGTCACGAGATGCCACAAAAGAAATGGATGGATTGTTAATATTAAAACCCACTTGGCAAACATATCGCATATTCATAAAAGAGTGATGTGAGGCTGCCGTCTAGCAGTTACTGCTGGCCATGCCGTAAAATAAAATTTATTTTTTTTATTTATTTTTTTATTTTTTAAACATATTTAAATATTTTTAAAAAATAAAAAAAAATATCAACATACTTATAATTATTTCTTTAATCAATAAGTAAAAAAAAATTAAAAAAAAATAAATATATAAACTGTTAAAATGAGGAATCAAAATAAAAAAATATACTAACATTATTGATGAAAGGAAATTAAAGCTACTGCAAGTGGACTTATCGTTTTCATTTGACAGAGATTCCTCGACCCATGAATATAGTTAGGTTTCAGGAAAGACAAGGAATGGAAAAAGTTCCATTGGGCGAGATTGTCCACTATACATGCCAAACGTAAGACAGCTACATTTTAGTTCAAAATCAAGAAACATGTAAGAGATGCACCTGCAAGAAGATTACCATGAAATATTGAAAGAGTGGCGAGTGGAAGCTGTGAAAAAACAAGGGATAGTATCAACAGAAAGGCATATTGTGTGTGGAGTAGGCATTCGGAATCTTCATTTTTCAATATCAATCTTTCTGTTCTGTTTAATTGCCATTTGCCACCCCTAACGACATAAATCTCCCCTCGGTTTTTTTTTTCTTAATCTTTTATGGTGATTTAGAATCTAAATACAAGATTGATTGATGCTTCTGATGCTTTTGTCTTCCAGTTATGTTTTTTTCTTCTTGGAGGATATGAAATAATCAACTTATTCTGTTCTCCCAAACAGCGGCGAGAATCAAGAAATATATGAGAATGAATCTGTATTTTATTTTTAATACTCATCTCTATCACCCGAACCTATGCGTATGCTGCCAAAGCAAAAAGGGCACGATAAAGTTGCAACAGTTCTTTTGGGTACAATTTTGCTAGCTTGGGCAGTAGCTGAAAACCCGAATACTTGTGCTGTTAATTTACGCAATTCAGGTTAGACAGAGATGAATATTTTAAATAATAATAATACTTTTAAGTTAAAATAAGATGAAATAATTTGTAAAAAAATATATGTTTAGATAGTAAGTTAAGATAAGATAGTTTTGATTTTTTGAGATTTAATAAAGGGAATGAGTCTCACTAATGATTAAAAATTATTTAATAATTATTGAGTAATAATTATGAATATATTAATAAAAAGTAATATTATTAATCAAATATCTATTATGACATGGAGAGAGTAATTCTTAATTGATTTTGATATGCTTGATCGTTTAAGGTTGTGTTCAGTTGTTGAATCAAATTCAATTCATCTTAATTTATCTCAAATTAATTATTGATAAAATTTATTTTATTTAACTTTTCATAAAAAAATTAAACTCATCTCAATCTATTTCATATATTTTAACTAAAAAAATTAATCTCATCTTAGTAAAATATATTAAATATTATTATTTATAACTCAACTCAACGTCAAACGTAATCTTAGACATGTGGAGATTTTGAAACTATTAATAAATAAATAAAATATAAAAATAAATTTTAAAAATCTACATCCAACGCACCTTTGTAGGTGGTAAAATTGATTTTGCCATCTTTTGATCTACATCTTTGTGGTAGCATTAATAATGGAATTGACAAGGAATATGACAAGTATTGATTAGATGCAATTTATACTGCCTCCAAGACAAGACAAATTCCTTCCCCACGTGAAAAAGACGCCAAGCTATTTTATATATAAATATGTGGGTACAATTAATTAATATTCTCAAATTTAATAGTCCGTGTCAAAAAAAAAAAAGGGTTGGTGGTTATAAGGAATAATAATAGAGTTACTATTCTATTATTATTCATTTACTATCTAATTTGTATTTGATTTGAGAAGTTCCTGACACTTTCTTAATTTGTCCAGCAGCTACTCCATTCTTAGACTTCTTGCGCTTAGGCCTTGATGCCTTACGCGAACCAGAATCAGCCACATAGGCCGTGTGATTGGGCTTGGCAGCCTCTAGGCACTCAGCCTCCAATTCCAAGTGACGCGAGACATCATCAAAGTCTTTGATATTCTCGTTATGCGTCAGGTTCTGGCTCATATTCTCCCAAGAATTCGGCAGTGATCTTATCACTGCCTGGACTTGCTGTTCATCAGTCAGGTTGTTTCCTGCCGACTTAAGTTCGCGGATCATGGTTGACATAGCCTTAAGATGCTGCTTCATCGTGTGGTCAGAGCGCATCTTATAGGAGTCAAACCTCATGGTTAACCCACGCAACCTAGTGGCTAAAGTTCCACCAAACTTCAACTTCAAAGCCTCCCACATGCTTTGGGCAGTGTCATAGATCTCGAACTCACACATTAGATCATTGTGCATGCTGCTTAACATTATTATGCGCGCGCACCGACTTTTCTTAGCTCATTGAGTATAGGCTAGTTGATCTATTTTGTGTTGTTCCGAGGTCCCTTCCCCGGGCTCAGTAAGGGAGTGAGATAAGGCCTCCAAGACCTCTTGCTCATCTAAAACATATTGGATCTTGCGATGCCAAATGTCGTAGTTCTCCCCATCCAATTTCTCCCCTTTGTTTAAATCGGCAACTATACTCTTGGATGCCATTTCACTACAATACGCAAAGAAGGGATATTACACACACACCTAAGAAATCTGCTGCGTCTATCCAAGTTAAAAAAAAATAATTTAGACATGTCGCAAGATCGAAAAATCGCTAGGCTTCAGAATCATCTCTTGCGCCACAATATCCAATTATTAAATTTTTAACCTAATTCCCGCGCAAATTTAAAAAAATATATGGGAGAATTAATCATAATTCTCAACCATACTCCCACTATCTTAAGTAGTCATCTAGTCCTAGTCACATGTAAAGACATAACCTACTAAAATCGCAGTAACCTTTTGGGCCAGTCTACAAGGACAGCTACTCCAACCACAATAACCTGTTGGGCCAGTCTACAAAGATGGTTCATGTAAGACCATTACAGTCTATTTTTCTTGTTCCATCAGTGCATTTACAGTTCTTACTGGGGTCACTGTGGTCTTTTGGCTATACAGTGCATTTACAGTTCTTACTGGGGTCACTGCAATTTTTTTTCAGTCTATCATCTACACTGACATTTCTAACTAAGACTACTTAGTGGGAATTTTTCTATTTTATCAATAAAGACTAATGTATAAACATTCAAGCCTAACATTCATAGATGATAAAAATAATCACATATCCACATGTTCAATTCACATATACATGTTATCACATTTAATATAACAAATTAAATAAAAGATCACATGTAATATAACATAATGGAAAAAAATAGCATGAATATAACTATATATTCACATGTGATCACATTTAATCTAAAAACAATTAAATAAAAAATCACATTTAATATAACAATATATCTTAGAGCAAATTTCATCCCCTCATTTTATTTTTATTTTAAAAAAAATGGGCTTGAACAAAGTTGGGCTTTAAAAAAAAAATATGCCCAGTAAAAAATGTTGGGCCAAGCCCAGCCCATATTTAAAAAGAAGGAAAAAAAAAAGAGAGTGGGCCGGGCCATGAGGCCCAAGCCCATGGAAATCAGATGACCTAATGGTCATCTTCTTCCCCCCATTCGGCTACTGTTCACGTGAACAGTAGCCGTTCGAAGCAGCACGCCCTGGAGCCTCCCACGCAGCACCGCAGGCGGCGGAAGTGATCGGTCCAAGCAGCAGGGTGCTGCCGACCACCTCGCCGGTGCGCGCTGCGCCTCCGTGGTGCGAGCAGCACCTCTCTGGTGCGCGCAGCACCGCGGGGTTGCGCGCAGCACCGCGGGGGTGCGCGCAGCACCTCGCTGGTGCGCGCTGCACCGCGCTGGTGCGCGCTTCACCACTGTGGTGTGAGCAGCACCTTGCGGTGGTGCGCGCAGCACCACTGCGTTGGTGCTCGCAGCACCACCTGCTGAGCGTTATTTTTTTTTTTTTTTAACAGAAAAAAAAGAGGATAAAAAAAAAACACCATACAAATCTCAAGCATATGCGAGAAAAAAAAATTAAAAACTGGAAGCAATTCAAAAAATAGCTCTGACACCAATGTTAGAATGCACAGCGGAAAAGTATCTCAAGCTCAGCTTAAAGAATTGCTCCACAAGTTTTTCCAAATTGATAAACTCCAAGCGTTTCCTCTTAGTGGTGAAAGTGTACTACGTAGTATGGAACTAGAGTAACACTTACAAATCCACAGCCTAAGTATTTTATCAAGAGAGAACAAAAAGAGAGAGTCTTTTTTCTATTTTTTAGATGGGTACTCCAAAAAATACAATTGAGGAGGACTATATATAGTCCTCCTATGCACGGCTGGCCTTAAAGGCCAGCCTTCAATTGTCTTGTGTAACGCATGGCTTTAAGCCATGCGTTACACAAGATACGTTACAAGTAACACATGGCTTAAAGCCATGCGTTACCTAGCAGGAGGGGTCAGCCCCACGTGGGCGCCCCTCCAACTAATATGACAAGTATTTATAACTCAACTCAACGTCAAACATAATCTTAGACATGTGGAGATTTTGAGACTGTTAATAAATAAATAAAATATAAAAAAAAAATTTTAAAAATCTACATCCAACGCACCTTTGTAGGTGGTAAAATTGATTTTGCCATCTTTTGATCTACATCTTTGTGGTAGCATTAATAATGGAATTGACAAGGAATATGACAAGTATTGATTAGATGCAATTTATACTGCCTCCAAGACAAGACAAATTCCTTCCCCACGTGAAAAAGACGCCAAGCTATTTTATATATAATAACTTCATCAGTATCCGGTAATAACTAAGTATGTTGCAGTTAACATCAATGCCAAACTTTTTCTTATTTAATAACGTTCACACGATATCAATCTTCAACATTATTAAAGTCAATAATTCAAAAAAGGCCCCACGTTATGAAATGGTGAGGCCATGCTAATATGTCTTGTCTTTTTACCAGTAACATTATTATTCATCATGTGCATGCTTGTGTCCAATTGACTTTTATTACCAACAAGAAAACTTTGGATTATATATCATAAATCCAAAGTTGTCAACATATTTATTAAAATTCTTTCATTTATGATGGAATATACCATGAAATTACAATATTAAAAAAAAAAAAAACGGAAGCCAAATTAAAAATTCAACAAAAAAACTTCTCAACTTGTTGGTCGAATTTAAAAATATTAAATAAAAATTAAATAAACATGTAGAGTAGACCGTACAATTTTAATTGCAACTATTTGCATTAAAAATTGTACAAATCTATAAGAAAAAATAATAATGATACACTTACAACTTTTTTATAATTATTTTATAATTTATTTTAAATCAATTAATATAATTATGATACTTTATTAAAAATTAAATAATATTGTTAGAATATTATTTTTTTATATTATTATTATTTTAAAATTTTTAAAAATTAAATTATTTATTATATTTTAAAATCCTATCACTGGAACATGTATTCAGATTGCCAGTCAATGAATGTGATGGATTGAAAGTACAAGAAAAATGATCTTATAATAATGTTGTTCGACTTCACATGCATGCTGGAACATAGAGGATATATTTCTTCAGCCCCTACCGAAATACCAAAAATGTTTTTAAGATTCTGTTAGTTAAGTGAAATATTTTATATTATTTACAAATAATAATATTATTCATAAATTATTTATTATTTTCTTATTAACATTCATATTTTATTATTATTAAAAAAAACACATAAATTTAGATAACTTTTTTTAAACATTTAAAAAAAAAAAAAAAAACACTGGTAGAGACACTTCACGCGACCAGCATTTCAAAAACAAAAACTTTGTTAAACAAAAATTTACATGCATGCAGGCGCGACAACCAGCGGCACCGCTAATTTGCCTTCTATTGAAACAGCTAACTCATATTTTCTACACGATTTGGACAGGAACTTTGTCCCGAATACGTGTAAAGAGGCGTGTTCAACTGGAACATGTACACAGATTGCCAGTCAATGAATGCTTCTGCATATTTTACACTCGTTGCCTCACCAACTTGAGCTTAATTGTTTAAGGATTGAAAAATTATGCTATGAAAAATCAATCACTTGGTTAAAAGTTTAATCAATTCAGAGAAAATGGACTAGATTACAGCTTTTTTAATAATAACAAAAAAAATCCTACAGTGAGAAAAGGAGTCTTCGAGAGTTGTCTGGTCGTACAGAAAAACGAGGATAGAGGTGGTGATGAAGTAGTGATTGGTTAAGCTGTGATGATGCCGACTGCTGTTTTTAACTTTTTGGAGATATACTAGGAAGAAAAATACGTGTATATATACTTTTTAATAAAACTGGCTTGGAGCCTTGGATGAGATACTAAGCTGACCACAGAAGTTATTCCAGCAATGGCTTTCTTTGGGAGCTTAAATGGTATTTACATTCTCTCCCTGTGTGTGCGCGCGCTCCCCTGCCTGTTTCTGTTATCTTCTTAAGCATCACAACTTCTAGCATGACCTGTAGTAATGATCAATTGGGTTCTACACTTTTTTCTTCTGAGGTTAAGAGCTTATGTCTTTAAATGTAGTCTTAAAGAAGGATGTTTTAACATATTTTTGCTTTTTTCAATGTGGAATGGACGATGACTTGTATACTCTATTGCGCCTTTGCTATCAATCCCTTGAAGTTCACCCGTTCTTGTATGTTTGGCAGGCTGCTGTAATTTCTTTCCGGAACAAAAATTTCTTATGCTGCAGGAGAAAATTCACGAGCCTCTTTGTTTTAATCTCTATTTTATTTCATCGAATTTTCTGATTTTTTGTTTTCTTTTGCTCGAATCTTTTAGATTCTCACAGTTTCTCTCAAAATTTATGAGCCTTTTCTTTTTAACCTCTATTTTATTTCATTGAATTTCTGGTTTCTCCTTCCTTGCGTGAATCTTTTAGATTCTCAGTCTTTCTTTTGATGAATATGCAGTGGAGTTCTCATGGATTTGTGAAGGAGAAATCGGTTTGGGTTCTTACTGCATTCAAAGGACAATCATAGATGGTGTAAATCTGATCTTCCTGTGTACTTTCTACCTATTTTCCCTCATAGGATTTATAGGAAAACGTTATGCCCGAAGTAGCAATGAAAAAGATTGGATCTTGGTAGTGGTTTCCATCTGTTGTGCTCTTTGCAGCATTGTTTATGTTACTGCCGGTATATGGAATCTAACGGCCAGAAATGACGAGTTCAATCAAATGAGCTGGCTGGTTTACTTCATTAGAGGACTGGTTTGGATCTCTTTTACAGCATCTTTGCTTGTTCAATTTTCAAAATCCATCAGGGTTCTAAACTCTGTTTGGTGGGTGCTGTCCTTTGCATTGGTTTCAGCTCTGAATATCGAAGTTCTGCTAAGATCACGTAGCATTGAGATTTTGGACATGGTGCTTTGGCCTATTAACTTTTTGCTTTTCCTTTGTGCACTTAGGAATCTCTGTCACTTTGTTTCTCGACATAACCTAGACAGCAGTCAAGCTGAACCTCTACTAGCCAAAAAGATTGAGAAAAACCAAACAGATTTAGGCCAGGCCAGTGTTCTTAGCAAATTGTCATTTTCTTGGATTAATCCTTTACTAAGCTTGGGCTACTCAAAACCATTAGCTCTTGAAGAAATTCCTTCTTTAGTTTCCAAAGATGAAGCCAACTTTGCCTACCAAAAGTTTGCTCATGCATGGGATTCTCTATCAAGGGAGACGAGCTCGAACAAAACTCGGAACTTGGTTTTACGTGCCATTGCAAAAGTTTACTTGAAAGAAAATATGTACATAGGATTTTGTGCATTTCTTAGGACAATTTCTGTAGTTTGTGCACCTCTAATACTCTTTGCTTTTGTAAATTATTCAAATCGCAATGAGAGGAATCTGGATGAAGGTCTATCTATTGTGGGATGTCTAATTCTTGTCAAGGTGGTTGAGTCTTTGTCTCAAAGGCACCGGTTCTTTGATTCAAGGAGGTCAGGAATGAGGATGAGATCCGCTCTAATGGTGGCAGTCTACCAAAAGCAGTTAAAGCTTTCGTGTTTGGGAAGGAGAAGGCACTCAACTGGGGAGATAGTGAATTATATTTCAGTTGACGCCTATCGAATGGGTGAATTTCCACGGTGGTTGCATTCAACGTGGAGCTTTGGATTGCAGCTTTTCCTAGCCGTTGCCATTCTTTTTGGGGTTGTGGGTCTTGGTGCTCTTCCTGGTTTGGTTCCTCTTCTCATTTGTGGACTCTTGAATGTGCCTTTTGCAAAAGTACTACAGAAGTGTCAGTCTCAGTTTATGATTGCCCAAGATTTGAGACTGAGATCCACTTCTGAGATCCTAAACAATATGAAGATCATAAAGTTGCAATCATGGGAAGAGAAATTCAAGAATTTGATTGAATCCCTCCGTGACGATGAATTCAAATGGTTGGCTCAAGCACAGTTTAAGAAGGTTTATGGCACCGTATTGTATTGGATATCTCCGACCGTCATTTCTTCAGTAATCTTCTTGGGTGTAGCCATTTTCGACAGCGCCCCACTAAATGCTAGCACTATCTTTACAGTTCTTGCAACATTGAGGAGCATGGGGGAGCCTGTCAGAATGATACCGGAGGCTCTTTCTGCTTTGATCCAAGTGAAGGTATCTCTGGATCGTCTAAATACTTTCCTGCTTGATGATGAGCTGAAAAATGATGAAATCTGGAGAATCCCCTTTCAGAACTCGGAAAGGAGTGTAAAAATACAAGATGGCAATTTCAGTTGGGACCCAGAAAAATTGACTCCAACTCTAAGAGAAGTGAACTTAGAAATAAGATGGGGCCAGAAAGTTGCTGTTTGTGGGCCAGTGGCGGCTGGCAAATCATCACTTCTTTATGCTATACTAGGGGAGATACCCAAGATTTCAGGAACAGTGAGTATTTTTTTTTTTAAAAGAAAAGTCTATTATTTTGCTTCCGAATTTGTGTGATTGATTTTGGTCTTTCATGGTGACAAACAGGTTAATGTATTCGGTTCCATTGCTTACGTTTCTCAAAATTCTTGGATCCAAAGTGGGACGATTCGAGATAACATACTCTTTGGAAAGCCTATGGACAAGACAAAATATGAGGAAGCCATAAGAGCATGTGCTCTAGACAAGGACATCAACAGTTTCAGCCATGGTGACCTCACAGAAATAGGTCAGAGAGGGCTTAACATGAGTGGAGGACAGAAACAAAGGATTCAACTTGCTCGATCTGTATACAATGATGCAGACACTTATCTCCTCGACGACCCATTTAGTGCAGTAGATGCACATACAGCTGCGACTTTGTTTAATGTAAGAGAGACAAACTTTTAAGTTTCTTCATGTGCATCAAATCTAGGACACAGCAATGATCAAAGTATGGAATTGCAGGACTGTGTCATGGCTGCCCTTGAAAAAAAGACTGTCATTCTAGTGACGCATCAAGTGGAATTTCTCTCAGAAGTCGATAAAATTCTGGTAAGCATTTACCAAAACTATGTTTATTATATCCATGTGCACGGTACATTTTTCTTATAAATAAGAGTCATGTTTCTAAACTTGCCAGGTTATGGAGGGTGGAAAAATTACTCAATCGGGAAGCTATGAGGAGCTCTTGACAGCTGGGACAGCATTTGAACAGCTCGTGAATGCTCATAGGGATGCAATGACTGGTTTGGGTCCTTCCGCTGATACCAGTCGAGGAGAATCTCAGAACGGAGATATAGTTCAGCCAGTGGAGTCTCAAAAGGAAAACAACGAGGGGACAATTACTGCAAAGGGTGTACCAGGAGTACAACTAACAGAAGAAGAAGAAATGGAGATTGGTGATGTTGGATGGAAGCCATTCTGGGATTATATCCTTGTCCCAAGAGGATTGCTTCTTTTTTGTTTAGGCGTATTTAATGTGTCTGGTTTTGTTGCTTTTCAGGCCGCTTCAACTTATTGGCTGGCTGTAGGCATTCAAATTCCTAACATCACTAGTGGCATCTTGATTGGAGTTTACGCTGCAATTTCAACACTTAGTGCTGTCTTTGTATATCTAAGGTCTATATTTACAGCCCATCTAGGATTAAAAGCTTCTGCAACCTTCTTTTCTGGTTTCACCAATGCCATATTTAAAGCTCCCATGTTATTCTTCGATTCAACCCTGTTGGGCGGATTTTGACTCGAGTAAGATTACTTCCTTATCGTCCATAATAGAAAAATATACTGTATTTTGTAACCTTGAAAGTTGCAAGTGTCTATCTCTTCTCTAGAGCCGGTACTCGTTTGCACATTAATTTTATCATTTTTCTCTTGCAGGCTTCATCAGACTTGAGCGTTGTGGATTTCGACATACCTTTCTCCATCATCTTTGTTGTAGCTGCTAGTATTGAACTTCTGGCCACGATAGGAATTATGGCTGCCGTCACATGGCAAGTTCTCATTGTAGCTATTCTTGCCGTAGTAGGTGCAAAATACGTTCAGGTAGGCCAAATATTCAAACTCTTGTTTTCTTGGATTTCTATCTTCAATGATGAGATTACAAATTAATTAAGTCAACTTCGTACTTTTACTTAAAGGGGTATTATCAAGCCTCTGCAAGGGAACTAATAAGGATCAATGGAACTACAAAAGCACCAGTTATGAATTATGCAGCTGAGACATCACTTGGAGTGGTCACTATTAGAGCTTTTAACATGGCGGACAGGTTTTTCCAGAACTATCAAAAGCTCATTGACACAGATGCGAGACTTTTCTTCTATTCAAATGTATCCATGGAGTGGTTAATTATAAGGATCGAATTTCTTCAGAATTTGACCCTCTTCACTGCAGCTTTTCTTCTTGTTTTAGTTCCCAAGGGGTTTATAGCTCCAGGTACCGTTACTTCGTTACGACTGCCCATTTCTCACGGGATTTTCGGCCTATTCAGACACTGATCATAACTTCCTCTTTCTTGGGTGGTCTACAGGACTTGTGGGGCTCTCTCTTTCTTATGCTCTGTCATTAACAGGCACCCAAATTTTTTTGACTCGATGGTATAGCTATTTATCAAACTACCTCATCTCAGTCGAACGGATCAAACAATTCATGCACATACCACAGGAGCCTCCGGCAATCGTTGAGGACAAGAGGCCACCATCTTCATGGCCTTCAAAGGGTAGGATAGAGTTGCAAGATTTGACGGTAAGAAAGCTACTTGAATTCTTATATCCAAGTTTCTTTGAGTTCTTTACACTGCTACCATATCACCAATCACCTCAAGTTGTAATTGATGAATTTGACATGCACCAACTATTCTTTCTTTGTGTTGGTTGCAGATAAAATATCGTCCAAATGCCCCATTAGTTCTTAAGGAATCACATGCACATTCAAAGAAGGGAGTAAAGTAGGAGTTGTGGGAAGAACTGGAAGTGGAAAAACTACACTGATAAGCGCTTTGTTTCGTTTAGTAGAACCTGCAAGTGGGAAAATTCTTATAGATGGACTAGATATATGCTCCATGGGTTTGAAGGATTTAAGAATGAAACTCAGCATCATACCTCAAGAGCCAACTCTTTTCAGGGGTAGCGTCCGGACTAACTTGGATCCTCTAGGTCTTTTCTCTGACGATGAAATATGGAAGGTTGACCACCAAATAATTCTCACATTGACCAAATTCTTCTGAAAGCATTTCTTTTTAATGTTTATCTTTGCATGTTTGACTCGAACCAACTAACTTTCTCATTTATAGGCTCTCGAAAAGTGCCAGCTTAAGGCAACAATCAGCAGCTTACCAAATCTGCTAGACTCTTCTGGTTAGTTTATGATCTTTTACGTGAAGAAACTGGAATACTTAATGTGATGATGTTAAAGCAAATACAGGCAATATTGCTTATTAACAAACCATGTATATTTAACAGTGAGTGATGAAGGTGAGAATTGGAGTGCGGGGGAGCGCCAACTCTTTTGCCTTGGAAGAGTCCTTCTCAAAAGGAATAAAATTCTGGTTCTTGATGAAGCTACTGCTTCCATAGATTCTGCAACAGATGCTATTCTACAAAGAATTATCAGGCAGGAATTCTCTGAATGCACGGTGATAACCGTGGCTCATAGAGTTCCAACTGTTATTGACAGTGACATGGTCATGGTCCTCTCTTATGGTATGCTCTTACTTTCCAAACTCTGATATATCTATAGATCCATCTCTACAAACCCAATTTGGAATGGGTCTAAACTAGACATGATGGCAATTATTTTTTACAATAATCTTCTGATGCTAAACAACTATATAAATTAAATAAATAAGTGCTAGGCTTAAGGGCTCCCTACTAATCTGGGTTGGTTTGGACTTGCAGGGAAACTTGTAGAATATGATGAGCCTACGAAGCTTATGGAGACAAACTCCTCCTTCTCTAAGCTTGTAGCTGAATATTGGTCTAGCTGCAGGAGGAATTCCTACCAGGATTTCAGCAAATCCTGAGAAAAGCTTGCATTTAGCATATAAACCATGCACAGTAACTTGACATGAAAATTGAAATGGCCCCATCATGTGATTTGTTATTGGCTCAATTGATTGCATAAACACATTATCCTAAGGCACTGTCGTAGCAGAATTTAGGACTGCCTGAGAATATTGGTAAGATTCTGTGATTATTGAATAATAAAAGCAAACTTTATTATAAATCAAGCTACATGAGATATGACCCAATGATGAGACCTTATGGCCTATGCTCTATCACCAAAACTTCAGGCCGGTGCATCTATTTTTTCCCAAATAACAGTCCCCAATAAGTGAATGCCACATAGGCGTTCCATTTCATCTCCAATATGACCGCACCACGTACTAGACCTCACAGGAATAAAAAAACAAGGATACCAGACATCCTCCTCCCTTGATCCTCTCGAGGCCACCCCCATTATCTCCTTACTCGTGATCCTCCCCTCTCTCGCAACCCACAATGAAGCCCTCCCCTTGCCCGTGACCCTCCCCCTCGATCGCAACCCACAACCAGAAGCCCTCCCCTCACACCGGCGTTGTCCTTCCCCCTCTCTCGAAACCCACAACCAGAAAACCTCGCACCCCCGAGCTGGAGCCATACCCAGAAACCCTCGCACCCTCGAGCATGTACATGTTAGCCGTGACCCTTTCCCTCGTTCGAAATCCACAACCAAAAACCCTTGAGCCCGAGCCTGAATCGGGATGCAATTGTGTTTTAGATTGAATTCTCCCAACCTCTCAGCCGGGATGCAATTGTGTTTTAGATTATTTGATGCTCTGATTGTTTGTTCAAAGCAAATGGTGATCTGAATTGGATCTATGATTACTATGATGTGTGTTTGGGTCTGTGATTATGATTTGGGACTGTGATTACTATGAATCGGGGCTGTGTTTTAGAGTTGGTTCAATTGATTGTTCAATCATAAATACCCTAGACAAAATTAGAAGCATGCTAACGTAATTAGCACGGGATTTCTGCCATTGATGATTCAATCAGAAAAACTCCAAACAAAATTTTCAAGTTTCTACGTGACATACATACGAAATAGCAAATGTGGAAGATTACTATGTCAGACTATCAGTGGCTGAGGGGACGGCTGCGATGGACAGAGAGGATGACGATAATAATCAACTCCAAACCGACGGATCTTGGTGGCTAAATCACTGTTGTGGACTCCTGCGACGACGGACCTTGTGGCCAACATAACTAGGTGTGGCGACGCCGTTGTGTAGTTGTGGCGGTGATGGAACTAGTCACTGGCGACGGTCTCCAAACTTGATAGATAGGGCTATAGGCTTGAAGCCTTGAACGATGAACAAAAGCAGGATTCTTGAAATTATCAGGTGTGATGGGTCTTATGATAACTCTGTAGAATTGTTGACGTGACGAATTTTTATTAGAGGTTATTAAAGCCTAAATAATGGACCGGCCGTTCCAAAGCGGCTTTGCACCCACCAAACAATATCATCAAGAGAAAACCTTTCCACCGGTCGGCCTGATCTCCCTCAAATAACAGCTCTCCAATGAATATTTACCACGTAAGAGTCCCATTTGTCAACTCACATGTCTGCATAACAGTTGATAAATCATAACACGCTGAAAAAAAAAACAAAATTTCCCTCAGCCCTCCCTCTCTACACCCCTTCCCCCTCTTCCAGTCCAAGTCCAAGCTCATCTCCACCATCCTCAAGTTCTCTCTCTCTCTCTCTAAACTATAAGCTTCTTGGCAAATAAGTTTGTCAACGGTTTGGAAATCAGTAACACCATTTGTATGTCAATTTTCATTTTTTTTATAGAGAAAATCATTAATGGAGGTTGTGGAGTACTTTGGATAGCTTCTTGATGGGTTCGATTCTTCGTGTTTTCTGCAAATCTATCCAACAATTTTCTACAAGTCCAAGGTTCAGGAAAAAAAAAAAAAAAACGTAAATCAACATCGTAAGCTTTTATTAACATCTTCAAGAGAAGCAGTTTGCTGAGGATGAAGAGAGAGAGAGAGATTTTATTCAGAATGAGGAGAGGGAGAGCTTGGGGAAAGAAACTGTGCTGAGAGTGAGGAGAGATAGCTTGTAGAGAGAGAGTGTTTGATGAGACTGAGGAGAGAGAAAACTTGCAGAAAGAGACTGGACTGAGCGTGGTTTTATAAGATGAGATCAACTTTATTACATGAGTGTAGATTTTTATATGTGGCTTGTTTTTAGAGCTTTGCTATACAACCTTTACCACACTTCATATTTTTTTTAAATTTTTTAAATTTTTAATATTTTTTTTAAATTTGTTTTTGAGTTTATTCTTTTTAAATTATTTCAAATTATTTATTCATTATTCATATAATAAATATTTAATAAAAAAATAATAATAAAAATTAAAAATAATGTGGAGTGTGGAGTGTGGAGTGTTAGGAGGTTGTGAAGATTTTTTGTTGTTTTTTTTGAGGGCTGTTAAACGTCCATGAACAGTCAAACCGTTCCAAAGAGGATCTCTATTGTCAACGTTCTTTGACTTCTGAATGATCTTATATAAGGAAAAAGCTTCATGGGTGCTAAACGTATCTTTCCACCAGCTAATAAGAATATGCCACGTAGGCATTTTATAGGAGAATGATATGAAGTAAAATGTATTGGATCTTATCTTATAATCAGGAAAATTACCTTTCTCCCTCTCCCTTTCCCTCTCGAATCTGAGTTCATTTCGAGTTCTCAGCCAAACACAAAATCACATCTCTCATTCTCTCCCTTTCCCTCTCGAATTTGAGGCGCCAAACACAAAACCACCTCTCTCGACAGAACCCATATGCGTGACAAACCCATTTTCCTGATACCACCGAACATTCCACCCTTCTTTCAAAATCATCTGGATCTTTCATAATACTTCTATAGATAATAATCTTTCATAAAATGATAAGAAAGCACACGCACACGCATACCAACAAAACCAAGTTCATATGATCAAAATAACATGAGATTTTGGAAGTAAGAATTTCACTTTCTACCTAGATATAAAATCCCAAATCTTAACATCTTGCAATACTTCATTTGCTCAGCAATCAAACAAAGGATTAATAAAATCATCATAGACTGTAAAAGTTTTATGAACTATATCACATGCAATTGAATCGCTCTAGAATCATATTTGGGCCACCAACTTTCGGGTTCTCCACCAATCAAGAACCATATTATTGCCTCTCTGTATGCAACTAGCAAAAAATCACTATATAAGTCCATGTGAAAGGAGAATTGGGAGGGAGGGGAGAGACAGAGCAGATAATCGAGAGGAGAGGGATAGAGAAGGAGATAAGTAATTCTTCTGAGTATGAAATAAGATCTAATGTATTTCACTTCATTTTACTATTCCATAAAATGCCTACATGGCATATTCCTATTAGCCGGTGGGAAGACACGTTTGGCACCCACCCTGAAGCTCAACTCATCTTATAATACTTGTTAGGAATTATTGTTCTCTGTCACCATCCAATCAATAGAAATGTCGTAAGAATATAAAATACTTAATAAAATAAAAACTACCAATTGGAGAAGCTTGCTCATGTCCACAACCGTACATCTTGTACCCAAGCTACTCTGGCCGAGTTAGTGCAGCAGGGCGTTAGAATTAGTTCGGCCAGCAACAGGGCTGCTTTTCTTTAATCTGGGCTTCCGAAAAAAGGTCAATAATAAAAATTAAAACCAAAATACATATACAAGAATACTCAAAGCTTCATCAAGAGGATGCCATGTTTTTAGGATAAGTTTTTTAACATGAAATATAGGACTCAAAAATAGAATTTTTTGCACGTCCAAAGATCATTTTTAGAGTATCATACTCACAGACTAGCATTTAATTTTTCCTAAAAATACCCATAAATTCCGAACTTTATAGTGACGTCCAAAGAAAGGCAAAGAACGAAAGGTCTTCCTAGTAAATAGAGGCAAAAAGGTCGATCAAATTGGCATTATTTTTTTTATTTTTGATTGCCTGTATTTAGGTCAATCTATGAATCTGGTTGAAGAACGCATATATGTACAATATCTGAACCTTTAGTGCCATTGCCATTTTGATAATAGAGTAGAGATGTTTGCATGATTGAATATGTGGCGGGTCATGTGGGGGCACAATGCACATGAGAGCATTGGTAATGGCTAATCCAAAATTTAGATAGAATATTAACTTTTAGTTATAGTATCAATTTTTAACTAAATGAGTTTACATTGGACTAGTTATCTTAAAGTTAAAATAATAATATAATATTATATTTTTTTTTATTTTTTTTACAAATATAATTTATATATTTCTTAGATTTTCACGCTTTGTAGAAATAATGTGTCTACTCTATCAATATTCACAATAGTATAAATAATGCGCATACCATGCATGTTTTACCATTCAAAGAGAAATTGAAGTGATAAAATAATAAAATATTACTTTCCATTGTGAATAGTAACTAGTCATGTTTAGAGAGGACTTAAGATTTACTATAGCTCAAGTCTTAAGCTTTAGACTATTGGCTAGTTCAATGTAGAGGTTTTTTCTCACATCTAGCTAAAGTTTAGACTTGTATTAATATTTGACTAGTCCATTACCAATACTCTGAGACCTATATATATATATATATAAAGTTAGTTTTGATTGTCATAGAAGAGATTGAAAAATACGATAAGTTAGGTAAGTGGGATGAGACACAAAATTATTATTTTATTTCATCTTATTATTACAATCTTTTCAAGTTTTTATATAAAATATAATAAATAATTTAATTTTTTTAAATTTTTAAATAATAATAATATTAAAAAATAATATTTTAAACTTTTATTTATAATCAAAAGTATTCATTTCATCTCAACGTCAAGGTACTGCAAAAAGTTTTGACTATTGTCGCTTTATTTGATTTTCCACCCACATATCACCTCCCAGAACGCAAAAGACAACCAGGCAAACAGGACGCAACACGAGGAAAAAAAAAAAGTTTTTATCGAGTTATGATGGAGTACTTTTCATGACTGATGTACGTAATTGATCATCATCCTGTGGATGATATCCAATATCCATGGGAGAAGCCGAGTCACGAGATGCCACAAAAGAAATGGATGGATGTTAATATTAAAACCACTTGGCAAACATATCACATATTCATAAAAGAGTGATGTGAGGCTGCCGTCTAGCAGTTACTGCTGGCCATGCCGTAAAATAAAATTTATTTATTTTTTATTTATTTTTTAAACAAATTTAAATATTTTTAAAAAATAAAAAAAAAATATCAACATACTTATAATTATTTCTTTAATCAATAAGTAAAAAAAAATTAAAAAAAATAAATATATAAACTGTTAAAATGAAGAATCAAAATAAGAAAACATACTAACATTATTGATGAAGGGAAATTAAAGCTACTGCAAGTGGACTTATCCTTTTCATTTGACAGAGATTCCTCGACCCATGAATATAGTTAGGTTTCAGGAAAGACAAGGAATGGAAAAAGTTCCATTGGGCGAGATTGTCCACTATACATGCCAAACGTAAGACAGCTACATTTTAGTTCAAAATCAAGAAACATGTAAGAGATGCACCTGCAAGAAGATTACCATGAAATATTGAAAGAGTGGCGAGTGGAAGCTGTGAAAAAACAAGGGGATGGTATCAACAGAAAGGCATATTGTGTGTGGAGTAGGCACTTGGAATCTTCATTTTTCAATATCAATCTTTCTGTTCTGTTTAATTGCCATTTGCCACCACTAACGACATAAATCTTCCCTCGGTTTTTTTTTCTTAGGCTTCGTTTGGAACATTAATTACTTTCAACTCATCTCAACTTATCATTATAACTTTTTCAAATCTTAACACAAAATATAATAAACAATTCAACTTTTTCAAATTCCAAAATAATAATAATATTAAAAAATAATATTCTAACAATATTTTATCATCTCAACTCAACTCACTTCAACATCCAAACTCACCCTTAATCTTTTATGGTGATTTAGAATCTAAATACAAGATTGATTGATGCTTCTGATGCTTTTGTCTTCCAGTTATGTTTTCTCTTCTTGGAGGATATGAAATAATCAATCTAAAATTACCTTTAATATTGAACTGAGTTGAGTTGAGATGATAAAATATTATTTTTTAATATTATTATTATTTTAAAATTTAAAAAAATTAAATTATTTATTATATTTTATATTGAGATTTAAAAAAATTATAATGATGAATTAAAATAAATTGAGTAAAATTTAATTACGAAACGAAGCCAATTCTGTTCTCCCAAACAATGGCGAGAATCAAGAAATATATGAGAATGAGACTGTATTTTATTTTTAATACTCATCTCTATCACCCGAACCTATGCATATGCTGCCAAAGCAAAAAGGGCACGATAAAGTTGCAACAGTTCTTCTGGGTACAGTTTTGCTAGCTTGGGCAGTAGCTGAAAACCCGAATACTTGTGCTGTTAATTTAAGCAATTCAGGTTAGACAGAGATGAGATATTTTAAATAATAATAATACTTTTGCGTTAAAATAAGATAAAATAATTTGTAAAAAAATATATGTTTAAATAATAAGTTGAGATAAGATAGTTTTAATTTTTTGAGATTTGATAAAGAAATGAGTCTCATTAATGATTAAAAATTATTTAATAATTATTGAGTAATAATTATGAATATATTAAAAAAAGTAATATTTATTATTAATTAAAAAATTTATAAACAAAGACAGTACACTAGAAGACAGTGGAAGAATGGACGAAATGGAAAGGAAAAAGGAAAAAATTACTATGCCACCCAAAACTATCTACTTCGTTAGACCGCTAAGTGATTTTTTAGGAAGTAATTTTAAGTTTATTGATGTATTTTTTTATTTTTTAAAAATATTAAAAAATATTAAAAAAATGTAAAAAAAAAATTACAAAAACAACTGGCAGTATGCGGTGCTACTCAGCCGGCGCCGCCCAAGGGAAAAAAAAAAATGACTCTGGGAATCACTGAATGCAGGTAGTGAATTTACACTGCTCCCTTTACTTTTTACTGTTTATTTAAGTTATAATTTGAAAAGTCTGAAAACGTAGAGATGAAATCCAAGCTCACTATTGCTGTTTGCGTAGCCAGATCAAATAGGCCGTACAGTCCGATGAGATGATTTGGATACTTAATTAACTATAATGGATCCCTGATAGAGATTTAATAAACAGCCTCTTTGATAGGCAAGTTCATATTGATCTTTGCATGAGTTAGGCAAGTTCTTTGAGGTTTTGCAAATGGAATCCAGATAGGCAAGTTCTTCCTTGGTAATGGCATCTCATTACACAACCTTGATCTTTGCATGAGTTAGCTCCAAATCATGCTTACACCCAAACTTCATATTTTTGCATGTTTTTTTCTGACACAAAGACAGAATAAAAGGCTAGGCATTTATAAATAGTTCATATTGATCCATTCTTGATCAATTCAGAAAACCACAAACTTACAAGCATCTTTCTAAAGCAAGACATAAACCCAAAAAAAACAAAAGAGAAGGAAAGTAGTCTATAACTTGTTAGATTTGGCATCTTGCCAACATTCAAAGTTCAAACTCTAAGCTACTATTGCTGGACAGGGAGAGCTTTAGGAAGGGCTTGAGCAGAAACAGAGATAGTTTGCAATTTGCAGTCAGCAGAGAAGAAATGGGAATTTTCTTCAAGGGAGATCTTGCTGATAAGGCCTAGCAGAATGCGCTCAAGGTCTTCTCCATCTATCCACTCATGAATTTCTGCCTTAATAAGCAAAGGATTCTTGCAAATTAGATCCCACAAGGGAAAATTCTTCCTTGGCATCACATAGTTTCCATCTCTGAGCTTCAAGCTTGGGCAATAATCTCCACTTCCATCCCCAAGATAGATGAACTTCTTCTCCTCTTCCTCCTCTGTTACTGAGGCTTGTATTCTCTTTATGATTACACCCTGGAGTTTCACAAAGCAGAATCAGCCAGAAGTTCTTTATGTGATCAAAATCTTAAGGCTATAAAATCGGATATTATATGTGGGGTCGCAGAACAAAAACAACCCATTAATTAAATCAAGACTTATATGTTTTATTACATAAAAAAAAAATATATATATATATATATATATATCGACACCGAAACTTTTGTGTTGTGTTCCGATTTTATTGGACCCAGTTCCAAATGGCTTTCCTGAAAACGAGACAAGTACATGTCCATGATATTAACTATATATAATTAACACTAAAAACAATTAATATCGATTATTATTAGTTATTTTTGGTGTCAAATTGGTCAATAAGTTGGATTCTTGTTGGAAATTAAATAATTCCACTAATTTTCATTTGAATTAAATAACCTGCTCCAACAAATAAACACCTACTAAATGGGGTACGTAGGAATTAATTACCTTGCACATGTTGGGTGGGCAGAGACTGCAGCCATGGGAGGATTTGTGGAAATCATGGTAGGGGAAGATCCTTAGCCTTCCTTCTTCATCCACAAAGCTTGGGTTCGTATTGATTTCCGAAAAATAATCCCTTAACCCAAGATGCTTCAGAATGGTCTCGATAAAAAACAGGTTTGCATCGCTTACAATCCTCAAATCACACCTTTAAAACAAAAAAAGAAAAGCATAAGTTACACAGATTTTACAAGGAAAAAAAAAACAGAGGTTGGCAGAGAGATTATATATGTTTATTATACCCTAAAGCATGGGCTGCTTTGATGGCAGGGACGACTCTTGGATGTATCGGTGTCCGTTGGAGAACTTCTTCAACGTCCTCGATGGTTTTTCCTTGATCATGGAGCTCCTTCATCATCCTATCCTGCAAATGATTTTTTTTTTTTTTTTTAACACAAAAAGCAAGAACGTTAATTTTTATTCCTTTTGAAAAGAAAAACATAAAAAGAAAATCCCCAGAATTAATTCTCATAAATAAATCAAGATTAACGTACCATGAGAGAGTTCCAAGGCATGGTAGGGAGGAGCTCATTGAACATGTCTGTGGCACCCAGCTCGTCGATCACCCAGTTGTCGCTGTCGCAGTCGATGATCGTCTTGTCGAAGTCGAAAACCACCACAATCCTGGCCATTGTATTCCCACCTACGTTCCGATCGAGAATGCCGGAAAACAGTGTCGACCCGGGAAATTAACAGCACTTCTAAAAAACGAGCGTCTTGTTTCTTTGTTCCTGTTACCTCTAGAATGTTTGTGCCAAGCCACTCCGAAGGAGGAGGGTATTTATAGCTAAATAATTGTGTGAACGTGAAGCAGAACAGTTACTCTGAATCCGGATTTTGGTGGAATATTACTTCGAATAAAGAGTCTCTGGTACGCTGGAGAATACAGGTCCCTGTTTTAATGTTGCTTTATGTTTCTAGAAAATGTCACGTTCCCCCAAACACCATGTGCTGGCCGTACGATGTGATGACTTTGAGATGATTAGAGCATCCAACGGGAAGAGGGCGTTATCTTTTTTGCTAAAAAGATAAAAGAATAAAAAAGAAATTAAGTGCTGGTGAGGGAAAAACGCGGGAATAAGAGAATATTCTAAGGAGAATTGAATTCACTTCGGAGTTTTTGGCCACGAGTGAACGCACTTTGCAACCAACAGTTTGGGAATATTCTGGGTTTGGTTCTATTTTTTTCCTTTGGCTGCTAAGCGTGGCTGTGTCACGGTCCACCTACGTACGTTCCCATGTTTTAACCATATTTTTTCTTTAAACGCTAACTGTAATTACACTTTTAATATGTTAAAAATTATGAATTTTAATTTTTTTTTTAAAAAAAAGTTGATAACATATGTCTTTGTATATACAATTAATGTGGCGTTATTTTTATATTAACCAAACAACCTTAATAAGAGAAGGAATTCAAATCCAATTCGACCTCTGATTTCATGCTGTCGTACTACTGATCGATTGCACGCATTCACTGCTTACGTTTGTTTGCTTTTTATAAATACATTATACATATAAATATATACACATGCACATGCGGTTCAGATGCGAAATTTAGACACGACAATGTCTGTTTTTCTTTCTTTTATCATTAATCGTTGACACTGCAGATGAGGCTTTGTATTTTTCCAAAAAATACATATATATGGGGTGGTGGGCGGTTTCTGTTTCGAAAATATGGTCGAGTCTGACGGTGCCATATAAAATTGATTAAGAAAAACAAAAACAAAAAACCGAGTCTGACAATATTATTATTTATAAAATATTATTTTAAGTAAGGAGTATTTTTATTAAATAATTTATAAAATTAACATTATTTTACAGAAATAGTATCAAGGATGAAAAGGAAAAAATCAAATATGTTGTATTTTGTTTGACTACAAATGACTCCAGCTTGAATTTTATCACAAACAAAGACGCAATCAATCTTTATATGTTTAGTAAATCCGTGAAAAACAAGGTTAGAGGCAATGTGAATAGCAGCTTTATTATCACAATACAATGCAGCAACATCATGATGATGAACTTGTAAGTCACGAAATAAAGAGAAAAGCCAAACCACTTCACAAACAGTGGTGGCCATTGCCCTGTACTATGCCTCAGCTGAAGATCTTGAAACTGTGGGCTACTTCTTTGATTTCCATGATATAAGAGAACTATCAAGGAATATGCAAAAACCAATAATGGACCTCCTTGTGTCACTGCATCCAGCCTAATCTAAATCAGTAAATGCAGTCAAATGGAGATGTGAAGTAAAAAGAAATATAATCATTGATCAAGTGAAGCTTTGATGTATTGCAACACTTTATAAGCAGCATGCAAATGAGGCTATCTAGGTGAGTCCATGAATTGGCTGAGGGTATAGACAACAAAGGTGATATCTAGTTTGGTTATGGTAAGGTAAAGCAACCTACCCACTAGGTGTTTATAAGCTGTAGGATCATCTACAATAGGCCCATTAGATTGAGAAAGTTTGATATTTTGTTCCAAGGGGTCTTAAGAGGTTTGGAACCCAAATAGCCACTGTCTGATAAGATTTCTAAGGCATACTTTCTCTATGAAAGAGAAACGCCTTTATTAGTTCGAGCAACCTCTAGTTCCAAGAAGTATTTCAAAGATCCAAGATCTTTTAACTTGAAATATTGATCAAGGAATGCCTTAAGAGTGTTGACAGATTCTATATCATTGTTGGCAATAAGAATGTCATCAATATACACTAGTAAGGCAATGAAAGTAGAACCTTGAGATCGAGTAAATAAAGAGTATTTAGCCTTGGACTGTATAAAGCCATGTTCAAATAGTAGAAGAGAACTTAGCAAACCACTAGCGTGAAGCCTATTTTAAACCATATAAGGACTTGTTGAGCCGACACACTCTATTGTCACTTTTATCACCAAAGGCTAGGGGTAATGACATATAGACTTTTTCCAACAAATCTCCATTTAAGAATGCATTATTGACATCTAATTGAATTAGATGACAGCCTTTAACAACTGCTAAGAGATACTTAACTGTAACCATCTTAGCAACAGGGCAAAAAATGTAAAAATAATCAATACATTCATGTTGTGTAAAGCCTTTGTTAACCAACCGTGCTTTATACCTTTCAAGGGTACCATCAAATCGATGTTTCACCTTATAACCCATTTGCATCCAATTGGGTTTTTTCTAGGTGTTATTATTTTCTAAGGCTGCAATTTCTTCAGCCATAGCAGTTTTCCAGTGGAAAAACTTAACAGCTTGATGATAAAACTGAGGTTCAAAGGTAGTAGAAATAGCCAAGGTAAAAGCTTTGTATTTAAGAGGTAAACGAGAATATAAAAGTGAATGAGATATAGGATATTGCTTACCTGACAAAGGATCAAAAAAATCAAATGGAGATGAAGAAGGGCAAGCATGACAAGATGTCAGAAGATACCAAATGGCAATGGTAGTCTTGCAAATAACTAGGTGGCCTGTGCACTCTAAAAGATCGTCTATATGAAATGTGGTCAAAAACAGGATTTGACAGTGTAAGATTAGAAAAAGCAATTTCAAATTAAGAGATGGGAAATGAAGATTGGATAGATTGGTTAGAGATAGGCTAAGGAAGAACAATAGGAGAAGGAACTTGGAAGTGATCAATGTTATAAGACATTGATTGAAAAGGAAAGATATGTTCATGAAAAATAACATCACAAGAAACAAAGGTTAAAAGAGTATCAAGATCATAAGTTTTATAGCTTTTTAATAGCTAGAGGATATCCAAGAAAAATGCATGTACGAGCCCTGGAAGCAAATTTAGATATGTTATGGGCTTAAGTGGATGCATAACAAAGAGAACCAAAGACCTTGAGATGATCATATGAGGGTTGTCTTTTGAAGAGCAATTCATAGGGAGTTTTATTGGATAATAGAGGAGAGGAAATTCTATTGATCAAATACACTGCTGTAAAAACACAATCAGACCAGAATATCAAAGGAAGATTAGATTGAAAAATGAGAGCATGTTGAGAATGTGCTGATGCTTCCTTTCTACAATAGATTTTTGTTGGGGAGTAGTTGTACAAGAAAGTTGATGTTGAATGCCTTTTGTAGATAAGAATTGATGCATAGCAAACTCATTACCTTTGTCAGTACAAATGATTTTGATTTTGGAATCAAACTGATTTTCAACCACAGCAATAAAATGTTGTAATAAAACTAGAGCATCATATTTAGACTTTAACAAGTAAATCCAAGTGCTGCGGGAATAATCATCTACTATGGTTAAAAAGTACCTAAAACCATCTATGGATTGAGGGTGAAATGGCCCCCCAAATGTCATAGTGTATGAGCTCGAAAGGAAAAGATGAATTACTTTGACTATTATGAAAATGTAATCTCTTGTGTTTAGCAATAGGACAAACATCACAATGTATGAGATTATTGTTAGAAATGTGAGATACAAGATAGGTAAAAGTTTCATTCTAGAAAAGGAGGGATGACCCAACCTTTTATGCTAAACATCAACATTAATATGAATAGATGAATTGAAAACAGAAGCAAAGTTGAGAGACACATCTTTAGAGCTAACAAGTTGTTCTGATTGTTGCAACAAATATAATTCTTCTTTAACTTTACCCTTCTCAATCATCCTCCAATGAATGAGGTCCTGAATAAAGCAAGCATCACAAAGAAAGATGAGCAAACAAGAAGAATAACTGAGTAGTTTACTAATAGAGAGAAGGTTAAAAGTGAATGAAGGAACACATAATACGTTGTGTAAAAGAAGAGAAGGTGACAGATAAATGGAACCTATATGAGTCACTAACACAGAGGCTCCATTTGTAATTTGACAAAGGAATTCTGAACAGGCTGATAAGAATTGAATAAAGATACGGAATGGACCATGTGATTCGTAGCACCAGTATCAATTATTTAGTCATTAGAACCAAAGTTGGAAGTATTGATTTTCTAGATGGAAAAAACAGAATGTTGCGAAGACAAATTAGAAAGAAAATTACCCGATAGATGCTTAAGAGAAGAAGAAGAAGTTACATTCGCTGCCTGTGGTGGAGAAGGATGTGATTCAAAATTGAGAAGAGCTAAAGTTGTTGGCATTGCAATCGTGTGAGAAGTAAGGCAAGAATGGGATCAGACGAAGCAACTTGATGAGCTGAGGATGAATGATTTTGAGATTTGCCTTTAGATTGATACCCAGGGGGATATCCATGAATCTTGAAGCACTTGTCAACCGTGTGTATCTCACAATGAGAGCAAATATGTCTTTCTCTTCGAGCAAAATTCTTGTAAACATTTTGAAGCTTTCTAGAGGAATTATAAGATAAGGCAGTAGATTGAATATTGGGAGTCAATAAAAAACCTATCTCACACTGTCGTTCTTCTTGAAGAACAAGAGAAAAAACATTGTTAATTGGAGGAAGTGGTTCAAGAAGAATAATCTTTCCACGAATGTGAGAATGCGAGTCATTTAGCCCCATCAGAAAGTGCATTACATACATTTGTTGTTGCAAATCTAACAACGTATGTAATCCTCCACATGAGCAAATAGGTAATGGTTTGTAATTCATCAATTCATCCCATAGATCTTTCATTTGAGTAAAATAAGCACTAACAGAGAGGTCATCTTATGAGAGAGAAGCAATAGCTTTATGTAATTGGAAGATACGAGGCCCATTACCCTGAAAGAAGCATTCTTTAAGGTCAGACTACTCTCAATGGCAGAATCAACATAGATGACGTTGGCAGCAATCTCTTTAGAAATAAAATTGAGAATCCAAGATAAGACTATATTATTGCATCTAGTCCAAGAAGGAAACATAGGAGATGTATGTGATGGCGGTGAAATAAATCCATCCACAAATCCAACCTTGTTGTTAGCAGTTAAGGCCATGAGCATGAATCTGCGCCAGGTATGATAGTTGTCATCAGTAAAGGCTTGAGTGATTAGTAAGGTGCCTGGACTATCTCCATCAGGGCTGGAAACATCCTCAGAGGTGTAAGGGAATGAAGAGAAGATGGATAAAGCATTTTAGTGGGCATGAAAGAGTTTAACTAATACCATATCAAGGATGAAAAGGGAAAAATTGAATATGTTGTATTTCTAAGTGTCAGAGTTCACAAATGAATACATCTGCCTTTTATATACAGAGAAATAAGCGAAAAAATAAATTTTAAACTAAGTTAACTAACTAAACATTAGTCATTTCTAATAGCCCTAATAAATAGTACTCTCAATTTAACATGGTTATATAAAATAGACTCTACAATATCTACGAAGAAAAGTCACCAACTTTTCTACTGATGTTGTCAAGTATTTTGTCTCTCTCTTTTTCTTTTTTCTTTTTTTATATCAATTTTTTGTATTTTTTTAAATACAAAATAAAAATATAATAATAAAAAATTATAAACAAACACAAATACTAAAAAAAAATACATTTCGATAATTAATAGAAATCAGTAAACTATCATTTTCCATATAAAATATTGTTGAAAGTATTTATATCATTACTCTTTCTTTTCCGCACAAAGTTTGAATAATTAAAAAAGGCGGATGGAATATGCCCACGAGCTCACTATTGAGTTTATCCAAAAAGAACTACTCCCTTCCTCAAAAAAAAACTACTCCCAACTCTCAAATATTTTAACATATCCTGCTTTCTCGTAAGTGACATTTTTGTGTAGTGTGTGCTGCAAATAGTAAAGTATCTAATGCCAATGAAAAGAAATTAGTCACTCAAACATTAGTATTATATATAGTATCTAATTCTTCATCCATAGAATCATTTATTGAGGTCCGAGAAAATCCTTGTAAATGATCTTACGTACAGATAACGTCTCTGGGAAACAAACAAAAAAAATTACAAGGGACCCGTGCACCTTTTTGTGCCGGCGGCGCGGTAGGTTCAGTTGCACCATTTTCGAGACCTCTGATATTCAAATAGATTATATACCAATAGGATTAATGTTTACATCAACATATAGCCGCAGCACACTTCAAACGTAGTAAAAAAAAAAAAAATTATTATATAAAATGTGCTGCAACTATAGACTGATGTATAGAATAATTCATGTCAATATATATTAATATGCATGTTTGAGGCTTTTGTCCTGGACGCCTGTCTCCCTCCTTCGAGAAGAAGAATATAATCCATTTCATAATTTTGTTTCAAAATTTTAGAAAATTATTTATTTCTTATTTTTAACGAAAATATTATCAAAATGAATATATTTTTGTTATAAATAGTCGTTATCATTGTAAATAATTCGTCACAAATATAGAGAAATAATCATATATTACCTGTGAATAAGATATATCTTGAACATGTTTATAAGGAATGAACAATTCTCTCTTATAAAATCAATTTTATAAAATGAGTTAAGCTCATGAATTTCTTCAACAAATGTTTGTTTTTCTTGTAGTTAGAGTACCATTAATTGCTGAAAATTTGGCAAATTGGGTTCTTGAGTTGTGCTGATGATCACGTACTGTTCCATGGACAATAATCTTACAAAAACCTAATGCATGCCCTACTACTGCAATCTATAATTTTCTTTACCAAGAATTATAAACGACATTAAAGATTAATTATATATATTTATGCATACATGATGTCGATCATGCACCAGGCTGCAGGCACCACACCATGATATAATTATAATTAAGATGTTAGGCCTGAATAATTTAAGTTGGATATTTTATCGTGTGTGTGTGTGTCATGTTATTTCTGGATAAAATGCTAGTACTAGGCCCGGTCCCTTTCTTTTATTTTTTCTTTTATTGGATGTATTTCATGATGCGTGATGATCATCTTATAAAACGCGAGATGGCAGGTTAACGGCGAACGTGTTTCGTGCATGTTGCTTAACGTGACACCCAACGGCAACGGCTCCACGTACGTACATATAACACACTACATGATTCTCCTTTTCTTGGCCAGTAGATATCCACGTTAATCCCATTCAAGTTCACGAGGATTTTCCTGACCAGCAAAATAAATGAAAAGAAAAGAAAAAATTAACGAGAATTTGATCATCTACTACGTCCATCTTCAACTTTGTATTCGTGATCATAATTAGCTACTCGTTGTGTAAAAACCTGTTCTGCTTGGGAGGAGGGAATTAGCTGCAGGGACATCTGCATGTGTCGTGTGGACAAAAGAGGCTTTGCATGCACAAGCGTCCTAGCCGATCGCGAGCTTATAAAGCATGATATTTTGATCATTATTTGCCTTGACTTTAACATTTTATTTACGTCGGCAAGCACGCGGCGGCTTTTTCCTTTGTCACTTGTGTTATGTGTCCGAGGTATTAGGTCCTGTCTAAATATAAAAAATATTTCGTTTCATCTCATCTTATTATTATTTTTTTTTTTAAATTTTCACACAATATATAATAAAGAGTATTGCTACAGAGCAGTCACTATAGTTGTGCACACATTGCACACATTACGTGACTCTTGATCCCTTTTTTTTTTTTGCAAAACGCACTAGACGGCTTCTACCCCTCTCTCTCATCATCTATCTCTCCATCGTCTTTCTCATCAGCTCTCTCTTCCCTCGACTCTCTCTCTCATCGTCTCTCTCTCTCTCTCCTCAACTATCTCTCTCATCCCTCATCGACTCTCTCTCTTATCTTGGTCTCTCTCTCACCTGCTCCTTCTCTCTCATCGTCTCTCTCTCATCTCCGCTCCATCTCTCATCTTCACTCACTCTCTCATCGTCACTCTCTCTCTCATCTCGATCTCTCTCTTATCGTCTCTCTCTTAGTCAGTAGTAATTTTGAATTTAGGAGATGTGTGATTTGGATGATGTCACGTAAAGTGTGCAAAAGTGACTACTCCCAACAGTGACTGCTCCCAATATTTTTCTTATAATAAACTATTCAACTTTTTCAAATCTCAAAACAAAAATAAGATTAAAAAATAATATTATAACAATATTTTATTCAACTTTCAACTTTTATCTAAATTCATCTCATCTCGACTCACTATCCAAACCGCACATTAACCAGAGCTAACCACCTAATTCTTATCTATTAATTAGTCAATGATCAGATAGTGTTTTGTATAATCCGGTCGAATAATAAAGTTGCCCTATATTTTTGGGCTCTTGATCTTTTTCCCGACCCTTGGGGTTTTCATGCGTTTCCTAACCAAGAACTTATACTGATCATCAACCAGGTCTCAAACAAGTACGTGTCCCACTTAAAAAGATAACTCTTGCAGCCTGAATAATTTGACAGACGTATCTATTAAGAATGTCTCTTCTGGCGTAATAACTCATATTTTAATTGCTTGTTAAAAAAAAAAAAAAAAATAGGGTTCTTCGGTTGTGTGGCCAAGAGCTAAATGGGTTAAGCCTTGTGTTAGGGTTCTGGGTTTTTGACATCGACTGATTTTGGGGCTTTGCCCGAGGACACATGCATTTGATAGGGCCTAAACTTGCATGGATGAATAGATATGGGGATCAGTTTTGTTCTGTTTCTGCATGGGCTGGTTGAGGTGGGTCTCGCATCTATGCGTTTTTTTCTATATGTAACTGGTCTAGTTGAGGCTGTACCCTTCATCCCATGTGATTTTCCAAATGAAACCCCAAATAAAGTTGATCATTTTTTAGTTGCTTATGTGGATGTTTTTTCGTCATTTGCTTGATTATAACTAGCATGGTGTACTAGCAAACAGACTACTCTATCACACTATAATTTTGGAAGCATCGGATGTTCAATAGTTTGGCTCATATTCATCACGGTATCTTTCTTCTCTATTCTATTATGGTAGATAATCATCAACTTGCTGAATTTTAATAGAAGTTAAGTTTCTGTTTAAATGTTAAGAATATCTCAGATCATCTGTGAATAATAATAAAATGATTTGTAAATAATAATGAAATAGTCATAAATAATTTGTGAATAATAGTGAATTATTTATAAATATTAGTGAAGTAATCTGAAAGCAATTTAGTTCCCAAACATAACCTAAATAATTTACAAATTTGATCTTTTGTAAATATAAGCACTTTTTCTCATATTATCGTTTTTAAAAAATTAAGGGTTTGGTTTTTATACGAAATTATCTATTATGGCCACTTTTAAACCCGATTCACATCAAGACGAGCAGCTTAATGTAGACCAACTCTATATTTTTTAAGGTTGTGATTTTAAGAAAATAGTAATAATAGATACAGTTTTAGAGTGTGTAAGTTCAATTCAACACACTTAGTTGCGTTTAAATATTGAGCCTAGTTGAGTTCTTTATAAACATTAGTAAATTGAGATGGTAAAGTAAGTTTTGTAAGTTCACTTAAGATGGGTTTATATGTGTTTGGATATTAAAAGAATTTAGATATATTTATAAAAATTTAAAAAAGATTGTAGGTTCCGCATATAAAAATATGTTGAATTAAAAAAAGCTGTAGGTACCATGTGTAAAGAAGTATTGAGTTGAGATAAGTTTAGTGATTTGAAAATTGAGTGTTTGGATGTTAAATTCAGCTTAAAATTAAATTAAATTGAGTTGATCTCAGTAGAGTCAAACAACCAAACGGCACTTTATGTTAAAAAAATTTGAATTTACTATTAATAAATAATTTTCTCATATAAATTTTATATTTATCTATTTAAAATAAAATATAGGAGATTTGAACATATTAAAACTATAAATATTATTTACAAAAAAAAAAGTTTATCCTTCTCCGAGATTAGCATTCATTGCGTCTTTTTGGCGCATTGGCTTTATTAACATACTTTTTTTATTCCGTCGATCAAACTAATTGGTCACGTTCTTGACAAGTGACCTTTCACACCCAAATGATATCATGACACCATTCTCATATTTTCTTCAAGATTTTCCATTTCAAGTAAATATTATCTATTGGATCAAACATTATCATTATATGAAATGTTGTATCATTTTCCATGAATCAATGTTAATTACAAAAGTAATACTATTTATTATCTCAAATATAATACGCATTTTTTAAACTATCGTAATTTAAAAAAAAAATATAAAAAAATTATTACAACATTATTTTTTTTCACTAAAATCAGTCTTATCAATTTGTTTATTTTTAATCAATTCCTTTAGTTATGATATCCGCAGCAACACCAGCATATATTGCACTAGCTATAAAATGTTACTGTCATAAAAAAAAATTTCATAAAAAATTTAATATTGACATAATTTTATATATATATTAAATCTATTTTGTAATCAAATTATTTTAATTTATAAATTTATTTTTATGAAATTTTTTGTGATCAAAATATTTATCGACTGTATTTAAATGTTGAACTGAGTTGAGTTGACATGATAAAATATTATTAGAATATTATTTTTTAATATTATTATTATTTTAATATTTAAAAAAATTAAATTATTTATTATATTTTATATTAAAATTTAAAAAAATAATAACAATGAGTCGCAGTGAATTTAAAAAACAAATGAAACTTTAAAGAAAAAATATTCTGAAGATGAAAAGACAATCACGGAGATGTCTGTCTGTGTCACTGTCCAACAATCCTCTCTTTGTGAAATGACAAATGGAAAAAGCTCACAACCGGTCGGTTAAGTTCGTCATTTTTACACCAGCCATTAAGGATTTGCCACGTAAGAGATTTAGCAAACTATACTTTACACTCACGTTCACTGGATTACACTTTTGGATCTATTCTCTCTCCCTACCCCATTCCCGTTGCCTGCAAGCCCCTCTCTCTCTATGAATCCACTAAAAGCTCAACATTCGCTTTCTCTTCTGGTTCAAGGCCCCGAATCCACAGTACCCTTGGAGGTGATTTCTCTCCCTTTGATTACCGTATGTTATTCTTTTGGCTTTCGAAGAAATTTTTGGGATTAAAATTTTCGAATCCACTGGAGTGTGCTGCTTGTCATGTAAAAATGGTTTTGTCGTTTCTCGTACTTTCTTGGCAACCAAAATGTGGTTAATGCTCTCGTAACTTGTAATTATAGACCAGATCTTGTACATGGAACTTGATAGGTATTAATTAAAATTGTAATGTCGGGAATTTACTTTTAAAAAAAAATTAATGTTGGGTTGGTTATGGTTATTCTGAAAAGATTTAAACTTGTGTTTGCAATCGTGAAAGGAAAAAACGTGATAGAGAAGAGGGAGCTTGGGAGTTGCAGAGAAAGGGAAATAAAGAGGGGAGAGGAGAAAGAAAAGGGGAGAGGCAGAGAGACAGTATGTGCTTGAAGAGAGAGAGCATATTTTAGAGAGAGAGAAAGCGATGGGGGAAAGATATCGGAAATCAAATATAAAAGTGTAATCTACTGCATGCGGGTATAAATTTGTGATTGCTGCAATGCTTACGTGGCAAATTCATAGTGGCTGGTGTAAAAATGGTGAACTCACCCGACCGGCTGGTAGCTTCACTCATGACAAATCCCTCAAACTCCTGAGAAATTTTCCCAATCATTTATTAAGAACCACCGGGTTTAACCTCACCCGGTTGAACCACCGCATTCCTCACCAACCAATCAAGCCACATCTTTCTCAATCGCCCAGGCAGACCCTTGACGTGTCCACCCCTAGTAATTTTATCAGAACCCGGAAAAAGAAAAAAGGAAATTAGAGGCCCATTATTGGGCGCAAACAAGACAGGGAGAGGGAGACAGGTGTGTTTGTGTATGCGTGTTTTGGTTCCTTCGAAGCCCAAAGAATGGTCTGCTCAAGTCACATTTTAATCGCAAAAATCCCAATCTTCTCCCTCTAGAGAGAGAAAAGTAAAGAGAGAGAGATATATATATATAGATATATATATATATATAGAGAGAGAGAGAGAGATAAATTTTGGGTTTGTTCGTGTGCTTCAATGGTTGAATTAAAAACCTGGACATATGTGAGATTTTTGTTTTATTCGATGGGTTTTTGAAGCTATGATCCTTGCGAACCCGGGTAAGCGATCTTCGAGGCAGTGATTGGATTGATCGAATTCTATTGGAGCCGTTAGATTTTGGTTTACAGGTGCAATGAACGGTGGCGATGAGGTCGTCGCAGCTCCGGTAGGCCCGCCTCATCCGCTGGAGTGGAAATTCTCTCAGGTATTCGGGGAACGCACGGCCGGCGAAGAAGTTCAGGAAGGTATTAATACAATAACACTGACGATGTCAATCGTGGTCTTCGGAAATTATATCCGTGCCCTTCTTTGGATCCCATCGATAATATCTATAAAGTTTTGGGATTAGGGTTTGTTTTTTAGTTTAGATCCGTTTTAGATCGTGGGTCGCGGAGGAATTGTGGTTTTGTGATGTGGGTCGCGGAGGAAATGTCGTATTGTTATGAGGTCGGGGTTTATATTTTTTTTTTTTTGGGTTTTTTTTGGGGGGGGGGGGGGGGGGGGGGGGGGGGGGGGGGGGGGGGGATAGTGGGCTTTGGGCGTGGAATTAGGGGGACAGTCATGTGAGGTTTGGATGGTATTGTGATAATTGAGTTTGCATTGGGTATTCTCGACTTGGGAGGTCGACAGTGTCAAAGTGAGCTTGGTTGAGTTATGGTGGTGGTTGTGGTGCATGCCCTTTTTTTGGGGTCATGATTGGTTGTTTATAGTGGCAAATGTGTGGTATCGCATGCACGATAGACGGGATCTTAATCATTTTCTGTTCATTCCTTGATTAGTGCCATTGAGCTTGTAGTGCATGAATATAATTCCGTGACTTCAATTGAAAGTGAAATCTGACCAGCAGTGGTTGCAAGCGTGGACTATATTTACTGTGTTCGTTAAATCATGTGCAAAGTGAGTGTTCCAGAACATTTAGAAGTCTCACATAAGCATAGATAATAGTTGTATCATTAGCCTTGCTGTATCTAGGAGCTAAAGATAACTACATTTTCCAGTTTCATCATGCAATTAAGCACGCATTATGAAAACCAAGCTGCATTGTTATTGCAATATTCTTATTTCTGTCTCAAGCACTTCGTTGAATATGGGAGAGCATAGTTCAAAGGACAATAGGAGGAAAGGAGGTCTAATTACTAATTCTTTGACCAAGGTCTAGTGCTTTTGGTGATTGAGAAACATGTATTGCTTTAGTCAGTAGGTTCTTTCAGAAAATGTCATTGAAGATTCATTGGACTAGCACAATTAGAATCTTGGTGAAGTGACCTAGTTCTTATTATTCATAAAAGGTCATCCCATTCTTTTGTACTTTTATTATTCTATTTTTTTCTAGTCTAAAATTAAATTGCAGAAAACCAAGAATCTGGACCTACATTAATATTTTGTAACCTAGTGCATCGTTATTGTAAACGAAACAAAGACTCCGAATTTGTACCTCTGCTTTAAGTTAGGCATTGTTAATCAGAGAGACTACTTATCCAAAAAAAGAAAAAGAAATAGTGACAAAATTAGCTTTGATACCAGTTGCTAAAAAAATTGAACATATCTATACGTCTGCTATTTTACTTCAGATTAATTCATGCATATATTCTGGGTTGGCTGATTTGGTTGTTTGGTACAGTCCTTGCTGGTTATTTGGTACACTTTTGAAAATTAATTCCAAAATTTGTCTGTTTCTATATAGGAGAAGTGTTTACCTGTAGAGAAATAAAATATACAATACATTAGAAGGGATAGCAGTTAGTTATACTAACTTTTGGTTTTCTTCACAATTTCTAGTATAGATATTTAGACAGTTTTAGAAACTTTATAATCCTTGTTATCCCTTTATGGTATATTTAAAATTTCATTAACATGTGTAGGGAGAATGGGGGTTTCTAATCTTTGTTTCTGTTTTTCCTTCTACAGTTGATATCATTTCAGCAATCGAATTTGACAGAACTGGTGACCATCTTGCTACTGGTGACCGTGGGGGTCGGGTGGTTCTCTTTGAGAGAACTGATACAAAAGATGTATGTTCTTCTATGCATATATAGTCTGCCAAATGTAATATCGATACAGTACATAGATTATTTCTTTGTTGCAACATTCTGACTTCATGTATGCTGTAATTTTAAGAATGGTGGCTCCAGAAGAGATTTGGAGAGGATAGATTATCCAATTAGTAGGCATCCTGAGTTCCGTTACAAAACTGAGTTTCAGAGCCATGAACCTGAGGTACTCTTTAAAAAAAAATCCTACTTCTGCTTCATTTTGTATTATTGCTTGCTGGGATATGTATTGTTTACGCCTAAAAAGAGTCTTCATTTCTTTGTGCCAGTTTGACTATCTCAAGAGCTTGGAAATAGAGGAGAAAATCAACAAAATTAGATGGTGCCAAACAGCCAATGGTTCCCTTTTTCTTCTCTCTACAAATGACAAAACCATTAAATTTTGGAAGGTAAGAAAATATTTTTTGTAGTTATTTTTAAAGGAGGGTGTTTTTTATTTTTCAAGTGTGTAATTTGTTAATTAATTGGCTCGAGATTACTTGGTCTTACATTACTTATTAAAAAAACACAGAGAAAAACATTACTTGCTTTAGCAAAAAATATATTCTGGAATTGTCAACTTCCTATTTAGTCTATTAGCTTATTTGTGTAAGCTGTAAGATGTGAAAAAATTTCAGTATTTTTTTCCTTGAAGTGAATCTTATGGGCTTTCATTGAAGTATGGCGGAGATCAGAATTTTTTATTAATTTTTAATAGTTTGTTTTTTTCTCTATTACATTTTTTCAATTGATTCTTTCTGTTACATTGGTTCATAATCTTTGGTGTAGAGGACATGAGATATGATTTTTTTTATGTGTTCAAATTTCATTTTTTGGTGCTTGCTTTGTCTAAAAATGTTCCCACAAGCATGCTAGGTTGCATATTTTGAAAAATGAAGAAGGGTTGGATGTCGCATGCTTTGAACATGCTGTTGGATGGTTACAAGATTTATTTACAGAAGGTCGTTATGTCAATGCATGATTGATTATTTCAAAGTGGGGCATTAGAGATGTTCACTATATGTCACAAAACCACTAGGGGTTGGCTCAAGTGGTAAAGGCTTTGGTCTTGGTGGTATGCTCCCTCTAGGTCTAAGGTTCAAATCCTCTTGGGTGCAAACAATATCTAAGGGCCATCAGACTGGGGGAACTTCCCCTTGAATTACCTGAGGTGCACTTGTGAGAAACTCATTGCCGAGGACCTGTGCACCCTCGGGATTAGTTGAGACTTCGTTCTCGGACACTTGGTGCCAATTAAAAAAAAGATATGTCTCAAATATAATAAAGTACAAGTGTATAAACCAAACCAATTCTATCTATACTAACTGGCATTTATCCCCTATAAGCCAAGGGCGGGGAATGAGGTCATGAGGGTTTTATTCCACATAGGTGCACAAGTTATTGAACTATGGTGCTGGCACATACATGTAAACGTGTTCTGGGAATCCTGTATATTAGTTTTGGCTTGTGGGTTTATGATTATTGAGGAATTGTAAAAAGCAGGTGGTAATAATTTAACGTTCATTTATTTCCTCTCATAGATAGAATTATTGGTGGCTATATCTGACCACCACTGTTTGTTTGCCATTGCAGGTCCAAGAAAAGAAGATCAAGAAAATTTCTGATATGAATTTGGACCCTTTAAAAGGTGTTGGAAATGGCAGTGTTGCTAGTTCGAGTAATTCGGTTAACCCTAAGTCATATCTTGCAAATGGGGGATTCCAAGACAGATTGAGTAATGACTTCTCATTCCCACCAGGGGGCATTCCATCATTACGTTTACCAACGGTAGTTGTTCTAGATCCAAGTTACTAATTTTCTTGCGCTATGCATTTTTTTTTTTTTTTTTTGTATAAGTGCAACGAATACATTCTTAAAATGGGTTTAAATTACATCATTCTGAATCATTCCAGTACTCACTTGGTTATAGCTTACATAAGCTATCAATAATATGAAAGATAAACCAAAGAACAAGAATAACGTCTGGTGCAGCCAACCACACCTTGAAGCCTTTCCTCCAAGGAGCAATGATTTCAGCTGGGTCTCAGATATGGGCTTTAGCACACATCTTAGCAAAGTGCATTTGTGAGTCGCCTGGAATTGAATATGGGGGCTTTTGTGTTATGAGCACAGCTCTTTGGATGAAGTAAATGTTATTGGTCAAACTTTTATCTTGTTTCTGTAAATGTTTACTTTCAGCCTTGTCTATTTGAATTATTTTAAATGTACATACAAGCATGTGTGTATAATTTTGGATTTTTTTTTTATTAAGAACACTCTGGAAAGTGTATATTGTCTGTTGACCGTTGTGATTGGATGAATTGGTCCTTGCACTTAAACACCCAAGGCTGTGAAGTTCTTGTCGTTTTCATGTCCGTGTTTGCATCCATGTGTGCAAATCAATTGCTGCTGGGTGGTGGGAAGTTTCAGAAACAGAAAGTTTTGTTGGATTCCATTAATTTTGTTCATTTTTATTAATTTTTTCCTGATCCATGCAGCACTAATGCTTAATCTATTTAATATGTAGGTAACTAGCCAAGAAACCAGCCTCACAGCTAGATGTCGAAGGGTATACGCTCATGCTCATGATTATCACATCAATTCTATTTCGAATAACAGGTGCTTCCATTTCTTTACTGCTAGTGTTTTTTAATGCTAGTTTCAAACTTTTTGCATTGTTTGTTGCTACTTGGGATCGTATTAAGGTCCATTGCCAAATATCTGAAAACCATTTGAGGCATTAATGATACTCACCTGCTGTTTGGTTTTCTTTTGTTTCCCAAAATTGCTGTTGATGTCACCTGTGCATGCCCATCTTGGACCTTCTATACTTGTAGTCTTCCTCTAGAAAGGAAAATAGGATTAAAACTTTATGCCTTTTCCCACCTTTTGCAATAAACCTTGGTTCTTTATATTTAACGCTGTCTATGTTTGATGAAGTTAATTTATATGGATGAGGCATAGATAGCAGATTGGTATGTGGAGAATGCCGTAGAATTTTGAGATATAAGTGCTACAAAGGATTATTTTCTGACCTTGTATGACATACCTTTTGTAAGATTTATTTGCTTTCCTATTCCGTCCCTTTACTACATCAAACATTCAACATGTGCAAAGATTCTGTTTTGATTCTTGCTTGCATTTGTAATTTTTAATGAATAAGAAAATTTTATTAAGACAAGTAAAAAGGTATAGCCCAAGTACACAGGAAGTATACCAATGCTGAAACCTAGTTACAAGTTTTTTTTTTTAATCATTCGAAACCTATTTACAAGTTAGGAACTAGAGACCTGGAAAAACAACACTTAGGTCCCTACCACCAAACCGAGTCATGCCAAAAGCTATTCCTGGAACCATCACCAACCACAAAAGTAACGTGTTTGGCAAAATCATCCTAACCACTCCTAATATTTTTCCACACCCCCACACCATGTGTACCTTCAACCTCATTCAAGCACAAACACCCACCCCCCCCCCCCAACACACCAAGCTCTCCCATATTTGGAATCAATCATAGCCCTCCACAAGGACTCACATTCCTGATGATATCTCCATAATCACTTCCCAAGATGGGCTTTATTAACGATCCTAAACTTTCGAACCCCCAACACTCCACGCAACAATGGAGTACAAATTTTGTCCCAACTAACTAAATGAAACTTGACTTCCTCCTCGATACCTCCCCACAAGACGTCTCAAAACATCTTTTCAATCCGGTTAGCCACGCCAATTGGTACGGGAACAATGAAAGAAAGTATGGCGATTAGAAGGAGTGCTTTTGATTAAGGTGATTCTTCCCCCTTTTGACAAGTACAACCTCTTCCATCCCGCTAGCCTTCTATCTTTTTAATCACCCCATCCCAGGCTGGTCTTGCCTTAAAAGCAGCCTCCAAAGGGAGCCCAAGGTATCTTATCGGCAGAGAAGAAACTTGACAACCAAGAATTTTTGCCAAATTTCTCATATTTCTCCTTGGACCGACCGGGACCATCTCAGATTTACCCTGATTCATCTTAAGGCCAAACACAGCCTCAACCAAGATTCAACTTAAGGTCGAACACAACCTCAAAACAAAGCAAGAGCGCTCTCAAAGTTTGCACATGACCTGGTTTCACGTCACAAAAAAACGTATCATCTGCAAACAAAAGGCAAGAATTAATCAAACCATCATAAGACCCTCCCACTGAGAACCCTGTCAGCAAACCACCATCAACCGCAACCCCCCAACATTCGGCTAAGAGCATCCATAACAAGGACAAAAAGGAGGGTTGACAACGGATCCCCTTGTCTCAATCTACAAGAACTATTAAAAAAAATCCATAGGGGAGCCATTCCCCAACATGAGAATTGTGCAGTTGAAACACAATGCTTGATCCAATTACACCACTTCCCCTTAAAGCCATATTTCCCAAGTAGATAAAGAAGAACGTCCTAATTGACGTGATCATAAGCCTTCTCCGTGTCAAGCTTACGTAAAATACTTGGCTCACCCAAGTTAATTCTACTGCCCAAACATTCATTAGCTATTAAAAAAAAATCAAGAATTTGTCTCCCTTTAACAAATGCATTCTGAGATTTCGAAACAATCTTCTCCATAATAGTGTTCAAACGGTTGGCAAAAACTTTAGAGATGATTTTATAAACCCATTGACAAGACTAATGGAATGAAAATCCTTCGCGTTAGAAGCTCCGGCCCTCTTAGGAACAAGTGCAATAAAAGCTGCATTTAGACTCTTTTCAAACTTACCAAAAGAGTGCAATGCATGAAACACCTTCATGACATCCTCCCATATAATGTCCCAACAATCCTGAAAGAAAGCCATGATGAAACCATCTGGACCAGGAGCGTTATCCTTAACCGTCCCTCTTACAACATGAAGAACTTCATTCTCAAAATGCCATTCAAGCCATTGAGTACTCAAGAGGTTAATATTATCAAACACTAAATCGTCCAGGTTTGGCCTCCAAACCTTTGAAGATGCAAGACATTTAGTCATCGGGATTTGCAAATATCTCAGTCATGTCTGGTTCATTATTATGCTTGGCACTACTTATAAAAGAAAAAAAAATTATTTTGCTTGGCACTTTGGCATGGTTTAGTAAAGTTTTCACTGATCACTTTGCTCTCTCACTTTTTTTCCCTAGTGATGGTGAAACTTTTATATCTGCGGACGATCTTCGAATAAATCTTTGGAACTTGGAAATTAGCAACCAGAGTTTCAATATTGTGGATGTCAAGCCTACAAACATGGAGGATCTGACCGGTAAGTTTATTATCTGGTATTTGGTGTTTTATTGAGAATCCTAGTGCTAGTTTATGTTCTTGAGCCATGTAATGTGCTTACGATACTTATCCAAAAAAAAAGTTTTAGCTTATGCTTGTTTTTTTTTCATGTATGCTTTCTGATGCATGATTTTGGGCTGAAATTTATTTTGTGAGCTTGTATACTTGTGTACATAAACATTTGCACATGGCCTTGCATGTGCCTTTGGTTGTTTCGAAGGCTCAATCTGGCCATTTAATTTGTGGGAGAATTGGGATCAGATGGGGTAGTCGCAAGAAAATGTGAAGATTTGTGAGACAACTTGGGAGTATCTTGTCTCGCATGACATTTCTTGAAACATGTGAGGCATTGGATTTTCCTGTACTGCTAGACTGGTTTTTGTATAAGCCATCCTTTTGTGATCAATTCAAGAAGTGGCACATGAAAAACTAATACAAATGACTTATCCTTTTTTTTTAGTTGAATTTCTACTTTCCCATTTTCTGTTTTATCCTCACTTGAAAAATAAAAAAATAAAAACCAAGATGAAAGTTTTGCCACCTCCAATAGAAAGTAAAGGAAATTTGTAGGAAGATCGCTATATCTTTTCGTAAATACTTGTGCCTTGTCTAGAAATCTATTTAGGAAAAGAGTGATAATAGTTTTCCTTCTTCATTTTTTGTTATCTGTTATTATTGGTAAGCTTTTGTTAGATGATACTATTAGTTACTTATAAAAAAGATTGATACCATTTGTTACTTCTCAAAAGATGACTATTTGTCAATCATTTGTCAATTTTCTTGCAGAGGTGATAACATCAGCAGAATTCCACCCTACTCATTGTAATATGTTAGCATATAGTAGTTCAAAAGGCTCAATCCGTCTAATTGATTTGCGGCAATCAGCTTTATGTGATTCTCATGCTAAATTGTAAGCATTTGACTTGTTTTCATTCTATTGCGTCATAGTACAGCTGCTATGGAAGTTTGATTGGCTTGCAAATTGTTAGATGGGGTAAAAGGAAAAAGAAAAGTCTCTTTTTTAGGCCCCCAGCATATGGGTTAAAACTGCTTCCAATAGCCTTCTTGGACTCATCTGTGCTGCCCTTTGGATACAGGTTTGAGGAACTGGAAGTACCTGGTTCTAGATCATTTTTCACGGAGATAATTGCTTCAATCTCAGATATTAAATTTGGAAAGGATGGAAGATATATACTTAGTCGTGATTACATGGCTCTAAAGGTTTGGGTTTCTAAACTGGCTATTTATTTTGTTTCATAATTGGCATGTTGTTTTTGAGTGTTACACCACTATTATTGATAATTGGTAATACCACTTAGATAATTGGCATGGTGTTTTTTTTTTTTATCGGTAAATAATAATTTTATTGATGATAGAAAAAAGGCATAGTCAGGGTACGAGAATCTGGCTCTTTTAAGCATGCCATGTCAGGTTTATATGGCTCCATTTGATATATGAAAGACTCATTGATCCATACGTCCCATAGGGTGCTGAAATGGTATTATTGCCATGAATATGATCTGAAACATGATGAAAGTCTCAATACTTAAAGATGTGCCAGAAGTGTATCAGAGACCTGAGACTTGCATGATGTGTATATAGTAGGGTTTTGCTCCATAGAAATGTTAGTCCAAGGACCCATAGTTTATGAACACTATAAGATTATTCAAGGACAGAGCATGTAAAAAGATGTTACATTCAAAGCTTTGGAGGGGAGGTGGGGGGGGGATACCTTTAGCAAAACCTGTTCACTCCAAAAGGGGTGGCTTGTTGATGCTTTAAAGGAGATACACTGAGAAGTGGAGTTGGAGATTTTGGGTCCATGACCCTGGGGCCAGGGTGTATAACTCACCAATTAAAAAAAAAAAAAAGGAACTTAGTTAACATTGTTTAATACTTTAATTTAAGAGACAACAAAGAGCAACATGTTTCAACTTTAGCATGGCCTACAAAAATATTAATTCACAAACACCTAAAATGGTAGGTTCCACAACAATATTAATCCACTTCAATTTGTGAGATTATAGGTTCCACGACAATACGAAGGTCAAGGTGCTATAACAAAGGTTGGAGTTGCTTTCCCAACTTCCTAGTTCTTTTCCTGTTGCTGTAGTGAAGGGCAGAGAGAAGTCTTGAATTTTTTCATCTAGTTATTTTAAGTTTGTGGCGAAGTGTTCTTATTTGTCTCACCGGTTAGAGAATCCTCTACTTGGGTTATGATTGGAATAACTTGCATAGATATTCCTCCCAGAAGAAAAGACACGGAATCATTATCTTCAACACATCATCTAAGTCAGACCGTTTGCTATTTACAATAGCAAATAATGGCGCAAAAAATTTAGAATGGCTACTTTTGATGGTTTATGTTCATGGAAGCATAATTGACTGTAATTTTCAAGACTTTTTTGTCCTGCTATTAGTTATTCTTTTTTCCCTTTTTTTTTTTTGAAGAAATTTTGCTTCAATATGTGTAAGCAACAATTTTATCACAATGTAGTTATTAAAATCGGTTTTATCATGATGTTGTTATAAGATTTGATGTTTTTGTTTTGTTCTGGCTCCTTTGTTACTAACTCGAGTACCATTTACTTGTTTGTCAGTTATGGGACATCAATATGGATTCGGGTCCAGTTTCGACCTTCCAGGTTCATGAATATTTAAGACCGAAGGTGAGATCCCTACTTTTTTAACATGGTGGACCTAAGATTTGTGCTGCTGTGTCTTAGGTCCACCAAATCTAAGATTTGTGCTGCTGTGTTTGCTGTATGCTGATCACCCTGTTCTTGAATGAATCCAGCTCTGTGATTTATATGAAAATGATTCGATCTTTGATAAATTCGAGTGTTGTCTGAGTGGTGATGGATTACGAGTTGCAACAGGTTCTTATAGGTCCGTGTTTTTATGCTACATCACTGTTTGTAATCTCACTGTTATTCGAGCTCTCTGGCACGCATCTCATGTTCCTGTTGATGATATTGCAGCAATCTATTTCGTGTGTTTGGATGTGCCTCAGGAAATACTGAGGCAACAACTTTGGAAGCCAGCAAAAACCCAATGAGGTAATTCTGATAGAAGATATTGATCAGAATGGCTAATAGGATGGTTTATCTAACTGTATATATAAACTTTGATGTTTAGGCGCCAAGCACAGACCCCTGCAAGGCCTTCCAGATCCCTGAGCAGTAGTATAACAAGGGTTGTCAGACGAGGTTACCACCATTGTTTTCTTTTCTGTTCTTTTTTTTCCCCAACTTTCTCATTTTTGGCCATTTAAGTTTTTCATGAGAAGTTTTTCTTGCCCTCGTAAACTTAACCGTTACATTACTTAAATTTGTTGTTGGGAACAGGAGCAGAAAACCCTGGGGCTGATGCAAATGGAAATTCATTCGATTTTACGACAAAGTTGCTGCACCTAGCATGGCACCCAACTGAAAACTCGATTGCCTGTGCTGCTGCAAACAGCTTATACATGTACTATGCATAAAGATGATCTGGGAAGAAACGTATTTGCTTGATTAGATATTTTGGGTTGCTGTTGGGAAAGGCTTTCTGCCTTTACTGCCTACCAGTGACTTGGAGGCCACATCAAATTCTCACATTTCAAGTGCCCCACAAAATATTTTGCATGTGCTTTTGGTATCAAATTCCGGAAGTGGCGGCCGGCATCCACGAGGAAGCAACCTAACTTTGTTCCCGGGTGGGCAGCATCTCTTTTTACTTCCTCCCTTGCCTCCTTTAACAATTGCCAAAATTTCTTTGCTTTTCCTTGTCCTTTTTTTTTTTCAGTATCTTTTTCTGAAAGGGAAGATGCAGTTATGTCCTAAATTTGTGTTGGGTTGAAGTCAAGAAAGAAAATATGATTGTAGCTCTCCTACAACAAAACCCTGAAGAATGTTCAATATATGCCACTAGGTTTAAGATAAAATGTAGCTTTTACTCAGAAATCTGTGCTGGGATAGAGATGTTGAAAACTTGCAGTGCATCAATTTTTTGATTGATTCTTTGTCATGATGGTATACATTTCATTGGGGATGTTTTAGTCTGTCTAGTATTTCGTGTAGTTTTCAATTCAAGTATAAGAACAGAAAAAGGCAATATTTATTTTCTGTCGGTTTTGATACAGTTATATATATTTTGGACTTGTTTTGAGTTCCCAGTAACGAGGCTTGGAAGTTATAATTAATCTCAAAAAATAAAAAATAAAAAAGACCAGAAAAGAAGCGAGAAACCGGTTGGGTCTAGGAAGTCGAGTCGGAGACCTTAACAAAGATAATGCAATGCTCCGACAGCGTAAATCACAGCCAGACGCCAAGATTGATCTAATCTAAGACCTTTTTTTTTTTTTCTTATTTTTGAAAGGGATCTAATCTAAGACCTTGTTTTGTGTGGAAAACTTCCTTGGTATTATTGCAAGAGAAATGAAATTTATAGTCGTGGGTGTATAAATATTACGTAATATTTTAAAAAAAGTAAATATATATGTGATACCCATGAAAAAAAAAATTAAATTTTTAATAGTATTAGTTCTTTTTCAAAGCGACTCACGGTGTTTATATATTTTATGACTGTATGTAATATTATTCTGTTAGTGAAAAAATAATAAAAAAATAATAATATAAATAATAATAAAATAATAAATAATAATAAGATATTCGAAAATAGCCCAAACTAGCCTAAATCTTCATCCTACTAGTGTCGTAATATTCATCAATTTGACCCCATACTAAATAATAGAAATTTTTTTTTTATTTTTTACTTATTTATATCACATCAAAAAATAGTAAAATAATGATTATTACAATGACTTGAAAAATGTTATTTTTTAATTAAAATTTTATTATCTTCATTCATAATAATTAGCATATCATGTGATTGACACGAAGCATTCAAAATGTTTTTCGTTAAAATAGTTTTCATCGGAATCCCAACTTATCTGCCCATGCTTTTGTGGTTGACTAAGACAAAATATAGAAAAAATCTATTCATTATTATAATTTTCATCATTTTATAATGTGATATTAAATGATAGATTTATAAGTAAAATATAATAAATAATTTTTAATCACTTAATATCATATCATAAGATGATAAAAATTAAGATGATAAGTAAAATTATTCTAAAATATATACCTTATTTTCGCTGCCCGTACGTCGGAATTGATCTTATTAACCGCAGCGTCCGCATTAGGCTCCTCGCCCAAGCTCCTTTCCTAAATATTAAAAAAGAAAAATTTTATTTATCATTTTTACTTGCATATCATATATAATTTTTTATTTTTTATTTTTATTAAATACTTAATGTAGAAATAATAAGTAGAAAAATTGAATTAATTAAATTAAAAAAAAAGAATAAGTATAATACTTGGAATGATGAATTGTAAAACTTGGAATAATAAGATAAGATGAGATTAAATGAGTTGAGATTAAAATTAAAAAGTTGAATAAAATATTGTTAGAATAAATTTTTTAATATTATTTTTATTTTGTGATTTGAAAAAGTTGAATTGTTTATTTTATTTTGTATTGGAGGTTAGAAAAGTTATAATGATTAGATGACATGAAATGAGATGTTTTAAAACAAACTCGGCCTAAAATTCGGCAATAAATTTATTTGAGAGAACGAGTACTACGGAGCGGTTTGGATTTAGAGATGAGTTGAGATGAATTAAGATGGTTTGTAAATAGTAAAATAAAAATTGAATTATTTATTATATTTTATGTGAAAATTTGAAAAAATTATTTTAAAATTTGAAAAAGTTGAATTATTTATTATATTTTATATAAAAATTTGAAAAGATTTATGAGATGAGATGAGTGGAGATATATTTTGAATGCAAACGGGTTATTGACCAAGGAATTACAATTTACAAGGCAAAGCCCTCTGCTTTTAAAACTTAACCGGCTCTCGTAGAGAAGGGTTTCTCTCCCCAAAACCCTAAATTCTGCGAAATAAGAGGAAATTACCCAAGGTGTTTTATCTATTTTTCTGTGAAACTAATAGCTTTTTCATTTTTTTTTCCTTGATTTTTCTCGGACACTTTGATCAGAGGCGTCCCACTACTCTTCGCTCGAGTTCAGAGAAAGTTTTGGGAAAAAGAAAATATTTGTATCTTTTGATTGCTCTCGCGTCTTCAGAAAATCATCAGCAAAATATTTGTGTTGGGTGCAGTTCATTGACATAAGGATCTTCTATTCTGGCGTTATGAAACAATGAAGAATCTGAGCTCAGACTCCATTTTGTTTTGTTTTCCTGCACTTCCTTAGCAACCAAACAGACCTATTTTCTATTGAAGTAATGCAGTGAATTGGATTTTTGGAATTTTGATTTTAGTGTGCGTTTATAGTAGTATCAATTGTGTGATCTTTGATTGGGGGCATGGGACTATAATAGTGTGATTATTGTCAGCTTTTTTTTTTTTTTTTTTGAGAAAGTGATTATTGTCAGCTTGATGACCGTGAAAGTCCCTGTTAGTTTTATATGATATGGTTAGGCTGTGTACGAATGACCTGTTAAAATCTGTCAGAACGTTTTAACAGGTCATCTCATTTCATCTTAATACAAGAAATATTTTATCTCATCTTATTATTATAATTTTTTTAAATTCTCAAACAAAATATAATAATCAACTCAACTTTTTCCAATCTCAAAACAATAAAAATATTAAAAAATAATATTCTAACAATATTTTATTCAACTTTCATCTCAACTCATCTCATATCAAATTACTATCCAAACTGCACCTAGTTTTATGCACTATGAGATAGAATTTGCAATTTTACTTGAAACGATATGGTTAGGGTGAGGATGAATGTCCGGTGGATTGAAGTAGATATTCATTATTCATTATTGGATTAGTGATAGTAGATGACACAGTAGACATTTCTGGAATTGTAATGATAGCAGCCATTTGTTTTGATGTCACCATTAGCATTGATGTATTATGGCAAGCGTTTCTAGAGAAAGCACAACGGGGTTACATTGTAATGCTTCCTGGCAATAGAAATTTTTGTCTTATAGAGGCTGGCCAAGTTTTCTTTCAGAATTTTGTGTGACTTCACTTATCAGGGAAAAAAGTAATTATGATTAGGGGGAGTAAGGGGACAATTGGGTCATTACTATTTCATTTCGTCATAATGTTTTAACATGTCTATAGTTAATTGGCTATGCAAATGCATAAAAACATGATAAGCCAGCAAACCCAAATCTGAATTCTCATTACGTGGTCAATGGTTGACTATTATGAAGTAACTGAGCAACTCTATGCTTTTGTCTGGCTATAATGATTATGATTTGAAGTAAATTTCATGTTTTTCATACTTTTATGTTCTGCATACGTTATGTAGATGTAAGCACGGATTTCATGGAGTTATTTGCATTTCGAATAGTATATTATTTGACTTCTTATTTGCTGAGATGCAACAATTCTCTCACCTTGTTAGATTTCAGGGTGTCCATGGCGTCAATGCTAACTCAGTTACAAACTAAGCTGGCTCAGGCTTCACAGTACATGGCCAAACATGGAGGTGCTCGCTACAAGCAGTTGTTGGAGCAGAACAAGCAATATATCCAAGAGCCACCCACCATTGAGAAGTGCCAAACGCTAGCTAATGAATTGTTTTACACTCGTCTTGCCAGGTTCTTCTCTGGGCATTTTGTGTTCAATTCTAAAATTATTATGTGCAGTGGTGTACGGCTATTTGGACATGCATATCAGTTTACATTCTATAACTCGGGGTGTTATATAGTAAAATTAAAGATGCGCTATACTATGCTGTTATGATTTTCAACACGGTGTGCATAGGGCAATTCATCCTTTTATTTATGGTCATATGTAGCTTAAAGTGCCTGGTTGGCCTAAGATTTTTTATCACAGACAAAATTGACGTGTCCTTTGTGTTTCAAATACTGTTAGTCCTGAGAGTAAATTTTTGGGGCGGGGGGTTGGAAATTTGTTTTTGTTAAAGGCTTATAGGATGGGGATTAAAGGGCATGCAACTAGCGAAAATGAGAGTCTGTGTCTATTCCTATGAGCAAGAGTCTGTCTACATCTCATGCCATATGATATAATGGAGTCCTGAAAATATTTGAGAGCATACGAGGCATGCTTGGGAAATACTTTTGAAGCTTTGATTGTGGGCTATGATGGTACGGGAGGAAAGGCAACTTCATATCAGTGTATTAGTTGACACTTGGAGTTAACCAATTACCCAAAAAGCATTATTTATGAGCTAGTCTCTCTCTATCTCGGATTTTCAAGGGTTGGCATTTAACTGTTAGATCTTATCTTTTCACGAATTCAAGTGGTCTGTATTTTATCTTGTTTCTTAGCAATACAATGTTGTTTGACATCTCATAGTTTTGGGGCAATATGTATGGAGAATTTTGGAGTACAAGTATAACAAATATGGGAGTGGACATTATGCAAGACAAGTCATCTTTCCTATCAGTCTTTAGAGTGTTATTATTCTGCGCATTTATATAACCCCATCCTGTAATGTTCATGCAACATTATCTACTTGTTATCCTCGTGTTATATTCATAAATTCTTTATCTTCCTGCTTACTATCTACAGTATTCCTGGTCGTTATGAGTCCTTCTGGAAGGAAGTTGACTATATCAAGTACCTATTCAAGAACAGGCAGGAGATGAAGTTAGAGAATGCTGGCATTGGTGTTCTGTTTGGACTTGAGTGCCTCACTTGGTTTTATGTCGGTGAGATTGTGGGCAGGGGGTTTACGCTCACTGGTTATCATGTTTGAGAGGATGCTTTAGGGGTAAACATCCTAGTTGCTCAGTTATGGAAGATTCTTACATGGTGATCTGCATCAATATGCTTATACATACCATTTTTTCTTGAGATTTGAAGATGAGGCTGACGAGTCAGCAAAACATAGCTAACTCAATAATATATGAATTTACATTTTTGCCATGAATGTTCTCATTTAAAGCCAGATGAGGCAAACTGTTGACATTGAAGTAGATGGATAAGATCAAGGAAGTTCTGCATGAGTTTTATGATGGAAGAGTTTTGGAATTCGGCAAAGTGGATCAGTTTAGCGTCTCTTCAAACCTATATAGTAGGACATTATCTCTGGAATCCTAGGCAGAACAATCTGAACTTTGTTTTCACACCTGCTTGTTTGTTTTATTGTTCCATATTTTTCTCCCCCTCTCAAATTTATTTAGTTGCGCAATTTATGGAGGCACTTGGGCAAATACATCACAGTGTTACCCATGTGAATGCATTGACTTAGTTGAAATTATTGAAGCGAATAGAATTTGCATTAAGAATATGTTGGACGTGAAAGTAGCATCAGAAAAGATGGAAAGAGGGCAAGAATACGCACCTCTCGCCTTCAGTTTTCATCATGAAGCCAGTGAAGAATAAACACCTTTAGCTTTTCTTGATTTTCATATATGGTTGGTCAACCCAATACAGAGTTTTAAATGCAAATTGGCCAGAGTGTTTGGAGGAGAGAATCAAAACACAAACATAGTAGAGAATCGAGTTCCATTCATGTGAATCGAGCTAGTAAAACCACATTGGTTTAGGAGATAAAAGGTCTCCATGCTTTACAGCCTGAAATAAGGTGGGAGAATTCAAATAGTGTAAAATAGTGGAAATGTTTGTATACGAACTAGTGCACACCTTCGTGTTTTGTGTCTAAAATATAGAAACAAGTGAGTTTTTTTGTATGCAGCTAAAATCGAAAGATTTACCGACAAGGTCCTGAAATTCCGAAAAAAAAAAAAAAAAGAAGTGAGAATGGTAGGGTTGCAACAACAATAATTCATTGTCGGTATGGAGTGTGAGACCAGTAGGTCAAGCTGATGTAGGATACGGCAGCATGAAATTCCACCCGCCGACTTGAATAATGCTCCAAGGACGACAAGGGTCCAGGCAGGCAGGCAGACACACACACACACACCCAAAGCAACAAATCAATCCAGTGCTGGGGATAGGTTAGGGCTTAGAGACACACCATCTAAGTCGGTTTGCAAGAGGAATGGATGGACACAGACAGAGACAAGACATTTCCCAGGGTCTACTCTCAACCCCACCACTAAACTAAACTAAACTAAACTAAGACCTTTGTGTTTAATGGCTCTCTGCTCTGTTGTTTGTTCTGGTGTTGTGATTGGTGGAGGTGTTAATGTGATGATAGTTTTGATAAGGGGTTTACGGTCACGCCTAGTGGGGTGTTGGAATGAGTACGTTAACGCAACGCCTGCAATTGGGCGTGGTGGAATCATGGCAATCGATGTTTGGGTTTTTATTATGGCTCCTAGGTTTATCTTTACAATTACATAGATTATTAGTGTTGATTGGAGTGGTTGGCGATGATGACACCCTTCGCCTTCGCCTTCGAACTACACATGGAGAGTTGGGTCACAATTTCATTTTTTAACCCAAAATTCTTTTGGAAAAAAAAAAAATACCAAAAATAACTTATTAGCTACCAACAACACAATGTGCCTCAATCTTCAGAATGAAAAAGGAAAACTGCTCCTCCAACTCACAGGCCGGAATCACCTCCCATCAAAAACTCGTTTTTGGAGGATTCTAAGCAATCGAGACTAATTACGGGATTCAAATCTAGCATCCATGTCAATTGGATCAAAGGTCACGATCTAAAAAACATTGGCAATCATTTTTTTTTTTGTTTTTTTTTTTGACAATTCAATGCATTGGATTCCTCATCCAAAATCAAGCAAAATTCAGGCCACTTCAATTCAGAGATAGATTGAAATGATTTTAAATGAGTTGAATAAAATATTATTTTTAATATTATTATTGTTTTGAGATTTGAAAAAGTTAAATTGTTTATTATATTTTGTGTGAAAATTTGAAAAAATTGTAATGATGAGATGAGATAAGTTGAGATGTGTTTCAAATCCAAACAAAGTCAATCGATCAATTTATACGCAGATAGAATATGATATTATACGTACTAAGTGGTAATCTTATTTTATTAATTTTTCTTTTTTAATTGAAATTTCTAATTTTAAATTTTTAAATTTTAATTATTTTAATAACTGACACATCAATATATATAATTATGTGTGTAAAATTATATGTATAAATATTATTTTTTAAATAAACATAAGGTAATAAATAAATGCATGAATTAAACAGTAATATAATATTGCATTCATCTTCGTACTGTTAGTTTTTGGATGTACAATTGTTCCAGTGGTAACACCTTAATTTCTTATCAATAGAATTAATAATCGAATCTTTCTCTATACTTAAAAAATAAAAATAATAATAATAATAATTACAGCCAGCCGTCCACGTGTTCTTTATGCTAATCGAATCCATTGAATAGTAATGTGGATCAGTCCTAGTGCCTGAATTTTCTCCCGAGGACGGTGGTTATCTTCAATTCCGAGCCATCTCAAAGATCCTTTCCCAATTGACGGTCTGGATTCTCTCCCGTTAAATGATCTTGGCCGTCAATCTCTATCTACAATAATCCGTGGGACCCTTAACGACAGTGTTAAGTCAACAATTTCGGATTTCCGAAGTGCCGATGGAAGACACGTAATCGAAGAAGACAGTCGACTTATATACAGAGCAGAACAACGGAGTGGGACCCGCAATCGGTAGTGACACATGAGTTTCACAATCGTGTTTGATGTAATTAATCAAAATAATTATTTTATATTAAAAAAAAATACAGATAACCGCATTAATAAAATAGATGCGGTTATTATGTCGCTTTATAAATTTTTTTAAATATTTTTTTAATATATTTAAATATTTTTAAAAATTAAAAAAAAATTAATCTACTTAAAATCACTTTTTTAATTATTAAGTAAAAAAAAATTAATCAGCAGTCAAATAAAATGAATAAAATAAAAAGATAAAGTAATTTTTCTTAATAATATATCACTTTAATAAATTTTTTATTTTTAACAACCACCTTTTATAAGTCTAGCTGCCTGTGTGTCACTATAGCACTCGCAGTAGTCCGTATAGCACTCATGCGGGGTTCTGCCACGTGTTGACGGCAACTTAACGCGACGACTTCTGTGGACGCTTTGATTGCATGGCTGGACACCTGGGACAGTGCTGATCCGACAAATTAAGAATTCACGGTCCTGATTTGCTGCTGAAAACTAAATGATGCTTTCTCTGGGTGCGCTTGCTCTGTTTGCACGCAAGCTTGTTTATCGGCTTCTTGGCTTCAGCTTACAGTTCCTGACTTGGCTGGAGACTTTCGTGGCTTAATTGGCAGTGATTACTATAGACTATCATTTCTCTTAACAGTGTAATCAACGGGAGTTAAATCTGTTGGCTCAAACTTCGAGCTTAGTCGACTAGGCTCTCACCATTTTTTTGTAAATATTTTTGGAAATTTATGACGTGTTTCCATATACAAATAAATTAATATTGAAAATTTCATATATTGACGCAAATGATAGGTTTTTTTCTTTTTCTTTAAATATTTTTACTTAGAATTAACCCAACTTTAACTAAAGTTTTTCTATTTTGAGGATCAGACATCTTTTACACATCATCTCTCAAGAATAATTTTCGAACTAATTATTTACATCGATTTTTTTAAATAATAAAAAAACCAAAAATATTTTAAGAGAATTAAAAAAAACATATCACAAAATGTATTTTCTACTAACATTAACTTCAGCAGATCCACTATTTTCCAAACTTCAATAAAAACATATTTAAAAGCTTTCTCGATTTAAATTTATTTTTATAAGTTCGACTCTACAAAAACCTTATCTATTTTGAAATCTCATAAATTTTAAGAAAAATCATTAATCCCAACAAGCCCTAATCTACTTCCACACAAAAACCACATCATCACTTGTTTCTTAATTATAGACCATTTTCTATTATTTAGGACTGGTTTGGATAGTGAAATAAGATGATTTTAAATGAGTTAAATAAAATGTTATTTTTTAATATTATTATTGTTTTAAAATTTAAAAAAACTAAATTATTTATTATATTTTGTATGAAAATTTAGAAAAATCATAATAATGAGATGAAACTCTCTCTACATTCAAACGGCCTTGGTGTTTGCCCAAAACATTTATAATAGATATTTTTTTTTCTAACAAACTATTTTTCATAAAACATGTTCTCGACTTCTGTCACTAATCATTAGCACTAGACAGAGAGAATTAGAAAGATGTGCTTTCCAGGCAAGAATGAAATTAAACAAAGGGAATTGTAATCCTGCACAGTAGTGCATGAGAATATAATATATACTTTGGGAATGTAGTGTCAGCTTATGGAATATTTGCTTAGTTTGCATTCCTCTAACTTGTCCATTAAGTGAGTTTTGTCTTTAGCTCCTCCCATGAAAATGCCACAAAATATATTGTACCTCCAACTTTAATAATACGATCTTATTAATATGATCTTATCTGTAGATGCTTCATCATATCCACATATTAAATTACTCATATATTTAAGGTTAGAGAAACATCTCACCACACCTATTAGGCTATTAGATATTAGAATGTGACAATGTTTCTTAGGGAAGTTCAGAATTCACAAGTGTTTATTAATGTTCATCTAGATTTTCAATATTTTATTTTTTAATAATAATTTTTTAACTTTGTAATTGTCCAATTTGAATAATGAAAATGTTTCATCTCATCTCATCTTATTATTATAATTTTATTAAATTCTCATACAAATATAATAAATAATTCAACTTCTTCAAATTTTAAAATAATATTAATATTAATAAATAATATTTTAACTATATTCTATTTAAAATTCTATTCAAAATAATATAACTCACAAACTAAATATTTTCTAATATTAAATAAACTTAATTATTATACCTATAGGCTATATCTTTTTAAATTATAAGATTATTTAGATAAAAGAATTATAAAAGATTTTAGTGTATGCAGTGAGACTGGCCAGGAGGAGCTTCGCCAGTCCCAGACCCACTTTGAGAGAGAGAGAGAGACAGAGAGAGAGAGAGAGAGAGAGAGAGAGAGAGAGGTTTTCTCTCCATTTGAAGTCTGCTCGTCACTATCACGAAGACACAGATAGGTCATCTCCATCAAGATCTTGAGACCCAGTATTCTTTTCCCTTCTACATCCTTCTCTATAGAATTGAATTCTTCATCCCACGAAACCAAATCCCACTTGTGCTCGAAGCCAAACGCGCACACGCAAAAAAAAAATAAGTCTCGTGCTTCGCTCATGGTTTTCTTCTTTCCTCCATGATCTGAAACTTCACTTCTTTTATGGTTTTCTTCTTTCCTCCATGATCTGAAACTTCACTTCTTTAACAGCTCCGTACTTTTTCATTTTTTCGTGTTGCCTTCTGGATTGGTGGTCATGTGTGGTTTGGTCTCTTCTATGGAAACCCACTTCCGAGTCTGAGAAATTTCCGACTTTTTTTCTTTCATCTTTACTCTACTTGCTTTGCTTCTATTTTCTGCTTCGATATTTTGATAAAACCAATTCGAATCCTCTAAATCCCAGTCCAGTTCAAGTCGAAAAATCCATTTTCCAAATTCCACCAGCCTAACACTTTCAATCTCTACCAAACAATGATTCGACAATTTCTCATAAGCCAGTAACTTTCATCTCATATTTTGGTCTTTTTCTTTCTGGTCGTTTCTAGTTTAAAATACTGTAGAAGTACTCAAAATCCATTCCGTAACCACAGACTCCACCAAATTCTCCTCAATACCAAAAACCCAACACCAAATCAAATCCCTCAAAAAGCCACAATCGGTTAGTCATCAAATTAGCAAGCCTCTTTTTTTTTTTCTCCTCATTCCTATAAAACTTGCACACAAAAGGATCAGAAGTTAGAAAATGCAAGACTCAGCAACATTCCAACCCATCAAACCCCACTTCCCAGAGCAAGAACTACTCAAATGTCCACGCTGCGACTCCACAAACACCAAGTTCTGCTATTACAACAACTACAACCTTTCACAGCCACGCCACTTTTGCAAGAACTGCAGGAGGTACTGGACGAAAGGCGGTGCTCTGAGAAACATCCCAGTTGGCGGTGGAACCCGTAAGAACACAAAGCGGGGATCAAAACCAAAACGGTCTTCTTCGTCATCATCTTCATCGTCAACGGCATCAAATTCGGTGGTGGAGAACCCAGGTCTGGAGCATGACCCCAACCGGCTCTATGGCTCTATGGTGGATCAGGACCGTCGAATGCTGGATATTACGGGGAGCTTTGGTTCACTTCTGGCATCAAATGGGCAGTTTTCCAGTTTACTGGAGGGTCTGAATCCCGATGGGTCGGGTGTGAAAATGTTGCAAATGGGTGAGTTTGCGGAGAATTTGAATTCGGGTCATGTGTTGGAAACAGGTTCAGTACGAAACCTGGGAATGGATGTGCAGAGTGATAACAATTCAGAGAGTTATTTAGGTCTGCAAAGTGGTGATTCAAGCTGCTGGACTGACGGCAATGGGTGGCCTGATCTTTCTATTTACACACCAGGTTCAAGATCTCAGTAGAGAAAATAGAGAGTGTGTTTATTTTTTTCTTATTTATTTTTCTAATTGTGCTGATTATGATAATTTTCTATACTTAGAAACTAGGGTGGCGAAGAGAGGAGCATGAATAAGTCAAGACTTTATTGTGGCATTTTCTAGTGCTACTGCAGGTGGCATACCACGGGCCGCAACACTAGCGCATCCTATTGGTAAATGGTTTATCTTCTGTTGTTTCTGTCTGGTTTTTGTCTGTATGAGTTTTATGAATGATAAGCAGAGAGAGAGTGAGAGAGAGAGAGAACTATTCACTATTGTTTCTTGATTGGTCTGGACTGAGAGAGAATTGGCATTGGTGGTATATATATGAGAATCATTCCACATGCCCATACTATGCTAATATTAGCAGTAACTGTTACTAAATAGCTTGTTCCCATGCTGATCTTGTATCTGTGCATATGTACGGTTTTTTTTTTACATGAATGTATGCCATTCTTGAGGGCTTTGCATGTGTGGAGTTTTGTATGCGTCTCTGCATTCTTGAAGTTGTGATTTTAGGGACGACATTTTCCTGTTTATGAATAAAATAATCGAGTGGTGGGGTAAGTTATGGTAAATTTCATACTCCTATACTTTCTACTGTCTGTCAAGGTCTAGACAAAACTTCAACTTCCCTTCCTCTTATCTTATTGTAAAGTTCTTGCAGCGGTCTTCTCCGCAATTTGCAAAGATTACTGTTATTATTATATTATTTTTATTTTTATTTAATTTTTACTATTTTTATGATAATTGAAAGTAAAAAAGAGTACTAGGCATATCAATGCAATCCGTAGGGCTTTTTAATTTTAAACAGTAGCAGCTACGTACGTATTTTATTTTGAAATGCTACAATGTTATTATTATCTTAAATCTTGGTATTTTCTTTTAAAAAAAATCATTTTATTTTCGATAATCATTTAAAATGTACCGATAAATTCAGAACGAAGAGCATCATTTAAAAATAAAAATAAAAAAAAACTAATTACTATGATAATTGGGGTCATGTTCATTCTAAACAATAGTAGCTTCTAATTAATCCGATGCTTTCCACCATTCTCTGTGTATGATATCATGGGCCACACGCTCTATGATGTGCTTAATTGGACCACCCTAAGGTTTGCCATTTCATCAAAAAACAGCCACTCGTGGGGGGGCTGCTTATCAAGCTTTCACAAAATGGAGAAGGAAAAAATCCCATATAGTAATGTAATGGATTTTTATATGATGAGGAGATCAGCCAATGAGAATAAGTCAGTGACTGAAAACAACGCTTCATGAAACGACAGGTGATTGATGAATTTGAAGAAACTAATAGATAGATCTTTTTATGTGCAAAAATGGGTAATTATTTGCGGGTCCTCATTCCTAGATGGAAAGGGCAAATTCTTTGGTGAGTTTCGGGGTATGGTACTATATATGGTCCTTGACTTGGAGCTCACAACTTGGTTTCCAACCAGAACGGATGAGAATGTCGACTAGCCTTATTAATTGTGTGTGTGGTCTGTGCCAAGCCAGAGGAAGTTTGGCACTTGAGCATGCGCATTGACAATGGTGATCTGCATATCCTCTACGCTCCCCCCCACTTGGTTGTACTGGTCACAGACATGAAATATATATATATATATATATATATATATATATATATTTATAACAAAGCTTCTTAAATTTTGGGTCAGAAGTTGGTCTTCTTCCCAAAAAACTTTACACCAAAAGATAAAACTCCTTTGTTTTGTTTCTTAGTGATTTATAGTGAGGACTTTTGTCTTTCCTTCCAAGTTAAATTAAACTCTTTGAATTGTGGATCCCATGCATTCTTGATTATTGCCTTAGTCGTGTCCTTCCTTGCCTTGGATAAAAGGTAAAGAACACGAGTCGAAGTTACTATTAAAATTGGAATGGCTCCAAACAAAACCGGTTCTCTCTCTCTCTTGGTTCTATTGCTGAAAAGCGTGTGATTGGCTTTTCTTAACAGTAGTCAAGCTTCAACATTTTGCACTTTTTCTTGCTTCCTATGAAAATAATCTCTGTATATAGTCTGTGTACCCATTTATTGTCTTGATCTATTGAATGAATAGTCTTGATTCTTGGAAGCTTCACAAGATATCGGAACTAAACTCACTTTTTTTTTCACGTTTTATGAGGTGGAGACACGTGCTCATATATATATATATATATATATAAAGAATTTGAAATCACAGATAGGTTGAGATGGCTGATAAAAGAAAAAAGGCATCGTGGGAGGTGATTATTTTTTCTTTTCACGAAAGATTGCACGATTAATGATTGTCCTTATCCACAAAGTAAACGTATAAAAAAAGGTCTTGTGAGATTTGTCTTCTTTCGGTCAAAGTTCATGGGAGTTTCGAGTAAGAGCAAGGGTGAGTTTCATCAAAATTATCTTTAAAATTTAGTTAAAAATACATATTTTTCATAAAATCAAAACCATTCAAATATAATCTCATATTTATTAGTCAAAATAATAATATAATATTATTTTTTAATAATAATATTTTAAATTTTTTTCATATCTTGGAACTACACTAACCATATATTGATTAATAATTTAATAACTCAAAATTTTATCCGGCATCCTAATGTGAAAGGCCCAACCAAGTAGCAAGAAAATGAGCAATGTCCTAATGTACAGTTGGTGTATATTTTTTTAAAATAATTCTTTTGAAGATGAACAATATATCTCTAAATTTAAAAGAAACTTTAGTGGTACTGTAGCTCATATGTAGAGTTTTCTTATTTTGACTACTCCAATACAGACCATTTTATTGATATTTAGTCAAATTTTGAAGATGTATTGACATTTGTCTAAGTCAATACCAATACTCTAAGTAGGACAAACTGGATGATATTAAAGCGTGAGTTGGCATGAACCCAGCCAAATGAAACCAATAATTAAAACCCCCCTTTTTTTGGAAAAATGATGGTATGTTCTATGGTTTTGTTTCATTTTAATCACTCATGTATTTAATTTTTTTATATTTATTTTTCTTACTTAATGGTTAAGAAAATAACTATTAATGTATTAACATATTTTTTTATTTTTTAAAAATATTTAAAGATGTTTAGAAAATATAAAAATAAAAAATGCAATTTTGCACTATGGGCCATGACCGTTGGGCGCCATAGTAGCATGGTCTTTTGGGGGAGGGCGTGGGGATATGCCTCAAACGGCTTAATTGGACGGTAAGCGGGGTTGAGAGCTCTAATAAGTAACGGTTGTTTAAAAAAATATTATTAGAATATAATTTTTTAACATTATTTTTATATTATATTTTATGTAAAAGTTTAAAAAAATAATAATAATTACATAAGATGAGATGAAATAATTTATACCAAAGAAAATCAGGGCTTAGACTGGTGTTGAAGACCTAACAAATTCTAGGATATTGCTTAAAAAACAGAGAGATCTTTTATTGGGCTTTTATGTGAACAGTAACTATAGGCGCGCAGCTTATTGGTAGTAATTTTCTTGTTTTTGAGTTGTAAGAGGCCATTACCAACTAAAACTACATTAATTAGACACAATTAGAGATTAATCTCAAGCCCTATATATGGAAGAATGGACTCCATAAATTAAGGTAGCATGCTCTACCAAATTTTGGGTCATAATTGTTGCCCATTGAGTGTTAATTATAAGACCTAGTTAACAAGCTACACACACACACTCTCTCTCTCTCTCTCTCTCTCTAAATAATTAGCTAGAGGAACAACATTATTTTCAAGGTAAGGATAAAGGAAACATAGGTTTGAGGTGGCTCGCAACTACTATTATGAGCACATTTACCATTTACAATAGACTTTTTTATGTTTGGTGGGTTTGAAACACTGCTCGTAGTGATCTTACTCATTCCTCACCAAAGCCACACCCATAATGACAACCTTCATGCGTTGCGTTAATTGTACGTTCCTGAAACTTTAATCAACGGCAGTTTCTCAACAACATGTCTCTGATTTCAGCGACAGGTCGTGTTTTATTACCCTATATAAATGTAGGGAAACGCTTCTAAACCGCCCATCTGGTTTTATAAGAAAACCAGCCCTCCAATCCCAATGCGACACGTAAGAAATTGTGGAATGAACACCATGCATAGACCAAAACACAGGAGATTGAAAATAGAAAGAGGAGAAATCGTGTAGCCCACTGTATCGAAACCAGCAACCAGCTTCCCCACTGCACAGCTCCACGCTCTACCAAAGGCTCATAGTTCCAACTGCAAACTGATCAAGAATTTCCACATCGCTTCTGTTATCCTTGATATTTGATTTCCAAAATTGACCAACTTGATCACAGTCTTCACATGCTCATATGCAAGTGAATAAACCCAAAGACCGAAAGGAATAATGATATAAATACCCATCACGAAGTGGTGAAGTACAATGACAGAACAGATAAGCAAAAATAAAGCCCAATAGTACTCCTCTCACTGGATTCTAATATGTCAAAAGTAGTTCATCCGCACCCTATAAATATGAAGGAGGTGTTCAATGTTAGCAGTGTCTATATTCTCATCTCATGTTGTATATTCTCATTCATTGAATTTTCTAACAAATCCAAGGTTTAAGCTATACTTCAGCTCGCTTTAAGGGAGCACATGAAGCTTTTTTCTGGTCTGATTTCTAACTTTTTTTTTATAAGTCTAAGCCAATGAAAGATTTCTAACTAATAGAATACCACCTGGATCACATCTAACTAAAAAACATGTCATCCTGCTCTTAAAAAATAATGGGGTGAATGAAAGATAAAAGCAAGTGTAAGAAAGAAAAGTTTCCAAGTGTCAAAGCATAATATGATTAAGATAAATGTTTTAGTAATAAATAGTGCTCATAAAAAGTAAACTAATAAATTGACGTGATTTGACGTGGTAAGTTATTTTTATTGTAAAATAAATCTAACATATCATATGAAACCATGTCAATTTGTAAATTTACTTTTACGAGATATTTTTATGACTATAGTACTTCTATATAATTAATGTCAGTGTACTGTAAGAAAGTTTTGAAACTGTCAAACAAAGAACAAAGTGTTCAAACTGATCATCTGGGCTGCTGCATGATCTCTTTTACTACCAGGTTTCTAGCCCTGTTTATGGTCATGAAACACAGATACAAATGTTCCTCTAGTTCATCCAGCTGCTCCCTAAAGCTGCAATCATTCTTCTTCAATTGTCGCGCCACTTCTTCATTGGCTTGAAGCTGCTTGTCCTCTTTTCTCTCAATCCAGAACTTAACCATTGCTCGCATGTGTTCCAGCTCGTCATTCAGCCTCGCCACTTGCTGGCTTATTGTGTCCAAATCCCTATTCAATATGTAAGTCCCCTTAGCGGCTGCATCGAGCTGAGCCATCGCACGAGCTAGCCCCCTTGCGGAAACCAACTCTAGTGAAGCCACCATAAGAGCCGGCATGGCCACGAGTAAAGTTATAACATGAGCTGCGACTATTACAACGAGTGAAGCCGTCAACGCCACGAGAAAAACAGCCGAGCCACGTTCTAATCTATTTACAAGCCGAAGCTTGACTTGAGCCTTGTCACGGCTTGACTCGAGTTGTTTCAACAATCCGAGGCAATTGGATTGAATAGCCCGAACCCGAGTGGGCGATGTTGCGGTTGAAACAAACGGGTTGGTGAAGTCGGCCCGGGTCAAAAGAGTAGTTGCTCTAAGAGAGCGGTGTATGACACGTGTACGGTCAATATCTTTCAATAGCAGGCCACATAGGAGAGAAGCATCGGCGGTTTGGATAAAATAATCGGATAAAATGGATTGGTAAGGGGGTTGAATACGGGCCGAAGCAAGGATACGGGTGACGGTGGGTTGGTCCGGGTCGAGGAGGTGTTCGGCAAAGAGGCGGTAGGATGGGAGCCGAGCTGCAGTGGTTGGAATGGTAGAATCAGCATTGGATAGGGAGAAGACGCGTGCCCAAAACTCAACGTAAGACTCTGTACGAAAGGCATTTGAATATTCCTCGCGCAAGTCCACACCGGCTGGGTCGGGCGGAGTAGTATTATTGCTTGCTCCAGATGCAGCTGCTGCATGCAGTTTTTTGTCTTTTTACATTAAGCAAGCAATTTGTGAAATAAAAATTCTCTTGTAAACTCAATTTACAAAAAAAAATTATTATTATTTAAATAAATTCCAGATAATATTAAATATTGTATAATTCACATTTTTATCTCTTTTTTACTTAAAACGTAAAGTGTGATTAAGAAATCGAACGAAGAGCCAAAAGCCTAAAGGTCTGATGGGATATGTTCCGGTTCTCTAAATGAAAAATTTAAATTCAAAATCCCTCACTCTGCTTTATAAAAATAAATAAAATAAAATAAAAAGAAATCATGAATAAAATGCTTACCAGTGCAAGAAATAAATTTTCTGAAACGAGCACTGATTCTTTTCCTCATGTCGCCTTGTTAACTGTAACGTTCAAACCTACAGAGAAAAATCGAGAAGGAATTCCTGAAAAAATAAACACGATGATGATAAGCTAAACGTACTAACCGGTCTAAGAAAAGTTTTTTTTTTTTTTTTTTTTTGCTTTTGGCTTGGATTCTTCCTACTGCATGGTGCGGAAGAAACTAAAGGGGACAAAGCTGGGCCTTTATAGAGCAAAATGATACAAATAAAATATTTATGAAGCTTTTGCTTGAAAGCAATATGCAGGATATTTCTTCTAAGCTGGACATTGTAGTGCACGTGAAGACCTGTCTCAATATTGGATGATACTTGAAGAAAATGTTTTCTTCCTACTTTATTTGAAGAAAATATGGATATTTGCTTCTAGACGCACGCTTGATCATGCAGCCCAATAAATCAATCGTGGGCTTTTTTTTTTTGATCAAATATTGGCTTCATTGGAGATTGATGTACTGACTTAACTTGAACCTGAGTGTAAAGTCCTAAAATGCATCATCTCTTTGGTCACACAAGTTTCAAGAACATCCTAGGTTAGTGCTATTTATTATTTTATTATTCCTTTTTACCTACTTTTTACTATTATTCACAAAATATCTGAGAATACCTTACTACCAAAACGAAAGCATTTCAGTAGAAAAAGATTATACTCGCAGCTTTTTTTTTCTTTCACCGAAATTGAATTATAAAGAATTTAAAATACACCATCCAATTGAAGGCTGTATGTAGCACACTTCTTTTTAAACCTCAGTGGTAACAATACAGAATTCTGTAATTCCTATTCAACAGGTCTAAGAGACAAAAAAAATCACATGGGGACGACTCGGGCCTTGTACATGCATATATAAGCCATGTGCCAATCACCTGTAACAAGAAAAGATGAAACTTCAGCATAGGTACAGGTTGATAATGATGGGGGGGCTTGCAACAGTAACACTTGTAGAGAAAAACCATATCTAGATGGATAAATCCTATGGTGAATAAATGATTAAAAAAAAAAAAAAAAAAGTAAAGGGTTGGTTCAGTCCTCACAAAACGTATCCCTATTCTATTGTAGGCACACTAACTAACAAGGATGCTTTTCCAATTAACTTTTGCCTGTCTGCACATATGTGCCAGGGCAAACTGATCCCATCATGCGAGCCAATAAAATTCCAATCTTACCTCCTCCAGACAGTTTAGTGATGTCTTCCTCCCGCTGTGCAATTGGGTTGTCATCATCATACTCGATCCATTTCCCTGAGGTCAACAATGGTTATTCATCAGTTGAAAGCTTACATTGAGCCCGAGCCACATGAAATGAAGTACCAAACAGTATTTTGCAGAGAGCTGACCGCTTTCTTGCTTGACCCAAGCAACATAATGCCCCGAGTCAGCACTCCTACCCTTGTGGGTCAACACAGCGACCAAATCATAAACACCAGTCATATGTGTTTCCCTGTCTGATGGACCACCTGCATTGTAGAATCAGTCAAACGGCAAAAATGAGGGACCACATGCACTAGATTTCCAAAAGCCTGAATTAATTGTACAACGGAACCCCCAAGTTCAGCTAACACGCATATAAAGTTGGTACCTTCTTGGGATGTAGCATTGGATGGTTCACCGCTTCCATTTGATGATCCCTGTGTGCAAAGATGAGAACAGATCATAATTCCATTATCACATAGAAATAAGTGTTTGTACATGTGTGTATAACTAGGTTGGGTAGTCACCTCTACATTAGACATCTTCACATCATCTTTCGAACCAGCACCATCCACACCATCCTTGCTAGCTTTCAGACCAAGTTTTTTGCCTTCTTCGTCCCTTAGCACCTAAGTTTTAAAATGTAGAAATGACAATGTCCGACAAAACATAAGGTAAGAATCAAGTATTTTTGAGACGGAGATGTAATTCAAAAAGTTCATCGAAGCCATATGTAAGCAGAAACCTGGCGAGGAGTTTCCAATCTTTTGCGGAGATCATCTGAACACAAATCATAAACATCCAACTCCAATGGATAATCCACTTTCTGAGACAAGTAAAGTCTTTTAAGTAACACTGACACTGACAGTTTTAAATAGGCAGACGCAGGATGTGGACTTGTACTCAACCCATACCACGCAGAATAATCATAAAAGAGAGAGCTCTTGGTTTATTTCCTTTCCCTTTTTTTCATCTCAATTTCCACAATGATATGAAAGAGAGAAATCCACCCTCTGCAGTGTAACAATATACAGGAGAAGGAAACTTGCATTACCCGCAAAATTTTGGCCTTCTGATTTGATTCCCTCTTCCAGAAAAAACGCACAAACTGAACGGTCAAGTACCTTGAGAAAAAAAAATAAATTGCATCAACTGTTAAGGATTCACATAAACTGCAATGAAAGATTTTCTTATTGCTCTAATCAGGATAATTCAGACATTAAATAGGAAGATCCACGTGTCCTAAAACCTCACAGTGGTGGCTTCCATGCTACAAAGGATAAAAAGTACATTTTTTTATTTTTTATGACGGGGGAACCATCCCACGGCAGAGCCCTTATGACTCACCCATGGAACCTAAACCCCCAGGGAGACTAACACAGCGACCCACAGCCTCCCACTTAAATCGCAGTTGGATCCCAGGGGAAATCGAACTTGTGACATGGGGCTCATGCACACTAGTTTGCTCTTACCACTTGGGCTACCCACAGGTGGGCGATAAAAAGTACAATTTACAATCAGAAGAAGCAAGTTGTACCTTGGTAGGCCATTGATACGAGACTCTTTCAAGTAAATTGCACTACGCCCCAAGGAAGGAGAAGCCTTTTCCAATTCTGATTTTAAACCCTACAATAACCAGTAAAATTAACAAGATAACAAAGCTTATTCAACACCTAAAAGTGGAGGATCTCTGGGTAAAGAAATTAGTCACTGCTTACTTGTTACTCAAAGTTTGAACATCCACATATTCCACACAAAATTTCAATTTAGCAATGCAAAGAGAGCACCACAAACTCAAATTCCAATGGACATGGTAATTTGCAAGTGCTTAAAGTGGAAAAAAATAAAGACATTCACAATTGGATGATTATACTCACATGCTTTAGCCCTTCATGCAAATGGTTCACCTCTTGCGATATGTGGCATTTAAGAGAATAAACTGATTCTGTCTCTGAACTTTCTTCACCACTTTCTTGGCAATGCACCCTGGCTCGCACCAGCACAAATAACACATTCATTCAAAAAATAACCAATCTTCCTGGTTTTAATAAAAGAGAATTCAGGTGAATCATAAAAAGATGCCTCAGTACAATTTACAATTAATTACTCATGGAATTCTGCCTATGAAAGCCAATATTTCTTTGTCCCACAGCAGACAATGTGCTTTCCTTTTTGGACTGTCCCAAAATAGATGAGAGTTTCATAAACTGAAAGTGATATCTATTAACTTCTCACCTTACCTTAAAAACTTGAACTCACCTTTTTTCCTTTCAAATATGAATCCAGCTTTCTTGATCCATAAGTGTATTTTGGGAAGAGTGTTCAGTTCATTAAAATGTGTATCATTTGTAAACTCTCATTTATGTTCAGATCAAGGAAGTAATAACTAAACTAAGACTACTGCTTTAAGCCATTGTTTAATTATGAAATAATGGCATGCATGACTACCTGCTAACAAGTTCGATGCCAAAGAGGGCCTTCATAGTGTCAGGAATTTCACTGCAAGAGAATGTCATACAGGATGACGTTATACTACTGATAGGAAAAAAAAGGGAAACAATTAAACCAATAAATGCAGGTAAGACAAAAAAGGATCAGAGTGCTATAGAAGAAACAGCCTTTTGTGAAAATTAGCCATGCAACAAGTTTGAAGGAGGGAAAAGGAAGAGTGGGCACAGGTAAGTATATAGCAATCAATAATCTACTATAATTTTTTCTACAGCCAACATCAGTTCCCAGACATCCACATGGACCTAGTATAGTAGCATTTACATCCTACAGAGTAAAAGGAAAAATACCTAGAACCAGTTGATTTAAGAGACTGAGAAAGTGTATATAAAAGCTGGGTCCAACATTCTTCAGCATCCTGTGACATAGATAAAATTGAATAGATAAACTTATCACCAGATCAAACTAGTAAGATATTACAATCAGAAGAAAGTAGTTTTTTTTAAAGGTATCAGAAGGTAGTTTAAGACCTGTTGCATGAAGACACCATTATGCAGCTGGCCAAATTGAGGATACTTTTTACGCAACACCTGCAAACATCACAAATGAACATAATAGGTTTTCCCTCCATTCCCAGCAGGAAAAATGCAATAGCAACCAATCATGGATCACGTTTGCCAAAAGTGATGTTTATGAAGAGGCTCAGATTTGATGAATTTGATGCATGTCGAAATAACTAGCAAAGAAACCTAACTATGGCTAAGTTCATGAACTCCTATACCAGAGATGGAAGACAGAGCCAAGAAAGAACTCCTAGGAAGTGTTAAATGAACTGTGTACTTTAGCAATGCAATAATAGAAAGCATGGGCTGAATGACATTTCTATAAGCCCTAAGCACATAGCATTGTGCAAGCAGAGGACACATATGCTACTTCATTTTCTTAACAATAAAGTTCTCTGCAAATTTTTTTTCGGATTCATGCTATAGGTTTTTCTGTCCATGGTGCCACACTTGGAATCTTAGTAAATCCCACAAGTACCCAGGTTGCAAAGGAAAGATAAAAAAAAAAAAAAAAAAGTGTCCAATAATAAATAAAAGGGTAAAACAAGAGAACAAACCATCCAAAATTGCATCGGTGCCACAGGTTTGACACTTTTATCAAGCTCATTAAATAAATCACGTGTCGCTATAGTCAGCATATGAGAAGACTGATCCACATCATTGCTTCTTCCAGAGTGTGAGTACCTAATCAGATTTTACAAATTGATGCACACCAGTCACATAAAATGCAGCAAATTAACTATGAAAACAGCAATATAGAGAAACATTCTGAAACAATTCCCCTTTAATAATTGAAGAAAACAACTCACTTGACCAAAGCTGACTTCAACTCTGGAACAGAATGCAGACATTGTACTGTGGAGTTCATGTAACAGGTGTTTCCCAGATTAAATAGACCAGCACTATGACCCTAGAAACAGAAATAGCATGGGCTGAGGATTTCAATTCATAAGGCAGAGGAAAAGACTAAAGTATCAAAATTAAAACAATGACCTTCAAAGTGAACTTGGTATAAATTAGAAAAAAAATGGATAAGTAATCAAATATTTTATTAAAAAAAATTAACACTATCCTAAGATTCTAAGATACTGAATTAGTAAAAAACAAATAACAATATCCTAATTTCAAATTAAGGGAAAAAAAATATTTTGATAACTAATCCATTTTACTTTGAAGACAATAATTAATACATTTGATCAAAAGTGCAATGGGGTGCAACCCAAACGAACGGGGAGCTTGTAAAGGAAACACCCAGCTAAAAGAAGAAATATGAGCAAAAAGTCTTTGAAGTCCAGAAAATTAAGAGAGACAAAGTTGTGGCAAGAAGATGCCATAATAGGCACAGCGTGGTCATGATTTTCAAGATGAACAGGCCAACCTCAGCCTAAACCAAACATGATTGTAACCTTTTTCTGTGACCGCATCATACCCAAGGGAAGAAAAAAACTTTTTTTATGCTCCTATTTGTCTGATTCCATGAATTTTGTTCATTTTCTGGTCATGAATATGAAGTTAAGACGATTGAACCCAGACTTATTTATATACAGAAAATATTTCAATTATTTCTTTTTTTGGCAGATCCATGATATTCATGATCCAGGTCAATTATTAACAATACATATTCATTATCCAACCTACGTCATGGTTCTAAGTCGTCTTTCCTAACTGAGTTCCTAACTAGGTTAAAGCATATGGTAATTGTAGCATGAGGTCAAACAACAACATTACAGATATATCCATTAAAAAAAATATTGCTCCTATATGCAACATTTTTTATAAGCAACTCCTGTATACATTGCTTTTTCTTTTCTTTTTTTATCAGTAAACTCCAATATACATCTCAAGTATATATTAAACAACTTCTAAATACATGTGCATACTTCAGAACAGAAGAGTCATGTATCTTACCATGGCAACCGCTTGCTCTTCTTCTGGAAGATCTTCCACAAAAACAGGTCCCTTCTCTGGAGCCTTGATAATCTCATCTGCGGTTCCCATCATCATTAATTTTTGACCCTAGACAAAATAAATGCAGCGCATCACCTAAGAACAAAATATAGAAGTATAAAAAAGATAAGAGTCAAGGGCATTATGAAGGTCAAAGCACCTCTTTTACTCCTAGTGTCGACCAATCTGCATCATCCTGCATTTCCCCCCAAACAAAATGAATTTGAGAATTATAAGTTTCTTTTTTTAAGCAGCCAATGAGCTTTCACTTGTACTGCACCTCCATGCCATATAAGATTGAGATTGAGAGTGGAGGTGACGTTGCGAGTTCAAGACCAACCAGGTTACACGATTTAAGAACTAAAAAGAAATTTAAATTACTGAAACCTTTGATCAAATGTGAAGAGTGATTTATTGCAGACTTACTTTATGATCCACTAGATTTGAACAGATCAAGATATGGATTGATTTTATAGCAGCATAAACAAAGTCATCTATTTACCTTCAGTAAACCACCCTTAACCATAATCTTCTGCCTTACGGGAGGAACCCCAGTTAGATCATACAGCTGACACTTGAAAACATATGGAGACTGGGTGGTATCAATTTCCACATCTTTAAACAGCTCCCTTTGCCATTTTACATTGACTGTAAGGAGATACACATTGCAATTATCAGAAACAGGGAACTAAGATGTAAATAATCAGAGCACCGGTAATAAGAAAACTAAAAGGAAAAAACAAAAAGAAAAAACAAGGTTTAGATCAGCCACCAACTCACCCCGTATTTAGAAGGTCAATAAAAACTCATCGGCTCTGTTGGTACATGGGCCACCAAAGCCCAATCTAAAGCGGCCCGAGATGGTGAACAAGTCATCACACGACGCGATGACTTGCAAATCATCACCTGGGGCAAGCGCAATGGCAGATAAGTTGCCAGACCACTCTCAATTTTTTGGCAAGACAGTAAAGTAGAAAGCAATCCCTTCCTTAATATAGGAAAAAGTGAACCCTCGAGACCTAAGACATTTATTGCAATATAAAGCAAATACCGTCTTATTAAATAAACAAGACATAAATGAAGGGTCATTAATTGTCAAAAAGACAGAGACATTCGCTTTAAGGAAAATGCTAAATGTACTTAAGAAAAACTTACAAAAAACTTACTTCTCTACATGTTTGTCATTGATAGGCTGAAAATCATAAAATTTGAAATTCAAATTCAAAAAGAACTTGAATTTAAAAAATAAAATAAAAAAACTAACAGAATGAGTCTTATAAGTAAAATTGTAAGTAAAAGTACATGTAAAGACCTTGACGACGCACAAGCTCATTAAAAGAAATGACGGACTGGGATAACCACCAGCCAGCCCGTTATACACGTATATATAGAAAAAGACCCTAGACACTCATCTTCTTTCTCAACTTTTCCTTTCTACTTTATTCTTTTCTCAATGCACAGGCCGCAGAGAGAGATCCATGGCCATGGGTCTCCATGCGCAGACCGTGGCTGTGGGTTTGACTCAGTTTGAAAGTTTTTGGTTTGATTGGGCAGGACCCTGGACAGTGCTGGGAATTTGGGAAATCCACCCGCCCGTTCAGCGGGTACGAGCAGGCAAGTATAGGGGCTGGTAGTAAGGGAAGAGGCTGCCCGTCTATTAGAGCCTGTGCACCTGTCTCAGAGGATCACACCTCACCAGAACCTTCCAGAATAAAATCCCATCGGAATGCCAGCATCAACTCTGACCAATTGGATTACTTTAGCATATTGTAGAGAAATTCTGTTATCCTATAAATACCGAATAGTACTCAGCTGTAAAAGTGTGGATAAAGAAATGTTGTTAGAAAGTCAGTATTACGTCTGCTGTGTACATTCCATTTTGATGAATTCTAGTTGATGAATTTCATCGAACACATTGTGTGCACTGCTGTTCAACTCTCTGTTTTTAATTTGTTTAACACCGTCCATCTAGGGAAGGATGAACTCTAAATGTCCCTCGAAAAGTGGCTCCAGGGCTAACCAGTAAATAGCCCGAGTTATAAGGGTAACCACTCCATTCTCCTGCTTACTAGGATTACTCTACTCGGAATCTAACTTAAGCATCAGACTTTTCATACGTCGGTACTAAATTACAAGTATTGAAGAACTCACTCGAATCCTAAAGTAAGCGCATAACAAATCGACCGTCCGCTGCAATTCCATGTCTAAAAACTAAAAAATATCCATAACTCAAGCCCGAAAAGAGTAAACATGAACAGAAAAAAAAACTCAAAACTAAAAATCGGAAATTTCGAAATTTCCTAAACCCTAAACATCTTGGGAAACCAATCGATCAAGCTCTAATAGTCCCAAAAACCGAACAATGATGTTCAAAACAAACAGCAAAAACAGCAAATCTTGGACTCGGTTAATGAAATGGAAAATATAGTAGATTGAAGATGGAACTCTTGGGAGGGTCGCTGACCTGTAATCATGATTGAGAATCTATACGTCGAAGGATCCAGAGGGAGATATGTCAGGGTTTTGCAGCGCTAATCTTGGAGGGGCAAATAGACAACGTGCTTATGGAAAGCGTTCTTATTCTATGCGAGTTTTATAGTTTTATAGGGACCGATTACGAATTCGAATCTTATTCGAATTTGAGTCCGATTGTGGATTGAATGCTCCTGCACTCCCAATACGGGTCACCTGTTTTGTGCTTTGATACTGAGAAAGAATAGTTGAGAGATTTGTGAATATATATTGAGAGTTTGTAAGTCCCGTTAAGAGTAGTTTGCGCTTGTTTGGATGTTGAAATGAGTTGAGTTAAGTTGAGTTGAATTAAATTAATATTATTATAATATTATTTTTTAATATTATTATTATTTTAAAGTTTAAAAAAATTAAATTATTTATTATATTTTATGTTGAAATTTAAAAAAATTATAATGATGAATTGAGAGGAGTTGAGATGAGTTAATTATCCAAACGAATCCGGGACGTTGACTTTGAATAGAAAGTAGAAAAATGTGCAGATCCATCATTTATTGATTTTATTAATAATAATAATGAAATAATAATTTTATTTATTTATTGTAGTGATAAATATAATTATTATGAGAAATAATTCTCAACAACTTTAAAAATTAATTTTGCACAAAATGTTTTAGACAAATTTTATTTACATGAAATACCGCTAGTCACTACAAGTCTACAACTCTTGGGTGTTGTTGCGATCGAAGCCGTGCGTAAGAAGTCGAGCTGGTGCTTACTGTGGATTTGGGCATCGCTGGTTTATAACGAAGACTAAGAAGGCAGATCATAGGAAATCTCCCTCTCAGATAACTACTCTGTCAAATATTTATCGATTTGAAATAATAAAATATTATTATTATTTTGAGATTTAAAAAAATTAAATTATTTATTATATTTTATGTTAAAATTTAAAAAAATTATAATGATGAGTTGAGATGGATTGATGATCCAAAAGCTCGACGTTGATAATTTAAGTTGAGATGAAAATTTAAAATATTATTTTTTAATATTATTATTATTTTATAATTTAAAAAAATTGAATTAAAATTTAAAAAAATTAAATTATTTATTATATTTTATGTATAAATTTTAAAAAAATTATAATAATAAAATGAGAATTTTATATTTTATCTTTATCCCAAACTTGCAGAAAAAGCCTCCCAACTCGATATCAGCCAATAGGCTTTGAAGGTTGTGGCAATGGGCAAGTCTTCGGAAGCTTACTTGTTTAACCTCATTTATTTTTAGAGAAAAAATAAGATAAATTGAAATTAAAATTAAAAAATTAAATAAAAAATTATTATAATATATTTTTTAATATTATTTTTATTTTAAGATTTGAAAAAATTAAATTATTTATTTTATTTTATATAAAAATTTGAAAAAAATTATAATAATAAAATAAGAAGTTTTTAAAATTTTCAAAATTTTGAATTTTATTATTGAAAGCATACCTGGAAGTTAATGCCATTAAATACTACAGACGTTACCGTTATACAATTCGTTTTGTTCCCAAAACAAAGACCTTTCCAAATAATTTCGAACGAGAGAGAGAGGTTAACATCAAAATGTTACCAAAATATAGAGATCTTATCCCTCTTGTATATCGCTAGTATATTTAAATTTTTTTTAAATGTAAAAAAAAACACATAAATTCATTATTAATAACTTTTTTAAACATTGAAAAAGCACAAATAGACTAATGGTACGGTACACTTGAAGAGGCCAAAGTTAAGGAGACAACCTAGTATTTTCCTTCTAGTAAAATCAAAAGAGGAAAAGAAATATACACACAATCCTCTCAAATTACCATATTATTTTCAATCGAGAAATAATTCATACAAAATATCGCAAACTACTTTTTTTAAAAATCAGATAAATATAATATTCATACAAAAATTTCAAAAGAATTACATACAGCGGAAATTTTATAAATCACACGAACTAGAGTCTTATAAAATCACAGTCAAGTGATTGGTCCGGTGAAACTGAAATTTTTTCTTTTTCAATTTTTATACTTTAGGGTTTTTAATGCACGATGTTTGTGACTATTTTTTTATGAAAAATTTAAACACACAATATTTTTTACAATATATTTTATAATTATGTTTTAAAATAAAAGATATTATTATAAAATACTATATAAAGTAATAATATTATTTTATAAAAATATTATTATTTTATATCATATATTGTAAAAAGTGTTGTGTATATCATTCTTTTTATATATATATATATATATATATATATAATGGTTCTATTTTAATTTATTTTGTATTTCTAAGAGGTAATTAATGCTCCAACGCGCTTATCCGCCGTATGATAGGTAGTGGGGCACACGCGCCGAAAAAGTCAAGAAAAATTCCAAAGTCAGAATTTGCATAAAAATGAAAAAAGCAATAATAGATAAATAGAAGGAAATAATTGTGCGTATGTAGCCGAAAACTTCACATAAAAATTAAAAAAGCTTCGCCCTTTTTATTCTACTGCCACAATCTCCCTGCGACCAGTGAATCTAGGAGCAAGAATCTGAGCCAGGAATAGCACGATCTCACTCTCTAGCTTTCCTCGTTCAAGCAATCCGCAACTGTAAAGGAACGAGTTTTGGAGCGGAAACTTAAAAAGTGCTCAACGACCAGACGGAGACTGCAACTTGGGAGTGTCAAAGTTCATATTTTTCTGTTGTATAATTGAGGTAAATGATGATATTTCTTTTTTTTAAATTATGGGGAGACCTTACGATTGGAAGATAACGTCTGTGTTGGAGATTCATCGATTATTGTTGGTTTAGTTCTGGAGTTGTTAATTCTTGGGCTTTGTATAATTTTGGATTTTTTGACTTTTTGCAATTTTGGGTGTAATTGACTCGTTCATTGGATAAGGGAATTGATTCAGTTTGGGCTTTGGTGTGTTTTTTGAGGACACTGGTTTGAAAACTGTGAATGAAATTATAATTGAATTTTCCTTTTTTTTTCTGGCTTTAGTTTCCATGAAGTTCTCTAAAAACACATCTAATTGTTGTGCATGTTTATGATAATCAAAAGGGTTGTATTGTATGCTAAACTCTAAAAGGGGGGATAAATGGAGAATCGGCTCATGTTTCCTCCTCCTCTTCCTCTTCCTTTTGATAAGTCCTGTGTATCTTTGATTGCACTTATTAATGTGATCCTAGAAATAACTGGGAAGTTTCTAGAATTCCAAGAATTTTTATGTTTTAAGGGCTCACGTACTTTCGATACGTATACAGTGGCCAGTTTTACTCCCTTGTATCTTTTATCGCACTTAATTAATGTGATGCTTGATTTTTCAGATGGATACCTTTTTTTGTAAGTTAGAAATTGTTATTAATAAGTCCAAAATCCAAGTATACGGGGAAGTATCCAAGAGAGTCACCAATTTAAAAAGGAGAAAAAAATACAAAAAAAAAAAAAAAAGAATGCTTAGTCCATTAATGTCTATTAATGCAATCCAAAGTAAAATAATGCACGAAATAGGCAAATAAGGGCCATAAAAAAGATCCGCTATTCTTCTGGGCATGACCCAAGCCAATCCAAGCGGACAAAAGAAGTCCGTCCACAATGCACCAAAATGGTGATTAGTTTGGTGTGTACTTCCTTGTTAAACTCAATTCAACTAAAGACTACAGAGGTTATTAGGTAGAGTTCATTTTTTTAATCTCTTTTAGCGAAATATATTTTAAAAAAATTTCGATTTCTTTTTCTTTTTCATAAATTGATTTGTATATTAATCTTTTGAATGGGACACTTTTACCCAGTTGAGCGCTGCGGGTATTACTGCGAACAGATTGTAGGATTTTAAGGTGTTGGTGAAACTGTCATGCTGAATGTTGCTACCAGGAAGTGGAGTAGGGATGAATTCCACAATGGATGATATGAACCTGATTCAGCAGGCACAGAGGCATCACTTAGTGGCTAGAGAATTAGGAGAAGAGATAGATTTAGAAATTGGCCCTGGGGATGATGATCCTTCATTTGCTAACACCCCACTCATTGGTGGCCCACCCCGAGAACCTTCTTCAGAAGGGCAGGATGAGACCAAGCAGATGGTAATGGTTTCTCAGCTCCCCAGTGATGATCAAGATATGTTAAAGATGCAACCTGCAAAAAGGAAGAAGAAGGTCGTGAAAAGATGGAGAGAGGAATGGGCTGATACCTACAAATGGGCTTATGTTGATGTGAAAGAGGGGACAGCAAGAATTTTCTGCTCTGTATGTAGGGAGTATGGTCGGAAGCATAGAAGAAACCCCTATGGGAATGAAGGCAGTCGGAATATGCAGATGAGTGCACTGGAAGAGCACAATAATAGCTTGCTTCACAAAGAAGCTCTTCGTCTCCAGATGGCCTCTAAGGATAAGATTATTGTTGACAAGCCAATCTATGTTAAAGGTTAGTCATATCATTTTCTAAATTTTACTGGGATTTTGTTGGAGCCTTTAGAAGTTCACAATACGCAATTATATTCTGTAGTTTTTTATGTGGAAAGTAATATTCTCATTTTTTTTTTGGGGGGGGGGGGGGGTGTCCTCATGCTTGATCATGGTATTGACATTCTAGGTGTTGAACTGGTGCTAATAAAAACTTGGAACATAATGAATTTTGTCTTCTGCTGTTCCTTAAAGGATGATGTGACAAAGGTATTAGAAGTAAGCTGTAAATGGATGTACCTTTAATCAGTCTTCAGGGCATCCATTGCTCACTTCTGAGTTAAAGTCTTTTAAGTTCCATTGGATATGGTCACTTTTATGGTCGGATCTACCTTCAAGGCATCAATTAGTCTCTTTTAGAAGATAAAATATTTATAATGACCGTAATTGCGAAACACTGATTTTATGCATCTTTCAAGTTCCTACATGCCTACTCCTCGTTCCTTACATGCATAGATGAGTTTGTTTTCTGTTGCTCATGTAAAATGAAAGAAGAGAATCCTTAAATTATTCTCTACCGATTGGTTGAGAAATTTAAATTAATGTGTTGGAGGCTGTTTATTCATCCCATCTGCTTCTCTGCAACCAAAACTTAGGTACGAGATTTTATTTGAACATTTACAAAAAAATTGATGTTTGTAGATATATATTGTACCTTCCGCATAACTTCATGACATAATTATGAAGTTCTTTCTTTTTGCTTTCTTTTGTTTTATTGACAACTTTTCTTTTTGGCCCGTTCTGGCAATTCTCCTAAAATGAAGCTCTTATGTCAAAAACGGCTGGATCAATTGTTGAAGCAGCACTGAAAAGGGATCCTCATGAGGTTGAATTCGTACAATCAGTGCAGGAAGTTGTCCATGCTTTAGAAAGAGTGATTGCAAAGAATTCTCAGTGAGTTGATATAAAATGGTGTATTTACGTTTGTGTTTCACCATCGGATGTAAAAGGAGTCTTCAATAAGTTCATGAAAAAACTTATGAAGTGGCTTTCTTATGTTTCAGTTATGTCAATATTATGGAGCGGTTATTAGAACCTGAGCGTATTATTATTTTCCGGGTGCCATGGGTTGATGATAGAGGTGAGACACATGTCAACAGAGGCTTTCGGGTTCAATTTAACCAAGCATTGGGTCCATGTAGGGGTGGTATTCGTTTTCATCCATCAATGACCTTAAGTATTGCCAAGTTCCTTGGTTTTGAACAGGTACTGGACTATTTCTGATATTCATATTATTGGACGTCTCTCCTGTAACTTAGTGTGCTAAGTTCTTGTCAAGAGTTTTTCAAGTTTGTCCTCCCTTCCCTTATAAGTTGATTTAGTGATTTAAGGAGTGGTACTTAACATATCTACAATTTCTGTTAGTAGTATTCTTAGTTCAATCTTCTCGAGTTAAAATAATTACAGTAAGAGTAGAAGTCAATTAGATGGAACAATACGAGTAGAAGTAAATTAGATGGAACATCCTATCTTCAGGGAGGATGTGGCTTTACTTTGGAAGTAACATGTGTCTGGTGGGTGCTCTATAATCTCCTAGTTTCTCCTTGTCCACAGACTTTAAAGAATGCCTTATCTCCATACAAACTAGGAGGTGCTGCAGGTGGAAGCGATTTTGATCCAAAAGGAAAAAGTGATAATGAGGTAAAAGCTTCATTCCATTGACTGAATGTTGTCTGCTACTATGGAACTTTTACCCTTTTGTCAAAATTTCTAAAATTTTCTTTCACAAGCTGGCAGATTATGCGCTTTTGCCAAAGTTTCATGAATGAGATATATCGTTATTTGGGTCCTGACAAGGTAATAGATGAAGATTCCATGGCTCTTCTTGCTTCAATGAATATTTAATGTTCCGTCTTCATGTCTGATTTAATGTCATGCATATTAGGACCTTCCATCAGAGGATATGGGTGTTGGTACTCGGGAAATGGGGTATCTTTTTGGACAATATCGACGTCTAGCTGGTCATTTTCAGGTACTTAAAACACCTGTAACAAGCTATTTTCTGATATCTGCTACATCTTTCTTTCTCGTTGTTTTCTTTGTCTTCCTAGAAAACAATGTGAATCCTCTAGCTGAACCTCTACAATTATTGTTCTTTGTAATTTCTTATTTACATAAATATATACGCACGTGCATATATACCTACACATAGGTGTATGTAAATATTGTACCAAATATCTTAATTTATCACAACCTCTAGTAGTTTGAGTTGCTACTTACGTAATTATTCATTCACAGAAAATTAAGTGATTTGTGTTTATGTTTTCATCTGTATGCCTTACGTTTTGCAGGGAAGTTTTACAGGGCCAAGGATATTTTGGTCTGGCTCTAGCCTCCGAACTGAAGCTACTGGCTATGGGCTGGTACTTCATATTACAACACTTTGATGCTTTCTGTGTGTGCATGGATAGTGCATAAATGTGATTGTGTGTGCATGTCTGGCTGACTATGCACCTCATCTCTGTGAAACTCCCTTTTCTCAGTCACCGTGTCTCTAGTGGGTATAATAAGTTCCCCTGTTCACGAAGTTCTCATGCTTCTGCAGGTTTTCTTTGCACAGCTCATGCTTGCAGATGTGAACAAAGAACTCAAAGGATTAAGGTTTCTTGCTCAACTTTTTGAACTTTTCTAAGATGGTTGTGATTCTAGAAGTTGATGGCATAGTTTAGGAATATTCTACTTGATTGGCTGTAGGATGCTGCATTTTTATTCTCGCTATTTAGACAGCCTCATGGAGGTTTAACTTTCTGTTTGAGATACAGATCTCTCCAGCTTTTTTTGTTCATACAAATTTTGAATATTGTATGCTCACACATTGCTTAAAACTTGTTAATTTGGGCCCTGATTCAAGGTTGTCATTCCAGTTCATCATTTTTCAATATTTTTCTATGAATTTTTTCTAGATGTGCAGTAAGTGGTTCTGGAAAGATTGCACTGCATGTTCTGGAGAAGCTTATTGCATATGGTGCTCTTCCCATCACGGTATCCGGTATCTTTTTCTTTTCTTTTTTTCCCCTAAATATTTTGTACCCTGAACTACATGATGAAATTATAATTAATAGGGTTCCTTCAATTATCTTTATTTATTTTTTCTGCCCCTGTTGATTCAAAGCAAAGAGAATACTTTTGGCCTGAAATATTTCATTTGTACCTTAGATGTGTAGTAAAGAACATGTGTATAGTTGTTCATGATTGGTTGGTTAGCCACTTTTTTTATGGGTAAAATAAGTTGGGTAGTCAAATTTTGCCTTGAAACTATGGAAAGTGTTTAAATGTCTTACTTAGACAAGTAATTTATGGTAAGTAGTTGTTTCTACTTACATTTGTAAATCATTCTTTACCTTCTGCATTTTCTTGTTTGTCATTTTTTGTCCTGGTATATAAGTTGAGTGCATGAAATTGTTAGTGGTCGTAAGTGATTTGGTACAAATTAGCGATGCCATACAATCATATTTGAACTTTGTGTTGCAATTCTAAAAATCTTCATGCTTTTGTTTTTTTAACCTCGTACTTTATTCTTGGTGGATGTAGATGATAGACAAGGCTGGAAAATTTTGACATTTTGATGGTTTATGTACTTGAGCTAAATTCTAGTTTATTACAAATTAGTTATTTCTCCTGAGAATTTCACTGTTTAATATCATAAATTTTTGGAAACACGTCTAAAAGGAACTTAAGTGATGCACAGATAGTTGGTAATCAATGAAAGCTCAACTGGCACATTACCTTGGCGAAAAATGTTGGCCGACACTGTATTAAGAATAATAAACTCTTGGGCAAGATTGCTTTTATATTTGATACTGTAAAAGTGGAATTAGAATTCTTCGCATCTTATGTATTCTATATTACTTCTAAGATGTTTCAGGAATTAGAACTGTGGTTAAGATTTTACAATGAATATGTATTACTGACAAGTATCTTATAAACTACAACTTTGCTAACAAAATAATGAACAGATTCAAAGGGGTATTTGGTGGATGAGGATGGATTTGATTACATGAAAATATCATTTTTGAGAGATATCAAAGCCCAGCAGAGAAGTTTGAGGTGTGTCTACAATTCGTTCTTCATGTCTGTTTAACAAATAGCTATCTTTAATAACTTTAAGCTTCCATGTTTATACGCATGGGCTTTCCAGAGACTATTCAAAGACTTATGCTCGATCTAAGTACTATGATGAAGCAAAACCTTGGAATGAAAGGTGTGATGTTGCATTTCCTTGTGCTTCCCAAAATGAAATCGATCAGGCTGATGCCATTAGTCTTGTCAATTCAGGTTGTCGTATACTAGTAGAAGGTAGTAATGTTATTCATTATGGCTTTAACTCTCTTATCATTTTTAAAATTTGTAATTGTTGATAACTTCGATGAAACAATCTTCTATCCTAGGTTCAAACATGCCCTGTACCCCTGAGGCGGTTGACGTTCTGAGAAAAGCTAATATTCTCATTGCTCCTGCAATGGCTGCTGGTGCTGGGGGGGTGCGATTTCACTTTTCCAATCTGTACATGAAATATTTGCCTTATTATAATGTACTACAGTAATGCAATGTTGAAATCTATTTGCATAATCAGAAGCATACTCTTTTGCTTTCCTTTCATTCAATGTTGTCTTAAATAAAGGCCAACTTGTTTCATTCATAATATATGGAACCCCTAGGGGTTGGCTCAAGTGGTAAAGGTCTTGATCTTGGTGGCATGCTCCCTCCAAGGTCCAAGGTTCGAATTCCACTAGGTGCAAACAATCTCTAGAGACCATTGGACTGGGGGGTTTTTCCCTTGAATTACCCAAGATACACTTGTGGAAAACTCCTTGCCGAGGGCCTGTGCACCCTCGGGATTCGTCGGGATGCTGTTCCCGGACATCCGGTGCCAGTAAAAAAAAAATCATGATATTTGGAGTTATGGGATTCATATTTAATCTTGAATAAGGGGTGCAAACTCTGACACTTCAGTTTCTACGAATGTTGATGTCTTTTTTAATATTTAAATGAATTTTTAACTTGGAGCTGTTTTCTTCTTATCTGTTCTTTTGGTACCTTGTGTTGGTGCTAATGTCCTTTTCTTTTCCTAGCTTTCATTTGTCTACAGGAATTCCACTTTATATAATAGAGACGCCGTGGAAAGGAATTACAAAACATAAATTACTAGGGTTGAGTACTTTCTGAACAACAAATGAGTGAATCTTCTTAGATGCAAGAAAAGTAGCTATTTATGTGTCAATCTTGAATTTTAGTATCACAAGGTGTGATAAGTAGTTGTATTATGTTCAAAACACGTCATACAAGTGGATTGGTCCTGGATAACTATTTTTAAGAAAAGTGCAGCAGTGTCAGTCATTGATTATGTGATTGTGACAGTGTTGTCAACTGTAAGCAGCTTTAGTTTGCATAGTGAGAATTGCAAAGCTTTGTATGGCCAAAGATATTATGTTTAGAAGATTGTTTTGTATCTGATATTCTGTTTGTTATAGTCGTGCTTCGACCTGCTGAGTTCTATAGGCCTTGCAGTTTTAAAATGAGGATACATGATGTCAAACATAATCATTAAATCTTTATTAATGGTTTGATTTCTGTTGTTTGAACTGATGTGTAACCTAATATTTTGAATGCTCAGTTTAGATCTTTTAGGGAGATCCGTAAGAGTTATTCTTCTACTTGGTTGCAGGTTGTTGCTGGAGAGCTTGAATTAAATCATGAGTGTAATTTGGTGCATTGGTCACCAGAGGACTTTGAGTCAAAATTACAGGTGAGGCTTTACGTATTTGTATCCTTGGTTTATGGATAAGTTCCTAACTTGAAATTGTTGCAGGAGTTCACAAATACCAAGCAGCAGTTTTCGTTTCTTTTGGGTTGGAGCAGTTTGACCAAACCAACATAGTCTATTTAATTATTTTGTTGAGTAGCCAATTACTTGAATTCTTTACAGAGAACCATTTGACCCAAAACCAATGAATAGTAGTCCTGTTTTTTTTAGTGCCACAGCACATTTAGACTGAAAGTAACTTCTGAATAAGCTCCTTGAAGTGTCTCTATTGAACCACGTTGTTGCTTTCTTTTGTCAGCCTTATCTGTGTAAACATTGATTGCCAACTTGGGTGCTTTTGGGAGAATTTTTCCTTGATTGTTGCTTCTAGTTTATCCAAGTGGTTTACCTTGTTTGGTTGGAATTTCATTATGAAACGAATTTTAAATAAATGGGGAAGACCATGTTTTGTGGATGTATTATTTTATATCTGGATGCAGAAAACTATATTGGACTATCATGGGAAGCATAGTTTTTTGTGAAGTTTTACAGATAGATCAGGACTTCGAAGCCCCCTTTAGGATGACCTAATTTCATAATGCAGGTAAAGTTGGCCCTACATCTTTTGCACAAAGAGGTGCATAAAACAAAAAGTTTGTTATCAAGAACATGTAACTGAACGGTATCAAGTACCCATTGGTAGTCTTTTTTTTTTTCTTTATAAGTAATAATATTATATATATATATATATATATCAATAGGAGTAACCAAGTACACTAGACGTATACAAGAAAACACCTAGCCCATACAAGAGAGCCCCTAATGACCCAAAAAGCCCATGAGCCATTGGTAGTCTTTTTCATAAGGAAGAACATTTTATTTACGATCAAGAAGAAAATAAAGCCAGGCATAATTGAAGTATACCTAGTGAGAGGAGGGAAGAGCAAGAAAACTCTGGAAAGTAAAGCTATAGAGACATAGGTTGGCTGCCATCTGATGGTAGTGGTAGTGCATTAAAAAAGAAAGTATTGAGGTGTCTTCAAAGTTTCGGTCATTCCTTTCCCTCCATATTCATCAATCATACTGCGATCGTCTTCCACAATATCTCACTGTGCCGGCACTCAAACTGCCTCTTCCAATATGCCAAAAGATCTATCACCTTTCTAGGCATCACCCTTACTTGACCCAAAAAGATTAAAAAGCTTGCCATACGGTGGTAGCTACCTCACTCTATTAAATGTCCATGATACCACAGTATAAAACTTTTAAAACCATCATGAGATTTTCATAGGGATCATATCATATGCAGCAGTTGTTTCTCCATCTCTTTGTTTTTAATGGAGAATGTGATGATGTTGAATGACACAATTCAACTGGATGTTAGAAGCATGGTCAAAAAAAAAAAAAAAAATGAAAGAGGTGAAAACGCAATAAAACTCCAGATTTGATCTAATGAGAATGATAACTAGATCTACTTGTTTAGCCAAAAAAGGGGAGACTTTAGTCTGAACTTTGTTCTAGCTCCATTTTGAAGATTGTTGCCTTTTGTTTTTAGAACTTGAGCCGATGTGGCAATTTTCCTTTTGTCTTTTTCAGTGACTTCTGATCTCCCTTTTGCAATTTTTACTGGCAGGAAGCAATAAAACAAACTTACCAGAGAGCCCTGAAAGCTGCAGCTGATTTTGGTTATCAAAAGGAGAGTCCTGAGTAAGTGCTTTCTCATATCAACCCATTGTAGGGATGATTGTCTGTTTATGTATTTATAATAGCTGGTTGTGCTCTTGTATGATTATCGCAAGTATCTTACCAAATGAATTAGCTTGGTATTTGGCCTAATAAAGAGTTCACCCAAGTCAGAAAATGAGCATGCATCATTTTATGAGTTCTCTTAGTATCGTTAAAGGGTTTTGATGGTGTTGAGTTGGAGGAACACATCCACGTATGTTGTTGATTGTTTAAGATCATGTCCAGGGTTAATATCTTGTTGCTTTTTAAATTATTTTAAGCTCGTATCATATTCTTTTTGGGACCGGATGAAACTCTGTAGCGCATAGGACTAATGAATCTGATGGTTAGATCTGTTTGTTTATTCTCTTCTTTTACTTGTCTAACAGAGCTTTGGTACATAGAGCAGTTTGTCTCTGCTTTGACTATTTCTCTAGCTATGAACGATCAAGGATGTGATAATATCATGAGATTGATTATATTAAGAACCTGAACCAATTTATCTCCTCTGCCCTCCTTGGTAAAAATCTCTGGTCGTATAATTTAACTACTCAGGAACTGCATACCATTTAATGACTGTTTTCGCAATTAAACAGCCTTGCAATTAATACAGAAGGGTTTTGATGGGGTTGAGTTGGAGAAACATGTCCATGGTGTGCTGTTGATTGTTTAAGGTCATGTCCGGGGTTTAATACCTTACTGCTTTTTAAATTTTTTTAAGCTTGTAACATATTATTTTTGGGACCAAATGAAACTATGAAACGCATAGGATTTCTTCTGTTCATCAACCCAAATGGCCTCCAAGATTTCAATGCAGAAATAATGGCTGCTGAGTTACATTAATGTATTGGGTCATTGCCCAAACAAATCTGATGGTTAGACCTGTTTTTCTTATTCTCTTCTTTTACTTGTCTAATCAGAGCTTTGGTACATGGAGCAGTCATCTCTGCTTTTATGACTATTGCTCAAGCTATGAACGACCAAGGATGTGTATAGAACTGAAGAGTACTCTACAAACAGTTATCATGCTTCCCAAATATGAATTATGTCATCTGCACCTATTAATGTGTTTGGAGATGTTTCTCATCATTGGTGGCAAGCTGAAGATCATACTCTAATGTCAGCCTATTTATTTCAAGGTGTAAACCTTGGAGACGATGACAGAAATCATTAAGATCACTGCATATTTCTTTGTAATATATTTGTAATGTAATGGTTGAGACTTAGAAAAAGGGTAATTTTTGGAGAACCCTGAGATACACTTGATACAGGAAAAAATGTGAAGTTAGTTCTAGTGGTAGAATAGGCAGGGCCTCCAATTTTATGGCAAAGCAATTGTTTTTTGCTACAATCTTGTGAGATAGTTAGTTAGATTGGAAATAAAATTAAATGATAAATTGCTGTTTAACCCAGTTGCATTCTTGGAGTATTATTGCTGGTGTTGTTATCGTGCTTTCGTTGAGGGCGTCTGAGTGCTGTATCGGCACTGTGCTTCATTCTTTCCGTGAAGTGTTTTGAATTCAGAGATAAATTGAGATGGTTTTAAATGAGTTGAACAAAATATTATTTTTTAATATTATTATTATTTTGAAATGAGAAAAAATTAAATTATTTATTATATTTTGTGTAAAATTTTGAAAAAATTATAATGATGAGATGAAATGAGTTTTCAATCCAAATTGGGGCTTGGAGTTCAAGATGCACCGTCCTACTAAGACTTGATTCATGCGAGCCATCTTGGAAAAAAAAACTTAATCCAATACACAGCAACTCCGTTCTTTCTAGGCTAACAATTCATAAGGTACATTGTAGCCACATAAACACGTTAAAAGTTGGCAGAAAGGTCAAATATACATGAAGAAATAAGCGATAAAGGGGCGAAAAAATATTTCACATAGGCTGCATTTGTTGATAATAACTAGAAAACATAAGTGTATATATATTTCGAATCGAAAATTTTTCTTTAATAAGAAAAACGACGGCAGTTCTGGCTGTTCTGGGTTGGAGGGACGGTGGGTCCTTTCTGGGCCTGGGCGTCATGTGGGATCAACGGGTGGGGGTGGAGGTAGATAGGTCCATAAATCTATCATGTCCATCTGTGGCTTGTACAATGTTTTCATGCAACACCACCACCTATTTACTTGAATTAAAGAACATCATGGTTGCAAAACTGCGTTCCCTTCTCCCCCCCTCAAGATAAACAAGGCAAAAATACATGTGATAAAAATTACACAAATTGATCCATCCCAAATAGTGCTCCATATTCATTTCTTAGTTAGCTTTCCTGGAAGAATGAGAGGATGAGTCAGATTTCTCAGCCAGGTAGTGCTCGAGCATATCTTCATCATCTGTCACACCAAAGAGAGAGGATGTTTCTTTGTCAAACTCAGCATACAAAGCTTATCAACATCACTTATTTGTTGAAAGGAATATCTAAATATGATCTTCAAATCATAAACATGGGATTTTATGGAGAGGAAGAGGAGGAATCACCTTCAAAATCATCATCATCAAAGTCAATCTCTTCCTCATCTTCCACGTCAGTTCCTTCAGTAACTGGAGCTGCGCCTTTCTGTAAAATAGGAAAGGTCATGTAATTATTCATTCTTTATAAACTAGCTAAGTTTTCAGGGGATCTTCATGAGCCGTTCTCTGCAATGCTACAGACTCCTGAGATTGGAGAAATTTAAGATGTCCACTACGTGAGGGAGGGGGTATCAGAGCAACATACCGCAGCAGCTCTTCCGCTTTCAAACCACTGTCTTCCTGTGAGCTTCTTTTCCTTAGTAGCTGTAAGCACAGACTCGGGCATTAACCTGAAAATAAGTGGATTTGTGTATTGTGGTGAAAAACTCGTGAGCTTACATTTAGATATACCCTTTAAGAGACAAGTGAGATTAATTTATCCATTTCCGAATAGCTTATGACATATATCATCATTATGGCACCAATCTACTTGGACTTGTCAAAAAAAAAGAAAGAAAGAAAGAAATAACTTACTTGGCTCGTTCTAGTGCCAATTCTGCTTCATACCTCTCTCTCCATGCCAGAAAGGTATCAACAGTAACTGGTTCTCCATGAGGAATAATTATCTGAAAAAGAAAGGGAGGGCAAGCGTGAGAAAGTTGACTTTTATTGATTATGCAAATGCCTACCAGGTTCATCAGAATGTTTGTTCAAGTACAACTCAACCTGAATAAGGAGCAAGATAGAGAGGCATTGTTCTTTTATAGGATGGAAGGAATTCAGTTCGTTAACAAAACTGATTCAACCTAATCCTAAACTGTTTTATCGAGTCAATAAACGGGGGTAGCTGAATTCCATCTGAAGCCCTACATTTGTTGTAACACCCCAAGGGAGGCCGAAGCCACATCTTGGCCTTTACTCCAAATGGACTGGTCAATGATACAATTGGAACCCCGTTGAAACCATTATAAAGAGCAAGAACTTCTCATTTCCAAGCAATGTGAGATCTCATACACTACCTACCCTTATTATTCAGTATGGGGTATCACATTAGTAGACAACTCAAACATGGAAAAAAGAAATTGGGCTGCCAATTGATAAGCTTAGAATGAAATGAACTCAAGTAGTGGAAGCATATGACAGGATTCCCTAAAGAAGTACAGTCCAAGGTTTAAATTATCTATATAATCTATAAAAGAAGGAATGGAAGCCCTACCAATGACAGTTGACGACTCATATAGAGATGGCAAGAAGAAAAATTTAATCTCTTTTTTTATAAGTAAAAAGAATTTTTACTCATAATAGTAGAAATAGTCGAAGCCTCGTGTACACATGACATATACAAGAGAAAACACCTAGTTAAGAGCTAGAAATAGATACAAGAAAATCTTGGAATTTGAGCCCGTTAAAGTCTATTCCAATCACATGGAGACCGAAATGATGCAAAAAATGATCAGCATTCAAAATGAAACTTCTGTCATGTCTTGTAAGCACCCATTCCCAATTCAAGTACACGTTGATCACCTTCTTAGGACTCTCATTGTACTCCAAGTGCAGTAAAAAAAAGGACTACAACTCTCTTGCCACACAAATCCACCTGAGATATTTTTTTTCTAAGGTTATCTCCAGCAACTTTTTCAGGACTTTACTACACTGGATACTATTCCAAGGAAAACAAAGGACTGTTAGATCCTCTTAAGGGATGCTTGGAGAATGAGATGAGAATTCTGTGAATAGTAATGAAATGGTTTGTGAATAATAGTGAAATATTTTGAGTTAAGATGTTTCATTGGGTTTTGGGAAAATAGAGAAAATGTTGAATAAAAATATTATAAAGTTAAAATATTGTTAGAATACTATTTTTTAATATTATTTTTGTTTTGAAATTTGAAAAAGTTGTATAATTTTTTGTGTTTTGTTTGGAAGTTTGGGAAAGTTGTAATGATTAGGTAATGATTAAATGAAAAAATTGAAAAATTGAAATTGAAAAGTGTTTATGTTTTAGTGATGTTTGGGAAGGAAATTATAAGAAATTTGATATGAGATGAGCTTCCCAAACAGGCCCTTAGTAACCTCATATAAGAGATTATGCCAGGTGATGTTGTTGGAAATATAACTGAGATTGTGAACTCAACTTCGCAACCAAAACAAAGGCCATGCTTTATTTTTCTGTTGGGGTGCATCGAGGTGTGATCTGGCCATACCTATCTTTTAAAAGTTGTTCTACCATGGATTCATTGGATTTCTACCACCTCGTTACAATTAACCCGCCCATTTTCACATCATGAGGCATGTTTCATATCCAAAAAGACAAGCATCCATTCATCATAATAAACATGTCAAATGGGCACAAGCATAGAGAAATAGAAGGACACTAACAGCCAAGATGAAACTAAAAATAAATCAACTCAACAAAGTCTTATCAAATTGATTAGAGACAGCTTCATTTAACTCTTTCACCAGCACAATGATCTTATTTGCAACAGTTCTGCTCAAGGCCTGCAATTGTTATAGTTTTCATTTCTTTTCTTTTCTTTTGTGTGTTTTTGTCATCGTCATTTTCACAACCTCCACCAAAAAAATTTTCTGCCTTTCCATTTTGTGGTGCCTTCTGTTTGAACAATTGCAATTCTATTTAGTTGTCTTGTCATTGGTTCTTGTTTCCAAGACATCTACACACGCACACACATATAGATGCACTATTGCAGTGTCCGCATATGGCCCTGGGACAAGCAGGGGAGGCTCTGTCGTTGGTGCTGGGCATCGAGTCCCTAGTGGCCCTTTTCGGGAGAGAGAAGCTGTCTGAGAGGTGTGGGAGGTACTCTGCATGGTGAGGGAGGTGCAGGTTCAGTGGGGGAATTTGCAGGGGGAGGTGGCCAAAGTGTTGAGGTGTGTCGAGGCTAATAAGGAGGAGAGGGAGGATACGATGCGTTTTGGGGGAGGAAAAGTTCAGGTTTTTCAGGGGCCTTTAAGGGCCCCAAGCAATGGGATGGGCCGAGATTGGCCCAGGCCCGTGTAACTTCACAAGGGCAAGGAGGGTCTCAACCAAAGGGCCGGGCTGATAGGCCTGGGCCCAAGCCCAACTTCCAGAAGACAGCTCGGCAAGAGTGGAGGGCTCAAGTAGGACACACGGGAGCAGGTTGGAGGCCCTCTCTGCAAGAGTCGTCGTCGCGCCGCCACCAGAGGGTGGTGGACTTGCCGGAGTCTTCGTCGCAATGCCATCAGAAGACACTGATGAAGGTGGTGGTGCAAGCGGAGGGTGGGCTGATTCTGCAGGAGAAGCAGAAAACGCCGAATGTGATGAAGGTGGATCTTCCACCACAACCGAGTGCCATTCCCCCTCCAGAGAGTGCACAGAAACTGCCGACGAGGTGTGGGGGAGGAGATGATGGTCCGGCGAGTACCCCTGAGTTGCATAGTGACGTTGTTTTATTGGGAGGACTCGGCCAGTGATAATCTTTTTCTTTCAGACGAGGAGAACTCTCAGAGGCTTATTCAAGTTTCAAGTGACTCTTAGGGGAACTTGGATTCGTGCTTGGGGAAGAGAACGTGGAGGAACAACTGGATTTTAGAATGCAGAACCCTATCCCTTTGAATTGTTTGTTTCTAGATCAATCTAGTGTTTAAGACTGGGTGTTTAACACGGTGAAGGATATCCAGGAAATGGCGGATTTGAAGTGTAAAGGTTATGAGGAGCAGTTCATGGCATTACTCACCGCTATTGAAGCGGGACAACAACAAAGGAAAGCTGGTTCTAAGAAAAAACGTGAACTCATAAGGCTAACCTGGTCCATGAAGTCTGAAGGTAGCATTAGTAGGGATAGGACTAAAGGGAATGGGCTGGCCTATCCCAAATGAAACCAAAAATTGTATCATGGAATGTTCGCAGACTAAACGAGGCTAGCAAGCGTCTTCAAGTAAGAAACTTGTTGCAAGGGTGGAAGGCGGACATCGTTTGTTTACAAGAGATGAAGTTGAAAGTTATTACTACAAAAATTGTACGAAGTATATGGAGCTGCGTACACGTGGATTGGGTAAATTTGGCAGCTATCGGGGCCTCAAGAGGTGTGTTGGTGATGTGGGACCAACAAGTGGTGGAGAAAAAGGAGGAGTTTATAGGGTTATTTTTAGTAGCATACTCTTTTAGGAGTGTATCAAATGGCTATTTGTGGGCCTTTGCAAGTGTTTATGGTCCCAATTTAGACAACGATCGTAGATTATTGTGGGATGAACTAGCCGGAGTACACAGTTGATGGGATCTTCCATGGTGCATTGGTGGAAATTTTAATGTAACAAGATTTCCCAGTGAGTGCTTTGGCAATAGAAAAATGTGTCCAGCAATGTCAGATTTTTCGGAATGCATCTTTGAGTTGAATTTAGTGGATTTACCAATGGCGGGGGTTCATGTACGTGAGCCAATAATCAGGCGTGGTCTCGATTAAATAGATTCTTAATTTTCCCGGAGTGGGAAAGTCATTATCCGGAGGTTTGAAAAAAGAGATTGCCTCGGCTGTGTTCATACCATTGGCCTATCATGTTGGATTGTAGTGGGATTCAAAGAAGACGTCGGTATTTTAAGTTCGAAAACATGTGGCTAAAATTGGAAGGTTTTGTGGATAGGGTCAGACAGTGGTGGTCCTCTTATTATACAAGGTACCCTTAGTTTCACGTTTGCGGGTAAATTGAAAGCTCTAAAACAAGACTTTAAGTTTTGGAATAGACAGTATTTTGGTGACATTGGGGAACACCAAAAGCAAGATAAGGGAGATCCATGAGCTAGAAAGGTTACAAGAGTCTAGGACCTTAACTCCGGAGGAATTAGCCCAAAAGCTAGTGCTGGTTGCTGAACTTGAGAGGATCGTTCTATTAGAAGAGATTTTGTGGCGGCAAAAGTTGAGAGCGTTATGGTTGAAGGAAGGTGACCGAAGTACTGAGTTTTTCCACAGGGTAGCCAATTCTCACAGGAGATCCAACAACATTGAGATGCTAAAGATTGATGGGGTAGATTGAAAAGATGAGTAGAGGATTAATAATCATGTAGTTGGCTTTTTTGAATAGCTACTTACCGAGCATGAGGGTTGGCAGCCTAAGCCTGATGGGCTAGTTTTTTACTCTATTGGGCCTATGGATGGTAACCCGTTTGGAGAGGCCTTTTGAGGAGGTCGAGGTTTTCAAAGTGATGAGGAAAATGGCTAAAGACAAGGCCCTGGGTCCTGATGGGTTTTCTATGGATTTCTTTCAAACTTGTTGGGATGTATTAAAGGATGATCTCATGAAGGTGTTTTAGGAATTTCATTTGGTTGGAAAATTTGAGAAAAGCCTAAACGCCACTTTTCTTGCTTTGATACCGAAGAAGATTGTGGTTGCGGAGATTAAGAAGTTTCGACCCATTAGTCTAGTAAATGGGGTATACAACATTCTTTCCAAGGTACTTGCGAATCGCCTTAGTAAGGTAGTGGGGAAGATAATCTCAAAGCCTCAAAATGCTTTTGTAAAGGATAGACAGATTTTAGACGCGGTTCTTATTGCAAATGAATGTTTGGACAGTAGACTGAAAGCTGAAAATGCAGGGATTATATGCAAGTTAGACATGGAGAAGGTGTATGATCATGTTAATTGCAACTTTCTACTCAACCTTCTTGTGAGGTGTGGTTTTGGGGAGAGATGGAGATCATGGATCCGTTGGTGTATATCTATGGTGAAATTTTCAATTCTGATAAATGGAAGCCCAACAGGTTTTTTTAATAGCTCACAAGGTCTAAGACAAGGAGATCTGTTGTCCCCTTTGCTCTTTGTTATTGTGATGGAGGCTTTGAGCCAAATGACCTCAGCCCTGGTCGCCAATGGGCGTGTGACTAGTTTCTCAATTGGTTCCCCGGGTGGGGGACTTATTAATATTTTACATTTATTGTTTGCAGATGACACTCTTATCTTCTATGAGACAGATCATAATTAGATTCGAGTATTGAAGGCCCTCCTACTTTGTTTTGAAACAGTTTCTGGGCTGAAAGTGAACCTGGAAATATCAGAGGTGGTGCCTATTGGAGGTGTTCAACGTATAAAACAGTTGGCTAATATTTTGGGGTGTAAGATTGCCTCACTCCCTTTGACATATCTTGGTCTTCTGTTGGGGGCCGCCTCGAGGGCAGCTTCTTTATGGGATACAGTGATTGAGAAAGTAGAGTGTCGATTAGCAGGCTGGAAGAGAATGTACCTGTCAAAAGGTGGTAGAATTACCCTGATAAAGAGTACATTATCTAACCTACCGACCTATTTTTTGTCCTTGTTCCCTATTCCAGCAAGTGTGGTGCTTGAAACTACAACAGGACTTCTTGTGGGATGGAATAGGCGAGGAGTTTAAATTCCACCTAGTCAGGTGGGAGAAGGTATGTAGCCCTCTCTCTAATGGTGGTTTGGGCATTAGAAATTTGAGAATTTTTAATCGGGCGTTGCTTGAAAAATGGTTATGGAAATACCATAAAGAACCAGAAGCTCTATGGAAGTTGGTGATTGAGAGTAAATATGGTGGCTTATGGGGGGATGGTGTACAAGAGAAGTGAGAGGGGCAAATGGAGTGGGGTTGTGGAAACATATAAGAAGAGGGGGGATCTTTTCTCGCCACACAAGTTTTCGTCTAGGAGATGGGGCTAGGATCAAATTCTAGTATAATACTTGGTGTGGTAATTGTGCTCTAAAGGATCTATTTCCTGCTCTTTTCAGGGTCGCAAGTGCCGATGATGTTTCAGCGGCGAAAGTCATAGTGATAGTGGGGGAACAAATCCAGTGGAATATCAATTTTAGCCGGGCGACACATGATTGGGAAATGGACAGTTTTGCAACTTTCTTCAGCCTCTTGTACTCAATCAAACCGAGTAACCAGCATGCTGATTTATTATGGTGGATACCTACAGATAAAGGCTTGTTTTCGGTTCCCTTGTTTTATAAGTCTCTTTCTCAAGAGCTTCCAACTCAGCTTCCATGGAAAAGGATTTGGAGACCTAAGATGCCTCTCAGAGCAGTGTTTTTCGTGTGGACGGCTTCCTTGGGTAAGATCCTCACGGCGGATAATTTGAGGAAACGAAGGGGTGATCATCGTAGATTGGTGTTGCATGTGTAGGAATGGGGGTAAATATATGGACCATCTTCTACTACATTGTGAGGAAGCTCAGGGGTTATGGAACGATGTATTTAGTAGACTAGACTTGGGTTGGGTTATGCTTGAAACAGTAATGGCGATGCTTGTTAGTTGGATAGATCTAAGAGGTAATCAACAAATCAAGGCTATATGGAAGATGCTTCCTATTTGTATCATGTGGTGTGTGTGGCAGGAGTGCAATGAATGGACGTTCGAGGACAAAGAGAGATCGATGGAGGAACTAAAAGCTTTCTTTTTTAGAACTCTTTGTTCTTGGGCCATAGCCGTTAATTTTAATGGCCAAGATTTTCATGATTTCCTTGTATCTTTTGCTCCTACGTAATTAGGGCTTTCCTTTTACTGAAAATGGATTTGACTATTCTTTTATTAATATAATTCTACTTATAAAAAAATATATATTTTTAATATATTTGTGTTTACAGTAACCTCTGCAGCTCTGCTACAGTATTCTTTGATTTGGTATTGCCCACCTTTATTTATGCTAAAACCTCATCTTAAGCATAACTTGTTTCCTTCCCTAATCTTAGATATATTTTTAAGTCTAACACTACAATTCTTTGCTGGACTTCACCGCACCTTTTTCTTTTTTGGCACCCACCAGCACCTACCTTAATACAAAACAGCATTGCATGTTTGCCACCCATAACTTAACTTAAAAGGCATAATATAACTTAGAAGAATAACAAGTTCAACATGCAGTGAGTGCAACCATCTACAATTATGTACAGATAACAATATATGAGTTGCAAGTACAATATAATTTTATGCAGTCAATGGATGTGAAAGCTTTTCAGATTTTTTTTTTTGGATAAATAAACAGAATTTATTAACAAAAGAATGGGCAAAATGCCAAAGCTTTTCAGAATTTACAGGCCTAATTTGCTAAGGAATGTCCAAAACAGAAACTATGCTTAGACTTAAAACATAGCAAACATATAAGAGATAAACCAGTGAAAATAAGAAATAAGCGAAATTCAGGAACACCCATACATCCTCTTTTGCAGCCTCTTCAGCATCGGCATTCTCAATGGTCGTGTCTTGACAAAATCGTTCAGAAATCCACTCTTTAACTGATGCAACTAGTGTGTAAATCATAGCCATGCCAAGGTTTTCACACGCCTGTGGAATGGAAATGACAAATGAAGACATGCTATGCACAGCTAGTCCAACCCCACATCACTTAATGAATATTTCAACCATCTTAGAGAAAAAAATGTTAACCAACAAAACTGAGTCATTATTTTTAGCTCGATATAAATTCTAGTTTGCAATGTAACACCCTCAGTCCCACATTGGGAATATGAATAACCCACAGAGTGGGTACGTTATAAAGGCAGTCATGGGTGTTAAACCTCACAATGGCTACTTACTGAGTGAAACTAAGCTTTATAACTGATTTAGGGGAAGCTTCAAATTGAATACTCTTCTCTGAAGTTGTGGGGCAAATGTGACTATCGCTTTCCCTCAGTTGTTTCATGCAACCTCAGTTTCCTAGGTTCTAAAAGGATTTACAGCCCATAAAAATGAAATAAAAAAATAATTCTAAATGGCATTGTCTTTAACATGACTGATCTTTTCCATTTCAAGTCACTCTGTGTGTGAGGGCTGGAGGGAAGCAGAAGGGGTGAATGGAATATTCTGTACAGAATATTCTATATCAGGAAGCTAGATCACATAAAGAATATAAGCATATTTGGTTGGCTCAAATGTTTGCAAATTGCATATCCTAGTACAGAACACCAAGAGATTACCTCTTGTTGAAGCTTTTCTTTCAAAATTCTAAGATCTTCAATTTGTATTCCACGTAAGCTGAAAAATGAAAACTACCATCACTAGGGAACAGAAATGATGCGTTAATTTTAAACAGAACCACAATTCATACAGTTGTAACTTGTCTTCGATCTAGCAGAATAAGGCAACATTGATTACAGAGAGCTATTCATCTATAACTTTGTATTATCACAAATTTGCAACATGATCAAAATGCTTTGAATAAAAAATAAATCTCTATTATCTAGAAGAGCCACTAAAAGCTCCAGATAGAATTCCAACCTTTTAGCAGAAGGGATAATCAACAAGTTAATACATACCAACCTTTTACATTCATAATAAATAGGTAGCATTCCTACAGCAACATCAAAGGGAGCATATAACAGAGAAGAGATGCCACCATATGATGGCACTTATCTTAAATGCATTCACAACATGAAGGTAGTTAATTAAAAAAGTTGCTTGTGTGCCATTTCATGCTTAAATGTAGCAGAGGTGAGTTCAACAAGTTCATGGCAAAGTTAAGCAAGTCAAAGTTGGGGTTGAATAAATGCTAAAGAGCAGAGAATGATGGAGTACTCTTTAGCACAACAATGTACATGTGAAGAACATACTAACCTTTTCACATTTAGAAGTGGAGGCTCATCTGGATATTTTTCTGTTTGCGAGAAAATCAAAGCCAACTGAACTGCAACAGAAATTTTAGAAGAAGTTTATGTCCACGGGAAATTTCCAACATCCTAAACTGGTAAACCAGCAAACAAAGTCTCCCAAAATTTTATTTTTGAGTGCGTATTAGGAAGGAAAGCTTATCGATGTAAAAGATAAATGAAGAATAACCTGGCATGGACGACTCGTCTATTTCATCATCCTGTTAAACATAAAGCAATATTATACATATAAGGAAATACATTTGCCAGGAAGGATTTAAAGCATCCTCAATTTTTTTTTAAGTATTATCCTTGATTTCTAATTGCATATAAAAACAACAGTAAGTAGATTTCTTTTATAAGTAAGAATATACCAATAGCACAACTGTAAGTATAAATTCTCAATCTGATTCTGAAATAACCCAAGAAACTATTTTCCAACGTTTTTTTAGGGCACATTCTTGTACAAATAAGTAGCTCATTGACCACCATTGATTAAGGATAAAATTCAAGCCTCTATCACAAACAATTAACGATGATCTGTGGAGTCGAACATACGCATTTACGATCAATGTAGCTATTGAATAACAAGATAGTAGACATAAAACGTCACCCCACAATGCATCGTCAATAAGAACATAAAAGTATCATTATAACCCATAAAAAAAGAGTCATATACATGCAACAAATGTCCATGACGATTGAAGCTCTTTTAGAAGTATGAAATACATGCATAACTTTGTTTACATAATCCTTATGTTCCCCGAGTTTATGATAGTGGTTCTAGCACCCCACTTCTCATAAAGTTGGCATGAGCACAATCTCCTGTCCAGCTTCACTGGCTAAATAACACCGATAAACTTATTCTACGAACTTACCTAGCATGGAGAGGCACCCCAAACCACCAAAAAAAAAGAACAATCGGATATCTTTTAATGTCGTTTTAGAGTCATCAAACAGAAACATGCTTCACATCAACTCTGCCAATAAAATTTGGGAAAAAAAAAAAATCAAACAAACCACACTGAAGAATGGTAATATGAACCTGTGGGGATAGCTTTATTTGGAAGCATCGATTGGAAGTAGCTAAACCACTCTCACTAGAGTGAATTTCTGTCACAAAACGGAGACGAATTACATGCCAAGAATGGCAAAACAAGCAAATTAAAATAAAAATAGCCATGATAATAGGAATTGAGTTCGGAGACGGAAATAGCATAACAGACCTTTGAAATCATCCATAAGTATTGCTTCCAAGGCCTCAATTTCCATCTCCTGCTCCTGTACATAGTCTGTTCACATGTTCATCGATATTAAAAGAACAATAGTCGCAAACTAATTTTAGCGCAATTGGGTTAACAATGAGATAAATTCCATTGAGTCAATTCGACATCAAGACTATACCTAGAAAACACGGATCCGTAAGAAACAAAAATCCTTACTTTTATGCGGAAAATACAGTTTCCTAGCAAGAGACGAAAGGAGTGAAGGAAGATTAAATACCAGTCATGATTATGATTCTTATGAACAGCCTTTCGATAGTTATTTCTCGCTTCTGATTCGCCGGCGGAAAATGTCAGTGACGCCACGAGCTCAAAGCACTCTTTCTTCGTGAGACGGCCACCCCAGTCCTCCCGCTATCGCTTCGTAATTTATTTATTTGTAAATAAATAGTAAATACCTTTTGATGCGGAAAAAATATATCCATTATCTATTTCTACATTATTTTTTTATTATTATATAATTTTAGTTAAAAAATTTATAAATAAAATATAATAAATAATTTCTACTCCATATTATAAAATGATGATCAGATACTGTATTGCCACTTTTCATCTTACGATTACAAGATAATGAGGAAAATTTGGACAGTAATTTTTTGTTTTTCCGTTTGAAATCTGCCATTTGTGTAATTTTTATTTTTATTTTTAGAAATAACTCCATGTACCTTCAAAGACATCAAACCTAGGACTCGTTTGTTGTGAGAAATAAGATAAGATGAGATGAGATTAAAATTAAAAAGTTGAATAAAATATTATTAGAATATATTTTTTAATATTATTTTTATTTTAAGATTTGAAAAAGTTGAATTATTTATTTTATTTTATATGGAGATTTGAAAAAATTGTAATGATGAAATGAGATGAGATGAGATAAGATGTTTTCTGAAAACAAAAGAGGCCCTAATCTCTCTGTTATAAACTGTGTCCATCTACTTAATATACATGACAACATATGACTACACGGGGCCAATAACATCTTAGAGGGTTGCCACTGCCTGCCACTTGAGGTTTGGCGCCCCTTTGATCTGCATTTTTTTTTTTTATAGTTTTTGTTGAACTTAAATTTTTTTTACACTTCTTGTGTCATGTCGAAGTGTTTTATTGCAGCCATATGGTTGGAATTCTTTATATATTATTTATATATATATATATATAATATAATGGGTGGGAAGATTTTGAATCAGATTTTTCATTTAAAAAATCGGATCATACGTAAATAGCTCTTGATCACATGGTTGGAATTCTGTTAGTAGATTTATGGTATGTAAAATGAAATGGTCAGAATTATAAAATTGAAGGTACAAGGACAAAGGAAAAAAATTATTATGTCCTCTAAAGTGTACTTTGCCACATTGGCCTGGACCAATAGCATTTGTGTTTTGATTTTTTTTTTAATTAATGACGTGGCATCGTGGCTGTCGCATGACAAGGCTACGTCAATGGAGTAACTTCTTTGATATATTTTAGACGGTAGGGTATCAAGATTTTAGGATGAAAATATTCACTTTCAAAAGTCGGAATAATATGTTTGAACATTGAACAGTGGGAGTGGCATAGATATATGTATAATACATGGTAAGGGAAAATTTTAGTAAAAAAAAAACATCAACATCCTCCAAATGGGAACATGTAAAGCATGACTAATTTAACTTTGTGCTACAGTTCCAACAAATTTTACCGCACATTGTAGCTTTCTTGGAAGCAATTAATTCTTAATTAATATTTGTAAATAAAGATAACGTTGTATTTTGGCATTATAAATTGAAAAATAGTACATCTTATCCGTATTCGATAGTTGAATACATTCCATGAAATGATGTAAAAGTTAAACTTATTCATGTTTTTCATAAATGTTTGATAATGTCGGACTAAACTTTCAAACAATTAGTGTTAGATAAAAGAAAAACTCTAAATTTAGTCAAATTGGTGCACCCATTGCATATGGGTGCACACGAATTGATATGATATGGTAGGTGTTTAATAAAACGATGTGTCTTAACATCAGTGGAAGGGCTAGATTGTGGAATGGGCAGGGAACAAAATGTCGACAAGAATGAGCTCTTTCGACTTCAGAGGGAGTTGTAAGGGAGACTATCCAAAACTAATAGCATTGCGGAGGGAGTTGTATACGATCATGTCTTTGGAGTCGTTAACATGGAATGGAAATTCTCCCCGCTGTTTTGTAAAGAAAGGAAAGATACCACCATATTCGAAGCTTCGGTGGCAAAGATGCGGAAAACCAAAGTCACCCAAGGTAGCAGCTTCATTCATGTCTGTGCAATATTAAAAGCTAAAGGATGGTCATAGATTCATAAGACAGTGCAGGTGCGCAGGTATCAACACAATTTGTTGGGTTGTCATGTAGCTTCTTGTTGTATTGTTGGTCCTCCATCGTTCTAGCCCAAAAAGTTAACCCTAAAATGTTGAAATGCGAAAAATAATAATAATAATTGGGTATGGACAACAATATTCTACACCCTTTTGAGTGCAAGAGATTGTTTTTGAGTTTTTTCTGAAATTGCAGGATTTCAAGGGCCATTGCCAAAAACTAATTAGATGCCCCTAATGTTTTATTTGGGCAGAAGTTTAGGTGGGCCTTTTTTTGGAGCCGTCTTCAAAAAGGTCGGAAAAGGTGATATTTTCCAAATATTTTTTTCAAACTCGAAATCAAAGATTGGTGTTATTGAAAATATAAGAAAACGAGAATTTCTGAAACTTTTGATTCTGTAATGTTTATTATATCTCCTACACTACAAAGCAATTACAGTGTATACCATTTGCAGTGGGATATGAAGAAACAAGAGAGACGCGAGAGATCCATGAAATGGGGTGTGAAAATGGGTGATAAAAATGGAGAGACGAAAAACAAGAAGATGGATTTGGGCTGAAATGAGGATTTCGTCCCGTCTCTTTCCTTTTTTCTTTTTTTCTTTTTTCTATTTTTTAGTATAAAACAATTGCCACATTAGTAGCGTTCGCGAATTCGTCGACAAATTTGTCTACCTAGAAGAACCGTAAAAAAGACTGTTATATAGAATTACTGTTAAAAAATGATAATTACATAAAATAGATTCTTCGATAAAATAATAAATATGATTGTTAGGTTTTGAGAGTATGACCATTGAATATATAAAATAAAAGAATTATAAACAATTATTAAAACAGAAATTTAATATTGTAGCCAAAGCCCAAACTTATCATTATTCAATATGGATGATGTATAGAAACTAGATTACCTTAAATATCTAAAATATATCTTCTAAATCAATTTTAGTCAGAAAAATATATAAGCAGGTTTTACCTAAAAAATAAAGAATTCTTATATTCATCATCTCTATGCTATACACATGTTAAGAAAAAAATAAAAAAGATAAAAAATAAAAGAATATATATAATATAAGAATAATGAGTAATTTTTTTTTTTATAATAACTTAATACCCAACCTCTAATGACCATATTACGGTGATCATTATTTTTTAATAAATCAAGTCCCGTGATGACAATTAAATAAAGAAATCCTCCACCCACGACTTCCATTTATTGTTTTAATGCACTCCAAAACGATACAAAAAATAGCTCTTCGCTAATCCAAATTCCTCCTTTCTTTGTTGATATTTTTTAGTAGAAAAGATCTACTTCTTTCATCTTTTCTTGCTTTAGACAATTTCTGATGTACTGGATTTTCACTTATAAAAATAGTACTCTACTTAAAAAAAAAAAAAAAAAAACTCTTCCGCTGGTAATTTATCAACTCGGAGCGGTTTTTCTTAGCTTAGCCTCTGTCACTTGCGCACTCTCCCTCGGCGAAAAAGATAGCAAAAGGTACGTTTGATCCGAACACCCAAACTTTTTCTCATCCGTCCAGCAACTCATTCGCCCTCTCTCTGTATCCGCAGACTGCCAGTCGCAGACAGGGCTTCAAAAACCTCTAAGACGGAACTCAACCAGAGAAGATCGTAAAAAATAAGATAAATAACCGAAATATACGAAACAGATTTTAGAGAAGGTCTGATGAAAAATATTTGAAAAGAACGTAAAGTTAGATCCTTTCCTTCTAATAGATATCCGTATACATTTGTAGTTCTTCTTCTCCGGTCAGATCTCCTTCATCCATGAAGCCTCCAATCATAGCGCCTCTCGCTCCTCAGTGAGTTTTCTTTTTAATAATTTTTTTCTTTTTTAATTTTAATTTTTAATTTTGTTCTTCGGATTTTGCGTTGCATGCAATGTTATGAATTTCTGATATTTGTTGTTCCTGGGTTTTGTTGCTCGTGGTTGTCAGGTTGAGAAGCCCGGGCATTTGCTCATGAAACCGAGGCGTTGGACCTATTTTTGGGGCTTGAGAATACACGGCCGAAATTGATATTTGAGGTCACAATATTTTTCGTTTTTATTGGGTTTGGTTGTTCTTTGTTTGTTGTTGTTCCTGATATGGGGAGTAGTTCTGGTGAGGCCAAATCCAACGGCATCGATGCGTCGGTGGGCGGGTTGGTTTGGGTCCGCCGCAGAAACGGGTCGTGGTGGCCGGGCCGTATAATGGGCCTCGACGAGTTGTCGGAGGGTTCCTTGGTTTCGCCGAGATCAGGGACTCCCGTTAAGCTTCTGGGTCGCGAGGACGCAAGCGTGTGAGTGCTCTTTCTTATTTTACACTCTCCCTACTTGTTTACCTTGGTTGCTAATTGGGTTATTGGGATTTTTCTGTTTCTCTTAGTTTTTGTGTTGGTTGCTACTTCTTTACCTTGGTTGCTAATTGGGTTTTTGGGATTTTTTCCGTTTCTCTTAGTTTTTGTGTTGGTTGGTGTGCTTCGAGCTTCATATGCATTGCGTTTTGATGTGTTTGTTAAACGATTGTAGGTAAATTGTTCGGTTAATTTCCTCTTCAAGTGCTTGATGTCAATGTTGGTGGTTATTAAGCGTTATAATAATGCATTGTAACCGGCAATGCATCTTTACCCAAAAAACAAAGATTATGTAATAGGGCTGAGGATGCAGTCCTGCTAGGTTTATTTTATTTTGTTTTTTATATTTTTTTTATAGGTAGTCTTGCAAGATTTTTATTTTTTCTAATATTCTTGGATTTTAATAATCTGCAGAAGTCTGGGTCTTTTTATTTTTGAGGAAATATAAAAACTATTGAACTCATACTTCATAAGGGAGATGCCCCTTCCCCCTTCCCACAAGCCAAAGAAAAGCAAAAATAACAGAGAAAAACTGACCCACGAAATTAATGCTTGACCTTGTTATGTATACTGTTTCCTCTACGATCACCTCTGTAACACTCTTAACACTCTGTTCTCTTAGGATAGAGATGTTACTAACATTCATAACATAATGCTCGGTGAAGAGAGTCGTATCCATGAAAAATACCTCATTTATTAAAAAAAGCTCAACTAAACTGAACATAACTGTCTTCGAATCATGAAACTGTAAACATAAAGTAAAACATAAAAACATAACGAAACTAATTCTTGAGTAAATAACACGTATTCCTTTCTAAGTCTTACATTAGATCTATTCCTGGCCCTCCAACTCTGCGTCCACATACTCATCATTTGTAACAGTTAAATATAGAAGAAAATAGAGAAACAAACAAAAATGAGTCGAATACTCAGTAAATAGCATATTATACCGTACAATATAATTTGGCCTAGCATGGACTTAATTTCTTAAGACTCTTCACAACATACATACAATATCACAAAATTACAATCATACATGTAACATAACTTTCTGAAAAAACTTTACATACATACATATAGCTTCACAAATTCATATAGCATACGTATTCATCATTAACATGAGCAGAAGCATACATAATCATGGCAAACATGTAATGTGAATGCATAATAACTTGTTTATCTTGTCTTAATATGGAGTGAAACATGCTTGAGTCCGTGTTTCACTTAACTGGCATTACCTGGAGTGAAACACACTTGAGTCTGTGTTTCACCTAACTTGCATAACATGAAGTGAAACACGCTTGAGTCTGTGTTTCACTTAACTGGCATAATATGGAGTGAAACACGCTTGAGTTTGTGTTTTACTTAACTTGCATAACATGGAGTGAAACACGCTTGACTCCGTGGCACTGTCTTAAAACTTTTTATCTTTCTTAATGCATGAGAATTTATTAGGCTTCATGAACTTTTCTAACATAGCATATACTTGTTCATGACATAATATAATATGACATATTCTTGTATATAGCATAGCATAACATGACATTTTTTGTACATGACATAGCATAACATGACATGACATGACGTAGCATGATCTGACCATTTCTGACATTTCATGGCATACATGATCCGAGTACTACATGAACATGGCATGCATGATCTAAGTACTACATGAACATGGCATACATAATCTAAGTATTACATGAACATGGCTTGCATAATCTGGCTATTCTATCACACGGCTTGCATAATCTGGCTATTCTATCACATGGCATACTTGACTTAAGTTACTACATGAACATCTCATGACTTCCATGTGATTTTAGTAACATTCAATCCATCAAACAACAAATTCATTCATTCAAGCATAATCTCATATTTCATCAAAGATCATGAAAGGAATCTAACCTTGACTTGTCTCTTAGCGTAGCGTAGATAATCATCATAAGCACATTATATTTTTATACATAACAATAATATTCACAGTATGCATGCATTTATATGATCATACTATTTACCTCTTAGCGCCGCTTCCTGATTCCACTTTGTAGCGTGTTACCTATACGAGGTACTAGACGTTACTAAATTCCTAGAAAAGCATGTCGTAATACTTTATGTATAATAGAATTTAACTAAAATAATAGGCTTCATAGTATACTTTAAAAATATACTTTAAAAAATCTCTTAAATACTTTTTTATAAAAATGGTGTCTTTGCGTTCATAATTATTTTATATAAAACTTTGGGCTAGCTTAAATTCCAGCGCAGCCCTAATTGAGAAAACAGTCTATTTAAAATCATTAGAATAGTTTCTGGCCCATATTAATTTAAAACCACAAGTCCATTTAAAAAATAAGCCCAGCCCTCTTTTGTCTTAAGAAGGCACTTGGCGGTATGGGCTTAGGGCCCAAAGGCCCATTATGAATTAAAAAGGGTGGCTGCCTTCTGGAAACACACGGGACCAACACAACTGAAGGGAATTTGCTGTGTGATAATAATGGACTCACCGAGACAAGGAGCTGATGCGTGGCGTCTCAGGGTGGTTGGGAGGGACTGGCGACGCAACTGGTGTCTCTAGGCAGTGGTGCGACACTGAGAGAGGAAGAGAGAGTTAGAGAGAGAGGATATGCTAAGCCGAGAATTGAAAATCACGGGGAGAGAGAGATCCTGTCGAGGACTTTCTGGAAGGAAGTGGGTTCACCTGGGTTGGGCTGGTCGGTGATCTCTGGCTCCGAGAGTGGTACTCCGAAGTCCCTTGAGGTGGTTGGCGACGGCAGCACAAGCACACAGCCAAAGAGTCACTGCCGATAAAGAGGGAGAGAGAAATCGACGGGTTGGGCTCAAACGACGACAGCGTATGTCGAGGTGGGGGAAAAGCTCACTGTCGGCGGCTTCTGTGGTAGTTTCCGGCGAGGTGGCTGACTTGGTTGAGGGAGGTGGGTTCTCGATTTGTAGAAGCTGCTACAGTGGCTATGTGTATCAGGTTTCTTGTGTTTATTTCTGGAGGTCTCGGGGTGGGTTTTATAAGCAAGGAATAGGGGTATCGTGGATCATAAGGAGATTGGATAGAGTTTGGAGTTGGGAGTTTGGTTTCCCATTAGGAAACTTATTCAACTAGGAGATAAACACTGAGGCTTACGGGTGAAGATAGTGGAAGAAACTCACCCATTCTAATAAAATCACTATTTTAAAACAGATCTTAAATTTAGTAATAGTAATAATAATAAAAATAATAATTAAAATTACACTTTTGGGGTCTGGATGTTACAACCTCGTATCACCAGGTGGGTTTGGTAAATAGTTGCCTGGATTTCATCGACCATGACCCTCTTTGTAAGGAAAAATTATGCTGTTATGTTATTGTACCGCTTTCTGTATCCTTTCATTATCATATCTGCAGGGTAATGGGACTGATGGTGCAAAAACTATATGCTTCTTGAAAGAATATGCAAGATTTGTAAGGAAAGAAAAGAGGGAGATTCAATTTGCTATGAGGTGGTTTATTGTTTCCACCTTGTTTTGTGGACTAAACCCGAAGTTTTTTTTCCCAGCTTATTTTTTACTATTTCTCATACCAATATTTAACTGCTTCTTGAGTTGCCACTATCAATATTCTTTCTGTTGCAATATAGTTCATCATAATAGGTGCCGTCTATGTTTTCCTACTCATTTGCCAAGTTCGTTATTTCTATATTGTTGATTGAAATTGACTGTTGAGTTGTGAGTTGTTTTTGCATGCATTGAATCTATCTCTTTAGCAGCACACGTAGTTTCTGAGAGTATAGTTATAGGTAAGAAAATTGCTAATGTCAACTTGATGATTGATTTCTTACCCTCCCCCCTTTTGTAGTGATTGGAGACTTGTTGTGTATAAGCCAGGGTGGGATGCATTTATAATGTCATTACCTTGCTATCATTTTTAACTGACAGTGTCACTTGGTTGACAAAACCCCTCTTTGTTTGTTGGTACAGGGATTGGTATAATCTTGAAAAATCCAAGAGGGTAAAGGCGTTTCGGTGTGGGGAGTATGATGAATGCATTGAAAAAGCAAAGGCTTCTGCAGCTAATTCCAATAAAAAAGCTGTTAAATATGCTCGGAGGGAAGATGCGATTCTTCATGCTCTCGAGATTGAGAGTGTCCGCCTGGGCAAGGATCGATTGGACTTCTTTCAAAGGGATAATTCAGTAGGAGACCTTGGTATTGCCAGAGAGTCACCTAGTATGTCTCATTCTGGTGAAGAAAACGAGGATATGGATGATGATGCAAGTGATTATGAAGATAACTCAAATTCAGCACCTGAGTTATCTCAATCTGGTTTATCTTTTGAAGAGCCAAATCATAATAATTCATATAAGGTGCAAGCTGTCACAAGAAGAAGAACCCCAAATGATTCTGAGGATGATGGAACAGAAGGAGTTAAGCGAATGAGAGGACTTGAGGACCTGGGCATGGGTATTGTGTCGAAAAGAAAGACTGGAGGGGTGCTTGATTTAGTTCAACAAGATGGTGCTTCACTCTGTGATTCAAGTGCTGGGAATTGCATATCTAATGGAAGTCCTGTCAATGGTAGCAAAAGTTATTTGTTGTCACTTAAAAGAAAGAGATCTCAAGTGGCGAATGTTCATGAATTTTTGAAAAGAAAAAGTCGCCGCCGACCATTAACGAAGGTTTTGGAGAGTACTGCCATGGTGTTTGTTCCAGTTATTTGTGATCAGCTTCCCAGTTCAAGCGGTTCACCTCTTCGGGGCATATCTGAATGTAGGGTTTCGGTTTTAGAATCTAACGATATGAAGAAATCTGTGACAGTTAACAAGAATTCAGATAGCATTGGAATTTTGTGTGAGAATGGAGTCCCTCTAAAGGCTTCTGAACTTGCTTGTGATGCTTCTGAACTTGCTTGTGATGCTTCCAATATCGTTTACAAGACGAAGGAGAGTGAAACTTCCAGTGTAACTGCATTGGTGGAGAATGATTCTTCTGACAGGTTATTTGATGTACCATTTGTTGGGGTCCTTGGGGAGGAAAAACACTCTGCAGGTATTCTCGAGTAAATTTATAAAATTCATTAACATCAAGTGTACATAACCTCTTCTTTTTGTCTTTATTATCGGTGCACATCCAAAATGATATGATAATTTTGCTTCTTTTTCATCTCTGTTTTTATTTTAGATTATCCTTCTCGGGGGAGGGGGGATATGCAAGGGAAACTTCAAAGAAAGGGCAGAAAAAAGGGAAAACTAAAGCACTCTGTTTTTTGATAAGTAAGAAGTAAATTTTATTCATACGAATGAAATAGTCATAGCCCGTGTACACATGAAGTATACAGAAGAAACACCTAAATACATTCTACAAAACTAAAGCACTTTTGAAAACATGAGCCATTCAATATATCTGCCAAAGAGGAATATGGGAATGGTTCATCAAGATGCTTGTTCACATCTGCTAAGCCACCAATTAGTGGGGTCTTAAGCCAGGATCTGAGCTTATTTTCTTAAAAAGTTAAAATTGGAAGTATATTAAGACCTGGTGTTTAGTCCAATGAAGGTTTATGTATGTAAACATATTGTTTGAGAAGGAAACTTGATAAGCATGCGTGCTTGGGTTCTTGTGTACTTCTATGTTATGTGTGTGCCCGAGTGTTCTGCACCATTGGGTCCCGTGTGGTGGGGGTGAGGGTAGTCGTCTTGCGAGGAAGGTACTAGGTGACGAGAGAATGCTCTTGGTAGAGATTGAAGAATGCGTGCCAAATAGACGAATATTTTTTTTTTTTTTTATAACCATGGGTGTCCGGGCCAGCTTGCGCACACCTCGACTAATCCCATGGGGCCCTACCAAATAGACGAATATTTGGGAAGACAATTTATGATTTTGTTGGTTTACAAATTTGGAAATACTTTTATCAGCCCTAATGGCTAGGAAGTAATGAAGCTCCTGAGATATTGGATCTGGCACTATGGGTGTCGTTTGTAAATGCTACTTGCGACTGTGCGGACACATTTGAACTTATATATCTGTTTTTGGATTTAAATTTATACCCTTAACACATACCTGCATTTTCTGTTTCAGTGATAGATAGTATTAGCATGTAGGCATTAATTGGGTTCCTGGATATATGTTTTCCAGTGATGAGAGGAAGGATAGTGGTGACAGGACATATGCCTTTCGTCCATGAGTCAGCAAGAGTATTTTAAGTTTTACTTTCACAGTCAGAGTTACCTAATAATTTATCTCATCATTTTCCTGCAAACTAGCTATTAGTGTAACGGAGTAATCTGTTTGTTCATTCAGTTGGTTGTGGGTAAAAATGTTTCTCTGTGCTCACGCATGATCTGTTCTGCCAGGTCTTTCGCCTATCCCTGTGTCTTTTTCATCGGGAAGGCCTCACATTGCTGCACTGGGAAGGCAATGTAGTCAGAGTAGTCCAGCTGAAGCTGTATCTTTGAGACATGAGGGACTAAACGAATCTGGTTCTACCAGTTCAGCTGCTGTTCACGTTAATAATATTAGCCAGAGGATAGAGAAAGGTAGTTCAAAGTGGCAGTTAAAACGAAAGAGGAATTCAAGAAACTTAAGTAACAATAGAAAACAGGTCTCCAGAAAACTTGCGGACATGGATGATGAATCCAATGCTTATTTGGCAGGTATAGAGCACTTGGAAGGTTCAGATCAGAAAGTTGATTGCACTGGCGTTGGTGGAGGCCCCACTTCATATAATTGTACCTCACGACCAAAGTGCAAATCAATTGCTGAAGGCCCAGAAGATGGATTCAGGGACTGGGGCAAGCATCTGTCGAGGGATTCTCATATGAGAGTGCCAACAGCTGAGGTGAAGCTATCACCTGATGGCTCTTTGACACCTCAAAGGTCACTCCCGTTTCGTCAATCCCGCTTTACGGTTCGCTCCAGATATCAGATACCAGGTTTTCCTGTCAGAAATATTTCTACTGATGCTTCATTATATGATGTTAAGATTGAGGTGAAAGCGAGCTATCGGCCACAGCATGTTCCATTGGTTTCCCTAATGAGTAAGTTGAATGGTAAAGCCATTGTTGGTCACCCTCTCACAGTTGAGGTTTTGGATGATGGCTGTTGTGATGATCTCTTGAGTAGCATGGAGTGCAGTCTGGAAGCTGGTGAAATGCATAATGCTGTGAAGCCAAATTCAGTAACTGGAAGAGTTAGTGCCAAGCACTTGGCGTTGCGACCACGTTTTTCACTGGCCAAATCACCAAAGATAAAGAAATCTGGGTTATTGTCTAAAAAGACGCGGAAACTGTCTTCATTGACTGGTCACAAGCAGTTTGAAGAAGAGCGGAAACCAATGATAGAAAAGCCCAAAGGTCCTGTTATGGCGTGCATCCCTTTAAAAGTAGTCTTCAGTAGAATAAATGAAGCAGTGAATGGATTGGCACGGCCAACGCACCGTGTGTTAAAATCATGCGTCCCATGAATTTGGTGCGGGGGAGGAGTTGCAGATGCTGGGATCTACCCAACTTTGGTTTGGTATCTTCGGGGGTTTTTTTCTTTAAAAAAAAAATTCAGTTTAGCTGCGTAGTTGCTGCTTTTATTTAACTGTGCTCTGTTTGTGGCACATATGCCATGAAGGTAGAATCCTTCTGTAAGTGTACACAGTCATGACATTTCCATGTAGAGCTGGTAGGAGTGCACTTAACGGAGGCTGCTTTTGGCTCTGTATATAATGTAACATTATGTAAAGATGGTGGATCTGGTGACCTGATATAGGTCTTTAATTTGAGTTCAAGTTGATTCAGAGGCAATAACTTCATTCCCCAGAGTACTTGGTTATTGGACATGATTAGTAATTTACTGAATCCACCTGTTTTTCTAGTACTTGAATCCAAGTACATTTGTCTTCAGTTTTGTGACCCAGAATGAAGTTGGTATTGAGCCATCCCAAATCAGTTTGATATTGTTGCAATCGAGAGTGAGAGTTTCTCTTGAATTGATGATGTAGTCCGTCCTTTTACTCTTTCAGCACAAGAGTTGCGTTATATACAGTTACTTTTATATATTTTTTACGCACTCTACTGATGTGAATGGCTAAAATATTTATTTTATATTATTTTATCACTATCTATTTCTATTTACATACAATATTTAATAATTATTGGAGCAATTCTTTTTAATCACCTCCTAGTCAGCATGATAAGTTTAAGATAATTGTGAATTAATGATGTAAATTTGGAGTACTGCTTTTACTTATGGACAATGCTGGGAGTTCCCGCTGAGGTGTAGTATTGTTTTGTATGTGTTTTTTTTTTTTAAGTTATTTTTTATATAGATTTTTAAATATTTAAAAAAAAAATAAATTTAAAACATCATTAAAAAAATACTTTCTTAATCAGAAAGTAAAAAAAAAAAAAGAAAAAATCATTAAAAAATACTTCCTTAATCATGAATAAAATAAAAAATTATAAAATTTTTTTTTTTATAATTTTTTATTTTACTTCGTAATTAAGAAAATACTTTTTATTAATATTATGATTTTTTTTATTTTTTTTAAAATATTTAAAATTGTTAAAAAAATTTATATAATAAAAAAAATTAAAAAAACACATAGAAATAACCCAGCGGGAGATGTAGCATATTCCTTTACTTATTAACATCCCTTCTGACATTTGCTAGTACAAACATTGTCATCAGTTAAACGACGAAACATTTACCGCCGTTTCCTTTTTTATACGACAACTGTCGTCACTCGTCAGGACAAATGTTCACAAGACGTAAGCGTAATTAAGTGATATGAACTGTACCCCTCAAGTCCCACCAAGCTCCTGCAGGAAATTAGGGTTCCAATATAAATAACAACATAAACCCTTCCTGCTCGTTTACTCTCCAAATCTCCCGTTTCAGATTCAGAAACAAGACCCTCGCTGGTACTCTCTCTCTCTCTACGTATGTGTGTGTGCATGTGTATCTGGTTAACTTGATATCATCTTAGGCAGTTTTGGATCTGGCGTAGCGTGTTGCAGGCACGGAGATGGCGACAGTACCGGGGCCGTTGATATGGGAGATGGTGAAGAAGAACAACTCATTCCTCGTGAAGGAGTTCGGGAGAGGAACGGCGAGCGTGCAGTTCAGCAAGGAGAGCAACAACCTCTACAACCTTAACTCCTACAAGCACTCTGGTAAGCTTATTTGATGGCTTCCTTTATGGATCCGGATAAAATGGGAGATGGATTCAGAAAGTGTCGATTTTACTTCCGTTGTGTTTATTTAATTTTTCGAGTGTTGGATTTATTTTCTTGTTTTTTTGGCTGTCTGGTTTATGAATAGATATAGGGAAACAGTTCGTTTTGGGTTTTTTGTTTGGTATGTGAGAAAGTAAAGCAGAAGAAAACGGATAAGAATTTTTTTTATTTGGTTTCGTTTTGTCTACAGCCCCTTGCCCTTTTAAAAATAATAAGGTTCATAGCTCTCTACATTAGATATATATTGATTAGGACGGAGGAGCAAATAAAGTCATGTGCCTTTTGGCTGTTTGGTTTTTGTGAAAACAAGGTTAAGAAAAAAGAATTAAAAATGTGGTATTTATTTCATTTGTTGTGGTCTCTTTGTTTTGTTTTCTAGGAAATAAATTCTAGTTCTGCCCAATTTCTGTGGGTGCCGGAAAATGTGGAAGATCAGATTTCGATCTTGTATTTCTTACTAATAGTTTACAACTAAGCACAGTGATAGTGCCACTTCATAAAAAAATGCTAAATGTTTTCTAGTTAAATTCAAATTTAATATAACCACCCTCCATTTAAAACAGAGTTAGAAAAAATTCGTGTGTATGTCTTTCTATTTTCTGTTGAGAAGAAGGGAAAGGAAAAGAAAGTAAAAGGGCTTGAAAATTCATACATTTTTGGAATGATTTAGATTTGTAACAGGGGGCTCAGATGAAATTAGTGCGAAGTTTCAAGCTTCAATGCGAAGTTTCTGTTTGCTCACATAAAAGTAGTGGAAAATGAAGGAAACTGAAGTTGTTAAATTTTCCAGTTTCTGCTCTCTATTATATGTAAAACTTTGTTTACTTAAGGGGTTATGACTTTGAAAATGTGTGTGCGTGCGTCAAATTGCATTGGTATAGAAAATGGGATGTTGCTGTGTTTTTGAGAAACTAGGGATTTGTTTGCTATCTGTTATCTGGGAGTTTTCTTTGTTCCTCTTGACCAAAAACGATGCCTTTGTTCTCTCAATGAATGGGCTAAAGATACTCTTTTCTTTGCACACTCTCTTAAAGAGAGCCATCATGAAGTTTTTATTTTTATTTTGAAAAAGCCTTGGGAAATCTGGGCTTCTCTCTTTATTTAAATTTTTATTTCTTTAAATTGTAAGTCTCACAGAATTCATGGAAGTGGCTGAAATTGTGGTTTTGAAACCGAAGATGAATGTATCAAGGTTCTGATTTCCTTTTATATATTCTTGTGTTTCTTAACATAGCTTGAATCATCCATTTTTACCAATAAAAAAAGGCTGGAATCATACATTTTGTTGGGGCAGGTGTAATGGGGGGTCTTTATGTTTGTTTTCTGAAATATACTGTCTCTATTGGAATGGACTCATAAAAATAAAACATTTTTATTGGGATGTCTCAGGGTTGGCAAACAAGAAAACAGTTACCATTCAGCCCGAGGGCAAAAGTCAATCTGTGTTGCTTGCTACAACCAAGACTAAGAAACAGAACAAGCCTGTGGCTTTGTTTCACAAGTCTGTCATGAAAAAGGAGTTCCAAAGGATGGTAAATGCGGTTTCAAACCAGGTAATTTAAGAAGTCAGGTTCGGACATGTTCCGAGTATTTTATCTTCCCAGTGATGTTTTGACGCTAAAGTTCTTAGTCTTGTTAGATTTACTGGAAGCTTTCCTCCAGTCAAGATCTTTATCTATTTTTCCCCCAGGGTTTTTAATTTTTCTTTGCAGTGATGAGCCTCTAACATATAAGAAGAAACCATAGTATGTGGTTTCTTCTATGACATATACTTGTTACGCTTGGCTTCTGAGTATCCTAATCTTTAAAAATATTTTAATTCAACTGTATCTTGTCCGTTGTATATGTTAGTATTTGTATATATTAGTATATGATGTAATTAAGGCTTCAATTGGTTATTGATATTCTTTGCGATTGTTAATCATGTGTGGATATTCATGGTTTGCCCATTCACCTTTTTCTTAAGCAGTCCTTTTGTTTTCCCTCGATTAAATTTATGTTGAAACAGCTAACGCCAGGTTGTATTTCTAAAATCATCGTTATTTGCTCTTCACAGGTTGCAGATAACTACTACAGGCCAGATCTAAAACATGCTGCCCTTTCTAGGTTAAGTGCTGTGCACAGGAGCCTGAAAGTTGCCAAATCCGGTGTCAAGAGGAGGAATAGGCAGGCTGTGAAAGTTCCTGGTAGGAAGTGAGTTAAGAGGGCTGATATTATATCGTGCTGCCTTTCCCCATAGCCATTTTGAATTCCCTTTTTCTTTTTTTTTTTTTTCTTTTTTTTTCTGTGTTTCCATCTTCATTGTGTTGCCTTCTTATTTGGGGTGCCCTCGTAGTTTTGATATACAAAGAGATGTGGTTCGGCATCTTACCTTAATTGTTTTGCAACATGATATGGTTGTTTTATGTAGTCGAGTTTTGAACTTAACGCCAGTAGTCTCTGGTCCGAGCCATACGAAAGTGTCTGCAATAAATGACTAGACGAATTAATTCTTCTTATTGGCCGATGGTGAATTGAAACAGAGTTGTGCCCTTTTTACCCCCGTGGTTTGTTGTACTGTTGTACATTGAGGGAGTTAAGAAAGTTATAAGTTGACCATGTACTTTTTTATCTCGTCCATCGTTTGTGCCAACCTCCCAAACTCTTGACATTGTGATACGTTCGATGTTAATCCAACAAAATTGTTTTTAACGACTTTGTTCAATTGAGTTGTCAAAAAGAATAAAAACCTTTGTTCAATTGTGAAAAGGAGGTCGTGATAATCTTTTTAACCAGCAGGCCGTAGTTGTGCGGCACGGTATGAACTTATGAAGAACTGCCACACGGCAGCTCAAGTTCCGTGCCAATGACGGCTTGCACGGCCAAGTATATAATTAATAAATAAATCAGGATGATATGAAATTGAATATTTTAAAAAATAAATTATTTTCTTTCTAAACTTTCCACACATATTTTTAGGATATTTTGCTTCTTTTCAGTTACTTTTTGCCTTATTGATGTTTTAAAACATTTAAATCATTCATATACGTGCGACAAAAGGGTATATGAACAAAAATACAAATTAACGTCAAATAGATTCCTTTTATTATTCTATTTTACTTCTTCATGTTCCATATTTTTGGTCAGCTCTCTCGAATGTTTCAAGACTTAGCGAGCAAGAACTAATTACGTGGAGAAATGGAAAAAAGAAAACATCGTAGTTTTTAAAATACTTGGTTAATCACCCATGGTTTTATACTTAATTATATAAAGTCAGATTAGATGTATGTTAAGAGTTATGTAGAAGATTTAATACGGCCTCCAATGACCAATTAATCCTTGGTAGTTGCCTCCCTAGCTAATATGAGAAACAACTAAGTAAGGTTGTGTTTGGATATTGAACTGAATTAAATTAAGATAATAAAATATTGTTAAAATATTATTTTTTAATATTATTATTATTTTAAAATTTTAAAAAATTAAATTATTTATTATATTTTATATTAAAATTTAAAAAATTATAATAATGAATTGAGATGGATTTATAAACTAAATGAAGCCTAAGACTCTAACGTAGAGAATTAAAAGCATATATATATATATATATATATATATATCCCCAAACAAAAAAGAAATATTAATATAATAAAAATCAAGCTCTATTACCAACACCTTTTCCAGCAGAATATAATCATTTCATTAACGCATTGTGCAGAATAGAACAACAAACTTGTCTAATAATATAAAAGAATAAAGGTATGCAATGTTGAAAAGTCAAGTCAACGCAAGTGGTCTACCACACGCATTAGAATGGCTTAATTTGCCTTGTTTAGTTCTCTAACCTTATAAATTAGTGCATATGTTTTTTTCTAGCAGCCATTACTATTGCGTGCACCAAATTAAGTTTCTAGGCCTTTGAGCTGCACAACACAAACCGCAGCAGCAGCAGCAGCCACCAGGAAGCTCCAAAAATCATGTCGGTAAAGAAATGTCACTCTCTGGACAACGGTGAAGCCGTAAAGAAGGGCGAGGTTGCAAAGCGCGGACGCTTTGATCGTTGCTTCTCCTTCGTGGAGATTTCAGTAGAACCAGGAAAGCAACTCAAGGACATGGATTCCAACAAGTTGAAGTCTGAGATCAAGAGGTGGGCTAAGGCCGTTGTGTCTTACGCCCGCCAGGTTAGTAGTCGATTCGGAAGCTCTCGTCGCAGTTGAGCTATATATATTATTATTTTATGTTACGGCTCATATGTTTGGATATTCGATCGATCGGGATGAGAACAAGTATCGATCTCTGAGTTTCTTTTTGTTGATGATTTTTCTATTGCCAACCCGTTTCAAGACTGGTTGTTTTAAATCTGATCTGCAGAAATGATGGGTTGGTTAAACTGTTTCAATCGCAGCGGAACTGATCATGAGAGAGCTTGAAGCAAAAAATGAAGATTTTTTCTTTTTGGGGGGGGAGATATACCAGCTTGCATGCGTTGTCAAGATTCTTGGGGAGATGATGAAGTACTGCATGGAATTTATATATATTATAATCTTGTATGATTGGCATCCAATTTAAGATTCTTTTTTCATTGTTTGCTTTCTTCGATTTCGAAATCAGTGTTGTTCATTCAGCCAAAAAAAAAAAAAAAGTACTGTTGGAATAAGAATTAATGATCTCATTTACCAGGTTCCTGTACTAAATCCTAGATATTGTAGATGTCATACAGAAGAAGAAAACCCAACCATGCACGTTGCTTGAAAACCTCATGTCCACGCAAATCCTAGATTAATGTCAGAATTCGAAAATAGATCAGGCCCAAAGGGAAAGGCAGTATTTCGAAATGTTGTATGAGTTTTTTATTTTTAGTTTTGCTGTTTATAATTATATAAAATCCAAAATAATAATATTTCTTTATCCTAATACAGATTGAAATCATTAGTATATTTGGTGCAAAATTTTGAAATAAAAATTCTATTTATCGTCTCCTACACCACACACCAACATATATTAAACACACATATATTGATGTGTAAATATATAAATATGTGTTTAAATAATCACATGTTGGTGTATTGTGGGGATAATAAATAACATTTCTCATTTTGAAATGATTATTGGGCTGAAGGGGTAATGAACTAGTACTCTACGTTTGAAAATAGAGTTGTGTTATTTGACGATCTTTACACCACACACTATTCACATGATATAACTTGATTTATAAGATTTAATTTTTAAGGTATATCCAAAAGGTTGTCGTAAGGTATATCTAGAACCCAGTTAGTTTGTTTTACAGTTTGATTGAAGCTTGCTATTGATACGTGATGTCATAGTGTTGGAGCAATTTTGGATCCAGAAAGTACTTTCTACTTGTACTAAAACCTTGTTTAAGTTAATCTCAGATAAGGCTTCTGAATAATTTTACATAGATGTGTTTAAGTTATATATCCCTCGTTGGAAATGAATTTGATCGTAAGTGGTTTCTACATCTCTGTGATAGTCTCGGAAAGTCCCATGAATGGGGTGGGGGCATGGCTCGCACCATGATGGATGACTTTTCAGGTGGGAAATACTACTAAAGTTAACCTTCCGACGATCATATATGAGCAGTTTGGTCACCCCAACAAAAAGCTATTATACAGAGACAAATATCCCAAACCAAAATCCAACTTTTTCTTTTTCTGAGGTTGGAATTCGGTTAATACTGAAATGAATATGCGTGCCGTTATTACATGAAAAAGCGCCGTCATTTTGCTGCATGAATCCATCACGTAAAAAAGATGTTTCCTTAAAAGACCTAGCGGAAGGAAAAGAGGAGACCAAGAACACAAGTTCACATGGCAAAGACCGCAAATGTTTCAAGCCCACATGATGTACCGTTTAATCGAACGAAAAATGAACTCTCTTTGTGCTGATTTGAAGTCGCTAGAATCGGCATTCGAAATTGGATGGTTGTAGTTTCTGGTAATCATTCGAGTACGGTTCATAAAAGAAAAGAAAATTTTGAGCACCATGGGAGAAATTGCATGCAAAATCTGGCCCTGAAAATGACTAGATAAATGCAAACATTGATATGCATTTCTCACCTTTTCTTACAATGCTGTACTACCTAATTGTACAAAATTTCACTAATCACCATATATCCATCCCCCCCCCCCCCCCCCCCCCCCCCCCCCCCCCCCCCCCCCCCCCTCTCTCCCAAAATCAAGCCGGTTGCATACATTGCAGCAATCCTAACGTACCACAATCTTTAGAACCACTATAATAGGTGAAACATATAGTAAGGCTGTGCCATTCACCCTAGAAGAACACTCCCAGTACTAAAATGAGTTGACCCAAATGCAGAAGAATCCTCTACTGATAAACCACCAATGCTGGGAATTCAAAACTCTGATCAGCTCTGAAGAACTATTCCAGGCTAAACCTCTGGTTCTTTTTGTTCTTCTGTGCCAAAAAGGTAGGAGTGACGCACTAGAAAAGGTCCAGGTCACTCACCTCTCTCTCCCTCTCTTACCACGCCAAAAACCTTTTTGCCAACACAAATGGTTCTCAAGAGCTGTTTCGAACACATATCCTGTGCCTGTGTGGCATTCTTCACCCGACTGGCTCTTACCCAAGCAGGTTCCTGCCAGAAACAAAGTTCATACTCTTTGATCTCTCATATAAACCCAAAAATGTTATTTCAACTGACAAATATTCCAATCTTATGAAGAAAAGTGGAAAGAAGATTCTTTACAAAAGAGACTCACCTCAGGGACAAAGCGGGAGACTCCAAACTTGATCAACAGGAGGATATGTTCCATGACCAGAATTGCTGCAAGTCCAGGCTCTATACTCCAATTCCCCTCCTGATCATATAACCATACTAGAAGTGCACAGTTTGTGCAGATCGACAACACTATCAGGAACTGAAATATGAAGAGATCCTGAATCAGTAGGGCATCAGTACAAAAGTAGATAGGAAACTGGTGATTTCTTAGCTTGTGTAAAATTGACAAAATGAGGAAGTTTGGGGAATAATGGACCTATGAAACAATGATTTATGCATTCTGAATTTAAAGATATTTATATAAAAAGTTATGAATGTTGATGTTAGAACCCAACAGTCTTATATCCTGATGTTCATGCCCAGTTTATGCTTTCCCAAGTCTTCTGAATGAAGAAGGGGCAAGGGGAGGTGTTTTTTTTATCCAAAAGCATGCAAACTAAAATACTTTTCTTGTTCAAGGATTTAAGTACCTGGAAAATGTTTAGCCAAGCTCCAATTGTAGTGGCAGCACGAGGGACAGGCCTTTTAAACATGGTAAGCAGCTTTAATGCATCAGTTTTGATTTCTGTAATGTTGTTCTGCATTGCGTGGAACTTAATCACTCACTTTACTAAGAACCAAAACCAACTTAAAAAGGGAAAAAATGGTGGGGGTACCACTAAAAGCATTATATACCAAAGCAGCAAAGGCAAATGCGAGAGGGAATGCACAAGCAAACATCATGATCATTCCAAACTGCAATGCCAACTCCAAAAAATCTGCAGGTGGATTTTGAGTTTAATCAGTCAAAGAAATGGACAATCTCTAAAATCTCGTGGTTGTTTAAAAGAAAAAACAAGAAAATGAACCTATACAGTTCTAATTTCCAAGTGTACCAACCACACAAGTTATTCTGTCAACATCAAATCAACAAGCGAGCATTATCATTGAGAAAATTATGGAAAAAGAAAAGGAAAGACCCAAAATATCCAGCACATGAAGTAAATGTTTCATCAACCCTATCCAGTTTGGCAACCTAGCTCAATTCAGACTCCTCTCCAGAAAAGTAATGTCTTTTTACAAATATATTATCATCTTTCTAATATTTTGAAAACAAAATAATTTGCTTCGAATTCCATTTGACTCCAAATGCACTATAATCTTGTCTACAGTTATATATATGAATGAGAATATTACCATCAAACAGGCCATCCTCAAGCTCCTCGCCAATGCTTGCTGAATAAGAAGATTTCATGTACTCTTTCTCTACCCTAGTAGTGAACTGAATCTTTCTTGTTGACGATCCTTTTTCACGTTTCTTCTTGTCTCTTGATACAAGAAGGATGCATCAGCCCATGTTCAGGTAACGTGCAAAGAAGGTAAAATTAAGCATTAACCACAAACGCAAGGGACCAACAGATGACACATACAGAAGAAACTTACCGTACTCTGTATTTTTTGTAGCTGTACTTAAGATAGGGTAAAGTATTTTCCAACAAATTTTCAAACACCTGTATAACATTTCCAAATCAAGAGCATATACAGGGCCCAGAAGTAGCAAAATAAAATTCAAACGAACAAAAAGAAAAAAGAAAAATCTGTTTCACCTGAGACACAAGGAGACGCTGAATCAAGACTTGACGAAGAGTCAAAAAATTGCGGTGCAAGAGGGCATGATAGAAAATTCCAATATATGACTGCATGAAGTAAAGACCAAAGACCTGCAAGAGCAATTATGGTCTTGAACTGCATGAAATAAATACCCTCACAAGGGACAGTAAAAGCCTGAGGGGACCTGTTAAAATTCTAGTCAATACCTTGTAGACCAAGCTGTCAGCCCTTTTTTCTGTGGTTTCATTGTTTTCACGCTTAATGAGCTTGACCGATATCTTACCACACACCCTTGTAAAATGCTGAATGGAAAGAATATAAAAGGCTGTCAGCCCAAACCTGAAAAACAGAAACAGAAGATAGTGTCATCTTCATGCAACTAATGCGTGAAGTGAGATCTTCATGCTATTAATACAACACAAAAAAGTGGAAAAAAAAAAATGTTTACTATGAAAAGTTGGGGAAAATCACTCGTTAGGATTTATACATCTACTCCCTTCATGTGGAGAGCCTAAACCTAGATTGAAATGATTTGACAAGGATAGTTGAAGAGAACTTGATAGCAACTTATAAATTATAATAATCTGCATTTACATGAAAAGGAATTGACCGATGGCTACTGTTTTGGACCTTACCCTGACAAACCTTCTAAATCTTTCTCTTTCTTTTATAACAGGAGGTTAAACACCTAGCTCTTTTCCTCATCTATCAATTTACTAAGTTATGCACTAGAGCAATATGATCTAGAAGTTGATACTGGGCAAGTGTTTTAATCTACTATGACATAGCCACAAGGTGCTCCATGGACCCTTTTGACCTTACGAAACCTTTGCTGTTCTTGAAATTGATGTATTTTTTGGTGCATCTCAGTATGTTTTATTTATTTATTTTTTTATAAGAAAGACAGTTTTATTAATATGAATGAAATAGGTAATGCCCATGTACACAGGAAGTATACAAAAGAAACACCTAAATACATTTTAAGAAGCAGAAAACGACAACAATCTCAGTATATTTTATATTTCAATCATAAAATTATAAACGTTATTACTTTATGTCTTACATTGAACATTTTACTTATTACTCAATTAATCAAAATTTACTCTATTTCAAATCACGCAATCAGTTCATTGGTCGGTACTAAACTAAGAGACATTCCAGTATTTATATTTCACCATTGGAAGGCCTTTTCTATTAATTTTAAAAGAAGAAAGAAAGATATTATTTATTCTATCAGTTTATTGAAATACCCTACAAAATAGGAAATAATCTTAGAATTGTATAGATGCACTTATATTTTTCAACCAAAGGAAGCTTCATAGAGGTGGTTTGTGGTAGCATCATCATCTTACATGGATATGGAAAAGTTGAGACAAGAAAATGATTGTATTGAATTATTTATTAAAATGAGTTGATGCGATCTTAAATTCAGATAAACACACAATGAAGGTATGAGAGAGCTAATCTACTAGATATGGCCATGGGATTAAGGACTAGAAGAAAACTTAGGTACCAAGAGAACAATCGAAATAATTCCTTTCAATAAGTTGAAAAAAAATCATACATGCAAATGACCAAGATTCTTACTTCATAATATCAGACCCGATAACCTCGTAAAGATGAGCATAGGCCAACTCAAATGGCAACTGAAGGCATATAATACTCAAGATGAATATAGAATCATTTCTGAATCTCATAAGATATCCAAACCACTCATTTTTTTGGTACACTTCTTTCTCATTTGTGTTATCAGTCCCCCATTTTCTTAATAGTTCCCCAGGTGACTGTAGGGAACTCCACTCCATGCCTAGAAGTTTATATCCCGGGTCAACTGCAACTGAATAACTAATCTGCCATCTACAAAGTGAAACCCAAACAGAATGAAAGGAAGGGCACCAACATATAATTGACCAAACAAAAAGGAAAATACAGGAATGTGAACCTAATAACCAATGTGTAGTTGACCAACCTGGCTAATAGGGCAGAGTTTTTTCGTTTCCAGAACTGGGAAAAGATTACAGCCCATAATATTATGCCTATGAAGAAAACAGGAAGCACCAATAACCGCAACGACCTGAAAAAGACATTTAAGCAAGCACTTTATTTATTTACAAGCAATATTGTACCACATTCCAAACTAGAATAAAATTAACACCCTGCCGAGGCATTAAGAGGTAGAGTATCCAACCCAAAATCAATTAGCTGTAAAGCGATAGCAAACGCAGCTGGGAAGAGCATCCATTGCGTAAACATTCCAAGGAAAGCAAAGTAAATTGCAATCTACACAGTATTAATACCTCTTTGGAAGTTAGCAAATCATATCAAAATAACTGAAAAAAAGAAGAAGAAACTAATACTGCAGTTACACTTACCTTTGTCCCAAAATATGAATAAATTTCATCGATTGGCTGGTTCGTAAGGTTCCACCAGTGCAGCGCCCAACTTTTAAGGAGATTCTTCCTCTTTACTTCATCTATCAACCAAAAGTCATCTCAGTATCTTACTTTGGAATTAAGGTGAGATCAGTGAGCACACGATTTGGTGATAAGCTAACATACCATGCAAAGGAAAGACTTGTTTTACAAAATCCTCTGATTCCAATTTCTGAACTATATTTTCACCAGCTTTCCAATGGTACTCATTTCCTTCAAATTTCAATGTTACAGTTGACTGGCTCTTGTTCACCTGCAAAGTTCAGTAAGTACGTCGGCTCACTGAGACAAAACCGATGACAACTAATAAAACTGAAGTACAAAGACAAACATTGATGATGGTTGATTGAGATGTAAGAAATACTCAGATTGGATAGGATTTAAAAAGAAAATAGAGTGAATTTTTTTTTTTTAAAAAAAAAAGACCTTTTTGGTGAAATCAATTGCCTCTACATATTAAAATCATACCTGCCGATTCATAGACACAAAAATTTAGGAATTTTTTTTATGGACACTTTTTTTGCAATCTCAACCGCCTCCACATATTAAACTTATATCTGCCTATTTGTAGAGGGAAAAAATCTATGAATCTAAGCGGTAAGAAAAGATCACGAGAATACGATAAATCGGTATATATACAATGACTCACAATCCCATATATCAAGTGATGGTAGCAATGAAAACGCTCACACCAGCTGAACAATGAACCATCAGGCTGTCTCACAAAAGCTTGAACCTCCTCCCATTCAAATTGTAAATCCATCCCTGAAACATAGTAAGTAAATACATTCTCTCTACTAGAAAATAAAAACTGTACATTTTTTCAAAAAAAAAAAAAAAAAAAATAGTGAAAGAATATAAGAACTTATAAAAGAAGACAAGCAGAAACATGCCAAATGAGACGAGAAAATAGAAACTGCATGGTAATTACCAATATGAGTCCTTTTCCTTAACTGTAACTCGGCAGCAGCCCTCCCCAAAGTCTCCAAAGGTGCTGCCAGCTGAAATAAAGAGATCGACTTAATTTACTTCAGGCCAGCCAGAAGGAGGATACAGTAAAATAATGTAAAAGGAAAGAATGTCCGATTGTGTGAAATTTCTCTACTCGGCAAGAAGCCATAAAATACAAAGTTTTTTTTTTTTTTTTATTCTTACTCAAAGGTTTTCTCTCCATACACTTTGCGATTAGTTTCTTTTTTCTTTTTTTCTTCTGTCTCTATTTCCCTCCTTTTGATTCCGATGGTGGTTACGGGTGTTTGACGGTGCATTCTAAGGCAATATTGTTTGAGGTGTCAAGGGACGGTAGGTATGTGCAACTTATAGAGGAGGGATGGAAAGTTGTAAAAAATATGAGCTTGGGGCTAGGGACAGTACGATGATTCTCTAAAGCCTTGGAGGAGTGTCTGAAGGTTTTGGGAAAGGGTTTCTATGGATGGGGACAGGGGTTATATTGCACAACGCTGCACCAACTCCAGGGGAGAATACATGGCATTGGTGGAGTATTTTTTTTTTGGGGGGGGGGGGGGGGGGGGGGGGGGTGCGTCGGAGTTTCATCTTTATACCAGGGGACAAAGACGGAGTGGGTTGGAGAAAACTTGTGGTGGTGTTGAAGGAAGCTAGAAGTGTTGAAGGTTCCGTGTGGCTATTACCACCAGCAAAGACGTCGCAAACTTCAAACTTTTGATCGTACAGGGAGGTTCTCCAAGGGAGCAAAGAGATGGAGAGGCCTCGAGATGTGAAGTGCGCAGCGACAGCAAATCTATCGAGATCTGGTGGAGCCACTTTTATGGTTGGTGCTCAGTTACGGGAAGGGGGAAGTAGAGACATTGCTGGGCTGAAAGAGGAAAACTTGCTGCAGATTTTGTTTGATATGGAGATTCAGCTGGGAGAGCTGACTGATAAGATGTGTTGGTTAAAATGGTGCGTCAAAGTAAAAGGACAGGTGGGCTTGGGCTTGGGCTTGGGCTTGGGCCAGGGTCGGGGAGTGTTTGCTAAAGAACCAAGAGACAGGGCTTCAACCCAGCCCAATGAGCCCATCGGTAACGCAATGCAGAAGGGAAAGGGAAAGATTCAGGGCCATGAAGATGGGCTTCAACCCAAGGGGAGGGGTTTGGCCCAAAAGAAACCAGGCCCTGTCTGGAGAAGGACCCAGGCGGAAGCTGGCCCATCGGTGGGTGGGGTCGTGCCACTGTTCCTGGCGAGGACTCCGGCAACCTTGCCAAAGGTTTTCGTTCCTTCGGCGGAGGCTACGACGCCGGCAATAACTTCAATAGTGCATTGCGCCCTCAGAACGTGCAATAACGACGTGGTATTTGCCCCAAATGCATCGGAACCTACATAGAAGGGTGCGATGGTGGTCGCCGGCACATCTACGACGTCAAAACAGGGGATTAGCTCACTAGGGATTGAGAACCCACCCGTTGGGGCCATTCCCATGTGTGGGCTATTTCAGGATACAACTATGGTGGTAGCACAGACCTCTTCATTGGTTGTCGGCGACCCCCTAGGCATAATTCAGGTAGTGGTTGGAGAAGTCTTTGCTAGGCAGAAGCATACAACAGTCAATGGAGAACTCTTGGCTGGGCAAACGTAGACGCAGTTAGCACAGTCAGCACCTGGAGAAGTCTTTGTTCCAAACAGTGATGTCCTAGCACCATTAACTTTAATGGAATCTGGAGAAGCAGGCCTTGACAAGAAAAAAGAGGAGCTTCCTGTGAAGGGGCCAGAAGGGGTGGATATGCAGCTGGTTATCTGTGAAGGGGAGTGCATCGATGGGGGAGATGCTGAATCTATATGCATGCTCTCTCCTAGTCCCAACTCAGAGCGGTTTATTTCGATTTGGTGTTCAAGAAAGTGGAGGAGATGCAAGCCTGCGTTGGGGTGTCTTGTATAGGCTTTGAAGAGCAGTTCAGGTTTCTTCTTGTGGTCATTGAAGATGGTCGATCAAAGTCTGCCACAAAGAGAGATAGAGAACTTAAAAGGCTTAAATGCTCTATAAATTATGAAGTGAAGGAGGGGAGTGGTGGAAGGGATAGAATGAAAGGAAGAGGTGTTACCATTGTCTATGAAACCTAAGATCCTCTATTGGAATGTGCGGGGGCTTAATCATCGCAATAAATGCCTTCGCATAAAATCTTTATTGTGAATGTGGAAGTCTGATGTGGTGTGTTTTCAAGAAACAAAATTGAGGGTCGTCGATAGAAGACTTATTTGCAGCTTGTGGGGGTGTTCGTATGTGGGTTGGTCTTACTTGGCTTCGGTAGGAGTGTCTGGTGGTGTCCTCTTAATGTGGGATAAAAGAGTGTGTTGGGACTTTTTCGGTTGCTAGTCTATTTAAAAATGTAGTAGATGCGGCGTGGGAGTGGGCTTATGTAGGCATTTATGGGCCAAATTTGGATAGAGAGAGGAGAAGGCTTTGGAAGGAGTTGGCGGGCTTACATTGTTTATGGGACGTGCCGTGGTGTATGGGAAGGGAATTTTCACATCTTTATAGCCATGGAGGAGTTCTCCGAGTTGGTGTTTGATTTGGACCTTATGGATCTTCCCCTTGTTGGGGGCGAGTTCACATGGTCCAATAGTCGAGATTGGATAGGTTTCTTGTTTCTCCTTCTTAGGAAGCCCACTTTCCGGAGCTGTGTCAGAAGAGGCTGGCCTGGGTTTGTCCGGATCATTTTCCTATTTTGTCAGATTGTGGTGGCATTCATAGGATCGCCAGTATTTCAAGTTTGAAAATATGTGGTTAGCAGTGAACGGTTTTGCTAAGAAAGTTCATTATTGGTGGTCTTCTTATCAGTTCACAGGTACCCCTAGCTTCATTCTTGCAGATAAGCTTAAAGCTTTAAAGCAAGATCTAAGGAGGTGGAACTTGGAAGTTTTTGGCTCTTCCATAGAGTGGCCAATTCACATAGGTGCAACAACACTATTGAGACACTCAAGACAGGTAACCAAGTTCTTTCTTCCCCCCTGAATTAGAGAACCATATTGTGAATTATTATGGGAACCTGCTCACGGAGCCAACCTGTTGGAGGCCGAAGCTCGATGATTTGCCTTTTGAGTCTATTGATATGCAGAGTGCAAGCTGGTTGGAAAGACCTTTCGAAGAAGATGAGGTGCGTAAGGTCATTAACAGTATGGCTAAAGACAAAGCGCCTGGGCTGGATGGGTTTTCGATGGGGTTCTTCCAACATTGTTGGGAGATTGTGAAATGTGATGTTATGCAGGTCTTTCTTGAATTCCATGCCTTCCAAAAGTTTGAGAAGTGCCTCAATGCGACGTTCATAGCCCTCATACCGAAGAAACATGGGGCGATGGAAGTCGAGGATTTCCGTCCTATAAGCCTGGTGAGTGGGGTTTACAAAATTATTTCGAAGGTTCTTACCAAGCAGTTAATCTTGGTAATGGAGCAAATTATTTCAAAACCTCAAAATGCCTTTGTTCAGGGGAAGCAGATACTTGATTCAGTTCTTATTGCCAATGAGTGCTTGGATCATAGGTTGAAGGAGGGCACACCAGGCATTCTATGCAAGCTTGATATGGAGAAAGCATATGATCATGTAAATTGGGATTTCCTCCTCCTTTACTTACTTGGGAGGTGTGACTTTGGTGATAGGTGAATTTTATGGATTTGATATTGTGTAACTACTGCTCACTTATCAGTGTTAGTTAAGTTTCTTTAATAGTTCACGCGGATTGCGGCAAGGAGACTCATTGTCTCCATTTCTTTTCATTATTGTTATGGAGGCATTTCGCAGAATGGTGAAGGCAACTGTTGAGGGTGGTTTTCTAGCTGGATTTTCGGTGGGTAATGATACTAACGACTCTGTCATGATCTCACATCTTTTATTTGCAGATGATACACTTCTCTTCTGTGAAGCGGAGTTGGGCCAAATTCAAGCTCTACAAGCACTCTTGTTGTGCTTCAACGCCGTGTCGGGGCTTAATGTAAACCTTGATAAATCTAAGATGGTGGCGGTGGGTGTGGTGCCTCGAATCAGTAGTCTAGCAAATCTCTTGGAGTGTAAAGTGTCTTCTCTGCCTATGAAATATTTGGGCTTCCCTTGGGGGTGACTTTCAAAGTTAAAGCTATTTGGGAAGGGGTTATCGAGAAAGTGGAGAAAAGGTTGGCTGGGTGGAAACAGTTGTATCTATTGAAAAGGGAAGAGGGGGGGGGGGGGGGGGGGCTCACACTGATCACAAGCACTTTATCTAATCTCCCGACCTATTTCTTATCTCTATTTCTATTGCCTGCGGGGGTGGCAAATAGGATCGAGAAGTTATTTCGGGTTTTCCTATGGGGTGGTCTGGGGTAGGAAAACAAATTCTATCTTGTTAATTGGAATAAAGTTTGCTCCCCAATCTCGAGTGGAGGATTGAGTGTGCACAATTTGAGGACCTTCAATAAAGTGTTATTGGGGAAATGGCTATGGATGTATCACTTGGAGGGGGAGTTATTGTGGAAGGAAGTTGTTGACTCTAGACACGGAGGTGCTTGAGGTGGTTGGTGTACTAATGTAGTGAGGGGGGTATGGTGTGGGTTTGTGGAGATATATTGGGGGGCTGACAGTGTTTCGAAAACAATATCCGTTTTGTGGTTGGACAGGGCACTAGAATCAGGTTTTGGTAGGATGTTTGATGTGGAGAGCGCTCTTTGAAGATGGCATTCCCAGCTCTCTACAGTATTGCAGCTAATAGGGAGGTTTCGGTAGCGGATTTGCTTGTGTTTGCCCATGGTAAGTGGAATATACTATTCACTCGAGATAACCATGATTGGGAACTGTCTACTGTTTCAGAAATTTTCAGCTTAATATACTCCTCAAGAAATATAACAGCACAAGGTGATAGGATACAATGGAGGTCCAGTGGCAGCAAGAGGTTCACAGTTAAGGCATATTATAAAATATTGGCTTCACAAGGTAATGTATCTTTCCCGTGGAAAAGCATTTGGAGGTCTCGTGTACCTTCCAAAGTGGCTTTCTTTGTGTGGACTGTTGCCCTTGGGTATATTCTAACCACGGACAACTTAAGGAAGATGGGTCTCATTGTGATGGATTAGTATTATTTGTGCAAAAAAATTTCCTTTTACTTAAAAAAAAAAAATTATTTGTGCAAAAAATATGGAGAATCAGTGGACAATCTATTATTGCGTTGTGAGATAACAAGAGGGTTGTGGAATGGGATATTTAGTAGAGTGGATTTTGCTTGGGTTATGTTGTCAAAGGTGGTTGATCTACTTGCTTGCTGTAAAGGTATCCAAGGGTGTCCCCAGGTGGCAGCAGCATAGAAGATGATCCCGTTGTGCATTATGTGATGTATTTGGACGGAAAGGAATGCACGGTGCTTTGAAGATAGGGAACGAACAATGGCGGAGATTTAGAATTTTTTTCTACATACTTTACTCCTATGGTTTTCAGCCATTGTCCTTAATGGAAACAATGTACATGATTTCTTATCTCTAATTTAGCGTTTTTAGAATGTATTTAGGCTTTTCTTCTGTATACTCCCTGTGTACATAGGTTATGCCTACTTTCATTCATATCAATGAAACTTACTTCCTACTTATAAAAAAAAAAAAAAAAGCCATAAATGCCTAAAGTAAAGACTCCAAACAACATTTCTCTGCTTCCCTCTCTTAGGTTAAAGAAATATGTGGAAGATTCTTTTCATCAACGCCACTGCAAGTAACGCTTAACTATTACGTCAGCAAGACACGAACGTGTAAATGAGTAGATCCAAATAATTTTTCTTCCTAATTAGCCACACCCACGAACCAAAAACTGAAAATTCTTCAAAAACTTGAAACTCAGTCATAAGATTCAATAACATGACGCAATGTAAAGGCATGAGTCGGCACATGGCATAAGAAAGATTAATTAAAAAGAGTGAATCGACTTGACGAGGAATATAATTGTAGGGGACTATGAAGACAATTAAAAACCAAACCTTGATAAACTCATCAGCAATGCCTTGGACTCTCTCAACAATCAAACCCGCTTTCCTGAACTCATCAACAAGAACCCCCACGCAATCACAATCCTCGTTTTCTTCGTTTGCACTCCTCTTCGGAACTACAACCCCGATCTCAAAAGCAGTTTGTTCCTCCTCGGGCACGTTCATTTCAAATGCCAGTCACCCACTTCACCCTCGAACCAAAAAAAAAAAAAAAGAAAGAAAGAAACAAGAAAACAAACACCAAGTCTTCTTCTTCAACAAATTGTTCAAAGGGTCTCCGATTATGGTAACCAATGGTGCTTAAATCGAGTAAAGATGTAATCTTTCTCGTCGAATTAAATCAACTTACCAAAAGGGCTCAGATCTTCTGGGATCAAATGTAGATTTAACCAACCAATGACATGGTGTTTCAGACGAAAAAGCTCATGGGTGGGTCTCTGTGTTTAGGATCCAAAAGTTCGCAGCAACCTAACGGACGAATTTCTGACGATACGGCTATTTAGATTATTGACAAGATAACTGCAGTTACTCATACAGAGAGCGAGATAGAGAAAACAGGTGTCTGAGTAATCGAGAATGAGGGAAGAGCTGTTGCGAGGAAGAGACGAAAAGGGAGACAAGGGAAGGAAGCGTGCGCGTGGGTTATGGGTTTGGCGGTTTGTTTTGCATTTTCGGAAGGTACAATGATCGTTTGAATGGAGTCACTGGATACGACTGCCTAGGCACCATGGGTATCCGTACAAAATCAAAATGGCAAATTGACTCTCTATATTTTATTATTCCATTCCCCCTTCTACTTCTATGTAATTTGCAAGATTTCGGGTAAAAGTTGAGCAATCAATCAAAGCATTCAACACAGAGAGGGAATTATGCGGTGAGTGATAAACACCGTTAATTTCTTTTCTTTGGCATCGGGTTCTTTGTGCTAAGAGTCCAACCATTAAATTCGAAGCATTGCGTTGAAGTGGCATAAAAGAATTAATAGCCATGATACATGGACCCCATTGGTACTAAAGCACAACATGGTTGGCACACATGGCGTATGGTGATTGGATGCACTGATGCGGCTTTCTTGAGCTTGATCCTATATCAGGGACTTGGGCTCGAATGTGAGACCGATGGAACTCTAGGGCGGTCAGTCAGCCTCCTTCATCCGTCAAGATTGGTTCTCCAATTAATAATGGTCTTTGGAGTTTTGGTGAAATGAGGATAAGATATTGGTGTACTCATCACATCAAACAGTATTGCACGCACTGTTAGCGTTATGAGTTGTAGTGTATATTATCCACGTATCATAGTCTTTTTGCATGGATTCCCTTCTTCTTTTCTTTTTTTTTTTTTGACAAAATTTGACAAGGATTTGTATCCAATATTCCTAGCGTTATGATGCAGCGTGGGCGCGTCTGCGTGGGCGCGTCTACGTGGGCGCATGGGCAAGGTCGGTAATGTGGAAGTTATGACCAGCCAACCTAGGTCGATAGCTATTAATATGCATGTGACGTCCTTACCTAGCTATTAATGTATGAGAAATGGAATTTGCATTATTTGAATGTGTAGTCTTCGTGTATTTTTTTTTAAAGGTGGATAAATCTGAAAATTACATAAAAAAAAATTATTTTTTTAGTTGTGAGTACCTATATTTTTTCAAATAGAATATACGAAGACGCTTGAAAATGGTATATAATAATACTCTTAATTTATTCTAGTATTTGAATTTTTTTTTTCATTTCTTGTTTTAGGATCAAAATATGTGTTTTGATCCAAATAGGAGAGTTCTACATGGGAGGAGGATTGGTGCATTAATGAATTGACATCCTCTAGAATTTTTTAGGAGTGGCAATATGTGACACGATCCGTTAACCCAACACGAACACGACACGATAAAAGTAGGTTAGGGTTTAACCTTAACGGGTTCGGGTCAAAACGGATTGACCCGTTAAGACACGATAGCTTAACGGGTTGATAACGGGTCAACCCGTTATGACCCGTTATAACTCGTTAAGAAAGTTAAAGTTACAATTATACCCTTATACCTAAAAAATAAAATTTTTGAGATTTTAATTTTGATATTTTTATTGTTTGGATTGTAATTTTGGACTTGTAGTTAGTTTTATATTTTTTATAGATATTGTGATTTAACATATATATAAAATTATGCTAAACTTAACTAGATTAAGAGGGTTAATTTTAGGTTTGTTCAATCCATTTACATAAACGGGTCAAAACGGGTTGACACGACACGACACGACTCGTTATGTTAATGGGTCGTGTTAGGGTTTGAGATATTGACACGATAAGCTTAACGGGTCGGGTTAGGGTTGACCTATATAGTATAATATATATGTCTTGACACGACACGAATACGACCCGTTAACACGATTTGACACCCTAAAATTTTCGTTGTGATTTGAATTTTAAAATGTGAAAAAACATATTAGCTAATAATTTAATTTTCTGAAGCGCTTGCTTGCCCAGTTTGTCAAACTTCATTTTGGAACAATTGTCGTTTATTTTTACAGCTCATCTTATTTAATCATTATAATTTTATCAAATTTTTTATATAAAATAAAATAGACAATTCAATTTTTTTAAATTTTAAAATAAAAATAATATTAAAAAATATATTTAAACAATATTTTATTTAATTTTTTAACTTTAATTTCAACCTAACTCATTATCTCGTCTGAAAAACAAACGAACCAAAGTTGCACAATTAATTAATATATGTACATGCTGTAGGGAGGACTAAGAGTACTGACTCCGAGGAATACATAACATTAAAGTTCATAAAGCAACAAATTTAAGGGCACCACTAGTCCTTTAATTAGTACTACTCGTGATAAGCTTTAGTTTTCGTCGTCTTTGGTGGCCGAAGAACGAGTGCAAGTGAGGAGATGAAGGGCCTTGAGAACCCTTTGAAAGAGTGGTGGAGTTTGGGCACGGGAAAGACGGAAGCCAATGGCGTCAAGGTACCAACCGCTCCGGCCATTGAAGCCGACGATCAATCCTCCATCCATTGACAAAGTAAATGGGGTCCCATCTTCCACCCCAAATGGCCCAAAGGTTCTCTTGTTGCTTTTGAATGCCAGCGATCGGATCACCGAGCTCGTACCCCGCACCACTGGACAATGGTGCCCGCTCACACTCATCAGTCTCTCGTCTGGGTATTGGAGCTTAATCTGCATGGAATCCATTCAAAAATAAAAAAAATAAAAAATACTCTAGCAGTACTTGTTCTATTCTAAAAATTGTTAGCTACTCTTGAAGTATTGATGATGCAATATTTACATCGCATCATGACATATTGTAATAGAAATGACATGATCGTGTGATAAAATAAAAATGAAATTACTCTAGAATTATCTAATAATTTCTTGTTATTTATGACCTCAAAGTTTTTCTGATTACAGCATTCATGTAAAATTCATGAAAAGCATGTAAAAGTATAATTATGGAAAAAGCAAGTCTTTAGATACTTTTATCTTCCGATCAGTGTATCTAATTAATTAATTAATTAATATTATTATTATTATTATTATTATTCTGGAATAGAAAGAATTAATATTGTACACACGATCAGTCGATTATTGAGCTGTTTGTCGTTTAGACACCAATTCTAACAAGAATTCGAGTCAATTACAATATGAAGGCATATTTATTTACTAGTCGAGACGGCCATTTTAATTCACACCAATGTATTACTAATCTTCTAAAAAATGTTGAAGATTATATTTTTCCCTTGAGGGAAATACTAAACCCACAGATGGTGGCCACCGATTCCCTTTTTTATTTTTTTTACTTAATTGTTAAGTAAATATTTTTTTTAATGAATTTATAATTTATATTTATTTTTTAAAAATTTTTAATAGATTTAAAAAATATTTGAAAAAGAGGAAGATAAAAACAGAATTGCCTATTTGGTGGATGTTTCAGTGGCCTCCCTCTATGGGAGTAGCACCACCCATAGAACAAAGAATCATGAAACTAACCTCTGCCGTTTTATTGCCTCCAACACCTCCGTGCTTTTCTGCTGTGAAAGGCTTACGATTGTTATTATAGACCACACGAATTGAATCGATGCAACGGTCATAAACGAGTTTGATTTCTCTCACCCCATTGTAGGTCCCATCGTCCCAGCTGGTCCCACCACTTCCACCCCATGGTCCCATCGATATTAAGCTCTTCTTTTTCCCATTTGCTCGCTCCTTCTCACTTTCCTATAAAACCAATTAACCATTTTCTTATTGAAACCTCGCATCTTTAAATTATCTTCTTATAAAAAAAAAAACTCCTTGAATTTTGATATTTTATTGTCTTTTAAAGATGGGTTTGCACTCATTGACACCATGATCACAGAGTTGAATCTGCAAAAATATGGATATAGTTGCATTCATGAAACTTATAGATATTATACCAAATTATTCTTAGCAATGGATTTTAAAATGTTGTGAAGTGGCATGATTTCTAGAGAGAGAGAAAGTTGAATCTGCAAAAGTATGCATATAGTTGCAATCATGAAAATTGTGAGATATTATACCAAATTATTCTTAGCAACGGACTTTAAAATGTTGTAAAGTGGCATGATTTCGAGCTCCTGCTAAAGATATACAACTTCCTCACGTTAAAAATGGAGATACCGAGTAAATTAAGGTTGGCCCGATGGGGCTCTCGGTTGAAGATGATTTCAATCCTACCTTCTAACGACACAAAAAAAGAATTTTTTAAAGAGCCGTGAAACTCGAGGAAAAGTACAGGAAAAACACGAGGAAAAGTACAGGAAAAAAAAACACTTGCTTACCATATAAATTGATATGACTGGGAACGAGGAACGAAGAGATGCTGACTAGAGAGCTTAACAGGAGCGAAGAAGTGCTACGGGAGAGGCTGTTGTTTGTGGGGGAGAATGATGCCATTTGTGGGGGAGAACGATGCTAAAGTAAAGATAAGGAGTGATAGATCTTAGCAGAATCTGATTCAATTCCCAGCACTCCAACAAAAGACTAGGAATTATGCTTTTGCTTGACATATATTTTGGTTCCAAAGTTTATAATGCTAAAAGATCACTTGCCTTAATTAATTGGGACTTATTTGAAGTAAAACAACCAACTAATCAAAATTGCTCAAAACCCCCTGAAGATCCAGAATATTTTGCATCATCATAGCTAAATAAGCATTCATTTCAAATAAACATAAAAACATCTCGTGAATCTTATATAATTTAATTCAGATTGTAAAGTTCGATCTTTTTACGAATATAACAATTCTCTTGTTAAATTGCAATTCCCAAGTTCAAAAAAGAGTTGAATTTAAAACATTGGTCTTCAGCTTCGTTTCGTACACCTTTTTCTACTCAAGTTCTAAAAAAATAAGGCGACTTCACATTCCACCCCTCAATTATGGTGGGAGGAAATGCCACTTTGCTTAAAATAAAGTGAGCTTTGGCTTCCTACCATGTTCATCAAGATTTCCAAAACAATGCCAAAGTAGTTGTCTGGTACCGCACAGTTGGAGGTGAGTCTAACCAAGTCTTTTTTCTGAGTGACTTCCGTTCAGAGCTCAACCAAGACATCCAGCTAGTTGTCCTTCTATTAGCAGGTCCTTCATACTTGACATCCTTCAGAAAGTGCCGCCAGCATCTATTACTCCGAGTGTTGTATGCGCAGCAGCTTGGATTCTTTTTTCTGTACTTCATCTTTTGATATACCAACTGCAAAAGAAAAGGAATGCAGTTAGAATATGCCCCCCCCAAGAAGAGCCATTTTCTGAGTTTCTTCTTTCATAGTGCATGTTCAGTTAGGCAAAAGTTGTAACATGACATGCTCTGAGAAAAACAATATACACACACACCACACACAAGCTATTGGAGATCCAAAAAATTCATCATTAAGGAGACCAGACTAAGTACTGTATATAATTGAACATTTTTATATGAATTTTTTATAACGTATATTACACTATATATCTAATACTAGAAAACATTATTAACATAAATCAAGAGTCGAAAATTATTATCAATATATTTATGAATTTAAGAATACATTTGTACATTTACAGAAATAAAAAATAAATTGCAAATTACAAATAAGAGCCTTCCTTCTTTAACCAAAAAAAGTGTTAAAGATAACTCAAGGTAATATATTGGTTTTTCCTTCTAGAATTTTTTGGACCAAAATTTTAATTATTAAGAAAAATAATTTCTTATAGGATTTGGGGTTATATGTTAAATTTTAAAAGAAGCCTGAATGATCATTATGATTTGTGTTATTAAGGGGGTTATTTGTGTACTAGAAATCGTTATATTCTTCAATTGATTGCATTTGCTTAGCTCCAATTTTTCAAGTACAGGAAAACTAGCAAACCGATCTTGAAAAACTTCGTCTGTCATGTTGGCATCCACCAACGTCAATCTTTTTAAAGATGCACAAGCAACCAAGTTAATTTCACAGTGTGTGGATTTACTCCCGCAATACCAAAATGTTAGAAGATTTGGAGCAGTAATTTCAACCTTTTCCATTCCATGGAAATGGTGCATCTCAAACCTATCAAGTTTTAGAAGACCCGAAACCTGCAGATCTTTCAAACCTGTGCAGTGTATGAATCTCAAATCCTCAACCAGAGGGCAGCCAGAGATCAAATTACTGATTGCCTGTTGATCAAGGATGACTTGTCGCATATAAAGTTTTTGCAGATGTGGAAGCTTTAAATAACCGCAAGAGTTCAACTTACACCCATATAACCTTAATCCAGTTAATGTCTTTGCAGCAAAAACAGATCGGGGCAATGTTTTTCTTGACAACAAAGTGGAGATCTAGCTCTTTCAGGTGGTTTTTGACTGCCAACTTAATCCACTGATCCATATGAAGGCCCAGTTCTAAATCATAAGAGGTAATACGTAGAACCAATTTACGTATACTTAGTTTTTGCTCAAGGTGTCTCTTCAGAGAATTGTCTACGAAGTCCTTAAAGTTCTCATTCCTCAAATCCAGATTTCCCTCTTCTTGAATATTCTGTTGGTCAAATTTCAAAATGGAGAATGAAGTCCATAGCTCTCTCCACCTTTTGGACAAGATACTGGTTCGAGCTGCATCTTTTGTATTACGAAGGAGAGAGAGGATGTAATGGATGATGTGATCAGGCAACTGGGTGATCAGATTCATGGATTCAACTCTTTGGTGCAGGTTGTTTAAATCTTTTCCACCATGCTCCCTTTTTGGGCCAACACTACCATCAACATTGTTGAAGCTAGTTCTCTTTCGCTTTCTTTGTACACTAGGTGCTTGTGAGACCACATTTATGTTGGTACTCTGATTGACAGCGATGGTTTCTTTTTTCTCGTTCCCAGTAGATAGATTCTTCCTCATACTTTTCTGAAGGACTCCAAGATCTTTCTTATCCACTTCCAGAATGTGCTTGCAGCAGTCTTATGCTAAATTAGAAAAAAAACAAAAACAAAACTTGTTACCTCCTAGTGAAAATAACATTCATGAAAAGATAAAAAAAAAAAAGACAAATCAATTTCCATTAAAAAAATCCCCAATCTTTTTTAAAGAGAGGATTCCGTCTAAACAAACTAATATGATCACAACCCTGAACCTTGCAATTCACACATTCACAATTATCACAGTAACATGGTTAGCCAATCATATAAAATAGAACTTATATAGAAAATCTTACTTAAGTTGCTACTCGGAACTTGGTTTCAGAAACAGATATTTGTATATTGACCCACTTGCCCAAATATTTCAAAGCAAATTTAAATACGTTATACTTTTACATGCTTCTGGCCCCTTAAATCAGATACAAAGCACTGGAAAAACGCCAACCGTATTCAATAGCACCGCCCCCAAAGGGCGGACTCAGCCCAGTCACCTTAATTTAATCTGATGCACCACCCGGCTACCCACCTAAGGGAGTGGACACAGCCCCGTATCCGCTCAGAGCGGACGGCTTTTCACAACCGTATTCATCCGTTCCACCCGCCGCAAATAACATCCCAGATTTAAGATCACTCCGCCTCAAAATAAAACCAAGAATCGAACCCGGGAGAAAAAAATAGAAACCAAAACCAATAACAGGGTCTTCCTATTCTACTCGAAATAAATCTGAGGTACTAACCTTTCGAGATTTATAAACACGGGAGTATTTGCATGAATATCCGCAACAAGGCGTTCCTTTTCCACTCTAAATGAATCTGGAAGTGAGAGACCGAGAGAGTTCAAGAATTATAAAACGGAGGAAGTAACCGGAAAGTATAAACAGGAGAAGAATATACCTATCGAAGCCGTGGTGCGCAAGTATTCGGAAACAGAAACCCTACCCGGCCAGAAATGTTGGCCAGAAATAGGGAAATATTGGCGTAGAAAGAAATCTTGTAAAATTATTTTTATAAAATGGTATTAATAAATTATAAAATTTATTTTATTGTAAGCGAATTTTTTAAGATCATTTTATAGAAATAACATCTCTTGTAAAAAAATATAAAGTAAATTTGGTTTAACAACTCTTGCTACGAGCGAGTTAGGTGCAGCAATTTGGATAATGAATTAAAATGAAATGAGTTGTTATGAAAATTAAAAATTAAATAAAATATTATTAAAAAAATTATTTTTTAATTTATTATTTTAAAATTTAAAAAAATTGAATTATTTATTATATTTTGCATGGTAATTTAAAAAAATTGTAATAATGAGATCAGTGTAATTTTTTGTTAAATATTATAAGGTGATGAGAATTATTTGAAAATAATATTTAAATAATAAGATTTGATTTGTATAATTTGAATTTTAAATTTTTAATTTTTAATTAAATTATGTCATATAATCACTTTATTATATATGTTATTTGTTTTTTTTTTTTTTTGGCAAGTTTATTGCATTAATAAAGATAAAGGTTTTGTACATAGTTGCTTGTACTGTACTATTACAACAAAGTAAATTAAAGAGGAGGATCCTTGTCACTATGAAAATTCACTATGGAAATTCAGTAGACTGGGGAATTGAGAGGGGTATGCTTCCGTAGAGGTTGATGGAGGCTATCCATTGTGCTATGACATGCGTGTATCGATTTTGAGATCGATGATTTATGGTTTATTATTAATTGATAATATATATTATTTTATATTTTATACAATCAATTATAATAAATTTGATAAAAAATTATATATTTACAGTGAATTTTATGCACATAAGTAGCACTGCAGTGAATTTTCTTTAGATTTAACGTTGCTGATAGATGTAAGGGGGGAATGGGAAGTATTGAAAGTTCGAAGGTGTACTTTGATGCAATTATTAGTTTTGGAGGTACATTGTAAATTGAGTGAAAGTTCAAGTAGGTAAAGTGTAATTAACCCTATAACTTGTTCATAAGACGTGGAAATATTTTTCATAGAGTGTGTGAGTATTTTTTATAGGATGTGGGATGTGGAGTGGTGAATAGTGACTGATTAGAATAATTTTTCTTTTAACATAACAAAGCTGATTTTCTTTTCAAATGATAAAATATCAAACTCCATCTTGAATTTATATATATATATATATATAATATAATATACTGTATGATATACATGTTTTTTAAATATTACATATAATCAGGTCATAATGATTAATTGAGTTTGCCGGATCTAATTCAATTAATACCATGTCATAACATAGTTAATATTGTGCACAATCCTAATTTTATTAATTTTGATCGTGTTAAAGAGCCTGTTAAATATTGTCAGCCGTAATATTGACTAGATTATATACTAATAATAACAGATTTTAATATGCATAGATAAAGAGAAATAAAATACTCGCAATTGAGAAGGAAACTTAGTATTTTTTTGCGACTAAAAAATGGTGCCAAAAGCAATATGTCACATGCCGAAGGATTTAGGGTTCAAAAAGGGGGAAGAATGAAGGGGGCTGTGGGGAAGTGAAGAGATGAAATGATACCGGGCCATGGGTTGGGCTGGGCTTCGACGTAGTAAGGAGTTGTGTTTGGAGTTTGGGCTGTCACCAGCTTGGTTTGAGTTAATAAGTAGTGGTCCAATTTGCAGTAGCGAGTCCAATGGGCTGGAGGCCCAGCAGCTTATTTTTATTATGTTTTCTATTTATAATATTTACAGTATTTTGTTAGAGAGCGAATGTTATAGAATAGAATCTATTCTGTTATTCCATGTGTCAGACTCTATTAGAGGGCCAACCTACTGTGCTGAATGTTTATGTTAAATTTCAATCAAAGTTGTTATCCAATTCTCTCTTCTCTCTCTCTAACTTTCTAGAGGTACTCCCCTCTAAGAGGTTCACTATTATAGTCATCCTTACATAAAAAATTCATAAAAATACATCACGGATTTGAGAGTGTAACAGTTGGTATAAGAGATTGATCCATAGTGACCATCACTTGATTCAATCTTCTTCTTTATCATTCGGTTCAGGAACAATGGCAGACGGTACACGCCTCAATCAACTTTAGGATGGGTTATCTTCCTTGAAGAAATCCACTAACTCATAGCTTAAGAACCTGGAAACAAAAATGCTAGCTTTAAAAAGGCAATTAGATTCAGTTATGCAACAATTGACTACTATCACGATTGAATTGCATAAGAGGAACAACAACAACAACAACTCACATGGTGAATCTTTAGCAGATAACCAAGGCCATCAATTTGCACAAGGGGAGCTTGGACAAGAAAACCATCATCGGTAGGTAAGGATTGATTTCCCTACTTTTCATGGTGAGGATCCAAGTGGTTGGTTGTATAAGACCAATCACTACTTTGCATATCACAACACTTTAGCTCAACACAACTTTGTTGGCCTCATTTCATATGGAGGGTCAAGCACTAGTGTGGTTCTAGGATTTAAAGGAATTAGGAACCATATTTGACTGGGAGGGGTTTAGCCGAGCCTTACTAGTAAAATTTGGGTCCTCATCTTATGATGATCTCATGGAATTTTTAACCAGGTTGAAACAAACTGGTTCAGTAGAAGAGTATATATCAGATTTTGAAGGGTTGTCTAATAGGTTGAGAGGCCTATCAGAAGGGTATAAGCTCAATTGCTTTTTAAGTGGACTGAGAGATGAGATAAGACTGTCAGTGCGCATGTTTAACCCCAATAATTTATTGGCAGCCTATAGTTTGGCAAAAATTAAAGAGGAGAATGTAGGAGTGTCTAAAAAAAATATTAGGTGTTAGTACTACCCCCATGAACCTGAAATCCTGAAACACCCACCAAACAGTTTCACAAACAATTCCCACCACCAATCCAAAGCCATTATACCAATTCAAAAGATTAAGCCAAAACAAATGAAAGATACAAGGGATAGGGGTTTCTGTTACTACTGTGAATCCAAGTGGAATCCTGGCCATAGGTGCCAATTAAGTGGGTCCAAATTTTTTTGTAAGTTGGATCTACGTTCGGGGTACCACAAAATAAGAATGAAACCAGAGGATATGCATAAAATTGCTTTTAGGACTCATGATGGGCACTATGAGTTCCTAATGATACCCTTTGGGCTTACTAATGCACCATCTACTTTCCAAAATTTGATGAATGAGATTTTTAGACCTTATCTCAGGAAATTTATTCTGGTTTTCTTTGATGATATATTAGTCTACAACACCAATTTGGAGGCTCATCAGGAGCATTTAAGGGTCACCTTAGAGTTACTTAAACAACACACTCTCTTGGCTAAACTCTCTAAATGCATATTTGCAGTTCAAGAAGTGGCCTATTTGGGTCATTTGATCACTAGTGAAGGTGTTAGGGCCGACCCAGAGAAATTGGTAGCAATGAGGGAACGACCTTTCCCAACTACCTTAAAATCCTTGAGGGGATTTTGGGAATTAACTGGCTATTATAGGCGTTTCATTAAGGGGCATGGGAGCATTGCAGTACCCCTAACCCAATTGTTAAAGAAGTATCAGTTTGAATGGGGTAAAGAAGCTAAAGAGGTTTTTCAGAAACTCAAAGAAGCAGTAACTACACCTCTTGTTTTAATTTTACCTGATTTTACTCTTCCTTTGTGATTGAGTGTGATGCCTCGAGAGTGACAATTGGGGTTGTGCTGATGCAAATGAATAAGCCAATAGCCTATTACAGCCATGCATTAAAGGGCATAATTTTAAGTCTATCCACCTATGAGAAGGAGTTGTATGCCTTCGTGATGACAATACAAAAATGGAGGCCTTACCTCTTGGGTCATTCCTTTGTGGTCAAAACTGACCATCAAAACCTAAAATACTTATTAAAACAGAAGGCAGGGACCCTTATGCAACAAAAGTGGACCTCTAAGCTACTTGGCTATGATATTTTGGTGGAATATAAAAAGGGACCCGAGAACAAGGTTGTAGATACATTGTCCAGGAAAAGAGAAGGGGAAAATCAGAAAGATGAGGTTGTGTTAGCAGTCATTTCAGTGCCCACTTTAGAATGAATGGAAGAAATTAAGGGAAGATGCAACCAAGATCATATGGTGCAGGAGCTATTTGAGAAGGCAAGGAGGGGATAATTACCTTCAGCTTATAGTATAAGGGATGGTCTTATGTTCTACAAACAAATACTAATGGTGGCTAATGACAAAGAATTTAGATATAAGCTATTGCACTTACTGCACACAAGTGCTATAGGGGGACATTCAGGGTTTGACAAAACCCTCCACAGGCTTAGAAGAGACTTTTATTGGCAGGGAATGAAGGCTGAAGTGAAACAATTTATCCGTGATTGTGAGGTGTGCCAAGGTGTGTAAGCTGACCAAACAAGGCCTAGTGGGTTTTTGCAACCACTCCCCATCCCATCTTCACATTGGACTGAAATTTTCATGGATTTCATTGAAGGTCTACCCCCTTCTCATGGATATAATAGTTTGTGGGTTGTTGTGGATAAATTAACAAAGTACGGGCACTTCATTCCTATATTTCATCCCTATACTGCCAAGACCATAGCTCAGCTGTTTGTTAAGCATATATGGAAGTTGCATGGGCTACCTAACTCCATAGTTTCTGACAGGGATAAAACTTTTACTAGTAATTTTTGGCAGGAGTTTTTTAAGATCCAGGGTGTGCAATTGGCTTTTATTATAGCCTATCACACACAGTCTGATGGGCAATTAGAAGTAGTGAATAAGTGTGTGGAGAATTTCTTAAGGTGTTTTTCTCGGGACAGACCTAGGGATTGGTCTCAGTGGATTCCTCTAGTTGAGTGGTGGTACAACACAACTTAGCACTCTTCTACGAGGTTTACTCCCTTTCAAGCCTTGTATGGCTACCCCCAACATAAATTGCTAAGCTATGTACCAGGTCTTTCAAAAATAGAGGCAGTTGATGATGTTTTATAAACAAGGGATTACATAATCGAAATACTCAAGCACAATATCCATAAAGCATAGAACATGATGAAGCATTATGAAGATTTAAAAAGAAAGGAATAGTCTTTACAAGTTGGAGATCAAGTTTATCTTCGGCTTCAACCTTATTGCCAACTTATAGTGGGTCATTGAAGAAATGCAAAGCTAGCTCCAAGGTTTTATGGACCTTACCCAGTAGTACAGAGGGTTAGAACTGTGGCTTACAAGATCCAGTTACCTCCAACGACAACCATATACCCAGTGTTCCATATATCACAGTTTAAGAAAAGGTTGGGCCATCGAAAAGTGCACTTGCCTACCCACAGACACCGCCAGGGTCCTCAAACTAGAGCTTGAGCTTGTGTTGGCTTGTCGAGTTAGGAAGTCCAAGAACCAGCCTCTTACCGAGCTATTGGTTCAATGGCAGGGACAGCCTGCCGACGACGCCACGTGGGAAACATGGGAGCAATTGAAGACCACATTCCCGCACCTTGTGGGCAAGGTACTATGAAGGGAGAGGCTCTACACACCAAAGGATTTAGGATTCAAAAAAAGGGATGAATGAAGGAGGCTGCGGGGAAATGAATAGATGAAATGATACCGAGTTGTTTATGTTGAATTTCAATCCAAGTTGTTATCCAATTCTCTCTTCTCTCTCTCTAACTTTCTGGAGATACTCCCCTATAAGGAGCTCACTATTACAATCATCCTTATATAGAAAATTCATAAAAGTACATCACAGATTTGAGAGTGTAACAAAATCATACTATTAGATGATAAAATTCACAACCGACGACTAGCATAAAAAAAATAGAAGTTATTCTCCTGTGTTAGACCATTAGTAGCCAACTAGGCATACTCAAAATTTTAGTCAAGGTTTGCCTAGTTTGCATAAAATACATCCACATCAAGCTAGCTATATCTACAGTAATTTTAATTTTCACATTCTTGACTAACTAAACGTAGCCAGCCCAAATCTCTAGCCAAATCATTTTGTCACATCAAAATATTATTCCCATGAGAAGCCATCTAAGCTATGCTTGTTGAAGATGAACTAAGACTAATGAATCCGGATGTAATATTTTGGGCCAGGAAAATATTGGGGTTATTGAGGGGACGAAAAGAACAATGTTGGGCTTGTAAGTTTCCAAAAAAAAAAAAAAAAAAAAAAGAAGACAGTTAAAAGATTATACCCGTTTGAATAATATGAATATTAGAAAATTAATGTGTACTTTTTTAATAAAAAATAAATATTTTAATTACCATTAGAATTAAAATAAATGAAAATGTCAAAATCAATATTTTAATATAATAATAATAGATTTAGAGAATTTGTTATTTGATGTTATTGAAAAGTGACTAGATAAACTAGAAAAAATGAATTTTCTAATCAAATTTTGGCTAAAGAATGGCTAGGCCACTACTAATGCTCTTAGAGCACTCTCATTGGATTAGGTAAAAGATAAATCCATTGAAGATTTAGCTATTAAACCATAAAATGTGATCACATTAGAATAATTAAATAATTGAAATTTAACTACAGTTACTTTTAAAATTATTTTCAAATTTTAAAGGAACTATTCATTCATCAAATATATTTTATATTAATTATTTCTCTCCCTTTTATATCAATTATTTTTCTCTTCCTTTTAAATGACAATTGAAAAAATCTAATTCGAATATGATTACTAATTAATATATAATATTATGAATGGTAAAATATGATAAAATAAAATAAATTCATAATTAAAAAAATTAAAATATTTTTAAAATTATTAATTACTCATTACTATATAATGAATAAATGGATAATCCAATGTGGAGATTTGATGTGAATAGCTAGAGCCAAATTTATCTTATATTATTTTATTATCATACAATGAAAAAATAGTTATTCTAATGTAGAGACGTATGTGAATAAAATAACTAAAAATTAAATTCATCTTATATTCATAAAAAATGTACTTTAGTTTTAGTTAATCCAATAAAAATGCTGTTAGTCATTAATTATAGAGAACATCTTCAAACGAGACTTAGTGTGAATCTACATTTTACACCGTCCAATAAAAAATGGACATGTACAAAATTCATGATAGTGATCATAGGGGCTAGTTGAGGAAACATTTCCCCTATTCTGTCTCTCTCTCTCTTCGGTCTCTTCTCTCGAGTTCTTTCTCTCATCTCAAATGATCCCATTTCTTCGTCATCCATTTTGCGGTCGCGAAGCCATCTCTCTCGGTTGACCCAGTCTCTCTCTCTCTCTCCTCAACCCAGTTTGTTAGAAACTTCTGATTTCATCGAGACTAGGAAAATTTTTTTCATGAGAAATCTCATTAACAACGGTTCAATAAGGACCAAATAAAACATACAATGATACTAGTCGAGATTTGAGCAAAAGTTGATTGGCAAAATCCAAAACCAAATTAAAACCCATTGAACAATAATTCTTACTCTAAGAAATACTTAAAATTTAAAGAAGTATCACCGACTCCTATATATGGTTTAACAAACAATCAAAATAAATATCCATAGCAACTTAACTAAGACCACATAAGGTCTAAATTCAACCAACAAATTCACCCACTCGTCCACACAATCAACTACTTACATAGCAATAAATACACCAACGGAAGGGAGAGAGAGGGAGAGCACCTGAGGGGTGAGAAAAAGAGTTTTGGGCTTGCGAGAGAGAACTGCGTGCTGTGGCTACAGAGTGAGAGAAAGTGCTTCAGCTCGAGGGGGAGAGAGAGAGAGAGAGATGAGGGTGGTTATGGAGGTATAGGACTTCGTTCCTACAAGCAAGTCTATTTTTGATTGAGAGGCAGTCTGAGCTGGATGCGATATGAATCTTGGATGTGGTTTGACAGTGAGTTTTGATAAAAGTTGAAAGTTGAATGAAATATTATTAGAATATTATTTTTATTTTAAAATTAAAAAAAAATTAAATTATTTATTATATTTTGTGTAAAAAAATTTTAAAAATATAATAATAAAATGATATGAGATGAGATATCCAATTAAAACCAATTCGACAACTCCAAATGAGATAGAGTCACGTCAGTATTCTAACCAATTAAAACCAATTGTAACGAAACCAAATTAGAATGCACATGGATACAGTGGACATAAATATTTATTGAGTCTCTATCAAGTCCATCAATTAAATATTTATGATAATGAGAGTTAAAAGTTTAATCAAATTAATATCTAACAGTTTAATTTTTAGATTAATAGTTGAGTCTTTAACAATTGACATCAAAGCAGAGACCACGTCATGAGTTTAAATCACGGAGGGAGCGAACTATAGGCTGGATTAAAATGTCTTGATACTTTGTATGAGCATAATTTTAAATTATTGAATACTGATAGATGAGTGAAACTATCAAAAAGAAAAGAGCTATTACTGGGTCAGTGTTAATAGAATGGGCCGTCATGGACGTCAGATTCGAAAGCATGGCAGAATGTTATGATTTTAAAGATTAAAGATTTAACTAAATTAATATTCAATAATTTTAAAACTTTTGGATCAATGATCGTGTCTTTACACTCTCTCCTCTGTCAAGAGTCTCCAAAGCTTCTCGTAGCTGTCCATCTTTACAGAGTCCATGAATTAAAATGCTATAAGTTATCATATTGGGCTTATGCCGTATGCTAATCATCATCTCCAGAGCTCCATGGCTTGTGAGGAACGCCCACGCTTGCAAAGACCATCCATTAAAGCACTGTAGGAATACACATTTGGTTCAGTTTCTTCTCTTCATCTCTTCAAGCAATCCAACCATGAATCAAAGAAGTATAGCTCACAACACTGGGCAAGCGACACTTTGTCTCCATCTCTTTTAATAACTCCTTTGCTTATCCAATCTTTCTTAATCGACACAGCCCATTAATCAGGCCGGTACTATATGTATATGAATCTGGAGTAGAACCACGATTGGGCATCTCTCAAAATATCCAAAAAGACAGGTTAAGGAGAGAGGGCTTCAGAGCGACTGATGGGTAGAGAGAGGCTTTATCTGCTGTATTTACGTCCATTGTAATAATATTAGAAAGCTGACGTGGCTCTCTCTCATTGGATGACGTAAAACTGATATTATCACTGCATCCAGTTTTATGATTTTCTCTTTTTGATTCTCTAGAAATTTTACGCGCCGCGCGTTTACTGAATGGTGTAAATCGGTAATTCTCACCGCGTCCGGCTCCTAGTTATTTTTTCTCCCAAGATCAGCCGGTAAACCAATGCCAAGAAGTGCACACTGCACGATCCACAAATCGCAAAAGCACGTAATGCTTTTTGCCGCGGACACACCGTGAACCGACCCTGTCAAGGCTCCTCAATCTCGAAGGATCCGACAAAACCAGCGAACAAACCACGATACCATTCCTAGGTTTTTCCACCGCCACCCTACTTATTGTCACCCTTCTGTCTCTATTCCCCTCACATTTTCAAGTTCCGTTGTTTTCAAGAAACATCTTTAACGACGTCCCTTTAACCTCTCCGATCACTTCACACTAATTCCACATTCAACGAAAGCTGTTGCAAGGACGAAGACTGAACTGATCACATATTTATTTCTCAAACGTCTTTGGTTTTAACTCGAATCTTATATACAGCCCACACCGCTAGCACCCACATTGGCATCGTAGTATCTCTGCCACCTTTTTGGAAAGTACCCATATAGCGAGGGGTTGGATTTTTATTGGCCTCTTTGGACTGATCTCGGTCCTGGTGGTTTAGATACTATATACGCGTGTTTGATTCTAAATCATTGCCACTGAGAGAAGTTTTCAAATGTAATGGGTGTTACCGGATTTGTGAAATTATGATACCCCGAGGCCGGATTTGATTGGAAATCGAGGTAAAGATGCAATCAAAGTTGATGGCATTGGAGGAAGGCAAGGACCCTGCCAGTTCAGTGAGAACAAATCAATCTAGGGCTCTGCCTTCGAGAGCCCTCCAATTTTTCTTGATATTTTTGGTTCTGGGTCTTGGGGTTTCTATTGTTAGCTTGTATATGATTCGATATTTCAAAGTTCAGATTGTTGCTCCGGTTGCAGATTCCACTCTCAAGGCTTGCTTTGAAGGGCTAACCAATATAGAGAGCTGGATCAGACCTCCATCAAATCTGTTGCACACCATGAATGACACTGAACTGTTGTGGCGGGCTTCATCTGTTCCTCGGATAAAGACTTATCCATTCAAGAGAGTTCCCAAGATTGCCTTCATGTTCTTGACAAAGGGGCAATTGCCAATGGCACCTCTTTGGGAGCGGTTCTTTAAGGGGAATGAGGATCTTTACTCGATCTATGTTCATTCATTGCCATCTTACAATGCCAGTTTTACACCATCCGTTTTTTACAGGAGACAAATCCCAAGCCAGGTATCATAACCTTTCATCTTTTAATACATATCGGGTGCAATGAGTTTCTACATTTCTTTCATAAAGAAAAAAAAGCATTTTATTTAATTGCCATCAAAATTATTCTTCTCCGGAACATGCGTTGAAAACTCTCTATACGATTCTTAAGCATCCTCATAATTTTTGAATTGAAATGGATCTGATGCTGATGAAAAATAATCCTTTGAGATGTATAGGGAGCCTTCAGCTATAGAATTTTGGGACGAAGGAAAGCGTGTAATTGGTTGCAATTGCATTGTTTCTGCATGAATGCTAGAGACTTCCATCTTTATAAATTGCTAAGTATGTGCTTAATATTACTTCCAAGTGGATAGGTCTCTCTCTCTTATTTTGGTCAACGGTAAAGTGATTGTATGGTTGGTAATTTTAAATATAGCATTGATAGGTGATAAGACCATTGAGATTTGGTTTGAAATGTTTCAGCATTTTTGTTGAAGACTATCAACTGCACGGATAAGGGGCATTTAGTGCTAAGTGAATTGATAGATGGCATATAGTTTGAAAGATCCTAACCTAGTTGAATGTTGAAAGGGTTAGCTGACTCAAATTGAAAATGGGCCCTTGCAGTTGATCTACACAAATATTTGGAATAACCATTCTCAATTAGTAAAGGAGGAGGTTCCCTAAAACCATATCGGTTTACATCCAAGCTTTTGCCTTTTTAATGAGCACATAATTTGACCATATGGTGGAGGCCACTCTTTTGTGCAAGTGTCTTACAAACATGGTTTTGTTCGTAGATAGAGTAAAATGTCAGAGCAGGTTTTATCAATCCAACCTTCAATTTATAGTGGACGTCATTGAGTTGGGTCTGACAATAATTATGTTGTGGTTCCAAGATTTGGAGTGGGAGATAATTGGCAATAGCTAACAGTACTCAATACAAGCATATAATTTGAACATAAGGCAGGGATTCTGCTCCTTTGTGTCAGTGTCTTTTAATCATGGTTTTATTTCATGGAGTAAAATGTCAGAGCAGGTTTTGTCCATCCAACCTTGACTTTAGTTGCATGTGATAATAATTTGCTGTGGTTGTAGCAGTTTGAGTGGGAGGTAATTGGTAACCTTAATAAAAAGTCGTGGACCATGCTGCATACTTGTAGCGGTTATCCATTCATTCCCAACCTACCCCTTTTCTTAATTTTCAGTATATCTCCAATGATGCGTTATCATGGCTATCTGCTTCTACATGTAAGAATCCACCAGGCTAAGATGTCGCTTATTGCCACTGAATAACACTGGTGAAAATGACACTTTTAAGGGGAGAAAATATTTCAGTTATAAATTGCCTTCTCTCCAGGTGAATTCGCCAACTAGCAGATATCTTACACCATTAGCTATTTACCTTGAAATTCCCGTTCTGCAATGCTATCCCCATATTTTAGCAGATTATGCTGACTTTATTAGAGCATTTTCTTTTGAAGTCCAGTTTGATTGACAAAATTAATTTAGCAATCCAGTTTCTAGTGAAGCTTCTGAGTCTGTATGCTTTTTATGTCTGGAGGAGGCAATTATGCGTGTGGCGCAATGACAAAAGATGATTAGCTAGATTAAAGATTTTCCAGTTTCTCAATAGCTACTTGAGCACATTTTTATTCAGTACGTTTTCTTTCATGAAAAAAGAGCAAAATAAAACAAAAAGGATCAGCATGTTTTTCCTTGTTGGAAACTTAAATCCACTCATATTTCTGTGGTGGTATTTCTGAGCAGGTGGCAGAGTGGGGAAGAATGAGTATGTGTGATGCTGAGAGGAGACTCCTAGCTAATGCTTTGCTTGATATCTCAAATGAATGGTTTGTCCTCCTTTCGGAGGCATGCATTCCTCTCCACAACTTCAGCATTGTTTATCGCTACATATCAAAATCCAGGTACAGCTTTATGGGATCGATTGATGAACCTGGACCTTATGGGAGAGGGCGCTATGATGAGAACATGGCACCTGAGGTCAACCTCACTGACTGGCGTAAAGGGTATCAGTGGTTTGAAGTAAATCGAGAACTTGCAGTTAAGATAATCGAAGACACCACTTACTACCCTAAATTCAAAAATTTTTGCCAACCGGCATGCTATGTGGATGAACACTACTTCCAGACAATGCTGAGCATCCAAACTCCACATCTTTTGGCAAACAGGAGCCTTACTTATGTGGACTGGTCAAGAGGTGGTGCTCACCCCGCTACATTTGGCAAGGCAGATATCAAGGAGGAGTTTTTCAAGAAGATTTTTGAGAGTAAGACATGCCTTTACAATAACCAGCCCTTGTCACTTTGTTTCCTTTTTGCAAGAAAGTTTGCCCCAAGTGCTTTGGATCCTCTATTGGAATTATCCTCCAAAGTTCTAGGCTTCTGATAAATGCTCGGCTTTTGAGATGCATGTTCTGGTGAATGTTTGTTGGAGCGTGTAGGTTTAGCTATGACCTAGATTATTATCTTAGTAGATCTCAGGCATAATATACATTACGTATATTGAGTTGTCAGTCAACTGTGGAATTTTTGGATGCAAGGTTTTTATGAGATTTTTTGTTAGTGCTGAGATCCATTAAAAAATGTCTTTGAGTTTTTTTATAAGTTATGTTCGAATTGAAGAAGATTTTTAGTTATGAGTTCATTTATTAAATTCTGAGTTCGTAGCACCATGCCTATGCACATTATTCATTACAACAAGCAACTGCCTTGAATTAGTTCACGACCTTTCTAGCCATGGGAATCGCATCATGTTTGACTCTAAAACGTATTACATGACGTGAGATAATTGGTAATGCATCTGTAAAGTATTCATTAACAAGTACTTTTTATGCCCGTTTCTATCTTGTTGGCTGCAAGAACAACCTTTAATTGTGATACATTTTCATGACTCGTAAGCAATGCAAATAATAGATACAAAGCAGCAAGTGGAACGATATATGTATCACTTTTATCTTCTAAAATACAACAACTCTAATTGCATTATTCAAAGCTTTAAAAGACACTCAAGAAAGTCAAAAGAATGCTTGTAGGATGTGAAATGCTTAGGATTGAAGATGTCAAAATATCATTTTCTTTTTCAACCGGATGGATAAGCTGACAAATTGATGACTTTCTTGCTAAGCATATGAAATCAACAGTGCCGACATAATGAACCTAAAATGTTTGGTGGAGATGACTTGATTTCAAAACATGTCATCTACAACTGAAGCAGTTACAAATATAAACACAATACCTGGTGAAAATTTGGTCGTGCCAAAGCCCATATGGAATTCGAACAGGCAACAAGATGGTCAAGAAACATTTACAACTCATCATGATGGTTTCTGTCAGAAACAGAAACCTCCTGTTGGAATTCAAGCAGATACCTAGCAGCCAATGATGCATGAAGAGCAGCACCATATGGAAATGCATCTTCATTAATTTGGAAGTATGGTGAATGCAATGATTCTAGCTGTCCACGTGTCCCATTCTCCATCCCGAGTAAAAAAAAGTATCCAGGTATTACCTCTTGGTAAAATGCAAAATCCTCTGACCCCATCACCGGTTTCAAGTCCTTGACTCTGTGGGTGCCAAGCATATCCCCAGCGACAGCTAAGAAGTACTCATGCAAACCTTTATTGTTTATGGTTGGAGGGAAGAAGTTTTTCTCCTCTGTGAAAAAATTCACAGTTGCATTACACCTCTGCACGGCAGCCTGTCCTGTGATAACCTGTTGAAGAAGCAAATCGGTTTGTTATAGCGAAGAGAGGGCAGGGCGCATTGCATGGGAAGTAAGCTACAGTGGAAGTAACCAAGTTAGAGATATATGCATGAAGAACTGTTTCTTGAGAGTTCATTAGCTATGAATTTTTCATTATCAATTCCAACCAATGTGACATAAGACTTTGCCATATATGGGATGATACATCATTCAACTTCAGTACCTCCTCAATCCGCTGCCGGAGTTGCATAAAACTTTTCTTTGAAAATGCACGAAAGGTGCCGCCAATTGTTACGGAATCCGGAATAACATTGAATGCACCACCTCCTTGGAATCTCGCAACAGTAACTACCTGCAATGACACAGGACAATTGCAAAATATCATAAGAACAATATATCTCATGGAAATTTGATGCCTGACATGCACGAAAACATTGTAACAGAAGAAGCTAGTGCCATGGGTTATCCAAAAAAATGAGGCTCTCAGAGCTAATTGAAGGGGGAACAACTTAGTTAAATATCATGAACTGCATGAGGAGTTAATGAGATCAGAAGACAAGTTGTCATTTGAAGTAATTATACAGTCGTGTTACAAAAAGCCACTACCCAGTGTTAGTCCCCTTGAAAGCTGAGTTAAAAGATGGGGTCCTAATCTTTAAGATGCATGAATTAACTCCAGCTTGACAGCCTGTAAGTTTAATCATTGCATCAGCTAATGGCCTAATGCCCCATACCAGTATCATTTGCCTCTTAAAATAGCATATAAGACACTCACTTTTTTTTCTTTTTTTCTTTTTTCCCTCCCACAAGCATTTCAACGATTTTTTTTTTTTATAATATACCGATATCATTGGAGTCTTCAATTACTTATTTGTGGCTAATTTGCCGCATAAGTTTTACCGTTATTACCCATTCATCAACTGCTGCAGGCATGACAATAGAAATATATAAATCTTTGATCAACTTTCAAGAATAAAAATGGAATAAATTTATCCAATGGCCCTTAATTGAGTTTCAGACTTTCAGCAACAACTTTAATCTTCTAATAATAACAATAACCTCATATACAAGCTACGCAGATTTTTTTAGTTACTATTCTCTTACTCCATCATAATTATGTCCCATGCAACTTATAGACATTGCAAACATGGTGATTTGGTGGTTGGTTTCTCAACAATCACACTTGTTACCAGCCGAACCATCATGTTAGAGAGGTGCTCGAGTCACTTCAACATGAGGTACAAACCTCTGTTAGGTGGCTTTAGAGGATAGTTACTTTTCACAAAATGGATGCAATGTCAACCAACCCCTTCCCCCACTTCCCCTTTTATCTTTATTTCACAAAATACACATAAAAGATTTTATGACTTTGAACAGAAAGGAAAAAGGAGAGATAATCAGAAAAAGATGTAATGTGAGAAATATCAGATGTACCTGTGGGTCCAGTGGATCAGCTTCACGTGAAACAAGATGTTGTAAGCTAACAATCACATTAGAAGCTGCCAATATTGGATCTACTGAATGTTGAGGAATGGCTGCATGGCCTCCTTTTCCACTTATTACAGCTTCAAAGAAGCCGATCCCAGCCCCTATGGGACCAGCTCTGGAGTGTGCTTCGCCAACAGGTAGATTAGGTGCAACATGCAAGCCAAAGATAGCATTTACATTCTCTAATGCTCCAGCATCTATTACTTTCATGGCCCCTCCACCACCTTCCTCAGCTGGTTGGAAAACAAGTATAACAGTTCCCTGCAAGTGTTTGTATATATCAGTAAGCATAAGAGGAGGGATAAAGAACCATAATTGGCCATCTGAGCAATAAGTGACTGTTTTGGGTTATTAGTTGCGCTTTCAATCTCTAATTAGGTCGCAGAACTTCCATCAAGAATAATTGAACCTCCCCAAAGTAGAAGAAGAAGGAGAAAGTTTGCAGATAGTATCCATACAAAAGTAACAAACTATACTTTATTGTTTAATGGAGAATTAGATATTCTTTTCTAACGGCTAACAACTGTTATCGCACTTTTGAGCCCCTCTTCAACAGGGATCTCACTGTAGCAAACTGACTTTTTGACGGATGCATCCTGTTCCCCTTAGCAATTGGTCATAAACTCCATACATATTGGAAAAAGGATGCGTCCTAAAACCGATCACAAATCCATATAAAATTCTGAAATAAGAACTTAGAAAAAAAAACTTCATACTCAGCAAAGCTGGACCATCTACAGATCTTAAAACGCTCATGGCAAGATACACACCGGGCAAGAAGTTCGTTTAATACTCTAAAGCGATGCATGAACACATAAATGAATCCATTAAGAAGCGTTTGAGCAAATCGGAGATCAGTAGCCTTATTGTTATAAATTATTACTGTTATATTATTTACTTTACGTGAGGAGGGCAGTTATATCAGTCAAGCGAAAAACAATATAACATACCGATTTTCTCCTGACATGTGATGATATGAAATTAAGAAGCAAAGATGGACCAACAGACCTTTAACTCTTCACGATGCTCTTGAAGGATCTTTGCAGCTCCAAGAAGCATTGCAACATGGGCATCATGCCCACAAGCATGCATCTTCCCTGGAATTCTACTCTTATGCTCCCACTCCACCATTTCCTGTAAATTCAAGACCCCCGTCAACACAAATAGCAAAAACAAAATTTTTCGAATATCACAGAATAATCCCTACTTGCCAAATTCCCGATCTACACATTCAAATATCAACAAATCATTCAATCTTACAACAATAAACTATACTCATACATCCTGCTTATATTGAATGAATAATCATAATCTAATCGAACCTGCATAGCAAGAGCATCCATATCAGCCCTTATGGCCACGAAAGGGGCTCCACCAGTTCCAATGAAGCCGATAACACCAGTAACTGCAACTGGGTAATTATAGGGAATACCCATCTTATCCAATTCTGCTCTGATAAGCTTACTAGTCTCAAACTCCTCAAAACCCAATTCTGGGTTTTCGTGTATTTTCCTTCTGATTCCCACCATCCAATCAGACAGTTCCGGATTCTTGGCATATTGGAGAAACCTTTTGGGGATTTCTGAGAGCCCATTTGAGGTCGAAGAAGAATCTGAGAAAGCGTACCTCGGACCAAACAAGTTAAGGATGAAAATCAAGGAGACCCACTTGAAGAAACCCATGATTTCTCTGCAAGTGAGCTCGGGATTGGAAGTACAAGGAAGAAAACTGTTTGTTTACGATAAAGTGACGTGGGTTTTTGAAGTACTTTTCATACAAGAAGCAGCACGAATTCGAAGCACAGTTTTATAATGAGGAAAATGTGGAATTACAGAAATAGAATACAAGACTCGTGCTGCAAAGTGTGAGAACTAAAGAAGACGGGTAAGGCCACCCGTGAACGTGGGTTTGAAACTTGAAAGTGGTGGTGGCCGCAACAGTCAGTCACAGCACAACCCACGTGCTAAATCCTAATTTCCACATGTTATTTTTAAGGTTCCCCCATTACGGTACCTTCTTCCAGTGTGCCAAAGTTAAAAGAGTAAAAAAAAAAAAAAGGGAAGAAGGAAGAACAGTGACAAAAGTAGCGTTTTTAGATTTATTTATCTGGTTGATATGACAGCCACTTTGTTATCTCATTTCAGTGGTGGTTCGTTTGTCTAAACTTAAAATGTGAAGGAATTGGAAAGTTGGGAGAAAGTTCAAATGTCACGACAAATCAATGTTAAAAGAGGAAAATAAAAAATAGTACTTGTTTTGCTGAGAATAACATTACGAGTAGAAGTACCCCTCTAGGATTGCCATTATTGCACCAACTTGACCCACTTTAATAGCGAACAGCCGAAGCTTTATAAAATAATGTGTGCAAAAATATTATCTTTGCAATATAAAACAGGAAAATAATGCAATATAAATCCTATTTGAATACTTCTTATGGTAGGCACTAGCCTGGTTTTGGATCAAGTTTTGCTATACAATCTCTACCATACTCCACACTATACTATTTTTAAAATTTTTAATATTTTTTTTAAATTCTTTTTGAGTTTATTTTTTTAAAATTATTTCAAATTTTTTATTCATTATTCATATAATAAATATTTAATAAAATAAAAAAATAATAAAAATTAAAAAAAATATGGAGTATGGAATGTTAGAAGGTTGTGAAGATTTTTTGTTTGGACCATTCTTCTGTCAACGGTCAAGGTAGTGGATAAGAAGGCATGAAAATAAGGGATATAATTTCAAAAGTTTTGGCTAAACGAGATATATATGCCTTATTTGGAAGATGAAAAACCTGTTGAAATTACTTTCAACCCATTAAAAAGTAAAAGTATCTCCACAGAGTCGTTAAGCAGACATTATTGAATAGCACATTTTGAAGGGAGATGAATGGATTTTCTCCATTTTAATTGAAATGTATAATATAAAATAACATATGTTAACAATTTCGTATTATCTCCAAATCAAAATATCCAACCACTACTATGTGGTTGGGTCAACACTACTATTGATTTTCTTGAGCAACGAAAGACCCTGTTGGTATTTTTTTAATAAAGATTAGTTGTAACGTTGGTTTTTTGTCTAGTACTAATGGTCTTTTTTGAAGTTCTTTTAAGCCATTAAGGTTAGGAGTTACGTACCTTGGATTTATTGAACATGATTGAGTGTCTTTTAAAGTTGATCAGTTTTTTTTTTTTTTTTTTTTTTATGATTGATAACGTTGTCTTTTTATTCTTATAAATGAACGTTTCACGTTGGTGTTAATTCCTCGTAGCTGGAATATTGTCTTCGGAAACTCTTTACGTGGGTATCTATTTTTTTTCAAACAAATAGTAAAAGTCGATTTTATGGCCTCTTGTACGTTTCTTTCATTAATTACTCATAACTACTTGCAGCTTTATTGAGGTTTTATTTACAAGGCAATTAGTTCTTGTAGTTGAAAAAAGATCACCTAGAGGGGTTATCACGTATGGTCGTTTTTTGCGTACACTATAGAATGGTTTGATTAGGAAAAAACAAAAGAAGGATGTATATATTTTTGAGAGATTGGAGGTAATAGAGAGGTGTTCTTTGAGTGAAGCTTTATGCTCAATTGGTTGTATAGAGAAAGTTTGAATTATACAATGATCAGTTAGATTATTATATTTTAAAAGAGTCAAGTTAAGAGGAGTTTTGTTGTATCGATTAATCTGAAATTTTGTATATTGTAGATGGCTTAAATTTCCTTAAAGAGAACGAGATTTCCGTACCTTAGTCTAAACTGGTTTCATTTTAATTTTAAATTAATTGTAATGTTTATTATATTATTATATATTTCACCAACAATACCCAAGTTCATAAACAAAACTACTAGTTTGAGTATGAAAAATGATAGTTGTAATTGTAAGTGCATAAGCATTGTGTAATTATTTTAAAAAAAATAAATAAATACGAAATCTATATAAAAAAATTAATTAATTTTTTAATAATGCACTTCATTATTTTTCAAAACAACTATAACACTTATGCACTTAAAATTATATGTAGCATAACTCTTTGAGTATTGGCCTATTCGCTTAGCCTCTATTTATTTGTGTTTTTAAATAAAAGAAAGCATCATACTACACTTTTATCGCACAGTAATAATGTATTATTGTTCATCCATGCTTGAATTTATTTATTTTTAAAATAAATTAATTCAAGAGTTAATACGTAATATCATATTAAAATAAGAGTTTTGCTACACAATCTCTACTATATTCTACACTTTATATTTTTTAAATTTTTTAATATTTTTTTGAATTTATTATTTTTATATTATTTCAAATTTCTTATTCATTATTCATATAATAAATATTTGATAAAAGAAAAAATAATAAAAATTAAAAAAAATATAGAGCGTAGAGTTTGAAGAAATTACGAAGATTTATTCATAAAATAATCATGTGGTCTTTTACTTAGGGGTGGGCTCCGACTCCGACGGAGTCGGAGTTGTCATTTCCGATCTCCGACTCCGACAAAAGTCGGAGTCGAATTTTCCCTCCGACTCCGACTCCGAACGTAGTTAGAGTCCAATTCCGATCGGAGGTCGGAGCTCCGAACTCCGATCGGAACTCCGATCGGAGTTCGGAGTTCCGACTCCGAATAAAATTTCTGAACTCCGAACAAAATTTTGTTCTTTTTTTTATTATTATTTAAATTTTATTGTTCAATTTCGTTTCAGATAGTGAGCAACATATATATTTTTTTTAAAAGTGACGATCTACAAATATTTGGTTTATTCAAGAGTTCTCAATAATTTAAATATTCGTTCTGATTTTGTTACTGAATTTTGATTATATCTTTAATTTGTTTTATGTCCGCCTGAAATTTAGCATTAAAAGTACTCATGACTCATGAGTTGAAAATTACATAAATTTAAAATTTTATAAAAAAGAATGATGGTACGAATTTCTATAATTCGATTAATTTCAGTTGGATAATAAATTCTAAACGTTTGAGAGAGGATGAATAAGTACTAATAGAAATTATAGAATAAAGAGTACTTATCTCACGTCTTTGCTCGGGATATAACTACATAAATATAACTATATAAATAGTTTAAAAAGTAAATAACATGTATGATGTAGCCATAAGTTATAACAGTCTCATTTATAACGTAATAACAATATGACTATAATTTGAAATATAACTACAATTCGATTAAACACGGATTTCAGTCAAATACTTTTTGTTCCATTGGTCATGCCTGAAATGAAGATAGAAAGTAGCAATCAATAGATGAAAAAAAATTGATAATAAAAAATTGAATACGGTAAAAGAATAATTTTATTCTTACCAAGAAAGGAGGTTCTCCCAACTCCATCCCAACTCTCAAGTAGCGTCCGTTCCAGACTCTCAATCATCGGTAATTATGTTAGGGTTCACAATTAGATCTATAAAATCATAAAAATTAGAAGTTAGAAACATTAAAAATAATTAAATCATCATTTAAAAGCATATAAACTTACCCAATTCAAGCCTATAGCTCTCGGCATCAACGCCAACGGTATCTAGTCCAATAGGCGTTTCACTTATCCAATTCTGTGTGCAAACAAGGGCCTCCACGGTTGACGGTGACAATGAACTCCGATAAGCATCCAACACGCGACCTCCAGTGCTAAATGCCGACTCTGAGGCAACTGTAGTGACAGGAATGGCTAGCACATCTCGGGCCACACGGGAAAGGACTGGATACTTGGTGGAATTAACTTTCCACCAAGTTAATAACTGAAATACATCACTAGGTGCCTCGACAGCTTCCATAAAATATCGTTCAACCTCAGATATACAATGCATAATATTCCTTGTTGACAAGAGTTGATGATACTGCTGTATAATACGATTGCCTCTAACCCCTACAGATGGGTCAGTATCACCTGAGGAAACTATCAATCCTGTCGGCCTCGAATGTGAGGAGCTGCCAACTGCGTATGAAGGCTGAGCACTAGTACTGTAGTGATGATATAAGTCATCAACATCACTTTTTAGCAATTTAATAAACTCTGCAGCCTTCACTGTCCCGAGGACGGAATTTACCCAAAATTCTAGAACGGCCAACTTAACTCGGGGGTCAAGGATCACAGCCACAAATAGCAATCTATTTATCTTCTCAATATTCCCCTAATATTTATCATATTTGATCTTCATCCTCGTAGCCATAGCAGATAACAATCCAGCAGAGTCAGTACAACTATTTTCCAACTGGAAGTGAAGCTCCGAGAGCTCGTTGAAAAATGAGTTCGCAGTCGTATATTTGGATCCAGATAGCCGCATGGTTATCTCATAAAAAGTTCTTAAAAATTTAACAAAATAACTCACACTGGTCCAATCATGTGCGTCCGGCGCACCGAGCCCCTGTCCTGCTGGCTCCAACAAAGCATACCTCAGACCCCCATCCTCGACCTCCATCCGCTCGAATGTTTTTTGGTACTTCTGTGCCACATCCAACATCATGTATGTAGAATTCCATCGAGTCGGAACGTCCAAGCACAACATACTAGAACATTCAATCTTCAGATCTTCTGCTATTGCCTTAAACTTGGCAAGCCTTTGAGGGGAACCCCTCACATATCGTACAATGTTGCGGACTCGGGTTATGGAATCATGAACCTCTTTTAATCCCTCAACAACTATGAGGTTAATTATATGAGCACAACATCGAACGTGAATAAACTCGTGGGCCTGAATGACATCATCTCTCACCGTCGTGTTCCGCTTAAACCAATCAATTGTTGTTTCATTCGCACTGGCATTGTCAACTGTAATACACAGCACTTTTCGAATTCCTCAGTCCTTTAAACAATCATCCATCTTCGCCCCAATGGATGCACCTTTATGATCCACAATTTCTTTAAAACCAATAATTTTTTTATGCAAAATCCACTCACTGTCAATGTAGTGTGCTGTGATACACATGTAGCAGACGTTCTGTATGGAAGTCCATGTGTCAGTCGTAAAAGACACTCTCTGGCTAGTGGTAATAAACATCTTCCTCATCTCCTCCTTGTCCTTCGCATGCCTCTTCATACAATCTCGCATCACTGTATACCGTGATGGAATGGGAAATCGTGGCTCAACAAAATTTAGAAACTTTCGAAAGCCTCTTTTCTCGACTGTGGTAAATGGCATCTCATCAGTAATTATCATCTCTGCAAGCATGTCCCTCAACATCTTCTCACTGTATTGAGGGATGACCAATTTCTTAGTCTGTGTACCATCAGTGGCTGTAGAAGTTTGGTAACTGAGGTTGGTCTGATCAGTGGCTTGCAATCCCTTCGCTATCTTATATCGTTGACAACCATTTAGATGTGCTATTAACACACTGGTACCTTGCTTCTTCGAATGGCATCCACAAAGTGATCCACAGTAATGGCATCTTGCTACTGGGTTCGCAATTTCACCAGGAATTTTGGTGAAATGCTCCAATGTCCACGACCTCTTTTTAGAAGGTCGTGGTGGTTGATCTTGCTCAATGGACATCTCCTCCTCTTCGTTGAACATATCCTCATCCTCTATATCAACTGGGAGTGGGAGTCGACTACTCGCACAAGATGTAGCTGCTCTAGATGTAGCTGCCCTAGATGTGGCTCTAGGGGTGGAAGTACCCACCGGTGTAGGAGTTGTAGCATTGGCATCCGCCACATTCCTTTGTGGACGATCATCTCCACTATGTCTAGGATCCATATCACAATCAATGAAGCTGAAAAAATTAAATTAGAAGCAAAAAATTAGTTTAAAAATAAACTAGGCTATTGTATTATACAATAGGACATGTATTATTGTATCATAATATATTATTGTATCGATGTATTATTACATCGAGGTTCGGTTGACTTGCGCTCGACTCAGCGGAACCCATCCAGAGATATTCGCTCGACGTGCGCTCGACGTGCGCTCGAGCGGAAACCATCCAGAGAGGTTCGCTCGACGTGCGCTCGACGTGCGCTCGAGCGGAACCCATCCAGAGAGGTTCGCTCGAAATGCGCTCGACATGGCGCTCGAGCAGAATCCATCCAGAGAGGTTCGCTCGACGTGCGCTCGACATGGCGCTCGAGCAGAATCCATCCAGAGAGGTTCGCTCGACGTGCGCTCGACATGGCGCTCGAGCAGAATCCATCCAGAGAGGTTCGCTCGACGTGCGCTCGACATGGCGCTCGAGCAGAATCCATCCAGAGTCTGGATTCCAGACTCCAGAGAGGTTCGCTCGACGTGCGCTCGACATGGCGCTCGAGCAGAATCCATCCAGAGAGGTTCGCTCGACGTGCGCTAGACGTGGCGCTCGAGCAAAACCCATCCAGAGAGGTTCGTTCGACGTGCACTCGACTTGCGCTCGACACCTCGCTCGAGCGCAAGTCTGCAATACAATGTAAAATTCAGGGTTTTGAGCGCCGTGTTGGGACTATATTGAATATTCAATACAACCAATTCACAAGAATCACAACTGCAGGCTCCAATTCATAAGAGACGTGCTTGAATTAAATTTAGGACTCATAAATTTAGGGCTCACCGTAGGTGGAAGCTGAGTAGAGGAGCAACGAGGAACGGCGGCACGGAGGAGCAACGACGAACGGCGGCACGCTGGCACTAGGACGGAAGACGTGAGAGAGAATGGATGGTTCAGTCACTGGGAGTCTGGGACAGGAGACGCGAGAGAGAAGGGAGAAGGAAGAAGAAGAAGAACTGGAGAAGGAAGAAGAAGGGGAGGAGAAGGCTTCCTTAGGAAGCCATATGAAACGACGCCGTTCCATATTAAGTGGAACGGTGTCGTTCAATAATTTTTTTTTAAACCCAGCTGTAAAACGACGTCGTTTTACAGCTGGGTTTAAAAAAAAATTTCAGAGTCGGAGTCGGAGCTACATGGAGCTCCGACTTCGACTCCGCTTCCGAATCACTAGTCGGAGTAGTTCCGAATTCTGACTCTGAATTCCGACAACTCTGACTCTGTCAAAGTCAACGTCGGAACGGAAGTCGGACGGAGTCGAAATTCTCAAAATTTTGCACACCCCTACTTTTACTCCATGGTTCATAACTTCGTACACATGAAATCCACGAGGGCTCGTGCGTGAGCTGTTTGTGATGTTCTATCTGGTCATACAAGTTAAACTAACGCCACGTGTAAGACAGTGACAACCAAGCTCGCATTGGAGGTTACAAAAAGCCGTAACAGAAGGGGACAAAGACAACTGCCCAAAATTATTTAAGGTACAATTACTTTCTGGCCGTATTCCGATCGTCCAATCATACGACAGTTTTGCCACCAAAGTTAAACAGTAATGGTAGATATTTACAAAAAGAATTCGACTTTAATATTAAATTTTGAACGTAAATTTTAAATTTATTTTCAAAAAATATATTATCTCATTTCATTATTATAATTTTTTTAAATCTCTACATAAAATAAAATAAATAATTCAACTTTTTCAAATCTCAAAATAAAAATAAAATTAAAAAATATATTCTAACAATATTTTATTCAATTTTTTAACTTTAATCTTAACTCATCTCATCTCTAAAAATAAATAAATCCAAATTTTAAACGTAAATTTCAAATTTATTTATTTTTATGGGACTTTAAGGGTTTTTTCTTTCCCTAAGCAAATGCGACTTTGAGGGAATGTTTGATAAAAAAATAATCTCCTCTCATTATTATAAATTTTTTAAATTTTAAAATAATAATAATATTAAAAAATAATATTTTATTCAACTAATTTAAAACTATTTTATCACATTTATATCCAAACCAGTCTCCTAAATTAAAAATGAACAGGCCTATAAAAGCTGCACGCGGTGAGGGGCTCTCAGGGCATCCTCAAATGTACCAAAATAAGAGCATATCAAATATAGCCCATGAACTGTTTTAGCCCACTTATGCAAAGCAATAACCAACACTACATTCTTCTTCGAATTCATTACCAACGGCCAACACTGCAACACAACCTCCATTGATTCAATGATTCAAAGCTCAGAGTCTAGGCCATCTATCCTCTCCAATATCTTTGCATTTTTCCAAAAGAACTTCGTCAACTTGTTGCGTTCTTCAGCCTCGCTAACATTCTCGACCTCAATTTCCTGTAAGCAGTGCCTCCAACATATGATAGGAACCGATCTGCAACCGCAACCGCAAGAGTCCTCTCTTCTTTCTGTCAGCTTCTTGTATATGAACTAAAATTAAGAGAAAGAGCAAGATGCAAATAAACAAACAAGTCATTAATGCCAACCATCTGTCCTCAAAAGAAAAATAGCAAAGTAATGTCAAAATAATTTAAGGATTAAATATTTTTCGTCAGCAATCTGTTTCAAGGCTTTAGAAAAGTTCTAGTGATATTGGTAGTACATAAAACCTGTGGCCGTGATCACTGTCATTTTTTGGTATCCACCATGGTGAGTAGTCTCACATGTTCTATGAAGTGGTCTTAAATAGTTGGTCAAACATAAACTCAACAAATTAGAGGAATTCACAATGATAATAACATCACTGTGAATCAAAAGAACATTCATATATCAGTTCCTATACCTTACAACTCATTGTTGGAACGAGCGAGTCTGGATGTTTTTGAAACTTTGTTCATTAGCATGCTTCTGTTTAGATCATTGTTGCTGTCTTTAGTTCTCATTTAACTTATAGATCGTGGCTGTAAGGGTTGAAACAGGGGATACAATAATGGTTCAAGAATCGGATGAACAAGGGTTAATAGTTCGTATGCATTATTCTTTATTTGAATCTAGGAGATTTTAATCGCACTGATGATTTTGTTGCTTATTGATCCTATTTTCCATAGTATGAAGAAAGAATAAAATGTGGAAAATAATCTAAAGCTAAATGCCAGGCTCTATGAAAGTGTTTGATACCTTAAAAGTTTTTGTGCCAAAACCAGATTCTATGAATAAAGTCTCTGGGTGGGGAGAAATCCAAAGCAAGCTATCCACAAGTTCTTCTGTTGCACAACTCATCAGAGGCTTATGTATCTTCAGCTTCAAATGCTTGACATTATACAAGGGGGGAAGTAGGCTTTCCCTCAGTTCGTTTGGAACAACCATATTCTTCTCAAATAAGGTAAACCAATAGGAAAATGTTAGAATCTTAATACAAAATTAAGATAGAAAGGATAGAAAGGAATTAAATCCAAACAAATGAAATTACTAATCTTGGCATACCTTGCCTGTGATACTCTGCAAAGTCAATAATTTAGAATGATTGAACTTGGACAGAAATTCAATCATTTGAACATACCAAGCAGTGTCGATGACACTGAGGCAGAAATGGATGTCAGATTGTAAGAGAGCTGGAGAATTTAATGAGAAGGGTATTGTATCACCATTATACTTGAATGAACACAGAGAAGGAGCATCAATCTCGACTTCAACAAGGAAGTCACATCTACACAAGAGCAATCTCTTAAGATGATGACTTGAGATTCTTATACTTTCCAACATTCTGCAATCACTTAGGGCCAAGTTCTCAAGGAGGGGAAATTCAGAGAAATGGTCATGGAACCACTCGTCTGTTATGGCTGCCATACATAATTTCAAAGTTTTCAAACTTTTACATGGGGCCAAGTTGATCTCACACGGCTTATACCGCCCGCTGTATTCAAAAGATTGAAGATTCAGTACTTGCATCTCAACCTTCTCGAGTTCACGATTGTTTTTCACCTCAACTGACTTAAGTTTGAGTAGACCAAAAACCTCAAAGCTTTTCAATCCACAGCAACCACTCAAATTCATATCCTCAATCATAGGACATCTAGCGACCAAGTTTTTAAAAATCTCATCTTCGATATAAACGTCCACAAGAGACAGCTTTTTCAAAGACAATAACTTGATGTCACTGTAGGGCAACCTCAACTTACAGTTAGAAAGTGTCAACATAGTTACTGATTTTGCAGCTAGAACAGCCCCGGGTAAATTATACCATTCTCTGTTTCTCAAAACAAGAATGCCAAGTTTGAGCTCATAAACATTACTCTCTAACAAATAGCCAATCCACCTGTCAAAGAGAGACGCCAATTCTGGATCATGGAAGGATATTTCAAGTGTAAACCTCCTTATACCTTTGAAATTGCGGTAGATTAGTAGAGTTTGTTCCGCAAAATTAAATAACTCGTCTCTTTTTCTTAGTCTTTCTGGGATACTCTCCCTAGTGTCGGAATGATTGGAAAACTTTGCGTCGAAGAAGGTTCTGTCAAATTCCAAAACCGGGAAATTAGTCCACACGTGCCTCCATCTCTTGGATAATACACTGGTTTGAAGTCCTTGTGTCATGGGGAGGAGGGACAGAATCTGTTGCAAAATGGGTTCCGGCAATTCTGATATCCGATCCATTGGGTCAGTTCTGCCCACCAAGTGATCACCTGCAGCTGAGGATAGCCCTGCTACCAAGAAAAGAAAAGGGGCTGCCAAATGGAAGTAGACTTGAGTGATCAAAACATTTAGGTATAATAATAAAGCTTGTTTAGAAAGACAAACTTAAAAATGTATATAAAGATTCCAATATTTCTGATGGGGGACGTTTGTTTGATAGTAATTAACGAACCGAAATCGAAATCGAGAAACCATCTGAAAAAATAGTTCACAGTCGAAAGGAGAGATGAAAATAGACATATAAGCGCAACTCGAAAAATATACATGCAATCTATAAGAGCGAAATGAGAATTAAAGAGCATAGTTCTCATCTTACAGATTGATGGGATAGTTCTGAAGTCAATTACGAAAAAACTACTCGTGAATGATCTTTGAACTCGAATGATCGACCAAGCAGCTGCAGAAAATGAATCAATCTGTAGCCCTCTCAAAAGTCAACAACCTCAATCCCGGTCTCTCTCTTAAAAGGAGTTGGTTGACTCGATCAATTTACAATATTTCTACCCTCCGATTCCATGATCTGGGAAATAATTATTAATATATCGGATTAAGATTCGTCCTGACCCTGAAAAGGGAAGATGGGTGTGAAAAGGGAGATTTCATCGGTACAAAGATCTTGAAGTGAGGTCATTACTGGGATCCACCTGTTATAGGGATGTCACCCGACGAAGAAGTAAACCGCCTAAAATTCTATTTTAAGCAATGCTTGATGAAGGCGCCAAAAATGGACTCGAAAATATCTTGGTCCGACGTAACGGTAATACATGGCTTCTGGGACGACGAAATTCAACCGTGACGAAAAGCTATATTAAGATGACACGACAACGTTAGACCTTTGGGAAATAATGGTTAATCAAGCTAACTCAGATTCGCTTGGAAAACTGATAGCTTTCCAATCTCTCAAAAATATATTTACAGCATTGATTAGAAACAGGATGATTACATATACAAATACGAGCATAACAATTTTTTCAAGTCCAGCTCAATACGGCTCAGTGGTTACTAGTTGCTAGCCATGTACGAGTAACGGGACACTAATCATAATTGTTTTCTTTCTTCCTGTATTGACCGAAATATGCGGAATGCCGATTCACTTGCTGATCTAGGATTGCGAGGCACAACCTTTATCACTTGTGCCCGCTGCTCGCTATTTTGGGCAATTTTATCTGATGCCTGAACTGTTGGCGTCGTAGGAAAGAGAGGAAGTGCATCCCCTATAGCCCTCTCAGAAGGACTACTAGCTGTACTTCCCTGGAACTCACTCTCTTTTGATGCAGGGAGTTTCCCAACTTGACCTGAGATTACCCAAGATACATTGCCAGACATGTTGCATGAGCTTTGATGGGGTATGGTGAAGTTTCTTTCCCCAGCCAATGCCTGATTGTTCTGCCCATTTGACTGAGCTGCAGCAAGCGGGCTCGTTTGCTCAACAGCTGAACTGGATAGAGATTGATTGACAAGTGGCATGCCATACAGAGGAAAGTATGACTGGCCTAAAGGGGGTGAACCCGGGAGAATTCCAAAACTTGGGTGAGAAACTGGCACACCATAAACAGTGTTTAACAAGTCTACGCTTCCTGGACTCACGCGGCCACAGTTCCCATATGCTGGTGCCATGAAACCTGCAGTTGGAAGACTGGATCCTGTATAGGGCTTGTAAACAAGTCCTTCGGATGGGGACATTGCAGGAACTAACCACTGATTTCCTGGTGGAGGGTGGAAACACCATGGGGCTGGCTTGGTATTTGTAGCCACAGGAGCTAAAGGCGGATTTGCTGAATGAAACCCATCATTAGATTGTGTGGTAACAAGTCCTTTATTGGAATCATTTTTTATAGAAGGAAGTGGAAACTTTCCAACTACATTCTCGTCTGCATATTCAATGTTGGGGTTTGACTTCAGAGAATTATTGTTGTCTCTAACAATCAGGGGAGCAGGTGGTTCTGGAACATGCGCAGACGACGGCAAATTCTTGACTGGAGATACTTTTATTGATTTTTTGCCCAAATACAGGTCATCTTCAAGCAATAGATCTGGCGACCCAGCAATCAATTTTTGTACCTGTACCAATTTGAAAGAGTAATGTGAATCTTTTCCACGAAGTGAATGGAATAAACCGGGAAAGAGATGAATGCATTGAAGTGAAAAAAACAGCTTAGCAATTTGACCGGGCAATGACCAGCTTACCTTTATCAGTCTATGCAACTCAAACACTTGCACCGCGAACACTCTTTGTTGACTGAAAATAATAACATAAAAGTTGGATCAAAGACTAAATAACATGCAATCATAAAAATTTAGAAAGGAAATATATAGAAAAAGTGACACTAGACAGAATCAACTTTATGGTCTCATCAAGAGCAACAATGAACTACGAAAACACCAACAAGGAGAGATTAGTCTGGCAAAACCAATATAGAAAGCCAACTGTTAATCCAAAAGGAAAAAAAGGCAATGGAACATCGCTGATTAAAAGAACTGAAGAATGATCTTGACTGACAAATGCCCAAAACAAGAAGCTGTAAACTGCAAATCCCAAAATTGACTTCTAATTTTAGTGTTAGATTGATGATTCAGAAAATAGCACTTTGAACAAGATTAAGCCCTCCTTGGAAACCCAAACGCTTAACACTGGCTACGGTTTAAGATAGATTGTCAGTATCTGATCACTCAAAATGCTCTTATATATTATGAATTATAGTATTGATAGATGACAATATTTATATCTCTTTTAGATCATTTCAATATTTTTTGATCCCCAGAAACCTGGCTGAAACATGAATCAAATATTTGTTGAACTGGATAGAAACACCATGTTATTGGCCCATGAATAGGTTCTGCAGAGCACTGGCATTGCTGAGACTAGGTAAGTGATCATATCCAGATAATTAATCATCAGATGATCCCCCTTATTAAAAAAACGGTGAGAAAAAAGCATGCAGCTAGGCTGGGGAAGAGATCCTGCCTTGCAACATTGAAAGAGGTTATATGCGGTTCCCAACAGCCCAGATGATACCCTGAAGGACAAGAGGCACAATGTTTAGACATCTACAAAATAAGTCATCGTCCTAGTGCATATTTCCTTAAGATCTTTTCATTGTTATTGAGTTTGGATGTGTAGAGTCAATGTGTTTATGTGATTCAAGGAAGCAAGATCGGCGGCCTGACCAAATTCACCTATAAAATATGACTCCTATACAATATTCTTCTAAATAAATGCACAAATGAGAACAGCAAAGAAGCTCAAATGAAAAATGCAAATTTAATAGTTGTGATGTGACTTAAATCCAAGATTCCTACTTCTCGCATTTCCAGAAGGAGAAAATTGGAACTACTGCTATTTGTAATTCTAATATGTCACTGGTTTACTTACCAGAAAGAAAGTCCAATGATTTGTGCAGAGAGAGAGAGAGAGAGAGAACTTCAAGTTTTACGAAAACCAGGAAAAGTATCAGAATAAAATGATGCATCCATTATGAAAACTTCCTACAAGTTGTAGAAGAGTTGGCAACCATTTACCAAATTCTTCAAACAATACCACGAATGACTGGATACAGATAAGCAGAAGTAAATGCACATAGCAATCACCAGGCAAGAGATACTCACTTGATGATAGCTCTTCTGGCTTTCCAGAATAGTTTCTCACCAATCACTCCAACAACATCATCAGGGGAAACATTCAAATTTGGCATAGATTCCACCACGTAGGTATCCAAGGCATTGTCAGGAATGCTTGCCACTTTTGTAGACTTGCATTTCTTATCTTCACAGCACTCACTGCCATTTACAAGCCCATTAATGCTTCTACATTCATCTCCAAGTGATGGACTTGAGCATGATTTGCTTCTCAACTCTGAAACATTTTTTGTACCTACGCCTATTCCAGGTTTTACAATGTCATCTCCGGGGGCTGTTCTGTCTTGCACAGTGACACAAGCTTTATGAAACTGCGAGCTCGTGTCTTTTAGCCTGTTCGAGTTATGTACCAAACTGCTTCTGTCTTCTTGATTGGAAGATTCTCGTGTTCTCTTTAATGATTCAGAATTTTTAACTCTAGCCAATGGGATAGAAGACGTATCAACCAAATTCTTATCTTTGCTTGACGTGATTGAAGCAGACCTTTCCAAAGGGGCTACATTGCCCTTAAACACCTTCGTATTATCTCCAGCTTGCTTCCTCTTGAATCCCATCCACTTTAAATCTATGGTGCCATTTCCATTTATCTGCTTTTCACAAGCAGTTTGAAGTTTCACTGAAGGGCTTAAGCTCAATGGAGGGAATTTTTCCTGATCTTTGCCACAATGTGGAGTTATTCCTAGCCCAGAGGTTAGAACTCTATCATCTTCACCTCCAAGTTTCTTTGAGGAGAGTTTCTTAAAGCAGGAAAAATTGTATGGACGAAAGGATTCACATTTGGAAGTTGATGATGATGGCCCCGTGGCATTCAAAGTTTGGAAACATGTAGGTTTCAGGGAATTCTGTTCATGACTCGCCATCACAGTGTTCAACTTATCCCCACTGAGAGAAGAAGGATGAGGATTCTCGGCCAGATGAGAAGGTGAAGGGGAGTTGCAGAACGGAGTTAACATACTCCTTTGGTGGACATCAACCTACAATGATGAATCATTTGGTATTATCAGACAAGTAAACGTATTCAATTACATGCAAAAACGTCTAGCCGTTCTCAGTAAAACTCATTTTAGTGAAAGGCAGTGAGACTTTCCATCAAAAGTGATAAATGACAGAATTATGCCACATGCAAGGCCATTTTGAAGAACCCAGAGCAGAAACGAAGGAAAGATACAATATAAATCCATAATTCTCCATGAGCAACCAGAAATATCAAACGACACTATTTCTTCCAAGTCAATTGAATCAATAAACAACCAACGAAGAAGAGTGAAACATACCCACAGAGAGATGAGGCAGGGGCAGATCAGTAACAGTATTAAAAAGTCAGTTCAATCAGACAGAATGGATTTCATTCGAATTAAATGACATATAACAGCATAGATCTAAAAAATAAGGCTTTCCCTTGATTACATGCTAAACAACCACAGTATATTTGGATCACTTTATAGGATGGAAACCAATTGTCTACGTAGACTATGACTTGGTACTAAGAACAGAAAGGCATAAGTTATATGAACTCACATGGCTCGCGGACATCGAAGGAGTCAAGCTGCTGCTGTTACTGGGCCGGATAGGCAACATGGATGCTGATCCAGAAGTCAACCTTTGAGAAGGAATACTGAGCTGTTCATAGAGAGCCATTTTGTTCCTTGGAGGTGCTCTTGGCCCTCCTTTCTCTGTATCATTTACATGAAGCCTGGGAAACATAGGACTAGTCGACTTTTCCTCATATTTTCCCCCTCTCATCCTCCTCTTTCTTCGCCACTATCTCCACTGAGAAAAGCTAATGCATTCATCAACTTCACATCAACATCCCATTTCCATTTTCCCCCCCAAAAGCCCAGAGTCACAAACCGAAAAACCTGCCTACCCAGAGTGCATACTTGAAATGTTTCGTAAGCCAAGTACAGCTCCACATGTACACAGGATCAACCTACTTCAGAAAACAAATTTTTTGGGATAAATTCAACCATAAAAACTAGAATTGACCTCCCCGGGTAGCAAAATAAATCAATCTGAAGAATTCACAACTTCACAAGATCAACACACCCCAAAGAAGTAGAAAGTGTCATTGAAAAATCCACTGGCAGCAGAAAGAGCATGGTGAAGAATTAGTGGGAAAACAAAAATTCAGGAGTACCCAAAACCAACCCACTTCACAAAATCAGAAATTTTTGGCCGTAAACCAAAAAGAGAACAGAGAACGAAAAACCAGTTTGCTACGTGAAGCAAAATTTTTCAAGTAATCAAAACCAATCCACCTCAAGAGAGACGAAAAAAAAACCAAAGCTTCAGTTGAAAATCAGATAAGAACAGCAATAGACTCACGAAAATTGTCGACACAACATGGAATATGAGGAGGTAAAGCGAAGTTAAAGCAGGAAAGGAGAGAGGGAATAAAAAAGATATACACGGGAAAGATAGATTCTGCGGGAGAAGAGGGTTTCCATGGAATTGCACAAGAGAGGATCTCATCAACGAAAAAGGTGGAGAACCAACAAAAATAACAAAGAGAGTTGTGGGCAATATGGGACCCAAGTGGATAGAAATGCAAGTCCTTTTAGAAAATGCCCAATCTCCAACAAAATTCCCCTACATCACCTTTTAACTCCCAAGATCCTGCCAACTCATCTACTTCGCGGATATCAGATAGACTCGTAGAGAGGACAAGTACGTTAAAAAACAAATAAAGATAATAACTTTGATAAAATTATTCAGATCAAATGATTGATACTGAGTGCAAAGGTAATTAAAAAACTCGGAGAGTTCAATAATTAACAATAATGCCGGCAAAATCTAGTTGAAATCCTAGAGACATCCCTATTCTTGGAATTATGGGGCTGAAACTGGAAGTCCCTTCACATGGAGTTTGTGGTCCTGTGGTCATGTTCTTTTTACGACCGCACGTTGTTTTTTTTTTTCTCCAAATTTGGCCCATCTTTTTGTTTATGTTTTTCCACGAAAAATCTCAGGCGCAGAAACTGTGCAACCATAGAGATTCGAGGGTTTGGCGCACGTATCTATCATGGGCGAACTTTAGAGGAAGACTCAGATTGAAGTTAGAGCCCCACAGATTCGATCTGAAAGTGAAGCTTTCTTTTCTTTTTTTATTGGGATTGTTCTTATGAAACTAATATTTTAATTTTTACGTGATTACTGAAACTAACATGCGATTTGCATGGCGTTTTAGGTATAAGACACGTGTACAATTTTGTACACGAGTATGGGTTGATGTGGATTAGAAAGTCAAGCAAGCAGAGCTAAAATTGATAAGAAAATATTGAACTTATTAATAGTTATATTATAAAATTTTAATTGGTGGTGTATTATCAATATAATAAATATTAGTTTACTATTATTTTAAAAATAAAAAATTAATTGTTGATGGGTGAGGCATGAATTTATTATCTCTAAATATTATTCGACAAGAATAAAGAAATTATTGCATAGTTTTAGACATGTGATACTCTCGTATGATTAAAAATCTCAATCATTAATTAGAAGCAATGATAATGTAAATAATCTCAATTATAAAGCATTAAACGACAAAATGAAAGTGTTAACTTATCTATACTATAAAACCATCTATTAATAATTAGCATCTCAATGAAAATGTGGGGTCGATCATGGCTTGAAAATCCTTTTTGCCTCGTCTCTTTCAAAGGGTCGAAGAGAGATAGGTCCAGTGCAATAGATATAGCCAATGAAAGTTGGGTCTAGCCATGGTGGCTCAGGGGCCAGACTCTCGTGTAAATAATAAGGTGAGGTTCACATAAGGTTTGTCTAAAATTAGAGCATTATTATTGGAAAGTCTTTATATTATGAGCTATTTATATATCATAATTTGATTTGTAAGATTTATGTTCGTTTGGATAAAAAGTTCAGACGAGATGATATGAGATATTTTAAATAGTAGTGAGATTTTTTGAGTTAAGATGAGATGAAATAGTTTGTAAAAAAAATATATATTTCGATAGTGAGATGAGATAAAATAGTTTTGACTTTTTGAGATTTGAAAAATGTGTGGGTCGCATTGTTTTATAGAGTACCCGAATTGTGCACTGTTCATATACAGTTCAAGCCAGTTTTCATTGTTCATGTTCTGTTTATGCACTGTTTATGTCAATTCGGTACTATTCACGCACTATTCATGTCAATTTTCATTGTTTTATATTATTTGTTTATTGTTCATTTAAGTTAATTTTTTAAAACTTAAGAAATGAAATATTGTGTTTAGATAGTCAAAATTACTGTATGGTACAACTCTAGATAAGATGTTTTCAACTGCATTGGCTAACCAAACCGACCCTTAAATTTTAAAATCTATATTTCAAATCAAATTATATTAGGTGGATAATATATTTTTTGTAAATACCTTTAAATAGAATTATTCATTGGTATTATGAATCGAGTTGCAAAGTTATCTTGCGGTACAAAAGGTGTGTATAATTTGTGGAGTTTTGGTCGTGTGAATGTGCGTTTTGCATATAATAGTGGTGCCTTTTACGAGTTTACCGTATTCCTTTTGAGTTTATTTTTTATTTTTTTTATTTTTTTCGGGGAGAGGATCGAATTCAAAACCTCAATTTTAGAGATTTGAGTGTTATACACAAGGCCATATGCCTTCGGCTTGAGTTTATTGCTTTTGGGTATAGATTATTAAACCTTTTGGACGTGGCTTTTACTTGTGATAGTGGGCCCAACCCCCTCTTTCTTCTTGGACATCTTTACGGCTTGCTTAACACAAAAACCTTGGTATGGGCCGGCAGATTTCTGGGTTTCTTAGAACTTTTATTACTAGTATTTTTTTTAAAAAAAAATCAAGGGGCTAAAACTAAAAGAGCTCTTTACTGTGATTTGATGTATAAATTTTTCTACGCTTCTAAGAGCTTAGGCCGTAAAGCTCTTTTGAAGATTGGGAAAAAAAGCTATCAAAAATAAGGTTGGCGAGAAATTATAGCTTAATACTATTTTGAGAAGAGAAACGCTTTGCAACAGCTCTGTTGCTGTTGGGCAAAAAACAGCCTACCAACAGGCTGACTACACGTAAGATGAAGGGTCTGTAGCACAATAGAAGGGAAATTAGTTGATTACATTCTATTACTGCAAGTAATAGCACAACTCACTGCTGGGAGACACATTGCACCGAATATGTTCCCCTCTCTAAAGAATCTGATTTTCCTTTCGAGATCTTCCCTCCCTCTAAAATTGGCCCACTGTTAATTTGTAAGGGCAGCTTCATTGTCAAGGCAGCTAGCCCTTTCTTAATCATGTCAATGGAGTTTTCAACTCATAAGCACATAAAAACTTTTCTCTTTTTAAGTACCAGCAGACCCAATACCCAAAACTCATATTTTCAAATGCCAACTGAAAACTAATCGGTTTCCGCACAACAACGCACAATGAGGTCTATGATGCAAACCCAGCAGCCCCCAAAATCAAGCAATGACCTGGAAATTGACCTCGCCCAATGCCTCTAACATCGATTCCACCATAGGCTTCTTTAAAGGCAACAAAATAAAGAGAACCAAAAAAAAAAAAAAAAAAAAAAAAATCAATTAACCAATCACTGATTGGACCAACTCTTCCAATTCAACTCCAATCGATTCCAATCCCATCCTTATTCATTCACAAAAACCTTATGCACCGAAATCGAAACACCGAAACCTGATGCACAAGATGGGGAGGGGGGGGTGGGGGAGGAGAAGTTTGGGTAAGGGATGAGATTTGGTGCAGGCAAGAACATAGTTAATCACATAACATGCTAACATGACAAAATGAGATTGGAGGGCTGGTTATGGCTTGCCTCCAGACCAGCTAGTCTCCAGGTTTTCCCTTTTGAGAAATATTTGATTTATAAAGAAATCTCACAAAATAAAATCTACAAATTGATGTGATTTATTTTGATATGATGAAATTATTTAATTTTTTTTTAAGGAATCACATCTAATTACGTCAATCTACAAACTTTATATTTCTGAAATCTCGTGACTTAGGCTTCGTTTGGAAGTATAAGTCATCTCAACTAATTTCAATTCATCATTACAATTTTTTCAAATTCTAATACAAAATATAATAAACAATTCAACTTTCTCAAATCTTAAAATAATAATAATATTAAAAAATAATATTCTAATAATATTTTATCATCTCAACTCAACTCAACTCACTTCAACATCCAAACAAAACCTTAATGGGTGTGATTTGGATATTAAGGGGTCTTTCGTTGTTATAGATCGGACTCTATTGTAATTTTATGTTGGGTAGGCTAGCTGAACAAAGCCACTCTTATTATGGGCTGAGCATAGACTGAGACAAAATAGAATCAACGAGATCCAACCCAAATAATGTATGCTCTGGACTCCACTGCAGACTCCAGTGATGGATCAGGGCAGTGGGCCTGGTGTCTGATGCACGTGGGGTGAGGGTCAGAAACTCAGCAGTCAGCATCATTCCCTGAGGAAGCCAGCTTGTGAAGTCCAGGGAGGGTTATCCTTCTCTTTTCTTCTTTTTTTTGGTCGGATTCCACGATTATTTATACCAAGTTCTAGAAAACGAAGAAAGGAAACTTGTGTGCATGCACTACACATACATTGGAGGAACTTTACTGCCATCCAAAGTGGGTAGTGAATCTAGTGATCGTCAGCTACATCATCGACCGCGACAAGTCGGCATTGCCGTTGTAAAATTCCTCCTCTTCGGCGGTGGTGGTCACCGGTCACATCCGTCCCCCCCATCTGGTCTGTGCCGACACCATCCCAATGCCCGTTTGGCATATCTTCTACAAGTTTAAGGTGTCAAATAGCATTAATAATATTGTTATTACAGCGTTGGCAATGGGCCATGTTTTGGTTAGGCTAACCCCGACACTTGGGCCATGCTTTTACTTTAAGGTGGTTATCTTCGGTGTACACGTCGGTCCATCGCATGACCATAGTCCAATGTCCTATTAATTCCCTCCAGATGTCATCTCCGAGTGAACAGGACTATGATTGATTCTAGGTTTTGGGCCCACAATTGTTTGTGTAATTTATCAATAATAATAATAATAATAAGAATAATAATAGAGGATGGTTTTTTGACGATAACATAAAAAAATGCCCCGATCCATATTTGGTATGCCAACATGAAACTCATATTATTGTGTGCTTTTATATAAACAAGTTGGGGCACAAGGATTCAATTCTCGGACCTATTTAAAGAGCGAAAAATATCATTAAATCACAAAGAAAATTATAAATTTAATTTATAAACTGATGTTATTTGATATGATTTTCGACTCTTATTATAAATTCATTCATGTTATTTTTTGCATTTAAACGGTGAGATTAGGAAAAAAAAATTAAAAAGGATGGAGATGGAGTGCAACATCTACATCAAATGAGAGGGCGTAGAACCTGATTGGAGTCATGTCATGGAAGATAATGTTAAATTGAATTTGGACTTCTTTCAGTCAATGGTCCCAGTTACAGCTCCACTGTTTCGGTTTCCCACGTGGGAGGATGCTATCCTATCACTTGTCCAACCAATAGTGCAGTGCCACATCTGAATGAGATCGTTGAGTTCACGTGTCAGCCGTAATAATAATACGAAGAAAGAAGGGGAAACCGTGGGTCCCTTAACAGTCGTTTAGATTTTAGCCTATTGAAAGGGACACAAGAGCAAGAGGCGAAGAGACTAGAGATGGTCGACGTGACGAGACGAGCCGAGCCGAATCGAAAGGAGAATTAATTGAATCGAGCCAAGAGTAACTCAACTCATCTCAAATTAGTATTTTTTATATTATTTTATTTTTTACCTATTTTATTATTATTATTTAATATTTAATTATTATTATTTCTTATTTTTTTATTATTATTTCCAAATATTCTTAAATATTCTTACCATCCAAACGTCAAATTGCATAAGCCGACAGCTTAAGCACGTACCCTTTTTTTGTTTTGTTAGAAAAGCCAAAAATAACGCGGGAGGGTGCATATGGCATTAATTGCGATTTTGACATTAGAGAGAGAGAGCGAGGGACCACTTTTTCACCACCAAGGCCCAAGAGAGGGCCCACTAAATTTTGAACTAGAACTAATAGTCTTTCCGATCGATTTTTCTTCGCCTATTCACATCTACTGTACCTGGGAATTCTCTGACGAGTAAATTCACAGACACAGGAGTTTTTTTTTTTTTTTTTTAATATTTGAATAAATTATAAGGTGAAAGGGAATTTTTTTCGTAAGAAAATCGTTAAAATTCTTTCCTAGGCAAATATGTTTATTAAGTTTTGATAAATACTTTAATTATAAAATTATTTTATAAAAATAAACTCCGAAATGATTTGATACAAATATATTAAATTATAAAATTATTTTTATTATAAAACATATTTAATATATCGTATAAAATTATGTCAATTATAAATTTTTTAACCTAACATTTATCTTAAAATTTTCTGTATATAATAATAAAATGCGTAGTACGTGACAAGTGGGGAGAAATATATATTGCCCTGTTTTACTCTTATTTGCTGTCTCCCAATTCATCAATTTAAAATTCAAGAACAGATTACACTCTCATATAATACACATTTTCTTTTTTTGAATGATTTGACATATAGTATATATACACTAAAAAGGATACATGGAGACTAATTCAGGAATAGAAAAAAAGAAAAAAGAAAAAAAGAAGTCCATGTGTTATGTTCCAACCTGAGGTCGTTTTGACATCTCTAATTCGAACTTAAATAGGAATGGGGTCAAAATTTGGAGACAAATCGCCCTGCATTGAGTCAACTCTTAAAGCAATCGTTTAAGTTGTCTCTATCACCACCAGTCTGTATATAAATCAGGTCTCCATTTTCTCTTGACTATCTTTTATGAAATCTTCTGTTTTTCTTTTTCCCCCCCATATTTTGTGATATACGAATTGGGATACTCAAATTAGCCAAGTAAGAGACGAAAGAAGAGGTGATGATCAAGGTTAGGAATAAGAAGCTCTTTATCTGCTGTTATTTTCTCTTTCTATATTCCAGTCTCTCTCTGTCTCTTTCTCTCTTTCAATGGATTTTCAGAGGATTTCTTGCAGGAAATCTGAGTTTCACTTATTTGTATCTTGATTTGCAGAGGTGGTGAAGAAACACATGCGAGTTGACAATAAGAGAGATAAGCAAATTTCCAGGGGAACCCATTAGTGAGCTGTAATCATGGGTCGCATGTGGGTAGGTCTTAGAACTTCTCTCTCTTCTCTCTTTTTGGTATAATAGAGTGGAAAGAAAACGAGAAAAACCAAGGTTTTGAAGAGACAAAACCCTGTTAGCAAATTGCCTCTGCTAATAATGCTATCTTCTTCTTCTCTGCCTGCCACCTTTGCTCGCCTGGCAATGTCTTTTTTATCATGCTAAACCTCCCACTTCCAGTTTTATGTTCAAATTGGTGATCCTGACTCCTGAGAATCATACCTGCAGATCCTCTTCCAGTTTTCATATATATTATATGTTATAATGGTTGTAACATGTATTCATCTCACTCTTTATCATCTCCAATGTTACTTACCTATTTAATCTATTTAGCGGTAGAAATCAGACAACCATATCATGCAAAAAAGATGCAGTTGACACTCTATTCAGGCGATTGACATGACAAGATTCGATTTGAATATGTGTTATAAATCAAATCTTATAATGTCTAAAGATGTATCATCCATCATAATTTATTAAGTAGAAGCTGTCCGTACAAATATTAGAAGCTGGTTTGGATTCAGGGATTAGATTAGATAAGATGAGATGATTTTAAATGAAAGATGGAAGTTGAATAAAATATTGTTAGAATATTATTTTTAATAATATTATTATTATTTTAAGATTTAAAAATATTGAATTATTTATTATATTTTATGTAGAAATTTAAAAAAAATTATAATAATAAGATGAGATGGAACACTTTCTCTAAATACCTTAGATGGGCTGCAACCATTTAATGGCATATAAGTCGAATTTCTCTAACCAGATAAGTCTGTTATTTAAAAAAGATCTGACATGTATCTACTGCCCCACTTTGAAGCATACAAATGAAACAGACAAGCACACTCCCCTATTAATGGTAACTTTTTGGGCACAAAGCCTATATTTAGTCGAACAAAAGATGGCTCACTTTAATTCTTGTCACACCATATTCATTATTTTTTGTGCCTTTTTAGGTGATATATTGTTTAATTATAAGATTTAAACCCATCCCATCTCTGTATATACAGTCTATATATAGATATGAACTAAAAGTGAGTTCAAGACACCATGATGAGGTATTAGGAAGAGATTGGTACCATGCACATCTTCATCGAGTAAACAGTACTGTAGCAGAAAGTGAAGCAGTAAAGGCTATGATTAAAACTATGATTAAGCTGGGAATTCCTTTTAGGAAGAAAGTGGTTCTGTTTAAAAGATGCTTTCTTTCTCACTGCAGTTTTATTGAAACTTTACAGTGCGCATGGAATACCATGAGCAACAAAAGGAGGTCAGAGTTTTCCCCAATTAAACTATTTAAGATTTTAAAATTCTTCTCTGAAATCTCATGCTCTCTCCCCGTCTGCAAAAATATACTCTTACACACCCACCAAACTGACTAAAAAGCCTTATCTTTTTCAAACCCATTACACTTGTTTCAACAGTTGCAACTATATTTTATTAGGCTTCTCCTTTTCTTACATTTTACATATTTATATGTTCTTCCCATCTATATAAGCATATATACCATTCAATATATAAAACAAAGCACTGTATCAATATTGGTCCTCTATGGCAGGCAGCTCAAGGTTAAAGAAATCTTCGTTTGCTGTATTTCCTTTGAGTCTTCTGTTTTGAGTAAAACTTGAATCAGAGAAACTCGATTCCATGATAGGTACTCGTAATTCTCTTGTTTTTCTTTATGGGATGCTTTTATTTTCCTTTGTTTTCTCTTACATGGGTTCTTCAAGCAGTTCCTTCGAGTTTCTTTCGGATAGTCCCCCATATATGGTACTGGAAAAAACTATGGGTTCTAAAACTGACGTTTGCAGTACCGGTTGTTCTGTTTTTCTGATAACAGTTTTCGTCGTATTGGATTAAAGCTGAAAGTGCTTAGTACCAGAACCGGCTTATGCAAAAGGTGATATATATGAAGCTAAGGCTTGGTTAATTTCTTTCTTTTATTGGCATCAAACAGACAGAAAAAATATTTGATGTTCAGTTGGCCTGTCCTTCGATTGCAGTCTGGAAGGGAGCTGAATCTGGAATTGGTATGTGATGTCTTATAAAAGGCTATAATTCAAATTAATTAATTTATTATGTTTTCTCTATGGCAACGATATTTGAAGAATATATATAAACTTCTCTGATTTGGTCTCATATTCATTTCCTCCACAATATGGATTTACAGGTATTGGAAGTACGCTTTTCATCATTTTAAATTTGTAAGATATCTTTGTCATATCGAACATTTCTGTAATCAATGGACGGTTTGGGTTGGGATGGCTCACTAGTTGTTACAAACACACCATCCTCGTGGTATCAACAAAGGGTTCAAGGAAGTTTGGTTTTGTCCAGCGAAAACTCAAGCGTTTTCAATCCTATCCAGGCGCTCCAAGAGGCTCAAACATCTCATGTATTTACAAATTCTGAAATAGCAAGGGTAATGGTTCAGCCACCAACTCTCACGTCGGATTCAATGAAGGTAGTGTCAAACATGAACCTATCCGACCGCCAAGAAGCTATGAGATTGGCAACAGATGCTGGGACACATTGGCCGGGAGAAGATTTAACATCTGAATTATGTCCTTCCACTTTGATGATCAAAAGGCCTTGCACAATGAATCCTTCGAGCGGTTTAAATGCTGATTTTAGCATGGCAAAACAATCACAAGAGGTCAACGGCTTACAAAATGGAAGGCCTCCAGTACCGACATGCTCTCTTGAGTCGTTGGATTGCTTGCTCTCAGCTACTACTAGCAACACAGACACGTCGGCCGAAGATGAGGGGATTTCCACTATTTTCTCTGACTGCAGAAATTTATGGAACTTTGGTTCTATTGGTGCAGTTTCATCAGGAGAGTGCGAGAATGATGCTTCCAATGCAATAAAAGAAAACATGCGCTGCCCAGTAAACGAGATTGAAAAGAGAGCATCGCAAAGTTCCTCGGATCTTTATGGAAACCATGGAAAATTTCGAGAATCTAAGCATGGTTCTACAAAGAGAATCAATGATCAAGGTGAGATCAAAGCTGGTCCAAATTGTAGTTTTGATCTTCTTCACACTGATTCTACTACAGAAGGTGGTTTTAAACTCATTTCTGAGATTCCGGCAAAACCCAAGAAGCCCAGATCAGAGAAGTGTCCCAGCACATCCAACATCAACTTCCAGCAGTCAAGTTCGTCGGTATCCTCTTCCGTCGAAGAACCTGATCCAGAGGCCATTGCACAAATGAAGGAGATGATTTATCGGGCTGCGGCTTTTAGGCCAGTGAACTTGGGTATGGATGTGGTGGAGAAGCCCAAGAGGAAGAATGTCCGAATATCATCGGATCCGCAAACTGTGGCTGCAAGGCAAAGGAGGGAGAGGATCAGTGAGAGAATTAGGGTTTTGCAGAGACTGGTTCCCGGTGGGAACAAGATGGACACTGCATCAATGCTTGATGAGGCTGCAAACTACCTCAAGTTTCTCAGGTCACAAGTCAAAGCATTGGAAAATCTAGGCCAGAAACTTGACTCGATGAATTGCCCCCCTGCAGACCTCGCCTTTTCTTTCAATCCCTCTTTTCCCATGCAAACCTATTTCCCACACCAAAACCCTAATCATATCCACCGTTATCCAAAGAGTTGAAAAATATTATTATCCAGAAGAAAAAAAAAAAAATCATTGGTATTTATCAAATCTCCTTCAAGTACATTAAGAAAATTTAACCAAAGACCCCTAATCATATCCATCATCATTTCAGCACCAATGATTAACATCCAAATCCCATTTCCTACCCAAAAACACAAAATCTAATCTCTGTGATCCACATGATCAAAATTCTGATTATTATATATTCGTGATCTAGAGTTCAAAACTCAGGCCGATAGTGGCTTTTTTTAATTATCTCCATCACAAGACCCACCACCCAAGATCAGCGAGAGATCTAGCTTTTTGGCTGCGCCATTCTCCCTAGCTAGTTGTTTTCCTGCCTCCACTGTTATTATGTTTTGTTTTTGAAGGAAGAGATAATCATAGTGGAAGTGGCAATTAATCATGTGAACATAGCCAAGCCATTCATGACCCTTTTTCTGCACAGAAAGGCTTAGCAATGATACTACTTATGATTAAGCTGAGGGGCAAGAAAGTGATTGTCACTTTGTTGTATAATCAATTATTTTAATGCGATCTATGTAGTTAAAGCTCACTTTGTTGATTATATCTATGTTATTCTGATGTTAATCTGTTACCTAAGCAATGCAAAAGACATTCTTCTTAAGAATTGAGGCCCAGCAGTGGTCCTGTCTCCTTGATTCAACCCAAAGCGTGCCCTTGAAAATCACCCCAACCTCATTGCTTAGCACGTGTTTATGCTTCTTTTTTTGGCTGGCCGCCCTGGCCATATCTCCATTTAAAAACTCCAAAATTTCCATTGGTTAGGCCACCTGGTGAGTATGTTATTATTCATAAATCTCACAGCCTTGCTAGTACTTGTTTATGCTTTATTGTTCGCTCATGGGCTTCTTTATAAAACCCTTTTCTATGTTTTCTTCATCTAAAACCCCTACCTCTGCTGCACTCTTTGCAGAGTCTGAGGCATGAACTCTATGATCACCTCAAAAACTCAAATAGTGACGTCTGAGCTTTAAAATGTGGGTCTTTTTGGGTCTGTAAGGTTTGGAAAGAGTTTGGTTTTTGCTTGGATCAAAGAGGTTATTGTGGTTGGGATTGTTTGCTAAATTTAGAATCTGTTGTGAAAAGAAACCAGATCTCCCGCTTGGATTTTCTTCTATTAATTCAACAAAAGGCCTCAAGATAAGCAGTTTGCGTGTGCTATAAACAACTTACACATTCATGTTTTGTTGGCTTTCGCAAGTGGGAGAGATTTGACTTTGTAACTTATACGGTTGTCATGCAGTTGCTTGCTGATCAGGATAGCTACATTTTCTCATGAGCTGCCCAAAGTAGCTCTTAAAGAAGAAGGCATCTCCCTAACTGTACGCATTACAGATGTCTTATTGTGATTGGTTTCAGCTATCTGCAATTGCCAATTGTAACTAGTTCCTTGGACCGTTGCTCCTTTTAACTTTTGTTTCATTTTTGTTTCATTTTTGTTCTATTTTGTTGAAGGCCCAAGGCCCAGTAAGCAGTATGGTCGGACTCTTATCAGCCCCAACGTTTCACTTATGTTTAAGGCCTAGTACGTCTGTCATTTGGACTGGATCTCTCGATTGACTCTCATGTCCATCCTCTGGTCGTGCTAGGCCCAAACATTACTCCTTTAGGTCCCGTTTGGTTTCATAGATAATCTCAACTCATCTCATCTCAACATCTAAATATCATTTAAACACAAACACTTTTTAATTTTAACTTCTTAAATTTTTAATTTTTTCATCTAATCAAAACAAATTTCCCAAACTTCCAAATAAATCACAAAAAACAATTAATCTTTTCAAATCTCAAAATAAAAATTATATTAAAAAATTATATTCTAACAATATTTTAACTTTATAATATTTTTATTTAACTTTTTCTCTATCATTTTGCAAAATCCTATAAAATATTTTAGCTCAAACAATTTCATTACTATTAACAAATTATCTATATTTCTTATCATCTCATTGTCTAAACGAATCCTTGGTCTTGTTGCTACCTGACTCTTGGTTGGCCTTTTGAGCAAGTTTTTCGTTGCTATTTCAACAGCTTTCCAGGCAGAGCCAATGCCGTAATCTCCCCGCAATCTCGGATCTACGATCTTTTGAATATCACCTTTAGCGAGCACGAGACTCACCTATTTACTTATCATCCTCGTGTATTCTCATAATTTTTTGCCATGGGAGGTCTACCTCATGTGATTATCTCAACCAGTAACTCCTAAACTATAAACTTCACTTTTCTCGATTAACCTGTTTGACGCGTAGTACCCGACAACAGAGTTCGTAAACATGCATGCATGTATGTTTAACATAGAATTTCTCGAATAAATTGATCCCTGGCTTCACTACACTACATATTCTAGTTTTCTTAATTACAAAGCTTGCAAAGATGTGTGCTTAGTAAGGTACCCAGCACTGCTTACTCTCAATCAAGGTACCCAGCAGTGCCAACAACAGTGGTGGACATGCACGGGACTGCCACCATCGATGGTGGTGGCTTACACAAGATGTTGGTACTTTTTTTTAGTATGCTATTGGGTCATTTAAAACTTACTGTTCAAATGGACAGCTTCTTGACGTGGCCATGTAGGGCCACGCGCGTGGTTTATTATAAAAAAAAAAAAAATACATACAAAAATATATTCAAATCAAAAGACATCTGAAACTATAAAAATAGGAAGATTTAAATTTTAGGTTCTATTTACCTTTTTGTGTTTATGTTTTTAAATTTTTTAATAAATTACGTGGCATCACATACTATCTAAGCGATAAATTTGAAATGGTCGAGTAGCATTATTCTTTCTTTTGGACAAGCAAGATAAGGGAAAAAATCTTCTGGTAACTTGGGTTTCGGTACTACTGTCTCGGAATGCTTGATCCCAAGCAACGTTTTCCTGATTTTGGTGGGTTTTGGGCTTAAGGTAGTCTAGTCATACCATGTAATATCATACAGTGCCTTAAAAGTTCTCATCTTTTTTATCGCATTGCGCTGAAAGTGAACAGCCTTAGAATCTTGGCAAGCTTGCCTGCATGGGAGGTTAATTGGCACTCCCATGCATGCAGTTCATGCCAGTATGTTTTGATTGTGGAATCTTCTCCGTTTTTCATGTGGTTGTTATCGAATTATTTGTTTTCATTTCTGCAATTGATGCTGAAAGTAATTAGATTGCAGCCTTGGAATCGATGGTTGCTAAAGAGACTCGTTGATTTTAAGGAAGTAAAGCAATCTGTAGATCATATTGATCTAGCATCCTTACAACGCAAATAAACTTTCTTTATCTCTAGAAGTTCTCTCATTGTGACAATATGATTGAAAGATAAAAATGCTTGAAATCATTTCAACTCGTGAATAGCACTTGAATTTGTGTCCAGGCCGGTAACCCATTGAGTCATTTGTATGTTCATCACGATTTATTATAGTAAGGATCATCGTGATCCTCGTTTTCTCTATCACTAAATCCTGACAAATTAAGGATGTAAATTTAAACCGAAAAATCGGTCCGGACTGGACTTTATCCGGTTTTGAACCAGTCCGGTCTAGAACCAGTTCTTATATTATGAAAATCGGTCGGATCTGGTCCCGTTTCGGTTCTGTAGTTTCTGGGACTGAACCAGACCAAACCGGACTGGTTGGAAAAAATATATATATATATAAATTAATTTTATATATTACACAAAAAAAAAATATATAATATAATTATATATTAAATTTTTATATATAATTATAATAATTATATATCATATATGAAATAATTTCGTATTATAATTGATATAAATTATAACATAAAATGTTAATCTTAAATATGAACATTTGTAATTTGTTTGATCATATGTTATTAATATAATTATATATTAGATAATGATATTATAATTTATAAAATAAAAGTTTAATCTTAAAGATGAAAAATTAATTGATCATATGCTTTAAACATAATATATATATTAAATTATTAATAACATTTTATCATAAGATGTAACACTTTATTATATGTTTTTTACATTTTAAAAAAATCGAAAAACTGGACCGGAACGGATAGGAAACCGGTAAAACCGGAGGTACCAATTTAGAAGAGTAATCGGAGTGTAATCAGTTATGAAAAATAAAAAATTAGTACATACTGGTTCGGTCTTAAATTTTGTTCAAAACCGGACCGGTTACATCCCTATGACAAACTATGTCTGCCTATGGAAGCAAAGAGTAAGAACGCAAGACCATGATAGGAAGTTTCTTATTTTATTGTCTTAGCAAAAGAAAGATTTCATCATGTTTGTCCCTGCAGCCAATATAATTGGTTAAATTGGGTCGTTGTTTGACAATAAGTCTGGCTTTTATTTTCTCATAAATTGTAAATCTGAATTCTCGTTGAACACTTGGTTTAGAATGAAGAGAAAATAGAGAGCATTTATACGAAGGAGATGGAGAAAATATGAATATTCCTCTAAAAAGAAAAAAGTCCCTGCACTATACAGTGATGGTCTAAATATATACACTTGTTCGTAACAAACTAACTGCTATCTACCATAAATGGTAATTTTCTAATAATAGGAAATATTTACTGAGAATTATGAAATAATAATCAAAATATAAGAATATATGAAATGAACAATATTAACCATTCTCAGACTTTTGACTTGATGCTAAACGACATGTGTCTGCTGTGATAGTTAAACGACCTGCAGCTAGAGTATTTTCATTATGTAATACTGTGTGGGCAGTGATCTCTAGCTCCCCCACCGCCGACGTCATTTCCCGAAGGTTATGTTCCCCTCTCACTGTAGAGGCAGATAAAGGAGTACCTGAAGGCTAGCAAGCAGGAGAACCACAACTTCCTCCAGTTAATCCCATGATTGAATATCTCAAGGTCCTGCCGCCTGCGGAAAGAATGAAACTTTGAAGAACATCTGCAGGTTTAACCATTTATTTGCATCCTATACAAAGCATATATATATATATATATATATATATATATATACACGTGTAAAACTATCATTCATACGAAACAATTTGCTAACAAATGGATCGGTTTCGTTTTGGTTTTCTTTTTCATTTTAGCCGAAAGATGAAGGTTGAGTTGTTGTTGACTAGTAATCAAAAAACAGATGATTTTCTCATCAAAATAAAAGGTGAAAAATAGATAGCCGTCCAAGTGGCAGCCGTGAAGGCAAGGCATGGAGATATTTTTGAGGGAGTTATAAATTTATATTATCCAATTTTACTGTCCTTGGTCGCTGAAACTACATGATATTTTAATTAATTAAACTATACGTGTATTTGTCTAAGAATATGTGACAAATTGAAATTGTAGGTCGTGGGGTCAGAATGCCTACTTGTCTGTGCAACTCTGCACATTGACTTCTGTGCAAGAAAATAATTGGTACGTATGGCCAGCGGAGTAACAGCTGGATGAAAATGACATTACATGTCATGACGTCACATTACATACCCGCTCCAAATATTACATGTATCTCATAGCATTAATATTGACATTATCGAAATTATCTTTAAAATGAATGAAAAGTATGTATTTTTTATAAATTTAAAACTTCTCTATACATAATTTCATATTAGATTAGTAATTGAATTTATCAAAATATAATATAATATTATTTTTTTAATAATAATATTTTTTAATTTTTTTTCATATTTTACAATTACACCAACTATATGTACATTAATAATTTAATTTGATATTTAAATTATTATTTAACAACTAATTTTTTCTCAACCAAATTATCCAACAAACACATTTCACAAATTAATTTTGAAACTCAAACTAATAGTCTCCTGTATTTTGTAATAAAATAATAGAATAGACTTATAAATAGTGAATCTTCAAATATAAAGATGAAACTAAATTTTCTGTAGTTCAAAACTTGAGTTTTGAGTTTTACCAAATCCACTGACAGCATCTTAACTCTCAATCCATTCAAATTCTAGACTTTTCTTCATTTTACCAAATCCGTTGACAATGCTTTTAGAAGGGATTTACATACGTTCACTCACACATATCATATTTATAATTTTTTTAAAAGGTATGAAAATATTTTTTATAAAGTATGAGAATGTTTTTTATGATGTGTATGATATAGAATAGTGAATAATAACTGATAAAAAAAATTTATCTAAAAAATATTAAGATAAAATCTTAGAAAAAAATCGATCAATACGTTATTTTTCGTTTTGTTTTTGCTAATCAATCAAAATCTGAATTATATATTGGATTAGCTACATTATTTTTTATAATAATAAAATATTTTTATATTTTATATATTTTTTGAATTTTTTTTTCCATAATTCCCAACAAGCTATACATTAAAATGCATGAAACCCATCTATCAACCTAAAAATAGAGGAAGAGAATGAGAAAGGTGCTACAAATAAAAATGAAACTACCAAGACACTCAAGAAAATGGAAATAATGTTAAAATAATCAAAACCATAGAGAGAAAATAAGAATATTATATTATTTGCCTAAAAGACACTTCTCAACATATCTGTTGAACCCATACGGTTAAAGTCAAGTTTATATTTTCAATGTAGATAAGAATGAGAATAATTTAGGTAAAAATTGACTAACTAGAACAAATGCCCATTCCAATGCCATTACTATGAGAGGATATAGATGCTTAACGCAATAGAGTTTGAATTTTTTTCTCTAATTTTTTATTGAAAGAGATGTCTTAATTTATCACAAGTTGATGAAGACATGGAAGTATATATTTCCGATTGTAAAAAAAAAAAACTTCGGTGTCAACAAATCATTGGCCAAAAACATCGAAATTAATTGTACCACAAAGTACATTCGACTCTTCCCCTTCGTGGCCAGTCCAATAGTACCCTACCATCTTGTTGTTCAGGGGTCTAATTAGACACGTGTAATCCCTGGGCTGTGCCACTGTGGGAAACGTTGCTCGACCATAGATGCCGTAGTGCCGTACATCGTCAGAACTAGAGAGAGTGTTGGGGTAAGGAAACAAAGTGCGGTGGCGTTACGAAAAACAGCAGGTGGCTGGAAAGTGGAAACAACAATCGCATGAATTCTCAAATATGACTGGATGCCACATCAGGTGAGCCCCACAGAAGAGAGCGTGACCCTCAAGCGATTGTGAATTCCAACTCCAAGCTGACTCAGCCGTGACAAAGATATTGCTCCCGTGGGTCCCATGACAGAAATATAATTATCAATAAAACAGATGGATACCTGATTAGCCAGCTAATCACCACAGCATGGTCTCTCTCTCTCACATCTCTCATCTCTCATTTCTCTCTCTCTCCATTTCCAACTTGCATGGGAGTCCTTTCAGTTTCCAACTTTATCTCTCTGCCTCTATCTATCTCTAGTTCTTTGATATTTTTATTTCTATTTTACTTTGTCGTAAATAATATAAAAATCTGATTTAATATGTGGAAAATGGAAATAGAAGTAAAGTAGGAAAACTGAGATTTTCAGGTAAGGACTCGGGACCTGCGAATTCTCAGGGAAGGACTCTCCGGCCAATTATAAATACCAACCATTTATCAAACTCACAATGCAATTAAAACTCAAACTCTTCATCACATATATTAGGTTTTCTGTCTTTTTCTTTCTTTTTGTTGAGGTTGTATGGTTTTGTTTTGATTCGGGATGACTATCCTTGTTCAGCAGCCTGAGTTTGGTAAATTTTTTCTACTCTTTTCCTTTTTCTTTTTTTTTTCTTGTTCATTTTTTGTTTATAAGTTCTTTACATCTTTATATATTTTTTTATATATAAAATTAATCTCTAAATCTGCCCATTTGATCATATTTTTTTTTTATATTTTTGTTTATTAATCTGGATGACTATATATCCTCATCGAGCAACTTGAGTTGGGAAAATTTTCAACTCTTTTTCCTTTTTTTAAATTGTTATAATTTCTAATCATTTGGTCAGTATTTATCATATATTACTAGGTATTTTCTTCTAATTTTTAAATTAATATTTTAATCTCTAAATATGCATTCTCAAGATTTTTTAATTTAATATTCTTAAATCCTTTTTCGTCAACCGTGCTATTAATAAAAAGGAAAATCGAATATTGGCTAAAAAAAAGTACATTTAATTCCATAAATAGTTTTTTGTTTTGTTTTTTATTTTTATTTTGTTAAATTACAGGAGTGGAGGCAGAGGAAACAAAGGTCCCTACTGACGAGAAAGACTTGGTGTTGGACGGTGGATTTGTTGTGCCACAGATCAATTCATTTGGCCAAACCTTTAGGTCTGTAGTTTTTTCCATAAATTTGTCGTGTTTCGGAACTTAACAATATCCATAAATGAAAGTGTAATGTTTCTACTTCCTTTTGGGCCTCTAAAACTTGAAAAATAAGGCTATGAGATCTGTCGAAAACTGATTTCACTACTGAAGAACATGAAAATATGCAGTGGATCGATCGTGTTTGATGATCTGCAAACGTCATGTTTATGAGCAAAACCATCACAAAGAGGTCTTTCTGATCTTCAAGACTTAGATCTGGCAGATCTAGTCATTTGCATTTTTTTTTTCAACCGATCCAACCCAAAGATGATGTTATTTTCTTTTAAGTTGTTATGATTATAACATATCACAAATGATTGGTGAAGCTTAAACCCTTGGTCTATCTATTAGTGGGCCAAAGGCCCAACTACACAGGCAGCACATTAGGTCCAACACATTCGGCCCAATTCCCTTGTTATGACAGAAGTAGTGGTGAAACTGTGTAGTTATTATAATAATCTTGCACCAAAAACTCAAAAACAGGGACTATGATGCTGAAAGTCAGAGACAAGAAGGCGTGGAAAGCTTCTACAGAACTAATCACATTAACCAGACTTATGGATTTGTAAGAAAATGTCCCTGCCAGTGCATTTACTTCATTTCCAAGTCATTTCTTTTCTCGGTGACAGAAAATTTAATGTATCAAACCCATATATTCTGTCAATAAGTTGAATTAAATGCACAGGTGAAAAAGATGAGGGAAGAGTATGGCAAATTAGACAGGGTGGAGATGAGCATATGGGAATGTTGTGAACTTCTCAACGAAGTTGTTGATGAGAGTGATCCGGACTTGGACGAGCCCCAAATCGAGCACTTGTTGCAAACGGCTGAAGCAATTAGAAAGGACTATCCCAATGATGATTGGCTGCACCTAACTGGCCTTATTCATGGTAAACTCCTTTGATTTTTTTTCTTTTTTTGGCCAGGAAATTGATTAGAAGGTTGCCCATTTCATGATTAGACACTTGTATTAGTGTTACTCATAAATGCATCATGCTAATGGACAGACTCTCAGCAAGTATTGTAAAATTGATATGATCTTATTTTTAGGAGTTCTTAGCTGATATGGTTTGTATGATTTGTTTTAGACCTTGGGAAGGTACTTCTTCTTCCTCGCTTTGGGGAACTTCCTCAATGGGCTGTTGTAGGTGAGTTCGAGAAAATAAACGGTAGCATCTCCTTTTACCTTTCTCAGTAGTACATTTTCAAATTGCTGAATCATGAACCTTAATGCAGGTGACACATTCCCAGTTGGCTGTTCTTTTGATGAATCAGTTGTCCATCACAAGGTAATTCTTTCTGCGAATTTTACGCAATAAGAAACACATGATTGCAATGCATCTAGCTAGTGACCGAGTATTTTTGAAAAATAATGATGTTGGTCAATCAAATCTAATCTAATATTAAAATTCCAACCACAGTATTTCAAGGAAAATCCAGACTACAGCAATCCGGCTTACAACACTAAATGTGGAGTTTATGCTGAGGGCTGTGGGCTCAACAACGTGATGATGTCATGGGGACACGATGACTACATGTATTTGGTACATCTTTTAAACCCTAAACAAATCATTTAATTTTCTTTAACTGCAACAAGAAAATCTACAACTTTGAAATGTCTTTTGCAGGTGGCAAAGGAGAATCAAACCACTCTACCTTCTGCAGCTCTTTTTATCATCAGATATCACTCATTCTATGGTGAGTAAGAAAACAAAGAAATGCCATAACTTGTATCCAAGCATGCCCCTTTCGTTTTGATGGACATATTTGGTATTGCAGCATTACATAGATCAGAGGCATATAAGCACTTAATGAATGAGGAGGATGCTGAGAATCTGAAATGGCTCCAGATATTCAAGTAAGAAAATATGCTTCTCTTTGGTTAGTGATATGTTGCATTTCAAATTGAGTGTGCACACTAAATGTCATTTTATGGGTGCGTTTTTCATACAGCAAATATGACCTTTATAGCAAGAGCAAGGTTCGGATCGATGTTGAAAAGGTTAAGCCATACTATCTTTCCCTCATTGAAAAGGTGAGCACCATGGGGGCATCATCAAGCTAATTGTTCTTCCCTTTATCACCTGCATTATTGGTTGGAATTTACTCTTGACACAAACATGTTTATGCTGTTACAGTACTTCCCCTCGAAGCTAAAATGGTGAAAACTCACTGGATTTGAAGTTTGACGAATCATCGAGATATACATCAGAGTGCTTGCCTGTTTTATAGCTAGTTGTGGAAAATGGTAAATCAGATGTCTTTCCTAGCTGTAGTTGACTATTTCCTTTCTTTGATGGTAGTGATCACGTACGTATTAAGCTTAAAGCTATGTTTTGCGTGAAATTTCAATTCTCCCTCATTTAAATAATGTTCTCTTGTATTTCAAAGCTATTCTGAGAGTTAGTAAGCAATGAAAATTGTATGGCTTGTGTTGGGATTGGTTTATCATATTTTTTTGGAAGTAAACCGACCCAAACTCCAATCACACCCCGGATGTATAAAATAAATATGAATGTAGAGAGAATGTGAAAGAGTGTTCTTCATCTTGAATTTTATCGTTTTCATTCGTATCGTTTGATGTATCCATTTTTTTAATGAAATAGCCTTTCTTGTTAACAGAATTGGCCATTGCCATGAATTGTCAAGTCAAGCACAATCCAATTAAAAAAAGATCATAGTTAGGTAGGTTCATTCCGAGTCATAAATCACATAAATGGAACCTCCTATTTGTCTGCTCTTCCCTTCAATTAGTGAGCCATTGATTTGCATCCTGTCTGCAATGAAAATGACTGTGCACGGCTCATTCTAATCCTTTGGTTGATTTTAAATGATCGGCCGTCGTGAGCCTGAGGGAACCTTCGGTCTAGATCTCAGACCAGTCAAGTCAAAACTCCTGGGGCACAGATAGCCAAATTACGATCAAACTAGACCATTGACTTTGCTTTGTTTAATAGCAATCAGCACAATCATGTCCATTTGTACAAGCTAGCATGCATCAAAGTCGAAGAATGTAACCTTATATAATTGCTAGAGAGTGGGAAATCAATATTTTCCCATTCAAACAAAGCTGTAGAGATCTAACCAAATGCCGTGCCGAATTTTGATGTAAGGCAAGAGAACCTGTATAAATATACCCTACCATAAAACTCTATTTGTGTTCAGCTTAGCAAATCTATTACATCATAAAAAAGAAAATGGCTGGAAACTCTTTGAGGTCTGCTTTCGTGACCCTCTTCGTGTTTGCAATCATCTTATCTCCAATGGTAACATGCGATGCAGCTCGGTTCACTCAAGAAGGTAAAAATCTCGTTATCGCCTGATCATAAATATTACTCATATCAAGCATGACTACAAGATTTTTAAAATTAATTGAACAAATCTCATTTTGTTTCGGGTTTCAGTTACAGGACCCATATGCCCTGCTTGTGTATGCTGCACACCTGCACCACCAGGGTCGTGTTGCCAGTGTTGCGCTACTCCCATCGAGACACAGTCCCAGAATGGGACTCCCTGAGCTTAGTATCAATATCCATCTTTTAGATGCTGCCCAGACCTGTGTAGGCAGCAGTATATACATTATATCATGAATAAAAGGAATTTCTATAGAGAATGACCAATTCTCCTCTGAACCCTCGATTTGCAGTCTATACACCACTTTGATTTCTGAGAATAAATTAGCATGTTTGTTTGTTGTAATCAAATGAAATTATTCATGAATAAAAGAACTTCCTCGTGGATCCATCTTCTCTCTAAAAGAATTTATGCAGTTTGTGATATTATATATATAATAATGAGAAATTATACTTGCATTTTTAAAATATGAAAGTTTTAGTACACTCTTTTAAAAAAATAAATATAGGATCCACATAAAAAATTATTTTTTTAAGAGAAATATTTTAGCTACAAAAGGATTACATAAAAGTAAACGACAAACTGATATAACTTGATGTGATACGTCATATTGTAAAGTTACTTTTATTGTAAAGTAAATCTAACGGATCCCATAAAACTACGTCAGTTTGTGGATTTACTTTTGTATAATCTCTTTGTATTTATAGAAGTTCTCTTTTTTTAATAGTGAACTTTACTTTTTCATTTAGAGTACGCAAATCTTGTACAACCAAGACTGTATTTAACGTATTTCAAAATATTTTAAAAAGAGCTGTAGTACTTCCACCAAAAAATGGGTATTTTTCTTTCTCTTTTCTTCAAACATTTTTTAAATCAATTTAAACATTTTTTAAAATAAAATAAAATTTACAAACTTATTAAAAATAATTCCTTAACTATTTAAAATAAATAAATAAAAAGAAAATTCGGTATCTACTTATCGGTAGGAGTAGTAGTGTTTCTCTCTTTAAAAAACAGATCAAAAGAAAAAGGTCAGGAAGATAACGGACTTATGCATTTAGTCTATGACGTACGTTGGGCTATAAATGGCCGGCCCATCCATGGAGACGAAACTCAAGCATAAATTATGAATGGCGGGCCCATCCATGGAGATGAGAGTCAAGGTGGTTGGGGTCCTAGCATCAATTATGATTAACCCAGCTCTTCTCTCACCTCCCGAAACTCAACTTCTTTTCATTCAATCAGCCCAGATCGCTGCTAGCACTCGACCAAACCAAATCATAAGTATTTCACCACAGATAGATTAAAAAAAAATTTGCCTTATTTATATTTATATATATATTTTACAAAGATCCATTTAAATGGTAAAAGGATTTAGAGAGGTGTTTGAAGTACAAAGTTCAGGATTTAACTGCTTAAAGAAAATATATTAGTTAGGAATACGGCATTCACAATGAATTTTGTAAAATACAATTTTCTATAAAATATAAAGAAAGATGACTAAAGTTTCCTCCAATAGATCATCTATTCTATTTCTATTTTTCATTGGTTACAATAAACTCGCTACATGTTGTGGTTACTGTTCATTCATCTCTTGTCTCTTATTCACTCTCTAACACTTCGTCTATGCATCTGTCTTTTATGCATCCAGAAGTTTAAGGGATGTTTGAAAATAATTTTCCTCACATACTATCTCATTTCATTTCATTTCATCATATCTTATCTTCTTCCTAAACATCACTTAAACATAAATACTTTCAAACTAATTATTATAACTTTTTCAAACTTTCAAACAAAAATAAATCAAGTTTGTTTGGTTCAAAAAACAAACTCTAGCCAAAGTTGTTAGAAGGCTATATATATATATATATATATAACTTTACTCTCAATTTTTTTATCTATTTTTTAAATAATTTAAAATATCGAGGAGATATTGTAAATATCAAAAGATATGATGTGATCATTAGTAGTTAGAGGAAATATTTGAAATGAATTAACAATTTTTAAAAAAATTAAATAATATAGAGAAAAAATAATAAATTAACGTATGATGTATTGTACAAGTTAATATGTAAAATAAAAGAATAGATTTTGATGATATATTTTAAAGAAAGAAATACTTTGTGTACTTAAAGGAAACGTAAGTAAAACGTACAACTTAAAATCACACATGACAAGATCCAATTAGACTCGTTTATTTTTAGAGATGAGATGATATGAATTTAGATTAAAGTTAAAAAGTTGAATAAAATATTATTAGAATATATTTTAGGATTATTATTTTTGTTTTGGAATTTGAAAAAGTTGAATTGTTTATTTTATTTTTATGAGGATTTAAGAAAATTGTAATGATGAGGTGAGATGATGTGAGATGAGATGAGATGTTTTTTGAAAACAAACAAGGCTTAGAAGAGCATAACACTCTGCTGAGAAGTAATACTCATTTTATTAGTTTTTTTTTAAATTTAAAATTTAAATTTAAAATTTTATAATTTTTAGTATATTAATAATTGACATGTAGAGAAGTAATTTTTTTTTTAAGTACGTTTACATTTTCCAAAGTTAAAAAAAAAAAAAAAAAAAGCAAACATAAAAGTAAGATAAAAAAGCAAACGGAAAAGAGACCAATGGTCTCCAACCCAGCACGCCTCTTCAAATCCAAATTGATGTCCACTAATGATATGAAATTTGGAATTTTTTTTCATTTGGGGTTTCAATCTCTCCACTCAGAAACTGACAATATCTTTTTTTCTCTCATGTTCTAGACATTTATTTAGATTAATTTGTTAAACCGGACAAGTTTTAAAGAAAGTTTTTGTTTGTGGGATTTATCTGAATTGCTTTAGACTATGCTATTGTTGTTCTTGTTGTTAATTTTTAATAACAAATATGAAGCTTTCATTGTATTTCATTTTTTATAGACTAATATAATCTATTTAATTTATAATATAAACCAACAATATCTTTCATTGTGATTTAGTTTTAGGATGAGTAATAAAATGTCACTGTTTTTTGTTTCTGAGATCACTATATTTAGAGTCAAGCGAGTATACATCTTGGTACGCCTTCCGCCATACAAGATGATGAGCGACACAGATGCATTGAAGACGTAAATCTTAATAATGGTAAACACCTTAGTCAAATATGAAGACGTAGATTTTTTTCGTTAATAACAAGAGAGTGATATTAATATTTTTACGTATCTTATTTTTAGGTTGGCCCACTCATTTTGATAACAAAAGTGGTAGTATTTATTTTATGAGTAGCACAAGCGTGCTGCTTGCGGCTTACCGTTACAAGTGACTGCTAGTGTAAAACTAGTTTTTTTTTTTATCCAATTTTTTTATTCACATTTTTTTATCATTTTTAAATATTTTAAAAAAATAAAAAAAATACATCAATACATTTAAAATCACTTATTTAATCACTAAGTAAAAAAAAAAAAAAAATTGACAAGTGGTCAAACTGAGAATTCTGGTTGGGGCGGTAGACTAGCTTTATTGTTATTTTATCTTGTATGTTTTGTAATATTTGCATGTTGGCCTCATGAGTTCGAAATGATGCCCCTATTATATAGTGAAAAAATATTGGATATGATGCCCTTTATTTTTGGATGACTTTATGTGTTGATGATTCAGGTTTTGTTATTACCAGGATGTCATGTACTCAATAATTAAATTTATTTTTGAGTGATTTTGTATGTTGAGGATTCATGTTGTTGCTATTATTAGTGTGTCATGTATTGATTTTAAGGGACTTTAATTATACTGTTAACTACTCTTTTTAGAATATAAACTCAAATCTAGTTCAACTGTAATTTCTTTTTATGGTTATTGAATCTAATAGATTCTTAAAATTGACTTAATTTCCTACATATAATTTTTTCTGACAAGGATATGACCAAACCTAATCATTATATTTAAGCATTATTTATAAAATTAGGAAAATATGAAATTTCACTTTGTTGGAATTTTTTCTTCATTTTCATCATGTTTTCGGTGAAATCTGAAATTTCAATTCGCTGAAATTTTTTCTTTATTCTCTTTATGAGGCGTTGCTAGGTTGAGGTAGGGTTGTAAAAATAAACTGGAGAATTGAAGAATCGGCCCGAATGTTTTGAATACCGTATCAGACGTCGTACAGGTCAAGGCATTAGAACGAAATATTTTAGTACCGGTACTGTTTCGAGATAGTCGATATATGAATATATTATATATAAATACATATATATAAATTATAAATAGCCTAGTTTGAATTGGAGGTAAAAAAATAAGTTTGTAGTTTGAAAAAATGAAAAAAAAAAAATTAGAAGCCGAAGTACAAGCCGGTACGGCCGGTACGAAACATATATGGTACCTGCATTGGCTTAGTGACCGGTACGACAAATATTGGCCGTACCGTACGAGATTAAAAACACTGATCGGCCCGGACCGGTTCCTCCATTTTAAAAACCGGTCAAAATTACTCCCGTTTAGGTTTTAGGTTTTTCGACATAGGACTGGACTGGACTGGACCTGTTCATATATATACATCAAATAATTTTTAATATTATATATAATTTTATATAATATATATAATTATATATGAAATAATATTATATTATAATTTATAACATAAAATTTAAATCTTAAACACGAACATTTGTTTGATCATGTGTTTTAAATATAAAATATATATATTAATTACATTTTATGGCCTAATAAATTATTATCAACATATTTATTTTGATAAATGCATTAATAATACTAATACTAAAATTAAAAAATGGGACCAAAATCGAATCAGAACTAATAAAATTGAAAGTATCAGTTTAATAAAATAACTAATACGTTATCAGTTTTTAAAAATTCAAAATTAATATATATTAATTCGATCTTAAAATTTATTTAAAATTGGACCAGTTACAACCTAGGTTGGGAGCGTTTTCTGTTGGTTACTTTTATTTTTCTCAAAGAATTGCATTTCCGTTCGTAAATTCTTGTTTGTTTTGGCCTTTTCCGTTTCTCTTGTTTTTCCGTTACTTTTACTTTTCCGTTTGCTTCGTTTACTTTGACTTTGTCAATTGTTGTCACATGTGATTTTAACTTGTATACGTTTTTCTTACGTTTTCTTCAAGTACGCGTAGAAGGCACGGCCGATGGGTTACAAACCTACCACGGATGCAGACAGCGGTTCAAAAGTCATTGTCAACATTACTATGTGTAAATTATTTTTAATTCAATTAAATCCAATTTTTAATTTGAACTTTTTGCTAGGTGATCTTCTCAGATTCTTCGAACCTTTTTTATGTCATATATTTATTTATTTATTTTTATTTTTTTTTGCAATGCGAAATGTTTTAGATATAAAAAAGTTTTACCAAAAAAATTTATAAATTGACGTAATTTGATGTAATATATAATAACATTTCTCCCATATAATTATTTGATATAAGATGGAAAAAAAAAATACAAGATAATCAAAGTAATTTTTCTTTCCCATTCATCTGGGTCTTTAATTATTAATTGTTATTGCGGTATCGATTGAGCATGAGAGAATTATGAGTACGTACGTAGTTCGGTGCTTAGCAACACGAATAGTAACCTTCCTTTTCTTTTCTGTAGCATGCAGTAGTATTGGTTCTGGTTTTGAAATTGAGAAATTATGTTAGCAATCATTTTCATACCATATATAATATATGTGATTTATTATTTTTATTATTTTATTTAAATATATATGTTTACACATAAATATGTACATTTAAATAAAGGAACAAAAATGATAAATTACATAATAATGGCTCTTTTCTGTTTTAGCGAGTGTTGTTCTCAGCAACTCATGAAAACTCGCTGTAGGAAATGATGATAGCGATCTACATGGTGGAAGAAAACTTGCTCAGGAAATTCCAGGTAATTAAATATTACCGGTTTCTGTACATATATTATTAATATAGAGCCTTTTATTCTATGTTTTTTGCTCGGTTAATTTGATAGAAAGTACCAACGTTGTTTCTCCTAGATTTTTATCTAAGACAAGCATGTTATAAAGGTGTACAGTACATAAACCGACCTCAATGAACAAAATTTGAGTAGATCTTTGATTATAGGATAAGAATTTCTTCTCCAAAAATAAATCATTATCTTTTGAATAATTATTCTTAGCATCTCATACACCACATATCTTTTATTTTATTTTTTCATGAGCATGTGATATATAGATAATGAATAGAACAATTCAATTAATTTAAAAAGAATAAAATTAAATTAAAATAGGTACGTAAGACATCCTCTTACCTTTACTTTCAAAGTTAGACCCAAGTGACGATGACGACGACGACGACTTACACAGAAGCTAGAACCATTGACTTGGCTGATGACTTGAAGAAAGTCTTCAAGCATACCAGATCGTCCTGTACTCCATATTGGTGTGCTGCTCATCCCATCTTCCTTCCTCGGCAGGGCACTAAAATTATATTTAGTGAGAAATTAGACAAGAGATGGATGTTGGTGCAATTACAGAGATGTTTTCGGTTTTGAAAGTGAGCCTGTTTTTTGTTATAGCGACTGCTGTTCTTGGAGTTGGCAACTCAGAACACGCTGCTGCAGGGAACATTAATAATATTGGTCATGGTGGAAGAAAACTTGCCGAAACTCCTAGTCCAGGTAATTAAGTACATATATACATTATTACTCTTGTGGAAACCTACTATACATGATCTTTCTAATTTATATATGCATTGTCTTAATTAAATTGGTCCATCCTAAGTTATTAAATTGTATAATTCACGGAGACTGAGAAGCTTGTTTGTAGTAATAATATTGGTCACGAATAATAATTTCTTCAATTCGATTTGCTTAATTTGATCATTACTTAAAAACCAAAGAAAGTCCAACGTACACTGTTGATAATGGAAGTACGTACTAACCCCTGTTTTATTATAATGTGTTTTATTTAGACTAAATTATAATTCAGGACCTGATTTTTTTATTTTCTACTTTTATCTTTTACTTCAAAACCAAAATGTTTGTCCTTCAAAAACAAGATTTTTTGGGAATTTCTTAACTATTTTTTTTCCAAACAAATCTCCCTTACGTGTGTTAAATTACTCTCAATAAATTTTATTCATTTATATTTATTTTAATAAATAAGCCAACGGTTTGCTTTTCACGATTTTTGCTGGCATGTTAGATCTTTGACAAAAAGGTGTGCTAAATTATAATTCAAAAACATGATTGGCTTATTTATTAATTTTAATTTAATTATTTAAATAATTTTTTTTATTAATTTATTTGAAAAATAAATAAAATAAAATAAAAATAATTGAACCAGATCTAACAAACCGGCCAAACCGATATCTATCAGTCTGGTCGTATCCAATTCCTATAAATATTCGGTTCAATCCGGTTTGAAAAGAATGATAGATCGAAAATTTTGGTGCATCACGTCTAAGACCGGACTTGACCGATTTACACCCAATATGGGCCGTAAGCTCTATGATCTGGCTGAACTTATTTGAATAGTAGACCTGCATATATATATCGATTGCTAATTTGTTCTAACTCTCTTTTCGGTGTCAGAATCTCAAGGTTTCATCAACATTGACTGTGGTAGCGATGAAGATAATTACATTGCACCGACAACGGGTATTCCTTACAAGTCAGATAAAGGAGTTATAGATACTGGAATTGCTAAAACGGTCATGTCTGGAACTTATGATTATCAGCTGCTAAAGAAATTGAGAAGTTTTCCTCAAGGAAAAAGGAATTGTTACACACTGCAACCTAAACAAGGCAAAAACAACAAGTACTTGATCAGAGCTAGATTCGCGTATGGAAATTATGATGGCAAAGACAAGGGCCCAGTATTTGACCTATATCTTGGGGTTAATAAATGGAGAACAGTAGACAATACGGATAACAGCTATTATGAGATAATTCATGTAGCTTCGAGGGATTACATAGATGTTTGTCTTGTGAACATTGGCCAAGGTGTACCCTTCATTTCAGCATTGGAGCTACGGCATTTGGACTCTTCCATTTATCAAATCCAGAGCGCGGGTGCACTGTCACTCTTGTTTAGTCGACGTGACGTTGGCAGACTTGACAGTACTAATTCTGTAATAAGGTACCGATCAATCATTTCATACCATCCTGATTAGGATCTTTACAACAAAAATAGAGCTCAAATTTGTTAACCAAGCTTCTCTATATATTAATTCACTATTTGTTTTTATTTTCTTGGTACCGGGGATTCATACAATTTATACCATTGCGTTTATTCATCTTTCGCTCACGTTCATCAATTCATATAAAAGCTAGCGCTTGATTCTTCCAGTACCATTTTGTTCTGACACTATCATCTGGCCGGCGTACAAAAACAATTGATGCCATTTATAGGTATCCAGGCGACGCGTACGATCGGTTATGGTACCCTATGCCTTCAAGAGTAGAAGCTGATTGGATTCAAATTAACAACAACTCGACCATTGACGCCTCCAGCAGTGAATCCAGTGATCAAGCTTATAGATTGCCAGCGGAAGTGATGAATACTGCTGCCAAAACACAGAACGCGAGCATTCCCTTAAAAATTTACTACGACGTGCAGCCAGGTTCCCTTTCTAAATATTATTGTTACTTTCACTTTGCTGAGGTTGAGAAACTTGAACCTGACCAGCAGAGGGAATTGACAATTTCTTTGAATGGTAAGCGCTATCTGACAGAAACTGTTAAACTTGATTATCTAAATTCACAAACCATAGTCCAAGATAATCTGGCAATTAGCGACGAAGCGTGGTTAAACTTCTCAATAAAGGCAGCTCCGGGAACTCAGCTTCCTCCAATCCTCAACGCCTATGAGTTTTTCGAGTTGAAAGAGCTACCAATAGAACCAACTGACACAGACGACCGTATGCCTTCTCATTTCTTTATTTCTTGTGCGGATTATGTGCAGTATTTCGGTTTTTGGAGATGGTCCTGATCTGGATATATAAGTAGGAGTCTTTTCTAAACAAAACTATATATGCTTTTTCTTCTCAAGTTTCATTGTTAAAGGTCTAATTATTGATTCTAATATTTTAGAAATGTTGGATAATAATTCGGTCAACTTTTAACCCTTTGATCATAATGACATTCATGAGTAACAATTTTGCAGTCACCATAGAATCCACAACCGTCATATGTTCTAGTTCGCTTTCACTCTTTAGTATCATACATGCTACATTCAGGCAAATTCATCCTCATGACAAAGGCACATTTGTGCATCTGCTGCAAATTTTGGATCAATGTGCCACAAGTCATATTTCTTTCTTATGTTTGTATATGCTTTTTCTTCTCAAGTTTCTTTACTTTTCAATGATTGTCTGTTGATTCTAGTTTTGCCATTAAAAATTTTAGTTGAAGCTATCATGGACATCAAGAAATGGTACAAGGTGAGAAGAAACTGGCAAGGCGATCCATGTGTCCCAAGTAATTACTCATGGGATGGTTTAAACTGCAATGACGACAATCCTCCAAGGATCATCTCATTGTAAGTGCGCTTCCGAAACATAAAACTTCTGTGGAGGCATGCTATGAAATTTCAATCACGCTAGGAAACTTTCCTTTTGACGGAAACTACCGAGATAGTGTGGCTCCCTTGTTCACAGGGGCCAACTACAAGATAATTTTATTTATTTATCATTTATCGCAGCTTAACATTAAACAATGGCAATAACTTCCTTGTTTCATAATTTCAAGCAGGAACTTGAGCTCAAGCAATCTGACAGGGGATATCGCTACTTCATTCTCCAAGCTCGAACTACTGCAGTCCTTGTGAGTCTTAATTTGAAATGTGATAAACATTTAAGCATTCAGTTTCTAAACACCAGTGTTAGCAAGACACCAGCAGGTTTAACAACACTGTCAACACGGCCTGCCAGCTTGAGATTACCAATTGGTAGATGGAACTCTGATTGCTGAGATGTTAATAGTTAGAGTGTATTTGTGGGATTTGATTCCGGGAACTTTTACTTGGAAATAATTATATATAAGTCCTGTTATTTAGTATTGGTTTTCCAGGTGTTGCGAACAATAATACCTTCAGGGAAGGAAATTGAAGTGATCTACCTAACACTATCTTTGCAGGGATTTGAGAGGGAACAAGTTCACAGGTTCAATTCCTGAGGCTCTTTTGGAACAGTCTAGGAATGGAAAATTAGACCTAAGGTTAGGTTATCTTCCTACCTCCAATATTTTTTTTTTCTCTATTCCTTATTAATGTTAATTCCACTTTATCCTTTTTTTCTGTACATAGCAAATGCTTGACATTTTATCATTGTTAAGGAAAAACCCAATAGTAAATCTTGCATGACGAAAACATCATTTATCATATAATAACTTGCTGACCATGTCATCTTACCTTGATGCAATTTATGCAAGGGTTGACGCAAATCCAGATGTTTGTCTGTACACTACATGCAAGAGAGAGAAGAAAAAGAAGTTTGTCACTCCAGTTATTGCATCATCCATAGTGGCAGTCTTGTTCCTTCTCTTCATCTTTAGTGCTCTTGTTATATATAGAAGGAAAAGGGGATCAGGTAGTTCGTTCTTTATTTTCTGCTGCTTAGTTCTTTCACAATTTATAAAGGCGAGCTTGCTTACAAAGATATAGCACTCAATGAAAATTAACCTTATTTTCTTGTGATACACCGAAGTCTTTGATAATTAAGTCGCGAAAAAAATTATAGAAAGATTTAAAAAAGAACACAATCATGGAAGGAAACTGCAAATGATCGATAAATGAATTGCATTAGTGGAATACCATGGTAGGCGAAAGTGATGAATGCGCTCATTCTACTCACCTGGTGCTTGGGTTCAATTCTCACTACACTCATGTTTACACCTAGTGAGAAAAATGTATTCTTCTTTAGATTGGCTTCTTGATGCCCTTTCTTGCTCAAACATTAAGATAATATTAAAAATAAAGAGTCTCATCCTCCCATTCATTATCCATTCATGGTTGTACTGTCTATACCATACAACCATGGCATCTCAATCCCCTGCTATTTTGTAAAATCAAGTATCCCCAAAATCTTCAATAAGTGGGACACCACTTTGTACCATCTTGGGGCTGACCTTGAAAAGGATCTAACACATCCTAACATAGACAAGCATGAAATCCAAGACTTCTTCTAGCATTACTCACTGTCAAACTATAATGCAGAAACCTAAGCTCAGAACACTACAACATTACTGCATATAGGATTTGGTTGTACAAGCCTGAGGGTTAATGTGCATTCCCCTTTAGGATAAGGGGACTCGGGATTTAATTATAGTAACAAGCATGAGAGATTTAAAACATAAACTATGTTAATATTTAAATGTTTTATTTCATATTTATTAATATTCATTGAAAGTTCTAGTTGTTGGTGGGTTAGACCGAGTCTTTAGGAATTTGTTATTTGGTTTGTAGTTGAGAAAGTGCCTTAGTTGTGATGCTATTTTATAGGAGTCGTGGTTAGTGTGTTCTGATGTAAAGCCTATTTATAGGCCCTTCTTTTTATCAATTAAAAGTTAGACAGAGCTTTCCCTTTCAACAAGTCTCTATTGTTTTTTCTTCACTTTGTACCAGTGCACTTTTTGCTTTTTCTCTACTCTGTATCAAACTAATCACATGACAATGCCAGCTGCAAACTTATTTTTAGCAGAGGTGAATGTTTCAATTTTGATAATCTTTCTTACTGTAGACATGGTTACCAAATCCAGCATCAAATCAAAGAATCGACAGTATAGCTACTCTGAGGTTGTCAAGATAACCAATAACTTCAAAAACATCATTGGCAAAGGAGGATTTGGAAACGTGTACCTTGGCAAATTGAAAGATGAAATTCAAGTTGCTGTTAAGCTTCTCTCTCCTTCATCAAACCAAGGGTACAAGGAATTTAGAGCAGAGGTTAGATGGAACAGACGCCAGTGTTTGCAATTACTTGAAAGTTTCAAAGACTACCAATTTCACGCAACTAAACAATGGAACTCCATTTCGAAATGCAGGCACAGCTATTAATGGTAGTTCATCATAGAAACTTGGTTACTCTTGTTGGATACTGTGATGACGGTGAAAACAAGGCGCTCATATACGAGTACATGGCTAACGGAAATCTGCAGCATCATTTGTCAGGTATTTGCAATCTCGTTTTTAAAGGCTCCTGTCATCCTGTCATCCTATAAGTCTATAGCTATATGTTATCTTCATCAAATCAAAAGTACATCATAGGTTGGCTTCTAGTTAGAGCACGCAACCTGACAAGGTGCAGATCATCCCAAATCCTTGTCAAATCATTTCCTATAGGCAGTCCCATAAGTTTATGCAATGAGGATAATGAATTTGCATGTTTCCCAGAAATCCGACGGAGATTATTATTTTCTTGCATGATTTTAATAACCTGGGCTATTTGTTAATGACAACCAAACTAAATGAGACAAATTTGGAATGTTTTTGCTGCAGTGACAAACCCAAATGTCTTAACATGGAATGAGCGACTTTGTGTGGCGGTGGACACAGCACACGGTTTGCAAACAAATTAACCACATAATTATTCATCTTCAGCATCTTTGATTTTTTTTTTCGTTTGCTTGAATAAGTCCACGTTGTTTACTGGTGGAGTTACAGGGTTGGAGTATCTACATAATGGTTGCAAGCCACCTATCATCCACAGAGATTTAAAACCATCCAACATCCTACTAAACGAAAACATGCAAGCCAAGATAGCTGATTTTGGGCTTTCTAGAGCCTTTGCCACCGAAAGTGATTCCCATGTGTCAACTTGCCCAGCTGGCACTTTGGGATACGTCGATCCGGAGTAAGTGTTTTGTTGGGAATAACTGTAGCTAAGACTAACTCGAAGTATAGTAGCGGAACTAAACAAAAGAAATTGATGACAATCACACAGAAAGAACACCAAGAATTAAGTGGTTCGACTCAAAATGAGCCTACGTCCACTGGTGGGGTCGGTATCGAAGATTTCACTATCAACAGAGATGGAGTATAGATGAATACAACAAAACTTCACAAGGAAGTTATCTCTCAAACTCACTCTAGACTTCTCTCTCAAGAAAACACTTAAAACAAGCCAAATGAATTCTGAAGTCCTTAAGGCAAAGAAGAGGCGCCGTTTGATATTTATAGGAAAAGTGAGAATTCACTTTTGTGAACATTGGCTCGAGCGAACGTCGAGCGAGTGTCGAGCGAGCGTAGATATTCTGCACTTCGCTCAAGCCAACAGTTGTGCGAGAGTCGAGCGAAACTCTCTGCCTGAACTCGCTCGAGCTGGGTGTCGAGCGAGGGTCGAGCGAAGCTCTCTGACTTGGATATTGCTCGAGCTGAATGTCGAGCGATACTTGAGCGAAGCTCTCTGTCTGAATTCGCTCGAGCTGAGTGAACCTTCGCTCGAGCAAACCGACGACACATGCACTGTTCAATCTGAATTCAAGCCACCTCATAACAAATCTCCACCTTGGCTTGAACTCTGCCAAAACACAAAAAACCTCCGATCACAAAACCAATCCCCACCACCAAATCCCTTACGGGAATAACAAAATGAGAATACCAATCAAGTCCAAACAAAGTTTGAACTTGTATACTGCAACTAGCTTAGTCATCATATCTGCTGGATTTTCTGTAGTAGCAATCTTCAGAATCTGTATAGCACCCTCTATAACAATCTTTCTGAGAAAATGGTACTTGACATCAATGTGCTTCGTTCTTTCATGATACATTTTATTTTTGGTCAAATGTATTGCACTCTGACTGTCACAGAATACTGAGATCCCATCTTGTTGTAAACCCAAATCATTGACCAAGCCTTTCAACCAAATGGCCTCCTTAACAGCCTCTGTTGCTGCCATGTACTCTGCCTCGGTAGTTGATAAAGCAACAGTGGATTGCAGTGTTGCTTTCCAACTAATAACTGGCCCACGCAGAGTGAAAACATAACCTGTCAATGATCTTCTCTTATCTAAGTCTCCAGCATAATCAGAATCAACAAAACCAATAACTTTGGAACTGAGATCGACATCTCTATCAAATATTAACCCAAAGTTCAGGGTTCCCCTCAGATACTTGAGTATCCATTTCACAGCCTGCCAATGAGTCTTACCCGGATTAGCCATATACCTGCTAACTACGCTCACGGCCTGTGAAATGTTTGGGCGGGTGCAAACCATTGCATACATGATGCTGCCAACTGCACTTGAATAAGGAACACTAGCCATGAACTGTTCCTCTTCATCTGTCTGAGGAGATAGACAAGCTGAAAGTTTAAAGTGCGTAGCAAGTGGTGTACTTACTAGTTTGGAATCAAACATCCCAAATCTCTGAAGCACTTTCTCAATGTACTTTCCCTGGGACAAGTACAACTTTCCAGCTTTTCTATCTATGAAGATTTCCATTCCCAAAATCTTATTCGCAGCACCTAAGTCTTTCATTTCAAACTCATTTCTGAGTTGGGTCTTTAACAAACCTATGTCAGATATGCTTCTAGCAGCAATAAGCATATCATCAACATATAGTAGCAAATAAATGAAAGACTTATCAAATAATTCCTTATGATAAACACAACTATCATAGTTACTTCTCAAATAACCATGATCAATCATGAAGGAATCAAACTGCTTATACCATTGCAGTGCTTCAAACCATATAAAGACTTCTTCAATCTGCACACATGATCTTCCTTGTTTTCAACAATGAATCCCTCTGGCTGATGCATGTAAATGGTCTCTTCAAGTTCACCATGTAGGAACGCTGTTTTAACATCAAGTTGCTGTAGCTCTAAGTCATACAATGCTACTAAAGCAAGTAGTAATCTGATCGAACTGTGTTTCACCACTGGAGAGAAGACTTTAGTGAAGTCGATGCCTTCTCTCTAACTGAAGCCCTTAGCAACTAAGCGTGCCTTGTATCTTGCATCTGTATCACCCTGGATTCCCTCTTTTCTTTTGAAAACCCATTTGCAGCCAACAGTCTTCACCTTCTTTGGCAACAGAACCAAATCCCATGTTTGGTTTTTGTGAAGAGACTCAATCTCTTCAGTCATAGCTGCGCACCACTGTGCAGATTCTGCGCTCTTGACAGCTTCTGAATAACTAGAAGGTTCCTGACCAACAATATTTTCTTCCGTAGTAAGAGCATACATCACCATATCTGCATGAGCATATCTCTGAGGTGGTCTAATCTGCCTCCTCTGTCTACCAGTCGCTATACTGTAGTCTTGCTCGCCTTGTGCGCCGCTACTCGAATCAGAATCATGCTCATCTACAATAGCATGATCTTGGGCCCCACTTGGCAGCCCTTGTGGTGCTTCCACCTGAAACTCCACTTGCTTTCTGACATCCTGTTCTTGTCCTGTAGACTCAGTAATCTCCTTTCTCGGACTAAGCATGGATTTTTCATCAAAAGTGACATCCCTACTGATCACAAACTTGGGTGATTTAGGATCAATACACCACAACCTGAATCCCTTCACCCCACTGGCATACCCAATGAATATGCCCTTCTTTGCCCTTGGCTCAAGTTTTCCATCATTAACATGGAAATATGCAGGATAACCAAAAACTTTCAAATTTGAATAATCAGCAGGAGTATCAGACCATACCTCATTCGGAGTCTTCAAACCAATCGCTGTGGCTGGAGAACGATTGACCAAGTAACAGGCTATCTTGATTGCTTCAGCCCAGAAATCCTTAGCCAAGCCTGCATTAGAAAGCATGCTGCGAGCTCTCTCCAAGAGAGTCCTGTTCATCTGTTCAGCTACCCCATTTTGCTGTGGAGTATGTCTAACTGTACGATGTCTGGCAATACCCTCATTTCTGCAGAATTCATCAAACTCACCTCTGCAAAACTCCATACCATTGTCAGTGCGAAGTCGCTTGATTTTCTTGCCCGTGTGATTTTCAATCAAAGCTTTCTACTGTTTGAAGTTAACAAATACATCACTTTTCTGCTTCAAAAAGTAAACCCAAACCTTCCGTGAGAAATCATCAATGAACGTAAGCAAATATTGAGCTCCACCTTTTGACGGGACGGAAGATGGGCCCCAAAGATCAGAATGAATATAGTCCACAGAACTTTTGGTTCTGTGAACCCCTGTAGAGAACTGAACCCTGCACTGTTTGCCAAACACACAGTGTTCACAGAAATCCAGTTTCCCTATCTTCTGATTACATAACAAACCTTGCTTACTCAAAATTGACATTCCCTTTTCACTCATATGACCCAAACGCATATGCCACAAACGAGTGACATCTGAATCTGGATCATCTGAAACTGACACTGCAGCTGCACCTGTCACTGTAGAGCCCTGAAGGAAATAAAGACCATTTGTCTTATCTCCTTTCATCACAACCATAGAGCCCTTACTGACTCTGATAGCTCCACCTTCACCAGTGTACTTGTAGTCTAGAGAATCAAGAGTACCCAAAGAAATAAGATTCTTTTTCAAATCTGGAATGTGTCGAACATTAGATAATGTCCGGACAATTCCATCAAACATCTTAATTCTGACTGAACCAATTCCAGCAATTTTGCAACCCATATCATTCCCTAACAAAACGGAGCCTCCGTTGACCGATTCATAGTTAGTGAACCAGTCCCTCTTGGGACACATATGGAAAGTGCAAGCTGAGTCCATGACCCACTTGTCACTAAAGCGACTATTGGAGTCGCTAATTGCTAGAACAAGATCTAGGTCGTTAGACCTATCATCAGCAACACTAACGGCATTAGATGAACTAGTGCCGTTCTCTCTGTTTTTCAGTTTTGGACACTCGTTCTTATAGTGACCAAACTTATGGCAGTAATGACATTTGACGTTTTTCTTACTAACCGTTGTTTGTGAACTGCCCCTGGATTTCCCCTTATTCTTCTCTGAACCCCTGTCATTCGATCTACCCCTGCTTGAGGACCCCTTAACAAACAAGCCACTAGCTTGTTCATTAGTGTTCTTCACACTCAATTTATTCCTCAACTCCTTAGAATTCAAAGCAGACTTTACATCTACCAAGGAAATTGTATTTCTACCATACAACATGGAATTCACAAAGTTCTCAAAAGATGTAGGTAATGAACATAAAATAATTAACGCTTGATCTTCTTCTTCAAGCTTAATGTCTATGTTTCTCAGATCCATAATGATTTTATTAAATTCATCTAGGTGTTCAGAAATAAGAGTACCTTCCTTCATTTTGAGAGTGTATAACCGTTGTTTCAAATACAACCGGTTGGTGAGAGATCTCTTCATGTACAAATTCTCAATTGCCGACCAGAGACCAGTTGCAGTCTCCTCGTCAGCAACCTCTCTTAAAACTCCATCAGATAGTGACAAAAGAATAGTACTGTGTACCTTTTCTTCTTCTTCTTTCGAAGGAGCTGGAGAATCGTCAGATACCGACACTTCTAATACTTTTGACAAGCCCTGTTGTCGCAGTAAAGCCTTCATCTTGATGCGCCATAGACTGAAACTGTTCTGACCGTCAAATTTCTCCACTTCGAACTTAGCCATAGCCATCCCTCCAGATCACCCTGAGCCAAGCTCTGATACCAGTTTGTTGGGAATAACTCTAGCTAAGACTAACTCGAAGTATAGTAGCGGAACTAAACGAAAGAAATTGATGACAATCACACAGAAAGAACACCAAGAATTAAGTGGTTCGACTCAAAATGAGCCTACGTCCACTGGTGGAGTCGGTATCGAAGATTTCACTATCAACAGAGATGGAGTACAGATGAATACAACAAAACTTCACAAGGAAGTTATCTCTCAAACTCACTCTAGACTTCTCTCTCAAGAAAACACTTAAAACAAGCCAAATGAATTCTGAAGTCCTTAAGGCAAAGAAGAGGCGCCGTTTGATATTTATAGGAAAAATGAGAATTCACTTTTGTGAACATTGGCTCGAGCGAACGTCGAGCGAGTGTCGAGCGAGAGTAGATATTCTGCACTTCGCTCAAGCCAACAGTTGTGCGAGAGTCGAGCGAAGCTCTCTGCCTGAACTCGCTCGAGCTGGGTGTCGAGCGAGGGTCGAGCGAAGCTCTCTGACTTGGATATTGCTCGAGCTGAATGTCGAGCGATACTAGAGCGAAGCTCTCTGTCTGAATTCGCTCGAGCTGAGTGTCGAGCGAATGTCGAGCGAAGCTCTCTGTCTGAATTCGCTCGAGCTGAGTGAACCTCCGCTCGAGCGAACCTACGACACATGCACTGTTCAATCTGAATTCAAGCCACCTCATAACATGTTTAGAGTTACTGACTTCTGCCTAGCTCTTTTTTTAGTTATACTGTAATCAATTATCATGTCCAAAGTTCTAGTGAAATTTGAAACACACTAAACTTTTTATCCTAAATTTTCTACTACCAAAATATGTTTTTCCCTTGAGCATCCAAAATCTCCAAAATGTATGGCCTGCCCTTAATTCAACATGCGAGTTATGTAAATTGGACACCCTCACTTTATTCACCAGTGCGAGTTGTCTAAATCATTATTATAGGTAATAATTTGAAGCTTTAAATCAGTATTTGGGTTTCTTATACTGTTCTAATGACCCTCATCTGTGTTTTAATTGCAGAATTCCAACATCTGGGAACTTCAATAAGAAAAGTGACGTCTATAGCTTTGGGATTATTTTGTTTGAGCTTATAACCGGTCGCCCTGCAATAATAAGAGGTCCTATGCGAAACAATCACATACTTGATTGGGTTTATCCTTTGATTGAAAGGGCAGATATTCAAAACATTGTTGATCCAAGACTAGAAGGAGAATTCAACACCACTTCTGCATGGAAAGTTGTGGAAATAGCCATGTCGTGCGCACTGCCGGTTGCAATCCAAAGACCAGACATGAGTCAGGTATTGGCAGAACTAAATGAATGTTTGGCTCTGGTATTGACTCGTGGAAGAAATCAAAGGATGACAACTGAGTGTAGAACTTCAAGCATGCCACACAACATGTTCCATTTGGTGCTAGAATCAGAAATTGCTCCCACCGCTAGATAGTTTCTGAAGAAAACTATGCTTAAAAGTTCCTTCAATACAGTATGACAAGTGATCTGTTTGAAGACCTTATTATATCCCTGTGTCATGTGTGCATCTTTTTTCAATCGAGTATGAGACCGAATACTATTATGCATTTCAACAGCTTTCTAGGTTCTGTTGGACTTATAAAGTACAATGATTACTATTAATTAAGGGACCAATTAATCAAATATCAATTCAAGTCGCTTTTAGAAATAAGATCCTCTTCTTTTAGTTTATTATCATCCCATTAAGAATTGAGTAAGAAAAGGAGAGCGTGCCAGCAATGTATATGAGAGGGACGTAAGCTAGCAGCCTAGAAGGATGAAGCAGCAGAAGCAAGCAAAGCGTTTCAGGCGTCCAATAGTCGGAAGAAGAAAACAATGCTATTTGTAGATGGAAGAAAATGTGACCGTGTGAAATCCTTTAAAAAAAAAAACCTTAAAAGAAAACACTCTTAGAAATGTTTACTTAGAATAGATCATTTAACTAATTTTTTATTACAAAAATATTTACAATCACCCTTTTCTACAAAACCTATGTTGAGGCTATAATCCCACTTATATGGATAGTAAGTAACTTGTTTGCCCCCACTGTAATATCAGTCAAAAGACTCAAAACTTTGACAATTAACTTGATTTTATTTATTAGAATCCAGTAGCTGAACTCTCTTTAGATATTCAAATTGTTTTCTTGTGATTTACATACTCCAAAATAGATCATTTTGATCTTTGTGGAGGTATGGAAAACTTTTTTCCTCTGTTAATTTTTGGATTTTTTTTTTTTTGTATTTTGTTTTTAATTTTATACATTAAGGGAGCATTAGGGATGCTGTGATGTGATGTCTCTAACAATTTATTAATGGAATTTTTACAAAGAGATCAACATAATCAATCTTATAATCCTGGGGACTAAAGTTAGATTAAAAAATACAGAGCAATTTCATTTTGAGACAAACATATATAATTATATATTGATAATAACCAGACATGAAATTTGTTGGAAATATTTTTAAAATAATTATATATTATATTTATTATTGATATTACTTTTAGATTTATTGGAAAGTTATGAGTTATTTTGAAAATAGAGAAATTATAAAGAAATTGTTTTGGCCTAGTGGCATTGGTGGCCTTAATTGACCCAAAAAACCGATTTTCGTCCAACGAAAAGTTACAAATAAAAATACAAATATAAAAAAGATACTTAGCCTCAAGTGCATCCCATAGATTCTTGACGATTGCTTTGTTTTGGTACACGTCAAACAATGTGTCAAATATTGCATTGCAAATATGTCCCTTGCAGATGTAGTCGTCTTGCTCCCATTTGATCATTGCCTGAGTTTGAGCGATTGTCTCGTCTTCATTTACAGACGGCTTAGGAGTGGTTAGAACATACACCACTTTGAGATTGGCCAAGAGGAAGTGCATTCTCTTTTGCCAGTATTGAAAATTGATTCCATCACAACATTCGGGTTTTACAAAATTTGAAGCAAACTCTTTCAAACTATTTGTCATTAATAATCATATATTGTCTTAAAATTGTTGGTGCAAAAGGGGTTGCAAAACAAAAAAATAGTGAGAGAAAAGTTTGCTTCAAGGCACATTACAAATGTCGTTTTCCTTAAGATAATATTCGCCCCCACCAATAACGGTATGCACATGGGTTACATGCGAATTTGTCTCTAAGATACAATGAAGCCCAGAACAAGTCTGATTGTCTAACTGTATTATGTACACAAGAAATTAGACCCTGAAAACCCTCAAATTGTATTCTTCAACCAAGAGATTAGAAATCTGTTCTCTGCAAAATGAATAGATCCTAATGATGAGTTTTGAAAAAATGAAAACTTTTGAGGGAGATAATTTTGAAATTACCTTCTTGAACTCTATCATTCTATATTTAAATTCGTAGGCCAATGATCTATTTATAAATAACCAATGGATCTTAGTCCAACAGTCATGGTGATTCCGTACTATTCTTCTCGCATGGGTCTGATCGTCTAACTGCATTGTAGCGCCTCGCGCTTGTGCCCCCTTGAGGAGTTGCAGCGCCTCACGTTTTGGTGCTATGCCATGGTCGTGTGGAGCCATCTCCCTAAATCAACAAAAGAGAAAGTCTACTTTGCCTCCCCAACTTGACATCTCCATTTGACCGCTAGTCAAAATTTTTTTTTTTTTCTTAGTGGTTAAGGAAGTGTATTGGTGTATTTTTTTTTTATTTTTTAAATATATTTAAATATGTTAAAAAATGTGAAAAGAAAAAAAAAAAAATTTTACGCTGGGCGATATGCCCAGCGGTCAAAATGGGGCGGCATCCCATCAACAAAAATCCCATCTTTGAAAAAGGTGTGGCTCGAACCTAGCCCCACGGGTAAATATAAGGATTTAATACCACTAAGCTAGTTAAAGGCTTATGGTCTACATATGGACCCAAAATACTAGAAGTCTCGTAAACTTTCCATAACTTCCATATTTCCAAAATAATTCATAACTTCCAAAAATAAATTCCGAAAATCTTATTAACAATAAATATTATATATATTATTTTGAAAATATTTCCAACAACAAAGGACTTGATCCTCTCTTAAGTAGATGAATCTTTTTAGAAGGGATCTGGTAGGGAGAATTTGGTGCATAGCCTTCTAAAGAAACTGTTTCAGTCTGTCTTGAATCTTAAGTTTCCACAATTTTTTGTATGTGTCCTTCATCTCTAGAATTTGAGGTGATATTTGAGGCTTAATCATGGTTGCATAGGCTAATTTAACAGAAAATTTTCCAATGGAATGGTGTAGCCAGTTTATCTTGTTACGAATGGAGAAGTAGTTGTATGAACTGAGTGAAATTTTAAGAATGATATTGACAGATTCCGTATTGAAAAGGGCCTGAAGATGGAGAGTGTTCCATCTTTTGGGTTCTTCTAAGTCAATTCAGCTACATTCATTTCATTCCCTTTGATATGGTTATTAGGATTGGGGATAGGTCTGAGAGTGGGAAGGCCAAGAATCTAAGGGTCCGTCCAAACATTAGTAATGGTTCCATTATTAGTTTGAAAGCACATACTGTCCTTATGAATTCTCTTTGCTTCATAAGGCCTTTCCAGAACCATGAATCCGTGTGTCTCCCATTTACTTCAAGGAAAGTGGAGTTTTTCAAATATTTGTTGGTTAAGAAATTTTTCCAAAGGTTGTTTTCGTTATTGCAAAGAGACCAAGCAAATTTTGAAATGAGAGCATTGTTGAACAGAGAGAGTTTTTAAGCCTCAGGCCTCCAAAAGATTTTGGCATGTAAATTGTTTTCCAAAATTTAGGGGTAAAGGTATGGGTCTTGGAGTTGTCTGTACCCCACCAAAAACTGCAAAATAATTTGTCCAAATGGTTTGTGATTGTCTTAGGGATCCACATTGTTGCCATGGTGTAAGAGAGAATGGTGGTTCTCCTAGCCTAAGAAAGGATTTTGATTTTCCAACTTTATAGTCTTGAATGGATTTTGTCCAGTGTTTCTTTGAAGAAACCTCTCTTATCAGCCCGATAAAGAGAGGGAGTCCTAGATACCTAAGCTTTGGAGGGGCAATTTTAAGATTCAAAGACTCTTTGATTTCTCTTATGGTGTTGCTGGATGTATTATTGCTAAAGTGCATGGAGGATTTATCAAAATTGATTTTCTGACTAGACCAGGAAGTGTAAGTGTCCTGGCATTTAGCAAAAGATTGAGTGTTTTGAATAGAGGCTGCCCCAAAAAGGATGAGATCATCAGCAAAAAGAAGATGTGAAAGAGGTGGACCTCTCCTTGAAAAGCTAATACCCTTGATTGAATTGTTATTCTCTTCCCTGAGGATTAGTCTCGAAAGCACTTCACTACCCATTATATAGAGGAAAGGGGATAATTGGTCTCCTTGTCTTATGCCATGAGTGAGGTGAATAAAACCCTTAGGGGATCCATTGATAAGTAGGGTTGAGCTCCGACTCCGACAGAGTCGGAGTAGCCATTTCCGAGCTCTGACTCTGATAGGAGTCAGAGCTAATTTTTTGCTCCGATTCCGACTTCGAACGGAATCGGAGTCCGACTCCGGTTTATTGGACTAAATAATAATAATAATAATAATAGTACTTAAATAAATAATGTGTCCAATTTCTTTTGTTAAATAAATTATATGCAAGCAAAATTTGATCCATTAACACTAATATGATCACCAAAGCCCAAGTCCAAACCTATAAAAAAAAATATATATTGAAAAGAAAAAAAAAAGAAAAAAAAGAGCTTAAATACAATAATTTAAAAACTAAATAATATGTATGATGTAGCCATAGTCTCATTCATAACGTAATAACAACATTGACATAAATATTAAATGTTCATGTCATTCAAATCTCAATGGTCTATTGATCTGTGATCATGCCTGAAATGAAGATAGAAAGTTGCAATCAATAAATGAAAAAAAAGTTGATAAAAAAAAAACTGAAAACGGTAAAAGTAGAATTTCATTCTTACCAAGAAACGGGGTTCTCTCAACTCCATCCCAACTCTCAAGGGGCGTCCGTCTCAGACTCTCAGTTATCGGCAATTATGTTAGGGTTCATAATTAGATCTATAAAATCATAAAAAGTAGAAGTTAGAAACATTAAAAATAATTAAATAATCATTTAAAAGCATATAAATTTACCCGATTCAAGCCTATAGCTTTCGGCATCATGCCAACGATATCTAGTCCAATGATCATTTTACTTATCCAATTCTGTGTGCAAACGAGGGCCTCCACGGTTGACGGTGACAATGAACTCCGATAAACATCTAGCACGCGACCTCCAGTGCTAAATGCCGACTCTGAAGAAACTGTAATGACAAGAATGGCTAGCACATCTCGGACTACACGGGAAAGGACTGGATACTTGGTGAAATTAACTTTCCACCAAGTTAATAGCTGAAATACATCATCAGGTGCCTCGATAGCTTCCATAAAATATTGTTCAACCTCAGATGTACAATGCATAATATTCCTTGTTGACATGAGTTGACGATACTACTGGATAATATGATGGCCTTTAACCCCTACAGATGGGTCAGTATCACTTGAGAAAGTTGTCGACCCCGTCGACCTCGAATGTGAAGAGCTACCAGTTATGGATGAAGGCTGACAACTATTGCTGTATGATTATATAGATCATCAATATCACTTTTAAGCACTCTAATAAACTCTGCAGCTTTCACTGTCCCGAGGATGGAATTTACCCAAAATTCTAGAACGGCCAGCTTATATCGGGGGTCAAGGATCACAATCACAAATAGTAATCTATTTATCTTCTCAATATTTATCATATTTGATCTTCATCCTTGTAGACATAACATATAACAATCCACCAGAGTCAGTACAACTATTTTTCAAGTGGAAGTGAAGCTCCGACAGCTTGCTGAAGAATGAGTTCGCAGTCGTATATTTGGATCCAGATAGCGGCATGGTTATATCATAAAAAATTCTTAAAAATTCAACAAAGTAGCTTACATTGGTCCAATCATGTGAATCCGGTGCACAAAGCCCATGTCCTGCTGGCTCCAACAAAACATACCTCAGGCCCCCATCCTTGACCTCCATCCGCTCGAATGCTTTTTGGTACTTTTGTGCCACATCTAACATCATGAATGTAGAGTTCCATCGAGTCAGAACGTTCAAGCACAACATACTAGAACATTCAATCTTAAGATCTTCTACTATTGCCTTAAACTTGGCAAGCCTTTGAGGGGAACCCTCACATATCGTACAATACTGCGAACTCGGGTAATGGAATCATCAACCTCTTTTAACCCCTCAACAACTATGAGGTTGATGATATGAGCACAATATCGAACGTGAATAAACTCGTGGGCCCGAATGACATCATCTCTCACTGTAGTGTTCCACTTAAACCAATCAATTGTTGTTTCATTGCCACTGACATTGTCAATTATAATACACAGCACTTTTCGAATTCCCCAGTCCTTTAAATAATCATTCATCTTCGCCCCAATGGATGCACATTTATGATCCACAATATCTTTAAAACCAATAATTTTTTTATGCAAAATCTACTTACTGTCAATATAGTGTGCTGTGATATACATGTAGCAGACATTCTGTATGGAAGTCCATGTGTTAGTCGTAAACGACACTCTCTGGCCAGTGGTAATAAACATCTTCCTCATCTCCGCCTTGTCCTTCGCATGCCTCTTCATACAATCTCGCATCACTGTATACCGTGATGGAATGGGAAATCGTGGCTCAACAAAATTTAGAAACTTTCGAAAGTCTCTTATCTCGACTGTGGTAAATGGCATCTCATTAGTAATTATCATCTCTGCAAGCATGTCCCTCAACATCTTCTCATTGTATTGAGGGATGACCAATTTCTTAATCTGTGTTTCATCAGTGGCTGTAGAAGTTTGGTAACTGAGGTTGGTCTGATCAGTGGCTTGCAATCCCTTCGCTATCTTATATCGTTGGCAACCATTTAGATGTGCTATTAACACACTGGTACCTTGCTTCTTCGAATGACATCCACAAAGTGATCCACAGTAATGACATATTGCTACCGGATTCGCAATATCACTAGAAATTTTGGTGAAATGCTCCCATGTCCACGACCTATTTTTAGAAGGCCGTGGTGGTTGATCTTGCTCAATGGGCATCTCCTCCTCTTCGTTGAACATATCCTCATCCTCTATATCAACTGGAAATGAGAGTCAACTACTCGCACAAGATGTAGCTGCTCTAGATGTAGCTGCCTTAGATGTGGCTTTAGGGATGGAAGTACCCACCGGTGTAGGAGTTGTAGCATTGGCATCCGCCACATCCCCTTATGGACGATCCATGTCACAATCAAAGAAGCTGAAAAAATAATAATGAAAACAAAATTAGTTTAAAAAATAACTAGCATTTATTAAACATTTAAATTAACACAAAGATATAAAAGTATTCATTGCAAGAGGGCACATCATTATTAAACCTGGAAATGTCACATGATTTATAGAAATCATTAATCGAAAGCTTTATCATTCTTTTTACTTCATACAAAACAGGCCAAGATGTTGGGCACTTTGCATTGCATGAGATTGGTATAGAAAGCATTAATCGATGTCATTTTCTATCCAAACTTGTAACATACTGAGTATTGTTTTTAATTTCCTCAAGAAAATGAAGTGTTGTAAAGGAAGAAAATGAATATTTATTGCTATTACATTTCAAAATATATATATATATATATATATATATATATACACCATATGATTAAGGCAAAACTATCAGTGTGTAAGGCTTATTATGATTTGTTCAAAGTCATTGATTCAATGGAAACAAGATCCAACGAACTTGATAACGATGCAGTTCCTTTCCTTTTTAAGACTATTTGAACTACCCACGGTAGAATCAATTTGCATATTCAAACTTTTAATACCAATACAACATACCAATTTGATATGTCATTTCATCATAATTAAAATTTTTTTGAATGTTTCTGAATACCAATTTAATTCATGCAATTTACAAATTACTAAGAAAAAAAATTATTGTATAAAATCATGCAAGGAGACAGAGAAATAAGAGGCCAATAAATAACAAACACTGTCTATCTTCTACTTGTCATCATCATCTGCTGACATTCATCTGTTCTAATTCCATATTATGCATAAATGCACTCTCCATATGGGGGGTAGAACAATAAGAAAATGAGCAAGAAAATGGAGGAAGCCCAGCTTGAGTACATGATGGAGCAAAAAAAGGTGCATCAAGAAAAAATGATGGGCTTATAATTATATTTACCATTAATTTGGTGAAATTAATTAAGTACATTTATCTGATCTGGCGAAGCCCAGCTTGAGCTAGATCGATCGATCATTGGCATTCGCTTTTAATTAGGCCGACCATTATATATATATAGGAACGATAGCTAATTAAACCAATTAATTAAGCTAGCCGTCATGTATAGGCGATTTTGATTAGAGAACATATATGAATAAGTGAATTTAAAGAAGAGTGTTGAGAATTATACTTGCAAGTGTTCATTAGTCGGAGTTAACATCTCTTACACATTTTATCAAATACTATGCATGCATACAACACAACTTACAAACACATCATACATTTCATTAAACACATTTCCTTACTACAAATTTACAAAATCAATTCAGAAGAATCACAACAAAATACTAATTCACAAGAGAGTGGGAGACGTTTACATAAAATTAATTAATTAAACTACTAAATTTAATTCTAGGGCTCGGAAGTTCGGAACCCCTCACTCTCACCGTAGGCTGAAGCTAAACGGAGGCTAAAACTCGGCTTGAAGTCGCATAGAGGAGCAACGAGGAATGGCGGCAATGGAGATGCGAGAGAGACGTGAGACGCAACAAGGCAACAGAGCGCAGACGCAGCAGATGAGAGAGAACTAAGAACAGAGAAGGAAGAAAGAAGAAGGGAATGGGGGGCTCCTGCGTTTTGGCCCCCTCCTCGTGATAAAACGATGTCATCTGTGGGACGTCGTTTTACATATGGGTTTTTTTTTTAAAAAAAAAAAATTCGGAGTCAGAGTTCGGAGTTCAGAGCTCCGAACTTCGACTCCGAAATCCAACCACTCCGACTCCGTCGAGGTCGAAATCAGAGTGGATTTCGGATGGAATCAGAAATTCCAGAATTTTGCCCAGCCCTATTGATAAGAATGGAGTATGAGATAGTGGAAATGCATTCCTTTTTCCAATTGGTCCACTTTTGATTGAAACCAAAGTGATTAAAAATATATAGTAGGAAGGACCATTCCATAAAATCAAAAGCTATTTCCATATCAATTTTTATGGCCATAAGTCATTTCCTATCTCTTTTTTTTCTATAATGTATTCATTTTAGCCCTTTATATCACTTTCGCACAGGCACCACTCTTGTCTCTCATTTACTCTCCATCACTTCGTTTATATGTCTTTATCTGTTATGCATCTAAAAGTTTAAGGAATGATTGGAAATAATCTTCGTTGCATCTCATTTTTTTTCTAAACATCATTCAAACTCAAACGCTTTCAAACTAATTATTACAACTTTATTTAGCTTCCAAATAAAAAACAAACCAGGTTTGTTTGGTTCAAAAAACAAACTCTAGCCAAAGTCGTTGGATTTTTTTTTTTTTTTTACTCTCAACTTTTTAGCTATTTTTATAAGTAATTTAAAATACAACATTATATATGACGAGATATTGCAAATATTTGAAATGAATAAAATATATGAGGTTATCATTGTTGGTTAGATAAAATATTTGAAATGAATAAAAAAATATTTAAATGTATAGAGAAAAATAGCTAAATTGACATATGATGTATTGTACAAGTCAATATGTAAAATAGAAAAAAATAAATTTTGGTGATATATTTTGAAGAAGAGAAATGCTTTGTGTACTTAGAGCATTGGCATTGGATTGGCTATTTTACTCTTTAAATTTTGACTAATATGTAACTTTTTCACTTTTAGCTAATCATTCAAAACTTAAAGTCTACATTGGATTAATCATCACACTCTCTATAATAATAAAATATCATTATTTTTATAATTACTTTTTATTTTTTAATTAATTCTATTTTCATAACCTCCTATAATCTCCAACAATCATATTCTCATAGTGCATAGCGGTTGGAGACTGCATATAATCTCATTTTAGCTCTTTGAAAGCAATTTACAGGTTCCACCATTGCTCTTCTACATCTACATCAATTTCTTTTCAGAAAACAGAGTCCAAACTAATAAGAAAAAAAAAAAAACCCCATAGACCAGCAGCATCCATGCTGGCAACAGAAATGTATAGAATAACAATAAGCAGCCCCTCTCACTAGACAGAAACAAGTAAAGCACTCAATTCTAACGTTGGGTAGTTGGATCTACACAATTGCAGTTATCTTCTTCTGTACCTCTGGCTTGTTGGCTCCTACAAACTTCTCAACTTGTTGCCCATCTCTATGAAAGAAGAATGTTGGGGAGGCTTTGATAACCCACCAAGAGATGAATTCCCGAGACACTCAATGAGCAAGGAACATTTTCCATTAATATACTTGGCGTAATCTAAAATAAAAACACCCAGTTATAAGCATTCTGCCACTTGAAACTTAAACTGAAAAATTAAAAACAAAAAAGTACACTCGCAAAGCAAATCAATCACAAGTGTTATGCAACACTCAGTTTGTGTGGTGACTCAAAACAAGTTTCCGTTGAGCAATTGATACACATTGAAAATTTGTTTTACCTACATTATAATTGATGATATTCTTTTGGGTTAGACAAGTGTCACACATTTCTTTCCCATCACTAAGTTTCTTTGGTTGTTGGCAACTGGCATGACTGATGAGGCAACAAGGTTCTATCTAAAAAAAAACAGTATACTCGACTCTGTGTATACTGTTGGCATAAAAAAACAACCTAATAAGAACCAACTTGACTTTGTTGAATAGTAAAAAAAAAACAAAGCATAAGCACAAAAAGTTAAGGAAACCACATAAACTAGGTTTCTTATAAACACAGGAATTTCTTGACAAATCACAGGTTGCCTATTTGCTGAAATATATTGCATTAAACACATTTAAATTTTTCTCAAAGTTGTAACTAAGAGGAAGACAAAGCCATATATTCGGAAAAGAGCAGTCACATACAATGTATAATAAATTTCATAAAAGGAAAAAAAAAAAAAAAACATTGATCCCAAAATCAAGCCATAATGTTCATTAACCACTTTAATTTCAAAAAATCCAGTGGATATTTCACTATCGGGGTCCGAATTAGGGCTAGACCGTGGCTATGGTGGGAAGATTAAGCATGAGAGACCTATAATTGTTCTAAATATACAGGCTGTTCATCTTGGCCATTTTGCATTGCTATTTCAAGAACCGTGCAAATGCGCGAGACCATCCACAAATTCAAACCCTCTGCTCCCTTGCCACTCACTCCCCGAGACCAACAAATTCAAACCCAAACATCAATAAAATCAAACCCAAACATCAACAAAATCCAACCCAAACATCAATAAATCAGGGCTAGAATCAAAGCTAGGGTTTCGAATCACACCCAAGTAACATCAGCAAAATCAACAAAATCAAACCTAAACCAACAAAATCATCATCAAAATCAAGGTAGGGTTTTGAATCTTACCGTGTGCTTGGGAGTGCCGTGCTGCTGCTGTGCCGTGCTGGGGAGTGCCGTCGCGGGAGAGAATGTATGCGGGAAGGAATGGTTGTGGGAGAAGAGAAATGGGGAAGAGGAGAAAATGGGGAAGAAGAAAAACAGGGAAGAAGAGAAAAAAAAAAACAAGAAAAAGAGAAAGAACGAAGAGATGCGAGAGAGGGAAGAAGAGAAGAAGAGAAAAAAAATAGATGAAGAAAACAAAGAAATGAGAGAAAGGAGACGCGGGAGAGGAAGAGGAAAGAAGAAAAGAAGAAACGCAGGAGAGGAAGAGGGAATAAGAAAGAGAAAGGAGACGCTGGAGAGAGAGACGCGATATTAATAAACAATTAATTTGGAGATGAAATAGTACTTTTCATATTTGAAGAAAAAGATGAATTTACTGTAGCTAATATTTAGGATGAAAAGTGTTTGGCTAATTCAATGTGGGCCAACTATTTATAAAGTTAGTTAAATTTAGAGATAAAATGTTATTTGAAGAAGCCAATGTAGATGCTCGGCTCGTTTGGATACATAAACTATTTCATCTCATTTTATTATTATAAATTTTTTAAATTTTCACATAAAATATAATAAATAATTTAATATTTTCACATCTCAAAATAATAATAATATTAAAAAATAATATTATAATAATATTTTATTCAATTCATTTAAAATAATCACATATCATTTTATTATTTAAATGAGCCTAAGAAATCGTAAGTAAAATGTACAACCTAAAATCACACGTGTCAAGGTCCAGCTAAAAGTTAGAAAAGAAGGAAACAAACAGGGAAAGTAAGATAAAAAAGCAAAAATAAAAGTAAGATAAAAAAGCAAACGGAAAAGTATTAGACCAATTGTCTCCAACCCAGCACGCCTCAGATCCAAATTGATGTCCACTAACGATATTAAATTTGGGATTTTTTGCATTTGGGATTTCATGAATCTCTGCACTCAGAAACTGACGGTAATATATTTTTTTCTCTCGTGGTTTAGAAATTTATTTAGATTAATTTGTTAAACCGAACAAGTCTTAAAGATGGTTTTTGTTTGTTGGGTTTATCTGAACTGATTTAGAGGATGTTATTGTTGTTCTTATAAATTTGGTGTTGGTGTTGAACTGAAGTAAAACCAGTTGAGGAAGCAAATTGTTACACACCTTCAATGCAACATGCAACGTGTGAGGGGAGGCCCACCATAGAAGGGTTCAAGCTTAGGAAAGCCCAACCACGAAATCTGGGTTAGAGTAGGGGAGCTAAAAATCCTAGACGAGAGAATCGGGAAGTAAGCGCAGGCCTAGTCAAGATGGGCCTTCGACTCAAGGCCCAGGAGGATCGGGGGTCTGCAAATTAGCAAGCCTAATCATTGGGCCGGACGAGCACAACATTAACATGTACCCGATCCCAGAGTCACAGATTCCAGGCACGAGCCGACCTAGATAGGTGTCAGGAAATTCGGCACACGATGGAGCGTCCCAAGAGCCAAGGACGGCTCGCCCGCGATCTAACATCTCCTGGCATGACAGAGAAGTGGCAGCCGCACAGACGTAGAACGACAAGCACGACACGATCTCTCGCTAGGCCGTAGACTGGCCCCCACTAAGGCGATAGAGAATGGGTGGTGGCAGGCCTGACGTTTGACATTCAACGATCTCTCTCAACTGAAGGGCCTGACTCAAATATAAATAAGGAATAACCCTCCTACGAGAGACTCTCGATTCAACCTGCATAACCGTTTTGCTTCGTTCTGTATTTTCCTTCTCCATCACCAGAGGACAACCATTTGACTTAGGCATCAGAGTGACCTCGGAGGCCACGAGAGCCTCTATTTCTTCTTAGTTGCAGGCATCAAGGAGTTTGGACTTTGTGGAACTGTTAGGGTTGCGAAACACAACATCAACACAATGTATCTAACACAGCCTCAATTAAGTCTTTACAGAGTATGTTTTAAGATCACTATTTTTAAATTTTAGAATCACTAATAAGATGTCATTGTTCTTTGTTTTTAAGATTACTATATTTGGAATCAAGCGAGTACACATTTTGGTACATCTTTCGCCATAAAAGATAATGAGCGACATAGATGCGGTGAAAATGTAAGTCTTAATATTAGTAAACACTTTAGTAAAATGTGAAGACGTGGAGTTTTTCGTTAATAACATGCGATTGATATTAATATTGTTAAGTATCTTATTTTCAGGTTGGCCCACTCATTTTGATAACAATTATTTTATCTGTTTTGTAATATTTGCATTTTTGGCCTCAAGATTTCAGAAGTCATGGTGGATGACAATTTGATATACAAAGATGCCCTTGTTATGTAGTGAAAAATATTATATATGATGCCCTTTATTTTTGGGTGACTTTATGTGTTGATGATTGGTTGCTACTATTATTAGTGTGTCATATATTGATTTTAAAGAGCTCTAATCTGGCTCAACTGTAATTTCCTTTTATTATTATTGAATATAATAGATTATTAAAATTGACTCAATTTCGTGCCTATCATTTTTTTTTTATAAAGATATGACTAAATCTAGTCATTATATCTCAGCATCATTTAAAAAATTAGGGAAATATGAAATCTCATTTTGTTGAAGTTTTTTCTTCATTTTAATAATGTTTCCGGTGAAATCTGAAATTTCACTTTGTTAAAAATTTTTCTTCATTTTCTTCACGAGGCGTTGCTGGGTTGGGGCGTTTCCTGTTGGTTACTTTTATTTTTCTCGAAGAAATGCATTTCCGTTTGTAAATTCTTGTTTTTTTTGGCCTTTTCCGTTTCTCTTATTTTTCCGTTACTTTTGCTTCGTTCACTTTGACTTTGATTTTGTCAATTGTTGTCACGTGTGATTTTAACTTGTATGCGTTTTTCTTACGTTTCTTTAAGAAGTCTGAGTAGCCCGTTTAACTTGACGGGTTTTTATTTTTTTATAATTTTTTTTCCATTTTTTTAATATATTTAAATATTTTAAAAAAATAAAAAAAAATCTCAATACACTTAAAATTATTTTCTTAATTACTAAATAAAAAAAAATTTATCAAGCAGTTAACTCGAACGGTCGAATTGAGAGGCAAATAGGTTTTTCCTTCTTTAAGTACGCGTAGCAAGGCCCGGCCGTTGGGTTACTACGGATGCAGACAGAGGTTCAAAAGTCATAGTCAACATTACTCTGTGTAAATTATTTTTAATTCAATTAAATCCAATTTTTAATTTTAACTTTTGAAAAATAATAAATACACATAACTTTTTATAACATATTATATAATTATATTTTAAAATGAATGATAGTTTAGTTAAATATTTTATAAAAATAATATTATTTTATAAAAATATCTTCATTTTAAAATATGTGTTATAAAATATGTTATGCGATGAATATCATTGCTCTTTGTTTCTTTGTGCTTGGGGGGCTTTTCTTAGGTGTCAGCTCAGTCGTTATCTTTGAGCCAGCGGACAATGCAATGAGAAATGTTTTAGATATAAAATGATTAAATAAATTTTATTATAAAATAGATTTAATAGATTATATAAAAATATGTTACTGTGTAAGTTTATTTTTGTATAATTTTTTTAGAGTAATGATACATGTACAATCTATTTTACAATTTTTTATATAATTATATTTTAAAATAAGGATATTTATGTAAAATGATGTTATTTTTATAAGTAACTTTACAAAAATGTCCTTGATTTAAAATATAATTATATGAAAGGTTGTAAAAAGTATTCTATGTCTATCATTTTCTTTTCTTTTATATTAGAAACATTTCTCTCATGTAATTATTTGATAATCAAAGCAATTTTTCTATACCATCCATATGGCTCTTTAATTATTAATTGCAATTGCTTGAGCATGAGCGAATTATTAGTACGTACGTACGTAGTGGGTGTTTAGCAACACGATCGAATAGTAATACCTTTCTTTAAAGCATGCAGTAGGATTGCTTCTAGTTAGGACTGTTTATTCGGATTCTGCCTGATAATTCGGGTGTATTCGGATTATAATTCGAATTTCAAATTCAATCCGAATTTGCATTGGATTAGCCCGGGTCAAACTTGGGCCGGCACCCAGGTTTACAACTCCCATTTTTAGTTTTTATTTTTTATTTCTTCTTCCATATAACAGATTGCTCATTAAAGTAAGGCAAATAAATTTAAAAATTACTACAAATGATACCTGGACTATGGGTGATAGAGGAGAAACAGAATGTAGAGCTAGGATTGTAAAATTAACAAGTAGAATTTTTCTTTAAAATTATGGCTCTTTTAGCGAGTGCTGTTCACAGCAACTCATGAAAACTCGCTGTAGGAAATGATAGCGATTTACATGGTGCCGTGGAAGAAAACTTGCTAAGATTACATTAACGAGACAACGGGTATTCCGTACGTGACAGATAAAGGATTTACAGATACTGGGGTAGCTAAGACTATTTATATATCTGAAGAAGACAGAGAGTTGAAGAACTTGAGAAGTTTTCCTATTGGAAAAAGGAATTGTTATAGCCTGAGACCGGATCAAGGTAAAAACAATAAGTTCCTGATCAGAGTTAGATTCCTGTATGGAAATTACGATGGCAAAAACCAAGCTCCAGAGTTCGACCTATATCTTGGGGTCAATAAATGGATGACAGTGAAAAGCACGGCTGAAAAAAATTATGAGATTTTCCACCTACTCTCAACGGATTACATCGATGTGTGTCTTGTGAAAACTGGCCAAGGTCTACCCTTCATTTCAGCATTGGATCTACGACGTTTGGACAATTCCATATATCCGATCACTGCGGGCAGGGCACTTGATTTGCATGACCGAAAGGATGTTGGTAGCACTGGACCATTAATCAGGTAAATCAGTACCCTCATGAGCTAGAAATAGAGTGATGCTAAAAAGAGAGAGTGAAAAAAAAAAAAAAAAGAAGTTCGAATTTTAGGGGTGTTATTATATAATGAATACTTTTTTTTTTTTTTTTTTAAGAAGAGCCGAAAGTCACATGTCCAATTGTGACTCCGTCCCAAATTTTATTGATCAACCCTCACTTGTGGCGAAGGAAAACCGTAGTTACAACCCGAGGCCTGGGGGCTACAAATATTATAATAAAACTAAAACCCAAGCCTAAAAAACCAACTAAACTCAACCACTATACAAAAGCCTCAAAAAACCTTCAAAATAACAACCTGCAAAACAAAATCTGCACGAACATAGAGTGAGAAATGAAATGATCAAATGCAAAAAAAGACATACCTCTCAAAAGACCAGCTCACATAGCTTTCTATCAACTGCTTCGGATTCTACGTAAGTAAGGAAGGCCCCCTCTATCCAACCTAATGTTACCTCTAATAGAAGGAGGCAACTCAGGAAGAGACAACCATGATCCCGTAATACCATTAGCACCCATTTTAGCTAAACCATCCGCAACCGAATTACATTCTCTATAACAATGAACAAATGAAACATTAATCCCAGCTAGACGACTCTGAATTTCATCCCAATAGTCTTCCATATACCATAAGCCACATCTTTGATTCTTCAACCAATTTAGTACTAACAAGGAATATAGTTCAATCTCCACAAATAAAAAACCCATCAAGCCAATATATCGAAGCCCATGAAGTAAACCCATCAGCTCAGAATAATTGTTCGAATGATGCCCCATTGCTATTGCAAACCCACAAACCAGATTACCTTTCTCATCTCGAATAATTCCTCCCGCACTTGAAGGGCCCGGATTACCTAGAGAACAACCATCAACATTCAGCTTTACCCAACCTTGCTTAGGTTGTTTCCACCTGACCGGGATGACAATCTCTTTTCTCATGACATTTAACGGCATATTAAAACATTTTAAAATACCTTCATCACGCCGATTGAGCAAATTAACATTATTAAGTTTAACTGCAATCCAAGAAACCCAATATTTGATGGAACACCAAACTTGTTGTACCGATTCCATTACTCCTTCCATCCGGGCTTTACAACGACGGCCCCATAACTGCCAAGTGATGATTGCCGGAAGAAGTCCCAACAGTTGACCAGGACGATTAGAATTCTTAGCCCTCCTATACCAACACTCCACCCTCTGTCTCCATGAGCAACCTTCCACCCAAGGAATTCCAAGAACCACCGAACATATACGCCAAATTTTTTTAGCAAAATCTCCTCCCGCAAGAATATGATTAAGATCTTCATAAGTATAACTGGAACAACAATCACAACGGGAAACAATAGGAATACCAATTCTGCAAATTCTATCATCCACAGGAAGACAATCATGTATGGCCTTCCACATCGTGATTGAAATTTTTTTTGGAAGAGCAGAATGCCAAACCCATTTTGCCCAAGAGAAATCTGGTCCCCTCAAACGAATACAATTCCAAGCACTCTTCGAAGAAAAATTACCGTCATCGTTAGGAAGCCATATCAATATATCTTTCCCATGTTTAACCCTACCCAATTGCATAATAATATCTTCAGCTTTTTGATGCCCAACCAACCCAGCAAAAATCTCTATATTCCAAACCAACCCAGTTTTACAATCTTCCAACTTAAGATTTGGTATACCCGAAATCTGAATATTATGACTAAGAGGGGCATCATCAACCCACTTATCATGCCAAAAAAGAAGCTTACCCTCTCGAACTCTCCATTTAGAATTTGCTTGCACTAAAGGAATACTTTTCAAAATCATCTTCCAAAAAATAGACCCTTTCTTTGGATCCACCATAGAAATATGTCTATCACTAACATACTTAGCATGAAAAAAATTAGACCAAAGAGATGTACCTTGCAAAAGATTCCAAGCTAACCTCATATGTAGAGATGTTTGCACATCTTGAAGACTCCGAATACCCATCCCACCTTCCGAGACAGGCTTACAAATATCCACCCAAGAACGCCATTTTTTCTTAGTTTTCCCATCTTTTACACCCCAGAAAAAGGTGCTGATGATTTTTTGAAGTTTCTCAATAACAGCTTTAGGCGTCCTTAAGATAGAAAAATTGTGAACGAGAATACTTTGAAGCACATGTTTAATGAGAATCAGACGCGCCCCACTGGATAACATTCTGGCTTGCCATCCCTCCAATCTACATTGAACTTTAGCAATCAAGTCATCAAAATAAGCTATTTTCAATCTTCCTGAAATAATAGGAACTCCCAGATATTTAAAGGGAAAAATCCCTTCCGTAAAACCCGTGAAACGAAGAAGTGCCCGACGTCTAGAAATAGGAATCTGCGAAGAGAAAAATATAGAGGACTTGTTTTTGCTAACTACTTGCCCCGACCATTGTTCGTACGTCTTCAACACATCAGAAATAGTTCTTAAGGAATTTTTGCCCTCATTACAAAAAAGCACCATATCATCCGCATAGAGTAAATGAGAAATAATGGGGGTACCCCTTGGATGGTAAAAAGGAGTAATCTTACCCATTTCCACCTGTTTTTTTATCATCCTTGTAAAAATTTCCTCAACAATAATAAATAAATAAGGAGATATAGGATCTCCTTGTCTCAACCCACGACCTCATTTGAAAAAACCTTTGAGAACCCCATTCATGATCACAGAGAACCAAGGATTAGTGATGCATTTTTGAATTAACATGCAAAAAAATTCTGAAAACCCAAATGCTTTAAGAACATGCAAAAGAAAAGACCAGTCCACACTATCATATTCTTTAGCCATGTCAATCTTCAAAACAACATTTCCACCATGAGCCGGCTTATTAATAGAATGAATCAATTCTTGTGTAATACTAATATTCTCAAATATGCTTCGACCCGGAAGAAAAGCTCCTTGTTCAGGAGAGATAATTTTTGCCAATATGGGGGAAAGCCGATTAACCATAATTTTAGTGCATATTTTGTAAAACACGTTACACAGGCTAATTGGCCTAAACTTATCAAAACTTGTCGGATTATCCACTTTAGGAATTAAAACCAAGAAAGTAGCATTAAAAAACCTCGGAAGATTCTTACCTCGAAAAAACTCTAACACCGCATCAACAACCTCATTACCCACTATATGCCAACATGATCGATAGAATCCCGATCCAAACCCATCAGGACCTGGACTACTATTTTCCGGAATGGAGCAAAGAGCTTCATAAACTTCCTGGGATGAAGGAATATGAGTAAGAAATTCATTTTCACCCCGAGAAATAATAGGTATGACCAAACCCCCTAGATTCGGCTCTTCACAACAAGAACCAACCTCCAGGAATTGTGAGAAATAAGAAATAGCCCCGTCATGGATTTGTTCTGGTGAGGAAAGAGTAGTACCATCTGCAAGTTTCATCTCTTTCACCACTTTATGATTACGCCGACTGACCGCACGGAAGAACGAAGATGTCGCTTCTCCCTTCTGAATCCAACCTTGTTTAGCTTGTTGAGCCAAACGTTTTTCTTCCCTATCCAACCAAACTGAAAGCTCCAATTGTGAAACCACGAGATCATCCTTTACATCTTTGATATATTCAGATTGCAGACTGACCTCCAAACCCTTTATCCGAGCCTCAAGCTCTGCTATATGAATTTCCGTCCTCCCAAAAATGTGCTTATTCCACTCTCGCAATGCAATTCTAAGTCTTTTAAGTTTATTCATAAGCACATTTAAGCTTGAGCCTCCAACCACCTCCACCTTCCAAGAATTCAAAACACAGTAAAAAAATTGGGCATGAGATACCCACATTTGCTGAAATTTAAAAGAAGGATAACCATAAGTAACAAACGGATTCTCCAAAAAAATCGACATCAGTGCATGATCAGAAGAGGTACGTGATAAATATTCCAATTTAGCATCCAGAAAAATATCAAGAACCGCTGTATTAAGAAAGCAACGATCAAGCCTCGCCCATTGCCTAGATCTCCCCCAGTGACCATTACACCAGGAAAAAGAATTTCCACAAAAAGGCATATCTAGAAGACCACAAGCACCCACCCAATCATTAAACTCCTCCATAGCCAAAGCTAATCTTGGCCGTCCCCCTCTGCGCTCCGAATCATTCCTAATAATATTAAAATCTCCCATCACCATCCAAGGTAATTGGTGAATATTAGCTGCCATCAAAACATCCCACAGTCTTCTACGCTCCAAATAGGAGCATTTCGCATATACAAAAGTAATTCGGACAACATTAGGATTATCAATACGAACTGTCAAAAATTGATCACCCATATACTCAACAACAAGATTTAATTCCTGAACCCAAAACATCCATAACTTACCTCCGTCATCAACATTAGAGCAACAACAATCAAACCGCAAACAATCACGCCACAAATCTAAACGGGAATTACTTACCATTGGCTCAGCAATAACAAGAATTTTAGGAAGAAATTTTGATACCAATTTTTTAAGGCGCTTTCTTGACGTACCTATCCCCCGAGCATTCCAATACAATAAAGATGACTTCATAAATTAAGCCGGGCGGGCTTATTTACGACCCTAGAAGAACCTCTTATCTTAATACCTTTCCCTTTCCTTTTCTTATTCAATTGAATCTGAATCCGAAGCCACAATATTGTCTTTAGCTAAGTGATCCAATGACCCTTCCGAGTCCGAATCTGAGCAAGTGTGACCATCTGAGCAACAATTCGTACGCGCAACCTCCTCATAAACTGAATCATCTCCTTCCTGAACAGAGACCTCCTCCAGCGTCCGTCCTTCATGATTTTCCGTTTGCAAAAATTCCATAATGGGTGCAAGCATGCCCCCAGTTTGCAAACCTGCCATATCAGTCTTAGAACCCGACGCCACACGTTCTTGGTCTATTCCTGAACACAAACCTGCATTTTCGTCTAGCGGCTTAGGTTCCACCAACATCCCCTCCTCAAGATCAACCACCTCCAGTTCTACGTCCATTGATCTACCATGCCCCACCTGGTCAATAACTGGATTAATGGGCACCTGAATTGTGGAACCCGGTTCTCCATCAGCCTCTTCCTGCTCTAATATTGGAACTGCTTCCATTCCTCTGTCTTCAACACCATTCATACGGTCAGCATCTGATTTCTCCCATACTTGATCATTTGGAATAAAGTCCTCCACATTCAACTGCCTCTCTTCCACCTTGCTAGACTCACCCTTCTGAACAAGATTCCCACCTTTGGTTTCCTTGATAACCCAGACCTGTTCCATCGTTGCCTTCTCTTTTGGTTCTGTCATCTGCACATTACGTTTCTTGCCTTCACCTTTACAAGTCTTAGAGTTATGACCTTGAACATGACACTTTGGACAGTATGCCGGCAATGTCTCGAACGCAATACTTTGATAAAGACTTTGGGGGTTTCGGGGGGTACCAATCCACAACGCTTGAATAGGCTCTTTAGAAATATCCATCTCTAAACAGATTCTTGCACCATCTGTACGAGTAGCGCATCGGGTGGGATTGTCTCGCTTTAGAAATCTTCCAATTGGAGCCGTAATGCTACGAAGGAAAGACTCATGATAGTAGTTTGGTGGAAGACCTGGCAGCGTGATCCACACCGGCACACGGACTGGTTCTTGATCTTCTTGGAATTCAATAGTCCAATGGAAAACTCTATACGGTACTCCATTGATTTCACAATTCTCACGAGCAAAAGCCTTAACAAAATCTTTCTCCAACGCCAGTCGCACGAAGACATTCCGCGGCTTACTCATAGATGAAACAATCGGTTGGTTTGATAGACCCCATCTGGCTTTGATGAATGCTCTTATGGAATCAAGAGAGGGTCTTTGTCGGAGAACTTTCAATACTAGAGAGTATTGAAAAGGTATAGCCGAGCGGTCCACTTCATCTTTAGAGAAGATAATACAGACCTCTCCATCAACAATTTTGTGAGATCGGAATGGTACCATGACTTCAGGGATAGACTGAGGAGTCTCCAGGACCAAGTCTGCATAGGATCTGAGGCGAGGAGCAACCACCGAAATGGCCTGGTGGCCTTCGGTGATAGCCATGCATAGCCCCAATCACACGAACGATTCTTGGAGTTTCTTGGACGATTCTTCCTTGATGTTTTTTCACTTATTACTCGAGAAAGAATTTTTAGGAACCCTTTTTTGTTGAATAACTGTGTTACTCTTTTCTATGATTGCCTATGTTCTTCCCATTCCATTCTTGCGTTTAAAGATATATATGACATGTTGCCCTTTGGATTATGAATTAATATGCGATGAGTTAATATAAAAATTGAAAATTAAATAAAGACATGCTAAAGTCTTTATTAACAAAAAGGATTTCCCAACGTCTTTCAGTTGAATAACTTCATAATAGTAAGTACAGACATGCAAAAGTCCCAAAAATAAAGAATAATGAATACTTAAACGTATGCACGTCAAGTATCATTTTGTTCTTAGTATTTACAGTGCAAAAAAAAAAAAAAAAAAATTCTGCGAATTAGGTATAGAGACGATGTATGATTGCTTATTGACAGCCTTTTTAAAATTAGAACTACGTTTTGTATTATCCAGAAAAACATGTTGAAGTCAAACAAACTTTTTAACTTATCTTTTTAAAACTATTTAAACAATTTTTAAAACCTCTAAAGCAACTCCTAACAACCCTTAGAATAGACACGTTAACAAGAATTAATCAACACGTTAAATATACTTGTTTATATAATCAGTCAAGTCATCATACGACAATCAGTGAGATATAACAACGAAAATTCAAGATAGTCGAAGTCGAAGTTTTTTCTTTCACATTGGTGAAAGGCAGAGAAAGAGAGAGAAAAGTAGAAAAAGAAGATACAAATAAATTATTGGGGCGACTCGAGTCGTAAGAGCCGCGTACCAAACTAGTTCCATTATTTATTGCTGCAATACCCACGTCTCCTCGGCAGGGCACTAAAATTATATTTAGTGAGAAATTAGACAAGAGATGGATGTTGGTGCAATTACAGAGATGTTTTCGGTTTTGAAAGTGAGCCTGTTTTTTGTTATAGCGACTGCTGTTCTTGGAGTTGGCAACTCAGAACACGCTGCTGCAGGGAACATTAATAATATTGGTCATGGTGGAAGAAAACTTGCCGAAACTCCTAGTCCAGGTAATTAAGTACATATATACATTATTACTCTTGTGGAAACCTACTATACATGATCTTTCTAATTTATATATGCATTGTCTTAATTAAATTGGTCCATCCTAAGTTATTAAATTGTATAATTCACGGAGACTGAGAAGCTTGTTTGTAGTAATCCAGAGCAGACATGCTATGGCGGAAAGCACACTTCTGCTCTAGCACACAGCTTGTTTCCTCAAAGCACAGTACTTCTGCTCTTGACAAAATTATAAGCTGATTACTTTCATACAAAGGACGCAAATTGATACGTACTGCATGCGTACGTATAGTAATATAAATACAATTATTCGTCTATTAAAGAGTTTAATAATTATTAAGTTTATATTATGACATCTTCCTTGACGCGAACTCAACGATTAAGATTTGAATACTTCTTTAATTAACGAATACTAATTTCTTCAATTCGATTTGCTTAATTTGATTACTTAAAAACCAAAGAAAGTCCAACACTGTTGATAAACGAAGTACGTACGTACTAACCCCTGTTTTATTATAATGTGTTTTAATTATTTAGACTAAATTATAATCCAGGACCTGATTTTTATTTTTTATTTTCTATTTTTATCTTTTACTTCAAAACCAAAATGTCTGTCCTTCAAAGACAAGAACTTTTGTGAAGCTTTTAACTATTTTTTTTTTTTTCCAAACAAATCTCCCTTACGTGCAGAGTCCGAATTCAAACACAGAAATCTCTAGTATGTAATCATATGAAATCATCAATTATCTCCAAAATTTAAAATGATGAGAAGAGATTTAATCATTTATATTTATTTTAATAAATAAGCCAACGGTTTGGCTTTCACGGTATTTGCCGGCATGCTAGTTCTTTGACAAAAAGGTGTGCTAAATGATAATTCAAAAACATGATTGGCTTAAGTCTTAACGTAAAAAGTGTTTGGACATTGAGCTGTTCGAGATGAATCTTGAACATGTTACAAGGATTTCTAGTGTGTGCGAGCGCAACAGAAACAACAAATTAAGAAGCCGATCGATAATTATGATCTGGATGAACTTATTTGAGTAGTAGATCGGCACATATATATATATATGTGGATTGCTAATTTGTTCTAATTAACTCTCTTTTTGGTGTCAGAATTTCAAGGTTTCATAAGTATTGACTGTGGTAGCAATGTTGAAGATTACATTCACCCGACAACGGGTATTCCTTACACGTCAGATGAAGGATTTATAGATACTGGAATAGCTGCAACGGTGTCTCGAAATTATGATGATCGGGTGAAACAGACATTGAGAAGTTTTCCTCAAGGAAAAAGGAATTGTTACACCCTGCGACCTAATGAAGCCAGAAACAAGAAGTACTTGATCAGAGCTAGATTCGCGTATGGAAATTATGATGGCAAAGACAAGGGCCCAGTATTTGACCTATATCTTGGGGTTAATAAATGGAGAACAGTAGACAATACGAATGAAACCTACCATGAGATAATTCACGTAGCTTCGACGGATTACATAGATGTTTGTCTTGTGAACATTGGCCAAGGTGTACCCTTCATTTCAGCGTTGGAGCTACGGCATTTGGACTCTTCCATGTATCGCATCGAGAGCGGGGCACTGTTACAACTTCGGCGAATTGATGTTGCCGGAACTGGCAATTCTATAATCAGGTGAATCATTTCATACACAATGCTAGTAGATTTGGGACTTGTCTCTAACATTACTCTATCTTGATTACATGTCAATTATGTTTATGTGATTACTTTTTGTGTGATTTCGTGATTAAATCTTCTCTTGCATGCGTTTAATCATCTTTGGCTCACGTTCATCAATTCATATAAAAGCTAGCGCTTCTATTCCAGTATCATTTTGTTCTGACACTTTCTGGGGGAAAATAACTGCTGCCATTTAGGTATCCAGACGATGCGTATGATCGGTACTGGCACGCTTCACAACAAAAAGATGATTGGATTAAAATTGCCTCCAACTCGACCATTTACGCCTCTAGCAGTGGTGAAGCTTATGGATTGCCAGTTGAAGTGATGAAGACTGCTGCCAAAACACAGAACGCGAGCATTCCCTTAAAAGCTAACTTCACGCTAGATCCTCTTTCAAAATATTATTGTTACTTCCACTTTGCTGAGGTTGAGAAACTTGAATCTGGCCAGCAGCGGGAATTGACAATTTCTTTGGATGATCAACGCAGCTATCTGACAGAATCTGTTATACTTGATTATCTAACTCCACGTACAATAGCCCAAGATAATCCGCCAATTACCGGAGCGCCGCGGTTATTCTTGTCAATAAATGCGGCTCAGGGAACTCATTTTCCTCCAATCCTCAACGCCTATGAGATTTTCAAGTTGATAGAGCTACCAAATGAACCAACTGCCACAGAGGACGGTATGCCTTCTTCTCTTTTCTTTTTTTCTTGTAAGGATTAAGTGCAATATTTTGGTGTTTGGTGATGGTCCTCTGTATATATAAGCAGGAGGAGTCTTTTCTCAACAAAAATAAAACACAATTTATGTTCTCAATGTTGTTATTAAAGGTCGAACTATTGATTCCAAAGGCTTAGTACTGTCATACAAATTTAATCAACTTTTTGACCCTCAGAACTTCCATGAAGGTTTTACTCTATTGACATTGACCTCTGTAATGTGGACCTACTGTGATACCAATTATTAAATATCATCTAAAAACTCTAAGACTCTGATATTAATTTGATTAAACCTTAACCTCAAGATCATATCACTCGTGTGAGTGGTGACGGTCCTATATATGAAGTCTTGGGAGGACTAAAGCCCCCAACATACCCTAACATTGCATCCTTTTGCAGGGGAGTCCTCAAAGAGTTGCATCAGTTTAGTGTAAACCGATCCTCTCATGGGAAATCTATCACTATAGGAGAATTACAAGCTTGGGGTGTACAATATTATGATGTAATTACCACCACACATCTTCAGAAGAACAATTTTGTTGTTGTCTACAGTTATTTATTTATTTATATATCAGTGAAATCTGGGTATCTTCCTCCATGGTCATACGATTAACAGCCAAAGCAAACTTTTGAATTCTTAGAAATGGCATAGTATCATGGATAGCAATTTTAGTCGTCACCATAGAATCCACAAACGTACTGTTGGTAGTTCTAATTCGCTTTGAGTATCATACATGCTATTACATTCAGGCAAATTCAGCCTCATGGCGAAGGCACATCTGTACGTGCATCTGCTGCAAATTTTGGATCAAAGTGTCACAATTCATATTTATTTCTTATATTTGTATCTCAACTTCTCCCTCCCCCTCTCTCCCACATTACTTTTCAATGATTGTCTGTTGATTCTAGTTTTGCCATTAATAATTTTAGTTAAAGCTATCATGGAAATCAAGACACGGTACAACGTGACTAGAAATTGGCAAGGCGATCCATGTGTACCAAGTGAATACTCATGGGATGGTTTAAACTGCACTAACGACAATCCTCCAAGGATCATCTCATTGTAAGTGCGCTTCCGAAACATAAAACTTCTGTGGAGGCATGCATGCTGTGGAACATTCATTTTGACGGAAACTACAAAGATAGTGGCTCCCTTGTTCACAGGGGCCAACTACGAGAGATTTTTTTTTTTTTTTTTTTTTTTTAAATTTTTTAAATTAATTATTATTTATTTTTTTATTCCAACTTAACATTAAACAATGGCAATAACTTCCTTGTTTCATAATTTCAAGCAGGAACTTGAGCTCAAGCAATCTGACAGGGGATATCGATACTTCATTCTCCAAGCTCGAACTACTGCAGTCCTTGTGAGTCTTAATTTGAAATGTGATAAACATTTAAGCATTCAGTTTCTAAACACCAGTGTTAGCCAGACACCAGCAGGTTTAACAACACTGTCAACACAGTCTGCCAGCTTGAGATTACCAATTGATAGATGGACCCCTGATTGCTGAGATGTTAATAATTAGAGTGCATTTGTGGGATTTGAGTAGATCTTTGATTATAGGATAAGAATTTCTTCTCCAAAAATAAATCATTATCTTTTGAATAATTATTCTTACCATCTCATACACTACATATCTTTTATTTTATTTTTTCATGAATATGTGATATATGGATAATGAATAGAACAATTCAATTAATTTAAACAGAATAAAATTAAATTAAAATAGGTACGTAAGACATCCTCTTACCTTTACTTTCAAAGTTAGACCCAAGTGACGACGACGACGACGACTTACACAGAAGCTAGAACCATTGACTTGGCTGATGACTTGAAGAAAGTCTTCAAGCATACCAGATCGTCCTGTACTCCATATTGGTGTGCTGCTCATCCCATCTTCCTTCCTCGGCAGGGCACTAAAATTATATTTAGTGAGAAAGAGTGAAAGATGGGTACTGGCCGTGCAATTACAGAAATGCTTTTGGTTTTGAAAGTGAGCCTGTTTTTTGTTATAGCGACTGCTGTTCTTGGAGTTGGCAACTCAGAACACGCTGCTGCAGGGAACATTAATATTGGTCATCATGGAGGAAGAAAACTTGCTGAAACTCCTAGTCCAGGTAATTAAGTACATATATACATTATTACTCTTGTGGAAACCTACTATACATGATCTTTCTAATTTATATATGCATTGTCTTAATTAAATTGGTCCATCCTAAGTTATTAAATTGTATAATTCACGGAGACTGAGAAGCTTGTTTGTAGTAATCCAGAGCAGACATGCTATGGCGGAAAGCACACTTCTGCTCTAGCACACAGCTTGTTTCCTCAAAGCACAGTACTTCTGCTCTTGACAAAATTATAAGCTGATTACTTTCATACAAAGGACGCAAATTGATACGTACTGCATGCGTACGTATAGTAATATAAATACAATTATTCGTCTATTAAAGAGTTTAATAATTATTAAGTTTATATTATGACATCTTCCTTGACGCGAACTCAACGATTAAGATTTGAATACTTCTTTAATTAACGAATACTAATTTCTTCAATTCGATTTGCTTAATTTGATTACTTAAAAACCAAAGAAAGTCCAACACTGTTGATAAACGAAGTACGTACGTACTAACCCCTGTTTTATTATAATGTGTTTTAATTATTTAGACTAAATTATAATCCAGGACCTGATTTTTATTTTTTATTTTCTATTTTTATCTTTTACTTCAAAACCAAAATGTCTGTCCTTCAAAGACAAGAACTTTTGTGAAGCTTTTAACTATTTTTTTTTTTTTCCAAACAAATCTCCCTTACGTGCAGAGTCCGAATTCAAACACAGAAATCTCTAGTATGTAATCATATGAAATCATCAATTATCTCCAAAATTTAAAATGATGAGAAGAGATTTAATCATTTATATTTATTTTAATAAATAAGCCAACGGTTTGGCTTTCACGGTATTTGCCGGCATGCTAGTTCTTTGACAAAAAGGTGTGCTAAATGATAATTCAAAAACATGATTGGCTTAAGTCTTAACGTAAAAAGTGTTTGGACATTGAGCTGTTCGAGATGAATCCTGAACATGTTACAAGGATTTCTAGTGTGTGCGAGCGCAACAGAAACAACAAATTAAGAAGCCGATCGATAATTATGATCTGGATGAACTTATTTGAGTAGTAGATCTGCACATATATATATATATGTGGATTGCTAATTTGTTCTAATTAACTCTCTTTTTGGTGTCAGAATTTAAAGGTTTCATCAGTATTGACTGTGGTAGCAATGTTGAAGATTACATTCACCCGACAACGGGTATTCCTTACACGTCAGATGAAGGATTTATAGATACTGGAATAGCTGCAACGGCGTCTCGATATTATGATGATCCGGTGAAACAGACATTGAGAAGTTTTCCTCAAGGAAAAAGGAATTGTTACACCCTGCGACCTAATGAAGCCAGAAACAAGAAGTACTTGATCAGAGCTAGATTCGCGTATGGAAATTATGATGGCAAAGACAAGGGCCCAGTATTTGACCTATATCTTGGGGTTAATAAATGGAGAACAGTAGACAATACGAATAACAGCTATTATGAGATAATTCACGTAGCTTCGACGGATTACATAGATGTTTGTCTTGTGAACATTGGCCAAGGTGTACCCTTCATTTCAGTATTGGAGCTACGGCAACTGCACTCTTCCATGTATCGCATCGAGAGCGGGGCACTGTCAAAGTTTAGGCGACGTGATGTTGGCAGAACGGACACTTCTATAATCAGGTGAATCATTTCATACCATCCTGAGGAATCTTGATTCTTGATTGCATGCATGCATGGCTATAATTTATACCATTGCGTTTATTCATCTCTTGCTCACGTTCATCAATTCATGTAAAAGCTAGCGCTTGATTGTTTCAGCATCACTTTGTTCTGACACGATCTGGGTAACAAAAAAATTTGCTGCCATTTATAAGGTATCCAAACGATGCGTATGATCGGTACTGGCACCCTTCACAAGAAGATGATTGGATTAAAATTGCCTCCAGCTCGACCATTTACGCCTCTAGCAGTGATGAAACTTACGGATTGCCAGCTGAGGTGATGAAGACTGCTGCCAAAACACAGAACGCGAGCAGTCCCATAGAAGTTTACTTCAACCCGCTTGATTCTAGTTCTAAATATTATTGGTACTTTCACTTTGCTGAGGTTGAGAAACTTGAACCTGGCCAGCAGAGGGAATTGGCAATTTCTTTGGATGGTCAGCGCTATCTGACAGAATCTGTTAGACTTGATTATCTAAAATCACAAACCATAGTCCACGATAATCTGCCAATTAGCGGAGCACAGTTATACTTCTCAATAAATGCAGCTCAGGGAACTCAACTTCCTCCAATCCTCAACGCCTATGAGATTTTCGAGTTGATAGAGCTACCAAATGAACCAACTGCAACAGACGACGGTATGCCTTCTCTTTTCTATATTAATTGTACGGATTATGTGCAGTATTTCTGTGTTTGGAGATGGTCATCTGGATATATAAGTAGGAGTCTTTTCTAAACAAAACAAAATATGCTTTTTGTTCTCAAGGTCGTGATTAAAAGGGTCCACCTATTGATTCTAAAATTTAAGAAATGTTGGATATTAATTGGTCAACTTTTAACCCTTTGATCATAACGACATCCAAGACGGTCAACTATCGATATTAACTCTTATGACGTGGTCTCAATTGTTAAAAGGCCTTATTACAGATCTTAAAATCCTAAGACTGTGATTCTAATTTTGTTAAACCTTTAATCGGCCTCAAAGATCTCGTGTCCGTGGTGATGCCCCCAATGAAATTTTAGCAGGACTGAAGCCGCCCTAGCATGCCCTACCATTGCATCCTCTTTGCACTAGTGGTGTCCCATACTGGGTGCACTCGTCCAAGATGTGTACCTGTTAATGGTTGCAACTCCTCAAAGAGTTTATGCATCAGTTTAGTGTGAACCTATAGTCTCATGGGAAATCTATCACCATGTGAACCGATAGTCTCATTGGGGTGCGCACTATTATGATGTAATTAACCCCACACATCTTCAGAAGAACAATTTTGCTGTTGTCAATAGTTTTTTATAAATCAATGAAATCTGGTTTTCTTCCATATATATGGTCATACAATTAACCGCCAAAGCAAACTTTGTTCTTAGAAATGGCATGGTATTATGAGTAACAATTTTACCAGTCACCGTAGAATCCACAATCGTCATATGTTCTAGTTCGCTTTGACTGATCTTGAGTATCGCACATGCTATTCGGGCAAATTCATCCTCATGACAAAGGCACATTTGTGCATCTGCTGCAAATTTTGGATCAAAGTGTCACAATTTATATTTCTTTCTTATGTTTTATATCAAATTCCCCCCCGCGTTCACTTTTCAAGGATTGTCTATTGATTCTAGTTTTGCCATTAAAAATTTTAGTTGAAGCTATCATGAAAATCAAGACATGGTACAAGGTGAGAAGAAACTGGCAAGGCGATCCATGTGTCCCAAGTAATTACTCATGGGATGGTTTAAACTGCAATAACGACAATCCTCCAAGGATCATCTCATTGTAAGTGCGCTTCTGAAACATAAAACTTCTGTGGAGGCATGCTGTCAAATTTCAATCACGCTGGTAAACTTTCATTTTGACGGAAACTACAAAGATAGTGTGGCTCCCTTGTTCACAGGGGCCAACTACAAGAGAATTTTATTTATTTATTATTTATTGCAGCTTAACATTAAACAATGGCAATAACTTCCTAGTTTCATAATTTCAAGCAGAAATTTGAGCTCAAGCAATCTGACAGGGGATATCGCTCCTTCATTCTCCAAGCTCGAACTACTGCAGTCCTTGTGAGTCTTAATTTGAAATATGATAAATATTTAAGCATTCTGTTTCTAAACACAAGCAGGATGAACAACACTGTCAACACAGGCTGCCAGCTTGAGATTACCAATTGGTAGATGGACCTCTGATTGCTGAGATGTTAATAATTAGAGTGTATTTGTGGGATTGGATTCCAGGAACTTTTACTTGGAAAAAATTGTATATAAGTCCTGTTATTTAATATTGGTTTTCAAGCACTAAAAACAATTGTTTAGCTTAAGTTGCTAATATTTTTATGCAAGATTTTTCTTTCTTTTTCAGGGATTTGTCATTTAACAACTTAACTGGGCCACTGCCACAAGTTTTGGAACTGCTACCTAATTTAAACACTCTGTAAGACGTGGAACTCTGATCTAGGTGTTGCGAAGAATACCTTCAGAGAAGGAAATTGAAGTGGTCTTCTAACACTATATTTGCAGGGATTTAAGAGGGAACAAGTTCACAGGTTCAATTCCTGAGGCTCTTCTGGAACATTTTAGGAATGGAAAATTAGACCTAAGGTTAGGTTATCTTCCTATCTCCAATATTTCTTTTTCTCCATTTCCTAATGTTATAATCACTTTATTCTTTTTTTCTGTACATAGAAAATGCTTGAAGAAGTATATTTCCAACTTTATAATTCCTTTTTTTTTTTTTTGCATGGCGGATGGCATCAACATCTAATATATAATAACTGACCTTGACATCTTTACTTGATGCCTTTGATGCACTTTATAAAAGGGTTGATGCGCATCCAGATCTTTGTCTGTACACTCCATGTAAGGGAAAGAAGAAAAAGGAGTTTGTCATTCCAATTCTTGCATCGTTTATAACAGCAGTCTTGATCCTTCTCTTCATCGTTAGTGCTCTTGCTATATATAGAAGGAAAAGAGGATCAGGTAGTTCGTTCTTTATTTTCTGCTGCTTAGTTCTATCACTGTTTATATTGGCGAGCTTGCTTACAAAGATATAGCACTCAATGGAAATTTATTTTCTTGTGATACACCGAAGTCGCGAAAAAAATTATAGGTGGAACACCATGGTAGGTGAAACTGATGAATGCGCTCATTATACTCACCTGGTGCTTGGGTTCAATTCTCACCACAGTCATGTTTACACCAAGTTTTGAGAGGTCGGCAATATGTGTCCTTCTTTAGATTGGCATCCTGATGCCCTTTCTTGCTCAAACATGAAGATAATATTAAAAATAAGGAGTTTCATCCTCCCATTCATTATCCATTCATGGTTGTACCGTCTATACCACACAACCATGGCATCTCAATCCCCTGCTATTTTGTAAAATCAAGTATCCCCAAAATCTTCAATAAGTGGGACACCACTTCGTACCATCTTGAGGCTGGCCTTGAAAAAGGATCTAACACATCCTAACATTGACAAGCATGAAATCCAGGACTTCTTCTAGCATTACTCACTGTCAAACTATAATGCAGAAACCTAAGCTCAGAACGCTACAACATCACTGCATATGAGATTCGGTTGTACAAGCCTGAGGGTTAATGTGCATAACCCTTTAGGATAAGTGGACTCGGGATTTGATTATAGTAACAATCATGAGATATTTAAAACATAAACTAAGCACATGACAATGCCAGCTGCAAACTTATTTTTAGCAGAGGTGAATGTTTCAATTTTGATAATCTTTCTTGCTGTAGACGTGGTTACCAAATCCAGCATCAAATCAAAGAATCGACAGTATAGCTACTCTGAGGTTGTCAAGATAACCAATAACTTCAAAAACATCATTGGCAAAGGAGGATTTGGAAACGTGTACCTCGGCAAATTGGAAGATGAAATTCAAGTTGCTGTTAAGCTTCTCTCTCCTTCATCAAACCAAGGGTACAAGGAATTTAGAGCAGAGGTTAGATGGAACAGAAGCCAGTGTTTGCAATTACTTGAAAGTTTCAAAGACTACCAATTTCATGCAACTAAACAATGGAACTCCATTTCGAAATGCAGGCACAGCTATTAATGGTAGTTCATCATAGAAACTTGGTTACTCTTGTTGGATACTGTGATGACGGTGAAAACAAGGCGCTCATATACGAGTACATGGCTAACGGGAATCTGCAGCAGCATTTGTCAGGTATTTGCAATCTCGTTTTTAAAGGCTCCTCTCATCATATGAGTCGCTAGCTATATGTTACCTTCATCAAATCAAAAGTACATCATGGGTTGGCTTCTAGTTAGAGCAAGCAACCTGGCATGATTGTAAAAATCTGGGCCATTTTTTTATGACAACCAAACTGAATGAGACAGAATTGGAATGTTTTTGCTGCAGTGACAAACCCAAATGTCTTAACATGGAATGAGCGACTTTGTATTGCAGTGGACGCAGCACACGGTTTGCAACCAAATTAACATAATTATTCATCTTCAGCATCTTTGAATTTCTTTTTTCGTTTGCTTGAATAAGTCCACGTTGTTTACTGGTGGAGTTACAGGGTTGGAGTATCTACATAATGGTTGCAAGCCACCTATCATCCACAGAGATTTAAAACCATCCAACATCCTACTAAACGAAAACATGCAAGCCAAGATAGCTGATTTTGGGCTTTCTAGAGCCTTTGCCACCGAAAGTGATTCCCACGTGTCAACTTGCCCAGCTGGCACTTTGGGATACGTCGATCCGGAGTAAGTGTTTAGAGCTACTGACTTCTGCATAGCTCTTTTTTTAGTTATACTGTAATCAATTATCATGTCCAAAGTTCTAGTGAAATTTGAAACACACTAAACTTTTTATCCTAAATTTTCTACTACCAAAATATGTTTTTCCCTTGAGCATCCAAAATCTCCAAAATGTATGGCCTGCCCTTAATTCAACATGCGAGTTATGTAAATTGGACACCCTCACTTTATTTACCAGTGCGAGTTGTCTAAATCATTATTATAGGTAATAATTTGAAGCTTTAAATCAGTATTTGGGTTTCTTATACTGTTCTAATGACCCTCGTCTGTGTTTTAATTGCAGAATTCCAACATCTAGGAACTTCAATAAGAAAAGTGACGTCTATAGCTTTGGGATTATTTTGTTTGAGCTTATAACCGGTCGCCCTGCAATAATAAGAGGTCCTATGCGAAACATTCACATACTTGATTGGGTTTATCCTTTGATTGAAAGGGCAGATATTCAAAACATTGTTGATCCAAGACTAGAAGGAGAATTCAGCACCACTTCTGCATGGAAAGTTGTGGAAATAGCCATGTCGTGCGCACTGCCGGTTGCAATCCAAAGACCAGACATGAGTCAGGTATTGGCAGAACTAAATGAATGTTTGGCTCTGGTATTGACTCGTGGAAGAAATCAAAGGATGACAACTGAGTGTAGAACTTCAAGCATGCCACACAACATGTTCCATTTGGTGCTAGAATCAGAAATTGCTCCCACCGCTAGATAGTTTCTGAAGAAAACTATGCTCAAAAGTTCCTTCAATACAGTATGACAAGTGATCTGTTTGAAGACCTTATTATATCCTTGTGTCATGTGTGTATCTTTTTTCAATCGAGTATGAGACCGAGTACTATTATGCATTTCAACAGCTTTCTAGGTTCTGTTGGACTTATAAAGTACAATGATTACTATTAATTAAGGGACCAATTAATCAAATATCAATTCAAGTCACTTTCAGAAATAAGATCCTCTTCTTTTAGTTTATCATCATCCCATTAAGAATTGAGTAAGAAGAGGAGAACGTGCCAGCAATGTATATAAGAGGGACGTAAGCTAGCAGCCTAGAAGGATGAAGCAGCAGAAGCAAGCAAAGCGTTTCAGGCGTCCAATAGTCGGAAGAAGAAAACAATGCTATTTGTAGATGGAAGAAAATGTGACCATGTGAAATCCTTTAAAAAAAAAAACCTTAAAAGAAAACACTCTTAGAAATGTTTACTTAGAATAGATCATTTAACTAATTTTTTATTACAAAAGTATTTACAATCACCCTTTTCTACAAAACCTATGTTGAGGCTATAATCCCACTTATATGGATAGTAAGTAACTTGTTTGCCCCCACTGTAATATCAGTCAAAAGACTCAAAACTTTGACAATTAACTTGATTTTATTTATTAGAATCCAGTAGCTGAACTCTCTTTAGATATTCAAATTGTTTTCTTGTGATTTACATACTCCAAAATAGATCATTTTGATCTTTGTGGAGGTATGGAAAACTTTTTTCCTCTGTTAATTGTTGGATTTTTTTTTGTTTTTGTATTTTGTTTTTAATTTTATACATTAAGGGAGCATTAGGGATGCTGTGATGTGATGTCTCTAACAATTTATTAATGGAGTTTTTACAAAGAGATCAACATAATCAATCTTATAATCCTGGGGACTAAAGTTAGATTAAAAAATACAGAGCAATTTCATTTTGAGACAAACATATATAATTATATATTGATAATAACCAGACATGAAATTTGTTGGAAATATTTTTAAAATAATTATATATTATATTTATTATTGATATTACTTTTAGATTTATTGGAAAGTTATGAGTTATTTTGAAAATAGAGAAATTATAAAGAAATTGTTTTGGCCTAGTGGCATTGGTGGCCTTAATTGACCCAAAAAAACCGATTTTCGTCCAACGAAAAGTTACAAATAAAAATACAAATATAAAAAAGATACTTAGCCTCAAGTGCATCCCATAGATTCTTGACGATTGCTTTGTTTTGGTACACGTCAAACAATGTGTCAAATATTGCATTGCAAATATGTCCCTTGCAGATGTAGTCGTCTTGCTCCCATTTGATCATTGCCTGACTTTGAGCGATTGTCTCGTCTTCATTTACAGACGGCTTAGGAGTGGTTAGAACATACACCACTTTGAGATTGGCCAAGAGGAAGTGCATTCTCTTTTGCCAGTATTGAAAATTGATTCCATCACAACATTCGGGTTTTACAAAATTTGAAGCAAACTCTTTCAAACTATTTGTCATTAATAATCATATATTGTCTTAAAATTGTTGGTGCAAAAGGGGTTGCAAAACAAAAAAATAGTGAGAGAAAAGTTTGCTTCAAGGCACATTACAAATGTCGTTTTCCTTAAGATAATATTCACCCCCACCAATAACGGTATGCACATGGGTTACATGCGAATTTGTCTCTAAGATACAATGAAGCCCAGAACAAGTCTGATTGTCTAACTGTATTATGTACACAAGAAATTAGACCATGAAAACCCTCAAATTGTATTCTTCAACCAAGAGATTAGAAATCTGTTCTCTGCAAAATGAATAGATCCTAATGATGAGTTTTGAAAAAATGAAAACTTTTGAGGGAGATAATTTTGAAATTACCTTCTTGAACTCTATCATTCTATATTTAAATTCGTAGGCCAATGATCTATTTATAAATAACCAATGGATCTTAGTCCAACAGTCATGGTGATTCCGTACCATTCTTCTCGCATGGGTCTGATCGTCTAACTGCATTGTAGCGCCTCGCGCTTGTGCCCCCTTGACGAGTTGCAGCGCCTCACGTTTTGGTGCTATGCCATGGTCGTGTGGAGCCATCTCCCTAAATCAACAAAAGAGAAAGTCTACTTTGCCTCCCCAACTTGACACCTCCATTTGACCGCTAGTCAAATTTTTTTTTTTTTTTTTACTTAGTGGTTAAGGAAGTGGTTTTAAGTGTATTGGTGTATTTTTTTTTATTTTTTAAATATATTTAAATATGTTAAAAAATGTGAAAAAAAAAAAAATTTTACGCTGGGCGATATGCCCAGCGGTCAAAATGGGGCGGCATCCCATCAACAAAAATCCCATCTTTGAAAAAGGTGTGGCTCAAACCTAGCCCCACGGGTAAATATAAGGATTTAATACCACTAAGCTAGTTAAAGGCCTATGGTATACATATGGACCCAAAATACTAGAAGTCTCGTAAACTTTCCATAACTTCCATATTTCCAAAATAATTCATAACTTCCAAAAATAAATTCCGAAAATCTTATTAACAATAAATATTATATATATTATTTTGAAAATATTTCCAACAACAAAGGACTTGATCCTCTCTTAAGTAGATGAATCTTTTTAGAAGGGATCTGGTAGGGAGAATTTGGTGCATAGCCTTCTAAAGAAACTGTTTCAGTCTGTCTTGAATCTTAAGTTTCCACAATTTTTTGTATGTGTCCTTCATCTCTAGCATTTGAGGTGATATTTGAGGCTTAATCATGGTTGCATAGGCTAATTTAACAGAAAATTTTCCAATGGAATGGTGTAGCCAGTTTATCTTGTTACGAATGGAGAAGTAGTTGTATGAACTGAGTGAAATTTTAAGAATGATATTGACAGATTCCGTATTGAAAAGGGCCTGAAGATGGAGAGTGTTCCATCTTTTGGGTTCTTCTAAGTCAATTCAGCTACATTCATTTCATTCCCTTTGATATGGTTATTAGGATTGGGGATAGGTCTGAGAGTGGGAAGGCCAAGAATCTAAGGGTCCGTCCAAACATTAGTAATGGTTCCATTATTAGTTTGAAAGCACATACTGTCCTTATGAATTCTCTTTGCTTCATAAGGCCTTTCCAGAACCATGAATCCGTGTGTCTCCCATTTACTTCAAGGAAAGTGGAGTTTTTCAAATATTTGTTGGTTAAGAAATTTTTCCAAAGGTTGTTTTCGTTATTGCAAAGAGACCAAGCAAATTTTGAAATGAGAGCATTGTTGAACAGAGAGAGTTTTTAAGCCTCAGGCCTCCAAAAGATTTTGGCATGTAAATTGTTTTCCAAGATTTAGGGGTAAAGGTATGGGTCTTGGAGTTGTCTGTACCCCACCAAAAACTGCAAAATAATTTGTCCAAATGGTTTGTGATTGTCTTACGGATCCACATTGTTGCCATGGTGTAAGAGAGAATGGTGGTTCTCCTAGCCTAAGAAAGGATTTTGATTTTCCAACTTTATAGTCTTGAATGGATTTTGTCCAGTGTTTCTTTGAAGAAACCTCTCTTATCAGCCCGATAAAGAGAGGGAGTCCTAGATACCTAAGCTTTGGAGGGGCAATTTTAAGATTCAAAGACTCTTTGATTTCTCTTATGGTGTTGCTGGATGTATTATTGCTAAAGTGCATGGAGGATTTATCAAAATTGATTTTCTGACTAGACCAGGAAGTGTAAGTGTCCTGGCATTTAGCAAAAAGATTGAGTGTTTTGAATAGAGGCTGCCCCAAAAAGGATGAGATCATCAGCAAAAAGAAGATGTGAAAGAGGTGGACCTCTCCTTGAAAAGCTAATACCCTTGATTGAATTGTTATTCTCTTCCCTGAGGATTAGTCTCGAAAGCACTTCACTACCCATTATATAGAGGAAAGGGGATAATGGGTCTCCTTGTCTTATGCCATGAGTGAGGTGAATAAAACCCTTAGGGGATCCATTGATAAGTAGGGTTGAGCTCCGACTCCGACGGAGTCGGAGTAGCCATTTCCGAGCTCCGACTCTGATAGGAGTCAGAGCTAATTTTTTGCTCCGATTCCGACTTCGAACGGAATCGGAGTCCGACTCCGGTTTATTGGACTAAATAATAATAATAATAATAGTACTTAAATAAATAATGTGTCAAATTTCTTTTGTTAAATAAATTATATGCAAGCAAAATTTGATCCATTAACACTAATATGATCACCAAAGCCCAAGTCCAAACCTATAAAAAAAAAATATATATATTGAAAAGAAAAAAAAAAGAAAAAAAAAAGCTTAAATACAATAATTTAAAAACTAAATAATATGTATGATGTAGCCATAGTCTCATTCATAACGTAATAACAACATTGACATAAATATTAAATGTTCATGTCACTCAAATCTCAATGGTCTATTGATCTGTGATCATGCCTGAAATGAAGATAGAAAGTTGCAATCAATAAATGAAAAAAAAGTTGATAAAAAAAAAACTGAAAACGGTAAAAGTAGAATTTCATTCTTACCAAGAAACGGGGTTCTCTCAACTCCATCCCAACTCTCAAGGGGCGTCCGTCTCAGACTCTCAGTTATCGGCAATTATGTTAGGGTTCATAATTAGATCTATAAAATCATAAAAAGTAGAAGTTAGAAACATTAAAAATAATTAAATAATCATTTAAAAACATATAAATTTACCCGATTCAAGCCTATAGCTTTCGGGATCATGCCAACGATATCTAGTCCAATGGGCATTTTACTTATCCAATTCTGTGTGCAAACGAGGGCCTCCACGGTTGACGGTGACAATGAACTCCGATAAACATCTAGCACGCGACCTCCAGTGCTAAATGCCGACTCTGAGGCAACTGTAATGACAAGAATGGCTAGCACATCTCGGACTACACGGGAAAGGACTGGATACTTGGTGAAATTAACTTTCCACCAAGTTAATAGCTGAAATACATCATCAGGTGCCTCGATAGCTTCCATAAAAAATTGTTCAACCTCAGATGTACAATGCATAATATTCCTTGTTGACATGAGTTGACGATACTACTGGATAATATGATGGCCTTTAACCCCTACAGATGGGTCAGTATCACTTGAGAAAGTTGTCGACCCCGTTGACCTCGAATGTGAAGAGCTACCAGTTATGGATGAAGGCTGACAACTATTGCTGTATGATTATATAGATCATCAATATCACTTTTAAGCACTCTAATAAACTCTGCAGCCTTCACTGTCCCGAGGACGGAATTTACCCAAAATTCTAGAACGGCCAGCTTATATCGGGGGTCAAGGATCACAATCACAAATAGTAATCTATTTATCTTCTCAATATTCCCTCAATATTTATCATATTTGATCTTCATCCTTGTAGACATAACATATAACAATCCACCAGAGTCAGTACAACTATTTTCCAAGTGGAAGTGAAGCTCCGACAGCTTGCTGAAGAATGAGTTCGCAGTCGTATATTTGGATCCAGATAGCGGCATGGTTATATCATAAAAAATTCTTAAAAATTCAACAAAGTAGCTTACATTGGTCCAATCATGTGAATCCGGTGCACAAAGCCCATGTCCTGTTGGCTCCAACAAAACATACCTCAGGCCTCCATCCTTGACCTCCATCCGCTCGAATGCTTTTTGGTACTTTTGTGCCACATCTAACATCATGAATGTAGAGTTCCATCGAGTCAGAACGTTCAAGCACAACATACTAGAACATTCAATCTTAAGATCTTCTACTATTGCCTTAAACTTGGCAAGCCTTTGAAGGGAACCCCTCACATATCGTACAATACTGCGAACTCGGGTAATGGAATCATCAACCTCTTTTAACCCCTCAACAACTATGACGTTGATGATATGAGCACAATATCGAACGTGAATAAACTCGTGGGCCCGAATGACATCATCTCTCACTGTCGTGTTCCACTTAAACCAATCAATTGTTGTTTCATTGCCACTGACATTGTCAACTGTAATACACAGCACTTTTCGAATTCCCCAGTCCTTTAAATAATCATTCATCTTCGCCCCAATGGATGTACATTTATGATCCACAATATCTTTAAAACCAATAATTTTTTTATGCAAAATCCACTTACTGTCAATATAGTGTGCTGTGATATACATGTAGCAGACATTCTGTATGGAAGTCCATGTGTTAGTCGTAAACGACACTCTCTGGCCAGTGGTAATAAACATCTTCCTCATCTCCGCCATGTCCTTCGCATGCCTCTTCATACAATCTCGCATCACTGTATACCGTGATGGAATGAGAAATCGTGGCTCAACAAAATTTAGAAACTTTCGAAAGTCTCTTTTCTCGACTGTGGTAAATGGAATCTCATCAGTAATTATCATCTCTGCAAGCATGTCCCTCAACATCTTCTCATTGTATTGAGGGATGACCAATTTCTTAATCTGTGTTCCATCAGTGGCTGTAGAAGTTTGGTAACTGAGGTTGGTCTGATCAGTGGCTTGCAATCCCTTCGCTATCTTATATCGTTGGCAACCATTTAGATGTGCTATTAACACACTGGTACCTTGCTTCTTCGAATGGCATTCACAAAGTGATCCACAGTAATGACATATTGCTACCGGATTCGCAATATCACTAGAAATTTTGGTGAAATGCTCCCATGTCTACGACCTATTTTTAGAAGGCCGTGGTGGTTGATTTTGCTCAATGGGCATCTCCTCCTCTTCGTTGAACATATTCTCATCCTCTATATCAACTGGAAATGAGAGTCAACTACTCGCACAAGATGTAGCTGCTCTAGATGTAGCTGCCTTAGATGTGGCTTTAGGGATGGAAATACCCACCGGTGTAGGAGTTGTAGCATTGGCATCCGCCACATCCCCTTATGGACGATCCATGTCACAATCAAAGAAGCTGAAAAAATAATAATGAAAACAAAATTAGTTTAAAAAATAACTAGCATTTATTAAACATTTAAATTAACACAAAGATATAAAAGTATTCATTGCAAGAGGGCACATCATTATTAAACCTGGAAATGTCACATGATTTATAGAAATCATTAATCGAAAGCTTTATCATTCTTTCTACTTCATACAAAACAGGCCAAGATGTTGGGCACTTTGCATTGCATGAGATTGGTATAGAAAGTATTAATCGATGTCATTTTCTATCCAAACTTGTAACATACTGAGTATTGTTTTTAATTTCCTCAAGAAAATGAAGTGTTGTAAAGGAAGAAAATGAATATTTATTGCTATTACATTTCAAAATATATATATATATATATATATATATATATACACCATATGATTAAGGCAAAACTATCAGTGTGTAAGGCTTATTATGATTTGTTCAAAGTCATTGATTCAATGGAAACAAGATTCAACGAACTTGATAACAATGCAGTTCCTTTCCTTTTTAAGACTATTTGAACTACCCACGGTAGAATCAATTTGCATATTCAAACTTTTAATACCAATACAACATACCAATTTGATATGTCATTTCATCATAATTAAAAAATTTTTGAATGTTTCTGAATACCAATTTAATTCATGCAATTTACAAATTACTAAGAAAAAAAATTATTGTATAAAATCATGCAAGGAGACAGAGAAATAAGAGGCCAATAAATAACAAACACTGTCTATCTTCTACTTGTCATCATCATCTGCTGACATTCATCTGTTCTAATTCCATATTATGCATAAATGCACTCTCCATATGGGGGGTAGAACAATAAGAAAATGAGCAAGAAAATGGAGGAAGCCCAGCTTGAGTACATGATGGAGCAAAAAAAGGTGCATCAAGAAAATGATGGGCTTATAATTATATTTACCATTAATTTGGTGAAATTAATTAAGTACATTTATCTGATCTGGCGAAGCCCAGCTTGAGCTAGATCGATCGATCATTGGCATTCGCTTTTAATTAGGCCGACCATTATATATGTATAGGAACGATAGCTAATTAAACCAATTAATTAAGCTAGCCGTCATGTATAGGCGATTTTGATTAAAGAACATATATGAATAAGTGAATTTAAAGAAGAGTGTTGAGAATTATACTTGCAAGTGTTCATTAGTCGGAGTTAACATCTCTTACACATTTTATCAAATACTATGCATGCATACAACACAACTTACAAACACATCATACATTTCATTAAACACATTTCCTTACTACAAATTTATAAAATCAATTCAGAAGAATCACAACAAAATACTAATTCACAAGAGAGTGGGAGACGTTTACATAAAATTAATTAATTAAACTACTAAATTTAATTCTAGGGCTCGGAAGTTCGGAACCCCTCATTCTCACCGTAGGCTGAAGCTAAACGGAGGCTGAAACTCGGCTTGAAGTCGCATAGAGGAGCAACGAGGAATGGCGGCAATGGAGATGCGAGAGAGACGTGAGACGCAACAAGGCAACAGAGCACAGACGCAGCAGATGAGAGAGAACTAAGAACAGAGAAGGAAGAAAGAAGAAGGGAATGGGGGGCTTCTGCATTTTGGCCCCCTCCGCGTGATAAAACGATGTCATCTGTGGGACGTCGTTTTACATATGGGTTTTTTTTAAAAAAAAAAATTCGGAGTCGGAGTTCGGAGTTCAGAGCTCCGAACTTCGACTCCGAAATCCAACCACTCCGACTCCGTCGAGGTCGAAATCAGAGTGGATTTTGGACGGAATCAGAAATTCCAGAATTTTGCCCAGCCCTATTGATAAGAATGGAGTATGAGATAGTGGAAATGCATTCCTTTTTCCAATTGGTCCACTTTTGATTGAAACCAAAGTGATTAAAAATATATAGTAGGAAGGACCATTCCATAAAATCAAAAGCTATTTCCATATCAATTTTTATGGCCATAAGTCATTTCCTACCTCTTTTTTTTTCTATAATGTATTCATTTTAGCCCTTTATATCACTTTCGCACAGGCCCCACTCTTGTCTCTCGTATACTCTCCATCACTTCGTTTATATGTCTTTATCTGTTATGCATCTAAAAGTTTAAGGAATGATTGGAAATAATCTTCGTTGCATCTCATTTTCTTTCTAAACATTATTCAAACTCAAACGCTTTCAAACTAATTATTACAACTTTATTTAGCTTCCAAATAAAAAACAAACTAGGTTTGTTTGGTTCAAAAAACAAACTCTAGCCAAAGTCGTTGGATTTTTTTTTTTTTTTTTTTTACTCTCAACTTTTTAGCTATTTTTATAAGTAATTTAAAATACAACATTATATATGACGGGATATTGCAAATATTTGAAATGAATAAAATATATGAGGTTATCATTGTTGGTTAGATAAAATATTTGAAATGAATAAAAAAATATTTAAATGTATAGAGAAAAATAGCTAAATTGACATATGATGTATTGTACAAGTCAATATATAAAATAGAAAAAAATAAATTTTGGTGATATATTTTGAAGAAGAGAAATGCTTTGTGTACTTAAAGCATTGGCATTGGATTGGCTATTTTACTCTTTAAATTTTGACTAATATGTAACTTTTTCACTTTTAGCTAATCATTCAAAACTTAAAGTCTACATTGGATTAATCATCACACTCTCTATAATAATAAAATATCATTATTTTTATAATTACTTTTTATTTTTTAATTAATTCTATTTTCATAACCTCCTATAATCTCCAACAATCATATTCTCATAGTGCATAGCGGTTGGAGACTGCATATAATCTCATTTTAGCTCTTTGAAAGCAATTTACAGGTTCCACCATTGCTCTTCTACATCTACATTAATTTCTTTTCAAAAAACAGAGTCCAAACTAATAAGAAAAAAAAAAAAACCCCCATAGACCAGCAGCATCCATGCTGGCAACAGAAATGTATAGAATAACAATAAGCAGCCCCTCTCACTAGACAGAAACAAGTAAAGCACTCAATTCTAACGTTGGGTAGTTGGATCTACACAATTGCAGTTATCTTCTTCTGTATCTCTGGCTTGTTAGCTCCTACAAACTTCTCAACTTGTTGCCCATCTCTATGAAAGAAGAATGTTAGGGAGGCTTTGATAACCCACCAAGAGATGAATTCCCGAGACACTCAATGAGCAAGGAACATTTTCCATTAATATACTTGGCGTAATCTAAAATAAAAACACCCAGTTACAAGCATTCTGCCACTTGAAACTTAAACTGAAAAATTAAAAACAAAAAAGTACACTCGCAAAGCAAATCAATCACAAGTGTTATGCAACACTCAGTTTGTGTGGTGACTCAAAACAAGTTTCCGTTGAGCAATTGATACACATTGAAAATTTGTTTTACCTACATTATAATTGATGATATTCTTTTGGGTTAGACAAGTGTCACACATTTCTTTCCCATCACTAAGTTTCTTTGGTTGTTGGCAACTGGCATGACTGATGAGGCAACAAGTTTCTATCTAAAAAAAAACAGTATACTCAACTATGTGTATACTGTTGGCATAAAAAAACAACCTAATAAGAACCAACTTGACTTTGTTGAATAGTAAAAAAAAAACAAAGCATAAGCACAAAAAGTTAAGGAAACCACATAAACTAGGTTTCTTATAAACACAGGAATTTCTTGACAAATCACAGGTTGCCTATTTGCTAAAATATATTGCATTAAACACATTTAAATTTTTCTCAAAGTTGTAACTAAGAGGAAGACAAAGCCATAGATTCGGAAAAGAGCAGTCACATACAATGTATAATAAATTTCATAAAAGGAAAAAAAAAAACATTGATCCCAAAATCAAGCCATAATGTTCATTAACCACTTTAATTTCAAAAAATCCAGTGGATATTTCACTATCGGGGTCCGAATTAGGGCTAGACCGTGGCTATGGTGGGAAGATTAAGCATGAGAGACCTATAATTGTTCTAAATATACAGGCTGTTCATCTTGGCCATTTTGCATTGCTATTTCAAGAACTGTGCAAATGCGCGAGACCATCTACAAATTCAAACCCTCTACTCCCTTGCCACTCACTCCCCGAGACCAACAAATTCAAACCCAAACATCAATAAAATCAAACCCAAACATCAATAAAATCAAACCCAAACATCAACAAAATCCAACCCAAACATCAACAAATCAGGGCTAGAATCAAAGCTAGGGTTTCGAATCACACCCAAGTAACATCAGCAAAATCAACAAAATCAAACCTAAACCAACAAAATCATCATCAAAATCAAGGTAGGGTTTTGAATCTTACCGTGTGCTTGGGAGTGCCGTGCTGCTGCTGTGCCGTGCTGGGGAGTGCCGTCGCGGGAGAGAATATATGCGGGAAGGAATGGTTGTGGGAGAAGAGAAATGGGGAAGAGGAGAAAATGGGGAAGAAGAAAAACAGGGAAGAAGAGAAAAAAAAACAAGAAGAAGAGAAAGAACGAAGAGATGCGGGAGAGGGAAGAAGAGAAGAAGAGAAAAAAAATAGATGAAGAAAACAAAGAAATGAGAGAAAGGAGACGCGCAAAGGAAGAGAAAAGAAGAGAAGAAGAAACGCATGAGAGGAAGAGGGAATAAGAAAGAGAAAGGAGATGCTGGAGAGAGAGAGACGCGATATTAATAAACAATTAATTTGGAGATGAAATAGTACTTTTCATATTTGAAGAAAAAGATGAATTTACTGTAACTAATATTTAGGATGAAAAGTGTTTGGCTAATTCAATATAGGCCAACTATTTATAAAGTTAGTTAAATTTAGGGATAAAATGTTATTTGAAGAAGCCAATGTAGATGCTCGGCTCGTTTGGATACATAAACTATTTCATCTCATTTTATTATTATAAATTTTTTAAATTTTCACATAAAATATAATAAATAATTTAACATTTTCACATCTCAAAATAATAATAATATTAAAAAATAATATTTTAATAATATTTTATTTAATTCATTTAAAATAATCTCATATCATTTTATCATCTAAATGAGCCTAAGAAAACGTAAGTAAAATGTACAACCTAAAATCACACGTGTCAAGGTCCAGCTAAAAGTTAGAAAAGAAGGAAACAAACAGGGAAAGTAAGATAAAAAAGCAAAAATAAAAGTAAGATAAAAAAAGCAAACGGAAAAGTATTAGACCAATTGTCTCCAACCCAGCACGCCTCAAATCCAAATTGATGTCCACTAACGATATTAAATTTGGGATTTTTTGCATTTGGGATTTCATGAATCTCTGCACTCAGAAACTGACGGTAATATATTTTTTTCTCTCGTGGTTTAGAAATTTATTTAGATTAATTTGTTAAACTGAGCAAGTCTTAAAGATGGTTTTTGTTTGTTGGGTTTATCTGAACTGATTTAGACGATGTTATTGTTGTTCTTATAAATTTGGTGTTGGTGTTGAACTGAAGTAAAACCAGTTGAGGAAGCAAATTGTTACACACCTTCAATGCAACATGCAACGTGTGAGGGAAGGCCCACCATAGAAGGGCTCAAGCCTAGGAAAGCCCAACCACGAAATCCGGGTTAGAGTAAGGGAGCTAAAAATCCTGGTCGAGAGAATCGGGAAGTAAGTGCAGGCCTAGTCAAGATGGGCCTTCGACTCAAGGCCCGGGAGGATCGGGGGTCTGCAAATTAGCAAGTCTAATCATTGGGCCGGACGAGCACAACATTAACATGTACCCGATCCCAGAGTCACAGATTCCAGGCACGAGTCGACCTAGATCGGTGTCAGGAAATTCGGCACACGATGGAGTGTCCCAAGAGCCAAGGACGGCTCGCCCGCGATCTAACATCTCCTGGCATGACAGAGAAGTGGCAGCCGCACAGACGTAGGACGACAAGCACGACACGATCTCTCGCTAGGTCGTAGATTTTTTGCGACAATATTAAGGGACCAATTAGCCAATTTCAATTCAAGTCACTTTCAGAAATAAGATCCTCTTCTTTTATTTATCACCATCCCATGAAGAATCAAGTAAGAAGAAGAGAATGTGCCAGCAATGCATATGGGATGTAAGCTAGCAACCTAGCAGGATGAAGGAGCAGAAGCAAGCAAAGTGTTTCAGGCCTCCAAAAGTCGGAAGAAGATCAAAACAATGTTAGTTGTAGAAGGAAGAAAATGTGACTGAGTGAAATCCTTTAAAAAAAAAAAAAACTTCTTAAAAGAAACACTCTTAAAAGTGTTTACTTAGAATAGATCAATTAACTATTTGAAAAGTTTCTTATCCATTTTTTTTTATTACAAAATTTTTACAATCACCCTTTTCTACAAAACCTTTGTTGAGGCTATAATCCCACTAATTATATGGATACTAACTTGTTTGCACCCACTGTAATATCAGTCAAAACTTTTACAATCTTCAAACTTTATTTTATTTACTAGAATTTCAGTAGCTGAACTCTCTTTAGATCATGCGAATATTCAAATTATTTTCGTGTGGTTTACATACTCCAAAATAGATCATTTTGATCTTTGTGAAGGTATGGAAAACCTTTTTCCTCTTTTAATTTTTGGAATTTGTTTTTGATTTTATACATTAAGGGAGCATTAGGGATGCTGTGATGTGATGTCTATAACAATTTATTAATGGAGTTTTTACAAAGAGATCAACATAATCAATCTTACAATCATGGGAACTAAAGTTAGGTTAAAAAATACTGAGTAATTTCATTTTGAGACAAACCATATGGACTGATCAAATAAAAATGGTAAGAAAATAATGCAACATATATATATATATATATTGATAATAACCTGACATGAAATTTGTTGGAAATATTTTTAAGATAATTATGTATTATATTTATTATTGATATTATTTTTTAGATTTATTGAAAAGTTATGAGTTCTTTTGAAAATAGAGAAATTATAAAGAAATTGTTCTAACCGATCCTATGGATGTTCGGTCCGCTTCGACTCGAGTATCGTACATGCTACATTCTGGCAAATTCATCCTCGTGATAAAGGTACATTTGTGCGTCTGCTGCAAATTTTGGATCAACGTGTCACAATTCATGTTTCTTTCTCTTCTCTCCACCCCCCCCCCCCAACTTTTCAATGATTGTCTGTTGATTCTAGTTTTGCCATTAATAATTTTAGTTAAAGCTATCATGGAAATCAAGACATCGTACAAGGTGACTAGAAACTGGCAAGGCAATCCATGTGTCCCAAGTGCATACTCATGGAATGGTTTAAACTGCACTAACGACAATCCTCCAAGGATCATCTCATTGTAAGTGCGCTTCCGAAACATAAAACTTATGTGGAGGCTTACTATGGAATTTCAATCATGCCGTGAAACTCTCATTTTAATGGAAACTACAAAGATAGTCGCTCCCTTGTTCACAGGGGCCAACTACAAGAGAATTATTAAATAAATAAATAAAACTACAAGAGAATTATTTATTTATTTATTTCAGCTTAACATTAAACAGTGGCAATAACTTCCTTGTTTTATAATTTCAAGCAGGAACTTGAGCTCAAGCAATCTGACAGGAGATATCGCTACTTCATTCTCGAAGCTTGAACTACTGCAGTCCTTGTGAATCTTAATTTGAAATGTGATAAACATTTAAGCATTCAGTTTCTAAACATTAGTGTTAGCCAGACACCAGCAGGTTGAACAACACTGCCAACACAGTCTGCCAGCTTGAGATTACCAATTGGTAGATGGACCTCTGATTGCTGAGATGTTAATAATTAGAGTGTATTTGTGGGATTTGATTCCAAGAACTTTTACTTGGAAAGAATTGTATATTTAATATTGGTTTTCAAAACCAACTGTTACTTAACTGGGCCACTGCCACCACTTTTGGAACTGCTACCTAATTTAAACGCTCTTGGAGATGATCCAGGTGTTGCAAACAATACCTTCAAGGAAGGAAATTGAAGTGATCTACTTAACACTATCTTTGTAGGGATTTGAGAGGGAACAAGTTCACAGGTTCAATTCCGCTCTTTTGGAACAGTCTAGGAATGGAAAATTAGACCTAAGGTTAGGTTATCTTCCTACCTCCAATATTTTTTTTCTCTATTTCCTTATTAATGTTAATTCCATTTTATCCTTTTTTTCTGTACATAGCAAATGCTTGAAGAAGTATATGTTCATTTCTTCATTGTTAAGGAAAAATCCAATAGTAAATCTTGCATGACGACAACATCATTTATCACATAATTATAACTTGCTGACTCAAAGCCAGATGTGTGTCTGTACACTACATGCAAGAGAGAGAAGAAAAAGAAGTTTGTCACTTGAGTTGTTGCATCATCCATAGTGGCAGTCTTGTTCCTTCTCTTCATCTTTAGTACTCTTGCCATATATGGAAGGAAAAAGGGAGGTAGTTCTTTCTTTTTCTTGTGATTATGTAGTTGCTATTACAATTCATAGTCTTCAACTGAAAAAGAAAATCATACTTCTTGTTATACAAGCCTTCAATAATGTAGTGAAAAAAAAAAGTTAAAGAAATCAAAAGAATGATCATGAAAGAAAACTGTGCGACTGATGATAATTGAATGCACTCGTGGAACTCCATAATAGGTGAAAGTGATAAAGAGATAAAATGAGATGAGATATAAGATATGAGATGAGATATGAGATATTAAATGGGATGAAATGAGATATGAGATTAGACGAGAGGAGATATGAGATGAATTATGAGATTAGATGAGATAAGAGAGATTAGATATGAAATGAGATGAGATATTAGATATGAAATGAGATATAAGATAAGACATATGAGATGAGATGAGAGATGAGACAAGACGAGATATGAGATGACATGAAAGATGACAAGAGATGAGATATGAGATGAGATGAGATGAGACATGAGAGATGAGATGAGATATGAGATATAAGATATAAGATGAGATGAGAGATGATATATGAAATGAGATATGAGATCAGATATGAGATGAGATGAGTTGATAAAATGAGAGATCAGATATGAGATATGAAATGAGATATGAGTTGAGATGAGATATGAGATATGAGATGAGAAATGAGATATAAGATATGATATGAGAATATGAGATGAGATGATAAGATGAGATGAAATGAGAAATGAGATGAGATATTAGATGAGAGATGAGATATGAGATGATATATGAGATATGAGATGAGAGATGAGATGGAATAAGATAATGAGATGTGAGATGAGATGAGAGATGATGAGATGAGATGAGAGATATTAGATGAGATATTATATATGAGATAAGATATGAGATAAGTTATGAGATATGAGATGAGATTGGATAATATATAATATGAGATGAAAGATGACATGAGATGAAAGATGAGATATGAGATATGAGGTGAGAGATGAGAGATGAGATTTGAGATATGATATGAAATGAGATATTAGATATGAGATGATATATGAGATAAGAGATGAGACATGAGATATCCTCGTTTGTTTTTGCAAATGAGATGAGATGAGTTGAGATAAAAGTTAAAAATTGAATAAAATATTATTATAATATATTTATATTATTTTTGTTTTGGGATTTAAAAAAGTTGAATTATTTATTTTATTTTGTTTTATTTGCCCCCACTACAATTGTAACACCCGGGCCCAATCTTAACCCAGGCCCATAGAGAAAGGCTCTGTTGCTAAGGAAAACAGCTCCATTTATGAGTAGTGTGCGTACTCTTATTTGATTTATTTTATTATTATTATTATTATTATTATAATTATTATTATTTTATCTTCTTCATTAATATTTTTTTATTATTTAATTTTTCTCCCTCTCTTCTCTCCCCCACCAGACGGTTTACTCAACAGTTTTCCTTCCCCATTACCCACGTCCTATTTTCTCTCAACAACTGTTCTTCCTCTCCCTCTCTTTTCTTCTCTGTGTATCTCTCCGAGTGCCACCCCTCACTGCCGGCTAGAAAACCAAACCTGGAGAAAATCACTTGCATCACACGAGAAACACCATGCACGATCCAGTGGCAGCAACACAATGTGGCCACGGTTGCCGAACCAGCAGACCAGAATTAGAGCAACGCCGCCCAAGCATGCTACAGTCTTTTTGCATACCACCATGCATAATCGAGAATAAGCCGTTGTGATAATCAACTTGCACCACCCGAACCACCATGCTCAAACACTATCCAGCACTTGCCAACCTTGAGCAACCATCGAAAGAGAGACGCTCAGCCACTATGAACCACTCAACCACCCAGCACGACGTTGACCCCAGCCCCGCCGCCGTAACCAACCCTGCCCCGTGATAGCCCAACTCGAGTCAACCACTGCTGCTCTGCCCTGCACAACCAGCCCACACGGCGACACCGTGACCCAACTAAAGCGAAGCCTCTGTTTTTAAGCAAGAAAACAGAGCAAGTAAAGTGCTCTTATCCCCGATAGTTCCTGCACGATCGTCCACCACCCTCATGCACCTTCATTGGCAAACAGAAGACGAAAAGCAAGACTCGACGTTCGGACTGCAGTCTCTACCACTCGGTCGTCATGGTCCTCTCCTCCACAGATCGACGTACAACACGAAGTGGATAGCACCTACTTCTCTCGACACCACGTCAACCCCCATCGCAACCACCATCTGAGGATAACGCCACTCCAATCCACCGTCCTTACGCCACCTTTTGGACGTCCAGCACCACTTCCGCAGCCCTCACGTTGCATGCATGGAGCGTACGTAAATTTCCTCCTCCCTACCTCTCGGGCTCTCTCTCTCTCTCATCAAATTTATCTCTTTCTCAGTTCCGTGCCGCCACGCCTACCACCTTCGATCTCTGCCCACCTCGTCGGCCGTCGCGACTCTCCCCTCTCTCAGTGAGCTTGGACATCCCTCTGTCGCACGGTTTTGGTCCGGTAATTTTCATAATCTCAGATTCCTTCGGTTTCCATGCTTTTCCCTAGAGCCCATGCATGTTTATGAGTTTTTTCCAAAACGCCCTTGTCATTAGGATTGTTCCATATTGGACATGATTTTACGATGGACTTCAAGATGATTACAGAAAATTTGTATGTTATTTTATGTGAGTTTCAGCTCACTTTATTTTAATCTAAAGTTTGTTCGGCAGAAAATAGTTGGTTTTTAAATTGCAGTTGGTATTAAGGTCTAAAGAATTTAGAGTTTGTCTTTGTCAAAAAAAATTGAGTGAACATCGATGCATTAAGTGTTGACGATATTTTAGGATTTCGAGAAATTTAGATATTTAGAAAAATAGGTTATTTAACATTTCAAGTTCAAGTATTGAAAAATGTGTTAATTTCAGATATTTATGGAAATTATGTGATTATTTTTATAGGTGATGATTGATTTTCGTTCAGTACTGTTAAGGAGAATTCCTGAAAAGTTAAAAATCTAGATAAGCTGGGTTCCTATGCTAGGCTTTATACGAGTTATTAAGACTGAGGTTGACTTTCTGAAAACTTTGTATATTTTGTGATGAAATGAGAACTTGAGAAAAACCAACATCTGTTGCTTATTTGCATTACTCATGAAATCTGTATGAAAAAAAGGAAAAATATTTTCTGACATGCATTGTGCAGACATGAGCTAAATTTTCTCATGTTGTCTCTGAAATATAAAAAAGAGCGATATTGAGAATCTGAAAAATTGTGCATTGATTTAAAAAGATGCTCCGACTTTTGTTTTCAGTATGTGAGAATGATCTGATTATGTTTTTGTACTCTGTTTTATTTTGATATGGCATCTGAAAACCTTTGGCATGGTGTATTGATTTTGTATCTAACTCTGTCTCTGCTTTGCCCTACTTTGTTTGGGTTAGTACCAATTTCTCTGTCTCTGAGTGCACCCACTTTGAAAACAAAGTAGTTTTTATGTGGTCTTTCTTGTGTGCACACTCGGGACTCTGAGAGTGATAAGGGAAATATTTCACCTCTATCTCTGCCTGGTTTTGCCATCGGGGTTAACACAATCCTACCACAGGGGTGAAACATGGTCTCTGCTCTGTGAGATGCTCTGTTTTAATGTGATGATGATGCTCAGGTTATGTTATGCCAAAGTACTCTGGGTTTTATGTAACTTAAAACTATCGCTTTGTTACGTTTGAAAACATGTTTTGTTCTGTATGATAACTCTGTAAATATTTTGTGGATTTACTTTTGTATAATCTCTCTGTGTTTATAGAAGTTCTCTTTTTTTAATAGTGAACTTTACCTTTTCATTTAGAGTACGCAGATCTTGTACAACCAAGACTGTATTTAACGTATTTCAAAATATTTTAAAAAGAGCTGTAGTACTTCCACCAAAAAATGGGTATTTTTCTTTCTCTTTTCTTCAAACATTTTTTAAATCAATTTAAATATTTTTAAAAATAAAATAAAATTTACAAACTTATTAAAAATAATTCCTTAACTATTTAAAATAAATAAATAAAAAGAAAATTCGGTATCTACTTTTCGGTAGGAGTAGTAGTGTTTCTCTCTTTAAAAAACAGATCAAAAGAAAAAGGTCAGGAAGATAACGGACTTATGCATTTAGTCTATGACGTACGTTGGGCTATAAATGGCCGGTCCATCCATGGAGACGAAACTCAAGCATCAATGATGATTGACCCAGCTCTTCTCTCACCTCCCGAAACTCAACATCTTTTCATTCAATTAGCCCAGATCGCTGCTAGCACTCGACCAAACCGAATCATAAGTATTTCACCACAGAAAGATTAAAAAAAATTTGCCTTATTTATATTTATATTTATATTTTCCAAAGATCCATTTAAATGGTAAAAGGATTTAGAGAGGTGTTTGAGTACAAAGTTCAGGATTTAACTGCTTAAAGAAAATATATTAGTTAGGAATACGGCATTCACAATGAATTTTGTAAAATACAATTTTCTATAAAATATAAAGAAAGATGACTAAAGTTTCCTCCAATAGATCATCTATTCTATTTCTATTTTTCATTGGTTACAGTAAACTCGCTACATGTTGTGATTACTGTTCATTCCTCTAAACAATTTATTATTATTTTTCTCTTATTTCATCCTCCTCTCATTTTTATCTTATTTTCATTTTAACCTTTTATATCACTTTCGCACAAACCCCACTCTCTTGTCTCTTATTCACTCTCCAACACTTCGTCTATATATATGTCTTTTATGCATCCAGAAGTTTAAGGGATGTTTGAAAATAATTTTCCTCACATACTGTCTCATCTCATTTCATTTCATCATATCTTATCTTCTTCTTAAATATCACTTAAACATAAATATTTTCAAACTAATCATTATAACTTTTTCAAACTTCCAAACAAAAATAAACCAGGTTTGTTTGGTTCAAAAAACAAACTCTAGCCAAAGTTGTAGAAGGCTATATATATATATATATATATATATATATATATATATATATATAACTTTACTCTCAATTTTTTTTATCTATTTTTTAAATAATTTAAAATATCGAGGAGATATTGTAAATATCAAAAGATATGATGTAATCATTGGTAGTTAGAGGAAATATTTGAAATGAATTAACAATTTTTAAAAAAATTAAATAATATAGAGAAAAAATAATAAATTAACGTATGATGTATTGTACAAGTCAATACGTAAAATAAAAGAATAGATTTTGATGATATATTTTAAAGAAAGAAATACTTTGTGTACTTAAAGGAAACGTAAGTAAAACGTACAACTTAAAATCACACGTGACAAGATCCAACTAGGCTCGTTTATTTTTAGAGATGAGATGATATGAATTTAGATTAAAGTTAAAAAGTTGAATAAAATATTATTAGAATATATTTTAGGGTTATTATTTTTGTTTTGAAATTTGAAAAAGTTGAATTGTTTATTTTATTTTTATGAGGATTTGATAAAGTTGTAATGATGAGGTGAGATGATGTGAGATGAGATGAGATGTTTTTTTAAAACAAACAAGGCTTAGAAGAGCATAACACTCTGCTGAGAAGTAATACTCATTTTATTAGTTTTTTTTTAAATTTAAAATTTAAATTTTAAATTTCATAATTTTCAATATATCAATAATTGACATGTAGAGAAGTAATTTTTTTTTAAGTACATTTACATTTTCCAAAGTTAAAAAAATTAAAAAAAAAAAAAAAAAAAAAAAAAAAAAAAAAAAAACAAACAAACATAAAAGTAAGATAAAAAAGCAAACGGAAAAGAGACCAATGGTCTCCAACCCAGCACGCCTCTTCAAATCCAAATTGATGTCCACTAATGATATGAAATTTGGAATTTTTTTTCATTTGGGGTTTCAATCTCTCCCCTCAAAAACTGACAATATCTTTTTTCCTCTCATGTTCTAGACATTTATTTAGATTAATTTGTTAAACCGGACAAGTTTTAAAGAAAGTTTTTGTTTGTGGGATTTATCTGAATTGCTTTAGATTATGCTATTGTTGTTCTTGTTGTTAATTTTTAATAACAAATATGAAGCTTTCATTGTATTTCATTTTTTATAGACTAATATAATCTATTTAATTTATAATATAAACCAACAATATCTTTCATTGTGATTTAGTTTTAGGATGAGTAATAAGATGTCACTGTTCTTTGTTTCTGAGATCACTATATTTAGAGTCAAGCAAGTATACATCTTGGTACACCTTCCGCCATACAAAATGATGAGCGACACAGATGCGGTGAAGACGTAAATCTTAATAATGGTAAACACCTTAGTCAAATATGAAGACGTAGATTTTTTTTGTTAATAACAAGAGAGTGATATTAATATTTTTAAGTATCTTATTTTTAAGTTGGCCCACTCATTTTGATAACAAAAGTGGTAGTATTTATTTTATGAGTAGCACAAGCGTGCTGCTTGCGGCTTATCGTTACAAGTGACTGCTAGTGTAAAACTAGTTTTTTTTTTATCTAATTTTTTTATTCACATTTTTTTTATCATTTTTAAATATTTTTAAAAAAATAAAAAAAATACATCAATACATTTAAAATCACTTATTTAATCACTAAATAAAAATAAAATAAAATTGACAAGTGGTCAAACTGCGCATTCTGGTTGGGGCGGTAGACTAGCTTTATTGTTATTTTATCTTGTATGTTTTGTAATATTTGCATGCTGGCCTCATGAGTTCGAAATGATGCCCCTATTATATAGTGAAAAAATATTGGATATGATGCCCTTTATTTTTGGATGACTTTGTGTGTTGATGATTCAGGTTTTGTTATTACCAGGATGTCATGTACTCAATAATTAAATTTATTTTTGAGTGATTTTGTATGTTGAGGATTCATGTTGTTGCTATTATTAGTGTGTCATGTATTGATTTTAAGGGACTTTAATTATACTATTAACTACTCTTTTTAGAATATAAACTCAAATCTAGTTCAACTGTAATTTCTTTTTATCGTTATTGAATCTAATAGATTCTTAAAATTGACTTAATTTCCTACATATAATTTTTTCTGACAAGGATATGACCAAACCTAATCATTATATTTAAGCATTATTTATAAAATTAGGAAAATATGAAATTTCACTTTGTTGGAATTTTTTCTTCATTTTCATCATGTTTTCGGTGAAATCTGAAATTTCAATTCGCTGAAATTTTTTCTTTATTATCTTTATGAGGCGTTGATAGGTTGAGGTAGGGTTGTAAAAATAAACTGGAGAATTGAAGAATCGGCCCGAATGTTTTGAATACCGTATCAGACGTCGTACCGGTCAAGGCATTAGAACGAAATATTTTAGTACCGGTACTGTTTCGAGATAGTCGATATATGAATAAATTATATATAAATACATATATATAAATTATAAATAGCCTAGTTTGAATTGGAGGTAAAAAAATAAGTTTGTAGTTTGAAAAAATGAAAAAAAAAAATTAGAAGCCGAAGTACAAGCCGGTACGGCCGGTACGAAACATATATGGTACCTGCATTGGCTTAGTGACCGGTACGACAAATATTGGCCGTACCATACGAGATTAAAAACACTGATCGGTCCGGACCGGTTCCTCCATTTTAAAAACCGGTCAAAATTAGTCCCGTTTAGGTTTTAGGTTTTTCGACATAGGACTGGACTGGATTGGACCTGTTCGTATATATACATCAAATAATTTTTAATATTATATATAATTTTATATTATATATGAAATAATATTATATTATAATTTATAACATAAAATTTAAATCTTAAACACGAACATTTGTTTGATCATATGTTTTAAATATAAAGTATATATATTAATTACATTTTATAGCCTAATAAATTATTATCAAAGATTGGACCAGTTACAACCTAGGTTGGGAGCGTTTTCTGTTGGTTACTTTTATTTTTCTCAAAGAATTGCATTTCCGTTCGTAAATTCTTGTTTGTTTTGGCCTTTTCCGTTTCTCTTGTTTTTCCGTTACTTTTACTTTTCCGTTTGCTTCGTTTACTTTGACTTTGTCAATTGTTGTCACATGTGATTTTAACTTGTATACGTTTTTCTTACGTTTTCTTCAAGTACGCGTAGAAGGCCCGGCCGATGGGTTACAAACCTACCACGGATGCAGACAGCGGTTCAAAAGTCATAGTCAACATTACTATGTGTAAATTATTTTTAATTCAATTAAATCCAATTTTTAATTTGAACTTTTTGCTAGGTGATCTTCTCAGATTCTTCGAACCTTTTTTATGTCATATATTTATTTATTTATTTTTATTTTTTTTTGCAATGCGAAATGTTTTAGATATAAAAAAATTTTACCAAATAAATTTATAAATTGACGTAATTTAATGTAATATATAATAACATTTCTCCCATATAATTATTTGATATAAGATGGAAAAAAAAAATACAAGATAATCAAAGTAATTTTTCTTTCCCATTCATCTGGGTCTTTAATTATTAATTGTTATTGCGGTATCGATTGAGCATGAGAGAATTATGAGTACGTACGTAGTTCGGTGCTTAGCAACACGAATAGTAACCTTCCTTTTCTTTTCTGTAGCATGCAGTAGTATTGGTTCTGGTTTTGAAATTGAGAAATTATGTTAGCAATCATTTTCATACCATATATAATATATGTGATTTATTATTTTTATTATTTTATTTAAATATATATGTTTACACATAAATATGTACATTTAAATAAAGGAACAAAAATGATAAATTACATAATAATGGCTCTTTTCTGTTTTAGCGAGTGCTGTTCTCAGCAACTCATGAAAACTCGCTGTAGGAAATGATGATAGCGATCTACATGGTGGAAGAAAACTTGCTCAGGAAATTCCAGGTAATTAAATATTACCGGTTTCTGTACATGTATTATTAATATAGAGCCTTTTATTCTATGTTTTTTGCTCGGTTAATTTGATAGAAAGTACCAACGTTGTTTCTCCTAGATTTTTATCTAAGACAAGCATGTTATAAAGGTGTACAGTACATAAACCGACCTCAATGAACAAAATTTGAGTAGATCTTTGATTATAGGATAAGAATTTCTTCTCCAAAAATAAATCATTATCTTTTGAATAATTATTCTTACCATCTCATACACTACATATCTTTTATTTTATTTTTTCATGAATATGTGATATATGGATAATGAATAGAACAATTCAATTAATTTAAACAGAATAAAATTAAATTAAAATAGGTACGTAAGACATCCTCTTACCTTTACTTTCAAAGTTAGACCCAAGTGACGACGACGACGACGACTTACACAGAAGCTAGAACCATTGACTTGGCTGATGACTTGAAGAAAGTCTTCAAGCATACCAGATCGTCCTGTACTCCATATTGGTGTGCTGCTCATCCCATCTTCCTTCCTCGGCAGGGCACTAAAATTATATTTAGTGAGAAAGAGTGAAAGATGGGTACTGGCCGTGCAATTACAGAAATGCTTTTGGTTTTGAAAGTGAGCCTGTTTTTTGTTATAGCGACTGCTGTTCTTGGAGTTGGCAACTCAGAACACGCTGCTGCAAGGAACATTAATATTGGTCATCATGGAGGAAGAAAACTTGCTGAAACTCCTAGTCCAGGTAATTAAGTACATATATACATTATTACTCTTGTGGAAACCTACTATACATGATCTTTCTAATTTATATATGCATTGTCTTAATTAAATTGGTCCATCCTAAGTTATTAAATTGTATAATTCACGGAGACTGAGAAGCTTGTTTGTAGTAATCCAGAGCACACATGCTATGGCGGAAAGCACACTTCTGCTCTAGCACACAGCTTGTTTCCTCAAAGCACAGTACTTCTGCTCTTGACAAAATTATAAGCTGATTACTTTCATACAAAGGACGCAAATTGATACGTACTGCATGCGTACGTATAGTAATATAAATACAATTATTCGTCTATTAAAGAGTTTAATAATTATTAAGTTTATATTATGACATCTTCCTTGACGCGAACTCAACGATTAAGATTTGAATACTTCTTTAATTAACGAATACTAATTTCTTCAATTCGATTTGCTTAATTTGATTACTTAAAAACCAAAGAAAGTCCAACACTGTTGATAAACGAAGTACGTACGTACTAACCCCTGTTTTATTATAATGTGTTTTAATTATTTAGACTAAATTATAATCCAGGACCTGATTTTTATTTTTTATTTTCTATTTTTATCTTTTACTTCAAAACCAAAATGTCTGTCCTTCAAAGACAAGAACTTTTGTGAAGCTTTTAACTATTTTTTTTTTTTTCCAAACAAATCTCCCTTACGTGCAGAGTCCGAATTCAAACACAGAAATCTCTAGTATGTAATCATATGAAATCATCAATTATCTCCAAAATTTAAAATGATGAGAAGAGATTTAATCATTTATATTTATTTTAATAAATAAGCCAACGGTTTGGCTTTCACGGTATTTGCCGGCATGCTAGTTCTTTGACAAAAAGGTGTGCTAAATGATAATTCAAAAACATGATTGGCTTAAGTCTTAACGTAAAAAGTGTTTGGACATTGAGCTGTTCGAGATGAATCCTGAACATGTTACAAGGATTTCTAGTGTGTGCGAGCGCAACAGAAACAACAAATTAAGAAGCCGATCGATAATTATGATCTGGATGAACTTATTTGAGTAGTAGATCTGCACATATATATATATATGTGGATTGCTAATTTGTTCTAATTAACTCTCTTTTTGGTGTCAGAATTTAAAGGTTTCATCAGTATTGACTGTGGTAGCAATGTTGAAGATTACATTCACCCGACAACGGGTATTCCTTACACGTCAGATGAAGGATTTATAGATACTGGAATAGCTGCAACGGCGTCTCGATATTATGATGATCCGGTGAAACAGACATTGAGAAGTTTTCCTCAAGGAAAAAGGAATTGTTACACCCTGCGACCTAATGAAGCCAGAAACAAGAAGTACTTGATCAGAGCTAGATTCGCGTATGGAAATTATGATGGCAAAGACAAGGGCCCAGTATTTGACCTATATCTTGGGGTAAATAAATGGAGAACAGTAGACGATACGAATGAAACCTACCATGAGATAATTCACGTAGCTTCGACGGATTACATAGATGTTTGTCTTGTGAACATTGGCCAAGGTGTACCCTTCATTTCAGCGTTGGAGCTACGGCATTTGGACTCTTCCATGTATCGCATCGAGAGCGGGGCACTGTTAAAACTTCGGCGAATTGATGTTGCCGGAACTGGCAATTCTATAATCAGGTGAATCATTTCATACACAATGCTAGTAGATTTGGGACTTGTCTCTAACATTACTCTATCTTGATTACATGTCAATTATGTTTATGTGATTACTTTTTGTGTGATTTCGTGATTAAATCTTCTCTTGCATGCGTTTAATCATCTTTGGCTCACGTTCATCAATTCATATAAAAGCTAGCGCTTCTATTCCAGTATCATTTTGTTCTGACACTTTCTGGGGGAAAATAACTGCTGCCATTTAGGTATCCAGACGATGCGTATGATCGGTACTGGCACGCTTCACAAAAAGATGATTGGATTAAAATTGCCTCCAACTCGACCATTTACGCCTCTAGCAGTGGTGAAGCTTATGGATTGCCAGTTGAAGTGATGAAGACTGCTGCCAAAACACAGAACGCGAGCATTCCCTTAAAAGCTAACTTCACGCTAGATCCTCTTTCAAAATATTATTGTTACTTTCACTTTGCTGAGGTTGAGAAACTTGAATCTGGCCAGCAGCGGGAATTGACAATTTCTTTGGATGATCAACGCAGCTATCTGACAGAATCTGTTATACTTGATTATCTAACTCCACGTACAATAGTCCAAGATAATCCGCCAATTACCGGAGCGCCGAGGTTATTCTTGTCAATAAATGCGGCTCAGGGAACTCATTTTCCTCCAATCCTCAACGCCTATGAGATTTTCAAGTTGATAGAGCTACCAAATGAACCAACTGCCACAGAGGACGGTATGCCTTCTTCTCTTTTCTATTTTTCTTGTATGGATTAAGTGCAATATTTTGGTGTTTGGTGATGGTCCTCTGTATATATAAGCAGGAGGAGTCTTTTCTCAACAAAAACAAAACACAATTTATGTTCTCAATGTTGTTATTAAAGGTCGAACTATTGATTCCAAAGGCTTAGTACTGTCATACAAATTTAATCAACTTTTTGACCCTCAGAACTTCCATGAAGGTTTTACTCTATTGACATTGACCTCTGTAATGTGGACCTACTGTGATACCAATTATTAAATATCCAACCAATGATCTAAAAACTCTAAGACTCGTGTGAGTGGTGACGGTCCTATATATGAAGTCTTGGGAGGACTAAAGCCCCCAACATACCCTAACATTGCATCCTTTTGCAGAGGAGTCCTCAAAGAGTTGCATCAGTTTAGTGTAAACCGATCCTCTCATGGGAAATCTATCACTATAGGAGAATTACAAGCTTGGGGTGTACAATATTATGATGTAATTACCACCACACATCTTCAGAAGAACAATTTTGTTGTTGTCTACAGTTATTTATTTATTTATATATCAGTGAAATCTGGGTATCTTCCTCCATGGTCATACGATTAACAGCCAAAGCAAACTTTTGAATTCTTAGAAATGGCATAGTATCATGGATAGCAATTTTAGTCGTCACCATAGAATCCACAAACGTACTGTTGGTAGTTGTAATTCAGGCAAATTCAGCCTCATGGCGAAGGCACATCTGTACATGCATCTGCTGCAAATTTTGGATCGAAGTGTCACAATTCATATTTCTTTCTTATACTTGTATCTCAACTTCTCCCTCCCCCTCTCTCCCACATTACTTTTCAATGATTGTCTGTTGATTCTAGTTTTGCCATTAATAATTTTAGATAAAGCTATCATGGAAATCAAGACACGGTACAACGTGACTAGAAATTGGCAAGGCGATCCATGTGTACCAAGTAATTACTCATGGGATGGTTTAAACTGCACTAACGACAATCCTCCAAGGATCATCTCATTGTAAGTGCGCTTCCGAAACATAAAACTTCTGTGGAGGCATGCATGCTGTGGAACATTCATTTTGACGGAAACTACAAAGATAGTGGCTCCCTTGTTCACAGCGGCCAACTACGAGAGATTTTTTTTTTTTTTTAATTTTTTAAATTAATTATTATTTATTTTTTTATTCCAACTTAACATTAAACAATGGCAATAACTTCCTTGTTTCATAATTTCAAGCAGGAACTTGAGCTCAAGCAATCTGACAGGGGATATCGATACTTCATTCTCCAAGCTCGAACTACTGCAGTCCTTGTGAGTCTTAATTTGAAATGTGATAAACATTTAAGCATTCCGTTTCTAAACACCAGTGTTAGCCAGACACCAGCAGGTTTAACAACACTGTCAACACAGTCTGCCAGCTTGAGATTACCAATTGATAGATGGACCCCTGATTGCTGAGATGTTAATAATTAGAGTGCATTTGTGGGATTTGATCATATCACTTGCTAATATTTTTATGCAAGATTTTTTTTTCTTTCTTTTTCAGGGATTTGTCATTTAACAACTTAACTGGGCGACTGCCACAAGTTTTGGAACAGCTACCTAATTTAAACACTCTGTAAGACGTGGAACTCTGATCTAGGTGTTGCGAACAATACCTTCAGGGAAGGAAATTGAAGTGATCTACTAACACTATCTTTGCAGGGATTTAAGAGGGAACAAGTTCACAGGTTCAATTCCTGAGGCTCTTCTGGAACAGTTTAGGAATGGAAAATTAGACCTAAGGTTAGGTTATTTTCCTATCTCCAATATTTCTTTTTCTCCATTTCCTTATTAATGATATAACCACTTTATCCTTTTTTTTTTCTGTACATTGCAAATGCTTGATGAAGCATATTTCCAATTGTAATTCTTCTTTTTTTTTTTTTTTTTGTATGACGGATGGCATCATCTAATATATAATAACTGACCTTGACATCTTTCCTTGATGCCTTGATGCACTTTATAAAAGGGTTGATGCACATCCAGATCTTTGTCTGTACACTCCATGTAAGGGAAAGAAGAAAAAGGAGTTTGTCATTCCAGTTCTTGCATCGTCTATAACAGCAGTCTTGATCCTTCTCTTCATCGTTAGTGCTCTTGCTATATATAGAAGGAAAAGAGGATCAGGTAGTTCGTTCTTTATTTTCTGCTGCTTAGTTGTTATCACAGTTTATATAGGTGCGCTTGCTTACAAAGATATAGCACTCAATGGAAATTAACCTTATTTTCTTGTGATACACCGAAGTCTTTGATAATTAAGCCCGAAACAATTTATAGAAAGATATAAAAAAGAACACAATCATGGATGGAAACTTCAAATGATCGATAAATGAATTACATTAGTGGAACACCATGATAGGTGATAGTGATGAATGTGCTCATTCTACTCACCTGGTGCTTGGGTTCAATTCTCACCACACTCATGTTTACACCTAGTTAGAAACATGTATCCATTCTTTAGATTGGCTTCCTGATGCCCTTTCTTTCTCAAACATTAAGATAATATTATTAAAAATAAAGAGTCTTGTCCTCCCATTCATTATGCATTCATGGTTGTACTGTCTATACCATACAACCATGGCATCTCAATCCCCTGCTATCTTGTAAAATCAAGTATCCCCAAAATCTTCAATAAGTGGGACACCGCTTCGTACCATCTTGAGTATTACAGACTAGCAACTCCATGATTCTAGCAACTCCATGATTCTATCAATTCCATGATTCTAGCAATCTCATGAGGCTAACCTTGAAAAAGGATCTAACGTCACATCCTAACATTGACAAGCATGAAATCCAGGACTTCTTCTAGCATTACTCACTGTCAAACTATAATGCAGAAACCTAAGCTCAGAACGCTACAACATCACTGCATATGAGATTCGGTTGTACAAGCCTGAGGGTTAATGTGCATAACCCTTTAGGATAAGTGGACTCGGGATTTAATTATAGTAACAATCATGAGATATTTAAAACATAAACTAAGCACATGACAATGCCAGCTGCAAACTTATTTTTAGCAGAGGTGAATGTTTCAATTTTGATAATCTTTCTTGCTGTAGACGTGGTTACCAAATCCAGCATCAAATCAAAGAATCGACAGTATAGCTACTCTGAGGTTGTCAAGATAACCAATAACTTCAAAAACATCATTGGCAAAGGAGGATTTGGAAACGTGTACCTCGGCAAATTGGAAGATGAAATTCAAGTTGCTGTTAAGCTTCTCTCTCCTTCATCAAACCAAGGGTACAAGGAATTTAGAGCAGAGGTTAGATGGAACAGAAGCCAGTGTTTGCAATTACTTGAAAGTTTCAAAGACTACAATTTCATGCAACTAAACAATGGAACTCCATTTCGAAACGCAGGCACAACTCTTAATGGTAGTTCATCATAGAAACTTGGTTACTCTTGTTGGATACTGTGATGACGGTGAAAACAAGGCGCTCATATACGAGTATATGGCTAACGGGAATCTGCAGCATCATTTGTCAGGTATTTGCAATCTCGTTTTTAAAGGCTCCTCTCATCATATGAGTCGCTAGCTATATGTTACCTTCATCAAATCAAAAGTACATCATGGGTTGGCTTCTAGTTAGAGCAAGCAACCTGGCATGATTGTAAAAATCTGGGCCATTTTTTTATGACAACCAAACTGAATGAGACAGAATTGGAATGTTTTTGCTGCAGTGACAAACCCAAATGTCTTAACATGGAATGAGCGACTTTGTATTGCAGTGGACGCAGCACACGGTTTGCAACCAAATTAACATAATTATTCATCTTCAGCATCTTTGAATTTCTTTTTTCGTTTGCTTGAATAAGTCCACGTTGTTTATTGATGGAGTTACAGGGTTGGAGTATCTACATAATGGTTGCAAGCCACCTATCATCCACAGAGATTTAAAACCGTCCAACATCCTACTAAACGAAAACATGCAAGCCAAGATAGCTGATTTTGGGCTTTCTAGAGCCTTTGCCACCGAAAGTGATTCCCATGTGTCAACTTGCCCAGCTGGCACTTTGGGATACGTCGATCCGGAGTAAGTGTTTAGAGCTACTGACTTCTGCATAGCTCTTTTTTTAGTTATACTGTAATCAATTATCATGTCCAAAGTTCTAGTGAAATCTGAAACACGCTAAACTTTTTGTCCTAAATTTTCTACTACCAAAATATGTTTTTCCCTAGAGCATCCAAAATCTCCAAAATGTATGGCCTGCCCTTAATTCAACGTGCGAGTTGTGTAAATTTTTAGGATGTCTGCTGCTATTACTCAAGTAAGGTGCAAGAAATCAATCATTATTATAAGTAATAATTTGAAGCTTTAAATCGGTATTTGGGTTTCTGATACTGTTCTAATGACCCTCGTCTGTGTTTTACTTGCAGAATTCCAACATCTGGGAACTTCAATAAGAAAAGGGACGTCTATAGCTTTGGGATTATTTTGTTTGAGCTTATAACCGGTCGCCCTGCAATAATAAGAGGTCCTATGCGAAACAATCACATACTTGATTGGGTTTATCCTTTGATTGAAAGGGCAGATATTCAAAACATTGTTGATCCAAGACTAGAAGGAGAATTCAACACCACTTCTGCATGGAAAGTTGTGGAAATAGCCATGTCGTGCGCACTGCCGGTTGCAATCCAAAGGCCAGACATGAGTCAGGTATTGGCAGAACTAAATGAATGTTTGGCTCAGGTATTCACTCGTGGAAGAAATCAAAGGATGACAACTGAGTGCAGAACTTCAAGCATGCCACACAACACGTTCCATTTGGAGCTAGAATCAGAAATTGCTCCCTTCGCTAGGTAGTTTCTGAAGAAAACTATGCTCAAAAGTTCCTTCAATACAATATGACAAGTAATCTGTATGAAGACCTTATTATATCCTTGTTCAATGTGTGTATCTTTTTTCAATCGAGTATGAGACCGAATACTATTATGCATTTCAACAGCTTTCTAGGTTCTATAGGACATATAAAGTATAATGATTATTTGTTTGTATTCTGGATGTGTCTGAAACACTGTTTGAAAATCCATATATGCTAATCTACATGATGCAAAGGAAGCTGTATAGATTTTATGCAACAATATTAAGGGACCAATTAATCAATAACAATTCGAGTCACTTTTAAAAATAAGATCCTCTTCTTTTAGTTTATCATCATCCCATGGAGAATCGAGTAAGAAGAAGAGAATGTGCCATCAATGTATATGGGATGAAGTAGCAGAAGCAAGCAAAGCGTTTCAGGCCTCCAAAAATCGGAAGAAGAAAACAACGCTGGTTGTAGATGGAAGAAAATGTGACTGTGTGAAATCCTTTAAAACAAAACCTTTTTTTTTTTTTAAGAAAAGCCGAAGGTCACATGTCCATTTGTAACATCATCTCAATTTTATTGATCAACCCTCACGTGTAGCGGAAGAAAATCGTGGTTACAACCCGACCCCTAAGGGCTTCAAATATTAAAATAAAAGCCAAAACCCAAGCCTCAAAAAAACTAAATAAGCTCAACCACTATACAAAATACAAATGCCTCCAAAAACACCTGCAAATGTTTACTCAGAATAGATCAATTAACTAATTTTTTATTACAAAAATATTTACAATCACCCTTTTCTACAAAACCTTTGTTGAGGCTATAATCCCACTTATATGGATAGTAACTTGTTTGCCCCCGCTGTAATATCAGTCAAAAGACTCAAAACTTTGACAATCAAATTGATTTACAACCAAGACTGTATTTAACGTATTTCAAAATATTTTGAAAAGAATACTCCCACCAAAAAATGGATACTGATGAGTGTAACACAATTCGGTATATATTTTTGGGTGGGAGTAGTGTTTTTCTTTTAAAAAACAGACCAAAAGAAAAAGGTCAGGACTGAGGAAGGTAAGCGGACTTGTGCATTTAGTCTGTGACGTACGTTGGGCTATAAATGGCCGGCCCATCCATGGAGATGAAACTCAAGCATAAATTATGATTGGCGGGCCCATCCATGGAGATGAAAGTCAAGGTGGTTGGGGTCCTAGCATCAATTATGATTGACCCAGCTCTTCTCTCACCTCCAGAAACTCAACATCTTCATAGTCATTAACGACCGTTCAGATCAACCTGGCTAGCTCCGATACCGGCAGTTGGAAAACAATAGAAAAACAGAATATTACAGAGAGACTTCATTCAACAAGTTGATTGATTGATTCTAATGGCTAGTTTGAATTCAAAAATAAGATGAGATGATTTTAGATAAAAGATAAAAACTATTATATTAAAAAAGAGAGTATAACAACTTCTTTCACTTATATTGACACTCAAAACAACATTAATAAAAAACAACTTTCAAGATTAGCTAATAAACAACATAGTCTAAATATAGTAAACTAGGCTAATAATAGAGATTATTGAAAAATAGCAGCACGCAAGACTTCAACATCAATACTAACTAAATGCCGTGTCGAATCCTGATGCAAGGCCAGAGAAGCTATATAAATAAACATCACCATATAACCCCATTTGTGTTCATCTTAGCAAATCTATTACATCATAAAAGAGGAAATGGCTGGAAACTCTTTGAGGTTTGATTTCTTGACCCTCTTCGTGTTTGCAATCATCTTATCTCCAATGGTAACATGTGATGCATCTCGGTTCACTCGAGAAGGTAAAAATCTCATTATCACCTGATCATAAACATTACTTAATTACTTATATTAATCATGACTACAAGATTTTTAGATTTAATTGAACAAATCTCGTTTTGTTTTGGGTTTTAGTTACAAGACCCATATGTCCTGCTTGTGTTTGCTGTGCACCTGCACCACCGGAGTCTTGTTGCCAGTGTTGCGCTGCTCCCATCGAGACAGAGACACAGTCCGAGAATGGGTCTCCTTGAGCTTAGTACTGATATCCATCTTTCAGATGCTGCCGAGACCTGGGCGGGCAGCAGTATAATACATATATCATGAATAAAAGAAATTTCTGCAGTCTACACACCACTTTGACTTCTGAGAATAAATTAGCCTGTTTATTTGTTGTAATCAAATGAAATGATTCATAAATAAAAGAACTTCCTCATGGATCCATCATTCCATCTTCTCTCTAAAAGAATTTCTGGAGTTTGTGATATATAATATATATAATGATATTTACAATATTAACATTTGCAAGTTTTACACACTTTTTTTTAATAAAAATAGATAAATTTGGGATCTATATAAAAAAAATTATTTTTTTAATAATAAATTCCAATTATTTTTTTTTAAATGCGTCTGACTTTTAAATCCAAAAACTATATATATATATATATATATAGTATATTTTGTAATATTTGAAAAAATAGAGCAAAAGAAAAAGGTAAGGAAGATAATGGACTTATGCGTTTAGTCTGTGACGTACGTAGGGCTATAAATGGCGGGCCCATCCTTGGAGATGAAGCTCAAGGTGGTTGGATCAGCATCGAGCCCGTTCGGGTCCTATAATAAATTATAGATTACTGTTATATACAGTCGTAGAATGCACAAGCGTCATCTAATCGTTTTAAAAAATAGTAAGATTTACTATTTAAAAATAATTTATTTATTTATTTTTTTATGTGAGTCTTATATTTACTCATTTTTTTAAATAGATTGCGCGACATTTGCACACTCTACGATTGCAAATATTATTTATTTAGAGCTTGTTTAGAAATAGATCTCATCCCAAAATTCTCATCTCATTTTCTTCCTAAACATAATTCAAATACGAAACATTTTCAAACTAATTATTACAACTTTTTTAAACTAATCATTATAAATTTTTCAAACTTTCAAACAAAAAATGAAAAACAATTCAACCTTTTTAATTATCCAAACAAAAATAATATTATAAAATCATATTTTAACAATATTTTACTTTATAATATTTTTTATTCAATTTTCTCTCTCTTATTTTTAAAACCTAAAAAATACTTAACTCAAACTATGTTAGTACAATTCATAAACTATCTTATTATTATTTACAAAATTGTTATTTCATCTCACTCTTCCCAACGATATCTAAATTATGATTGACCGAGCTCTTCTCTCACCTCCAGAAACTCAACATCTTCTCATACAAAGAAATTGATACTTGATTCCATGTAATTATTTGATATTGAACATAAAAGAAGTACATGATAATGAATGTAATTTTTCCTTACCATCCAAACTTATAGATGTAATACTTTTTTTACTAATTAGTTATATTTAATAAATTGTATTTAACATACTAGATTCACGTTAATTTATATATTTATTTTTTATTTTTCATAGATGTAATACTTTTTTTACTAATTAGTTTTTCATTTTGTTTTCAATCTCCAATCCAAGAGATTAATATCCAACAAATAATCCAACCCCAGGATTGAATGGTCGGGAGAGATTGTTCAATCCACTCCTTGTGCAACTTTATTTCAACCACTGCTCATTCATCGAGCTATGTAAAAAGTCTTTCACTTTTTTTTGTTTTTTTTTTCAAACAAGTTAATTTCATTAAACAAAAAATGTGATACACGAAGAGGGGTAGAATTTTTCAACAGTCGTCCCAAAGCAATAAAAAACAGTATAAAATGGTAATACATGAGAAGGGAATGAAGTTTATTTGAGAATAATTTTTTGGTCTCTACCCCTGTTCTACTATAAGACGCCGTTTTATAGAAAGAAAGAAATATATTCGCAAAAAAAGAACAATAGCTACCATTGAAAGTGGCGAAAATAATGGGTGCATTGTCACATATTGTTTGAAGTCAATTTTTAGAGAGGTCTACGATCTCTATTACAGGATCACTGGTTAGAAAAAATAATGATATAGGATAGCAGCTGGAATTTAAACTGAGTCGATGGCAATAGACCAATATAGACCGGTGGCGGAGCGTGTCAGACACATGCCACCTAAGGTGAACAGACGAGCAGAACTGGAAGACCTAAGGCATCTGAAGCTCGTGGGGCCACCAAAGCCGCTCTTGTACGCGACTGTGACTGAAAAACCTGCACAACTGTAGCTGCGCATGCGTCAAACGTGCCGAGCAGAAGTGCATTTTTATTCCCGATGCCACGCACTAGACCATTATTGTTTTAAGTTTTTCGTTTTTTATTTTCCATTTCTTTCTTTTTAATAAAAAAATGTTCTTGATGCAGATAAATTGTTCCTAATGCCATTCACGTTTCGACCATTTATTGTTTTTAGTTTATTATTTTTTCAAAAATTATATGTGGTGATTTTTGTATATTATTTGTAAACTCCACTAATATAATTGGTTATGTCATTCATTCAAATTACAAAGTTAAAGATAAGATAAACTCTATCATTTTATTTACTTAATCATATCCAAACTTATCAACTTATGTTACGTTTAGTTATGCAATTCAGACGAGATGAGATGTGATGTTTTATTAAAAATTGAATAAAATATTGTTAAAATAAATTTTTTTAATAAAATTTTTATATTGAAATTTGAAAAAATTAAATTATTTATTATATTTTATGTGAAAGTTTAAAAAAATTATAATTATGAGATAAAATAAGATGAGATGAGAGATTTTATATATTCACAACGAGCATTAATTATTTAGTTCTAACCAAACTACATATAAGGAAAAAAAAAATACTATTTCAACAGAAAATTATTACCGAAAATCTTCTACCGAATTGCATTTTATATTTTTTACTTTATAATTAAAAAAATGTTTTTAAATGAATTTATGATTTTTTTGTATTTTTCAAAAATGTTTAAGGTGTTTAAAAAAATGATTGAAAAAAAGAAAAAAAAAAACATTTTCGTTTCGTTAGAAGATTTCGGTAACAATCTTATGTGGTGTAGCAGTTTCCATAGGGAAATAAATTGAAGTGACCCAAGTGACGACGACGGCTTACCTAGAAGCTAGAACCATTGACTTGACTTGACTGATGACTTGATGAAAGTCTTTGAGCATACCAGATCGTCCAGTACTCCATATGTTCTGCGTCTCCTCACACGTTAGAGGAAAAAAAAAAAAAAAAAAGTACAGTATTTACTATTCTGTGAGAGAAAGGGCATGGTGGGTCGACACAAACCTTGTTTCCTATGGGCGTGTATTATTTGCTTCATTTTCCTACCTAACTTATTTATTTATGCCTTTTATTTAAAAAATGAAATCAAAATAAGGAAATTTTTAGATGATCTGAGATTAGGTGTAATAGATAAGATGAGATGAGAAATAAAAAAAAAAAAAATTATATTTAAAAAAATTTTTAATTTTATAAAATATTTTTTTTTAATTTTAGGATGCCTACTGCTATTAGTAGTTATGTTTCAAGAAATCAATCATTATTAGAAGTAATAACTTGAAGCTTTAAATCAATAGTTGGGTTTCTAATACTTTTCTAATGACCCTCACCTATGTTCTACTCGCAAATTTTTAACAACAACGAACCTCAGAAAGAAAAATGACGTCTATAGCTTTGAGATTATAATGTTTGAGCTTATAAATGGTTGGCCTGTAATAATAGAAGGTCCTATGCGAAACAATCACCTACTTAACTGAATTTATCCTTTGATTGAAAGGGTGGATATTTAAAACATTGTTGGTCCAAGACTAGAAGGAGAGTTCACCACCACTTCTCCCTGGAAAGTTGTGGCAATAGCCATGTTGTGCACACTACCGGTTGCAATCCAAATGCCAGACATGGGTCAGGTATTGACAGAACTAAAGGAATGTTTGGCTCTGATAATGACCGGTTGCAACACTTCAAGCATGCCATACAACACATTCCATCTGGAGCTAGGATCAGAAATTGCTCCCATCGCTAGATAGTTTCAAAATCTTACCATGCACCATCTTCCCCAATTTAAGATTGCTTTGTGTTGCAGTCACAGACAGCAGAGACCCGAATGTCAACTGGTCAGGTTCCATACCTTCAATTCGCATTCTGTCTAAATTATGAAAAACTTCTCTAATATTTCCTATCTGGGCATAGCCCGAAATCAAAGAATTCCACGAAACTATGTCCCTGCTATCCATAAATTCAAAAAACTCCTTAGCATCCTCAACGCTTCCTCATTTACCATACACGTTTAATATAGAATTCGCCAAAGCTATATATCAGACTCAAAATCGTACAAAATTGCACAACTATGCAAACACTGCAAATGGGTAAGCTCAGGAGCTCCAGAGAGCATGGTTAACAATGTAACCGAAGTGGGCTGAATTCCTTGGCCCCGCATCTCATTATACATCGAAAACGCTGTACAAACATCACCCATGCGCGAATAACATCCAATGACCGCAGTCCAAGGAACAACATTTCTTTCGGGCATCACGTCAAAAACTTTGTGAGCAGTGCTTGTGAATCCGAATTTAGCATAGAAATTAATCAAAGAAGACGCAATATAAGCGTCCGAAGAATACCCATTAACAATGACACGTTGATGGAGCGAGAAGCCATGCGACAATAGGTCTAGAAAGGTGCAGGCTTTGAGCAGACTAGGGAGGGTAAAAGCGTCTGGAGGGGTGTTGGTACTGAGCATAGAGGAGTAAGTGAGAAGAACTTCACGGTGGGAGCCTTGGGATGAGAGACAGTTGATGACAGCGTTGAATGACTTGGTGGTCGTAGGGTGAGGTGGTGGCGGTGGTTTTAAGGAGTTGAAGAGAGAAGGTTTTAGTTTGCTCATAATTCATGTTAGAAGGCATGGCGTAAGAGAGAGTTCTCTTGCCACTACTGAAAGCATTGGGAGCGGGAAGGCGCTTATACTCTGAAGTGAAAATGGGATCACATAGTACAAGTTTGGTTCGGCTCGGGATTGGGCAGCGAAGCACCTTTGCCCAATTCCTTAACCCAAAACAAGCACTCCCTCCACCTATCGGATAGGTTCGCGTTCTGTAATAGCTTACCGACTCTTGATGTCTTCGGCCAGATTAATGTGCAATCGATTGCAAATAATTTTATTCTGAGGGTTCAACAAGTTGTCTGAGTTCGGTCTAGTCTCGAGTGGTTCCAAGGATTGTCCAAATTATAAACTGGATTTGCACGGAGGGATTTGGATTCCTTGAAGTTTGGTCTCCAACTTTCTAGCACTCAAAGAGGGAGAGAGTAATAGATAAATAAAATGTTCCCCTAACATATATAATTTTTTGATTAATTTTGTTAAGAATAATGCTTTTTGGTACTTTTGTGCCACATCCAACATCATGAATGTAGAGTTCCATCGAGTCAGAACATTCAAGCACAACATACTAGAACATTCAATCTTAAGATCTTCTGCTATTGCCTTAAACTTGGCAAGCCTTTGAGGGGAACCCCTCACATATCGTACAATACTGCGAACTCGGGTAATGAAATCATCAACCTCTTTTAACCCCTCAACAACTATGAGGTTGATGATATGAGCACAATATCGAACGTGAATAAACTCGTGGGCCCGAATGACATCATCTCTCACTGTCGTGTTCCGCTTAAACCAATCAATTGTTGTTTCATTGCCACTGACATTGTCAACTGTAATACACAGTACTTTTCGAATTTTCCAGTCCTTTAAATAATCATCCATCTTCGCCCCAATGGATGCACATTTATGATCCACAATATCTTTAAAACCAATAATTTTTTTATGCAAAATCCACTCACTGTCAATATAGTGTGCTGTGATATACATGTAGCAGACATTCTGTATGGAAGTCCATGTGTCAGTCGTAAACGACACTCTCTGGCCAGTGGTAATAAACATCTTCCTCATCTCCGCCTTGTCCTTCGCATGCTTCTTCATACAATCTCGCATCACTGTATACCGTGATGGAATGAGAAATCGTGGCTCAACAAAATTTAGAAACTTTCGAAAGTCTCTTTTCTCGACTGTGGTAAATGGCATCTCATCAGTAATTATCATCTCTGCAAGTATGTCCCTCAACATCTTCTCATTGTATTGAGGGATGACCAATTTCTTAGTCTGTGTTCCATCAGTGGCTGTAGAAGTTTGGTAACTGAGGTTGGTCTGATCAGTGGCTTGCAATCCCTTCACTATCTTATATCGTTGGCAATCATTTAGATGTGCTATTAACACACTGGTACCTTGCTTCTTCGAATGGCATCTACAAAGTGATCCATAGTAATGATATAATGCTACCGGATTCGCAATATCACTAGAAATTTTGGTGAAATGCTCCCATGTCCACGACCTATTTTTAGAAGGCCGTGGTGGTTGATCTTGCTCAATGGGCATTTCCTCCTCTTCGTTGAACATATCCTCATCCTCTATATCAACTGGAAATGGGAGTCAACTACTTGCACAAGATGTAGCTGCTCTAGATGTAGCTGCCTTAGATGTGGCTTTAGGGATGGAAGTACCCATCGGTGTAGGAGTTGTAGCATTAGCATCCGCCACATCCCCTTGTAGACGATCCATGTCACAATCAAAGAAGTTGAAAAAATAATAATGAAAAAAAAATTAGTTTAAAAAATAACTAGCATTTATTAAATATTTAAATTAACACAAAGATATAAAAGTATTCATTGCAAGAGGGCACATCATTATTAAACCTGGAAATGTCACATGATTTATAGAAATCATTAATCGAAAGTTTTATCATTCTTTTTACTTCATACAAAACAGGCCAAGATGTTGGGCACTTTGCGTTGCATGAGATTGGTATAGAAAGCATTAATCGATGTCATTTTCTATCCAAACTTGTAACATACTGAGTATTGTCTTTAATTTCCTCAAGAAAATGAAGTGTTGTAAAGGAAGAAAATGAATATTTATTGCTATTACATTTCAAAATATATATATATATATATATATATATATACACACCATATGATTAAGGCAAAACTATCAGTGTGTAAGGCTCATTATGATTTGTTCAAAGTCATTAATTCAATGGAAACAAGATTCAACGAACTTGATAACGATGCAGTTCCTTTCCTTTTTAAGACTATTTGAACTACCCACGGTAGAATCAATTTGCATATTCAAACTTTTAATACCAATACAACATACCAATTTGATATGTCATTTCATCATAATTAAAATTTTTTTGAATGTTTCTGAATACCAATTTAATTCATGCAATTTACAAATTACTAAGAAAAAAAATTATTGTATAAAATCATGCAAGGAGGCAGAGAAATAAGAGGCCAATAAATAACAAACACTGTCTATCTTCTACTTATCGTCATCATCTGCTGACATTCATCTGTTCTAATTCCATATTATGCATAAATGCACTCTCCACCCCGGTAGAACAATAAGAAAATGAGCAAGAAAATGGAGGAAGCCCAGCTTGAGTACATGATGGAGCAAAAAAAGGTGCATCAAGAAAATGATGGGCTTATAATTATATTTATCGTTAATTTGGTGAAATTAATTAAGTACATTTATCTGATCTGGCGAAGCCCAACTTGAGCTAGATCGATCGATCATTGGCATTCGCTTTTAATTAGGCCGACCATTATATATATATATATATATATATATATATATATATAGGAACGATAGCTAATTAAACCAATTAATTAAGCTAGCCGTCATGTATAGGCGATTTTGATTAAAGAACATGTGTGAATAAGTGAATTTAAAGAAGAGTGTTGAGAATTATACTTGCAAGTGTTCATTAGTCGGAGTTAACATCTCTTACACATTTTATCAAATACTATGCATGCATACAACACAACTTACAAACACATCATACATTTCATTAAACACATTTCCTTACTATAAATTTACAAAATCAATTCAGAAGAATCACAACAAAATACTAATTCACAAGAGAGTGAGAGACATTTACATAAAATTAATTAATTAAACTACTAAATTTAATTCTAGGGCTCGGAAGTTCGGAACCCCTCACTCTCACCGTAGGCTGAAGCTAAACGGAGGCTGAAACTCGGCTTGAAGTCGCATAGAGGAGCAACGAGGAATGACGGCAATGGAGACGCGAGAGAGACGTGAGATGTAGCAAGGCAGCAGAGCGCAGACGCAGCAGATGAGAGAGAACTAAGAACAGAGAAGGAAGAAAGAAGAAGGGAATGGGGGGCTCCTGCGTTTTGGCCCCCTCCGCGTGATAAGACGATGTCGTCTGTGGGACGTCGTTTTACATTTGGGTTTTTTTTTTTTTAAAAGAAATTCGGAGTCAAAGTTAGGAGTTCAGAGCTCCGAACTTCGACTCCGAAATCCAACCACTCCGACTCCGTCGGGGTCGAAATCGGAGTGGATTTCGGACGGAATCAGAAATTCCAGAATTTTGCCTAGCCCTATTGATAAGAATGGAGTATGAGATAGTGGAATGCATTCCTTTTTCCAATTGGTCCACTTTTGATTGAAACCAAAGTGATTAAAAATATATAGTAGGAAGGACCATTCCATAAAATCAAAAGCTATTTCCATATCAATTTTTATGGCCATAAGTCCTTTCCTACCTCTTTTTTTTCTATAATGTATTCATTTTAGCCCTTTATATCACTTTCGCACATGCCCCACTCTTGTCTCTCGTTTACTCTCCATCACTTCGTTTATATGTCTTTATCTGTTATGCATCTAGAAGTTTAAGGAATGATTGGAAATAATTTTCGTTGCATCTCATTTTCTTTCTAAACATCATTCAAACTCAAACGCTTTCAAACTAATTATTACAACTTTATTTAGCTTCCAAATAAAAAACAAACCAGGTTTGTTTGGTTCAAAAAACAAACTCTAGCCAAAGTCGTTGGATTTTTTTTTTTTTTTACTCTCAACTTTTTAGCTATTTTTATAAGTAATTTAAAATATAACATTATATATGACGAGATATTGCAAATATCAAAAGATATGAGGTTATCATTGTTGGTTAGATAAAATATTTGAAATGAATAAAAAAATATTTAAATGTATAGAGAAAAAATAGCTAAATTGACATATGATGTATTGTACAAGTCAATATGTAAAATAGAAAAAAATAAATTTTGGTGCTATATTTTGAAGAAGAGAAATGCTTTGTGTACTTAGAGCATTGGCATTTGATTGACTATTTTACTCTTTAAATTTTGACTAATATGTAACTTTTTCACTTTTAGCTAATCATTCAAAACTTAAAGTCTACATTGGATTAGTCATCACACTCTCTATAATAATAAAATATCATTATTTTTATAATTACTTTTTATTTTTTAATTAATTCTATTTTCATAACCTCCTATAATCTCCAACAATCATATTCTCATAGTGCATAGCGGTTGGAGACTGCATATAATCTCATTTTAGCTCTTTGAAAGCAATTTACAGGTTCCACCATTGCTCTTCTACATCTACATCAATTTCTTTTCAGAAAACAGAGTCCAAACTAATAAGAAGAAAAAAAAAAATCTCATAGACCAGCAGCATCCATGCTGGCAACAGAAATGTATAGAATAACAATAAGCAGCCCCTCTCACTAGACAGAAACAAGTAAAGCACTCAATTCTAACGTTGGGTAGTTGGATCTACACAATTGCAGTTATCTTCTTCTATACCTCTGGCTTGTTGGCTCTTACAAACTTCTTAACTTGTTGCCCATCTCTATGAAAGAAGAATGTTGGGGAGGCTTTGATAACCCACCAAGAGATGAATTCCCGAGACACTCAGTGAGCAAGGAACATTTTCCATTAATATACTTGACGTAATCTAAAATAAAAACACCTAGTTACAAGCATTCTGCCACTTGAAACTTAAACTGAAAAATTAAAAACAAAAAAGTACACTCGCAAAGCAAATCAATCACAAGTGTTATGCAACACTCAGTTTGTGTGGTGACTCAAAACAAGTTTCCGTTGAGCAATTGATACACATTGAAAATTTGTTTTACCTACATTATAATTGATGATATTCTTTTGGGTTAGACAAGTGTCACACATTTCTTTCCCATCACTAAGTTTCTTTGGTTGTTGGCAACTGGCATGACTGATAAGGTAACAAGTTTCTATCTAAAAAAAAAACAGTATACTCGACTATGTGTATACTGTTGGCGTAAAAAAACAGCCTAATAAGAACCAACTTGACTTTGTTGAATAGTTAAAAAAAAACAAAGCATAAGCACAAGAAGTTAAGGAAACCACATAAACTAGGTTTCTTATAAACACAGGAATTTCTTGACAAATCACAGGTTGCCTATTTGCTGAAATATATTGCATTAAACACATTTAAATTTTTCTCAAAGTTGTAACTAAGAGGAAGGCAAAGCCACAGATTCGGAAAAGAGCAGTCACATACAATGTATAATAAATTTCATAAAAGGAACAAAAAAAAAAACATTGATCCCAAAATCAAGCCATAATGTTCATTAACCACTTTAATTTCAAAAAATCCAGTGGATATTTCACTATCGGGGTCCGAATCAGGGCTAGACCGTGGCTATGGTGGGAAGATTAAGCATGAGAGACCTATAATTGTTCTAAATATACAGGCTATTCATCTTGGCCATTTTGCATTGCTATTTCAAGAACCGTGCAAATGCGCGAGACCATCCACAAATTCAAACCCTCTGCTCCCTTGCCACTCACTCCCCGAGACCAACAAATTCAAACCCAAACATCAATAAAATCAAACCCAAACATCAACAAAATCCAACCCAAACATCAACAAATCAGGGCTAGAATCAAAGCTAGGGTTTCGAATCACACCCAAGTAACATCAGCAAAATCAACAAAATCAAACCCAAACCAACAAAATCATCATCAAAATCAAGGTAGGGTTTTGAATCTTACCGTGTGCTTGGGAGTGCCGTGCTGGGGAGTGCCGTCGCGGGAGAGAATGTATGCGGGAAGGAATGGTTGTGGGAGAAGAGAAATGGGGAAGAGGAGAAAATGGGGAAGAAGAAAAACAGGGAAGAAGAGAAAAAAAAAACAAGAAGAAGAGAAAGAACGAAGAGATGCGGGAGAGGGAAGAAGAGAAAAAGAGAAAAAAAATAGATGAAGAAAACAAAGAAATGAGAGAAAGGAGACGCGAGAGAGGAAGAGGAAAGAAGAGAAGAAGAAACGCATGAGAGGAAGAGGGAAGAAGAAAGAGAAAGGAGATGCTGGAGAGAGAGAGACGCGATATTAATAAACAATTAATTTGGAGATGATATAGTACTTTTCATATTTGAAGAAAAAGATGAATTTACTGTAACTAATATTTAGGATGAAAAGTGTTTGGCTAATTCAATATAGGCCAACTATTTATAAAGTTAGTTAAATTTAGGGATAAAATGTTATTTGAAGAAGCCAATGTAGATGCTCGGCTCGTTTGGATACATAAACTATTTTATCTCATTTTATTATTATAAATTTTTTAAGTTTTCACATAAAATATAATAAATAATTTAACATTTTCACATCTCAAAATAATAATAATATTAAAAAATAATATTTTAATAATATTTTATTTAATTCATTTAAAATAATCTCATATCATTTTATCATCTAAATGAGCTTAAGAAAACGTAAGTAAAATGTACAACCTAAAATCACACGTGTCAAGGTCCAGCTAAAAGTTAAAAAAGAAGGAAACAAACAGGGAAAGTAAGATAAAAAAGCAAAAATAAAAGTAAGATAAAAAAGCAAACGGAAAAGTATTAGACCAATTGTCTCCAACCCAGCACGCCTCAAATCCAAATTGATGTCCACTAACGATATTAAGTTTGGGATTTTTTGCATTTGGGATTTCATGAATCTCTGCACTCAGAAACTGACGGTAATATATTTTTTTCTCTCGTGGTTTAGAAATTTATTTAGATTAATTTGTTAAACTGAGCAAGTCTTAAAGATGGTTTTTGTTTGTTGAGTTTATTTGAACTGATTTAGACGATGTTATTGTTGTTCTTATAAATTTGGTGTTGGTGTTGAACTGAAGTAAAACCAGTTGAGGAAGCAAATTGTTACACACCTTCAATGCAACATGCAACGTGTGAGGGAAGGCCCACCATAGAAGGGCTCAAGCCTAGGAAAGCCCAACCACGAAATCCGGGGTTAGAGTAGGGGAGCTAAAAATCCTGGACGAGAGGATCGGGAAGTAAGTGTAGGCCTAGTCAAGATGGGCCTTCGACTCAAGGCCCGAGAGGATCGGGGGTCTGCAAATTAGCAAGTCTAATCATTGAGCCGGACGAGTACAACATTAACATGTACCCGGTCCCAGAGTCACGGATCCCAGGCACGAGCCGACCTAGATCGGTGTCAGGAAATTCGGCACACGATGGAGCGTCCCAAGAGCCAAGGACGGCTCGCCCGCGATCTAACATCTCCTGGCATGACAGAGAAGTGGTAGCCGCACAGACGTAGGACGACAGGCACGACACGATCTCTCGCTAGGCCGCAGACTGGCCCCCACTAAGGCGACAGAGAATGGGTGGTGGCAGGCCTAACGTTTGACATGCAACGATCTCTCTCAACTGAAGGGCCTGACTCAGATATAAATAAGGGATAACCCTCCTACGAGAGACTCTCGATTCAACATGCATAACCGTTTTGCTTCGCTCTGTATTTTCCTTCTCCATCACCAGAGGACAACCATTTGACTTAGGCATCAGAGTGACCTCGGAGGCCACGAGAGCCTCTATTTCTTCTTAGTTGCAGGCATCAAGGAGTTTGGGCTTTGTGGAACTGTTCGGACTACGAAACACAACATCAACACAATGTATCAAACACAGCCTCGATTAAGTCTTTACAGAGTATGTTTTAAGATCACTATTTTTTAATTTTAGAATCACTAATAAGATGTCATTGTTTTTTGTTTTTAAGATTACTATATTTGGAATCAAGCGAGTACACATTTTGGTACATCTTTCGCCATAAAAGATAATGAGCGACATAGATGCGGTGAAAATGTAAGTCTTAATATTAGTAAACACTTTAGTAAAATGTGAAGACGTGGAGTTTTTCGTTAATAACATGCGATTGATATTAATATTGTGAAGAATCTTATTTTCAGGTTGGCCCACTCATTTTGATAACAATTATTTTATCTGTTTTGTAATATTTGCATTTTTGGCCTCAAGATTTCAGAAGTCATGGTGGATGACAATTTGATATACAAAGATGCCCTTGTTATGTAGTGAAAAATATTATATATGATGCCCTTTATTTTTGGGTGACTTTATGTGTTGATGATTGGTTGCTACTATTATTAGTGTGTCATATATTGATTTTAAAGAGCTCTAATCTGGCTCAACTGTAATTTCCTTTTATTATTATTGAATATAATAGATTATTAAAATTGACTCAATTTCGTGCCTATCATTTTTTTTTTATAAAGATATGACTAAATCTAGTCATTATATCTCAGCATCATTTAAAAAATTAGGGAAATATGAAATCTCATTTTGTTGAAGTTTTTTCTTCATTTTAATAATGTTTCCGGTGAAATCTGAAATTTCACTTTGTTAAAAATTTTTCTTCATTTTCTTCACGAGGCGTTGCTGGGTTGGGGCGTTTCCTGTTGGTTACTTTTATTTTTCTCGAAGAAATGCATTTCCGTTTGTAAATTCTTGTTTTTTTTGGCCTTTTCCGTTTCTCTTATTTTTCCGTTACTTTTGCTTCGTTCACTTTGACTTTGATTTTGTCAATTGTTGTCACGTGTGATTTTAACTTGTATGCGTTTTTCTTACGTTTCTTTAAGAAGTCTGAGTAACCCGTTTAACTTGACGGGTTTTTATTTTTTTATAATTTTTTTTCCATTTTTTTAATATATTTAAATATTTTAAAAAAATAAAAAAAAATCTCAATACACTTAAAATTATTTTCTTAATTACTAAATAAAAAAAAATTTATCAAGCAGTTAACTCGAACGGTCGAATTGAGAGGCAAATAGGTTTTTCCTTCTTTAAGTACGCGTAGCAAGGCCCGGCCGTTGGGTTACTACGGATGCAGACAGAGGTTCAAAAGTCATAGTCAACATTACTCTGTGTAAATTATTTTTAATTCAATTAAATCCAATTTTTAATTTTAACTTTTGAAAAATAATAAATACACATAACTTTTTATAATATATTATATAATTATATTTTAAAATGAATGATAGTTTAGTTAAATATTTTATAAAAATAATATTATTTTATAAAAATATCTTCATTTTAAAATATGTGTTATAAAATATGTTATGCGATGAATATCATTGCTCTTTGTTTCTTTGTGCTTGGGGGGCTTTTCTTAGGTGTCAGCTCAGTCGTTATCTTTGAGCCAGCGGACAATGCAATGAGAAATGTTTTAGATATAAAATGATTAAATAAATTTTATTATAAAATAGATTTAATAGATTATATAAAAATATGTTATTGTGTAAGTTTATTTTTGTATAATTTTTTTAGAGTAATGATACATGTACAATCTATTTTACAATTTTTTATATAATTATATTTTAAAATAAGGATATTTATGTAAAATGATGTTATTTTTATAAGTAACTTTACAAAAATGTCCTTGATTTAAAATATAATTATATGAAAGGTTGTAAAAAGTATTCTATGTCTATCATTTTCTTTTCTTTTATATTAGAAACATTTCTCTCATGTAATTATTTGATAATCAAAGCAATTTTTCTATACCATCCATATGGCTCTTTAATTATTAATTGCAATTGCTTGAGCATGAGCGAATTATTAGTACGTACGTACGTAGTGGGTGTTTAGCAACACGATCGAATAGTAGTACCTTTCTTTAAAGCATGCAGTAGGATTGCTTCTGGTTAGGACTGTTTATTCGGATTCCTGCCTGATAATTCGGGTGTATTCGGATCATAATTCGAATTTCAAATTCAATCCGAATTTGCATTGGATTAGCCCGGGTCAAACTTGGGCCGGCACCCAGGTTTACAACTCCCATTTTTAGTTTTTATTTTTTATTTCTTCTTCCATATAACAGATTGCTCATTAAAGTAAGGCAAATAAATTTAAAAATTACTACAAATGATACCTGGACTATGGGTGATAGAGGAGAAACAGAATGTAGAGCTAGGATTGTAAAATTAACAAGTAGAATTTTTCTTTAAAATTATGGCTCTTTTAGCGAGTGCTGTTCACAGCAACTCATGAAAACTCGCTGTAGGAAATGATAGCGATTTACATGGTGCCGTGGAAGAAAACTTGCTAAGATTACATTAACGAGACAACGGGTATTCCGTACGTGACAGATAAAGGATTTACAGATACTGGGGTAGCTAAGACTATTTATATATCTGAAGAAGACAGAGAGTTGAAGAACTTGAGAAGTTTTCCTATTGGAAAAAGGAATTGTTATAGCCTGAGACCGGATCAAGGTAAAAACAATAAGTTCCTGATCAGAGTTAGATTCCTGTATGGAAATTACGATGGCAAAAACCAAGCTCCAGAGTTCGACCTATATCTTGGGGTCAATAAATGGATGACAGTGAAAAGCACGGCTGAAAAAAATTATGAGATTTTCCACCTACTCTCAACGGATTACATCGATGTGTGTCTTGTGAAAACTGGCCAAGGTCTACCCTTCATTTCAGCATTGGATCTACGACGTTTGGACAATTCCATATATCCGATCACTGCGGGCAGGGCACTTGATTTGCATGACCGAAAGGATGTTGGTAGCACTGGACCATTAATCAGGTAAATCAGTACCCTCATGAGCTAGAAATAGAGTGATGCTAAAAAGAGAGAGTGAAAAAAAAAAAAAAAGAAGTTCGAATTTTAGGGGTGTTATTATATAATGAATACTTTTTTTTTTTTTTTTTTAAGAAGAGCCGAAAGTCACATGTCCAATTGTGACTCCGTCCCAAATTTTATTGATCAACCCTCACTTGTGGCGAAGGAAAACCGTGATTACAACCCGAAGCCTGGGGGCTACAAATATTATAATAAAACTAAAACCCAAGCCTAAAAAACCAACTAAACTCAACCACTATACAAAAGCCTCAAAAAACCTTCAAAATAACAACCTGCAAAACAAAATCTGCACGAACATAGAGTGAGAAATGAAATGATCAAATGCAAAAAAAGACATACCTCTCAAAAGACCAGCTCACATAGCTTTCTATCAACTGCTTCGGATTCTACGTAAGTAAGGAAGGCCCCCTCTATCCAGCCTAATGTTACCTCTAATAGAAGGAGGCAACTCAGGAAGAGACAACCATGATCCCGTAATACCATTAGCACCCATTTTAGCTAAACCATCCGCAACCGAATTACATTCTCTATAACAATGAACAAATGAAACATTAATCCCAGCAAGACGACTCTGAATTTCATCCCAATAGTCTTCCATATACCATAAGCCACATCTTTGATTCTTCAACCAATTTAGTACTAACAAGGAATATAGTTCAATCTCCACAAATAAAAAACCCATCAAGCCAATATATCGAAGCCCATGAAGTAAACCCATCAGCTCAGAATAATTGTTCGAATGATGCCCCATTGCTATTGCAAACCCACAAACCAGATTACCTTTCTCATCTCGAATAATTCCTCCCGCACCTGAAGGGCCCGGATTATCTAGAGAACAACCATCAACATTCAGCTTTACCCAACCTTGCTTAGGTTGTTTCCACCTGACCGGGATGACAATCTCTTTTCTCATGACATTTAACGGCATATTAAAACATTTTAAAATACCTTCATCACGCTGATTGAGCAAATTAACATTATTAAGTTTAACTGCAATCCAAGAAACCCAATATTTGATGGAACACCAAACTTGTTGTACCGATTCCATTACTCCTTCCATCCGGGCTTTACAACGACGACCCCATAACTGCCAAGTGATGATTGCCAGAAGAAGTCCCAACAGTTGACCAGGACGATTAGAATTCTTAGCCCTCCTATACCAACACTCCACCCTCTGTCTCCATGAGCAACCTTCCACCCAAGGAATTCCAAGAACCACCGAACATATACGCCAAATTTTTTTAGCAAAATCTCCTCCCGCAAGAATATGATTAAGATCTTCATAAGTATAACTGGAACAACAATCACAACGGGAAACAATAGGAATACCAATTCTGCAAATTCTATCATCCACAGGAAGACAATCATGTATGGCCTTCCACATCGTGATTGAAATTTTTTTTGGAAGAGCAGAATGCCAAACCCATTTTGCCCAAGAGAAATCTGGTCCCCTCAAACGAATACAATTCCAAGCACTCTTCGAAGAAAAATTACCGTCATCGTTAGGAAGCCATATCAATATATCTTTCCCATGTTTAACCCTACCCAATTGCATAATAATATCTTCAGCTTTTTGATGCCCAACCAACCCAGCAAAAATCTCTATATTCCAAACCAACCCAGTTTTACAATCTTCCAACTTAAGATTTGGCATACCCGAAATCTGAATATTATGACTAAGAGGGGCATCATCAACCCACTTATCATGCCAAAAAAGAAGCTTACCCTCTCGAACTCTCCATTTAGAATTTGCTTGCACTAAAGGAATACTTTTCAAAATTATCTTCCAAAAAATAGACCCTTTCTTTGGATCCACCATAGAAATATGTCTATCACTAACATACTTAGCATGAAAAAAATTAGACCAAAGAGATGTACCTTGCAAAAGATTCCAAGCTAACCTCATATGTAGAGATGTTTGCACATCTTGAAGACTCCGAATACCCATCCCACCTTCCGAGACAGGCTTACAAATATCCACCCAAGAACGCCATTTTTTCTTAGTTTTCCCATCTTTTACACCCCAGAAAAAGGTGCTGATGATTTTTTGAAGTTTCTCAATAACAGCTTTAGGCGTCCTTAAGATAGAAAAATTGTGAACGAGAATACTTTGAAGCACATGTTTAATGAGAATCAGACGCGCCCCACTGGATAACATTCTGGCTTGCCATCCCTCCAATCTACATTGAACTTTAGCAATCAAGTCATCAAAATAAGCTATTTTCAATCTTCCTGAAATAATAGGAACTCCCAGATATTTAAAGGGAAAAATCCCTTCCGTAAAACCCGTGAAACGAAGAAGTGCCCGACGTCTAGAAATAGGAATCTGCGAAGAGAAAAATATAGAGGACTTGTTTTTGCTAACTACTTGCCCCGACCATTGTTCGTACGTCTTCAACACATCAGAAATAGTTCTTAAGGAATTTTTGCCCTCATTACAAAAAAGCACCATATCATCCGCATAGAGTAAATGAGAAATAATGGGGGTACCCCTTGGATGGTAAAAAGGAGTAATCTTACCCATTTCCACCTGTTTTTTTATCATCCTTGTAAAAATTTCCTCAACAATAATAAATAAATAAGGAGATATAGGATCTCCTTGTCTCAACCCACGACCTCATTTGAAAAAACCTTTGAGAACCCCATTCATGATCACAGAGAACCAAGGATTAGTGATGCATTTTTGAATTAACATGCAAAAAAATTCTGAAAACCCAAATGCTTTAAGAACATGCAAAAGAAAAGACCAGTCCACACTATCATATGCTTTAGCCATGTCAATCTTCAAAACAACATTTCCACCATGAGCCGGCTTATTAATAGAATGAATCAATTCTTGTGTAATACTAATATTCTCAAATATGCTTCGACCCGGAAGAAAAGCTCCTTGTTCAGGAGAGATAATTTTTGCCAATATGGGGGAAAGCCGATTAACCATAATTTTAGTGCATATTTTGTAAAACACGTTACACAGGCTAATTGGCCTAAACTTATCAAAACTTGTCGGATTATCCACTTTAGGAATTAAAACTAAGAAAGTAGCATTAAAAAACCTCGGAAGATTCTTACCTCGAAAAAACTCTAACACCGCATCAACAACCTCATTACCCACTATATGCCAACATGATCGATAGAATCCCGATCCAAACCCATCAGGACCTGGACTACTATTTTCCGGAATGGAGCAAAGAGCTTCATAAACTTCCTGGGATGAAGGAATATGAGTAAGAAATTCATTTTCACCCCGAGAAATAATAGGTATGACCAAACCCCCCAGATTCGGCTCTTCACAACAAGAACCAACCTCCAGGAATTGTGAGAAATAAGAAATAGCCCCGTCATGGATTTGTTCTGGTGAGGAAAGAGTAGTACCATCTGCAAGTTTCATCTCTTTCACCACTTTATGATTACGCCGACTGACCGCACGGAAGAACGAAGATGTCGCTTCTCCCTTCTGAATCCAACCTTGTTTAGCTTGTTGAGCCAAACGTTTTTCTTCCCTATCCAACCAAACTGAAAGCTCCAATTGTGAAACCACGAGATCATCCTTTACATCTTTGATATATTCAGATTGCAGACTGACCTCCAAACCCTTTATCCGAGCCTCAAGCTCTGCTATATGAATTTCCGTCCTCCCAAAAATGTGCTTATTCCACTCTCGCAATGCAATTCTAAGTCTTTTAAGTTTATTCATAAGCACATTTAAGCTTGAGCCTCCAACCACCTCCACCTTCCAAGAATTCAAAACACAGTAAAAAAATTGGGCATGAGATACCCACATTTGCTGAAATTTAAAAGAAGGATAACCATAAGTAACAAACGGATTCTCCAAAAAAATCGACATCAGTGCATGATCAGAAGAGGTACGTGATTAATATTCCAATTTAGCATCCAGAAAAATATCAAGAACCGCTGTATTAAGAAAGCAACGATCAAGCCTCGCCCATTGCCTAGATCTCCCCCAGTGACCATTACACCAGGAAAAAGAATTTCCACAAAAAGGCATATCTAGAAGACCACAAGCACCCACCCAATCATTAAACTCCTCCATAGCCAAAGCTAATCTTGGCCGTCCCCCTCTGCGCTCCGAATCATTCCTAATAATATTAAAATCTCCCATCACCATCCAAGGTAATTGGTGAATATTAGCTGCCATCAAAACATCCCACAGTCTTCTACGCTCCAAATAGGAGCATTTCGCATATACAAAAGTAATTCGGACAACATTAGGATTATCAATACGAACTGTCAAAAATTGATCACCCATATACTCAACAACAAGATTTAATTCCTGAACCCAAAACATCCATAACTTACCTCCGTCATCAACATTAGAGCAACAACAATCAAACCGCAAACAATCACGCCACAAATCTAAACGGGAATTACTTACCATTGGCTCAGCAATAACAAGAATTTTAGGAAGAAATTTTGATACCAATTTTTTAAGGCGCTTTCTTGACGTACCTATCCCCCGAGCATTCCAATACAATAAAGATGACTTCATAAATTAAGCCGGGCGGGCTTATTTACGACCCTAGAAGAACCTCTTATCTTAATACCTTTCCCTTTCCTTTTCTTATTCAATTGAATCTGAATCCGAAGCCACAATATTGTCTTTAGCTAAGTGATCCAATGACCCTTCCGAGTCCGAATCTGAGCAAGTGTGACCATCTGAGCAACAATTCGTACGCGCAACCTCCTCATAAACTGAATCATCTCCTTCCTGAACAGAGACCTCCTCCAGCGTCCGTCCTTCATGATTTTCCGTTTGCAAAAATTCCATAATGGGTGCAAGCATGCCCCCAGTTTGCAAACCTGCCATATCAGTCTTAGAACCCGACGCCACACGTTCTTGGTCTATTCCTGAACACAAACCTGCATTTTCGTCTAGCGGCTTAGGTTCCACCAACATCCCCTCCTCAAGATCAACCACCTCCAGTTCTACGTCCATTGATCTACCATGCCCCACCTGGTCAATAACTGGATTAATGGGCACCTGAATTGTGGAACCCGGTTCTCCATCAGCCTCTTCCTGCTCTAATATTGGAACTGCTTCCATTCCTCTGTCTTCAACACCATTCATACGGTCAGCATCTGATTTCTCCCATACTTGATCATTTGGAATAAAGTCCTCCACATTCAACTGCCTCTCTTCCACCTTGCTAGACTCACCCTTCTGAACAAGATTCCCACCTTTGGTTTCCTTGATAACCCAGACCTGTTCCATCGTTGCCTTCTCTTTTGGTTCTGTCATCTGCACATTACGTTTCTTGCCTTCACCTTTACAAGTCTTAGAGTTATGACCTTGAACATGACACTTTGGACAGTATGCCGGCAATGTCTCGAACGCAATACTTTGATAAAGACTTTGGGGGTTTCGGGGGGTACCAATCCACAACGCTTGAATAGGCTCTTTAGAAATATCCATCTCTAAACAGATTCTTGCACCATCTGTACGAGTAGCGCATCGGGTGGGATTATCTCGCTTTAGAAATCTTCCAATTGGAGCCGTAATGCTACGAAGGAAAGACTCATGATAGTAGTTTGGTGGAAGACCTGGCAGCGTGATCCACACCGGCACACGGACTGGTTCTTGATCTTCTTGGAATTCAGTAGTCCAATGGAAAACTCTATACGGTACTCCATTGATTTCACAATTCTCACGAGCAAAAGCCTTAACAAAATCTTTCTCCAACGCCAGTCGCACGAAGACATTCCGCGGCTTACTCATAGATGAAACAATCGGTTGGTTTGATAGACCCCATCTGGCTTTGATGAATGCTCTTATGGAATCAAGAGAGGGTCTTTGTCGGAGAACTTTCAATACTAGAGAGTATTGAAAAGGTATAGCCGAGCGGTCCACTTCATCTTTAGAGAAGATAATACAGACCTCTCCATCAACAATTTTGTGAGATCGGAATGGTACCATGACTTCAGGGATAGACTGAGGAGTCTCCAGGACCAAGTTTGCATAGGATCTGAGGCGAGGAGCAACCACCGAAATGGCCTGGTGGCCTTCGGTGATAGCCATGCATAGCCCCAATCACACGAACGATTCTTGGAGTTTCTTGGACGATTCTTCCTTGATGTTTTTTCACTTATTACTCGAGAAAGAATTTTTAGGAACCCTTTTTTGTTGAATAACTGTGTTACTCTTTTCTATGATTGCCTATGTTCTTCCCATTCCATTCTTGCGTTTAAAGATATATATGACATGTTGCCCTTTGGATTATGAATTAATATGCGATGAGTTAATATAAAAATTGAAAATTAAATAAAGACATGCTAAAGTCTTTATTAACAAAAAGGATTTCCCAACGTCTTTCAGTTGAATAACTTCATAATAGTAAGTACAGACATGCAAAAGTCCCAAAAATAAAGAATAATGAATACTTAAACGTATGCACGTCAAGTATCATTTTGTTCTTAGTATTTACAGTGCAAAAAAAAAAAAAAAAATTCTGCGAATTAGGTATAGAGACGATGTATGATTGCTTATTGACAGCCTTTTTAAAATTAGAACTACGTTTTGTATTATCCAGAAAAACATGTTGAAGTCAAACAAACTTTTTAACTTATCTTTTTAAAACTATTTAAACAATTTTTAAAACCTCTAAAGCAACTCCTAACAACCCTTAGAATAGACACGTTAACAAGAATTAATCAACACGTTAAATATACTTGTTTATATAATCAGTCAAGTCATCATACGACAATCAGTGAGATATAACAACGAAAATTCAAGATAGTCGAAGTCGAAGTTTTTTCTTTCACATTGGTGAAAGGCAGAGAAAGAGAGAGAAAAGTAGAAAAAGAAGATACAAATAAATTATTGGGGCGACTCGAGTCGTAAGAGCCGCGTACCAAACTAGTTCCATTATTTATTGCTGCAATACCCACGTCTCCTCGGCAGGGCACTAAAATTATATTTAGTGAGAAATTAGACAAGAGATGGATGTTGGTGCAATTACAGAGATGTTTTCGGTTTTGAAAGTGAGCCTGTTTTTTGTTATAGCGACTGCTGTTCTTGGAGTTGGCAACTCAGAACACGCTGCTGCAGGGAACATTAATAATATTGGTCATGGTGGAAGAAAACTTGCCGAAACTCCTAGTCCAGGTAATTAAGTACATATATACATTATTACTCTTGTGGAAACCTACTATACATGATCTTTCTAATTTATATATGCATTGTCTTAATTAAATTGGTCCATCCTAAGTTATTAAATTGTATAATTCACGGAGACTGAGAAGCTTGTTTGTAGTAATCCAGAGCAGACATGCTATGGCGGAAAGCACACTTCTGCTCTAGCACACAGCTTGTTTCCTCAAAGCACAGTACTTCTGCTCTTGACAAAATTATAAGCTGATTACTTTCATACATACTGCATGCGTACGTATAGTAATATAAATACAATTATTCGTCTATTAAAGAGTTTAATAATTATTAAGTTTATATTATGACATCTTCCTTGACGCGAACTCAACGATTAAGATTTGAATACTTCTTTAATTAACGAATACTAATTTCTTCAATTCGATTTGCTTAATTTGATTACTTAAAAACCAAAGAAAGTCCAACACTGTTGATAAACGAAGTACGTACGTACTAACCCCTGTTTTATTATAATGTGTTTTAATTATTTAGACTAAATTATAATCCAGGACCTGATTTTTATTTTTTATTTTCTATTTTTATCTTTTACTTCAAAACCAAAATGTTTGTCCTTCAAAGACAAGAACTTTTGTGAAGCTTTTAACTATTTTTTTTTTTTTCCAAACAAATCTCCCTTACGTGCAGAGTCCGAATTCAAACAACAGAAATCTCTAGTATGTAATCATATGAAATCATCAATTATCTCAAAAATTTAAAATGATGAGAAGAGATTTAATCATTTATATTTATTTTAATAAATAAGCCAACGGTTTGGCTTTCACGGTATTTGCCGGCATGCTAGTTCTTTGACAAAAAGGTGTGCTAAATGATAATTCAAAAACATGATTGGCTTAAGTCTTAACGTAAAAAGTGTTTGGACATTGAGCTGTTCGAGATGAATCTTGAACATGTTACAAGGATTTCTAGTGTGTGCGAGCGCAACAGAAACAACAAATTAAGAAGCCGATCGATAATTATGATCTGGATGAACTTATTTGAGTAGTAGATCGGCACATATATATATATATATATATATATGTGGATTGCTAATTTGTTCTAATTAACTCTCTTTTTGGTGTCAGAATTTCAAGGTTTCATCAGTATTGACTGTGGTAGCAATGTTGAAGATTACATTCACCCGACAACGCGTATTCCTTACACGTCAGATGAAGGATTTATAGATACTGGAATAGCTGCAACGGTGTCTCGAAATTATGATGATCGGGTGAAACAGACATTGAGAAGTTTTCCTCAAGGCAAAAGGAATTGTTACACCCTGCGACCTAATGAAGCCAGAAACAAGAAGTACTTGATCAGAGCTAGATTCGCGTATGGAAATTATGATGGCAAAGACAAGGGCCCAGTATTTGACCTATATCTTGGGGTTAATAAATGGAGAACAGTAGACAATACGAATGAAACCTACCATGAGATAATTCACGTAGCTTCGACGGATTACATAGATGTTTGTCTTGTGAACATTGGCCAAGGTGTACCCTTCATTTCAGCGTTGGAGCTACGGCATTTGGACTCTTCCATGTATCGCATCGAGAGCGGGGCACTGTTACAACTTCGGCGAATTGATGTTGCCGGAACTGGCAATTCTATAATCAGGTGAATCATTTCATACACAATGCTAGTAGATTTGGGACTTGTCTCTAACATTACTCTATCTTGATTACATGTCAATTATGTTTATGTGATTACTTTTTGTGTGATTTCGTGATTAAATCTTCTCTTGCATGCGTTTAATCATCTTTGGCTCACGTTCATCAATTCATATAAAAGCTAGCGCTTCTATTCCAGTATCATTTTGTTCTGACACTTTCTGGGGGAAAATAACTGCTGCCATTTAGGTATCCAGACGATGCGTATGATCGGTACTGGCACGCTTCACAACAAAAAGATGATTGGATTAAAATTGCCTCCAACTCGACCATTTACGCCTCTAGCAGTGGTGAAGCTTATGGATTGCCAGTTGAAGTGATGAAGACTGCTGCCAAAACACAGAACGCGAGCATTCCCTTAAAAGCTAACTTCACGCTAGATCCTCTTTCAAAATATTATTGTTACTTCCACTTTGCTGAGGTTGAGAAACTTGAATCTGGCCAGCAGCGGGAATTGACAATTTCTTTGGATGATCAACGCAGCTATCTGACAGAATCTGTTATACTTGATTATCTAACTCCACGTACAATAGCCCAAGATAATCCGCCAATTACCGGAGCGCCGCGGTTATTCTTGTCAATAAATGCGGCTCAGGGAACTCATTTTCCTCCAATCCTCAACGCCTATGAGATTTTCAAGTTGATAGAGCTACCAAATGAACCAACTGCCACAGAGGACGGTATGCCTTCTTCTCTTTTCTTTTTTTCTTGTAAGGATTAAGTGCAATATTTTGGTGTTTGGTGATGGTCCTCTGTATATATAAGCAGGAGGAGTCTTTTCTCAACAAAAATAAAACACAATTTATGTTCTCAATGTTGTTATTAAAGGTCGAACTATTGATTCCAAAGGCTTAGTACTGTCATACAAATTTAATCAACTTTTTGACCCTCAGAACTTCCATGAAGGTTTTACTCTATTGACATTGACCTCTGTAATGTGGACCTACTGTGATACCAATTATTAAATATCATCTAAAAACTCTAAGACTCTGATATTAATTTGATTAAACCTTAACCTCAAGATCATATCACTCGTGTGAGTGGTGACGGTCCTATATATGAAGTCTTGGGAGGACTAAAGCCCCCAACATACCCTAACATTGCATCCTTTTGCAGGGGAGTCCTCAAAGAGTTGCATCAGTTTAGTGTAAACCGATCCTCTCATGGGAAATCTATCACTATAGGAGAATTACAAGCTTGGGGTGTACAATATTATGATGTAATTACCACCACACATCTTCAGAAGAACAATTTTGTTGTTGTCTACAGTTATTTATTTATTTATATATCAGTGAAATCTGGGTATCTTCCTCCATGGTCATACGATTAACAGCCAAAGCAAACTTTTGAATTCTTAGAAATGGCATAGTATCATGGATAGCAATTTTAGTCGTCACCATAGAATCCACAAACGTACTGTTGGTAGTTCTAATTCGCTTTGAGTATCATACATGCTACTACATTCAGGCAAATTCAGCCTCATGGCGAAGGCACATCTGTACGTGCATCTGCTGCAAATTTTGGATCAAAGTGTCACAATTCATATTTATTTCTTATATTTGTATCTCAACTTCTCCCTCCCCCTCTCTCCCACATTACTTTTCAATGATTGTCTGTTGATTCTAGTTTTGCCATTAATAATTTTAGTTAAAGCTATCATGGAAATCAAGACACGGTACAACGTGACTAGAAATTGGCAAGGCGATCCATGTGTACCAAGTGAATACTCATGGGATGGTTTAAACTGCACTAACGACAATCCTCCAAGGATCATCTCATTGTAAGTGCGCTTCCGAAACATAAAACTTCTGTGGAGGCATGCATGCTGTGGAACATTCATTTTGACGGAAACTACAAAGATAGTGGCTCCCTTGTTCACAGGGGCCAACTACGAGAGATTTTTTTTTTTTTTTTTTTTTAAATTTTTTAATTTAATTATTATTTATTTTTTTATTCCAACTTAACATTAAACAATGGCAATAACTTCCTTGTTTCATAATTTCAAGCAGGAACTTGAGCTCAAGCAATCTGACAGGGGATATCGATACTTCATTCTCCAAGCTCGAACTACTGCAGTCCTTGTGAGTCTTAATTTGAAATGTGATAAACATTTAAGCATTCAGTTTCTAAACACCAGTGTTAGCCAGACACCAGCAGGTTTAACAACACTGTCAACACAGTCTGCCAGCTTGAGATTACCAATTGATAGATGGACCCCTGATTGCTGAGATGTTAATAATTAGAGTGCATTTGTGGGATTTGATCATATCACTTGCTAATATTTTTATGCAAGATTTTTTTTCTTTCTTTTTAGGGATTTGTCACTTAACAACTTAACTGGGCGACTGCCACAAGTTTTGGAACAGCTACCTAATTTAAACACTCTGTAAGATGTGGAACTCTGATCTAGGTATTGCGAACAATACCTTCAGGGAAGGAAATTGAAGTGATCTACTAACACTATCTTTGCAGGGATTTAAGAGGGAACAAGTTCACAGGTTCAATTCCTGAGGCTCTTCTGGAACAGTTTAGGAATGGAAAATTAGACCTAAGGTTAGGTTATCTTCCTACCTCCAATATTTCTTTTTCTCCATTTCCTTATTAATGATATAACCACTTTATCCCTTTTTTTTTTTCTGTACATTGCAAATGCTTGATGAAGTATATTTCCAACTGTAATTCTTCTTTTTTTTTTTTTTTTGTATGACGGATGGCATCATCTAATATATAATAACTGACCTTGACATCTTTACTTGATGCCTTGATGCACTTTATAAAAGGGTTGATGCACATCCAGATCTTTGTCTGTACACTCCATGTAAGGGAAAGAAGAAAAAGGAGTTTGTCATTCCAGTTCTTGCATCGTCTATAACAGCAGTCTTGATCCTTCTCTTCATCGTTAGTGCTCTTGCTATATATAGAAGGAAAAGAGGATCAGGTAGTTCGTTCTTTATTTTCTGCTGCTTAGTTGTTATCACAGTTTATATAGGTGCGCTTGCTTACAAAGATATAGCACTCAATGGAAATTAACCTTATTTTCTTGTGATACACCGAAGTCTTTGATAATTAAGCCCGAAACAATTTATAGAAAGATATAAAAAAGAACACGATCATGGATGGAAACTTCAAATGATCGATAAATGAATTACATTAGTGGAACACCATGATAGGTGATAGTGATGAATGTGCTCATTCTACTCACCTGGTGCTTGGGTTCAATTCTCACCACACTCATGTTTACACCTAGTTAGAAACATGTATCCATTCTTTAGATTGGCTTCCTGATGCCCTTTCTTTCTCAAACATTAAGATAATATTATTAAAAATAAAGAGTCTTGTGCTCCCATTCATTATGCATTCATGGTTGTACTGTCTATACCATACAACCATGGCATCTCAATCCCCTGCTATCTTGTAAAATCAAGTATCCCCAAAATCTTCAATAAGTGGGACACCGCTTCGTACCATCTTGAGTATTACAGACTAGCAACTCCATGATTCTAGCAACTCCATGATTCTATCAATTCCATGATTCTAGCAATCTCATGAGGCTAACCTTGAAAAAGGATCTAACGTCACATCCTAACATAGACAAGCATGAAATCCAGGACTTCTTCTAACATTACTCACTGTCAAACTATAATGCAGAAACCTAAGCTCAGAACACTACAACATCACTGTATATGGGATTTGGTTGTACAAACCTGAGGGTTAATGTGCATTCCCTTTAGGATAAGTGGACTCGGGATTTAATTATAGTAACAAGCATGAGAGATTTAAAACATAAACTAAGCACATGACAATGCCAGCTGCAAACTTATTTTTAGCAGAGGTGAATGTTTCAATTTTGATTATTTTTCTTGCTGTAGACATGGTTACCAAATCCAGCATCAAATCAAAGAATCGACAGTATAGCTACTCTGAGGTTGTCAAGATAACCAATAACTTCAAAAACGTCATTGGCAAAGGAGGATTTGGAAACGTGTACCTCGGCAAATTGAAAGATGAAATTCAAGTTGCTGTTAAGCTTCTCTCTCCTTCATCAAACCAAGGGTACAAGGAATTTAGAGCAGAGGTTAGATGGAACAGAAGCCAGTGTTTGCAATTACTTGAAAGTTTCAAAGACAACAATTTCACGCAACTAAACAATGGAACTCCATTTCTAAATGCAGGCACAACTCTTAATGGTAGTTCATCATAGAAACTTGGTTACTCTTGTTGGATACTGTGATGACGGTGAAAACAAGGCGCTCATATACGAGTACATGGCTAACGGGAATCTGCAGCAGCATTTGTCAGGTATTTGCAATCTCGTTTTTAAAGGCTCCTCTCATCCTATGAGTCGCTAGCTATACGTTACTTTCATCAAATCAAAAGTACATCATAGGTTGGCTTCTAGTTAGAGCAAGGAATCTGACACAGTGCAGATCATCCCGAATCCTTGTCAAGTCATTTCCTAAAGGCAATCCCATAAGTTTATACAATGAGGATAATGAATTTGCATGTTTCACAGAAATTCGACGGAGATAATTATTTTCTTGCATGATTGTAATAACCTGGGCTATTTTTTTATGGCAACCAAACTGAATGAGACAGAATTGGAATGTTTTTGCTGCAGTGACAAACCCAAATGTCTTAACATGGAATGAGCGACTTTGTATTGCAGTGGACGCTGCACACGGTTTGCAAACAAATTAACCACATAATTATTCATCTTCAGCATCTTTGAATTTCTTTTTTCGTTCGCTTGAATAAGTCCACGTTGTTTACTTGTGGAGTTACAGGTTTGGAGTATCTACATAATGGTTGCAAGCCACCTATCATCCACAGAGATTTAAAACCATCCAACATCCTGCTAAACGAAAACATGCAAGCCAAGATAGCTGATTTTGGGCTTTCTAGAGCCTTTGCCACCGAAAGTGATTCCCATGTGTCAACTTGCCCAGCTGGCACTTTGGGATACGTCGATCTGGAGTAAGTGTTTAGAGCTATTGACTTCTGCATAGCTCTTTTTTTAGTTATACTGTAATCAATTATCATGTCCAAAGTTCTAGTGAAATTTGAAACACACTATACTTTTTGTCCTAAATTTTCTACTACCAAAATATGTTTTTCCCTTGAGCATCCAAAATGTATGGACACCCTTACTTTATTCACCAGTGCGAGTTGTCTGTGTTTTAATTGCAGAATTCCAACATCTAGGAACTTCAGTAAGAAAAGTGACGTCTATAGCTTGGGGATTATTTTGTTTGAGCTTATAACTGGTCGCCCTGCAATAATAAGAGGTCCTATGCGAAACAATCACATACTTGATTGGGTTTATCCTTTGATTGAAAGGGCAGATATTCAAAACATTGTTGATCCAAGACTAGAAGGAGAATTCAACACCACTTCTGCATGGAAAGTTGTGGAAATAGCCATGTCGTGCGCACTGCCGGTTGCAATCCAAAGGCCAGACATGAGTCAGGTATTGGCAGAACTAAATGAATGTTTGGCTCAGGTATTCACTCGTGGAAGAAATCAAAGGATGACAACTGAGTGCAGAACTTCAAGCATGCCACACAACACGTTCCATTTGGAGCTAGAATCAGAAATTGCTCCCATCGCTAGATAGTTTCTGAAGAAAACTATGCTCAAAAGTTCCTTTAATACAATATGACAAGTGATCTGTTTGAAGACCTTATTATATCTTTGTTTCATGAGTTTATGTTTTTTTCAATCGAGTATGAGACCGAATACTATTATGCATTTCAACAGCTTTCTAGGTTCTATAGGACATATAAAGTACAATGATTACTTGTTTGTATTCTGGATGTGTCTGAAACACTGCTTGAAAATCCATATATGCTAATCTACATGATGCAGAGGAAGCTGAATAGATTTTATGCAACAATATTAAGGGAGCAATTAATCAATATCAATTCAAGTCACTGTCAGAAATAAGATCCTCTTCTTTAAGAAGAAGAGAACGTGCCATCAATGTATATGGGATGTAAGCTAGCTGCCTAGCAGGATGAAGTAGCAGAAGCAAGCGTAGCGTTTCAGGCCTCCAAAAGTCGGAATATGAAAACAATGCTGGTTGTAGATGGAAGAAAATGTGACTGTGTGAAATCCTTTAAAAACAAACCTTCTTAAAAGAAAACACTCTTAGAAATGTTTACTTAGAATAGATCAATTAACTATTTTTTTTATTTCAAAAATATTTACAATCACCCTTTTCTACAAAACCTTTGTTGAGGCTATAATCCCACTTATATGGATACTAACTTGTTTGCCCCCACTGTAATATCAGTCAAAAGACTCAAAACTTTGACAATTAACCTGATTTTATTTATTAGAATTCCAGTACTTGAACTCTCTTTAGATCATACGAAAATTCAAATATTGATCATTTTGATCTTTGTCGAGGTATGGCAAACTTTTTTCCTACGTTAATTTTTGGATTTTTTTTTTTGGATTTTGTTTTTAATTTTATACATTAAGGGAGCATTAAGGATGCTGTGATGTGATGTCTCTGACAATTTATTAATGGAGTTTTTACAAAGAGATCAACCTAATCAATCTAACAAATATAGGGACTAAAGTTAGATTAAAAAATACAGAGCAATTTCATTTTGAGACAAACCATATTGACTAATCAAATAGAAATGGTAAGAAAATACTACAACATATATATATATATATATATATATTGATATTATTTTTTAGATTTATTGGTAAGTTATGAGTTATTTTGAAAATAGGGAAATTATAAAGAAATTGTTCTGGCCTAGTTAGGCTTAGCCCGACCAATCACACCCCGGACGTATAAAATAAATATGAATGTAGAGAGAATGTGAAAGAGTGTTCTTCATCTTGAATTTTATCGTTTTCATTCGTATTGTTTGATGTATCCATTTTTAATGAAATAGCCTTTTCTTGTTAACAGAATTGGGCATTGCCATGAATTGTCAAGTCAAGCACAATCCAATTGAAAAAAGATCATAGTTAGGTAGGTTCATTCCAAGTCATAAATCACATAAATGGAACTTCCTATTTGTCAGCTCTTCCCTTCAATTAGTGAGCCGTTGATTTGCATCCTATCCGCAATGAAACTGACAGTGCACGGCTCATCCTAATCCTTCAGTTAATTTTAAATGATTGGCCGCCGGACGACATCAGGGAGCTGCGGGAACCTTTGGTTCAGATCTTAGACCAGTCAACTCAAAATTCCTGGGGCTCAAATAGTCAGATTACGATCAAAACTAGACCATTGACTTTGTTTTGTTTAATCGCCATCAGCACAATCATGTCCATTTGTACAAGCTAGCATGTATCAAAGTCGAAGAATGTAACCTTATATAATTGCTAGAGAGTGGGAAATCAATATTTTTCTATTCAAACAAAGCTGCAGATATCTAACCAAATGCCGTGCTGAATCCTGATGTAAGGCTAGAGAACCTCTATAAATATACCTTACCATATAGCCCCATTTGTGTTCATCTTAGCAAATCTATTACATCGAAAAACGAAATGGCTGGAAACTGTTTGAGGTCTGTTTTCGTGACCCTCTTCGTGTTTGCAATCATCTTATCTCCAATGGTAACATGCGATGCAGCTCGGTTCACTCAAGAAGGTAAAAACTCCATTATTGCATGATCATAAATATTACTTATATCAATCATGACTACAATATTTTTAAATTTAATTGAGCAAATCTCATTTTGTTTTGGGTTTCAGTTACAGGACCCATATGTCCTGCTTGTGTATGTTGCACACCTGCACCGCCGGGGTCTTGTTGCCAGTGTTGCGCTACTCCCATCGAGACATCGTCCGAGAATGGGTCTCCTTGAGCTTAGTACTGATATCCATCTTTTAGATGCTGCTGAGACCTTTGCGGGCAACAGTATATACATATATCCTGAATAAAAGGAATTTCTGCAGAGAATGACCAATTCTCCTCCGAACCCTCGATTTGCAGTCTACACACCACTTTGATTTCTGAGAATAAATTAGCTTATTTGTTTGCTGTAATCAAATGAAATGATTCATGAATAAAAGAACTTCCTCACGGATCCATCTTCTCTCTAAAGAATTTCTGCAGTTTGTGATATTATATATATACAATTCAACAATTAGCTCTAGGTCGGCAATGCCACCTGACATAGTTAATGAGGAAGACTGTGCTTTTGAAGCAACAGAGTCGTCTGTGCTGGGATCGTGGAAGATTCCAAAACTTGATGTTAATTCGATCTATCAAACCACTTGGTTTGAAAGATCTTTACATACAAATTTTTGTGTTAGAACTGTTGAACAAACTTGTGCTATTTCTAAAACTCAAGAAAAATGTTATCTTTTCCAGAAAGAACTGATAACAAAATTCTTGCAGCAAGATTTTAGATATATTTATATTGGATCTGTCTAAATTGCTACCAAACCTTTAACAAAGAGAGGCATCAATGCATCAGTACTGTTTTGTTTAAGAGATGCCAGATTCAATAATTTTGAAACAAGTATTCTTGGAATGATCCAATCCTCTCTCATGAATGGACCAGTCCATTTTAATTGTTATCCTGATTTAACACTTGCTCTTGATGATGATCATATTTTAAAATGCCTGACTTTAAACATTTTAACGTCTGGGTATGATATGCTTAAGGGAAGCAAACCCCTTACTTTGATTTACAGGATTTATTATCGTCTTTTAAAAACGAATTTAAATCCAAAAGCAATTGTAAAACCAACTGCAGAAAGCACTCTACTGATCCAGAGCTCTACCCCAGATGCTGATGTTTCTACTCTAAAGATGATTTTTTGGAAAGACATAACACTTCCCAAAGAATGGACTCTGGAAGAAGAAACTCCTCCTATCCCCAGGAACCCTGTTGAGTGTTATCCAAGTAACATCCAACAATACCTGGATGGAACTGTTAAAATTAGTTTTGATCAAACTAGCACTTCCGGCCTAAGAAGAAATTCTTTTGCTGGGTCTAGTTCTTCTTTTGCAGGATCAGAAATTCCAGTAAGAAGAGACCAACACCTCAAACAATTTCTGGAAGATTCTGTTAAAACTACACAACCTGCTAATCCTGTTTTAAAACTGAAAGGACTTTCCACGTCCTTTCAAGTTACTTCTACTTTTTATTCAGCACAGGATGCTAGATCCTCTAAAGACCAGCCTATTCATAATGAAGCCGATAAAGAGGATGATAACTCATTTGCATTTGATCTTGTTGTGCTGAACAAACCATTTGCATTTGATCTTGTTTATCTTTTTGAAGAATACAAACTTTCAAAAAACAGTGCTAGGCGAAAAGCCTATCACATAAAGTATTCTGAAAAAGAAAAACAACGTGTTAAACGGAAATGGAAAGAAGAAATGAATAAGCAGAAAAAACATATTCTTTTCTTCGATTTTGTTGAAAATATTTATGTTTCTAACAATACTTTAAATGTTGTTAAAACTGATTTTGTCAAAGAAGAAGGAAAGATGGTAGTTCATTCTAGCCATCCACTTGTGGAGACTGTACTCATCACCCATAAAGGGGTTGAGATATCTGTTTCACTTTTCAAAATCTCAGAAACTGTTTCCAGAGATTTTGAGAAGGACAAGATTCTCAAAGAAATAAAAAAAGGTTATTTCCCAAAATAACTTTGTAAATCTTGCTCTTCATACGATCAGACAACAGTTGGATCAGATTGAAGAAAATGTTGAAAAACCTGATCCTATCCCTTTGGTTTTAACTAAAGATCAGCCAAAGAAAATGATCGAAAAACATTTGATTATCTTACCTGAAAGTCGTGACAAAATTGATTTTAAAAATCCTCAAGCCAAGACTTTAGATAAGATTGATCAAATGCTGAATAATCTAAAAAAATAACAACCCTCTACTAGTGCTTTAACAAGCAACGAACTAGAGACAGTTCTTGTTGAAACCACAGATGAGTCTTCTAGCGATCACTCTTCTGAAGAAAAGAATCTTGATCTACTTGAAAAGAATTTTCAAGATATTGTTTTAAAACCTGAAATTGCCAGATTTTCTTCAAAAGGATCCAAACCAATGAGTTTGATGAAGAATTGGTACTCCAGGCCTACTCCTCCGGATTTACAGTTTGAAAGAAAAAGTTTTTCAAAACCAATCTTCTTACTCTGCTGACAAGGTTTACGAATTGAATATTGATGGTTTCTCTGAACAAGAAATCATGAATACCATGAGTAAAATGTCACTTGTTGTAAATGCTTATGTGAATAACAATATCAGACAACCTGATATTGTTAAGATTTTAACACAAGGAGTTTTCGGTGTTTTAAGAAACTGGTGGGATAGACATCTTACCAGAGATGCTAAGGAAACTATTCAGAACGCTGTCAAGTGTAATGATGAAGGGTTACCTATTTTTGATGAATCCATTGGGACAGCCCAATCCGATGGAGTTAATACTTTGATTTATATTATTTTAAAACACTTTATTGGCACACTATCTGATATAACTAGCCGCATCAACGACCAGTTAAACAATCTTAGATGTCATCAGATGTCTGATTATAAATGGTACCAAGATGTTTTTATTTCTAAAGTTATGCTTCGGGATGATAGCCAGAAGCCTTACTGGAAGGAAAAATTTATTGATGGATTACCTCGCTTGTTTGCCTACAAAGTGAAGGATGAACTTACTATTGCTAGGTCTCTAAATTACGATGCATACACTTATGGTGATATCTGTGCTGTAATTAAGAAACTTGGTATTAGTATGTGTAATGATCAAAGAATGCTTCGTGAACAGATGAGAAATAGCAAGAAAGCCAAATACGAAATGAGAACATTTTGTGAATAATTTGAATTTCCTGCTATAGCTCCATCTAAAAGAAAGCATAAGTTTTCTAAACCTCATGGTGGTATCAGGAGAAAACCTCATGATGAATTTTATAAGAAAACTTATAAAAAATCATTTTCTAAGCAGTTTTCCAAGAAAAAGAAATTCAAAGATTCTCCCCAAGAAAAATGTTTTATTTGTGGCAATCCAGGATACTTTGCTGATAAATGTCCTAAGAAAGTCAAAAAAGATAAAAAATTAAAGAAAAAGTTTAATCAGTTGGATATTGATAACAATGATAAGGAATAACTATTTCAACTCCTAGAAATAGTTTCGTTTTCATCATCTGATATCCTTGAGTTCAGTTCTAGTGATTCGGAGTATCATTCAGAAACTGGATTACCTGATCCTACTGGTCCTAAACTAGGTTGTAATTGTAATGATACTTGTTGCCAGACAAAAGATAAGACAATTCATGTCTTAACAAAGTCTGAAGAACAAGAGAAACTATTGCTAACCTTGATTTCTCAAATTACAAATCCTGAGCTTAAAGAAGAATATCTTCTTAAGTTAAAGAAGACTTTGGTTCGCCAAGAACCAGAACCTTCTAAGCAAAGGATTAGTTTTCAAGAAACTTTGGAAAGATTTCAAAAGAAAAAATCCAAGGAAATTTCTACAAACGATTTACAACACAAAATTAATCTTGTTAAAAAAAAAAAATCGTTGAACTCAGATCTGAGGTTAATAACTTTAAGTCTGAAAATGAGATTTTAAAACAAGAATTTTTAGTGTTTAAAATTGATAAACAACTTGATCAAGATATTACTTCTGATAACGAGCAAACGAATGATTCAGGTTCAAGCTAACATGAGTTAACCGCTGAAAATCAGATTTGTTTGATCCATTATACCATTCCTCCCAAATGGTTTTCCAGGGTCACCATTGTGGTTGCCCATGATTTTCAATTTTCTGTTGTTGCTATGATTGATTCCGGATCAGACCTGAATTGCATTCAGGAATGACTCATTCCTAGAAAATATTTTGAAAAATCTTCTGAGAAATTATTTTGTGCAAATGGATCTCAGATGAAAATCACATACAAGCTTAACAATGCTCATGTTTGTCAAAACAATGTTTGCTTTAAAATTCCCTCTGTTTTAGTCAGAAACATGTCTGACAAAGTGATTTTAGGCATTCCATTCATTTCTGCTTTATATCCTTCTTTGACTGAAAAATATGGTATTACTACCGACCCTTTTGGTCAAAATGTCAAATTTAAATTTGCATCTCGGCAAGAGATTGATCAAGATAAAGGTTTGAAATCTTTGCTCTTCGCGAAAGAAAAACATCTGAATTTCCTCCAACAGGAAATCAGATACAAAAAGATTTCTGAACAATTATTTTCGCCAATTTTGATTTCAAAAATTGATGATTTTAACAAGCGTCTTGTTTTTTATGTTTGTTCTGATTTGCCAAATGATTTTTGGCATAGGAAGAAACACATCGTTTCTCTTCTCTATATCAAAAATTTTGATGAAAGCATTATTTCCACTAAAGCTAGACACATTCAGATGTACAGAGGTTTAGACAAAATGAATCACACAATTCTTATTAGAAGAAGAGGTATAAATACAGATTTGAGAAACTAAAATTACTCCTAAACTTGTGCTAACGTATAACAACATAAATGAAAATAAAGGAAAGAATGAGCTGTACAGATTTCCTAAACTAGCTGATCAAATGCAGTTAAGAATTCGGATGCTGATTTTCTGCATGAATACTAGCTGTCCTTATATGCCCCCTCAAGATGGAGGTGCCATCTGCAACACCAATCTTGGATCTTAATAGTTGAAAGCGTTGACGTGAGAGTGATTTTGTAAGGAGATCAGCTAGTTGATCAATGGTATGGATGTGCTGAACACGAATAGTTCCCTTTTTGACAAGATCTTGTACAAAGAGGAGATCAATTTCAATGTGTTTCATCCGTGTGTGCTGGACTGGATTTAAACTGAAATGGTTGGCGCCAATATTATCACAAAACATTTGAGGTGCTTCTCTGAGAGTGAGACCAAGTTCCTTGATGAGAGAATGAAGCCAAACTGTTTCTGATGTGGCAGTAGCTAGTGCCCGAAACTCTGCTTCTGTAGATGATCTTGAGACTGCCCTTTGCTTGCGTGCAGGCCATGAGATTGGATTAGGACCAATGAATGTGATGAAAGCAGTGGTTGAAACACGAGTGTCCGTATTTGATGCCCAGTCTGCATCACTATAGGTCTTGAGTTGGAATTGATCATGCTTTTGGAGAAGAATACCATGAAACATGATCTGTTTAAGATATCTGAGTAGTCTTTTTGCTGCAGCCCAGTGGTTTGTTGTCGGCTTCTGCATAAACTGAGATAATTTGTTGACTGCAAAGGCAATATCGGGACGAGTGAGTCCCAAATACTGAAGTGCTCCAATGATCTTGCGATACTCAGTGCTGTCAACACATTCAGAATTATCTTGAACCGTAAGCTTGGCTGTTGTGGACATTGGAGTGAGTGTTTCTTTAGCATTTTCCATGGAGGTTCGTGAAAGAAGATCCCGTATATACTTATGTTGAGATAGAAAGAGCCCCTGTGGCGTTGGAATCACTTCTATGCCCAAGAAATAATGCAAGGAGCCCATATCTTTGACTGAGAATGTAGAGCCAAGCTTGTTTATAATGTTATTCACAAAGCTGAGTGTGTTGCTTGTGACAATTATGTCATCAACATAAACAAGGCAGTAGCACAAAATATCATGAGACTTATAGATGAACAAAGGGTTGTCAGTAGCCGAGTGAACAAAACCAAAGCTGAGGAATGCATCCCGAAGGGCCTTGTACCACTGTCGTGGGGCTTGTTTAAGACCATAGATACTCTTTTTTAGCTTGCAAACATGCTGAGGTTGAGATGGATCTTCAAATCCTGGAGGTTGATGCATGAAGACTGTTTCTTCAAGATTACCATGCAAGAATGCATTATTGATGTCTAACTGACGAAGGGACCAGCCATGCATGACAGCAATGGTTAAAAGAAGCCTAATTGTTGCTGGCTTTACGACGGGGCTGAAGGTTTGAGAGTAGTCAATACCTGGCCGTTGATGAAATCCTTTAGCGACAAGTCGAGCTTTATATCGACTGATTGTTCCATCTGGATTTCGTTTCTTCCGAAACACAAATTTACACCCAACAAGATTCTGGCCAGGAGTGGGAGGAACCAGTTCCCACGTCCCATGTTGAAGGAGGGCTGTCACTTCTTCTGACATAGCCTTGCGCCAGTGAGGGTCTTTAAGAGCTTGACTTACAGAACTTGGTTCGGGTGGTTCAGGTAAGGGGTGCTTGGTGGTGGTGTGGAGTTGTTTTGGCCGAAAGATATTGTTCATGGAGCGAGTGATGATGGTTCGTGGACATGGTGGTGGAGAGGATGGTATTGAATTTTCTGGTTGAGAAACAGAAGTAGAAGGTCTAAGAGATACCTGATCTGAAGTGGAGAGTGGTGCCTCTTGAGGTTGCACAAGAGCTGGATCTTCACTTGGAGTCGAAGAAGCAGAGGGGATATCTCCTTGAGCCCGTGTGATTGCTGGAAGCTCCCTGGAAGCAAGCTGCAAAATTGGTCCTGAAAAAGAAGAGGTTTCTGGTGGGGATGAGTCAGTGGGTGATTGCATGGAAACCTGTTTGAAAGGGTAAACAGATTCATCAAAGGTTACGTGTTTGGAGGTGTATATGCGCTGACTTTGTAGATGAAGACATAGATATGCACTTTGGCTAGTGGAGTAGCCAACAAAGATACAAGGAACAGATTTCTTTTGATATTTGTTTGTGTTATACAGCTTCATCAAGGGAAAGCAAAGACATCCAAAGGAACGTAATTTTTCATACCGAGGTTGTTGTTTGAAGAGAGCTTGAAGAGGTGATTTATGATGAAGAACAGGTGATGGAAGTCGATTAATTAGATATGTGGCTGTGGCTGTTGCAAAAGCATAAGCCCAATATTCTGATGGAAGAGAGGCATGACTTAGAAGGGTTTGACCTGTCTCCACAATATGGCGATGACGACGCTCAGACACTCCATTTTGTTGGGGTGTATAAGGGGCTGTCGTATAATGACTAATGCCATGGATTGTGAAAAAGGGGCGAAGAACAGTGAATTCTCCTCCATTATCGGAATAAACTCCTTTAATTTTTATGTTAAAACGAGTTTCAATCATTTTGTAGAAATGAGGAAATATGGTTTTAACATCTGATTTTTGATGCAATGGAAAGAACCACACATATTTTGTAAAGTGATCAACAAAAATAACATAATATCTGTGGCCATTGACACTAGGAGTGGGAGAAGGTCCCATACATCAGTGTAAAGTAAATCAAATGGTGTTGTGCTAGTTAGACCACGTTTATGAAAGGGTAACTGATGAGCTTTATTGATAGAACACGAATGACAATTATTAGAATCAGAAAGACATGAAGTGGTGGGAAGGGAGAAAGAACTAATGAGGCGAGTGACAACTTTGGATGATGGATGACCAAGGCGCTGATGCCAACCAGCTACTGATGTGCGTTCATGGACAAAAGCAATTGGAGTAGCAGCAGGCGATGAGGGCAGAGGATAGACTCCATTTTCACACGGTCCTTGAAGAAGAATCTCCCCCGTTCTCCGATCCTTCACAAGAAAATAGGTTGGGTGAAATTCCAGGATAACATTGTTTTGCTTTGTGAAGTGGTGAACAGATATCAAGTTTTTGTTAATGGTAGGAACACATAGAGTATCTTTAACTTGAAATTTTCTATTTGGAAATGAAAGAGTAAGAGAACCGGAATGAGTAATGGGCAAACTTGATCCATCTCCAATAATAACTTCATCAGTACCATCATATTCAGAGTGAAATTGTAAATTTGAAACCTGAGAAGTGATATTATGGGAAGCCGCAGAATCAATGAGCCAACGTTTGTCTGGACTGGAAGTAGTAGTTGTGTAGTTCACAGTGGCTTCAGAGGGTTTCAATTTCGGACAGTATTTTGCAATGTGGCCTTGTTGATCACAATATTGACACCTTGGAGGGTACTTGTATTGTTTCGACCGTCGAGACTTTGATCTGGAGTCATTCTTGGATTGTTGATAAGTTGATGAAGACTGATTCTTTGAGGAGCGTGAGTCCTTGCGTTGAGTGGTATTGGCAGTAACTACCAAGGATTGAGCAATGGAGTCAAGCCTTCGAAGATATGCCTCATGACCAAGTAGCAGATCATGTAATTCTTCAAATGAGAGTGAAGACTCTCGGGCTCGAATCGGGGCAACAATGTCACGAAAATCTGATCCTAAGTCATGAAGAACATAGAGGGTGATGTCATCTTGAGATAATGGGGCATCGATGAGGGCAAGCTCATCGGCAATGGTTTTTACAGAGTGTAGGTACTCTGTAATGCTGCGATTGCCACGCTGCATGAGGGTGAGATCCTCTTTGAGCTGCATGACACGAGTCCTGGATCGACTAGCATACAATTTTGTCAGTTTAGTCCAGGCTTGATATGACGTCTTGGAGGTTGCTATGAGTGGTATCACAGCTGGGGACACTGAAGTCAGAATTGCACTTAGAATAAGTTTGTCCTGACGAAACCAAAGGTGATGAGCTGTAGTGGCAGCTACATCAGTTGACGTCGGTAGGGATGGGCAGGTATGAGTGCCATCGACATAGCCAAAGAGGTTATAGCCGAGAAGGAGAGACTCAAATTGAGCATGCCATGAAGGGAAGTTGGTTGGGGTGAGACGTGCAGTAATTTGCTGGGTGACATTGATGGCTATTGGAAAAGTATCAGACGGAGAAGTGGCCATAGCAGAAGCGAGAAGGACAGGAAATACTCGTTGGAGTTTTGAGGTGTTAATCTGATACCATACAGAGGTTTAGACAAAATGAATCACACAATTCTTATTAGAAGAAGAGGTATAAATACAGATTTGAGAAACTGAAATTACTCCTAAACTTGTGCTAACATATAACAACATATATGAAAATAAAGGAAAGAATGAGCTGTACAGATTTCCTAAACTAGCTGATCAAATGCAGTTAAGAATTCGGATGCTGATTTTCTGCATGAATACTAGCTATCCTTAGAAGATGAATAGTCAGACTTTAGAATTCTGCAAAAAGGAAATTGCGGACCTTAAAGATAAGGGCATAATTAGATATAGCAAGTCCCCTTAGTCTTGTCCAACCTTTTATGTCCGAAAAAATGCTGAACTAGAAAGAGGTACCCCTCGTCTAGTCATTAATTACAAACCCTTGAACAAAGTCTTGTAGTGGATTAGGTATCCTATTCCCAACAAAAATGACTTAATTCATAAGTTGAGTGATGCTATGGTCTTTTCTAAATTTGACCTAAAATCTGGTTTTTGGCAAATCCAGATAGTAGAGTCAGACCGGTACAAGACAGCTTTTGTAACCCCATTTGGACATTTCGAATGGAATGTAATGTCATTCGGTCTAAAAAATAACCCTAGTGAGTTTCAAAATATCATGAACGATGTTTTCAACTTGTTCACTGCTTTTACCATCGTTTATATAAATGATGTCCTTGTTTTTTTTAAATCTATTGATGAACACTCGAAACTTTTAAATTCGTTTCTAGACATTATTAGAATCAATGGTCTTGTCGTTTCTGCGAAAAAAATCAAACTGTTCCAAACCAAGATCAGATTCATTGGTTATGATATTTCTGAAGGTAAAATCAGGCCCATCCAGAGAGCCATTGATTTCGTCGACAAATTCTCTGATGTCATTCTTAACAAAAAATAATTGCAGAGGTTCTTAGGATCTCTCAATTATGTTGCTAATTTCTACAAGGATATGAGGAAACAATATCGTCCTTTGTTCAAAAGACTTCTTTCCCATCCTCCTCCTTGGACAGAAACTCATACAAATCTAGTAAGGAAAATCAAAGCACATGTTAAGACTCTTTTGTGCCTTGGTATCCCTACTACTGAATCATTTAAAATTATTGAAACAGATGCCTCAAACATTGGTTATGGTGGCATTCTGAAACAATCTGTTTCACCAGGTTCTTCTGAACAAATTGTTCGCTTCCATTCTGGAACCTGGAATCCTGCACAAGAGAAATATAGTACTATTAAAAAAGAAATTTTATCTATAGTACTATGCATTTCTAAATTTCAAATTGATTTGTTAAACAAAAAGTTTTTACTTCGAGTTGATTGCATGAGTGCCAAATTTGTTTTGGAAAAAGATGTTGAAAACATTGCATCAAAACATATTTTTGCACGATGGCAAGGTATTTTAAGTGTTTTTGATTTTGATATTGAATACATCAAAGGTACTAACAATTCTATCCCTGATTTTCTTACCAGAGAATTCTTGCAAACACCCAACAATGAGCATGAGCAAAAAGAAAGGAAAAGAAAAACAGAGTAAACCCCCCACCCCCAATACCCAGTATAAAATTCATCAAGAATCAGTCTGGATCCATCCCTGTGCCTAGTGCCTCCTCAACAGTACTAGATATTGCCAATAGGTTCACACCTCTTGGTAAAATTGTGCAACCAGAGACTTTCGCGTCTATGGTTTCTACATCTTTTGATCCATATGCGAAAGCAGTGGCATCAAAAGGTTCTACTTTGATTACTCCTCAGTTTTTCCTCCCAAAAGGAAAATCTGAATATTTGAAGAAGTCAGTTGTAACCAATCTGTTTTATATAGAACCTAATCGTTCTAATTTAACAGATCCGTTTAAAATAGCATCTTCCTATTTTCTTCCTAATTTTCACTGGATACTTGAAGATTCTTCAAAAAATCTCCAGTATTACTCCAGTATCCTGATTCTCACCAACTTTCTTGTCATAAAATCCATTTATGATAAGAATGACTCCACAAAATTAATTTATCACAGTACTTATATTCTTCGAGTTATTACAGAAGCTGAATGGGGAACAAACCCATTGACTCCTAAAAGACTTTCAGACTCAGCACTGACTTATAATTATTTTGATTATATGACTGCCTAAAATCGTTTTATGTTTTTCCAGGTACCTGATATGAGCCATTCCTGGTTCATCAATTTTGATACAAGGTTCAAAGGAACTTTTCCTTATTAGTTTCTCCAATGGTGGGACCGATATGGTTTAATTCCTCAGAATCTCCCTGAGCAGCTCGCCAGAGCTTTTACATTCTATGAACAAGTTGCTGGTACAAAACTGAACCAGCATTCAGCTATGTTCCCTTATGAGCTCCATTTTTACAAGAACTACAAACTACCGTGGATCTTCAAATGGAACTATGAGAAGAATGCTAATATCATATCCCGAGCTTATTTCACAAAATAGTGGGATAGGTTTGGATATATTAATAAAGTAATTAACCAGATGATTAAAGATTTCCCTCAAGTCGCTCCTGATCTACAAGACAAGAAGGAATTCCCAGCAATCAAATCTGGTTCACCTGTTCCTGAATACCCTTTATTAATTCAGGCCCCTAATTCACCAACAGCTTCAGCAAGAGGAAAAGCCACTAACTCTTCCTCAAAGAAATCTTCTAAGTTTGTCAAAGATAATATCCTCAACAGACTTGATAAAAAAGATTTAATAAAATTGCTTGAGCAACAACTGTCTAAGTCCCTGAGTAATAATTCTGAAGACGATGAGAATTCAGAAGCATCTTCAGAGGCTTCGTATAATAACCTATTTGGTTATGACTCCGAAGACATTCCAAAGCCGGAAGATGATTGACTACTACTTGAATTCAAATAAGACTAACCAGAGTCCTCTTTGAGATATTTGTCACTTTGTGTCTAAAGCAGCCGCCCCAGAGACAGCTGGAAGACACTGAGACGACCGAATGATATTTTGTCATCTTATGCCAAAAGCAGCCGCCCTCAGAGACAGCTGGAAAACATAATGATGATACCACCTGTGCCCGTGCTTAAACAGTTCCTACTGTTCACTCACGGATTGATTTAATGTTTTACTTTATTGATTGTAAATAGGAACTTCTTATGTTATAAAATGAGAACTTTACCCTTGTGCTAAGGCAGAACTCACATTCGAGAGAAAACTGATCCTCTCCCTCTAAACTTGAGTCTCCTTATTTACTCTGATTTCTATAAGTGCAAATCTGCACTACCATGTGCCTGTGATTACTTTAAACTTGTTAATTTTAATAAAGCTTATATGTTTATTACAATTAATTTTGCATATTCATTCATGCAGATGGTCGGTTTAACCACCTGTTTATTTTGTGCTTGCATAATTTAATTATTGTGCAATTTACTCTGATTCTTCCATTCCCTTTCCTTCTCTTCTTCTTCAGTCAGCTTCGGCTTTTCCTTTTTCCGCTGTTTTGGAGGCGTTGAGGGCAACTATAAGTTCAAACCCGAGGGCCGAGAGTGGTAAGTTCGCAGACCCCCGAGATGCGACGGTCGGTATTATCCTAGGACAAAATGAGTTGGATAAATAGATCTAATTCAACAATTAGCTCCAAGTCGGCAATGCCACCTGATATAATTAATGAGGAAGACTATGTTTTTGAAGCAACAGAGTCGTCTGTGCTGGGATCGTGAAAGATTCCAAAACTTGATATTAATTCGATCTTTCAAACCGTATATATATATATATATATATATATATATATATATATTATATGCAAATTCCCGACATGCTTTTTGGAAAAAAGTGAGTAAATATGAGATCCACATAAAAAATTATTTTATAAGGAAAATACTTTAGTTACAGAAGGATTACACAAAAATAAACCACAAATTGATATGACTTATGTGATACATCAGATTATAGAGTTTCTTTTATTGTAAAGTAAATTTAACGAATCTCATGAAGCAACGTCAGCTTGTAGATTTTGTATAATCTTTTATGTTTATAACAATTCTTTTTTTTAATAGTGAACTCTATTTTTTCATTTGGAGTATGCAAGTCTTATACAACAAAGACTGTATTTAACGTATTTCAAAATATTTTGAAAAGAAGGATGCTACTCCCACCAAAAAATGGGTACAGATGAGTGTAAAACTTTTTTTCCTTTTTTTTTTTTTTTATCTTTTCTTCAAACATTTTTTAAATCACTTTAAATATTTTTAAAAATAAAATAAAATTAAAAAACTTATTAAAAAATAATCCCTTAACTATTAAATAAAAAAAATAAAAACATAATTCGGTAGGAATTCGGTATATATTTTTCGATGGGAGTAGTGTTTCTCTTTTAAAAAACAGACCAAAAGAAAAAAGTCAGAGCATTGGCAATGGCTAGCCATTGCCAAGTCTAAAATTTGACTAGAATCACAATTTTTGGCTATAGAATTAACTTTTAACTAGTTGAGTCCACATTGGACTAACTATCTTAAAGTGAAAATAATAATATAATATTATATATTTTAATATTATTTTATAATTTTTTTTTTTATATTTTGCAAATACACTTCAAATACAATTTTTTTTTTGTTTTATATATTTTGCCAATATCAACACTATAGAACTCCACAAATGCAACATATATATATATATATATATATATATTTATATACTAAGTGAAAGCAACGTGCAATGCACGTTTGCTTAGTTTATATTTAATTTTTTTTTATTAAGAACTAATTTTTTATTAATAAGAACGTAATGTTTTTGGTTAATTAAATAACAATGTAATATTTATGTAATTTATAAATAATTACACGATGTGATATATTATAAAAGAAGAACATTAATACGACAAATGACTTCTTTCATTAAATTCAAATCATGTCAAACTAAGAACATTAGGACTGAAATATTGCAATAACCTATAAATTCAAATCATGATTGCTTTAACAAAGTGTTTAAAACTTCATGATTTTTTCTTACCCCAGCCCTTCATGTTGGCTTGGAGCCAAAACGGTTGCAAAATTTTTGTTCCCACCATCTCTTGATATAAAAATCTGAAATAGCAAAAGAACAGAATAAATCAGAAGTAAATTCATGGTTCCAAATCCACATGCCAACTTTGCATAGTAGGACAGGGATCTTTTGCTTCTTCCACAGCAACTAAGAGGACATACATATATCGGTCTTTATAAATCAAGGTTCTCTTTATCTAACTGAGTGGGGAAATCATTACACTCTCCTAATGTCAAACTGAGTGGGGATATCATTAAAATGTAAACTTTCACCAATAAGAGAAGTATGAGGCCTCTGATCACACATATGCACAAAGAGAGAGGCACAAAAAGAAAGAGAGGGGGGTTATGAAGAAACAAGATCTTTTGGTGCATGCTTAGCATCTTTCTTTCATAAATACCACAACTTTTTTGCTTCATCATATATCTACATATAATAGCTCTCAGTATTTAAATTTTTTACGGAAAATATCTCGTTTCACATTTGACTCATTTCACAGTTAGCGACAATGTTTTTACGGAAGCACTTCAACTCATAATATGCTTGATATCACAGTAGACTGAGATCTATGAACTACCAAACTATTTTCAGTTATACGCTCACGTAAAGAGTTTACTGCATGCAATTCTTATCTGAGATGGCATGCAAAAAATACCTAAAAAACCATGGCTTATAACACCAGATAAGTTGAGAATGTCAAAAACACAGAAATGTCAAAATGCACGGATCATATATATCTTGAAAATAGAAACCTCATAGCAAGTAGATGAGGCTAAGTCAGAGCATTACTGAGAATTGATTTTCCATGACAGGTGAAGGTTCGCATATACCAGGAACAATTTGCCATTTCCTAAAGTCCCCTCTAAAACCTCTAGATATGCTGTCACTCCTGTGACATAAACAGAGGTAGATCCTCTATGATTAATAAACGTTATTACAAACAAGAAATGAAGCATTATACTTTGATACATCAGATACCCCATCCCTGCAAGCGGAACCCCTTGAGATGCTGATGGCTTCCAACTTTCTCGAGTGACAGGATCAATATGTGCTTTCTGCAGAGATAAAGAAAAATTAGTCAACGTACAATATTAAAACCAGATATCCTAACTACAACAATCAACTTTCATGTAATGGACAATAATTGTTTTGACAAAACCAATGTACCATTTATGAAGTGCATCACTACAATTTAAATCGCACAGCAATCCTTCTAAGTGGATATTGTTTCTTTTCAATTTCTATTTATCCGGTAAATAAAGCGAAAATTCTAGTTTTCAAAGTCTGCCTTTTCTTTTTTCATTCTTAAAGTTTCTCAGCAACCAAATAGAGTCGAATGAATATTAGAAATTAATTTTTGAAAAAAAAAAATGCAAGCGACATAAAAGCTTACCAACTGCAAAGTGTTCCTGCTGATATACTCCTCGGGCGGCCATGAATTCTTTCTACAATGGAACAAATTCCCACTAACCATGTCGACTAAGCCTCTATAATATATATATATATATATATATATATATATATATATATATATATATATATATATATATATATATATATACACACACACACATACCATGCAAATCTTTTTCAAAAAACTTGCGCAATACCAAACCCCCTCTGACCGGTTGCCAAGAAAATAGAGCAAAACAAAAGAACCCAAAATATCCAATTCTCAAAAGGAAAACCAACTCCCAACTCCATGAAGATTCCTTCTTTAACTTTTAAAGCCCTCCACTTTCCGGGAAACCAAAAATAGGATAACAAGAATCAGAGAAACCAAAGAGAGAAAAGAGAGACGGACCTGAAATGGGAGTTCCGGACGCGCAAACCCTAAACACAGATTCAATCACTTGATGAAATGGAAGAAAATAAAAAGAAAAGAGGGAGAAGAAATCTAAGCATAGAAGAGGGAGGGAGGAGCGAGGAAGAGAAATTACCTTTTGGGCTGGAAGACGACGGCTGGACGACGGAGAGAAGGTGCTCGCGGTTGAAGAAGACGTAGGCCTGTTTGGTGCTCGCGGGTGAAGAAGACGAAGGGTTACGGTCACGAAGATGTGTGTCTCGGGATAAAGAAATGAAAACGAGGGAAATAGATGAAGAAAGAGAAAATAACGTGGGAAGGTAAATAGAAATAATAAAATATTGGTTTGAATTATGAACAGTAACTCACCACGTTTGTTGAGGTGTTTAATTTTACTGTCTAGTTCAATATAGATGTTTTTTTTTATATATAGATAAATTATGGCTTTGTATTGATATTTTTTAGTCCATTACAAATGCTTTCAGGACCAGGAATGTAGCGGACTTATGCATTTAGTCTGTGACGTACGTTGGGCTATAAATGGCCGGCCCATCCATGGAGATGAAACTCAAGCATAAATTATGATTGGCGGGCCCATCCATGGAGATGAAAGTCAAGGTGGTTGGGGTCCTATCATAAATTATGATTGACCCACCTCTTCTCTCACCTCCAGAAACTCAACATCCTCATAGTCATTAACGACCGTTCAGATCAACTGGCTAGCTCTGATACCGGCAGTTGGAAAACAATAGAAAAACAGAATATTACAGAGAGACTTCATTCAACAACTTGGTTGATTAATTTCAATAGCTGGTTTGAATTCAGAGATGAAATGATTTTAGATAAAAAATAAAAAATTATTATATTAAAAAAAAGAGTATAACAACTTCTTTCACTTATATTGACACTCAAAATTTTTATTTGAAATAATCCACTCTAATATTCTATAAAGACACCTTGTAACTCAAAACAACATTAATATAAAACAACTTCCAAGATTAGCTAATAAACAACATAGTCTGAATATAGTAAACTAGGCTAATAATAGAGATTATTGAAAAATAGCAGCACGCAAGGCTTCAGCTTCAATACTAACTAAATGCCGTGTCGAATCCTGATGCAAGGCCAGAGAAGCTGTATAAATAAACCTCACCATATAACCCCATTTGTGTTCATCTTAGCAAATCTATTACATCATAAAAAAGGAAATGGCTGGAAACTCTTTGAGGTTTGATTTCTTGACCCTCTTCATGTTTGCAATTATCTTATCTTCAATGGTAACATGTGATGCAGCTCGGTTCACTCGAGAAGGTAAAAATCTCATTATTGCTTGATCATAAACATTACTTAATTACTTATATTAATCATGACTACAAGATTTTTAGATTTAATTGAATAAATCTCGTTTTGTTTTGAGTTTTAGTTACAAGACCCATATGTCCTGCTTGTATTTGCTGCGCACCTGCACCACTGGAGTCTTGTTGCCAGTGTTGCGCTGCTCCCATTGAGACAGAGACACAGTCCGAGAATGGGTCTCCTTGAGCTTAGTACTGATATCCATCTTTCAAATGCTGCCGAGACTTGGGCGGGCAGCAGTATAATACATATATCATGAATAAAAGGAATTTCTGCAGTCTACACACCACTTTGACTTCTGAGAATAAATTAGCCTGTTTATTTGCTGTAATCAAATGAAATGATTCATGAATAAAAGAACTTTCTCATGGATCCATCATTCCATCTTCTCTCTAAAAGAATTTCTTCAGTTTGTGATATATAATATATATAATGATATTTACAATTTTAGCATTTGCAAGTTTTACACACTTTTTTTTAATAAAAATAGATAAATTTGGGATCTATATAAAAAAAATTATTTTTTTAATAATAAATTCCAATTATTTTTTTTAAATGCGTCTGACCTTTACAACCTAAAACTATATATATATATATATATATTATATTTTGTAATATTTGAAAAAACAGAGCAAAAGAAAAAGGTAAGGAAGATAATGGACTTATGCGTTTAGTCTGTGACGTACGTAGGGCTATAAATGGCGGGCCCATCCATGGAGATGAAACGCAAGGTGCTTGGATCAGCATCGAGCCCGTTCGGGTCCTATCATAAATTATAGACTACTGTTACATAGAGTTATAGAATGTACAAATATTATCTAATTATTTTAAAAAATAGTGAGATTTACTATTTAAAAATGAATTATTTTTTTATTTTTATTTATTTTTTTATGTGAGTCTTATATTTACTCATTTTTTTAAAGAGATTGCATGACATTTGCACACTTTATGACTGCAAATATCATTTATTAAGGGCTTGTTTAGAAATAGATCTCATCTCAAAATTCTCATCTTATCTTCTTCCCAAACATAATTCAAATACGAAACATTTTCAAATTAATTATTACAACTTTTTCAAACTAATCATTATAAATTTTCCAAACTTTCAAATAAAAAATGAAAAACAATTCAACCTTTTCAATTACCCAAATAAAAATAATATTATAAAACCATATTCTAACAATATTTTACTTTATAATATTTTTTATTCAATTTTCTCTCTCTCATTTTTAAAACTTAAAAAATACTTAACTCAAACTATGTCTGTACAATTCACAAACTATCTTATTATTTACAAAATTATTATCTCATCTCATCTCACTCTTTCCAACGATATCTAAATTATGATTGACCGAGCTCTTCTCTCACCTCCAGAAACTCAACATCTTCTCATACAAAGAAAATGATACTTGATTCCATGTAATTATTTGATATTGAACATAAAAGAAGTACATGATAATGAATGTAATTTTTCCTTACCATCCAAACTTATAGATGTAATACTTTTTTACTAATTAGTTATATTTAATAAATTGTATTTAACATACTAGATTCACGTTAATTTATATATTTATTTTTTTATTTTTCATAGATGTAATACTTTTTTTACTAATTAGTTTTTCATTTTGTTTTCAATCTCCAATCCAAGAGATTAATATCCAACAAATAATCCAACCCCAGGATTGAATGGTCGGGAGAGATTGTTCAATCCACTCCTTGTGCAACTTTATTTCAACCACTGCTCATTCATCGAGCTATGTAAAAGATCATTCTCTTTTTTCTTTTTTCTCTCTCTTTCTTTTTTTTTTTTTTTTTTTAAGCAAGTTAATTTCATTAAACAGGAAATGTGATACATGAAGAGGGGGTGGAGTTTCCTAACAATCGCCCCAAAGCAATAGAAAATAGTGCAAAATAGTGATACATGAGAAGGGGTGAAGTTTATTTGGGAACAATTTCTTGGTCCCTACCTCTGTCTTACAATAACTTCAAGCAGGAACTTGAGCTCAAGCAATCTGACAGGGGATATCGTTACTTCATTCTCCAAGCTCGAACTACTGCAGTCCTTGTGAGTCTTAATTTGAAATGTGATAAACATTTAAGCATTCAGTTTCTAAACACCAGTGTTAGCAAGACACCAGCAGGTTTAACAACACTGTCAACACAGCCTGCCAGGTTGAGATTACCAATTGGTAGATGGAACTCTGATTGCTGAGATGTTAATAATTCGAGTGTATTTGTGGGATTTGATTCCGGGAACTTTTACTTGGAAATAATTGTATATAAGTCCTGTTATTTAGTATTGGTTTTCAAGCACTGAAAACAATTGTTTTGCTTAAGTTGCTAATATTTTTATGCAACATTGTCTGTAAGTCTGGAGCTGATCCAGGTGTTGCGAACAATAATACCTTCAGGGAAGGAAATTGAAGTGATCTACTTAACACTATCTTTGCAGGGATTTGAGAGGGAACAAGTTCACAGGTTCAATTCCTGAGGCTCTTTTGGAACAGTCTAGGAATGGAAAATTAGACCTAAGGTTAGGTTATCTTCCTACCTCCAATATTTTTTTTTCTCTATTCCTTATTAATGTTAATTCCACTTTATCCTTTTTTTTCTGTACATAGCAAATGCTTGACATTTTATCATTGTTAAGGAAAAACCCAATAGTAAATCTTGCATGACGAAAACATCATTTATCATATAATAACTTGCTGACCATGTCATCTTACCTTGATGCAATTTATGCAAGGGTTGACGCAAATCCAGATGTTTGTGTGCACACTACATGCAAGAGAGAGAAGAAAAAGAAGTTTGTCACTCCAGTTATTGCATCATCCATAGTGGCAGTCTTGTTCCTTCTCTTCATCTTTAGTGCTCTTGTTTTATATAGAAGGAAAAGGGGATCAGGTAGTTTGTTCTTTATTTTCTGCTGCTTAGTTCTATCACAATTTATAAAGGCGAGCTTGCCTACAAAGATATAGCACTCAATGAAAATTAACCATATTTTCTTGTGATACACCGAAGTCTTTGATACCAATTGTTAAAGTTCCATTACTAATCTAAAAATGATTCTAATTTTGTTAAACCTTTAACCTCGAGATCTCGTGTGAGTGGTGATTCCCCAATGAAATTTTGGCAGGACTGAAGCCCCCAGCATGCCCTACCATTGCATCCTCTTTGCAGGGGTGTCCCATACTTGGTGCACTCGTCCAAGATGTGTACCTGTTTAATGGTTCCAACTCCTCAAAGTCAAAGAGTTGCATTAGTTTAGTGTGAACCGATAGTCTCATGGGAAATCCATCACCATGTGAACCGATAGTCTCATATTTGGGGTACACACTATTATGATGTAATTAACCCCACACATCTTCAGAAGAACAATTTTGTTGTTGTCAACAGTTTTTTATATATCAATGAAATCTTCCATATGGTCATACAATTAACCGCCAAAGCAAATTTTGTTCTTAGAAATGGCATGGTATTAGAAATTTTACCGGTCACCATAGAATCCACAACCGTCGGATGTTCTAGTTCGCTTTGACTCTTTAGTATCATACGTGCTACATTCAGGCAAATTCATCCTCATGATAAAGGCACATTTGTGCATCTGCTGCAAATTTTGGATCAAAGTGTCACAATTCATGTTTCTTTCTTATGTGTGTATATCAAATTCTCGCCCCACCCCCCCGCCCCCGCCGCAGCCCACTTTACTTTTCAATGATTGTCTGTTGATTCTAGTTTTGCCATTAAAAATTTTAGTTGAAGCTATCATGGAAATCAAGAAATGGTACAAGGTGAGAAGAAACTGGCAAGGCGATCCATGTGTCCCAAGTAATTACTCATGGGATGGTTTAAACTGCAATAACGACAATCCTCCAAGGATCATCTCATTGTAAGTGCGCTTCCGAAACATAAAACTTCTGTGGAGGCACGCCATGAAATTTCATTCACGCTGGGAAACTTTCATTTTGACGGAAACTACAAAGATAGTGTGGCTCCGTTGTTCACAGGGGCCAACTATAAGAGAATTTTATTTATTTATTATCTATTGCAACTTAACATTAAACAATGGCAATAACTTCCTAGTTTCATAATTTCAAGCAGGAACTTGAGCTCAAGCAATCTGACAGGGGATATCGCTACTTCATTCTCCAAGCTCGAACTACTGCAGTCCTTGTGAGTCTTAATTTGAAATGTGACAAATATTTAAGCATTCAGATTCTAGATTCTAAACACCAGCGTTAGCTAGACACAAGCAGGTTGAACAACACTGTCAACAGAGTCTGCCAGCTTGAGATTACCAATTGGTAGATGGACCCCTGATTGCTGAGATGTTAATAATTAGAGTGTATTTGTGGGATTTGATTCCAGGAACTTTTACTTGGAAATAATTGTATATAAGTTTGTTATTTAGTATTCGTTTTCAAGCACTGAAAACAATTGTTTTGCTTAAGTTGCTAATATTTTTATGCAAGATTTTTCTTTCTTTTTCAGGGATTTGTCATTTAACAACTTAACTGGGCCGCTGCCACAAGTTTTGGAACTGCTACCCAATTTAAACACTCTGTAAGTTGTGGAACTCTGATCTAAGTGTTGCGAACAATACCTTCAGGGAAGGAAATTGAAGTGATCTACTAACACTATCTTTGCAGGGATTTAAGAGGGAACTAGTTCACAGGTTCAATTCCTGAGGCTCTTCTGGAACAGTTTAGGAATGGAAAATTAGACCTAAGGTTAGGTTATCTTCCTACCTCCAATATTTCTTTTTCTCCATTTCCTTATTAATGTTATAACCACTTTATCCTTTTTTTTTTTTTTCTGTACATGGCAAATGCTTGAATTAGTATATTTCCAACTGTAATTCTTTTTTTGTTTTTGCATGACGGATGGCATCATCTAATATATAATAACTGACCCTGACATCTTTACTTGATGCCTTTGATGCACTTTATACAAGGGTTGATGCACATCCAGATCTTTGTCTGTACACTCCATGCAAGGGAAAGAACAAAAAGGAGTTTTTCATTCCAGTTCTTGCAGCGTCTATAACTGCAGTCTTGATCCTTCTCTATATATAGAAGGAAAAGAGGATCAGGTAGTTCGTTCTTTACTTTCTGCTTCTGCAGTTGTTATCACAGTTTATATACGTGCGCTTGCTTACAAAGATATAGCACTCAATGGAAATTAACCTTATTTTCCTGTGATACACCTAAGTCTTATATAATTAAGTCCGAAAAAATTTATAGAAAGATATAAAAAAGAACACGATCATGGAAGGAAACTGCAAATGATTGATAAATGAATTACATTAGTGGAACACCATGGTAGGTGATAGTGATGAATGCGTTCATTCTACTCACCTGGTGCTTGGGTTCAATTCTGACTACACTCATGTTTACACCTAGTCAGAAAAATGTATGGAATGATGCCCTTTCTTGCTCAAACATTAAGATAATATTAAAAATTAAGAGTCTCGTCCTCCCCCTCATTATCCATTCATGGCTGTACTGTCTATACCATACAACCATGGCATCTCAATACCCTGCTATTTTGAAAAATCAAGTATCCCCAAAATCTTCAATAAGTGGGACACCACTTCGTACCATCTTGAAGCTGACCTTGAAAAAGGATCTAACGTCACATCCTAACATAGACAAGCATGAAATCCAGGACTTCTTCTAGCATTACTCACTGTCAAACTATAATGCAGAAACCTAAGCTCAGAACGCTACAACATCACTGCATATGGGATTTGGTTGTACAAGCCTGAGGGTTAATGTGCATTCCCCTTTAGGATAAGTGGACTCGGGATTTAATTATAGTAACAAGCATGAGAGATTTAAAACATAAACTAAGCACATGACAATGCAAGCTGCAAACTTATTTTTAGCAGAGCTGAATGTTTCAATTTTGATAATCTTTCTTGCCGTAGACATGGTTACCAAATCCAGCATCAAATCAAAGAATCGACAGTATAGCTACTCTGAGGTTGTCAAGATAACCAATAACTTCAAAAACATCATTGGCAAAGGAGGATTTGGAAACGTGTACCTCGGCAAATTGGAAGATGAAATTCAAGTTGCTGTTAAGCTTCTCTCTCCTTCATCAAACCAAGGGTACAAGGAATTTAGAGCAGAGGTTAGATGGAACAGATGCCAGTGTTTGCAATTACTGGAATGTTTCAAAGACTACAATTTCACGCATCTAAACAATGGAACTCCATTTCGAAACGCAGGCACAACTATTAATGGTAGTTCATCATAGAAACTTGGTTACTCTTGTTGGATACTGTGATGACGGTGAAAACAAGTCGCTCATATACGAGTACATGGCTAACGGAAACTGCAGCAGCATTTGTCAGGTATTTGCAATCTCGTTTTTAAAGGCTCCTCTCATCCTATGAGTCGCTAGCTATACGTTACCTTCATCAAATCAAAAGTACATCATAGGTTGGCTTCTAGTTAGAGCAAGCAACCTGACACAGTGCAGACCATCCCGAATCCTTGTTAATTCATTTCCTAAAGGCAATCCCATAAGTTTATACAATGAGGATAATGAATTTGCATGTTTCACAGAAATCCGACGGAGATAATTATTTTCTTGCATGATTGTAATAACCTGGGCTATTTTTTTATGACAACCAATCTGAATGAGACAAAATTGGAATGTTTTTGCTGCAGTGACAAACCCAAATGTCTTAACATGGAATGAGCGACTTTGTATTGCAGTGGACGCAGCACACGGCTTGCAAACAAATTAACCACATAATTTTTCATCTTCAGCATCTTTGAATTTCTTTTTACGTTTGCTTGAATAAGTGTAACACCCCCTTCCCGTAGGCTAGGAGTGCCACGTATTTTCCATAAAAATAATCCGGTAATAGATCCCCTAATTTCATAATTTAAAAAAAAATTGAACTTTTATTATGCGGAAAAATGTCCAATAAAACTGTCTTCCAAAATATTAAATGAAATAAACTGAAATAAATTCATGTCATAAAAATATGTTTATTTTAGAAAGTCTGAACTAAAAAAAAAATAAATGCTCCTTCTACTCCTGTCCTGCCTGCTCGTAATCATCATCTTCACCTGGGTGGTTAAAAACATGAAAACAAACTAAAATGAGTCGATGACTCAGTAAGAAATCTATCACAACGTAAACGTAATAAATATAAGATTTTCATAACAACTTTCATGCTGAGCTTAAAAATTAATGACTGTTCATGCTGATGCTTATGCTAGGTATGACTGTCTTAACTGAATTAACAGACTGATCTGACTGATTTATCTGACTGGCCAACACACTTAACCATGTGTGCAAGGTTGTGCACCAGCCCCACATCCCGCTGCAGCAAGGGGAACTGCTGATAGTATTCTAGCATACTATGGTGGACCACGACTGAGTTCATGGCTTGCACACCACCCTGAACTGAACTGAACTGCATTGGTACCATGCATCTGAATGGCCATCTTATTAACTGATCTGATATTATCTTACACTTGAATTTAAGATGGCTTACGTGTCTTATACACATGAGATGCATGACATACTACATACATAATCATAAATTCTAAATTTAAACATGATGCGGAATGACATGATCGTATGCTATGCTAGATGACATGCTTGCATATGACATGAGCGGTTCATAAATAGTGGCTATCAATGAACTGGCTTGGATAATACATACATATAAGCTAACTGTGATGATCCTAATTTATGATCAAATTTACTTACCTCGCTGCGTGTCTTCTTGAATAATACTTCGTAACTTGAGACCTATATTCAATAAATAACTATCAATAAATTGTTTGGAAAATAAATAAATGCTAATATCTTACTTAACTAATTTCGGAATTCTAAAATATAGTCAAACCAATATTTGTTTAACACTAAAATCAATAATTCATAGTATTTAAATTACTTAAAATACTAATTTATAATTTAGTAGAAATACTCGAGCTATTTTAAAATAATTCACAAAAACTTAAATTCTTAAACTAAGTTTCATTTCTCAACATAATTATTAAATCTTATAAGAAACTTAACAAATTCCACTAAATTCTTAACATAGAAATTTTATTAAAATCTTACTAAATTGACAAAGGAAATTTAACTCAAATATTAGACTTAACATTATACTTTAAAACATATTTCTAATTCTTTAAACATTTTTATTAAAAAAATGAACCTTTAATTAACTATATTTATTTAACAAAACTAAACTCAACTAGTAATATTAAACTCAATAAAATTTACTAAAATAATTATTGAAAAAAAATAAGATCAAATTCAATTAAACATTATTATAGTCTGTAAAAAGGTTAAAAACTCTGGCCCATAATAATAATAATACAACAAGAGCCCAATCAAAAGAACAGGCTCAACACAAGCACGCACAAGGGCTTAGGGCCCAACGGCCCAATAAGACCCACGGATTCTTGAAAGAATCCGAAAACCTGGCTAATAAACAAAGGAAAACAGAGAGTTGAGAGCGAGGGAGAGGGTCTGCGATGGTGGCTCACCGAGGGAGGACTGAGGCGATGGCGGCGCTGGTGGCTGGGAGTGACCGGCAGCACGACTGAGGGTTCCTATGGTGGTGCGGCACCGAGTGAGAGAAAGAGAGAGAGAGTTTAGAGAGAGAGAGAGACTGAGCCGAGAACTACCGAAATCAAAAACAAGGTTGCGGCGGTCGAGATCTTACCGGAAGGGAGTGGGTGTGCTGGGGCTGAGCTAGTCGGCAATTTCTGGTTCCACGGGTGGTGCTCTGATGTCCTATGGTGGTCGGCGGCGGTTGGAAGAATCTAAGGCTTAAACGGCAGTGTTTTGGTACTCTGGATGTTTCAAAAGCAGATGCTTTGGAGCGGCTCACGAGATACTCCTCTCGTACGAGGTAAGCGATATTTATAATGGTAGGTGATAGAGAATTAGAGAAACCCTAGAAGAGCATAGACGTGCACGTGCAAGAGAGTGGAGACGTGCATGTATAGAAGATACTAGGCAACAGAGTTGGTGTTCTATTAGGACGTTAGCAAAACAACCAAAATCACCGAGAGAAACATACGGGTTGGGTGGTTTGAAGTTCTCAACAGAGGCTAACAAAGTGATGAGGTTCGGTGACTAGAAGAAAAATTAAACTTTAAATTTCAAAACAAAACCGTAGTAACAAAATCTGATACACTTTAGAAATCCTTATTAAAACAAAACTTTAACAAATCATAAATCGCAACTATAATAGAAAATATAAAGATAAAGTACATATAAATTCTGATAAAACTATAATCATAAAAATATAAATTCTAAAAATATAAGTTTACTAGAAAAATTTACTTAGATACCCTAAAACCAAAACTGATATGTCACAATAAGTCAACATTGTTTACTTGTGGAGTTACAGGGTTGGAGTATCTACATAATGGTTGCCAGCCACCTATCATCCACAGAGATTTAAAACCATCCAACATCCTACTAAACGAACAAATGCAAGCCAAGATAGCTGATTTTGGGCTTTCTTGAGCCTTTGCCGCCGAAAGTGATTCCCATGTGTCAACTTGCCCAGCTGGCACTTTGGGATACGTCGATCCAGGAGTAAGTGTTTAGAGCTACTGACTTCTGCATAGCTCTTTTTTTAGTTATATTGTAATCAATTATCATGTCCAAAGTTCTAGTGAAATCTGGAACACACTAAACTTTTTGTCCTAAATTTTCTACTACCAAAAATATGTTTTTCCCTAGAGCATCCAAAATCTCCAAATTGTATGCCTGCGAGTTGTGTAAATTGGACACCCTCACTTTATTCACTGGTGCGAGTTGTCTAAATCATTATTATAGGTAATAATTTGAAGCTTTAAATCAGTATTTGGGTTTCTTATACTGTTCTAATGACCCTTGTCTGTGTTTTAATTGCAGAATTCCAACATCTGGGAACTTCAATAAGAAAAGTGACGTCTATAGCTTTGGGATTATTTTGTTTGAGCTTATAACCGGTCGCCCTGCAATAATAAGAGGTCCTATGCGAAACAATCACATACTTGATTGGGTTTATCCTTTGATTGAAAGGGCAGATATTCAAAACATTGTTGATCCAAGACTAGAAGGAGAATTCAACACCACTTCTGAATGGAAAGTTGTGGAAATAGCCATGTCGTGCGCACTGCCGGTTGCAATCCAAAGGCCAGACATGAGTCAGGTATTGGCAGAACTAAATGAATGTTTGGCTCAGGTATTCACTCGTGGAAGAAATCAAAGGATGACAACTGAGTGCAGAACTTCAAGCATGCCACACAACACGTTCCATTTGGAGCTAGAATCAGAAATTGCTCCCATCGCTAGATAGTTTCTGAAGAAAACTATGCTCAAAAGTTCCTTTAATACAATATGACAAGTGATCTGTTTGAAGACCTTATTATATCCTAGTTTCATTAGGCTATCTTTTCTTCAATCCAGAACGAGAGCGAATAGCCGAATACTATTATGCATTTCAACAGCATTCTAGGTTCTATTGGTCTTATAAAGTACAGTGATTACTTGTTTGTATTCTGGATGTATCTGACACTGTTTGAAAATCCATATATGATAATCTACATGATGCAGAGGAAGCTGAATAGATTTTATGCAACAATATTAAGGGACCAATTAATGAATATCAATTCAAGTCACTTTCAGAAATAAGATCCTCTTCTTTTAGTTTATCATCATCCCATTAAGAATTGAGTAAGAAGAGGAGAACGTGCCAGCAATGTATATAAGAGGGACGTAAGCTAGCAGCCTAGAAGGATGAAGCAGCAGAAGCAAGCAAAGCGTTTCAGGCCTCCAAAAGTCGGATGAAGAAAACAATGCTGGTTGTAGATGGAAGAAAATGTGACTGTGTGAAATCCATCAAAAAAAAAAAAAAGAAAACCTTCTTAAAAGAAAATACTCTTAGAAATGTTTACTTAGAATAGATCAATTAACTATTTTTTTATTACAAAAATATTTACAATCACCCTTTTATACAAAACCTTTGTTGAGGCTATAATCCCGCTTATATGTAATATCAGTCAAAAGACTCAAAACTTTGACAATTAACTTGATTTTATTTATTAGAATTCCAGTACCTGATCTCTCTTTAGATCATACGAAAATTCAAATTGTTTTCTTGTGATTTACATACTTTAAAATAAATCATTTTGATCTTTGTGGAGGTATGGAAAACTTTTTTTCTCTGTTAATTTTTCGATTTTTTTTTTAATTTTATACATTAAGGGAGCATTAGGGATGTTGTGATGTGATGTCTCTAACAATTTATTAATGGAGTTTTTACAAAGAGATCAACATAATCAATCTAACAATCATGGGGACTAAAGTTGGATTAAAAAATACATAGCAATTTCATTTTGAGACAAATCATATGGACTAATCAAATAGAAATGTTAAGAAAATGGTACAACATATGTATATATAGATAATAATCTGTCATGAAATTTGTTGGAAATATTTTTAAAATAATTATATATTAATTTTATAAATTATATTATTTTTTAGATTTATTAAATAGTTATGAGTTATTTTGAAAATAGAAAAATTATAAAGAAATTGTTCAGGCCTTGTGGCATTGGTGGCCTTAATTGACCCTAAGGGCACGCCTGTTGGGATTTGAATAGTGCCAGCTGTTTTGCAAAAGTGCACCTACTTATTCAAAACCGATTTTAGTCAAACGAAAAGTTATAACTTGTTGACGTCCTTTAGTTATAAATAGACTAATTGGCTTACAAAAAAAAATAATAATAATTCTCTCTCTCCTAAATAAGAAAATGATAGTTGCAGTCGTTTGTGTACAAATGTCACGCAATCACTTTGAAAAAAAGTGAATAAATACATGATCCACATGAAAAAAATTAATTTTTTAATAATAGATCCTAATTTTTTTGAATCGACTGCATGATGCTTGCGTACTCCATGACTATATGTAACATTACTCATGTGCATATCATTGCCAGTGAAGATACTATTATCTTAAAAAAATGACATTTTTTTTTTTTAAAGAAGAGTCAATGCCACATGTCCAAGAGTGGCCTCACCCCAATTTTATTAAGAAATACCTCACTTGTGGCGGAGGAATACCATAAATACAACATTAATCTCATTATGCAATAATCCAATAAATCCATAAATCCTACTACAAATTCTAACAAAAACCAGAAAACCCGAATAAAGCTGCAATTATCTTCGTCTCAAGTACGACAAACTATTTTTATCAAGTCTTAAAAGACCTCTAGTCTCCCTTGGAAGGTCAAGCGCAAAATAGTACATGGTGTTGCACCCCCTCTCATCAAGCTTCGCCAGGCTATCAGCAACAATGTACATTCTCTGTAAATATGACTACAGGTGAAAGTAATTTCATCAAGATAATGCATAATCTCCTCTCAGAAATCCTCAAGGTACCACAACTCACACTGTCTAGATAATATCCACTCTATAATTAGTTTAGAATCCATTTCAATCTCAATAGCATTGAACCCCATATGTTGAGCATTTTGTAAACCATACAACAAACCCATAACCTCAGCATATGTATTAGTACGAGATCCAATAGGGGCACAGAAGTCCAATATGAAACTACCACCATGATCCTTGAGAATTTCCCCCCACACCTGAAAGCCTTGGATTGCCCATCGAGCAACCATCAACATTAAGTTTACACCATCCACTTTTTTGGTCTTTCCTATCTCACAATCTTATCCTTTTGAATAACAATTCTCAGAGGTGGAATATTTAAAGATTGTAATAATGCAGCCTCACTTTTACTAATAACATTCTTTCCCTTATATTTCAAAGCCACCCAAGACAACCAAAATTTAATAGAGAACCAAACCATGTCAACTGTTTCAGACACACCTTCCATCCGAGCCTTGCAGCGTCTCCACCACAAATGCCATGTTATGATAATAGGGAGGAGACTAAGAATTTGCCCACGACAAGAAGATCTTTTAGCACATCTAAACCAACATTCTACATTCTCTTTCCATGTTCAACAATGCAATAAAGGCATACCTAGTGAACACAGAATCTGCTCCAAATTTGTGCCACAAATTCTCCCATAGCAAGCATATGATTTTGGTCCTCGTAAGCATCCAAAGCACAACATTCACATTTGGAGAAGATATTAATACCAAATCTCCACAATCTGTCATCAACAGAAAGACAACCATTCAAGACTTTCCACATTAGAATATACATTTTTTTGGGAAGAAAAGGATGCCATATCCATTCTATCCAAGATTGTGAAGGACTATGAGAACGAATGCATTCCCATGCACTACGAGTGGAAAACTTCCCATCCCCATTTGGTACCCAAATAAGAACATCAGCACCAACTTTTAAATTTCTCAATTTTTAAAGCAAAATATATGTTTTCTCTATGCCAAATAAACGTTGAAAAAGCTCAATATTCCACCTATCTGCTAGTTTACAATCAGCTAATTTAATAAAAGGCAAATCCATGGCCTGGAATTCATCACACAAAGGCCCCTCACCCACCCAATGGTCCCGCCAGAAGGACACCATTTTTGACCCTCCACAAGGAATGGTTCTGAACACTCGGGACATTCTTCGAGATCATTCTCCAAAACCTAGTGCTTTTTTTAGGATGTTCCAATGAGACATGTTCGGTTCTAACATATTTCAATAAAAAAAAAAAAAAAAAATTGAGCCCATAGAAATTTACCTTGTAAAAGGTTCCATGTAATCTTCATATGAAGAGAAGTTTGAGCTTCCTGTAGATTCCTCAAGCCGACCCCACCTTCCAAAACTGGTTTGCACATATTATCCCATGAGCACCATTTCTTTTTTGGTTTCCCATTGGCAACTCCCCAGAAAAAGGTACTCATCAATCTTTTAATCTTATCTAGAACCAGCTTAGGCGTAGACAAAATAGACAATCAATGAATCGGAATACTTTGCAAAACATGCCTAAGTAAGAGAAGTCTTGCACCACTTGAAAGTAATTTACCTCTCCATCCCTTTAGTCTGCTCTGAATTTTATTGACCAGCTCATCAAAATGGCATGTTAGCAAGCACCCTGAGATAATAGGAACTCTCAAATATTTAAAAAGTAATTTTTCCTCAATAAAACTAGTTAGGCGCAGAAGCATACGTCGCCTTGCCACATTAATTTTATTAGAGAAAATTAAAGAAGATTTTGCTTTATTCACCATCTGCCCCGACTATGCTTCATAGTCAATCAAAATCTTCATAATAGCACACAAAGATGTCTTTCCCCCATTAGAAAATATGATAATAGCATCAGCATATAATAAATGTGAGGTCACTGGAGACCCCCTAGGATGTAAGAACGGCTTTATTCGTCCCATACGAACAAATTTCTTAGTCATTCGAGAAAGAATCTCCTCAATAATAATGAACAAATATGGAGAAAAATGATCACCTTGCCGCAAATCCCGACCACCCTTGAAGAAGCCTTTCGGAATACCATTCATAACAATAGAGAACCAAGGAGTAGAGATACACTGTTTAATTAGGCCACACACGGAATGAGAGAAACCAAAAGATTTCAAAACATAAAGAAGAAACCCCCAGTCAATACTGTCATATGCCTTAGCCATATCAATTTTGAGAATCACATTTCCCCCACAAGCTTGTTTATTTAGACCATGAATCAGTTCCTGCGTCAGGCTAATATTCTCATAAATACTACGCCCTAGAATAAAGGCACATTGTTCTGAAGAAATAATATTCACAAGCAAAGGAGAGAGTCTATTTACAAGAATTTTAGAACATACCTTGTAAATCACCGAGCATAAACTAATTGGATGGAACTTGTCAAAACTTGTCGGATTTTCAACTTTCGGAATGAGCACCAGATATGAAGTAGTATAGAACCTAGGTAGATGAGCCCCACTAAAAAACTCAACCACCGCATCGATCACATCGCGACTAACAATATGCCAACAGGATTTAAAGAAACCAGAATTAAAACCATAAGGCCCAAGGCAACTATCCACCGAAATGGACCAAAAGGCATCATGAATCTCTAAAACCGACTGAACCCTACTCAAAGCATTGTTATCCTCCTCTTAAATCACTCTCTCCACTAGAAAACCCAAATATGGAAGTGCACTACACGGCCTGGCCTCTAAGAAATTTTGAAAGTAATCAATAGCACCCTTACAAATCTGTTCAGGAGAAGTAAGAACTGTCCCATTCCCAAGATTCATCATTTTAATATTATGACAGTTTTTTTTCTAATAGCATGGAAAAAGCCAATGCTAGCCTCTCCTTTCTCCAGCCAATTCTGTTTCACCTATTGAGCCAAGCGAGTTTCTTCTCTATCCATCCATATCGAAAGCTCTAGCTAAGATGCCAACAAGTCAGACTCTAGATCCGCAAAAAACCCATCTTGCAAACTGGTTTCTATGACTTGAAAAAGATCCTCCAACTCACCAATATGCACCTGTGTTCTTCCAAAAACTTGTTTATTCCAGGTCTTTAAGGCAACTCTCAGTCGTTTGAGCTTACTAGCCAACCTGAAAAGGCCATAGCCAGAGTCTTCCTCCTCCTAAACGTGAGCGATAGTCTCCATAAAAGTATCATGCGACGTCCACATTTGCTAAAATTTGAAGGAGGAGTAACCATAAGGAGCAGCAATCACCTCTATATTTTTAAGCATTAGAGCATGATCCAATGTTGTTCGGGGGAGGTAACTGAAAGAAATATCCATAAATGCTTCCAAGGCACCAAAATTTAACAACGTCCGATCTAATCGAACCCAACTCCGAAAACTAGATTGATGCCCATTACACCAAGAAAAGGAATTACCAGAAAATTGCATCTCAAGAAGACCACAAGTATCAATACAAGAATTGAATTCCTCCATAGCACTAGCCAAGCATGGATTCCCACCCCGTCTTTCACCATCATGCCGAATGATATTGAAATCTCCCATAACAATCCATGGGAGGCCTTAGGAATTCAAACCATCTAATGCACTCCACAAATGTCTTGCTTCTAAATAGCTACATTTAGCATAGACAAAGGTTAAAAGCAAAGGACGCAGCTGCTCAACAATAGTCACTGTCACCTGTTGATCACTCATGCTATAAACAACCAAGCTTACTTCATTCTTCCACATAAACCAAAGTTTTCTACCAGCCTCTACATTTGAACCACAAGCATCAAGATTTAACTTATTACACCACCACTGCAGCCTAGAGATATTAGCCATCGGCTCAGCCAAAACAAGAATTTTAGGATGGTAATGGAAATCAATTTTCTAAGTCTCTTCCTTGAAGTGCCCAGACCACGAGCATTCCAAATAAATAAGAACACATTAAAGATTAAGACGTGAGGGTTTGCTTACAACCCTAGAAGACTCATGTACCTTCTTGCCTTTATCCTTTTTAATAGCTTTATTCAATAAACCTAAGTCAAACAGCGCATCCTTGCCCCAAGCCAACGATACACTGCCTTCTTCAGATAACAAGGAGGAACCCCACAAAGATCATGATTTACCTTTGATAAGTTCAAAAATTTAATCAAGAACAAGAAGAATAAACTCAAATCACAATGAACAAATTCATCAAATTTCATAAACTTCTTAACATGAGGCTACAAAGAGTATTTAAACCAAAACCTAATTAAAACTCTAGCCAAAATAAAGTCTTTTCTTCCAAAAATACCCTTGGATGAATAGTATCGCGGCTACGGTAACTCGGCTACAATACTCCTTTAAATTCCAGTTCTCAAAAAATAACTTTCCAAATAAGCTCTTGGCCAAAATACAAGGTCTTCCCAAAAAATCCTACTTTATAAGAAATAAGACATATGTGGGCCAAACATCCTTAGACCCACTTATTCTAAACTAATAAAATAAATCATTTAACAAATTGAAATCCTTCAATAACAATAGCCCCAAGCAATAACTATAAGTCATGTCTTCCACAGCTTGTATCAAGTGGATTAAAAATGGTTCTCCTTCTTTCAAGCTCATCTTGAGTGTTGGGCTCTTGTTAGTTTCATCTCAAGTGGATTGCATCAATCTTTGCATTACTTCCTTAATCTTCTTGGCTTTTGATGTTGTAATTGACTCATCTAGAACTTGCAAAGAATCTTTAAGATTAGACCCACCTTGATTCCCATCATTCCTCCTCTCTTCAAAAAGATTCGATCTCGAATCTTCACCTACATCAAAAGGAGAAAAATAAAAAACATTGAAAGTAGCAGAAATATTATACTCACCTCGAATGTTCACTTTATATGCATTATCATTAACTCAAGAATTTGTAAAGATCAATCTCCTCGAGGATGCAACTTAGTCCTTCTATGGGTTGGAAATCTTTCTTTGCGCATGTGAATCCAAACTCAATCTCCTGGTTCAAAAATGACACGCATTCGCCCTTTATTGGCTTGGGAAGCAACCATTTCATTCTTTTGGACAATTTGAAGACGTACCCTCTCATGAAGTGACTTCACCAACTCTGCCTTCTTTTGTCCATCCAAGCTACTCCTGCCATCAACAGGTAAGGACATCAAATCTAAAGGAGTAAGTAGATTAAAACCATAAATAATTTCAAAAGGAGAATGTGAAGTAGTAGTATGCATGGTACTATTATATGCAAACTCTATAAATAGCAAACAATCCTCCTAAGTTTTTAAATTCTTATGAACAACAGTACGTAAAAATTAAGTTAAAGTCCTATTAACTACTTCAGTCTAACCATAAGTCACAAGTAGTGAAAAATAATAGTGGAAAATATACTATACATCTTTCTTTATATATGCATGTCTTAACTTGGTCTTGGTCCATCCTAAGTTATTAAATTGTATGTGACTATAATTCACGGAGCTTCTTAGAAGCTTGCTTGCAGTAGTCCAGAGCACACATACTCTGGCGGAGAGCACACTTCTGCTCTAGCACACGGCTTGTTTTTATGGCTTAAAAACCAAAGAAAGTCCAACGTACACTGTTGATAAGGGAAATACTTACTAACCCCTGTTTTATTATAATGTGTATTATTTAGACTAAATTATAATTCAGGTCCTGATTTTTTTTTTACTTAAAGTTGTGATTATCTAAAACTTTAATAAATATTTTCGTTTATTAACGGTCTTTTTAAAATTAGAATTACGTTTTGTATTATCCAAGAAACTATATTGAAGTCAAACGAGTTTTTTAATTTATTTGAAATTAAAAAATATTTTAATATATAACATCTAAAATATCTAATTTTATTTTTTAAAGCTATTGAAACAATTTTTAAAACCTCTAAAGCAACTCCTAACAACCCTTAGAATAGACACGTCAACAAGAATTCATCAACACGTTAATACTTGTTTATATAATCAGTCAAGTCGTCATACGACAATCACTCAAGAACCGAAAGAGATAGAACAACGAAAATTCAAGATAGCCGAAGTCGAAGTTTTTCTTTCACATTGGTGAAAGGCAGAGAAAGAGAGAGAAAAGTAGAAAAGAAGAGACAAAGAAGTTATTGGGGCGGGGCGGGGCGGGGGAGACACGCGTACCAAACTAGTTCCATTATTTATTGCTGGAATACCCACGTCTTCCTCGGCAGTCAGCAGGGCACTAAAATTATATTTAGTGAGAAATTAGACACAGATGGATATTGGTGCAATTACAGAAATGCTTTTGGTTTTGAAAGTGAACCTCTTTTTTGTTATAGCAACTGCTGTTCTTGGAGTTGGCAACTCAGAATACGCTGCTGCAGGGAACATTAATATTCGTCATGGTGGAAGAAAACTTGCTGAAATTCCAGCAGGTATTGTTCCTGTTCATTGAGGAGAAAATGCAATATTGTTCCTACCTAGCTTATTTATGCCTTTTATTTTAAAAAATGAAATCAAAATAAGGAAATTTTTAGATAACCCTGAGATTTATACTCATTTTTAGATATTCGGAGATATTCTTAACATGAAAACCGTCCATTCTCTCTTTCTTTGCCAAGGTTTCATCAGCATTGATTGCGGCAGCAACGTAGATTACATTGACGAGATAACTGGTATTCCGTTCGTGACAGATAAAGGATTTACAGATACTGGAGTAGCTGAGACTGTGTCCCCTTATTTATCTGCAAAATACATAAAGAATTTGAAGAACTTGAGAAGTTTTCCTCAAGGAAAAAGGAATTGTTACTACCTGAGACCGGATCAAGGCAAAAACAATAAGTTCCTGATCAGAGCTATATTCCTGTATGGAAATTACGATGGCAAAAACCAAGCTCCAGAATTTGACCTATATCTTGGGGTCAATAAATGGAAGACAGTGAAAAAGACGGATGCAAAAGATAATGAGATTATTCACCTACTGACAACGGATTACATCGATGTGTGTCTTGTCAACACTGGCCAAGGTGTACCCTTCATTTCAACATTGGAACTACGACGTTTGCAGGACAATTCCATATATCCGATCGTTGCGGGCAGGGCACTTGATATGCATGCCCGAAGGAACGTTGGTGGCACTAAACCGTACATCAGGTGAATCAGTACCCTCATGCGCTAGAAAATGTATATAGAGTGATGTTAAATATAAATAATATTATAGATTGGCAAGACTTCTATAATATTTTAAAAAACAAAATATGATTTAAGGTATGTCTCATCTTTTCATAAAGTTTAAAAAAATAAAATATGATTTTAGGTATGTCTATCTTTTCATAAAGAGACTGGGTAGAATGTATCCATTCCATAATTATTTATATAATTTTTCGTAACTTATTCATATACAATATAGTTTTGAAAGCATATATGTTTAAATTAAGTCATATTGTCAATTATCTTATTATATTATTGTTAAATAAAAATTAATGCCATAACGCAGCCAGTAAGTCAAATTACCATTATATAATGAATGCGCTTCTTAAATAAATAGTCAATTAACTAATGCCCTTAACTTGTGTTATGTGGTAATATATATGATATGATACTTGGTCCCGAGTTTGTCTCCTCAAAGTTAAGGGTGTCAAATCGTATTAACGGATCGTGTTTGTGTCGTGTCAAGATATGTATAAAGATATGTATATTATACTATATGGGTCAACCCTAATCCGATCCGTTAAGCTTATCGTGTCAAAATCTCAAACCTTAACACGACTCATTAACATAACGGGTCGTGTCATGTCAACTCGTTTTGACCCATTTATGTAAGTGGGTTGAACATATCCGAAATTAACCTGTTTGACCTAGTTAAGTTTAGTATAATTTTATATAAATGTTAAAATCACAATATCTATAAAAAATATAAAAATTAACTACAAATCTAAAATTACAATTCAAACAATAAAAATATCGAAATTAAAATTTCAACAATTTTATTTTTAGGTACAACGGTATAATTGTAACTTTAATTTTCTTAATGGGTCATAACGAGTTATAATGGGTCAAAACAGGTTGATCCTTTATCAACTCATTAAGCAATCGTATTTTAACGGGTCAATCATTTTTTACCCGAATCCGTTAAGACTAAACCCTAACCCGCTTTTATCGCGTCGTATTCGTATTAGATTAATAGGACATATCACATATTGCCACCCCTACTCAAAGTTACTATTCGATATTTTATTTTATTTTATTTTATTTTTGTACTATATAATTTTGAAGATGGACTATTTATATTCTCCGATGAAGCTACCTACCTGATAATTATTAATTATCCCATTATAAATATTAAATTAAATTTACCAAATAAAAAATTAATATATCTAAGTAGGTTTCTAATTTAATTTATAAGTAAGTTGTTAAATGAAAATATTGTCTTTAATTAAGTAACTAATTTTGTTTAAGTAACTAATTTTGTTTAAAAACATTTGTCTGAATTTAGTTATCCAAACGATGTCTATGATCGCTACTGGTGGACTGAACAATCTGAAAGTTTGATTCCAGTTTCCTCCGACTCCACCATCTACACCCACAGAACTGATAATGCTTATGAATTACCAGCTCAAGTGTTAAAGACGGCTTCCAAAGCACGGAACGCGAGCATTCCATTGCAAGTTTCCTGGACCCCGCTAGACACACTTTCTAAATTTTATGTTTACCTTCACTTTGCTGAGATAGAGAAACTTGAACCTGGCCAGCAGAGGGAATTGACAATTGACTTGAACGGTGAGCGCAATCTCGCAGAATCTGTTAAACTTGATTATCTAAAACCACTCACAATAGTCCAAGATGATCCGCCAATTAGCGGTACTGGCGAGACACTATACTTCTCAATAAAAGCGGCTCAAGGGACTACGATTCCTCCAATCCTCAACGCCTATGAGATTTATCGGTTCGTAGAGCTACCAAATAAACCAACTGCCCCAGACGATGGTATGCTTTCTTTCTTCACTTTTTTATTTTCCTTGTCTGAATTATATATGTGCTGTGCGTATGTGAGGCCGGAGTTGATCACATGGGCCGGAGAGTTGGTTCAAAAAGTGCACGAAATGCACCAATACCACTAGCATCCATTTGGTGTCCCTTCATGATGGGTGCGGTGCAACTCTTCCAAGATCACGGCCTTTAATTTAGTGGTTGCAACTCAAATAGTTGCATCCCTTTGCTGTGAACTGATACTCCTCCCATAGGAAACTTATAGCCATGGGAGAATTACATGCACGGGTTGCACACTATTATGCTTTTTCGGTACTTTTTTATGGTTTCTTTTTTCATCTCAAGTTCTCCCCCTCCGTCTCTCCCACTTTATATTTTTCAATCATTTTCTATTGATTCTTGTTTTTCCATCAAAAACTTAAGTTGCTGCTATGCTGGAGATCAAGACCCAGTACAGCGTGACTAAAAACTGGCAAGGCGATCCGTGTGTCCCAAGTGATTATTCATGGGAAGCTTTAAACTGCAGTAATGACAATCCTCCAAGGGTCATCTCATTGTGAGTGCACTTCCGAAACATTAACTTCTGTCGATGCATGCTGAAACGCTGTTCAACTTTCATTTTGACCGAAACTTCAAACAGATAGTGACTCCCTGCTTATTGCATGCGTAATTTTTTTTTTCCTGGATTGCAACTTATCTTTGAACATTGGAAATAACTTTTCCATGTTTCATAATTGCAAGCAGGAACTTGAGCTCAAGCAACTTGACAGGGGAAATTGCAACTTCATTCTCCAAACTCAAACTAATCCAGTCCTTGTGAGTCTTATTTGAACTACGATAGATATTTAATGGGCATTCAGTTTCTTAACACCAGTGCTTGCCAGACACCAGCAGGTTGAGCAACACAGTCTGCCAGCTTGAGATTGCCAATCGGCAGATGGACCCCTGATTGCTGTAGATGTTAATAATAGGAGAGAGAACATTGATTTTCAAGTAGTCCATTTATTCAATATTGATTTTCAAGGACAGAAAACAATTGATTAGCTTAACACACTAATATTCTTATCCAAAAATTTTCGTTCTTTTTCAGGGATTTGTCATTTAATGAATTAACTGGGCCACTACTTGAAGTTTTGGAACAACTACCTAATTTGAAAATCCTGTACGTTATAGAGCTCTGATCTAGTTGTTGCGAACATGGCATTCAGGGAAGAAATTGAATTAATATACTTAGAACTATCTTTGCAGGGATTTAAGAGGAAACAAGCTCACAGGTTCAGTTCCTGGGGCTCTTCTGGAACGGTCGAGGATTGGACAATTGGACCTGAGGTTAGGCTATCTTCCTATATACCTCCAATATTCTTTTTCTCAATCTGCTTATTAATGCTAACTTCACTTAGTTCTTTTTTTGTACATAATAAATGCTAGAAAAAGTAAATGTTCATTTCTTCACTGTAAGGAAAAATTAAATTTCCAACTGTAAAATTTTTTGGAAGACAGACAGCATCATCTAATATATAATAACTAACTGACCCTGTCATCTTACCTTGATGCCTTGATGCACTTTACACAAGGGTTGATGCAAATCCGGATCTTTGTCTGTACGCTCCTTGTAAGGGAAAGAAGAAAAAAGAGTTAGTCATTCCATTTCTTGCAGCGTCTATAACAGCAGTCTTGATCCTTCTCTTCATCGTTAGTGCTCTTGCTATATGTAGAAGGAAAAGAGGATCAGGTAGTTCGTTCTTTATTTTCTGCTTCTGCAGTTGTTATCACAGTTTATATACGAGAGCTTGCTTACAAAGATATAGCACTCAACGGAAATTAACCTTATTTTGTTGTGATACACCGAGGTCTTTGACAATTAAGTTGTGAAAAAAACTATAGATAGAAATAAAAAAGAACACGATCATGGAAGGAAACTGCAAATGATCGATAAAGGAATTACTTTAGTGGAACACCATGGTAGGTGAAAGTGATGAACGAGCTCATTCTACTCACCTAGTGCTTGGGTTCAATTCTCTCCACAGTCATGTTTACACCAAGTCAGAAAAATGTATCCTTCTTTAGATTGGCTTCCTGATGCCCCTTCTTGCTCAAACATTAAGATAATATTAAAAATAAAGAGTTTAATCCTCCCATTCATTATCCATTCACCCTGGAGTTCAACATAGTTGAGAATCTCATTACTGTTTATACTGTACAACCATGGCTTCTCAATCCCCTGCTATCTTGTAAAATCATGTACCCCAAACTTTTCAATAAGTGGGACACCACTTCTTACCATCTTGAGGCTGACCTTGAAAAAGGAAATAACACATCCTAACATAGACAAGCATGAAATCAAGTACTTCTTCTAGCATTACTCACTGTCAAACTATAGCACAGAAACCTAAGCTCAGCACAGCTATAACATCACTGCATATGGGATTTGGCTGTACAAGCCTGAGGGTTAATCTGCATTGCCCTTTAGGATAAGTGGACTCTGGATTTTTAATTATAGTAACAAGCATGAGAGATTTAAAACATAAACTATGCACATTACAAAGCAAGCCGCAAACATATTTTAGCAGACATGTGAATGTTTCAATTTTGATAATCTTTCTTGCTGTAGACATGGTTTCCAAATCCAAATCCAGCATCAAATCAAAGAATCGACAGTTCAGCTACTCTGAGGTTGTTAACATAACTAATAACTTCAGAACCATCATTGGCGAAGGAGGATTTGGAAACGTCTACCTCGGCAAATTAGAAGATGACATTCAAGTTGCTGTTAAGCTTCTCTCTCCTTCATCAAACCAAGGGTACAAGGAATTTAGAGCGGAGGTTAGATAGAACAGAAGACCCAGTTTGCAATTACTTGAAAGTTTCAAAGACTACAATTTCACTCAACTAAACAACGGAAGTCCATTTCGAAACGCAGGCACAGCTCTTAATGGTACTTCATCATGGAAACTTGGTTACTCTTGTTGGATACTGTGATGATGGCGAACAAAAGGCGCTCATATATGAGTACATGGCTAATGGGAATCTGCAGCAGCATTTATCAGGTAATTGCAGTTTCATTTTCAAAGGCTCCTCTCATCCTATGAGTCGCTAGCTCTATGTTACCTTCATCAAATCAAAAGTACATCACAGCATCTCGTTGGCTTCTAGTTAGAGCAACCACCTGACACGGTGCATATCATCCCGAATCCTTGTCAAGTCATTTCCCATAGGCAGTCCCATAAGTTAATACAATGAGGATATTGAATCTGCGTGTTTCACAGAAATCCGACGGAAATTATTATTTTCTTGCATGATTATGGAAACCTGGCCCATTTTTTTATGACAACTAAACTGACTGAGACAAAATTGAATGTCTTTGGCAGCAGCGACAAACCCAAATGTCATAACATGGAAGAAGCGACTTTGTATTGCAGTGGACGCAGCACACGGTTTGCAAACAAATTAACCACATAATTATTCATCTTCAATATCTTCGGATTTCTTTTTTCGTTCGCTTGAATAAGTCAACATTGTTTACTTGTGGAGTTACAGGGTTGGAGTATCTACATAATGGTTGCAAGCCACCTATCATCCACAGAGATTTAAAACCGTCCAACATCCTACTAAACGAACAAATGCAAGCCAAGATAGCTGATTTTGGGCTTTCTAGAGCCTTTGCCAACGAAAATGATACCCACGTGTCAACTTGCCCAGCTGGCACATTTGGATACGTCGATCCGGAGTAGGTGTTTAGACCTACTGACTTCTGCGTAGCTCTTTTATTAGTATACTATAGTCAATTATCATGTCCAAAGTTCTATAACACAAACTTTTTCTCCTAAAGTTTTCTACTACCTAAATATGTTTTGCCCTTGAGGATCGCCACACGGAATCCCATTTTCCAATGCATCCAAAATCTCCAAAACCAGTAGGAACTGGACGCGCCTCGCTTTATTCACCACTGCGAGTTGTATTATTGTTGTGCTAATGACTCTCATTTGTGTTCTCCTTGCAGATTTGCAACATCTGGGAACTTCAAAAAGGAAAGTGACGTCTATAGCTTTGGGATTATTTTGTTTGAGCTTATAACTGGTCGCCCTGCAATAATAAGAGGTCCTATGCAAAGCAATCACATACTTGACTGGGTTTCTCCTTTGATTGGAAGGGCAGATATTCAAAATATTGTTGATCCAAGACTAGAAGGAGAGTTCAACACCACTTCTGCCTGGAAAGTTGTGGAAATAGCCATGTCGTGCGCACTACCGGTTGCAATCCAAAGGCCAGGCATGAGTCAGGTATTGGCAGAACTAAAGGAATGTTCGGCTCTGGTAATGACTCGTGGGAGACTTCAAAGGATAGTAACTGAGTGCAGAACTTCGAGCATGCACACAGCACGTTCCATTTCGAGCTAGAATCAAAAATTTCTCATGTCACTAGATAGTTATTGAACAAACTATGCTAAAAAATTCCTTTTATGCAATACGACAAGTCCGTTTGAAGAGCTTATTATATCCTTGTTTCATGTGGGTAACCTTTTTTTTTAATCGAGTATGAGAGAGAATACTTTATGGATTTCTACAGCTTTCTAGGTTCTATTGGACATTTAAATTACAATGATTACTAGTTTGTATTCTGGATGTGCTGACAATTTTTTAGCCCTCTTTTTGAGTTTGAAACATTGTTTGAAAATCCATAGATGCTAATCCACATAATGCAGAGGTAACTAAATAGATTTTTTGCGACAATATTAAGGGACCAATTAGCCAATTTCAATTCAAGTCACTTTCAGAAATAAGATCCTCTTCTTTTATTTATCACCATCCCATGAAGAATCAAGTAAGAAGAAGAGAATGTGCCAGCAATGTATATGGGATGTAAGCTAGCAACCTAGCAGGATGAAGGAGCAGAAGCAAGCAAAGTGTTTCAGGCCTCCAAAAATCGGAAGAAGATCAAAACAATGTTAGTTGTAGAAGGAAGAAAATGTGACTGAGTGAAATCCTTTAAAAAAAAAAAACTTCTTAAAAGAAACACTCTTAAAAGTGTTTACTTAGAATAGATCAATTAACTATTTGAAAAGTTTCTTATCCATTTTTTTTTATTACAAAATTTTTACAATCACCCTTTTCTACAAAACCTTTGTTGAGGCTATAATCCCACTAATTATATGGATACTAACTTGTTTGCACCCACTGTAATATCAGTCAAAACTTTTACAATCTTCAAACTTTATTTTATTTACTAGAATTTCAGTAGCTGAACTCTCTTTAGATCATGCGAATATTCAAATTATTTTCGTGTGGTTTACATACTCCAAAATAGATCATTTTGATCTTTGTGAAGGTATGGAAAACCTTTTTCCTCTTTTAATTTTTGGAATTTGTTTTTGATTTTATACATTAAGGGAGCATTAGGGATGCTGTGATGTGATGTCTATAACAATTTATTAATGGAGTTTTTACAAAGAGATCAACATAATCAATCTTACAATCATGGGAACTAAAGTTAGGTTAAAAAATACTGAGTAATTTCATTTTGAGACAAACCATATGGACTGATCAAATAAAAATGGTAAGAAAATAATGCAACATATATATATATATATTGATAATAACCTGACATGAAATTTGTTGGAAATATTTTTAAGATAATTATGTATTATATTTATTATTGATATTATTTTTTAGATTTATTGAAAAGTTATGAGTTCTTTTGAAAATAGAGAAATTATAAAGAAATTGTTCTAACCGATCCTATGGATGTTCGGTCCGCTTCGACTCGAGTATCGTACATGCTACATTCTGGCAAATTCATCCTCGTGATAAGGTACATTTGTGCGTCTGCTGCAAATTTTGGATCAACGTGTCACAATTCATGTTTCTTTCTCTTCTCTCCCCCCCCCCAACTTTTCAATGATTGTCTGTTGATTCTAGTTTTGCCATTAATAATTTTAGTTAAAGCTATCATGGAAATCAAGACATCGTACAAGGTGACTAGAAACTGGCAAGGCAATCCATGTGTCCCAAGTGAATACTCATGGAATGGTTTAGGTTGTGTTTGAATGTTGAAGTGAGTTAAGTTGAGATGATAAAATATTATTAGAATATTATATTTTAATATTATTATTATTTTAGAATTTAAAAAAGTTGAATTATTTATTATATTTTGTATTGAAATTTGAAAAAGTTGTAATGATGAATTGAGATGAGTTAAAAGGAGTTAACTAACCAAACGAGCTTAATCTGCACTAACGACAATCCTCCAAGGATCATCTCATTGTAAGTGCGCTTCCGAAACATAAAACTTATGTGGAGGCTTACTATGGAATTTCAATCATGCTGTGAAACTCTCATTTTAATGGAAACTACAAAGATAGTCGCTCCCTTGTTCACAGGGGCCAACTACAAGAGAATTATTAAATAAATAAATAAAACTACAAGAGAATTATTTATTTATTTATTTCAGCTTAACATTAAACAGTGGCAATAACTTCCTTGTTTTATAATTTCAAGCAGGAACTTGAGCTCAAGCAATCTGACAGGAGATATCGCTACTTCATTCTCGAAGCTTGAACTACTGCAATCCTTGTGAATCTTAATTTGAAATGTGATAAACATTTAAGCATTCAGTTTCTAAACATTAGTGTTAGCTAGACACCAGCAGGTTGAACAACACTGCCAACACAGTCTGCCAGCTTGAGATTACCAATTGGTAGATGGACCTCTGATTGCTGAGATGTTAATAATTAGAGTGTATTTGTGGGATTTGATTCCAAGAACTTTTACTTGGAAAGAATTGTATATTTAATATTGGTTTTCAAAACCAACTGTTACTTAACTGGACCACTGCCACCACTTTTGGAACTGCTACCTAATTTAAACGCTCTTGGAGATGATCCAGGTGTTGCAAACAATACCTTCAAGGAAGGAAATTGAAGTGATCTACTTAACACTATCTTTGCAGGGATTTGAGAGGGAACAAGTTCACAGGTTCAATTCCGCTCTTTTGGAACAGTCTAGGAATGGAAAATTAGACCTAAGGTTAGGTTATCTTCCTACCTCCAATATTTTTTTTCTCTATTTCCTTATTAATGTTAATTCCACTTTATCCTTTTTTTCTGTACATAGCAAATGCTTGAAGAAGTATATGTTCATTTCTTCATTGTTAAGGAAAAATCCAATAGTAAATCTTGCATGACGACAACATCATTTATCACATAATTATAACTTGCTGACTCAAATCCAGATGTGTGTCTGTACACTACATGCAAGAGAGAGAAGAAAAAGAAGTTTGTCACTTGAGTTGTTGCATCACCCATAGTGGCAGTCTTGTTCCTTCTCTTCATCATTAGTACTCTTGCCATATATGGAAGGAAAAAGGGAGGTAGTTCTTTCCTTTTCTTGTGATTATGTAGTTGCTATTACAATTCATAGTCTTCGACTGAAAAAGAAAATCATACTTCTTGTTATACAAGCCTTCAATAATGTAGTGAAAAAAAAAAGTTAAAGAAATCAAAAGAATGATCATGAAAGAAAACTGTGCGACTGATGATAATTGAATACACTCGTGGAACTCCATAGTAGGTGAAAGTGATAAAGTGATAAAATGAGATGAAATATAAGATATAAGATATGAGATGAGATATGAGATATTAAATGGGATGAGATGAGATATGAGATGAGACGAGAGGAGATATGAGATGAATTATGAGATTAGATGAGATAAGAGAGATTAGATATGAGATGAGATGAGATATTAGATATGAGATGAGATATAAGATAAGACATATGAGATGAGATGAGAGATGAGACAAGACGAGATATGAGATGACATGAAAGATGACAAGAGATGTGATATGATATGAGATATGAGATGAGATGAGATGTGATAATGACATGAGAGATGAGATGAGATAATGAGATGAGACATGAGAGATGAGATGAGATATGAGATATGAGATATAAGATGAGATGAGAGATGATATATGAAATGAGATATGAGATCAGATGTGATCAGATATGAATGAAATGAGATGAGTTGATAAAATGAGAGATCAGATATGAGATATGAAATGAGATATGAGTTGAGATGAGAGATGAGATATGAGATGAGAAATGAGATATAAGATATGATATGAGAATATGAGATGAGATGATAAGATGAGATGAAATGAGAAATGAGATGAGATATTAGATGAGAGATGAGAGATGAGAGATGAGAGATGAGATGATATATGAGATATGAGATGAGAGATGAGATGGAATGAGATAATGAGATGTGAGATGAGATGAGAGATGATGAGATGAGATATTAGATATTAGATATTAGATGAGATATTATATATGAGATGAGATATGAGATAAGTTATGAGATATGAGATGAGATGGAATAATATATAATATGAGATGAAAGATGACATGAGATGAAAGATGAGATATGAGATATGAGGTGAGAGATGAGATTTGAGATATGATATGAGATGAGATATTAGATATGAGATGAGATATGAGATAAGAGATGAGACATGAGATATCCTCGTTTGTTTTTGCAAATGAGATGAGTTGAGATAAAAGTTGAAAATTGAATAAAATATTATTATAATATATTTATATTATTTTTGTTTTGAGATTTAAAAAAATTGAATTATTTATGTTATTTTGTTTTATTTGCCCCCACTACAATTGTAACACCCGGGCCCAATCTTAACCCAGGCCCATAGAGAAAGGCTCTGTTGCTAAGGAAAACCGCTCCATTTATGAGTAGTGTGTGTACTCTTATTTGATTTATTTTATTTTTATTATTATTATTATAATTATTATTATTTTATCTTCTTCATTAATATTTTTTTATTATTTAATTTTTCTCCCTCTCTTCTCTCCCCCACCAGACGGTTTACTCAACAGTTTTCCTTCCAAATTACCCACGTCCTATTTTCTTTCAACAACTGTTCTTCCTCTCCCTCTCTTTTCTTCTCTGTGTATCTCTCCGAGTGCCACCCCTCACTGCCGGCTAGAAAACCAAACCGGGAGAAAATCACTTGCATCACACGAGAAACACCATGCACGATCCAGTGGCAGCAACACGATGTGGCCACGGTTGCCGAACCAGCAGACCAGAATTAGAGCAACGCCGCCCAAGCATGCTACAGTCTTTTTGCATACCACCATGCATAATCGAGAATAAGCCGTTGTGATAATCAACTTGCACCACCCGAACCACCATGCTCAAACACTATCCAGCACTTGCCAACCTTGAGCAACCATCGAAAGAGAGACGCTCAGCCACTATGAACCACTCAACCACCCAGCACGACGTTGACCCCAGCCCCGCCGCCGTAACCAACCCTGCCCCGTGATAGCCCAACTCGAGTCAACCACTGCTGCTCTGCCCTGCACCACCAGTCCACACGGCGACACCGTGACCCAACTAAAGCGAAGCCTCTGTTTTTAAGCAAGAAAACAGAGCAAGTAAAGTGCTCTTATCCCCGATACTTCCTGCACGATCGTCCACCACCCTCATGCACCTTCATTGGCAAACAGAAGATGCCGAAAAGCAAGACTCGACGTTCGGACTTCAGTCTCTACCACTCGGTCGTCATGGTCCTCTCCTCCACAGATCGACGTACAACACGAAGTGGATAGCACCTACTTATCTCGACACCACGTCAACCCCCATCGCAACCACCATCTGAGGATAACGCCACTCCAATCCACCGTCCTTACGCCACCTTTTGGACGTCCAGCACCACTTCCGCAGCCCTCACGTTGCATGCATGGAGCGTACGTAAATTTCCTCCTCCCTACCTCTCGGGCTCTCTCTCTCTCTCTCATCAAATTTATCTCTTTCTCAGTTCCGTGCCGCCACGCCTACCACCTTCGATCTCTGCCCACCTCGTCGGCCGTCGCGACTCTCCCCTCTCTCAGTGAGCTTGGACATCCCTCTGTCGCACGGTTTTGGTCCGGTAATTTTCATAATCTCAGATTCCTTCGGTTTCCATGCTTTTCCCAAGAGCCCATGCATGTTTATGAGTTTTTTCCAAAACGCCCTTGTCATTAGGATTGTTCCATATTGGACATGATTTTACGATGGACTTCAAGATGATTACAGAAAATTTGTATGTTATTTTATTCGAGTTTCAGCTCACTTTATTTTAATCCAAACTTTGTTCGGCAGAAAATAGTTAGTTTTTAAATTGCAGTTGGTATTAAGGTCTAAAGAATTTAGAGTTTGTCTTTGTCAAAAAAAATTGAGTGAATATCGATGCATTCAAGTGTTGACGATATTTTAGGTTTTCGAAAAATTTAGATATTTAGAAAAATAGGTTACTTAACATTTCAAATTCAAGTATTGAAAAATGTATTAATTTCAGATATTTATGGAAATTACGTGATTATTTTTATAGGTGATGATTGATTTTCGTTCAGTACTGTTATGGAGAATTTCTGAAAAGTTAAAAATCCAGATAAGCGGGGTTCCTATGCTAGGCTTTATACAAGTTATTAAGACTGAGGTTGACTTTCTGAAAACTTTGTATATTTTGTGATGAAATGAGAACTTGGGAAAAACCAACATCGGTTGCTTATTTGCATTACTCATGAAATCTGTATGAAAAAAATAGAAAATATTTTCTAACATGCATTGTGCAGACATGAGCTAAATTTTGTCATGTTGTCTCTAAAATCTAAAAAAGAGCAATATTGAGAATCTGAAAAATTGTGCATTGATTTAAAATGATGCTCTGACTTTTGTTTTCAGTATGTGAGAATGATCTGATTATGTTTTTGTACTCTGTTTTATTTTGATATGGCATCTGAAAACTTTTGGCATGGTGTATTGATTTTGTATCTAACTCTGTCTCTGCTTTGCCCTACTTTGTTTGGGTTGGTACCAACTTCTCTGTCTCTGAGTGCACCCACTTTAAAAACAAAGTAATTTTTTGTGGTCTTTCTTGTGTGCACACTCGGGTCTCCAAGAGTGATAAGAGAAATATTTCACCTCTATCTCTGCCTGGTTTTGCCATCGGGGTTAACACAATCCTACCACAGAGGTGAAACATGGTCTCTGCTCTGTGAGATGCTCTGTTTTAATGTGATGATGATGCTCAGGTTATGTTATGCCAAAGTACTCTGGGTTTTATGTAACTTAAAACCATCGCTTTGTTACGTTTGAAAACATGTTTTGTTCTGCATGATAACTCTGGAAAATATTTTGTTGTACATACAGTACTCTGTAAATACTCATGTTTGCACGTTAGTATATGTCCTCTGCTTACTGAATTGTTGATAACTCACCCTCTATCTCTACAACATTTTATAAATATTTTGGATACTTCAACGGAGGTTCAAGAATATGAAGCATGAGTAGGGCTTTGTGAGCATAATATATTAAATACAAAGAGAGTACTTGTTATTGGAGAATTTTTATTGAAAGTTTCGTTTTGCTCTGTTGACTTAGTACTTTGGGAAGTTGGTATTTATTTTAAGACTTCGTCGTATTCTTAGTTATTTATTTTGGAGTAAATGGTTTAAAGCAATGAGGTCTATGAGTAATTGAGGAATTTGAGTTTATATTTGTACAATGAGATATGATTTTAAGTGTTAAGAGGGAACTTTTTGACCTATCTAGAACCAGGACGTTACAATAATATCAGTCAAAACTTTGACAATCTTTAAACTTGATTTTATTTATAGAATTTCAGTAGCTGAACTCTCTTTAGATCATACGAATATTCAAATTGTTTTCTTGTGGTTTTACATACTCCAAAATAGATCATTTTGATCTTTGTGGAGGTATGGAAAGCTTTTTTCCTCTGTTAATTTTTGGATTTTTTTTTCGTATTTTGTTTTTAATTTTATACTTTAATGGAGCATTAGGGATGTTGTGATGTGATGTATCTAACAATTTATTAATGGAGTTTTTACAAAGAGATCAACATAATCAATCTTACAATCATGGGAACTAAAGCTAGGTTAAAAAAATACAGAGTAATTTCATTTTGAGACAAATCATATGGACTAATCAAATGAAAATGGTAAGAAAATTGTACAACATATATAAATATATATTGATATTAACTTGAAATTATGCATGTTCATCTGGGCCCCATTTTTTTCGTGCCCGGTCCGGAACCCAGATAATCGGGTTTATCCGAGTTCCGGTTACGGGTTTCGGCTCGGAACAAATTTCGTATAGAAAAATCTGGGTACACCTGGTCCAGGTACCAGGTTTTAATCCCGGAACCTTTTTTTTTCCCCGGTTTGAATGTTTTGATTTTTTTTTTTTGTTCATTTCTAGCAACTAAATGGACAGAAACTCAAAAGAAAAATACATATTATGTTCAATAAATCATCCATTTTTTGAATTTTTTACTTTCTTCTCCATGTGATTTTTTTATTAGTGGTCAAGATACATGTAGGTTTTGATTTAAAAAAAAAAAAAAAAACCAGATGCAACCCGGAACCCGGGTTCCGGATTTTAAAAAACCGGTTTCAATCCATGTGCATTTATTATTTGATCATTTATAAATAAATTTTTTGACTTATAAATTAAAAAATTGTAGAAGTCAATTTCAAGATTCTCTCATAAAAAGTATTCAAATATGCTTATAATCTATGTACATACTGTTACTGGCGGGGGAAATATTACCACAAAAAAAAAAAACGACATTATAATGAGTCTTAAAATAAATTCTTCTGATCTCTCAATATTTTCTTCCTTTTCTTTTGCAGCTCCTTTCCACCGACAAAATATCTCAGTCAATAACGAAAATGCAAGTCTTTCCTGTGGGGTTATGTCCCAAGCCGCCCAACGCTGGTCCGTAGCAGTACGTAGTTAGTCAATATTTGAAGATTTAAGACTAAATACAACTCAAGACTTAGTAGAGTTTACGTAATAAGCTCTATAATTAAAAATTTATTTATTGTTTGGTATTTATATGTATAAAATATTTTTAAATATGTTACATTTATTTGAAAATAATATAAAAATATATTTTTTGAGATAAAAATAATAAAAAATATCATTTGAAAGTTGTAGTGTTGAAAATGTGATAAGATCACAAGGCAAAATTGTGATTATCTAAAATTTTAATAAATATTTTTGTTTATTGACAGTATTTTTAAAATTAGAATTACGTTTTGTATTATCTAAAAAAATACGTTGAAGTCAAATCAACTTTATAATTTATTTGAGGTTAAAATATATTTTAATATATAACATCTAAAAAAATTTAATTTTCTCCTTTTAAAACTATTTAAATAATTTTTAAAACCTCTAAAGCAACTCCTAACAACCCTTCGGATAGACACGTCAACAAGAATTCATCAACACGTTAGTACTTGTTTATGTAATCAGTCAAGTCATCATTCGAGAATCAGTCAAGAACCGAAAGAGATAAAACATAGAAGTCGAAGTTTTTCTTTCACATTGGGGAGAAAAGTAGAAAAGAAGATCCAAAGAAATTATTGGGGCGAGTCTAGTCGTAGGAGACACGCGTACCAAACTAGTTCCATTATTTATTGCTGGAATACCCACGTCTTCCTCGGCAGGGCACTAAAATTTAATTTAGTGAGAAAGACAGATGGATATTGGTGCAATTACAGAAATGCTTTTGGTTTTGAAAGTGAGCCTGTTTTTTGTTATAGCGACTGCTGTTCTTGGAGTCGGCAACTCAGAACACGCTACTGCAGGGAACATTAATATTCGTCATGGTGGAAGAAAACTTGCTGAAATTCCAGCAGGTATTTGAGTAGTACATATACTGATCTTGAAATTTTTGTTAACGAGGTATTGTATGTTTTGATAAATGAGATGAGATGAGATGAGTTGAGATTAAAATTAAAATGTTGAATAAAATATTATTATAATATATTTTTTTTAATATTATTTTTATTTTAAAATATGAAAAAGTTTAATTATTTATTTTATTTTGTGTGAAAATTTTAAAAAAAATTATATAATGATCAGATGAAATTAACTATAAAAACAAATGATCGTGGAAATCACATTTCTATTCATTGAGGATAAAATGCCATTGCTCCCTATATATGCGCGTGTATTAGTTGCAATTCATTTTCCTACCTACCTAGCTTATTTATGCCTTTTATTTAAAAAATGAAATCAAAATAAGGAAATTTTTAGATGACATCCCTGGGATTTATACTTTGAAACCTAATATTTTTTTTGAATGATTTTATTTACAAGTTGACATGAAGGATACATCGCTAACACATTGAAATTTATATTAGCCACTTTAATCTGGCTGAATTTATCTGAGGAGGCCGTATATATAACAATTCTTTTTGTATAATTCTCGCTTAATTTCATTGCCAAAATTTCAAGGTTTCATCAGCATTGATTGTGGCAGCAACGAAGATTACATTGACAAGACAACGGGTATTTCGTACATGACAACAAAGGATTTATAGATACTGGAGTAACTGAGACTGCATCCCCTACTTTATCTGCAAAATACGTACAGCCGCTAAAGAACTTGAGAAGTTTTCCTGTTGGAAAAAGGAATTGTTATAGCCTGAGACCGGATCAAGGCAAAAACAATAAGTTCCTCATCAGGGCTAGATTCCTATATGGAAATTACGATGGCAAAAACCAAGATCCGGAGTTCGACCTATATCTTGGGGTCAATAAATGGAGGACAGTGAATAGCACGGCTGGAAACAACTATGAGATTATTCACCTATTCTCAACGGATTACATCGATGTGTCTTGTGGACACTGACCAAGGTGTACCCTTCATTTCAGCATTGGAACTACGACGTTTGGACAATTCCATATATCAGATCACTGCGGGCGGGGCACTTGATCTGGTTGACCGAAGGGATTTTGGTAGCACTGGACCAGTAATCGGGTGAATCAGTACCCTCATGAGCTAGAAATAGAGTGATGCTAAAAGGAAAAAAGAAGTTAGGATTTTAGGTGTGTTATTATATAATGAATACTTAAACGTACGTACGTCATGTAGTTGTTCAAGTATCTTTTTGTTCTTAGTATTTACAGTGTAAAAACATTTATGCGAATCAGGTATAGAGACGATGTATATGATCGCTACTGGTGGCCTGAACAATCTGAAAGTTTGATTCCAGTTTCCTCCGTCTCGACCATATACACCAACAGCACTGATAACGCTTATGAATTACCAGCTCAAGTGTTAAAGACAGCTTCCAAAACACAGAACGCGAGCATTGCATTAAAAGTTTCCTGGACCGCGCTAGACACACTTTCTAAATATTGTGTTTACCTTCACTTTGCTGAGATAGAGAAACTTGAACCTGGTCAGCAGAGGGAATTGACAATTGACTTGAACGGTGAGCGCAATCTCTCAGACTCTTTTAAACTTGATTATCTAAATCCACTCACAATAGTCCAAGATGATCCGCCAAATAGCGGTGGCGGGAGGCTTCACTTCTCGATAAAAGCGGCTCAAGGAACTACGATTCCTCCAATCTTCAACGCCTATGAGATAATAAGATGAGATGAGATGAGATATGAGATATATCATACAAGATGACATATGAGATGAGATGAGATGTGATATATGAGATGAGAAATGAAATATAAGATATGATATGAGAATATGAGATAAGATGATAAGATGAGATAAATGAGATATGGGATAAGATATTATATATGAGATAAGAGATGAAATATAAGATATGAGATGATATATGAGATGATATATTAGATGAGATGATAAGATGAGATAAGATGAGATATGAGATATTAGATATGAGATGAAATATGATATATGAGATATGAGAGATGGGATGAGATAAGATATAACATGAGATGAAAGATGAGAGATGAGGTGAGAGATGAGATTTGAGATATGATATGACATGACATGAGATGAATCATCAGTTATGAGAAATGAGGTGAGAGATGAGATTTGATATATGAAATGAGATGAGATATTAGATATGAGATTTTGATCTTTGTGGAGGTAGGGAAAACTTTTTTCCTTTGTTAATTTTTGGATTTTGTTTTTCCTATTTTGTTTTTAATTTTATACATTAAGGGAGCATTAGGATCAGTGTTTTAAATTTCGTACCGTACTGGTCGGTGCGATCAAAATTTTTCGTACCGGCTGGTACATGTACTATATCTGTTTCGTACCGGCCGTACCGGCCTCAATTTCGGCCTGTACCAGCCTATATTTCGGCCGGTACCGGTCGATACCGGCCGATATTTCAACCTGTGTTTTTTTTTTTTTCATTTTTTCAAATTACAAACTTATTTTTTAACCCTCAATTCATACTAGATTATTTATAATTTATATATATATATATATATGTATTTATATATAGACTATTATTTTGGAATATAATTTTTATATATATTTATATATATAATTTATTTATATATCGACTATCCCGAAACGTTATCCCGAAACGCTATCCCGAAACGGTACCGGTATTAAAATATTTTGTTCCAGTGTCTTGACCGGTACGACGTCTGGTACGGTATCCAAAACATTGATTAGGATACTGTGATGTGATGTCTCTAACAATTTATTAATGGAGTTTTTACAAAGAGATCAACATAATCAATCTTACAATCATAGGAACTAAAGTTAGGATAAAAAATACAGAGTAATTTAATTTTGAGACAAATCATATGGACCAATCAAATAAAAATGGTAAGAAAATCGTACAACATATATAAATATATATATTGATAATAACCTGAAATTAGGCATGTTCATCTTAGCCTTATTTTTTTTCCGGTCCGATCTGGAATCCGGATAATTGGGTTTATCTGAGTTCCAATTGCGGGTTTCGGCCCGGAACAACTCGGGTTGTGTACCCATATAGAAAAACCTAGGTACACCTAGTTCAGGTATCAAGTTTTAAACTCAGAACCCTTTTTTTCCCTCAATTTAAATGTTTTGATATTTCTAGCAACTAAATAGAAAGAAATCCAAAAAGAAAATGTATATTATGTTCAATAAATCATTCATTTTATATATATATATATATATTTTTTACCTTCTTCTCTATGTGTTTTTTTATTAATGATCAAGATACATGTAAGTTTTGATTAAAAAAAAAAAAAAATTAGGTGCAACCTAGAACCCGGTTCCAGATTTTTAAAAACTGATTTCAATCCATGTGCATTTATTATTTGATCATTTATAAATAGATTTTTTGACTTATAAGTTAAAAAATTGTCAAGTTCATAATTCTCTCATAAAAAATATTTAAATATGCTTATAATCCATGTGCATACTGTTACTTTTTTCTCAATATTTTCTTCCTTTTCTTTTGCAACTCCTTTCCACCGACAAAATGTCTCAGTCAATAACTAATGCAAGTCTTTCCTGTGGGGTTATGTCCCAAGCCGGCCAACGCTGGTTCGTAGCAGGACGTAGTTACTGTCCAAAAAGCACGTTAAAGTCAAATAACTTTTTAACTTATTTGAAATTAAAAAATATTTTAATATATAATATCTAAAACAATCTAATTTTATTCTTTTAAAATTATTTAAACAATTTTTAAAACCTTAAAGCAACTCCTAACAACCCCTTACAATAAACACGTCAACAAGAATTCATCAACACGTTAGTACTTATTTATATAATCAGTCAAGTCGTCATACGACAAACAGTCAAAGAACCGAAAGAGATATAACAAGGAAAATTAAAGATAGTCGAAGTCGAAGTTTTTCTTTCACATTGGTGAAAGGCAGAGAAAGAGAGAGAGAAGTAGAAAAGAAGATACCAAGAAATTATTGGGGCGATTCAAGTCGTAGGAGACAGGCGTATACCAAACTAGTTCCATTATTTATGGCTGGAGTACCCACGTCTTCCTCGGCAGGGCACTAAAATTTAATTTAGTGAGAAAGACAGATGGATATTGGTGCAATTACAAAAATGCTTTTGGTTTTGAAAGCCTGCCTCTTTTTTGTTATAGCGACTGCTGTTGTTGGCAACTCAGAACACGCTGCTGCAGGGAACATTAATATTCGTCATGGTGCAAGAAAACTTGCTGAAATTCCAGCAGGTATTTGAGTAGTACATATACTGATCTTGAAATTTTTGTTAATCTGGTCTGGATTGTTTTCACAATATAAGTTGAGCTGAGATATTTGAAGTTAAAAAATTGAATAAAATATTATTAAAATATATTTTTTAATATTATTTTTATTTTAAAAATTTTAAAAATTTGAATTATTTATTTTATTTTGTATAAAAATTTGATAAAATTGTAATAATTATATGATAAAATGAAATGAATTGAGATGAATTGTGAAAACAAAGTATCGTGAGAAATCGCATTTCTATTCATTGAGAATAAATTCATAAAATGTCATTGTTCCCTATATATGCGCGTGTATTATTTGCTTCGTTTTCCTACCTACCTAGCTTATTTATCCCTTTTATTTAAAAAATGAAATCAAAATAAGGAAATTTTTAGATGACGTCCCTGAGATATTTACTTTGAAACCTTATATTTTTTTTTTTTTTTTGAATGATTTTATTTACAAGTTGTCATGAAGGATACATCGCTAACACATTGAAATTTATATTAGCCACTTCAATCTGGCTGAATTTATCTGAGGCCGTATATATAACAATTCCTTTTGTATAATTCTCGCTTAATTTGATTGTCAAAATTTCAAGGTTTCATCAGCATTGATTGTGGCAGCAACGAAGATTACATTGAAGAGGCAACGGGTATTTCGTACGTGACAGACAAAGGATTTATAGATACTGGAGTAGCTGAAACTGCATCCCCTAATTTATCTGCAAACTACGTACAGCCGCTAAAGAACTTGAGAAGTTTTCCTCAAGGAAAAAGGAATTGTTATAGCCTGAGACCGGAACAAGGCAAAAACAATAAGTTCCTCATCAGGGCTAGATTCCTGTATGGAAATTACGATGGCAAAAACCAAGCTCCAGAGTTCGAAATATATCTTGGGATCAATAAATGGACGACAATAAAAGGCACGGATGGACATAATTATGATATTATTCACCTACTCTCAACGGATTACATCGATGTGTGTCTAGTGAACACTGGCCAAGGTGTACCCTTCATTTCAGCATTGGAACTACGACGTTTGGACAATTCCATATATCCGAGCACTGCGGGCGGGGCACTTGGAATGCATGACCGAAGGGATTTTGGTAGCACTGGACCAATAATCAGGTGAATCAGTACCCTCATGAGCTAGAAATAGAGTGATGCTAAAAAGAAAAAAAGAAGTTAGGATTTTAGGTGTTATTAGGTAATGAATACTTAAACGTACGTACGTCATGTAGTTGTTCAAGTATCATTTTGTTCTTAGTATTTACAGTGTAAAAACATTTCTGCGAATCAGGTATAGAGACGATGTATATGATCGCTTCTGGTGGCCTGAACAATCTGAAAGTTGGATTCCAGTTTCCTCCGTCTCGACCATATACACCAACAGCACTGATAACGCTTATGAATTACCACCTCAAGTGTTAAAGACGGCTTCCAAAACACAGAACGCGAGCATTGCATTAAAAGTTTCCTGGACCGCGCTAGACACACTTTCTAAATATTATGTTTACCTCCACTTTGCTGAGATAGAGAAACTTGAACCTGGCCAGCAGAGGGAATTGACAATTGACTTGAACGGTGAGCGCAATCTCTCAGACTCTTTTAAACTTGATTATCTAAAACCACTCACAATAGCCCAAGATGATCCGCCAATTAGCGGTAGTGGGACACTTTACGTCTCAATAAATGCTGCTCAAGGAACTACTATTCCTCCAATCCTCAATGCCTATGAGATTTATCTGTTAGTAGAGCTACAAAATAAACCGACTGCCCCGGAAGATGGTACGCTTTCTTTCTTCAGTACTTTTTATTTTCCTTGTCTGGATTATATATGTGCTGTGCGTATCAGCGTACACGAAATGCACCACCACTGCATCCATTTGGTGTCCCTTCATGATGGCTGCGGTGCAACTCTTCTAAGATCATGACCTTTAATTTAGTGTTTGCAACTCCTCCCATGGGAAACTTATAGCCCTGGGAGAATCACATGCAGGATTTGCACACTATTGTGGTTTTTTTTCATCTCAAGTTCTCCCTCCTCTGTCTTTCCCACTTTATGTTTCAATCATTTTCTATTAATTCTTGTTTTTCCATTAAAAACTTAAGTTACTGCTATGCTGGAGATCAAGACCCAGTACAGCGTGACTAAAAACTGGCAAGGCGATCCGTGTGCCCCAAGTGATTATTCATGGGAAGGTTTAAACTGCAGTGATGACAATCCTCCAAGGGTCATCTCATTGTGAGTGCACTTCCGAAACATTAACTTCTGTCGATGAATGCTGAAACGCTGTTCAACTATCATTTTGACCGAAACTTCAAACAGATAGTGACTCCCTGCTAATTGCATGAGTAATTTTTTTTTTTTCCTGGATTGCAACTTATCTTTGAACATTGGCAATAACTTTTCCATGTTTCATAATTGTAAGCAGGAACTTGAGCTCAAGCAACTTGACAGGGGAAATTGCAACTTCATTCTTTAAGCTCGAACTAATCCAGTCCTTGTGAGTCTTATTTGAACTGCGATAGATATTTAATTAGCATTCAGTTTCTTAACACTAGTGCTTGCCAGACACCAGCATGTTGAGCAACACAGTCTGCCAGCTTGGGATTGCCAATTGGCAGATGGACCCCTGATTGTTGTAGATATTAATAATTGGAGAGTGTATTTTCTAAGATTTGATACCAGGAACTTTTACTTGGAAGGAAATATACTTATATGCAACTCCTGTTATTTAATATTGATTTTCAAGGACAAAAAACAATTGTTTAGCTTAACTCACTAATATTCTTATACAAAATTATTCTTTCCTTTCCAGGGATTTGTCATTTAATGACTTAACTGGGCCACTGCCTGAAGTTTTGGAACAACTACCTAATTTGAAAACTCTGTAAGTTGTGGAGCTCTAATCTGGGTGTTTCAAACATGACCTTCAGGGAAGGAAATTGAAATAATATACTTAGAACAATCTTTGCAGGGATTTAAGAGGAAACAAGCTCACAGGTCCAGTTCCTGAGGCTCTTCTGGAACAGTTTAGGAATGGAAAATTGGACCTGAGGTTAGACTAGCTACCTACCTCCAATATTCTTTTTCTCTCTCTCCTTATTAATGTTAATTTCGTTTTGTTCTTCTTTTTTTTTTTTTTTTTTTTTTTTTTATTGTACATAATAAATGCTAGAAAAAGTCTATGTTCATTTCTTCACTCTAAGGAAAATTCGAACTGTAATTTTTTTTGCATGACGGACGGCACCATCTAATATATAATAACTAACTGACCCTGTCATCTTACCTTGATACAAGGGTTGATGCAAATCCGGATCTTTGTCTGTACACTCCATGTAAGGGAAAGAAGAAAAAGGAGTTTTTCATTCCAGTTCTTGCAGCGTCTATAACAGCAGTCTTGATCCTTCTCTTCATCGTCAGTGCTCTTGCTATGTATAGAAGGAAAAGAGGATCAGGTAGGTCGTTTTATATTTTCTGCTTCTGTAGCTGTTAGCACAGTTTATATAGGTGAGCTCGCATACAAAGATATAGCAGTCAATGGAAAATAAAAAAAAAAGAACACGATTACGGAAGGAAACTGCAAATGATCGATAAATGAATTACATTAGTGGAACATCATGGTAGGTGTAAGTGATGAACGCACTCATTCTACTCACCTAGTGTTTTGGTTCAATTCTCACACACTTACGTTTACGGCTACTTTTGAGAGGTCAGCAAAATGTATCCTTCTTCAGATTGGCTTCTTGATGCCCTTTATTGCTCAATGATTAAGATAATATTAAAAATAAAGACTTTCATCCTCCACCATTCATTATCCATTCACCCTAGAGTTCGACATAGCTGAGAATCTCATTATTGTCTATACTGTACAACCATGGCATCTAAATCCCCTGTTATTTTGTAAAATCAAGTAGCGCCAAACTCTTCAATAAGTGGGACACCACTTCGTACCCTCTTGAAGCTGACCTTGAAAAGGGAGATAAGACATCCTAACATAGACAAACATGAAATCCTAGACTTCTTCTAGGATTACTCACTATCAAACTATAATGCAGAAATCTAAGCTCAGCACGGCTATAACCTCACTGATTATGGGAATTGGTTGTACAAGCCTGAGGGTTAATCTGCAAGTCCACTTTAGGATAAGTGGACTCCGGATTTTTAATTATAGTAACAAGCATGAGAGATTTAAAACATAAACCAAGCACATTACAATGCAAGCCGCAAAAATATTTTTAGCAGACATGTGAATGTTTCAATTTTGATAATCTTTCTTGCTGTAGACATGGTTGCCAAATCCAAATCCAGCATCAAATCAAAGAATCGACAGTACAGCTACTCCGAGGTTGTTAAGATAACTAATAACTTCAGAACCATCATTGGCAAAGGAGGATTTGGAAACGTGTACCTGGGCAAATTGAAAGATGAAATTCAAGTTGCTGTTAAGCTTCTCTCTCCTTCATCAAACCAAGGGTACAAGGAATTTAGAGCAGAGGTTAGATAGAATGGAAGACAGAGTTTGCAATTACATGAAAGTTACAACGCCTACAATTTCACCCAACTAAACAATGGAACTCCATTTCGAAACGCAGGCACAGCTCTTAATGGTACTTCATCATGGAAACTTGGTTACTCTTGTTGGATACTGTGATGATGGCGAAAAAAAGGCGCTCATATATGAGTACATGGCTAAGGGGAATCTGCAGCAGCATTTATCAGGTACTTGCAATCTCGTTTTCAAAGGCTCCTCTCATCCTATGAGTCGCTAGCTATATGTTACCTTCATCAAATCAAAAGTACATCATAGCTTAGATACAGTCCCATCTCTGCACCTGTTTGGCTTCTAGTTAGAGCAACCACCTGACACAGTGCATATCATCTCGAATCCTTATCAAGTCATTTCACGTAAGTTTATAGAACGAGGATATTGAATCTGCATCCTTCACAAAAATCCGACAGAAATTATAAATTTCTTGCATGATTGTGAAAACCTGGGCTATTTTTTTATGACAACCAAACTGAATGAGACAAAATTGGAATGTTTTTGCTGCAGTGACAAACCCAAATGTCTTAACATGGAAGAAGCGACTTTGTATTGCAGTGGACGCAGCACACGGTTTGCAAACAAATTAACCACATAAATATTCATCTTCAGCATCTTTGAGTTTCTTTTTTCGTTTCCTTGAATAAGTCAACATTGTTTACTTGTGGATTTACAGGGTTGGAGTATCTACATAATGGTTGCAAGCCACCTATCATCCACAGAGATTTAAAACCGCCCAACATCCTACTAAACGATCAAATGCAAGCCAAGATAGCTGATTTTGGGCTTTCTAGAGCCTTTGCCAACGAAAATGATACCCATGTGTCAACCTGCCCAGCTGGCACATTTGGATACGTCGATCCGGAGTAAGTGCTTAGACCTAATGACTTCTGCATAGCTCTTTTTTTAGTATACTGTAATCCATTATCATGTCCAAAGTTCTTGTGAAATCTATAACTCTAATAGAATGTTTAGAGAATGAGATAAGATGAAAATTTTGTGAATAGTTGTGAAATAGTTTGTGAATAATAATAAAATAGTTTGAGTTATGATGTTTTATAGCATTTTGAAAAATAAGAGAAAAAAAGTTGAATAAAAATATTGTAAAGTTAAAATATCGTTAGAATATAATTTTTTAATATTATGTTTATTTTAAAATTTGAAAAAATTAAATTGTTTCTTGTATTTAGTTCGAACATTTGAAAAAATTGTAAGGATTAGTTTGAAAATGTTGTAATGATTAATTTGAAAATATTTATATTTGAATGATATTTGAAAAAAAATTTGAGATGAAATGAAATAGGATGAGATGAAAAACATTACCAAACATCCCCTAAACTTTTTCTCCAAAGTTTTGTACTACCTTAGAGCATTGGCAATGGTTAGACCATTGCTAAGTCGAAAATTTGAAAAGTTGAGGTTTTGGCTAAAGTCAAAGCTCATACAAGAAATCAAGCCTTTTCTAGCGATTTTAAAATCGTCGCAAAAAAAAACGCAGCAAATAGAGGTTATTTGCGGCGATTTTTAAGTCGTCGCTTAATTTTCGTTATGAAGTTGGGAAAATCATGGAGGGAAAATTTACAATTTACTTTTGCGGCGACATTTGTACCTTTTGCGGCGATTTCTATCGTCGCAACTATGTATGATTAACTATAGCGTCATTAAACTTCTGTCAATTAAAGCAAATCGCCGCAATATATACTATTTGCGGCGAACATTGTCGCTGTAAAAACACATGCGCCCATTTAAACTTATTAGCGACGAGTAAAAAGCGCCCATAAAGCTGATTAAAATTAAAAACCCTCTGTTAGGTTTTCCGCTCATTTCGTTCCCTCCAGCCATCTCTCCCCCTTCCCCCTTTCTCTCTGTAGTCCCTCTTCTCCCTCAAGCCTCCGCCGCGCACAGCCTGTCACCAACGGCCCCCGCACGCCTCCGTGACCTCACCTCGACGGCCACCCCCTCCTTCTCCCAGCCCCCACGCCAATCTCTTTCTGGCCTCACCTCTCTCTCTCTCTCTCTCTCTCTCTCTCTCTCGGATTTCTCTATATCGCCGTGGCTGGGGGCGCTGTTCGGCACCACCCACACATCGACGCCGTCGCCAGTCCTCCGTCGGAGCCCCTTCTCCTCTACGCCTAGCCCAACAGCCCGAGGCCCTTCCTCTCTCCTTTGCTCTATTTGCAACCCACTACCATCAAATGAGGAGGAGGCGTGGGGAATAGGGCAGATGAGACATCTGAGGCTAACCAATTTGATTGGGTATTGCTGTGATGGAGATGAGAAGCTGCTGGTTGCTGAGTACATGCCTAATGATACTCTTGCGGAGCATTTGTTTCACTGTATGTACGGTTTCTATCATCGCTATCGGAGATATTAATCTGCATTGGACTATTTATCCCAAAGTCAAAATAATAATATAATATTATATATTTTAATAATAATTTTTTAAATTTTCTTTTTTTTAGATTTTGCAAATACGCTCCATATATTAATTAATAACTTAATTTTTACTTAAAATTATTGTTTCTCAACTATATTTTTCCTCAACCTAATTATCCAACAAATACACTCCAACTAAAAGAAGAAAAAAAAAAGGGAATTGAACAATAGAATTTGGAGAATATTTTTAGATTAAAAAAAATGTTTTGGAGATGAACAGTATAACTCCAAACTTGGAGAATAGTTTGACTTTACTATAGTTCAAAAGTGAAGCATTGGAGTTTAGACCACTTTAGTAAATGTTAGGCAAAATTTGACTAGGCATTGGCCTATGGCTACTGCTCTAACAGGGTTGTTTGGAAATAGTTCTATCCTAAAATTTTCATCTCATCTCCTTTCCAAGTATATTTTAAGTACAAACATTTTCAAACTAATCATTACAAATTTTCCAAACTTTCAAATAAAAAATAAAAACAATTCAACTTTTTCACATCTCCAAATAAAAATAATATTATAAAACTATATTCTAACAATATTTTAATTTTATAGTATTTTTTATTCAACTTTTTCTCTTTCCTTTCCCAAAACTTAAAAAATACTAAACTCAAACTATCTCACTGCTATTCACGGACTATCTTAATACTATTTACAAAATTCTCTTCTCATCTCACTCTCCAATCATACCAAATATGTTTTGCCCTTGAGGATCGCCACACGGAATCCCATGTTCCCAATGCATCCAAAATCTCCAAAACTTATTTCCCACTCTTAATTCAATGTGCAAAGAATGCTAAAATATGTGGTTTTTACAAGTACACCCTATTAGAAACTGGACATGCCTTACTTTATTCACTAGTGCGAGTTGTATAATTGCTGTTCAAATGATCCTCATCTGTGTCCTACTTGCAGATTTGCAGCATCTGGGAACTTCAGAAAGGAAAGTGACGTCTATAGCTTTGGGATTATTTTGTTTGAGCTTATAACTGGTCGCCCTGCAATAATAAGAGGACCTATGCAAAACGATCACATACTTGACTGGGTTTATCCTTTGATTGAAATGGCAGATATCCAAAACATTGTTGATCCAAGACTAGAAGGAGAATTCAGCACCACTTCTGCCTGGAAAGTTGTGGAAATAGCCATGTCGTGCGCACTACCAGTTGCAATCCAAAGGCCAGACATGAGTCAGGTATTGGTAGAATTAAAGGAATGTTTGGCTCTGATAATGACTCATGGGAGAAGTCAATTGATGGCAACTGAGTGCATAACTTCAAGCATGCCACACAACACTTTCCATTTGGAGCTAGAATCAGAATTTGCTCCTGTCGCTAGATAGTTACTAAACAAACTTTGCTCAAAAGTTCCTTGTATGCAATATGACAAAGTCTGTTTGAAGACCTTATTATATCCTTGTTTCATGTGACTATCTATTCTTCAATCGAGTATGAGAGCGAATACTATTATGCATTTCAACAACTTTCTAGGTTCTATTGGACTTATAAAGTACAATTATTACTAGTCTGTATTCTGGATGTGCTAACAGTTTTTTAACCCATTTTTTGTATCTAAAACATTGTTTGAAAAGACTTCTGTTACAGACACAGAAATTTCACATAGGGAGCTCACAGATATAATAATGGATGTCTGCTCACAAGCCTTGCCGTTAATTAATGATAGCTAAAATTATTGTCACATAGAATGAATAATCACCATCTCTACAGCATTTCAGGCTTCCAAAGTGGGAAAAAGAAAGTAACGCCGGTTGTAGAATGAAGAAAATGTGAAACTTTTACAATCCTTTAAAAATAATTGTTGCTTTTTTTTTCTATATATTATCATGAAAACAAATAAATTTATTTCTAGGAGTTGATTCCTGAGAAAAAACCAATAAACACCGTTTGGAAAGTGAGAAAAGCATGTGCAGGTCTTTCTTAATTTCTCACCAGCCAAACAGTTGAAGTAATTTTTGCATGCACATGATGAAGACAGGGTTATCAATTCCAACCCTGCACTAGTCTATCCCTATCTTACAGCGGAATATATGAAAAGTCTGGACGTGTTTAGTGCCTTTTTGCAGTAATGTATAATTAATTGTTCGTCTATATCTTATAAATTATAACACTTGCATCCGTATGAATTTCGGAATTTGTTGAACGTAAGAATTAGACTAAACTTAGGAGAAGTAGATTTTCTTTATTTCTAGCACGAGCCTTCTCCCAAATCATGAATGCATCTCTCTCGAGGAGTGGCGGTTCGGTGAACGGCGATGGCGACGTGCAGTCGTTACATTTAATGGAGGCCTAGGGCTTAACTTTTGGCGTTGGACCCTAATACTATCTTTGCAGGGATTTGAGAGGGAACAAGTTCATAGGTTCAATTCCTGAGGCTCTTTGGAACAGTCTAGAAATGGAAAATTAGACCTAAGATTAGGTTATCTTCCTACCTCCAATATTTTTTTTTCTCTATTTCCTTATTAATGTTAATTCCACTTTATCCTTGATATACAAGCCTTCAATAATGTAGTGAAAAAAAAATTAGGGAAATCAAAAGAATGATCATGAAAGAAAACTGTGCGACTGATGATAATTGAATTGCACTCATGGAACTCTCCAGTAGGTGAAAGTGATAAAGTGAAAGTGAGATGAGAGATATGACATGAGACGAGAGAGATATGAGATGAATTATGAGATTAGATGAGATAAGATATATTAGATATGAGATGAGATAAGATGAGAGATGAGATGAGACGAGACGAAAGATGAGAGATAGGATGAGATAATAAGATGAGATGAGATATGAGATATATCATACAAGATGACATATGAGATGAGATGGGATGAGATGTGATATATGAGATGAGAAATGAGATATAAGATATGATATGAGAATATGAGATGAGATGATAAGATGAGATATGAGATATTAGATATGAGATGAAATATGATATATGAGATATGAGAGATGGGATGAGATAAGATATAACATGAGATGAAAGATGAGAGATGAGATTTGAGATATGATATGACATGACATGAGATGAAAGATGAGATATGAGAAATGAGGTGAGAGATGAGAGATGAGATTTGATATATGAAATGAGATGAGATATTAGATATGAGATTTTGATCTTTGTGGAGGTAGGGAAAACTTTTTTCCTTTGTTAATTTTTGCATTTTGTTTTTCCTATTTTGTTTTTAATTTTATACATTAAGGGAGCATTAGGATCAGTATTTTAAATTTCGTACCGTACTGGTTGGTACGATCAAAATTTTTCGTACCGGCTGGTACAGGTACTATATATGTTTCGTACCGGCCAAAATACCGGCCGTACCGGCTTCAATTTCGGCCTGTACCAGCCTATATTTCGGCCGGTACCGGCCGATACCGGCCGATATTTCAACCTGTGTGTTTTTTTTTCATTTTTTCAAATTACAAACTTATTTTTTAACCCTCAATTCATACTAGATTATTTATAATTTATATATATATATATGTATTTATATATAGACTATTATTTTGGAATATAATTTTTATATATATTTATATATATAATTTATTTATATATCGACTATCCCGAAACGTTATCCCAAAACGCTATCCTGAAACGGTACCGGTATCAAAATATTTCGTTCCAGTGTCTTGACCGGTACGGCGTCTGGTACGGTATTCAAAACATTGATTAGGATACTGTGATGTGATGTCTCTAACAATTTATTAATGGAGTTTTTACAAAGAGATCAACATAATCAATCTTACAATCATAGGAACTAAAGTTAGGATAAAAAATACAGAGTAATTTAATTTTGAGACAAATCATATGGACCAATCAAATAAAAATGGTAAGAAAATCGTACAACATATATAAATATATATATTGATAATAACCTGAAATTAGGCATGTTCATCTTAGCCTTATTTTTTTTCCGGTCCGATATGGAACCCGGATAATTGGGTTTATCTGAGTTCCAATTACGGGTTTCGGCCCGGAACAACTCGGGTTGTGTACCCATATAGAAAAATCTGGGTACACCTAGTTCAGGTACCAAGTTTTAAACTCAGAACCCTTTTTTTCCCTCGATTTAAATGTTTTGATATTTCTAGCAACTAAATAGACAGAAATTCAAAAAGAAAATGTATATTATGTTCAATAAATCATTCATTTTATAATTTTTATTTTTTTTTTACCTTCTTCTCTATGTGTTTTTTTATTAATGATCAAGATACATGTAAGCTTTGATTAAAAAAAAAAAAAAAATTAGGTGCAGCCTAGAACCCGGTTCCAGATTTTTAAAAACTGATTTCAACCCATGTACATTTATTATTTGATCATTTATAAATAGATTTTTTGACTTATAAGTTAAAAAATTGTCAAGTTCAAAATTCTCTCATAAAAAATATTTAAATATGCCTATAATCCATGTGCATACTGTTACTTTTCTCTCAATATTTTCTTCCTTTTCTTTTGCAACTCCTTTCCACCGACAAAATGTCTCAGTCAATAACTAATGCAAGTCTTTCCTGTGGGGTTATGTCCCAAGCCGGCCAACGCTGGTTCGTAGCGGGACGTAGTTACTGTCCAAAAAGCACGTTAGTACTTGTTTATATAATAAGACAAATCAGTCGCAAGAACCGAAAGAGATATAACAAGAAAAATTCAAGATAGTCGAAGTCGAAGTTTTTCTTTCACATTGGTGAAAGGCAGAGAAAGAGAGAGAAAAGTAGAAAAAGAAGATACAAAGAAATTATTGGGGCGAGTCGAGTTCTAGGAGACGGGTACCAAACTAGTTCATTATTTATTGCAGGACTACCCACGTCTTTCTCGGCAGTCGGCACTCGGCAGGGCACTAAAATTGTAGTTAGTGAGAAAGACAGAGATGGATATTGGTGCAATTACAGAAATGCTTTTAATTTTGAAAGTGAGCCTGTTTTTTGTTATAGCGGCTGCTGTTCTTGGAGTTGGCAACTCAGAACACGCTGCTGTTCGTCATGGTGGAAGAAAACTTGCTGAAATTCCAGCAGGTATTTGAGTAGAACATATACTGATCTTGAAATTTTTGTTAATCTGATTTTGTTTGTTTTTGCGAATCAAATGTGATAAGTTGAGCTGAGAAATCGCATTTCTATTCATTGAGAATAAATTCATAAAATGTCATTGTTCCCTATATATGCGCGTGTATTATTTGCTTCGTTTTCTTACCTACCTAGCTTATTTATCCCTTTTATTTAAAAAATGAAATCAAAATAAGGAAATTTTTAGATGACGTCCCTGAGATTTTTACTTTGAAACCTTATTTTTTTTTTTTTTTTTTTTGAATGATTTTATTTACAAGTTGACATGAAGGATACATCGCTAACACATTGAAATTTATATTAGCCACTTCAATCTGGCTGAATTTATCTGAGGCCGTATATATAACAATTCCTTTTGTATAATTCTCGCTTAATTTGATTGTCAAAATTTCAAGGTTTCATCAGCATTGATTGCGGCAGCAACGAAGATTACATTGAAGAGGCAACGGGTATTTCGTACGTGACAGACAAAGGATTTATAGATACTGGAGTAGCTGAGACTGCATCCCCTAATTTATCTGCAAACTACGTACAGCCGCTAAAGAACTTGAGAAGTTTTCCTCAAGGAAAAAGGAATTGTTATAGCCTGAGACCGGAACAAGGCAAAAACAATAAGTTCCTCATCAGGGCTAGATTCCTGTATGGAAATTACGATGGCAAAAACCAAGCTCCAGAGTTCGAAATATATCTTGGGATCAATAAATGGACGACAATAAAAGGCACGGATGGACATAATTATGATATTATTCACCTACTCTCAACGGATTACATCGATGTGTGTCTAGTGAACACTGGCCAAGGTGTACCCTTCATTTCAGCATTGGAACTACGACGTTTGGACAATTCCATATATCCGAGCACTGCGGGCGGGGCACTTGGAATGCATGACCGAAGGGATTTTGGTAGCACTGGACCAATAATCAGGTGAATCAGTACCCTCATGAGCTAGAAATAGAGTGATGCTAAAAAGAAAAAAAGAAGTTAGGATTTTAGGTGTGTTATTAGGTAATGAATACTTAAACGTACGTACGTCATGTAGTTGTTCAAGTATCATTTTGTTCTTAGTATTTACAGTGTAAAAACATTTCTGCGAATCAGGTATAGAGACGATGTATATGATCGCTTCTGGTGGCCTGAACAATCTGAAAGTTGGATTCCAGTTTCCTCCGTCTCGACCATATACACCAACAGCACTGATAACGCTTATGAATTACCAGCTCAAGTGTTAAAGACGGCTTCCAAAACACAGAACGCGAGCATTGCATTAAAAGTTTCCTGGACCGCGCTAGACACACTTTCTAAATATTATGTTTACCTCCACTTTGCTGAGATAGAGAAACTTGAACCTGGCCCGCAGAGGGAATTGACAATTGACTTGAACGGTGAGCGCAATCTCTCAGGCTCTTTTAAACTTGATTATCTAAAACCACTCACAATAGCCCAAGATGATCCGCCAATTAGCGGTAGTGGGACACTTTACGTCTCAATAAATGCTGCTCAAGGAACTACTATTCCTCCAATCCTCAATGCCTACGAGATTTATCGGTTAGTAGAGCTACAAAATAAACCGACTGCCCCGGAAGATGGTACGCTTTCTTTCTTCAGTACTTTTTATTTTCCTTGTCTGGATTATATATGTGCTGTGCGTATCAGCGTACACGAAATGCACCACCACTGCATCCATTTGGTGTCCCTTCATGATGGGTGCGGTGCAACTCTTCTAAGATCATGACCTTTAATTTAGTGTTTGCAACTCCTCCCATGGGAAACTTATAGCCCTGGGAGAATCACATGCATGATTTGCACACTATTGTGGTTTTTTTTCATCTCAAGTTCTCCCTCCTGTCTTTCCCACTTTATGTTTCCATCATTTTCTATTAATTCTTGTTTTTCCATTAAAAACTTAAGTTACTGCTATGCTGGAGATCAAGACCCAGTACAGCGTGATTAAAAACTGGCAAGGCGATCCGTGTGCCCCAAGTGATTATTCATGGGAAGGTTTAAACTGCAGTGATGACAATCCTCCAAGGGTCATCTCATTGTGAGTGCACTTCCGAAACATTAACTTCTGTCGATGAATGCTGAAACGCTGTTCAACTATCATTTTGACCGAAACTTCAAACAGAAACTGACTCCCTGCTTATTGCATGAGTAATTTTTTTTTTTTTTCCTGGATTGCAACTTATCTTTGAACATTGGCAATAACTTTTCCATGTTTCATAATTGTAAGCAGGAACTTGAGCTCAAGCAACTTGACAGGGGAAATTGCAACTTCATTCTTTAAGCTCGAACTAATCCAGTCCTTGTGAGTCTTATTTGAACTGCGATAGATATTTAATTAGCATTCAGTTTCTTAACACTAGTGCTTGCCAGACACCAGCATGTTGAGCAACACAGTCTGCCAGCTTGGGATTGCCAATTGGCAGATGGACCCCTGATCGTTGTAGATATTAATAATTGGAGAGTGTATTTTCTAAGATTTGATACCAGGAACTTTTACTTGGAAGGAAATATACTTATATGCAACTCCTGTTATTTAATATTGATTTTCAAGGACAAAAAACAATTGTTTAGCTTAACTCACTAATATTCTTATACAAAATTATTCTTTCCTTTCCAGGGATTTGTCATTTAATGACTTAACTGGGCCACTGCCTGAAGTTTTGGAACAACTACCTAATTTGAAAACTCTGTAAGTTGTGGAGCTCTAATCTGGGTGTTTCAAACATGACCTTCAGGGAAGGAAATTGAAATGATATACTTAGAACAATCTTTGCAGGGATTTAAGAGGAAACAAGCTCACAGGTCCAGTTCCTGAGGCTCTTCTGGAACAGTTTAGGAATGGAAAATTGGACCTGAGGTTAGACTAGCTTCCTACCTCCAATATTGTTTTTCTCTCTCTCCTTATTAATGTTAATTTCGTTTTGTTCTTCTTTTTTTTTTTTTTTTTATTGTACATAATAAATGCTAGAAAAAGTCTATGTTCATTTCTTCACTCTTAAGGAAAATTCGAACTGTAATTTTTTTTGCATGACGGACGGCACCATCTAATATATAATAACTAACTGACCCTGTCATCTTACCTTGATGCACTTCATACAAGGGTTGATGCAAATCCGGATCTTTGTTTGTACACTCCATGTAAGGGAAAGAAGAAAAAGGAGTTTTTCATTCCAGTTCTTGCAGCGTCTATAACAGCAGTCTTGATCCTTCTCTTCATCGTCAGTGCTCTTGCTATGTATAGAAGGAAAAGAGGATCAGGTAGGTCGTTTTATATTTTCTGCTTCTGTAGCTGTTAGCACAGTTTATATAGGTGAGCTCGCTTATAAAGATATAGCAGTCAATGGAAAATAAAAAAAAGAACACGATTACGGAAGGAAACTGCAAAGGATCGATAAATGAATTACATTAGTGGAACATCATGGTAGGTGTAAGTGATGAACGCACTCATTCTACTCACCTAGTGTTTTGGTTCAATTCTCACACGCTTACGTTTACGGCTACTTTTGAGAGGTCAGCAAAATGTATCCTTCTTCAGATTGGCTTCTTGATGCCCTTTATTGCTCAATCATTAAGATAATATTAAAAATAAAGACTTTCATCCTCCACCATTCATTATCCATTCACCCTGGAGTTCGACATAGCTGAGAATCTCATTATTGTCTATACTGTACAACCATGGCATCTAAATCCCCTGTTATTTTGTAAAATCAAGTAGCGCCAAACTCTTCAATAAGTGGGACACCACTTCGTACCCTCTTGAAGCTGACCTTGAAAAGGGAGATAACACATCCTAACATAGACAAACATGAAATCCTAGACTTCTTCTAGGATTACTCACTATCAAACTATAATGCAGAAATCTAAGCTCAGCACGGCACCATCTAATATATAATAACTAACTGACCCTGTCATCTTACCTTGATGCACTTCATACAAGGGTTGATGCAAATCCGGATCTTTGTCTGTACACTCCATATAACACCCGGGCTCTAGGCCCAGCCCGTTTGGAGTCAGCCCGGATGCTTGGAGTCCAGCCCACAAGCGAATGTTGTGAGACCCGAGTGACGTCGTTTGGGTGAAGGTTATTTCCCCTTTCACGCCGCACTGTTCTTCGTCTTCGCGGTTACAGCCTCTGCATTTCATTTTCGTATCTCACTCACCCGTGCGCACCAACCCACGACTCCAGCAGTTGATTTTCATCTCCTTTCACACTCAAGGTTCGGTTTCACTCACTTTTACAGATTTCTCAATCGGGTTCTCTCATTGTTTTTCTTCTTTTTCATCTCTTCACCGTGCGCTCAACTCAAGGTTTTGAAACTACAAATTGTTTTTCCACTGCAGATTTGTTCGACTTCTTGAACAGAGATTGGTAACTCCTCTCTTTTGTTTTATTTTATTTTACTTCTTCTCCTTCCTTCTTCTTTCGGTTTTACTCGTACGGGTCTCCTTACTTTTTTCGGTTTCTTCCCTGTTTTGATCACACGCACACACTCAGATTCTCAAACTTTCCTTGTGTAGGTCACTTTCTCTTTCACTAGAGATTGCTGTGAATATTTTTGGACGTGAATTTGTAGTGACCCATTCGAAGCGGTTTGGAGTTTTGGGATTTGTTTTTCTCTTGGGGTAAGTTCTCCGAAGCTTTTGGTAGCTTTTGAATGATAGGTGTGGATTGTGAAATGTAATAGAGTTACTGTTCTAATGGTGGTTGAGTGTGATGGAATTTTTATGTTGAGGAGTATGATTTTTGGATGGATTTGTGAGAATGTTTTGGACTATTATTTGAAACTATTTAGTGTAAATTGATGGGTGTTTTGGAGCTAGTTGTATTGGATTTTTATGCAAGTCTTCAATTGTTCAATGACTAGAATATTGATGCTTGCACTGAAATTATTTTATTCGAAGGTTGGAAGTGAAGTTTGGTTTGGGTTATGTTTTAATTATTGGAGTTGTTGTTGTTGGTTTTGGAAATAATTATAGTTGGTTTGGTGTTAATAGAAGGTGATGGCTGTTTTGGGTTTTTAATGCGAATGGGTGAAGAGAGTTGTTCGGGTTTAATTATTAGGATAGTTATTGAGTTGTGAAGGGACTGTTTTGATTTATTACTCAATAAATAGCAGTCTACTAGATTGATTATTAATTGTTGGATATATGTTCTTTTTGGTTAGGTGGTGTTACTATTAGAGTTCCGGCTCAAGGTGTTGATAATACGAAGAAGTCAGGTAAGCGGGGTTTATATACTAGTTTTGCATAAAATAAATAAAAGGAGGTTGACTTTGAGAATAAATGTGTTTATTTTCTTTTGAAAGAGATGATCTGAAAACAACCTCAGATGTTTATTCTGCATATGTATAAATTCTATATAAGAGAAAGTGTTTTTCTGTCATGACTAGTGTAGACATGAGCTCATTTTGTATACTGTACTTCCGAACTATGTAAAAGAGCGAATAAGGAATTCTAAAAGTTTTGTTATGAACAAATGAGAATACTTTGTTTATGTTTATCTCGAACATGTGAAATGATCTGCAGCTTTTAATGATTTGTTTTGATATGATGTGCCATCTGAAAATCTTGGCATGGAGTTCTGATTTTGTATATATGTGTAACTGGATTTTCGATGAAATCCGTTCTGTTTCTGTTAAGGCCCAGCCACGGGTATAATGGTGGTTTATAACCCTACCACGGGGGTGAAACATGGAATATGGCCCAGCCACGGGTATAATGGTGGTTTATAACCCTACCACGGGGGTGAAACATGGAATATGGCCCAGCCACGAGTATAATGGTGGTTTATAACCCTACCACGGGGGTTAAACATGGTATTGTCCCGAAGTGATGCTAAGAGATGATTTAATTATAATATTTCAGTTTGAAAACGCCAATGGATGTTCTTTCTGAAATACGTATATTTTTTTTGGAAGTTCGCTCTAATGAATTTGTACAAGTTTTGTATCTGCATTCTGAAAGTAAAGGTTTGTTCGGCTTATCAAATGTTATAAATGCTCATGTTTACATGCTAGTATATGCTCTCTGCTTGCTGAGTTGTTGATAACTCACCCCGTTAATCTTCATAATATTTCAGATGACATCGATGGCTCAGCTGAAAATCAGTATTAGAGTCTATGGAGAAGATTAGCATTGTTTTGTTGTTGGGTATCTCATGATATTAGTATTGATGTTGGAGGTTAATTATCTTTCTTAAGTTTGTTTCAATGGTTTTAGATGGTTTATGGAGACTATGTTAATGTTCTATTATTTCTAGTTGTTTTGAGACATGAAGAGGAGTTGATTTTATTTGGGTTGTTGGATTGAATATTGGATAAATGAATTTATTTGATTTATTTGATTGAAGTATTTACGTTCGATTTGAGGTTTGGAAAATGGATATATTCTTGAATTTGGAAGTACTCTAGTCTTGCTAGAGCTGATTATAAGGTTTTATGAGTTAACTCTCCGAATCCTCGGGTCGGGGCGTTACACTCCATGTAAGGGAAAGAAGAAAAAGGAGTTTTTCATTCCAGTTCTTGCCGCGTCTATAACAGCAGTCTTGATCCTTCTCTTCATCGTTAGTGCCCTTGTTATGTATAGAAGGAAAAGAGGATCAGGTAGTTCGTTTTATATTTTCTGCTTCTGTAGTTGTTAGCACAGTTTATATAGGTGAGCTTGCTTATAAAGATATAGCAGTCAATTGAAAATAAAAAAAAAAAAGAACACGATTACGGAAGGAAACTGCAAATGATCGATAAAACATAAACTTATCCACTTTAGGATAAGTGGACTCCGGATTTTTAATTATAGTAACAAGCATGAGAGATTTAAAACATAAACCAAGCACATTACAATGCAAGCCGCAAAAATATTTTTAGCAGACATGTGAATGTTTCAATTTGGATAATCTTTCTTGCTGTAGACATGGTTGCCAAATCCAAATCCAGCATCAAATCAAAGAATCGACAGTACAGCTACTCCGAGGTTGTTAAGATAACTAATAACTTCAGAACCATCATTGGCAAAGGAGGATTTGGAAACGTGTACCTGGGCAAATTGAAAGATGAAATTCAAGTTGCTGTTAAGCTTCTCTCTCCTTCATCAAACCAAGGGTACAAGGAATTTAGAGCAGAGGTTAGATAGAATGGAAGACAGAGTTTGCAATTACATGAAAGTTACAACGCCTACAATTTCACCCAACTAAACAATGGAACTCCATTTCGAAACGCAGGCACAGCTCTTAATGGTACTTCATCATGGAAACTTGGTTACTCTTGTTGGATACTGTGATGATGGCGAAAAAAAGGCGCTCATATATGAGTACATGGCTAAGGGAATCTGCAGCAGCATTTATCAGGTACTTGCAATCTCGTTTTCAAAGGCTCCTCTCATCCTATGAGTCGCTAGCTATATGTTACCTTCATCAAATCAAAAGTACATCATAGCTTAGATACAGTCCCATCTCTGCACCTGTTTGGCTTCTAGTTAGAGCAACCACCTGACACAGTGCATATCATCTCGAACCCTTATCAAGTCATTTCACGTAAGTTTATAGAACGAGGATATTGAATCTGCATCTTTCACAAAAATCCGACAGAAATTATAAATTTCTTGCATGATTGTGAAAACCTGGGCTATTTTTTTATGACAACCAAACTGAATGAGACAAAATTGGAATGTTTTTGCTGCAGTGACAAACCCAAATGTCTTAACATGGAAGAAGCGACTTTGTATTGCAGTGGACGCAGCACACGGTTTGCAAACAAATTAACCACATAAATATTCATCTTCAGCATCTTTGAGTTTCTTTTTTCGTTTCCTTGAATAAGTCAACATTGTTTACTTGTGGAGTTATAGGGTTGGAGTATCTACATAATGGTTGCAAGCCACCTATCATCCACAGAGATTTAAAACCGCCCAACATCCTACTAAACGATCAAATGCAAGCCAAGATAGCTGATTTTGGGCTTTCTAGAGCCTTTGCCAACGAAAATGATATCCATGTGTCAACCTGCCCAGCTGGCACAATTGGATACATCGATCCGGAGTAAGTGCTTAGACCTAATGACTTCTGCATAGCTCTTTTTTTAGTATACTGTAATCCATTATCATGTCCAAAGTTCTTGTGAAATCTATAACTCTAATAGAATATATAGGGAATGAGATAAGATGAAAATTTTGTAAATAGTTGTGAAATAGTTTGTGAATAATAATAAAATAGTTTGAGTTATGATGTTTTATAGCATTTTGAAAAATAAGAGAAAAAAAGTTGAATAAAAGTATTGTAAAGTTAAAATATCGTTAGAATATAATTTTTTAATATTATATTTATTTTAAAATTTGAAAAAATTAAATTGTTTCTTGTATTTAGTTCGAACATTTGAAAAAGTTGTAAGGATTAGTTTGAAAATGTTGTAATGATTAATTTGAAAATATTTATATTTGAATGATATTTGAAAAAAAAATGAGATGAAATGAAATAGGATGAGATGAAAAACATTACCAAACATCCCCTAAACTTTTTCTCCTATGTTTTGTACTACCTTAGAGCATTGGCAATGGTTAGACCATTGCCAAGTCCAAAATTTGAAAGTTGAGGTTTTGGCTAAAGTCAAAGCTCATTACAAGAAATCAAGCCTTTTCCAGCGATTTTAAAATCGCCGCAAAAAAAATCGCAGCAAATAGAGGTTATTTGCGGCGATTTTTAAGTCGTCGCTTAATTTTCGTTATGAAGTTGGGAAATCATGGAGGGAAAATTTACAATTCACTTTTGCGGCGACATTTATACCTTTTGCGGCGATTTCTATCGTCGCAATTATGTATGATTAACTGTAGTGTCATTAAACTTCTGTCGATTAAAGCAAATCGCCGCAATATACACTATTTGCGGCGAAATTGTCGCTGTAAAAACACATGCGCCCATTTAAACTTATTAGCGACAAGTAAAAAGCGCCCATAAAGCTCATTAAAATTAAAAACCCCGCGTTAGGTTTTCCGCTCATTTCGTTCCCTCCAGCCATCTCTCCCCCTTCCCCCTTTCTCTCCGTAATCCCTCTTCTCCCTCAAGCCTCTGCCGCGCACAGCCCGTCACCAACGGCCCCCGCACGCCTTCGTGACCTCACCTCGACGGCCACCCCCTCCTTCTCCCTCAGCCCCCACGCCAATCTCTTTCTGGCCTCACCTCTCTCTCTCTCTCGGATTTCTCTATATCGCCGTCATTGGGGGCGCTGTTCGGCACCACCCACACATCGACATCGTCGCCAGTCCTCCGTCGGAGCCCCTTCTCCTCTGCGCCTAGCCCAGCAGCCTGAGGCCCTTCCTCTCTCCTTTGCTCTGTTTGCAACCCACTACCATCAAATGAGGAGGAGGCGTGGGGAATAGGGCAGATGAGACATCTGAGGCTGACCAATTTGATTGGGTATTGTTGTGATGGAGATGAGGAGCTGCTGGTTGCTGAGTACATGCGTAATAATACTCTTGCGGAGCATTTGTTTCACTGTATGTACGGTTTCTATCATCGCTATCAGAGATATTAATCTGCATTGGACTATTTATCCCAAAGTCAAAATAATAATATAATATTATATATTTTAATAATAATTTTTTAAATTTTCTTTTTTTTAGATTTCGCAAATACGCTCTATATATTAATTAATAACTTAATTTACTTACAATTATTGTTTCTCAACTATATTTTTCCTCAACCTAATTATCCAACAAATACACTCCAACTAAAGGAAGAAAAAAAAAGAAAGAAAAATGGGAATTGAACAATAGAATTTGGAGAATATTTTTAGATTAAAAAAATGTTTTGGAGATGAAGAGTATAACTCCAAACTTGGAGAATAATTTGACTTTACTATTGTTCAAAAGTGAAGCATTGGAGTTTAGACCACTTTAGTAAAAGTTAGGCAAAATTTGACTAGGCATTGGCCTATGGCTAATGCTCTAACAGGCTTGTTTGGAAATAGTTTTGGCTAATGCTCTAACAGGCTTGTTTGGAAATAGTTTCTATCCTAAAATTTTCATCTCGTCTCCTTTCCAAGTATAATTTAAATACAAACATTTTCAAACTAATCATTACAACTTTTCCAAATTTCAAATAAAAAATAAAAAAAATTCAACTTTTTTACATCTCCAAACAAAAATAATATTATAAAACTATATTGTAACAATATTTTAACTTTATAATATTTTTTATTCAACTTTTTCTCTTTCCTTTCCCAAAACTTAAAAAATACTAAACTCAAACTATCTCACTGCTATTCACGGACTATCTTAATACTATTTACAAAATTCTCATCTCATTTCACTCTCCAATCATACCAAATATGTTTTGCCCTTGAGGATCGCCACACGGAATCCTATGTTCCCAATGCATCCAAAATCTCCAAAACTTATTTCCCACTCTTAATTCAATGTGCAAAGAATGCTAAAATATGTGGTTTTTACAAGTACACCCTATTAGAAACTGGACACGCCTTACTTTATTCACTAGTGCGAGTTGTATAATTGCTGTTCAAATGATCCTCATCTGTGTTCTACTTGCAGATTTGTAGCATCTGGAAACTTCAGAAAGGAAAGTGACGTCTATAGCTTTGGGATTATTTTGTTTGAGCTTATAACTGGTCGCCCTCCAATAATAAGAGGACCTATGCAAAACAATCACATACTTGACTGGGTTTATCCTTTGATTGAAATGGCAGATATCCAAAACATTGTTGATCCAAGACTAGAAGGAGAATTCAGCACCACTTCTGCCTGGAAAATTGTGGAAATAGCCATGTCGTGCGCACTACCAGTTGCAATCCAAAGGCCAGACATGAGTCAGGTATTGGTAGAACTAAAGGAATGTTTGGTTCTGATAATGACTCATGGGAGAAGTCAATTGATGGCAACTGAGTGCATAACTTCAAGCATGCCACACAACACTTTCCATTTGGAGCTAGAATCAGAATTTGCTCCTGTCGCTAGATAGTTACTAAACAAACTTTGCTCAAAAGTTCCTTGTATGCAATATGACAAAGTCTGTTTGAAGACCTTATTATATCCTTGTTTCATGTGACTATCTATTCTTCAATCGAGTATGAGAGCGAATACTATTATGCATTTCAACGACTTTCTAGGTTCTATTGGACTTATAAAGTACAATTATTACTAGTCTGTATTCTGGATGTGCTAACAGTTTTTTAACCCATTTTTTGTGTCTAAAACATTGTTTGAAAAGACTCCTGCTACAGACACAGAAATTTCACATAGGGAGCTCACAGATATAATAATCGGATGTCTGCTCACAAGCCTTGCCGTTAATTAATGATAGCTAAAATTATTGTCACATAGAATGAATAATCACCATCTCTACAGCATTTCAGGCTTCCAAAGTGGGAAAAAGAAAGTAATGCTGGTTGTAGAACGAAGAAAATGTGAAACTTTTACAATCCTCTAAAACTAATTGTTACTTTTTTTTTTCTATATATTATCATGAAAACAAATAAATTTATTTCTAGGAGTTGATTCCTGAGAAAAAACCAATAAACACCGTTTGGAAAGTGAGAAAAGCATGTGCAGGTCTTTCTTAATTTCTCACCAGCCAAACAGTTGAAGTAATTTTTGCATGCACATGATGAAGACAGGGTTATCAATTCCAACCCTGCACTAGTCTATCCCTATCTTACAGCGGAATATATGAAAAGTCTGGACGTGTTTAGTGCCTTTTTGCAGTAATGTATAATTAATTGTTCGTCTATATCCTATAAATCATAACACTTGTATCCGTATGAATTTCGGAATTGTTGAACGTAAGAATTGGCCTAAACTTAGAAGAAGTAGATTTTCTTTATTTCTAGCACGAGCCTTCTCCCAAATCATGAATGCATCTCTCTCGAGGAGTGGCGGTTCGGTGAACGGCGATGGCGACGTGCAGTCGTTACATTTAATGGAGGCCTAGGGCTTCACTTTTGGCGTTGGACCCTAATACTAACGGATAAAGATCAAAGAAGAGAGGTTCATAACCGTACATAGCGAGCGAACTTGGATACAATTATATGCATATTTCATAATTCATCTATGGTGTCTATGAAGTTTGATAGCGCCCCTGCACTTAATTGATTCACGTCCTAAAAGGGGTTGGGATTTAAGATCTGAAAATGACGTTTTCTTTTTCTCTTTCGATTTTGTAAAGAAAATAGAAGAAACGACAGACAATGGAACTGCTGTATAAAAAAAGCATGACTCGTTCATCTCCCACCCACCATGGTTGGAGATTGAACTTCAAGTACATGAGCACCCAAATGTCAAGAACAAGTTAAAAGCTGTGTCCCTTCCCACTCTCATGACATCTCTAATGCCTATAACTCCTATTTTCTTCTTTCAGTTACTCATGATGTGGCCAAGTTTCTATCAACATTAATAGCGGGTTTGGATGGAATTAGCATTGAGCTTGAGAATTCGAATCTGTTCTCTCTTATTTCCTGTACTTAATTTCCAATAGGCATGGGGTGAAGTTTTGGTGACAAGTTATTGGAGTGGTTATAGATGCTCAAGATGTTTCATAGTTTTGCATCCTTCATATAAATGTGCTGTGAATTAGGCAGTCCATGGCATCTGGCCATCTGATGAGGACCAGTCGGCTACTCGGCTGGTTCTGCAACCACCACAATAACTCTTGCATGTGCAACTTTCTTCTTGCCTCAGCCAATAAAGCCAACACCCACCCCCATCCTCCCAAGTCCCCAACTACCTTGCCGTACCTTAGTTATCAATGAGCTTTAAATCACTATTATGTTTCCTCTTTAATGTTTGTGCAAGAAGAAAAATCTCGACACCCTGCACACAGGCAAAAACAACAAAATTTCCTAGAAAATATTTGGAAATGGTCATGTCTATAAACACAAAATGCAGGCTTTCAATGCTTGATGTAACCACTACAGAGGACACTCATTAATGGGTATCCTCACCTTCCCATCTTTTTTCAAGGTCAGCTCGAACTGGGTCGTTTTGGTGGTCCTTTAAAGGTCCTGTTCCCAGCTGAAAGCCTCAGAATACCAATGCTGCAGAAGATGGATATCAATTCCAAAAGAACACTGCTTTTGGTGCTATCAGTTGCGTTGTTAAGGTTCGGAAATGGGCAAGATTCAACTCAACTTGTCCCGGCAATCATAACGTTTGGTGACTCTGCGGTGGATGTGGGGAACAATAACTATCTCCCCACTATTTTCAAGGCTAATTACCCTCCATATGGAAGGGACTTTGTCAATCATCAGCCTACAGGGAGGTTTTGCAACGGTAAACTAGCCACTGATATAACTGGTGAGTACAAAGCAGAAATTCTCGAACGCCTGCATAGGGATCATTACTGAATACTGAGTAGTACATCCATGATTACTGCCTGTTTGATTATATATGAGCTCTAATGTTTTACTGGAAACTTACTTTTGCAGCTGAAACTTTGGGTTTTAAGACTTATCCTCCAGCATATCTTAGCCCACAGGCATCTGGGAAGAACCTTCTAATCGGAACCAACTTTGCTTCAGCTGCATCGGGTTACGATGAGAATGCAGCAATCATTAATGTAAATAATTTTCATGTTTATGACTGTCATTCTGTATCTCAACTTAGATAACCCTTGATTATAAGGTGTCTGATTTCTTGAAACAAATGAACTCTTTGTGGCCAGCATGCAATCCCGTTGTCTCAGCAGCTGGAGTACTTCAAGGAATACCAGACTAAGCTAGCAACGGTGGCTGGTAGTAAGAAAGCAGCATCCATCATCAAGGATGCTATATATATTTTGAGTGCAGGTAGTGGCGACTTTCTCCAGAATTATTACGTCAATCCTTTAATCAACAAAGCCTATACTCCAGACCAGTATGGCACGATTCTTGTTGGTGCATTCTCAAACTTTGTGAAGGTACATCAGTGCTGTTACTAAAATTTCTAGTTCTGCAAAATACGCTAGAGAAATCAACTGCAGATATTTGCTTCATATTATATTAGTTTCCAAATGCTGAATAAAATATCCGACTGCTCTGATTAAAAACAGAACCTGTACGGCCTGGGAGCCAGGAAACTTGGGGTGACTTCACTCCCTCCATTGGGTTGCTTTCCTTTAGCAATCACGTTATTGGGAAATCATGAGAATGGGTGCGTCTCCAGGATCAATTCTGACGCCCAAGGATTCAATAAGAAGGTCAACTCAGCTGCAGCAAATCTCCAAAAGAAATATCCCGGCCTTACAATTGTTATCTTCGACATTTATACACCTTTCTATGATCTTGTTAAATCCCCATCAAAACATGGTAAGGATCATGTTTTTCCAACCGATTAGGGGGGCCTCTGGGTGGTGAATAAATAGTAATCATCTTTATCTCATGTTTTTGCAGGTTTTCTGGAAGCAAGGAGAGGTTGCTGTGGTACAGGAACACTAGAAACAACATCACTGTTGTGCAATCCAAAATCACCGGGAACTTGTTCTAATGCGACTCAGTATGTGTTTTGGGACAGCGTCCATCCATCTGAGGCTGCTAATCAGGTTCTTGCAGACGCACTGGTTGTTCAAGGCATCGCCCTCATTGGATGATGATATTATATGGTTTTTTTTTTTTTTTTTTGTCTCTGTAAAATGTCTAAGATCGTGCTCTGCTCTTCAATTAACATCGTGGGATGCTGCAAAAGTTGTAATAATAATTATGTAGCTGAGGATATTTGTTCTCAGTAAATATATGACGCATTCTATTTGTAATCTCAAGAATTCGCTGAAAGTCAAATGGTCTGGAATTATAGTTTTTCTTTTCGTCTAAAGATAGATGATACTCACTCAAAAAAAAAAAAAGATAGATGATACTCGGCATGAACAGTAGCTCGAGTTGCTTAAATAGTTTACACTTCTAGATGGAGTATGCCATACGACTCGGAAATGGTACGTAATGGTGGTGACTAAAAATATCAGTTCTCTTGAAGAGGGAATATAAGGCATACATGTTACCCTGCTGTCTTTGCCTTGTTGGGACCTGTGATTTCATGAGCCAAGTAAGAATTAATTCAAAAACAGATAGAATTGTTGTACCAAGAATCCTGTAACAGAATAAAGCAAATCCCTTGCGCATGTGAATTGTTGTACTAATATCTGCCTGCCAACATTAGTACCAAAATATTGGCACAGGACATGGCTTAAATAAAGAGAGGGCAGGTTGGTAGGAGCATTAGCTTTCGTCTATGTATATGCAAAATTACTTCTTTTATATATCCATGTTATCATTCAAGTAAAATTTTCACATTGATTTATACATATTTGAGATAATTATTAATTTTTTGCTAAAATCAATTTTTTTATATATATTTTACAATTAGCATCTACTACATACATTTGATATTAATAATACAAATGCAATAATAAAAAATATAATTTTTTTATATATTATATTAAAAATATAATAAAATGAAAAATATATATATATAATATATTATAATAATAAAAGAATGTGCAAGTGAAGGTTTGTTGTGTTGTTTGTATTGTTGAAGGAAGGACAAAAGAAAATAATTGAGAGAGAGAGAGAGTGGGAGGAAAGAGAAATAATGATTAAAATATGATTTGTAGGGTAAATAATAATTATCTAAATTTAAATAAGTACTGTTTATATGTAGTTAAATATTTGAATATATATAAATTAATGTGAATGATTTTAGAATCATATTATACAAATATAATTTTATATGTGTATAGATCAATACTAATACTCGTAAGAAAGGAAAGGACTGACACATCTTAAGTGAAAATGGAGCGTAGTAATGCCCATTTTACTAAACACTTCGTCGAGGTCGGCCCTGTTGACTAGCGGGTGCAGGTCACCCACGGTAGAGTGAGGCTCGAAAGATTACAAGTGGTTGAACACACAGATCCAGTGCCGGCCCACCATTTTAAGATAAACAGTTTGACACAAAATGGAAACTTCAGAGAGAGCGAGAGAGAGAGAGAGAGAGAGAGAGAAGGGTGTAAGAATTTAGGGGTGAGATTTTCCTTACTTGCGTTACGAATTATGAACATGACAACGCGTTCATTTTGGTGGTACTCGTACAACTGTATTGTCGTGACGGGCAGGTCTCGATTGGATTGATTCACGAGGTGATGCCGTTCTAGCACCACCACCACCAACAGTTACTTGCTCAGAGTCTGAGACTGATCATTCTTTTTTTGTTTTTTTTAAACGAACTTTGCGTTGAAATTAAAAGAGAATTTAATGTTAAGGGCGGGAGACCTGACCAAAATTCTTTGACAAAAATTGCAGTGCACATAACAAAAAATAAAATAAAATAGACAATAAGAGCATATATTGATTTGATCAAATGAGAAAGTTAGTTAAAATTTACATAACTGATATAAAAAAATTTCTCACATTAGATTGGCCAAATCTAAAATAAGATAGTCTTCTGTTACAGTAGTTGGTCAAAGATGAAGAATCATAATTGATTCACCAAATATTAAAATATTAATTTTTCACTTCAAATAAATATTAAAATATTAGTTTCTTACTTCAAGTAAAAATATTATTTGGTTTGTAATTAAGAAATTTAGATAGAATTTTATGAGTTTAATCAAATATATTTTGTTATTAGTATTAAATGACTTTTTAAAATATGATTTTTTTAATATTAATTTAATTAGAATATAATTATTATTAATATTAAATTGGTAGAATTCTAAAATGTGATACAAATAAATTAAATAAAAAAGTATTAATTTAATAATATTTTATTATTATATAAAAAGTAAATGACTAATTTAATGTAGGGAATGAATTTAAATGAAATAGATAAATATAAAAAAGAATGATATTGGCTAAATTTTAAAGATGCATTTGGCCAAACTAATAAAGATGCTGAGAGACTAATAAATTGAATTTGGACCCTTGTTCGTTAGCCAAGTCAAAGAGGAAACTGCTACAATAACGATTATAAAATCCAACTGATGGATTTTTCGAGTGCGGTAGTGATCCGAAGAGGCACTACAATCATTTGTTCTAGAGTCGTCGATGAAAATCACCTAGTCTCTTTTTCTTAGATTCTTAATTAAGGAAAATTGAAACTGATAGCTAAAATCGGATGGTCCGGATCGCTGGTGGCATTTCAAAGGAACGCGTAGCGGAGCCGACGTCTGAGCTACACGCTGTGATGATAGGATACCCAAAAATGAGTCAAAAAGTCACTCAGATTGATCATTCATTTACGAATTCAATATTCAAAAGACTTGGAAAACTTCGTGTTTGATACACCAAACTAAAGGTGTACATGTAAATCACTTTTTTAGTGATCTTACACAACAAAACAAGATTCTGAGTGGTTTTCAACTGAAAGATTTTGATACATTTTGCATGGCATCGGTGGTGTTATTTCACTATTGCTTTGATTTGTACATTGAAAATGCTGGCACCTACTGATAGCAAATGTCAGAAGGAGCAAGCAGATGCTGATCTACGACGAATCCTAGGTTTTTCACCATAAGAGTTCTTTAGAACTTCCGCATATTTTACCAACTCAGATTTCTCAGGGGTATCACAGTCTCCAACAAGTTTTCTAATTGCTAAATCAGCACCATCCCTACCTAAAACAGATCTCTTGTACCCATAATCACTATGTGTCTGGACGCCATCTGTCTCCTTGATATGTTCTTCTTTTGGACTTCTGAATCTGGAGAGATCCAGAGAAGTACTAGATGAACCCTGTGAGGTAGAAAATCTATTGCTGTATCCATAATTTCCACCATGCATTCCTGTCGAAATGCCTGAACTGCACCTTGGAGAATCACCTTCTTCTAAATATCCAACCTTCTCTGCTGATAAAACCCGATTGTCATCACTGTCTTTCCCACGAATAATCTTCATGATATTGCTAAAGAATTTGGTCTTGTTGGAGCTGTTGGCTCTGGCTGCAGATGAATTATCTACAAAAGAATCATCAAGCTCTCCAGAGTCTGTAAGAACTGAAGCTTGGGATGATGACCATTGCTCGTAATAAAGTTCCATTATGTTGCTCCCTTTTTCTCCCATCCCTTCAGTATTTGCATACTCAAGTATCAACTGCTTTGCTTTATCCTCAGATTTGGGGCTTAATGTTTTGCTCAGGTCCCTTGCCACTGTTTTACCATCAGGAGGCTGATAATTTCGCAGCTCATATCGTAAGCAAGCATTTATCCACTTCAAGTAGACCAATTCTTCAGCATCAGAACATCGATCAGCTTGGAGTCTCTCAATGTCCTTTTCCAGATCTTCATTTTTATGTCTTAGATGCTCCCTCTCCAGCCTCAATGCTTCTGCCTGCATCAAAATACAAAATAAAATGCATTTAAGAAAGAATGTTAAAAATTACCAAAAGAAAAAATATATACTGGTAATGGATTATAACCTCTGAATCTTCCAAAACAGAATTTGCAAGGATTTGTGTAGATTCCAACCTCCGACTCAATTCAGTATTTTCTATCTGCAACCTCATATTAGACTTTCTCAACTCTTCAGCCTCAACCTCTAGATCTCTCAGCCTTTGCAGGTTTAATTGAATATTTGGATCACCTGGAGCAACCTTGTATTCCTGGTCTTGCAACTTCGCAACTCTCTGCTGAAGAGCCAAGATTTGTTGCTTGTTCTGTTCAGCTTCAGACCTAAGCTTCTTCTTGAGCAGTTTAATTTTTGCTCTGCCAGCCTCAAGTTCAGCCACCACTTTAGCACGATCACCCACTTGTGCCTCTAGTCTCCGGTTATCTGCCTGTAAGGACTCAATCTTAAGAGTGAAAAGCTTAGCCTCCATATTGTTTATCTTCAATCGATTTTGGAGCTCCATGACAGCAGTTTCTTGCTCTTTTAGACCATAATACTCGAGCAATTGGACCTCAAGATTCCTCTCCCTCTCCCTAAGTATTCTGACCATATTTCTCAGGTACCTGATCTCTTGCTCATATTCATCCTTATCAGCACTTCTAAAGGCTTTTGGAGTTTCCATATTTGACCTGGATGTTTCATCACCTTTGTTTGAAGAGAAACCATCATTTGCAGCAGTGAAGTCAAATTCCTTCACAAGATCATTAAACTCTGGCAAGAGGAACCCATCTTTATCTACACTACCTTTACTGCTGGGAGAGACGCCAACCATGGAATCAAGACTGACCTTCGGCATGTATGTCTCTTCCTGATAAAGAGAGATAATTTCACTTCAGCAAGATAGAATCAGCAATTTGTTTGGTTCTCATAATACTCTTACGGTCTTACCATTGGGACCATGCAATCTCTCTGTCATTACAAGGAAATCAAAGGAACGGGAATTAACAGAAAAGCGCGAAAAGAAATTTACATTTTTGTCAGCGTAGAATCACAAGTTCTTTTACCTTCTCATCCAGAATGCAGGCAAACCATATTTTCCCTCAACTTATATGATTTGGTTAATCTACACTCCATTCCATGAATAAACGGTAGAATATTTTCTTGCAAACGATAGAAGGGAAAGAGAGAGAAAATAGATTTACAATTCTGCACCTTCCATTCTTGCAGACAGAAAAAATATGCTTCAATTGGCAGTATTATTTCACAAAGCATTTTGAGACAAACATGTCGTTTGTTACATGTGAGAAAAGAGGGCTTCATCAACAACCAAACAGAGCTACGTCATCGACACGAATCCAAAAATATCACAGATATAAAAATAACCATTAAAATCAATATTCAATCCGCTGAAAGTAATAATTTTCACTGTTAGAAAAGTTTGGACTGCGTTCGAATGGGATTTATGTCCAGCAATACTTACATATCTTTCAGCTGCAATAATAACAATATTACTGGGACTGGATGATGTCTTAAAGGCATCAAGTTCATCTTTATGCCCAGCTCTTTCACCTTGGAAATTAAATTCACTGCCATGATCTGGTGATACGCATGATATCATAGAAAACGTTGACTTGAAATTAGAGCCAGCTAAATATTACGATAAAGAAGAATTTATACGAAAGAGAAAAATAAAAGGCACAAACCCGAAGAACGTGGCGCGGAGGGAGGGGAGGGTTTGATCCTTTTGTTTCTGTCTCTGAAGCGAGAGTAGAGAAATCCAGCAAAAGAGAGAGCTAAAGCCACGCCAAATTGAAATAAAAGAGGCTTTATATCCCTCTTCTCTCTCACCATCGTAATTCAAAAAGCCGCTACTTGTGTTTAAAATCCATGAACTCGTAGGCCTTCTTCTTCTTCATCCTCCATCTATGCCGAAAAGAAAATCATAACTTCTGTGGTTAATCCACATACCAAAGTATAAGAAAATCCGGGTGACCCATACAAAGATTAAACCATAAACGAATAAGAAAAACCAAATTTATTTCCAACAACCGATTAGGCCATAAAGGATCACGAAAACAAAGAAAACCAATCGATTCTAAGAAAAATAAAGATGATTCATACCCAGAGACAAGAAAAGCTGTATCAACCCGTTTCAGTTTGAGCTGATTCTAGTTAGATAGAGGGGACTTACCATTAAAGCGACCGTTCTCAAACGCATTGAATCAGTTTGGATGAACAGATTCCAGAACGTTTTGACGTTGTCTCTGGTTTCTGTTTCTACTATGTTCTTTCCTCTCATAGGCTGATCAAACAGTGGGACGGGGATGGGTACTGACACAATATAAATTATAGTCTCTATTACAATAGTAACAATAAACACCGGCCACTGATTTTTGTCGTGTCTTGTTGAATGCAATGTTCAAAAGTTAGTCGGCTAGAGAGAGAAAGTTTGGTAAAACGAAACTATGAGAAAATCTGGGTAGAGAGAGCCGAGGAATAAGATTCTGATTCCAAGCTGAGAACCATAGGAACAGAAAAAGAAAGGGGTTATTCTCAAGGGAGGGAAGATTGATTTGGTGGGTTAAATTTAGATGGCTTTGGTTTCAAAATTAATGGCTTACCTATTTAAACGCTTTTTTTTTTTATGATTTATGTTTCTCTCTTTCTCTTCCTTTCTCACTGTCACTCTCATGGGATGGATACTGATTGGTTGGTAGGGCGGAATACTTGGGATTTCGAATCTGTTCCTAGAAAATTAGGGGTTACAGGTATATGCCCTATTGTTTTCTCTGTTTTCTTTAATTATTACTAATTGGCAACGAGGAATGACATTTTCTTCTAATTAAATCATATACGCTAATATTGGCAAAAAAAAAAGAGATTTTTTAAGGGAAAAAAAGGGATTGACAATTTGACTATCCCAACAAGAACTCTGTCACACAAACCATGCGAATGCAGATGAGAGAGATGATGGTTGTTAATGTAAAAATGAGTGTGTTGACATATTCTTATAAAAATCTTTGTAAAATTATGTTGTCACAATTATTGAAGTGTGTCAAGGTGAAAAAATGGGTCAAATGAGCTCAACACGGCTCGAGCAGAACACAAACAAGAATTTCGCTCGACACATAGGTCAAGCGACACTCAAAACAGAGAGTTTACTCGACATGACTCGACACATCGCTCAATCGAAGAAGTTCGAGAGAGTTTGCTGGATATGGCGCTGACACAGCGCTCGAGCTATGGACATCCAGAGAGTTAACTCAACATATCGCTTGAGCAAAGGAGATCCAGACAGTTCGCTAGACGTAGCGCTGGAGCTATAGAGATCTAGAGAGTTCACTCGACATGGTGCCCGAGCAACTTCAGAAGTACAATGTGTGCTTGATCCTCGCTCGACACGTCGCTCGAGCCAATGTTCAGAAAACCTAATTTTTCCTAGGGTTTGAGCGCCTAATTTCTTGGGAGGTATAAATAGAACATTTTATTCTGCCCTTTGGTAGAGGTGAGAGAGCTAAAAACAGGGCCTCCTTCCAAAAGCACTTGAGAGAGTTTCTCCTCACATTCAAAGTTGAATATCTCTTGGGAATTATACCTCTAGCTTATCACACTCAAGATAAAACACAGGTGAGTCTATTGGAGTGGACGTGTTCATTGGTCGAAAGGTTTCCGAAGCTGTTGTGCATGCAGAAATCGAGAGGTTCTTATGAGACACTATTGAAAGGTCGGAGTTTCGGCACGCTACATGCGTTTAGAGATCGAGTGGGTCACTCGTGGTATTGCAGGCCAAGTTTAGGAACTACAAAAGTTTTGTGAGTGTCTCTAAATTGATTGTAACACTTAAAGTTTCTATAGTAGATTTGAGGATGTGACTTACAGCCAGAGTGATTTTAGATTTTGAAGAGGTTATTCAAATGAGTTTCTACTTTGTGACCAAATCTCTGTGTTGATTATTTTGTGTGATATATTTGATTGTTTATTTAACAATATTTTTTATTAAACCATAAAAATCGAACTACACCTATTCATCCCCTCTAGGTGTCGTATTGAGTAGAACCACTGCTTTTTCCAATGTTTTAATGCCTAAATTCGCATAACAGACAAAAACGGAGGAAATAATTATTCCCGACCCATGAGGGTGATTTGGATGTCGATACGGTGCTCTTTGTGTTCATCTATAAAATAACAATAAAAAATCAAATAAAAATAAATAAAGAGAGACACAATTTTACTTGGTTCGGCATAAAAGCTTACGTTCACGAGTTGTTTGGGAGGCAAAATCTACTATGATAGATATTTTACAATCTCTCATGACCTCACATATCGCTCAATACAATGAAGAAATATAGGATTTCAGGAGATTGGAGACAATGCCTCCCTTAAAAGAGATCTAGGGGAGACGTTATGTATAGTGGAGTTTTGTACATATAAGGCTTGTGTAGAGTCCCCTTCATTTGTAGAGATCTCCTCCTTTTATAAATATATATTTTATTTCTTTGAGTGATTTAGTTAAACTTGTCTTGTGAAGCCTTATACCTATAAGAATATGAGCCAACTTCTTTTAGTTTATTTCTTATTTGTCTTGCATCTTCATTGCTTTATATTTTAGTTTTATCTCTTCTATTATTATTAATAATAGGTTTTCAAAAGGCTGACCTAATCAATTTAGTGCAATTTTTTTTCTTTAATAACCAAATGAAGGCAAATTAATGCTCCAGAAAAGCGATTAATTCAGTAGCCCGGAGAGCTATGTACTGCTTTTATTTGTCTAAAGTCGGTAGGTACTGCTTCATTGAATACATCCATATTCTTCTTCACAAGGAGAGGTGTATGTCAAACTTTAAATTTGGAGGAAAGCAGTCGATACTCGTGTAGATAGAGTAATGCAACGTTACCATAACCTGTGCCACACACGCCAACGAAGAAATGGATGGGATGATTAAATTTTCAAGCATTTAAGGCTGAAAAACCATATAGAGCAGAGCATGTCATGGCCTTCCTTGAATACACGAGGCTCGTGCGTCTGTCTTCCAAACACGATGTATCGGCCTTCATCGTACCTAAACCAAAAATATAGGAAGGAACATGAAATTTTGCAGAGTAGTAATTTGGACACGAGGAATGCACAGACAGTGTAATTCATTTGCACTATTCATGCACCGTTGATGTATCAAACATTTCCCTTGTGTGTATATATTTGCCTCTCGCTTTAAATTTTATACTTCTTAATACATAACTTCTACATCAATAATATGTTGAATTTATAAAAAATAAAGTTTATAAATACATCTTCTGATTCTCTACGCAAAGACGGTGTTCCAATGAAAGCGTTTTGTGAGTTTTTGGTTTCTTAATTTGAAAACGACGATAAACGATTTAAAAATAATTCGTCACTATATTTATTCCTAATTTATGTCAAACTACCAACCCCAACGTGTTGTTTAAAATTAACATACGTGGCAGTCCTCCGGACTAGAGCTCATGACGACCAAGCGTACAGTGCCTCCGTGCATTCAATTCAACACATTGATGATTGAACAAATACATAACAACGGTGTCCAGCCAAAGTCCAATTCAATAATTCCTCAACTCTCTCTCTCTCTCTCTCTCTCTCTCTCTCTCTCTCTCTACTTACCCATTGTTGAATGATGTTAAGAAGTAAACAAATAAATATGAAAAATTTTAGACATAAATCACATATTTTTACACATCACTTAAAAATATATGATTTTATTATGAAAACCAGTTCCTATATTATGAAAATCGGTCGAATCCGGTCCGGTTTCAGCTCCTTAGTTTTTGGGACCGAACCGGTTGAAAATATATATATATATAAATTAATTTTATTTAAATATTTTGTATAATATATATAATTATATATCATATATAAAATAATTTCATATTATAATTTATAAATTATAACATAAAATGTTAATTTTAAATATGAACATTTGTAATTTGTTTGATCATATGTTATTAATATCATTATATATAAGATAATCTTATTATAATTTATAAAATAAAAATTTAATCTTAAAAATGAAAATTTAATAGATCATATGCTTTAAATATAATATATATTAAATTAAACCCTAAAATTTTATCATAAGAAGTAACACTTTATTATATATTTTTTACATTTTAAAAAAATCGAAAAACCTGGTCAAACTGGACCAGAAACTGGTACCGTAACCGGTTTAGGAGGGTAATAGGGGCGTAATCGGTTTTGAAAAATACAAAACCGGTACATAACGGTTTGGTCCTAGATTTTGTCCAAAACCGGACCAAACAGGACCGATTACACCTCTAGAGGTAGATTCTTTTCAGCCAGCCCAAGAAGCCCATAAAGGAGCAGCAACGTCGCATGCGCGAAATGTGGATCCCTGAGTCAAGAGGCCTGACACCATTACTGGCTGACAATCCACATACACAGAATCAATGACAGCCCTGGTCCATGGACATCGACTGCTGGACAGACCTAAAAGGTAGGCATGCCAGGCCGAGACCATGCCGCATTTAATGAAGGTCGGGGATGGACACGCCACGATGTGAACTCAAGACTGTCACTGGTTGCCACAATTAGGCATGTATGACCTGTCGCGCGGCAAAACGACGTGTTTATCCCCGACAAGTCGCAACAATCGACTTGCTAGGGGACCACCCCAACCAGGTGCATATACCCCATTCGCGGAGGCAAAAGACTCTCTAAGCCATTTGAGCTCCCTTAAATCATAGATTGAGAACCCAAGCTGACTTAGGCATTTGAGGTGTTTCTCACTACCTCGAGTTGCTCGGGTTACGAAACACGACATCAACAGTAGCGCCGTCTGTGAGATATTTCCTATAGAAGTGTGTTCTTCGTATGCCCACAACGACGTGTTCCCAGACTACGCAAAGATAAGAAGACTAGTCCGGGACCATGGAGGCAAGACTTGCCGAAATGGGAGACACGATCAAGAAGCTTATGGAAGAAGTGAGAAGTCTCTGGCAGGAAAATGCAGTGCTGTAGAGAACTAACGAAGAGCTGGCAGAAGGAGTAGAACTCAACCACAACGAACACTCCGAATCACAACGCGCCTCAGAGGTCAACGCGGCCGAGGAGGAGAGGTGTCGGATGCATCTCGAGCTTCGGGAGCTTGGGGACAAGTACGCTGAAATGGCCAAACGGATGGGCGCATCATCTTCCGTTGATCAACTGCTCACCAGCACGAACCTACCGTATAGTGCAGAGGTATCCCTCTCCGGCCCAAATTCAAAGTTCCCCAAATGGAAGGATATGACGGGTCCAAAGACCCACTAGAACACCTAGAAACATTCAAATCCCACATGACCTTCTACGAGTTCCCAAGTGAGATCTCGTGCCGAGCCTTCCTAGTGACACTGAAGGGAGCAACAAGGGCATGGTTTGGATCCCTACCACCGGGTTCCATCAACAGTTTCGACGAATTGGCCCACCTTTTCCTACCGCAGTTTATGGCAATTCGAAAGAGAAGACACCCAGTTGCTTACCTCTTAACAGTGAAGCAGCGCGACGACGAGAGGCTCAAGGCATATCTCTCCCAATTTAATTAGGAGCACATGACCACAGATGACCCAGACAAAAAGATCACTTTGGCGGCCTGCTAGGTGGAATTTGGCCGCGAAATCCATTCATGACCGAAATAGCACGAAAGACCCCCACAACTCTAAGGGAGTTTATGGATTGCGCCGATGGCTTCATCAATGTCGAAGATACCATATGGGCCTTGATGCCAAAGGAACCCACGGCGTCGAAGCCCGATTAAGGCAGATAGGAGAAATCCTCACCATTGCGGGGGAATACGATAGAAGAAGCCCCCACTTCGTCGATACAACGGGCCCACACCCGCATGGCCTGGTATGAGGAAGTATTCACAGCTGAGAGGATAGTCGCATGGATGAGGAGGCACGCAAGAGGGGTCGTCATAACATTTAGTGAAAAGGATGAGGAGGGCATCCTCCACCCCTATGACGACGCCCTAGTGGTCACTATGCAAATCGTTAACTTCACAATATGAAGGGTCTTGATCGACAACGACAGTTCAGCTGACATCCTATTTTGGGAAGCATCGTCAGAATGGGGGTCAACCCTGACCGTTTATGACCGACGCCAATGCTGCTTAAAGGTTTTACGGGAGACGTCATCCATCCAATGGGAGCCATCACCCTGTCCATCCTGCTCAGGAAGGCCCCCTGAACCTCGACCATGATGACCACTTCATGGTGGTGAAGGACCCTTCCTCGTACAACCTGATATTGGGCCAACTGACCTTAAATAGTCTGAAGGTGGTGACATCCACTTAATACCTCAAGATGAAGTCTCTCACAAAATCGGGGGTGAGGGAAGTTTGAGGTGAGTAGGTGTTGGCCAATGAGTGTTATGAGCGGAAGTTGCGACATGAAGGTGAGAAGGTCAAGGCAATCAAAGAAGAAGGGGAGATCGTATTGGGAGCCATCACCCTGTCCATCCTGCCCAGGAAGGCCCCCAGAACCTTGACCATAATGACCGACTTCCTAGTTGTGAAGGCCCCTTCCTCGTACATCCTGATATTGGGCCAACCGACCTTAAATAGTCTGAAGGTGGTGACATCCACCTACCATCTCAAGATGAAATTTCTCACAAAATCGAGAGTAAGTGAAGTTTGAGGTGAGTAGGTGTTGGCCCGGGAGTGTTATGAGCGCAACACACGAGGGTGAGAAGGTCAAGGCAATCGAAGAAGAAGGGGAGATCGCTGAGCCCCCCCCCCCCTCCCCACACACACACACACACACACACACCGACCTTGACAAACTAGAACGGTTCATAGAGCTGGTGCCTGTGGACGACCATAGGTACGAACGTACCGTATGAGTGGGGACTAAGATGGCCCCCGATTAAGACAGACCGTGAAGAAATTCAAATTCCTCATCCACCACCAGGACGTCTTTGCATGGAGTCACGAGGAAATGTCCGGGATCAATAACACTATCATCGAACACCGCCTTTGCATTGATCCTGGGGCCAGGAAAGTCAAGCAAAGATGCCAGAGTTTCAGTGTTGAAAAGTAAGCTGCCATAGTTGAAGAAGTAGACCGACTCCTAGCAGCAGGTCTTATCAGGGAAGCCCACTATCCTGAGTGGCTATTCAACATGGTATTGGTCAAGAAAGCGAGAGGGAAATGGAGGATGTGTGTCAACTTCATAAACCTAAACAAGGCTTGCCCAAAGGACCACCGACTGCTCAGCTTCATGGATGCATACTTGGGCTACAACCAGATTTGCATGAACCTGGATGACAAAGAAAAGACTGTCTTCATCACCGACCGAGGAATGTACTGCTACAAGGACATGCCTTTTGGGCTAAAAAATGTTAGCGCCGCGTACCAGCGGCTATTTAACCGAATGTTCAAAAACTAGATTGGCCAGAGCATGGAAGTCTACGTAGACGACCTGTTGGTCAGGAGCAAAATGCTTGAGCAACATCTGTTTGACCTTCAAGAAACCTTCGTGGTGTTACAACACTACAAGATGAAGCTTAACCCACTGAAGTACACCTTTGGCATGGAGTCAGGTAAGTTTTTTGAGATTCATGGTCTTGAAACGGGGAATCGAGGCCAATCCGAAGAAATTTAGAGCAATAGTGAGCATGCCTCCTCATCACAACACTAATGAAGTACAAAGGCTCGCAGGGTGGGTAGCGGCCTTGAATCGCTTCATTGCCTGCTAGACTAACCGATGTCACCCTTTCTTCAAAGTTCTGAGAAAAGCACAAGACTAGGATGTCGATTACGTCCATGTGTTCGGCGAACTAAATGAGTACTTAACTCACTCGCTGCTTTTCAGCCAAACAGAACCAGGTGAAAAACTGGCCATGTACCTAGTAGTATCGTCGCATGCAGTGTCTGCAGTCCTGGTTTGGGATGGGAAAAAGTGATAAAAGCCTGTCTACTACATGAGTTGGGCATTTCGTGGGGCTGATGCGAGATACCAACGAACGGAGATGTTGGGGTTTGCGCTCGTGGTCGCCGCCAAAAGGCTAAGGCCCTACTTCTAAGTCCATCTGATGAAGGTGCTCACCGATGTCCCCTCAAAAAAATATTGCAAAAACCTAACACATCTGGCCGACTAATGAACTGGGCAATTGAATTGAGCGAGTTCAATATAAAGTACCTCCCCTGAATGACTATCAAAGGGCAAGTACTTACAGATTTTTGTGGCAGAATTTGTTGACTTCTCGGAGGAAATACAAGCTATACCCCAAGGAAAGTCTTGACATATCTACGTCAATGGCTCGTCCTGCAGTGCTGAAGGGGGTGTAGGGGTGCACATTGTCACTAAGCTCGGGGAAGAACACAATTATGCGATAAAGCTCGCTTTCAAAGTGACCAACAATGAGGCTGAGTACGAGGCCTTGCTAGCGGGAATATCTGTGGCCAGATAGTTGTGGGCCACCGAAGTCGAAGTAAAAGTAAATTCCCAAGTGGTCATCAGCCAGGTGAAAGGAGAGTTCACTACAAAGAGCGAAAAGTTGAAAAAGTACCTCCAACAACCAGGGATAGAACGGGAACAAGAGCCCCCTGCCTTGCTCCCGGATGCCCCACGAACGTTGTCGCGGCCCTTCCTGACGCCATTTTTCCTTATCATTGGCCACGAGAAGGCTGGAATTGCGTTTCCGACCCTGAGGCGATGATGAATCCTTTAAGAAATCTCGACCCAACGCATAGGAACGATCGAGGAAGATAGGAACTTCACGATGTTGGCTTTGGTCAACACCACGTTAATCTCAGTGTCGATAGGGTGGGCTGCCACCCAAGCTTGCACGACTGCCAGCTTGGCTTCATCCCTTTGGTTCAGCGTGATGGACAAGCTCTTACTGTTGGGCACATACTGTGAGATCCCTATTTTTTTTATGGGTTTTTAATTATTTATTTAAATATGTTATTGTGTTATTTTATTTATGTTATTTTTAAGTGTATTATTTTATTGTTAATTATTTTGGTATGTTGGTTTTTTTTAATTTCCTTATTATTATTTTTTTTCTTTTATATATATATGTGTTAGTATTTTTTTGTGTAATTTTTTTGTAGTGATTATTTATTGTGGGCTGTGTGTGAGTGTTTGTTTTTGGGCTTGGTGTTGTGTGAAGCCCGAAGCCCAACTCAGCCTTGTGTGTGTGTGTGATTGAGCCGAAACCCATCCCAGCAGGGCCTAGCCCGTGCGGCCTGTGAGAACCCAGCTCCCACTTATCAATACGGTGCCGTTTTGGTCAGGAGCTAGGGCTCCATCTCTTTCCCCCTTGCGCCGTGCTCCTTCTTCTTCCTTTCTTCTAGTTTCTTCTGCAATCTTCTTCTTCTTCCTTCTTCCAGCAGCTGCTGCCAGCACCGTGCGGTCCTTTAGTCACGCATTTTCACCCGCTGCCGCCACCTCTTTCTCCCACTTTCGTCTCGGTGTCGTGTGGTAAGGGGACTCCTAAATGCTCACTGTCCAGCTGCCGCTCCATGCGGCCCCCACCTCCATCTTCCATGGCTTTTCTCGTGTTGATCTGCAGTGCTTTCCGCAACATGCACCATCACACGTCCCTCCTCCACGGCTTGCTGCCCTTTTTGTTCTTCTTCCGCCCGTGCGACACGCGGCTCCTCCCACCGCCATACTTGGCCTATAAATAGGCCACGGGTTCTTCAATTAAAACCTTCCGAGTTCATCATCTTCCTCTCTTGTCTTGGCCATCTTCTATTCTTGTTGATTTGTGTCTTGTTCTGTATTTGTTGGTGAGCTTGTGAAGCATTGCCGAGCTCTGTTTTATTCTAAAATTGTGTAATTTCAAACGGTTTTTGGTGAATTGTTGGTAATTGTTGTGTGCCGCCGTTGAGCCGCCACATTGAGCAACGCCCTTTCGAGTGATCTTTCAGAAATACCCATCTTCATGTGTATGTAATTTCTCAGTTTTTAATAATAAAGTTGTCGTAATTGTATTTTGTAAACTGTCATTTTTGTTGTAACTGTTGATTATAATGATCTGTTGGATTTGGGCCATGGGCCATTAAAGCGTTTGGTTGTAACTGTTGTAATTGTTGGAATTGGACCTTGGGCCGGTTTGGAAGACGGGATATGACGTGTATTATGGAAATGGTGAAATTGTAAATAAATAATTAATTTTATAAATGAATTATATATTCCTATTAAACGATTGAACTGTATATTTATGGTTTTATTAAAATGTGCTGTGATGTTATGTGGTCTGTTGCATTGGTTACTGAATATGTGGGTGCTTGTGTATCACGACCCCAAGCCGAGATGGGGTATTATCTCGGTAGAGCTCCTCTGGTCACTCGGGAGCGTAACAGACTGACGTGACATCTCCTGAGTTGTCGCAGGGCGACAACGGGAACGGACGAGACGGTAACGCTCTCATACCGATTCCGTGACCTTTTGGCTGGCGAGGTTAGGGGATACTTGGCCATGTACGCGCTGGGCGCGGAACTGGGCATCACTTGTTACAAAGTCTCATGCACGAACGTTACCCGTGATGTGACGAAGAGAGCCAAGGTGTGCGGACGGTCCATAGGGGAGACAATGGTGCATGCGTAATTTCATAATAAATATATGATTGGGACCAAAAAATTTTTGGTGTAAGTATAAAAATGGTATTTTTGGAAAGTTGAATGTGGGTTATTATTCTGTCTGTATGGGGACGCGTATTTATATGAATGTGTTTTAAATCTCTTGGATGTTGTTTTGGTTAATTACTTGCTGAGATGTCATAATCTCATAGTAGTGTTTTACCCTACGGTTCCATTTTATGGTGCCGTAGAGTTTGACGCAGAGCCCGAGTATGAACCTGAAGGACCGACTCCGCCAGAAGCTTAAGTTGCTGATATGTTGTTCAGCATTTTGGGATTTGTTTCCCTTATGTTATTTGTTTTCTTTAAATTATCTGTTGGAAGACTGTAAAGTTCTTGTAAAGTTATTTTACTGTTTTTTGTACAATTATGGTACTTAATAAAGAAAAACCTTTTATTTTCTCCGCTGCGAATATTATGTTGTACATTTATTGTATGTTGTACACACTTTGAGCACTGGTTGTTGGGGTGCGTGATCCGTGTGGTCATCATCCCGGTGTCACGAACTCCACACAAATAATACGTGGGGGTCGAGGGCGCCACACATACGACCATATGGCTCGGACTGGGAATTCCTGGTGAACCTCTTCCCCCTTTAGGTACTCTCATCCCGAGTCGAAGACGAAAAAGAATCGCTGATACCAGTCTTTGATGTGGGAGTGCCGTTTTTCCAGTTGGCGATGCGCTTCTCGGATGAGTGCGTCTGGAAGCTACACAAGCTCTCGTCAAAATGCAGCACTCGATGCACCGACAAAAACTCCCGAGCTGTAAAATTGGGGTACTCCTCCGAACCGGAACTAAGCACCCTACGGAAGATCACGCAGTTGACAACTAGAAGTCGCTAGGCGTTCGGATGGAGCTGTGTCGGCGCCAACCCTAGTAAGTTGAGAACGTCCTGAATGGGACGGCAGAACAAAAGATGAAAACCGTTAGTAAACATCAAGGGACAGAGCGCAACCCAAGACGCCATCCCGTTATAGTCCACCGTGGCTACGTGGCGCCCAGGGATCTCTAGAACCACCGACTTTGGAATGTTGTACGCCCTCCTCAACGTGTGGAGGTCATCGGCAGAGACCAATGACTCCTTGCTCTGCCCAACGAAGTATACATAGCAAGTGTTGGAAGATTCTTTGGGAGCCATTCGAACCTGAAAGGAAGAATAAATGAAGTAAGAGAGTGAAGGGGGAAGAACTAGGAAAATAGGCTTGAAGGAAAGTGCAGAAGAATGAGAAGTAGAGATGGCAGAAAATGGGAGAAATGGGGGCTTTATATAGAGAAGGATGCAACGGTTGGCATTCTGCAGACAACGAAACAACCCCAAGGCAGGAACCCAAGGGACGTGCCAGGTCTCGAGAACGCGTAGAGTGGCATCGTGGAATCTAACCGATGTGAACCCACGAAAGCATAAGGAGCAAGTGACGGGCGCATGGGAAGCACTGTCCAACAATATGCAGATCAGTGCGTGGGTGGACTTCCCTTGCCTCGAATCATCAGATAACAAAGGGGTGGGAAGAACCCGAGGCATAGTCAAGTTATAGATGATGCAACTGAACAGTCGCAGGGTGTCAAACGTGCATCAAGGGGAATTGACCTGAGAAAGGCAGAATGAAACGTTTTGAATTCTCACCACGTGTGTTTGGTGGGAATTTCTGGGATACTGTGAGGGAGGCATTTCCTAGGGTTGGGTCAAACCACACGAGCCCAGCCCACGAGACACCAACGGGTCTAAAGGTAGCTTGACAGTAAGAAAACAGTATGAAAAGATAGCATAGGCCAGGTCTAGAAGGGCAAGGTCCACCCATGAAGAAACCCAGAAAGGAGCAGTAAAGTCGCACGCGCGGAACGTGGATCCTTAAGTCAGGAGGCCTGACACCACTATTGGCCGACAATCCACATACACAGTGTCAGGAACAACCCTGGCCCCTAAACATCGACGAATAGACAAACCTAGAAGGTAGATGCACTAAACTGAGACCACGTCTCATTTAATGAAGGTCGAGGACAGACACGCCACAACGTGAACCCAAGACTGTTAGCGGTTGCCACAATCAGGCATGGATGACCTGTAATGTGGCAGAATATCGGGAGAGGGCACGACCTGAATACGGAATAACATCACCACGATCGGATTGCTAGGAGACCACCCAGAACTAAGTATATATACCCCTCCTTACGGGAGAAAAAGATTTTTTGAATACTTTCATCTGAACTTCCTTAAATTATAGACTAATAATCTAAGCTGATTCAGACAACAAATGTATTTCTCATTACCTCTAACCCTTATTTCTCCATATTTGCAGGAATGGATTGACCAATCACGAAGTTCCTCAAACTACAAAACATGACATCACGTTAAAGATGCCCATTATTTAAACTTTATTATTTTCTTATTTGTCTATTTCCTTTTCCAATTGGAATCCCATTTTAATACTTGATGGATATTTGTCAATATATATATATATATATGACCTTCTTTCATATCTGGCAAGTGTATAATATAATATATATTATATATATTATATTACAATATTATAATGAGTTATTTAATGTTTTAAAGTATTATATTATATATATTATATTATACACTTGCCAGATATGAAAGAAGGTCCCTACGAAAACCAGTTCGAAGGAAAAGACAAACGACGAAGGCTGAAATTTATTTTTTCTCGATTGCTGAAAAACTCGATTCCTTCATTTTTTTTCTTGAAAATAGCTGAAAACTACCTAAAAAAACTCGAGTCCCTCCTTTTCCTTTCTGAAAATAGCTGAAAACTACCTTCCAACAATGTTACACCTCGTCAAGCTCCCAATGGTATTACACACCATCTTCACATCTTCCCACCTATCCCCTTCCGCTAATCTCTTGTACAAATAACTGTCAAACGTCATCCGCTGCACGTACTCGTCCCCGCACAGCTCCACCAACGCCTCCCTCGCTGCGTTGCTCCCGTAAAACACCCTCTGCAGCAGGTCCATAAACCTAAATGTGCTTATGTATTTGGCATCCCATGCTTTCAGATACTCCCTCTTCAAGTCCTTCTCCTCGATCATTCTGTCCCCTCCTTCCGATGCCTTCACAATTCCTTCCCCGCACATCCTCCCCGATTTCGCCGCAAAATAGATCCCTTCACCTGAGCATTTGGTTACGTACCCGGCTGCGTCACCCACCAGCGCCACCCGCCCCCGGACCCGTATCGGACGCGGATGTTCTGGTATTGGGTGGGCCTCCACTTTGATCACTTTCCCACCGGCTATCTTTGGCTTCACTCTTTCTCTGATTCCCCTCTGGTAAGCTTTAATATCCTGCTTGGCACGCACCGTGCCCGTGCCCACTGCCACGTGGTCGCATTTGGGAAAGACCCACGCGTAGAAATCGGGCGACACGTCGTTCCCAACGTACATCTCGGCCATGTTCTCGTAGTATGCCATTTTCTCGTCCGGCAGTTTGATCCTCTCCTGGAAAGCGATGGCACAGGCGTAGTCGCCGGCCTTTATGGACTTGGCGACTCGGCTGTTGGCGCCGTCAGCTCCGACCACCACGTCAACGGACAGAGCGTGCCGGGAGTTGTTGGCCGTGTAGTGCACGACGTACGGCGCTGTCGAAGAGGTGTTGGGGACCTCGATATCCGTGACGAGGCCGGAGACAAGGTTAGCTCCACGGGACACGGCGCGGGAGCGGAGGAAGGAGTCCAGTACCTCACGGCGGAGCATGGCGATGAACTCGTTTGCCCGGAGGGTCTTCCCGAAGTCCACGGTGAGATTAGAGGGGGATATGATCCGCATCTGAGTGACTTGGCGGTCGATGAGGTGGGAAGGGATGTCAAACTCGTGGAGCATGCAGAGAGGGATGGCACCACCACAGGGCTTGGCGACCGTGGGTGGGCTGCGCTCGAAGAGGAAGGTCTCGACGCCGCCTGAAGCCAAGGCTTCTGCGGCGGACGAGCCAGCGGGACCGGCGCCTATCACCGCGGCGCGGAGCTTGCGTCCGGGGAGGGGTGCGTTGGTGGACAGGGAGGCCTTGATGCTCAGAGTGTGAGGGTGGGAAATCTCAGTTCTGATTGGGAGGGGAAGTTTGAAGGTGCTGGTGTGTAACGGGTGGGTTACTGTAGCCATCGGTGGCGGGTATTGACTTCTAGGGTTTAGAGAAGAGGAGAGATGAGAAGTGGTTCTTCGTTCCTTTCGCTTGTGCATTGGCTTTAGTAAAGGGACGGAACATTGATGGACTTATTTTGTTTTTTTTAATCCATGAACATTGATTGATTCATTTGAATATTTTATTTTTGGCTTTAGTTTCTTTGTTACAGTAAATATGCTATCTTAATACAATATCAATAAATAAAAATATGTTATTTTATTTTTTGCTAATGCTTTCGGAGCACTCTCGACGGACAAAGACAAGCTGACAAACACCTATTCCGCCTCGATCCTCGGACAAATGTTCAGCACTGTTGTTTTGAAATTGGCGGGTTCCTTGCTTGAAGCAAAACCTTCTTCCAAACAAACCCTAGGAAGCCACAAGCACACTCTATCTCTCGCATGCAAGGCTCGGATATGAGGGCTCTGAGAATCTTCTACCCCTACAAGCACTTCCTCAATCCCTCCCTCCCCAAATCCCTCTCTATTCCCCGCCATGTCCACTCCGTTTTTCCTCTCGCCGCGGAACAATCCAGTACCCTATCCGATCCCGAACCCGAACCCACCGGAACTGCCCCTCGCGTTTGGTCTACTTACAGTAACGACCGGAATGGGGGTCAGAAGAAGCCTACTGGGGTGCTCGTGGACATAGCTCGGAGTAAGAAAAAAGGGAAGGAAAAAGTTTCCTGGGTATGCACCGATTGCGGGCACTCCGATGGGCAGTGGTGGGGCTCGTGCCGCCAGTGCAACACCGTCGGTACGCTTAAGCGGTTTTCTGAAGGGGAGTCTGAGGCTTCGGTTTCGGAGGCTGCATCGCGGTTGTGGCTTCCACAGCAAACCGGAGACGTGCGGCCGTTGCGGTTGACGGATGTGAACAGAGGGATTAATCAGCTGAAATGGCGAATTCCGCTGTAAGCTCTATTTGGATTCTAAGAAAGTATTTAATTTCCTGACAAAAATGTGTGGTCACCTTGGTGTAAATTGAAAAATTAAAGCGAGATAGAGTTGAGTATGAGGTTTTTGTTTTAATTACTTAGAACTAGGAATCAATCACTTGTATTGGCTCTGGTTCTGTAGTCTTTTATTTTTGATAAGTCACTTGCTCTTTTTTTTTTATTATTATTTTTTAATGGTGGAGTGTATATTTCCTTAAAAATATATGAGTTCGTTTCTGTGATTGATACTTAGGTATGGACCTTTCGGAGAAGAAGTCTCTAGGGTGCTCGGTGGTGGTCTTGTACCCGGTTTGTCTCGATTTTTCTCTATTTTTATTATTACAAATGACTTTGAGATCATTCTGCTTTGGTTCTCTCTCCTTTCTTTGTGTGAGAAGAGCTTTGTCCGCTAAAAGTGGATCATTGCTTTTGTTCCCTCTACTGTATGCCATCCACCCAATATGGGACTTGGCAAGGCTTTGCAAAGTGGATACATTGAAGTCCCAGATCTAGTGTTCTATTATCCAACTTTTTTAACTTGTTTATTAAAATATGCATTTCCATATCTAAATTTCAGTTAGCAAACTTTAGAAATACCAGGCACACCATTTCTAAAAGCGAAAAATCACATGTGGCAATGCTTGTGATTTTGGTTTGAACACAGAAATCCATTCTTGGAGATTTGTCTTGTCTTGCTTTGTAGAATTACCGTCTGATGGCTACTTACTTATAAACAAAAAAAAACCATCTGATGGCTAATTTTGGTTTTTCCGTTAAAAGGAGCAGTTTATATACAAGCCCACCTATAAAAAAAATAGTTTATACGCAAGCCTGTTGCATGGTTATTTGGCGCCAACATGAAATCCTGCTTTTCTATCTTCTGGTCTGTGATAAAATATTTGTCATTTATAAAGTCTTTTAGATAACTTAGTTCTTGCTCTTTGTGAAATAGAAATTTCAGTGCTTATTTTAGCTGTGTTTTTCTTTTTGGTTTTGAAGGTTCTTTGGTTTTAGTTGGTGGTGATCCTGGTGTTGGCAAGAGTACACTCTTGTTGCAGGTATACATTTTGTTTTAAGGATCAATTTTCATCTTAATAGCTTTACATTGTAGTTATACTTGTGAGTATTTCTTTTCTTTCATAAATTTGCCAAGGGTACCGGATTTTTCCATACCATTGGTTTCACCTGTAGTCATCTTTTCTCGTTAAAAATTCTGATTTCACTTCTTACTTTTGATTGGAAGATTGCTGCATTAATAGCTGAAGGGCATGATCTTGGTCGACCAGCACCAGTTGTGTACGTTTCTGGTGAAGAGGTCATTTTCTGCATTCTAATTCTTGTTAGGCATATTCTTGTATTTTTAATAAAGCACATGAAAGTGAAATCATAATGGTTGATAGGAATTTTTAGTGATAGCTATTCTGAAAAGCTTAATTTTGTTATATCTAGTTGAAATAAGGGAAGTTTCTAACTATTGCTTTAATTTTTGCTCCATTTAGTTGGGGGGAATGTGGCTTGAAATGTTCCAAAACGGAGCTTAACTTTGCTTATTCTGGAATAGTTCCCATAAGCTTTTGGTGTGTAGACTCTGAACTCTTCAGCGAGTGTAACAAAAAAGTGGAATTTGTGATTTCACCATCTTTGTGTTGCACGATATTTTCACTCCCTTAGAAGTTAGTTACTTTGTTTGTTGCAAGTTTCAAACTGTTGTTTCTTCCCTATGCAGAGTGTGGAGCAAATTGGAAACAGAGCTGATCGAATGACGATTGGAGGAGATGAACTTTTCTTATATTCTGGTACCAATGTTGAGGTGCGTGATTCTGGACTTGACAGTTTTAGTTATAATGTATTTTTAATGATTGCTTTGATCTCTGCTTATCATGTTACACTTACTTATATTGTGTTTATATAATTAACTTATTTTTGCTCAATTTGAAAATTGTCTTGCAATATTTGTTAGTCACATGTTGATGTGCTTGGTTGTTGGCTCCTTTGTGTCTCTGGTTGTTTTTCTCTAACTTCTGTCATTGTTTGTATATTGGACCGTCATAGTGTGTGTTGTGTATGGTGTGGACATGCATGCGTGCTTCCTTACAACTCTTACTTTTAAGTATCAAGTTCTATATATTCGGTTTCTCATTTGGTAATTAGGTGATGTGCCCTAGAAGATATGAGCATTTTGTTGCAGCAAAAGAAAAACAATTACAATAGCCAATATACACAATTATATTAGTAAATAAATGTTTAAAGAAAACACTGATGCATGCCAGATACTCGTGTTTCAAGATATAGGGATCTATATGTAGTATGTTATGCTTAGAAACTCCTAGTAGTAAATCCTTGTCAAGTGCTTTTCTAATTAATGGTGACCGAATCTGGACTTTCGTTAGATGTATGCTAGGGCTCTCACACAAGGACCCAATATTCATTTCCCGTGGAGGAGGCTTTGGAGAGATAAGGCGCCCCCCAAAGCAGCTTTTATTGTGTGGACAGCCTCATTGGGGAAGATTCTCACAACTGATAACCTGAGGAAACAAAGGGTAATCATTGCAGATTGGTGTTGTATGTGTAGAGAAGAGGGCGAGTCTGTAAATCATCTTTTACTTCATTGTGAGACAGCTAGGGTATTATGGTATGAGGTGTTCAGTAGATTAAACTTGGCTTGGGTTATGCCGGAGACGGTGGTGGCAATGCTGGCCAGCTGGACAAATGTAGGAGGTGTTCAACAGATTAAAGCTGTTTGGAAGATGATCCCTATATGCATTATGTGGTGTTTGTGGCAGGAGCACAATGACCAGATGTTTAAAGACAAGGAGAAATCGCTGGAGGAGCTTAAAGTTTTATTTTTTAGAACACTATGTACATGGGCCATTGCTGTTGATTTCAATGGCATGGACCTACATGATTTTCTTCTCTATAATGCGCATACCTAGCCTAGGGGCTGCTTTTTGTATTCTTTTCTAGAATTCTGTACATGGCTTTGCCCATTCTTTGATCAATATAATTTGTTTACTTATCAAAAAAAAAAAAAAAAAAAGATTTATGCTAAAATAATTGCTGTTTTTGCCTTCCTTCAGGATATATTGAACAAAATTCAGCCTCTCTCCCCTCGGGTTCTTATTGTTGATTCAATTCAAACAGTTTATTTGAACGGAGTGGCTGGAAGCGCTGGAGGGTTCTCACAGGTTAGAATGTTACTCTTATACTCTACCAGAAAGGGAAAAAAGTCTGGTTTTAGCTTAAGATGTTTGATATTTATGATCTGCTTCTGAAAATGCTTACCATGGCACAATTTTGTTTGAATATCTTATGTGTACATGGTAATGTTTACACCTAAGGCATTTCTTCCATGCATTTAAATTCGCTTATTGGTCTCGTTAACAACCCAAAAGGTGTTCGATATAAAATTGGTTTCTTTTTCTGTTTATGTGCTCATTTTTTTTTTCTCAGTTTGTAAACATATAGGCTCGCTTTGTACCAGAATAATATTTTTACTGGCCATTAAGTGCACATTTTTTATGTGATTTTATATGTGGGTTTCTGGACAGTATGTGCATGCTGATACTGTTCTGATCTGTGACAGGTGAAGGAATGCACATCAGCATTGCTATGTTTTGCTAAGAAGACTAAAATCCCTGTTCTTTTGGTGAGGATACGTCGTCTAAAATCTGACCGTGTCTGTTTATATTGTTCCTTATTTCATAACTTGATATACATTTGTTACTTATAAAAAAAGGACTTACATTTGCTGAATACTAGGACTTCTTTCCATTAATGCAGTTAGATTTAGGCCTTGTTTGTTTTCACAGTTCATCTCAATTCTTCTCATCTAATCATTACAATTTTTCCAAATTCCCACACAAAATAAAATAAACATTTCGACTTTTTCAAATCTCAAAACAAAAATAATATTAAAAAATATATTCTAACAATATTTTATTCAACTTTTTAACTTTAATCTTAACTCATCTCATCTCATTTGCGAAAACAAACGAGGCATTAATATGTCTATAATACTAGTTCTGCCCCTTTTGGTACTCTAGAATAAGAAAATAAACCGAACTTTTGAATTCTTGGGATACATGTTATCTTTATTTTTCACATCTAGGTTGAAAGTTTAAAGCACATCAGTTCAATGTTTCTGTTAAATCCTTCAAGTTGCATTTTACCGGTTGCTGCAATCGAAGTTTCTTTTGGCTTGTATAGTGCTTTGAAATGGCCATTTTTTGTTGTTTTGAATGATAAGTGCTTCATAATGGACTGGAAGTTAGCAAGATAATTTGTGTGGGTGCTAATGATTTAGTGTTACCATTTGAAGTGAACCCCTCTCTATTTGAGGCCAGAATAATTGTAATAAGAAGACAGCTTTAAATGTTAATATTCACATCATGTTTGTAATCATCTCCTGGTTCTTGTGTTCTTTGACTCTGTCTTGCCAGTTATCAGCTCCTATGTCCTAGTATGAATTAAAAATTATATATGCAACCCTGAATATAACCTTTTTTTTAAAAGAACACAGAGAGGGGAGAGAGAGAGAGAGAGAGAGAGAGAGAGGAGTAATTTTCTCAAGTGTTCAACTTTCTTACTTGTCTTCCTGACTTTTATACAAGCATTTTAAGTGTACCTTCTTTCAGTATGATCAGTTGATAATAATTTCAATTGCGGCTGCTGGTAGGGGAGAGAGAGAGAGAGAGAGAGAGAGAGAGAGAGAGAGAGAGAGAGAGAGAGAGAGAGAGAGAGAGAGAGAGGAGTAATTTTCTCAAGTGTTCAACTTTCTTACTTGTCGTCCTGACTTTTACACAAGCATTTTAAGTGTAACTTCTTTCAGTATGATCAGTTGATAATAATTTCAATTGCGGCCGCTGGTAGGATGTATAGATCTTTCTTGAAATATCGTCTACCAATTTGTTTACATTTCAACTTCCATGATTATTGAGTTTTACTCTTATTTTTGCTCTTCTTGTTGTGCCTTTCAGATTGGACATGTGACAAAATCGGGAGAGATAGCAGGGCCTCGTGTCTTGGAGCACATTGTTGATGTTGTTTTATATATGGAAGTTGGTACCTTGTTACCTTTTCTTTTCCTGGATAGTTGGTAAAGCTGGTACTTGGTCACATTTTAGTCTGCCTTTTTATTTTCTTTTATCAGCATGTAGTCTAGGTTTGGGTCCTTTTGATCCGGCATCATTAAATTCGAAGCACACCCATACTTATCCAAGACTTCATCAAGTTAGCTTGTTGAAGATAAGATATTCCTTACATTGGCAGGCATCATGACTTTTATTTTATTGTCAGCCGAGTGGCTTTTGTCATATATCGTGAATGGATTGCACAATTATGCCTGAAATTGATTGCGCATATTATGGTTATGATGCCAGAAACTGACCACTGATATCTTACATAAATGTTTAGGGGGAGAGGTATTCATCACATCGTTTGCTTCGGTCTGTGAAGAACCGTTTTGGATCCACTGATGAGGTATTTCATGGGTATATGCTATTGCTTCAATCCTATTTACTATATGCATTATACATAATTATAATTTTGTCAAATTCTCTTTCTTTGAGCTCCAACTTGACATTTTCGTTGCATTGTACTCAAATATTAAATGCAGAACTGTGAAGCATTAACTTTATTGTCATATTGTCCTTCTATCCTAATCTTAACCTCTGTTGGTTGGTAGTTTTGATTGTGATGATTGTTATGACATCAAAAAAACTATTTTAGGTTCAACTTTGTGTCTGAAGATATTCTTAATGTATTTTTACTCTTATAAAAAAAGTATTCGAGTCCATCTCCCATGATCCAGCATCTTCAAGTCATAAAAAAATATTTTGAATTGGTAATATGGTAATGAAGTTTAATTTTAAATCCTGTCTTACAGATCTCTGTGCAATCTAAATGGATGATTATCTCTTACTTCCTGAAGTTTTTTTCCCAGAGTGTAATGTTTATATTGCTCTCTGCAATTGTGCATTTTTTGAGCCATGAAGTGTTTTAGAATAGGGCCAAAGGTTGAATATTATCGTCATTTTTCTGAATTGTATTTGCCTACAAATCGATCAGAGTTCCTTACTCATTACTAAATATAACAATTGGAAAAATGTTTTATTCTATCCGTGCTGATGGTAGGCTTAACTCTTGCTCTCAGCTTGGAGTACTTGAAATGTCACAGTCAGGGTTGCAAGCCGTTTCGAACCCCAGTGAGATGTTTTTAAGTGAGCAATACTCAGATTCAGACTTCTTAGCTGGACTAGCTGTTGCTGTAATTATGGATGGATCTCGAACTTTCCTTATTGAAATTCAGGTAGCTATTCTGTAGTTATTTTATTTTTTTTGAATCCTTTGTTGCATTGTGCAATTGACTGCATCTTTCTGTGATATTGGAGTATTTACTTTTTGAGGGTTTTTTTTTTTTATTTTATATTTTTTATATTAGGACTTCCTTTTTGACGAATCTGGAGAGTTTAATGATATGGATTGATAATGGTACTGGGGAACTCTTTTTATGCTTGTCTGTGGATTATTGATGCTGGAGTTATATATGAAATCTACAGATTTCTTTAGTTATATGTGTCTTAGACGTTTACTGCAGTGTGTTGCCTTCCAAATCCATTATTTCATGGTTGTCATAGGGAACACATTTTACACTCCTTAGATTTAATCCTTATGCTGTCATGGCTTCAAAACTATTTAACACTGTAAATAGGTGTTACTTTATTCTAGGTGTGCCTTTGGGTCGGAACAATATTATGGTGTGAAGGCCCTTTGATTTCCCTCTGAAACAGAGGTTTTGAATTTTATCAGGATTAAACCTTGGAGCAACCATATATATATATATTTTTTGATGTCGGGGAACCTCTCCAAGGCAAGGCCCTTCGGACCCACCCTTGCAGAGCAAACCCTGGTCCCGTGTACCGCATTCTTGAAAGTTTCCCTACACGGAATTGATTAAATCGTTGGCTTTTCACCTGGGGGTGTGGTCCCAAATGATTGTTTGCACCCATGAGGTGTTGAACCTTGGACCTTGAAGGGAGTGATACCCCAAGACCAAGGCCTTCACCACTTGGGCCAACCCCTTGGGGTTAGCAACCATATTTTTAATCATGGTTAGTCACTAATCTTTGGTGTTCATTGCATTAGCCTCATCCCGTGTGACATTAGTAGGTCCCTCTTTGTGTAAATACTAAACAAGATGGTGAAGTTTTCAGTGAAACTCTGGAAGGTCGATGAAGATTCCCAAGTTATATAGGTGAACCGTGAATGTTATGGGGGTTTTTTTTTTTTGGTAAATATTGAAGCGCTTACAAGGACATTTTGAACCATATTCATTATGAAGAGAAAATTTTCGAAGCACCTTTTTACACTCTTAATTGCTTGACATCTACACTTCATTTGTCTGAAAAATACTGACTTTTGAATATTTGTGTAGGCATTATGTGCATCTGGGTCGATTGATTCAAGGCAAGTTAATGGCATTCAAGCAAGCAGAGCTGACATGATCATTTCTGTAAGTAAGCTGAAGTTCTTTTAACACTTCATGCTCGTGCAATCATTGCTATGTGGGTCTTTATTCTTTTTATATTCAATATTTCACCAAAATCCCCTTGAATGCTGAGTAATAATTAAGTTGAGAGAATAACTTAGAACCGGTTCGTCTGTCTTATTATAAAAAACAACCCACCAATAAGTGATCGCCACGTAGGCAGTCCATTGAAAAACATCAAAAGCCCTCATCTCCTTTGCTCAAACCCCTCATCCCTGTCTCCTTCGCTCAAACCCTTCATAGCCTCCAGCGTCGCAGCCCCTCAAAGCCTCGGACCCGTCGAAGCCCCTCGAAGCCTCCAGCCTTTCGCAGCCCCCCTCTCAAAGCCTCCAGCCCGTCGCAACCCCTCGAAGCCTCCAGCCGGTTGTTTGTGGTGCCGTACGTCGCCTCCCATTCCAAGACGTCGACGTCTTGATAACCATCAAAAGCAATTATGTCCTCTAATTCATTTTTTCTCAAAACAGGTATTTCTATGTGCGTTGATTCCCTTTCAATTCAATTTGATCCCAATCCTCTTTCCTTCAAGACACAAGTTCATGTGAATCTCATATGCTCTACTCATTCAAGAGCCGTGTTCTCCTAAACGTGCCGCTTTTGTTCTTTGTATAATGTATGTGATTATTGTTTCAACTTCTTTTCTTGGGCTGCGATCAAACCTGGCTCTTCGAGTTGCTGGTTGTTCATGATTTAATTCTTTATTGTGTAATTTTTTATTATCGAGGTGAAACTTAGTGCTTGGGTTCTCTGCCATTGGATGGTGGGTGCGGCGGAGATAGTGGAAACTGGTGGCCGACGGAACTGTTGGGGCTTTGACTGAGGGCACTGGAGTGGGGCGTTCGACGGATCTAAGTTTGTGAAGGGGGCGTTCCTTCGACCGGGTTGAGTTTCAAGAGATGTTTTGGCAGGGGCGTTCGACTGGGGCGTTTGGGAATGTGATGATCCTCATGTTAATTGTGTTGAATCGCTGATGTGGCAGCGTACAATTGGTGGTTGATATTCCCTTAAAAACAGCCGGACCTCTCCAAAGTGGCTCGCTCTGTTAAGTTGAAGGTCCTTTGAGCTATAAAATCCACCTTATCAAATTTTAGTTTTCAAATGCTCAGTGTCACCCTGCTGTTCTAGTCTCACAATACCAAGCTTCGCAGGTTCTGCTTTGTTCCTGTTATCTCAATGATATGTTGAACCTGGTAGCTGCATTCAGCAATCAGATTAGTCCAACCTTTGATTTGTTTATACGATCAAATAGGCCAAAGTGGTTGTCCATCTCCTGACCCTTGGAAAACTAGGAACATAAAGTGGGATTACGATGGCCATGATAAATTTTTAAACTATACAAATTGAAGAAGAAAATTTTTATTGCTATTTTTTCAGAAATTAGAGGAAGATTTAAAACATCCTGTACTGCAAGAAGAGATACGACAAGACCGGAACCTTCAATCCTTCTTTCTAAACTGGGGTGCCCGTTTGGCCGTTTCCATCACTTTGAATCTGAGGAATGAGATCTTTCCTCAAATCTAAGAAAAACTGTTTGGCTCAACTTTCATATAATTTGAAAATCCCAAAAAAAAAAAAGTGGTTCTTATGTTTCTTAAAATATATTTTATCGCATATTTTTAAGCAACCAGAGAGTGGGGCCCAATTTGTGAACTGAGCATATTGAGTCTCTTAAATTGTAGGTTCTTATGAAGCAAGCTGGTCTAAAGCTTCAAGAACATGTAAGTTGCGTCTTCCATAGTACTTATGCTTTGCAATTAAGTTTTCTTCTCTGTATTTGTGGCTTATAATTGGCTTCCGTCAATTAAGTTTAAAATGTTTAAAGTTCTTTCAGGATTTTGGCTTAGAAATGGAAGAGAGAGAGAGTAGTAAAATCTTCCAAATGCTCCAAGGATGTTGAAAAAAGCGAAAACCTTGATTTGTTTTAAAGAAATTAATGTGGAACTATTTTTCTAAGTTTATGAAGTGAGATGAGGGAAACACATCATGATTTTAGGAATGGTTTGGATTCAAAGATGAGTTGAGATGATTTGTGAATAGTAGAATAAAAGTTGAATTAGTTATTATATTTTGTGTGGAAATTTGGTAAAGTTGTTTGAGATTTGAAAAAGTTGAATTGTTTATTATATTTTATGTGGAAATTTGGGAAAGTTGTAATGATAAGATGAGATGAGTTTGAATTCAAATGAGGCGCTGTCATCTTTATCACCAATAGTACACTAATGTGAGAAGGCACGGTAGCTTGTAGCAGATTTTTCAATGAAACTATTTGAATCTTGATCGATTGTCAAATTTGGCACATGGTTCTAAGATGCTAGTCTCCTAGATGAGTCAGATGTAATGGATATTGGGGGTATATAGGACAAAAGAATCCATAAAGAATCTTGTCTATGGAATAACTTAAAAGTAATTTTAAAATGGCATAAATTTAAATTCGTTGTAACAGTATCAGACTATGGATATTGTCAATTGTGATTTTTTTTTTTTCTATATTTTATGTGTTTGTCTATAACTTAATTGTAAAAGCTGTTTTATTATAATTTTACATAATAAAACAGATGATGCAGCTAATGGTGATAATTAGTGCAAAGAAATATGTTAAACCTGTTATGCTATCTTTAAAGAAATTTTAAGGACCTACTTGGCCCATTATTGGTCTTTTTTCTTCATCTAGTTATATATATATATATATATATATATATATATATATATATATATTTATAAGAAGATATTTTATTGATATTGAAATTCTTCATCCAGTTATATTACAAATGGTACTTTCAATTGCTAGATTTTATTGTCTGCTGTACCTGTGTTCATTTTACTTCTGATTCCCTAGTTCTTTTCTATTTTGGTGGGGGGTCTTTTTTGATAGGCAATCTTCTTAAATGTTGTGAGCGGGGTGAAACTGACTGAAACTGCTGGTGATCTTGCAATAGCGGCAGCAATTTGCAGCAGGCATGTGTTTTATGATCTAGTTCACCTTGTTACCTTTTTACAACTATTATACTCTATATCTTGTAAAGTATATATGGGGCTTTACATACTTTATGATAATTTTCGTAGAATTTTTCAAACATTCCACAGCTGATATAACATGTTTTCAAAGCATTACCAGCTTTGAAAGGTGTGGAAAGGATTTTTCTTTTTCTCTCCTTGGAGTTGACTTCACGTGTTTGTGTTGTCCCGTCTTCAGTTTTTTGGAGTTTCCCATTCCCAACAGTACTGCATTCATTGGTGAAGTTGGCCTTGGTGGTGAGCTTCGCACGGTAAGCAGATATTTGATTATCCTTTTCCAGTTATGGAAGCTTCTTTACATTCCATTAGTGGTATTGTTACTTTCAGTGCTTAACATAGCTTTCATGCATAAATTTCCTATGCCCAACCTCTGCCATTCCCTTTTTTTTTTTTTTTTTTTTTTTTGCTGCTGCACTACTGGAAAATAAATTACATAAGGCAGGGAAAGTATTATTTACTGAAGTGAGTAAGTTTGGCAAAGCCAACCCCCAAGGTTGGCTCAAGTGGTAAAGGCCTTGGTCTTGGCAGTATGCTCCCTCCAAGGTCTAAGGTTCTTATCCTCTTGGGTGCAAACAATCTCTAGTGCTCTCGGACTGGGGGATTTTCTCCTTGAATTACCCTAGATGCACTTGCAGAAAATTCCTTGCCGAGGACCTGTGCACCCCCGGAATTAGTTGAACATTTTTTTTGGACACCTGGTACCAACAAAAAAAAAAAGTTTGGCAAAGCCCAAGGACGTTTCTAATGGCCAATTTTAGAGCAAGGCAAAGGACCTAATTCTGATTGCAGACGTTATACCCTTGAAAAACACTTCAGATTGTTGTGGTGCTTAGAATTTCTTTGAGCGATGTGAAGTTAAAGTTACAGGTTGACATCAGCAGTTATTTATTTATTTATTTATTTACTACGTCTTAACAGTTCTATAAACTTTTTTATTTTGACATTTTAGGTAACTAGAATGGAGAAAAGGGTAAACACAGTGGCAAAACTGGGGTATAAAATATGTATTGTTCCCCAGTCAGCTGTGGAATCATTAGGATCTCAAGGTTTTGAGGGAATGGAAGTCATAGGCTGCAGGAATCTGAAAGAGGTTATCAACAGTGTGTTCAGGACGCACTGAAATGAAGCTGTAGATCAGTTTTATTCCCTTTGTCGCATTAAATTTCGTAGATATAAATACTACAGAAGCACCAAAATGTACATACAAATCAGTTTGTTGCCCTTTTCTCAGCCCCATTCTGTTTTTTGGGGTTTTCTTTCATATGATTTGATGTGCTCCATCAGTGATCGCCACCAGCCCATAGGTTACGATCAACATATTTTTAAAGATATAATATCTTTATTAACACCAAGGACCCCAAGATACTTTGTCGTTTTGAACTTTGTCAGAAGAATTTAATGCCAAAAATGTTGTTGCCATGGAAATAAGAGATGAAGCATCTCTCGCCCAGTGCATGATTCAGAAATCTACAATGAAGTGGGGACACGCAGACTCGTGTAAAGCACATCTGTTAGTGCTTGAACCACTCAGATTCTTATATTATGTATTTATCGTATGGTATTTTCACAACCACAGTAAAACCTTATGAATCACTACTTGGCGCAGTGATCACTCGGGTAGGAACTACATGCTATCAAGCAGCCTAAAAAATGAATAAAAAAAAAAAATGATACCCGAAAAGAGCACAACATTCCAAATAAGGAGCCGCTCAAATTCGGAATCTGCTGCTAGCCACTTCGCAAAGCTGTGGTTGCTTCTATGGCATATTGTCCCAAGCAAATTGGAATGCATGTTATTCGTAAGACTTGAGACACAACTGGTTGCCATCTTCGAGTACCTCAATTCCATCGCTAATGTGCTCGCAATATGACAACGTATAGCAAACAACAACGAAGCGGGATAATACAACCAAGCATCTATAGTGCAAGGTCTCGTTTGTTTTCAGGAAACATTTCATCTCATCTCATCTCACTTCATCATTACAACTTTTTCAAATCTCCACACAAAATAAAATAAACAATTTAACTTTTTCAAATCTCAAAACAAAAATAATATTAAAAAATATATTCTAACAATATTTTATTCAACTTTTTAACTTTAATCTCATTTCATCTCATCTCTTATCTGAATACAAACCAGCCCTAAATCTTCTGAGATATCCAGAAACCCACGTCCTGTAGTAGCCTATTTCCAGAACGATTCTGCTAGTCGGGTTCGCATGCGGTCAGAAAAAAAGCTCTTGTCCTGTACCTTAGGTTATTTACTATAACCATGTGCCCATTTTCTTTTGAGTCTTTTCTCAATGTATTCAAATAGTCCACCAACTCCTTCAAGATAAAAGGGCGACTCCGGAATCAACAGTCCACATCTCGGCTAGCAAGAGTCTCATAGATTGCTATGAATCCTGTATGGAAATATCTCAGATACAAGAACTATGCGAAGCTGGTTCAATAAACATTTATTATTATTATTATTATTATTATTATTATATGACTAAGAACTATCGCAAGAGAAATATTCAGTTCTCCTTTCAATGTAAACTCCTTTCACAGGAACATAAAAAAGCACATGTTCAGGCCCAACCCAACAATTTCTTAACAATGGCTATTGAAGGAATGAAGGTTATCAGTGTAGCGGCCCATTAATTTGACGATACCGATACCATTCTCAATGCTTTCTGATTCTATATGGGCTGGCACTAATAGCTCGTTGTGCCTCTTCAACAGCAGTGTTAAAGCCGAAGGACTTGTCGATGACCTGAACCAGAAAGAGTGCAAAAGATCCAAATTCCAATATACAGACATTTTCAGTATCAAATGAAAGTTTTGCATTTAGAAGATGGGTATATGCATGGCTGTCAAATCCCAGAAGTTGATCATGGCTTGAAGAGTACCAGAATGTCATATTATCAATCGTCTTGGGTATTCCTGCCACTGCAACTTTAAGGCCACGCCTTCTAATTTCCTGCATTATACGCTGCTTTATAAATAACTAAACGATATCACCTGCTAACATTTCTAACTCATTGTCAATCCACCGACATAGAAGAGGGCCTCCCTTGTGAAGCCTACGTTTGGGTTTGGAGGATGCTCTCTACAAAGTTAAGACAACAGCATTACCCTCATCCAAAATCATTAACCTTTTTATTTTCTTAGTCGGCTCAATTTCTTCCTGCTATTATTTACCTGCACTGACGAACAATCTCTAATACGGGATGGCTGGAGACTGCCCAACGAGAGTCATCAGTATTTTTAATTTCCTGCATTTTGTTTTTTGTTTTTCTTCTAAATATTTTTTAAACATTTTTAAACATTTTAAAAAATATCAATACAATAATAGTAACTTTCTTAAACATTAAGCAACAAATATTAAAAGTAAAATAAAATATATTAACGATCAAAATGAGGAGATAAAATCATGAGGCATACTATTAGTCTATCATTTTCCAAAAAAAAAAAAAAAAATTATTGAGAAAGTAGTATAAAGGATGAGAGAGCAGCACCAAGAGAAGATATGTGTTCTAATATATCGGGCTTGGATAATCTTGGTGGGCCTGTAGAAGATTGGGTTCGATAAATTTATGCCCAACAGGAATAATGGACTTGCAAAATTTTTTCTATAATAAAACAGTTCTTCTACGTATAGACGGGAGATGTAACCACAGGAGAGTTGTCTGCTAAGTTTGCCAGCCATATAAAAAAAAATTAGATGAAAACAAGTGCGCTCTTCATCTTCGAAGGGAGGGGTGATCTTTGTGGGTCTTGTCTTCGTTTTCGAAGGGAGTGGTGATCTTCCTTACCCTTAGCACATGCACAAACCCTCCTATAACAATATAAGAACAATAACCCCACGAGGCAAATGCCAATTACATCACTCATCACAATCGCAATTAGAGTGCTCTTACTTAACTCTCTTATTTTTTGACTCTTTTCAGCACTATCATCAGGATTATCAAGTACATTCTCTGGCAAAAATGAAATGAAAGAATAGGAACTCACACCAAGTGTATTTGAAGAACAAGTATTCTTCAATGGAGGGGCACACAACCTAGGAATCCCAATAAAAGTTGTTGGCCCTCTGTTCATTAGAGCACCATTTTGGGGTATAGGCCCGCTCAAATTGTTATATGTAAGATCAATATAAACCTTCTCAAGAAAGTTTTCGAGGCTGGCTGAGATTGAACCAGAGAAAAGATTGTGAGACAAATCAACAATACCTTGCAAGGTGGACAAATTTTCCAAGTCACTAGGAATGGAACCATTGAATTTATTGAATGAAAGATCAAGTTTTTCTAGAAAAACTAAATCAGTTCCAAATCCTTCTCGTAGAGTATCAGTGAGATTATTTTGACTGAAATTAAGGATTTTGAGTCTCTTGCATTGAATAATTGAATTGGGTAAAGACCCATTGAAGAAATTATGAAATAAATCTAAGGTTGAGAGATATCTGAGCTTCCCAATCTCACTTGGCACAGACCCAAATAATGGGGAGAAATCGAATGGAGGGAGAGGTGGAGATGAAGGGAGACAAAGGGAGATGATGGGAGGGAGATGTGGAGACGAAGGGAGGGAGACATGGGTATTGGTTTTGATATGAAACACATCGTTTTACAGTAAATACAAAATGGTACATTTCATTTTTCACATCAGCCGTGATTCTCCCGCGCTTAAGCAACCCGGTTGTATTTAGCTTTTTGCATAACAGATATGTCGATCTTGTACATATGGAAAAAAAAAAAAAAAAAAACAAAATGAAGAAAATATATTCATTTCTTCATGAAATTAGTACCCTTAATTATGGTCAAAACAATGCTGACGTGGCCAAATCACGTTGAAAGCCAAAATCCACCGCAGCCATGCTAGCCGCAGCGGATCCAACTCCCCGAAAACCAAACACAAGCCTGTTCTCTTCTATAGAACCGTTCCTTCTCTCTACTCGCCACTCGCCACCTGACTAGAGAGAACCTCAAAAAACCCCTCAGAAAGACCCTGACGTTGTCTGCGAGACTTAACTGTAATCTACATCGTCATGTACCGGGCCGCGGCTTCACGTCTTAGGTCTCTCAAGGTCAGTGCCGCCATCAAACTCTGTCCCCTTAAAAACCCTAACTTTCCGTTTGTTTCTCTGAAAATGCTTGAGAAAAAATTCGTTAAAAAGATTCTGAATCTTCATTACCTGAACGTAAACTATTGCATCTCGAAGTGAAAAGGCCGAGAAGCTATTTTTTCTTCTCGAAAACTTTGACTTGTTCTCGGTTAGATCTGACTTTGGTATTATAGTTTATTCACGTTATTACTGGTTTTGTGATGAGTGGATGTGATTTTTATTTTTTATTTTATCTTTGTTTCTTAAGAGTTTGTGTCGGATGGAGAGCTTAATAAGCGATTTAATTTTGTTTAGTTTAGTCTATAAACGTATAGGATTGGATTACCATTGCGGGACTAAGAGTATAATTCTGCCACAATGTTCTTTCCTATCTGCTTGGTTGCTGGGAGAAGAAAGGAATATAAAGAAAATCAAGTCATGGGCCGTACATTACATGTATATTTTACGTTTGGAGGATTTTTCTAAGCAACACCAAATTCAGCCTTAGGTTCAAATTTTAAATAAGCTTTATTTCTTTTATATGTCTTTTTTTTTTTTTCATATTGGTTTTTGGGCCTTAAAATGTGGGGGGCTATTTTGTGGAAAAAACTTAACAGTTATTTCTGGATTCTGATGGTGGCTTATTTGATAGTGACCCTTCCTTTTCATTTTGTATCCAATTAATTTTTTTGTTCAAGTATTAAAATATGAATGTTGCTAAAGAAAATTCGTTGCTACTGGGCCTTTCTACATTGATGTTTTACTAACTGGCAATTCACCATGCTGTATAACGAAACCGCTTGAGTAGGGTTATGCAGGCACTTTTGGGACCACTAGGTTTGCGACTTCAAGTGCAGTTGCTGAAAAGCAATCTTCAGGGGGTCTCTTTAGCTTTCTCGAGGGGGAAGGTCTGGAACTCTACCTTCCCTGGATATCCCATTTGCAGGCGTGCCCCTCCCTCCTCCACTACCTGATTATGTCGAACCGAGTAAAACTAAGATTACAATTCTCCCTAATGGTGTCAAAATAGCTTCAGAAACAACGCCGGTATGGAAGAAGTGTTGCATCTTCTGTATTCTTTGATTTATTTAACTCCATTCTCATTTTAAATTTCAGTCCTATTATGTTGTTTATAATCCTGATTAACCCCTGGCTGGTTGGTCTTAATCAGAATCCTGCAGCATCCATAGGGTTGTACCTTGATTGTGGTTCTATTTATGAGACACCAGAATCATTTGGGGCTTCACACTTGCTAGAACGAATGGCCTTCAAGAGCACAAGAAACAGAAGCCACTTACGCGTTGTGAGGGAAGTGGAAGCAATCGGCAGTAACATAGGAGCCTCAGCTTCTCGGGAGCAAATGGGGTACACTGCTGATGCTATAAAAACGTATCTTCCACAAATGGTAGAGTTGCTTGTTGACTCTGTGAGGAACCCAGCCTTCCTGGATTGGGAAGTCATTGAAGAGGTAAGAATTGTTATTTCCTCATTATAGATACTCAGAATACAGAACCCCCAATTTACACCAACCCTTGTGGCCTACCGGTACTTCTCCTGAAATCTGGAGGGGGGAGGGAGTTGGTGGGTTGGAGAAGGGTATGGCTTTTATGTAGCCCACCATCAGCAGTTTAAACGATGAAATAATAAAAGGTTTTGGTCTACGTGCAGGTTGGACAATTCTTTCCCAAGTGACATATTGAACTCTGGATGTTATGTAACTGCATTTTCCATTGCATGAAACCAGTTTGGACACTTTGGGAGTTTTATTCTATTTTTCATAGATTAGGTTCAGAAGAAGTACTCTATCGTGCTCCGTTTCCTATATATTTTAAAAAAATGAATTTATCAACCTTTTCCCCCATTGCTTTTTTCATTTCAACATATGCATGAGTTTAGAGACATTTATTTTACCTATAAAAAAAGTTGAGACATAAATATGTATATATGTTTGGAGTTTTCCATGCGTTGTAGCCTTATTGATTTACTGTCCATCTGTTATAGCCAATCCTTTTGTCTATTCTTTGGGTGCAAATGTTCTGATCATAGTATAATGTATGTTCATATAGCTGCAAAAGCTGAAAGCAGATCTCGGAGAACTTTCTAACAATCCTCAAGGCTTACTATTAGAGGCTATTCACTCTGCCGGTTACTCTGGTGCATTGGCAAATCCTCTTTTGGCTCCTGAAGCTGCGCTAAATAGATTGGATGGTACCATTTTGAAGGAATTTGTTGCTGTAAGACCGAGAAACTTTGCGGATAGTGCTTGTTAACTGTTAATTCTTCGTCATTGAAATGGTGTTTGATGCTTCATTTTATTATTTTATTTCCTATCTTTCTTCTGTGTGTTTCTGTTTAATAAATGGTGTTTGATTCTGGTATTTCAGGAGAATTATACAGCTCCTCGGATGGTTCTTGCAGCATCTGGTGTTGAACACGAGGAGTTTCTTTCCATTGCAGAACCACTCCTCTCTGACTTACCAAGCACACACCGTTTTGAAGAACCAAGATCTGTATATGTTGGAGGGGATTATCGTCGTCAAGCTGATATAGGGGTGTGTATCACTCATCATCCTTGGCCATTTTCTTTAGTTTCACCATCCCAGGCCACCTGTTTGTTTTCTCTATTTTCTTTATGGATTGACTGCCTGAGTAAGAAACGTTATTCTGTTTGTCATATTGTTACTTATCCATCAACCCCCCTTGACAGCAGAACACGCACATTGCTCTAGCTTTTGAAGTTCCTGGTGGCTGGCGTAAAGAGAAAGAAGCTGTTCTTGTGACTGTTCTTCAGGTGCTAGATTTTAACATTGACATTTGAATGAGATTTTATGGTTGTGATTATATATTCACCACATAACAATTTATGTCATAACTAGTTCCCCCTCTCCCCCACCTTCCTGTTGGGGCACTGCATGGGCGGGGAATAAAAAATCTGGGCTTAAATGGCTTTGAATTAATCAGTATGAGTGCTGCAGATGCTTATGGGAGGAGGTGGTTCATTCTCTGCTGGGGGCCCTGGAAAAGGGATGCACTCACGACTATGTAAGTTTTAACCCAGGTCTTCTGAGTCAATTTAACTTGAATATATTTTGCTTTTATTCTGGTTTTGTTTTCTTGTCCTTTATGCTTAGACTGTCCTTCTATCGGTTCATTTCTTGTTGAATTTCACTTGCTTTTTATGTATATACAATATCAGATTTTTCTAACATTTAGAATTTGTCTGTATTTAACCCAGATCTCAATGTCTTGAATGAGTACCAGCAGATCCAATCATTTTCTGCATTCAACAGTATCTTCAATCAAACAGGATTGTTTGGAATTTATGCTAGCACTGTAAGGCACAGACTATCTAAACTTGCCATGATTGTAATCAAAATGTTTATTGCATATACACAATCACTGTAGTGTGAATGTGGGTGTGGTTTTGTACGTATGTGTTTATTTCCAAATATCCAATGTTCCTAATTGACGATAAATTAAACTTACCTAATTTTTTTCCGTATAAATTAAACTTACCTAATTGAGTTGGCTAGGATGGTCATTTTATTGTTTATCTTAATTTAAGGTCGCACAATCTCTGTAGTGTGAATGTGGGTGTGGTTCTGTACGTATATGTTTATTTCAAATATCCAATGATCCTGATCGACGATAAATTAAACTTACCTAATTGAGTTGGCTAGGATGGTCATTTGATTTTTATTTTTATTTTTATTTTTATTTTTATTTTTTCTTAATTTAAGGTCCTTCAATGGTGTTGGTGTGATTCTATTCAATGATGTTGGAAATTATGTTCGTCTGCTATTTGCCCATTGTTTTCTTTTAACTAGAATTTGAGGGGTGATGAGGAAAAATCTGACAGATACGAGCTGTTTTTTCACATATTTTTTTCTAGAACATAGCCTTGTGTGTATGCCACACTCATATAAATTCTTCTTATAGATGGATTATTTACAAGACCTTTTTTTTTTGTTTGACTGGATATTGTATTTTGATGTATTGATACATGTTATTAATTTGCTGTATCTTCAGATATTGCATTTTTCTTAGGCCATAATTGGGGTTCAGTTTTAGATTTGCTGACATTATTTAATGAATTTTTGATGATTAGTTCTGTATACAATTTCTTATTGCCACCATTTAATTCTCTACTAAACTTGAGTATGTTCAATTTGTGGACTCAGAGCCCTGACTTTGCATCAAAAGCAGTTGATATAGCAGCTGGAGAATTAATCTCAATTGCAACACCTGGACAAGGTTTGCTTTGCATCCCTCTCATTCTGTGCTTTCTTAGTGAGGTTTTTGTTATTTAAATCCTCTCCATTGTCTTTGCATTTTTTTTTTTATTCTTCTATACCTGTGTGGCAGTTAGCGAGGTGCAGCTTAAGCGTGCCAAAGAGTCCACAAAATCTGCAGTCCTGATGAATCTGGAATCTAGAGTATGAAGATCCTGCCACCCCCTCTCTCTCTCACACATATACGATTTATCCTGTTTGTGTTTTGTGCCATGTCTTGGCATTCTGTTCCCCTGTGCCTAGGGGGGTTATATTGATAGCAGAACATCATTCTTGCGGTTTTCTATTTTATTAGCTTTTTTTTTAATGGATTTGTTGTTTGGTGCTTCTTTATCTGTTATGGGCTTATAATTGCTGTATATTGCAGATGATTGTATCAGAGGATATAGGGAGGCAGATCTTGACTTATGGAAAGAGGTATGCCATGAGTTGTTGGATTCTTTTTCTTTTCTTCTATGCATTCGTGCACAAACTTTTTCATTGTGCAATTTCTTTGCTTCTGTTTTGCTCACATTATAGGGAGGCAATGGGTATGTGAGATTTAAGGAAAACTCATAACCTAGCTGTAGCATCATATAACTTTTTTATTACATGAGATTTTTTTGCGACAGCGGGAGAACTTAATGAAGAAATGGAAGATTCTTGTTTGTGACTATTTCCATATAAAATATTACTATATTTCTTGCGATATTCTCAACAATGGCGGTAATTGTTTCCTATGGGCAAATTACAACCATTCTCTGTACTTCATTAATCTTGCCATCTCAAAATGATTGTAGAATTAGTTGTTATGACATGTTTATACCTTGCAGGTTGCCTGTCGAGCATTTCTTGAAAGCTGTAGATGAAATCACTTTGAAGGATATTACTACCATATCACAAAAGATAATTTCTTCACCTCTAACAATGGCATCATATGGGGATGGTAATTTTCTATTCTTCAAATAATATCTGATCTTTTTCTTTACCTTTTGGTATTGTTAATAAATAAAGTTTCCTTTTGTGCAGTTCTCAATGTCCCAAGCTACGAATCAGTTAGCAGCAAGTTTCATGCGAAATGAGTTCTCTTCGTTTCAAGCATTTTTTAAATAAAATTTTGAAGAAGTGATTTTTGGTGAATATAACAGTTCAGCTGTTCAACAAGTGAATGTTTTTTCACCTAGTTTTTGTCTTTCATGACAATACCAAAATGTCGTACCATTTTTTTTTCGTTCATGCTGTAGAAGAATGCAAACAACCACTATTAATTATGTGGACAAGAGCAAGAGATCAAACCAGCAGGGGAAATGGTTTTGTAATTTTGATGGTTTTGATGTTTCAGACAGTCTTCTCTTGGGCTTGGCCTTTAATTCAGCCACAGATCCTCAGACAAGGTTGTGAAGGGTTTTGTGCATGTGTAAACAGATCGAAGTAGATACAATCAGCCACTATTTTAGCTTTAACGAGGTTAAAATATTGTATACCTCACTCTCTCAGCGTTATTATCGACGGTTTGTGTTGTCACTTCTTCAAGTAAGATCTTCCTTTATTGGGAGAGAAACACATCATGTAAACATGAGTATCATATTCTATCTTTATTGTAGATGATAATACCACATCAGTACAGTGTGAAAGAGGTGGAATGGGAGTGTGGTACATAAAGTAGCACTAAAATAAATGCAAAAACCACCATTCAACCCACGTTAACCCGTTTCTCCTCTTAAATTTAAAACATGCAACCATGGAACATGCTACCTCTCCTGAATGAATGAAAAGGGTTGTCTTTAAGCCCAAAATTTAAATTTGAACCACCATTCAACCGTGATTTCCTGCCCGAGATTAAATTTAAAACACGCAACCATGAAAGTCTCCATGCCAGCGATCTGCAATCCAATATTTTGTGCTTCGATTATATCGGATTTCCTCATGGAATTGTATCCATCTCTTAAATATCGTTGAATTAGAAGGACAATTCAAACAGCCTCCCGGATTGCAGGTACCTTGGGTTTATATTTTTTAGTTGTTTATTCGAGCAGAGAAGAAAAATAAGGATGCATGTATACTTTTCCTTGGGTCGTACCTTTTTTTTTTTTTTTCCCTAACGTGTGGAGCATATTAACAAAAGAGAAATACGAGTTTGCACGTAAGTGTACTCGTAAATTGAGGTGGATTGATATGATGTATTAGATTGTAAAATTATTTTTATTGTAAACAAGGATATGGTAAAAGAGTCATGATAGATTATATTATGTTACGGAATGATGCAGCTGCATTGCCAAACGTCTCACAGCATACACCAGCTGATGCACTACCAAACACCTCCAACAAGATGCAACAGAATTCCCAACAAACTCCCAGCAAATAATTATGTTATCTGTATATTCGTTTAGGGATTGTTCAGTATTTTTACATTACATAATTTTTTCTATAAATAGTAAACTGTACAGCTTAGAAATCATGAGAAATATATATGCAGTATGAATTTTCTTCCCTTCCAATACTCTGTTTTTTAGCTTTCCTTTTTTGCATTTTAGCTAAAGGACTGTCCAGCCTCATCTTTGCCAATTCTGACATGGTATCAGAGCGGTGAAAATGGCCACCATCGATCCTCCTCCTCCTCCTCCTATTACCAAATATACCAACGTTGCAGACCCAACCAACCCTTATAGACTTGAAACATTAGATAATCCTGGCACTGTGCTAGTCACATAACTCCTTACTGTCGAAAATTTTTCTACATGGTCTCGATCTATCCATCGTGTTCTACGAGCCAAGAACAAACTCGGATTCCTAAATGGAACCCTCACCAAACCATCTGACCCTCATAATCCACTTTTTGAGCTGTGGGAAAGATGCAACGATATGGTTGTGTCTTGGCTGCAAAACTCAATTAGCCTACCTCTTCGATCTTCTGTAACATTTGTAGATGACGCCCATCTTATATGGACTGAATAACAGGAACGTTTTTCACCACAAAATGGCCCACGCATCTATGAACTCAAGAAGACCTTGGCAACTCTTACCCAAGATGAAGATTCAGTAAACACATACTACGGTAAACTCAAATCTCTTTGGGATGAATTATGTGTTTATGACCCTTTACCTGTTTGTTCTTGTGGCTCAACCAAGCTTCTTACAGACCGATACCAACGGGATTGCGTCATTCATTTCCTAATGGGACTACGTGACTCCTTCAACAACGTCCGCGACCAGATCATGCTAATCGATCCTCTTCCACCAGTTAACAAAGTCTTTTCATACATCCAACAACAAGAACACCATCGCTTGTTTACATCCTCAGCTCCATCCATTGATTCCATAGCTCTTGCTAGTCGAAAAATATTTTCCACTCCTCCACCACATCCTAGCCGTAAAGAAAAACCATATTGTACACATTGCAGAATCACGAGTCATACATTAGCAAATTGTTATTTTTCATTTCCCGTAATGTTATTTTTCATGAAACACTCTTCCCTTTTAAAACTCCCTCACTTCTTCCCACAACAAATACACTTTCTACCCCTACATTATCACCTAACTTTTCCTTACCTGACCCAAATTCCACATACACGATTCTGCCACCTCCAGAAAATCTTCACACTGAATCACATCGGCACTCATCATATCACGAAATCCCAACAGCACCCTCCCCACCTCCACTTCCGCCACTTCGACGATCCACACGCATACGTAAAAATCCTACCCACCTCAATAGCTACATCTGCCCCTCTCTACCCGTTCCATCTACTTTACAAACAATGAATTCTTCTCATTTGCAGGTGGCTCATGTTCCTAGTGATCCTTCTTCCTCATTGTCTGCGGCAGCACCATGTTCACCTGGTAAAGCTTTCCCTTTATCTTCCACTCTTTCTTTTCACAAATTATCTCCCTCTTATTTTTCCTTTGCCTCTGCCATTTCATCTCCCATTGAACCTTCTACATATGGTGAAGCTCTTAAAAATCCTAACTGGTGTGAGGCTATGAGATTCGAAATAGATGCACTTAAACTCAACAACACTTGGTCTCTCGCTGACTTGCCCCCTGGAAAACGTGCTATTGGTTGCAAATGGATATTCAAGATCAAATATCGTTCTAATGGTAGCATCGAGCACTACAAGGCGCGCTTAGTCGCCAAAGGTTTTACCCAACAAGAAGGGCTCGATTACACCGAAACCTTCTCACCCGTGGCAAAATTAGCTACTGTCCAAACATTATTAGCTGCTGCATCCATTCAAGGCTGGTACCTCAAGCAATTTGACGTTCAAAACGCCTTTCTTCACGACGATTTAGATGAAGAAATATTCATGCGCAAACCTCCTGGTTTCTTAAAGGGATCGTCATCCCAAGTTTGCCGTCTCAACAAGAGTATTTACGGCCTGAAACAAGCCTTAAGACAATGGTACCAGAAATTTTCTAATGCTTTACTTCTCTTTGGTTTTCAGCAGTCCAAAGCCGACTACAGTCTTTTTACTCAACTCAAAGATGGATCATTCACTGCCCTCCTTATCTATGTCGACGATATTATCGTCGCCAGCTCTCACATGGATTCTATTGAAATACTTCAACAATTTCTCAAAGATCATTTCAGAATTAAATCTCTCGGCAATCTCCGTTACTTCCTTGGCATTGAAGTTGCCCGCTCCTCCAAAGGAATTTCCATCTGCTAGCGTAAGTATGCACTCGATATCTTAGCTGATGCTGGTACACTCGGTTCTCGACCCCTCAAACTACCAATGGATCAGAACCTCAAACTTCACAAAGATGAGGGTGATCCTCTTTCGAATCCACTTCCCTATCGGCGCTTAGTTGGTAGACTTCTCTACCTCACTATCACTTGGCCCGATCTCTGCTATTCAGTCCAGCACTTGAGCCAATTCATGACAGCCTCTACGACGACACATCTACATGCTGCTCATCAAGTTTTACGGTACATTAAAAATGCTCCTAGGCAAGGTCTTCTTTTCTCTTCCAGTTCTTCACTTAATCTCCATGCATACTCAGACTCGGATTGGGCATCTTGCCCAGACTCACGTCGCTCAGTTACGGGATTTTGTACTTTACTTGGCCAATCACTCATTTCATGGCGCTCAAAGAAGCATGCAGTTGTCTCTCGCTCCTCTGCTGAAGCCGAGTATAGGGCCATGGCAACAACTTCATGTGAATTACAGTGGTTATCTTATATACTCCATGATTTGCGCCTCTCCATCTCTCTTCCAATAGATTTATACTGTGACAATCAAGCCGCACTCCATATTGCCAAGAATCCAGTCTTTCACGAGCGCACCAAACACATCGAAATGGATTGTCATCTCATCCGCGACAAAATACAAGCTGGTTTCCTGCGGACTTGTTTTATTCGATCTTCTTCTCAGCTTGCGGATGCTTTCACAAAAGCACTTCCATCTTCACAATTTGTTTTTTTTGCTATCCAAGATGGGAATAGAAAATATCTATTCTCCACCTTGCGAGGGGATGTTACGGAATGATACAGCAGCTGCATTGCCAAACGTCTCACAGCATACACCAGCTGATGCACTACCAAACGCCTCCAACAAGATGCAACAGAATTCCCAACAAACTCCCAGCAAATAATTATGTTATCTGTATATTTGTTTAGGGCTAGTTCAGTATTTTTACATTACATAATTCTTTCTATAAATAGTAAACTGTACAGCTTAAAAATCACGGGAAATATATATGCAGTCTGAATTTTCTTCCCTTCCAATACTCTGTTTTTTTGCTTTCCTTTTTAGCATTTTAGCTAAAGAACTGTCCAGCCTCATCTTTGCCAATTCTGACATAGTCGCTGCATCTCCACAAGCATGTTCATGCAGCTGCCTACTAATTAAAACGAATGCTGACATGATTACGTTTCTGCTTTTATATATGTATATGCTTCTCGTTTATTATCGTTTTAAAAAATATATATTGCAGATTTCCATTCAATTTCATATCCACTAAATGTTAAAATTGACAATTATGTTGAATATTTTGACATGAATAATAAACTGGAAATCTCATCATATTCTTGTTCACATGGATTGGATAGATTTAGGAGGAGATCAAATAAAACCGACCATAAAGAGAAATAATTAGTGTGTACACGTGACCATGTGACTTATATTTTATCGTTGGCCTCATCCACTTGAGCATTTGAAAAATTAAAATACTCAAAACGGATGGATAGGCTATTATACGTAAATAAATAAAGTGAGAGAATACCTGTGGCCTTGTGGGACTACTTATCGTTCTGAAATTAATGTATCGTATTTTATGTCTTTGATTACAGAATACTTCTCGTGACCCTTGAAAGAAGAAGAGAAGAGTGAAGAGTTATTGTAAAGCACCATGTATTATCTAATTCATTTGTGTGTTTCATGCTTAGGAAAAAAAAAATGATGTCTTTGATCACGTTGTAAAACTAATTAAAGTTCCTATTTATAATTGATTTCATGATTATTGTTACTTTTCTTTCTTTATTTTATCATTCATAATCATACTGATTAATGTGACATATTTCAAATAACTAAGCAAGTCAATCATTTAAATAAAAAATCTGTTTATTATTAAATATAACAAAATTCAAATGAAGAATTACAAAAATCTGTCTATAGCTGATTTTATGAGATTGATTTGATGCATAGCAGAATTATGTTTTGGGACTGATAGCATTAGCTCCTTCAATTCTTTTAATGGCGATGAAAGAGCATGTAATTGCGGCAATAGATTCCAAAATTTCCAAAAAAAAAAAAAACCCTCAAATATGCTGGTCGATTGCATTGGTTATTGACTATTAGATATCTTCAAGCTGTGAATGCTACCATTCAACTTATGACATCCAACCATGCAGCTAGGAAATGGGTTTCGATCATGTGATCCCTAGAGGCTCTTGTTTCCATCTCTTTTTTTATAAACTATCACATGTTTCGTCGATATTATTTTAAATTACCACATGTTTGGAGTGTATAGTTTGGAGCGTATATATATATATATTAAATTAGCACATGTTTCGTCGATATTATTTATATATCGAAAAAACTAATATAGATGCACTTTATGCCCACTAGACGATCTGTCCCAAGAGCATCTTTTACGTGTGTCAGCATGCAACAGCTACCTACTGTATATACTAAGTGCTTATTCTGTATCTATTTCTTTTTCTTTATGCATGTTTCCTCCAAATTAAACCACGGTTTCTTAGGAAAACACTAGAAAATTCATGAGGTTGTTATTGAATGCTTTTGTCAAACTCCCATCATCCTAGCTAGTTCTACGAGGTAATGAAGTAGTAGTAGTAGTACTAGTCATGTGATCAGTGAGTTTGTGATGGGCTTTCGATTCTACAATAATGGAATTAACAGGTGTCTGAGAATTATTGGTTGCCCCAGACAATGCAGAATAACAATAACAGTCTTTACAGATACGGCCGAAACATTGCATCTGGCCAAAAAAAAAGTTAGTAAATTAATTAAAAAGGAAAAATTATTTGAGTGTCTCAGATTAATCAAGAACAATTGTTCGGCCTAGGTAAATTCCAGACAATATTGAAATCAGGCACAGAAGGTGCCATATACTTTAATGAACAGTAATTCCACCGTCCACCACTTGATTGCATGGTACCTTAGAAGAATGGGGGAAATGACATGAAAGAGTCCACACTATACACTTAATTCCCTTTTGGAGAATATAATAAGAAGAACCAAAGTTTCAACTTCAATCTCAGTAGATTCATGGCACATTCCATGGTCATAATATAATATTGGACCAAAAAGGGTTCCGGGTTAAGCGTACTCGATCAGTGGGTCCACCAAAACAAAGGGCACAATGGTAGTTTAAGAAGGGAAACGAGGTTTCTGATGATCAAGATCAGAGCTAGCCTATTTAAATGGAAGCAATCGGGCATGCTTAATATCACGTAGCAAATAATTAATCAGAGGCAAAATGTGGGCAGTACTCTTCTTTCTTGTTACATTAATGGTGGTGATCTCCCAAGGGTCAGCACTGGGTCTGAACCACCAGATTCACCTTCTCCAGCCAAAATCTGGTTCTTGGGGTCTCCATGTTCCGAATATTTCATGTCTAAGTTGGCGACTTGGGGTGGAAACTCACAATATTATTGGTTGGTCAACGGTTCCGAAAGAGTGCGAAGGCTATGTGGGGCACTACATGCTGGGCAATCAGTACAGGAGGGACTCCAAAGTGGTTGCTTACCAGGCTTTACTCTACGCTCAGAGCCTCAACCTCACCGGAGATGGCAAAGATGTTTGGATCTTTGACGTAGACGAGACTTCGCTCTCTAATCTACCTTATTATGCGGAAAATGGATTTGGGTACGTACATATATACATAGTAAAACAAAACAAAGGTCATCAGGTTTTTTTTTTTTTTTTTCCTTGGCGGGATGAATTAAGCATTGTTTTTTCGGCCCAGGTTATGTGAAATTCATTGCCACGGCCCACGTACTAAGGATTAGATTGAAATTTCAGGGCGGAGCCCTATAATTCTACGCTATTCAACGCATGGGTCCTGAAAGGCACACAACCGGCATTGCCGGAGTCTCTGAATCTGTACAAGAAACTGTTATCTCTTGGGATCAGGGTTGTATTCATAACGGGAAGAGGAGAAAGCCAAAGAAATGTCACGACAACCAATCTAAAGAATGTTGGATACCACACTTGGGAGAAGCTTATACTCAAGTATGCAATTAATCTAGTCAACAATAAATGTTAATTGTGGAATATTATTAATTGCAGTTCTTGTTCACTTTTGTTTCAATATATATATATATATATATATATATATATATATATATATATATATATATTAGAAAATTGACATATATATGTGTGGGGATGTCTGGTTGCAGGTCCTCATCTTATACGGGCGTGACAGCCTTGGTGTACAAATCAAGTGAGAGGAAGAATTTGGAGAAGAAGGGGTATAGAATCGTGGGGAACATTGGTGACCAGTGGACTGATATCTTGGGGCATCATGCTGGCAATCGGACTTTCAAGTTACCCGATCCAATGTACTACATTAGTTGATGCATGGATTACGTACTTTGCAGTATTTGCCATTTGGGACTAAAAGTACAAGCTCATCAGTGCATGCAATAAGATCATTAAAGATTCAAGAGATCTCTATTAATTACCTTTATATATATTATATTCCATGCATACTAAATTGTTAGATTATTGAGCCTAGCTCTCGCTCTTCATGTGATAAATAATTTTATTTTAAACGTACGTACACCATATTTTATCCTCTTATATATATGAGTCCAATTAATTTATTTAATGCGAAGAAAAATGGTATGTTTGGTGCAACTTTCAAATTGGATTGTTCTCGCAATGGGTGAAAATTAATTAAATTTCTATCCCATTGAAATGCCTTTTCTCAATTAATTAACTAAGTGATCACTGTTAATTAAATGACAGGTAAGGTATACATGATGTGAATAAGCACCATTATTGGGCATTAGAGTAATGTTAATTATAAGTTTCAAATAGACAAACTCCTTGTAAGCTCTTTGTAAAAAAAAAAAAATAGGTCCCACTAAAAAAATAGTTTTTTTTATACTTTTTCAAAGTATAATCTATTTTTTTACAAAAATTTATATTAAATTTGTCTATTTAGAACTTTTTCAATTCATTTCTCTTGACATTAATGTTGCTTCATTGATCTCCGTAATCCATGCATCCCTCAAGATTCATGCATGAAGTGTCATTGATCCATGATTCCATACGTGCCATTTTTCTTCGTACCTAGCTAGCTTGCTAATTGTGCTACTTTGCAATTACAAGCTAGTTAGGTCAAATCAAAGGGCCAACGTACACCACTTTCACCTTTTTTTAAAAAAATATAATATTCTAAATCATGCATCTTAGCACATGATGTTAATTAATATAAAAACAGAATTAACACCAAGCATAACTTAAATGTGGAAGAAGACTCGCAATTCGTTCACTTGTATATATTGAGCATTTTTAAGGTTAATGCATGAAGTTTATAACTCGAAGGATCTTTAATAATGATGTTTTTTTTATTTACTTTCTAAAATATAGTTGAACATACTTTTTAGAGGAGTACTACTTCTACAAAAAAAATTACACAAAAGTAATCTCACAAATCGATACGATTTCATCTGATCCGTTAGATCTATTTTATAATAAAAGTAATTTTATAATTAGACGAACCACATCAAGTTATGTCAGTTTGTGAGATTGCTTTTATGTAATCACTTTATTGACTAGAGTATTTTCCTACTTTTTAACATGCAGGACAGCGGATACTTAGGGAATGATCATATGAGATTAAAATTTTGTAAATAGTAGTAAGATATTTTATGAATATTAGTAAGATAGTTTTAGTTAAATATTTATTAGATTTTGGGAAATGAGAGAGAAAAAATTGAATAAAAAATATTATAAAGTTAAAATTTTGTTATAATATTATTTTTTAATATTATTTTTGTTTTGAGATTTAAAAATGTTGAATTATTTTTTGTATTTTATTTAAAAGTTTAGAAAAGTTGAAATGATTAGTTTGGAAAAGTTATAATAATAAGTTTGAAACTGTTTGTATTTAAATCATATTTGAGAATGAAATAAGATGAGATGAGATGAGATGAAAATTATTTACAAACAACCTCTAAGTTTTGAAATGATACAAATTTATATCCTTAAATTTATTTTTAAAAAAGGAGTAAAAAAAAACCCAATTTTTTTTGGGAGCACACCCAATATTCACTATGCTTAGAGCACTTTCATTGGATTAGTTAAAAGTTAAATCCATTGAAAATTTAGCTATTAAACCATAAAATGTGATCACATTGGAATGGCTAAATTTCAAATAATTAGAATTTAGCTACAGTCACTTCTAAAATTATTTTCAAATTTGAAAGGAACTATTCATTCATCAAATACATTTTATATTAATTATTTCTCTCTCCCTTTTAAATGACAATTGAAAAAATATAATTAGAATATGATTACTAATTAATATATAATATTATGAATAGTAAAATATGATAAAATAAAATAAATTCATAATTACAAAAATTAAAATATTTTTGAAATTATTAATTACTCATTATTATATAATGAATAAATGGATAATCTAATGTGGAGATTTGATGTGAATAACCAAAGCTAAATTTATCTTATATTATTTTATTGTCATATAATGAAAAATGACTATTCCAATATAGAGATTTATATGAATAAAATAGTTAAAAGTTAAATTTATCTTATATTCATAAAAAAAAAATATTTTAATTTTAACTAATACAAGAAGAGTGATCTTAGATCGCATCTTTTAGCATGATCAATGGGGCCATTGAGAAAGTTTAATTTGGAAGTCAAAAGCATCTCAGCTCAGTTCAAATTTGAGCTGAGCTTGCCATCCAAACGTATTTGAACCGAGTTTTGTCATTTAACTTAGTTTAAACTGTAGATGGACATAACATGTCTTTCTTTACAGAGATTCCTGACTCTGCATTTAACCCAGCTTTTAATTTTTTTTTACCGGACCGTTATAACTCCTCCCTCTCTCTCTCTCTCTCCCCGTCTCTTTTCCCATCCTTCTTCTTCCCCAACCCATCGACTAGGAAAATAAACCCATTTCCGTAAAATCAAATCCCTCTCCACAGCGACTGCAATTTTGGCACCAAAAATTGTTTAAAATATTTCCCAATTGCAACCTTGAGCTTCAAATTTAGAAAGCTACCGAACCCATAATCGACAGGTTGGAGAAGGAGATGTTTTGTTTCAACGGAAAAGCTTCCACCGTCAACTCCTCCAACGTCTGCAGCCCTCGTGCTCCAACAGTGATTGAAGTTTGAAAATGGGTTGTCCTTCCCTACTGTAAACCCGCTGCAGCCTATGGCTTACATCCTTTTGGCGTGATAAATAAACAATGCCGATTAGAGTGAGCTTGTTCCTTTTTACAAACTGAACTCTGGATCTGCTAAAAACTTTCTTTCCAATCTCTCAACTCATAGGTGCTACTGTAAACCCGTGTGAGTATCTTCTCTGGTCACCTATTTGTTTCTTTGCGTATTGAGGTTCCTATATAATTCCCATGCAGATATCAACCCAAACCACCACCAATTTACTACGGAAGCAAAGGTCCTCCAAGGTCAAGCGGATCAACCGAAGGGTTACCTTGAAGAGATCAGCAATCAGGGTCCTAGGACTCACTCGTATCTGGTAAGCAACAAACTAAACTTTTTGGAAAGCATTTGACTACATGCATTTCAGAATAATTCACTCAAACACGTGGAGTGCAATTTTCCCTAGTCTTATGCAAGATTGGTATCACTGAATCTATGAACAAGTAAACCCTTACATATGTTAATCTGAATGGAAGATTTTGTTTTTATAATATTTGGATTTTTGTTTAGGAACAAGATTTGAACATTCGGCTGGATATTGAATAATTGTGGAAAATATATGTTTTATTATTCTGTTCTTTTTTTTTTTTCAGCTGGGTAGTGAGTTTTCTCGACTAAAAGAGAGAGTTTTGCAACTTTTGTTTTTTTTTTCTTGGAATTAGTTTCAGATTAGTACTTTGGTTTTAATGTAGATTGAGAGTGAATTTACTAATAGATATATTTTAGTTTTATTGGTTTATTGGAGTCAACAGAAAGTTATTATTATTGTTTTTTTACATTTTCTGTAATGAAATCATAGGAAAATTATTAGATTAACAAGTTTAGAAAGGAGTTCAAAACCGACACATTACACCCTCAAATTATTAAAAATAAAATAGTTTCACACCTTCATTTTATATAATATATATATATATATATTTATATATTAGGCTGGGTAGTATTTGTTTCATTTGTGGGTTTTACACCTTCATTCTAATTGCTATGTATGACTTGCAGCCCTACTTTCTATGCTCATCCGGCAGCTCCTCGTACAAGGCATTAAAATATTTTCAGTACAAATACTTTGATATTTATCTTACTCGTAATAGGCCTCGATTCCTTGAACGATATATTACATGCATTTGACTTAAAACACAAAAATAACATTGCTATGCATTTAATATAGTGAAATTTACTAGTTTTGGACTTGATGCATGTACCATGTTTATGATGCATAGCAATACGAAAAAATATGGATTTAAGTGCATTGTCTATTGTTTGCATTGTCTATTTTTTGGATTGTCATTGTTCGCCATTAGCAGCATACCATGGATGACGTAGAGGTTATACGTGATCGTGAACTGTGGTCTGATGGGTTGGAGGAGATGTTGGTTGATATTTTGTATCAAGAAACATTTGAGAGTAAATTGGTGGGGTCCAGAATTACAAACCGTGACACAGACTGACTTGTCACGCGCCTCAATTAACTTGGAATTAGGCCAGTTAATGCATTACAAGTGAAGGGGAAAATTTCCCGTCTTAAGAAGACGCAACGCGAGTTTACAGATTTAATGGGCCAAACGGGGATGGGTTGGAACCCCATCACAAAAACTGTTGTTGCTACGGAAGAACATTGGGCAAACGCGATCCGGGTAAACACCGTCTTCATTTGGCTTAACCGTCATGCATTTGAAATTTCTTGCATTTTTTTATATAATTTATGGCTAAATTTATGATTAAATGCTTTTATCAATTTGTTTCAACTTGTGTAATTATTTTTACCATTTCTTAGGTCCGATCCCAGTGGAAAAAGTACAAGACCAACGGTTGTTCCAACTACGACATCCTCTGCACGATTTTTGGTCAAGCCGTCGCAACAGGGGTCTTGCATTATACTTCAACGCAGGAACCCCCTTCTAGAGAGGAGGAGCAGCACCTGGAGGAGGAATTGAGGGCCCGAGGTCCCGTGTTGGGTAGTGGCATTGGATTAGACTCGACCATTGATTTGGATGACATTTCCATGACTCCATCGACGCAAGGAAGGGTCTCACAGCGAAGGACTCCTCGTAGGCGACGTAGGGACGCAACCGGACCAACATTCTTACCAAAGCTTAGTGCTGCCATACAGACACTTGATGCCACTTCTAAACAACGGGTAGAGTTGGATGCAAAGATGTTTTAACTTTGCAGCTCCAAGCGCAGTAGAGGCGAGGGATTGAATAGTGCGTCGGATGCATGCTTTAGTAGTGTATCACAGTGTATGCAGTTTTTGCAGGATATCACCCCTCCCCTACCACCGGACGTTCATCTTCGTGCAGTAAAAACGTTTATGGATCCTCATGTCCTAACTGTCTTCCAGAACATGACCCCATCGATGAGAATAGATTGGGTTTGGTCACTAGGCTGACCATACCCACTCCGGCCTTGCTATGTTTTTCTAAACTAATGAGACTTTATTTTTATGTTTAACTTTATTAGATGGTGTATGATTTCTAACAATCTTATTCGTGTTGTCTAATTTAAGTTCAAACTTAGTATTTGGTTTTAAATAATTTTGCATTGCTAAGTTCCTGCTCTATATGAATTCCTTTTATTCTTTGGATGACAAATTCATATGCAATATGTAATGTTTAATGTTTGTGTGAACATCTTTTTTTCAAAGGAAGGCATGGACAATGATAGCGATGCGTGGAATGATGACGACAATATCGAGGAGAATGACACGAGTGAGGAGGGATCTAGTAGTAATGCGTCAAGTACATTTGATTTTGATACATGGGCGGAATGGTACGCATGGTCTAGCCGTAACGATGGTATAGAAGAAGCGGTTCTTCTTTTGAGCATGTTGATGGAGGAGCAGCAATCCCATGCCCAACGTTGTATGCCCAGGCCACAACATAACATTGGCTTGCGTGGTTATCTGTACATCATCGCAGTACTTAATGGACATCCTGACACCTGTTACGAGATGTTCCGAATGGAGGTATATGCATTCCGGGCCTTATGTAATCGTTTACGTAGAGATGCTAGCTTGCGTGATTCGTCACGAGAGGTCACGGTTGAGGAACCCTTAGTAATGTTTTGCTACACTGTGGGACATGGTGTCGTTCAACGGAATGCAGCTAACTTGTTTCAACATTCGGTTGAAACTATAAATCGATATGTGTACAACGTAATGCGTGCATTATGTCGCCTATCGCGCCGTGTGATTAAACCGAGCCAGACAACTGGGGTGATGCCTTATATTGAAGGAAATCCAAGACTTTATCCATGGTTCGAGGTAAATATTGGCCATTACGTGATCTACTTTCGTAGCTTAAAATTTTACAAATGTTAAAAACTGTTTGCAATACGATATTTTGGAATTTATGAGAATTTAAAACGAAATCTGCAGAAATGTCATGGTGCAATGGATGGGGTCATGATCGACGCAGCTGCGCCGGCTTCCATAGCAAATGCATATTTAAATCGGTATCACAGGATTACCCAGAATGTCTTGTATGTATGTGATTTCGATATGAAATTCACATTCGTATACGCCGGGTGGGAGGGTACAGCCTATGATGCTCGTGTTTTAATTGATGCGTTGAGGCGTCTGGAGAACCATTTTCCATGGCTTGAAGAGGATAATTTTTACACATTATTTTATTTGTACCTTCAAATTTTGCGAGAATTTGGATTCTTCAAACATTATAAATGATTAATGTTGTATTCTAAATTTTCAGGTAATTATTATCTAGTAGATTCGGCATTTCCCTGTGTCGAAGGATTTATGCCACCGTATCTGAGGGTAAGGTACCACAGATTTGAACGAAGATGCTCTTGTACCTTCCAAGGATATAAAGATCTGTTTAATTATCAACATTCATCCCTTCAGAATGTCATTGAACGAACTTTTGGTATGTTGAAGAAGCGTTTTCGAATTTTAAATTTAATGCCCCCATACCTTCTAACTCGACAACGATATCTTATTATTGCATGTTGTACGATCCATAACTTCATTCGCACAGTTATACCTAATGATTGAAATTTTCTAGTATATAGCAATCCCGATGATTATCCAGGAATGGATGCGGATTAGAGCACCAATGAAGAATCTCATGTTTCTGACATGTCGACTGCATCAACACAAGCGATGGCCGCAACTAGAGATGCTATGGCATTACCTATGTAGGAGCATACTTATGGTCAACAAGGAAACATCTAATTGCTAGTATGGTGTTGTAATCTTTTTTGTTACGTCAGTATGAAACAATAGATTGTCAATTCGGGACCCTTTATTTATATATATCGATGTTTAATATGTAAATAAATTATTAAATAAAATGTGGCCATGCTCCTGGTAGTATTTTTTCCTACTAATTCATTTTTTTTTCTTTTTTTTCTTTTTTTTTAACATTTCAAGAAGGAATTTACATACAGAATGTAGTGAAAATTCCGTTTTTACATGCATTGACTCATTTAAATAATAAAGTGATATTCTTTATTAATTTTGTTATTTGTAAAAAATTAAAAATAACAAAATCAATAAATATTTTATACAATAAAATAAAAACTTTAGGAAAGATGTATAATGGTACTTGGCACTACTAATTTTTCTCAAATCATAAATAACAAATAATAGAAATAATGAAATAAAAGTGATGAAAAATGAAAATAGTGAAATGGTAATATGAAAAATGATATGAAAGGAAACGGATAAAAAAAAATTAAAGAAAAAGTAATATAAAAAATAACAACTTCAAAGAGTACGGAATTGTGAATAATAAATACTATTATAAAAATAAAAAATAAATAAAATAAAACCGGATGGCATCTTTCCATTTTGCATGGTCAAATTTGGCGTTTTAGCTACAGTACCAAGTGCGATAGTATTTTTCCTTTGCTGCATTTTGCCCCAGCTACGAAAAGCATTTCCATTTTGAGCGTTGCTATTCATAAGCTTATACATCACACATCATAATTTTTTTTTATTTTTTTTATTTTTATAAAAATTTTTTAAAATTTTTTTTGATTTTATTATTCTTAAAATAATTGAATTATTTTACTTATAATTCATATACCATACATTTAATAAGAGAATAAAATTTAAAAAATCATAAAAATGATAGTGTGTGGTGTATGTGGCTTAAGAATAGAATTTTTCTTCCATTTTTACTGTAACGTAAACAGTATAAAATAATAAAAATAATAAAAAATTTATTTTTTTTATAAATTTATTTAAATATATTTTAAACTTATTTTAAATAAGATCTATCAAATTTATTCAACAATTTTAATTTATTATTATTTATAAAAAATTTAATAAAATTTAATTGATGTCAACTCATTTCAATATTTAAATATAATCTTATTTTCCCGACGTTAAAAAGTTTTAGGCGGCAAAGATCACGTGCAAGGGATAATTTTAAGTAGATGGCAGACAATATGACATGACGTGAAATGTAATTAATTAGCACGTTTTCACTGATCACTGATCAGTATATTCCTCGCATCGCACATTAATTCGTCGGTTTCCAGGCCTAGACTCATCATTCCATGCAGCATAGCTGGCATTGACATAGTTAGATGCCTCGCTAGCTTAGCCGAGACTGATCACGTGTTAAGCACATTGCAATGGCAGGCGATTGCAAAGTTTAAAATTTAGCTAAAATCTTAATTTTTTTATTATAATTTTAGATTTGGATTAAGTTAATTTATATTGGATTAATTATTTTAAAGTAAAAATAATAATATAATATTATATATTTTAATAATATTTAATTTTTTTAAAAATTTTATAAATATATTTTATATATTTTAATAATATTTGATAAAATTAATCAAAATCACTTAATTAGCAAGATACGGCAAAAAATAATATATATTACAGATATAATAGATATGATAAAATTAATCAAAGTAATTAGAAATGATAGATATCACAGATAATCGAACTAATTGAAGGGCAACTAATAAATAGCAAAATGTAAGAACTTCACCAGATTGCAAAATGTAAGGCACCATGGAGATTCTACTGCTCTTCCCTGCCTTTAAGAAATGTAATCCTTCACTAAGCTCCTTAAATGAAAATGAAAAATCTCAAAATGGTTCATGAGTTTTGAACAAAAAAAAATGTTCATGAAGTAAAAAAACAAAATAGCCCCCAAGTAGGCTACTCTTATTAGTTTTGTAGGCTACTCTTATTACTTCTAGAATGCCAAAATGCAGTACTACTATAATCCACCTGCAAAAGAGAAGAATTCTGTTAAAATAGATTTATCAAAATATTTTTAGGATATTTATAAATGCTCAAGTCAACTCATCAGGTTGTTTAGTCATCTAGTCATGCCAATTCTCGCTCTGATGGAAATTGACAAATAAAATATGCAAGGATAAAGGTAAAGTAGTTTTTTTTTTTTTTTTGTAAGCGGAAACTCACCAAGATAGGCCCTTCAAACTCACCCGGAGGAATAAACACTAGATATATGACTCTACTTTCCATCACTGTATATCAAGTATTTCAAGTGAACTCCTAGTGCAGAACACACCAAATAGCATACCAAATAGTATCATATATATGACTCTACTTTTCCACTTAGCGATGCCATAACATACCAAATAGCAACTAGCATACATACACTCCTTACCAATAAACAAAGACAAGTATAACATTCTGACCCCACCAATCTAGCAAAATGCTACAAAGTAGTTCTCACATGCATAAAAGATAATGCGTGGTACTTAGTCTCCAACATACATAAAGGGGCAGCTAGATACCATAAAGTAGCATGGCACAACTATAAAATGGCAGCTAAATCATGAAAATTGAAACAGCTTATAAACTGCATATGAATAATCTAATGGGGTAGCTAAACAGCGAGCTTAGTACTTGCAAGAAGAGGATTTGCAAACAAACCTGCTATAGTACTTGTTTTTCATGGCACAACTATAGTACTTGTTTTTCATCTATATTTTCAAACAAACCAACCACAACTTACAGAAGATTTGCTTTACAAGAGTCAATTAGAAGATGAACAACTAACCAAACTTTTGCTTCAGCCACTAACTCAATCAATGTAAAGGGTAAAATGAACTCATGAGATTATCCATAAATCTCCACAACTTTGACGCTTGAGGATCCAAGGCATCAAGAGTACTCTCTAAACCAATTAAAAAACTCCGCTTTTGAATTAGCCAAGTAAACAATTTTCACTTTAAAACATGCAAGTTACTTGATCTACTTGATCCAATAGAAAACCTCTTTGAATAGAAATCTCAATCCAAATTCAATTTCCATAGAATAAATTAATAGATAAATAGATAATCCAAGTTACTAACTCATTGAACTCTTCAGCTAAACCAAATATGCATAATCTAGATCTTTAACATGAAACTTATGTGCATCAACAAGTAGATATTTGGAGAAATGTAGATTGTATTGTAGGCCTTGTATAGGACAGAGACGTGCATAGTTTTTGATCAGTTGTTCAACTTTTTCAAGACGACGAAAAACAAAACAATAAAAGAAAACCCAACTCAATAAAAGAATAAATTCCACATCGTATGAGAGTATAAATCGAAACCCAAATCGGAAATCAATTTGTAAGAAATACTCAAATGGTGATTTTGTTGTGACAGATTTGGGGAGGAAATGCGCAGGTCTCTTGTGGGCTGGAAGATGACGGCTTGAACGTTCGATAGAGAGAATAGGGTGTGGACTATAGAAAAAGATGTAGGTCTCTGTATTTTACACGTTTCAAGATGAAGAAAAAGAAAAACGAGGGAAATAGGATGAAGAAAGAGAAAGAACGAGAGAAAGAGAGAGGGCATATGAAATAATAAAATATACTTTTCAATAGTAAACAATACCTCACCAGATATGGAGAGTAGCTAAGATATATTGTAGTAGATATGTCAAACTTGAGAAGTTTAGCTAGGCCAATGCATATATTTTTTCCCCTATTTGCTTTCAATTTGGACTTGCATAGTATTCATATCGTATCAAAACATGTATATTATACTATACGAGTCAAACTACTAACACGATCCGTTAAACTTATCGTGTCAAAATCTCAAACACTAACACAACCTATTAACATAACGAGTCAGGTCGGGTCGGGTCGGGTCGAACCGTTAGTAAATACTACGAAATATATTAGCACGACATAATCTGACCCATTTCAACCCATTTATGTAAAGGGGTTGAACAGATCAGAAATTAACCTGTTTGACCAGATTAAGTTTAGCATAATTTTATATAAATATTAAAACCAAAATACTTATAAAAAATATGAAACTAACTACAAGTCCAAAATTACAATCTAAATAATAAAAATATCAAAATTAAAATTCTAACAATTTTATTTTTAGATATAAGGTTATAATTGTAATTTTAAATTTCTTAACGAGTCATAACGGATTGACCCATTATCAACTCGTTAAGCAATCATGTTTTAACGGTTCAACCCATTAAGATTAAATCTAAACTCATTATTATCATATCGTGTTCGTGTTGGGTTAACGGGTCGTGTTACATATTGTCACACCTACCCAATGGGTGGATTGGGGTCCTTTCAAAAAGTTAACTATCCTACAATATCCACTTTGTGAAAACTATGTAGCACTCTGGGACACTTCATGCATGCTCCACCAACAATGCCTAGAGCCTCAAACTCGACGGGTCAGTTTGGATGATTAGTTGGTGATCGTTTTCCTTAAAATACTTTTTAAAGAAAGCTTTCGTTAAACAATTCTTCTACATACAACCGCGGTGGGGAACTGCGGTGTAATTGGCTAATGCCATGTTAGAGGGTATATTAAAAAAAAAATGAAGAAGAAGATAATGCATGAAAGAAAAGAAACCAACAGATGCCCAAACTTTGTTAGGAGAAAAAGCATAGCAGAGTGGTCATCTTCTACAACTCAGATATGTGGTTGTCTTCGTGATAGGAGAAAAAACAGAGGATTCGATCTCAAATCTGTGCTTCTTCGTGAGTAGGAGAAAAATCAGAGATTGCTTGTTAATCTTCGATCTCAGATCTACCAAATCAAAAAATAAAGAGCGATGCTTTCAGATCCAAATGGACTAACAAAATTTGGATAGCTATGCAAGTCGTCGTGGGTAGGAGAAATTTGGACAACTACAGATTTGCTTTCCAAGATGCATCCCATCTAGATCTGCAAATTTGGACAGCTGCATTTTTTGCTTTCTAACAATTTTCTGCAAATCCAAGGTTCACTAAAAAGGGGCCAATCTGATCGCATCGATTTGCAAGGAATTTGTTAGAAGGATTTGTTAATTCAATTTGGATTATGTTGTCAAGAAGATTGCACCATGTTGTACTATGAAATCCCATGAATTTTTGAACCATTTCCCAGGATCAATTGACTTTTGTAGGTTCTTAGAATATAGATTTGTAAGTTGATAGCTTTTTGTAATAGTTGTTTGACAAAGAAAACATGCTCATGCTTTTCATGGTTTTTATCTTTCCTAAATAATGACTTGCTATGGTGGGCTTTCTATACTTTTCCACCTTTTCTTTCGAAGGGAAATTTGGGTGATATTCTTGCAAAGAAGAATAGGATGAAAAAGGAGAAAGGAGATAATGAAAAGACGGGGACGAAGACGAGGCATTTTGACAAATTGAATGAAATGGTGCCGTTTCATTTATTTCCCATGGGATGCGGTTCCTTAGCATTTCCTCTAGCCGGTTACAAATAGCATTTTTCTTCCTTAAAATACTTTTTGGCCACATCAATATGGATGATTAGTTGGTGATCACACCAAGTTAAGTTAAAGTAAAATGATATTTGGTCTTATAATTTGATCTCTTTAAGATTATTGTTTGGATATTTTATTTTTGTTGATAATTAAAAATAATAATTATTAATGAAATGATGTATTTTTAAAAAATATTTAAATATTTAAAAAAAATACAATTACGCTGTTGATAAGTTAAGAGGTCAAACTCATTGAGCAGCAGCCTAAGCTCAAAATAACCACTCAAGATATAATGAAGCGCATAAAGTGCAAGCTCTGAGGTTATTCATGAAGAAAATAAGGAGCTCGAAGTTGGAGGATTAGAGGATCGTTTAGCAACATTGCACGTACCGTTGAACGGTCGAATGTACGTACGTACATGCAACTCGTGATACAATAATAGTAATTCCAAAAAGCTGGACAAATTAACATGCAAAATGCTAGATCTCCCGCTGGGGTCTAGCAGTATTTCTATGTGTTTTTTTTTTTTAAGTTTTTTTTTTTTATATAAATTTTTTTAATAATTTTAAATATTTTAAAAAAATAAAAAATCATAATATTATTAAAAAATATTTTCTTAATCACGAAATAAAATAAAAAAATCATAATTTTTTATTTTACTTCGTGATTAAAGAAGTATTTTTTAATAATTTTTTACTTTCTGATTAAAGAAATTTTTTTTTAATAATATTCTAACTTTATTTTATTTTTTAAAAATATTAAAAAATTTATATAAAAAATAAGATTAAATAAAATACATATAAAATAATACTATACGAGCTCCCAGCGGGGCTGCAGCATTATCCAATTAACATCATCATTCTGTAGATAAGCTTCAGCTACCTACGTCTTGACCATTGGAATAGAGACATAATGTAGGTTCCGGGCAGTGGGCAGCGTCAGGCTATTTATTACCTTCCCTTAATTCCTATGTACAATTAAGATAGTGTTCGCACAACCTTAATTAGCACCTAAAGGCTAAACGAGCGGGTGGACCTTATATACTCATCTCATCTCTTACGTACATAATAGCATTATTCACAGTACAAAGGAGTCGTGGACCGTGGTGTTGAAACTTTTTTAGAAGAAGAGAATGAATGCAAGGTATTTGAGAAAAGTTCAGACTTCAGACTCAACGCAAACAATCAATACTCACTGAAATTCACACTTTCTCATTACATTTAATCTGCAACAGAATGTCTATATCTAGAAGACTGTATAACAAACTTTACAGTATGTGCCACTCATGTGATGACAGGTGGCTTGAGAGGAAGCGTCATTCGGTTATGAAGGCAGGTTCCAAAATATGCTATGTGCCTTCTGCTGGTGCATGGCTGCTTGAATGTTTATGCGACTGAGTTGGTTGTTGCTGGTGCAGTATGTTGAGCTGCCTTAATACCTTCCCGCAAGTCAAGTGGCACTAAAGTCAAAGTGAGGCTTGATCGTAATAGATGAAAACGTGCAGATGATAATGGTTTGGTCAGAATATCCACAATTTGATCCTTGCTAAACATGAAGGACACTTGGAGTGTCTTGACTTCAACTCGTTATCGAACAAAGTGGTAATCAAACTCAACATGCTTGGTCCAAGAGTGAAACACAGGGTTGACAGACAAGTAGATAGCTCCTAGATTATCACACCACAATATAGAAGAGTGAGTGAGAAAAATACCAAGTTCTTTGACTAAGGATTACAACCAAAGAATTTCACATATTGTGTTCAGGGGTATAACCGGTCTGATCTGGTCTAGTTTTGGACAAAATTTAGGATCGAATCGGTACATACTAGTTTTACATTTTTCAAAACTAATTACGCATCGGTTACCCTCCTAAACCAGTACCTCTAATTTTACCGATTTCCGATCCGGTCCGGTTTTCCATTTATTTAAATGTTATGTACTAATATGTTATAATATATCCTATATACTATGTACTAATATACTATATACTAATTATGATATATTATACTATATACTATAATATATACTACAATATAAGTATAATAATAATATGAGAATAAGAATAATATAAGTATTATATAAGTATTATATAGTATAATATAAGTATAACATAAAGTCTAACACACTAATGTATTTATCAAATTATTTATCAAAATTATAATAGTAACCGTATTATCATACATATATATGATATATTATATTAGTACTATATATTATACTATTAGTCAATAGTATATAGTAATACTATTATTGCTAATATATACTAGTACTATATATTATACTATTATAGTGTTACTACTATATATAGTTATACATTAAAGATATACATTAAAGAATATAATAATACATTAATACTAAATATATATAGTTATAGTGATTTAGTATAACTATATTAGTATAAGTATAACTATAGTCTATATTAGACTATTAGTATTAGTATATATATTAGTATTAGTTATAATGATTATAATAACTATTCATTAGTATTTGTTATAGTGAATTTAATTTATTATAACTAGTAGTATATAGTAATACTATTGGTATTGGTAATACTATACTAATACTAAATAACTATAGACTATACCAATACTAATATAATAATACATTGATATTAAATTATTACTAATACTATATACTATAGTAATAGTGATATTAATACTAAAATATTAAGTTAACTATATTATTATACATATATTATGCTATAACTTTTATCATATATATTATATATCTAAAATATTAAGTTAACTATACTATTATACATATATTATGCTATAACTTTTATCATATATATTATATATTAATATATCATAGTATTATAGTGGTACTACTATAAATTATAATATTATGCTATAACTCTTATAATATATTAATATATACTAATACTATATATTATGTTTAGAATTTATAAAGTCATAAAATGTAATTAATATGATAATATATATTTTTTATATTAATAACATATAATCAAACAAATTACAAATGTTCATATTTAAGATTAGCATTTTATGTTATAAATTATAACATGAAAATATATATAATTATATATATTATATATAAAAATTTCATATATAATTATATATTATATATAAAACTTATATATAAAAAATATTTTGTGTAATATATAAAATTAATTTTTATATATTCTTATTTTTCCCAATCGGTCCGGTCCCAGAAACTATGGAACCAAAACCAAACATGGGTATAGTGACTAGCTTGGAAATATGCATGTTAGTGCGGTGTAACAGATTTAAAATATACTTAGATTAGGAAAGATACAACCCTAAGGAATCCCAAGTAACCTCAATACTTAGAAAATAGTGAAGCATGCCCAAATCTTTAACAAGAAAGTGTAAACTCAAGGAATCAATGAAGTAAAAAATAATCTTAGAGTTTGACCCAGTGACAATCAGATCATGAACATATATCAGTATGTAAAGGCAGCCAAAAGCAATTTTTAACACAAATAAGGGGGAATCAAATCGAGATGCAACAAAACTCAGAGAAAGTAATTTATCAGATAATTTAGAGAACCAAGCCCTAGGAGCTTGTTTCAACCCATACAGTGATTTTCTTAACTTACACACGTGTGGAGGGCAGTCTGGATTCATGAAACCAGGCGGCTGATGCATGAACACGACTTCGTCTAGGTCTACGTGTAAAAATGCGTTCTGCACATTAAGTTGATGAAGGGGCCAGTTCGAGGTCACTGCAATGGAGAGGATGAGACGGATTGTAACAAGCTTAACAACAGGGCTATAGGTTTTGGTGTAATCCAAACCGAGTTGTTGATGGAATCCCTTGGCCACAAGTCGCACTTTGCAGCGTTCAAGGGTTTCATCAGCTCTCCTCTTGGTTTTCAAAACCCATTTGGACCCTAAGATTTTGAGATTGGGGTAGAGGGAACCAAATCCCAAGTCTGGTTAAGGAGAAGGGCTTGGAATTCATCAGACATGGTAGAGAGCCATTCAGGATATTTGTTAGCTTCAGTCATCGAGGAAGGTTCCTCCGGAATAGAGGAAGTGGGGGGAGATGGTGGGGGGCGGGGGGTGGGGGGGAGGTGGTGAGAGACACATAGGGTTTTTTTGAAAGCCATGGGATAGTGCCATCGGTCCTCACATGAGGACACAAGGTATGAGTCTGAAACCGAGTGGTCATAGGGTGGCGAGGAAGGGGTTGGACAGGGTAAGTGGAAGGAGATGAAGCTCTGGTGGGACTGGGTATCGAAGAGGGGATTGAAGGAGTGGGAGAGGTAGTGTTGGCAGAGGTAGGAGACGATGGATTAGGGTTTGAAGGAAAAGATGAACTTGAGATGGGTTGGGGTGGGTCACTTGGATTGGATGATTGAGGAGCTGGGCCATTGGGCTTGGCCGTGTATGGTGAAAGTGGAAAAATGGGGGAACATTTGAAGGAGGCAAGGGAGGATATGTTATTGGGTCAGTGGGTTTGGGCTTAAAGGGAAAGAGTAGCTCATTGAAGAAAATATCTCTTGAGATGTATACCCGGCCCGAGAGAAGGTGGAGGCACTTTTAGCCTTTATGGTTTGCGTTGTAGCCCAGAAAGACACATCTTGGAGTGAAGGTCCAACTTGTGGCGATTGAACGACCTTAGGTTGGGCCAACAAGTGGTCCCAAACACACGGAGGAAAAGATAATCGGTTGCATGGCCCATCAAAATTTTGAATGAAGATTTATTTTGTAGGATTGGAGTAAGCATCTGATTAATTAAATATGTGGCAATTAGGAATGATTCAGCCCAATATTTTTGGGGCATGAAAGCGTGAGAGAGTAATGATAAATCGGTTTCCAAGATGTGTCTATGGTGTCTCTCAATACTTCCATTTTGTGGATGAGAATGAGGGCAAGTGATTCGATGGGAGATGCCACATGAGTGAAAAATAGATTGAAGTGGGCGAAATTCCCCACCCCATCGGTTTGGACCAAAATAATATTGTGTGAAAAAGAATTACTAAAAAATTGGAGAAAATCAATAATAAATAGGAAGAAACATCAAATTTAGCATTCATTGGAAAGAGCCAAACATATTTGGAGAAATCATCTAGTATAGAAAGGTAAAACTGACAACCCATAGTGGATAAAACTGGGGCTGGGCCCCAAACATATAAGAAAATAAGATTAAAGGGCCTAGTGGACCGTGAGGGGGAGGGGGTGTGGGAGTACATCGGCCTTAGCTTGAAAGTAGGTCGAGCAGAAGAAAGGCCCAAAACTGGGCGTGGAAGGGAGCTAAAATCTTTGATGTGTGAGTCGAGTGATGCAGAAGGAGAGATGGCCTAAGCGTTGGTGCCAAGGGAGAGAAGAGGTCCTGGTGCCAAGATGGGCTTATGGAGATAAGGGAGAAGGTGGGACAGAGGGCTCGGATGGCAGAACATAGAGACCATTCTCAATTGGATCTCGAAGGAGCACCGCTTGGAAATGTAAATCCTTCACGAGAAAAAAACTAGAGTGAAACTCAAAGAAAACATCATTATTAAGACAAAATTGTCTAGCAGAAAGTAAATTGCGAGAAAACATGGGAACATGAAGAAGATTAGTCAAGAGAAATTTGCCAGAGGGAGCAGCCGAGACAACATTTTGAATGGGAAGGGTAGACCCATCACCAATTGTCACTTGGTCCGACCCCTGGTAAGACATAGAATCGAGATTGAGGGAAAATGGATAAGAGGTGAAGTGATTTGTCGCAGCCGTGTTAGGAAACTAGTTAGAAGTATGGAAATTTTAGGGTGGGAGATGAGTGCAGTTGGCAGTCAAGAGGAGGGTGCAGGGGACTGAAAGGCATGGTTGAACCTATGGTAGCACGAAATGACAGAGTGGCCTGGTTTGTGACAAAGCTAACAAACTAGGCGAGGATTAGATCGATTGTTGAAATAGTTTGAGGATGGAGGATTACGGCCACCATTACGGCCGCCAAGACGACCACGAATGGCCCATCTGAGAGAACACAGCACGGCCACGAGGGGAGGCCAAGCAGAGAGGGTGGGCGAGTTACTGTATTATTTACAAAGAAAGAAGAACCGTGAGCAAAGATTGGTTCTGATGATAAAGATGAGACTCATGGTTGAGGAGATAGCTATAGATTTGGTGAGGGGATAGAGGATCAGGTCGAGTAGTTAGAGAGGTAGCCATGAACTCATACTCAACACCAAGTTCGACAAGAAGGTAGATGGAGAACTTTTGATCGGTGAGGGTATGACATGCAGCACTAAGGGAAGATGTAAGAGTTTTGGCTTTGTTATAATACTCTGAGATGGATTCAGCTCCTTTTTTTAGAGTAGCAAGCTGATATTGAGTTTGGATGACATGAGCAGAAGATTGGGCTTGGAAAATATTCTGAAGGGTCGTCCATACCTCATGAAAGGTAGTGCAGTCCAAGACCTAAGCAAGAACCGACTCAAGCAAGGAAAAATTAAGGGTAGAAATGAAGAGATGGTCTTGTAAGAGCCAACGAGTATGCTCAGGGTTGGTTTTACCATCGACAAACGCATTGGGTGAAGAAGTAGAACCATCAACATAACCAAGTAGTTGATGGCCCTTGAGGAAAGACACAATTTATGCCTTCCACAGTGAAAATTTATGGATGGTAAGTTTAATGTTAACAAAGTGAGCGGTGGAGTTGAGGATGGAAGAGGAAGGAGATGGGTGGGAGGTATTTTCAGGAGAGGCCATGGAGGAGATGCGACTCTTAGGCTCTATATACCATGTTAAAACTTTAGAAGAAGAGAATGCAGGCAAGGTATTTGAGAAAAGTTCAGACTCAACACAAATAATCAATACTCAATTAAATTCAAACTTTCACCTCATATTTCTTGTACAACAGTGTCTATTTATAGAAGATTGTATAACAAATTTTACAATATGTGCCACTCATGTGATGACAGGTGGCTTGAGAGGAAGCATCATTCAGTTATGAAGGCAGGTTCTAGAATATGCCATTTGCCTTCTGCTGGTGTATAATTGCTTGAATGTTTATGCGACTGAGTTGGTTGTTGCTGGTGCAGTATGCTAAGCTACCTTAATACGTGGTGCATGGAATGTTGGTCCTATTTTCAAGAGCATGTTCATGCAATTACTAGGGCTGAAGAATTTTGACCAAAAGACAGACATTCGGTCTGGACCACAAAGATTCTTGTGGTCGGTTTCAGTCCATTATTTATGGGGCCAAAGGGATTCGGTCTGATCTCAGGATTTGTGATTTTTAGATCGGATCGGATCGAAACCACCGAATTAATATATATTATTTAATATAATAGTTATATAAGTTAATTATATAATTTCTATTTAATTTATTATTATTAATTATATAAAATGTTAAATAATATATACTATCAATTAATAATATATCATAAATCATATGATAATATATGTAGATACATAATACATTCATATATACTCTACTATTTATACTTAATTAAATTAATTAGATAATTGTTTTTTAAATACCTAAGTTGCAAACAATCGTGAATAATTTATGTACAATGAAATTATTTGATATTCATTAATAATATATAAAATGTTAGAATTTTAATTTTTAATATAGGCCATTATTAATAAATATTATACATACTAAAATTTAAGTTAGTAAATAGCAACTATCAACAATATCATAAATATAATTACAGTTAAATATTTATTTAATGAGTTAGTTACAGAATCTACATTAATAATTTACTTAATTTCACTTTTAGTAATTTAAATAATTTTTTATTAATTTATTTAAATAAAAAAAAAATTAAGCCGGACAGATAGCTACCGGTCAAGTCGTTATGAATATTCGATCTAATGCAGGGGAAAAAAATCCTGGACTGGAGGAGTTTGGTCCGGTCTCAAAAATTCTCTCGGGACCAATCGCACTGAACCAAATTCACCCGTAGCAATTGCCTACTCACTAAAATTCAGATTAAAGTATAATGATTTATATATATATGTACTATGTGTGTATTATACATTTTATTTATATGTATTTATTGAAAGGACTCTTTTGTTAACTCAAACGTGAAAAAAAAAGCTCAATTGCAGATGACAGTTTTAATATAATATGATATAATTATAATGTAATCAAATTTTATTAACTCTTTACAGACATAATTTTAAAGCAAACACAATATAATCACGGTGAAAATGGACCATAAAGAGAAATAATTAATAAGTCTGCACACCTGACTATGTGACATATTTATATATTTCATATGGTTGTACCAAACGCTTAAAATAAGTAGGGCCTTATCCACGGACCAGGCGAGTATTTAACATAATAAAACGTACGGATGGACAGGCTGTGACGCTTTGAATACTTGCGAAATTAATATATACTATGCTATCTATTCAGTATCTATCAACTAAGACGTATCGGAAAGCACCATGTATTATCTAATGGAAAATGCTGCATATAGGAAAAGCTTGTGATTTTTTTTTAATTTAAAAAATAATTAAAATACAAAATAAAAAAGTGCATTTTACTGTCGGTAGGAATCATAGGATGCCACACTCGGTGGCCCTAACATCATCAATTATCTAACATGAAAAAATGGTGTGTTTTACGTGCTAAAACTACAGGGGTCGTCGGGCCTGTTGCCCGGAAAAGACCCCAACTGTCCTGAATTTGAAATGCTGCTACCAACCTGGAAAGCATGTCCGGCATACTCTCATGGCTGCAACTGTAAAGTAAAAAGAAAAGGCCAACGTACACGATTTTTTTTTTTTTTTTCTGTAGATATTTTTAACTAGCTGAGCACATGCTAAATTCCAAAACAGAATAAACGCAAGGATTTTCCTAAATATTTTAGAAAGTCGCAATACATTCATGATCATTTAAAAGTACTTTATATAGTTTAATTAAAAATATTATTCAATAAAGTATCTTTATAAGCGATTATTAATATGCAGTTTAATACAATATTAAAAACCTTAAAGAGTTAAAAGAAAATGAATGACTCAAAAGCGGACCCAAATTGTTTGGGGAAACACCCAAAAGAAAAAATAAATCTTCAGTCAGCATATATTTATTGCTCGATCGTTTCTTGGGCGAGAGCAATGGCCCATGGCAGGGCCCTTGAAAAAGTCTGATGGCTATCGCGATACGCAAAGATCGCCTGCTGACAATAATTGAATGAGGATAAATTCTATTTGCAGATCAAGACTGTGTATACAGGCTTTTTATTAAATAAAAAAAAAAAAATATGAACGCCAGAAACGATAGATGGCTGAGATGACATTTTTTTTCATTTGTATTGAGAAAATATTTGGTTTTACCTTGTCATCTTATTTTTATAATTTTTTAAATTTTTATATAAAATATAATAAATAATTAATTTTTTTAAATTTTAATTTAATTTTTTTTAAATCTTAAAATAATAATGATATTAAAAATAATATTTTAATAATATTTTTTTTAATTTTTATCTTTCATCTAAATTATTTCATCTCATCTCTAAATCTAAATTAATCTTTAGAGCGGCTCTATAGCCGAAATTCCGACCGAGATTGCAATTGTATTTTTTAATATTTTTAAGTATTTTTTTAAATTACAATATTATTAAAAATTATTTTCTTAATTATTAAATAAAAAATATTATCAAAACTCTATCGATAAAAGTAATATATTTAAAAAATTGATAAGATTACTTTCTTCTTACTACTTATTTACTATTTTTTTTATTTATTTTTTTAGTTTTTTTATTTTATTTAATGGTTAAATAAATAATTATTAATAAAATTATATATTTTTTTAATTTTTTTAAATGATTAAAAATGGTAAAAAAAATACTTTAAAAAAATGATAAAAAAGTAAATATATTTTAAGTAATAAATTAATAATAAAAAATAATAACCTTATCACTACCCTCTCTTTTATTTAAGCACGTTAATTTCGCTGCTCTTCACACCGCGTAGTACTCCAGCACGGCAGTGACGTGCGGGGACCCTTCAAAACAAATCCCATCCCCGACATATTTGTTGGATTGTATTGGTTAATGAATTATTGACCACTAGATATCTTCGAGTTCTGAAATGCTGCTCGTTCCACCACGCGGTGGAAGTGTTCAATTATTTTTAAGTGGAAGTGTTCAATTATTTTTAAAAAAAATTATAAACATTAAAAAAAAATTAAAATTTTAATGATAAATTTTATTATTTTTTTAAAAAAATACGCAATACTTACCCAGTTCATGATTATTTCTAATATTTTTTTATACTAATCTTGAAAACTTGTGTTTTCCATGTTTTTCTTTTTAAATTTAATTTTAAATTACCACATGTTTCATCGATTTTATGTACAGTTAAAAAAATAATACTTAACCTTTTTAGGCCCTCTAGATGATCTCTATAATTTAGAGCATCTTTTTATGTAAGTCAACATGCAATAGATTAATTAGTGCTTATTCTGTATCCATTTTATATATGTTTTCAAACCATGGTTACTTAGGAAATTAAACACAATTAATAAAATTGAGGCTGTTAGTATTGCATGCTTTTGTCAAATTCCCATTATCCTGGTTCAGCCGTGACTTTTCATGTCAAAATAGACAAGTACTACTGCATGTAAGCTTGATATGAGTTTTTTTTTATTGTAAAATAATGGTAACACTTGTCTGGGTGAATAATTTGTACCCTCGCACAACGTAGATAACATGAATCTAGCATATACAAAAATTATACTTATCATCTTATATGCTACACATCAATATATAATTTATTATTTTTATCATTTTATTTAAACATACGCATATTGATGTGTTAATATATGTATTTAAATAAAAAAATAAAAATGATAAATTATATTTTAATGTATAATATGAGAATAATAAGTAGTATTTCTCATAATAGATATGGCCAAAACATTGCATGGCAGATTAATGATCGATGAAATATTTAATTTTCGGCTTAGGTATATAAATTGCAAATAATATAGAGAAATCAGGAACAGAAGACGCCGTACAGTTATTTATGAACAATGATCATAACGCCGGTACAGTCGACCACTTGATCATTGGTTACTTTGAAGACTGAAGGAAATGATATGGAAGTACTGTCCAAACTATGTATTTCTCTTTCAGAGATTAAGGGATTTTTTGGATATATTGTTCATCTCAACTGATACTATCTAATTATTATATTTTTTTAAAACTCTCAAATAAAATATATAGTAAATAATTTAATTTTTTTAAATTTTAAAATAAAAATAATATTTTATTTTATTTTTAAATTTCATCTTATCTCATGTTAATTCAAGTAATGTAAGTGAATTGAAGACCAAAGTTACCACTGCTTTTGGTATATTGTACGGTCACAGACAGATTTGATCAGAATAAATTTATTCGATTAGATTAATTTTATAACAAAGAATAATTTTATAATCGAAAGAATCACGTCACATCACATTATCAATTTGTAAAGTTAAATTTATTTATTTATTTATTTATTTTTGCTAGAGCATTTTTCCGTATATAATATTGGACACAAAGTGTTCCGGTCGGGTTAAGCGTACACGATCAGTGGTCCACCAAAACAAAGGGCACAATGGTAGTTTAAGAAGGGAAGCGAGGTTTCTGATCGAGATCAGAGCCTATTTAAATGGAAGCAATCGGGCATTAAAATTTAATATCACGTAGTAAAGTTTTCGTTTATGCAGAAAAGGCAAATGTGTCAATCACTAGTCTTCTTTCTGGCCACAATTGTAGTGGTCTCCCAAGGGTCAGAACTGGGTCTGAGCCACCAAATTCACCTTCTCCGGCCAAAATCTGGTTCTGGGGGTGACATTCTTCCTAATGTTTCATGCCTGAGTTGGCGAGTTGGGGTGGAAGCTCATAACATTATTGGCTGGTCAACGGTTCCGAAAGAGTGCGAAGGCTACGTGGGGCATTACATGCTGGGATATCAGTACAGGATCGACTCCAAAGTGGTTGCTAACGAGGCTTTACTCTACGCTCAGAGTCTCAACCTCACTGGAGATGGCAAGGATGTTTGGATCTTTGACATAGACGAGACTACGCTCTCTAATCTGCCTTACTATGCCGAGCATGGATTCGGGTAAGTAGTGAAAATAATTAATTATTAATTATAATTTTTTTTAATAGACCGATGCATAGCAATAGCATCAAATGAGATTAGACCAAGAATAATACACGCGTGTATTATTTTCAACCATATTTTTCAACCAAGAATAATCGTACGATATAATATTTTTCAATCAAGAATAATCGTATATATGTACCCCACGCGACCAGCTGTGAGTCTTTATCATGGGGCCATGCACATCATGATAATATAAGTTGATCTTTAAGTCGCTTTTCTTTTTTTAATTAAGGTTGTTCAAGTATTAACATCCAGTTATGACGCAATTTTAAGGACTCAAATGATTGCATATTCTAAAAATCACCATTTTCTTGATCACAAGAAGAAGAAGAAGAAGAAAACACGTGAGGGGACTTGATCATCGTTGCTTCTGATTTTAATCAAGCGCTTTCTTTTCTTTTATTTTTTCTTGGTAGGATTAATTAAGCAGGACTTGACGTTATTCTTGTTTTTTGGCCAATGGGACGACATGATGAAATGATTCATTGCCAGATACTAAAGATTAGATTGAAATTTCAGGGCGGAGCCCTATAATTCTACGCTATTCAACGCATGGGTCCTGAAAGGCACACAACCGGCATTGCCGGAGTCGCTGAATCTGTACAAGAAACTGTTATCTCTTGGGATCAAGGTTGTATTCATAACAGGAAGAGGAGAAAGCCAAAGAAATGTCACGACAACCAATCTAAAGAATGTTGGATACCACACTTGGGAGAAGCTTATACTCAAGTATGCAAAAGCTAATTAATCTAGTAATTAATTAATATCGATCAGTACTATAATAATAATAATAATGTTTTTAGGAATATATATATCCGGTTGTTGTTATTTTATGACATTTATTATAATTTGTTTTCTTATATAAGTTACACGTATGTTTGGTTGCAGGGGCTCGGCATACTCCGGAAAAACCGCCGTCGTGTACAAATCAAGTGAGAGGATGAACTTGGAGAAGAAGGGTTATAGAATCGTTGGGAACATTGGTGACCAGTGGAGCGATCTCTTGGGACATCATGTCGGCAACCGAACATTCAAGCTACCCGATCCGATGTACTACATTAGTTGATGATCATTAATTGTGTAAGAGATAAAATCAAATCAAGAGTTCGATTTGGTTATTATATTTTATCAACAAGTCTTGCATATATGTCTTCGTAATAATTATCACGACAGTTATCTCTCATTTTATATAAATTAAAGAACTTATGTTTTGTCTTCAATTTATTCAGAATAACAATACAATATTGTTATTTCGTTATATTTGGGACACGACCATGTGAGTAGAAGCCCAATCGTGTCATAAAATGAAGATGTTTGCAAGACATGATCGTGATTCTTAATATATCATGTATCATACCGTGTAGCATTGTTTATCCGGATTTCGATCAAGAAATCCAAGCCGAAATCTGGATTGAGTTAGACCCAGACCAAAATTCGGATGAATCCGAATTCCAGATTCGGATTTAATCCCGATTTTTTTTCTTTTATTTTAAATTTTTTGAAAAGTAATAGAAGGATAAGCAGGAAATAAAAAAAAGTACTCGCTCAAAAACTACAGAATCTCTTCTCAACCACAACTTTCGCATTATGATCAGTACCGTTGCTTTATCAAGTTCTTGCTGCTGATCTAGTCTTTCATCAAGCGTTTGCAACAGTTACAGAATATTATCCACATGTACATTTTTTGAATCCCTCTACTACTACTGCCAACAAGTAGTACTCCACACATCTCCAAAGAATATGTGCAGTATTTTCTGTTTTCATAGTGCGTATATGTAGGGCATTTGTCATCTTGTGTTAGCTTCCTTTTAGCCAAATTTGCCTTGGTAGGTAGTCCGTTATTACACGCTTTCCATAAAAATAATTTGACTGCATTTGGAGTATTCATGCTCGATCCAAATCTTTTGTCTAGAATTCAACATAGAAGAATGCCCTTATTATATATACTTCTTGCTTCTTATTGCTTGTGTGTGTGGAATATATGCACTCTTGGCATGAGTGAACTGTCCGTGCATCTGGGGTATATATATAATGCCATATTACTTTATTTTTACACTCCTCATGTATATTTAGGGACCCCTGTACTATTGCGTTTGCAACCCCTGCATCGAATATATCCTTTATGAGATCAATCTTCCAACTTCTAGTAGCTGATCCATCAATCGAGTCTTTGACAATGGCAGAAAGTGACATTAATCCTCCAGGTGGAGTTTCAATTTACAAAAGAGAATTTGAGAAAGTTGAATTGAATTGTTTATTTTATTTTGTGTGAAATTTGAAAAAATTGTAATGATTAGATGAGTTAAGATGAAATGAATTGAAATGAGAAGAATTGTGAAAACATACGAATCTTTTATTATGTAGCTAGAAGAAACTCGTGTTGGCCTTCTAACGCCTCGTCACTTTAGATACGAATTCATCAATATTCTTGTCCGAAGAACCACCCTCACTTATTGCTGCTACAGCCAAAGCCCTCCATTTCTTGGCATTCTCCTTCATCTCTCTCCCTCTCTCCCCCTCCATTACTTCCCTAATGCAAGATTGAATCTCTTCTCTCCCCACAATGCCATTCTCGTGATCATCAATCTTGACCCTAATTCCCACCTTCCACACATCCTCAACAAACTTGGCATTTGGACTTTGGTCAGTCCACTGTGGCATCCCCACCATCGGCACTGCCAAGCCCAATGCCTCAACGGTCGAATTCCACCCACAGTGCGTGAGAAAGCACCCAACTGCCTTATTCGATAGCACTTCCAGTTGAGGGCTCCACTGCACCATGAGGCCCTTATCGCCTACCTCTTCCACAAAATTTTCTGGGAGGTTTGCTTCCTCTGAGGCCCTGACTACCCACAAAAAATAGAAATCGCTTCCTTTTAAAGCAAATGCCACTTCCTTCATTTGCTGTTTGCTTAAACCGGCCATGCTACCGAACGACGCGTAAACAACAGATCCTGCTGGTTTCCTGTTGAGCCAATTGATGCAAACAGAAGAATCTAATGTGAAAAGATGAAGCCCATAATCAGTGTCCTTTTCGATACGGTTGTCCAAGTAGAAGGATGGAATTGTTGGCCCAATCGTCAGCAATCTGCAAACTTTTGACATGGTATCCACCACCTTGTGATAAAGCACAAACGATCAACGTCTTTTAAAAATAAATAAATAAAAAAATAAATAAAAATAAAAAAATAAAAAATAAAAAATGGCCGGCACCTCTATCATTTTATTAGAAAAAACCGAAAAAACCTCCTGAAGAACAAGGAGAAAACGACGTACAAACTTCCAAAAACCAAAGCCAACAAGACCAAATAATAGACATGCCTAAGAGATAAAACAATAAGAATTAAGCTATAATGTAAACGATCAACGTCAAAACTACAAACTGATTTCAAATCATGAGATCAATATATATATATATATATAGACATATATATTATAATGGTTTTTTTTTAATGCAAAGGGGAGAAAAGAGAGACGCGCGCAGACATAAATATATATATATATATATATATATATATAATTAATCTGGTTAATTTCAAGGGTCTGTATTCACCTGCATAATTTTGTATTGCAACAAGATGCATGTACATATATGTTGATGCATGTACATATAGGAAATATGATTAGAGAAATATGACAAAAAAACCACTGTACGTTTAAACAAAACCAAGATATATAGAGCCTTTTCTTTAAATTACCGTTAATGTTCTAATTTTTTAAAGTTATAATTATCCCATTCAATAGGAAATCTTTGTTAATAGAAAATCTTTACGATAATCGGGAGATCAATAAACAAACGTGTTTTTATAAATTGGACTACTTACCGCAGAGAACAATAAGGTAAACTATCTGCTAATATTTTTTCAATTATGTCATGTGATTTATTTTCATCTATCTTAATCGCTCAACCTAAACTATTGTATCTACCAATCTCTCTCTCTCTCTCTGCGTGTATATATATACGTGTGTGTGTGTGTACGTAGCTAGCATAAGTACTGACCTGAAGCTCTAGCTCATAGAAAGTGTTGACAAGAACCCAATCGGCTTTGTCTGTGTTAGAAAATTGATTTAGCACCATCGCGAAGTAAGCCGGATAGGACCCGGACACAGAGATGAAAGATGGCATCTCCTCAAGGTCAAGCAACGGGAAACCAGGAATGGAGATGGGTGTGGAAGATATGGGGAGCTTCAAGAGCCCGTGATGCGCTTGATAGTATATGAAATTAACAGCACAAGCTTGAGTAAAGAAAGCAGCTCCAGGCAACCCAAACATTTTGGCTACTTCCAAAGCCCAAGGCAAAAAAGCGTCATATATTATGCAATCAATAGGGTTTGCTGTGTCTTTGTGCTTGAGGATGAGGTCGGATAGGGTTTTTGACCCTCTGGCTTCCATGCGGGTGAGATAGGCATGGATGCTTTCGGCTTGGAGGAACCCACCTTCATCATAGCCGTCCGATATCGTTTCAAATTGGACGGAGCCTCCCGGTGAGTTATGGGGCTCCATGGCGTTGTAGATGAAGACGGTGGTGGCTACGGTTGCTTTAAGCCCTTTGGAGGCCAATCTCTTTGAGAATTGCAGCAAAGGGTTTATGTGGCCCTGGCTTGGATAAGGTAGCGCCAAGACATGACCTTTGTATGCTCTGTTTTCCATCTCTCTCTCTCTCTCTCTCTCTCTCTCTCCTTCGATCCCTCTCTCCCAACATATATAACTCTTTTTTATCTCTCTCTCTCACTTGACTTCATTATCGGTTAGGCAAAAAGCTATGGGTCTATTGTTAATTGCGTAACGCATTACGTAAGCACTAATAAAATTTAGGAATATTTTGATAGTTTAGATGTAAATTGAATAAAATATTATTATAATGATAATATTAAAAATAATAATAATATTAAAAAATAAAATTCTAATAATATTTTATTTTATTTTTAATTTTTATTTAAAACAATCTCATCTCAACTCACTCTCCGAACGGAACTTAATTTTCTTGAAAATATGTTTATTGTTTATTTCCAAAATGAGTGGTCAGATTCTCCTTAATGAGTCGGTGCATGTAAAATATTTAATTAAATAAGGTAGAATTAAGGATGTAAAACGATCGGTCCAGTCCAGCCTAGTCCAGGTCCATCATTTTTTTAGGATTGGATCAGACCAGACTGAACATCCATGGGATCAGACCGGTCTTGTCAGTCTGACCTATTTTTTTTCTTCTTTTTTTCAAATAAATTAATAAAAAATTTATTTAAATTACTAAAATAAAATTAAGTGAATTACTAATATAGATTATATAACTAACTCATTAAAAAAATATTTTATATGTTCAATGATATTAAATTAGATGAAAATTATATAATTAATTATACAATTATTATATAAAAATATATTTAAAAATTAAAATATATATTTTCCCAATTCGGTCGGTCCGGTCTAAGGAAACCCCACCTCTGGACCGGACCAAATACCGAAAATTGAGAAATACTTGGACCGAGATCAAAACGGTCGGTTCAGTCGGCTTTCCCAGTCCAGACCGACCAGCTTTCACCCCTAGGTAGAATGTAGAGTATGGCTTCGAATTCAAAACTTTACTCTTATATAATGTAAAATTACTATTTGTTCCAAAAGTTTAAAATAATAGAAAGCTGTACATTTAATTATTTATATTATATTATTAAGAGGTTTAGTCTAATCAAATTGAATTGATTATAAATTGAATCGATTTTAGTGAATTTTTTAAATAATTTATTGAATTATTTCAATCGATCAATTTAAGACAATTTAGACCCGCTCTTGTCAATTTTGATCGATTTAAACGGATTCAAGATTACATTTATTTTTAAGTTATCTAACAAATGATTTTTTTTAATTTCTTGTATAAAAATATGATAAATTAAACATATATTAACATTTATTATTATTATATTCATTTAGAATTGCAAAATAATTGAACAAATAAATTAAGAGATAAATGAGTGTTTTATATTAAATTTATGGTTGTGCATAAAATATTACATTTATCATGTACTCATAACTTAATAGTCTTTATCTTATTTGTATATGAAGAAAAAAAAATATCGAAAATTGATATTAATCCATAAATTATATATTTATTGAAACTATTTAGGTTGATATTATATTTTTATTTAAGCTAGTCAACAAATTTACATGACATTAAAAATTTGAATTGTATTATATATGATTTTTAATTATTTTTTTATCGACATTGACATAATTGATTTAAAGTTATCATAAATCACTTAATTTAATTTATTAAATTGATCGATATATTGAATCCATTTTTTTTCCAGTTCCCAATTTTTTGAATTTTGGTTTATTACAGTATTGACAATGACGGATGATCTCGCGCAAGCCATTATTGACTTCAAACGAGCCTATATAGCCTGGCAAATGTCAGCACCGATTGACCTGACCTGGTTTATCACTGTTTATGGTCGATGTGAAATGGATTTCTTCAAATTTTCGTCGCTAGATTATTACTTTATTATTATCTATTTTTTATTTTATTTAATAATTAAAAAATATATATTAATAAAGTTATATTTTTTTAATTTTTTTAATAATTAAAGATATTAAAAAAATACTTGAAAAATAATAAAAAAATAAAAAAAACTTGAAATATCTTTTGGTAATATATAGATAGTAGTAAGATAGTAATCTTATCACTATCTGTTTGATTGCTCTCTTCGTTCTGAAAATAAATAATTTTTTATGTTTTTAAAAAATTAAAAATAAAATATTTTTTTTTGGGTCTCCTATTGCGTACCGCTGGTCTTAATTTATACACAAGTTTATCAGTTTGAGCAAGAAGTTCCAAGGATTACGGTTACCTCACGAAAGAAGGAAAATGAATAAAAAAAAAGAAAGAAGGGCGCTGCTTAGTACAGTCCCATGCGGGGCACTCCTTTGCAATCCTCATACCGTCATACGTGCGCATGCGAATTCCATTCAAATGACTAAATTATCCCTGCTTTTATTTGAGAGACAAAACAGTGAAAATGAAGTGAAATCAAGATGAGAAAATTTCTATCTCTTGAATCTCTGTCCACTGCCAATGGCCGGCTTCCTCCACCAGTGGTCGAGTGCTCAACTGCCCATCGCCGGTCTCCTCCACCATTGATGGAGTCTTTGGGTTCGTCTCCTCCATTGACGTAAGAAATTTAGAAGCCATACATAAATTTGTTAGCATTTTCCTTTGTTGTTTTTAGAGAATCTGCAGTGTAATGGAAAATGCTAGACATGGATTTTTGTTTTCCTAAGTAAGGCAAGTCTACTTTATTTCCAGGTTGAAGAGATTAAATAGAAATCCATACAGATTTATTGACATTGCAGTTTCAGCCGAGCTGGAGGGGAGGGAGGGCCGAGGGGCGTAGAAAGAATGAAACAAAGAGATGAGTTTATCTGTGCAGTTTTTATTTTTAAATATTTTATACGGGCCATTCAAAAAGGGACATGTGACATCCGTTGAATTATTGTTTTGAACTCTCGGTGCGTCTAACATTTTCCTTCCAGTTATGAGAAATGCAATTCATCATAACCATACGATATTAATAACTAATTTATTATTTGAGTAATACTACGTTATAATTGTGATTTTACTTATATTTTTATAGATTTATTTTATTATTTTTTTTAATTTAAATATTAAATTTCAAATTTTATAATTTTCAACATATCAATAAATAAAATATGAAGAAATAAGTTTTTTATAAAGATAATATTAGCGTGCAGCCTAGCATGCCCACTAGTGTATTTAATTTTTTTTTTCTATTCTTTTATGTTATTTTTATCATTTTTTAACATCTATAATCATTTAAAAAAGAGAAAAAAAATAAATAATTTTACTAATAATTAATTCCTTAACCATTAACTAAAATAAAATAAAAAATTAAAATAATCAAGTGGTAAGTTTAAGGGGCTTCACTAGCATTTTCTTTTTTATAAATTTTTCTTAAATATATTTAACATTTTTGTTAACATCGTGTTTCGTACGCCTTTGGGTCAAGTTTTAGCAACTTAGATCTTCAGAACTAGGCCTGCAAAAATATAGAAGAAGGCAACTGGGAGAGGGTGGCCTTGGGTATGGGGAGTCTCCGATGTCAAAGTCCATAATATCTCTTGAAAGTTTGTAAGTAAGTAAGAGAAACTAGGAATCGGAGAGAGTTACTCATACCTATAAATTGTTATTTATACTGGGGGTCTGGAAGGGAATAGATCATGTTTAACCCTATGGAGTTCGTGTCTTTCGTTCTATTATTATTATCAGAATCCTTTAATGCAGTGTGACTCGATATGCGACTACGTCATTAATGTGGCTTGTAACTCGAGTAGTGATGTCATTAATATTACGTGGTTTCCTGATTTCACTTTATCTTCGGTGGTCTGTCGATGCTCTTGTATTAAAGGATCAAGGGTTTTCCGTATTTTCCGTTATGCCCTGTGCAAATCCCTACTATTAGAATGTGGTCGAGATATGTCACGTTTGTCCATCCCATCACCCAACTATTTGCTTTTCCTTGTAGGCACTTTTTTCATGGGTAAACTTAGATCCTGGGCCGTGTATCGGGCTGAGACCCAATGAACTTGCGAAGTGGGAAAAATCCCCCCTTTACAATAGATTTATTAGTTTTGTGAAAAACCGCATGCAAATCAGTTGGCAAAAATGTCCCTTCTGCGTAGGTTCTTTTACAGAAGACCCCCGGATGGCCTGCTCGAACTGTTATAATTGCATACCCATTGTTTGGTTTCATGAATTGTGCAGTCTTTGATTCGTGCATTTCCGCCGAAGTCTCGCCCGACGGAATGTACAAAATATATTGACATGAATTAATTCATAACTGAGTTACACGAGGATTTCCCATATTTGTCCTTTCTTGCTTCCAGTTTCCGTGAGGCCAAGTGAGAGATAGAGCCAGTTTGCGGAAATTCTATGCGAGTATGATGTTACGTACGATCATGGGCTACCACGACGGTATGAGGGTTGCATGCCCTCTCTATCCATTATCTGTGATCCAACTTTTTCTTAGCCAGCTTTTCTATCTTTCAAAAACTGCATGGTGGAGAACGAAGGACCCTAGAAATAGTGAATCGAAGAGGCTCCTAAAGGCAAATAGCTAGCGGAATTCCTTGTAGCATAAATGTTAATTTATCCATGTCCCTTGCATGTACCACCTCCACTTCCTAATATCCTTCTATGGCTCCTCCTAATCACTGAAAATTTGGATGTACATGTCATCACTTCTTTTAGTTTTGCCTAATCACTCAAAAACTTAACTCTATGCTCGATTAGCTATTTCACTCTATAATAATAATAAAATATTATTATTTCTTAAGTTTTTATCTACTTTTTCAATGAATCTTTTTTATTTATTCTTAAATACTTTTTTTTTTAATTTTTAAATATTTTAATTTTATTTTCATGTTTGTAATCTCCAACAATCTATACATCAAAACTATCAAGATCTTCAAGAAAATAAAATTAATGTTCAATAATCAAAACCAAAGAGAATAAAAATCTTATAATATTTGCCTAAGAGACACTTCTCAACAAATATGTCGAACCACTATAACTAAAGTCAAGTTTGCCTATTCCAACTTTGGTAAAACCTGGCTAACTAAAATAAATTGCCATTCCAATGCCATTGCTCTAAGATGAAGCCATCATCAAACATACCATTTACCATGGGACTCATGGGGGGCATGTTGTGAACATCACGTACTGCTACGTGGGATCCACTTACAACGCTTACATTCCAATGATTTCTTTATCTTATTCTTTAAAATATATCATCAAAATTCATTTTTTTATTTTAGATTCTAATTTTTATAATATATCATAAATCAACTTATTTATTTTTTCTCTATATTATTTAAATATTCTTTTTTAATATTTTTGTATTCATTTTAAATATTTCATCAAACTACTAATAGATTCACAATATCCTCATATCTTTTGATATTTATAATGTCACCCACTCCATATAGAATGTCATTTGAAACTAATTACTCTTTGGCATCATTTGATATAACTGATTGTACCTCAAAACTAGTTATAATTTGTCAATATTTACGATCTCTACTCTCTAGCACTTTTTCCGCACCTAATTGAAAAAGTAGCCTTATTATTAACATCAAGGTTTTTGCGTGCATAAAAGTAAAAGAGGATCATAATTAAACAAAGTGCATGCAAGAGAGTAAACGACAGAGAAGAAAGTGTGGAATGGTGCAAAAGTGACAAGAGCTGAAATGAAAATAAGATAAAAAAAAAGGAAGATGAAATGAAAGAAAAATAATAATAAAAATTTAAGATAGATAAACAGTAACTACTACATGTAGCGGATTCATGATAGATGTATGGAAAATAGAAATATAATAAATGATCTCCTGAAGAGACTTTTTGATCAAATTTGTTTATATTTCAAAAAAAAATTGTATTTTATAAAATCAATTGTGAATGATCTAAGAAAAGAAGATGTGTAAAGAAAGAAAAGTTAAAAATTTATAATTATTTTATAACTTTTAAAATTAATTTATTTTGAAATGATATAATTATATTAACTGATTATAAAATAAATTTTAAAATAATTATAAGAATATTTGTAAGTGTATCATTATAAGAAATTAAAAAAAAAAACAAAAACTGCCACATGTCTATCTGTACGGTCCGAAGCCTGTACATGAACCACTCTCCTATTTCCGAACATGAACGGCTCTCATTCAATCATGTGTTGAATGTACGGCTCAGAGCACATCACCGCCTCCGCATCATAAAGGACACCAATCTCTCGCTCGGCTACTATTTAATAGTATTTATACCTATCTTCTTTGAACCCGAAAATTTTCAGAGGCCGATATTAGGACGAGATTGTTGGGAAAACAGGGTCGGAAAATAAGAACAAGCGAAGAAGATCAAGATGTCGTGGCAAACGTATGTTGATGAGCACCTGATGTGCGAGATCGACGGCCAGCATCTCACCGCCGCAGCCATCGTCGGCCACGATGGCAGTGTCTGGGCACAGAGCTCCAGCTTCCCTCAGGTCATCTCTTCTAGCTACCATTTTCATGTTATCAATCAACTTGTTAGTTTAGTTTTCCACTATTTTTTCCTAATCCTGTTAGATCTAGTAGTTTAGTTTTTCGATTCTTCTGTGATATAGTTTTTCTGATTTTTATCGTTTTTAGCATGTCTGATTGATCTGTTGGTGGATTCTCTCACTTGGCTCTGTTTGTTTCCGTGCAAAATTCTCTTTGCGGAGATTTTTATACCGCGTCAAATAGAGTCGTCTTCTTTCTTTTTTTCACCTTTTTTAGGTTTTGTTTGATCCGCCCAATTTCTGATTGTTTTTAGAGGATCTGTTGTTCTATAATACATTTAGTGAAATTTTTATGATTTGAATGCCAGTATATAACTTCCTTTCGAATGCTGGTTTTGGACTCGGATATTTCGTGAAATGCGTTTGAGCTCTCTTTGGTTTCCGATAATACTTAGGATGGAGAAGAAATTATTAGATGTAATTGTTCTTATATTGTATTGATTCGTGTGATAAATGAATAGATTGTCTAAACTTAGATAACCGCTGTACTAAGATCAGCTGTATGGATGAACACATTAAATGTTTGCATCAAATGCAGTAGGACAGGCATTTATTGGCGGTTGGTTTGTAATGAAATCACATGCAGACTCATTTGGTGAAAATAATAAAATTTGGTGATTATTTTGTTTTGAGATGAAAACGGTAGGTTCACTACATTATGGCAGCCCACTAGTCTCAAGTCTCAACTAATTGTTTAAAACGGACTAGAAAGCTATCCACGAAAAAACTTATCTTTTTTGTTAGTAAATGAAAAAACATTCATCATAGAAAGCTATCCACGAAACAACTTATTTTTTTTGTTAGTAAATGAAAAAACATTCATCATAGCTTGTCTATATGAATTGGATTGTGACATGGATGTAGGAAAATTTTATTTATGATTCAAAATGACATATTCATTTGTACTATTTGAGCCTTCATTTATTATTACTGCATCAATATCTTTGAGTAACTTTATTTATGATAGGGTTTTATAACTGAGACCAAGTGGCCTTCACATTTCAAACCAAGTGGCCTTCACATTTCAAACACATTTTTTTACTTTGAGATTTGCTTCCTTTTCCCTTATATTTGGTGCTAGATGTAGTGGGGGAGCACTGGTATAAGGTTACTTTCCTCTTTATATGCAGTTTAAGCCGGAAGAAATTGCTGCGATCATGAAAGATTTTGATGAACCTGGCTCTCTTGCCCCAACTGGGTTGCACCTTGGCGGCACAAAGTACATGGTCATCCAGGGAGAGGCCGGAGCTGTTATTCGTGGGAAGAAGGTTTTTTAAGCTCTATCTATCCTCCTCCTTTTTACTTTTCTTTTTGTTCAATGTTTATAATACATTGGTCAAATTATTGATAATAGAATTGTCCCTGTTTCTAGTGTTGATCTTAAGGTAGTTTGTGTTATTTGTGGAAAGGTGTTTTAAGCTCCGTTGTTCTTTTCTTTTTTCTTCTTTTTAATTATTCTTGTACATATATTTACGATATATAACCCCTAGAGGTTGCCTCATGTGATAAGAGTCTTGGTCTTGGTTGTATGTTACTTCCAGGTCTAAAGTTCAAACCCTTGAGTTCAAACAATTTTTAGGGGCCATCAGATTGGGAGAGTTTTCCATTGAATTTTCCGAAGTGCACTTGTGTGAAATTCCTTACTAAGAGCCTGTGCACCTCCGGGATTAGTCGGGACTTTGTTCCAAATACCCGGTGCCAATAAAAAATATTATTGACCATATATGATAGTAATGTGTTATTCTTGTTTTCTTCTATCTTAAATTGATCTAGATGTAGCAGCAGTTGTTGCTATAAGATTGAGTGTTCACTGTATCTTAAGAGTGTTAGGGGCATACTGATTAAAAAAAAAAGTGTTAGGGGCATCCTAGTGAAGGGCATGTTACATGTTTCCATATATGTTAGTATGCCAAGTATGTGACACAAAAACATTCTTGAGATCCCCAATATATACTTTGATATCTCGCCCACATAAACTTCCTTGGTGCATTACTTCGTAGCCAATTCTTAGTTGATATTTACTTTAGTATCTTTGAACATCTTTTTAATGTAGATATCTTTCTTGTGCTTTGGGGATTCGACCCTTACGGGGTTCTCTGTTCTCATACATCTTCATGTCCTGGATTTCTCTACTCTACCTTTGCCCCAATACCAATTGCTGGTTTAATACATACTGGATATTTGTGAAACCTTATTGATAAAACCTCTTTCTTAATATTCTATTTTCATTTATTGAAGCGACCAATGATGTTTCAATATGTGGTTGATGCTATAATAATTCTTATGCTCCTTGCGATAATTACTCGGCATCGTAGTTGTTTACCTTTTGACTTCAAAATTCTTAAATTTGGAATCTACCTATTAATTTCACGAATGATACAGTCAACGGCTTTATCTTCTTATTCAAAGGTCATTATGAACCTTGTACCTGGCTAGCCTTTGAAAAAAAATAACAGAGCTCATGCGTATCATGTGTGGGGCGATCTGCAATAATCCTTACTTATCTTTGTTCACACTTTTCTACTCCGTACCGACAACAGCCTCTCGCGTGCACAGAGAAACCAACCCATGGAAGCCAAATTTCCTTGACTTCTACTTTTATGAAGCTTACCACAAGTTTTTTCAACCAATGAGCTGTTATTGTGCATTTTTTTATCTGTAATCATGTCCTGTATCATACAGGCTGTATGACTTTTCATTTTCCCCTGGGACATGATTGCCTTTCCATTTTCCTTTGATGATGAAATTTGCATAATCAGTCTCGGTAAGGGTGCCCGGACCCATTCATTAGTGCGTATCAAATGTCTGTCACAAATTAGGTTCCTTGTGAAGGATGCTAGTTTCAAATTATAACGAAGAAAGTTTCAGAATGAAATCTTTTTTATATTGAAGTAAAGTTTTCGTGATGAACCCGTTTAGTATGTCTAGTTGTGAGTTTAGGACTTGATTGTTTTCGCAGGTAAGATAAGTTGAGATTAAAGTTAAAAGTTGAATAAAATATTATTAGAATATATATTTTTTTAATATTGTTTTTGTTTTGAGATTTAAAAAAGTTGAATTGTTTATTTTATTTTATGTGAGAATTTAAAAAAGTTATAATGATTAAATGAGATAAATTGAGAGAAATTGTAAAAACAAACGAGGCTGAAATATTAGCGACTGCTAATATTCATGTATTATTTTGGTTCACTTGATAGTATTCAATTATGTGGTTGTTGAATCAATTTGAAAGTACTAACTAATCGCATTCTAAATAAGTGGTATGCTGTCTCTCATTTTGCAGGGTGCCGGTGGCATCACTGTGAAAAAAACCGGCCAAGCTTTGATTTTTGGAATATACGATGAACCTTTGACTCCTGGACAGTGTAACATGATTGTTGAGAGGCTGGGGGATTATCTGGTTGAACAGGGCCTGTAGGGTCAAATCATGAAGGTTTTCCTATTGTGATATTCGGTTTTGGGCTTGCGTTTTCATGGACTGGCAGTGGAGTTGTTGCTAAAAATAACCTTTGTTTGGACAGAAACAGTAATTTTTGGCGTTCTAGGCTCCTTTTTATATCTCCAATTCCCACATTCTCTTTAACTCAATGTGTGTATCCATTCCCGTTTTGCTCCTATTGAGTCTGTCTTTTAAATGTTATTAAAATACCCTTGTATTTCTTTCTTCTATATGACGATATGATTTGGACTCTTAAACTGGTAGTTTAGAATAGTATTTCGGCTTGTTATGAAACAAAGTATTGATTTAGTTAGATATTATAGCACCCTTAGTTATAGGAAGACAGTGAAGTCGTCTGCAACTGAGGTATCAATAACATTTTTCAAACGCCCGAAGTTTGCATTTGGAGAAAAATCACCTAATTCTTCTTGATAATAAAGCTTGTACTTAGCATTATTCATTGGTGATATGGGTAGTCTCTCTTGAGATAATGAAGCTTATTTCATGTTGTTTCATGGGTAGAACGGATAGATAATCACCCTTTAATAAAACTTAGTATTTGCCCTACTCCAAATTTGATTCAAGGAAAGAGTTATTCTGCAAGTCTAGAACATATCCCCCATATCACTTATATAGTAAGATTTAATTTATAAGATTTAAATTTTAAAACTTTTATTTCAAATCAAATTATGTCATATAAGTATTTTACTAAATATGTTATCCACACCGACTTAAAAATAGAATTTTTCAAAAAAATTTACTTCAATCCATCTATAGAAGAGAAAATGATTAACTTACAACTTCTCAAGGGTATTTTTGTAAAATTAAAACAAATCTTAATTAAGTGGCATATTTGAATTGGATAATTGTAAAATGAGTCGTAAAATTGTGGTAAGTCTACTATTATTGAAAGGACTAAGGTACGTTGGGTCAAAGTTTTCGCTCCAGTTTAAAGCCCATGACCCACTCGATATCAGGAAAAGGGTACTTTAGTAATTATAGTTCGGAAACTTTGTGAGCAAAACCCTAGCCATCGTCTGCTCTCTTACCTATATAAGTAAACCACTCGCTGCTGCTCTACCCACGGAGTCTGAAGCCTGTAGTAGATTCTGTTTCTCTCCTCTTTCTTTTCTATGGCATCTCTCTTCTTCTTTTCATTTTGTTTGGTTGCTGTTAGTTTCTATCGATTAGATCTGATTTTTAAAGGAAACCCTAAATAAATCTAATTGCTACACAGAGCAGAGCAGGGATTTGTGTGTATCGGCGTAGTGCTGTGACCAGTGCACTCTGTTTCCGAAAGAGTTCCCTGCAAGATCCATCTGGGGAAGGTGGGCAGTTGTATTTCATTTGAACCATTGAAATTTTCAACAATCATCTTCCCCACATCGCCTTTTTTAACCTCTTTTTTTTGTGTCAAACGCAATGGAAAATCTTCTTGTTAATTTTATGCGTTGTTATTATGATAAAGCAAAAATTTCTTCAACCATGGTGCTTTAAATTCCTTTTTTAAAAAACATTTGGAAATTAGTGTCAGAACTGAACTACCCGAAAAAAAAAGGAAAAGAAAAGATATTATTTTTTGTGTGTCGATCCTTTCAGTGGCGAGCCAAAATGAGCAGAAAATTTTCAATGAACCCAAATGAGTTTTGACGGACCAAAAAGTGGAATGTTTAAAGATGTCTGTGAGCCTCCACAAATGTGCCATGCATATTGCTTTTTGTTCGGCATTTTAAGCCTCCGCGAAATTTCCTCGTTTTGAGTAGGAAAATTTAGATACAGATTACATTCCACCGAGATGATGCACTGACGATGGTTTCGCAACTTTTAACTAAATTTGAATCTGAAGAGAGTGATTTTGGTGTTTTTCTAGGTTTTAGAGAATATTGGACTCAACTCAATTTATCAAATTATTATAATTTTTTTTTCAAAATAAAACAAATAATTTAATATTTTAAAATAAAATTAATATTTAATAATATTTTATTTTATTTAAATTTTCATCTCAACTCAGTGACTCACAATTTAAAAACTCTTGACAAGAATTTCTGTTAATCTTCAAATTCCATTTAAAAGATATAAAATTATAAAATTCACCCTTTTAATTTTTATGGCCCGTGGTTACGTTGATGGAACTTGATAGTTAGGTTCGTTTAGTTATATTTAAATAAATGAAAATTGAATAATATTTTTATTTTAAGATTTAAAAAATTGAAATATTAATTATATTTTATATAAAAATTTTAAAACTATTATAATAATGAGTGATAGATATAAAATAAGATAGTCTGTTTAGTTTGAAATAATTTGCTTAGAGTATTGGTATTGAATTAGTTAAATGTCTTTTCATTTTTAAATTTAACAAATATCATTCATATTTGTTCCATATTAAATTAGTTAAATTATTTTCATCCAAACTATAAGTTACAGTAAATCTATTCTTCTTTTCAAATATGAAAAGAATTATAGCAAGTCTAAAAGTATTTTTTAAGATTATTATATTATAGATATAAGATTTTTATTTATATGAGATTTTATTATCTATATACATATGAGATTATTATATTATAGATTGTTAAATTGTAAAAATAAAAATGAATATAATTGTTGAAGATTATTGAAGATTATAAAAATAAAATATAAATTAATTAAAATAATATAAAAAATAAAAAATAATAATATTTTATTATTATAAAGAATGTAATGACTTTAATATAGATTATAAATTTTGAATGATTAGTTAAAAATAAAAAAATTACATATTAATTAAAATTTAAAAAATAAGATGATAAATTCAATACTCTAAACACCAGAGATTATAGAGAACCCAATAGAAAAAGAAAAGAAGTCCCAACCTCGAGCCCGTACCCCTTTGGCCTTCCCCACATAAACCCCTTCCCCTTCCCCTTCCCAACTTCATAGCTCCGTGAATGACGGCGAAAGGTTTGATTGCTGAGCAAAATGAGAAATGCGAATTGCGTTCTTCTGAATATTCAATACGTACAGTGGTCATTGACTTTTGGAAGCTTCTAGTCTTGGCTTGATTTTGGGTGTTGAGAAAAACGAGTAATGTTTGTAAAGTGCTTTGTTTGCTCATCTCATAAACATTGAAAATCCTCCAAGGTTGTAATTTTAATCGTCTCCCATTTCTTTTCGTATTTCTCAGCTACCAAACAGAAAATAAATATTTAAATAATTTCATTTACAGTGGTTATTGATCACCGTCGAAAGAAAAAATCTTTTTCTTATATTTATTTTCAGCTATTTCTATCTAGATCTGGGCTTCCATCTAAGAAAAATGCTTGCTTTTTGAAGCATAGTGCTTTGAGGCAAAGAACAGTGGGTGCCTATGGAATCAAAAGGAGAAACTAGAGTGAGTGTCCTAAGAATTTAAGATTTAACTTGTAATTTGCCTATTGTTTAGCTGATCACAAAAACGGGAGCTCGATATCTCACTTTAGTTTGGATGAGGAAGAGGACACGAGAGGGCTGTGAGTTTTTCTCTAGGGGTCGAGGTCCATCCGTGGTGGCTAGGGGCCTCGAGTTCCTTCCTACACGTGGCTCGGGGGGTTGAGTTGCCGTCAGGGATGAGTGTGCAGTCAAGATCTCAGTTATGGATAGGGATGGAGTGAAAGACGAATACCGTAATAGAGGCGCGGGAGGGTTGGGTTGTGATGAGTTCATCAGGTGTAAGCAACTCTACAATATGAAAAATAGAACGCTAATGTGGAGGCCTACTATTGGAGGGTTGTTTATTGAGTAACAACAGCCGGATTGGCTTTTAGGTTTTCTCATAGCCTTAACTTTTGTCTAGGTGAATTCATATTAGATTAGTCATCTTAAAGTTAAAATAATAATATAATATTATATATTTTAATAATATTTTATAAAAAAAATTGTAATATTTTACAAATACACTTCATATATTAATTAATAATTTAATTTTTATTTAAAATAAGGTAGAAAATAGAATTATATATTAATTAATATATTAATTTTAATTTCATAATTTAATTATTATTAATGAAATAGAATAAGCTAGAAAATAACGGATTATTTATCAAAATTGAAATAGATAATATAGACTTTAAAATAATTAGATAATATAATGGTATTGGAAATTATTAAAATATTATTGTCTAGCCAAAGATGACTAGAGAGCTTAATTTAGTGAAGCGCATATGTTGAGTTTTAGTGGTTTGGTTACTCCAATATAGAGAATTTTACACATATCTAGTTAAAATATGAAGATGCATTAGCATTTGGCTATATTCCAATATCAATGATGTACAAGTAATTTTCGTTCTAGGGAGAGTACAATGTTGTTGTCTCTGAACAGTGGAAATTGTTTAGGATTTATACTAATTTTAAATTTTATAAATATAATATATTTAAAATAATTTTATACAATTATAACTTAAAATAGATCGTTAATTAAAATCAAGAAAAATGCTACTTTACCTACTTATTTTGTCTCTTCATTTTGACATCTCAAGTATTTTAATTTTTTTTATTTAATAGTTAAGGAAGTGACTATTTGTATATTGATTTTTTTTATATTTTTTAAAAATATTTTAAAATGTTAAAAAATTTTGAATTAAAACATTTTAAAAAAATATTAAATTTGACCTAACGATCAGATTGAAGCGGGCTAGTCTCTGCCTACTCTTGAAATCAATTGCAAACTTGAGAATCTGAGATCGCAAAAATTTATAGAAAACGGTGTTTCTCTTTTGCTGTTTTTATTTGGACTTTTGGCCCATCAACATTGCCGGAAAATATTTATTTATTTATTTATGTCCAAAACACTCCTTCGAAGGTTTCGAGCAATTTGGGAAGTGATGATTTAGAATTGAACGAAAGTGAGAGACGAAATTAAAGAATTACTTCTAGAAATTTAAAATTGAAAAGAAGACGTCTTTGAAGAGGAATAAAGGAACACTCTTTTAATTAACCAAACGCAATGCTTTACTCTTTTTTTTTTTTTTTTTGTCTCCTTTGAGAGGGTTGTTTTATATATCATATTTTTATTTTATTCTCATCACGATATATTGTATATAAACTCTTAGGTCCATTTTTCTTTATTTTCTTCATATTTTTAAATAAGAATATTAAAAATTAATGAATAACGTAAAATCAAGTCATCTTTGAAATTATAATTTAATAAATATCACCTTAAATTAAATAAGATAAGATAGAGGGATAAGTAAATTATTAGGTGTCCTTCCACGTTTGTCAAAGATATACAAAGTCCTTTAAAGTTTGCTTTTAATAATGTTGATAATGGCATTCGATATCAAATTTGTAGGGTGTGGATAAGATTGAATGGCCAGGTCTACCTAATGACTCATGTTCATGAGAAGTTCCATCCAACGCCATCTATCTCTACCTAAACCTTCTTCAAGTAGTCTTCCGGCGCGTGTGTCTATTTGCTTATCAGTATATTACATAATTTTATCACTTAAATTACAATTAAATCTTGCATAAATTTTCAAGTAATCTTATTTTTCCTCTTAGATTTTCATCACCTTCAATCGCATTGGTTGATATAAATAACTTTCAATTTAATACAAGTCTCTAAACATTGATGAAGTGGTATTTTTTCTATATCAGATGACGTTATATCAGTAAAAAAGTTGAAACTTCTTAAAATAAAATTTCATATTTTTTTTTTTTAATGGTATGATCGAATCTTTGTGGTAAGATATTAATGTCTTATTTGTTTTCGTAGATGAGTTAAGATTAAAGTTAAAAAGTTGAATATAATATTATTAGAATATATTTTTTTATTATTATTTTTATTTTAAAATTTAAAAAAGTAGCATGCATATGTGTACTCCAAAACTAATTTAATACTTACTCACACGTCATTAATTCCTATATTCTTCAAACCTTATTAAATACGTACAACGGAAATGATATCGCTCTTAAAATTGTGACCAATCCTCCGTTTCAACAGTAAACTCTACAAAGGTATCAGCTTTACAGCAAGCAAGATGAAATCCACCGCTAGAAATCGAATCGACACCAATTAAGAGCCTAGAAGAAGTAGAAGAAAGAAAATTCCAGTGTTTATCTTTGAACGGTCCGAAGGGCTGCGTATAAAATTGGAAACATATCTTTCTCTTATTTTCTACGTAGGAGCTGAAAAAGAACATTAATTTGATTAAAAAATTATAAGAAGAAAAACTTGTTTGTCGTTTCAAATCTGACTAAAATCTCTTGTCCCCTATATATGATCCTTGGAAAGAGGGCAACCCAATCTCATGTTGGACTTAGCCAATACGTACCTACCTAATCTATGCATCCAAACGGATCACGTGTACTTGCTATTATGTTTAGAACAACCTTTTTGACAAAATAAAAACAATATAAAAATTGACAAAATGATGCTCACAGAATTAATGCAGATTTGCAGATAGGGTATAGATGGGGGGGTGGGGGGAGTGGGGACACATAATAGATGATGGATTCAACGCCATAATGCTTATCTACTTGCCCCCAGTACAATCAACAGCAATGGGCAACGTCAAGGAATCCAAACCATAAGAGAAGATAATGTCGAATCTTAGGATAAGGCAGGCAATGAAACAAAACTATTTACAAATTGCCATTCAATGGGCTACCTTGGTGATATTCCAACTTCAAAGTTCAAGGATTTTGCATGCTCCGGTTGTCGTCATTCGACACTTGTTCCACGGGATCGAGAAGTAATATTTGCTGATTATAGTTTTTTTTTTTTTTTTTTACCCTCCCTTTATTCATATTTTTTAAGATTTTTTTTTTTCTTTTAGTATATATATCTATTTTTTTTTTTATCGTTTTTGTTTTTGGTTGTTGTGGGTGTGTGGGATCACTATCATGGAGCATACGATCACTACACACGTGGCTCTACTTCACCTCAAAATTATGGAATTTCCAAGCACCAGGTGTCGTAGCACCAAATTTCCTAAAAGTTATACCGTATCTAATCCACGTTGTGTTCATACATACGCGCGCTACGATCTATATATATATATATATATATATATATCAATATGGTATGGTAACCAAAGAAGCGTCCCAACTCCCAAGCTCATGCGTGCAAGACATAAAGCGTTGGCTTATCTTTTGAAAGTTGAAACCATCATCGTATATAAGCATCTTTCAAAGCTCCATTGCCATCGATGGGTGAAGGTCGAAAACAACTACTTAAAGGTTCAAACACGCCGCCATACAATCACGAGCAAGCCAAAGATAAAGATTATCGGTGGGTGATCATGGAAGGTCATGATAATGATGATGATAATAATAATAATTATGGCGGATCATCTGCATCTAATTCCCTCGAAGACTCCGTAGTTTCTCTTGGATCAATATCATCCTCAGACATGGTGGATGATGCATCTTCAACATCAAATTCATGTTCTTCATCCTCACATTCAAGTGTTAGTGGACCTTTGTATGAATTGTCAGAGCTCATGGCCCAACTACCCATCAAGTAAGTATAGCTTCAACAACTCCACTCCAGCAAAAGTTCTGAGGAGGGATATAAGCTTTTGGAACTACAAACTCTTTTCTGTATTGGCATGAATAGTTGCCCACCAAGATTTTCAACCATATCGGCGTTTATCTCAGTAGGAGTTATAATTTTGAGTCTATCACCTTGATTTGGCACTAATCATCGTATCTGGTCTAGGATTTTGTAATAAAAAAATTGTTATAATGTTACCAAGGTAGACTTCCTTGGGTAGCAGCCTCTCCAGAAACTAAAACTATATATGCACGTACAATTTCTGAAAGGCTGAAAAGCACGTACCAAAGCTGCTTCTTGCAAAATATTCGAGCTCTAGAGCTTACAGAAGTTGTAATATATATTTATATATGCATGCGCAGGAGATCAGGACTTTCCAAGTACTTTGAAGGCAAGTCTCAGTCTTTTACATCTCTTTCGAGCGTGATGAGAATAGAAGACCTTGCAAAGAAGGAAATTCCCTGTAGAAGAAAAATAAAAGCATGTAAGAGCTATGGAGGTGGCTTGGATAACCACAAACAATACACCCTGCCGAAGGCAACCATTTCTAAGAAGGCATCTAGAGGTTCATTGTCATCTTCGTCTTTTTCAGGCAGGAGAGGAAGTTTCTTGGGTATTAGTAGGCCCCCTCCAATCCCCGCACAGAAGATCAACTTTCGATCTATATAAATACCATGATCATCTGGTGAACAAGCATTTTTTTTCTTTCAAGTGGAGGTTTTTTTAGGCTAAGGAGCAATGTATTCAGGGAAAGAAAAACTCATGTTGTACAAAAAAAAATAATGATTATTTTTTTTTGCGGCTTATTTCTTGTAGTCTCCCAACATCCAGATTAAAAATTCGATTGTTATGAATCCACTTTAGCGCTCTGGGAAAAAAAGAAAACTACTTCTAATAAGAACCTAGTAGCTAGGACTGATCAGCTAGGACAAGTTCATCTGTTTTTATCCAAAACTGACACAATGACTCCATCTTATACGATTCTCAGAAAGAATTTATTCAGTTCTTTTCTCTGCTAGCTAGGATCTTCGAATGACTAATCTTTCCCAATCATGTGGGGTTTACTAGGCTGCCTTTCGGTCCCAAAAAGTAGAAGCTAGCTGGGCTAAACTCATTTTTCACACGATAAGAAATGTTCCTTATACTACGATTCCAAAACTTTTTCAAATGACTAAACAATTCGTCTGTGTTACTATGGAGTCCTCTCAATTGACACATCCCAAAGAGAATAATCTTCGGCTGGAAAAGGGAAGCCTTTTTTAGTATGCTTAAGCAAATTAACCCCTGAACATGGTAGCTGACTCAATATGTCTTGCTTTTCGATCGGTGACCTATAAATATTATAATTCAATAATCTCGGCCAGATATAACAAAACAGTACTACTGGGCCTTTACTTTGGTGGGAAGCGCACCGATGGTCAAACTACGAAGAGCAAGCTCTGCGTCTAGTACAAATTTTGTACATGATTAATAATTAGAGTATCATAATTAAATAATTTCTCCATGAAAATATAACTAGCTAATTATAAGAAATTATTGATTGAAGTACTTCCACTTTTATATAGGCCAGTCTTCCACTGAAGTTTTTGGAGTTGCACCTAACATCTGATCATTGCAGTCTCTCTCAATTATAGTTACTTGTTAATGGAATCCACTTCATGACCAACAATTCACTCAACATTTTCAACTTGTGCAATGCATAATGCCCATTATTATCACCCTGGAAAGAGGACAACGTCCAACCTCCAACGTGTTACAGACTAAGTGCTATGAAGCAGATAGATAAGACAGGAAGATAAAGAAAGGGATAAGAAACAAATCTATGAAAGACAAGTCGGTGGTAAAGATAGTCAAAGGTTCATTTTCGTTGAATCACAATCCAAAATTACAAGAAATCTTGTTCCTAAGATTAACGACTGCTCGGTACTTATACAGTCAGGAATGTTTGACGGCCTACTCCTTGAAAGTTTCAGGCCAATATAAGAAGGCTGAAACTTGAAATAACAGAGGATGCTGTTCCAACCGGGCAACATCTGCTAAACAACAGAGGTGACAGAGTAACTCATGGAGACATTACTGGGCGATTGCGGATTCTGCTTGATCGCCTTGCCGGAGTTGTGATTAGCTGCGCTTCTCCACCTTTGCCCCCCTAGCTATTTTGATACACAAACAGACAAGATAAAAGCTGGTATCACAAGGAAAATTGTTAGTGGGGCGTGTTTGTGGCATTTTTGTTTTTATAAATCATGCCAATAGCTCCTGCAGCCGACCCCCCTCCCCTTCCCGCCCCAATGCTATAAGGGTTGGGGGACAAGGCCCAAGCCCACCCGGCTACCAATATGTTTATATCTACATCCGCCCATTGGTATTGAGTCTCAGCCTCTCAGACCCTCTCACTCTAGACTCTTAGGCCTCGTTTATTTTCATAGATGAAATAAGATGAATTGAGATAAATTAAGTTGATATAAAAGTTAAAAATTGAATAAAATATTATTATAAAATATTTTTTTAATATAATTTTTATTTTGTGATCTGAAAAAGTTTAATTATTTATTTTATTTTGTATGAAAATTTAATAAAGTTGTAATGATGAAATGAGATGAGTTGAGAGTAGTTGTGAAAACAAACGAGGCCTTAGCCTCTCTCATTCGTCATCGTGGTCATCAAGGCCCGAAACCCCTTTTCTCTCCTTCTTTGTAAGTATCTCAAGACCGAAACCCCTTTTTGTTTGTTTTTTATTTTTTACAATGGACTAGGGAGGATGGGGTTATTTCAATACAAGGTGGGTTGGGTTTTGGATGTTGTGGAGTTTGATTGGTGTTTGTGTTTGAACTTCGGTGCATGTAAATGTAAGTGTTTTTCATTTGATTTTGGTTCAATTTTAAGTTAGGAGCTCATTAAGGGCTTTGGATTATGAAATCCCTAACCTATTTTATTTCGGGGGTTTCAATTAGGGTTTTGGGGTTTCATTTCAAAAGTCCAAAACAGTTTGGGATTCCAATTTCAAAACCTCAAAACAGTATAGGATTTCAAAAGTGAAACAATGTATGATTTGTATGATTTTAATTTTTATGTGATTTTTGAATCATGTTATTGTCAAGTGTTTGATCGTTCCTTGAATCCATGGATTGTTCATCAAGTCTGAATATTAGCACTAGTGCTAACTCCCCTACCTCTTCTACCCTTAACATTACCCTTGCCCCTACCCTACACCCCTGGGTCCACCAAAGAAAAAACTTGTTTCCATCATGTGGAAACCCCAATGACTTATAAGCAAAGTGTAATTATTGTGGTAAATTTTTGTGGATTTCACTATAAATTAATGATATGGTACATCTTAGTTGAAAAGCCATTTAAAAAAGCTTTGCAAAAAGAGACTAATAAGTCGTTCTTTGCTGGGAAAGAGTCAACCTAGATTGAAGATTGAACTTAAGAAGATGACGTATAGGAGTAACGGGGGAAGTATGTTGAAGGGGTTTGTGAAGTATGATCCGAAGGGGTGTGGGACTTATTTCACTCGTGTGATCGTAATAGACGAGCTACAATTTCAGTTTGTGGAAGGTGAAGGGTTTCAAGCCTTCGTTAAGTACTTGGAACATAGGTTTAATATTTCTTTTCGCCACACGGTGGTGAATGATGTTCTTAAATTATATGATGTATAGAGAGTTTTGTTAAAAAACTTATTGAAAGGTCAAAGAGTTTGCCTCACCGCTACACGGACATCAGTCCAAAACTTGCACTATATGTTTTGGATTGCTCATTTTGTAGAAAATGATTGGTAGCTAGTTACACACAAAAATTCTCAAGTTTTGTTTAATTATCAATCATACTCCATTGAAAAGGGGTTGAATCTACAATAAAGGAGTGAGGTTTTGAGCAAGTGGTGACAATAACAATTGATAATGTCTCGTCCCTCTTCTAACGATACTACCGCACTTAAGTATATGAAGAACAAGGTTAGAGAGGATTATATATCAATATTGGGTGGTGAGTTTTTGCATGTTGTATGTTGTGTACATATCTTTAATCTTATTGTGACTGACGGTTGAGAGATGTTCATGAGTCGGTTGCAAAAGTAAGAAATGTTGTGAGGTTTGTGAGATCTTTGCCAGTAACTCTTGAGAAGATCAAGATCTTTGTTCGCGTTACGAGCAAATATAGAAGTTCAAGATCTTTGTATTGATATTCCTACAAGATGGAATTTAACATTTCTTAGGTTGGAAATGGCAGAGCAATATAGAAAGGGCCATAAGCAATACGTCTACCACTTTGAGGAGGACGAAGGGAGATCGGGTAGCCCACCGATTATAATTGGGATAATATCTGATTTTTTTATTGAATTTATGAGGCTTTTTTATGACTAGGTCCTTGTATGTAATGGCCAATGAATACCTTCAACAAATCTATCAGGTTAAAGAGTGCATAAAATGTGAAAGAGAATGTTGATCCTACTTTATGGATTATGGCAGCATGAGGCTCAAGTATGAGGAATATTGAGAAGATTTGAGTAGGATCAATGTTTCCCATATTCACCTATTGTTCTTGACTTGAAGTACAAAATTGATAGCATGTTGTATGGCTTGGAAAGCGCTAGTGGGAAGGGATGGGCAATGGGTTGATCAACTCTTGGTAAGGGTTAAAGACACTATCAATAGGTTGTATGATGAGTTCATCGCATTCATGAGTGTTACATAGCATTGCCTCCTCCCAAAACAAATATGCCGAAAAAGCATACGTAGGGTGAAAGGTTTGGTGATAGTTTTGAATTTTGAAAGAATTTAGACAGTCAGTCAAACTTGAAGAGATATTAGTTTGATAATCTTAGCTTTCCAATGCCCCTAAGTCCCCTCCCTGCCGTGAGGGGATTAGACAACAGAGACTATTGCAACACCAACTACTGAACTAACTTTCAGCTCATTTAGTTACCTAGGTTGTCAATAGCATAAATACCATGCATTCCAATAGTAGGTGCTCATAACTTGCTTACTCTGGAATGAGGATAAATTTGTAATAGGTTTAGATTAATATGTAATAATATATACTACTTGTAAATTATTAGTTAGAACTTAAAGTTTAGCAACTTTAATAGAGAACATTTTTTAAGTTTATGTTTTATGTATTTAATTTTATGTTTTATTCAAATTAGGTTTTGGGTCGAATTTGGGTCAAAAAAGGATTCTAAACCCAAAAAATGGCTCAAAAACAAGTTATGTGCCTATTGAAGCTCACGGTGGCCGGACGGACCTGGGGTCCAATCCACTCCCCAACATCCAGATGGCACTCACCCTTGGGGGGCAGGGCCCAAAGCCTAACTTGGTAGGCCCATATAGGGCCAGGGGCCACCCGTCGGAGGGTGTACCCCTACCAATAGCCACTTAAGTTGGTAAAAAATAGGTTGGTCCATTATTATTAGCACTAGTAGTGGGGGTGACATCCAATCGACGTTCGCCTAGTGGAGAGAAATTATATATGTTAATTTTTTATATGTATGAACTATATATAGATGGAAAAATAAATTAATATATAGACCAATCATACCATATTATTATATCCATCCAATCTAGTAATATACATACTAATATATCAACTAAACATCTGAAAATAAAATAATATATGCATCAACCATAGTAATATATATCCTAAAGAAATTTGATACAAGTTTACAAAATGTAGTTTGATAGAAGTTTCGAAAATGAAGTTAACTTTACAAAATCATAGCATTTTACAGGTTGATCAGCATGTTTTATATTTTTTTATAGAATCATTTGAGAGGATATTAAATTTTTGTGGCGCTATTCTTTCAGTTGGTCTATATATGCACCATGTTGGATTATCCACTCTTTTTATGCGAGGTTTCTTTGGCCACATAGTTTCCAAGAATGGCAGATGGTCCTAGATGATATGAGTTGATAAATCATGCTGAACAACTAGTGCTTCTTCTGTAATTGCACCAAATATCATTGTAACTAATTGTCTTATACCATCATCGACTTCAACATATGCTCGACAATTATTAGCAACAAAAATATAGTTATGTGTTAGGATGCATAGAAATTATATGTTAAATTTTTTAAGTGAGTGATGTAAACTAAAAGTTTAGGTAGAAAATCCCAGTGGGCAAAATGAACCTGGTTTAGAGGACTTCCTACCAAAGTTTCTTATATTGCTTGGAAATTTTGGAACAGCGGCTTATTGATGGGAATCTTAAAAAAATTGGTATTTATCTAGCATCAAGATGTTATTGTTGTGTGGATGGACGTGATGTTGAATCAGAAGAGCACTTATTTGGTGCTGGATTCTTGGCTAAAAAAGTTTGAGAATTCTTCTTGAAGAGGTTAGAGGTTAATTATAGAAGTCGACAGAATATTTATGATCGTGCTTCTCTATGGTGGTCGAAAGCTAATAGTTCTTCTCAACTGGGGATTGTACATGGGCTTATGCCGTGTCTGGTTATTTGGGGTTTATAAGTGTTTAGATGTAAGATTTCTATGGAGAATCAGATTGTCTCTTGGGAGAAGATTGTGTCGGCTATTTTACTCCAGATTCAGAATGTTTTTTTGAAGCCGTTCAAGCTTAAGGCATGTTCATCAGGACCATGGCTTGCTGCAGAGTATTAGATGCCCGATTATCACACCGAATCATATTAAAGCTAGAGCTTTTGCTTGGCAACATCCAAAGCGTGGGTATCGGAAGCTAAATACAGATGGCTGTTCGTTGGGGAATCCTGGGTTGTCTGGGGGGGGGGGTGGTGTGATTCGGGATCATAGAGGTGATTTTGTGGTTTTGCTCACCGCTATCAACATCAGACTAATATAGTTGCTAAATTATGGGCTTTAAGGGATGGTCTCAGGTTATGTAAAGACTTTGGGCTTTCAGGAATTATGGTTGAGATAGATTGTTTGATGGTGGTTTCATGGATTCAACGTGGGGCATGTTCTCATTGGTATTTATGGGATTTTTGGAAAGAGGTTATTGATCTTCTTCAAAGTGTTAATGCTAGTATTTGCCATGTTCTTCAAGAATGTAATATGGTGGCGAATTATTTTGCCAAAGAAGGAGCTCATAACTCGTGTATGGATCTTCGGGTTCATAGTCATCTTCCTCGTAGACTTAAAGGATTGTTGTGCCTTGACAAGTGGTATTTACCTTATGTGCGCCTAAGATGAGGGATGCAGCTGATTGTATTCTTTAGTTGGAGCTGATTGTTTCTAGTTTTGTTTGTTAGAGTGCTGATTTAGTCTGACTTTTTTCTGGTTTGTCATTCTTTGAGTTTAAGGTTGTTGATGTTTGGTCTTTATTGGATTTTACCATGTTACCACGGTATTCCTCCACCATAAGTGAGGGCTTTTAATAAATTTGAGAAGAGGTCACTCATGGACATGTAACATTGTCTCTTTAAAAAAAAAAAAAAAAGGTTTAGGTAGAAAGTACATATTGTGGTTGTATGTTTACAATGGTAACACAAAAATGTTTCATTGTATTCATAGCTCATTCGTTTGTTACATCCAATGCAAAACATATAAAAGAAGATTTTTTGGAGATCAACCACATTTATCTTCCCTTTTATCCAAAATTTTGGTTTCTACATGTTATTTTAACAAATATTAGAATTATGTTGTTGTAATATTCCATAGTTAGCAAAGTATTGTTAAAAATATAATTTTACCATCATGGGTTGTGAAGTTTCTGTAGTTCTGCAACATTAGAAATGTTGGTTCATGAATGGACACTATGAGTGGAGGCAGATGCGTGTGTTGGATCCAAACATTTTGTAATCATGTTTTTAAGTAAGGAATCATTGAGTGTTGCCTCGAAAATTTTTTTGAAAAAAATATTAAAAACAAAGACAAAAATTTTGAAAATGTAATAATTGTATCTTGAAGTAATGAATTAATAAATGTTTGTCTTAAAATTAAAGAAAAAAAAAAGCAAAACATGTATTACCACTTTTGCAATGATGCTACGTCAAAAATCATAGGATTGATTGTAAACACATTTATTGGTCGGGATGACAAAGTGGTAACACACTTATTGGTGTAGGCATATTATATAAAACCAAAATATAAAATTGTAATTTTTTAATAATACTATTGTAAGAGGTGACTTCTAACCGTTTAGCAAGAATGATTAGTTTAGCTTCAATAATTTTTTAAATTTGTTCACATTCAGCATCAACAAATAGAAGCTACATGGTCAAATATATAGGATTAAAGCTACAAAATTGAAGTAAGAGCAAACAATAGTTGAATGTCAATAGATGAAATTAGAAATAAATTAATATTGAAAATGCAATAAGATAAGATAAATAGATAATTTAAAAAATATGTTTACCTTTGATCAATCATATATATTTCTTGCAGCATTGTGGGACCATTTGCAGTATTTACTTCTCTAGCTGGCTCAATGTATAATACAATTGCCAAAAAAATTAATAAATCATGTTCAAACTTTTTAGTTTGTTAATAAACATGGTTATGAAAACATTTGAAAATTTTGAATAGACATTTACTTATTTTTGCAATTGAATCTTTATATTGAATCTTTACTAATCATTGCATGTCGGCCTCTCACATTGTCAGGGGGTTGGCAGCTTTTATTGTGGACGGCTAGGAGGCCATAAGAGAACTAAGACCTTCGTACGATGACCCAGACTGCCCTTCAGTGTGCTCGCGGTGAAAGGGAAAAGAGGGAGCAACTAGAGTGAGAGTTGAAGAGGGTACGACTTGCCTTGAAGGAGGAACGCAGGAAAAGTAAGAAACTTGATCGCTGCCGAAAGAGGCTTAAAAGGAAAGCGAGGAAGTGAGGGAGGACGGCAAGCGGTTGCTCAACTTGTTACAGACCTTCGGGCGACCTATCTCTTGTGCAAGAGGTCGCCTCTCGCTTGGACAGGTAGCTGGAGTTCGTCCTGGGCGTTCGCAATCTCGCGTGAGGGCATGGGTGCGCCGAGGTCCGCAGGTCGATGCGGGACCACCACTTGGGGAGTCCACAGCTGCGTTCGAAGACTTTCGCAAAATATTTGTGGAGCCTGACCTTACCCATATTTCTGTTGAAGGGGCAGCTTTCACGTTCAGTCGTGACTTGGGAAGGAAATAGATCTCTGATGCTTTCCCGAGTCCTGTCGTTCCAGCAGCACCGAACCTGTTGCTCCAAATCTGGAGGACGCCGCTCCCAAAGTTCCTGAGGGGCGCTGAGGCAGAACGTCACCACGTCCAAGCTCCCTGGTGCCAATGCAGCTCCTTTATTTTGCTATTCCCTTTCTTTTCTTTTTGTCGAATGTATATACCTCGACTTGTATACAACTTTTCAATGAAATTATTTCACACTTTTGTCGTGCCAAGCTACTTGTCTTTACTATGTTTTCATTTCATGCTTTTCTTTCCCTTTTTTTTTTTTTTTGTGTGTGACTGGCCTAAGGGGTTTTGCCACAAGAATTTGCAGGATTCCTGACTACCCCGCTAGCCATCTGTTCATCCGTTTGTGATGCCTTCGTTCACCCTTATTAGGCAGTCGTCCTCTCGGGACCTTCATGCAATTTTGCTTAATGAGGCTTCAGTTTGCTACGCCTCCAAACTTTCTGTCGCGTTTAGCTAGCTTTCGTTGTGTATGATTATACTTAGTCGTTTTATGTTGTAACTTTCTCTCCGTAACTCTGTGGCCTCATGTTGTAGCTGGCGATGATTAATGATATTACATTTTATTGATTGTATCCGACTATTTGTCTTTGCACATTTTTCTCAGTTGTTTCTTTCTTCTCTTTCTTTTGTGGTCAGTTTGGGGGGTTTGGATACAAGAAATTACGAGCTCAGTGTTAGGCGGAGGAGTGTTGTCGCCACACAGGGTCTTACGGTCCACCCCGCCAATACCTAGCCTATCCTTGACTACCCCATAGGCCGATAGCTTTCCAACCCTTGTTACTCTTGTTCGTCTTTCTTGTGTTGTCATTCTCCTGAGACCTTTAGCGACTTTGTTCGACGCGGCCAACGTTTCTTCACATTCTCCTTATGCCAATTTCCTCTTTTGATGTTCATCTTTCAATTGGGCTTTACCCCGCTTAATCCTTATGCCGACTTTGTACGCGGCCATTTTGTGTCATCGTGCTTTATTTGGGCATGAAGTCGTCTCTGCGCCCTTCTCGCGTAGTTGGATATGAGTAGGCTGGGTTGCTTTTTGCCACTATGATGGCCAAGATCAATTTTTTCGGATAGCCGTGGGGCTGATCCCGCTCTCCATCGTTGAGAGACAAGGTGGCCTCTGGCTCAACCCATCTCCTTAGTTCGCTGGGAGGTAAGCTATCCGGGCAGTTTAGAACTATACCTGTCCTTCTCCGTTGGCATTTTGTATTTGATCCCTGGTTGGAAAACAAGGATGCTATCACCATTTTGTCCTTAAGGGAAAGAGTTAATTTTGCAAACTTGGGCCTCATGGCCTATGTCGCGATGTGCTCGTTGATTCCTATCTTGTCGCTGATGTTCGTATTTTTTGGTGCAGTATTCGGATAGTCGAACGACCTGGCCCGCTCTCCATTGGGGAGAGGTCAGGACGTCTTAGGCCGACTTGCACCTTTAACCCCCGATGAGGTAATTTCTTTGGACGGCTATGGGCCGGTTTGTTCTTTGTTGCGATGGGAGTCGGAATAAATATTTGGGCAGCCTAAAGGCTGGACCCTCTCTCATCCACGGAAGGGTCCGAGCGGCCTCTGGCTAGACTCATCCCTGTTACCTCACGGGGAGGTAATTTGTTATAGTAATTTGAGTCAAAACCCGCTCCCGCTCCCGCTCATTGACACCGTGTAACCCCTTACTCTGACTTTTCCAATTTGGAGATTCCGTTCACGTCGAGTAGTCGAAAAACTAGGCGTGCACACCATTAGGTAGAGGTCGGGATGCCTCAAGTAAAATTTGGGCCTTTGATTCTCCTAGGAGGTAACTTCTTTAAACCGCCGTGGGGCTGGTGCGCTCTTTTGTCGCAATGGGAGTCGGAATAAGTATTCGGGTAGCCTTAAAGGCTAGGCCCGCTCTCCTCTCCGAGAGGGTCCAAGCAGTCTCTAGCTCGACTCACCCCTATTACCCCATAGGGAGGTAATTTGTTCGGACAATTTGAGACTTGACCCGCTCCTGCTCGTTGACATCATTAGGAAATGTAGGATTTGGGTCGGGCTGGATCTACGCTCCTCTACTGAGAAGGGGTAAAGATAAGTATTCGGACAGTCATGGAGGCTGGATATGCGCTCCTCTGCGGAGAAGAGGTATTGTAGCCTTTGGCGTAACTCATCTATTTTTGTCCCACGAGGAGGTAAGTTTTCGAGTAGTACCTTTTGGCCTACCTTTTCCTTTGGTACCCCACAGGGGAGGTAACTTATTCGGACAGTGATGTGGCTGGTCCGCTATTCTTTATGATTGATCGGTAAGTTATTCCGGCCACTAGGGGGGACAGAACCCGTTCCATCTCGGGAGGGATAGAGTGGCCTTCACAGACTAAGGCCTACCAGGGCTCTCCAAGTAGTGCATGGCCTACTCTTTCCCGAAGGTGCTGTCCAGGATAAGTCCACCATCATTCTACTTCAGCTCTTGAATGTAGCATTCTCGTACCAAAACCTATTCACCTCGAATTCTCCCTCTCTACGGGGAGTCGAGAACTCCATCTTGAGGTGATAGGTTGATGTGACAACCCACAAACTGTTCAGGGTGGGCCTTGATGATGGCATTGTATGGCGATGGGATCCTCACCGTAAGGAAGTCGACCATGATTGAGGCCTTGCAGGGGGCACTGCCAATGAGGACCGACAGTGTGATAGTTCCCACATGCTAAGCCATACTTCCTGAAAAGCCCTTCAATGGCATGGGGCGAAATGCAGCCGGGCAAGGGCTCTCCAAGCAGTTCATGGCCTACTCTTTCCCAAAGGTGTTGTCTGAGGTAAGTCCACCATCCTTCTACTTCAGCTCTTGAAAGTAGCATTCTCTTACCAAAACCTATTCACCTCGGATTCTCCCTCTCTACAGGGAGTCAGGAACTTCATCTTGAGGTGATAGGTTGACGTGACAACCCACAAACTGTTCAGGGTGGGCCTTCCAATGATGGCATTATATGGTGATGGGATCCTCACCACAAGGAAGTCAACCATGATTGAGGCCTTGCAAGGGGCACTGCCAGTGAGGACCGACAGTGTGACGGTTCCCACATACTAAGCCATACTTCCGGAGAAGCCTTTCAATGGCATGGGGCGAAATGCAGCCGGGCAACATCATTCGCACCCTGGTGAAGGCCTCCCAGAACAAGATGTCCGCAGAACTCCCGTTGTCAATGAAGATTCTGCGGGTGGTGAAGTTGGTGACCAACATAATCACCATTATCGCGTTGTCATGGGGTATAGGACCCCTTCCTCATCGGCCTCCATGAAGGAAATGACTAGGGTAGGCTCACCCCTTCGATGCTTGGCGAGATAGTACTCGGTCGAGTACACCTCGTGGTACTGGGCCCGCCTAGTGTGTGCTTTTCTGCTTGAAGAGGAAATTTCCCCCACCCACAAATCCTCAAGCTATGGTTTGGATTTCTCCAAGTGGAGCTCCCCCCTGTGGTGGCAAATAAGGACGATCTTGCTGTAGCCCCTGCTCTTGTGGTCGTTGTCGGGACTGTCTTCCCTCATGAGCCAATCGACTCGATCCATGCTCCTATCTCTGGGCCAGGGGATAGCGCTACATTGTCCACTCCACAAGCTCCCTTCTCTTTTTCTGAGAGAAGCAATCAACGGTGTTATGCGAGGTGAACATGTGGTATGTGTAGTAACGGCGTGCAATACCCCGGTCATCCTCTTCGCGGGCGGCGAAAGTGTCGACATCATGGATGGTGAATGTGGGCAGGTCGAACCGAGGTCTTGGTCCCCTCGTCGGGGCTTCCTCCCTCATCTTGTCTTGGGAACTCTTCTCCGGCTTCTCGTGGGTCTTAGCCTTAGCCGGGGCCTTCATCTTCCTCTCTGCTCACTTCAGCTCCTTCTTTCTCAGTTTCGTTAGGGCTAGAAGAGTGTCAACGGCATTGATGAAATTTTTGGCTAGATCCATGACCTCCCGCAGCGTCACAGGAGCCCTTATTGCCAGTTTAGCCATAAATTGGGATCGAGGCTAAACCCCTCCTAGAAGCGCCGCCAAGGTTATTTTCTCATATTGGTCATCAGTAGTCATGCACTCCTCATTTAACCAAGTCAGGTAAGAATTTAGGCTCTCATCCTCCCTCTGTTTGATGGTGAGGAGGTACGCTGCTGGGCACCGCCTCCTTCGACTTGACATGAACTGAGTAAAAAACAACCTGGCTAACTAGCCAAAACTGTCTACGGATTCGGGCATCAAAGACCCGAACCATACTCGTGCTGGCCCTTTCAGGGTCAGTGGGAATGCTCTACATGCCACCTCACCCAGGAAGCCATGCAGCATCATGTGAGCCTTGAAAGTTTCTAGGTGCTCAAGTTGGTCCCTTCCTCCGTCGTACATTTCTATGGTTAGGACCCTAAACTTTGGTGGTAAAGGCAAAGGCATCACCTCCTCCGTGTAGGGTAGATCGGTGCTCATGAGCTATTGGTCCACCGATGATGATGTACTCACCTTCCTTACGATCTTCTCATTTTTTTTTTTTTAGATTATGGAGCTCATCATGCATGTTCTTTTGCTTCTGGTCCAATCTGTGTGTTCTCGGACCCCATGTGCTCACTATCACTGGGCTTTGCTTCCTCATCCTACACCTGTTGAGATTTTCTAAGTCCTTCATTTTTCTTGCGAAGCGTTTGCACCTTGTTGGTCAGCTTCGTCACCCACTCCCTCCATGATATAGATTTCGTGATTTTTCAAATTTGGCATATCACCAAGTCTTCGCCCGGGAGGGGGGGACTGAATATGGATTAACAGAAAGAATGGCCATGAGTTGAGCAATAATTGATGCATCCAATCATCTTGAATAAAAAATACGATTCTTCAACTCACTTGTAAATAAGAAGGATGTCCATAAAAAAGAGTCAAATCATTAATATAATGATAGATTTGTCCTTGAGCCCGAAATTTATTTCTTCTGCAGAGATCTTTATCAAATCTAACTCAAAAAGATGTAAACGCAAATTTGTTATTATATGTGCGCTCTAGGTTAAAAATGTGGTAGTCTCAACTGTGTTTGAACAAAATAGATAATAAAATTGATCAGGAACATCGTTTGTAGCTAAATCAAAATGTAAAGCATACCAAGAAACAAATGATAGCCGGAAAAGGTGAGAGAAGAAATCCAACAAATTAATAATACCAACTAACCTGACAAAAGTTAACAATAAAAAGTTAAAATTCATATTTTTGTTTATATTTTGTATAACAAAGTACAACAACAAAACTAAGAACATCACATATTCAACTTGAATAATACATGAATTTAATTAAAAAATACACAAATAAAGTTTCATTTCTGTTTTTATAATTTTGTTTTCTTTTTGTTGAGATATTTGTTAAAAAGAATAAATGTTTATAGTCTTAACAATAAATGTAACAATAACAAAGAGAAAATTTCGAAACAAAAGTGTCCAACTACATAAAGGTTTTTTTTTTCCCGGATGACTTGACACCTCTTTTTCACTAAAAATAACAAATTCTATAATTTGAAACATTGATTGTATTCTCTAATAAAAAAATAAATATATCCAGAATATTTCTTTTGTTTCAGAAAAATAAAGAGAGAGAAATATATGAAAAAATATTTTTTAAAAAAATAAGAACGTTTGAAATATTAAAAAAATTTCAACATTCATCATTTAATATTTTATTAAAAAAATTTCATTTATCACATTATTTTTAGGAACAAGAGAACCTTTCTGGATATATTTTGTTTTTTTGTTATGATATGTTTTGTTTTTTTGTAGATCAATAAAATTTTCAAATTATTAAAACTTCAATTTTTTTATGAAAATACCTGAGAAACCAAATAAAATCATAAATAACAAGTAGTTGCATAAACGAAAATCTATTTTTTCACAAAAAATCGAAAAAATGCAAACTTTAACATGCAAATAAACATTTAGCGGCATGAAAAAAAAAAAAAAAAAAAACCAACCAACCAACGCCAAAAGGGTAAAACCCATGAAAGAATATATTTTTTCACAAAAAATACAAAAATCCACAACATGCAAACCTCTTACATACAAAGGAATGACGTATCTGCAAATCCAAATAGAGAAAGCCAACAAGTCCATGTAAAATCTCCAAGCCAATAGCATGAAAAAAAAAATCCAATGCTGCACAAAACAAACCTAAAGAGACACCCAGAGAAGATAAAACATGCAAAGAAGAGAGAAGACGAAGAAAGAAAGCAGATTGCTTTCGGAGAAAGAAGATGTAGAGAAGACGAAGATAAAAGACAGAGAGAGAAGATGAAAAGGAAATGAAAAAGACTAGGAGGAAAAAAAGAACTAAAGCTACCCACCCTCTGACACAGCTGCATCCAAAGACCAAAATGCCCTCACTTAAACGGACACAAAACACCAAAACAAAAGGATAGAAAAGACAAAACACACAAAAAACAGATCACACACAAAGGACAATTCACTGTTCACAGCTATCTCCACTTATTATATATGGTATAGATATAGGTATATTCGTTGGGGCATGTTGTGTATGCAAACCATCATCATCTTTCTTTCAACAAATAGCAAATTACAGGAACTATAAATGGCTTACCTCTTCTTTCACAATCTTCCTAGAAGTATATCTTGCACATGAATGAGAATCCATCGTACAGGAATCGAATGGACTTTGCTCCTTGACTTCTCCGTGGAAACAGAATACTCGCTCTCAGAGCTACTTACCTCTACAAACACAAACTCCCCGAGCAACTAAATTGTTGGTGCTCGGCTTTCGTTATTATCTTTGAGAGACTCCTCCATTGCATGAAAAGATGAATAACTCACGAAAGAGTCAAAACCTTCCATGTATATCTCTTCCCTATTACAAAGCCCTGAGCTATGCTTCTCTGCTATGACAAATTCAATATGAGGATTTACAATCAAAGAAGGCTTTGGGGTCATAGAAAGAATCATTTCCAATAGTTTTCTCTTTCTCTACCATCAGAGATTCAAAACAAGGCTTTGCAAATAGACAAGAATCCTTCAATGAAGTTTTCATACGCTTAAAGTGGAAACCCCAGACCAAAAAGGCAACAATCACAGAAAATATTGAAGCCCTAATAATCGCTTTCAGTAACAACAATTCGATTTCCAAGTACTTCGTTAGGCTATCCTCCAAATTTCCTTCTGCTTCAAGAATGAGAATCTTGAAGTTTGTATCACCATTGCCCATTCTCTCGGAGCCGATAATCTCACCGGCTATGATAGTGAGATTTTCCATTCCGTCCATTTTTGTTTCAATCATGTCTTCATCTCCAGCTTGCTCACTGTGAACTTCTTCAACTGGCTCCACTATAGAATCATTTTCTATTAGAGCAGTCCAACATCAACTTATCTCATGCAAATGTAGCAACTCGTGGCATCCTCCAAGATGCTGATATGCAACCAGATCCTATATCCAATGGACACATCTCATATGATAATTGTTCAGGCAATTTACTAAATAGTCCCATTCATAGCTGAAGTACTTTGTACTATTATGTAAATTTACAGGTTGTTAAGATAGCTGTATAGCATTAGAATATTCTTTTGTTAGTTAGGATTTGTTTTGTTTCATTCCTGTATAAAGCAACAGCGTCATGTACAGAGCAATAATCAATTTTCACGCAAAAGCATCTTCAGTAATTCTTCTCTGTTGTTCCCTCGTGCTTCTTCTCCTGTAATTCTTACATGGTACCAGAGCTCGATACAGAGTAAGAATTTTTTTTTTTTTTTTTATCAATGGCACTTTCCCTAAACCAAAATCAACCTCAGACCCCCTTTTTTATGCATGGGAGCGGTGCAATGACCTTGTGGTCTCCTGGTTACATAACTCCATAAATTCCTCTCTCAAATCCAGCATCGTTTTGGTGGACAATGCTGCTCAAGTCTGGAAAGAACTCCAAGAACGATTCACTCAATCTAATGGTCATCGCATTTTCCAACTCAATAAGGCATTAACAGGTTTGACTCAAGACAATGATTATGTTTCTGTTTATTTTGGCAAACTTAAGACTCTATGGGATGAGCTCCATATGTATGATCCATTGCCTGACTGTTCTTGTGGCAAGCTAGCTATTCTTCTTGATCGCTATCAAAGGGATTGTCTAATCCAATTTCTTATGGGCCTTAATGATTCATTCAACGCCACTCGTGATCAAATTAAGATCTTGGACCCCTTACCTCCCATCAACAAAATTTTTTCTATGGTTCAACAACAGGAAATGCAACATCTCATGGTGTCGAACCTTCCTTCTACTGAAACTATGGCGCTTGCTATTAACCGACCTTACTCATCATACAAACCCTTACCTCAATCTCTCCCATCATCCAAACGAGAAAGACCATTTTGTACCCATTGTAAAATTTAAAGCCACGCTCTTGAGGTTTGCTTCAAAGCTGGAAATGCTCAACCCCCAACCTGCACGCACTGTCATATGACAGGACATATAGCTGTAAAGTGCTATAAACTGCAAGGGTACCCACCAGGCCACAAGTTTCATGGCAAAACCAAGCAATACAATGCATCTGCTAACATGTCTTCTCTCGACCAAGAAGAAGAAATTTCAGATGCCAAGATGACCCTCACTAGGGATCAATACTAGAAGTTGTTGGCTCTACTACAACCAATGGAGGCCTCCATTGTTACGCATGCAGTAAATAATGTCCAAGCAGATTATTCACACTCACCCACCATGAATGGTATCTCCTCACCTTCATACACACACATTCCTTGGTTAATTGACACAGGAGCCACAGATCATATGATCTGTAACACCTCCCTTTTTTCTTCAATAACATCTTCTGTTTCATTTGTTGTTAACCTACCCAATAGTCAAACAGCTCATGTTTCCCATATTGGTACTGTCCATATCAACCCGAAATTAATTTTACACAATGTCTTATATGTCCCTTCATTTCACTTCAATTTGATTTCTGTCAAATAGCTAATCAACTCTTTCTCTTGTTGTGTTCTTTTCCTTTCACAATTTTGTTTTATTCAGGACTTTTTGTCATGGACCACAATTGGCATGGGTGAGATGAAAGCTGGACTTTACAATCTGATTCCTACTCAAGTTCCTCCTTCAGCACTTTTCGACCACTTTTCCATTTCATTACACAAAAACATTTCTGTTTCAGCAATTTTCAAGGATGTAAATCTGATCTCTAATCTCTGGCATTGTAGGTTGGGTCACACTCCTACTTCCAAAATACATGTAATCAAAGATCCTTGCATTAGTAATCATATTTCTAATGTTTCTGATAAAAATCCTTGTCTTGTTTGCCCACTTGCAAAGGATCATCGCCTCCCATTTCCTGATAGTACTCATCAAAGTAAAAACATTTTTGAACTCATACACTGTGATATATGGGGACCCCATTCCATTACAGCGTATGATGGCACCAAATATTTTTTAACAATCGTTGATGACTATTCTCGGAGTACTTGGATATACTTGCTTAAAACAAAATCTGATACCAGAAAATGTATTAAGGGTTTTTGCAATCTGGTCAACACTCAATTTCAAACCAAAGTTCAAATCCTTCGCAGTGATAATGGTCTTGAGTTTCAAATGATTGAATTCTTCAACAACCGAGGCATTATTCATCAACGAACTTGTGTGGAAACTCCACAACAAAATGGAAAGGTTGAACGTAAACACCAACATTTACTAAACATAGCCCGAGCCTTAAAAATCCAATCCAACCTCCCTCTCTTATATTGGACAGATTGCATACTTACAGCTACCTACATTATTAACCGCATTCCCAGTCCATTACTTTCAAATAAAACACCTTTTGAGCTTTTGTTTAACAAGCTTCCTACATACTCTCACATGAGAATATTGGAGTGCCTTTGTTTTGCTTCCACCCTCTCCCACAATCGACAAAAAATTGATCCAAGAGGTCGGCATTGTGTTTTCCTCGGTTACCCCTTTGGTATAAAAGGATACAAATTGCTTGATCTCAATACCAAATCTATTTTCTTATCTCGGGATGTTACATTTCATGAACATATTTTTCCCGTTCATCAACAAACCCCCTCTACATCCCCTCCTCTTCCCTTAACTTTACCCTCTCCTTATCCCATGCAAACTGTCTCATTACAACCTTCTCCTTCTCCTAACACAATTTCTTCTAACTCCACATCAGACATATCCTCTTCACCTTCATCACCTATACCATCCTCCCCCACTTCTCCCCCTCCCAATTTTCCTGCCACATTACCACCTGCACCCTTATCTTCCACAAATTCTTCTCTCTTATCCTACCCAGCACTTCCATCCCGTCCCTCCCTTCGCAGATCAACTCGTGCCAGATCAGTTCCTAAATTTTTACAGGACTTTCATTGTCAACAAGTCAGTTCCATCTCATCCAACCAACCCGTGGACATGGCATCAGCTCATCCAGGTATTCATTTTCCACTTTCTTCTTCTATTTCTTACGCACGTTTATCACCTTCATTTGCTTTATTTTCTTCTACCATTTCTTCACAACAAGACCCACAAATCTATAAACAAGCGGCCAAGGACCTTGATTGGTGCAAAGCAATGGAAGCCGAAATTGATGCCTTATAACTCAACAAGACTTGGGTCCTTACAGATTTACCTCCTGGGAAGTCTCCAATTGATTGCAAGTATGTGTATAAAACCAAATACCATTCTAATGGTCCAGTTGAAAGGAAGAAAGTACGATTAGTTGCTCGCGATTTTACTCAGCAAGAGGGAGTGGATTATCATGAAACATTTTCCCCAATTGCCAAAATTATTACAGTCCGAACCTTGCTTGCCTTGGCTGCCATTAAAGGATGGCATTTACAACAGTTTGTCGTTAACAATGCGTTTCTTAATGGGGATTTACATGAAGAAATATATATGAAGAAGCCCCCGGGATATACTAAAGGTCAACCTAGACAAGTTTGTAGACTGCTCAAAAGTCTCTATGGCCTCAAATAGGCTTCACGACAGTGTTACGATAAGTTCTCTCAATCTCTGATCAATTTTGGTTTAAAGCAATCCAAAGCTGATTATAGCCTTTTTACTTGTATCACTACTACTAATTTCACAGCACTACTTGTTTATGTTGATGATATAGTAGTTGCTAGCAACTCCCTTACCTCCATTTCTCTTCTTAGAAATGTTTTGAACACCCATTTTCGCATCAAAGACCTCGGTTCACTAAGGTATTTTCTAGGTATTGAAGTGGCTCGTTCTCCCACAGGAATTCATCTTTGCCAACGGAAATACACTCTAGACATATTGGTCGATACTGGTAACCTTGCTTCTAAACCACATAAACTCCCCATGGATCAAAACCACAAATTAACCAAAACCTCTGGAACTCCTTTATCTGATCCCACCCCTTATAGCCAACTCATTGGTAGATTGCTTTACCTTACCCTCACTAGACCCGACATAAGCTATCCCATTCAAGTCCTGAGTCAATACATGGATCGGCCTTCAACTACTCATCTTGCTGCAGCTCACAATGTGCTACGCTATCTTAAGAATGCTCCTGGCCAAGGCATCATCTTGTCTGCTGCTTCTTCCATCCAGCTCATTGGATATTTTGATTCGGACTGGGCTTCTTGCCCAGACACTAGCAGGTCTGTAACTGGTTTTTACATTTTCTTGGGACAATCTCTCATTTCTTGGAGGTCCAAGAAACAAACTGTCGTATCCCGGTCCTCTACCAAGGCTGAATACCGGGCCATGGCTTCTATATCTACTGAACTCACTTGGCTAAGGCAATTGTTGACTGATCTTGCCATCTCTCACCCTCAAGCAGCAGAATTATTTTGTGACAATCAAGCCGCTTTGCACATTGCATCTAACCCGGTGTTTCATGAAAGGACAAAACACATTAAAGTGGATTGTCATCTTATAAGGGACAAGATACAAGAAGGCACACTTCGGACTACTCATGTTCCTACACAGTTGCAACTTGCTGATATGTTTACCAAGTCCTTGCCCTCTCATTTACTCTACTCACATATCTCCAAGATGGGAGTAGCTAACATCTACTCTCCATCTTGCGCCGCGGGGGAGGGGGGGGGGGGGAGAGACAACATCAACTTATCTCATGCAAATGCAGCAACTCGTGGCATCCTCCAAGATGCTGATATGCAACCAAGATCCTATATCCAATGGACACATCTCATATGATAATTGTTCAGGCAATTTACTAAATAGTCCCATTCATAGCTGAAGTACTTTGTACTATTATGTAAATTTACAGGTTGTTAAGATAGTTGTATAGCGTTAGAACATTCTTTTGTGAGTTAGGATTTGTTTTGTTTCATTCCTGTATAAAGCAACAGCGTCATGTACAGAGCAATAATCAATTTTCACGCAAAAGCATCTTCAGTAATTCTTCTCTGTTGTTCCCTCGTGCTTCTTCTCCTGTAATTCTTACATTTTCTTCTTCAAGAATATTTGCAATATCGGATTCTATGATTTGGCGATCCTCTCCATCAAACGTGGATTGTGCCTGATAATCCTGCAAAGTCTCAAACTTTTGTATAGTTCTTTACCAATTTGTAACTCAGAATTATCAATCACCATGTCAGAAAAACCCCTTTATCTTCACCATTTCATGGTCACGATCTTCGTCAATATCTGCAGCTTGTGGCTCTGTCATTTCACGCAACTCATCAACTGTTCCCTTCTTTCTATCTTCAACTACCTCTAAAGCTTTACATTTTGCACCCTTTAGATATATTACTTCATTGAGCTCCTCAGCAATGTCTACTCCTATTTTCACATCTTCAACCATTTTTTGTTCCTCAATCCTATCTCTCTGGTATCCACGAACCAAATCCAATTGTATGTCTTCTGCCTGATCCCAAATGTCACTTCCACTTTCAAGTCTCATAGCCAATAAAGCTTCCGACGTATGGTTTAAAATCTTAAGGTACCCACCTTTATTAAGACCCTCAAAAGGTGAAGTTGCTGGAGAATTCATTGAAGATATATAAAAGGTAGAAAGAACGAAAAGAAAAGACCAAGCTAAAAACTCCAGCACCCTTTTCAAGCTCCTACCTCTCTCCTCCTCTACCTCCTCAATTTTCGTCTTCTTGCTGTAAAGATCCTTCGCGAGATGAAGGCAAAGAGCCACGACCACAAACCGAGTCAGATTCCTCCTCACTAGCTTTCCCAAATTCAAAAGAACCACTTGTACTAATATACGTCCCATATTTTCCTCCTGTGATCTCTTTTTCTCAACGAAGAAAAATCTCACGGCGCCTATTCGGCATGTACCGGCGAAATTTAGGTCGTGGAGAAAGAAAATTAGTTAGCGGATCATAGGGTCGCAAAGAAACATCAGCAACAAGAGCATTCTCCCCATTGTCATCAGATTCAAACCCCTGCGGCGATGATACATCGGAAATATCGGTTCCGGGGTTCACAAAAGTGATTTTTTATTCAAAAATCGAGGTCTTTTGGATATGGGAATCGGAGAACATCGATTCCGGGGCTGCATTCCTTTCGCCTAAGATTTTCTTTCTGGGGACAGCGACCTTGCTAGCTGCAGATATGGTTCGGGACATGTAATGCTGTGGGATAAATTTCTTTGTGGTCTGAAGGTTAGAACCCATTTCTCGATGGCTTTGATCGTTCTCATCTGAAATTAAAACGATAACATTTCTTTGTACAAATGTGTGAACGGTTCAAAGAACTGAGAAAAGTATACATATAAATCTGTTTTATGATTTCAAAAAAGAAAAAGATAACTTCAATCAAACCAGTTACTAAGACTAAAGTTTTTCTTGCTTTGGATTTGTTATGATTTCTTGAAAACCAAAAGATACGAGACGGGGAAAAGAGAGAGGTTTACCTGACACTGAGACTCTTGGAATTCCAGGAGCTTTGATAGACATCGATGATGATGCCCCCTTATTGTCCCCGAAATGGATTTTTTTTTTACCTTTTTTCACTAAAGAATGTTTCACGAACTCCGTCAAATAACACAGAAAGGGAATTTTCTTTTTGTGTTCGTGATTATCTCTCTTTGATGCAATCAAACTGTCACGAATAAAGAAGAGCGTGGAGATATGAGCGTTAAGGCAAGCGCATGATCTAACAACTAGTCGAAATTTCCGATTTTGAAAATTTATTCGACCGTTGGAAGTGCCAGTGGCTCAACGGTAAAATGCAGTAAATACGCAAGTTAATTAATCACCCATTACAAGCTTTCAAGGGCCTGCCTTATTAGGTTCCAAACCGGGAGTAGATAGTTGGGCCTGGAATTGATCTATTACTAGGGCCTCGTTCCAAGTGATGGGCCGAGTTGCAATTTAACAGACTGAAACAAAGGCTACTTCGTAAACACGAAAGAAAGTTTTTAGTGGCTCGAGTGGAAAAGAAATAGGTAGAATGAAAAAAACCGTTATAACATTTGAGTAAAGGGATTCAGTCGAGGTTGTGTAACTACGATTTATTTTTTTTTAAGTGAGATTTATTATTAAAAAATTAATTTTTTTTATGTAAATTTTATATTAACTCATTTTTTTTTTAAATGAATGTTTGACGCTTCTGCTATAACTACAAATATTATTTATCGTAACATTTAGTTTCGTTTGGTTATTAAACTCATCTCAACTCATCATTACAACTTTTTTAAATTCCAATATAAAATATAATAAATAATTTAATTTTTTTCAAATCTCAAAATAATAATAATATTAAAAAATAATATTTTAAGAATATTTTATCATCTCAACTCAATTCAGTTCAACATCTAAATGCAGATTTGTTGCAAGCTTTCCAATAACACTAAATATTAGAAGAATGGCATAATATATTTCTATAATACATTTCATTTATAAATATCAAAAATTGATAAATAATATCCTCATCACAAACCAATAGGTCTGGGAGATGATCTAGGCCATTTAATCTTTACAAAATTGATACATCATAACTTTTGGTAGCTTGAAAGTGAAATGTGTTACTTGGGATAATTCCCACTAAAATGAGACAATATTTTTAAACATTTTTAAATATTTTTTAAACATTCTTAATTATTAAGAAAATAAAAATATAAATTCACTAATAATTGCTTCTTTAATCATTAGAAAAGAAAATTAAAATATAAGAATTGACACATTTGGTGGACACATTTGAAAATCACACTATCATTTTCCTTTTTAATAAATCCATCCATATTTATACGTTTTTCTATTTTGAAAATACTTGAACTAATTTTGACTGATTTTAAAACATAATAAATAAGGAATGCTTTTGTTTAAAAGAATTATTCTCTTTTGGCTCTTAAAAATAAATATTTATGATGTTTTTATTTTTATAATATTCTGACTTGATTATTGAAGGAGACTCCTCAAAATCTCTCCCATCTCACCTTCTTTCCATGTTTACAATAACAGCAAACTCAAAACATGATAAATCTTGCTGCAAGCCGGTTTAAAGGATGAAGTTTCTTCATTCTTGTATCTTCCAGAAACGCATGATACCCGTATTTCTCTGTTATATGTAATGGGGAACGTCAAATGTTTTTTGTTAGCAGACAACATTAATTTCCTCAATATTTTATAATAGACAAATGCTTTAGGTAAGGAAAAAAAAAAAACATAAAACAGTAAGGATGTGTTTGGATGTTGAAGTGAGTTGAGTTGAGTTGAGTTGAGTTGTGATGATAAAATATTGTTAGAATATTATTTTTTAATATTATTATTATTTTAAAATTTGAAAAAGTTGAATTGTTTATTATATTTTGTATTGGAATTTGAAAAAATTGTAATAATGAGTTGAGGTGAGTTTGGTAACCAAACACACCCTAAATCTTCAAATTGACGCAGCTTAACAAGGTACATTAGATTGTAAAATTATTATTTTTATTATAATAAAATTTAACGAATAAGACTTATCATATTTCTATTTGTATATTTCATATTTATACTGATTGTTCTTCAATACACACATGCAGTAATGAGTCGAGATAATGAGAACGAACGGTTAAAATTTTTATAAAAATTTTAATGTACCATTATTTTAATGTATTTCTTGTCCACTTCGATAAGTGGGTTGTGGTCGGTGATGGACCATACTCTTTATGTTTACGTGAGCATAAAGCAAAAGCAAAAAAGAAAAGAAAAAGGAAAGGAAAAGGAAGAAACAACATGATTATTCTTTATGGTTGTTGATTGTTTAATGTTGGTTACAGGGCATGACACCGACCAGTGGTTGTCCGGTTGGATTTTAGGACCACATCTACAAAACTGTGCATCGAACCGCTTACCCATACCCTAACAATCTGCCATGGTATCCCCCATCTTGGATATATCAAACACCTGCAGCTGCTCATTATTTTATATTTGTTGAATAAATCATGTAATTCCCCTTATTCAATTTTTATTTTTTATTTTTTTCTGATAAGGAATTAAATATTGGCCATGGTTCTTGATAATTTTATGAAGAATTCACAAAGGGAGGCAAATCATGGTCTCTCATGCATGGAACCACATGGAAATAAGTCTCTTAGGTCCTGTTTGGATGATAAAAGTGTCTCATCTCGTTTCATCAGTATAATTTTTTAAAATTTTTATATAAAATATAATAAACAATTCAACTTTTTTAATTTTTAAAATAATAATTAACTGAAACATGAGTAAAATGTGAAACTAACTCATTGTTCTAATTTCATATGTAAGTGTAGTATGCAGATTTTACAATATAACATATGTAATGTGTCTACAAATATATGGCTTGTTACTTAAAACTATTCACGAAGACTATGTGCTTATAATGTTCATAAAAAATTAAAGGCTATGTTAACCACAAAACCCTTCTTTCTCTCCACAATCAACGGTCCAAAGAATGGCAAGAAGCTTTGGGTGCCCAAGAAAATGGCTAAGGTCTAGTGGTTGAAACCTTATAGCATATTCAATGAATTAGTTAAAAGTTAAATTCATTGAATATTTAGTCATTAAATAACAAAAAAGGATCACAATGAATTAGTCAAATTCCAAATAATTGAAATTTAGCTACAGTTACATTCAAAATAATTTCTAAATTTAAATATTCAAGTTCATAGGCCAAATTCTTATTTTATAAATTATTTCTCTCTCCAGCAAACTAACATGTCCAGTTTTTAGAAATATTTGTTGAATGGATACTTTCTTCAAGTGCACGGATTTATGGATTATCTGTCTAAATTTGATAAAAAAAAAATATAATTGGATGGGAATGATAAAAATTAATAAAATATGATAAAAAAAAGTAAATTAATAATTAAAAATTTTAAATTTTAAATTTTTTTTAATTATTAATTACTCATTCCTATATAATGAATAAATGGATAATCTAATATAAAAATTTAATGTAAATATCCAAAGTTAAATTCATTTTATATTATTTTATTGTTATATAATGAAAAAATAATTATTTTAATATGAAGATTTATATAAATAAAATAGTCAAAAATTAAATTTATCTTATATTCATAAAAAATATATTTTAATTTTAACTAATTCATGGAGAGAGGGCTCTTAGACAATTCGAAATGACCTACCATGCTGGGTGCCGACAAAAGACCGGTGGGAGTTGCTCATTGTAAAATCTATGTATTCAGAATAGTGCGGGGCACATGAAACTTTACAAAATAAACCATAATTTACTAATTTAGGCCATCCACTTTCTTATTTTCCCCAGAATGGCAATAGTATCCATCCTCTCAATGCCTAAGGACACGTTCCGAGATGGTCAAAGGTGGACTTTTGGGCTGCTTTCCAACTTCGTAGTTTCCCATCTAAATGGGAATTTGAAGAGTAATTAATGCGTAATTTGACTAATTACAACTTTTACACACACATGCACAAGCACCTTACCTTCTCTTTTTCAAGATTCAAAAAAGTTTCAAACCACGAAGCTCTAGTTCTAGGATCTAAACGAACCCTAGATTTGCATTGAATAAACAAATGCAATAACCTTCATTTTGATCCGATCATCATGTCAAGTGCTTTTTCAAAAGCATGGGCATCTTTTTTAATGCACGGCGGGATGACGAAAGCATAGCCGCTGGACCAAAGAGAACGGGCCACCCATATTCTCGTATGAAGCACTCCAAATAAACAATTGCATTAAAAAACTTGTATTGTCAGTGTTTGGATCATGAGAGACATGTTAATTAGGAAAACACCGCTTCAAATCTCTGTCCAGTCCTTCTCAACGTCTCTTTCTTTCTTCTGTTTAAAAGATTAGAAACATTTGCTTTTATTTTTACAAAAATAGATATGATGTTTGAATAAATATGTTGGGAAGATGAGATATCTGGATTTTGAAACTGGACATAAAGGTAATTCGAAGCAAGACACGAGGGTTGAAGACAGGACTGCGAGGAGAATAGCTTATCGACGCGCTCCACGAGATGGGGCATATGGATATGGATGATGTATGGCTTATGCCTAAAGGTTGGGATTTGGGGGTGATAATAATTCAGTCAAAAGACCGGCACGTTTTTCCAAATTACCACTTGTAATGAATTTGTTTCTTTTCTTTATTTAAACCCGAAAGCATGTGAGCCATCAAAAGCTGATGCAAGCAAAGCCCAGAAACCCATCAATGAAATAAAAGCTCTAATCATTGCTGATAAAAAGTTCCATGAAGAGGTCCCACACTTTCGCTTTCTCATTTAATTGGGTTGCATTTCTGTTCCATGTTCGAAATTTCGAAACCTTGGTCATTGTCTGTTTGAAGCTTAGACTTATAAATGCATGCGAGAAAAAATTGGATGGACCGTACAGGCACACACAATTCCCAACTGTAGAGGCATGATATAGTTAAGTAATTAGAAATATTCATTGCAACCTTTTTCTTTTGGATGTTCCATAATAGCAAGGTTGGAAGATGTTTTTTTTAATGGTTGAACACAGCAAGTAGCTGACTGAGCTAGTTTGTTATCTGTCAGCCTCTAGATCTTGAGTACTCATCTGCTGCACAGAGATTTGAAGTGAAATTTGAAAGCATGCAACTGTTTTGACATATATGCTTTTCTACCATTTATGGAAAATGGAAAAGAATAAAGGGGCAAATTAGAGGAAAAGAGACCAAAGGAAACACTAGCTTGCTAGAATATGATTTTAATTGATTTTAAATGATTTAAATAAAATAAAATAAATATTTTATTTAATATTATTATTATTTTAAAATTTAAAAAAATTATAATAATAAAATAAATCGAGCGTGTTATATTCAAACGGATGGTCAAAATCCAATTAAAGTACCCTTTAAAAGGATGATGATATTTAGCTGCAGAGAGAGATGAACCAGTTCACTAGCAAATGTAAATCAAGCTTTGTCCTTTGATAGACAGCTGTATCGGTGGAACCTACAAGGAAACTTCGTAGGGATTTGAATTGGTGGGAAGCTAATGGCACTCAAATACCTGAGGAGTTGTGCTGGCAAACATTAAAAAAGGTTTTCCAAGTGTCTTGACCGTGCTAAGAGAAACAAGGTCTCCAATTTTTTTATTGGAAGCAATAAACCATCCGATTCTGCAGTATTTTTGAAGTATTAATCTTTTTTTGGTAACACGGTTTTGAATCATGTATTTCAGATCTAATATTAGGAAGAAAAAAAAAACAAGCCCTTTCATTTCATAAGGCATAATTCAATAACTGTTTCAGAAGAATTTACAGGACCTTTTAGCTTTATCCTATTTGTTGTTGACGATGAAGTAGAAAAGCAAGCTTAGAGAATCATTTAAAACTGAAACAACCCAAACATGTTCTCTCTGAATGACAAGGAGTACCTCCTAGCAAGTAGCAACAGTATCTCATAAATCTTCCTCTTCATCTCGTGAAGAAGACCGCTGCATTCTAACACTGCTAATGCTATTTCTTGCTGCCATGATTTCATTCAGTGAAAGCCTCTTCTTTGGCATAGGCTCGGGTCTTTGCTTTGGTGCACTGTGAGACCTCAATTTGGCCTTAAAAGATTGTGTACTTGCCATATAGTTTGGGAAGTTTAAGTATGGTCTAAAGAAGCTGTCTCCACAGACACTCTTGGCCGGTGTAGCCGGGGCATTAGACTGGATGGAATTACCAAACCGAGGAGTGCTCTGAGCAGTAGCGAACCTACATTCCTCACCAGTGAAGTACCATTCATAGTCTTGAATGTTTCGAGCAGGAATTGGACAAGGAAGAGGTGATGAGATTGTATGGTAAGGCAGGTCTTCACCACACTCAGACAACACCGTGTTGATTCTCCTAGATCTTGATCTGGGTTTGCATGTGTCAATTTCCACAATTTTTGGGCTATCTTCGAATGCATTCATTGAAGCTTCATATGATGTCCATAACCTTTTGCTGTGAAATTCACTTCTTGCTTCGTCAAATCTCTCCTGCAATCAGAAACAAATCAATTAGATACTAACTTCTACACTACACACACACACACACACGGAATCGGTCTTACAATAGATCTTCGGGGTCGAATTTCAGGATGAAATCTATTCTCTTTGTTGAGAGAACGACGGGCACGCTGTGAGCGAACTGCAGCTTGAGCTCTTATAAGAGCTTGCATGCTATGAAGGGTTGCAGTAGCCCGTTTTCGGACAAGATAGCCTCTAACAAGAGCCTGTAATTTGACAAGTCCTTTCAGAGCTCGAAGCGCTTTCCGGGCCTGACAGTGAACGGAAACTTTCAGTAAAAGATTACGAATCTTCTGTAAAAAAAAAAATAAGGGGCAATCTTTGCATAATTCATAAATGTCACGGTTCCATACAAACTTGGTATACGGGACAAGGTGCCTAGAATGCATGACATTTATGTAGTACCCCAAGAACAACATCGTGGAGAACGCAAAGAAATGCCGAGTACAGAAGAAAACGCACAATAAGAAACAGGAAGACCAATCTAAGAACCAAAAAAGTGGGTCCGTTTAGATCTCAAATCCATCTCTACTCATCTTATTTAATCATTATAATTTTTCTAAATTTCAACACTAAATATAATAAACAATTCAACTTTCCTAAATCTCAAAATAATAATAATATTAAAAAATAATATTCTAAAAATATTTTATTCAATTTTCAATTTTCATCTCAAATCAACTCAGTTCAGTTTAATATCTAACCGCAGCCTAAATGGTGAAAGGAACAAGCACCCAAATTGAATCATGAAAAGCAAAAGGAATAACAGAGATGACCCGGATCGGAAAAACAAACTTTCAAATTTCAAAATTTCAGATTCTCACAATATCAGTATAGGGGATCAAAAGGGAAAAAGAATTCGAAGCAGAATGATTAGCCAAGTCAACATTAAAAAAGTGAACAACACATGTACCATCTTATTGACCCACGAGCACTTGTACTGTTCCATTGGCATTTTCAAACGGATAGTTACTACTCTATTACTACCCATCTACTATTCAAGTGTATTTTTTAAGTTTTTTTAATTTTTTATCATTTTCTTTTAAATATTTTTTTAATATTCTAAATCATTAAGAAAAAATTAAAAAATATATATAATTTTACTAATATTCACTTCTTTAATCATTAAGTAAAATAAAAAATTAAAAAAAAATCAAATATAAAAAAAAATAGTAGATGAATAATAATAGAGTTGTAACCCTATATCATTCTTTTCAAATTAGTTTTCATACTTTTGAGAAAGAAATTATACCAACGAAAACAGTGGTTGCAATGACACACTTATGAGACTGCAACAGACATGTCTAGAGGGATTACATCACAATGTGAAAAAACACAAACAATCACATCGAAAACAGAAAAGATTTGGAATACTTGATTAGTCCAGTTAAACTATGAGATCAATGAGGTTCCAAAGACGAAAGAAAACAGACAAAATTGGAAACCTACTTACCAAACAACCCCTAAAAACAGTCTGAATCTTCACAGCAGCCCACCTTTCCCTCCCTCCAGCAAACAATGCTCCCCGTCCCTGGCTTGTCAGCCGGACAACCGCCACCGCTGCCTGTGCAGCGGCAACTGCAGCATCAGCGGCGGCTGCTGTCGCAGCAGCCACGGCAATTGCATGCTTGTTCTGCTCCTTCTCTGACTCAGTAATGTAGGATCTTAGCCAAGCCGCATCGGTGGCTGGTATTTTACCCGAAGTGCTCGCCGGAGACTGAGCAACTGCGCTAGAATCTCTTAGCGACTTGCCAAAACTCCACCTTTTCTTTTCCCTCCGGTCTCCAGTCAATTGACTTGAATTTTCGACATGAGCCTTCTCCTTCTTCATTCCCAACAAGCCTTTCAACCATCTGGTAGCCTTTCCCATTTTTTCTCTATCTCTAGTGACTTTGGAGTGACAAACTAGAGAGAGAAAGTAAACAGCCAAAAAGTCCAAAGAGAAATAAAATGTTAGGTACAAAGTCAAAATCCCAGGTCGGGTTTCCACTTTCCCTAACAAGTCCCCATCTTTTCCCTCTCAAAAATTTGAACTGAAAATCAGAATGAGCTAAACAAGCCCAGCAAATCCTAGACAAACAAATGCGATAACAACAAATCCTTCAATGAGCAAGAAGCTAAGAGAGGGAACGGCGTTTCAGGAATAAAAAAGCGAGAGAGAGAGAGACCAAAATATTTCAAAAACTATGACCAAACCCAGGTGTTGTTTATTGAGATGAAAACTAAAAAGTTTGTACGAGAGAGAGGGAGGGGAGGGGAAGAAACGATCTGTAAGATCTCTAGAATCTTTACAGGTTTGAAGCAGGGAAGTGATGTGAGCGAAGTGTGGAGCATACGAATCACAATTAACAAAACAAAAGGCATCCAAACCTTAAAAACAAAAAACTTCGATGAAGATTGGATTTTTTTATATTTTGAAAAGAAATTCTGACAGCTCCTCGTGAAGAACTGTATTACAAGACAAAAAGATGTCACAGAAAGATACAGAGGGCTCAAACCCGTTAAAATATAAAGTTTCAGAAACTAACCCCATGTAAACAAACAAGAATTACAGACAAAAGGCATAACAATTAAAAAGTGAAGCCGAAGAAATAATCAGAGAGAAAAAAACTCACCCACCTTCTAAAATTCAAAAACAGCGCCGAATTCACCACCAACCTCCTCCAGCCTACAAAAAGCACAGCCACTTCTCTTTGTTCCTCTCTCTCAAATTTCTCACAAAGAAAGAATTTTCTCTTATTCTCTCTCTTAACTTTCTGGAGCAACGTGTACTCCTACAAACGAAAAAATACCCACTGACAATCCCGTGAATCTCTTCACTTTTTATTATGCTTCACTTTCAACCCGCTTTCGAGTATACTCTCTCACTGTCTGTGCCCGTCTCTTTCCCTCTGACTCTTTGCTATCTTCTACGACTCTCAAAGCCATAATTTTCTCTCATATCTCTGTCTCTCTCTTGTACGAGTGCACTGAAGAGCCATTAAAAGCTTATACCCACTAAAAGGGCTATTTTATTAGCTTCTCTTTGTCCCAAATAATACGACCAAAAAAGGCTGAAACTTCGCTTTCTTTTTTGGGTTGGAGAACGTCTTTCAGTCTCCGTATCACTCAGAGTGATTCCAGAAAATTTTGCCCAATGTACCTTTCATGATTCCTACCACAATCTCTCTGCCATTGTTCCTGCAGGAAAGTCTCTGAAACAATGCCTTGGGTTGAAAAAGGGCCTCTTTCCTTGTGTATGCAATTAAAGCAAATCCAAATTGATATGGAAGCAACGCAATAAATGTTGGGTTTTCATTTTTTTGTAATTCTTGGAATCCCGAAGTTCCTCGTTACCAAATAAACAATGTTCAGGATGTTACAAATGGCAAGTGCGGAGCCACTGGGATAGGATACCTACCTTACCTACAAGTGAAAATTCGGGTGTAGTAGCTGATTTGAAAGGATTTGATCGTAAGGACAGAATTTGGCTGACATCGACGGCAACTCAAGGAAAATATAATAAGAGCATATTGCCAATCCTCTGTCAATTGCCAAGTCTAAAATAAGTTAAGATTTTAATTAAAGTAGAAGTCATTCGAGATATTAATTTATATTGGGTTATCTATTTTAAAATTAAAATAATAATATAATAATATATATTTTAATAATAATATTTTTTAATAAATTTTTTTTATATTTTATGAATATACTCCATATATAAATTAATAATTTAATTTTTACTTAAAATTATTGTTTCCTAATTAATTTTTATATCGACTTAATTATCTAACGTAATATTTGATGAATAAATAGTGACTCTCTAATTTTAAAAATTTATTTAGAGTTACCGTAACTCAAAGTTTAAACTAAAGGTTTTTAGTTAGTTCAATGCAGGTTATTTATACAAAACTTAGCTATGTTTTGAATTTCACAAACATTTGACTAGTCTAATACTAGTGCTCTTAGATATTAGGTGGTTTCCTTCTTCTATTTTATAACCTAATTTCTTTCAATGCCTTACCTAATATTTTGAAACTGACTATTTTTAAATTATCTTATCCCTCATTTTACTACCAACTAATATTAGTTAATGGCGTTATTTCATAAAGATATATGAACCAAGTTTTGAATTTGACAATAGACTTCTGTGAAATATACTACAATTTGGTTAAAATACCAATAAATAAAAAGTAATATAGCATTTGGAGTCACATGAACAAATGAAGAAAGAATAATAGTCAAGAGGATAATGTCTATCATTTCTCCTAACTGAAAATCAATTGAATGGGATCATTCCCTATTTAAAAAAAAATAGCAACTAACTTAAATTTCAATCCTTTGAAATTGTTTTCTCCACGTCAGCTAATCAGTGATCATGTGCTTGTTATACCAAAATTGCACCTTTTATAAGTGAAAATGTTATCCATCTTCGCAATATTTATTCAAATTATTGTTAAAAAAAAAAATTAATGGCAGGAAGGTATAAATTTATATGAGTCGAAAGGGAAGGAAGACAACGAAAACATTATAACTAATCTTAAAAGTTTAAAAGGACGTCATATTTCTTAAAAAATCACTTTTATCATCATATGATGTAGTATTAGGTAATTAGAAATTATTTATTATATTTTACGTATAAACTTATTATTTAATGTTATATTATAAGATGATGCAAATTAGAATGATAAATAGATTTTTTCATTGATAATAGCAATAGTGATGAGGATGATGATGATATAGCAACCTTTAGGCTCAAGTGTAAGCCTCTAGTGGCAACCTCGGTAACGGCTCAGCATTTGAGCCCTGGTTGTCTCCCATGCAGTCCACATCGGCCCATAAAAATATCAGCCTTTTTCAAAATTTCATTTGGGCCCCCTTATTAAAAAAAAGTATTTGAGTTGGGCCAAAATGCCTCCGAGTCACAGTGTGAATGACAAAATGCACCTCCAAATGGCGAATAGTGGAACTAGGGCAAAGAATTCCAAGAGGGTGGATTTAGAGAGACACACATACACAAGTAACACAATAGTTGTGGAACTCAAACTCTGTCGGTGTTTCATAAAGACTGGGCAACATTAAAAAAAAAAATAGTAATGCTATATGCAGTTATCTAGTGTATAAGTATGGTGCAGTCGTTTTGAAAAAGATTAAAATTTACTATTAAAAAAAATATTATTTTTTCATGCTCGTATTTATTTATTTTTTAAAATAATTACACAGCGCTTGCGCACTCATAACTGTAACTATCATTTTCTTAAAAAAATAAGTAGGGATTCATACATTATATCTCTCTCTTCTAATTTTACAATAACGAATAATATCCATACAAGAAAAACTGTAAATAATGGTCAACTATTAGTCCTAATCCCATTCACTGATTAATAGAACAATTAAACTAACATTTTTTTTCCAATTTTTCTAAACCCAATGGTATAAAGAAATTAAGGTCTCGTTTGGATGTTGAGATGGTCTCAACCCATCTTATCTCATCTCAGCATCTAAACACTACTAAAATACAAATATTTTTTAATTTCAAATTTTGAGATTTGTAATTTTTTCATTTAGTCATTGCTTAATCATTATAATTTTTTCAAATTTCTAAACAAAACACACAAAATAATATAACATTTTCAAATCTAAAAATAAAAATAATATTAACAAATTTTATTCTAATAATATTTTTATTCAACTTTTTATCACTCATTTTTCAAAGGATACTGCTAGGGTGTTACCCAACATTGATTGCTAGGATCCCATTTTTTTTTCTTTTTCACATTTTTTAAACATCTTTAATTATTTTTAAATAATAACAAAATATCAATACACTATATCAATAATCACTTCTTAATCATTAAGAAAAAAGTTATATATATAGAAATACATAAGTGGTCAAAATGATAGAACATACTATCATTTTCCTTTCTCAAAACCTTATAAAATATCTTATATTATGATATGATGGTTAAAGGGCCTTTTTTTCGAAGTGGAGAAATAACCTCCATAATTTAATGCAAACCCCTTTTATGGTAGGGGCAGACCATTACAACGAACCCACGACTTATGCCAACAACATCAATTAAAAAAAAAAAAAAATCAGCAAAAAAACAAATCAGAAACCAACACCGTATATTGGGAAGACCAGTTTTTTCAAGATGCAAAATGCCTTTGAGAATTGTAGGCAGCTCCCGAGCAGACCACCATTGATTATTAGAACCCTTTGCCCCCAGCCTTGCCACGTAATCCGCTGATTTATTCTCTTCCCGGGATATGTGAGAGAAATAGGCATTAAAGCCCTGCAGGCTGCAACACCACCATTACCTCGTCCCAATAATCCTCCAAGTACCAGGTTGCACATTTTTTTTCCCTTCAGCCATTGAACTACTAGCTAGGAATCGAGCTCGACATCAATATCAATTAATCCCAATTCTTTCACCAACCAAAGTCCATGCAATAGCCCTATCAATTCCGCATAATTGTTAGTACCATTTCCCAATGCTACCGAGAAAACCAAAATGATATTTTCATCCGAATCCCGCACAACACCCCTTCCTCCTACTAATCCTAGATTCTCTCTAGAAGCACCATCCACATTCAACTTCACCCTTCATACAATTGGTCGATTCCATTGAACCAATCGAGTTAACATTCTCTTCGGAGCCTTGACAGAACTTGAAATTTCAGTAAAATGGCCATATCCCGCTCTGATTGCAGTTTCGTTGATTTTAATTTTTCTCCAATCTTTATAATCAAATGCTTCAGCTGAAACCAGACATGATGCACCGAATCCTTCTTCCCTTCCATACGAGCTCTACACCTTCTCAGCCACAGAAGCCAAGTAATAACTACAGGTAAAATCCCAAGTATCTGCCCCATTTGAGAGCTATTTGAGGCCTTTATGAACCATGTATCGATTAACTGACTCCACATCGAGGTTGATACACGACCTAGCCCCACCTGAGCAGCAGCTCGCTGCCACAATTCTTTTGTACAGTTGTCAGACACAAGAACATGATCTAAATCCTCGAAACCACCTGTCAAGCAACACTCACACTTTGACACAATTGGAATCCCCACTGATCGCAATTTATCATCAACACTCAGTGAATTATTAAATGCATTCCACATAGTAACATACATATTTTTTAGGAGACAAGAATGCCACAACCAGTCTGTCCATTGAACCTTTGAAGCACGTACTCCAACACAATTTCATGCACTCTTAGAGGAGAATTTCCTGTTCGTATTGTCTGTCCATACTAACACATCTTTCCCATTTTTACTTTTGCTCAAAACTCCAAACACCTCAGCAACTTTATTCTCACCAATTAACCTAGTAATCAAATCCACGTCCCATACATTTTCAACCCGTCAATCTTTAATTTTCAAATTAGGACTTTCCATAATCGCATGTGTTGCACCAAGAAGACCATTCTCCAACCACTTATCCCACCAAAACGACACATTTTCTTCTCGAATTTTCCACCTAAACTAGTGAGAACCTTCGAAATGCACGAATGCACTTTCCTCCAAAGCTGAGTTCTCTTCCCCTGAGGCAAATTAGTATCCAACAATTATAAGGCTTTTGGATCAATAGTTGGATCTTTAATAACTAATATCAGAGCAAAGATTGCGTCACGAGTTCAAGTTTTGAGGATTCCTTGTTTGTTTTCAGAAAATATATCATCTCATCTCACTTCATCATTACAACTTTCTCAAATCCCTACACAAAATAAAATAAATAATTTAATTTTTTCAAATCCCAAAATAAAAATAATATTAAAAAATATATTCTAACAATATTTTATTAAACTTTTTAAATTTAATCTCATCTCATCTCTGAAAACAAACGAGTCTAACCAAATTAAAATCCAACAGTCCCAAGACTTTTGGATCAATGGTTGGATTTTTAACACTTAAGTCAAACAATTTCATTACTGTTCACAAATATGTCACTATTATTTACAAATTTATCATCCAATTTTATTTTATCTCATATAATTTCAGTGTCCAAAAACCTTATAAAAGCAGGAAAAATGGGGAATTCTCCATATATTTGCAGAACCTAATCCATCTTCTATACAGTCGAACCCATCTCTACATTCATTTCAAAGCAATTATGAAATCGAAGATCATAATCAATCAGCCCCAATCAGATCACTTTTCCAATTGGACAAAAAGATCCGCACAAAAATGCCGTCCCCCGTTACTGAAACGCCCCGTTTTAAGGTTTAAACAACAACATCTAGAGGAAAATTATCCCCTATTGAAAAAGAAAATCAACTTTCCTCCCATCCGCCCCAGCCACCTCTCCGTCTCGCTCTGTGTCTCGCGCCGACCCAACCTCTCCCTTTCCTACATCGTTTAGGGCTCCTCTCTCTCTCTCTCCCTCTCCCTCTCTCCCTCTTGCTGTGTGGCTGTGTCTTGGTTTTGTTTCCTTGTTCTATTTGATCTCGTATTCCCGATTTCCTTTACGTATTTTTCAACGCCTTTGGTTCTCGATCTCCTCAATTTTCTCTGCATTCTCTGGGAAAACTTTCTTTATATGTCTTCTGTGTTTCCTCCTCGTTATTTGGTCCTTCAATTTCACATTTTGTCCTTAAATTGCTTCCAAATTTCCTTTTTTTAGTTTCATGTTTCCAATCTCCCATTTCGTTTCTTCAATTTTAGGGTTTTGATTTTTCGAGTAGTTTTCTTTCCTATTTGCGATTGTCTGATTTCATGAATATCTCGGGTCTTAGGTATTAGTATTTTCGGATTTTTAAAAAAAAAAAAATTTTTGGGGGTACGGTGATGGTGAGTTCAGAGGGGCTGAGTCCTTCGCCGGCTTCGGCATCGAAGCAACACGGCGTGACGAAGCCAATATCAACGGCGGGGCCCAGTGAAGCCGATAGACAGAGAAACAAAGAACTGGAGAAGGTTTGCATTGTCTTTCTTGTTTTAAGAGAGAGATCTGTTCTCTACTGTGTTCATGTTTTATGCTAAAATCTTAGTTTCTTGGTGTGAAAGTTCTTGGTGGATGCTGGGCTTTACGAGAGAAAAGAGGAAGCTGCCAAGAGAGAGGAGGTTCTTGGTCGAATTCGCCAGGTGAGATCACTCAATTCTTTTTAACGGGAAGTTGGATTTTTGTGGTAAAATTGCGAATTGAATGCCAGTGGGACCTAACAAGTTTCGGCCTAGAAGAATCACATATTTTTATTTTAAAAAGTGCGTTATCAAAGTTAGGCTGGTATTAAAGTTGTAGAATGGTAGAGGAAACTTATGAGTTTGGAATTTCAGGAGCTCACCCTCCCATGAAATAATTTATTTGATTTCTGGGGCGGGAGCCCATTAAGACGGCAACATACAGAAGACGAAACAATTGTATAATCAATGGAACCCGGTAGCCATGGTTAGTTTGGAAAAGACGAGGAAAAGTGGTGATCATTGCTAATCTGAACATTGTGGTTTTACTAAATTTTGTTATGTAGACAGCAATGTCAGATGATGAGGTTGACGAGAATCCATGGTGTGATTTATCGTCTGAATCATGGTCGAGAATCACAATCTGATGTATATATCAGTCCGGCCATCAGGATATCAAGATTCTTTTTTTTGGTAAAAATTTAGCTACCTAATCGGAAAGGGCCATGTGTTTTCATAGTCAACGTTATGCACACTTTACCAAGTCCCTATATTGTCGAAGCCAATCAACTCTAGTCGGATCTTCCACAAGCACCATTGGGCCATTTCTGAATGGTTACCATGACCTATTGACTACATAATGAAACGATGATTGTTGACTCTTTCAAGACTAACTTTAAGGCCTCGTTTGTTTTCGCAGATGAGATGAGATGAATTGAGATTAAAGTTAAAAGTTGAATAAAATATTGTTAAAATATATTTTTTTAATATTATTTTTGTTTTGAGATTTGTAAAAGTTGAATTGTTTATTTTATTTTGTGTGGGAATTTGAAAAAGTTATAATGATTAGATGAGATGAGGTGAGAATAGTTGTGAAAACAAACGAGACCTAAGATTTTGGAAGGAGAAGCAAAGGAACTGATGGTTTGTGGAGGAAGTTGGAGTATTGAAATTTAAGGTAAACGAATAAATGCCAGTGTGGCAGACAGTAAGTGCAATCTATCTATTTGGAGCCTGGTGGAGATTAGGGAAATAGCTATCATCCAGGTTTGGTAAGGGGGTGAGATGGAAAAAGTTTCCAAGTTGGTTATTTATTGTAAAGACTATTAAGGACACGTATAACTTTTTTGGGATTGTTTGGCATCAATCTACTTTCATTTCATTTCTTTTTTATTATTGTTTTTGGGGTAGTGGTGTTCTGTTTATGTTTTTGGTGACACCATGAATTTTAATAATGTTGGTTTGAGGGGATTGCTGAAATAATTTTTTACTGGGTAATGATTGAATACGCACTAACTTCATTACATGCCGTGATATTGAGGGAGGTGTTGCACTTTATATTTAATGAATTTTATTAATGTTGCACTTTACACTTCGTTACATGTCTTGAATGATCTTGCATCTTTATTCAAGAGTAGAGTTTACGGGATCTCAATCAATGGTTTTGAAAAATAAATAACTTTTTGACAGACAAAGTAAAGTGTGACACTCAGGTTAGATGGAATGGAATATAAGATTTAATATTTTTTTGAGAGTAATGGTGTTGATATTATTAAAAATCTGAGAATGACTTTTAGAACTCATTTTATGCAATACAATTGAAATACATGTTCTTTTTTTACACTGATATTCTGATTTGTGGTTATTTTCAACTTTGTGTGCTAATTAGTGGTAAAAGTTATGTTTATATTAGATTGTAAAAGATTGGGTGAAGCAACTTACTCGGCTGAGAGGATACACTGATCAAATGGTGGAGGATGCAAATGCTGTCATTCTTACTTTTGGTTCTTATCGACTCGGGGTGAGTATGCTCTTTATGGTTTTAGTCCGTTTTGGTGAATTAAATTGCTTCCTTGAAACAATGCTCTAGACCATTCAGTTTTCTTTCCTATTATCTCAATCATCATACTTCTGCTCTTCAAAATTTTTTTGTTGTAGTATCGTTTGTTGATGCATTTGATGTTCTTTTGTAAGATGATCCTTCCAAATTATCTGCAAAGCAAACTGAAGGTAGATTCTTGACAGGTACATGGTCCTGGGACTGACATAGACACGTTGTGTGTGGGGCCATCATATGTGAATCGGGAGGTAATAATATAAATTTGGGCAATTTCTGTTATGGCTGTTGGACTCATCATTTCAGTATTTGCATCTAATTCTTTCTTGTTTTCACCAGGAAGACTTCTTCTTTATATTGCATAACATCCTGGCAGAAATGGAAGAAGTCACAGAACTGCAACCAGTTCCAGATGCTCATGTCCCAGTAATGAAATTCAAGTTTGATGGAATACCCATTGACCTTCTTTATGCAAGTATTTCTCTCTTGGTTGTACCAGAAGTAAGTTCAGAAGACTAAACGTTCTGTTAACCATGTCAATTTGTGTTCCACATCTAGCTCCTATTTTGTAACTCGGTGTTCTCAGTTGTATACTTCATGTGTACTGGGTTATGCCTTGTTACTTGCTTCAATAAAATTTTATTTTACTTAAAAAAAGCATCGCCAGTTTTGTCTAGCCAAAATGATGCATTATGTAAAGACAGCTTTTAGAATTGTTTCTTGGGTAGTAACAGTTGAATTTATTTTTTTGTGTGAGATCTTCCCTTAGCCTGATTATGGAGTATATGAATGAGAAGTTTTAAGAAAGAGTGCTCTCTCTTTCTCTCGACTGCCAGACCAAAGAAAGTGATCTTCTCTCTGTTGTGGTTAAAATCAACTTCGTATATATTTCAAATTTCTATGAATTTAGTTCCCACATTTTTTTTTTGCACTTTTGGATGATTAGCTCCTTTCATGGTGTAGAATTGAGCTTAGTTTAGACCCCAGAGGTGCATAATGTTTTGATTAAAGATCTTGTTGCACACTGTTTCTTAGTTACTTTGCCCATTCATTTTGCCTTTTTTTGACGCTTGGTTTTCTGTAAGCATAAATAGATTTGTTTGTCTGACATTACCGTTGTGCAGCGTTACTTAATATCATAGATTGCTAACAGTTGTGGCAGTGTATGTAACTAACAACAAAAATCGTTTTGTTAGGATGACAATTAGTTGCCCTATTAAATTCTTTTGACATGTACTGTTTTATGTTAAGTTTGTCTACTTGTGGGCTTCTTTTAGCTTTAGAGTGCTTGATCTTTTGGATTTATCTAAGGTAACAAATGTGTCAACAGGACTTGGACATCTCTGATGTCTCTGTATTGTACAATGTTGATGAGCCCACTGTTCGAAGTCTTAATGGCTGCAGGGTTGCTGATCAAATTTTGAAGCTTGTTCCAAATGTCAAGGTGAAATGCATCCGCTGTTTTTAATGAGTAAACAAAATTGTTTCATATTGGTTTAGTGTTTTGTATTTAATTTCTATTTTTTAAATATCATTTCTTTTTTGGTCTGCCCATTACCTACTCTTTTGTGAATTGTAGCATTTTTGTACCACACTCCGGTGCTTGAAGTTTTGGGCCAAGAGGCGTGGTGTTTATTCCAATGTGAGTGACCTTTTACTTTCCTGATAATGTAATCATTTTGTTTTTCCGCTTCTTTTAACCTCTCTTGTGTGCATCTGTTCAGGTGACTGGATTTCTTGGGGGTGTTAACTGGGCCCTTCTTGTAGCTCGTGTATGCCAGCTCTATCCTAATGCAGTTCCCAGTATGCTTGTTTCTCGATTTTTTAGGGTCTATACACAGTGGCGTTGGCCGAACCCTGTGATGTTATGTGCAATTGAAGAGGACAAACTTGGATTTTCTGTTTGGGATCCACGGAAGAACCCTCGAGACCGGACTCATCACATGCCCATCATAACGCCTGCTTACCCTTGCATGAATTCTAGCTACAACGTTTCGACAAGCACTCTCAGGGTTATGATGGAGCAATTCCAACTTGGTAACAAATTTTGTGAGGTAAGAAGATTTATTGAGATGGAAGAAAACTTTTTTTGGTTGTGTATGTCTTTCACTGTTTTGTATTTTGGGTTTTTTTTTTTTTTGCCTAAATCCAGGAGATTGAACTCAATAAAGCCCAATGGAGTGCTCTGTTTAAACCATACTTGTTCTTTGAAAGCTATAAGAACTACCTTCAGGTAGACATAGTTGCAGCTGATGTCGATGACTTGCTTGCTTGGAAAGGCTGGGTGGAATCCAGGCTGCGGCAATTGACTCTGATGGTAACATTGATGCCTTGTTTTTTGGTTTATGGCACAAAAAACAGGGTTGTTAAAATTCATGTAGTAGACAGCATATGGGTGAAGAGTTGTTTCTTTTATCCCTAATGCTATCAATTCTGTTTGCAGATTGAGCGAGACACGTTGGGGAAGTTGCAGTGCCATCCTTATCCTCATGAGTATGTGGATACATCCAAGCAGTGTGCCCATTGTGCTTTCTTTATGGGTTTGCAAAGGAAACAGGGGGAGATGATTCAAGAAGGTCAGCAGTTTGATATCCGTGGGACCGTAGATGAATTCAGGCAGTCTGTAAACATGTACATGTTTTGGAAACCAGGGATGGAAATTTATGTTTCACATGTTCGTAGAAGGCAGATCCCTTCATATGTGTTCCCCGATGGTTATAAACGATCTCGACCATCGAGGCCAACTGCCCAGCAGCAGGCCAATAAACCCTCTCATGAATATGGTGAAGTTGGTAGGACTGGCTCTGGTGAGAGATGCCTTAAGAGGAAAAATGATACTGATGTGCAAGGTATCCCTGAAAAAGGGCGATCTATAACCCCTCAGAGTCAGGGTTCAATTTCTCCTGAGAATGGCTCCAGTGAGAGATGCCTTAAGAGGAAAAATGGTACTGATGTGCAAGGTATCCGTGAAAAAGGGCGATGTATTACCCCACAGAGAGAGGATTCGATTTCTCCTGAGATTATTACTGATGAGTTCAGTAGTGTGTCTCCAGAGCAAATGGCGTCTCATATGGTGGGAAACAAAGCATCTGCTGAAACAAACAGAATATTGCAGGGTTATAACAGTAAGGTGGAAGGTCTGGCAACAAATGGATTGAGAACTGGGATTGGATCTGTTAGCCGAGAGCTGCGCTGGATTGACGGTGATAAAGGTTCTGCTGGGGAGCTAGCTGAAGCAGAAAAAGGGATGCTATGCCAAGAAACTGAGACTGCATGTGCATCAAATTCGAGCATAATAACAACTCCTACTAGTGAGGGCAGTTTTTGTGAGGATTCTGGATTTGTACCAGTGGCAGGTAGCAGTGTGGGAGAAAGCATTGCAGGGGCTAATAACCTGGGTTCTTCTCTGGGCGATTTGTGTGAAGCACATTCCATGTTGCCTTTGGAGGATGGATGTGTTAATTGTGATGGAGTTTTGCGAGATGGATCGCTGGAAGAGTTAGAGGTTTCGGATTTAAGTTCCTTCACTTGCCTTGATTTTCTATGAACTGCCATTTTTCTCTATCTTAGTCATCTGTTCATTCTCTTCTTTGGCTATTTGGCATTTTACTCTGCTAGTGGATTTCTTATTTCATCAGTCTGACCCATAGATTGTAGAGTTTTATGGTCCTTCACCAGTGCTGTACAATCTTAGAAGGTGGACAGTTGAGAATCACACTTTAGTAGGGACTGTGTCTGAGCTCAATATATCTTTTACCTAGTATTTTTTTCTTTACTTTTTGACTTATTTAATCTTGGATATGTATTATGTTCTGACCAATCGTAACCTAATTTCTTGTATTTGTCTTTTGCTTTTTAATGTGAAGCCAAATGCTGCACTTGAGATGGTGATAAATGCATCAGGTGGTGTGAACTCAGAAGCTGTGCAGAAACAAGTGTTAAGGCATGTATTTTGAAATTTTAGATGTCATATCCCGGGTTCTTCTTATATTGTCTGTCTTTATACTGCTTTCTTGGTTTTTTTTCCTCTCTCAGTAGCAGATTGAGTTTAACAACTACGGCATGAAAGATTAGATATTGGATCAATGGCAATCTTTGGCTGTGAAGACATGTTGATCTGAACAGAAAGATAGAAAGCCAGCAGTTCCGGTAAGTGTGATTTTAATTGCTGGCTTTCATTTCTTTCGTTTTTTCAGGCATGCTTGCATGGTCTACCTCGCGAAGTCAAAACCAATCAGCACCAACTAAAGAGCCCTGTGGGGTTAGTTCTGCCATGCGTGTACAGTTTATAATGTTAAGAATTATACTCCCAAGTACTGGATGCTCTGGAGCTTAGCAGATGATCATAGGTTTGTACTTTTTTTCCTCTTTCTAGCAGGCTCTGTTAAGAGCTTTCTAATTTGAAAAAAAACCACAAAAAAGAAAAAAGATGGTTGGCATTGTGTGGCAGGGTGTCGTAGTGTTGCTTGGTTAGATTGACTTATTGTTTTATTATATGTGAGGAGGGACTATGACGTGAGCCTAGGCTTATTAACTTTGGTTGGGTGTGTGCTTCTTATCCAACCTTGTGTACACTTGCTGCTTTGCATTAAACATTACAGTATTGAACTCTCTCTCTCTCTCTCTCTGTGCGTGTTCATGGACCTTGCTGCCTTGCATGTTGACGAAGTTATGCTTTGGTACAATCCATGAACACTGCTAGTAGCGATGCAACACTGTTGTTTCAGAGTCTTGGTATCTGATTAATGGAGTAACTGTTTTGACATGGGATTTCTAGAGTAGTTGTTGCTGGCTTTATTATATCCACAGATTGGATGGAATTGATGGCATGGTTGCAGCAAAAAAGACGGGACATGGAAATACGAGTGGTGCTGGCAACTTTATTTTTGTTTTCCTTAAATCGCTGTAACGCTTAAACAAACAACTAATCAGAAAGAGACCTTTTCAGGTAGTGTCAAAAACTCTGTAAAGATCTTCTTGTGGCCGCCAGTCTGCTTTGTTAGCTAGCCTTATTAAAAGGTACTGATAGCAAACTTTTAAGGAAACGTTACAAAAATTATATGAGCGCGATCATTGCCGCCTTGTCAGCGCCCAAAATTGTCATTGAGAAGGTCGATTCCTATGTACTGCACAAAACTAATCCTATTGGTGCTGTCGCATTAACTTCACATATCCTCCGCTTTTAATTAGAGTTGAAAGGCTGACATCCTGACGAAGGAGCTGAGGTGTTGAAATGTGATGCCTTCATGATTCATTTTATTAGTGGTATTGTTCTAAGATTTACGTCCATATCCAGACCAGGACCCACCACAACAGCAATGGTTATGCTCTGTGGATCCAGAAAGAAATGGTCAACCAGATGCATAGCCCGTACTCTCGAGCCTTATTGAGTTTAGAAAAAAATCACTCCTTTTACCCCCCTTTCTTTTCCTGCCCCACGGTTACTTTAAAAGTGAGGCCGGTCTTAGTTTTCGATCCTAAGTTAGGCAGCTATCAACGACAATGACCCTTGAATCTATCAAACAAACCCAAACCGTTCAATCTAGCCATGTTCTTCAGCTCATAGAGAGCGTTTAACACAGGGCTAAGGCATCTTAGTTTGTCGTTTTGGTTTGCAAGCAAAATGATCCGAGGGTCTTAAGAATGATGGATGGATTGCATCACTGTCAATGGTCTGTTAGGGGATGTTTTTTTGGTCCCACCCCCTTCAAACAAAAAGCATTTACTGTTTACACTTTCTCCCCACCCGAAGCCGAAAGTAACCTTTGAATCGTGTGTACTCTGTAGCAATGGATGTGGATGTGGTATCAACTGAATCTAAAAGGGAAAAAAGTGCAGGAGCTTTACATCCCATCATTGTTTCAATTGCTGGAGCTTGTGGTGGATCACAGCATTGATCAGTCTAAGAGCCTTGAAATTGCATTTCAGATGGGTGTTTAAAAAACCAGCCAGACTGCATTTTCTTTTCTTTTCAGCTTGATTGTCAATTCAGAAAATATTGCATTTACAACAGTAAGAAAACAACAGCCCATCATTTGTCTCTACCTGTCTGTCAGCGTTCAAATTTGTTACATCATGCTGAAACTGTCTTCCCCACCCTACCAACTCTCTCTCGACCAAGTCGTTTCCACATTGCAATGACACCTTTGGAAGTTTACAGGTTCCATTTTGGCAAATCTTTTGAGGGTTTGAAAGTATAACCAATACAATACAACCAAATGTTTAGATTCACCACGCCCACAATTGCCCTATATGCGCTATAATTTATTAATATTCCCATTCTCATCGACATTCTTCCCTACTTTTGTATCCCCAAAGAACAAAAATACAGACCAAAAACATAATAAGTCACTTGTTACAAAATAACGCATCGTCTGAACAAACATTTGTCTGGCTAATTAACTTTCTACAAGAGCCAAGACGAATACCATTAGGAATTCTCAATAAAAGTAAAACCATTCATGAAACATTACTTGGACTTGTAAACTAGAAACATAACTTGGACACGTAAGCTGATAATTTTCTCTTCACCACAAAAATATGCATCAAAATGTGGAATGGAAACACTTAAAACATCAGCGCAGTTTTCTTTTTTCACCTCCTTGGAGATTCAAGTGATGATACCTTGACTTGCTTGCTGCTGCCAACTGAACAACAATGAAAGCCATCAACCCACAAACAGCAAATAATATCAATACCACTGGTAATAATAATAATGATTCAAAGCATCTATTTATATGAAATTAGAAGATGAACTTACGGCTAAGAGCAGAAAGTTCAGAGCTCTTCAGCACCCGCAGCCTCTTCACGGTAGATACAAACATGCTGTAAATTACAAATTAAGATGTTCCAAGTCATAAAACAACTCAGTCAATTAACTGTAGAAAGTGCCAAATTAAAAATGGAATCAGTCAATTTTAGTGAAAGAGCTTTGAGATTTGGATAGGATAAATTGTACATCTGTGTAAGCAAAGCAGTTCCAGGCAATATTTATAACATAGTAGCAAAGAGTATTATGATTAAAGATAGTTTATGATTGTTATGATATTGGGAATCAAATACTATTCTTGAAATAAGTTAAAAGGAATCTAATACTATATTACCGGGCAGATTAAACAAAAATAACAACGTAAACGGGGTTATTGTGTGCCATAGGCTCATGGCTCATTAACCAGGCGAGGATATATAATATAGATAAATAAAATCTGAACTGCATTAGATCCACAGTGGTAAGATGCTTACTGCCATGGGACATCCCCAACAAGCATCCTGTCTCCTTCATTATCCTCATAAACAAGAGTATATTCACCCCTTCCGTCCAATAAACCGGTAATTGCTTTGTCTTCCTCTTGCTTGTTCTGGATTCCACACTCTCGGGAATCTCTTTGAGCTAAACAAAATCAGATAACTAGATCTCAGTGTTTTAGTCACGTTAACGCAGATAGAAGTCACTAATCCAAGAAAAAAATTAGATGTTGAGCACGTGCAAAAACTTAGGTAAAAAAACAGAACATTAGTAATAACAATAATTGGAGGAAATCACTGAATGTATAATCCCTCATTACCCCCAACAACCCCCCCAATAATTTCATGGGGCCGCATGAAACCCAATTCATTAAATTATTTGTTTGGTGAAGAGAATTTGACCAAGGGCCACAGCTACCTTACAGAATCGGGTGACATCTTTAATGCAAATACTCTTTGTTTAAGGTAAAAGACTGACCAAATTGACATCACCAAGCATCACATTACATATTTAATGTTGAATAAGTGGATATTGCTGCTTAAGGAAGAAATTTATTTAGTAAGCCCTCTATTTCAACTATATGCACTAATATATTGACTAAAATGATCAGTTAATAAAGGAGAAAAAGACGTGTAGATAACCTGCAAGTAGGCCTCTGAAGAGTTCATCAACAGCAGAGGAGAGATGCTCATAACTGTCATAGGCTTTGAGATCCACTTTTCTCCCAATTGGGACTCCATCCATATTGATCTTCACGAATAGGCCTTTGGTGCAAGACTCAACCGGTTTTTTACAGGGAACCTTGTCTGGGACCGCATTTTGCGACTCAGAAGCTGGTCTTGAAGAGCTACTGCTTGCTAGGTTCTTCCTGAATGATCGAATTGGGGGCCAACCCACGACTGGAGAAGGAGCAGTCCTATTTTGTAGAGCAGAAGACAGAGAAGCGCAATAAAATCAGTACAAAGAACATAGATCTTAAGCAGCTTTCACAAAGTGGAAAAAATGTTTCAATACCGCAAAATTTTGGTCAGTTCTGTAGTTGCTATAACACGACTAAAACAAGACAACAAAAAAACCAATGAAACTTCTCATTCGCAAATATAATCAAGAAGGCCTAATGCTTATAAATTTTGGTGTACCACATATTTCCTTTTCTTTAATCTAGATGAAGAAGGGGATGCATATATACCTCGCGAGAAAGAAAGGATGGTCAAACATGCATTGATGAAGAACAAATCGGCATTTCACATCTTTGGAGATGAAGGCTAACAAAAAAGGAAGGACGAGGGGCTAAATCTTTAACAAAAAAGGAATCGGAAACCAGCGATGACTGTTGCACCAACGAATGAATATACAGCTCTATTTGTTACCAAAACAATGATTTCATATAAAATTCAGAAATAAAAGCATTAAAAATTGGAGCAATTATGCATGGACCACAACGTGATCTGGGATTGGATATCCTGCCCAAAAGATTTTTTTTTTTTTTTAAATACGCCTACGAGAGGACAAGCGGGAGCACCTTTTTTGGGAGCTGTTGGGCATAGCTGTCATTGCAGAAGATTGTGAAAATGCTTTCTTCTCTGCACTCTGCAACTCTAACACGTTACTGCAACGGGGCTGCGACGCTTCCTGAGACAAAACCGGCAAGCTCTGAAGTGTTGACGGTACCTGAAGAAAAGATGGAGCTTTTGTCTGCTTTTGATTGTGCTGGGTCTTTCCCTGGAAAGCTGAAGAAGACCATGGAGATGACAAATTAACAGCCCCTACAGGGTTTTCAGAGGAAGAGAACATCTGTGTTTGGCTTCCATTGCTGTTGTTATTAATGCTAGTGTTTTGGGTCATGGAAGTAGTGGGAGAGAAGTACCCAAGAGAGAGTAGAGACTCGCTACTCTGTGTTTGGTTTTTCATTGTATTATCTGTCATAGACCAGTCCTCACCCGGAGGACCAAGCCTAAGCTCTAACTTGTTCTCCTCTGAAAGACCACGCCTTCTTTGTTCATCTCTGTTGACCAGCCACGCTCTCTCTTTGGGAACCAAATCTAAGAACTGAGGGCAGACATCATTTCTGGATGATCCATCCATCTCTAAACCAGGAAAGACTGTCCTGGAAATAAGTCAGATGAAAAATCTCCTTGCCTCTACAACTGTTAATCAGCACCAAGAGGCTTCGAGCACCTCACTGGAAAATGCAAAAATATTCACAGATTATAAACTTGGACTTGCAAAGGAGTATCTAAAGACTTCAAAGCTCGGTTGCCGAACAAAGTGACACGTGGAAAAACCAAAAGACAAAGTTAGGCCTGCAGAGGTGAACCGGAGCTCAAAACTAAAGCCCACGTCCTCAAATAATAAAAAAAACAGTTATAATGACCGCTGAATCGAACTTACCCAAAAAACAGACATCCGAAACCAAACCCAGATGAATAAAGTGGAAGAAACACACTGATATCTCAGGGACCGAAGTAAGAAGATAAAGGAACACTAACAAAAACCACAAATTTTAGGAGCTTCAACCCATGAAAATCTTCAAAACAAACGCCCCGTCCCTGAAAGTTAAACCTAGAGCACCATATTATAAAGCCCGAGAGAAACCCCACCAAAGAGAAAGAAAACCCAATGCGATAAACAACCCAAAAGCAAAATAGAGAGCAGGGGAGCTATTATAGCACGGGATTGATACCTAGCTTTTCGCTTTTAAAAACTTTTATTTGCACGATTAGTGGGCTCCTCTCTCTCACTCACTCACTCACTCACTCAAACTTGGTATATAGATGTTGCAGATGGAGATTTCGAACAGAGAAAAAATAGAGAGAGACGATGAAAAACCCAGAGAGATTCCCCCTTACTCAGAGCCCAAAACAGGAACGGAATTATATCATAACGCACGCAACCAGGACCCCCTAAAAAATGTTAGGTAGTTCGGCATAGGAAGCAACCAAGCGTGCTGTGCTGACCTCCCCCTAAAGATGCCTCCCCTCTGGTCTACCACACTTCACCAACAAACAAACACGCAGACTAGCCTGAGTAGCCTCTCTTATTAGCACACAATCCCAAACATCTCCCCCTTTATTTAAGTCTTGTCGAAAAGAGAAAGTTACTCAGGCGAAGACTAACGTGACATGCTGGCTACGAAAGTCACTTGCACCATTAAGTCCCGTATTAATTAAGTTGATTTGATTACACCCTATAAAAAAAAAAAACAGAGAGAGACTAAGGTAACTTAAATTGAGAGAGAGACACCTGAGACTTAATTAAATCTTGGGTTGCTTTTTAGGGAGTCATGAATTGATGGACGGTATAATTTACTCGTATTTAGTATTTTATTTCTCTGAGATAGAACCTGAAAATGATAGAGATTAGAGAGAGAAGGGGAGAGGATTCGCAGGGCTTGTGCGATAAAAACGAAGTTTAATGCAAACGAACTTTTACATCCCTGATTAAAAGGATTGGGGCTAAATAATATTTCTGTTTTATATATATATATATATAGCCACTCGACATTTGATCGGGAAAACCCAATTTTGAGTTTAGACACAAGGCTCGATAGAACTCTGATCCCTCAGTCTAAAGGAGACCTCCTTTTGATGCGCTTTTTGTGTATGAATCAAAACTGCCGTCCGTACACCACCTAATCGTTCTGAATAACTCGGCAAAAAAAAAGTCGCCCGATCATTCCCCTTTTACGTGGTTAGGTTAACCCACGTTCTAGGTGGCTAACTAGAAAAACGGAACTTAGAAACTATATGACGACAATACCCCCTTTATATAATTTCGGCTGTTGTTCTGTGATCCAGTTTAAGAACACAATCCTCTATTATTATTATCATTTCATTAATTCTATATAAAATTATAAAGTATGTAAATATCATGTAATTATTTTTAAAAAGTATAAAATTTATTATTAAAAAATTAATTTTTTTTCATATAGATATCATATTTTATTTATTTATTTAAAATAATTACGCGATGGTTGTTCAATTCACGGTTACAAATATATTTTCTCTTATTATTTCATATAAATAAATGTAAAAAGTGATTATATAAAAGTAAATTTATAAATTGACTTAATTTTATAGGATCATTTAGATTTATTTTACAATAAAAATAATTTTATAATCTAACGTACTATATTAAATTACATCAATTTATAAATTTATTTTTATATAATTCCTTTGTATCTAATATATTTTTCTTTCGTATAACTTTGGCTGAATGAACCTAACATGCCGCATTTCGTAAATAGACAGAATTCCTAGTCAACTTAATTGGGCATATTAATGGTATATTGTGTTTATATATATATATATATATATATATATGTGTCTTCTGATCATTTATGAATGTTTCATTTAATTTTGAATAGTAAAAAGGACAAATCCCACATCCCCACGTGTTAAGAAGTGAGAAATGAAGTTTGGAATGTGTTGTTTTCATCAGGATGATAGTACCCGATCGGTGAAGCATTCAACATTAAGTTCACTATATTCCAAAAACAATATCTCTGGCCAGCGATGCATGCATGGGTGCATTTTCTATCATGCGTGTTATAATCAGCTCAACCTGAGCTGCACGAGGGATACAAGCTCGGAAAAGAAATCTACGTGCCTGCACATAGCTTTATGATGCTAGAAATTCCATTCAAATTTACTGTTCCTCTGCTACAATATTTATCTTGTACTGCTCTTATGTAGGTATGACTGTCTTTTTGTTTCATTAGGTATATAGATAATAGAATGATAGGTCGACAAAAAAGCATGTTATAATGAGAGAAGATAAAATATTTTTTTGTATGATGGTAGATAAAAGTAGTTGTTACATGATGATCGTGTTATTGTACTCTTTTGATGTTGAGGATATTAGTATATATGCCTAACAAAACACATGGCAGAATTGGAATATTGGTACGTAACGATCATAAGATTGGATCGAAGAAATGTTGAACACGTAATAAGAATCAAGATAAGAGCAACATTAACAGTTTCTTTGTGGACGAATGCTCATATGTAATAGAAGATATGCAATTTTCCCTCCATTTAGCACAAAATAAGCAATTGCTCGAATCTATATGTTAACAATCAATGTTGTATATAGCAATATTACTTGTATAACACTGCAAGAGATATGGGCTTTTCTCATGAATTTTTCTCCATGTCTACAGTTTGTGGGAAATGGTGATAAGAAAATACAAAAAGATTCCGCCGCAATATGTTTTGTCAATACGCACGACATTTCGTGCGACAAGTGCAAAATGGTGGCTAAAAGTGACTTATTGCGACTAGATTTTAAAATCGTGATAAAAGGTAAGTGCTTTTTCCTATATACAAAAGAAAACTTACATACAAGTTGATATATCTTGACGTTAAACATTGTATATACTTTATAATAAATAAATAAAAATATATCCAATCTAACGTCTCATCTCAATTTATAAGTTCACATTTATAAAATCTTTGTGTAGCCCAACTATTTCTATTTTAAATATACAATACGAACTTCTTAATTTTAAAAAATTTCCTTAATAGATTTTGCGTCACTCTCGATCCTCTAAGACTAGCCATTTGATCAATATTCATTGTTACGTGATGGGTCTATGCAATTTTTCTAAAATCCTCCTCATAACTCGTTCTTTTCTTCTTCTTCTTCTTTTTTTTTTTTTGTAATTTCACTTCCTAACTTGTAAGGATAAAAACAAAAAATAAAATATAGGGTGCAACACCATAACTTATTTTTTGGCACGAGAATGTGAAAAGTTTGGATACACTGGCCACTGAACACACGCACACGCACACACATATTTACTATTTTTCTTATAAGTTGGCCGAACTCGTTTGGAACACTTTGGTTTGACGTATAATCATAAAAACCGCTTTTCCTTTATGGTAAACTACTTGCTTGAACGGAGAAGAACAAGCACCAAAAACTTGGAATATTGGTAAATGTAAATTTGCATTGTTCTGCACTTCTCTCTCTTTTATTAGTAAATGTAAATCTACTTTTCTTTCTCTGTTCACAGTCTTTTCCTTTTATTTGTTTTCCTTATATTTGAGTTGATCTCCTATGGATTCTTCCATTTATATTCTACATATCATTTCCTTAGATCCAATTTGGTTTCAAGTCTCTACAACTAAGCCATTATTTGGTTTTCTTGCCACTTGTGCTTGCCTTTTTTGTTGACTATATTTCTATAGCTTGTGTTTGTCAATATGCCATTCTAACATGTAGAAAGAGTTTTTGTTGTTTTCAGTCAATTTTAAATTTTCTTTTCGACAAGTACTTGTCACTTTCAAAGACTAGATATGAATCTAAAAGTTCAGGTGCTTATTGTAATTTTCTAGAGACCATAATATACGTGGAAAAGATAATCAAGAATAATGATCAAACTTTGGTTATAGATCATACACCAAAGCTTGGACTTGAGTTTGATTCTGAACAAGAGGCATGTAACTTCTATAATGAGTATGGACGGAACTATGGATTTAGTATTCAAAGAGAGCGGTATAATAAAAGAAAAGTAGATGTCCTTGTGACTTCAAGAAAATCTGTGTTGTAAAGAGGGACTTCGAGCCCAATAGGAGAGAGATGGACAAAAAAGATATGAGTGAGCTGAAACAAGCACAGGCTGCAAAGCACATATGATAATTCGACATGATAAAGAAAAACAAAAATATTACATACATAGTATTGAGCTCAATCATAATCATGCTCTCCATATTCCACAATGTGCTCACATAATGCGATCACAATGAAAGATTTCAAAAGCACAAACATTGGTAATTGATTTGGCAGACGATAGTGGTATAAAATTAAAGGATTCCTATGAGTTCATGGGTAGGCAAGTTGGTGGGAAAGATGCTCTTGGTTACACCAAGCAAGATCAAAAGAATTATCTTCTTAACAAATGACAACGAGAGCTAAAATATGGCGAGGCAGGGAGTTTATGGAGATACTTTCGAAAGCAAAAACGAGGGAATCATTCCTTTGATAATGTTGTACAATTAGATGTTGTAGAGCAAATAACAAATATTTTTTAGGCAAAGGCCAAATGATTGTGGATTATAATTTATTTGGTGATGTAGTTTCTTTCGATACGACATATAGGACTAACAAGGAGTATCGACCACTTGCAATGTTTGTTGGGTTTAATCATCACAAAAGAGATTGTTATATTTGGTACCGCACTTCTTTATGACGAGATCATAAAGTCATTTAAATGGTTGTTTGAAACTTTCTTTGAAGCAGTGTCAGGAAAGAAACCAAAGACAATATTTATTGATCAAGATCTAGCAATGGCAAAAGCTATCTAAATGGTAATGCCAAGTACCTATTATCATATGTGTAAATGGCATTTAATGCAAAATGCTATGAAATATGTTGGCCATTTATTAAGAGGTGAGAGTGGCTTTAGAATTGATCTTAGTGCATGTTTTAAAATTTTTGAAGAGGAAGAAGTGTTATTCAGTGCTTGGGATTCTATGCTTCATAAGTACAATGTATGTGACAATTTTTGGCTACAACATTTGTTTGAATCGAAAGAAAAATGGGCAAAATCACATGTGAAAATGTAATTTTCTGCAGGAATGACTTCCACACAATTGAGTAAAAGTTTGAACTCTGATCTGAATGATTATTTATAGTCAGATTATGCTATTGTAAAATTATTCATACATTTTGAAAGGTTACTCGATGCTAAACGCTACAAAGAGTTGCAAGCAGAGTACAACTTGAGGTGAAAGTTACCAAAAGTTAAGATTGCATAACCTATGTTGATGCAAACAACAAATATATACACTTCTCAGTTATTTTTAAAATTTCAGAAGCAATATGAAGAGTTTCAATGAGCTTTTGTTAAAGAGCGTAGTGAAAGAGACTCATCTCATGAATATGTAGTCTCAATATATGGGAAGCCTAAAGACCGTAGAGTCATATGGAATTCTTTGAAAAACAATATTTTATGTAGTTGTAGGAAGTTTGAAAGGTGTGGGATTTTGTGTAGTCATGCTTTAAAAATTCTTGATGTTATGGATATTAAAATACTTCAAGACAAATACATCCATAAGAGATGGACAAAAGAAGCAAAAAATGAGAGTGTGCAAGACTTCAATGGACATGATATCATAACGGACACTAATTTGGAAGTCACAACTCGATTTAAGTCTTTGTGCCCCATGTATGTCAAGCTTATTAGTCGGGCAGCTCAATTAAAAGAAGCATACATGTTAGCATTGGGAGATTCTAATGAGTTGAGCAAAAAGATTGAAAATATATTTAGAAAAAACATGATATTTGCCAAGTTGAAGATTCTCAACAACATTCATCAGAGTACATTATTACACCCATAAGTGTTAAGGGTCTTAAGAAAAAGCAGGGTTGTAAATGAAGATATCGATACAAAAGTTGCATTGAAATGGTTAAAAAGAAGAAAAAAATTAGCAGCCATCGTCCCTCACAAGAAAATCAGTGTACCCTTTATGCTAAAAGAAAGAAAAGAAGTAGCAACGACCAACCTCAGCAAGAAAAAAAACATTTACAAGAACAAATCTTGACACTCTATTTTAAATTTATATATGTCATTTATAATATAATCTTAATTTAGTGATTATGAAACACGAAATTTGGTTAGAGTGTAACTTCATCTATGCGAGTTAGTGGGGTGTTGATAGTTCCAATCCATTGTTTCCATGTCATTCATACCAAGTATTAATCCTTGCACTTTTCTTCTTCTGTTTTCATTTAAGGTGATTTTACTTTAATAAATTTTATACTGTTATGGATCACGAGTAAATGAAATAGAATTTGTATATACCCGATTCTACAAATACTAATCATCCTTATAATATTCACATTTACAATATTTACCCTTCATCACTATATATAGTGGCTAGCATATAGAAAAAACAAGGAAATATCTATGCGACATGAGTTTGGCCAGCATAACTCTACACGAGGTCGGTTTACTTAACATGAGATTTCCTGTTATTGTATAAGAGGACCCAAGTCGAACTCTTTGACCTCGTTCACTTTCACAAAACTTCTCAACTCATCTCATCTAATTATTATAATTTTCTTAAATTTCTATACAAAATAAAATAAACAATTTAATTTTTTTAAATTTTAAAATAAAAATGATATTAAAAAATATATTCTAATAATATTTTATTTAATTTTTAACTTTTATCTCAATTCATCTTATTTCATCAATCAAATTAGGCCCGAGACTAATCTTGCGAAGCAACTTATAACTCATAAGAGAAATGATATCTTACTATTCCGTACAATTTTTTAATAAAAAAATAATTTTTTAATATTTATTTTAGTTTTGATTTTGATGTAATGTGTTTAAAATTTTTAAAAAATATTATTTTATTAAAAAATTGTAGGTAAATTACAAATGAGGGTATGGCTATCATTGGTCATTGTAGAATTCTGATGAGATCGGTGAACTAAATCTGGGGTAATCAGACCGTTGAGGTTGTTGCGGTTAAACAATATATTAAGTAGTGAAGTGACTTTTAAAAAAAAAAAAAAGTATTGATTGACTTGATTAATAATGAATTATTGTAATAAAAAATGATTTTTATAATTATAAAATGTGTAAATATTACGTATTTTTTGAAAAAAAAACATAAAATTTATATAAAAAATAAAAATTTAATAATAATTCATAAACTCTACATTTGTTTTCAAACAGGAGTGGACGAGAATAACCCAACTCATTAATGTATAGAAGATTACTCGAAAGTCGAAATCAATATATTGAAGTAACGAAAAACGAAAAGAAAAGGGCTTCAATGTCATTTCTTCGTCCAATTGTTCAGAGATAAACTCGGCGATTTTACGGTTAGTGGATAAGTTAATGAAGTGCAAGTCTTAACCATGGTGTAAACAAACCGTACCACAAAGGTTTCAGAGGGGTTAACCTGGAATCGCTGACGGGGGAGTGAGCAGTGGTCGGCTGGTCTGATTGGATACTGGGAAACGCATCCTACTCTATCTTTAGCCCTGCGCCTCTCCTAAAATCTAAGACTTTGCCCAACACGTGCCATTGCCAGTGCTCTGAATAAAACAAAGCTCCTGCTTTACGTGGGAGGCGGGTACTGTCTCTCTCTCTCTCTCTCTCTGTGTCTCGTGATCCCCTTCACCTTTGGCCTCCGACCACCCAACAGGCACTCTTTTCCCAGTCGGCGGAAATTATTTCGCGTACAGATTGTTCGTATGGTACTTTTGTATTTATTTTTTGACGCTCTCTTCACCAATTTAGTGGAACCGCTCCCACTTTCAGTTCCAGCGCGTTGAATTGAACTTAAGGAGTAAAAAAAATTAAATAATAGATTAATTTTTTATATTCAATCCTTAGATATAATTTAAGATAAAATATTATGTTATTTCAACCCATATCACGTGGTAATCCCTTAATTTGAAGTCAATTTTTTAGGGAAATAGTATAGTTTTATTTCTCGAAATAAATAATTAAATAATAGACATTGAGTGAGTGTGAGGTATCATATTGAAAAAGGATCATGGAATGGTTTAACTATATAAATATTAAATAAAGCATAACTGTGATTTGGTATTTTTCTATTTTTTTATTAATGTCTCTGGAGTCGCGTGGACATGGAATATAGAATCTTTGCTCTGTTATTATGCTGGCTTTGCGAAGTGCAGTAAATTTAATGTATGCATATATATATATATATTAATATTAGTATATCTGGACATGTTGTTGGAATCCGTGCAATAGCTTAGCCTGAGAAAGAACATCTTAACAAGGGGATTAGACAATGATCAAGTCTCAAGATCAGCCGTTGAGTTAGGCATGAACAGTGATGAAGAGATTGTGTAGTAAATGTCGTACCAAAGTTCATCTCTATGAGAAGAGGTCGTATATGTAATGATTTTTTGTCGCACAGGGGAGAGATATGCATTGGAAGGCAAACGCGGCGCACTCAAAGCTCCGAGTCCCATCATCCAAATAACAATAAAATGGTAGTGTTTTTTTATCTGCAATTTGCTAGACAGAATAGTAGTTATTTCAAGAAAGTAATGTTAGAGAGCTGCGCAAGTTGCGCAATTTATGCGCACTTTTTTAAAAAAATTAAATAATTTTGATAAATAATTTTTTTTTTTAAATTATCATTCTCACAGGTATTAGTTGAGATTTTTTTTTTAAATATATATATATATCCTGAAAACTCGTATGCTTTGTGTGGATAAATGACGACATTTGATATGGTTATACCCTTAGCTCCGAGCCATGGCGCAGGATGATGATAAGGCAGGAATTGACATGCATCGTTGCTGGGATGGATTTGGAGGACATGATCACGAAATTAAGAGTATGTTATTAACTTATTTTGGTAATCCCGGCTGAGCCGACAACGACTACTAGTGCCGTCCATTGTGTTGATTACGACCCTTCCTTGCCGTTGTGTTGATTACGACCCTTCCTTGCCGCTTTATGATTTTAGAGATTCCATTACTTTTCCTTCTCCACATGTATCTCATTGCAAACAATGGATTTGATTGCAAGATTTTTGCAAGGAAACAAGTGTTTATAGGATGCTAAATGCACACACGTACATGCTTCAAACCGGCTTGTCTTTTTATTCACAAACTCGTGATTTGTTTGCTAGTTGGATTGTCTTCCTTCGAAGCAAACAATATCTCGGCCTTACAAAAAAAAAAAAAAACAATATCTCGGCCTATTATAGGGAAAAAGAGGAATGAGAATCAGTAGGGTTTCTCGAATACCAAACAGCAACTGCAATTCAATGACAATATTTGTCAATCAGTACTAACAGTAACCTAACACTACGATTAAAAGAAGCCTCGGAAAACCATCATTATGAAAAAGTTAAGTTGCCGAAAGCCAAACAATTCCTTGATCCCAAGGTGGCATTATTAAAACCTCCTTCCTTGATGTCCTCTCTCTCTCTCTCTCTCTCTCTCTCTGTCTGTCCTGTGCTTTCCACATCAATGTTTTTCTGATATCACTCTTTCATGCCTTTTGACGCTTTTGCGAGCAGCGTGCTAGTAAGAGGGCTGCTGTGTTGCTTAGCCCCCGCCCCATCTGTGAAGAAATCCATCCTCTTACCTTTTCCCACGTTTTTTAACATCAAATCATCCACACCACCACCAACAACAACTACAACCATATCGCAATATTAATGCATATCCCCAAAATTGTTCTTGGCAGACCCCACCATTCTTTTCATCTAATATATATTATGATAAGTTCACTAACAAGATACATTCCCACATCCCCTTTTTTTGGCTTTTCTTTTGTTAGTTTTCTTCCATGTATTCATTGCCTCCATCACTTGTCCATTTTAATTTATTTCTTTTTGGCCCCTTTTTCGTGTCCTTAACCTAAAGATTGTCCCCACGAGCCGCTGTTGTACCCAATTGTATTACAAGCAGTGGGATCCACTCCTAATTTCCTCAAAAAATGATTTCACAGGTGAAAAAAACCGAGCTTCAATCATCACACCAGCTGAATCTAATAAAACTTCTCCTTTGTAGAAGAACGTACGTACGAGATATACATTATGGAACAGACACATGCCATTTAATATTGCACCTAACACATCAAATATCCAGTGTCACGATGGTATTTCTCTGCCTAGAAATGTTCTGAGCACTGCTGTAAATGTGTTTGGCTAGATCCTCTAGCTAGTATGGGATAAGTAGACGCACGCCGAAGAAAACTTGGGTTTTTATTGGGTAGAAAGAAGTAGGTGTTGTTATTAGATGTGTGAAAAAGAAATAAGTGAGAGTCGATAACTATCATCATGAACCCTCTTCCGACGATCATTATATTGGTTAGGACTTGCAGGGAGATTACTTTTTTTTTTATTATAAATTAATGTTTATCTGTAGTGCATGTAGTCTTTTCGTATGCGATTCTGCTTCGATTCCAGAACAAATCCAGGCCTAGTTTCCGCAAAAGGGGACCATTATGTAGTCCTTATCTAATAAATAAAGCGTAGTAGTGCAATTAACAATACAGCTATGATTAGATATATAATTAGCAAGTCTGCTTACTCTGAATCTGATCGATAATGATGACTTCTTTTGATTCTCGAACGGATTACGTCCAGATTATATTTAGAAAACAACTCTCTCTCTCTCTCTCTCTCTCTCTCTAACAGAAAAGGGCAAAAGAGAATATTTCACAGATTTCATAGGCATGCTAAGGAAGAAACTTAGGTTTTGCCACTTGGGCGAACGATCCTGATCCCCAGGATCTCAACAGATAATTCCAAAAGACTAGCTAGAGTCAATATAAGGCCAGGAAAGGCACTCGCGGTATAATTATTTCATACATACTTCTTGTTTTGTGCAACTTGTATGTGTTGTTTTTCCTTAATGAAAAACTGCATATTTACGATCTTTATTTGCATTAAACCATGCGCACCGGCCTGCACTATTTTCTTCAATCTCTACATGGAAGCTGATCAGCCATCTCTTTCTAGTATATGGTGCCTTTATCATTAAGATCAGTAGCATGTCTTTTGCCTTTATGAATAAAAAAGCCTTTATGCTCGGAATGACTAGTGGGAACGCACTATCATGTGCCATTGAATCATTGCCTTTTAGAAAGAATAATGTTCATATCATATGTATACAGGTGTTATGTTTGTCTGATTAATAAAATTCACGATCCTGCCAAGACGAAAAAAACGAAAATAAGTTTTCAGGGCCGGAGGTACTGGTTTAAGCAAATTAACTGTTTGGCCGATAAGAAAATATTAAATAACAATGGATTTTTCTAAAAACTCCTTTTAATTTGAAAAGCTTTTCCCGTTTTATTAAATCCAGTTATATAAAAGCAATGGATGGAAGAGGACTAGGTTATCGTGGTGCGTCTAAAAAACGTGGGCGGTTCATCCGGACGTTGACGAAAGTTGACGGCCGGGAGACCATGTCAAGGAACAACCAGGCCATATCCTAAGGGGAAAAGTGGCGAGTTCCCAACGTTGCAAACTTAAAATGGGATCTTGATATGATTATGAATGAAGTCTTTAAAGTTAGTTTGAGGACCCTAGTCCACCTAAAGAAAAGTTTCTTCAAAAGGGTTTTTGATGATTTGATCACACGTATAGTCCCTTTTTCTCATAATGAGAACACCGTCTTCCTTTTCTTTCTGAACAGCCATATATAGGGCATGTAGGTTTGCTGGTTTAAATGATATACATTGTCTTTTTATATCGTTTATAAGAAGAAGAAGAAGAAGAAGAAGAATAATAATAATTATCGTTAATTTTTTTCTTACTGTTAACGACCATATCATGATTAGATTTTGTTTTTTTTAATCAATGAATCTGCGATAGGTTGAGCCCAGGTTCATGATCTCATGTTCTAAAAGTTGGAAAGAAATTATTATAGATACAGTCATGATCTTGGACTTCAAAGTATTAAATATCATCACCTGATCTGTGAATTCTAATATTTTAATAAGTGATTTGGATTGAGAGATTAGTTGAGATTATTATTATTTATAAATTTTATTATTATTTACAAATCATTTCAATTTATTTCATTTTATCTCTCAATCCAAACCGTTAGTATAATAGTGATACCATGTTTAATTATATATATATTTGAATTGTGACGAGCGTTTTTATACTAAAATTATAAAAAATAACGATTCCAAAGTCATCGGTCAAAAGAACAGTAATTGTGTAGGTCTTGAAAGTGATCTTTGCTCCTCATGGTCAAGAAAAAGAGTGTCATTCCTCAACGACAACAACCTAATTGTGTTACACGCCACGCCATGCCATGCTCTCTTGAGCCTTGACTGACTACAGTACTGGTGAGTTCCATCCACATTCTCATGCAGCTTTTAGACTTAGGTTTGGATACACAATTCATATGAGATGCAATGAGAAGTTTTGAATAGTAACGAAATTTTTTAAGTTAAGATGAGATGAGATAGTTTGTAAGAAAATATATGTTTGGATAGTAAGATAAAATGAGATAGTTTGACTTTTTGGGATTTGATAAAGGAAAATATTAAAACCACAATTGGATATTCCCAACTGGGATCCCGATTGACTTTTTTTTTACTTAATGATTAAGTAAGTAATTTTTATTGATATTGTGAATTTTAAAAAAAAATTAAAAAAGATAAAAAAAATGCATGAAAAAAAAAGCGAAAAAAAAAAGAGAAACACACTAGGCGCCAGGCAGGATCCCCCATGCGTGGGTGTAGAAGCACTCTTTGATAAATGGGTGAGTTCTACCAATGATTTAGTAATAGTTATAAATATATTAATAAAAAATAATAATATTTATGAGTAATTAAAAAATCTATCATAAATAAATTTAAATCCCAAAATATATTGGAAAGTTATTGGCCATAATTACTCTATAATTCCAAAAAATAATTTCTCTTTTTTAAAAGATATTATTTTTAAGGATATTGTTATTCTAAAAAATAATTTAAATCTCAAAATATATTGGAAAGTTATTGGCCAGAATTTATAATTTCTCTTTTTCTAAAAGATATTTTTATCTATTTATTTTTATATATATAAGAAATTCGTCATTTTTTATTCTAATTATAAATTATAATAATTTTGTTTATTGTAATAAATAAGTATATGAATTGTGTCGCAGATTTGTTTTAAATAATTTATTAATTTCAAATTTTCTAATAAAACCTCAAAATGTACTTCTATACAATACTCACAAAATTAGCAATTTTTTGTGAAAATATATTATTCTAATAATGAGTTATTGATTATTCTATTTTAATCACAAAGGATTTTTTTACTGTGTAAGATTATTTTTACTGTTTATGTCAAAATGTTATGAGATGAGTTTGAAAATTTAAAGATAAAATAGAGATATGAAATTAACTGTTTAGATAGACAAAATTATCTCATCAGTACAGACGAGAACTCATCTAGCAAACCAAACCGGGAATTCTTGTGGGATTTTTGTTGTAAAGATCGGTCCCTCTTTCCTTTTTTAGCCGTTGGTCAATCAAAGTACTTGTAAATTTGTAATATGTGTCATTGCTACCAAACATCAGGTACTGAGTACATTTGTACAAGCATGGCAAGATAAAATGAAATTTGCTATTCAAAATCAATGTGGACAGAGAAAGCCGAGGAAGTTAGCCATCCCAAAATCTGAGCCCAAGCGCCGCGAGTGCTGATCTTTGAAACCCATATGCTGGCTGTTGTTCTTTAGGGTCCAAAACCCACATAGAACTTGCAAGAAAATACAGTGCTTTTCAGCAATGTGGAAAACTTATATAAGCCCATGGATTCGCATCCGTTTACAATTCTCTAGAAATTTTTAAAAATAATTATATTTAAAAGTCTTTATACAATACATATTTTACGTGACATAGTTTAATTTAAAAGATAATTTTTTAAATTTAAATCTTAAAAATCAAATTATACAATATGGATGGTGTGTATTGTAAAAGGCTTTTAAATAAAAATAGCACTACCATTTTAAATAAATACTCTAAGATAAACTTTCTAGAAAGAGCGGTGCTAGTCTGCTGTCAACCGTTCCTTCATACCTCTAGTTATTTTTTTTTCACATTTTTTTAATATTTTTAAATTTTTTAAAAAATAAAAAAATACACCAATATACAAATCACTTTCTTAATTATTAAGTAAAAAAAAATACTCAATGATATACTATAGCGGTCAAGTATGGGCGGCATAGTATCTTTTCTCTTCCAGAAATCTTGTCAGAATCATTTTGGTTCTACTAGGTTATATTAGATCAGATGGGGCATGATATGCCAATTGCTAAAAATTCCGACACCTTTGGAGTAATGGTTCCACCTTTATTTTGCTCGAACATTTCCAATCTGTTAAATTTATTGATAGCATTTAAATTAGCACTTCGATTTTGCTTCAGAAGGTAAAAAGACAGGCGAGGATTTAGATGGGTTATTCAATATTCCGATTGTGGAAAGAAGAAAAGAGGCCGCCTAAAGTGATCCACTGCCGACTAGCATGAGAAAAATTGGGCTTGGGCTATCAAATAGAATAATTGTACACGAGTCGGAGCAGTGACCTCTCAATTTTATTTTCTGGTCTACCCATTATGGATGGCCCAAATCCTTAACATTACAAGCCCATAACAAAATATGGGCTTGGACTCTGTCTGTTTAAAAGCTGGATCCAACCCATTAAAAACTCTTTATCTGTTGAGAATTCTGCCATAAAAGATGCAAAAATCAAGGACCTGCTAGGAGCTCCTCTCTGCAAGGTATAAATAATAAAACAGCAGTAAATTAAGCCTAAATTTAAAGTATTCTCCTAACTTCAAACTTTTGCTACAGCCCTCCTGATTAAAGTGGCTGATAAAAAAGGGACCTACCACCCTTTCTTTCAGGCAAATACATACAACCAAACACCGGACAAAGATCGATCCAATTGTAGTGGGGGCCTCTCCAGCACAGATATTATTGATCTTCTACCCATAAACTAATTTATAAAACAAAAAGAATAGTGCTCGCTTTTCTGTACGACATGCATGTCCAGTCTGGACGTATAATTGATTACCTACTGCACAGACAGTTTCAAAACAAACTTTCATTAATACACATCAAGAAACTCCATGCATGTTCTTTCTTTTTGGCCTACTGCCCCTCCTTCCCCCTTCCGTGCCAACATTGCCCTGAGTTCCTAAAAATATCTCCAAAAATTATATTAATCTAACATTTTTTTTAGTTTTTTGCTTGCATGATAAATAATATATATATGAGAAATATTCTAATTGTAAAAAAATTATATAAAAATAATCTTACAAATTGATATGACTTGATATGATTCGTCATATTATAAAATTACTTTTATTATAAAATAGATCTAACGGATAAAATGAAATCACATTAATTTGTGAGATTATTTTTATGTATATAACATTACTATATATATATGAAAAATTTTATTTATCATTTTACTCGTACATATTTGGTAAGAGATACCATACTTTTTTATTATTATTATTAAATATAGATAATGATTCGAAAAATTCAATAAGTTTAATAATAATAAAATCAAAAAAATTTTGAAAATAATTTTAAAAATAAAAAATAAAAAATAAAAAATAAAAAAAGTGTGATGTAGAATGGTGCGTGAGGTTGAGAGTGGAAAAGTTGTTGTGTGTGCTTGTGTGTGTGTATATATATATCTATATATGTTAATCTTATTTTTGGGCTTTGTTGGAATATATCTTGCGTTTGCTGCAGGGTAGATCTCTCTGTCCCCTGAGGCTGGATATTATATTTTTACAGTTGTGCGGGCCTACCCCAGTCAGAAGCGGGTCCCCGAGTTTTCAACCCTCATTCAATGTATCGGCATTACCCGAGGAACTCCATTCTAGTACGTACATTATTATAGTCATGTTTGAAATCATGATCATCGTAATAATCATTCGGGTGCGTTTATTAATTGATAATTCGTTTAAACCGCTGTTTGTAATGGAAAATTTGGACTATCCAATAATGGTCGAGTACACTGTAGACGATCGGGGCCTATGGCATCTATGTGTGAGTTGTCGGTTAACTTGAGGTCAAAGTTTTGAGTCAACGTAGTTTTTATTTATTTTACCCTCTGACACGACGAGTCCGTGGGTTTCTCGGCAATTCATCGGCGAGTTTTGGAAATATTGGCGGGACTTTGTGGGACCAACCCGACTGTGTTTCATCCTTTTGCCAGCCCTTCGCAACTTCTGCCCAAACCTTTTTATTTTTATTTTTTTGACCTCCCCTCATAGCTGGCCTCGTTACCATTCCCCCGTGAACTTATTTTCCCTATTTAGCCTTACCCTTTCCAGCAATTTACTTACGACTCCTCTACGTTTATTTATTTTATTAAGTGTTAAATAAATATAACTACGTCAATCAAATATTTTTCTATATTATCACTAATTTAAGCTGTAAATTATTTTAAAAAACACTTACTTTATAAATTTTAAAATAAAATAATTTCAGAATATTAGTATTGCAAGTAAAATGATGCAAATCAAATGATATATTTGTAAAGAAATTATAATAATGGATTGTGGATAAAAATACTCTTTCTCCAAACATATATTTCGAGAAAAGAAAGATAAATATTTTTAGGCTTCAAAACTATTAACCATATAGTTAAAAGGAAAAATGATAAAATTACAACTATTTTATAAATTAATGTAAGAAACAGTTATTGATATTTTATTATTATAGCAAAAATATGAATCCTAAATTTTAACTTTGAAGAAAATATATGTCGAAAATTATTTAATTATAAAATAATTATATAAAAGTAAACATACAAATTGATATGGTTTAAAATGATACGTTAGATTATAAATTTATTTTATAATAAAAATAAATTTAATAGATTTCATAAAATTATATCAGTTTATAAATTAATTTTATTTAATTTATTTGTGTTTTCATCTACAAATAATATTTTAAAAAAAAAGTTAAACGAATTGCACGTGTTAATAAATTAACGTAAGGGTGATTTCGTAAAACAGAAAAAAAGGCACTCCAAATATCTGCACTTGGTGCGTCTGCAAAGTGCGAACTCTCTTCCCCACGCTCTCTGCTTCTTTCTCTGCTACTGCAGAGTCGTTCTCTCTCTGTCATGTTTTTTTAGTTTAGTTTTGGTAACAAGCAGTTTACGCTCAGAGAAAAACAGTTTACCCTTGTCACACTCACCGTAACCAAACCAAAGACGTGCTCTGTTTTCACTCCTCTTTCCCTGTCCTCCTCTTTCACGCCCCCTCTGATGCATCAAACTCCTCCATATTCAACTACTTGTTTTCCTATCAAAAATTAGGATTCTCTCTCTTACCTTCTGACTCTGTCTTGTTATTTTCCTCGTCTATCTAGCCCAACTTCTTTAATCGATTTCGTTTTCTAATCGTTGTTTTCCAGCTTAAATTTTAGCTGCTGGACCATGAGTTTTCTACGGGCGTCTCTTTTGTTTTCTTTCGTTCTTGTTCTTGTTCTACTTCTTGTCCAAATTCACCCTCTATTTTCGTACCCGTCCCCAATGAACTGTACGGACACCACGCGCCTGTGCACGTCCTTTTTGGCCTTCAAGCTTCGACCTAACCAGACCCTGGCCGTGATCCAATCCATGTTCGATGTCCTCCCAATGACATTACTGTCGAAGAGAGCAGTGACGGCCTTAACTACCTCTTCATCCGGAAGAACTGCTCGTGCTTACGCACCACTATGCAGTACGCGACCAACACCACGTTCACGGTGAGATCCAACGAGGGGTTCGTCAATGACTTAGCTTTCGACGCATACGATGGCCTGGCTTTCTTGTTGCCCAATACTTCGAGGAGGGCCAAGGTCGGAGCTGTCGTTTCGTTGAGGCTCTTCTGTGGCTGCTCCAGTGGGTTGTGGAATTACTTGTTGAGCTATGTGATGAAAGATGGGGATAGTGTACAGTCTTTGGCGAGCCGGTTTGGGGTGAGCATGGATAGCATCGAGCAAGTGAATGGGATCGAAGATCCTGATAATGTCACTGTGGGTGCTCTCTATCACATTCCTTTGAATTCGGGTTAGTCTGTTTCTTTTTCTCTACTGTTTTTGTCATTGTTATTGCTTCATATGGTTTGCATTTGAAACTTTCCATGGGTTCGGGTTATATTAGCCAATCAAATCTTCAGGTTCTTTGGGGGCAAAATGCAGTGGTTATATATTGTTTGCATGACCAATAGTAGGTAACGAAATTCTTGATTAACAAAGTTAAGGTTTGAATTTTGGGTTTGGCTTCAATTTTTGTGGGATGCAAGTCTGTGGTCAGGATTCCTATTGACGTCATTGGTATTAGAGACTTTGTAATGCGCGAAAGGAAGGATCTCAAATTGTCTAAGTTGGGGACAAAGAGTAAACTACATTATTTGCTAGAAGAACTGAAGAAATACCGAATAATAAGTAAATCTGTTGCCAGCGCGTAACTTATCAATGGTTTTAGAACTATTTTGGCTTAATCATAATGGGGAGAGAACATTTGTAATTGGCTGCACACTTGTGATTTCTTTATGTTAGTTTTTTTTTAATGATGTATCAATTTTATACATTTTCTTATAAATATTGGAGTTGCAAACCAGAGTTGATGTTCCATCATTATCTTAATCATACGATTAATGTTAATTAATGTTCACATTTACATTTTTCAGTTCCTGGTGAGCCTTATCCCCTGGAAAATGATATTCCTCCCACTCCTGTTCCCTCTCCAACTGTTGACAGTTTCTCAGGTATCGATGACAGTATCTTCATCAAAACATTCAAAGAATTTTGCTAGAATGGTGCAAAGTGTTTGTTCTGTTCTGTCCTGCATACCATTGTTAAAACATGACAACTAGCTACTTCAATAATAATTGTGTTTTCTGGTTCCAATAAAAAATAATTGAGTTATGGCTTACAATTCTATAGATGTAAAAACTGTTTTGGTCTGAATGTAAATGAGCAATGCTTATCTTAACATTCAAGTATGCATTGCATATGTATAAATTAAACAAAGTTGCTTTCGCTGCATACTTATTAGCAACAAGGTGGAGTTCTTACAAAATTGCATATAAATCCCTGTTGAGGGGAGACACATATTGGCTATGAATAATGCTAAGTATTTAGTTATACTTATAGTTATTTTGGTATTTTCAATTTATGGCACAGTGCATCATGTTAATGATACTGAACTAAGGCATTCCCTTTTGAGATTGGGGTTAGAAGTATCTTGGTTTTGTGTGATTTCTTAATTTCCTATTTTAATTTGCTTTTTTAAAAAATAATTTCCAGCTTGTTCTTTCGTTTCCCAAGGTCTTCCAATCGTTCTTAAACATAGGCGTCATGCTGTTGCAGTTATTTCTTATAGGTATAATAGCTTCGATACTATTCGTTCGCAGGTAATCAACAGAATCACAAGGATCATATGCCCTATGGATGGATTGTTGGGGGTGTGGGGATTGGTCTGGCACTGATTGTATTAAGCATAGTTGTTTGTGTTTCCTTGAGGTTATCAAAATGGTTCACTGAAGCTGAAAGGAGTCGCACAAAAGATCGTGATGACCAAGTTTCTCACAAGTTTCATATTCTTCGAAAGCCCAGTTTTTGTTGTGCTTCAGGAAGGTACGTCTGCTGCAAGTCTCAGGATGTGAAGCAAACTAATGGGGAATCTAGCAACCGCCAGACTACTACTCCAAAAGGTATTTTTTCCTAAATACTTTTTCTAGACTCAAAATCGTACCCAGTTCCTGAGGTTTCAGTTAGAAGTTGCGCTGTCCAAATGTTTGTAATGTGTACTTTATAGCAGGGCAATATGTTAAATTGATTGGTTTAACAAGAAAAGTATATACCTGCTCAATTGGGTTCATAGGAATGAATTATGGAAACTAATTGCAAAACTACCTATATGGCGTAGCCCAAGTCTCGCAGAAATGCTAATCTTGTATTTTCTGTATGTTTGCTTCCATTGCTAAAGGGGAAAAAATGTCTAGTTTTTTTCTTCTTGTGGCATGGATGATCATAATTGTAAATTATTCCATGTACAATGATGAAGCTTAACTTTAGATCTACTTATAAAAAATAGTTTTAATTTTAGATTTTCATAACCCTGCTGTGCAAAATTGGGATAGCAATTGATTGGTTAATCTTAAGCTCCTGCCACGCGCCATGCTTTTTCTAGACATCTACTATTATGATATTTTTCTTATTGTCTTTATGCTTGGGATACCTCACTGGTGGTGTTATATTATTTCTTGCAGCTCTAGGGACCGATGTGTTTGACATGGAGAAGCCTGTGGTTTTTACATATGATGAGATTTTTTCTGCAACCGATGGATTCTCTGAGTCAGGTCTTCTTGGGCATGGAACATACGGTTCTGTGTATTATGCCCTCCTTCGTGACCAGGTTAACAGCTCTCTACTTTTGTCATAATAACTCTGATTTCCTGTCTGTCTAAAGTAAGCTTCCACTGTGAACTTAGTAATAGATTTGAATAATTCCAGGAAGTTGCTATTAAAAGAATGACTGCTACAAAAACTAAGGAATTCATGGCAGAGATGAAAGTCCTGTGCAAGGTTCATCATACAAATCTGGTAAATCTCTTTGTAGCAATAACAATGACCGAGTATCTTTTAGCTTTGGAATTTGTAGCTTTCAGCAATTCAAAGCTTTGACGCCTGCTTTGGATTAATTTTGTCAAGGTAGAGTTGATTGGCTATGCTGCTACTGACGATGAGCTCTTCCTTATATACGAATATGCCCAGAAGGGTTCCCTTAGAAACCATTTGCATGATCCTCATAACAAGGGTAAGAATACACATTAATTCTTTGCCGAGCATATATTTTATTGTAAGTTTGTAACAAATTAGTTGTACTGACTTAAATAGTTTAAGAGGTCTCATCTCTTTAAGACTCGATAAAATCACTCCCTATGAGAATACTTGTGTCTTAATTAATCAGAAGGATTTTGTTTGCTGTGACTAGTATGTATACAACTGTAAATAAAGAACACTTAACATAGTTCCAGCCCTCTAACGGAGATACAGAAAGCTCAAGCAAAAATGTGTTTTTACTTTTTAGCTCCAAGGAAGGTAGTTTCTGATACAGATACTTACTTGTCTTCAAATATTTTTGCTACATATGTTGACAATTTATGATAACAAGTTAGCGTGAGAATTATAATGAAATAAAAGTGGATTTGAAACATTAGAAAATGTCCACAACATTGATGTACTTATTTTTTTTAAAAAAAAAAAAAAAAAAAGAAGTCCCACAAAATTGATGTTGTAATTAGTGGGAGCAATTTTTTGGTTTGGGGACATCCAGCTAGTCCTTCACCCCTGGTTTTAGAACAAGGTTCAGCCTCGCCTTAAATGCCTAATGAGATCAGGTCGGCCGATATACTGGCTGATTTTGTGGCCATTTTTTGAAATTATTTATTGTGACTTAATTACAAATTTTTAGCCGGTAGTGGAGTGATGACTGGTATGTTATACTTTTAACTAATTTAAAATGTATTTTACATCATGAAATGAAATTCAAGGTATATTATATTTTCTCACCCTAATGTATGGTGTTGATTGCATTGTCTTTCCAAACTTGGGATAAATTTGAACTACCATACCCTAAACTGGATGATTGGTTGTCATGACCATCCCACTATTGAAGTTTGTCCAATTTCTGTTAAACATCCTATATGAGAGCCTAGTGTATGAGGTGGTTTGTTCAAGTCCTGCGAATCCCCATTCTGTTAGTTTCTTCTGTCTCCTTGTATAAGGCCTGCAATTGGTTTAATTTTATTTGACATGCCCATGTGTGAGGGGAGTTTATTGCTGGTGTATATGTGAGATTCATATTTGTGGGCGCACAGTCTAGCAGTTTTTTTTTTTTTTTTTTAAAGATTTGAAGGTTACTAACACTAGGCTAAGCCAGACATTTGAGTGGGGTTGAATCCATTTCCACTAGGAGTTGTTGAGGCTTGTGCATGCCTGACTCTCAATAAAATGGTATCTGTGGATGCATTGAAATATGTGCACAATTTCTGTCAATCAATTTCCTGATCCTCTCACCCTCTCATTTTTTTTTTTTTTTTTTATCGGTAAATAAGGATTTATTGATGAGAACTAGGCATAGCCCAGGTACATGAGACATATTCAAGAGCAACAACTAAGCATGATTGACTAGGGATACAAGGAACACCCTCTCATTAAACCTGGCATTTTTAAAAGGTCAAGGCATGGTGCATAGTTCTTGGCTTTTAGATCTCCAAGTTTGCAAAATGACATCCTTGCATGCATGACACATGCATACTTATATATACTATTAAAATCTGAAAGGGATTCATTTGCTTGTAGATCATACGCCACTTTCTTGGATCATGAGGGTTCAGATTGTTCTTGATGCTGCTAGAGGTCTCGAATACATCCACGAGCACACTAAAACTCATTATGTACATCGAGATATCAAGACAAGCAACATCTTACTTGATGGTACCTTCAGGGCCAAGGTTCGAAGAGTCACACTCATTGTTACACTTGCATAGTCCTTATGTGCATGTAGTCCATCCCACTAAATATGTTTTCCCCATCTGCATTTAGATTTCAGATTTTGGGTTGGCAAAACTTGTTGGAAAAAAAGGTGAGGGAGAAGCTACAGCAACCAAAGTTGTTGGTACATTTGGTTATCTGGCTCCAGAGTAAGCAGCTACTTAGTTGGCTACTGTGGTCCTTAACAAGAAGGTTATCTAGCTTAATTGCTTTCCTGTTTCCATGCAGATACTTGAGTAATGGTCTTGCCACCACCAAAAGCGATGTCTATGCATTTGGTGTTGTTCTTTTTGAAATTTTATCAGGGAAGGAGGCAATTATACGAACAGAAGGTGTGATGATGAAAAATCCTGAAAGACGCTCACTAGCATCTGTTGTAAGTTCTCCCAATGAGAAATAATATGTATGATTGGTTCATGAAATTTTTTCTCCTGTGAATTAGGGGTTGTTTGAATGTTAAGATGGTTTTATCCGATCCCATATCATATCATCTCATCTCTTCGCATCTCAACATCCAAACACCACTCAAATATATACTGTTTAATTTCAAATTTTCAACTTTTTCATTTAATCATTACCTAATCATTACAACTTTCCCAAACTTCCAAACAAAACACAAAAAACAATTCAACTTTTTCAAATCTCAAAACAAAAATAATATTAAAAAATAATATTCTAATAATATTTTTATTTACCTTTTTCTCTCTCCTTTCCCAAAACCCCTTAAAACATCATAACTCAAATTATTTTACTACTATTCACAAATCATTTCACTACTATTCACAGATTTCTTATCTCATCTCATTCCCCAAGCATCCCCTCAATGTTCTTAAACCCACATGACTTGACCTGCTCATTGTACTGAATCTGGAATGACAGAAGATAAAAGAGTCTTTTGTAGAGTAGCTTGAGTTTTTCCTTGTGAATACTTCAATGCTTGGTTCTCTAGGATAAATGCTATGCTCACTACAGTTGGTTGAGGTTCCAGTTTTTTTTAAGACTAGGCTTGAGACAGTGATTAACAGCTTCCTGTCAAATAAGTTTTTTTATAAGTATTCCCGTCAAATAAGCATTTCCCCACCATAACGCTCTGCGCCTCTGGTATCTTTGGAACTGAGAAGATTAATCTGTTGAAGTCACTTAAATTCCAATCTTTGGGCTTAAATATGTTGTACTTAACTTTGATCTAAGTCACTCTGCAAAGCCTTAGATTTCTGCAAAGCCTTAGATTTGTGAATGATTCGTTTTTTCCTTCAATTTTCTCATACAAGGATGCTTTGCCTGTATTGTTTGTGAAGTTGTAGTACTAAAGGTTTTGTTTGTATGTTGGAACTGTTTCCTTGTGCGAGCATGCCTGTTGGTTGCTGCTTTTCTGAAGCTTGTGTGAAATTTCAGATGTTAGCAGCTCTAAGGAACTCACCTGATTCCATGAGTCTGTCAAGCATGAAGGATTACATTGATCCAGATATGATGGCATTGTATCCACATGATTGTGTATTTAAGGTATCTATAATCACCTTTTGGTCTCTGTTTGTGTATTTTCATTGCAGATAGATGTTTATTTTTCTTAATTAATAATTTGGCAATAAGAATCTAATGATTGCAGCCTTCCTAGGGAGAAAGAGTCAGTTTTTACCAAACCCCGTCCAATACAAAAAGGAATTTTTTGGGGGAGGGGGATGATCAGAAGAGAAAATTATAATGGTTTTCTGACAAAACTTAACATATAAATTGGGTTGGCAAATTGATCTGTTCAAGGGTTAGCACAATCTATACCAATAAATTGGTCTGCACTAAGATCCACCAATTGCTTGGATTTTGAATATCTGGTTTGGTTTTGCAATTGATTCCCACCCAAGAAAGGGACCCTGCTTCTATCCTGCTATATAGTGATCCGATATATCTTCTCTAGCTTGGAATCATATCTATATCTAGTTATCATGCTATGGAAACCTGGGTGTTGATGCTTTATTTATATTAACAACTTTCTGGCAAGGGAAGTCATATGATTCTTTAGGAAATATGCACTTCCATTCCGTTAATTTTTTAATTGCACCTGAAGTCGTGCTATAGTGACTTACACCTCATTTTCTGTTTGTCATTCTCTTTGTTTAGGTGGCCATGCTGGCGAAGCAATGTGTGGATGAGGATCCCATCCTACGTCCTGACATGAAGCAAGTTGTGATTTCCCTGTCACAGATTCTCCTGTCCTCTGTGGAGTGGGAAGCAACTCTTGCAGGGAACAGCCAAGTGTTCAGTGGCCTTGTCCAAGGGAGATAGCGGCAGAAGTAGTTTCTTTTCAACCCAATACCACTTTGAAGTCTTCCCTATTTATTTTTATAGCCATGCGTGTATAGTATAGCTCTGGTACTCCAGTGAAGTGGTAAGATAGCGGTATGCTTTATTATCTATTTTGCCTTCATTTTTTTTTTCTTCTTTTCAAATGTTGTATTCTTTTTGAAGTTAGCGTGGGGAAATTTTGATGAAAATATCATGATGTAGGCTGATGTAGCTGAGGGAGGATGTTGTTTTGTAATACCAACGATATGATCAACTTACCGTTTTTATCTTCACCTCGATCCTTTATTATGTTTCCCTTCTTCTACATAGTTGTTTCACCATAGAAACTCTTTCAAAGGCAAATTTTGGCTGAAGAGTATGGTCGGGAAAGCAACGCAACTTCAAAAAGTTCAGCCCTACAGATAGATAGATATATGCTTTAAATGTTGCTTTAACGCTCTCCTTTAATAAAAAGAAAAAGTTCGAGCCAGCTGGTGTTATAATTAAATTGGATTTTTTTATTTATTTATAAGCAAGCAAGCATTTCATTAAAAGAACAAAAATGCTGGACCCAACCACCGAAGGGAACCGTGGCGTAACTGCGTCCCACGTGGAAAAAAATTGTAAATGTTTTCATTTCCCCAATCCAAAACCAATAATAAGCCAAATTTGTCTTCTTCCAAATCATAGAGGCCCTTTGTCTTTCCCAACTCACAGAGCATGTCTTTCCCAAGTACGTGAAACCGAGATTAAACCCCGAAGCAGAATCTGAGCAACTCTTAGGCAAAATTAGCGACACAAATGAAAAAGGAATGGTGCCGTGGTCGAGGAATAAGCCTCCGAATCTGTGGAGGAGGAATGAATCAGTGTATGTGTTTGGATTGGAGCATAGGAATGAAGCTGTGAAAGCGGCCAAAAATTAAAGCGACCGTGCACTGCAAAGCGATGAAAGCGGCGGTATAGAGAGGTTGCTGGATTTGGTTGAGCTAATGGAAGTGGTGTTTGAATTTCAGTAGCAGCATCAGTTTTTTAAGGGTAGTTGGAGAGAGTGGAGGAGGAAGAAAAAGAATGAATGAAAAGAGAAGCTTGAAGTGCACGATCAGATAATAGAACCAGATTTGAGAAGAGAGAGGGACAACAGGAACTAGAATAGATCGAATTGATAGTGTTTCGTTTAATGGCCTCACACTCACCTGGAGTTTTTCATTGGGTTGTAGTTGTAGGAGTTGGTGGTGCCGTCCTTTGCTTCTTCGTGTTGTGTTTTGTCTTGTCCTTTTTTTTTTTTTAATAATAAATCGGCTAATTGGACATAATCGATTTCCCAACAGTTACTCATGCCGATCACAAAATACACAAGAAAGGGTAGCACTGTATTTTGCTATTTTGAACTTACTCAACGAGAGTCTTATATCCTCCTCTTTCTCAAAAGAGAAATACCCTAACCACAATGTGATTACATAAAAATAATCTTACAAACTGACGTGTTTTGATATGATATGTTAGATTGTAAAATTACTTTTATTATAATGCAGATTTGACGGCTCATATAGAGCCACATCAATTTATGAAATTATTTTTATATAATCTTTTTATAAGTATAGTACTCTTCTTCTCAAAATCTTTCAGCAATGGAAAGTACAAAGATTGTGAGATAGATAGCCACAAGCAACTCATATAGGCAGTGACATGAAAAAATTCTTTCATTGCTTTGTGGGCACGTGGAACCCACACACCAAGGTTCAGAGACTCTCCAAAATTCTGACATTCCTCGTTAATTTAGCAATAAAAAGTTATGTAAAAAAAGGTGGTTCTACACCACCACTGGGACCTCCCGCTAATGCATTATGTATTTTTTTTAATATTTTTTAAAAAATAAATTTATAATATTATTAAAAAAGTACTTATTTAATCATGAAATTTAAAATAAATAAAAAATTGCCAGCTAGAACCCAACGGTAAGCATAGCATTTTCACATGAGACATGAGACTAATGATGACTTCAGCCCATTACAATAGTTTCTATATGTGAAAATTTAAAGAGAAATAGTGGAATACGTGCTTCTTCTATTTATTTGTTTCTAACTTTTTAAAAATTTTAATAAAAAAGCTTAAAATAATTTTCTCCAAAGAAATTTGCACCCTTAACCTATCAAAAAACGAATGAATAGATTTTTGTAATAAAAAAAATATTAGACGTCAATTTTTTTAATCCCAAATATGTTTTGTTCTCCACAATTCATATATATGCCCATTGATTCATCATGTAAATTCAAAAATTTTTTATGATAAAAAAAATTCAAAATTTTTAATTTGATTGATTATGTTGTGCATATATTTAAATTAGTTTTGAATATCATAATATGACTTTTTATAGGTCATTTTCTTTGCTGTTTCGAAACAAAAAAGAAAAAAAAAAGAAAATGACAACTTTCTTATAAATGATTTGTTAGTCTATATTGAGAATGAATGTGAAAATTAGTGACCTTTATTTGTTAAAATAACATTGAAATCAATTGTCATGTTAAATATTTTTATTTTACATTCAAACATGAAACTTATTATATACTAATACACGTTTTTACGTAATCTTTTAATTTTTGTTATATACAAATTTTTATATATCATTCGGTCCCTCTACATAAATCATGGCTTCGTCCGCCAAAGGTGTTAGGGTGAGGTGGCCGGGTTAGATCTAAAACATGTAACAATATTGCCAAACTTGCAGGCACCGCGTGTCATAGTTAGAGGCGCGATGGCACGGGACACTCACAAGTGGGCTAGGCCGCACATGAGGATCACACGTTAAGAATTTTGCGATGATACTTCTGTCTTCTAACACAGATTGACACAGCTAGGGAGAAGGATAAGGTAATGCATGTCTGAGCTTTGTCGTTGAAAGGTAGCAAATCGGACGGGACCAAGTTGTGGAGAAGAAAATAAAAAATCTATAAACAACCTATAAATATGGGAGATGGAGAAGAAGGGGAGGAGAGGAGAGGAGAGGAGAAGTTGAAGCTCCTATCTCCTTACCTGCGCACATGGGTAAGGGAAGATTTAATTAGGACTTTTGCATAGAATTTCTAAGGATAGAGAAACTGGGAGTGTTAAAAAAAAGATTAAATTGGATTTGAATGGGAAGGTCTTAGCAGTATTGTGTGAACCTGCTGTCTGTGGTGCTGACTCCACCTTTGTAGAGGCTAGAGTTGCATTGAGTGCATGTGTGTTCTATTGAGAGATGGGATTCGATCAAGTGATGCTAGAAGGAGATGCTAAGTATTAATGTCTAAAATTGCACAACAGACCGAAATGGAAGAAATAATTATCTCCAAACCATGACGGCGATTTGGGTTTTGATACGGTACTCTTCGCATTCATCCATAAAATAATGATAAATAATCAAATAAAAATAAATAAAGAGAAACTCAGAGATTTATGTAGTTCGACATAAAAGCCTACGCCCACAAATTGTTTAAGGGCAAAATCCACTATGATTGGTGAGTTTACAATCTCACATGGCCTCACATATCGTTCAATACAATGGAGGAATTTGGTCTAGGCATAGAGAAGTCGTCCCCAGCTTATGGAGAGTCCCCTCCTTATATAGAGGTCTATTTTTCTGGAGTAATTAAGTCTAACTTGTTTCGTGAAGTCTTTTTCTTTTAGGAGTATGAGCTAACTACTTTTGATTTATCTCTTCCTTGCCTTATCTCTTCCCTCCTTTTCTCATGGTTTTATCATTTCCTTAGTATTAGTGATAGGCTTTCAATGGGTTAGACCAGTCAATTTTGTCCCTAACACTAAGTTAGTGGTTGATACAGTAAAGAAATATGAGGAGAACTTCCACCAAGTTTGGGCACATTGTGGTGGAAATCAAGCAAGTCCTAAATGGGTTAGATGATTGGCATATTTGCTATGTAAAGAGGGATTTTGATCAAATTGCTCATCTACTTGTTAAGAGGATGCTTTACTTTGTCTGTTGAAGTGTGTAAATTTGGGGTCTGTACCAGAGTGTATTAGAGGGTTTGTATTGTCTGATTTGGTATTAAGTTAATGAAAGTGGATGTGTTTTTACTGTAAAAAAAAAAAGGATTTGAATGAATGCTTTGCTTAAAAATTTTCAAACTTCAATCCCTTTGTGCCTTCGGTTTCTCCTTGCATTTGAAGTGGTGACGTGCAGTAAGGCTTGGGTCCGACCAGACAGGTGAGTTAAAACTTTCAACCAAATTTGTAAAGGTATTGTTTATACATCTCTCTCCACAACATGGCTTAAGTTGCACGCATAGTTGCATGCGAATGTGCCAATTTTATTTATACATTTCCATAACATGGCCTAAAAGGAACATGCATACAACCAAAAGCCCATACTACTTGCAGAGTGAAGCTAGTATACGGCGAGGTGTTTTGGATGATCTTCGGGAGTGGAGAACGGCCATATTGTCCAGCAAAAGAATATCACCTCTCTGCCAAGGAAAGGCTAGAGATTCCTCTTCAAGGATGTTGACACAGTCGTTGATGATGTAGGCTGGTATAGGTTTGCCATCCCCAAAGGTAACAGCTTTCCCAGAATCATTCCCTGCATTATAGACTGTATAAGCAAAAACCATTTGGTTAAACCAAACATTGCGCTGTCTCGCCTTGTCGTACTTAATAGCTGGCATTGGACCCCTTATTGTCTTAACTGCATCATCCTTTAGCCATTCCAACTTCATACCCAACTTAGCAGCCCTGCCAAAAATGTCGGGAGAGCCATATTACATCTAAGATGATATATAGGACCTCAATGTCCTCAACAATGGCGCATGGCAATGAGCTTGGTATTATCTACCAAGTCACAACAATGGAAGGTGTGCAACATTTTAGTTGCTCTGATGAGTTTGAACATAATAAGTTCTGCAACAGTTTACAGATACGATCATAAAATACATAGATTGAACAGGACTAGATAAGGATGAAATCTACAGCTTTCGTACTAGTGTATATTTCACTTCTACTTATTCCTCTTATATCTCATTGCATGCATTCCCGATCAGATTAACCACCATAAAAAGTCCAACAACATGGGACTTTGTCTGGTTTGTTCTAGTTTTATAGGAATCCCGAATCAATATCAAATGATTTTATCCCATACTATTGAAAGAAATTTGGCACCTTGCAGCTCGTAATGCAGATAGAATTTCCGGAAACAAAACAGTTCAAATTATCAAACATTAATTGGTCAATCACAAACCTTTGCTCGGCCACACTCTTGTCTTCAGTCAAGAGCGTAGACTTCCATCCACGTCCGATTGGAGATGAAGGGTCGTCTTCTTTCTCCAATACCCGCGTATATACCAATCCGTGCTCTTCCAGTCGTCCAACGAACTCTGGGTGTCTCTCTTTCATTCTTTCATAGACAATGTGGCTAAGAACTATAGGAGTTTCTCCCCCACTTCCAGGCTCTACTTCACAGAAGAAGAACAATTTGGAGGGAAACTCCGGAAGCTATTCAGAAAATCCCAGTTGAACTCAGATTCCGAATTCTCAAATAAGGTTCACACATTTAAAACTCGTTAACTATTTGCAAGTTGGGATGAAATTACAGAACATACCTGAACCATTTCGTGGTGAAAAGGAATATTCTGGTCGGGCGGGGACTCATTTGCCGTGGTAACCCGACCGACTACTTTGGTCCGAGGGGCGCCTCCTCCCACGTACGGAAGCTCATCGAAACCAAAGGCCTCAACGACATCGTTGAAGTCCGAGGCTGTACTTACCGGGAAGCCCCTGAAGAGTAAGGCGCCGGACTTGCGGAGCAAGGATTCGAGAAAGGGTTTCTGGGATTTGATGGCTTGGGTGAGAAGATATAGAGATAATGGAGTTTCGTTGGGAGACAGAACGTACGGGAATTGGATTCCGTTGTAAAACTTTTGATGCGGGATTTGCATTTCCACGAAGGTCTCCGACTCCGGCATGGTTTTCACTTGGTTTGATCTGAGAGTAAACAACTGATCAGGCGTGGACTTTGGACTGCACGGACGTGATACTGTGGATGTTTGTCTGTTGTGGCTGTAGCATCTGTGAGTATACCTTTGTATTGATACCAGCTGCCCCCGTTCGATGATTCTATAAAAAAAAAACGAGGGGTCTAAAAAACGAGGGATGTAACATTGAGGATTGGTTTGGAAATTAAGTTCATTTCAATTTATTTTAATTTATTATTATAATTTTTTTTAAATTATAAAATATAATAAATAATTTAATTTTTTAAAAATTTAAAATAAAATAATATTAAAAAATAATATTTTAATAATATTTTATTATTTCAATTCAATTCAACTCATCTCAATTCAATATTTAAATATAACGGACTCTATAAATTTGAAGACCTTTGCATTTCTAGTGGCGTCGGCAAAACACTGTACATTCTAAATTTGCCTAAAAGCTGATCAAAATCAGCCTGGCGTTTGAGACTTGAATAGCGATTCCGTTTGATTTTTGGCATTTAAGAACAGTGACGTGATGATACAGTACTTAGGCAATTTTTTTTTTAAATATTATTTACATTTTGTGCACACCAAACATAAAAGGTCAAAAACAGACAAGTTAGAAATTAAAAAATATTTATATTTTATTATTATAGATCGACAAATTAATGTGAGATTAAATTTTAAATGAAATAGAAAAAAATAAAAAATTATATATTATGTAAAATTTGTCCAGCAAGATAGCTAATCCAATAATAATATTCTAATGTGCATTTGCACCTATTTTTATTTCAAACTAAAAGAAGAATATTGTTATTATGCCGTCTCAGTTACATCATTCATCTTGTTCTATTGAAGTAGCATCACTCCTAATATCATGTGATTATATTAAAAATATATATATTCAAAACAAAATGGGAATAAAAAACACCAAAAACAAAATAGAATTTCTCCTTAAAAAAATATCACGAGATTAGGTATACGTCATAATCAGCTTAATTTTAATATATGTTTAATATTAATAATACTTATTAAATATTGAATTAATCCACGCGCATCAAGTTATACTATTGAATAGATATAAATATATAAATAACAAAGCAAATGGATTCTTATATTTTCAATCCGATGAATAGAACACATAATTCCCGTCAATTAAATGTCAATTAAATGATAATATTTAATTTTTAATATTCAAATTTTAAAATTTATATTTTAAATCAAATTGTATCATATAAGCTCTTTAATATATATATTCTACATACGACTTGAGAATATGATTGTTTTAAAGCAAAATAAACCAACCACGAGATGATTTTTCTTAGCGAGGTGTGTTGTGCAAATACCGAATACGCGTCCCCAGCTGCCTATGTTAGTATTTATATATATTTTTTAAAATAAAAATATTTTTAAACATTAATATTAATATTACATTCTTAATTTTATTAAGAATAATCTCAAAATGGATATTATTACTCTTATTTAAATACACGGTCGAATACGGAATGGATTTGTATCCAAGCAACAACTTGGGTGCTTCCTGGGCCAGACTCATCAAACCCAACAGCACCAAAGACTGGGCTGGAGCTGAAGACCCAAAACAAAAGTCCAAAGGTTTTCCTTTTGCACAGTTATATATCGGGTAACTGTGTTGCGCTGCAATTCATTGTTTTGAAACATATGATAAAGACACCTAATCCCTCTTTTTCACGCAATCAGGAATCCCTCACGGACGGTTGTGTCAATTAGTGGAGGCCATGAGCCCATGATAAGATGGGTGGCGGTAGATAGGCTGCTTTTGGATGTTAAGGCGATTACATGATCTGAGTTAATTTAAATAGAATAAATATAAATAAAAGTTATTATTAGGAATATCTATTTTACATACATGATGTGGCATCATCTACACCACACATCTCTCCAAATGCGTGTTAAGAATAATCAACTAGAAACAGTCATGCAGTGAGTGTAAAGTGTGTACTGCTACAATGGCTTCTCTCTAGCATTATTCATTTAAATAATAATATTTTATAAGTTTCATTGAAATGTGTTTGAATGTAAATATATTAAAATATATATTTAAATGTATGAAATAAGTGGAGATAAGTTTAATTTTTTTTAGAAAGTTGAAAAAGTAGTGGATCTTATCCATAATTGGTTTGAGATGGATTGAGATCAGTTTAACATCTAAACATAATCTTAAATTATATGAGTACATGAAATCTCTTGTGGAAATTGAAATCGAGCCTTAATGTGGACATTGTGGAGTGTGAGGTGATGAAGTGCTAGACTCTGTATGATTTAGGTCTCGTTTGAATATAAAAATGATTTCATTTTATCTCATCTCATCGTTATAATTTTTTTAAATTTGTACACAAAATATAATAAATAATATAACTTTTTTAAATCACAAAATAATAATAATATTAAAAAATAATATTTTAATAATATTTTATTTAACTTTTAATTTTTATATAAAATTATCGCATCTCATCTCACTATTCAAAGAGAAATTTAATCTTTATATATCTCGTACACCAATTTTTTGCATAAATTTTTCTTGGTGCCAAAAGATGACAAGTTGAGTGTCAGTCGTTCATGGCTTGCAAAGATTTGGAAAAAAAAGATGAGGAAGAAGATTCTGATGATGAATGTGCAACGTCAAGACCTTATCTTTCTAAAGCTTGGGAGGTTTTGGATAGAAGAACCTAGACGGACTGAAGGGTTAATATGAAATGGTGGCTTCACATCGTTGCTTCCACTTTTAGATGATGAAAATCTTGTAGAAATGGAAGAACGAGAAATGTGCGCCTTTTCAACACGCATCGTTTCATTGAAAGGCTGCATTCCATATCATCTTCGATGCGCATGGTGCACGAATTCACTTTCAAGTAGAATTTTCTAGTGTGTAATTGGCCTCATTTTCTTCTAGCAATTCTTGTAATTTATACCAAATATTTGGACCAAATTAATATAAGTTTTTAGGAAACTAACTAACTTTTTTACATATGAGTACTAGGTTAACACCTTATCTTAACATAATTTTTATTATTTCCCAAATTCTCCTTTTGAGAAATACTAATTCGATTCAATTAGCAAGAAGACCTTGAAAATAAAAATAAATAAATCGTATATAATCAAAGTATCAAATAAATAATAAAGATGAAAATGTTTATTTAATTTAATTTATGAGAGGTTTGTATTCGCAACCGTTCTCAACTCATTTCAACTCATCTCACTACTATTCATTACTATTTATCAATTTTAACTCACAAATCTTACTACTATTCACAACCTATCTTAATTCATCTCAACTTATTTTCAAATCCAAACCACACCTTAAACTATGCTAAATTTTAAATATAAATAGCCCGCTTTACAGAAACCAACAAGAAATTCAAACGCACAGCGAGAGCGGGAGAGAGAGATGCCAAGGAACGAAGGGAAGGCGAAGTCGGGGAGGAAAGCACTGAAAGACGTATCTAACAACAACGATGTTGGAAGGATCTCGAAACTGATGCATTCAAAGAAGAAGTTACCGGAGATGGAGAACGAGGATCTGTCCAGGAAGGCAGAAGAAGACGACGCGCTCGACCGCCTTCTTCTCGTCCAGTCCGATCTCTCGTCTCTAACCCACCAGGTAACAGTCTCAGAGCGAAAGAGAACCCTCAGGATCTGTTTGGCTACCCGAAATTGTGAGTGAAAAACGAAGGTGAAAAAGGATTTAATCCGATTTAATCCTAAAAAATCTATTTGTACTCATTTCTATTTCTTCACCTTTTGTTTTGATCATAGGTTTATGTGCGTGAATCTGTGTGTTTGTGTGCTTAGGATTGTTCACTTTGTCGGCCTTTCTTTGCTGTTTGGTTGCTGAGAAAGTGTGGGCGTAGGCAAGAAATCCTTTCTTTTTAAGACAGAGAGACGCAGCTTATTTTAAACTTTTTTCAATAAATTCCTTTAAACGAGGGAAGCACTTGGAATAAATTTCAAATTATAGAATCTTCAGTGCTGTAGGTACTTGAATCTTATAGTTTGACTTGTTGCTATTTGGGATTTGGCTCTGTTTCTTGATTTGTTTAACTGCCACCTTTGGACGACGTTTGTGTAACTAAGAAATGCAGGAAACAAGAGGTTTTGTTTGTGAATGTAGTAGGAAATGCTTCATGGAGGCTCACGGCGCAATCTTTGTTACAGTTTCTATTACTGTATAACTGGATTTCGAGTTGCTTAAGTGACCAAGATGTGTATATTTTTGAAATGGGGGCTTGGAATTTACATTTTTTTTATCCATGTTATTTGACTGGAATTATGTTGGAGTTTTCAAGTCTAAACGATTGCGCTTGTGATTGCATACCCCATAGTTTTGTTTGTTTTTGGGAGTGGGGGGATTTTTGGAATTAATGGTATAATTGCCACAAGGAGACATGCGGTACAAGATGATCCATTCCAATGTATGTTTCGCAGAAATTTGTTACCAATGAACACGACGGATGAATGTGAGTAGCAACTCATCGTCAATTCGTATTGATATAATCGTTTCGTGAGTTGATATGCCCTGTTAATACTATAATAAAAGTTATCTTGGAATGCTTAAAACTGTACGAATAGTATGAGAAGAACACGTATGTAAACATGCTTAATTTGAAACGTAGAATTGCAATTTAGAGAAAAGTGATTTCTAACATGTGAAAAGTCATAATGGACAAGAAAACAAAAGGCCAGAGCAGCATCGATAAATTTTGAAGCAAAATAGGGATATTTATGCCTCTTAAGGGAGGAATTCGACTAGCTAGACGGAATATCTTCCCTCCTTGTGGAAAGTGGAAAACTGTGTATGTTTGCGATGGTTTGCGTCACTGATGTTCCAATATGTGTTGATCTTGGAAAACCGATTAATTTGTTAACTTCTCTCTTTTTATCCCCATGCATAAATGGGGAATAAAATATATTTGAATGTAGCACCCTTTTTATCCATAAATGATAGTTACATGGTGTTTGCATCGCTGCACGTTGAAAGTGGAGTGTCCCAACTTAAGTTTTTTCATTGAAAGTTTTTGATATATTTCACTTAGGCAGCAGATTTATTTATATTATTCAATAGGGTTTCTGTTGAAAGTTCACAGAAAAGTTATAGTTTTGGTATATATGCAAATACTTTAACTGGCTGTGATATTGTTGTGGAGTTGTACTAAGAATGAATATTCGCTCTCGATTGATTTACCATGCTGAGCCACTTATCGTTAAACTCAGTTTGCTCAAACACTTGTTATCTGACAGTGGATGACAATTCTTTGTTGCTCTTATTGCTCCTGTTAAATTAAATGGAATTCCTTTATCGTCGAGTTTTTCCTTTATATGTTGCTAGGTTGTTCATGACTTAGATATGTGAAATGGCAGATTGATGAACTTGTCGTGCAAGCATTTGAACTGAAGGCAACAAGTACACAAGGGAGGAAAGCAATTGAATCTTTTACGCATTTCTTGTCTGAAATGGTTTCCTCTTTAAAGGTTACTTCTCCTGCCGTTTCTGTCCCCGTATTTCCACTTGCGTGCATTATTTTCCTGATATGGATTATTATCTTCCCAAAATGCAGCCATGGTTTCCCAGATTTCAGAAGGTGCTCCGCAGTCCTCCTGTGGAATCTGAGAATCAGTTGGGGCAGACTGGGGCAACTCAAATAGTTTCTTCGACTAATAAAGTTAAAAGCGATGCTCATGATAGTACAAAACAAACCAAGTTGGATTCGTTAATCTCTCCTTCCCCTCTTGTGTCATGGCGTGCTGAATGCACTATTGAGAGAGGTAGACAGCTGTTCCTACTCACACCTCTTCCCATATCAAAAACATTATCATCAAAACATCAGGGCCCATCAAAATCAGTGTTTGAAAGGATCACTACGAATTCTACTGCTGGGCCGCCAACTTTTTTAACTATTTCAGGGGATATAAATGATGATTTACTTGAAGGTGTACCTATAATGCCAACTCCAAGTAAGCCATCTGATTCTGCGGTGACCGAAATGGAAAACACTCTACAGTCTGAATCTTCACCTATGTTTTCAAAACGAAACTGCTCCATGCTTGTTATGACTCCATGCTCGAAAATGTCACCTCCAAAATCTTGTGTATTGCTTGAACCTATATCTGAGTTCTCTCATCAAGGTAATCCTAGGGTTCGTAAGTCCACCCCATTTCCCGTTGGAGTTCATTGCAGTGATTCAGAACTTTCTGAATCCTCTGGTGGTGATACTTCTCAGGGTCTTGCATTTAAGTATCCAGAGCTCTTAGGGATTCAACAGGCCTATAAACTAGGAATTGGAAAGAAAAAGGTAGAAGCATCACCTGATTGGTTTGTGTCACCACCTAAAACATGTGTCTTACTGGACCCGCCCAATGAGAAGTCATTGAAGAATGAAATTGATGACTGCCAGATGCCTATAGCTTCTCATGTTTCCAATCAGCAGGTGAACTTGGCTTCATTAAAGGGAGCCAGTGTTCGATGTGGCCTTCAGCAAACCAACAAATCTTGTAACCAGGGTATTGTTTTTCTATTTTCCTGAACTTTTGATTAACTCAATTGCCATGCGTTGAACATGATGTACAAAACTAAAAGTCTCCTTTGTTTTTTTGTCCCCATAGAACCTCTTGGAGGCAATTTCGCATTCATGGACAGCACTCCAATGTGGAAGGAACCTGAAAGCATAATGCAAAGGGGCAGACATGCTGGTGAGAATACACTAAAGAAAGAGTTGTGGACAAGGTTCGAAGCAGCATCTACTCATGGGCTTCGTTTTAATGTATCGGTGCCACAAAATACTGTTGAGAAAGGGTTTCTTGATTTACTGGATGAAGCCTCTTGTGATGAGTGAAGTTAAATGCATGTGGGTTTGAGCCGGCAAACTTAATAATTTTGATCTTTAATTGTTGATTTGTAAATGGTGGTTCGTGTTGTATGTTGGAAGCAATCAGGGGCTCAGTCATGAGTTTCGCACAACCTATGAGTCTATGACCCCTGTTCATCTTTTCGTGGCGCTTTTGTTTTTTCTCTTGATAGAGCAGATATGCTGCTGCTGATTGTTTTTCTCGAGTCTTTAAGGTCCCTTCAGTATACACATTTGAGGATGGACGCAGATTGCAGAGACACTCTATCTGTCAGTTTTCTGCATGCTAAGGCCTAAGATGCAGACGCACTTGTTCTAAAATCCAAAACAGTGCTATGTTTGTACTAAAACGTCGTCATCTTTTTATTTAGAAAAATGCTATGTCTTTGATATCTATGAAACACATTTCATAATACGAGTAGTACTATGGAGTTGCACTCTTTATATACCTTACGTGGTTTTTGCCTCTTTTTTTTTTTTTTTTTTTTACCATTTTTTTTAACCAGAACGTGCGTTTTGATTCAAAACAAAATAAAACGACGTGCATTTTCATCTCCATTCGAATTTGCCCATCAAAACCCCCTCCTCCCTTAATAACAATCCGTGTCAGGTTCCTCTGCCAAGCGCCACCAGGTGACGCTGTGTCTCTCTTTAGCACCACCTCGCGCCGCCCATCCCTCTGTCTTGTGCTGCCCGTCGTTCCTCCTCTGTCGCCTGTCAAATTTACACATCTCGTGTCGCCCCAGCACCTGCGTCGCGTCGCTTGCCCAGCGCCACCCCTCAACGACCAACTCTCTACCCAGCGCCACCCATCGACGGTCACTTTCTCAAAAAGAAGGTTCGGGTTGTTGAAGAAAGTATATGAGATCTCTGTGCTTTGTGATGCTAAGGTGGCTTTAATTGTTTTCTCTACCAAAGGGAAGCTCTTTGTGAGAGGTGACTCCACTAGGTAACTCGAATAATATTTTCCTTTCGAATAAAGCTCTCTAGTTGGTGCGAACCCTGTATGACTGATGTTATTTGGTCTTAGTGAATTTATTCTACATGTTCGGTTGAGGGGAGTTTGGATTAAGTGCGCAACAGAGTCATCTATCATGTGTTGTTTAGAAGTCAATATTTGAACCATATTGTTATATCATTCACAGAAAATACAAACTTTCCATAAGGACATCATTTTTTAGTAGTCTTTGCAAATAAAAATGTCTAATTCCTTATCAAAATTGATTGTTATAGTGGAGTTGAATGGCTAAAGAGAAAAGTTAACATGCTTTCTTTAAGTTAATGGTTGCTGGTGATGATCTTTAAACTCATATATAGCTAAAGTGAGTTGTAAAAATGCAAAATGGCATTGTTATGTTTTTAAACTCAGATATAGCTAAAGTGAAAAAGAAACATGATATAGATCATGTATATATGTAAGTGGTAGGAAAGAGGTATTGTCTTTATTTATCATGTGTTGCTGTTGGGTCTCAACTCAGGGAAATTAGGTGAAAGGGTAGATTTATGTTGGTTTTTTGTGTTTTTACTTTTCATTGAAAACTAGGCAAATGATTTGATGAAAAGTTGAAATATAAATTTTTTTTGAGATTGGAAAATGTTTGGATTGAAATTGAAAAATATTTTGAAAATTTTGAAAAAGATTCTAACCAAATATGGCCATAATTTTATGGTGTGCAAAAAGATTTGGAAGCTAGATTGAGAGATCCTGTTCTTGAAAATGCTTGTTTGTTTTGATTACTTTATTTAAGGGAGAAAAGTTCTTGCTGCTGTCACCTGGAAGCTACAGAAGCAATACTAAAATGGATGGTTGTGACGGACCTTCACAAAAACTTGCAATTCCATTCACTTGCATGAGTTTTCCTTACATGTTTATGACTACAATTTCTTGCAATTTCTTCTTTCCATTCTATCCCACTTTTTCGGTGCAATATCTTATCATTTACCACTTTTGGTTTCAGTTGCAGGCAGTAAATTGCACCTTTATTGGCATTCTTAGTTTTATTGTGATGCATATGTTTTCACTGGAGTTGTCTGCTATCTTCTTTATTATGCTAGTACTCTGTCATTCACATTTGGTTGACTAATGTCATCATACTTTCTGGTTCACTAAAATAAATAACTAAACAAAAAACTGAGAAATCTCAATTTGATGACTTTACATATGCAGGAGTACGAATATATTTCATCAAAGAGAATTGCTTCCTTATTCATCCGAACCTCAGCCTCATCAATTTACAATACTAGTATGCAGTATCCCAATCCCATCTGGAGGCACCTGCAGTGAAACTATCGAGTTATTCAGATTATGACAAGAATTTTATCAGTACTTGAGTTGCATCTCAATCAATATCATGAGGTTATTGTTTTATTTTATAGCAAGTGGTAAAGGAGAGGATGAAGTCAAGAGTTATAATCTCCATACGTGTTTTAGAAGAATAAAAGAAGAGAGAAATGTATGCTAAATCATGTCCATTTGTAAATCATATATATACAATATAGAGAGGCACATTTGCTTATATTACATTTGATTTTGCCACTCATGTCTCTTGAATGCCCCTGTATTCAAAAACAGCTTAGGGAGCATGACTATATTATAGGTCCTATCTATGATTTGCTTAGATCATTAGTTTTGTCAGACTGGTTTAGGGGCATCATATCTCTATTGTAGAAACACAATGGTCATTATCACAAAGAGCAAAAAAAGCTTAATTCATCGAATGATTTCTTTAATAATTTTTTTTTTAAAAACTAGATGATCAGGCATTGGCCCATTGTGCCAATCCGAGTCCCATACAACAACTAACTTGGGGAGGTTGGAAGACCACCATGTGAGAGTGCAGGAATTTTCAAATTTTTAGCCCTGCTGTTAATGTTATGTATTAGTGTTACATGATTTTTTTTTTCCTTTGTTGCTACAGGTACATACAATGAAGGTTCAACATGTAAAGGACACTAGAGGTTGAAAGGAGAATGACTTTTTGTAAAGAAATATGGAGTTGAGAAATATGACAAATTTGTATTTCCAGTTGAGAAATTTGTATTTGAAGTCGAGAATATGTAGTGCTGATAATGCATCTTTGATACTGACAACTGTAATCTTTTATTGTATCTAAAGTTTATATTTTGATATTTGTATTGCAAACACAGGTAGTAGCTTTAGTAAATGTACAAACAAAGCAAATGCCTGGGCAGCATAATAAAATGTTGCCGATGTAATGAGCAAACTGTTGTTCCAGGCTCAGAAATTTGATATGCATAGAGCCAACTCCAAAAATCATAGATGTGCCAAGTAAATCATAGATGTGCAAAATCTCCTTCAAGTAAAATTTGATATGTTTCTCACAGATGAGCCAACTCCAATTTTTTTTTTTAAACATAGATGTGCTTCTTCCGACACTTTTGAGTGCAAAAATCATGCCAACTCGAAATCCTCAATAAGCATTTCCCTACCACATTTCATCATGCAAACAGTGTTGTGGTGGGGAAAAAAAAAAACCCAAGTGATAGAGTTTTATAACCTGTTTGAAGGACTTCAAATAAGCTACGAATTACTAACATAGAAAAATAAATGCAACATAATTGAATGAACAACAGAAAAGTCAACTTAACATCTATAATAAGCTGTCATAATTATATTCGTAGAGAATATACCATACATGTTAGAATCCGATCAATCTATTTACATTTAAAACTAACATGATACATCTACAGTCTGAACCAACCGAAAACTATTACAAAAGATACATTCAGTATTGACATAACAATAACCCCTATTCTCTACTATCATTCTTTGATGTTCGTCCTCTTGCTTGTGAAGTTCATTCTCTCTCTATTAGTTTGTCCTTTTGTTTTGGAGCTTCATACTCACGCAACAATAAAACATCCCCTCTCTTCTGAAGTTCATTGTCTATTGTCAGGATTTTCTCAAGTAATACCGATTGAAGTATACGTGCCCAAAGAAGAATTGACATCTTGCTTTTTGTTGCGAACAATTCAAGAAGAAATGAAAAGCTGTCTCATATATCTAACATCAATATGATTATGATTTTTAGCCTTGGTGCTTATAAAACATGAAGCACTTAGATTAGCATGCTTACATTAATGATTAGAACATGACAGTTAACTAGTGGAATTTTGTCAATATTCTGCACTCAAACAATAGAAAACAGTATCATAAAGTGGTGATGATTTGTCTACTCCAAGTCTGTATTATTCACTTTGAAGCGCAAGAGATGTACAGTATTGAATTTGTACTGTTTAAGTTATGCTATTTAAGTTGCTAGCAAGAAATGCCAAACCTAAAATTCCATCTCAAAGAAAAAAGAAGAAAATGTTGTATTGAATTTGTTAAATAGAAGAGTAGAATGGGTATTAATTTAAACACTGTAAAAACACTATCATCTTGTTGTGGACTGCTTTTAGGGTATCACACCAAGAATCAATCAAAGCAAATAATAGCTTCTTTTTTCAATTGATTGAGGAAACATTGATATGGGACAAATTAAGTCTTGAATAGGAGTAAAAATTGAAGGATTGCTCTATGTGAATCGACAGAACTTTTGCTATTATCCATGACTATGAGGAATTTTTTCCAAAAAAAAAAAAAATGAGGATTTCTCAATTTCGCTATTATCCACGAGATCTTGACTAGTCTTTTGTCTTATGTTAACAATGTTCACTAATCAATCGGATTCATTCCCAAAAACACGTTGACTCCTACGCAATACACATGTTCTTCGAAATTAATACAAGAGGAAAAATTTAAATTTGTTCTAATTTCGCTAAATTATGTCAAAAACATATCAAAACATGTACAAAAATATTTGAAGAAGATTCTTACCGTGTTGAGATGCAGATCTGGAAGCAGGGACGTGTTCTACCTTCCAATTTTTGTGTGCAGCCACAAAATCATAAAGAGAAAAAAGAGATGAGACTTTGAAATGTATGCCTAAACGCTAGAATTACAGAGAAAAAAATAGATGGAGTAAACCCTAGAATTTCATAGAATTTGTCGCAACCTTAGAATTTCATATAATCATTTTTTAAGAAGCTTATTTACACGGAAGATTATTTCTTACAAATCCTAGAAAAAGTCACAAACCGCAGATCTCTTTCGCAGATCTTTGCTCCAGATCTCTATCGCACACCATTGAGAGAAGATGTTACATTTTGGGGGAAATGTAGTGGACTACTCGAAGAGGGGGAGATGAAACCCAGGGAATGGAGTGGGAGCTGCAGATTTCGAGGGGGAAATCACAATGCATGTGAGGGGACTGAGAGAATCATAGAGAAAAAGGAAGAAGAAGAAGAAGAAGGTGTCGCTGAAAACATATTCCGTGATTTGGGGTTTTCGAAATAGTCATGGAATTTTTTGCTATTCACAGAGAAGAATAAGAAGGTTCAGGGTTTTCTGAGGAAAGTTGAGGGATTTACAGTGAAGAAGTTAGATTAGAAACGTGCAGGGATTGAGGGTTGAAACCCAGAAGCAGTTGAGGGTTTCCGTCGAAGCACTCTTTCGAATACGAGACCGACTGAGGGGGTGGGGGCGACGTGGGTGATGGGGTTTAGAAGAATGAAAGAAGAAAGAAACGGGGAGGGAGGAGAGGAAGAAAGGGCAACGCGGGAGGTTGGGGGGAGAGGAACGAAAGAAACGGGGAGAGGAGAGAATGAAAATTCAAAACGTAGCCCCCCGTCTGAGAGAGGGAAATGACACAGAAGGTGTGCAATTCGGATGCAGCAAACAGGGGCTGATCCGAAGATTTTCTCTTTTTATAAAGTGATATTATTTTTATAAAATATTTTACTAAACTATCATTTATTTTAAAATATAATTATGTAATTTGTTGTAAAAGGTGATATATATTTACTATTTTCCATATCTTTTTGCTATTATTCTTTCGGAAAATGCTACTACGACTCTTACTTTATATCATTCACTATGCCTTTCTGATGTACCATTTATTTAAAAAATTAAAACACAAACGTAAAGGTAGTCTTTATTTATTTATTTTTTTGTATTTTTGAAAGCTATTTTATTTTGAATATATATTTTTAAAATTTTTTTAATAAGACACGTGACACCTCATTGTAGTACCATATTAAGAGGATAAAGTGAGTGATATAAATTAAGAGGCATAATAACAATACCTTAATTTTTCATCATCCTATATCGCCTGATTAAATTATTACAAAATTATTTATAATTTATTACTTATCATTTAATTATTAAATACCAAATAAGAAGATCCCGAAGGAATGATATTACTTCCTGACTTAATATTAGATAAAATTAATAAATCAATTTTAAATTATTTGATGTCACACCAATAAACAATAAAATAGTGATAACTAAAAGACATTACTCCAAAATTAAATTACAGGCAAATATGAATATCGATATAGTTGAGCAGTACAAATAGGATGAGTTTTCGTGGAAAGGTACGTGACATAAACATGCAGCTGCTTGCCTTATTTTATTAATGTGATTATTTAATAAATCTTTAATTTTAATATGGCTTAATAATTATTGACGGAAAAATCTACTTTATTATTATTTTTATTATCATTCTCTCAATATTTTTTGGTGTGATATTAAATGATAGATTCATAAGTGAACCATAATAAATAATTTTCAATTATTTAATACCATATCATGAAATTATGATAAAATGAATGATGAGTAGCATTATTTATTATTAACTTAAAGAATATTGAGGTATTATTAACTCAGAATACCTTATTATTATTTATTATTTTATTATTATTTTTTACATATTTTTAAATACTATTTATTATTAATACTATTTATTATTATTTAATATTCTATTATTACTTTTTTATTAATAATCACAAAATACCTGAAAATATCTCGCTTAGATGTTCTAACATTTTTCATTAATTATACAAGCAGGAAGGGCGGATTTCTAACATTTTTCATTTATGATTTTCTTCGGTCACACGTACAGGATACACACCCCCATTTTGATGTTTCTGTAAGCAACTAGTGGAGATTACTATTTTGGACGGTGTTAATACGAAAGAAGCAAGAACGGGGTGGAAAATAATAGAAAAGTAAAATAAGTACAAAGTAAAAATTAAGACTGTATTTAGATAATAAAATAAGATAATTTTAGATAAAAATTAAAAATTAAATAAAATATTATTATAATATTATTTTTTAATATTATTATTGTTTTGAGATTTGAAAATTTTAAATTTAAATTTGAAAAAATTGAATTGTTTATTATATTTTATACGAGAATTTAAAAAAATTATAATGATAAAATGAGATGTGATAAAATAAATTAATTTGAGTTAAGATATTTTCTTAATCCAAACGGGACTAAGCCTTCTCGTCGATGTACTTAATAGTAATATATTATTGATTTAGAAGTGTTTCATAATATTTTATATTTTTTAAAAATTTTAACAAGTTTTACAATAAATGTTGTATTTATATAAATAGAGATTTTTAACAATTTGGTTATCCAAATATTAGTAATAATTAGAACCGAATAGACTCTATTAGGAATATATTAATATCTACATTTTTTTTTATAGATTATGGACAATTTTTATACACTGAAGCTCACATAATATGCTTTGTTTTTTCTCTTAATTATAAAAAAGTTAGAGTAAAAAATTATAAAAAAGAAATCATGCCATTATTTAAGCACTAATTTTATACGGGGTTAGAACGAACAAAAATTAGATATTTTTGAGTTTTGTTATTTATCATTCATACGTATCATACATTATGCTTATTTTTATTTATTTTAATTTTAATCTTATTTTAATTTTATTTATTTTTATTTTAATCTTTCTAAATTAATTGAGTTTTTTCACTTATCATTTATATACCAGGTAAAAATAAAAAATTTATGTGTGATGTGTGAATAATGAATATAATTCTTCTTTTTATAATATATTTCACAATTATATTTTAAAATAATTATATTTATATTATAAATTATTTTAAAAATAATCATAATTGTGTAAAATATCTATAATTAAAAAAGGGGTCCCATTCTACTCCACAAATTCCGTTTTCCTTTCAGTCGCAGTTGAGCTTCTAGACTCCGGGGCGCGCGTTCTTCTCAAGCTCCCAAAACCCTCCCTCCTTCTCTCTCGCTCTCTCTCGCTTCTAAAACCCTAAATTAATTTTTGTCTTTTTTGATAAGTTAATTTTTGTCTTCGAATGGCAGAATCGTCTCGGTTGGGTCAGTCCATTGACTCCTTCGTCGACTCGTCTTGTTCCCTTACGCAGCAGGTTCACTCTCTGCTTCCTTCTGCTCCAAGTTATCGACGTTCATTGTAATTATCTCGTGTCTTAAGTATTTGAATGCCTTCTTATTTGCCTAGAAAAATCATTAAAAATGTAATTTGACCTAATTTATATAATTATGGGATAAGCCGCTATCTATCATGCCTTCAATTACGTGATTTTATTGTTATTGTTATTGCAAAGACTATGATGAGTGTGTGATTAGGGAAAAGTTAAGTTTGGTGGAACATGACAGTGCTTGTTCTGTTTTTTAGTTCCATATCTAGTTGTCAAACCAAAATCTTAGTTCCATATATTCTTTCTTGCTGTGAACACGAATAATTTATGCGTGTGTTAATATGGCCATTGCTTATACGTTTGGGGTGTGTATGCATGAGAGAGAGAGAGAGAGAGAGAGGACTTTGGAAATCTAGGAAATTAACGAGGTGCATTGGAATAATGGGGACAGCTTCCAAGTAAAGGAATGGAAATAATTAATGGAGTGGTAGGATCAAGTAAAGAAATGAAAATAATTAATTGATGCTAGGATCTTTCGATGTTGAAGCATTTTAGAAAAACATTGATACAAGCACTTGACCTTCTAACACATGATTAAGCACGGTGATCTTATTTAAAAAATATAAGAATCATCAAGCCTATCTAATAATTGGTTTAAATTGCCTTAGTGATAATGTTATATTTTGCCCAAAATGAAAATTGACTTTATATCTGCCTAAACAACCTTATTAAGAATTTTTAGGTATTCTGTTCCCTAGAATCATGGTAAAATGCCACACAAAAAGCTTAACTAACTCAACCATTCATCCAAATTCATTCCTTTGTTGACCCTTATTTGTAAACAAACCATAGTGTAGTACTGACTCCTTTTACCCATCACTTCATAGATGTCCAGCACAAACTTTTGCTTACTGCATTCACTTCACATGCTCTCTCCGCTAGTGTCCACCCACAAGGCATTTATACTAGAGACCAGTGCTACTTCCTCATTCAGAATATGAGCCACCACTAACAGTTTATGTGTTGCTGTGTTGTGGGATAGGTTAAATTAATTTATTCAATTTGTATGTGCGCTACAGGCTGCTAGCTTGGACACAATCACTTCTCTTGTGAAGAATGGTGTATTATCTGTGGAAGGACTGGTATGATCTACCTGTATCATTAGTTTTATTTATTATTGCAAATTTGCATGCATGGTTGGTATATTAAATATTTTCGTTTGTATTTAGGTCAGAGAGATGGAGATGTATTTGACCACAACTGATAACATCATTCGTGCTAGAGGTACCTCAGTTAACCTTAAGACGTGTTGGTTTGAATGATTTTTTGGTGACTATTATAAAAATAAATCAAGTTACACTTTGTGTGAGTAGTGCAATACATATTTCCTATGCAAATCTATGTTTGTGATGGTCCATTGTAGATATCTGCAAGGAAAATTACTGTTTTTTTTTCCTCCTCTTTATGGTAGTGGTGGGGTTGGTGTCTGGGGAATAAGGGCCTTAATTTAACTATGAAACACTAAATTGTTTGTAAGCTTCTTTTCCTTCTAGGGAAATGAAGCCAGCACCTAACAATTTCTAGAACATGGTAATCCTTTCCAGGTATCCTTCTTCTTGGAGAAGTACTCGCATGTCTTGTATCAAAGCCGTTAGAGAATGCTACTATACATAGCTTGATAGGTTTCTTCACCGACAGATTGGTGAGTATGATTTTTTTTTCTGCATCATCATTTACTTAGGAAATTTTGATTTCTAATTCCTGCTTCTGCTTCTGATTTTCATTTTCATTTTTTGTTTAATACTTCCAATTTTTTCCTTCATTTCTTCATCCTTTTTCTATTATTCTCATTTTTTCCTTTTAAATTCTACCTGGCATGTGTGATTTTTATAATGGTATTGGAGCCTTGGATAGATGCTGCTCCATGGGTTTTTAACACATTTACAAATATCATAATGGTGGTGTTGTAATTTTTTTCTTAATTCTTATCTATATGATTGATATTTTCTAACAAGATCATCAAGTCTTTGTTTACACACACACACACACACACACATATTGATGATGTGAAACCTCATCAAGGTGGGTCCCTTTGGACCCACTCTAGGAAATAAACTTTGGATACATGACCTCACCCACCAGAACTATGTATCGGGTAATCTCCAGGGATTTTCATTGTTTCTTCTTATTATTGTGATTGTTTATAGGATAATATACATGCATATATGCATGTGCATGCTTTCCAAATTTATCAAAAGGGGTTGCGTTTGCATGGTCTCCGGAATTCCTCATTATAAAAAAAATCTGTCATAACATGGAAATTGCCGAGCAACAAGAATTCTTGGTGTCATCTTTGTGGCAGCAAGCCTCTCTGCATGCATTCTCAAAGTGTCCGGGCACGAATTTATTCAAGTGTCACCAATATTGCTTGTTCTTCCTCTTGTTGAGATGATTTTTCTATCGTGAAGCATTTCCTTTGGTAACTTGATAGCATGGAATAAGGGTTATTTCCATGAGAGAATTTTTGTGATTTGGATTTTGATTCATAGGTTGCATCTGGTTTCATCATAGTTAATAATGTAAATAGCTGTAGTAGCGATAGAGAATAGATGTTATATGTGTAAAGGGCGATTGAACTTGGTTGCTCACTCGCACATTACTCTTTTCTTATCTTTTCAGCTATAGGCTTTTTAGACTTTGTGTGGGACGTGAAATTATGATGGGGGATTCTTTCTCCCAATGTGCCAAATTTGAAAAATGTGCTTTTGAATTTTGATAGCTGCCAATTATTTTTCCTATTTTTTTTTTTTCATGCATATGGACAGTGAATGGTATGTATTCTTTTTGACAAGTAATATTTTTTAAGAAGTGAGAAGCACATGTATTCTTTAATTTTTTTTTTTTTTTTTTTTTTTTGTTTTTGAATTATTCTGTATAAGGGAGTTCCATATGGAGTCTCTTTGCTTGATTTTTTTCTCATTTCTTTTCTGGTTGTACACGTTGTGAGAAGAGCTGTCAGTAGTTTTAGACACTCATATTAGACATAATGTATGTCTTAACAGTCAAATAGTCAACTGTAATAGATTTGAATGGATTACGTGTCCATGAGCTTCTTGTATCGGTTTGCAGGGTTACATTCAGATCCTACCGCATTGTTGTTTAAGAATTATGTACTTTGTTGTTATATCGAGGTATAATTGATAATACCATATCTATATATAATTGATAATACCATATCTATATCAGGCAGATTGGAAATGTTTACGTGGTGCACTAGTTGGTTGCTTGGCACTGATGAGGAGGAAACTTGACGCTGGGATGGTCACTGACACCGATGCAAAAGCAGTTGCCCACTCTTTTTTACAGAACCTACAAGTGCAGTCTTTAGGACAGCATGATAGGAAGGTGATTTTTTCTTCTCACTCAGAATGATGATAAGGTATATGTAATGCGCGATATCTCATCAATTAACCATACCATAAGGGACAGGAGTATGCAACTTTTTACATGAATGATGGACTATTTTTTGCAGCCATTGTTACTGGCAGAAAATATAATAGATCTGCAACGGTACCTACCAATCCAATGCCTTGTTATGGTTTCAAAGTATTTGATGTTACAATAAAAATGTTCTTGCAGCTTTGCTTTGAACTTCTGGAGTGCCTGTTAGAATGCTACCCCGATTCAGTTGCTCCACTGGTATTGTTTCTAGTATATATTTCATTTGCTTTATGCTGTCCTCTTTTTATAGGATTGGCATCACTTTCGCAGGTCTTACCATGGCGAGTGATCAAATACTTTCTCCCGAAACCTGTTTAATTTTAGAATTTAGCATGTCCATTTTTACTGCAACCATGTATGATGCAGAGAGTTTCTTAGAATATCAATTTAAGATTATGATAAAAGCTTTTGATTTCAAGATCCCATGCATCGACATTGCACTTGTTGAGTTATATTATATGAATCACGTAAAATCTAGAGTTGAACATGTCTATTTGGCATTGCAATTTATGTTACCGCTGTCTTCAAATAAAGTATTTTATTCCAATTCTTTAAGCTAGTTGTTAGTCATGTCATTTTAAAATTATGATAAAAGCTTTTGATTTCAAGATCCCATGCATCGACATTGCACTTGTTGAGTTATATATTATATGAATCACGTAAAATCTAGAGTTGAACATGTCTATTTGGCATTGCAATTTATATTACCGCTGTCTTCAAATAAAGTATTTTATTCCAATTCTTTAAGCTAGGTGTTAATCATGTCATTTTAAAATCTTTCAGATTTCTTGATAATGAACTGTTGCTTGCAACCAACATTAGAGAGATTTAAGTTGTCTGATGGCGTGTCATTAGTTAATGTTTCTCTGTAACATACTTCTTTTTTATACTAATCATGTTTTCCTTTGTTATCTAGGGTGATGAGCTTGTTTATGGAATCTGTGAAGCTGTTGACTCAGAAAAGGATCCTCAATGCTTAATGCTGACATTTCGCATCATTGAATTACTGGCACGACTATTTCCAGATCAATCTGGTCCACTTGCTAGTTTTGCTGGGGATCTCTTTGAAATTCTGGGCTGTTATTTTCCTATTCATTTTACACATGTAAGCTGAATGTATGGCCTTAACGCTTGTTGCATCCTTTCTTATTTCTATGTATTTGATTAGTGCAAGTTCCTTTATTTCTTCTAACATAATTTGTCAATATTTCTTATGCAATTATTATTTTTAATTGGTAATCAAGGTATTTTATTCATAAGAGTAGGCAAACTGGCAAAGCCCAAGTATACAGGGAGTATACATGAGAAATACCTAGTTAGTGTTTACAACTGATAGTAAAAATTCATGTACAGTTAGTCCGTTACAACCAACGGCCCCCACCCATGAGAACAATGTTAAGAAAAAAACTTTCAGCTCCTCCATTGTCTTCTCACGGTTTTCAAAGCTTCTATCATTTGGTTCCCGCCATATACACCAACACATGCAGATAGGGACCATTTTCCAGATTGCTGCGACTTGTGAATTACCTCGGAGACTTCTCCAACTAGCTAGAAAATCCACCAAACTAAAAGCCATGACCCATGATAAACCAAGTCCTGTGAAGAAGTAATCCCACATGTTTCTCGCCACCTCACAATGTAGAAATGGATGATCTATCGATTCCCCATCTTTCTTACACATGCAACACCAATCCAACACCATTATCCGACATTTCCTTAAGTTATTTGTGGTGAGAGTTTTGCCTAATGCTGCTGTCCAAACAAAAAAAGCAGCTTTTGAAGGAGCTTTTGTTTGCCAAATGCTCTTCCATGGAAATGTGTGCTTGCCTGGGCTCATTAAAACTTTGTGAAATGATCTGACAGTGGATTTACCTTTCTTGGATGGACTCCAAATCATCCTATCCATGGTCCCTCGGGGTCATATGTACAGAATACAGTGCCGCATGGAGCTCTGTGATTGTCTCCAACTCCCAGTCTTGGGTTGCCCTAATAAAATCAACATTCCATTGAGGGGAGCCACCAGAAAAAACCAAGAGGACCGCTATCGTTGCATCCTTCGCTCGTGCGAACTCAAATATGGCAGGAAAGGTATCTTGGAGGCTTTGTTCACCACACCAGTTGTCATACCAAAATCTGACACAAAAGTGATCACCCGCTACAATATGTTTATGTCTTCGGAAGAACTCCCAAACCCTTCCTAATGTATTTCCACAGACCCACCCCATATGGACCATGTACCTCATTCGAACACCAACCGCCCCACGCCTCTCCAACCTGCGCATCTCTAACAGACTTCCACAAGGTCCCCCCTTTTACGTTGATACCGCCACAACTATTTACCCAATAGAGCTTGGTTGAACTTCATTAAGCTACCAATTCTCAATCCACCCCCTGAAATTGGAGTACAAACCATTGACCAATTAACCAGATGGAATTTGAACTCATCCCCCAAACCACGCCACAAAAAATCGCACTTCTCAAGACGGTTTGCAACCTTTGCTAGTAACGGGAGCAAGGATAAAAAATAAGTGGGTAAGTTGGATAGAGTACTTTTAATCAAGGTGAGCCTCCCACCTTTAGACAAATACAACCTCTTCCAAGATGCTAGTCTACGCTCCACCTTCTCAATCAATACATTCCAAATCTGCTCTTATGCAATTATTATCTTCCCTCGAGCAATATTGCATCATTTCTTACTTCTATGCATTAGATCTCGATGCCCTTAGCTATTTTTCAAAATCTTCAAGGTGATAGTTCCATTATGTCCCTATATGCTCATTTGATGTATATGGAATGAAAGACATGTTAAAATCTTCGAGGAACGTGAACAGAGGACGGAGGAGCTCAAGAATTTCTTTATCCATAATCTTCTCCTGTAGAATGCAACTATAAATGGACTTAGGCCCTGTTTGGATTCAGAGATGGTCTCATCTCATCTCATCTCATCATTACAATTTTTTCAAATTCCCACACAAAATATAATAAACAATTCAACTTTTTCAAATCCCAAAACAATAATAACATTAAAAAATAATATTCTAACAATATTTTATTCAACTCATCTAAAACCATCTCATTTCATCTCATCTCATCTCACTATCCAAACCAACTTTTCTAGAATCTTTTTTTTTTACTAGTTGGGTCTCTCATGTATACTACCTGTGTATTCGGGTTGTCCTGTTGCGCTTATTAATAAAGATCTTCTTACTTATAAGAAAAATGATGTCTTCTAACATAATCTATCACTATTTCTTATGCAATTATTATCTTCACTCAAGCAAAAACTAGGGATTCTTGAAGACATTCAGCAAAATGAGAAACCAATGACTTTCTCTTATAATGCTCATAACACAACATGAGAGTATCCAAGGATTTCAAAGACTACCTTCTATGCCCATCTACTTTTTCAAAACTGAATAAAATCTAGTCTATCTTCCTCTACTTGGTTAAACTTATTTGTAAATGCTATGAAAAAAAAACTTATTTGTAAATCCTAATGACGAAGATATGAAGCCTTATAGGTGAACTAATGAGTTTAATTAAATAAAAGTTACTAAAGTTATGAGTGCAAGGCCACCTTCAAGTCATTTGATATCCTATTGTTTGATATGAAAGTTGAACTTTTCTAATTCTTGGATGAAATTCCTGGGCACAATATCATGTGACACTTTACAGGCTCTTGCCTGTCACTGATATGTGATATTTGGGTTTTTTTTTTTCCCCATATCACAGCCAAAAGCAGAGGATCTTGGTATCAAAAGAGATGACCTATCAGAGGCACTAATGGTATGTCCCGCTTACTTTTGAGTCTTCTTAGAGCTTATCATACTTAGTCTTATGGCTGAATTTCATTACTGTAATACTTTTTTCACAGTTTAGAGTTTCGAAGTGACTTCTTGTGAAAAGATCTTTTCCCCCTCTTGTTTTTGATTCCTCTAGTCATATGTGATTCATACATTACATATATGGAGTTGGGTGAAGTTTCATGTGCTCTGCTAAACAGAATAGAAATTCTCTCATTGCTAGATTGATTCATATGATTTGATGAAGAATGAGCAAATGATGGGACTTTTTTCTATAAAAGGGAAATGTGATGCTTGGGTGGAAATGTGGTAGGACAATGCTTAATCTTAAGGGCATACAATTTGCCTTTCCAGTTATTTGTGGCTGTTGGAAGATGTTTTTCTCTGCATGAGAATAAAACATTTACAACTACCTTGCTCATTATTTCATCTCTTTCTTTGGAATACCAGTATGGTCCCAGGTTCTTATATTTAATTGAAATTTTCAATAAAGTCTTCTGAGCAATTTTCTTAAAATTTGACACAAGGTTGAAAACATAACACAGGAAGGAGGTGTGTACTTTGTACCTGTACGTGGGAAGCATAAGCTCCCTATTTCTTTTTTGCTTCATGTTTGCTCTTTCACTATGTGAAGCTTTGATCTTAGATAGCTACAAAAGTATGTAGTTATTATCTGGAATGGATTGTCAGTAGTAAAGAAGGTAGGCAAGCAAGGTGTCCTACCAACTTCAGCTCCCTGCCTGGCTCCTCGAAGTTGGATCTACGGTCGGGCTACTACCAAGTGCATATTGTGGAAGGAGACAAGCCAAAGACAACCTGTGTGACAAGCATTCAACCTTAATAATAAAGGGATGTTTGATTTGGTTATGCCTTTTGGAGTAACCAATGCCCCTGCCATGTTATGCACCCTCCACAATGAGCTATTCCACTTTTTTTTAAGAAAGTAAAAATATGGGTATTTATGCAAAATCAAAAGAAAAGCGTTTGCGAAGACCATGTTTAAATCAGAAAATAAAAACTGTGGTTTTTCAGTTGTCAATTTATTTGATTATGACACAGCAGGACGCCACTCAATAGGTGTTTATCCCAACTGTGTGGAATTGGCATTTCGCATGGCATAGGCTGAGTCACTTTAAAGAGTTTATAATTTAAGCAAATTAAGTTAATCACTCTGTGTGAGGGAAGTGATGATCATATGCATAATTTTAATTTTCTGATAGTAATGCTAATGCATAATCCAAGTGCATTTTCTATGATGTAATGCCTTTTTCTTATAGTTTATTTGTATATAACAACCCCATTTCTTGTTGGACATGTTACTCTCTCATTTCTCATTAACATCAACTGTATGTATCTTTCTGCAGTTAGCATTCTCCTCCACACCCTTTTTTGAGCCATTTGCCATTCCATTGCTTCTTGAAAAACTTTCTTCTTCTCTACCATTTGCAAAGGTTGGTGCCAATTCTATGTAATTTTATGTTCTATGATTGTTTTTTAAGTAGCATTTTTTTACTATTATGCTTTAAAATCTGCTGAGACCATCTTATATGCTCTTAGGTTGATTCTCTAAAGTATCTCAGCAGTTGCACATTGAAGTATGGAGCAGAGAGAATGTTAAAACATGCTGGAGCTATCTGGTTGGCAATTAAAGATGCAATATATAATTCAATACAAGAGCCGGCTTTATCCTTTACTTCAGAATCACTAGTTGGTCTTGGCTTTCAGGAGAATGAAATTGCTAAAGAAGCTTTAACACTTCTCCAGCGGGTTATTGTGCAAAGTGATAGTTTGTATTTAAGTTTGATTGTTAAAGATGAAGATATAAATATGATTTTGAACACCATCACCAGTTACGAGAGTTATAATGATATTTACTCGCAAGGCAGGCTGAAATTACATGTAGTTGGTCGTTTCCTCTCTATTTCTGCAAGGAGTTCCATTGCTTCCTGCAATAGAGTGTTTGAAAGTTTCTTCCCGCGATTGATGGAAATTCTTGGGCTTCCTGTAAAAAACTTGTCCGGGGATCACTCACCAATTGTCAGTTCTTTAATCTCCAAAAGACTTAATTTTGGAGCTCTTTATCTCTGCATTGAGCTTCTTGCATCATACAGAGATTTGACTGCAGGCTCCAAGGAAATTGCTTCCAAATCCATTTCTGCAAGTGAGACATGCTACTGCATGCTTCAGAGCTATTCAAATTTATTAACTAAGGCCTTTTGTTCTACCTTGGTGACTAGTCCTCAAGATGCAGATATTTATTTTGGAGGTGAATGCTTCTGCCTTGGAACGTCTTTGGAATTTATCTATTATTATTATTTTTTGTTAAATTCTGGTGGGGATACTAGGATTTTTCTTTCTTTCTTCCCTTTTTTTCTCTTAAAGAAGAAAATCAGAATCTAATGTCGAGAGTAATACCAGTAGTCAGTTCTCGTGTGAATTCAGTCATTCTGAAATTTTTCATGGTCGGTTTTATCTTGTTTCTTTTTGTTCTATCATGATTTGCTTTTTGGGTTCTGATCGGTTCAAGTTTTTTGATATCTGAGAATAAAGTACCTGTAAAATCCTGACAGTATTGCCCTTTTCTCTTGGATATATATGTAGTGAAGGGTTTGCAGATTCTGGCTACTTTCCCAGGATATGTTTCTCCAATGCTGATATCTGAGTTTGAGAGTATTTTGATCACATTCATGTCAATTATCACCCTGCATTTCAAGAAGACATTATTATGGAAGTTGTCATTGAAGGCGTTGGTGAATATTGGCTCATTTATTGATGAATATCATGAGTCTGAGAAGGTTTCAAGCTACATGGGTGTTGTAGTTGAAAAGATTATTTCCTTGGTGTCTCTTGATGATTTTACCATGCCTTTTCCACTCAAACTGGAAGCAATATCTGGCATTGGCGCAAGTGGACTGAATTATATGCTGAAAATTGTCCGAGGATTGGAAGAAGCTATATACACCAATTTATCTGAGTTTTATGTATGTATAACATTTTACTTCTCTATCGGGTAGTGTAAAAAAACTAGGTCCTGGAATGTCCTGTGTAAGAAGTTGGTTCTTATGTATTTGTGACATCCTTCAGTGGTGTTAATTTACTTCAAGATGATGTTATTTACTTGGTTTCTCTGTTATGAATTCTGTGGGGAAAATCAGTTTTCTCAAGGCCAACTTCGGGGCTGAGGACATTTCCTGACCTTGTATTTATTGTTGGTTTCATTTTGTTCTTTCCTTGCACAACTTAAATTTAAGATCATTTATTTTCTTGATCTTATGGCAGTTCAACTTCACATTTGTTTGTGTAGGCACATGAAAATATGAAGTCACCTGAAATCACCATCCGGCTCTTGGAATGCTACTCTAATAAGGTGCTTCCACGGTAAACAGTTAAACCTGAATGTTCTCTTTCCATATTCTCAGTTCCTTGTGCTTCCACTACGATGATATGCATTGAGTGGATTTGAACTTATTTTGCAAATGTGATATGCTTACGATATTTGATATTAAGGACATTTTTCTTTAAGCTTTCCCCTTCAAAACATAAGATTTGATCCTCCCCTCTTAAATTATCAAACACCACCACTGGTCCACTACTACGAAACAACATTGATTTCTAAAGATGTCTAGTGAATTCATAAAAACTTCCTATTAAAAATGTTCAGAGCCATATTATTGCTATTGTGATTCCCATTTTAATGCCCCCCCCCCCCCCCCCCCCCCCCCCCCCCAACTTTTTATGGAGCCATTCGTTGTGATTTCTTTTTGAATTACCTTTACATATTAGAAAAAAAAAAAAAGATTTCCTGCTGAGCAAGTCAATCCTTTTGTTGGAATGGTCTGCAGGATCCATGAAAATGGAAGTTTTGATGAAGTTTTGTTGCGCTTCCCTGTTAATGTATGGAGCCAAATTGAAAGTCATGTTGATTTTAGTATTCAAGTCCAAGAAATGGTAGGTAAAGCTGCTGTCTTGTTTTATACCCATAAAAAAACTGCTATCTTGTTTTACGATCTTTATTATTATTAGTTTTAAAAAAAATTATTATGTCTAACTATGATGTCTGATGTGCTGAAAACCTCCAAGTAAATCTGACATTGCTGGTTGGGCTGCATTGGTTACCAATTAAAGATCAAACACATTTCTATTCTGAGAAGTGTTATTGACGTGTTTATTTCTGCTTTAGGAGCTTCTTGATGCAACAATGACTGCAATGAGGCATGCTGTTGCATTTTGTTCAGTGGAAAGCCAAAACAAAATAATCCAGAAAGCTTACAGTGTTCTTTCATCAAGCACTTTTTTTCCACTGAAGGAATTCACGTCCCTAACCATTCAATTTCAACTGGGTGGGCTACAGCTTGCTCAGAAGATAGACAATTTGTCCTATAGAGATGAATGGATTCTTTCATTATTTGCATCTGTAGTTATAGCAGCTCGTCCTCAAACTCCCATTCCAAATCTTAAAGAAATATTGCAATTATTTATGACTACACTTCTCAAGGGTTCTGTTCCAGCAGCTCAGGCATTGGGTTCCATAGTCAACAAATTGGGTAAAGAGTCCAATGAGTTAAAGATTTCAAGTGACTGTACCTTGGAAGAAGCTCTAGAAACCATTTTTCAAACTAAGTTATGGAATTCTCATGATAATGGTGCTTTAATGAAATCTAGTGGAACAAATAATGGAAGTGAAATGAGCTTTGCTGATTCATGCCTTGGTATGGTGAACAATAATTTGCCCCAGATACATGCCATTGCTGGACTATCATGGATTGGAAAAGGTTTGCTTCTGAGAGGTCATGAAAAGGTTAAAGATGTAACTATGATTTTTCTGGAGTTTTTACTCGAAAATAACAAAGCAGATGCTTTTCCATTAAAGCAGAACTCACTAGAGAGCAGTAGTGAGCGGGATTTGCATCCTTCTGTGATAAAAAGTGCGGCGGATGCATTTCATATTCTAATGAGTGATTCTGAAGTTTGTTTGAACCGAAAATTTCATGCAGTGATACGACCACTCTATAAGCAACGTTTTTTCTCGACCATGATGCCCATTTTGCAGCCTTTGATAATGAAAAATGATTCATCACTTTCCAGGTACAGACCCTATTCCTACTCACTGTGAATTGAGCTTGGCTTTTCTTGGCGCTCATCTGATCAGTGTAGCTATTTTATGTTACTGTGCATTGTCTGTCTTGAAAAATTCTCAAGTTGATTTAAGGATTCTTACCTGATTATTTATTAAATAAAAAACTGAAGTTTGATCCTTTACTTGAGATTATCCTAGTAAAAGTTTGAAAAGGATTAAGGGTACTCGTGAAGTAATTCCTCTATAATCTCAGATCTATGCTGTGCCGGGCTTTTGCACATATCATATCTGATACTCCACTAACTCCTATCCTGAGTGAAGCCAAGAAGGTTAGTGTCAGAATATCTCAGTATCTGCAGCGATTAGATTTCATGTCCTTTTCCATATTTTGGACTAAATCAAGAAAGTAAGATGCCATAAAAATTTTGCAGCTTATACCTATCATTCTGGATTGCTTGTCCATGCTGAACAAGGATATTCAGGATAAAGATATATTGTACAGTCTCCTGCTAGTCTTATCTGGGATATTGACGGATAAAAATGGTAAGGCTAAATGTATGGTTGGTGCAATTCTTTTGTTATTTTTCAGGGTAGTTGTGCTTTGTGCATAACTGCATGCATTTAGAACATTGCGTCATTTTTGTTCAAATTTCCTTATCACCCATGTCAAAATAGCTACAAATATTACTTACCAAAACGTATCTATGAAAGATATTGCCGTGAAAAAAGTCCAGTGTACTTGGGCTTTTGCCTATCCGTATTTTCTGTATCTTATCATTTCCCTGCACATTAGGACTTTAGTTTTGTGATCTAATAAAAAAATGTTGCAGCTAATAAATAAGACAGTACTGAGGTGTATTTCTCTGGTGGGGCTGTTAGAGGGTGCGGTTTTGTAACAACCCGATCCTAAGATTAGACCATAAGATAGGTTTTATGTATTGTTCATATTATTATTATTATTTTATTAGATTTTACATTTATTTATTTTACTTCTATTGTCATCTTAGAAAATATGCTAACAGTAAATTAGTGATTTCCTGAGGAGTCACGTCGTTTCCATTAGTTTCCATATTGAATTAGTTTCCTAGTTTGAAACCACAACTTGATTCCTCAAAATCCTCTCAGAACCCGTATCCTCGTAGGAATAATTTCCAAGTGTACCAAACTTCAAACGTCGCATATCTTCTGAGGAGTCACGTCGTTTTCCTCCCCCATCGTCTATAAAATCTCACGTAAACCCACTGTTTTAAAACACACTAAAATACCCAGATGAACAACAATTTCGCGTAAGCCTTCGTTTCTGCCCAGCCGCCGCCGACCACCATAGGACGTCGGAGCACCACCCACGGTGCCAGAAACTGCAGGCCAGCCCAACCCCGTCGAGCCCACTCCCTTCAGGTAAGCCCATCGCCGTCAGCCACCATTTTCTCTCCCTAGTGTTTTTCGGTTTGATGGTTCTCTCTCTAAACTCTCTCTCTCTCTCTCTCCCTCTCTCGGTGTCGCACCACCATAGGGACCCTCCTAGTTGCGTCGCCGGTCACTCCCAGCCACCCAGAGCCGCCGTCGCACTCAGTCCCTCTCTCGGTGAGTTGCCTTCCGTCGCACGATGGTCCTCTCAGGAGCATTTCTTTCTCAGCCCTTAAGGCTTTTACTTTACTGGTATTAGAATGGGCTATGGGCCTTAAGCCTTTTAGCCAGGAGCCTTATAAACTTGAAGAGGGCCTATTAGCTACACGGGCCATGTTTTAAGCTGGACCCAATCTTACAGAAACTGGTTTATTATTTTAGAAGACTGTTTTCTAATGTGGGCCTTCAATATTATTAAACCTGAGTTGCAAAATCATTACAGTGCTATTTTATAACATACATAATATGTAGATATTTTCTACTATTTTATATTTAAAGGACTAGATATGATAATTTAAGTGGATGAACTTGGGTAGACAGAAACTGTTTTATGGTTTAAAGTGGGCCAGTGGTGCTCTACAAAAACATGTTTTAGTATTTTATTGGGTTGGTTATATTCTCAGAAAAACATTACTTTTACATGGACTTTATCTACTTGAATAATTAAGAGCCTATAGACACAATTTTTATAAAAGGTATTTAAAGGATTTTAAAGTATATTATGGAGCCTATTATTTTAGTTAAATTCCACTATACTTATTTAATTACGTAGAGCATTACGACACGTTTTGCTAGGAAATTAGTAACACCTAGTACCTCCTATAGGTAACGCGCTACAAGTTGGAAATCAGGAAGCAATGCTAAGACGTAAATAGTATGATCATACAAATGCATGCGTACTGTGAATATGATTGTTATTATTATGTATACATATTATTGTTATGTATGAAAATATGATGTGCTTATGATGATTATCTACGTTACGCTAAGAGACAAGTCAAGGTTAGATTCCTTTCACGATCTTGATGAAATATGAGATTATGCTTGAATGAATGAATTTGTTTGATCGATTGAATGTTACTAAGATCATATGAAAGTCATGAGATGTTCATGTAGTAATTCAAATCAAGTATGCCATGTAATAGAATAGCCAGATTATGCAAGCCATGCTCATGTAACACTTAGATCATGTATGCCATGTAGTACTTAGATCATGTATGTCATGTTCATGTAGTACATAGATCATGTGTGCCATGAAATGTTATAAAATGTTCAGATCATGTTATGATTATGTCATGTTATGCCATACCATGTACAAGAAAATGCCATGTTATGCTATGCCAAGTACAAGAATATGCTATGTTAAGGAAGTTCATGGAGCTTAATGAATTCTCATTGTTCATGTAGTACTTAGATCATGTATGCCATGGAATGTCATATAATGTTCAGATCATGTTATGTTATGTCATGTCATGTACAAGAAAATGTCATATTAAGAAAATTCATGAAGCCTAATGGATTCTCATGTATTAAGAAAGATAAGAAGTTTTAAGACAGTGCCACGAACTCAAGCGTGGTTAACCACAAGTTAAGTGAAACACTTCACTCCATGTTATTCAGTTAAGTGGAATACAGACCCAAGCGTGTTTCACTCCATGTTAAAACAAGATAAACAAGTTATTATGCATTCACATTACATATTTGCCATGATTATGTATGCTTCCGCTCATGTTAATGATGAATATATATATACCATGTGAATTTGTGATGATATGTATACGTATGCAAAGTTTTCAGAAAGTTATGTTGTGTGTATGATTGTGAATCTGTGATGGTGTAAATATGTTGTGAAGAGTCTTTAGAAATTAAGTTCATGCTAGGCCAAATTATATTTTACGGTATGATGTGCTACTTACTGAGTATTCGACTCATTTTTATTTGTCTTCTTGTTTTCTTTCGTGTGTAATTCTCGTAGATAGGGGTGGGCAGCGGGCCCCGCCCCCGCTGCCCCGCCCGGCTTCTGCCCGCCCCGCATAGAGAGGGTATAGCCGGGGCGGGGGGCGGGATGACATTAAAAAAAAATTTTTATTTATATATATTAAATAAATATATTGTATATAGATATACACAATTTATAAAAGACTTAAAATTATATTCAAGTCATTGGATTTAAGTCCCACATTGCTTAAGGATGACTATTGTATTGCCTTGGCCTCCTATATAAAGATTGGCCTAGGAGGCCAAATCAATCCAAAATCTAACTCTAATGAGTTTAAATTTTTTTATATTTATAAATTTTAATTTATTATTTAAAATATATTATAATTTTGGTCTAAAAAAATATTTTTAGACCAAAAAAATTTTTTTTTAACATAATGGCGGGGGTTGGGGGAAAATCCCCAACCCCGCATGGTGCGGGGCGGGGTGCGGGGAAGGGCACCCCCCGCCCCGCACCATGCGGGTAGCAGGCCTACTCGCAGATGGTGTCTATAATGACGTAGAGCTGGATGGCCAGGAATAAACCTAGTATAAAGACTTAGGAAGGAATAAGTGATATTCACACAAGAATTAGATTTCTTTTATGTCACTCATAGGATTAGTTTAGGTATGTTCTTTTACGTTACGTTCTGTTTTCGAAACAATCATGTTCAATTCAGTTTTAATATTTTTTATGAATTTCAATAAATGAGGTATTTCAGGATATGAATCTCTTTACCGGGCATTAGTAATATCTCTATCCTACGGGAAGGAGGTGTTATATGTTTGGATAGTGAGATGAGATGAGATGGTTTTAGATGAAAGTTGAAAGTTGAATAAAATATTATTTTTTAATATTATTATTGATTTGGAATTTGAAAAAGTTGAATTGTTTATTATATTTTGTGTGAAAATTTGGGAAAGTTGTAATGATGAAACGAGATGAGATGAAACACTTTTACTATCCAAACGCCCGCATATGCCGCTGCTGCTGCTTTTCATGGGGAAACAGATATGCATGATCCTACAAAAGCCATAGAAGGAAACATGTTTGTCTGACTATGAAAAATGCAATGTTGTGTCTCACTCCTTTGAATAGATGATTATTTCAAAATTATCTGATTATGCTGTGTTCTACAGTGACTCTTCACCCAGTTCTAGTATATGATCTATTCTGTTTGTACTTGCAGGGCAAGAAGCTGTCATTGAGAATGTTCATCATGTTATTAATAACCTTACCAAGCTTATTGCCTACCCTCATATGATGGTACTGATTTTTTCTTCAAAAGAAAATCAAATTTACGATGTTGCTGACTTGTTTTAGAAATAAATTCACTTGTTCTTAATTACTACATTGTTGAGTGTATTTTTTTTTTTTTTTTGGTTATGCTGTGGACTAAAGCTTTATAATAGAACCAAATTGCAAGTATCTGAGATTTCTTTATCTTGTATGTCTTCAGCTTGTTCGGGAGACAGCTATACAGTGTCTGGTTGCCATGTCCGAGCTGCCCCATGCAAGGATCTACCCCATGAGAATACAGGTTAGTAAAACTTAGCATAAGAGTGGTTAATATTACCAAATAGAACTATCCTACGGATATTTACAGCAATGCTCCACTCTAGTACTTTTAGACCAACATATCTTTATTCATTTTCTTTTCCCTTTTTATTCTTTAATAAGAATGTTTTTTATATGGCTGTGGTGCTCGACTTTGTGATTCTATGCATTTTCAGGTACTTCGGGCTATATCAAATGCTCTTAATGATCCCAAGAGGGCTATTCGTCAGGAAGCTGTCAGATGCCGGCAGGCATGGTAAATGCTTTGAGATCTAATGTTTTCTTCTTTTTGGGAGGATTTTTGTGTTTATTTCAATTAATTTCTGTTGATCATTGACTAGGGCATCAATTGCATCGAGAAGTCTTCATTTCTGAAGGAAGGCAGCCAGAGGTTTTCTGAAGCTGTTTTGGACAGTCTCGGGAGTCTGGGACGTGTATTTTGTTATTTGTCGTGTTTAGTCAGCATTCTAAATTTTAGGCCTAGTTCGCAAGATTAGTATTTTTTTTATTAGTACTTAACATTAGTTGACTTTACCGCCTGTATATATATCCAAGTGGGACAGGAATTTTTGTGGTAATTGAGAACATTGACGGGAAGTAATTTGATTTTCCCTGGAAAAGAGGAACTTTTACAAGATAATAGCCAAAATAAAATGTACAAATAGCGGTGATGGGGAAATATATTGAGACTACGAAAATGATCAAATTGCCATTCAACCTGTTGGACAGGCAAAGACTGAGAATAGACGCAGGTTTCGCAACTGGAAATGTTAGAAGATGAGAATCCATCCCAACTGGCAGGCCTGTGATGCTGCTCTAGCCGGACAAAGCAGGTATGGTTTTCCACTTCTGTTTCACTATTGCAGCCCCTTAATTTTTTTTTTTAATTTAATTTAATTTATAGTTTTTTTATTTGCAGCCTCTCAACTAGCAGGCCATCACAAAGGAGTTAGATTTAGTTGGAACCATTCCTAAACGGTAACTAGTCTTACCTTGATCAAATCCAATTGGTATGAGTTCTAAAAGATATTTAGTTTTAACCGGCTAGTGAATGCAAGCCGTTGCTTATTTTTGCTGGCACTATAAAAGAGGATAATAGGAAGGCAATGACCACTTCCAGAAGTTTGGGGGAACAAAAAGGTCATTGCAACATAATCCAAATATAAGAGAGTTCAGTGCACTGACTAAAGAAGGCCAAATTGTATATGATATCATCCCCAATATGTGAATCTCCAGCGCCAAGGGAGTTGCTTGGTATTTAATACGATATTCAAGCGATTTCCAATCAATAAAGTGAGGACGTAAACCTTTTTTTTTTTTTTTCTCAAGAACGGGACAGATCAAAAAACATTAGTCTACTTGAATTGCTATACCAAACACCTTTAGTGCTTTGAATAAACGTGTTCGAGAACTAAAAAAATTCGATTATGTCCTGCTGCTTTTTTACAGTACCTATTTTTCACTTTTTCTGTCAATGGTATCAAAGGAAAAATCTATATAAACTAGAACATGCTACAAAGCACAACCTGAAAATGCGTTTATACATATTATTGGAAGCTGGAATGAACATATATAAGGCTTATGTATATCACTATTTACTCACGTCTCTGCAGCATATAACACAGTAATACACAACCAAAACTGCCACCAGTTTACCTGCTTGAAAATTTTGGAAAACTTCATTTTTCAAGGCAGCAGAATTTGGATTAGAAACAATCAATCAGCCATTTCCTCTTCAGCACCACTAGATTGATCAATGTCCTGATGTCGAGCAACCTTCTGCAGCAATCCACGGCCATCTTCAATGACTCTCTCTCTCTCGCTTAGAATTGGTAAAATTCCCCTTTGAATTGGAAAAAACCTGGAAGCACGATAAACATGATGAAACTCAACGATGTCCTTTACTACTAGTTTAATCTTCAATAGATGGCTCCATAGTCATACCTTTGAATCCCTCAGTTCAACTGCAGCAACAGCTACTCTCTGCCTTACGGTAACTCTAGAAGGCATGGGAAAATGTTCAACCTCATCGCTAGATCTTCCTTCTTTGGCCCTCTTTTTCCTTAAAACAAGTTTTGTTGAAAGAGGCTGCATTAAAAGAAAAGGCTGACTAACACCCAAAATGTGTGCTCGACACGGGGAAAATGATATAAATCAAGGTTAAAGTGGATACCACATAGCGTGCTTCTGCTTTGTCAAATGAAACAAGATATGTTGTGGGGTCATCCGCATCATCCAGACGTAACTGTTGAGGTGTAAAAAGAAACATCTTTCTGTAAGCAATTAAATGCTTGGTTGCCAGAGTAATATATGAAAAATCTAGGGACATACTTCATAATGGTACTCGCGAACCCAAGAGTATCATATATCTTCATGTTCATCATAGATATCCTTAGATAACTGCCACCATAAAACATATAGAGACTGATAAATTGATAAGAGTTTCCCAACCATAATCAATATGACAAAAATGAACAAAAATGGCTATAGAACTTCATTACTTAATGTGCTTTAGATGGATCATGACAGATGAGGTTTAACAGTAGCGCACATCACTAGCACAGTTAAAATTATTAAAATATTCGTAAAGGTTGGGAGGGTTTCTCCAGGTTCTTGTTTTGAAGTAGGGACGGGCTCTAGAATTTTAGTTTCTGGCATGATGTTTGTCAATTCAATATAAATCAAATTCAATGAAGATGGGCTAAAATCAGAAGTAGCTTTCAAATTTATCCTAGTCATTTGCATGCTCATGATAGACCTACCATTCTGTTGCAATCATGCAACATCCACACTCAACTCACCTGTGATTCGTAGGCATCATGAACAGTTTTGGTCCAACTTGCTGTGGACTTCTGAATCAGCAGTAGGAGCGCTATCAAATGCCGCAATAACAAATTGGTCATCATACCTAATGCCGTAGCATCACAAACAACATATAAATCAATATGAATAAGGTTGAGTGCAATCATTAAAGGTCTTCTAATTATCAGCTAGCAGCAAAATCCTTGATTTGCATCATTCTAGGAAGAAATAGGATTTAAAGTAGAGGACTACCAATAAATAAGTGTGTTTGTGGTAGCAGCTTTTTAACCTCCAACGCCTAGACCCATTAATCAAAATAATGAACTATTAGTGAACAACTCGGATAGAATTCAAGATACTTCAGTTTTCAGCAACACATACATAAGAAAACCATAATATGAGTTGATGTGTCAACAACAACAATTTCACAATATAAACATTCTATGGCTACCAATTAATAAACAAACATGCAACAGACAATAAGAAGCTGTTGCTCTTTTTTGTGTGCGAGAGCCAAGGTGACTTGCATTACATGTACTCAGACTACATAATAGCTTTTAAAAAAAATACATACCGATCAAAATCAGGCAACAAAGGCAGAACCTCTAAGGTATAAAGATCTTGATTAGTTGCATGAACTGGTTGTGACTTGCATGCCTCAAACGAGGCTTCTATTTCCTTGATTTGTCTTTCCCTGAAAACAAATAGTTTTATGCCAATTAGTATAACTAAAAGAATCTCATGGTACACTTCTAATATAAAATTGTCTTCAAATGGAGAGTTTTTTTTTTTTTAATCGGTTCTTCAAATGGAGAGGTTAGAGTAAGAACATACCTATTGTTAAGGTGCTCCAAAATGTTACGGCCTCCCCTCATTTCTCTTAGTTCTTTTGATTGTTTCTCAGTTAAAAGACTGAAAACACCAATGCAGTTAGCTATGAAAAAGAACCAAGGTATATGTGCAGAAAGCATTGTTCTCTAAGAGTGGCTCATGCATTCAATTGTCTTCTTTGTTTTTAGCCTAAAAAATACCTGCTTTGTTGACTCCATGCTAAGAGGAGATATATACGGTGTTTTCACCAGCCAGGCAACGCCTTTATCAGTAGGCCTTTCTTTTCTTCTAATGCCATTATTCTTTACTGGTGTCACTGCTACATCATCATGCAACAATTCCTCATCTTCTGGAGCAAGGGAAGGTCTAACACTGGTGGGGCTAATTAAACGAGTAAAAGAAGATATCAGAGTTGTTTACCTACAGTTAATTGTTGCTGTTCTAAAAAATGTAAAAACTATTGAGGCACAATACTTGTATACACTGAGGTCAAGAAGGTCAAGAGATATCCCCAGATCTGGCTCAAAAAAAAGTTTGGGCTTGTAAGTTTTCTCCAAAGACGTTGTAAAGAAAGTAAAGAAGAGTTTTGAAGAATTGTGTAATGCTCATTCGAATTATTTGGCAGATTACAGAAGGTGTATATATAGACATAATTACAACTGATTTCCTACATTTATGCAACATTCTAATTTGAGTTTGACAACTATCTAATTCAAAATCAAATCCGTAGGATCACAGCTCCTCATCCCTTATCTATAGCACTGATTTCGGCAAGTGATGATTGGAGGTTTGGCTCTTCCTGATTTTCAGTGATATCAACTTGAACACGAACATTCAGATTGAATTGAACATTCTTGAACTTGCTTGGTGGCAACGGTTTTGTCAAGGCATCTGCTAGCTGATCACGACTTGAGATAAATTGCACAGATAATTGTTTGCGAGACACTTGATCCCTGACAAAGTGGAAATCGATTTCGATGTGTTTTGTTCGAGCATGAAACACTGGATTTGATGAGAGATAAGTTGCGCCAATATTGTCACACCAAAGCACAGGCGGGTGACGTACAGAGATGCCAAGCTCGGATAAAATGGACTTGATCCATGTGATTTCGGCCGCAGTGTTTGCAAGGGACTTGTATTCAGCCTCAGTGCTGCTTCGGGCCACTGTGTGTTTTTGTTTGCAGCTCCATGAAATGAGATTAGGTCCTTGAAAAATGCAATAGGCACCAACAGATCTTCTATCATCTCTATCAGCCGCCCAATCCTAGTCTGAATAGGCTTGGAGTCGCAGATCTGCTGCTTTGGTGATAAAGAGGCCTGTTGAAACTGTATGTTTGAGATATCTAAGTATTTGTTTAACGGCTTGCCAATGTGATTCCATAGGCTTATGCATGAATTTGCTTACTTTGTGTACTGCAAACGCCAAATCAGGCCTCGTAAAAGCTAAGTATTGCATGCTACCCACATCAGTACATGGAGTGCCATTGGTTGCAGTAAGATGACATGTAGAAACCATTAGAGTGGTACACGGTTTAGCTTTATCCATGTTGCTTCTTTTTAGTAAATCAACTACATACTTTCGTTGAGTGAGATAAAGTCCCTCTGAGTTGCAAACAGCTTCAACCCCGAGAAAGAAGTGGAGATCTCCCAGCTCTTTGACAACAAACTTAGCTTTTAGACTTTGTATTATTTTGGCGATGATAGTAGAGCTTGAGCCTATAATTAATATATTATCAACATATATCAAAATGTAAATAGCCTCTGTTTTTGTCTTTAGAATAAAAAGGGAGTTGTCGGCTTGACTTTCATTGAAATTCAAAGATTTGAGTTTATCCGAGAGCTTCGAAAACCAAGCTCTTGGGGCTTGGCGTAGGCCATATAGTGACTTGTGTGTAGCTTGCACACATGATGTGAGTACTGTGGGTGAATGTAGCCTTGAGGTTGAGTCATGAACACTTCTTCGTGCAAATCGCCATGCAGAAATGCATTTTGCACATCTAGTTGAAGTGTAGGCCAACCATAAGAAACAACAAGAGATCGAACCAACCGAATTGTTGCATGTTTTACAACAGGGCTAAATGTTTCTGAAAAATCAACTCCTTCTTTTTTATGGAAGCTTTTGGCAACCAATCGAGCCTTGTAACGCTCAATGGTTCCATCGGCTTTCTTCTTGATTCGATATACCCAGCGACAGCCCACGATGTTAGCGTGTGGTGAAGGTGCAACAAGGGACCAGTTTCCATTTAGTAGAAGAGCATCGAATTATTTGTTCATTGCTGCACGCCAATGAATATGCTTGGATGCTTTCGTAAAAGACGTTGGTTCTGGAGCTGGAGTGGTTGTTTCAGTTATCAATGCTCTTGGAAGAAGGTATCGAATATAGCAATCTGATTGCTTCCGGGGCTGATGAATATTATTCTTTGATCTTGTAATCATAGGGTGGCTGTTTGCAGCATGCTGTGATGGAGTAGTGCACTGAGTAAAAGCCAAATCCGAAGTTGGAGCTGCTATGTATGGTTGGCGATCAGGTACGACAGTAGCATGTTGAGTTGAGCACTCTTCCTCTGTTTCTACAATAAAAGGTAAACAAGGTTTTGATTGTGTTCGTGTGGGAAGGAGGTGAGGTTGCAAATGTGTGATGCTAGTAGGAGCCTCAACGTTTATATTTGAGGGAAGAGACATGATTTGAAGAGTAGAGGATTTAGATTTGGAGGGGTTGACAGGGAGAAAAATTGTTTCTTCAAATATAACATGTCCTGAAATATAAGTCTTTCCAGTTGATGGATCAAAACATTTATAACCTTGATGACAAAGACTGTAGCCAAGGAAGATGCACGTACGAGACCGAAAACTGAGTTTATTTTTATTGTAGGGTCGCATGTTTGGCCAGCATGCATGAACGAGTAATCGGGTAGACGATGATACAACAGTTCAAAGGAGGATTTGTGTTTTAGGACAGGTGTTAGGAGTCAATTGATGATTTATGTGGCAGTTTGGAATGCATCTTCCCAGTAGGCTAGCGGCAGTTTTGAATGAGCCAACAGATTTAATCCAACTTCGACAATATGTCGATGTTTACGTTCAATTGATATGTTTTGTTGATGAGTATATGGACATGCTAGCCGATGATTTATTCCATTTTGTTGAAATATGTGTTTAAGCGGCGGAATTCACCACCCCAATCAGATTGAATGACTTTAATTTTTCTTTCAAAATGCTTCTCAACATATGCTTGAAATTGAAGAAAGAGTGTTTCAAATCAGATTTGAACTTCATTGGAAACAACCAAACAAATTTTGAGTAATCATCGAGAAAACTAACATAATATTTAGCTCTGGTGGTGGAAACCACGGATGTAGGTCCCCACACGTCACCAAATATTAAATCTAATGGATGACTAGAAACATGTGGAGAATATTGAAAGGATAAATCATGTCTTTTGGCTATTTGACATTTGGAGCAAACAGAAGGCAGTTTATTATTGCTAGCCGAAAGATTATTGTTGGAGAGGACTTTGTTGATGATAGGTTGTGATGCATGTCCAAGACGACGATGCCATTCACGAGAGGAGACACGGACAATTGATAGAGCATAAGGGTTGCGAGAGGTGGAGCTGAATTGATAGAGGTTGTTATTGAGTTGGCCGTGATGATGGACCTTCCCCAAGTAATCCTTCACAAGAAAGAATTTATCGTGAAATTCAAAATATACATGGTTGTCAACACAAAATTGTTGAACAAATAATAAGTTCTTTTGAATTTCAGGAACAAGAAGAACGTTATGAAGAACAAAAGAAGATGTGGGAGTGGAGACTTTAGTAGAACCAGTTTTTGTAATTTGCAAACCTTGACCATTCCCCACTTGAACATTATCGGAACCATTGTAATCTTCATTTTTGAGATTCAGATTGCTGATGTCGTTTGTGACATGGTGAGTAGCTCCTGAGTCTGCATGCCAATCGGTTTCCTAGTTTGCACCATTGGATACTACCATGGCTTGTTTGTTTTTAGTTTTGATTGAATCTTGATAAGAGAGATCAAAGCGATGGTAACATTTTCTGGCCGAATGGCCTGGTTTATTACAAACCTAATAGATCAGAGAAGGCAGATCATTGCTACTGGTATTGTTGTGGTAGCCACCACGTTGTGCACGTCCCTTTCCACGACATCCATCGCGTCCTTGAGTTGTGAATTGCTGAAATTGTTTTTGAGCAACATTAAGAGATGCTTGTTGAAGAGGTAAAGCAAGTTGGTGCCGAGAGATGCATGCTTTTAAGGTGAGCAGCAGAGAGTAGATTTCTTCAAGAGAAATCATGTCTGTCCGAGCGGAGATGGAGGCCACAAAACTGTCATACTCATGGTCTAACCCTGTGAGCACATATGTGATCACGTCTTCACAGGTCATAGGTTGGCCTACAATGGCTAATTCATCGGTTAGTCTCTTGATAAACAGAAAATATTCAGTTGCGGACTTATTGCCTTTGGTGGCAGTCGCCAATTGGGTGCATATTTGCACTATTTTTGCACGAGATCTGGATGAGAAATTCTCGTCGAGGGCATGCCAAACAGCATGTGACGTGGTATAGTTAACCACTTGAGCAAGGACTCCTTCAGAGATGGAGGACATTAAGGTGCTAAGAATGAAGTTATCCTGGCGTACCCAGTGGGAGTAAGCAGGATTTGGTATTTCAGAGATGGTGCCACTGTCGGGGTGTGAGGTAGAAATGGTTTGTGGAGGAAGAGTTGTGGTGCCATCGAGATAGCCAAATAGATCTTGGTCACGAAAATAAGGCACAAGTTGCGCCTTCCAAATGAGATAGTTTTCGGAATTAAACTTAACAGTAACAATATTGGTCATAGGAACGACAGATGGAGATGTTGTTTGTTGAGTAGGCATGTTGGTTGAAGAAGAAGGGGATCAGGAAGACATTTGGTAAACGTTGGTCATTTGATGGTCAGTCTGATACCATGTAAAGAAAGTAAAGAAGAGTTTTGAAGAATTGTGTAACGCTCATTCGAATTATTTGGCAAATTACTGAAGGTGTATATATACACATAATTACAACTGATTTCTTACATTTATGCAACATTCTAATTTGAGTTTGACAGCTATCTAATTCAAAATGAAATCCACAAGATCACAGTTCCTCATCCCTTATCTGTAGCACTGATTTCGATAAGTGATGATTGCAGGTTTGGCTCTTCATGATTTTCAGTGATATCAATTTGATCTTCTACTGATGTGATTGTGTATTTTGTACATCTGCAAAAGCAGAGGATAAAAATGACCACAATATTTCCTGGATGCACTTATATCTTTGTTTTTTGAAATATTTCCACGACAAAGAAAAATGATTATGCCCATAAACTTATCAGACAAAACCCTTCAGTGTCAAACAACCATATTTCCAACTGTATTCTACAGAACCAACTTAGGTTGTATTCTGCAGAACCAGCTTTGGTAAAGATTGATCTTATGTAGCAATTTATTTATTTATTTTATAAGTAGACCTTATATAACAATTTTTGGCTTGGCCCATACCCTAAAAGACTAGTCAATGTTTCAATTAGAGTCCATTGAAATCATTATAAAGGGCTTGAACTTCTCCCTCCCAGCAATGTGGGGTCTCATTCACCCCTTATACTCACTCAATACGAGGGGTATCACAAGATTCACAACCTCAACCTAAAATATTTTTTCATGTGAAGTTCCCATGAATTTAACTGTAAACTGCTACATCATCAAAAGCTAGCTCTACTTAGAGTTATGCATGCTTACACACCACCACAACCTTGAGGATTCAATCTTTGGGGAAAAAAAAAATGCAAGTGGCATTGCCTTCATATTATCACAATTTGTACATTTGCAATGCTATTCTTAATCCTTATAACTTCTAAATGCTCTCTTCATATCATCTAGAAGGCTAATCTTGTTTGATGTAAGCTCACCGAGACAAAGGCAACATAGATTGTTGCTAGTTTTGCATATACTGCACTAGATGTAAATTACCTTCCTCCTTTGATCATCGGCCTTCCTTCTATTTCCTTTCCTCTTGTCCTCTCCCTTGTACTTCTCATGTTGATCGTTTCTCACGGACGCCGTTCGTAAGAACGAGTCTCCAGCTCCCTTTAATTTTAGGAGCTCTTGAAGTAGTCCACTCCGATTGTTCATCACGTTAGTAGAACGTTTGAATTGCCCCATGATAAACTGAACACGTGGGACACGTAGCCACCAAAGCTTGATGGAAGCTTTGGCTATAAATACTACGGTTTAGTCCCCAGACTCAATCACTCAATCTCCTTCAGTCTTACAACATCTAAATAGAGTGATCAGAGTTTGGAAGTGCCAAACATTAGTGAGAGAACGCAGCAAAATCGTGAGGAACATCAATGGCTGGAGGTACTGTTTCCTTGGCATTAAAGCTTTTTGATCCTGTTTTTAGTGTTTATTCCGCATTATAGAATCGTCGTTATGCTTATATTTGGTATCAGAGCTAGGTTTTATTCTCTGCCTTGGTGTTTTAGTGATACTCTGTTTTTGGTCGAAAGTTTTGAAAAAAAATTTAAGTTTTGATTTCTGGACTTTTTTATTCGAAAGAAGATTAAAAATCATGTGGAAATAGTCTTTCTAAGCTTTTTGTGATTAAAAACATGTTTTTTGATGTAAAAAAAGGTCTAAAAAATCGTGACCTGCAACCCAGTCTGGAGGTTGAAGACCACCAAAATGACATGTAGTTTTGATTTTGGACAAAATCAAAACGACATGTCGTTTAGTTGGGCAGTCTTTTATTCAGTATGGAGCTAAATGACACGTAGTTTTTAGTTTTGGTAAAAACGACATGTCGTTTAGTTGGGAGGCCTTTTATTTCGTATCGAGCTAAACGACACGTAGTTTTCATTTTGGTAAAAACGACATGTCATTTAATTGAGCCAGCATTCATTCCGTATAGAGAAAACGACACGTCGTTTTTAAGTTTTGGAAAAACGACATGTCGTTTATATGAGTCGGGTTTTAAAGGATGAAAAACAACACGTCGTTTTCATTTCTGAAAAAAGCGACATGTCGTTTATTTGGGTCATTTAAAAAAAAAATCCAAAAACAAAGACAAACAACGATATTTAGTTTCCACTTTTATAGATGGTCTAGAAAGTGGGTTTTTGGGCCCACGTCTTTTGTGCTTATAATTATTGTGCTATATTGTTTATGCATATAATTTTTATTTGATTTAATTATATGCAATTTGGATAATTTTTGTACAAATTTATTTATTATGCTCATATTTAGTTTGTATGAATTGATTATTTCTGCCCTATATTAATACATGCAATTTTTGGATGAGTATATATATAGTTAAAGGCATGAAATTAAATGTTATGCATAATATTATAGTTTTAATTATGCAATATTTATGCTTATATTATGGGAATAGTTTGTGCATAATAATAATATGTTAGTATTAGTTAAAATTATGTAATTCATAATTATTCTCATATTAAGCTAGTGTTTATGCGATTTAATGTCTAGTGATCCATATAATTTTAATTAATTAGAGAATAGCCACAACATCTTTAATTAAATAAAATTATATATTATGATTGATTAGGATCACATAAAAAATATTAGATATTAATTGTAATTAATTATACTTAATATAATAAATTTTATCCCACATGAATTTTTATTATATTTTTATTATTAATTATGATAAAATATCAAGTTATTCATTGCTGACCCACAGGAATTATGAATTTAGTAAATAATTTGATAGTTTTATCATAAAGTTTAATCTAAGATAGAATATATATCAAATTATAATCATAATATATCCTTTAGAATTATGAATTAAGTAAATGATTTGATAAAGTTCTGTCATAAAGAATAATTGAATCTACTTGAATTAAAAATTTAACTCACAGACATTTTTTATGTCATTAGATTCAATTTGTAAGTATGATTTACATTGGTAAAGCATGAAATTTTATTTAGGCCTCAGTTTTAACGTAAGCATGTAATCTATAATCTTATGTAGTTGTACAACCTGAAAATTTCTCTAATATTCGTTATGATATCCTTGAACTTAAGGGAGATAACTATAAGGTCATGAATGAGAGAGTTCTTCTTCATTTAGGGTGGATGGACATAGACTATGCTATTAGGAAAGACGAACCACCAGCACTCACTAATACCAGCATTGCAGTGGATATCACGCTTTATGAGCGATGGGAGCGATCTAATCGCCTCAGCATGATGTTCATTAAGACTAGAATTTCTGCTAGTATTTGTGGTTCTGTCGATCAGCATGAAAAGGTCCGAGACTTGCTGAAAGCCATTGATGATCAATTCGTCACTTCAAACAAGGCACTAGCAAGCACCCTAATCATGAAGTTCTCATCCCTAAGGCTCACCAGTGTGAGAGGTGCGCACGAGCACATCATATAAATGAGGGACAATGTGGCATAATTGAAGAAACTTGAGGTTGAAATGTCGGAATCGTTCCTGGTGCACTACATCCTGAACACCCTTCCACATCAATATGGTCTCTTCAAAATCTCATTCAACACACATAAGGATAAATGGTTAATTAATGAACTCATGACCATGTGTGTTCAAGAGGAAGGGAGACTGGTGATAGAACAGGGTGAAAGTGCAATGTTGGCAACGAGTGGAAATGGCAAATCTCAAGCCAATCAGAAAGGGAAAGGTAAAATACCTCCCCAAGCTGGTATCTCAAGAAAGATTCCAAGTGTTTCTTCTGTAAAAAGAAGTGACACATGAAGAAGGAATGCGCCAAATTTTAGAAATGCCTTGTGGACAAAGGTAATCCAACCTCATTTATTTATTATGAATCTAATATGGTTAATGTTAATATTAACACATGGTGGATTGATTTTGGATCAACAATCTATATTTCGAATTCCTCGCAGAGTTTGCAAAATCTAAGGAAGCTAGTGGGAAGTGAGCAAAACATCTTATCAGGAAATAAGATGGGCTCGCATGTGGAAGCTATAGAACTTGCTATTTAATTTTAAGTAGTGGTTTTGTTTTAAAGTTAGAAAATACCTTTTATGTTCCAAGTTTTTCTAGAAACTTGATTTCAGTTTCAAGGCTTGTACCTTTGAATATTTCTTTAATTTTTCAGATTCATCATTCAGTTTATTTTATAAATCTAATTGTGCTGGGAATGATACTTTGTTTGATGGTCTTCACTGCATTAATTTACAAAACAATGTCACTTTTGATTCAATGCATGTTCACACTAGCACTAAAATATGTGTTATTAATGAGAATTCCTCTAAATTATGGCACCGGAGATTAGGTCATATCTCCATAGAAAGAATTAAAATATTAGTAAATGAAGGGGTACTTAATACTCTGGATTTTATTTATTTTGAGACTTGTGTGAACTGCATAAAGGGAAAGCAGACCAACAAGTCAAATAAAGGTGTCAATAGAAGTTCGGACATATTAGATATCATACATACTGATATATGTAGTCCAGATATAGACTCACATGGTTAGAAATAATTCATCTCTTTTATAGATGATTACTCACGATATATATATATATATATATATATATATCTCTACATGCTTTATAACAAGAATGAAGCATTAGATGCCTTTAAGATCTTTAAGGCCGAAGTTGAGAAATAATGCGGTAAGCAAATTAAGATCGTGAAATCAGATAAAGGTGAAGAATATTATGGTAGATACACAGAGGATGGACAAGCACATGGGCCATTCGCAAGGTTTCTTCAAGAGCATGAGATTGTTGCCCAATACACCATGCCTGGTTCACCGGACTAGAATGATGTAGCAGAAAGAAGAAACCGAACATTATTAGGAATGGTGTGGAGTATGCTTAGCAGCTCCAATCTTCCTAAATCCTTGTGGGCTAAAGCACTTAAGACGACAGTGCATATATTAAACCGAGTTCCAACCAAGACTGTTCCTAAAATGCCATTTGAATTATGGAAATGTTGGAAACCGAATTTGCGACATATGCGTGTTTGAGGATGCCCGTCTGAAGTGAGAATTTATAATCCACAATAGAAGAAGCTAGACCCAAAGACCATTAGTGGATATTTCATTGAATATGCTGAAAGGTCTAAATGTTACAGATTTTATTGTCCATCTCATAGCACTAGGATTGTGGAATCAAGAAATACAAAGTTTCTTGAAAATGACTTGATCAGTGGGAACGATCAAACCAGGAACATAGTTTCTTAGAATGATCATTCAAAATCTCAACCTTCGACCTCAAGTGATAGATTGGTTATTGTTTACAACACCCCTCAAGTACAAACTGGTGTTAAACAACCAATCATTGAAGTTCCACAAGCTGCTGACGACATTCCAGAAGATTAGGTAGTTCAAGAGTTGCCAAGAATTTTTGAACGAGTTGAACCACATATTTCTTAGGAATATGATGGTACAACATTAAGAAGATCTATTAGACCAAAGAGATCAGCAATTCCTAATGATTATGTTGTGTATCTGCAAGAATCTGACTATAATATTGGGCCGAAAATGATCTCGAGTTCTTTTCACAAGCCATGAGTTGCAAAGAATCATAATTATGATACAATGCCATGAAGGAAGAGATGAATTCTATGAAGAGTAACGGAGTCTGGGATCTTGTTGAGTTTTCTAATGGTGTAAAAGTCATTAGATGTAAATGGGTCTTTAAGACAAAGAAAGACTCATTGGGCAACATTGAGAGATACAAGGCAAGACTAGTTATTAGGAGATTCACTCAGAAAGAATGAATCAATTACACGGAGACTTTCTCTCTTGTATCTAAGAAAGATTTCTTATGCATTATTTTGGCATTAATAGCCCATTTTAACTTAGAGTTGCAACAAATAGATGTGAAAACGACATTTCTCAATGGAGATCTAGAGGATGAGGTTTACATTAAACAACCTGAAGGATTCCCCTCTAGTGATGGTGAGCAATTGGTTTGCAAGCTTAAGAAATCCATATACGGTTTAAAACAAGCATCCTGCTAATGGTATTTGAAATTCCATAATGTAATTTCTTCATTCAGTTTTATAGAAAATATTATAGATCAATGTATATACTAGAAGGTCAGTGGGAGTAAAATTTGTTTTCTTGTTTTATATGTGGATGGCATTTTACAAGCAATCAATTATAAGAGTTTGCTATATGAGGTGAAACAATTCCTCTCTAAAAATTTTGATATAAAGGATATGGGTGAGACATCTTATGTCATTGGCATTAAGATTAATAAAGACAGATTTCGAGGTATCTTTGGTCTGTTTCAGGAAACCTATATTAATAAAGTTTTAGAGAGATTTTGGATGAAAGATTGTTCACCAAGTGTAGCTCCCATAGTGAAGGGTGATAGGTTCAATTTGAACCAATGCCCGAAGAACGATCTTGAAAGGGAACAAATGAAGAACATTCCATATGTTTCTGCTGTCAAAAGCCTAATGTATGCTCAGGTCTGTACAAGACCTGACATTGCATTTGTTGTGGGAATGTTGGGACGATATCAGAGTGATCCAGGTTTAGACCACTGGAGAGCTGCAAAGAAAGTAATGAGGTACCTTCAAGGAACCAAAGACTACATGCTTATGTATAGACGGACGCACAATCTGGAAGTGATTGGCTACTCAGATTCTGACTTTGCTGGCTGTATTGATTCACGCAAATCAACATCAGGATACATTTTTTTATGGCTGGTGGTGCTATATCACGGAGGAGTGCCAAGCAGACTTTGACTGTCACTTCCACTATGGAAGCCAAGTTCGTCTCCTGTTTTGAGGCTATTTCACATGGTGTATGGCTTAAGAGTTTCAATTCTGGGCTTAGAATTATGGATTTTATCTCTAAGCCATTAAGAATGTATTGGGACAATTCAGCTGCTGTTTTTATGGTTAAGAACAATAAAAGTAGAAGTCGAAGTAAACATATCGACATTAAGTATTTAGTCATAAGGGAACGTGTTAAAGAAAATAGAGTGGTCATTGAGCACGTCAGCACTGAGTTAATGATAGATGATCCATTGATTAAGGGCATGCCACCGTTGAAATTCAAGGATCATGTAATGAATATGAGACTTGGTTCCATTATGTAATTTTTCATTGTATGAACAATGTTATTTTAATGAAATTCTTAATTATTGTCATATTTTTCTCATATTTATGTGCACCTTAATTTTAACAAAATTCATCTATGTTAGACCAAAAATGAACATAGAGTTCATTCATTAAGAAATTGTTGCCACATAAATTATAATATTTAAGAAATAAATACATAGTAATACATGGAAGGTAATACTCATCATTAGATGACCTATCACCATGATTCATGTATTTATTATTTAAATACAAATTATCGATGGTTTAAGTGTGGACCAAGTGGGAGAATGTTGATTATTTCTCACGAAGGTCGTTCGTAAGAACGAGTCTCCAGCTCCCCTTAATTTTAGGAGCTATTGAAGTGATCCACTTCGATTGTTCATCACGTTAGTAGAACGTTGGAACTGTCCATGATAAACTAAACACGTGGTTGAGTCTGGTCCTCAGACTCAACCACTCAATCTCCTTCAGCCTTACACTATCTAAATAGAGTGATCAAAGTTTGGAAGTGCCAAACATTAGTGAGAGAACGCAGCAAAACTGTGAGGAACATCAATGGCTGGAAGTACTGTTTCCTTGGCATTAAAGCTTTTTTATTCTGTTTTAAATGTTTATTCCGCATTATAGAATCGTCACTATACTTACATCTCAATCACTTTTTATCACCAATGCAAACAGGAAATCTAGCACAATCTTGGAGTCATGGTAGCACCTTAACAGATGGGGCAAATATTCTTCTTGGTAACATGAACTACAAGCAAAAACATAATTGCTCAGCTTCCTTCTTTACTCTTTTGAAACCAGTATTGTTTGTTTCCTTTTGATGAACCCCCAGGCTCTACAGGTTACACCAAATGTTCTTGTTTAATTGTGATTAATTTCTTTGGAATCAATAAGTAGTTTTTCAGTTAATAAAACAAAATAATTTTTTTTATATAAGTAAGAAAGATAATAAAACAAAATAAAATTCTAATAAAACAAAGATAAATATAAATTTTACAACTCATTTATGATATCGCTTCTCAACCTAGCAACACCTAAATATGCACTTTAACTCGTCCAATAGTCACAAATGTTGCCTCCACAGCCTAACCAACTAATGGATTACTCAACCCATAACCATTCTATGATGCTAGAATCCATGATTCATTCGTTAATTCTTACAAGCCTAAAGTAGCTGCATGCCAATGAATATACACCACATGCACCTAAGCATGCATGAGTCAGACATGTATCGAGATATATATATTCATAAAATTAAGTCTGAGAGAGAGAGAGAGAGAGAGAAGGGGGGGGGGGGGGGGGGGGGAGGGGGAGAGACTTATTGATCTTTTTCTTTCTTCATAGCCATGAGCTTTGGTTGTGCACTAGGATCTGGGAGTTCATTGCGAAACCTTAAATGAGCAAAAAAGAGAATATTGCATATAAAGAGAATGTTAGTATAGGAAGTGAACAATGTAAACATTGTCACATGGGAAGATGCATGAGTGTCGATTCAGATCAAAAGATTACTAACCAACATTAGTGTCAATCAACACAATTGCACAAGTGTTTGAACTTTGCAATATCCCATGCAAGTATATAGATGGCATGCATGGGAAGTAATCACGTGAAAAAGCCCAAAGTCTTTTCGTACAACCCCCACCCCTCAACCCCCTGGGAAAAAAAATCTACACGTACTCCTTGGGAAAAAAATCTACACGTACTCCTAGCCAAGCCACTGCATATAAATTGTCAATTACACTTAAATGAGAACTCCAGTCTCAGCTACCTGGTTTTAGTAACAGTCCCATTCCCATATTACTTTGATTATAAGTGGAATCTAAAAAACAGATAAGCAAATGTGAAACCCAGGACTATCATCAATGTACTCACTTCAACTTGCACAAGAATGTTGTTGGCTTCTTCAATCTATTTTCAACCCTCTCACTGCTCAACAATGGAGTAGCTCTCCTATCCCCCATCAGTGACCCCACAATCGACCCATGTCCTTTTGCAGAAGACAACATCTGGGTCTTTTGCATAACCGAGTTATGGGACTCCTTCAATTGTTGTCTTTGCTTCTCTTCCTGTTTTTGCTTCTCAAACTCCCTCTTCTTCCTCAACCTACTCTTTTCATCAGTCTCCTTTGTCGTTAATTTCTTCACCGGCACAAGGGGAACCAAGGGCTTTTGTTGCTGTTCAGAAGGGAAAACGTGATTCGAAACTCCATGGTTATGCCTTGCAGAAGGCAATACCTCCTTGGAAGCCCCTTTATCACGCTCATGAGAACCCCTATCTAGTCCAATCTCCTTGTTCTGTGGAGGAGCCAAAGGAGGAAGTGGTGGTGAACTCGGGGGAGCTGGCGGTGGAATAGAAGAACTTGGTGGTGGAGGTTGTGGCCGCATTGGCTGCTGACCGTACTGATTATACTTATTAGACGGATAAATATGACCTTGTGGGGGCTGCATATTCATCGAATTTTGTGGCATAGAAGGTGCTGGGAGCGGTGGGGGTGGTGGGTAAGAAGATTCTGGAGGAGGTAGATATGGATACTGGTGAGGAGGAGGAGGTGGAGGAGGGTGTTGTTGACCAATGGGCAGACTGTACTGTTGGTGGTGGTAATTCGAATTTGGGTGCATTTGGGTGGTGTTGTAATTTTGGGTATATGAAGAAGATGGAGGTAGAGCCGACGACATAGACCCATCCATTAGTAGCAGCAGCACCACCACCACCACCACCACCATATCCACATTCTAATTGTACTGAGTTCATTGGTGCGGTGCATGTGGCGGCGGTTGTGGCTGTGGTGGTGGAAGGGGGTTTTGACTCGGCGGGGGCGTGAATGAAGTTTGTGGAGGGAAGGGCCTGTACGAGGCCATGGCTGACGAACCGACAAATTATATATATATATATATATATATATTTATATTATACGTGTATAAATTGACGTCGTTTCACTCAAGTAAGTGAAATGACGTCGTTTTAAACCTAGGGTTTTAAAAAAATATATATGAAACAAAGCCGTTTAGTTTAATACACCAAACAACGCCGTTTTGGGCTTCAACCCTAACCCCCGACCCCCGCTCCTTCCCCTCTATCATTTTTACTGCGCCATTTCCCTATCATCTCTCTCTCAAAGCTCTCTCTCTCCCTCTCAGATCTCTCATCTCCCTCTCAGCTCTCTCATCTCCCTCTTAGATCTCTCTCTCTCTCCAATGCAATCTCTCTCTCATCTCCCTCTAAGGCTTCCAGACCTCTCATCTCCCTCTCAGCTCTCTCATCTCCCTCTTAGATCTCTCTCTCTCTCTTCGATGTAATCTCTCTCTCATCTCCCTCTCAGCTCTGATAAGACAACACACGCATAGAAGGCCGATGAAGGGCTACCTCCCTCTCCAATTTATTTTTCTATTTTTTGTTGTAATATTTGATTATTTGTTTTGAGATTTGCTAATATTTGTTGTGAAATCTCAAATTTGTGAACCGAGGTTAACCAGCAGAAACTACGTTGGCCGGTTTTACCCCCCTTCATCAGCCGGTTTCAGTCGATATCACCCCTTGAAAAACATGTCGGTGTGGTTTCAATTTTGGTTTCCACCCCTATCCGGTTCCAACAAATAAAATACTATATTCACGCTATGATGGAAAAACTCTACAAGTCGCCTTTTTTAAAGAAAAAAAAAATTATCATATTTGATAATGCAGAAGATGAGCTCGGATTTAATATGCAAAGCTAAAATTGATTTTAGAATTCTTTGTTTAATTAATGGTGTGCCAAAAAAATACAGAAGCATGGCAAAACAAGCTCAAATGCTTTGATGAGCCCAGCAACTAATTGCTGAAGGGTTGGGTCTGCCTTGGTGACTGTGACTATCCATCTTTCAGCCCAGCAACCGACTGCTTCAAGACACAGCTCTGGTCTGAACCTAAAGGTCTGGACTCTGTTTCATGTTTAGTACACTTGATGTTGATAGATGATCCAAATTTCATTTTTGTTTTTCAATTTAATGTCTGGAAATACCTTTACTTAGAAAATAAAAATCACATTTATATTTTTTGTGGGTGTCTCTAGTCCTCCTGATTTGCGCACACACCTTTGGCCCCCACCCATTGCATCAAGATAGTCATCACAGAAACACAGCAAAACAACTTCTGCAGATTTATTTAGAAGATAATATACCTAAAACATTGGTTACAGAAAAACCAAAAACCTTCTTGGGGTGAATTTGTACATATGCAAGGCAAAGTTCCCCCACATTACACTTTCAAATCTCTTAATACTCCAACATCTGGATCAGCTTTCTTTCTGATCAAATTCCTTACTTGGGTGGTGATGCTGGCTCGGCGAGCCTAGCTTGTCTTGCTAGCTGCATTTTTAGGAATAAAAGCAGTGAAAAATGGATACTACTAGTACTCTTTTCTATATATTTGATAGAAATGCTATGGAATCCCCACTCAATCAAAGGGAAAATAGAAAGGTACCTGAAAGTAAGCTTCAAGTTTCCTTTTTAGTGTGGCATATTCTGTCTTCAGTTGTTGGAAAGTCGTCCTGCATCTGTTCTCGTTCGTGCAACACAATCACAATGATTATGACTTAATAATTTAATTATCAGATTTAGGGTGCATGTTTATCCCTACAAGCTAATTGTGAGATACTGAACCTGTGAATATCTTTTCAACAACTTGGAGATGTCTAGAGGGAGTCAGAATACTGTTTACCACATAGGAGCTTGGCCTAGAACACACAATTTCTAAAAACTTTTCAAAAAAAGAAAAGACTTTTTTTCTATTACCCGACCAAAACTTTTAACAGTCTACAGAAAAGACTCAGGGCCTCAATCCAGGCGAGTGCTCAAATTGTACACCAATCCATGCATGGAGTGTGATGATGAGTTGGAAGAAAATTAGTTACCCTTCTGCGTTTTCTGCCTCGCAATATTCCCTGAACAGAGCACCCTCGGCTCTCACCTTTTTGGCTCCGAAGCTGCATCAATTGGGAAAAAAAAAAAAAAAAAAATCAGAAGGGACAGAGATAAAAACATGAAAAATTATTCTTATCAGCTACTATTCATCACTTCACACCTAGATCTTACGAAAAACACTCCATATCCTATGAAAAATACCACCAATATTCTGTGAAAAAATTATAGATGTAGAGTGTGAGAGTGAATAATCGCTGATGCATAGTAGATCCCTAAAAATATTATTATTTACTGAACCCAACAAAGAGAGAGGTACCTTTCAGAAATCTAATAACTGTTATTTTGCTATTTTATCCTTTAAAAAAAAAAAAAAAAACATTTACCTTGTGCTCCTTCCATTTAGCTGATAAATATAGCCATCCAACTGATCGAAATCAAGCGGCCTCCTCTCCCTGGAAAGACACAAATACAACACTTTTATCTCCACCACCTTGACAGAAAAGATAGAAAGAAAAAGATGTCTAAGGAAAAGGTTACAGGGTACAAAACTTACAATGCCTGCTCTATGTTGACGATTAGTCTAGAAGTATCCTGGTAGTACGATGTGACGACTTCCTCCACAAAATTAGGATTAGAGATGTCTTGCAGTTCCTCCACCCGGATAAATTGTTCGTCAACATATCCCTATAACGGCACAATATTCATTTCTCCATCACAGCAACGAAAAATAAAAAATTCATGGAATAGAATGGATGACATTTAAATGTGCATGCACAGTTTGTATCATCTTATCCAGAACAATGCATCCATGTTGCAGCTCCCTAGTGTTTTAAAATAGTATAAACATATATATGGGTGCATATAACACATTTATGCATTTTTTTTCATATCAGAAGACAAGACACAGAAGATCATGACTTGTGGGTGTGGTGCTGTCTTGAGAAGAAAAACCTGATCAAAGAGGGACTGCTTCTGGTGGGCAACCTGTCTGGCCAACCGGTTCCTATCCATTAGAAGGAATGTCCAAAAACCAAGCAAGAAATATGTCTGTCTGAGGGAGACAAAAAAGAAACAGATGATCGAGGAGAAGGCTGCAACCTTATGGCTTGAGTGAAAATGCTATATGGCAATGGGGGTTTATATAAGACTGGAGGAGGGGGAGAAATCTAGAGCCTAGAAAAGGACAAACAATTCTTTGATTTTCCCTTCTTTCCCGTTAGCTAGAATAGAGGGCGATGTTCACGTACGTGGACTGGGTAAAAGGGAGATTCCATTAGTATCTAAGCAATGTTGGAAGGTATTGGGAATTTGCAGATATGATTCTCAGGAAAATATAATTATCGGGTTGTTTATGATCATTTATGCTTATTAGTCATGAGCTAGCTAATTAAAGGCGTACGTAAATGCGGATTCTAAATATAGGCGCGTTTTTTGCGCTTCATATCATGCAGCACTCAGTCCACCATATTCCACTTGATATTGAAGAAGAGGATCGAAGTGGTGAGATGGCAATAATATCTCTCACAGTTTCAACTGCTCACATAAATACAAACACCATTCTACAAAATACAACTACAAATTAAGCTAAATGCCTTTTTTTTTTCTGTCACTCACTGATTACATTGTTGAGATGCTTAATTAAGCTATCAATTCAGATCAAACAAAGAGTTTGGTGCAATCTCTTTCACTCAACCTAAACTAGACGTACATCAATGGGATATATTATATATATAGTTTGGTGCAATCTCTTTGGCTCACCTAAATTAATGGACTATTGTTGTCAGTACTATATATATAATTCCATCCCATGTACAAAAATATAATATATGCAACACCATCAAAGCAAAACCAGCTTACCCGGCCATCATGAGAAATGGAAAGAAAAAACCAAATCAAACAAAAAATAAAATGCTTTTCCTGCAGGCTCTATTTTTGCTGATTTTTTAATGGCAGACAGTAATTAAGCTGAAAATAAAAAGTGAGTTGATCCACAAATACAAGGGTTGGGTGCCCAATATGAAAAGAAAAAATGAAGTGGCATATGCGATATCCGCTTCTGAAAGTGATAATAATAACAATAATGGGCATCGTAGGAGACAGAGAATTTATCCTGATCAGCCAAAAAGCGAGTCTAAATTATTGACGAAATAAATCCCAAGGTATAAAAATTACACCCACGAATGACACACGGTTTCATGTATTTTTTGGTTGGAGAGTACTGTGGATGAGCAGAACAGTTCCCGCGGACATGACCATTCCGCTCTCTCAAGTACAACTTACAACGGCATGAGAACTTTTCTTTCTTTTTTCAATTCTCACACTCACAGAACAAAATTATTCCTACTTACTTTTCTTCTTTATAACGCGTTACTTTCACTTCGATCCATTACTTTCTTTTTCCCTTTATTTTTTAGATATGCCTTCTAACCTTTGCATGAACATCGATCGTTCATTGTAAGCTTTCATATATATATATGTACGTTGTAACATAACCATAAAGTACTTCGATCTGTTGTCATCTGTTCTAATTTTTCATGCATCCATCCAAACAGCAGCATATATAAAGAAAATGGCAGGGAAAACGTACACGTACGAGATGCATTCCCTCAATCCTTAGAACAAAAAGTGCTGACAAAGTATGTATATATACATCCTGGCCTTCTAAACATTCACCCAAACCTGATCCCCTCAATCTTGACGAGGATGATGATCATGTCATTCACCCAAGGTAAAAAGAGATGAGATGTCCTAGTCACAAGGCTACCATTTCTAATGGTACTAGTACTACTGGCTTTTCAGGGTCACAGTCACCGCGCGCTTAGTTCTAGAATAGATTATTATTAGTAAATGACCAAATTAATGTTGAAGGAACATGATCGCGCGATTGCGTGTGTGTATCACGTGGAATGGCAAACGGGGAATCCGATTAATTAATTAATTAAGAGTTAGTTGACATAAACTGTTAGTGATATATGCTGACAAGAAGATAATTCAGTTGACGACACAAAACATCCATCATTGGATATTACGTGGATTGACAATCAAAATCCAGGGAATCCGACGTCTGATCTAAAGAGTTCTTTAATTATTTCCCTTTCCTTTTCAGTATAGTACTATATATAGATTGCATTCAATCTAATTTATTTCTTTTATTAATTACATGTATAATAGCTATGAAAACGCTTTTTTTGTGGTTGTTTCCAACTAAATAATGTAAAACAAAGCAAAGATTCCAGTGCTTTTATGGCACGTTTTGCGTCCTGCCACCCAGCTATATAATATGGTAAGAAAAATTCTTTAATTATAAAATTAAATGTACGAACTCACGTAACTTTTATAATATATTAGATTGTAAAATTATTTTTATTGTAAAGTAGATCTAACATATTATTTTAAAGTTTATAAATTTATTTTTATGAAATTTTTATTACAACTACAGCACTTCTCATGCAGTAATAGCCCGTTTATTTAGTTCTAGAAGTGGCAAAGAACTTGTTCTCCAGTAGGGAAAAAGGAAAAAAATTAAAAAAGACTTCAACAAGTTAGTCCTCGGTATACAAATTTACGAGAATATTATTCTTTTGGGCCTTCAAAGTTATATATGAAATTGATCGACGACAAGGCATAGATAGAGAGGCTAAGGCCCGAACAAATTGCAGCCTACATTCCTTATGTTGTTGGTCTGGATCTGGGCCATCTGGCCAATAAGAATAGAACTGGCGAACCGAGACTAAGCCCAGCAACTTAAAGTACTATTAATTAAAGCAATATTTTGGACGGAAGAGCGCGAAGAGGCCAGGCCGCAGGGAGCAAAACAAACATAGCATTATCGTTAAAGAAAAACATAGCCTACATCATAATCCCACTAGACACTAAGCACTTCCATTCATTTGGTGGGTTAGAACATGAAACATGTTAATTGAAACTGGCCCATTCACATCTTGTCACGTCGGATCCTTCTCTGCCATGTGCCATCAGTTCATCCTAGGGCGACATGCTGTCTCTGAGGGCCCAGCTTGTCTTGTTTGCTGAATGAAGAATAATCAGGGGGGAAAAAAGGTAATTAAGTGCAGTTTCGTGGCTAATTTGAGATTACACAATAATTTCATTCAATATTTAAATGGAAAAGGCACCTGAAAATAAGTTTCTAGCTTCTTTTTGAGAATGGCATATTCTTTCTTCAGTTGTTGGAAAGTCCTCATGCATCTGCTTACGTTCATGCAGAAACCGTTATCAAAAACTCCAAGAATGATCAGTGCAACAATGAGAATTCGACGCAAAAAACCATCACATCACATCACAGGGCATGAAATTAATTTCTATGCCTCTTCCTCTGTCTAATGTACAGATGTGAATACGACTGAATTGATCCTGCCAATTAGCAACATGTACAGAAACAGCCTAACAGGGCATAATCAGGATCATGGGAATAGTATCTGGGCAGTTGAGGGAATGTGATGATAGAATGAAGAGGAAAATGAATTACCCTTCTCCATTTCCTGCCCTGCAATATTCTCTGAACTGTGTGCACTCAGCTTTCACCTTTTTGGCCCCAATGCTGCACCCATTATAGCAGAAAGCTTTAGATACAGAACAGAATATACTTCATAAATATATACTAACTTGTATTTTTTGTTTTATTTTACACATTTTTAGTTCTCAATTCTATCTACCTGGTGCTACTCCCCTTGAACTGATGCATATAGTTGTCCAGCTTATTGAAGTCAAGAGGGTTCTTCTCTCTGCATTAACGACAGAAACATTGTCACTAATACATTAAGAAGATAATTAGCAAATAAAAAATTATAAGATAATTGAAAAATGAAGAACTTACAGTGATTGTTCTATGTTAAGTATAGTCCTGGATGAATCCCGGTAATATAGTGTAACAACTTCCTCCACAAAGTTAGGATTAGCGTCGTCTTGCAGCTCCTCCAGCTGGATAAATTGGTCGTCAAGCAGTCCCTGCAAACGCTCCAATATTCAAATATCCGTCATAAACATGAGAAAAGATATATAATCGAAACTTTAAAATGGAATTCGAGTGTTCGTTTACAACTCCACTCTTTGTGCATATATACGGCTCAAATGAACCGGATCCGGTTAGAAAGATTAAAGAATGGAAAATAACTAAGCTGAAAAGGCACTCTACAACTTTGCAAATAAGATATATGCATGCTGAATAAACCTTAGAGATTAACTGATAGACGAAATTGCTCCAATACATGCACGTGGAACAGAGATTACTCAGGGTGTTGGAAAATTTAGTAGTATGTTATTCATGTATATGTTTTTTTATGCATGTATCGTGATCATGAGAATGAACATGTATTGCATATTTGCATGCAAAGTGTTTGTTCTGTGTGAGGTATTATGTATAAAACAGGCAAGCCTTAAATTGTATGTATTTCTTCAATAGCCAGATAAAAAGAAATAAAATCAGGCCAGTACTGACAGCAAGAACTGTTGAGAAACTAGCAAACCTGATCAAAGAAGGATTGCCTCATGAGGAAAATGTGTTTGTGCATCTGGTTCCTCTCCATTACAGAATGTGTCTGTGTGTGTGACAGAGAGACAGAGATGAGAGAAGTGCAGAAGTTGGGTGAAGGCTTTAAGTAAGGCTCGAATGATAATGCAATATGGCAAGGCCGAAGTGGGTTTATATAGTGGAGACAAGGGACCGAAAGTGATAAGTAGGGGAGAGGGAACGCCTTTATTTTATCATTATTTTTATTTTTTTCTCTTATCTATTGTTCGTTGTGTCTCAAGAGCAGAGAGGAGGGTTAACAAAGTATATGATTTTACTATGGAGTGAAAAGGCAGATTTAGGTCATGTCAAGAATGTTAGAAGGGAGGCCTAGGAGTTAAACTATTCTGTCATTCCAAACAAATAATTATTTTTCATAAGAAATTACGGCACTGTTTGGATAGTGAGATGAGATGAGATGATTTTAGATGAAAGTTAAAAATTGAATAAAATATTGTTAGAATATTATTTTTTAATATTATTATTATTTTGAAATTTAAACAAAATTGAATTGTTTATTACATTTTATATAAAAATTTTAAAAAAATTATAATGATAAGATGAGATAAAACTATTTCTACGTTCAAACGGAACTACATCTTCTCTCTAAGCGTTTTATATTCTGCACCACAAACTACTAATATCAACACATATTGTACCCTTCAACTACAAAAATAAAATAAAAAATAAAACCCACATCCGAACCGTTATGATAAATAAACAAGGAAAAATAATTTATACAAGATATCCAAATTTCATGTACTTTATTTAAAAAGTTAATAAATTTGATATCCACATAAAAAAAAATTACATTTAATTTTAATTGTGGGTTCCCCTATTTTTTTAAAAAAAGTGCACAGGACTTGTACATTTTATAACTGTATCTAGCATCATTCTTGTGTTATTTATTAATTTGTTATTGTTATATATATTTTTGATAGTTCGTAATTATGGAGGAAAGTTTATTTTCCCTTTGTATTTATATAACATCCTTTTATCATTTCTGTTAACCAATATATAACAAAATAGGAGCTGCAGATTCTATATATACCGCTTCCCCTTTTTCGAGTGAAACGGATTTTAGCGTTTTTTGTACTCAATCCAACCAAATATTCTGTGAAAACAACTGAAGAATGAAGGGTAAGTAATGACGAATAACAGCTTTGCATGTCAGCCATAAAAGAATAATATATAGAACTTTCTTCAACGTCATTGCAAAAGAATGGTATGGTATATTGGCAATACATTAGTTAGGGAGGGATATTTAAGGATATTCTTGACCAAACTAAATAACTAAATAAACGAAATAAAAGTGAACTATCGTTCAAATATGCATATCTTTAATTTCTTATTATGAAAAAAATCAAACAGGAAAATGAAAAAAAAAACATAAATGAAAGAAAAGAAGTTTTAGCTGAATAGAGATGATCAATGAGAGAGTTGAGATGAAATACATGTTAGCTTGATCTCATTGGAATCAATATCTCAATTGTTTATCGGTGACAATATGTACATGTATTATAACATATATATGTGTGTTAAGCTACAATGGTATGTATTAAGATATAAACTAAATAATAAAATCTATTTATTTCTTTCGGTTTAAACTTTTAATACAAGTGATAATTTCATATATTATCGTAATATAATTCTTGAAATTCGAACTTTGATGATAATGTTATCTATTATGTCATTTTTTCTCTGGCCTCATTGTCAAAAGTGATTAAAACATGAAAAAATCTATGCTGCAGTGCTATAATTTCATATATTATCATAACAGAATTCTTGAATTCGAACCTTGATGATAATGTTATATATTATGTCCTTTTTTCTCCCTCACTGTCAAAAGTGATTAAAACAAGAAAAAATCTATGCTGCAGTGCTGAGTTTGGTGGGTGGAGAATAACCAGAAGATGCACGCACACAAAGGAGAGAATCATCGAGAGTGACCAGAAAAGGAAAATTAATATTAAGGAGAGAAAAATCCCACCAATGATTGGCATAAGAACTTTCCCTTGCAAACAAGTGGCCCTTTCATGTCCCCCCACCCCCCCATTCGGCTATTCAGCCTGCAATTTCAGCAATATGTTAAAAAGAGAGAGTGTTGCAGAAAAGATTAACCCTTTATTCCAAGTGAGATGAGGGAGAAGCAGATGGATGTTTTACATTCACTCGCTAGATCTCTCTTTCTCATTTTCTTTTGCAGATGTGTGGTCACATCTGCTACTTTGTTATAAAGCTGAAGGATTTTGGGTGGGTAGAATTGGGATCAGAATATGGTAATATGTTCTCTATACCTGGCATTGATTGCGATTCTTTTCCCCTATCACTGTCTTACATGTTGATAAGAATCCCACCCTGGACAATGATCAATCATCTCCATGCTTGTCCATGAAAATATGATTTTGTGTAAATAAAACAAAATTCAAAATTATACAATTTTCATCCTCCCTTTTTATACTTGGTATCCAACTAACAAATTATTAAACCAATATATTCATATTGCACCCTCAAACTATTAAAAATTATAATTTACACCCTTGTTTAATCCTATTGCATGCTAACTGTTAAAATGATTGAAAAGTGAAATTAAGTTAAAAGCAAATCATGGATGGGGTCATTGCATGGTCTTTCTCACTACTAGCTTGTACCCTGTAATATTAGCATTTATGTATACTTTCCTGGAAATTATAACAATTGATTTAGATTTCTCATTTCACCTGTTGGATCTGATTCTAAATAGTCTTGATAACAATCAGAGATCAATCACGTTCGCATGAGATGGTTTTATACAACCCTAGCTAGTTTGTTTGCTTTTATAATAGCCAAAAGTAGGAGTTTAGCTTTAGCAACCATGCATGTCATGCTTTTATAATTTTCTCCGAAAAATTTTGCAGACTTAATCTATCAAAAAATGAGTAAAGATATTTTTGTAATAAAAGAGTATTAGATGTAAATTTTTTTAGTCCCACATAGGTTTTATTCTTCATAAATTATATACATGCTCATTGAGAATGAACGTGATAATTAATGACCTTTTTTTGTTAAAAGAACATTGAGATCAATTTATATATTAAATTTTTTTATTTTTTATTCTACACTCAAACTTTTTTTTTATAAGTATTCTACACTCAAACTTGAAATTTACTATATACTTATGCACACTTTTAAAGTATGAAAAATATTTTAACCACAAATATATTATACAGAAATAAATTCACAAATTAATATTACTTGATGCAATATATTAGATTGTAAAGTTATTTTTATTGTAAAGTATATCTAACAGATTACATGAATCCACGTCAAAATCTTTAGATTTTTGTTACCTGCAAATTTTTATATCCTTCGGCCCCCTCTATATAAATCCGGCTTCGTCCTTACTCGCAAGAACAAATTGGGAGATCTTATGCATCTATCACAAGCTTTATCCCATACATATACAAGGGATCTCATTCCTCTCAATTTCTATAAAGAAGATGTGACATTTTTTAAGATATTTGTGGAAGAGGATCCACCAAGATCTTTTCAAAAATCGGGAAAACGGTTTGTTGGGCAGAATTCAAATGTTATATCTTCATTTTTCTTCTTAATGGACGGAGAAAATCAGGCTCAAGAAAATCTACTCATGTTCAGAATTCAAAAGAAGCAGTGCAAAGAGTCAATCTATACAACACGCCTGATCAAAAGGCATCTAACCACGACTCATGTTTCACACTTTGTCATTGGCTCGAAGAGAAATCTGTTTGATTCTTGGAAAGCCAGCTAACGCTTTTCAATGGTAGCCGAGGAAAACATTCCTATATTAAACTAAAGGATAAACGTCTTATCCGAAAGAAGTAAAGCTGGAGGTAGCATCCATGACAAGAAAGGAACACCCGGTTGTCACGTCAATGCCATACTGTCCTAGAAGGCGGAGCTTGGGGTTGCCACATCAAGGAATTAGCTGCTCCCAGAACCTCCACGAATAATCCAAACTTGTGGGCATTGATGCAATCATACAGAAGCTAGCTTTAAACTTGCTTTCTTTATAGTGACCCTTTCATAGATATTCTCCTCTTTTTCAGCATCAATTCCACTCATCTTTGTAAGAATCCATTTCTTGTATGGTACACAATATTGAAAGCAGCATCCCCACTATCGGCAGCTTTTGCTCCAACCTCCAAAATTTTATCCAAAAGTAGCCCAAACTAGACGCGATAGACATCAAACATGACGAATAAACAATCAAGTGATGGAGATTCATTATCATGAATTACACTACAACAAATTTGAGCTTTTGAGACGAAATTATTTAGGGACGAAAAAAATTTCATTTCTAAAAATCATTTTTTGGGACGAAATTTAAATTTCATCCCAAAAAATTGATGACTTTACAAAATCGTTTGAACGGTCAAATTACCGTTCAAACAGTTTTTTCTGTGACGAATTTAATCGTCTCAAAACATTTTTCCCATTCGAACGGGAAAAAACATGTTCGAACAATAAAATCTTGGCTGGGAAGTAATTTATTATGGTCGGGAAAGTTCACAACCGTTCGAATAATAATTTGTTGTGTTCAAACGGAAAATAATTGGTGGCAAAACATAGCGGGAAGGTTTCTAAACAGTTTGAATGGAATATATTTAGTTAGAACATATTCAAGCACTACATTTATACATTCGAAGGTATAATATTAATCTCGGTACGAAACTCAAAATATAAAAATTATATATCATATATACAAATTCATTAATTAATTTTATGTAATTAATTTAAAAATATTTTAATGATTTCTTTTATGTTAAATAAGATTTTTAGTTAAATAAATATTATCAACCATACACCACATAATCGTTCGAATGGTCAAATTACCGTTCAAATAGTTTTTTCTATGACGAATTTAATAGTCTCAAAAATTTTTCTCGTTCGAACGGGAAAAAACATGTTCGAACAGTAAAATCTTGGCTGGGAAGTAATTTATTATGGTGGGGAAAGTTCACAACCGTTCGAATAATAATTTGTTGTGTTCAAACGGAAAATATTTGGTGGCAAAACATAGCAGGAAGGTTTCTAAACCGTTCGAACGGAATATATTTAGTTAGAACATATTCAAGCACTACATTTATACATTCAAATGTATAATATTAATCTCGGTACGAAACTCAAAATATAAAAAATATATATCATATATACAAATTCATTAATTAATTTTCTGTAATTAATTTAAAAATATTTTAATGATTTCTTTTATGTTAAATAAGATTTTTAGTTAAATAAATATTATCAACCATACACCACATAATATAAATCAATAATTACTCCATAAAAGACAAAATATTTAATTTACAAATAAAACAAATTATCAAAACACCATATATACTATCCATAACTATAACAAAAAAAAAAATATAAATAAAAAACAGAAACTACTGTGATGCGAGGTCTCTACACACATCCTCGACTGCAGCTAATTCTCTCTCTAACTGTGCTAGTCGAGTACTAAGCATGACCTGAGTTGCATTATTGGCATTAATATATGTACATAACTCATTAACCTCTGTACGTAACCCAGAGACGGTAGCCATAATCTCTGTACGCAACTCAGACATGGCAGTATGCATTGCATCAATCATTGCTGATATGTGTACACCGATCTCAGCATGCAATATGTCGGCCATCTCCTCATGAGTAGATATGCGTGATGCCTTGGCCTGTGCAGATGTCTCACCAGCCGAGACTCCAGTATCTCCCGGCTGTGCATCTCTTTGAATCTCAGCTCTGTCAGGAACAGCTCCACGAAAACAAAATCTCGAGTGTCCCATGCTCCGTGACAGGGTGGTGCTGTTGATCGATCCCATCGGCTCCGGGGAACGCATAGCAGGTTTGGGCACGACCCCGGCATATAGCAAAAATTGAGTAATGAGGATCCCAAACAGCAGTATATATGTCGTAATGAACTGTGCCTCTGATCGAATCCTCTCAAATATATAACCCACGAGGTCGATAGGGATGCCACGAGCGACCCGTATCATAAATCTCGCTCGATCCATGCCGACCTCGATCTTGTGCTGCCGAGGGTCAATATTGTTGGCAATGATCAAATTCATGATCTTGAAGAAAGAAGATAAATCTGCCTGTCTAATACTCTTCGTTCCATCGTACACTGGAGCATCTGAACCAACAATCAAGTCTCTGACCTCATGATCAGCAAGTGTATCGATCTCATCTGTGTAAACGGGTCCCTCGTCCTGAGACATCTCTGCATTATCTGAAGGATCAGACTCTTTAGGCTGCAGGTTCGGGTAGGCATCAAGAAGCCTAGGAATACCAAGATATGTAGCGAGTCCGTCTGCTGAAAATATAATAGGAGCTCATAGGACACAGATCTTGTATGTCCCTCCATTGTCTGGGCTGGCACTACCGAGCTCTTTATAGAACTCAATAACGATCTCAATGTAGGAAATGAGTTCCATTCCTTCTTCTCGCTGATATAAGATTGGTGCCTAACCACGATTATTGAATACTGATGGGAGGGAATGACCCTCCCATATAAGAGCTACAAAATAAGATAGTTTTACCTATCGCTCAAGTAAAATAGTCCGCTCTCGAACTGTTTGGATGGAAGATTCCCCTGATCTAACACGTTTACGGGGCCCTATAAGACATTATTATGAACCTGAAATTTTAAAAATAAAATATATATTCAACATTAGTGATAAAATCTAATTATGACGAAAAGATTTATAAAATTATATAATTTAATAAATTAATTGATAGAACAATTCAATGAAACGATGAAAGCAATTTAATAAGCTAATATAAACAAAATGGTTCAAATTTAATATAAAACGTTCGAATGATAGACTATATGGTCGAACGGACAATAAAAACCGTTCAAACGTTTTAAAGCTGTTCGAATGTAAGGGTTAAATCATTCGAACGCGTTTGAACGAAAACCAGATCGAGCTCGGCCATAGCTTAGTCAACTCAGCAGCCATGAAAACACCAAAAAATGCATCAATTCCGTGATTTTTTCGACAAAACACATACTACTCTTCATTTCTAAACATCCTACGATAGATTTATGGTGTTCTACGGTGACTATTGATGAAAAAATACAAATTTTCTAGAAAAAAAAAAAGAATAAAACCATAAAATAAACGGTAAAATAACTTTTAAAATGCACACATTCACTTGGGAGGAAGTGTGTTTGACGTAGGTGCTGATTACGGCGACAGACAGCGGCTATTGATGGGTGTTCAAACGTTTTCTCTTGTTTTCAAACGGTGGGACGGCGGCATGAGAGAAATCTCTATCCGCGATAACTTATATGTGCATAACCGTTCGAACGTTATATTGTACCATTCGAATGGTTTTAAACTAATGTTCGAAAGTTATTTGTTTTAAGTTCTGTAAAAATTTATATTAAATGTATATTATATTTATAATCCTATAAATTAATATAATATATATACTATTATAGTTGATTATATATATTGTAATATATATGTAATATGATAATATATTATAATATATATTATGATAGTATAATACTTTAAATGAAAACATAATAACTTATATGTATTTTATTATAGTATAATAGTAATATATCATAATACTTTACTATCAAAGTGTTATATATGAGGTTGTAATATATATATATATATATATATATATATATATATATATATATGATAGCATATAGTACTATATGCTATGAGTTTATACTTAACTAATATATATCATACTATATATTCTATTATACTTTACTATATAAGTTATATATGATACTATACTGCATATATATATAGAGTATAGATTACTAATATACTATCATCTTATAAATTTTTCTATACTTTACTATGTGATCTTAGTATATTTGAGGCTATATATATGTGAGTATATATTACTAATACATATAATCTTATATTTTCCACTATACTTTAGTATAGGATAATATATATGATACGATATATATGATATATAGTATAGATTACTTTATATCATATAGTATATATTACTAATATATTTTCCTTTATACTAATTTAGAATAGTATAATATATATGATACTATATATATGATATATAGTATATATTATTAATATATATGATAGTATATATTACTAATAGCTATCTGCCTCTTATATTTTTATAGTATACTTTAGTATACTATACTATATCTATGATATTTAGTATACATTACTAAATATATGATAGTATATAATACTATATATATGATAGTATATAAAACTAATACATATGATCTTATAGTACTTTTCATTTAATGATGAAAAAAAATATATTTAAACATTAAGGTGATGTGTTCGAACGGTACTCGTAAACCGTTCGAACACATTATTTGCGTTTGAACTTATGAAAAAAACATTCGAACAGATTATTACAATGGTGGGAAAACATCCCGCCAATTAATGACTTTGGATAACCGTTCGAATGTTCTTTGTTATAGTTCAAACGGATTATTGCAGTGGTTGGAAAACATCCCACCAATTAAAAACTACTGGATTACCTTTCGAACGTAATTTTTAGCCGATCGAACGGTAATCCAGAAATTTGTGCTGGCGGGAAAATTGGCGCGCTGAAATTTTTCGCGTTCAACCGCACTTTATTTACGTTCGAACGGATTGTCATAACTTATAATCTTCCTGCACGCCGTCAGTCCCTCATTTTTCTCTCCTCTCTTTCACTCTTTTCCGTTTTCTCTCCAAAATCTTACTTTTCGTTTATACAATCCTTCATTCTATCATCTTACAAAGATGATTGCTTAGTATATTTTGCTTAAAGGTATGAATTTCTTTCTCATTTTACTTCTAAATCTATCATTTTTTTTTATTGATTTTGTAGTTTATATATATATATATATATATATATATTGTGTAGGTGTTTGTTAGATTAAACACAAAATATGTTTAATAGAGGGTTGCTATTTGAAATGTATATGTTGTATATTTGTTAGAGGGTTGCTATTCAAAGTATATATGTTGTATGTTTGTAGTGTTTTCTGAATATGAGTTTATGATATTTTGTTATATAGTACTCGTTTGAACTGGCTGGTGTTTGAAATCTAGGTTGAGACCATTCGAACGTGGTTATATACTGTTCGAACGAATAAACATGTTCGAATGGTACGTAACCATGTTCGAACGGATGTAAAACTTTCTTAAAGCGTAATGTAAATATGTAATATTATAATAGATTATATATAGTATATATATGAAAGAATTGATAATACTTAAAGTCATATTAATATTTAAAATATAATAGTTGTAAAAACTATTGACAACTAATTACTTAATATGTGTTAAAATTATATTATAAAAATATAAGGATTATTAATACTTAAACTCATATTAATATTTAAAAGATAATAATTGTAAAATCTATCTTACAACAAACTTAAAATGGATAAGATTATATTATAAAAACATTTGAATTATTAATACTTAAATTCATATTAATATTTAAGTATTAATTAAACTATGAGGACTAACTTAACAAATAATAAAAGATAATTAATATTAAACTATGAGGATTAACTTAACAAATAATAAAGGATAATTAATATTAAACTATGAGGACTAACTTAACAAATAATAAAATTAAATTTTAATTAATACTTAAAATTAACTATAATGTATAATTAAGCTAATAAGTAATACCCATGATATATTTAGGATACTTAAAATACCCATGATATATATGGAGTTATCATATTGTATTCTTGCATTTTTTTTTATTATTGTTGTATTTTAATATCGTATATTCTATTTTGCATTGAAATAAACCTTAGACCCGTTCGAATTGTCCAGAGTGGACAGTTTGGGATTGTACGATCATTTTCGTAAACTATCAAACTATATCTGTTGCATCCGATATTATGATTTTGGTAGAGTCATTTTGTTGGACGTGACAAATAATAATTAGTAGGTTGACGATTATGATCTTACAATCCCCGAATGGAATAGGATCAACTACCCGGTTAAATGAAGAAATTGCACTACATGTTAGATAATTGATTGTTTGTTATGTACGTGACTGTATGCAATAGGATATTAGACATGGATAAGAGTTGGATGCAAGTTAGAGATCGGTTGGGTGAGGATTACAATGTATACACTGAAGGAGTTAAGAAATTTTGGACTTCGCATCCTGTACAATTGGCAGTGACGGTCGTATTAGATGCCCATGCCGACTTTGCAAGAATTTACGTTCTTATAAGATAGAGTTGATGAGAGAGCATTTGTTTGTCAAAAGTATTGACCAAGGTTATACAGAATGAGTCTTACATGGAGAACTGTATCCAACGTCATTTGAATTTAGAGATGAAGAAGAAGACATCGATGAAGATGTACATCCTGAGGTTGTTGGTGACGATCCCGGAAAGGATATGGAACAAATGCTGGGCGATATTGGTGCTGAAATGTTTATGGATGAAAGTGGAACGGATCCATCAAATTCAAATGATTCGTGCCATGACACTTTTACCCGGTTGTGAAATGATTCACAACGTGAGTTATATCCAGGGTCTAGAAGGCACAGTAAGTTGTCATTTATAGTTAGACTACTTCATATAAAATTCATGTGCTGAATATTTATTAAGGCTGTCAATATGTTGCTCGAGTTGTTTAAGCACTTTCATCGGACAATATTTTACCCCAAAACTTTTACGAAGCAAAACAGTTGAAAAAAAGACTCGGGTTTGATTACCAAGTAATACATGCATGTAAGAATGATTGTGTGTTATTTTGGCGAGAGAATGAGCAGTTAAACGAGTGCCCCATTTGCCATGAATCAAGATGTACAACTAAGAAGTAGAATATGCCGCGGAAGGTTGTACGTCACTTTCCATTGATACCTAGATTACAAAGGTTATTTATGTCACGTTCAACGGCTGTGGATCACGGCACTCATCATCTAGATCCAAGAATGATAATATTTTGTCACATCCTGCAGACTCTCAAGTTTGGAAGGAATTTGACTTGGAACACTCATGGTTTGCTGAAGAACCTCGTAATGTTCAACTTGTGTTAGTAACAGATGGATTTAATCTGTTTGGGAACATGAGTACTAGTCATAATACTTGGTCAGTTGTACTTATTCCGTACAATCTACCACCGTGGAAGTATATGAAAGATCCATATTCCATGATGAGTTTGCTCATTCCAGGTCCGAGATCACCAAGAAATGATATAAGCATACACTTACAGCCGCTGATAGTATAATTGAAAGATTTGTGGGAGAATTGGGTCATAACATTTCATTCATCAATAGACAAGTCGTTCAAGATGCATGATGCGGTGTTATGGACAATAAATGATTTTTTCGCTTATGAAAACTTGTCAGGTTGGAGCACTAAGGGGAAATTGGCATGTCCGACTTGTAACAAACATACCCAATTTGAATGGCTTATGTATGGGAGGAAACTATACTTCATAGGTCATCGTCGATTTTTACCTGGAGACCATAAATGGCGTGGAAATAGTAGGATGTTTGATGGCACTGTTGAATGGGGGCACCCTCCACCATTATTGTCTGGCGAATATGTTATTGCACAGTTTATGAATGTCGGAAGTAATGATTTTGGTAAAAAAAAACGGAAGAGAAAACGAAGTGGCGAATGAGTTGAATTGGGCAAAGAAAAAGTATATTTTTTGAACTTCCCTACTGGTCGACATTAAAATTGCGGCATAGTCTCGATGTTATGCATATTGGAAAAAATATATGCGAGTTCGTGTTAGGAACATTGATGTTAATTGAAGGTAAAACGAATGATAATATAAACTCACGGAAAGATCTAAAGCGGTTGGGAATTAGACCTGAAATGCACTTGCAACAAAGTGGTTCGTCTGTTTACACGCTAATTGGATGGTATACATTGTCAAGGAACGAAATGGCTATATTTTGTGAGTGGTTGCAGAAGATTAATTAACGGACGGGTATGCCTCGAATTTAACAAGTTGTGTGCGAACAAATGATTGAAAAATTACTGGACTAAAAAGCCATGATTTTCATGTATTTTTACAACGTATCTTGCCTGTTGGTATATGTGGGTTCTTGACCAGAGATGTGCGGGTTGCGTTAATTGAGCTAGATGCATTTTTTAAAGATTTATGTGCTAGAACATTGAATGTAGAAGTTTTAAAACGTATGGAACGGGAAATTGCAGTTATATTGTGTAAGTTGGAAAGTATTTACCAACCGTCATTTTTTGACATCATGGTTCACTTAGCCGTTCATTTGCCACGTGAGGCTCGACTTGCAGGACCAGTCCAGTATAGATGGATGTATCCCATTGAACGGTTTGTTGGAAAGTGGGTAATGAGGCCCGTCCAGAAGGATCAACTACAGAAACATATATTGATGATGAGTGGCATACATTCTGTTCCAATACTTTCATGGCGTTGACACAAGGTTTGATCGATCGAAAAGAAATTTTGATATTGACCAAGCAAGACAACGGAATGGATTTTCTTTATTTTCCTAACAAGTACGTCCACTTAGTACTTAACATGGTTATGATTTGTGTGAAATGGAGTTCGAGAAAGGTCAGTGGTACGTGTTAAATAATTGCCTAGAGATAGAGAGCTACTTGAAGTAAGTTCAAATTAATTGTTAATTAATCATTGAATTTACTTATTAAACAATTATACGAATATACCTATTGTTGATAATTTTTAATTTCAGTGATCATATTAACGTGCTAAAAGAACTGGGAGTAAATGATATGGACTAGAGACATGAAAATGAGTTCCCGAAATTGTTCGAACAACGGGTAATGACATTCATATAGATGCAATTTTGCACTAAGATATTTTAAATAGAGATGATTGTTAACGGTTGAGTGTTTATACTTTATTTAATATGTAGGTTGTACAAATGCATATGAGTAATCCGAATGATATATCAGACGAACTATATGCACTGGCGCGTGGCCCCTCTAGACGCGCTGCTCGATATTCTGCATGTATTTATCGAAGAAGTAGATATCATACAATTGATCGAGAACTTTATATGAAAACACAAAATAGTGGTGTCATTGTCAAAGAGAGTCATGATGGAGACAATGTTGATTTCTATGGAGTTATCATAGATATGATTGGAATGAGATATGTGGGGGAGCTTGTGGTTTATATATTTAAGTGTGATTGGTGGGATTTAAACAATCCTCTAAGGGGAAAATGCCTCAAAAAAATGGTATGAAGATGATCCTTTTATTTTGGCTTCCCAAGCATCTCAAGTATTCTATTTAGACGATCCTCAGTTAGGAAATCAATGGCAAGTAGTACAAAAGTTTTCTCCTAGAAATATTTATGACGTTATCTCTGAGGCGAAGGGACAAGATGAAGAAGAAGATGATCCCTCTACTCAAGAAGCATACCAAGAGAATCAACATGCCTTTAACTTATTTGTGGATTTGAGCCAGTATGAAATAATCACATTACATAGGGAATATATTGAGGCTGAAATAGTTGAGGTGACAGTTGATCAAACTGTTGACTCATCTAAAGTATCTACAGATGATGAGAGCGAATCTATAGATGAAACTGATATAGATGATTGATCAGTTTTGTGTTTACATTATACAGTATCTCGCAATTATGCCACCAAAGAGGAAGGAAGTTCGTATCCCATCTCCACCTGTTTCTAGCTCTCCGTCTAACTCACCATTAGAGACTGACTCCACGGAATAAAGTAAATAGTTAATACTCATTTTTTTAATTAAGATATATGATAATTGATACAAGGTAAATAACTAATATTATTTTATAGAGATAACAGTACAATCTCGTCACGAACGAGGCGCTACTAGAGGCGTGACGTTGGAGAAATATCGTAAAGTAGATAAAATTAAGGTTAACATTCTTGACGAACATACTGGAGGTGAGGGACAACAAGCAGCTTGGCTTGCTTCGCATGTGGGTACTCTTACACGGACTTATGCACCTTTGGTTACGAATTCAAGACATAAAGTCCTACAAGATGTGAAAGAGCTTATAAAAAAACGTTGTTTGGTACGTAATATTTAAATAATAAATTTTTATTGATATTATTTAATATTCTAAATGATAATATATTTGTGTATATACTTTTTCAATGATGAATTCGAACTAAATTTTGGTCGGAGAGATGAGCGTAAGACTGTCGAAGAGGTGATGTGTAATGTATTTCGCAAGTATAAGGCGAGATGTCACGAGCATCACAAGAAGTACGAGAACAAGGAAGATGCACGCCAGCATCCTTTTCAGGATGTCCGACCTGAAGAATGGAAAAACTTTGCGACATATTTGAGGATCCATCATATAAGGTAAATTAAATGAATTCTTTATGTGTCATATTTATAATTTTTTACTTACTAACTTTTACAACTTCTATGCAAAGCGAAGTTTTATAAACAAAAAGAATAGATCAAAGTTAAAGATTCATCATCATGCAGGCTCAAGATCTTTCCATTGCCTCTCTCAGAAATTGGTAATGTACTTTTTTTTAAAAAAATATTCTATGTAGTTTGTTTTTAATATAGATTTTATATCTTAACAATGTCTCTTGTAGAAAGAGTTAGACACCAATTTTGATTTGACAAAATTATATGCTGCATCACATACTAATAGTAATGGAGAGTGGACTCATCCCGATGCTCTTGAGAATTATGTAAGTATTATAATTTCTTTTAATTAACCATATTTAAATTATTGTATCAATATTAATTTTATATGTTATGTGTAGGATAAAATGGTTGCCCTCCGTGCTGAAACTGCATCAGATCATAATTCATCAACAAGTGATGTTAAAATTTTTACACAAGTTCTGGGTCAACGTTCAGATTACTTGAGGGGTTTGGGTCACTGTGTAAAGCCTTCAAGCTTTTCATCAACGTCAAGCACTACTGTCATTGCGTTAGAGAATGCAAATTTTAGGATCGAAGAATTGATGGCAAAACAATAGGAGTTAGAGGCTCAATTGACGAAACAAGCAAACATGGAGATGTGCATAAAACAACAAGAAGATCAAGAAAGAGAGCTGCAACTCCAAATGCAAGAACAATAAAGACATATGTAGTTTCAAATGCAGATGCTTGTACAACAATTCAGGCCCCCAAACAATTGAATTTCATTAGAAGTGTTTTTGCATATTGAACAATTATATATCACGTACTGATAATTTTATTAGTATTTCATTTATTTAGTTCTGACTTATTAGATAGTATTATTTATTTAGATTAGTATTTTATTAGTATTATTATTTTCAACAGTTTGTAATGTATTTTCGAAATATAAATATCTATTTGGTTTTAAGTATTGTCCAAGAAAATAATAACCGTTCGAACTCTCATCAAACGTTCGAACATAGATAAATAGAACACAACCGTTCGAACATTGAATTTAGAGTTCGAACGGTAAAAAAATTTCACATCGTTCGAACGCTTTCAAATAACTAATTCACTATTTGCGTTCGATCATCAATTTTTTTGTTCGAACGTTTCTTCATGTGTATTTGGTCGAACGAACTAGTATCGATCGACCGGTCATGAAATACCCTTTCGAACCATTCCTCATTGTTCGAACGTTATTTCCGACGTTCGAACGAATTTCTGAGACGAATTTAATTCATCCCAAAAAAAAATCCGTTCGAACACGATCAAACGGTCCAGCTTAATTTCGTCCTAAAAGATTTTTTTTGGACGAATTTGTGATTTTCGTCCCAAAATACCTTTTGGGACTATTTTATAGGGACGAACTTGGGACAATTTTTTTTTCATCTCAAAATATTTTTTGAGACGAAATGCCAGTCTTTTGGGATGAAACTTTTTCTTTCCAAAAGACCTTATTTGTTATATTAAATTTATTCTTATAATTCATCTTTGTATCACATGCTAGTCACATGAATTTTATTTTCCTATGTACTGCTATAAATATTGGCTTTTTAGTCACTGTACACAGACAGTTTATTTTCAATTGATTTCTTTTTCTCCAGAAGCTTGTCTTAGTCTCGACCTATGCTCTACTAGGGTTTCATCCCCTGTTGTGCTATGTTTTCGCCCCTTTGTATTCTTCTAGGGTTTACATTTTACATGGTATCAGACGTCCTTTTTTTATTGCTTCCATGGCGCCGTCTCACAAATCCGTCTTTGAGGATACTACTTCTCTACTTTCTTCATCCTAGTGATAGTCATGGTGTCTTGTTGGTCACTCAGCTTCTTCTTGGTGAGAACTATCATGCTTGGTCCAGTTCGAAGTCCATGGCCCTCTCGGCGAAAAACAAGCTTGGATTCGCTGATGGCTCTATTCCTAAACCTTCGGATTCAACGGATTCACTCATTTCTCCATGGCTCTGATGTAACAATATAGTGATATCTTGGATCTTAAATTATGTTTCTCCTGAAATTTCTTTTAGTATCTTGTATATTACAATTGCTTGTGAGATCTAATCAGATCTTAAGGAATGATTTTCTCATAAAAATGAACATCGCATTTTTCAGTTGCAGAAATCGTTTTCCTTTCTTTCTCAGGGTTATCTTTCGGTGAGTAATTATTTTACTCATCTTAAGGGACTTTGGGATGAACTTACTAATTATAAGCATGTTCCTACTTGTTCTTGTGGAGTTGTGTGAACATTGAACTCCTATGTTCAATAGGAACGTGTTTTACAATTTTTGATGGGATTGAATGAATCCTTTGCACCTGCTCGTGCACAGATTCTGCCCATAGAGCCTCTGCCTCCTCTTAATAAATTTGTTTCTCTTTTTTACAAGAGGAATAACAACAAGAAATCTCTTCTGTTTCTTTGCCCCTGTTGATTCACATGTTTTTGTTTCTCAAATTGATGGAATCAGATCTGCTAAATCATTTTCTAAGAATGATAGATCAGTATGTAAACACTGTGGAATTACTGGTCATATGATTAAAAAATATTACAAGTTGCATGGTTCTCCCCAGGCTACAAACCGAAATAGAGGCAATAGTCTATGGCTAATAATGTTATCTTTAGTATTAGCAATTCCTCGATTGTTTCTCCTTTTTTCTTGACTGAGGCTCAGTATCAGCAACTTATGTCCATGCTTCATCCTTCTAAATCTACTGATGAAGGTCCTTCTGCTGTCAACACAGTTGTTTCGAATAATTTTTCGTGTATTGTTTTTCCTCATAATAATACTCACTCTGTTTTTTCTGTTGCTCAATCTACTATATTTGATTCAAATTCCTAGATTCTTGATACTAGAGCCACTGATTATATGGTTTCTTCTATTGATTGTTTTATTTCTATTACCAGTTCTATTAATGCTTCTTCCTAATGGTCAATCTGTATCTGTTACATATATTGACTCTATTTCTATTTCTGAACATCTTGTTTTAGTGATGTTCTATGTGTTCCAACTTTTAAATTCAAATTGATTTCCATTAGCAAGTTAACACAATCGCTAACTTATTGCTTTCTGTTTTTCTCTGACATTTGTCTAATATAGGATCTAATTCATTGGAGGCTGATTGGAGTGAATAGATTGATGGGAGGCCATTATATACTGCAACAATTAGGCCTTTCTATTTCTAAACCTAATTGAACGGTCAAAGTTTGTTAGATCCATGGATACCAACACTAGAAAATTTCAAGCCCAAATCACAGAACCAAAATATAGAAGCCATCCCTACTTTGAAAGTTTCTGATATGAGTAACCAAATATCCCATACGCAAAAGCTGCATAACCTTTTTGAGCATGACAGTATAAAAGAAATTCAAAAAATCTCATTGCCCCAATCCAATTAGCGAACAAATAGTTTGATTTGGATAAAAAACCAAAATGGAGAATTCTCTATCAAAACAGCCTACCACATAACAGCTGGAACTGCAAATCCCTCACCGCAAAACTTCCCAAGCAATTTGCTTGGAAAAATTTGGCAGTTAAAGATCCATGATCGCCACAAGCTCATTCTATGGAAAATCATCTAGAATATACTACCAACAAGAAATGGGTTGAAGTGCTATATTCCAAGTCTGTTTTGCTCTAACTGTCCATTATGTGAAGATCAAGAAGAAACAACATTTCATCTTTTTACAAATGCCCAATGACCAGAATATTATGAAGCCAAAGCAATTGGTCACTAAACCTATCATCTATGGCAATTGATACAATACAAGAATGGATCTCGAACGTAATCAAGCCCGAGTCAAAGTTTGGGCTAGGCGTCCAAGCAGAACACCCCTTCCAAATCTTTGCTGTATTGATGTTAGATTTCATTTGGCGAACGAGGAATGACATTCTTCACAACAATTCTGTTATTTCTCTAAAGAAAGCAAAGGAGCAACTGTATTTCTTATACCAAGAAAATTTACAAACGTGGAAAACAAAGTCAAATTCTGCAAAAATTATGAAATGGCAAAATCCACCTGAAGGGCACATAAGCATATCCTTTGATGCAGCGGTGAGGGATACATTCTCCACTTCGTCGGCGTTAAGCCGAAATTCAAATGGAGAAATCATAGAAATCTGGATGGAAAGAAATCACTCCACAAATCCGCTAATTGCAAAAGCCTACGCAGCTCTCCTTGCAACAAAAATGACAAAAAACTTGCAAAAAGTGAGCACAATCATGGAAGGAGACTCACAACTTGTAACCTTGGCAATTCAAGATGAAGATCAAGCTTGAAAAATAAGGCCTATCATGGATGATATTGCTCGAATGCGGGAAAATCAATTAGGCTGGAGCGTTAAAAAAGTAAATCGTTCTCAAAATCGATATGCACACTCAGTGGCGCAATAGACAGCAACCAACTTTATTTTTGGTCGCATACCCATAGATAAATTACCTACTTGTATCTTATATATAGATAGTGGGAAGGACCCTCTCTCAAGTAGTCTGTGATATTTTTAATTTTATCTATAATAAGGAGGCTTGATTGGGGGAAAAAAAAAGAAGAAGAAGAAAAAAAAAACGTTGGTGACTTATATTACCACATATCTTAAAAGTTCAAATTGATGCAATGAAGTCTTTGGTCCTTTATTCAGTTCAGCGTTTCCCCCGGGGTTTGATTAACTCATAACAGTCAAACCAGCCTCGGTTGACTGGTTCCCTATCATTGGGAACCCATCATTCATGTGGTTTGGCTCTGTTAAAGCCAGACTTCTTTGAATTTGGCTGTCAATGGCCTCAGGCTCAGGTAGACGACCTGTTTTTGTTCGTCAAATCAAATTTCAATGCTTCAATAGTGGTTTGATATTTCACCGTCGTCGAAGTCAACAGGGCCACACGTTTCTCTCACCTTTCGGATCCATCTGCATGCATCTTGAACGGCACCGTCTCAATGGCACGCCCAAAGGTAAAAGCGAAGAACAAAACAAATAATCCATTAGGCAACAATCATTTAAGGGCCACCGACTGTTCCGCACCAATGGGCCCGATCTCCATCCTAACAAAATGTCAAAAACATTAACCTCCTGGAGGGCCAGGTTTAAAAGTTGTAAGACCACAAAAACCATCAAATGCTTTTTGTCCGTGTGGTGTATCTCCCTATAGCCGAAACAAAAGTCAACAAATTCCCCAGGGAGAAATTGAAGCTGTTCTGCAAAAAATACCAAGATCACTGATAAAGATAATATAGGTCCTTGGAGGGCTAGAGGCCGAGATTGAGGGCTGGGTACTACCTAAGGACATACCACAGTCTGGCAAACTTTTACCAAAGGGCAGCAGAATTAACTGGCGGATTTTGAACCGCATTAAGAGATTTCTTTATAAATAATAGTGAATGTAGAATAAGTTTTGTAAGACTCACTTAAAATAAATTTAGATGTATTTAAATATTAAAATAAATTTAAATATATTTATAAGAAGTTAAAAAAAATTATTAGTCCCACATGTAAAAATATGTTAAATTGAAAAGATTTATAAATCTCATGTGTAAAAATATTTTGCATTGAGTAATTTTTAGTGATTTACGAGTTAGGTATTTCAATGTTAGACTCAATTTAAAATTAGACTGAATTGAATTGATCTCATTATGTTCCAACATCCAAACAGGACCTTAGAGCTCAGCCTCAGAACGCATGAACAAACAGTTGGGAAAATAATAAATCAGTCTACGAGACATATATGCCAATCAGAGTTCATCTACAAAACTAAAAATGCTGCCCATTTGATTCGATTATTTCAACTGCTAGCTGTTTACAGTTAGAAAGAATAAATATTTCCTACGAAATTGATCTAACCTACGTTATAAACACCGAAATACATCATACAACATAGGAAATAAACATGACTCGGTGAAAACATGATTGTGCAAGATTGAGAAAGGAAGGAAAAAAGATCTTGATATGCTTCACTTTACCCCCCGTTTCAAACGGATTCAATTACACTACTGTCACCCTTGTTTAAGTCAGATCCGCTGACAGGAGCATTTGCATGAAACGCTGATTGCCTTGAGGGCCCTCCTATCAATTTTAAAGAGAGGGCGAAGGCTCTCTATGGCTTCCCTCAGCCTCAACGAGACTGAGTTGAGACATGCCAACAAGTTCATCTACATTGACAGGTTCCTTGGGGAGGATTGGAGTTGGTTTCAAGACCTGATGATGGGACGTCTCTCCACCCTTCTCTTCTTCCACAGGAGCCGTATTCGGTGGCCAAATTGGAAAATGGAGAGGTAAATAAGCAGGGAAGAATCCAGGAATCATAGGTGCCAGTCCACTTGATCCCTCAACACTTACATCATGTTCTTGAACTTTTTCTTCAGGTGTGGCTTCCATAGGTTGAAATTCTGAGTTGAGGGTGAGATTTAAGGAAGGTAATGACATTGTTGTATCAGTTTCTCTAGTCTGAGCAGAAGGTAGCAATATTTGGTCCTCTGGCACAGGCGGTGTCTCTGTGGCCTGACAAAGAAACAAAATATAATCAACCCAAAACATATCTACGAAATAACTTATTGCTACCACCATTAAACTCCATTTGATTAATGAATGCTCCACTCCGACCACAATAATATATACCTTTTGCGTTCTTTGGATTACATATATTATATGTTTACAAAAAGATATAAATGCAATAACTGCAATGGAAATGGAAAATTAACAAGCAATGACCAAGGGATTTTTCTTCACCAAAGTGATGCATGACGTTGGCTGCAAAATGGACAATCTTGAAGGTGTGAACTAATTAGGCACCTATAACCATTTGGCTGTGACTGTCTGTGCCTGAAGATTTGAGTGTCTTTACGTGTGAAATACCTAAGATAATGTAAGAAGCGAGACAAACCATATCTGGGACCATGTCGAAAAGGCTGGAACGTCTCTTTTTTCGGTTAGCATTAGTTTGCCGGATAAAGTACTTCTGTGCATGACTTGCCACTTGTGTTGGAGTCCTCGATATGACAAAATTCCGGGCTATCCCACGCCAGTCGCCTTTCCCCAATTTATTAAGACCAATTAAGAACTGTCGATGTTCCTCTTCTGTCCATGGGACACCTGGAAACCAAATCCAGTACAATAAGAATGGGAAAAAAAGTGATTCTCCATTTAGTGGGAAACTTCCCAATATAATACTTGTTATTGTTTAAATCACCTTAAAAAAGTACAGGGACCAATTGAATAGTCACTTCTAATATGGCAGAACGAACATAATGAATTAATGTCTACGAACAAGTTTTCCATGGTACTTAAAAAGTTTTGTTGGGTTTTGGCAACTAGCCCTTCGTGTATATTGAGAAATATGAAATGATATGCTTTTATCCATTCAGTCTAACACTCTGTTTTATATAGGAAACCCACCAAAAATCTGCAATCCAGATAATCAAATACTCTCGCCAGGCAATATATCACCTATTATTTGATAATATATCAGACAATCTTGGATAGCAATGCATAATTGAATCAGCAGCTCACGTGAATGAGCGCCAAAAACATAAGAAAACAACTACTTAGGCATTACCAATGCCAATAAATTATCTATATCGTAAGGTAAGGATTGTAGAGTTGTGCTTTAAAACAGCAGGTAATCTAGTTATAATGCAAATATGTGGGTGAGCGTATTTGACATGGATTTAAACACAGGAAATTTTAACTGATAAATGAATAGACTCAATGTAAAAGAATTTGCTGAACCAGGGAACGTTGATAAAATTAAACGGAAAGCTACACATTATTTTTTCGTAAAGCACTAACTTAAAGCTCTGGACAAAACGTAACCATGATACATATACATGTACAAATACATATAGTATATAGTATATTCACCTATCCCCTCATTGTTAGTCACTTAAGACTTCTTTAGCTATTGATCAGGTTAAGGCCGTATCTACCCAAGAACTTGTGTATTGAAAGCGTAAGGAGAAAAAAAGTCCTTCTAGAACTACAGACAAAAACTCTTAGGGATTGCGGTAAAGACTTTGGTCTTGGTAGTATGCTCCCTCTAGGTCTAAGGTTTGAATCCTCGAGGACATGTGCACCCCTGGAATTGGTCGGGACTGAGTTCTTGGACACCCAGTGCCAACAAAAATAAAAAATAAAAAAACTACAAACGAAATCTTCAAGCAAATACAACCCGTTGTGGTAAGAATGCCTAGCATACAACGTCAAGTTCCAAATGGATAAAGAAATTCATTGATCGTTTTAAAAAGACAAAAATTACTAATAGAATCTGTCCCGTGCCCAAAAAGCCACTTGCTGGAATTTCCCAAATTAGAAAATTAAAAGTAAGTAAAACCATGGAGAATCACTTTTCATGTCTTGATCAAATGTCAAAACGTGGAAAACCTTCAGTAAAAATCATACAGCAATTATGGGTATCCAGAAATCAAATATATGATCAACGAATCTGTCGTAGAGTACATCATTTTTCACCAACATAACCTCGTTTACCGAAGAAACATAAAAATTATTAACATTGAAATAAACTAAATAGCAACATTCCTTCCAAATCAAACCAATCCAGCTCATCACCAAAGCTGTGACTTGTACTGAAACATACAATAGCCATAAACGGGTTAAGTATGGAACACACAAATATATATGCTTTATATCTTCGTCATTACCTTCCGCAACTACAAAGAAAAATAAACACCGCCTTCGAAAATTAAATGACATAATTTTCTTCAAATGGAAAATTACCCAAAGATCGGAAAGCAAAAGGTTCAAAAAATGACAAAGTCAAAAATGAGAACGAAAGAAAGATCACAAGCCCGGCTCATCCACCGAAAGAGCAAACGAACACTAAAACACAAAGTTAAAAGGGCAAAAAAAAAAAAAAAAAAAAGTACGAACGGGAGACAAGTTAGTTAATTAATTCAACAACAAATCATAAACAGAGCCCGAGCTTAAACCATTATCCAGAATCGCTACAAACCAATCCAACGAAAAGAAAACCTTCTCAAACCCACACAAAAAATACCGTGCTAAATCTGAAGATGATAGTAAAATATTCTCAAATTACCTTTCTTTCGGTCGCCACGTCGGTTGGCAGAGCAGGAGGCGTGGGCCGGATCGTCGGACAAGTATCCATCCGACACGTGGACGAGGTCGGAGGAGGGGGAGTCCAGGTGATTGGGGGAAGCGGCGGCGGAAGAGGAGGAATGATAGTGAGCCGAGAGGTTCCCCATGCTCGCGCTTTTCTTGATGATCGAGCCATCGGTTAGCTTCACGCCGAAGAGCTTCACGCATCCTCCTCCACCGCGGTTCGGACACGTGCGCGAATTGTGGCCGTTGTTGCTGCAGTGCGAGCACCGCCGAGTCATACCAAGCCCAGTCGGTCGTGTCACTGCAGAGTTTGTCCTAGTCCGATGAATATTTTGTCAGATAGAGCGAGCGAGAGCCAGGGAGAAGCAGGGAGATGGGTAAGACTTGAGATAAATGATTGGGGTTTGGTCTTTGGGAGCGAATAGGGAGATTTATATTTGGGAATGATAGGGGTAGAACGGGAAATGAACTTCCTTTTTAGTGGGAATTAATTAAGGGATAGAGGATTGCGGTGGTTCGTTCGTTGAAGTTCTCACGATATTACCATTTCATCCTTTCAGAAAGGATAACGTCCTGCTCTTTTGTTTTTGTTTTTGTCTTTTTTTTTTTTTTACCCTTAACGTTAAACGTCCTGCTCTTTTGGTAATTTTATTGGATCTTTGTTTTTCTCTCATTGCAGTTTGGACCTTTTGTTTATGTTTAATTCATTTTAGCCCCTACAACTGACGATTTTATTTCATTTTTCTTCTCATTTGTCTCATAATTCCTGACAACTAATAATTATTGTTAATGTTAGTTAATCAGATAATTTTTTGTTTTAATTGGATGCTTTGATTTCCCTCTTATCCAAAATAATTTAAATTAAATAATTAAATAATAATAGAAATTAAAAACTCATGTTTTTAATGAAAAAATGAACATTGTTCCTCTTCTTTTCCTGGATTAGTTTAATAAGAGTTGTTACCTTCTAATTGCTGTTAAAGTCATCATACTTCCTCCGCAATTTTACAAATTCTATAATTAATTTAAAAGTGAGAAATTGGGGTGGAAAATTCTTTTTACAGCTCACCAGTCACCTCACTATAATTAATCAAGTTGGGGGGCTGTTCTAAAATTAAACCTTTGCCCTATGTAGTTTGAAATTCAATCAAATTAATTAATTATTCATTTTTTGCATTAGTCCAAGTAAGGAAGCCCCACTCCACTTGATGCCTATGTCATCTCAGAATCAATGTAAAAAAATATCTATTCAAAATTCTACAATAATAAACGCTATAAGATTGTATGATCTCCATTATTAGGATTGGAGGGAAGGTGACGAAATGATTATTTAATTTTAGATTTTATGAACCAGTCTATTCATTAACCTTAGATGATAGATGATGTAAATTCGAGGTCAATAAATCCAGGAACAGGAAAGTAATTTCACTAGCGGGTGACACGTTGGCTCAATCTATTTACCTATGTACTCCACTTTTGTCTTTGATTGTTTATGGAAACGAATGGTCGGCAGGAAAACGTGTGATCCACAATTTATCCAAATTCACGAAAACCAATTTCTTTTTTATTTTTTTATAACGACCAAACTGCACTTTTTGAAGCCACAAGAGCAAGAATAAACGAGATATTATTTTATCGTTAATATAACATTAAATAACTAGCTAAAAGACAAATAGAAAATACAACATATCAAAAAACCAAAAAATTTAATATAAAAATGAAAGATTATGGATAATAATTCATATATATATATATATTAATGCTGGTACTGATCCGATGGCAGATTGACAAGGGAGATGCTTCAAAACAATTGGGCTTCCCCAAAGAGTACTTATCCGACAAAAAAAAAAAAAAAAAAAAAGCCTAGTGGATGTACTTGGCCATCCACAATATGCCACGTTGTAATTAGGTAGTGGCCAATGTCTGCTTTACGTGGGGTTGAATACTGAAGAATGGATGGGATATTTAGGATATTGGTATTGAATTTATTAAAATTATTTTTAAAATTTGATGAAAAGTAAATAATTTTTATAAATTTAAAATTTTTTTTGTCATAATTTCACATTGAATTAGTCATTAAATTTATCAAAATAATAATATAATATTATTTTTTTAATAAAAATATTTTTATTTTTTTTCATATTTTACAATTACATTAATCATATGTTAATTAATAATTTAATTTAATTTTTACATTATTATTATAAGACGGTTAAAGATTAAATGTGAATAAAAAAAATTTTTAGAGATTAAAAGTAAATAAAAAATAGATTTGATGAGTGAATAGTAGCCTTTCAAATTTGAAGAAACCTATTCATTTACTGTAGCTCAAAGTTTCACACTTATCTCTTTGACTAATTCAATGCAGTCTTAATTTGATAAAATTTATCAAATTTTACATTTGACTAGACTTTTAATGAAGTCAATGCCATGCATGAATCACTATTCACGTGTGCTTCCTCTCTCTCTCTCTCTCTCTCTCTTTTTTATTTTATCCTTTCTAATCCAACTCTTTTTTTTGTTATTTTTCCGTCGAAGTCGACCTTCGTATTTGCTAAACCTTCCTAATCTACGAGGAATATCTACAAATTTATGCTGTGTGGAATGCTTGATACCACTTCAATGATCGATCATAAACATTGTTTATCACGTCAAATTAAGCCCTATTGGAAAGCTTTCTTTGTTCGATACCAATTGAAAAGGGATATATCTCAATCAAACCCATTTTAATTGGTCGTAGTCCTCGCGTTCTTATTACATTAACACCCTTAGCAAGCTTCCCACAAACAATAATTTAAGGAAAATGCAGCACTAAAAAAGTCACCAATTAATATTTTTTTTATTAATTTTTTTAATGAGGTATTTTTAAATGAATTTCTGAATTTTTTCTTTTTTTTATAAAAAAAGTAATAAAAAAATGATGAAAAAATAAAAAGGCTATTAAGCCTTTATGGGTGACCCCTCTCGTGCTACCGACTCATAATTTAATTTAAATTACACATACACAATTCATAAAACTTTTTTTTTTTTTGAACTAATTCATAAAACATTTAAGACGAGTAATTATTCCTACAATTATTGTATTATCCGAACACCTGTAATTAATTGTTTGAACTTTAATGATCTCAGTAAGAGGGATTACTAAATTGGAAAGATGTACTCATGATTGGGCTAGCTTACCAAATGTCGAGGGACACAACAAAGCTTTGGATGCTTTAAATCCAACTGAATGGACAAAATGGTCATCTAATCTTATTTCTAAAACCAAAAGATTCTAAACATGTTGTCATTTTCTTCCATTTGTCCCAAAACCTAATCATGAGTTTGACGCATTTATTTATTCCTCATCAATCCTAGTACCTCTACCATTGGTTTATCCTACTAATTGAGCTAAACCCATTTTAATAGTGAAAACAAAAAAAAGGAAACAAAAGAAACTCATGGCTACTAAAACCCGGATTGATAGGTAAAAAATAGCAAGGAGAGCTATACCCACAAATATATTATATAAAAGTAATTTTATAAATTGATGTGATTCTATATAAGTTGATAAATATGTATTATAATAAAATTAATTTTAAAATTCAACAGATCACATAAAAACATATCAATTTATGATATTATTTTATAAAATTACTTTGTGGTTAGAGTATTTTTAAAAAATAATAAAGACTCAACAGTGTAAAGGTTTTATTGCAGCATTGACCGCTTACGCTATGTTATTTCTTATTTTCAACTCCATTATATTCACGTATGATATTCCCTTCTTCATATATGCATAAATTAATCCAAAAAGAAAAACTGAAAATGTATAGGAAAAATTCCTTATAGGAGAAGAACGGTCCTTATATCTTTAAATGAGAAATGCTACAATATCTTATAAAAATAAAATTATAAATTTACATAATATTATATGATATGTTAAATTTATTTTATAATAAAAATTATTTTAAAATTTAATGTATTATGTAAAATTATGTGAATTTATAAACTTATTTTTATTACATTTTTGTATAATTAAAATATTTTAATCTTAAACTCTTCCTCAATATTTTATTTCAACCCACCGCACAAGTTGTGGTTAAATACTTAAATATACGGGGATTTTTCACGCATAAACAACATTATCATCACAATACGAGATAAAGATGAAAGCTGATGTGTACGGACACGTGAATTGGAAAAGAAAGCAGAGAGGATAGGGAACTTTTGGAGATGCCAAGTGGAAGCAGATGCTACAAGAAAGTAGGAAATTACAGAGGGATGAAGGTAAGTCAAGCTTTGCAGAATTAAGTATGATGTGGTGGATAGAGCGACTCTCTTGCATCTTTTCCACGAAAAGATGTTTTCTTGGAGGGATAAATTTCCAGGAATCTCTGCCCATGACTTTATTGTGTTGGATAGGGTACTGACTTTAACATGAAAGATGAGACTCATCAACTCTTCGGGTTGTGGTCTTCGATAAATTATTGGGGAAAAAGAAAAGAAAAGAAAAGTAAGGTATACGAAAGAATCCCAGAACAGTAAAGTAAATGGATGTTTGGAAATGTTTTTTCCTTTCATCTCATTTTGATCATATTTTATTTTTAAATATTATTTAAATATAAATATTTTAAATTAATTATTATAATTTTCTTAAATTTTTAAAAAAAATATAAAAAATAATTTAACTTTTTCAAATCTCAAAATAATTATAATATTAAGAAATTATATTATAATAATATTTTTACTCTATAATATTTTTTATTTAATTTATTTTCTCTCATTTTTTAAAATTCTATAAAAAAGTATATCTCAAACTATTTTACTACTATTTACAGATTTATAATCTCGTCTCATCTCATTTTCCAAACATCTCAAATTTACTATTATACGAGAGTTGATTACTATAGACATAAAGAAATTACATAAAAATAATTTTACAAACTGACATGATTTCATATAATTCATTAGTTATATTTTATAATAAAAATAATTTTAAAATTTGATAAATCACATCCAAACATATCAATTTGTAAAATTAATTTGTATAATTTTGTTGTGATTAAAATATTAGGTAATGATACACTTATACCTTATTTGCTATTATTCTACTACTTAGTTATTTTTTTCCTTTTCGCTCTTTGAATTTGAATTAAAAATCTCAAAACATGACCTTTTTGCATAATTTAAAAGAAAATAAATTCAATCAACTAACAAAATCATGTAATTTAATTAAAAATAAATTTAATTTTATAAAAATAGATTTTATTTTGCTCTTTGATTTAATTTTTATAAAACTGAATTTATTTTTAAATAAATTACATAACTATGTTGGTTGATTGAATTTATTTTCATTTAAATTATACAATAAGGTCATGTCTTGAGATTTTTAATTTAGATTCAAATAGCGAAAATAAAAATAAATTAACTGAACAGTTAAAAAAAATGTGTAAGGTATCATTATCGTAAAATATTTATCCGCATGAGTTTTTTTTTTTCTGAGTTGATTCGGCGGAAACTTCTTCGCGACTGCGGGCTCTCTCTTGTAGATATGCAAGCCCTTGTCTCAAGTTTTGTTTAGCGAGTTTTGTTACAAATGTTTATATCACACATTCTATACATGATGTGAATTATTTTATTTTTATTTTTATTTTTTAAGATGTGAGATATTTTTTATAAAGTAAGAAGATACTTTTTATAGAATGTAGAATGTACAGTGATAAATTGTGACTGATGATAATAATTTTTCTTAACAAAGATAATGAAATTATATTGTACGTTCGTTATAGGAGACATATGATTTGTATAAATTTTAGATAGATATATCTTGTAAATCTTTTTGTAAAGAATTTGAATATATTATGAAATGTATAAATTTTTTATTTATTAAAATCTACTTTAAAAGGTTTGAATAAAATTTAAATTTGTACTTAGCATTATTTTTTTTATTATATTTTTATATCATTCAGGGTTTTGATTAAAAGAAAATATCTCAAGGCCAAATAATTATTGTACGAGGTCATTTATTAAAAGAAAAACGGATTATATAAGAATTATAAAAAAAAAGTATGGGAGTCCCGGCGTGGATCCGCTCTTTGGTGTTTATTGTGAAAATAATGAAAATGATATACTACTTTTTTATAATTATACTTAAATTGAATATATTTCTATAAAATGATATTATTTTTATAACTTATTTTATAAAAAATGTTATATTTAAATATAATTATATAAAGAGTTGTATGTATATTATCTTCTGAAAATAATAGCAAACACTTTAGCGTACATCTTACTCATAAGATATTATATTATTTCACAATTTCCATACAATCTTTATGCAAATACAATATATTAAAATGATAAATTATATTCTAACTTTACATTCTATCATATTTAATTAAATATTTTATGTATTGAGCAATTCATTGATGGAGAGTCTAGTCTACACGTAAGGATGAGTGTTAAAATATAAAATAAATAATACAATCTATTTCTTTCCATTAGATTAAACTTTTGAAATAAATAATAATTTCACAAGAAAAACTTAATTAATTTAAAAAGAATAAAATAAATAAATAAAATTGATATAGTGTGTCGAGATGATAAGTAGTAAAAATTTATATATTATTAAGAATGCAAATTTAAGATACATACGGGCAGTTTCCTTAAAAGAAAGTTGGATATTAAATGATCAAAACTAAAGTCGTCATGGAGTAATATTATAGAAATTAATTAATAATTATATATTAAACTCGACAAAAGCGAAGGATATAAATATCTTTTGACGATTGGTATCACTGTCATTTTAAGATATTTTACTACAGTTTTTGCGGAGTACTGGAAGGCAGATAAATGGAAGAAGAAAGAAAAGCATTGACTTGGTCAGTCTCTCAATAATGCAAATACGAAAGGAGTGAATTCGTGTATTTTTTCTTCGATCGACGAGTAGACAGAGAGAGAGACAGCCTCAACCCCAAATCTCGACCAAATCTCAACCCCTAAGCTCTTCGAGTTAGGCCGCCCCCGTGTTCACCATTCTCCACTGACATTTCTCCTCATTGACCGCATCATCATTTTAAAAAAAAAAAAAAAAAAAAAAAAAAATCCCAAAACATCTTCATTTTATTTGGGATAAACATTTTTAGGTACCATTTATTTTTATAGTTCATTTTAATTTATCTCATTTTATTTCTTTTAATTATTATAATTTTTTTTAAATTTTTAATAAAATATAATAAACAATTTAATTTTTTTAAATTTTTAAATAAAATTAATATTAAAAAATATATTCTAATAATATTTTATTCAAATTTTAACTTAAAAAAATAAATTTTAAAAGAAAAAAAAAAAACCAAAAGAAAAGAGAAGTAGCCTGAGGTTGTTCAGCATGTGCTTCGGTTAAACAAACTGATGGACAAATGATGCCCAAGATATGCCGTGTACTAATCTTCATGTGGGAAAGCATCTACATTATTAATTTAGCTTCGTGGACCAAAGAATGCACGAAACCTTTGTCTTTTCCTCGTAGTTGCTGAGAAATCTTCCATTTTCTATTTTACGAGAAAAAATAAAATAAACTTGTTTAATTTACATTATTTCCACGCGAATTGAAGGGATATATGTAGAGGGAAGTGGACCTTTAGAGTCAATTATCGTGTCAAAAATAAAACCGCGTTAGAATTTTCTACATTTTTTTTTTCATTTCTTTTTTTGTGTGCTAGCCATTCAAAAGGGTTAAAATAAATAAAAAGGACAGCATATCGCTTTGATATTTCGAGGTGGAATAGGAGGTATACACGCAACCTGAGTTGCTTGACCCCAACGTCGGCCGTTGACGGTTGTAAAGTAACAAATAGAAAGCCGTGGTCAGTTTGTGTTAAGAGTTCCATCTCACACGTGTTAAGAAAAAAATAAATATAAAAGTAGGTGGGTAAGGTAAGAATGATAAATATTTTTTTTATATATATATTATAATTGATAATTACGAGAGGTCCAAGAAATGGTTCAAAAAAATTCGAAATTAATATATATATATTTTTTTAAAGGAAAAGATAATATGGTTTGGACAATGCAAGGGCTGCCTAGCATGTACAACTGGGTGTGTTCCTGGTATATTTAATTTTTTTTAATATTTTTAATTATTAAAAAAAATATACGATTTTATTAATAATTACTTTCTTAATCATTAAAAAAAATTAAAATATCCAAATATCATTTTCCATATAGTTTTACTCATGGGTACCCGTTGAAGGGTCCAAAAGAGTCTAAATTCGTGCTAGGGAAGAACTTCAAAGTAGGCCGAAAGATAGTTGTTTTGAAGGTAGATTGTTCTCAAGACTCTATTCATTTTATTTGAACTTTTTAACTCCATGTAATTTTAATGAATACCTCACATTTTATATTTTAAACATTATTAAATTTTAATGAATACCTCACGCAAGTCTACAAAGGTAGTCATGCCATCTAAGCATTTCAATTTACTGTGATTTGAAATTCCTTCAAATTTGAAATTTTCCTCAGAAGTGCATTGGCATTATAGGTCGATCCCTTCAAATACGTACCGCAGTATCAAAGTTCAAACCGAATCATATTTGGATTATAGTCATACTATGACCTAATTTATTAATTTCCCATCGTATTTATGTCGAATTCAAGTCTGGTCAAGTTCAAACATATATATGCGTGGTTACTTAACTTGATGTATTTCATCAAATGGACCACATCCACCAAGTCTAATCAGCTAATTTTAAGTCAAAAAAAAAAAAAAAAAAGAAGAAGAAGAAGAAGAACTATGAATTCTAACGTTGGCCACTACGCCCCAGCCCCATAAAGAAAGACAAAATAAAGGATTGAGCTATGGTTTAGTACATCTTCTACTTGAGGGAGGGGAAGACTGTTTCCTACAATGTACTACTAACACTGCACGGGAACCATGATAACCCCAGACATATAGTTCAGGTTATGTTGTTGATACTCCATATATTATCATACAAAATCAATAATGTGAACTTTTATTTCATGTAAACTGAAAAATGTAACAGTGCACAACATCTTCCAAACTAAATTTGACTTGTAATCCAATTACCAGCACCCACCCAAATTCTCCTTACCCAACCGACTTAAAAGGGTAGAAGGGTAGAAAAGATTTAATTTTTTTAAAGGAAATTGATCGCGCCAGAGGTTGTATAATTATAGTGAATTCATACGATAAAATGGACAAATTTCTACCAATTCACCGGTAACTTCGGTAGACAGGGCTGTACATACAGCTCTCGGCGTGCTTCACCAGATCTTTAGGCTGAGGAAGGCGAGTAGCCAAACCTACATATCAATTACGCATCGTTAGATGCAAAATCTTTTGGTGTTGGAAAACAAAAATTTTGAGAGCTGAACGATCAGAGAACTCACCAAGTTCATAAGCTTTAGCAGCAACTTTAGCAGCGATATGTGCTGAAATCTTTCTAATGTTAGTAAATGGAGGGAATATGAGTCCCTTAGCAAAGTTCTCCTTGCTCACCTGTGCAGCCAAAGCTTCCGCTGTTCCAAGAAAACATCCGAAGGAAAATATGTAATGCATTAGAAAAAATTTCTCTAATTTCTTAACAAGAGAAAAACAAAATCCAATGCTAAAACTCAACAAGAACTGTAATAAAAATAATAGGGATGATCATACGATACAGCATATTCAGAAGAATAAGGAAAAAAGTTCATCGTTCCCAAGGATTAAGCATGAGTGAATAGAATGTCTTCAATCTTTTTCCACCTTTGGAGGAAGATGTTTAGAGTTGAGTTTGATTCTTTCAACCTTACATAGTGACCCTTACACATCCCATTTCTTCCGAAAGCAGGATAAACGTTTCAAAATACAAAATCTGCGTAGCATTTTGGCAAGGGATAGCCCACCAACCCCATATTTTTTGTAAGTTTTCCAATCTCCACTCAGCATGTCCAGATTCCAACTTAGGTTTAGAGTCCAAAATTTGGCCAACTTTTAAAACAGTTTAGAACCTAAAACACAGTACATAAGGTGAAAGTTGCGTTGAAAAAGGACAAATTTTTGCTTAGAGCTGGTAAGCTGAAAATAGTACCCACATCCTGTATCCCAAGGCAAAATGAATGTGAACTCTAAAGGGCCAAGTTTTGGTCCCACTTACAGGCTGCCAGGAGCATGTCGTCGTGAACACGGATAGCACCAGACATTATTAAACCGAGACCAAGTCCAGGAAAAATGTATGCATTATTTGCCTGCGCATCACAAAGAAATCAATATCAAAATTAGTAGTCGGCTCTCATGTATTATTAACCACATACTACATCAAATTCTTTAAAGACCTGGCCAGGCACAAAAAGCTTCCCCTCATATTCAACAGGAGGAAATGGGCTGCCACTAGCAAAAATGGCTCGACCCTATGGGGAACAAAGATGAATAAACAGAAAAAGGTCATCATTGGTTATCTGGAGGAGAAACAATAGCTTAACGATCCCAAGCAAAACAATCAAAGATTCTTTATATCGAAAAAAAGAAGCTGTACATATGATATATTTGGCATGAAGAACATGAAAACACTCAAGCATGCTTGTGTTACCTGACTCCATGTATAAGCTTCCTTGGCAGTGCATTCAGACTGTGAAGTTGGGTTGGAAAGAGCAAGAATAATAGGTTTCTACAAGTAGTAGGCATGCACAATGGTCAGCTCCTTTAGGGTGTAAATACAATTTCCCAAACATAAAGGCAGATAAATGGACAAAAAAAAAAAAAATTACCTCATTGATGGAGGCCATGGCCTCAACCACTTCTTTAGTAAATGTTCTTCCTACTCCTGATGTTCCTATCAACACAGTTGGCTTGATTGCCTAATAAACACAAGACAACTCTGTGAATAAAGACTATGAAACCTATGCTCGAAGCATGTTTGGATCTGTGTATTACAGAGGGAGAGAAAGAAAGACTGAGATAGTTCACACCTTAATAGCATCTACAAGTTCATTAATTGGTTCGTGTTCATGAGCCCAAGGTTTCTTGAAATGTTGGAGCGATTCCTTCCGGGAGCTGACAATCAACCCCTGTTAAAGGATTTGTAAGCAAGTTTTAACTGACGGAACTCTACTTCACACAGCGAAGAGCTATATCAGGATCTTACTACCTTTGAATCAACAAGCCAAATCTTCTTGCGGGTCTCTTCCAATGGGGCATTTGTCTGCACAAATATCAGGTATAATACTGTATTTAGATGTATATTTTAAATTGAAGGATTCCACAAATCATATCACCCTAAATAAACAGAAAGGAATGAGACTGATAACAGTTTATAACCTGTTTTGATATCTCAAGGGCTATGAGTTCTGCTATTCCAGTACCAGCCTGCAATCATCAGACAAGAATGAGACACAACAATGAAGCAGCGGAGTGAACACTAGTGAAATAGGGGAAGAGACAGGATGGTGAGAGATGGGGAACCAGGAGGTAAATGCACTTGAAATAGCATACGATCTAATTTTGCCCGTTATACAACAACATTATTTTTTAAGAAAGACTGAAAAAAGACAGGTCCGGAGTAAGCACACGAAGATCAAGGAATTTTAAGGCACACAAGCACATATAAGGGCCATAAAATTGTATAACATGATTTATTTTCTCACCTATTCGCCCTTTAACTTAAATTTTCAAATCCAGAAATTCATTTCCCTTTCTTTTCTTTATTAGGGGCTCAAAACAGGGTAATATAGACTAACCTCTCCAGCACCGAGGAATAGAAACCTGTGGTCAGCTAAGGTTCCCCCAACTAAGTTCTGAGCTGCAACTAGCCCTGCAAGTACCACGGATGCTGTCCCCTGAAATGAAATGAAGTACTAAAAAATTAGATATATGTTTATCTCAATTTCCAAGATGTCATCATTATAATTTCTGTTTTTGATAAGTAATGGAACTTCACTCATGAAAGCAAAAGGCACTTAAAGGTACAGTATCATTGTAAAAAATAGTAGTAGTTTACCTGAATATCGTCATTAAAAACTAGATGCGTTGTGCCATATTTTGCAAGCAAATCAAAAGCATTGTGGTTCGCAAAGTCTTCAAACTGCAAGACATTGCCAGCAGATTTAGAGAACACTAACTTACAAATAAATAACAAGCCCTGCAAACCTGTCTTCTAGGCCAACTACCTGAATGAGGACTTTTTCTCCATAATTTTGCTTGACTGCGGTCATGAATTCATCTAGGAGTTCAGCATATTCCTAAATTAAAACACAGAAAGAGAGAGGGCGCATTTTAGCATGGTGGATAATTGCATATCTTGCATAAAACTCAAAAAATTAAATGAGTGCCAGAAGAATTTTAGCAAGCAATTACGAACCTGCCCAGTTGCCCTCCTTTGCCTGAGCCCAATGTAAAACTCATCATTCAGTAGTGTCTCATTGTTTGTACCCACATCAATGGTTATAGGCAAGCACTGAAAACAATCAACAAGTTGACATTCCTTTACGTTAGTGTAACAAGAAAAAGAGAAGCAGCCATTCTCAACAGTAGTTATAGACAAATTAACTAGGTGATAAGGTTTAGGAAAGTTCAGATCCTTGTTTTTAGTGCAGATCCTATGATCCTCTACAACCTTCCACCAAAAGTTATAGCTCCCCCCACTCCAGAGTATTAGGATTTTATTTTATTGTTTTTGGTGGAAGCCAAGTATGCAATCTACATTTTTCTCTCCTTTGGAAGACCGCAATGCAGAGCTCTGCTGGGTAATGAGTCTAATGATAGATTGCAAAACAAAGGAGCTTCCCATGTCAAACTTGATCAAACAAGGATTTCAACTCAGCATGTCAAAAAAAATAACACAGGTTATGCAAGTACTTACAGATGAAGGACGAACTCCACCCAGTGCAGTGTATAATGAAAGTTTTCCAACGGGAATTCCCATCCCCTGAAAACAGTTAATAATGCGTCAACAATTGATTCGTATGTGTGTGTTGTGTGAGAGAGAGATGACCAATACTCTTAATCAGTCTCACACTTCAATAACACATTTCACGTGATTCTTGGATAACAATGTCTTGATAGTGTTTACCTGACAGCCAAGATCTCCTAGCCCCAAAATCCGCTCCCCATCAGTGACAACAATAACTTGAATATTCTTCTCAGGCCAATTCCTCAAAACCTCACGAATCTTGCCCCTGCAAAAAACTAGTTTCAGTTTCAAGACAACATTGCATTATAAGTGACCATGAATGTGGGGAACTAGAAACAAGTGAACCAAACATACTTTTCTTTCAAACTAATAAAGAGACCCTGAGGACGCATGAAGATGCTCCCATATTTCTGGCAAGCTTCACCAACAGTGGGAGTGTATACAATTGGGAGTAACTCCTCAACATTCTCAATAAGAAGTTTGTAGAATAGTCTTTCATTTCTCTCCTGAAAAATCAGCAAAGCAACAATTTGATAGACTGCAATTTCACTGGGAAATTAATAAATAATCAGACAGATAAAACAATGCGTAATTTATATTAAAACACGTGTTCTCATTCAATTAGACTTTGCACAATATGAGAGCCAGTATATTAGTGACAGTTAATTGAGCTATATGAAAATCAGATGATTAAGTATAATCCAATACTTTATGAGAATCCAACTGTGGCAAAGACTACAACTAAAAAATGGATCGTGTAGATGCCTACCTGGAGATCCATCATGGCCATGTACTTCTGTAGTGGAAGTTGATATTGGCGGATATTATGCATCATTTTCTTCACCTGGGGAGTGGAGTGGTAATAACAATAAGTAGGTACTATGCAATTGATAGGTCCCAACTTGTCATAACGTTAACGTAAAAGAATGCTTTCTCTTCCGGTGAGAAATAAACCGTAATAATTGAATAAATTCTCTGCTGTGCTTGACACTTTCTGGGCTGCTTTAAGTAAGCCAAGCCGTTTACAATCATGCCGAAAATAAAGGAAAACTAGTAACTAACTAACCGACTCAAACACGTAAACATACACGTAAAACAGAGCATAAAACAGAGCCCCAAAGCAGAAACACGTAAAATACGTAACTCCACGTAACTCCTTGAAGACCCATTCCTACGTAATCAACTAACTCAAGCTTCCCACGTTCCCAACGTCCCTTACGACCCGTTCTCGTCTCTCGTTGCATGCGGCATGCATGCAACGTAAACTGCAGCTTGAGTACATACCGTTTATCCCAAATACTTGGGATTGGGTTTACGGAACCTTGTTGACTGCCGTGGCCTATCAGCAATAAAAAAGAAAACCACATAGCCAAGTGAAAGGGGTTGAAGGATCTAGACGCTGGGTGCTAACCTGAAGCTCATGAGAAGCAACTGTTGGGGGGAGGAGACCTCGCAAAAAGTGGGCATCTCTCTCTTTTTCATTGAAGGCAAGCCCCTTGTTATGGTGCGGATCTCTCAGCAAAGAATAACCACTGCAGAGTAAGAGAAAAAAATCCAATGAGCAAGGTAAATACATATACATCATTAAAAAAAATTATATTCCAATTATTTGGACTTGAAGGTAGTTCATCAAACACATCACCACATTTCCAGTAGGAAACGGATAAGGGCCATCTCTAACAAGCATAACCATCAAATATACTTTTTTTTATCGGTTCAAACATACCTTTTTTTTTTTTTTTTTTTTATATGTCATAACCATCAAATATATTATATCAAAGGTTAAAAATATAAAGGACGTAAGGCATAGGAAAGGCATAGATGTACGAAGCCAACCCAGATACATATGGAAAGACTTGCCCAAAAAATGTTCAAATGATAATTAATTAGAAATTCATTTTTATACTAGTTCGCATCCCGGGATAACTTATGTTCAAGCATAAAGGGCTCAGTTTTATGTTACTCAACCACTGAAATGACAAGAAAAGATACAAAAATTTGGGTGCCAGATAAAAATGGTACACAGAAATACATAAAGATCGTGAGCGAATTGTAGATTAGAAACATTGCTAATATTTTGATTTTTTTCTTAATTAGATTATTAGTAAATAAAAGTATTGCGAAAATGGAAATTTATCAAAGTCTAGTTGCCACCTAATCAAACAATAACTGAAACATTAGAACCTAGGGGTTTAAAAAAAACTGGAAAAACCGGTTGAATCGGACCATTCGGTTCAGTCCGGAACCAGTTCTTAAGAACTGAAACTAATTCTAAACCAGTCCAATACCAGTTTTCATATTTTGAAAACCAGTTTGAACCAAACCGGACCGGGCTATATATATTTTTAATTGTTTTACATTATATATAAAATATTATTTATATAATTATTTATATTATATTATATATTATATGTTAAATTGCTAATTAATATAACATGAAATTCTAATCTAATTATTCGTATTTATTAATCTTATAATATAAAACTAATCTTAAAAGTTTTAATATAACATTTGATTATGATATAACATAAATTAATCTTATATTTTTAATATAACATTTGAATTTTGATATTAACATATAAATTTCAATTTTATAACTTTTTAGTAAAAAATTATAAAATGGGGGATATGGGGTCAATCACTTGCTAAAGTTTTGTTGGAGTATAATTTTGTTTATCTGTAAAACCGGAAAAATCAAACTGAAACTAGAAGTTTTGATTTCAGTGATTAATCAGTTCTGTATCAGTTCTTAAATTTTCAAAACCGATATATACCAGTTCAATTCTACAAAATGTTCAAAACCGGACTGAACCAGTTAGATGCCTATTGGAACATGAATTCAAGTACGAAGAATATTTGTACATAGCAAGTAAACTGCGAGTGTATGCAATTTATTTATGTCGGGGGAAAAAAAAAAAAAGATCAGAACATCATAATACGTTGTTTTCATTACCAGAACATCGATAACTACGATAATAACAGATCTGAAAAACAAAAACTAAAAATGCAGCAGAAATCTAAACATACCAAATTGCCCCTCTCACGGCACATCTCTCTGTTTATACGAGAGAGAGAGAGGGTATGATTTATTAAAAATTGCTATAAAACAACGCAATGGATGAATCTGCATATGAATAAGAGAAACACTACTTTGCCCACCCATTATGACCACTCCATTAGACGGTAGGCCCAGCAGTCAACATGGGGCGGCATGGTAGCCGCACCCTATGAATAAAGGACACATAATAAAAAACAAATCCTTTAGACCTTTTGAGGCTCCCAATGCTCTTGTAAAACCCAACTTTTTGTAAAATTTAAAGGAAAGAGTTCAAAATATCCCTCTAATGGATTATGTATTTCATCTTTAAAATACAGTTTCCTATAGTACCACCGCTACATTTAGTAGACACTGTTCACAAATGTATAAATTTTTTATTCATTTCTCTCTCTTACTTTCTACTTTTTTCTTTCACTGCAAAAACTAGAAAGTAAACTTTATTTCTGTTTGGACTCCAAGTTCCTTTCTTTCACTGCATAAACTATAGAAAGTAAACTTTCGGAATATAGTGGTGCAGAGTGTGTACGGGGAATCGGGATCATATGTATTGAGGAAAAAGATTATTTTCTGGGGTGAAATAGCAAACCAAAATGTCTGTTGGTGTGATTCAAAAAAAAAAAAAATATCTATTGGTGGTGCGCCTAGTTGTAGGTATATACCATGCTCTATTTTATTGAATTAATTTATATTTTAGTCTAGCTTATAAATTTGGATTAATTTAAAATAAAATATAATTATATGACATTATATATGAAAAGATATTGTAAATATCAAAATATATGAAGATATCATTAGTAGTTAGAGAAAATATTTGAAATGAATAAAAAATATTAAAAAATATAATATTTAAATGATATGAAGAAAAAATAGATGAGCTGATGTATGATATATTGTAAAAGTCAATATGTAAAATAGAAAAAGTGAGTTTTGATAATATATTTTAAAAGATAAGATGAAGAAACTATTGTGAGTGCTCTTACAAGCTATTGAACTCTACAACTATAAATCACGATATATCAAGCCATAAAATTAAAAAAAAAAAATGGATATCATCGAAATGCATAGATTGATTTGAAAAAAAAAAATAACAAATTACAAAACAGAATTTGTACATGAATATTGAGCTAGCATATAGATCGAAAATCTCTCACCTAGCAACAGAGAGACACCAAGGGGTGACAAACTCCTCAGTGGCGGCATCCTCGCCGTACTCGTCCTGGACTTCACCGCCGACGGTAGGTTCGGACTCCACATCAGCGATCGCGGAGGAGCCTTCTCTCATTTCCTTCAATCTGTTCTCCACCAAAATGGCGGCGTTTCTCTCCCCTGCTCGGCCATTTGTGCCCAAAGCCACCACTCTCACCGAAGCTGGCCGTCTTCTCAGCACCGCCCCAGAGGAAGGGCTACGAAACCCAGATATCCCGGTCTTATTCTGCGTTTAAAAACAAAAAATGAAAATGAAAAACGCCACAAAATAATATGAAAAGAAAAAAGTGACCAGAACCATGCAAAAAAATGATAAAATTGTGATTTTCTTTTTCAATTGATGTAGCTAATTAAAGAACACCGAGAAAAGGAATCTGATTTTTTTGGCTTGGAATTCTGTTATACGAAAAGACCACCGATTGGAAAGAAGGAAGAGCTTGAGAATTCCATGGGTTTCAATGTGAAAGAGCCGGAACTTGATTGTAGGTGAAATTGAGAGAAATGGGTTTAGTTTATATTACCAGGAAAGAGCTTCTGTTCAGGGAGATCATCTTGGCAAAAGAAAATGTGAAAGGATGGAGTCCTTGATTTTTCTGTACTCAGAGAGAGAAAGAATAGGCAGAGAGAGCGGGAGGACGAGAAAGAGTGCCGAGCTCTCCTTGCTACACCCAAACCCCTTCCCTCCTTTCCTTTCTTCTCTCTCTCTCTCTCTCCGTCGCTCTCCCTGAATTTTTTCTCTCTTCGAAGGAAAGGAGACAGGTCAGGAATGCAAAAGTAAAGAGCCAAATAAATAGTGCGCATGCGACCTCTCTCTCTCTCTCTCGCCCTCGCTGTGAAAAAATAAATAATGAAATTACAGTTCATGAGGACTGAGGAGGGACTTTTTCAGCGAATCGCATTCACAATTCAGAGGACCCACCAATGCCAACGTCCCCTTACGGGGTCGTGGTTGTGATCTGGGAAACTCATGCTGAGATGGATGTGTTGGTGCATCCAACGCTACCCTTTTTTTGTTTTTTTGAAAGAAATGTTTTTTAATGTATTTGTGATTTTTTAAAATGTTTAAAAGAATTTAAAAAGTATTTGAAAAAATAAATACAATTTACGCTATCACTATAATACAGGATGGCGCTAGCATTCTCTATGTTACAAGTCCTTAAAATTATGTTAGTGCATTCTTACATTGGGTAATTCAATTTTTAATATGATGATTTTTTATCTCCCAAGCCAGTGATTTTTTTCGTCGTCTTCCTCTCGTTTTATCAGAATGTTTTTATTATTAAAAATTAATAATTACCTAACAATTAAGGGTATAATGATCTCATTAACTTGCCTTACCTTACAGACGTGAACTCTTTTTAAGTAGCCGTAGGATTGCTTTCCTTCGAGATCTGCACAGAGGGTCTGTCCTCTTCGCTGCTTTCACCTAAGATACTCCACCGTAAAACTCATGGCCTTAGGCCTGGCTCTGGCTTGGGAGTCTTCTTTTTCATTGCCAACATCGCTGGGTATGTATATAAGTACAGATAGTACTATTATATATGAGAACTATTATATATAAAAATAAATTTATAAATTGACGTAATTTTATAAGATTTTTTAAATTTATTTTATAATAAAAATAATTTTATAATTTGACGTATCACATCAAATTATGTCAGTTTATAAATTTATTTTTGTGTAATTCTAGTTAAAGTATTTTCTATAATATATATATATATATATAGAGCCCTTTTGTTCAACTGTACGCTTCTTTATGTTTTTTGTTCTTTATAAATTAACTTTTTTCACATTTGATCTTCGTACTACTGACTCATTAATATCGAGTAGTAATCGATAAATTGATTAGGGTTATGGTTTTAATTCAATAGGAATAAATTTAATTTGAAATTTTTGCATTTTGGGACATGATCAGTTACTATCATAGAAAAATGCTGACACGCATTAGTCTTTATTTTGTTATATAATAACCATTACAGTAGAAATATTTATTTGTTTAGACAAAACATTTCGTCAAAATAATAATTATGGACTAATAATTGCCACAAATGGAGTGGTAATGTAGAAGCGGACATAGTGGACTCCAAATTCATACTTGGCAGTGATTGAAACACATGAGCAGACAACTGCCAGAAACAGTAGCACGACAACCCACGTTGTAAACGGGGCAATACTGCTCGACTTTTCTGTTCTTTGATGATTTGGCATCTATCTCCGGGTACTAACACCAATCTTTTATGTCACGTGGGGTGATCCCAGCCTCTTAGGTTTCATGAAGGATAAGGTGACGTGCACACATCCTTTTCATGGGTGTCACAATTTTGACCCTTCAAATCAAATTAATAGTGGACGTCTGAAAGATATCGCAAGTGGAACCAATTTCACTGCAAGATCGATGTGGCTTGCATGGGTGGTGCTACAGTGCTGCTCACTTCCTCAACTTGCCTCTTTATGTATATATATTATTACTGTATTTTAATTTTTTTAAAATATTAAAAAAAATAAAAATAAAACAACCTAACATTTTCCATGCATTAATTGTTATGAATAAGAAAACTTAAAACATATAGTAGTATGTTAAGTAAATTATTGATTAATGTGATAGTCTTGTGTCACACTAGATTGTAAAATGGTTTAAGGAACACTCTACATAAATGCGAACAAACGAATTTTAACCCTATAATTTGATTTAAAAATAAAAAATGAATATGAGTTTTTGTAGTTGAAATTACTCATAGTTCTTATATTTGAATAAAATATAATGATTATATGCGTATAGGAGAACAGGAGAAGATGGATCGAGGAAAGGTGCCACACAAAAGCTTTTCTAGGTAGGTGGGGAAGGGAGAAGCCATCATGACAATGTGGGTGCGAGAATTCAAAACGGTAGTTGAGAGTAGCCATGAAGATGTGGGTCACATTTCTTTTGTTTTGTGGATAATAGGGGTGAGGGTACGTACGTAGGGAGTTATTTTCGGGATGAAACCAGCGAGTGTGAATGGGATGGAAGGATCAGGACATGGGAATGCTTCTTGTCCGCGCATGGAGACCATACTCAAAAGCATTACCACATATATATATATATATATAATATTTATATATATGTATGGCATTAATGTAACGTCGATAATAACTAAGCTTCCTTTGTCTATCGTCCACAGAATACTAATTGGACCCACGATTCCTCTACCTGTCTTCTCCCTTAATTTTCAGCCTTAGCATCTGAAACACGTTGGAGAACCCTACTCATCATCTAAAAAAAAACAGCCATTTACGTACTTAAAACAGACTACTCCTTACACAAACACGAAGAGGGGCACATAAATAAGCCTTAATTTGGATATTAAGAATATTTCAGATGATCTATAAATAATAACAAGATTAATAATAGTGAATAGTTTTTAAATAATAGTGAAGTAGTCTGAATATATATGAAAACAGTTATGTTTCCAAACAAATCCTAAGTTTCTCCCAATTTAATGTTATGGTTTTATTAAATTTTAATGAGTATTGAATCAATGCATGTTGCGGCCTTTAACAGGTCCTTGTCCATTGGACTTGCTTTTTATTGATGAACTTTACACTACACACTATTCTATGATATAATTTGATTTGTAATATTTAAATTTTAAAATTTATATTTTAAATCAAATTATGTTATAGTATAAAGATTTTAAATTGAATTATTGTTTTATAGTAATTGTTTTAAATAATAATTATAACAATGCCTTCGGTGGGGAGACCTTATCTGCTTGCTTGCCATTTGCGAAAATTCTGAACCATCTTCACGCTTTTCGGTAAAAGCACACGACTTTCTAACAACGTGGGTAAAGATTAGAAAGGATTACTTGTAATTTGACTCCTAGTCCTACCTATGTAATTATATGTATTCCGACGCGATGAGCTAATGGGAGTAAGAAAGTTCTATTCATCATCCTTATTATTTATCTTTTTATATTTTTTCTTTAGCAAAGCGTGTAGTATATAAGGACAATGAAGAAGAACTCTGGGAGTAAATATCAAGATGATCTTTTAATTTAGTTCCTGATAAAGGGATAATTTCAATGGTAGAGAGTGTTTGGTTTGGACTTTAATTAGACTTCGACGTTTGAACGGTTCAGCGGCGTCCACTCGCAGCCTCCGTCGTGGGAGAATTATCAACACAACAACTGTGTCGGTCAGAAAGAACATAATAAATAACATGTTTCTTAATTTCATCTGCCAATTAAGTGGTGGCATAGTTTGTCTTTGAGTTTATATATATACGGAAAACTCTTATAGCTCCAAGTTTGCTTTTGTTTTGAGCGATTTCCGGCGAGCGAGAATGCGTTCTTAATTTTCTTGGGCGAGATTGCTTGAGTTAAGCCGTCTTGACTAGTACTCTTGAGCCCCAATTTTCAGTCCTCGGATGATGATCTTTCGGATATTGATCATCTTTCTTAGTATTCAACACATGCTTCTTTAAATAACAAACATCCTAAAGATTCCTAAAAAATGAAAACTCAAACCTTATACAATTGCCATTCTTTTTTCAATCGCGGATGGCTTCTGTTTTCTATGTACAGAGTTGATTAATCTACTTGATCGAGAATTTCTTTCAAAATTATCTTCTATCTCATCTGGAAGTTCAGAGTCTTTATGCAGTAGGCATACATTGATGCGAAGAAGACCGTGAAGCCAACCAAAACTCCACCAACTGGACCCATGAAACTGGGATCATACCCGAAATGGTTTTCTACATACCACTTAACAGTGGGGTCAGGCGCCATTCCTGGTACTTTAATGGTGTCCTCCACATCACCATATTGGGACACAATCAATCCATAAACAGTCCACGCTACTGGGCAAACCCAGTAATACCAGATCCACCACTTCGGAATTCTCTGAAATTTTAAACTCCAACGAAATATGTGTCAAAATGCATGCTCAAGTTATTCTCATGAAGTTTTTATTTACACAAAAAATTATTTGAAAGCACGAGTGCCTGTGATAATAGAAATGCTACTTACGGGTTTTGGGATAAAGAACCCTGAGAAAAGATTGAAGAGAGCATAGAAAGCTGCTGCAAAAACGGATGCTACTTGATGGTTTGGTGTGATGGAAACGGTCATCATGCCGTAGTATGTGAAGTAGAGGAAAGAGAAGAAGGAGACGAAGAAAAACCAGAAGAATTTTGCGGCTGTCCATTGAAAGCTCACCATGGCATACACAATAAGTGTATAATATGTTGTTTGGACAAACACGTATGGAATTTCGGCAATCACCTGCATATCAAATACTCAGAATTATATTTTTTTTTGTTGAAAAGAGTGAACAGAGTTGTGCCAATTGATTGGCACCTATAGAAAGTTCTCTTTGTGAAAATAGGGCTGGATGCTCTTTATTGGTTGGAAAAATTTGATTACTTATATAAGAAGTGGATTCTCCTAGAAAACTTTGAATCATAGAAATCAAAGACAATTTACGACATCTGCAACAATCTTCTGACATCCACACTTTTTTTTATAGTACTCTACCATACAAAGCTCAAGCTTATAGTGATCTATTGTGTGAAAGGAAATTTAGAAATTTTGTAGATGAAGATGGCTGATGAACTCATTTAGAAATGCTCAAGGATCCCTAGTTCGATACTCAAAAAGAGAAAGCATGATAATTTTCTAATATAAAATCCCTCCAACCTGTGCAAGGGCATAAGGCAATGCAGAGTACATCCCGGCAGCTCTTTCTCGATAAAACACCGTTCTTTCAACAGATATAATTGGTTGTACTGTGGCACAGTTATTAATTCCTACAAACAGTACAGCAGCATACATTGCTCCAATGATCATAGAAAGATCAGTTGCACTCTCCCTACTCCATAGAACATTCAAGACATTGAGAAAATTAGCTGTAAGAATGATCAAGTCTCACTTATTTTGAGAATAAAATTTAATGAGGTAGTTCAGATTATTGTATAAGGAAACGGAAAAAAACACCTTTTAGTCCCCACTTTCCAGAAAATTGTCCCCACCATGAGGGCTGAAGCCAAGGTGAAAAAGAATCTGACAAGGTTATAATCCGGACTTCTCCAATAAGTCCACCATTGCTTCCAAAAGCAAGATTTGAACTGCCCCCATGTGGACTGAGAATATTGACTAGAAAAATACAGGTCTCTTGCCCCAGGTCTTGGTGCACTTAACTCTTTCACCAAGGACTTGTTTCTCCTGCAAATGAACGCATAGCCTAGCTTAAAATCAATAATCAATATAGACACTCATAAACAGTTAGCATTCCTAGGATTTATATCTCGACTTACTTATACAAGGATGATGATTTGTAGAGTTCAGCGAAGTCAATTCCTTGCCTGACTTCAGCTGCTACTGAGCTCACTTCGAGCATCCATGTTGCCGGGTTGTACTTTTCTTTAATTTTTGAGACTCCATGAATTGCCTGCGAAATGAGCACACAATCACATAATGCATTCCGCTGTTTGTAACTATTAATTAAACGCAGAAAAGAAAGATAAAATACCTCAAAATATTCAATGATTTTGTGAGAATTCCGACCCAAAGGTCCAGAGTAGATCACTTGTCCTCCTCTCTTCATCAGTAGTAACTCATCAAAGGCTTCAAAGATATCAATGCTAGGCTGGTGAATGGTGCACACTACTGTTCTTCCAGTATCCACTGTGTTTCTCACAGTCCTCATGACAATGGCTGCTGCCCTTGCATCAAGACCTGAAGTTGGTTCATCCATGAAAATGATCGAGGGATTAGCAACAAGCTCAACGGCAATGGTCAACCTCTTTCTCTGTTCTGTTGACAATCCTGTAATTCCTGGAAGCCCCACTATTGCATCCTTGAGATTGTCTAGTTCTACCAATTCCATAACTTCATCAACAAATATCTGGAAAGTTGAAACCCAGGAACAAATTGTTTTAGCTCCTAACCATTGCCAAATACATGGTTTGAAGCAATTATAGTTCTTACCATCTTTTCCTTATCGCTGACTTCTTTAGGGAGTCGAAGGAAAGCTGAGTATACCAAGGATTCTCGAACTGTGACTTGTGGCGAGTGGATATCATTTTGTTCACAGTAACCAGAAATTCTTGCAAAGGTTTCTTGTTTCTTAGGAAATCCGGAAATTCTAATATCACCTTCAATGTAACCACCTGTCTTTCTTCCTGCTAAAACATCCATCAACGTTGTCTTTCCAGCTCCACTAACTCCCATAAGTGCTGTCAAGATCCCAGGCCTAAATGCACCAGTTACTCCCCGAAGTAATTGGAGTCTGTCCTCTGCTACTCCTTGATCCTTCATTTCCTGTCAGAAACAAAAAAGCTCGTGGTAAAGGTAGCTCTAGCTGTAATCTTATAAGAACCAATATACGTTCACACAATGTCTTTTAAGGTATAGAGAAAATGAAAGATGAAAAATGCTTCTTACAGGGGGCATTTCCACATAGTAATTCACATCGTCAAAGGACATTGCCAGAGGTGTAAATGGAAGAACCATTCCTCTCTTAGGAGCAACACCGTTGGAAGCCTCAAGAGCTGAATCAGCATTTTTACTTATTCCATTGCTGTTAGATCGGCTGCTCATTCGACGGATTTCCATTTCTCCTGAGAGAATTTTATTCATGTGAGGAACCAAATAAAATCGTGCTAATTCATGTAGATGTTAATATTGCATGTATTGCCTTGTTGCATACTTGTATTGTTCTCATCAGACGAAGACAGTGATCGAGAAACTGATTTTTTGTTTGACGTGGGCCTTCTGAGTCTTGGTTCTTCCTTTGACTGTTCTTGATTATTTTCCATCTCTTTTGCAGCATCTTCAGATATTATTGCTTGCGGCTTTCCGAATGCTAGTAACATAAGCAGGGGAAAAGTAAGAACTGTCATCCAAAAGAAATTGAAATATTAATATCAAATAGACCCTTGAAAAGAATGTTGTTCTCACGGTCAAGATACATAAGAGTAAACGTGAACAGGATGTTAAAGAGAACTGCAAATCCCAGAAGTGCTCCTGTGCCAATCCAGAACCAGTTTCTTTCAGGGAAAACTTCGAAGTTCTCAAGTACTGCCACACCTAATCTGGTTGCATTGTCTGAAGCCTGCAGCAGAATCAAGTATAGCTCAAAAACTTGCACCCTTTAGAGAGCCATAAGCATAGCTCTCCTAACTTCTTGTTCTTTTATGAACTTATTTCCATATGCTTCTTAATATATGCGTCGAAGGCCTAGTTTTAGCATACCAGTTTGTTCATCCACCTGGGAGCAAACATTTCATTTACAGAAATGGCATTGAAAGCATATGTCAAAGGTGAAATCCAGTAGCCCCACACCCACCAGTTTGGAATTTGACCTATTGCAGTAAAACAAAGTCTGAATTAGTACATCAAACTGGTAATGTAGCTCTATTTGAATAGGTTTTGACTACTTTGGCATCTGGCGCTTCAAAGCTTTGTTCTTTTTTAATACCAACCTTTAGGAATAATGAAACCTCCAAGTAGGAAAACAAGGAGCAAAGTGAGAGATCCGCCAGTATTGGCGATGATCATACTCCTACAGACAGCAGCTGTGAGCCTAAAGATCCCAGAGGCCATTTGTTGGACCAAAAATATTAACATTAGTTGCTTGAAAAACCTGCCATGGAATTGAGCTCACTTGTCAAACACTTGCTTAGTTTCACCAAGTTTCCCACAAAAAGAAGAAAAGAAGAGAAAAATAAAGAAATAATTATATATCCTTAAATGAACTCTTAATGTGACACTTGTAAAGATAATCAAATACTAATTCTGCTTTAGGCTCAGATCATGGAAATGAGAAGGGAACAATTGTACAATTACAATAATCTATAGATTTCAAAGATAATCAATTACTAATTAATCCAGAACGAGATGATGAAATATTGAATTTATTAAAATTACCTGCTTGCTTCGGGTGCAAATCCAATGGTGTAGTATGTCACGACCATCCAAACAATAGACTCAAGAACAGATATAGGAATTCCCAGCAACACAGTTGGCAGCGTGTAAGTCCAAGCAGGGTGGAAGAGTAAGTCTCTATGCTTGTAAAATACAGGAAGCCTAGCAATGATCAGTGAGAGCTCAGCAAAACCATTGAACATGTTAATGATCATGGAAAACAGAAGCGCCCCAACATATAGCGCCCCATCTTCTTCATTCCTAGTGTGCATTCGAGTCCTTAAAAACATAGTGGATGCTATGACTGCCACGATGACAATTTGGATAGTCTTGAACACATAGAAAAAGGAATTCCTCTTCATCAACAGCCATTCTTTGTCGAAGCATGCCTTCAGGAGTTCCATTTTTGGGACTGAATATTTATTGAAGACTAGCGCTGCTCTATGGCTATGGGCCTTGTCGTAAGGCACTGATAAATCGTTTTCAAGCTGCTTGCCCACATGGAACTTCTTGAACTGGCTTGCGAATTCGGAAACCGATATGTATCGGTATGGTCTTGTTCTATCAGCCCAGTACTGCTCTTGGTCCTTCCTCGACGTAACCTGAATGCAGTATACATGGCACCATATTGGTATAGACACGACTAAGTTTAATTTTGTTCATATTATGCCTATCACACAACCTCGTTATTTCATAACTTCAAAGAAAAATAGGAATATTTTAGTCAAATCATACAAAAGTAATCACACATAAATTAATATGATTTGTTAGATTATAAATTAGTTATTTTTATTAAAAATTAAAACATCTATCATGTTAATTTGTAAGATTATTTTTATCTAATTTATTTATAGATGTACCGAAGAAGATAATTGGGCTAATGACAGTCCAATTAGACTGAATGTGCCAATAATTATAAAATAATTCTACATATAACTGTGAAAAGTACGTAGACACTGCGTAATCGCTTAGAAAAAATGTAGGATCTATTATTAAGAAATAAATTTTTTTACGTGAATCTCATATTTTATTCACTCTTTTCAAAACGATTACGCAGCAGTTGTATAATTTTCACTTGTAAATATTTTTTCTAATGGTGATAGATATTCACCTCTTGCAAGAAATCGGCAGTGCCCTTTCTCTCAGGGCACCTAAAGCCACAGCTTTCAAAGAAGTCGAGAATGTGCTCCCGTGGGCCCTGGTACACAATCTGGCCCTCCGATAAGAGAATGATGTCGTCGAAGAGGTCGAACGTCTCCGGAGCCGGCTGGAGTAAGGACATTAAAATGGTGGCCTCCGTTAGATGGACGATCTGTTGCAAGCATTTCACAATTTGGTATGTCGTGGAGCTATCAAGACCCGTTGATATCTCATCCATGAACAGTGTCTTTGTGGGTCCAACGATCATCTCTCCTGTATTTACAAGTTTGTGACATAATTACAACCAAAATTAGGACTACGGATCACCCATTTTAATAACAGAGTGAAAAGTATCTGATTATTCCTAATTAATGGTTAATTTGGGCCTTAGCCTGAAAAAAGCAGAAATGTCACATTGGATTTGGATGCTTTTTGAGAAGGTAGGTGGTGACAATTTACAACTTATCTAAAAAATTAAATTACTTTATTTATATTTTAATACTTTTATTGCATGAATCCAGCATGTAAAATATTTAAATTAAAATGAATAATAAATATCTTATACAAAATGAGTTAGTAAAATTGATGGATTTAAATTTTAATTATATATATTTAGTTTATAATAATGACAAATGGAGTATAAATTTATATATATATATATAATTAATTAACCTGTGGTTACTCGTTTTTTCTGTCCACCCGATATCCCTCGTTGCATTTCATCTCCAACAATGGTGTCCTTGCATATGTCAAGCCCTAATATCTGTTCCGTTCCATTCAATATGAACCAAAAAAAAAAAAAAAAAAACGACACATTATTAATTAAGCTACCTAGAAATGGCAATTCATGTCATTAAGCACAAAGTTGGACAAGTATAGTTCTAATGCTTTGTGCAAGTTGAGAGGTTGCTTAATTGATTAGACAGTGACTCGAAACATGCTAAAAACTAGGGAAAGTGTCAAAAAACCAACGTGCCAAGAGGTCCCAAGTCTCCACCAACACTACTTGCAAAGAAGGTGAGCGGAAAATCTTGACGATCGAATTGAAAACTTGGAAAGAATTTGGCGAGTTGTTGCAATTTGAATGGCTCAAAACTTCAAAAGTCATAGACTGGAAACTTCTTTATGACCATACAAAGAACTTGAGGCCAAAAGGGGGAAGAAAATAAGTGAGGGAAGCATGCGTTGTACGTGTACACATAGATAGATATGACTTACTCTTAGAGTGTAGTCGGTAATTAGACTGCTCTCAACTCCTTCCATTGCGGTAGCCTAATTATAAGGAGAAGTAATATAAGAATAATAAATTATTTTGTATATTTTGCATATATATATATATATATATATATATATGTATTCACCTTCATGTAAAGGTCAACTTCAGCCTCTGGAAAAATGCCTTCGTCCCTTTCCCTTCTTGCAAGTTCACTTAAGAGTTCTATATATATGATAAAAACATACAATTTATTAATCAAGGTGTTATCAGTTTTATAAGAAGAAAGAATATTCGATTAATTAGTTTAAGTTTTAGGAAAAAGATCAATTAATTAATACCATATCGAGTCCCAACCCCCTGGCACCTTGCCGAGAAATCTAGAGTTTCTTTCACAGTCATTTCTCCGATATGAACATCATTTTGGCTAATGTATGCGGATGTCTTCTTAGGCACAAATTCATCGAGCCTATAGCCATTGTAACTGATTTCTCCTCTAACCTGTTCCAGGGATCATTATTAATTTTCATTTGGAGAAATCCATAAGATATTTTGTTCTATTTTTTTTTTTTATTTTAAATTGTCATGAGAGACTCATGAGATGGTGTTCTAATTACCTTTAAGTTTGAGTCCAATTTTCCGGCCAATGCCAACAAAAGGGTTGTTTTCCCTGAGGATGGAGGTCCCAACAGTAGGGTCATCCTATATATATAACAACACAAACAAGGGTTACATCAAAATATACGATTGGTATAATTGAAAACAAGTGTACGCTCAACTGATTGATTATGGTCACATCATGTGGAGTTCACTCCAAGAAATAATGAATTCTCTTACTTACTAGATTGTACAAATCCCACCTGCTTGAAGATGACTGGTTTTAAACACAATTGGAGGAGTACGTACCAGGTTCTAATTAGAAACCTTAATTTGTAAATATATATATATATATATATGTATATATGTATACCTTGATGGTTTAATAATTCCAGTGGCATCCTTGAGAATTGTTAATTTTGTTCTCTTAGCGAGTCTAATCCCAAGCAAACCAAGAGTCGATTCCGCAACATTCCGTGCAACATTTGGTAGAGTGGGAAGAGCCCTTGTGCCGACATAGCAATCGGCCTCAACCGTCAAATGCTCAAACCTAACTTCAACAGTAGGGAGTAGGATTCCAACCCTGAAATTAATTACATGAAAAGCTGTAAAAAATTAGAGAGGAGTTGGGGTAGAAAATATTGCACCTAGCTAGTAAATTAGCACATGTGGTATTGACTAGATCGAGTCGACTAGCTAGGCTGAGTTCACACACAAGTTCCATGCAACTCATCATGAGTCACCGGCCAGTAAAAGGACAACTTTTAACATATACAAGAGTACTGTGAAAGTCTTCGACTTCGGATTCAACGAAGATAGGACCATGTCAAAGATATTGTCTTAATCGCATGTTAAACAAATTAAAACCATACAAATAGATTCCCTTCAAACTATATCAAACTGCATGAAAATGAAGATCTACGAGCGATCGTTTATTATATGGGAAGAAAAGAACGGGACAATTACATAAATACAGAAGCGTATCAACTAAGACAAATAAATGGGAAAAGAAAGTGAGTTAGGTCATTTAATTAGTTCTCTGCTTGCCTTGCAAGGTATATTCTGGCCTGCTAGTACTAGCAGTCCTAAGAAAATGACTTGAAGTTGTTTTGTTTCATCACATCTTGTAACATTGTTTTGGCCGCTGCAGAGCACTTCAAGATAAATAGAAAACGTGATTCATGTCATGATCATAAGCTGCCCGTCAATTTGTCTCTAATGTATCCCAAATTTACTCAAATATTCCATTTAGTTCTCTGTTCCAATATCGCATGAAACTATTATTTTTTCAAAATATAAATTGAAAGTGTTAGATTTATACAAGAATCTTATAGAAGCGATTTTTATAAAATGATTACGTTTGAATTAATGTATTAGACCCTACTTTATAATAAAAAAGTGTTGCACAGTCTGGTACATCATCAAAACATAATAATTTAAATCTTACTTTAAGAGAATTGATATGTACAAATTTTAAATAGACAAGTTCTTGTAAAAAAATGAATTTTATTTTAAAAAAGTGTAAGAAAACTATTTTTTATTAGTGGAGTCTATTTTTTTAGAAATGACTTTACGAGATTTATCTATTTGACCTTATATCTAACATTACTTATCTATATACATATACATATATATATATATATATATATATATATATATATAAAAGAAGTAAAAGAAAACTTACTTATCAATTCTGTTTCTGAATTTCTTTAAGAACTTCTCATTATCTTCCTCTGCAACCTTAAATATCCTGTCTATGAATTTTCGCCTTTCATTCATATCTAGCTTTCGAACATCCACTTCCTTGTGCAACGCTTGGTTTGCACGAGGCTCATTGTCCATATAAGATTTGATGATACCTGTTCTTAGACGATCATACGTCGGTAACTTCTCTATGGCAGCCCATGTTAGAGCTTCTTCATCTTCGTCAACATGACTGTTGCGGCGAGAGTGCCTAGCACCTGCAAATACATCTTCCATGCTCCAACTTTTCCTGCTCATGCTTCTACTAAAGCTATGGCTCACCCGCCTTTCCGGGCCTTTTGCTTTCTCCGTTCCATCCATCTTCTTCTTCTGATGAGTTTGCGGAAGCCGGAACATGCCCAGTTCATAATTTTGTGGAATGGAAACTATAGTTAGAGTGGAAACGTAGAGTAAAAAAGAAAAAACGAAGTCCGCTTTTTTTTTTTTGTTTTCTGAAAAAAAAGATGAGAAATGAAATGAAATGAAACTTATGTAATTAGAAAAAGGTAAGCACCGTGAACTATCGATTCAGTTCATGAGGAGAGTTTTCACATTAATGGTGAAAGCAGAGGGATGAAAGAAAGCACATATACTTATAAATTGGGTTCCTTGAATTACAAGGACCGAAAATGAAGCTGAATTCTTCAACAACTATTGGAAATGTCCCGCTCTCTAATCCTTGTGGAGAGAGAGAGAGAGTTTTCGAATCCACTACAACTAAGACCAAGTTGATGGTATTTATAAAATGTATGTGACAGAGTTGGTAAAAGCCGAGAAGGGCGAGAAATGGCCAGAATGTTTTAATTTTTATGAGTGATCGGCCGTGCCCACTTCGATCCCTTCGTTTTCTTGAAATTTCGTTGATGTGGATATCTATAGACGTATGCTGCATGTATGCATATGTCATACTAGATTTTGTTTGTTTTGGCCAAATTTTGAGGTTCTCTGTTAATTCTGTATATGCGTGATTGCCACATGTCACTTGGATTATGGTACGGATAATCGGGTCATCGGGCCATGTTCTGGCATTATATTGGTTAATGACCGAGCAGGATTTTGACGCCCTGTAAGACCTCTCCCCAGTCCCCACCCCCGTCAAATAAATAAATAAATAAAATTATTTTCCCAGCTCGTACCTACGTATTGCTTTCTTATGCATGAAATTAATCTTAAAAAAAAAAAAAAAAAAGCTTCGAATCGTCATTCATACAAGTAGAGCATGCCATGAATTCAATGCTGATCGTTAGAAATCTCAATTGAATGATTAAAGCCTAAAATGAATCGACATGCAAAGGGTTAATTTAAAGGGTTGCTTGTTGGAAATATTAATGATCGTGGGTTAATATTATTATTACTATTTATTAAATAATCGACATGTAATAAACGGTTGCTTTTTATATTGCAACTAAAAAATAAAGAGAAATTATATTTACAATTAATGATAAAAATAATAAACTAAAGACCTACATGTAAAAATTATTTTTTAATAATGAACTCCATCTTCTTTTAAAAAACGAATGCATTAAATTTGTAAAATCTTAAAACATGATACGGCTAACATTAATAAAAAAAATAAATAATACAATCATGATATGGAGCTAATGGTACTGATTTTTAATTGGTGTCATGCGGCTAGCAGCTTGTCACCACCTGCACTAACTAAAAAGTGGAAAACCCACAAACAAGCCCTTTAAAATAAGTTTATCAGAAATTAAACAATTTTTTTTTTTTTTTGGGAGTCTATAAATTAAATATAATTATATGACCCTTTCCACAACCGGTTACCAAACTCCACATCCAAAGGACGTGGATTGAGCAAAATGGGGGTTGTTGAAGGACCCACTTCGAAAAGAAGGGGAAAAAGAGGGGTTGGTATTTAGGTTCACCTTCTCGTGCATTTCTATACTGAGAAAAAGGTCCATATTCTAACTAAAACATACATCATGTTGAGTGAAAGCACAACAAAATCATGGTTCGCAACTTTCTCACACCATCTCCATGAATTAATATTCATTACCAACTTTCTCACTAAAACATTCTTATTCAAACTATACAAAATTTTCAGACAATAATGAAATTGGAATAGAAGTAGCAAAATGATGATATATTACTCTTGAATATTTTATAAAATATGATGTTTATTTTGATATTGATGGCCTTATTTATTTTCATAATGAAGTATTAAAAGAAGTATATTACGAATAATGGATAATACTTTATTTACAGAAAAATTAGATTCTCTTTCAAATTGTTATGGTACTTATAGATATTATTAATAAAAAAATATTCATATTTGTTTTGCATTTCAGAAAATTTTAATAAAATTTTATTACTTAATATTTAAATATTATTATCATTTTTAAATTAAAGCACCTAATGGTCACCTTAGGCCATAAAATACATTGAGCCGTCCCTGCCAAGAACCATGGATGGCACTCCGGATGGTTACCCTTAGCCATGGAGCTTTTCTAGGGAAGTCACGTTAACTAATTTGCTTGTTTCCTCAGTTTAATATTAATTTTACATTTTTAATTAAGTGGTTGTTATTTAAATGATTGACATACAAAGCTCTTTAAAATGTGCTACACGAGTAATTAGCTGCGTGATTGAGTTAACAATATTTAAAATTAAAAATAATATTAACTATTCTTATATTTTATATAGAGAAATGATATTTGTAATTTTAGAATTTATAAATTCTGTGCATTTTTAAAAAAAAAAATGAAGATAAGTTTAAGATCTATATGAAAAAAAAAAATATTTTGAGAAGAGCGGTGCAGAGTGGCCCGTTCCAAGTGACCGCTAGGCCAAATTGGCTTTTAATTTTTTTTTTTATATTTTTTATTATTTTTAAACATTTTTAAAAAAATAAAAAAAAATCAATACACTAATAATCACTTACTTAATTATTAAGTGAAAAAAATAAAAAAATAAAATAAAATACATGAGTGTTAAAATAAGAAGACAAATTAAATACGCAAAGTAACATTTTTCTTTTGAGAATGTGATACTTGTGGTAGCATTAATATATTTATTTCTTGTGGTAGTTATACTCTGTCGATTCATTTTCAAGGGACATGATTTTTATTAGCTTTGACTTTTAATGACAATATTACAATTCCTTAGCAAATTATATTGAAATTGTTAGTACGGTTGGCAAGGCCAAGTTCTATGAGAAAAATCCAAAACTTACGGCCAAATTGAGTTCATATGTCTGAGAGGACGAAATTCCTTTCACTCTGTATTAATTGATATGTCATCCAACCCATTGAAATGAATGAATCTGTAATTCATCGCATGGGATCATATCTCATTTAAAAACTTGATTATACTTCAATTTTTAAATTAAAAAAAAATGCAGATATATGAAGGGTTGTTACAACATTTAATTTAATATTGTTTACAAAATTTATTGGAACAATTATAAATAGTAAATAGTATCTATCTTTTAGTTTTGAACCAAGGAAATCCAAAGATTGTGAATTCAAGCATGATAGCAATCTTTAACAATTCCTCGACAGAAGGTGTCCCATTTCAGCTCCTTACGAAGACTTTCTCTTTGTAGTAGGTGAGCTATTATATATTTGAGGTCTTTGGCTTAGACCCCTTGCGTCTTCCAGGATGGACTGTGGCTTATACGTGTGGACAGAGTGATCAAAGTCCACCACAACCAGACGACGACAACTAAAAAGTCCTTGGTACAGTTTTGTTTCGCTATCTTGCTGATAATGTCATGATCATTAAAATCGAGAATTTATTTTTGTTAATTCTCCCAATGATCAACACTGATTCTTCCTCGCATTCTCAGCCGTGTTCCTAACCCTATCCAAAACTTCTAGACATAAAGTTGGATCTATCGAGACGGATGTCTGCATTGCACCCACCTAATTTCTTCAATCATGCTCTCGTCATCTTTGGGGTTTTCTGAGGTGCAGACTACGTAGCTATACTCTGCATTGCGTTGCCCCCGGGGGGGCTGGGGGTATCTCCGGATGAGTTTTCAAATTAATATACTTATCATCGGCAGACTGCACTTATTTTATTTTATTCTTCATAAAATAATTAAAATATATTATTTATCATTCATACACCACACATTTGATAAGAAAAAAAAAATAAAAAATTGTGTGATGTATGGTATCTAAAGATGATAAATAAAATTTTTCTTTTAATTAGATACCCAACGTGGTGCTAAAAAGCATAAATGGGTTCTAGATAGTACTTTTTACTTGGAAAACAGAATCTTTATTGTTTGGTTTCTTAACTGCACTCAGCTCAATTGAATTCAGTTCAAATTTAGATCTCTTATAATATCCAAACATCCAATTTTTAAATCACTAAACTCATCTCTCAACTCAAAATCTCTTTACACGTGAGACCCATAACCTTCTTTAACTTATCATAAATACATCTAAACTCATCTTAACATCAAAACACATCTAAACTTATCTTAGGTAGATCCCACATAACTCACTTCATTATCTCAACTCATTACTATTTATAGAGAACTCAACTCAACATTAGGGGTGTTTATCCTGGTTCCGACCCAGGTATACCCGGACCGAAACCTGGGTTTCAAACCTGGGCCGAAACTCAGGAATATCCAGGTTTTTAAAACATGGAAATCCGAGTTTCAGGTTATACCCATTTTTTTTTTAAAAGTAAAGGCCTTTATTTTATTTTATTTTATTTCTAAGAAGTCAAGTTCATGAAAGGCATGATATTTGTGTTCTAAAAATACTAAATGCATGTAAAAAAAAAAAAAAAGAATCCAATATTCATCTATGCATGCATTACAATGCAATCCACTACATATTAAACTATTGGTATTTATAAATTACATTACCAAATACAAAATTACAAGAAATGAGTTATAAAATCAGCAGCGCAGTTTCCCATCAATGATTTAATCTCACACCAAATAATCTCCCCAAAGAAGCCTCTGCTGACATTTCATCAAGAACTTTTCCAAGCTTGCCTAACACAAATTGTTTCATCCTAGCTAGATTATCTTTTATCTCTTTCTTTGCAAGATAGATACATGTAAAAGAAAATGGTGACAATGCTAAGCATAGATTCTAGTAGGAAAATATATGCATTACAGTTATCATGGAAACATGAATATTATTCGTATGGAAATTGATGGCTTTATGTATAAAGATTGCAGCACCTCAAAATGGTTTTGAAATTAATGATGATACATCAAAATAATGTCAAGAAATGCACCCAAATAGTCCTAGCTAGCTAAAGTATGTAACCAGATTTATATGAGTTGAACTCAATAGTTTTCAATGAATAAAAGTATGTATCCAGATTTAAGAAATAAAAGTATAAATACAGTAAGTACTAAATAATAAAAATCAGGCATATAGGTAAATCTGAAAGGATCTACAACTACAATGAAATTAGTGACTTAGTGGAATACACAAAAGTGAACTTTTTGTAACATACTTGAATTTTAACATAACCCTAAGTTATTATGGCTAGCATTTATGGAGTGAACAATTCTAGATAGAGTATAATGGCAGAAAAGAGTTCAGATAGCAAAAATCCTATTATTTCAAATAAGCTTGTTTGGGTAAGCAAAATTAAAATGCATTTTGTTTTCGCAAATCACAAAATCATCACAGAACTTTCATTAGTCAATACACAAACTGGAAAACAAAGAGATGCAACAATCTGGCCAACCAAAACACTACTCACGTACTACCACAACATAAAAGGTTATAGATCTGGGCAAAGAAATAAAAAGCCAAAAAGAAAAGAGCAGATCTAACCAAACGTCAACTCTGCTAGTCATCGACGACGATGGCTAGGGTTCCGGCTTCCTCAACACACTCTAGATATGAAAGAAACCTCCTCCTAAGAGAAGAGATCTAAACACTCAAAATATATAGAGAGAGAGAGAGAGGAACATACCGAGAGTAGCGAAAAGGCTTCTGTCTTCTGTGGACGGTGGTCTCTGATAGCACCGGCGACGATGGTTGTGGTTTCGGCGCTAGGTTGAGAGAGAGAAGTTAGACAAAGAAGAGAAGAGAGAAGGCTTCTTCCCTTTATTACGGGCAAGAGAAGAGAGATCGAGAGATAGGGTTTCCATTTGACACTTTGGGCGAGAGAGAGAGTTAAGCGCTAGGAAGTCAAGGACGAGGGTTTGGAGGCTTGGAGCTGGACTTTGAGCAAGAGAGAGAGGACATTGCACGGATGAGGGTTTTATATATATATATATATATACCTCGGGTACCGGATGTTAAATCCGAAACTCGAGTTTCATATCGGGATCCGACCCGGATCAATCTGGGTTTTGTAATGCGGGTTCCAGCCCGAATTTGATTTAGGCCGGAACCCGGAACCGTAATCTGATTATCTGGGTTCTAGACCGGGCCCAAAAAAAAAAAATCGGTCCCAGATTAACAATCTTACTCAACATGTTAAGTGCAATATTGTGCATGATGCATGCGCACAATGTTTGCAAATAATTGAGTGTTATATCCGAAAATATTACTAGGTATTAGAATGATATCATAAATTAAAAAAAGAATAATTCTAAACTCACCGGATCCCCATGATTCTTTTTTTCTTAGTGATTAATAAAATATTTTTTAAATGATCTTGAGAATTTTTTTAAATATACAAGGATATGAAAAAAATGAATAAAAAATATATTAGAAAAAATATATATATATTTTTTTATAACTATGGAAGGCAAGGGTTTTAAAATTAAAATTTTGTTGGAGGAGTATGTGTCGGTGTTGTTGCTGCTTTTAACCAGTGCTTGATATGATCTGACTACCTAAATGTTATTTTCGAGAAATGATATTTGCAGTCATAGAGTATAACTGTTACATATTTCTTTTTGAAAAAAAGTGAATAAATATGAGACTAACATAATGAACACTTCTATTTTTTTAAAAAAGCGTGTGACGCTTATATAACCTATAATTGTATCTAGCATTGCTTCTATAAAGTAGGCAAGTAGCGAACAAAACAACGTTATGTATTTTATGATTGTTATGGATGTGTTTCACAGCTTCATGCACATGATCACCTGCAAACAAAAAGTTGTGTGGCTTGGACGTTCTAGAGAATGACTTTGATGCCTAAGTCAGTGATCACAATAAGAATCTCATTTTCTAGACAAATGGATCAGAGATCCTTCACATACCTGGGGGAATATGTATATATAAAGTCCATGAGATTTGTGTTACCATGCGATAGCGGGCTTATCTGTTATTTGAAATTTAAGTCTCGGGACGGAGAGTATAATCAAATCAAATGATCGAATAGCTCTTCTTATTCGGGATACTCTCAATCGATTATTCCTTCAATGGTTGGGATGGGTTGGGCTCTCAGGGAAGGAGTTATTGGCTTGAGTTGTTGCTCAGACCCGAGAAGCGGCCCAATAGGCCTTGGAGTGGTATTAAGCCCCTTCCAATAATATTGTGAGTAATCGATAAGATTAGTAATTTAGGTTACGTTTGGATAGTGAGGTATTCTCAAATATTTTGTGAATTATAATAGTGAAAAAGTAATGAAAAAATAATTATAGAATATTTAATAATAATGAATAATAGTAAAAAGTAGATGAAAAATAATAATAAAATAATAAATAGTAGTGATGTATTTTTAAAATAATATCCAAACTAGGGCAGTCGTTCCAAATTATTTTTCCTGTAGCTGATTATTATTTTAGAGCATTAGTATTGGTCTATGTATATGCATATGCAAAATCACCTCTTTTGCATAATCACTTTGTCATTCAAGCAAAATTCTCACATTGGTTTATGCATATTTGAAACAAAATAATAATAAAATATTATTATTTTATTATTATTAATTTTTTGCTAAAATCAATTTTTTTATATATATTTTACAATTAGCATCCACTACATACATTTGACATTAATAATACAAATGAAATAGTAAAAAATATAATTTTTTTATATATTATATTAAAAATATAATAAAATGAAAATATATATATAATATGTTATAATAATAAAATGAATGTGCATGTGAAAATTTGTTGTGTTGTTGAAGGATGGAGAAAATGAAAGGATTGTGAGAGAGAAAGTGGGTGGAGAGAGAAATAATGATTAAAATATGTTTTGTGGAGTGAATAGTAATTATCTAAATTTAGATAAGTATTGTTCATAGCTAACTAAATATTTGGATATACATAAGCCAATGTAGATGATTTTAGAGTCATATTATACAAATATGACTTTGCATATACATATATATAGACCAATGTGGATGCTCTTATGACTCATTCAACTTGCTATCAAAGGATGATAGCATAAAAAATTAGCAAAGATGAGGAGACGGTAGGCAAAAGATAAGTGATCCAGAGTAGGGCTGACCCATGTCTTTATATTATCTATCTTAACTTGTATATCGGAGTCTCCAAGATTTCATTTCCCATTTCCTTCAAAAAATGTTTGAGCTCGTTGACAGTGTCCTTGATGTTTGAGCTCGTCGATGATGCGCTGCATGCAGCTTTTATAGCCATCGAGAGTGCGGTGTTACAAAGCTTTCAAGGGTTCACTTTGATTTTGGAAGTGTAAGGGGAGAGGGAACCGTAACATACGCACAACAGCAGCAGCTAAAGGAAAAAGAGATTGTTTTTGCAATACAAAAGAAATGGGGGATGAGATGGGAGGAAGGAATGTTTAGGGCCTGGAAAAGAAATGGGGAGATCAATTTCGACTTTTAAGTTCTCAACTGGCAAACGGGTTGACCCGACTAAAGTTAGGCCAGTTTCTTTCTTGTTGGGCTGGACATGGGTCGGGTCCAAAACCAGTGCGGGTTGGACGATGTGCAGCCCTAATCCAGAGTTGCTTAATTCGATACGATTTGACGGCATTCGATCCTCCAGATCAATATTACGACTTTTTATTTAAAAATGAAAATAAAAAAATAAAAGTCCTTCAGTATCATGAAACATTCAATTTGAAATTCTGGACTTTTTTTTTAAAAAAAATTGTAAAATACATTTTATAATACTGAAATGTATAGATACAATAATTTTACAACTTAATTTTACTCAGCTCTTTAATACTCAAATCTGTAATGAAATGTTATTTTTAATGAGTTTGAGTTTAAAAGATAATAATAATTTAGTAAAAGATTGTAGAATAGTAGTAATAATATACTTAAATTAATAATTTGTCACGCTAACATAAAAATATTTTAATAAAACGATTTCTACAAATCTTTTGAAAAAAATGAAAATCATCCAGAAAAAGTCACTTTTTAAAAGATATGTTGAATACAAATTTGGAAGCTCTAAATGTTTATTTAACATTACTCACGTTTATGCTAACAGTCTAATGGTCTGATGGTATATAACTCGATTTTTTAAATAAAAAATTTCAATTCGAAAACCCCACCCCCTTGTATAAAAAGAAAAAAACATTACTCAGTTTAAATGATTATGACAGTTAAAATAAATCACCCACTCGCTATATTATTTCTCTTCTCCCGAAAAGTTCTCTCAAAACCCATCTCGTAATATCCTCCATTTGCCGTCAAGAGGGGTGTGGGAGTTTTGGCTTCTCATTCCCTCTTTCCCTTAGTACTTTTCAACACTGTCAATTGAGTTTTGTCCAATATTTTCCTTTGTTTTTCGAAAATAACATGGAGATGAGCCGATCTATTGATTTTCAATCACATAGATTTTCAACCACCTTCGACTGTCACATGTAGCTCCACAAGACTCCTTAATTGTCGATCTGTTAGCTTATGGAAGAATCGCGTCCATTTAAGTAGCGCGTGAATCTCAACCGTCGCTGCATCACAGTGCTTTTTCTACTGTCACGCGCGGTAGAAATGGGATCAGCGGTCTTGGATCTTGCAGATCCAACAAACATCTTCTCACCAGCAGTGGTGCCTGATTCTCACGCACCTTTAAAGCCATTGATGACTTTTTACCGGTGTATCTAACTATCTACCAGATGCTATTTTCTTATATCACCACTTATCCTAACCAAAGATCGTGAGAAAAATGAAGTGGACATTTCTTTCAACCAAACTGGACTAGTAAAATGAAACACAACACAATCTACTATGAGTCTATGACTTTTAGTCGTAGTAGTGTCACAATCCGTTTATTGGATTGTAAAAAAACCACTTTAAATGGCTTCTTTTTGTGAGAAATGGGTAGAAGCCATTGATTTCAAATCTTTTTTTTTTTTTATTCTTTTTTCCTTGTTGTATTAGTTGGTTTGGAGATGATTGTTGGGGCCTCCTACTTTTTAGACTATTGTATCTTGTAACTGTTTAATATATATATATATATATATATATTTATATGAAGCTTGGTTAGAAAAAAAAAATGATTATGATGGTTATAGAGTCTGTGAACCAAGATTATAAAAAAAAGATACGGTAAGGTCAAATACGGGCAAATTAGGGGAAACGTCTTTCAAAAGATCAGGTTGTCGAGAAATTGTTGACTTTTCTTAGCAGGTCATATCTGCAGTAGTGATTGGTTGATAGTTTTTCAATTGTTCAAATGTGAATAAGATGATGAATGTATTAGATTCTACTACATATCCAGTGTGAAAATTAATTACTTCGGTATTTTAGATATCTTAAGCTGGAAACTCTGAAATTATTTCGAAAGTTTCATGTCTTCAAATAATATGGAGGAATTATTCAATGGAAAAGACCGCCACATCATATACATTCATGTATAGTTGTAGTTGGTCCAATTCTACACCATCCCAAATTTTCCTAATTCTTCCAACTCTTCACCTCTTGAAGTGACCCGGCACTGGAATATTGGCTTATTTTCTGTTCTATTACCCTAATTGGTGGCTGACTTTAATCACAAACTTAGAGAAAGACATTTATAAGGTTCACAGCCAAGCAATAAGCAGCATAGCATTCCTCACGTGCCTTCACTCTTGACGGAAAAATATTTGTTAGATCACTTCTCTTAAATGTTTAAATTGATGAGATGAAAATTAATAGATTTAATTATTTGTATTATATTATTGATATTCATGCTCGCAATTCTTTTTTAATGAGTGAGTTTCATATGTGAAATATTTAATTAAATAAAATAAAATAAAAAGTCAGATTTTGAATTTAAAATCTATATTTTAATATTATGTAAAATCATCACTTACATGCCAACAAGTCGAACAGTAAAAGTAGAGTTAGGCTGCTTGGTTTTCGGTTTTTGTAAAAAGCTGCACGTGCAAAAGTGAATCCACCAAAGTTCACACGTGTGATTTTGTCATTTAAGTTTTAAAATTCACGCGTTTAAATAGTCACTACCCAACTCCAACGTTATGATTTATGCCTTGATACAGACAACCTGGCCCATTGTAGACCTTGAGAGCCCCAAGCAGGCCTACCAGAATTTTCAGCTTCAACAAAGATAGAAATGATGACAAACAGTTAGAAACAGGTCCCTCTGCAATTTCATGATCAAAGGTTCACCTAATCACCTTTATGGTAATTAAGCAGGAGACCCCAAAATTTAACATACCATACAAAACAATAATGCTATGAAATGTCAACAAGTTGTACTAAATAGTATGATTTTTTTTCCATGTAAAAATCTAAATGTATTAAGAATGAAAAATAATATTTATAATTTTAAAATATGTACGTCTTGCATATTTATTTTAAAAAAATTAAATAAATATAAAATCTATATAAAAAAATTATTCTTTTAATAATTAGCCTAATTTTTTTTAAAAGTAATGCGCGAGACTTATATATCCTATAATTATTTCTAACTTTCTAGCATTACTCGGTAAGAATAAACCATCATATTCATCTCAAGTTGCACTAATTACTCTTTTATTAGAAAAATTATTTTCATCCTCCTCTGGCTTGACATTTGAATAATTAATAGATAAGTAAAATTTTAAAAAAATAATTTTACAAAATTTGCTGATTAGTTCCTAAAAATTCTAGGTGATTCTGCAGAGTATAATATGTTCGGAAAATCGCAAGGTTTAACAAGGTTCTGCAAAGTTGATAGCGAGTTCCATGATGAAGAGTTAAAGTGAGATTCGAATTAGTGTTTGAATTAGAAATCACTAAGGGAAAAAAAAAAAAGATTAAAAAAAAAAAAAGGTGAAAAGAAGAAGAAGGAAGTCACAGCTGTAAGAAAAGAGAGCCCTGAGCCCCCACACACTGTCCTGGCCAAAGCTTGCCACCAAAGAGATGATGAATGGCACTGGACATGCAAAGGATGCAGATAAAAAGAATGCAGATGAAAAAGAATAAAAGAAAAAAAAAATGGCTTGATGGTTCTCGGAAGCAAAAAAAAAAAAAAAAGACATGCCATCATTGCTGCTTCCTTATGCTTTTACTTTTGCAAATCCATCAAAAACAAATAGACAAAATCATATTTTTAACACAAACCTGAACTCAGAAGATTGTCATATATACAGCTCCCGAGTGAGCTTGAGTTATCCCCATGGCGACTTCACCTGAACCCAGGTCCGAAAACCCAATTGATTTTCGTGCCCCGCCTCCCTCTCCGGTAGCCTCCGGACGCCGATCGACTGTCACCAATGATGACATCCTCACCGAATTCCTCCACCACTCCCTTCGTGTCCCCGACCTCATCTTGCCCCATAAGGTCTTTCCCCGCCAGAAATTCATTGAAAGTCCCCCAGTGATTGATTTGCAATCCTTGACTTCCAAGGAAAGTGATTCAATACCCAAGATTCTGGATTCTATATCCGGAATTGGGTGCTTTCAGCTGGTGAACTACGGAATTCCGCCTGAAAGTATGAGTGCCGCATTGGCTGCCGCCACTGGCATTTTCCATGTTCCACCAGAAAAGAAGGCGGCGGCGACGAGGTCGTTGGAAAGGCCATACGGTTTTGAAGAAGGTCATGAAGAGGAGGGCGAGAGCGAATTGAGTGAAGAGTTTGTATGGTGTAGAGATGAAGCTTTGAAGTTGGAAATGGAGGGAGTCTGGCCAGCAGGATATTCAAATTTCAGGTATTTACTAACTACCTCGTCTTGATCAATGTGTTTTTGGCATTTGTGGGCATTGTTTTTTGGCCGTAATTTTTGCATATGAATGGTCAGTGTCGTTAATAATTTTGCATTCAGTTTCTGGTAGCAGATTCATAATAATAATATTAAAAAAAATGCATGTAATTGTTTTATAAGAAATGAAACAAATAATACGATAGAGCTAGTATAAATATTGTATGAAGTCTGCTCGATGTGAAAGAAAATAAGAAAAGGTACATAAAGGAAACAACATGATTTGCATTTCTTCAGCTTCAAGAACATTGTGCAATCGATCAGTAACTTTATGGATTCAGTAGTGTTTAGCATTGATGCACTCACATAATCATTAATTAATCCTCAAGATGTTTGTCAACCAATTATATATATGGAACCTGCATATGATCTCATGCCAAAGTTCTTCGTAATGATCTGCAGCGAGAAAATGGAAGCCCTGATGTTTGAGATAGAGAAAGTTGCTGAGAAAATTCTATTGGCCCTCTGGGAAAGTTTTCTAAGAAAACCAATATACGAAAATGAAATGATACAACAACAAGAACTTGGGTCAGTGTGTTGTCTCTACAAGCATAGCAAGAATGTACCGACCGACAAGTGGTATGATGTGATCAGGATGTTAATAAGGGGTACTGATTTCTCTCATTCCTTGTGTTTGCATTTATGTGATGGGTCTTCAGAGTTTCACGTCTACTCCAAGAAAGGTTGGGTTTCTTTTATCCCAGAGAAAGGTGCCCTGATAATCACTGTTGGAGACCAAATCCAGGTAAAATATTTGGACTCTATTTTCCGCTTGGCTAAAGGCTAAAGTATATATAAAGTCCATGAGATTTGTGTTACCATGCAATAGCGGGCTTATCTGTTATTTGAAATTTAAGTCTCGGAACGGAGAGTATAATCAAATCCAATGATTGAATAGCTCTTCTTATTCGGGATACTCTCAATCGATTATTAATATACTCTCAATCGATTATTCCTTCAATGGTTGGGATGGGTTGAGCTCTCAGGGAAGGAGTTATTGGCTTGAGTTGTTGCTTAGACCCGAGAAGCGGCCCAATAGGCCTTGGAGTGGTATTAAGCCCCTTCCAATAATATTGTGAGTAATCGATAAGATTAGTAATTTAGGTTACGTTTGGATAGTGAGGTATTCTCATATTTTGTGAATTATAATAGTGAAAAAGTAATGAAAAAGTAATTATAGAATATTTAATAATAATGAATAATAGTAAAAAGTAGATGAAAAATAATAATAAAATAATAAATAGTAGTGATGTATTTTTAAAATAATATCCAAACTAGGGCAGTCGTCCCAAATTATTTTTCCTGTAGCTGATTGTTATTTTAGAGCATTAGTATTGGTCTATGCATATGCATATGCAAAATCACCTCTTTTGCATAACCACTTTGTCATTCAAGCAAAATTCTCACATTGGTTTATGCATATTTGAAACAAAATAATAATAAAATATTATTATTTTATTATTATTAATTTTTTGCTAAAATCAATTTTTTTATATATATTTTACAACTAGCATCCACTACATACATTTGACATTAATAATACAAATGAAATAGTAAAAAATATAATTTTTTTATATATTATATTAAAAATATAATAAAATGAAAAAATATATATAATATGTTATAATAATAAAATGAATGTGCATGTGAAAATTTGTTGTGTTGTTGAAGGATGGAGAAAATGAAAGGATTGTGAGAGAGAAAGTGGGTGGAGAGAGAAATAATGATTAAAATATGTTTTGTGGAGTGAATAGTAATTATCTAAATTTAGATAAGCATTGTTCATAGCTAACTAAATATTTGGATATACATAAGCTAATGTAGATGATTTTAGAGTCATATTATACAAATATGACTTTGCATATACATATATATAGACCAATGTGGATGCTCTTATGACTCATTCAACTCGCTATCAAAGGATGATAGCATATAGAAAATTAGCAAAGATGAGGAGACGGCAGGCAAAAGATAAGTGATCCAGAGTAGGGCTGACCCATGTCTTTATATTATCTATCTTAACTTGCATATCGGAGTCTCCAAGATTTCATTTCCCATTTCCTTCAAAAAATGTTTGAGCTCGTCGACAGTGTCCTTGATGTTCTCGACGCAATCCTTAATGACCGCCACTTCGCTACGTGTCAATCCCTTCTTTTTGGACAGCTTTGATATCGTCGATGATGCGCTGCATGCAGCTTTTATAGCCACCGAGAGTGTGGTGTTACAAAGCTTTCAAGGGTTCACTTTGATTTTGGAAGTGTAAGGGGAGAGGGAACCGTAACATACGCACAGCAGCAGCAGCTAAAGGAAAAAGAGATTGTTTTTGCAATACAAAAGAAATGGGGGATGAGATGGGAGGAAGGAATGTTTAGGGCCTGGAAAAGAAATGGGGAGATCAATTTTGACTTTTAAGTTCTCAACTGGCAAACGGGTTGACCCGACTAAAGTTAGGCCAGTTTCTTTCTTGTTGGGCTGGACATGGGTCGGGTCCAAAACCAGTGCGGGTTGGATGATGTGCAGCCCTAATCCAGAGTTGCTTAATTCGATACGATTTAACGGCATTCGATCCTCCAGATCAATGTTACGACTTTTTATTTAAAAAATAAATAAAAAAATAAAAGTCCCTCAGTATCATGAAACATTCAATTTGAAATTCTGGACTTTTTTTAAAAAAAAAATTGTAAAATACATTTTATAATACTGAAATGTATAGATACAATAATTTTACAACTTAATTTTACTCAACTCTTTAATACTCAAATCTGTAATGAAATGTTATTTTTAATGAGTTTGAGTTTAAAAGATAATAATAATTTAGTAAAAGATTGTAGAATAGTAGTAATAATATACTTAAATTAATAATTTGTCACGCTAACATAAAAATATTTTAATAAAACGATTTCTACAAATCTTTTGAAAAAAAATGAAAATCATCCAGACAAAGTCACTTTTTAAAAGATATGTTGAATACAAATTTGGAAGCTCTAAATGTTTATTTAACATTACTCACGTTTATGCTAACAGTCTAATGGTCTGATGGTATATAACTCGATTTTCTAAATAAAAAATTTCAATTCGAAAATCCCACCCCCTTGTATAAAAAGAAAAAAACATTACTCACGTTTAAATGATTATGACAGTTAAAATAAATCACCCACTCGCTATATTATTTCTCTTCTCCCGAAAAGTTCTCTCAAAACCCATCTCGTAATATCCTCCATTTGCCGTCAAGAGGGGTGTGGGAGTTTTGGCTTCTCATTCCCTCTTACCCTTAGTACTTTTCAACACTGTCAATTGACTTTTGTCCAATATTTTCCTTTGTTTTCCAAAAATAACATGGAGATGAGCCGATCTATTGATTTTCAACCACATAGATTTTCAACCACCTTCGACTGTCACATGTAGCTCCACAAGACTCCTTAATTGTCGATCTGTTAGCTTATGGAAGAATCGCGTCCATTTAAGTAGCGCGTGAATCTCAACCGTCGCCGCATCACAGTGCTTTTTCTGCTGTCACGCGCGGTAGAAATGGGATCAGCGGTCTTGGATCTTGCAGATCCAACAAACATCTTCTCACCAGCAGTGGTGCCTGATTCTCACGCACCTTTAAAGCCATTGATGACTTTTTACCGGTGTATCTAACTATCTACCAGATGCTATTTTCTTATATCACCACTTATCTTAACCAAAGATCGTGAGAAAAATGAAGTGGACATTTCTTTCAACCAAACTGGACTAGTAAAATGAAACACAACACAATCTACTATGAGTCTATGACTTTTAGTCGTAGTAGTGTCACAATCCGTTTATTGGATTGTAAAAAAATCACTTTAAATGACTTCTTTTTGTGAGAAATGGGTAGAAACCATTGATTTCAAATCTTTTTTTTTTATTCTTTTTTCCTTGTTGTATTAGTTGGTTTGGAGATGATTGTTGGGGCCTCCTACTTTTTAGACTATTGTATCTTGTAACTGTTTAATATATATATATATATATTTATATGAAGCTTGGTTAGAAAAAAAAATGATTATGATGGTTACAGAGTCTGTGAACCAAGATTATAAAAAAAAGATACGGTAAGGTCAAATACGGGCAAATTAGGGGAAACGTCTTTCAAAAGATCAGGTTGTCGAGAAAATGTTGACTTTTCTTAGCAAGTCATATCTGCAGTAGTGATTGGTTGATAGTTTTTCAATCGTTCAAATGTGAATAAGATGATGAATGTATTAGATTCTACTACATATCCAGTGTGAAAATTAATTACTTCGGTATTTTAGATATCTTAAGCTGGAAACTCTGAAATTATTTCGAAAGTTTCATGTCTTCAAATAATATGGAGGAATTATTCAATGGAAAAGACCGCCACATCATATACATTCATGTATAGTTGTAGTTGGTCCAATTCTACACCATCCCAAATTTTCCTAATTCTTCCAACTCTTCACCTCTTGAAGTGACCCGGCACTGGAATATTGGCTTATTTTCTGTTCTATTACCCTAATTGGTGGCTGACTTTAATCACAAACTTAGAGAAAGACATTTATAAGGTTCACAGCCAAGCAATAAGCAGCATAGCATTCCTCACGTGCCTTCACTCTTGACGGAAAAATATTTGTTAGATCACTTCTCTTAAAAGTTTAAACTGATGAGATGAAAATTAATAGATTTAATTATTTATATTATATTATTGATATTCATGCTCACAATTCTTTTTTAATGAGTGAGTTTCATATGTGAAATATTTAATTAAATAAAATAAAATAAAAAGTCAAATTTTGAATTTAAAATTTATATTTTAATATTATATAAAATCATCACTTACATGCCAACAAGTCGAACAGTAAAAGTAGAGTTAGGCTGCTTGGTTTTCGGTTTTTGTAAAAAGCTGCACGTGCAAAAGTGAATCCACCAAAATTCACACGTGTGATTTTGTCATTTAAGTTTTAAAATTCACGCGTTTAAATAGTCACTACCCAACTCCAACGTTATGATTTATGCCTTGATACAGACAACCTGGCCCATTGTAGACCTTGAGAGCCCCAAGCAGGCCTACCAGAATTTTCAGCTTCAACAAAGATAGAAATGATGACAAACAGTTAGAAACAGGTCCCTCTGCAATTTCATGATCAAAGGTTCACCTAATCACCTTTATGGTAATTAAGCAGGAGACCCCAAAATTTAACATACCATACAAAATAATAATGCTATGAAATGTCAACAAGTTGTACTAAATAGTATGATTTTTTTTTTCCACGTAAAAATCTAAATGTATTAAGAATGAAAAATGATATTTATAATTTTAGAATATATACGTCTTGCATATTTATTTTAAAAAAATTAAATAAATATAAAATCTATATAAAAAAATTATTTTTTTAATAATTAGCCTAATTTTTTTAAAAGTAATGCGCGAGAGTTATATATCCTATAACTATTTCTAACTTTCTAGCATTACTCGGTAAGAATAAACCATCATATTCATCTCAAGTTGCACTAATTACTCTTTTATTAGAAAAATTATTTTCATCCTCCTCTGGCTTGACATTTGAATAATTAATAGATAAGTAAAATTTTAAAAAAATAATTTTACAAAATTTGCTGATTAGTTCCTAAAAATTCTAGGTGATTCTGCAGAGTATAATATGTTCGGAAAATCGCAAGGTTTAACAAGGTTCTGCAAAGTTGATAGCGAGTTCCATGATGAAGAGTTAAAGTGAGATTCGAATTAGTGTTTGAATTAGAAATCACTAAGGGAAAAAAAAAAGATTAAAAAAAAAAAAAAAGGTGAAAAGAAGAAGAAGGAAGTCACAGCTGTAAGAAAAGAGAGCCCTGAGCCCCCACACACTGTCCTGGCCAAAGCTTGCCACCAAAGAGATGATGAATGGCACTGGACATGCAAAGGATGCAGATAAAAAGAAAGCAGATGAAAAAGAATAAAAGAAAAAAAAAATGGCTTGATGGTTCTCGGAAGCAAAAAAAAAAAAAAAAAAAAGACATGCCATCATTGCTGCTTCCCTATGCTTTTACTTTTGCAAATCCATCAAAAACAAATAGACAAAATCATATTTTTAACACAAACCTGAACTCAGAAGATTGTCATATATACAGCTCCCGAGTGAGCTTGAGTTATCCCCATGGCGACTTCACCTGAACCCAGGTCCGAAAACCCAATTGATTTTCGTGCCCCGCCTCCCTCTCCGGTAGCCTCCGGACGCCGATCGACTGTCACCAATGATGACATCCTCACCGAATTCCTCCACCACTCCCTTCGTGTCCCCGACCTCATCTTGCCCCATAAGGTCTTTCCCCGCCAGAAATTCATTGAAAGTCCCCAGTGATTGATTTGCAATCCTTGACTTCCAAGGAAAGTGATTCAATACCCAAGATTCTGGATTCTATATCCGGAATTGGGTGCTTTCAGCTGGTGAACTACGGAATTCCGCCTGAAAGTATGAGTGCCGCATTGGCTGCCGCCACTGGCATTTTCCATGTCCCACCAGAAAAGAAGGCGGCGGCGACGAGGTCGTTGGAAAGGCCATACGGTTTTGAAGAAGGTCATGAAGAGGAGGGCGAGAGCGAATTGAGTGAAGAGTTTGTATGGTGTAGAGATGAAGCTTTGAAGTTGGAAATGGAGGGAGTCTGGCCAGCAGGATATTCAAATTTCAGGTATTTACTAACTACCTCGTCTTGATCAATGTGTTTTTGGCATTTGTGGGCATTGTTTTTTGGCCGTAATTTTTGCATATGAATGGTCAGTGTCGTTAATAATTTTGCATTCAGTTTCTGGTAGCAGATTCATAATAATAATATTAAAAAAAATGCATGTAATTGTTTTATAAGAAATGAAACAAATAATACGATAGAGCTAGTATAAATATTGTATGAAGTCTGCTCGATGTGAAAGAAAATAAGAAAAGGTACATAAAGGAAACAACATGATTTGCATTTCTTCAGCTTCAAGAACATTGTGCAATCGATCAGTAACTTTATGGATTCAGTAGTGTTTAGCATTGATGCACTCACATAATCATTAATTAATCCTCAAGATGTTTGTCAACCAATTATATATATGGAACCTGCATATGATCTCATGCCAAAGTTCTTCGTAATGATCTGCAGCGAGAAAATGGAAGCCCTGATGTTTGAGATAGAGAAAGTTGCTGAGAAAATTCTATTGGCCCTCTGGGAAAGTTTTCTAAGAAAACCAATATACGAAAATGAAATGATACAACAACAAGAACTTGGGTCAGTGTGTTGTCTCTACAAGCATAGCAAGAATGTACCGGCCGACAAGTGGTATGATGTGATCAGGATGTTAATAAGGGGAATTGATTTCTCTCATTCCTTGTGTTTGCATTTATGTGATGGGTCTTCAGAGTTTCACGTCTACTCCAAGAAAGGTTGGGTTTCTTTTATCCCAGAGAAAGGTGCCCTGATAATCACTGTTGGAGACCAAATCCAGGTAAAATATTTGGACTCTATTTTCCGCTTGGCTAAAGGCTAAAGTTGTACCTAGATATTTAGTTATTAGTATGTCTCTGGAGCTTTAATTGGAACACAGACCAAGATTGGCCTACCATGCAACAAAAAGATTGCATGACATTGATTCATCTTTTTCTGTGAAATATCGAGAAAAGCCATAATTTGAGCCGTTGACATAGCATGAACACCATTTTTTTCTAATATTACGATGACTACGAGAAATCTGATTATTTATAACTAGTTATTTTTAATGAAAATGATTATTTTTTATCAAAATGAGTCTATTTTTATCTTAAATAGTCGTAAATAGTCATTATTGTTGTAAATAATCTGTCATAAATGTTTGTTTTTCTTGTAATATATATATATAATTTACTCGTATTTCTATACATGTTCTATTGCATTGATATAACGTTATATATTCATTAACATTTGAATTCGTTATTTAAAAAATAATAATTATTAATATAATGGTTGATGCATAATGCCACGATACTTTCCACACAGTAGTTTATGTGATCAAGCAGTAACATGATTATGATTAGCCACGGCCCACGACACAAACACACCATCATCATAAAAAAACACAACTTGTTTTGTATGATGTTTTGGTACCTCTAAAGGCATATTTGGACAGCTGTATTGGACGTGCGCTAATCATAGCATATGAAAAAATAAATTCATCAAAGTTCATGGGAAAATGATGACAATTTGTACTAACCTCTCACTTTTTCTGTGTAAATCAACATCTATATGAGAAATCATACTTGGCTTATTTTAATTTCCTCCTCTTACGTACAGGCATTAAGTGGTGGACACTACAAGCATGTGATAGGAAGACCAATCTTTAAAGATGAGAAAGATGACTGTATATCAATGGCTTTCCTCTGTTCCCCTCCTCCAACCGCCACCGCTGCTGCTGCTGCCTCCACCGCCACAACCAGCTGCTCAAAAACAAACAGGGAAAGGACTATCTCGCTGAGTCAACAAGCCTTGGTGGCTTTGTTTTTGACTCTTGTATACCAAATTTTCATTTACTTTTCAAAGAAAATTTGATGTTTGTATCCAAAATCTGTTTACAATTATACATATATACTCTCCTCTTTTGGTTGCACACACTGTTGTATAAATATTTGCAACCTACACCATTAATATTAACTGAACCATCGTCCAAATCTCATCGTTGGAAATCTAGCATGCAGTAGACAGAAACTCCTAGGGAAAAAAAGGCTGTAATCATCCTCACTTCAGCTCATTCTATGTAATTATTACCCGATTTGTAAAATTAAACTCGTGTCATGTGACCAATTTTTTAAATCATCTTAATAATCAAATCTTAATTTTTAATTAAAAATATAGAGAAACTCATATTGATTTTTGTTTTTTTTACATATTATTCAAAATTAAAAAAAATATATAGTAACTTCTGGATACCATTATTAGTATTATTAATTTTCTTTTTGTTTGGACGAAACCCATTTGAAGGGAGGGTATATCAAGGGCTATTACAATGAAAGTCTAGTCGCTGGCAAAGAGGAGGCTCAAAGACCAAACAACTCGTCTCGATTATGGCCTTCGGGATCAGAGAAGTACCTCGGCTTCTACTGGGTTGGGTTGCATCAACTTCCGAAACTTCACCGCGCAGGTGGGCCGACCAGACTTTGATTATAATTGGGACTTTTGTTTTGTTTTTTTTAGGGGTTGTAAATTGTAATTATGCTGTGGTGCACGAGGCGACGGGGAGAACTTGATGCGAATTGGATTATGGGTCCTGCTTGCGGTCGTCCAGCTCTTACTGCTGGACATTACCCTAGTTCATTCTCTTTTCTTTTCTTTTTTTTCTTTTATTTATTTATTTATTTATTATTATTATTATTATTATTATTTAATTTTTAAATATATAAAAATAAAAATAAAAAATACAAATTTACTGATAATAAATTTTTTAAATATTTAAAAAATAGAAAATGATAAAATTACTACTAAATAACAATGTTTCAAATACCGTACCGTACCAGCCGTTACGGTCGAAATATGTCGTACTGGCCACTGGTTCGATATAGATATTACATACATTTTGTACTGACCTAAATACCGGTTGTACCGGCCTATATTTCTGCCTGTATTGACCTATATTTCGGCCTGTACCGGCCGAAATTTCAGAATTTAATTTTCTTTTTTTTCAAACTACAAGCTCATTTTTTTACCTCTAATTCAAATTAGACTATTTAGAATTTATATATATGTATTTATATATAATTTATTTATATATAGACTAGTATTTTGGAATATAATTTATATATATAACTTATTCATATATCGACTGTTCTGAAACGGTATATGAAACGGTACTGGTATCGAAATATTTCGTTCCAATGCCTTGACTGGTACGGCGTCCAGTACGGTATTCAAAATATTGCTAAATAACAATTTGTATACAACTATGTAATAAAATAATATTATTTTAAATTTTATTTTAACTTCTATTTTTTATTTAATGTGTTTAAATATAATAAAAAATATTATTATGTTTAAAGTTTCTTTTTTTTTTTTAAACAATTTTTAAAATTATCTATAACAGTTCTTCTAGGTACAGTTGGGGTGCGCAACGGCTGCGGAGTCGGCTGATGTGTGATATATTAAAAATAAATAGATGAAAACAGATGAAATCTGACATTCAGACATTCAGACCAAAACAGAGCTTATTCTTCATCTGGATCTTGTGTCTTCATCTTTGTGTGGTCTAGCATCTTCGTCTTCATCTCTCACATAAATTGATAGTATTGTATGGGATGAAAGGTTGTAGCTTCTCCTTGACTATGAGCAATAGATGTATCGCAGATGGTGGTATTGTCCTTGTTTAGCCCCACTTTCGTCTGCATCTTTTGCTGCCAATGGTACCCTTTGTTTGAGGCAGCCACAGAGACCATTTCTCCATTCATGAACCCCGCCAGGCACCTTCACAGGTCAACTAACAAAACTCATTTATTTACAAAAAAAAAAATTCAATGACCCATGTCACATAATTCATTGATGATATTGGATAAGAACAAATATATATATATATATATAATGAATATTAATAAAGAATGGTTAGGTCCCAATTAGATTAGGGGAAAAAAAGAGAGCATTTATGAAACCCTGACCTACCTACTAGGGTTGTTCACATGATGTGGCAGTGCCCATCGTTTTGGGAGAAGATGAATACTTGTGAATCTGTGATCATCTATCTAGTTCAAAAAATGAGGCTTTTGATAAAGCTTGGAAGCGTCATTGTTCTTATCATTATCTTTATTCAACTGAGCTTGTAATTCCACGAGCTTTCTTGAATGCGGACGGCTTTTGTGACAGTGTCGTTCGTAGTACTTTTGATCAAGAGTTATGTCTCTGGAGCACTGCAATTTGTTCCCATTGATTCTCTACACCTCCATGGCTTTGGATTTGAGTTAGAAGAAGAAAAAGAAGATGCGAAGAAGAAGCTATGTAGAAGAAGGACTCTGTTTGGGATGAAGGCTCGAAGGATGCTGAAGAAATAGCACAATGATATTCATGTGGGTCTGTGAAAAGACGAAGTAAGGGAGGGCAACGAGATGGAACGACCTGTTTTGATGTAAATGAAACGCAGCGTTTCATTTTCCACGTTGGCAGACACTCTCCAGCAATTACGCTGGGCGACTGTATTTAGTGTTTTTCTATCTATAAATTGTGATTGTTAGCTATCCATTCTATCCTTTATGAATTACGGTAGAACCTAGGCCATATGCTTTACCGATATGGCGGGTTTGACGCGGTTTCGGCCGTTTGACCGGTTTTTGTACACCACTAGTTAAAAAACCGTAGGAGTAAAAATCCACACGTGTTCTTGGAATGCTAGCGTGGCAAGTTCTAACTGGTCATTGATAAAGCACCAATATGACATGCGAGTGAATCAAAGAACACAGAACCCCGAGAAAGTTGAAATCCTAAAACCCCCCGAGAAAGAAACAAAAACCTAGTAGAAGTTACTGACATAGAGTGACATTCCGCCCTATCCATCCCTCTTTCCGTTAATTGACTCTCTCTGCGCAATGGACTGGTTTAAGCGAGAAGATTCCGATGATTCTTGCTCTGAATTCACTCTTGCTGAGGTAATCCATCTGCCTCTTGCTGTATCCCCTCGTTGGTTCGTCATTTTGCAGCTTAATCTAGGAAATTTAACGACTTAGCTGTGAACGTATTCTTTGACTTTTTTGTTCTGTGTTTCGAAATGCGATTTTTTATAATGGGTCCCTCACTCATATGGTATTGTGGGTTTGCCAATTCTTTTTTGTATCCTAACTATCTAAGCTCATAAATGTATTTATTGCTACCAAACTTTGAAATTTAGTGTTGCTCATTTCGTTTACAAGAGTGTTTAAGAATTCCAATGGAGGAACTACAATCGATGATGTAGCTTGGTGCAGAGTCTGTTGCTTTGTCTACCCTGCATGATTGTGCATTTGTGCTCGCTATATACCAGTGGCAATATCACGGTTGCAGATTTTATTTTTTCGAGATTATGATTGCATTTTTGCAAGTAATGCATCTGCAACTCCAAAAGAGGGGGAAAAAGGGAATGTTGAGGATGAAACCTCGAAAGTGTACCAATATCACTTATTATTGCATCCAAGGTTTTATTTTACTTCTAGTCTCAGTCTGTAAAATGCTGTAAAATTTTGGTTATGGGACTTGTTTTGTACAGCACCATCTGACTTTTGTTTGCACATTGGACATAGTGAACAAGCACAACAGTCAACAACAAACGACATCCTTACCTCTTCTAAGGATATGATTTAGCATGTTGTTTCATATCAAGTGGTCTAATTCTGCTTTCAGAAGGAACTTGACGGTTTATGTTTCTTTTTGCTTTGACATGCGACAAAGTTTCGAGTTTAGCTAATCATCTGAACAAATTTTTTTTCGAATTATGTGTCTGTGCTGGAGCATCTTGTGACATCCGAAGAAATGGTTTTTGATGAAAAAACTAATGGACGTACAGTGCAATTTTGTATGCTATCATGGGTATATTATGGTCATTCTACGGTCATTCTACTAACCGATATATGATTGAACCATGTGGCCTACCTTCATAAATATTATCTTTCTTCTGAGGCTGAACGATTCAGGAAAAGAGAGGATCTAGTGTGGATATATTTTGGGTTCATCAAAGCTTTCTAGTGCATGACAATAGTCAGTGTGTGTAACATTCTTTTAGACTTGTAATAAGCATGGTCCTTCATTTTGCCCTGATATATGGCACCCTTAGCTCAATTGTCGATTTCATGAACCCTGATAGATGGAATATATTGTGTTCTTTTAATTTGCATTTTATGTTTAATATTACCGTCACACTGATCTATTTTGCCTAGCTTCTACAATGATTATTAATTTATGTTCTTTTACAGATTATGGAAATGGAAAAAATATTTAAGGGGTAGGAGAACAATCACTGGGTCCAGAGTTTTTCCAAGATATTGCAACCAGTTTTAGGTGAAATCTATTTCATTCATATCCTATCCCTAGTGTAAATGAGTGAAACCCTCTTTTACAGTTATATCCACATTATGCGCTTCCTTAAAACGGGCTTTAACTAATCATCATATCCTATGTTTCTCTTCCTTGGCCTGCTTTATCACTGCAGTTCCTCAGCAAGTCGTGCTGGAAAATCTATCATAACACGGCATCAGGTTTTTATGTTTCTTTTCTCATCCAAACTCTATTGTCTTCTTTTCATTTGAAGGTGTTGTAACTATTTCTTGTTCTAGTTTTGTTGTAGGTGGAAAGTTGGTTCCAGAATAAACAAGAGCAGCCGCTAGCTAAATTCACTCCCTCGCACGGTGTCGTGAAATTATTTGTTGATACCCCAGATGCACCTATTTCGAGCAATGCACCTGAAAGTTCTCCAAGTCCTAAGGGTGAATTTTGTTTGTCAGCATGGGTGGAACTGTTGACAAAGTAGTTTAGGATATATTCCGTTAATGAATTTCTATGGAATTTGAAATTAAATGCTCATTTAGTGGTTTCATATAAATAAATTTTCAGAAAAAAAGGTCGTTTGATTTATAAAAGAAGTAAATGTAAATTCGTCTGCTTAAAGCTCACCAAAAAGTTTTCTTGGATGTTGCTTCAGGGTTGGCATTTAAACATGAGTTTGCTATGGCTTCATGCTTGATAATCCCAACACCTTTTACAACATTCTAATTCTGTAATATTTTGTTTTTTATTGCATGGTTGCATAAACTGGTGGGCCCCAATTTAGGAACTATTTGTTTGCTTATGAAAAGGTACTCACAGGCTTACTGGTTTACTTTTGTGTGATTTGTAAGTCACAGTCTGACTTACTATGTCGGTTGTGTACTTGTGTAATTGATATCCCAATTCATTTACAAATGGATTGCATGGTTCAGTTTCCAATATCTCTTATCTAGATTATACTTAGTATCTTTGCTGCTTATTCATAATCAACTGTGAATATTATATCATTTTCTTTTGTTGTAACAAACTCTTGTTTGTTTTAAGCATTCTCAATTTTCCTCCGTATCTTGTCCAGTATTGTGGAGTGATTATTCTGCTACCTTTTCTTACTTGATAACCATTTGAGATGATTATTTTGTGGCAATTTGTAGAGTGACATATTTTTGGCAATTTCAGTTGTAATTATGCTATGTTATCCTCATGTGAAGCCATGGAGGTGTACTGTGATTCCAAAACCCAACTATTTTGCTTATTATGGTAAAGCTGAAATCTTGCATGCAATTTAATCCAATTTCAATACAGGTAAAAGGATCATAGATCTATCAGAGTTGTCATTTGAAGCTAAATCATCAAAAGATCATGCATGGTGAGAATGTGTCTAATAATTGAGAAAATTCAAAGCGTTATATATAAATGCTATATTTGGTTTTGAGCTATTTTAACTAGTTGCTTTAACTTATATGCCTTCAATTATTGTTTGTGTCTACTTATAAAAAAACAAATTATTGTTTGTGTATGGAATGCTTGTAATCCTGAGGCATTTTCAAGTTCCCCAGGGAGATGAGAGACCCGTGAAGAATGTGGGTATAGCTACTTTTATGTCTGGGCATATTATGATTGTCCAATCTGATTCCGATTAAGTTGTAAAAATGAGTGTATCCTCTTCATCAACCAGGATACAGTCCACATTATTTTGTTTAAATATGTTGAGAAAGTTTACTGGCTTGGTTTGAAGTTTGCTATTTCCTTGGTCTTTTTCCCTCTAATATGCCCCACTTGAAATAATTGAATCGGCCAAGGTTGGTCATATGGGTTTCCTTTGGATATTTCAGCTCAAATTGAGAGCAACCGAGACCACTTGTAAATTATAAGACAAAGCATAAACAGGATAATGTGCTAGAGAGAACTTTTCAATTAACCAAGACTTGTCTGTTACATGTTGTTAGAGGACATGGTTGTAATTAGTGTAACTTATGAGGATATAATTTTCATTTGCATGTAGTATGTATATGCTGTTGAACATCAATGAATAATAAGTAGTATTCTTTCTCTATCTTCGACTACACATGTAAAGGAAGCCATTAGTTCTGTGTCTTTTAAAATTTTAAATTTTAGCTTAGGAAATATGGGCACAGCTTGAAGCTTCTTTTTTTAAGACAAATATGTTGTCCATTGGTATTTAGGTTTGTCCTTGACTCCTATAATGAATATGTTGGAGTCGAGCTGCTGCTGTTCCGACTTTGGTCTCTTGAAGACATTATGAAATTGCATGAAACTATGTGAAGTAATTGCATCAAGATGACATGATGAATGGAATAGACTATTGTATTGCTTCTTCATAATATATCCATATTGCCACCTATAATCTTTGATGACAGCTGGGAACTTCAAAAAAAAATTGAGTCATAATATTAATTATATAACTAAACAGAAGACCAAGAAAGTAGGCACCAAGGAACAAATGGTTTTTGTTAAATGTTCGACTCTGAATTTTTGGATCATTTAGAAAATCAATTCAAAGGACACAAAGCTTTTGACTTTAATTAACTGGCCTCGCTAGACCTTGTATCTTTCTCGGTATATCCAGATAAAGGTAGGAGCATAAATTGTAACTTTCTGAAGCTACAAATAACAGAACTCTGTTAGAACATTTTCTGTCCATTCAATGTCTACTTCAGTGATGGGTACGATTTTATTGGAGTTTGATGTACTTTTTTTTTGTTTATTTTTTCAGTTGCATGATAGTTTGTAGTTATTACCCATATATGGTTAGGAATCATTACCAACTTCAACCTCCACTCCCCCTAACCCCAAACTTCGAGGTTTGACCCTTTTCTATATTGCTTGAAGTTAATGACATATCTTATTGTACTTTCAAGTATGTGGTTTTCAATAGACTAAATGATCTTCAAGATAGTTTTCTGGTGTACAATCGCTGCCTCTTTTTTAGAATTGTATGTTGACTTTTAATTAGTTCAGACTAAATGTTGTCGATGTTGAAAGTTTAAACGCTTGATGAAAATTGGAAAAGATTAAAGTAGTAGTGTACCTCAGACTACCAGTTCCATGAGCTTATGATATAAATTTACCACATCTTAGAAACTCACAAATTTATGTTTATGTCCAGGATGGAAATCGGTTCCTTAATGTATAACCTTAGTTGTGAATATTGTAATCTCCTTTTCAATTGAGTGGTAAATGAAATATTTCTATCGCATTCCAGGTACGATGTTGCGTCATTCCAGAGTTACAGATTTATTAACTCAGGCAAACTTGTAAGATTCAGTATCAGTTTTATTATTGATCAAGTACTTTTGGGTAGTACAATTTTCTTAATGTTAGTGCCTTGCCTTCGTTAATATTATGAAGGAAAAGACAAAAAAAAAATATTGTGAAGGAAAAGAATAAGTTGCTCCAGTGGGTGTGCTAAAAGAATGGCAACTACCTGTAGGAAATAGGAACCTGATGTGCATGGTCAGATTTCAGGAATCATGTTGGGAAGAAGCTGTTACAGTTCAGATTATAACACCATTAACGAAATTTTCTGGTTATTTACTGTTCATCATTCTCACTCTGTATATCACTATTAGCAAAATAAAAAATACTAGTGTAAGAAAATGATGTTTAAGAATTGCTTCATATTCTGAAGAACGCACATGGGCATGCTCTATCTGTACAACAAGGAGCTCTTGTTGGACTCCACATTTTGTGTGGGTTCTATCATTTCCTCAAAAAATCAATCTGTATGCTAAACTCTCACATAATACAGTGGGAGTTGTGATGCTGTCCAACAAAGAAAAAACACAATGCGTGATATTGACCAAACTACATTTTTTTGATAAGATATTGACCAACCTACATAAAATGTGTGGAATCATGTTTATACATTACAGGAAGTTCGTGTACGATTTGCTGGCTTTAGTAATGATGAAGACGAGTGGATCAACGTGAAAAGTGGAGTGCGGGAACGGTCTATTCCTTTGGAACCATCTGAGTGTGAGAAGGTGAAGGTTGGAGATCTTGTGTTGTGCTTCCAGGTAACCTTTTTCTTTTGTTTCCTTTGTGTGTGTGTGTGTTGTGTTTTTTGTTATAATTTTTAAAATTTGATATGTCCATTAAGCTGGAAAAATCATGCATTTGAGATGATTACTTCTTACTTTTGAAATGTCCATAACAATCAACTATCAAGATTATCGGGCCAGCAATAAATTGGGAAGAAAAAAAGTGGAGTACCTGGTTAGATGGTCAAAAACTTTCCCAGATGTTAAGTGTTCTTATCTTTCAACTTCTTATTCAAACAATCAGGAAAGAGATGATCATGCAGTTTACTGCGATGCCTATATTGTGGAAATCCAAAGGATACCACATGACATAAACTGCTGCAGGTGCATCTTCGTTGTCCGCTATGACCACGATTACACTGTGACTGAGGTAATGCAGGACGCATGAACTGTCTCTCTCTCTCTCTCATTTGCATAGATTTTGTGACGCATTGAAAATTGTTTTTGCATATGTCCGGGTGTGTGAGACAATCAAAGGAAAGGCAAATCCTTTTAGTATGTGATGATTGCAGTTCAGAAATTCGAAAACCATTGACATTTTATGCTGCCTGATTTCCCAGGAAGTTCAGCTGGAGAGGATATGTGCCAGGCCTAGAGATTATTCAGGGTCCACTTCTGATGTCCAGACAGGGCTCACACAATATCATTCAAGGCTCAGCTTTGATATAAATGATATCCCAGCTGGAGTCAAATTTCCTTTTTAACCTACATTATCCAATGCTCCAATTATTACCATTTCCATTAACTGTAAATTGTACCTGTGTATTTTTTTTTTAAGTACATGACCTCTGAAAACTTACGTTTCGACATTGCAAGTAGTGGTCAAGGAACAATGTCTGATCCTCAACCAGTTCCGCATGCTAGGCGTTGGCATATTTGAAAGTATTCATCATTAAAAATATCGACATAATCACACCATCACACTTTAAACTAACGTCTACTAATTAAGATAACATAGGTGCATGTATTAATAATGTTTTGGCTTTGCTAGAATTCATAATCACACCAGAACCTAAAATTTACAAATCAAATAAATATCTATTTGATTACCATAGGGTATGGTTTATGCATGTGTGGGAAAAAAGTTTGAACTCAAATTCAAAGAATCTAGACTTGGAGAGAAATAGATTGGAATATTTATTGAATAAGTTAATATTATCTACGTGATTTATTATAGGTTCGTATTCTATTTCTTTTTAAAAGTTTGAGCAAGAGTTTAGGGGATACTTGGTAGTGTTTTTCATCTCATCTCATTCCATTTTATTTCCTTCCTAAACATCATTCAAAAATAAACATTTTCAAATTAATTATTACATTTTTTCTAAAATTTTAAATAAAATATAAAAAATAATTCAGTTTTTTCAAATATCAAAATAACTATAATATTAAAAAAATTATATTATAATAATATTTTAACTTTATAATATTTTTATTCAACTTTTTTTCTTTTTTTTTTCAAAATTTTATAAAACATCATAACTTAAATTATTTTACTAATATTTACAAAATATTTCACAATTATTTACAGATTTATCATCTCATATCATTTCTCAAGCATCTCCTATCCCAATCCGAATTAATAATTAGTAAATAAGAATAATCTCTACCCATCTGTATTTGGGAAACTCTTTATTTATTTTTCAGTTTTTAATTTTTGTTGGTTTCCTAGTTTTCGAAATCGGCTCCTTCCATCTGTGGTTTTGCAGCCGTTGCATTTCAATGCATGAGACTTTGTACAAAATCTTGTCGTGTATCGATCATCTCACTGCATCAACAAATTGAAATTGAAAAAAATAAAAAAAATAAAATCCCCACACCAAACAGATTTTAGTCCAAAGGAGTTTTGAAACTGATTTCAAACCCGAACGAGAAGTTTCAAACCCGCGCCACCAAACACGCACCCTGCCGCGAACTTTCTCACCCATCGCCACTCCACTAAAGCATATGAATTCAGCAAAATAATAAAACACCATAAAAGCAATCAAATTCCGTGTATCTTTTGGTCATTTTCAAGTGCAAAGTTAAGACGCTGGAACCCCCCCTCCTCACACCTCCGTAGTCCCCTTTATATACCAGTACCCACTCCCTTGCCCAATTCGCCTCTCAGACCCATCTCTCTCTCTGAGTCTCTCTCTCTCTCTCTCTCTCTCATATTAAAAAGAAAAACCTCACTCTGAGAACAATATAATCGCAGAGATGGAACCAAACGTGCCAGCAGTGATAGCGAAGAGAATATGGAGCATAGCACGTGTAGCTTTCTTCATGTTGCGAAAAGGCATATCCAAGAGAAAGCTAATGCTCGACCTCAACATGGTGATGAAGCGTGGCAAGATCGCCGGAAAAGCTATCACCAACCTCATGTTCAACCACAACCACCACCACCACCACCACGCCGCGTCCTCGGCCCCGCGCGAGTACGAGTTCAGCTGCAGCAACACCCCCAACTACACCTTCCACCTCAGCAATAAGCGCCGCCACCACAGCCACAACAACCATCACCACAGCCACTTCTTCGCGTGCGCCCACGCGCCGGCGACCCTAGACGATGACTTAGCCACTATGAATGCTGTTAAGGCGGTGCTGATGGAGATGTTGAACAACGAAGCTGCGGTGGAGGCATCGCCGGCACTCCCTGGCTTCGGACGGAGCCCCATGGTGAGGCAGCTGAGGATAACGGACTCGCCGTTCCCGTTGAGGGAAGCCGACGAGGACCCCCGCGTAGACAAGGCTGCCGAGGAGTTCATAGAGAGGTTTTACAAGCAGTTGAGGCAGCAGAAGTGATTAATGGCGGGAGGATTAAAGAGGAGTCGGTCTTAATTATAAATTTCGGGCGAGAGATCAGCTTTGTTATATATGGACGTTATATCTATTTGGGACGAGACGACCTCCACGTCTTTGTTCGGATCACAATAAAATTATTGTACGAAGTTTCAGTTTTCCTCTCCCCATGTTCATCGGAAAAAACGACAGAAAAATAAAAAAAAAACTGTAAGCATTATGTGTATGTCATGTCATCTTGGTAATCCTAGCTAGCTAGCTAGTAGCTAGCTAGGAGAAGGAAGTTTTCAGACTGTAATGTAAGGAGGGAGAGATGTGCATACTACTTCAGGGTGTTTCCAAAGCATAATTAATTTCCTTCTTTTCCGTTTGTGTTCATGAAAATAATACAATAAAGAGAACTATAATTAGCTACACAAATGAAGTGATCGATCTTGGTACTGTTAATGATATTCCAACATATAATGGTTTGCCAATTCATAGTACAGTACCACAATCACTGCTATAATATGTTTGATTTTCTAGATTCTATTCTCTTTCTTCTTCGTTGGGGACGGGAGTACTCATGTTGCATGTCTTCGATTTTTTTCTTCTTTTGTCCTTTTTTTTAGGGGCTTTTTTCTTTATCCTCAGTTTTGACTTTAAATCCAAGTAATCTTCTTCTGAAGTTTTAGATCTAACTGATTGATTGACCGACTCTCAAAATATCTTATTATTATTTTTTATTTTATTATTATTTTATTATTACTTTTTATTATTTTTTATTATTATTCAATATTTTATTATCACTTTTTCATTACTTTTTTATTACTATTCACAAATATTCTCAACACTACAAGAACAACGGGTATTTATGATTTTTTTTTACGACAAAAATAACTATTTATGATAAAAATAGACTCATTTTAATTAGAAATAATTATTTTACTGAAAATAACTAGTCGTAAATAAACAGTTTTTTTATAGTACAAACATTTTTACTATCCAAACGTAAACAGACGTTCATCTATTTTTTTTAAAAAATACTAAGTACCTTACGTAAGCACATTAATGTACCATTTTAACAAGACAAGTATTTAAATTTCTTCCTTAATTTGGTGAGAGAAATTTCAATTGTGAGACAGAGGTAATATTCTCTATAGATATTATTTTGCCCTTAGTTTTCTAGCTAGGAGGGGGGGATATCCTTTTTATTTTTAGTCTTGCCTTTGGATCTATATGCAGATCATTTCCATTGATTCTGAATCTAGCTAGTTTGCCAGCCATATTGCATGCACGTTCCAATTCAAAGAACCATTTTTTGGTTAAAGTATTCATCATGTTGTACATGAGTGTATAAGAAGTATAAAATAATAATCCTCCTCATTTCATGTAAAGTATGTAATTGCTTTTTACAGCCTAATTAGTACACTGTACACCACCAAACCATGCATCCTCCACAAACACCTCTCGATCTATACGATTCCACTATGTTAAAGTGAACCCATTGCTGGCCCGTCCCTTCCCAAATTGATCACCTTTTCCTTTTCCTTTTTCTTCTCGATTTCATTTTTCCTTTAACTTTTGGTTTCCAAGTTTTATAAGAAACCCCTTTACTGTTTAGGTTAATTCTATATAATTGATCGAACGGTACATACGTACCTAAATATATATATTGTAAAAGGCAGTAGTAGTGATCATTAATTAACGTATTAACGAGATCCGCGTAATCCAAGTTAATCTTATTTTTTGTTTGGTGGCCCTATCAAGCTTAAGCAAAACTTAAGCAATGGGCATTCGGTGACCTTAAATATTATCTCTAGTACTTTAGACTGGATATTTCAAAATATTATAGTTTTCCTATATATATATTTTAGAAATTAATGATTATATACACAACAATATATATAATTTGCATGCATGCAGTACTACTACTTGTACTAAAACGTGATATTGTTAATTATAAATTAATGTATTTTTGAGTTGAAAGGATCGCTCGCTAGAAACACATATACATGAGCGAGCTAGCTAGCTTACTGCATTGGCGATAAAATTCTAATTTTCTTAGTTCTCGACAAGTTATCTTTAATTAGTAGTAAAGTCCAATATGTTGATGTGAACGGCCATAATATAATATAATATAATATACAAATCGATCGATCGAGCTGAATGAATATATAATATAAATTATTTATTTATTTATAATTGAGGGAAAAGATGATCTGTTTTTGATATATACATTATGGATGATCGAGGGGCGCGCAAGTCGTTTTAACTTTTTCATATAGAATGAAAGGTGGCAACTGGCCGGCAACACACAAAGACACCCATAAAGCCAAAAAGTTTAGGTGAAGTGTTAGGTAAAAGTGTGAAATTCAGGGAAATTGCGGGACAGATGTCGCCTTTCGAACTCACATTTAACTTCATTTGATGTGATCACGTCTAATTAATCTCGAACAAAGCTTGATATATAATTATCAGCACTGATCGATTGATCAGCTTGATCGTGATTATAATTATTAATCAGCTAGCTAGTATTTTTATTAAATAATTAATTTATATATATATATATAGTTCGCTCGCAGCTGCCTCCAGTATATACTAGCTAGCTAGTACCTGATCTTTACAAAACCCTAGAAACGAATCACAAGGTATGCGGGTACTGTAGATCACCATCTTATAATGTACACCTAACTAGCTTGCTTATAAATATGGCGGTTTGAATATATATATATATATATATAATATATATATATGGTTGGTCTTACCCAAGATTATATACCAGCTTGTACGTAGAATAATGAAAAGATCAGTAGTACCATATATATTTGCATATAAAAGTCGGTCTTTTTCTGAAAAATGTGCCCTATCATCTAACTAATTAATTAGTATGACAAGCAAACAAACAAATGAACAGCTGCTAAAATGCAGACTGCTCTACTAGTACCTTGTGATATTGATCCTAGCCTTTTTCGTAATGATTTGGACTCGATCGGATGTAGACGTGCATGATATTGTTCATATTAGCCAGCATTACATGACAGGTAGTATATCCAACTTAATTGAAATATTATTATTACTTAGTTCCAATTATATATGTTATGGCGATAATCACCGATCGATAGATATTTGACTCTCCCGATCATCACCATCATTCTAAATTATACTTGTTTAATTAATACGTTATCACACAAGTTGTCTAAAGACCGATCGAAAAACATCATTATATATTACAAATTAACAATTAAGAAAAAACATTAAGTTCATATATATATACGTGCAATTTAATTAAGCTGGGTCTATATATATATATATATATATGGCGCCAAAGGTGACTTTTAATCAATCTTCAGATTATATATGAATATTCTGCAAGCTGTTCAAGCTCAAAGATCCTGATCTTCGGAATTTAGTAGAAGATTACGATTCAATAATTGCACTTCCTGATCATCATGATTTTTTTCTTTCAATTTATATCTTCCAAAGTACGTACACATATATATATATATATATATATATATGTTTCTTAATTTGATAATTAATATTTAAGACCTATGACTTTTATGTCGATTTAATCATGGCAGCAGAAAGTCAGTGAAAACAGTACTAGTCCTCCTAATATATATGGATCGATCTGGCGCCAACAGACAAGGAATATAATTTTATTTTTTTAACGTGAAAGATTTTTATCGTGCAATTGAATTTGTCGTAATGCAATATTCAGAACAATAATTCTGTGTGGTGGACCCAAAAAAATCCAAACCGGCCAAATTTCTGTTCTAGTAGTATATAGTAAGGCCCCCCATCATAGTATATTTCTAATTAATTCATGTCCGCAATCTCTCTAGCTCTCTCTCATGTATGTCTGATCTCTACGTCTACGTACGTGGAGCAATCTCAATCGGCAACTCAAATGTTTGATCATCTCCATTGATTTTTTTATTTTCATATTTCGTTTTTGTTTTTATCTTTTGGGGTAGTACTGTCAATTTAGAAGATTTGGTTATAGATTACCATGATCAATTAATAAAGATACTAGGTCGTGGTTAATTAGCTTAAATATATATTACTTCCTACTTTTAAAACATTTTTTTGGGTTAATATTTATTGCTTGTCCATGCCTGCCAGAAAGGGGCCGGGTTATTATTAATTTATTGTTATTATTAAAATAAATTATGTTTGTAATTTTAAGCTGTGCAAGACTACTCACGTACTCATTTAAAAAAAAATAGATAAATTTAAAACTCACATGCATGATATCTATATGATGAATTTTTTTTTTTTAACGATAAACTTCACTTTAAAAAAAAAAAAAGTGCGCGACTCGCGCTAGACTCTAGATCAACTGTATGTAGCATTATTCTTGGTTAATCTACCAGCTGTTTGATCGATCTCTTAATTCTGATTTGTTACCTCTCAACTGCTCTGGTTTCCTGCTAATTATAAACTGCAAAGCTCTCTTATAAGAATATGGATCAAAAGGATCCGAGTTCCTACTACGTACAGATATTTTCCTTTGAAATACATATATTTTTGGCGTTTTCGTTATCGCCACAAAAAAAAAAAAAAAAGCCATGAATTAGGCCGCTAGCTAGCAACTGATTATTTGAAGTTGTGGAAGGAAGCTTTTGATAAGAAAAGCTGAGCTTCTTTCATTATGCCAAAGCTTCCTTCAGTCCCCCACTAACATAAAGAGCTCCTAATCATATTTCAAATCAAGCTTTCCTAGCTAGCTTTTCCCCAAATAATGCTAATACATGCCTGCACGCACAATTGCGCACGCGAGATCTATATATCGTGCTTTCCACCTGCCACCAAAATTTATTAGGTTAATTAACATGATACACATATACGCATATATCTACGTACGTATATGTATGAATCAACATGGCATGACACATACATGTATGCAGATATATAACATGATGATCAAATATACATGTATGCATGCATGTAGATAACAAAACGATATATGATATCGGCTAGCAGTACGTACTCATGATCTTTTTCTACGTATATACCGAAGTTTTTAATTTTCTTTTTTGGGGTAATTAAGAGATCAACTCGATGCATCTAATCTTTTCATGACCCGGCACGAGGGAACACATGCATGCATAGAACTAGGTTTTGAGAGCGAGGGCTAGAATCGGGTTGAAAAACTTAACAAACCGTATACAGTACTCAAGACCTACCCAATACGTACGACTTTCATTAATCATGTTCATTACGTCGACCGTCATATATATATATATATATATATATATATATTAAGCTAGTATAAGATTTACATGTGCTACTACTCTACAAGCTGCAATATTATATGATGTACGTTGGAATTATATGTTGCACAAGAATAATTTAATATGTACCTTATAATATTTTATAATAGTTGGACGACCATTCTAAAACGTAATGATTAAGTCTTTAATATTACATGCATGGTACTTCCGTGTACTGTGAAACTTCAAGGTGCGGCTCATCATGAAAAATCAAGAGAATATTGGATTGTTAGGTGTGTGGTGTAGGCCGGGTGATGAATAAAATTTTTCTTATATAATTGAATACTATTATAGTAATAGATAAATAATTGAATAATGCTACTTTGTCCCGATAAATGGGTCTCAATTTTTTTTTTTTTTACTTAATGATTAAAAAAATATTTTTTAATGATGTTGTGATTTTTTTTTAATGTGTAAGATATAAGAAATGGAAAAAAAAAAAAAAACAAATGGTCTTATCGGGATACATCCTCGGACTACACCTTCGGTAGGTGTAGCACCATCCTAAATAAATTTAACAACATATATAGTAATAGAAAAAATATATGATAGAGTGAGAATTATATATATGGTGAAGTACTCGAATTTCAGGAGTAGGATGAATTTATTATAAATTGCATGCATAAATAAAATGAACGTCCAACACCTTTTTGTGTGGCAACTTAATTAATTAATAGCTTTCAAGGGCGCTGGTTCCGGTTAAATAAGACGACTTAATTTGTTTGATTTTACATCTTACAAAAAGCAAGTCTAGAAAACGACCCCAAAGAAAGAGTTGGTGCAATGCAGGAAAAGGTGGTAATGCTCAATAATTGAACCCTTCACTCCTCCACTAAGAATTAATCTCTCTCTCTCTCCCTCTTTCTCTCTGAGAGATGCATGCCAATAACATGTATATATACTTTCCCCATAATCTTTTGGCCATAGGATACATAAATATTCTAGAAGGAATTAATGTTGACCACACGCCACATTTGACATGCCATGCACGCGGAATATATTTATTTAATTCAATCAATCAAAAACAACAACGACCAATATGTGTGTGTGTGTATTCAGGAGTCCATTCATTATTAATGCCACTCGATCGTATCTTATAAGTTAAGAGAAGACATCAATTACCTCGCGGGAACACTATTAAAAAAAGTGAGAAGAAAAACACTTGGTTTATAATTAAAGGGGAGAAAAAGATCAAAAAGGAAAGAAAAGGCCTAGGGCAAGTACTACTAGTTCTGTTGAAAGTTTGCCAACTAATTATTGGCGACTAAGAAAACTAGATAATTAAGTTTCGTTTGGATTCAAAGATGAGATGAGATGAACTGAGATGATTTGTAAATAATAGTGAAAAAAGATGATCTCAATTCATCTCTCAATCCAAACCGACTCTTAATCAAGTGAAGAAACTACTCATCATGATGTAGATGAATCGAAACCACTCATCTCCTCCGATCGAACAACTTAGATTAGGCTCGATCAATTTTGATATTATTCATGTCTAAGAACAATTTCAAATGTACGTTGGCTAGCTGTAGGTTGTCATTATTTTAATATATTTGACCCTAATGATCAAAAGGTAGCCTCTCATAAGACCCTAATTATAATATTGGCGAACCATAGGCCGCAAAAGTACTCCTTGCTATATATATTATAATCTCATGAAATTGAAATTCTCAACTTGGATAATCATCATAATCTTATCATATATTGGAAAATCGCATTGCTAGCTAGCTACATGATGATGAACCTTAAAAAATCTAGTTAAAGAGCAGCACTTCTTGTTTTGGCAATAAGATTCATATAGATCGGTATATACCATGCAGTACCCTAGCTAGCTATTTCTTTTGGGTAATGAAACCACTAATTTAATTTGATCCCGTGAAACACCAGTACCTTTTCTCTTGTATTCCTCTAAAAAACTAAACTACGACTTGGCAACAACAGGAAAAGTTGCCCAAAAAAGCACTAGAAAAGTCATATATGCGGCTTTCTCTTTTTGTTTCAACAATATATATATATAATGCTTGTTAAAAGATGCTGCTTTGAAGCTCATGCATGGATGCTTTTTGTGCACTTAAAAAATTGATTTTTCACTCATCTAAAGCCAAAACATATGGTACCCTTTTGGCCACCAAGGACTGCTAGCTGTTGGCTGCAGAGGTGGAAATTAATTTCCGACTTTAACTAACATGTATGAACCCACCCAGAAGTACCTTGGGCACGATTTATTCCGACCAGCTGCAGGTGCTAGATCATCCACTTATCATTATTCACCATTCATATATATATATATATATATATATATATATATGGAGTGAACAAATTATATAAGACGACATGACCTATATTAATCATGTACATTTTTTGGGGTACTTTGGTTTGCCTTAGCTCAAGTTCTTATATATGAGGTGTTCTTGTCTCCGATCGAGTGATCGAGCTGCATGCCTGATAATATCCCAATTAGCCAAAATATTGAATCTAATTTAGAGGATATATCACCTTCATTAATATATATTAATTTTTTCATGCTTGTACGTGCACGGTGCACCCACTAACAATATTTAATAATCATGCTAAATCATTCATGCAGGCCGGCCGGGGGCAACATATTTCATGTCCACAAGCTGTAGATCAGAGAAGAATCAATTGCTTCCACAATTAATGGAAGTTTGGCCGCCGCCCATGCATGCAGCAACTTAGGTTGAGTGTTTTGCTTTATAACCAGTTTTTTTTTTTTTTTTTTTTTTTTTCCTTCTTCTTAATTTTAAAATTATTAAATTTTACTTTTTGCTGAGATATTGATAGAGCTAATTCCTTGAATTAATAACATATATATATATATAGAAAAATTCTATTTGCAGTTCTCACTTAGTGATTGTATATACAGATCCTTTATTAAATGAGAAAAAAAATCATTTTAGGAGGGATATTTTTATAATTTTAAAAAATTTTAAAAATAAAATTACTTAGACTTGCATTGCAGTCTCCAAATAAAAACTGTAAGTAATATTACTCGTATATATAACAGACAAAGATTTGTGGACCAAAGCTACTTAATTGATCTTATCCAGTTCTGAATTTGGATCAGCTAGCAATATTGTATAATATTATTGCTGCTTTTATTCATATATATAAATGATCATATTAGACATGATTTTTCCCTTGATTGAGGAAAGTTAGCAATTAGTGGGAAACAATAGTAAAAGCCATATGGTCCCATGTTCTGAAACAAGTAGTACTGCATTAATTATTCAATCAATAATAATTATATCTTTAATTCCCATATATATCATTTACAAATTATTGTTAAGATCATAAATTTGCATATATACCGATCGACGTCCCTGAGTTTTGTTTTGGGCTTTTGGGGCGACTTCGGCGTACGTATGATCATCCACCCTAGTCCAGCTAGATAGGGAGCTTTAAGGCCTTGTTTAAATTTAAAATTCATTTTAACTCATCTTATTTTATTTAATTATTATAATTTTTTTAAATTTTCACACAAAATATAATAAACAATTCAACTTTTTCAAATCTCAAAATAACTTTTTTAAATTCTCACATAAAATATAATAAATAATTTAACTTTTATTTTACTATTTACGAACCATCGCAATTAATCTTAACTTATATCTCAATACAGCTACAAATTATATTTCTTAAGGCGAAACTCATTGTTTGGGGCCACGATGACAAACTAATTTCAAATATCTATGGTAAAACCTTAAATCGTGTCAACATTAATTAATGACACGATCGATTGAAAAGACGTACATAAATTTGCACCTATTTATAATGTGATCTAGTAAATTATTCTTACTTTGTCACGAAGACTTTGAAGATCTACAGATCATGGGAATTAACTTAACAAGTTAAGGAAAAAAATAAATATCAGAATTAGTGGGCCGTACTTATCTCCTTGGCCAGATGATGAGGCCAACGCAAATTGATGAATAACATATATAACATAAAAAACCAAACAAACCGTAGTTATTTATTAAAGATTGAAACTGATCTTTTTTGTTGCTTTTTTTTTTTTTTTACAGTTTTTTTTTTTTTTTTAAATCAACTTCATGATATTCTGCCGAGCCAGTTGTGGGCCATGGCATTTGCTTACCTTAAGCACAAACTAGATAGAAAGGAATCAATTGCATCTAGAGATGATCTATCAGTCTTTTAATATCTTATAATTATATCTTACTTTTCGCTTTTTCAAAGGATGAACATTATCAATGGGTTTCTAATTAGAGAAAGAAAGGATCGATGAAAGGACATGATATCAAAAATAAAGAAATAAAATAAACTATAGTCTATCCGGTTTGGATTTTGGAGCAATGTTTCATGCTTTTTTTTATTAATTATGTCTTGTAATATTGAAAAGGTTTTTACCTTGAGCAACGAATTAAGGTCTTTTGATAACTGGGAAACACGTGGCTGGATCACTTCATATCATATGGTCCCATGTGGAACAATCAAATAAATCGAACATACACATCTGCTTTCTCATTTCTCATCGTGTTCGAGTCTTTAATATCATGGGTTCAGTTGTTTATTGGAGGAGGAGGAGGATGCCTTTACAGTTTCACAACCAATAATCGGGCTTGCCAAGGTAGACCTTTTGCGCCGGAAAGGCAAAAGAGTTTGGCCCAAGATTAGCTAGCCCATATGGATGAAGATTTTGCCATTAGTTTAATGAATCAGGAACTGACAAAAGAAGAAAAGCAAGTTATTAACACGCCCACTGGGGCTCGAACCCACGACCACAAGGTTAAGAGCCTTGCGCTCTACCAACTGAGCTAGACGGGCTTATGATGTTATGTATTAATTATTTTATAATTCGACCAACAATATTTGATTATAATTTTATCATTTGGCCTTATTATTTTTTCTCATCAATTTAAGATAACTAAGACTTAGTATTTGGTTCGTATGCCACATTGAATTCTCCATCACTTGTTTTCTTGCTCATTCCATAGTGCACAAAAAGTTAGTTTTTGTGTTCAAGAACCGAGTAGTTCTCTCTCTAGCAAATCATTACTTGTTATTGACGAAGAGACTAGCAATTGTTTCTTTTTGCTTGCATTTTTTACCATATTTCTTTTTCGAGTAGGAGCTTACTTTCGTCTCTTTGCTTTGGGAGGTAACAAAGATGCATATGAGTATGGAGGCCTTTGCCCAATGAAATAAACAGTCTAAACAAACAAAAAAAAAAAAAAGAAAAGTGCCTCGACAGGCTGAACTGAATTTTCGGGCCTTTGGGGCATCAGGCATGCCCCCCGGCCTCCTTGCCCCTCATCTTAACGAATTGAACCCCGTGTTAACGGGTCTTAAAGCCAGCCCCAAGGCCCCCAAATACCGGGATAAGACCAAGGATGGTCATCCCTGTTGCAATCTTCTTATCTATCTCTTTTTCTTTCCTTTTTTTTTTTTTTTAAGAATTTCAATTTTATTGATAAAACCTTACTTATAATAAAGGAAAACTTAGTTATAACAAGACATCTAGAAGAGACAAGTGAAAAACCAAATTCAACATCAAAATTACTACAACCAACCATGTTGCCATCCTGACATGGAGAGATATATTTCTTCAACATTCTTTATAAAACATACCGAGATCTACGAGATAAAAGAAGATTTTTTTTTTTAAAAAAAAATCATTAGACAAAAAAGATCTACAATAGACAAAAAATAATTATAATGTAAAATGGTGTTTAGAATGTGAATGCCGAGATATTTATAATTTCTTGTAGTGGCAGGTTTGGTTACACAAAATCAAACCATCTCATTTTATTTTATCTAATCATTACAATTTTCTCAAACTCTCACATAAAATATAATAAACAATTCAACTTTTTCAAATATCAAAATAATAATAATATTAAAATTTTATATTATAATAATATTTTATTAAACTTTTAATAAAATATCTCATTTTATCTCATCTAAACTGTGTAACGAGGTCTTAACTTTAAGCATATTCTTTACAAATATTGAACTTACACTTCTATATTATTTATTATCCGCTTGTTTTACCCTCCATTCTAAAAAATATAACTATTTGAGCGTTATTTTATTTTATTTTTTTAAAAGGCCATTTGACTAAAAAAATCATGTTCATTGTAGAGCCATTCAAATTGGACTTTTGACCCGTATATTTTGCGTTTGGTTTCCAAACTCAGTTGAACTTAGTTGAGTTAGATCTAACTTTAAGCCGGGTCTAACATTCAAACACTCAATTCTCAAATTACTAAACTCATCCCAACTCAAAACATTTTTACACATGAGACCTACAACATTTTTCAACTTAAAACATCTTTATATATGAGACTCACAATCTTTTTCAATTTCTCATAAAAAATATTAAATTCATCTTAACATCTAAACACACATTAAACTCAGCTTAGATGGCCCTACATAACTCTCTCTACTACTCAACTCACTACTATTCATAAATAACTCAACTCAGTCGAGTTCAACTCAACATCCAAACCTAACCTAAAATTGATCTCAACTCAACTCAACCCATCTCATCTTATCTCATATAAGCATTACAATTTTTTTAAATTTACACATAAAATATAACAAAGAATTTAACTTTTTCAAATCTCAAAACAATAATAATATTAAAAAATAATATTTTATTCAATTTTCAACTTTCATCTCAACTCACTATCCAAATCTCACCTAAAAAAACCTTTCACTATAATGAACAATTAAAAAAAAAACCCCTTATGAACTTTATTTTATTCTTAACATAATCTTAAAACATTTATAATTTTAGAAATAAGAATTTTATTTTTATTGAGTCAAATCATCTAGTCTTGCCTTAAACAACTCTAAATTTGATCATTTAAGCTTGAATTATTTTAAGATTACGAAACACGGCATTTTTTATCCAACATTCATTTTTTGTATTGCCTTAAACAACATTAAATATCTAATTCATATGTTGATGTATTTTTTTGCTATTATCCAAACCCAACACTATGATCGAATGGCCTATGATAATGGCTCGAATGTTCATACATTGAATAAATAATAAATGATTTATTGTTTATGTCTATATCTATAGATTTACGTGATTTAACATAAAATTTTATATCAACAAATCATTTGAGAGCAAAGTTCATTATATTTTATTGTTTTACAATCTCGCATGCCATTTTATAACTCACAATATAATAGAAAAAATATGGTTAAAGTGAAGTGTATAAGATGCTTCGATTCAAAAGAAAGCCCCACGAATTGTCGAGAGTTTTTTTGTATAGGGTTGCTAGATGCTTTTGTAGTGATTACCTTATTTTATAAAAATCTCATTCTTTATTTAGAATAAGTGAGTATTTTTCTTATATCATTTTCACTTTTTTATATGTAGATTGATTTTTTTTTTATTTTATCTATAATTTATCTCGTCTATTTTTTTTATTATTGATAATGGATTGAACCATATTTCATTTCATATTCTATTATTAAAAAAAAAAATGTTTACAATTACAATGTGCACGCATTTAAAAAAAAATTAAATATAAAATTTATATAAAAATTTAATTTTTAATAATAAATACTACTATTTTTTAAAAGAATATATAACTTTTACATAATTTATAATTGTATATAATATTATACTTAAAAAAAATAATAATAATTATTTATAAGAAAGGTATCGTCCCAAAAAAAAAGCCCCACACAGTACTGTCACCACCCGTACGTCTTCGCACCGCATCGTGGCTTGCTTTTGGCTCTTATCAGAATATCCCAACCCAAACACTTTCCCGTAATTACACCTGCTTCTGGTTCTATTCTAATTTACAGAGAAAATAGAAAATAATATCCCTGTTTCTAGCGACCGTCAACTCCAACCCCATCGACAGTTCTTAATTACCCACGCAATAAACCTCAATTTCCAGGTTTTTCCCAAACAAAACCAAATCATATTCTATGTATATAAACAAATACCCCTCTTTCTCTCTCTTATCTCACTCTACCTGAAAGTACACCAAAGCCCCCCCTCCCACCCTCAGGTTCCTCTTGCCTCTGTCTCTCTCCGTCCGTACATCTTTTCGATCTGTCCGAATCCCTCATTTCCTGCTGCGAAGCCACGATCTCCGGCACTCTGATTCTCCGATCCTTCGATTTCCTGACCTAAAGGCCCGGACTTGTACACATTCATCGTTCGAGTCCACTGCGTCACTCTGATTCTTCTGCAACGATTTTCCGTCAAAATATCGGACTGGGCATGTTCGTCGTTGGTAGGGACTCATGCTGCAATCTTGATTCCACGGGGAATAGAGCGAGAGGTAGAGTGTGATTTTGTGTGGGTGTGTAAGGGAGAGAGAAACTTTTTTTTTTTTTTCTCCGAGCTGAGGATGAGATACGAAGGATGAACGATGCCGGTACTGCGTAGTGGAGCGCGCAGGGGCCGGGCAGCAGCGAAGCAGCAGCAGCAGCCGAATCCTAATCCGGCTGAAGTTGGGGAAGCTATTGCGACGAGGACGCGTCGAAGACGTGCGGCGGCAGAAGCAGCAAACAACGCCATCAATAACAACAAACAGAGGCAGCACCAAAGAGGGGCCGATGAGAACGTAGTTGTCGCGAGGGCGGAGGAGAAAGAGAAACTAGGATTGGAGGAACGTGGCGGTGGTGGCGGTGGCGGTGCGGAGGAGGAGGAGGAGATAGGGGAGAAGCAGATGGATGACTGCGATAGCGGTGGGAGGATTAATGAAAAGGTGCATGCCGGTGAAGACGAAGGAAGCACCGCTCCGCTTCCTGAGAAGGTTTGGACCTTTTCTAATATTAAGAGTATTTAAATATCTCAGCACATTGTTAATTGTTTTGGGTTTTGTTCGTTGCTTCTTTTGCTATTACACGAGGATGTAATGTTTGTAAATTTACTTTGGTTAGGTTCTGATGCAAATTTATAGTATATGGGGAAGGTGCGATTCTGGGAATGTATAGACTTGCAATTGGGAATTTAGATGCTGATGCAGGACTTGGGCGGTTTATCTGTTTCGAGTCGTTTGGTTGAGCTGGGAGTTAACTCATTCCAACGGAACTGGTTTAGTGGAAATATGGATTTTTAGTTTCATGGTAGAGTTAGATTGTGAACGTATTTGCATGGACGATTGCTGCAAGTGTCTCGATGGTGTAGCTTTTATGCTGTTTGAACCATTACAACGGAGAAGAGTGTTTTTGCTAATTTACTCCTGTTATTATGACTATGGCGCTCATGAGAATAGTTAGAAACCCTTCAACTTTGGTTCTGTTATCTTTTTCAGTCGCTTGCTTCAGACAGGTAGCTCTTCTGCTGAAAGTTGTGAGGATTTAATAAACAGGAAAATTAGGTGGTTACGCGATACATATTGTTGTATGTATGTTTTTTTTTTATAAGTAAGAGTAAATATATTAATACGAATGAAATAGACATAGACTGAGTACACAGGAATTGTTGTATGTATGTATAGGTAGACAAGAATATTTGTTTACTTAAATCATATAACCCCTAGGGGTTGGCTCAAGTGTTAAAGGCCTTGGTCTTGGTTGTATGCTCTGTCCAAGATCCAAGGCTCGAATCCTATTGGGTACAAACAATCTCTAGGAACCATCGGATTGGGAGATTTTTCCCTTGAATTGCCCAAGATGCACTTGTGGGAAACTCTTTGCGAAGGGTCTGTGCACGCCTAGGATTAGTCAGGACGTTATTCCCGGACATCTAGTGCCAATAAAAAAAAAAAAAACTTATATCATATTTGCTAGATTCCCCTATTAAATTGTTTTTTTTATAATCTTTTTAGGGATGTGAAGTGTTCAAGTGGAAATTATGCATATATGTATATACTTACCAAAAAAAAAAAAAAAAATAGTGCACATATATATAGACATTCCCATCATCACACTTGTTAATGCAATCACCATGTTGCGTCATAATACCCTCATCTCTTTCAGCTCTCATTTTATCAACTAAGAAATTGTAATAGGATTTAAAGAATATTTTGGGAACTCTTAGTTATGATATATGCTTAATGGGGACCAGCATCCATTATAATATATATTTTTTTTATAAGTAGCATCCATTATAATATATAATTAGGGCTGTAAATGAACCAGTCTGTTCGATAGCCCCTCGGTACTCAAACTCGACTCGTAAAAAAAAAAGCTCGTTCGTGAAAGCAGATACCCGCTCGAATTGTAAATGACACATATCCAACAAAACTCAATTCAACTCGACTAAGGCTCGTTCGTTTATGCTCGAGTCAACTCGTTAGCTCGACTCGATCAAAACTCAGTCATATATTGATAAATATATACATACACCTATGTATATATACACATGTATATATGTAGTAACTAATAATATAAGCATACCATTTTTATACTTAAATATATAATATGTAATCTAATTACTTATGTCTATATAGTGAATATACTTCATAAGTATATTTTATAATTTGTATAATAATTAGTCGATAAAATTTAATAATTTCATATACTAGTATGTGTTATGAAATAGATATAAGCTATCATATTAAGTTTATGTATTAATAATATATGTAGGCATATAATATATTGTTATTTTGGATAAATATCAACTAGTTAGATATTAATTATTTATAAATTTTTTAAAATTTTATAATTCTATAGAAGTCATACTTGTTAGTTGTATAAATTCAATATTAGATTTTTTATTTTTTTAATTTATTAATTATTAAATCTTATTTAAAAAATAAACAATTCGAGTTCGAGCTCGAGCTCGGCTCGACTTGAACTCATTTGTGGGACGAGCTCGAGCTTGAGTTAAGAGTTTAGCTTATCGAGTCGAGCTCGAACAAAGAATAAAAAAAAATCTCGAGAGTTCGATCTTGATCTCGGGCTCGAGCTCGAGTATTTTGAGTCAAGCTGAGCTCGGCAAGCCAAAAACCGGCTCGGCTTGGCTTGATAACAGCCCTAAATAAATAATATAATAGGATTTGTCAGCCTGCCCTGCAAAAATCTGTGCGTGCATAGGTGTGCGCGCACCTGCATAAATATAAATGTGTGTATATTTTTTTCAGTGTGATGATTTGATTTCAATGGTTTTTTTTCTGCAGGTTCAAGTCGGTGGTTCCCCGATGTACAGAATAGATAGAAAGTTGGGCAAGGGTGGGTTTGGACAAGTGTATGTTGGTCGGCGTGTTTCTGCTTTAAGTGCAAATGAGAGAACTACAGGCTCTGGAGCTGTGGAGGCATGGCATTCAATCTTTGTTATTACATGTTGGATTCATTGAGTTCATTCCATGCCCTTTTTTTTTTCTTTTTTGGTAACCATTCTATTCACTTTGTCAAATAGGTGGCCTTAAAATTTGAACACAGAAGTAGCAAAGGATGTAACTATGGACCGCCATACGAGTGGCAGGTGTACAAGTGAGTCCGCTTATTTCTCTTAATTTCGTATGAGTGTCAATTTTTACAGTAGTTATGAATCTATTACTGACTTTTTGTACTTGTATAGCACTCTTGGTGGCAGTCACGGAGTACCACGTGTACACTACAAGGGCAGACAGGGTGACTATTATGTCATGGTATGCTATTATTTTCCTTGTGTTGCTGATTCTCAAATGACAGACTTCATGCTATTCTCTTTCAATCTATCATTGAGTGGTCTTTGAATGGATTTTTAACCTAAAACTGTATTGTGTGCAGGTTATGGATATGCTAGGTCCTAGCTTGTGGGATGTTTGGAATAATAACTCTCATACGTCAGTTTAATGAAACTTACTCTTAAGTTCATTCATTTTTTTGTTAAATACATTACCATTTTATTGATGAAATTGTCATTAAAGCAATTTCTTAATTTCAGAATGTCCATTGAAATGGTTGCATGTATTGCCATTGAAGCAATATCCATTTTGGAGAAGATGCACTCTCGAGGGTGAGTTTTTTTTTTTTTTTCTGCGAGGATCAGGCTTATGTTCTCGTTGAAGTTTTGATTGTTACACTCCCTTGGCCATTTTTTGTTATTTTGTTATGTATGTAGCAAGTTGGAGGGTTGATCCAGACAGGCGGAATCTGCAAATATAATATATTGGGGGGGGGGGGGGGGAGGGTAAAATTAATATTTATCAACTTTGCTTTGTATAAAAATCATAAAAAAAAAATTTCTTTAGGGGGTGTTTTTGAAATGTTGGCAATGCAACAGTTAGTTCCACCCCCGGCTCTAGAATTTGTTGGTCTCTTCTCATTCATGGTGTTTTGTATGTTGTGGAGGGGTCATCCAGACATTTTCAAGATCTGGTTGATATAACTTGAAGAGTAACCTAATAATAGAATATTCTACAGCATGAGTATTTCCTATTTGTATCATGTGGTGCTTGTGGCAGGAACGCAATGCCAGGACGTTTGAAGACACTGAGAGATCATTAGAGGAACTTAAAGTTTTATTTTACTCCACTCTATGTACATGGGCCATTGCTGTTGATTTTAATGGCATGGACCTTCATGACTTTCTTATTTCTTTGGCGCCTTCCTAGCTAGGGCACACTGTCTTTTTTCTCATTTGTATCGGGCCTTGCCTTATTCTTTAATTAATATAGTTTTGTTTACCTATAAAAAAAAAAAGTATTAGAATCATCACATTAATGGAAATTGGTTGTAAGCAGAAAGTAGAACTGTTCTTCAACATGTGAGTGATGTCCTTAAGATGGTTTCTTTTTTGGATGTTTGTGTGTGAAGAATTAAAGTGGAAGAATCGATTATTCTTTTATATTTTTCAACAGATATGTGCACGGGGATGTAAAGCCTGAAAACTTTCTGCTTGGTCCTCCTGGAACTCCTGACGAGAAGAGGCTGTTCCTAGTCGATCTTGGATTAGGTAGTTTTTCAATGACATTATGATAATGTTAAGTGCTCATTGTATAGTAGTGTGCATACACTCATTGTTTTATCACTGTAAGGGTTACAGCTACTAGATGGAGAGATAATGGAACTGGCATGCACGTTGAATATGACCAGAGACCAGATGTTTTCAGGTACAACCAGTCATTGTATCTGTGCAGCATGCAAAATGTTTATTTAAACTGCTTTACCCTGTACCTTTATTTTTTATTTTTCCCATTATTTTGGTCCATGACTAATACTTTCTGGTTTGATAGGGGAACGGTGCGTTACGCTAGTGTTCATGCTCATTTAGGGAGAACTGGTAGCAGGAGAGATGATCTAGAATCTCTTGCTTATACACTTGTTTTCCTTCTTCGAGGTCGTTTGCCTTGGCAAGGGTACCAGGTTTGTCCTTTCCAACTTGTGATAAAATTTTGCGTTTTTTAGTATATAATTTTTTAACAACGCTGTGTTTGCAGGGAGAAAATAAATGTTTCCTTGTTTGCAAGAAGAAGATGGCAACATCTCCAGAAACCATGTGTTGCTTCTGTCCACTACCGTTCAGACAGTTTGTTGAACATGTGGTGAACTTGAGGTTTGATGAAGAACCCAATTATGCAAAATATATTTCGCTTTTTGATGGAATTATCTGTCCAAATCTAGATATCAGACCTATAAACACAGAGGGTGCACAGAAGGTAATGAGGTTATCCTTTTGTGTTTGTTAGTTGTCACTCTTCAGCTGTGGTAATCTAATGTTTGAAGGTAATCCAATTATACTTTACCTATTGCGAAGCTTATTGGTCATAAGAGAGCTCGATTGGCAGTGGAGGAGGAAGAAGATGATGGACAACCAAAGAAGAAAGTTCGCTTAGGAATGCCAGCAACGCAATGGATTAGTGTTTACAATGCCCGTCGACCAATGAAACAAAGGTTTAAATCCATGCCTGTGCATGATGCATCAAGTATTATTCTTGTCATTATAACTTTGTGTGGTTCTTGTATGTGTGACTTGTAGTCCTGCATTATATTTCACTGAAAAAAATCCTGCATTATATTTTACATATAGAAATTAACTGAGATTGCTGAATGCTGTGGATGAAATTTTGTTGCCTTGGCATTGCAGGTATCACTATAATGTGGCAGATGCAAGGCTTTCCCAGCACATTGAAAAAGGAAATGAGGATGGATTATTTATCAGCAGTGTAGCTTCATGCCAGAACCTGTGGGCATTAATTATGGATGCTGGAACTGGTTTCACTTCACAAGTTTATGAACTCTCACCTTATTTTCTTCACAAGGTACTTGTTACTTTTGATCAATTTGAAGCTGTTGTCTAAATTAATTTAATGAATTCATCAACGGTTTTATACTTGTGCTGTCACCAATTTATCTGGGTATCTGATGTATCATTTGTCTCTGTTATAGGAATGGATAATGGAGCAGTGGGAAAAGAACTATTATATCAGCGCAATAGCTGGAGCAACAAATGGGAGCTCCTTAGTAATAATGTCCAAGGGTTAGTCTTACGATTATTATTATGTTTAGCTTTCTGGAGAAAGTTTTATTCAGTTGTCATAATTGGCCAAGTTTCAATCTGTTTTTTATTCAACCAAGATTTTATTCGTTGAACCAGGCACGCAGTATTTGCAGCAATCTTACAAAGTTAGTGATTCATTTCCTTATAAATGGATAAACAAAAAGTGGAGGGAGGGCTTCTATGTTACTGCAATGGCCACTGCTGGGATCAGATGGGGAGTTGTAATGTCTCGTGGTGCTGGATTTTCTGACCAGGTCATCTTATCTTTATTAAGAGCACTAGTAGTGGATTCAACAAAGTTATATTTTGGTCAAAGTTTAACTATATTGCATAAAAACTTACTGTTGTGGACTCAACAAAACTACAGTATTTTTAACTTTGATCATTTTCACTGGCCAAATCTGTTGAGTCCAAGTTGTTGGTTAAATATTATTTTGGCATAAAAAATTCCCTCTCCCCGTGCTATTCGTTCACAACTCCAGAAAATTCTTCTTCGTCTCAAAAGCACGAAGTGCCCAAATCCCAAACTCAACCACAGAAGGTGGCCGATCTCCATTAGTCATCATTTCATTGACATGGCATCATTTTGCTAGTGTTTCAAGTTCTAGTTCTGCAATATTATGATTAGTTGATACCAATTTTTAATGTATATTTTTTTAATAACGAACAAATATTCAAATTATAATTAGAATTAAAATAAACAAAAATGTCAAAATCAATATTTTAATAGAATAGTGATAGATTTGGAGAGTCTGTTATTGTGTCGTCGAAAAATGGCTAGCTAAATTTATAAAAGTGAATTCTCTAGCTAAATTTTGGCCAAACTTTGTTGAGCTTACTACTAATGCTCTAATAATGTTTGAGGATATGTTCTCCGGTGCAGAAGCATTGATAACTAACTGATAACGTCATTGAATTCCAGGTTGTGGAGCTAGACTTTCTTTATCCTAGTGAAGGTATTCATCGGAGATGGGATTATGGATATCGAATCACAGCAACTGCAGCAACTTGGGACCAGGCTGCTTTTGTTCTTAGTGTTCCAAGGAGGAAGCCTGCAGATGAAACACAGGAGACACTCCGAACATCAGCTTTTCCTAGTTCACATGTAAAGGTGAATTTTATACTCCTTTACATATTTGATTTGGACTTTTCTTTGCTAGTGATCTTTAAGATGTTTATGGTACCTTTCGTGACAATTGGTCTTGCAGGAGAAGTGGGGGAAGAATCTTTATATTGCATCGGTTTGTTATGGAAGAACTGTTTCGTGATCTGAATGTTGTTTAGGGTGCCAATGTGCATGTAGTAGTATGTTGTTCTCATTGCCTTCTCTCCATTTGGGATGCCCTGGTATTCAAAATGGTATTTTCCGGGCTTTAGAGAAATTTTGATGGCTAAAAAAGCTTAAATTAAATGTAAGTAAGGTACAGACTGTAGAAACTCTTATTTTGTGTTCCTCAGTTTGTGTAGAAATTTGGTGGTGTTTACTTACCATTATAGCCCATCCTGGTGAAAACAGGAAATCTCAAATCTGTTTTTTCTTCCTTGCTCTGTATCCAGCACGCTATCAATTAAATATCACATTACTGCTCATTTGGGGTGAGGATCAGGTGGATAAAATTGGACATTGCTATTGTTTGGGTGATTTGGAGCGACAATTTGGGATGTAAATTAATCAATGCTCTCCATTTTGTTATTCAAGTTTTGTACGTGCATCTATCTTTTCTGGGGTTAAGAATCATCTAGTTTTGCAAGCAGGCAACAGCTATTTTTAAAGGCCATAAGCCGCCCCAACCCCGAACAGTGCCATTCGACACAGGCAATATTACATACAGTACGATGAAAATATCTGTTTTTGTTGGCTAATTCGTCTCAATGCATCTCAATCACTTCGGAACTGTACAGCCCACAACTTTAAAAGCTTTCCTTATCTTACTGATAGTTGCTACGGCATAGACTCTGGTACTTTATTTAATGATTTGCTTTTTGCTACAATACCTAACTTCTACGCTCTCTCTCACATTTATGATTTAGCTTGGCCCGTGAACTTGGGGTTGTGGCTGTAGGGCAAAAGAAACCCATCTCAAGCAGTCCTTTTCTTTCTGGGTTTAACCACTAATTTTAACATGTCTATGGTTCATATGGCTCCATTAGGCATACACGTGACTCCGCAACCCGTATCATTTTGTAGTCACTTAAACCAAAGGAGATACCCAAAAGGCACTGCTTCATTTAATATTTTGGTTGCTTTTTCTTTTATTTATCCTTTCTTGCCACTTAATGTCAATATGTTTAACTTACTAGTGGGGTTTTGAAAATCTAAAATTCATTAAGTAGAAAGCTAGCGTTTCTGTCTTTATATTTTTTATTCTTTTGCCTAGGCCTAGAAGGAGAGAGCTTACGATAAAATTGCTTTCATTTTGCTACAAATGAGTTACCTAGGTACTTCTTTCATTTCCCTTGAACATTATTCATGCACCGAATATATAGCACCTGATCCCCTCATTAAAATGGACAAATTAAGCATGAGAGGTACGAACTTGGACTACGATCGGATGTGTTCCTCCAATATCCTCTTCTAAATATGTCACTACATTAATCAACCTATACTAACGATTTTAATGATCCCATCAATAGGAACATATTCTTATAAGTGCAACGAGGTAGAGTAAGGCTCTAGGCCGGGAACAATGAGGTGGACTAAGGGTTACAATGAATAAGCTACTCATTATTAATGAATGGCCAAAAAACAATAGTAGTAAAAACCAAAATTACATGCATGGTTTTTCAAGCTCTGTTTTTTTTTTTTTCTTGGCAACTAGTAACTTCAAAAAGCAGAACAACTTGCATTGTCGATCAAAAGTTTCTAGAAAGATTTAGCATGTTCATGACTATTCACGCTTACATTGATAACTGACATGTGAGTTTCCAAGATCCACATAAATTCACTGCTTAGAGTCTTAAAAGTAGGACACAACTAATATAAATAAGAACGCTTTGCTTTCCTTCTTCCACCGTGAGATACTCTTCAAGTTACTCTATCAATCAAGTGTTAGAGCTCACTAACTTCTGATCTGCAAAGCTCAAAACACCAACTTTTTCCTATATCTTCCTTAGGCTCTCTCTCTATCTGTCTCTTAGAAGCTTTGTATCGAGTATCATGGCACCTCATGGAGAGGCTATTGCTAGCCCTTACAGCAGGAGCAACAACTTCTCCAAGCCGCCAAGGCTCTCTTCGGCTAGCCTTCAACGAACGGTATCAGATATTTCATTCGAACTTAGCAAGGAAGCGATTGATTTAGAAGCAGTACTCCCTCCAATTTCCGAGGTTGAAGATGCAAAATGCGAATGCTGTGGCATGTGCGAGGAGTGCACGCCGGAGTACATTGACAAGGTGCGCAACAAGTTCTTCGGAAAGTGGATATGTGGGCTTTGTGCCGAGGCAGTGAAGGAAGAGGTGGAGAAAAATGGAGGGAAGAGAGAGGAGGCTTTGGGTTCACATATGAGTGCATGTGTTAGGTTTAACAAATTTGGAAGGGCTTATCCAGTTTTGTTCCAAGCTGAGGCCATGAGGGAGATGTTGAAGAAAAGCAAATTGGAAGGGAGAGGCGTGAGAGCCAAGTCTATTAGTCCTAGGGACAAAGGAGCTGGGCAAAAGAAGGGTGGGATCGCTCGGAGTTCAAGTTGCATTTCGGCAATTACGAGGGAGATGAATGATCTCACCATGGCCAAGTGAGTCACCAGCAAGCTTTTATACATCTCTATGGAAGGACATGCACGATTCTATCTATACTACTTATGAGCATGTAATTCCCTCCTCTTTATTTTGCCAAAAAGTATATTTCGTTCTCCCTCCAAACCTTTTCACTAAAGCCCTAGCTAATATTAGGATTTTGCCTAGAAGATCCTAATGTCTTCCCTTATTTCCTAAGTATGTTCTTTGATCATATATATATATATATATATATATATATATATATATATATATATATATAAATATAGTTTTTGTGGACCAACCTTAAAAGCTTTTTGTTTGGTTAGTTCCAAGTTAAACACACCTGATCTTCATCTCCGGGGCTTTTTAGCTTATACCTTGGATGATTTTGCTATATGCCTTGATTTCAGTTATCCTCTCACAGGGATTTTTTGGGTTCTCCCGTCTCTTATACCACCTTCCCGGGATACGTAGCAAATCCTAATATATTTCACCCATCGGGGTTTTTATGGGTTGGCTCAAATGGTCATTCACATTAATCCTGGTTTTTCCTTTTTGGGTTATGGGCACTCTGTCCATCGGTCGTTTTTATTCCCAAATTGCTAGTTCATATATGTTGACAAATAAATATGGTTTTCCAGCTACTGAAGTCAATTAGTTTCCTCAAAAAAGAGAATCGATTGGGTTCCCCATGGAGGATTTGTGGGTACTGGCTCTCTGACATGAAATCCTGCATTAGCCGTGCACAGCTGTGTATACAGCAAAACCTCATTGGTTGTGAATCATGTATTTCTGCAGCATATTTACGCGCGTTAAATAAGATATGATTATTTCAGCTATATATATACTTACTCGAGAAACAGTTTATTTTCTGTCGTGCTCCCCTTTTTATGTTAATTGGGAGTGATAACCCAACTGGGATCATGTACACAGACTTGTTCTAATTAAGCAGACTCTGCATGTTTCTGTACAATCTACTACGTGGATTTTTTTTGAAGTATTGGTTCCTATGGGGGTGAAAACGACAATTAATTGAATAATTCATGGTTGTAACTAGTAAAACACCATCCACGTGAACGAACCACTTCAATGAATTTCTATCCCTCTCATATAAAATTATAACCAAAGTGTTTGATACGGTGGCAATCTACAATTAGGATTACAAAACACCAAAAAATAAAAAAACCCACGACGTATACGGTAGCCATCCTATGCTCGTTTTTGTTCTAGATCTGGGTCGAGGCCCCAAGGGCTTCGAAGCCCAACCATCCAAGACCAAACCAAATTGCACTCATCAAATGAAAAAGCACGGTTTCATTCTTTTTTATAGGTCAGGTTCTCGGGATTCAAGGTGTACCAATCATTAACGCTTTGAATGAACTCCAAGCATTTTTTTTTTTTTTTTTTTGGATAAAACGGTTCATAAACCTTGAGGACTTACAAAGTTGACTTGAAAAACAAGTCAATTACAATCGTTAGTAGCTTTTCAGTACACTTTCGTAATTGATATGGTCTAGTCCAAACAGTAAATCTCTAAAGACCTAGGTCTTAGAGAAATACCACCTTTGCCGAGGATAGAGGGTACAAAGCCCCATACCTCGACTAAGTGGGGTAGGGTTCACCAAACCCCGTCAACGTGGAGGGGAGGACCACTACTCCATTTGGACCACAGTCCGAAGGCACTATTTATTTTTTGGATTTTTATTTTCCTAGAAACAACATTACACAAAAGAAATTATAAAGATAAAACACTGTATAAAACCGGAAAAGCAGTGCACAGAGGCTACTGTGGCGTGTGTAGTACACGCACCACTTTTGGAAGAGAAACGATAGTCGATCTTGAAGATCCCGGACTCACAGACTCCAGAAATGCAACACGTGGCGTTGGCAGAAGGCTCCCCGATAGTGCGTGAAAGCCAAGCGCCGAACAACGCAGGAACATCAACCCACGCAAGCGGGCTACTTGCCGCTCCGTTTGGTTCTGCATTCGGTGGTCTTGAAGATCGACGGCTGGGCAACACCATGACGGGGCGCGTGCTAGCCTGTGAGCGGCGGGAAGACCCAGAACTATGTTTCTCTCTTATTTCGCTTGAAAACACACAAAACAAAACACAACACATAATAGAAGGGAGGGAGGAAAGAGGAGGGAGGGAGGGAGGGGAGCCCACCCCCTCTAGCCGTATTTGTGGAGAAAGTTTTAGAGAGAAGGGAGAGAGTTTAATTTGAAAAGAATAGATCGTTGCTAGGATGCCCTCAATGAACTCCAAGCATTGATAAATGATAAGTTCGTACTTGGGACTAGGGAGATCAGAATAAATTCGCTAGTTACATCATGTGATTTGTACAAGGTACAAGAAAGCACAACACGTAGCATGGTCAAATTCAATAAATCAAAGGTCAGCCCGGCTTGGTCCTCAGCAGCTTCAGTTTGGTCTGGTTCGGGAAACATGACCAATTTTTAGGTGTTGGATACTTGGGATACCTTCCAACCCACCTTCGATGCTGCCTGTTCAAATGAGATTACAACACGAATGCCAAAATTCATCCCTAGACTTGACTTTCTTCTGCTCTACTACTTAACTTAGTACCAACCCAAACCTGGGTGTGGGACCTTGGGACAGTCCAGCCCCTAGAAGAATATGTTGCATTTGAGTGAGTGCCTCCTTAAAATCAATTGACTGATTAAAGCAATAAAATACAAAGGAACATGCATCACTTTCAGGGTACAAACTAAAGCGGGGAATCACACCCAGTCTTGATCAGTGACAAGGTTTTTTAGCAAAAAGACTAACAAGCCAATAGAACATAAAGATTTTGGAAATTCCATAGTTCATTTGATCTGGCCTCCGATATGTTAATGTCATACAAAAGACCAATTCACAAACATAAAGCAGATGCAATGAGCATTCTCTTCTTCATTCAGCACCTTCCAAGCCACTGCTCTCTCATAGGAGGCAGGTCGGCCCATGCTTGAGAGACAGATACCACCCTGTAGACATGCAAAGCCCTACCGAAAGGAGAAAAGTAAAACATAGGTTAAAAATCAATCAACTAATCCCGATCTTATCAAATAAGTTTATTAGAAGTCTTTTAAGTATTGCCTTATGCAGCACAAAAATGACCTCATTACGAGTAAAGAAACATATCACAACTCTTATTAACTGGTACTGCTGAGGGCTTCTATACTTCACAATGACTCCATCAAGACCCTATGCTAGCTCCCCTTAAGCATATGTACGTTTGGTTTCAATTACTAAGAACATGAAATCAAATGAGAAAGATACAGATTTCGGATGATTTTGCCAGACCTGTTGCATTATCTGTGGGAACTCTGAGCAGAGCATTTTTCGACCATGATCATCGAATATCTTTTCCAGAGTTATGTCTTGCAGTGCAACCAAGGTGGTCTCAAGCATGTCAAGCCCTGCCTGGTTCGCAAACGTAAAAAGGGGCAATGCCTGAATAAAGTGGACGTCAGATTTTATTGGTAAAAACTCAATAATTGAACTTTAATGAAATCTGCACACATATGGATTGGAATTCATATCTTCAAAAATTATGAGGGCAATATACATAAGACAGTTCATGAATAATTGTTCAACCTCACATTCTAAGCATAGAAATAAAAGTTTGATTTGGCATGGTTATCAGAAAATAATCTCTTTTTACAGATTAGGCATTTGATTTGGCTATTCGTACTCTACACTCCTTTGTTTTAGTTTGAGAGATAATTATCAAGGACTTTGAGCATTCTCATGTTGGGAGAGAGGGGGTGGGATCTTAGCAAAGTAGTTTTCATGCACACCTTCAAAGAGCAGCACATTATAGCATCTGAGTGATGCCACAGGGTTTTGAGGATGGATTCACTCCCTTCATTGCCAGATTTGAGTAGCTCCACACCCATATAGCACCTGCAAAATTAGAAAGAGCAACACAACTATTCTGACCATGGAATACATAAAACTGATTCCCTTTCAAAAGTTTCCAAAAAAAAAAACAAACAACTTTTTTTTATTGGTAAAAATTTTCAAATAAAACAACTAATCCAGAAGAAAAAGTAAAAAAAAATGTCATGCTGTGTCATACTGTCAAGTGTAAGATGAGATCAAGCATTGAGCATGTCTTCATTAGCTACCAGTAAGACAGGGAATCTCATGCTAACAGTTAATAATCAAAGTTTTTAAAATGAGATCAAATTTGGTGATGCTCTTGTTCTGACAGATTGAACCAGAAATGCAAAGGACGAATGTTAACAATGCTCCTCTCACTCCTATTTCGTGGGAAAGGAAAAAAAAAAAGGTGTCACACGCAAACAGCACTAAGAGGAGATTGATTCTTAAAAGGTCAAATGTTTTAGTCTAGGCAAAATAATCGCCTTTCAAACCAGACCGAAGGTGGTGGGTTTCTGGCATTGGTGAGGTCAGGATCAGATAGGAAAATAGATTTCCAATAGAGCTTGGAGTGGTAATCATTGATGGATGATGGAAAAATGACTCTCTGAACCCAATAGACCTATGCTGCCTAGTCTGATGGCAGGATGCAAGATCTCACATCCGCTAACAACCTGCCATCACCCTGCCACCATTATGTGGTGTTGCTCACATTAGCTAATCGACCATCAAGTATCGGAGTCTACGCGGTTCCAGAGCTCTCATGTGCTGGATCAGTTAGGGAGTCATTTCAGATGGCCAATACTCTTTTAAGTTTAGAATGCGCTACTACTTCAAAGTCATAATCTGCTCCTTCAGCTACTTTGGATGTGTGACACGCTGGCAATCATGCCTCAAATAAAACATCTGGAAATGGTCATACAAATGTTCTATTTACCTTAGTAGCACATTCTCATACATCATGATGATTAGCCAAAATTACAACACGTGGCTCTTCCAATATCTAAGTGTGAAGTGATTCATTTCCTTATAAAAAAAAAAAGAGTGAAGTGATTCATTAACCCTTAATCTAAGACAGGCCAATTTAAGGACAGCACAGCAAAACAGTCACTTGAATACATTTGAAAATTATAACTTCTGCACCTGTAACTCTGGCAGATCCAACGAGCAAGGGTCTGAGCTTCAGGAGTACCCAATGGTGGCCGAAGGCCTGCCTGTGAACTCAAATGAGAGGGAGAGAGTGCTAATGCCACCCTCTGAACTGATGATATAATGCTGCGGACGTATTGACGAGCCATGGATGCTACATGGTCTTGCATGTGGCTCTCAAATGCAAATTCAAATGCTATTGTCATCACAGATCTCACGGAGCCAGAATTAGCAGAGTAATCGGTAGACGCTCTATTACCAGCTTGCCCAATTTCAAGAGCAGAGGCAAGGTCCAGTGTGCGGTTTGGACTAGAGGCTTCCTACAGTATTTTAGGGTGCATCAGTTAAGAAACTAACAGAATGTGGTAAGAGAGAACTTGCAAAACACGGTACATGGGATTTGAAGCTAACCTTCCCAGAATCAAGAGGGATGATGCGAAAACCAGAAGGCAGAAGAGGTGCATCGTCAGCAAAAGAAGCATCAATTGGAGCAAAGATCAGCTCCGCACAGGTTCCAACAGCATTCTCATCCATTCCACTACAAAGCTATTAAAACAGAAAAGAAAAGACAAGTAAATTAAAAAAATATAACAGGAATGAGAACAGTGTGAGAAAAAAAAAAAACAGATAAGACAACAACAAGATGGTTTGTGCACTATATCAACTTCCTAGACCAATTCAACCGTCTATGTTGATACCATTTAATTCCATATGCTCAGTTGTCAACATGTGCACCAAAATGGGTAAAGGAAGCCAGCTACTTTATTCCCATAGCAGTTGCTAAGGCACCAGATTAGACGGGCAGCCTGGTTTTGTTCACTTGGAACTTTAAGATAAGGAAAAGGAGAGAGAAGATATGATTTTGATTAATTGAAGAACACTGATATACGACAGTGTGGTTATTACAAAACTAGTGGTTCCTCTTATAACAGAAGGAAATGCAATTTGCACAAATAGGCCACGAGATAAAAGCAAACAACCTATAAGAGAAAATATAGCTTTCAAAAATAATAAAACTACAATTTAACCAGATAACAAGGAGAATGGGTATTGAACTCTGAGAAAGTTGCCAACCCTAGGGGTGGACAGAAACCGATAAAACCGGCTGGAATTGACCAGAACCGGCAGCTGGATGCTGGAAACCGGTGGAGAAAACCGAAATCGGTTTGTTCGGTTCCCAGTTTGAACCCTATGCAAACCGGTGAACCAACCGATTATATATTTATTTTTTTATTTTATTCCTATATAAAATGACATCGTTTAACTAAAGTTAAATAGTGTCGTTTCATTAATATGAGTAAGAAAAAAAAATTAACTAAAACAACGCCATTTAGTTTAATAAACCAAACGGCGTCGTTTTGGCTAGGGTGAAGCCCTAATCCCTCTCTCTCCCCACAAACCGGCATTCCACCGGTGGCCCAGAACCGCATACCGGCAGTCCCACAAGCTGCTCCGTTTAACCGACCAGTTAGCCATCCTCCCTTCGGTCGGTTCGGTCAATTTGGGCTGCTCAAAATGGGCAGTTGGTTTTGGGCGAGAACCGCACCGATAGGTCGGTTTTTCAGCCTTGGCCAACCCAAAAAATTATCATCTCAATTCAAATTCCAAAATCGGTTCGTTATACACTCCTTTGTCACATAACTTAATCCAAACATTTGGAAATTTTATAAAACAAAGCCAAGGCAATCCAGGCTAAGCTAAATGCGAACACAATGTATGACTTCAAAAGTTTAAATCGGACAAGACATAATAGTGGAGCATAAGACAAGAAATAAAGAGAAAAATTACTTACTTGCAATAGAAACATCTCTCTAGGCATTATGGCGTCTTCAGGAGTAGGGCCTACACCTTCCAACTTGATGACTTCCAAGAACTTGAATACAAAGAAATAAGTATCAGATGCATGAATAACAAGACTAATAACAATGACTTGTAAAAATAATACCAACAACAAACAGATACGAATACATTAAAGACAGATTTGAGAGTTATTGCTCACCTACTTATAAAAAAAAAAAGTTATTGCTCACCTCTTCATGCTCCATGGTGTGAGCCAGTGGAAGTATAACTTGGCCCCCAAAGCCTCCAACTCGAGAACCTGGTAAGCCACAGGGACCAATTTTAATAGCTGCAGCCGAATAAGCATCAATATTGTTGTCTGCCCATTCAGATCTGTGCTCTCGCAGGAATCTAAGAAGAATCGCAGGAGGGACATTCTGAAAAAGAAACAATAAGTACAGGATCAAAATAAGAATAATTTGCAAAATTCAGGTCCAAAATATTTTCAACCACATAATAAGTTTTCTGTAATACTTAACATTACATGCTTCAGAGATACTTAAAAACAATCAAGTATTGTTGACTAAAACATAATCATACAGTTGTGGATTTATTCTATAGTGAGGAATCGGTAAGCACAACATGGAAAAAGTAAAAGAGGTTTTGATTGTCTTGTGTTAAAAAATTCTACCCACAAGAATGGGACAGTGCTTGTACATTTGAAAGGCCACTCACCTGAACAATTAATACAATCAAATAGCATAATTAACTAAAAAACTGCTATAACATTTTTATCTCCAGGTATTTATTTCCACAGGCAATTGGGAAAGAAATATCACAAGCAATCAGCACCCTGACCTGCAATAGCATTGATGCTTTAGCACACAAGACAGCATTACTGACAGCTGGAAAACCATTAGCAAAAGGAAGATTTAAACCCATCAGCTTCTCAGGAGATGAGTTCACAAGAATAGTAACATCATCCATGCCATCATTTCCCATCATCGACCACCCCTCATCAGTAAACCCATTAAGTGCCTCATTAAAACCCCTGCCAGAAAACATCTATTGGATTTAGAACAGCAGCAGAATATTAATGGAATGTAGAGTCATGTCAAATGATAAGAATATGTTAACCTGCTCAGCCTCTGGCTAAGTGCTCTGAGAGCTGCAGGTCGCCTGCCCCAGCCTGTAACGTTAGACCGAGAAACCTCATGAGCTATCTGCCTCAGCTGGCGTAGAGCCTGTATGAAAATGAGAAAGACCATATGGAATATAAAAACTCTCCCCTTTATAGTTTACAATTAACCCTTTCTCAAGTAAATAAGAAGTTTTCCGTGATGGTTCTATTTGTCCCAGGCAGTAGTAGTAAAAGTCACACTTTGTACCATGACATAAGTAGAAAGCTAATCTTACCGCCATAGTCGTCTTTTGTGCAAGCACAGTTGAGGATTCATACAGTGGGCGTAATACTTCTGGTACACTCCATGGCTATTTAATAAGAGAAGCAAGTAGAAGTTAAACTTCATCTAAACAAATATTCCAAAAACCAAAGCAAGCAACCAATGATTATCGAATACAGTATGGGCTGGTTTTGTACCTCCAAATCGATATGATCAACAACGTGTATGATTGAACCACCACCCTCACAAGGTCGTATGAGATACCCGCTAGGCAGCATTTCTGCTCTCACAAAATGCTGCACAGGCGGCATGCTTGGACCATTTTGGGTATTTTTAAGTGACCTCTCACAGACCTGCACACCATTCGAAAGTTGAAACAATAAGGATGACTTCGTGTGTATGAACATATATGCGCTTGTGTAAACCAAGTCAATCGACTAGGATATTCAATTCCATGAAGAATCATAAGCCCAGTTACTTTGAGACCACGTACCACAAGGCTGCCATCTTCTAAAACAGAAGTATAACGTAGCAACCAGAAATCACGAGCAGGCGCCAATGTAGTTGGCGCATAGAGCTACATCATTAATAAATAAGATGATTGATAAAGTAAGTAAACTGCTCCAACAGACACTATAAGGATACAATAACTAGTGTTACCTGCATGTAAAGCAGCTCGATGGTTCCACCATTTGCTGTGGGCAGCACATTCAGAACATCCACAGCTCGGCAATCGCGGAACCACGAAGGCCGATCCTTGAGGATTTCTGCAACCTGAAAAGCATAAGTAATTAAGTAAACAAGATTATCTTAACTGCTCAAAATAGGAGCAGAGTATTTAAGGGAGTAAAACGAAAAAGCACCTACCCTTGTAGGTTCTAGACCCACTAGGCCGCAGGCTCGTGCTGCCACTCCAGTGCAACCATGAGAAATAGCAACGATTCCAATGGAATCCGGACCAGGCTGAGCACAAAGAAAGATTAGAACTAGTTGTTCGACCAAGCAATTTGTAGCATCTAAAACACAGAATTGAACAGCAGCAACCTTTTTTACTGTAATGTTTCCCCAATAAACCAGGAAAAATATGTCATCAGAATTAGAGGTCTAGCACTAAGAGCACAATAAATACCAAGGTTTGTAATTTAATTATCTGAGTAAATATTATTTATTCCATGTGCATCGGGAAAGAACTATCATTTAAATAAGAAAACTTTAAGAAAAAAACGTGTAAAAAGATACCTTCATTCCAGGCATTTGGACCCACTCCACAGCAGTTCCAGTGGCCTTTGAAAGAAACTCTGCTAAAGTCTCTTCTGCAATGGACAAAAGCCTGGGAAAAAATACAAGCATGCATTAATCAGCCACTAGCGCCAAGAACAAGGTGGTCACACAGCACAATGAATGAAAATGACTAAACAACCATATTCTCACTAACCCTGCAGGACTAGCATCCCTCGGCGGATGCTGAGGTGTCAAATGGTGTTGACCACTCGTCACCACCGATTCACAACTTGTGTCTTTGGTTGCAAGCGTCGTCTAAAAGAAAAGTCAACCTCCAATCTCAGTTTCCACACAATTTATTAGATAATAACAGCGATGATAGTGATAATAAAATATCCAGGTTCTTTCAGTTGCGACCGATCGTAGGGGAAAAAACACAAAGGTGCTGTGATGAGAGAGAGAGAGAGTAGTTAGTAAACTTCATAATTTCTTACATTCTGGGTATGTTGGCGGAAGTAACCATTCTCATACACCAGATGTGAGACCTGCTTCTGCAACCTATCATTTTCCTCCATCAAAAGTTTGTTCATGGCCGTCAGCTTCCTATTCACAGCTTGAAGCCGCGAAGCCTCTTTCCTCTGCTTCTCTCTGCATCTGAAGACATGAATGAAATAAATTGTTATTAAAAGCATGGCAGGGTAACTATCTGGAAACCGAAAAAATAAATGTAGGTGAAGAAAAAGCGTTTCAATTACATTGCGAATTTTTCATCATACAGCTCAAGTATAAGACATAAAAAATTCAACATTTTCACATTCTACTAATTTTATCAGTCATTGTTTCACTAGAAGTTCATTTGTCAGTCATAGTGAGGGGAGAGTCCATGGCGGGGCTCTCATGTCATCGTTTCACTAGCAACAAACAAAGACCGCACATACGTAATGTACACCCGCAAACCTCCATACCTTCTGTTCTGGAACCAGACCTTGATCTGTTTGGGCTCGATATTCGAGAGAATTGGACACTCGCGGATAAGCTGCTGGCGGCGAATCGAACTTGGCTTCGGGCAGTCGTGATAGAGCCTCTCGAGTGCTTCAACCTGCTCAGGTGTGTACCGGACATACTTGCCGTTGTCTATCCCTGGTTTACCATCCTTGCAGGACATTGCCATCTCCAATCAGATAAACGAAACTTATTGATAAAAAACTGAACCAAAACCAATTAGCTCCTCCCTAAGCACAATCTCCAACACTTCAAAGAGATTCAAACCAACAACAGCAACCACAAATTTAACTCGCACTTCAGCTATAAGTACCCAACAAAAAAAGAAAGAAATCCCAAGTAAATTCACTTCCTTATCGATTATCTCGAGCACTTCCTAGAGCTTCAAAGCAGCAAAATTAGCCACAAATGGAAATCTAACTTCAAACTCAAGTGACCCACAAAAAGCTAAACAGAGCCAAGTGGCTTATCTTCCTTAATGACAACTCCAAGCACTTGCCAGAGCTCCAGGGCAATAAGAGAGACAGACGGAAGTCTCATGAGAAGTTATGCATTTTCTAATTTTGTGTCCACGTCTTGAAGTAATACAATCTGTCTGCAATACTGAGATTGAAAAACGAAATGATAAGATAAATCGTCAAAGGGACACCAATATATATCCTTAACTAGAACGCAGCAACCCGTGTTTTCTCAATAAGAGACAGCCCCAAACACAAGAAAACATAAATCTTTCGAGATCAGAGCTTGAACCTAACGAATTATCGCGAAAACATTCGAAGCACCTGAGTAAGAAGTGTTTCACAAAATACCGAAAACAAAAACACCACGAAACGTTTCGCACCAGATGTTTCCCCGTGATTTAAAGCTAAGCTCTTTCACCCATCCAACAACTCGACCAAGATCCAACTCAGCTAATCCTCAGAACGAGTCCCAACCACCAAGTTACCAACTCGGAAACTGTAAAAAAAAAAAAGAAAAAAGAAAAAAAAACAAGCCCAAAATAGAGGTTTTCCCAGAAGATCCAAACTTGCTCTGAAACCAAATATTCTTGCCGATTTCACCCTTTTTACGGCCTCGAAACCAGCCAAAACGACACAGTTTGACCAATTTTCATGGTCCCCAAATATTCCTCTGCTACCCCTGAAACATTTTCCTAAGGTTTCACGAAAAGAAACAAAAAAACATAGCACAAATCAAAGGCATTACACTCCCGAAAATGGGATATCTTTCCCTTCTTCTCTATCTTCTGTCTTAGGGTGAAACTAGTGGAAGATGTTGTGAAGCATGTGATCTGTTGCTTTCGGAAGCAAAAGGAAACAAAAGAAGAGGTGGGAATGGGGGGAAGTTGACAATAATCGGAAAGAGTGAGACCTAGCCTGAAGACAGAGGAAAAGCTTTTGTGCTCTGATTTGCTTTTGGTTTCATTCGCGTTCTTTGTTGTTGGTGGTGTTGCGTTTGCTCCCTGGCCCTGAGTTTTCATTGGTTCGTCACTTTCCGCTCAGAGGTCTTCACTCTCTACTGTACTTTTTCCTTTTCCTTTTTTTTTTTTTTATTATTATTATTTTTACAAAAGTGGTGGGGATGCAGTCGTGACGAAAGTGCCCTTGCGGGCAGTCTCGGACTCTGAACTCTGAAGTCTGAACTTGAAAACGGTGTTTCCCGCAACCTCAGTGAGATCACAAATTTAACCCTCGTCTCTTTCTCTTCACATTTTATGACACTTTTGAATATTTCTATCTAAAATGGTTAATAAAAAATAGTTTATATATTTTAATCGAAACTTTTTTAACGAATTTTTTATTATTTAATCTAATTCTTCTTTGTTAAACTTGAGGATTACTCATTTTTATAAAAAGATGACACAGGGGATGTCCTCCGTTCAGAGGGCAGTGCTGTGAAACGAAAGCAATTTGAGAGGAGGTAATTCGGTGTAAAAGTAGGGGCATTTGAGAAAGATAGTGGGTGAATCAGGAGCTTAAAAAATTACAAAAGCAATTTGGGGGGAGAGCGGAGAGTTTGCGTGGGATACAGAGGACACCATGATTAGGTTTTTGCATGCGTCCTCCCTCGATTTTAAAAGCTCATTATATAATAATAAAAATAATAAGTAATTAAATATTTCCTCGACAGTTAATAAAAATAAAAATATATGTATATAATTCCGACGTCATCATAGCACTGCCATCGGTATATAGTCGTAACATATGTACCCACATACATGACACGACACTGAGATTGACATGTGACATAAAAGAAATGGGAGTGATGAGATGGTGGGTGAGTGATGCTCTCTGTAGGGACATGAAGGGGTCAGCAGGCCTTATCGTGCCTTATGTGTTTGCTTGGATATCAGGAAAAATAAAAAATAAAAAATAAATAAAGAGTAAAAAAATATCAGTGGAAGATTTCAAGATACTCCCCTTAAATAGAGGCTATTAGGAAAAAAAAATAATAATAACACATGTTATCCTAAATAGTAAAATAGCACACTTGACTCTTCAAAAAAATAAATTTAAAAAATTAAAGTACAATGCTTTATTTATTTTTTCTTGGGGTGGATGATAATATAGTACCTGCTGAAAGAAGGACAAATACGGATGCGTATTCCGTATCCAGATATTATTGCAGTAAAAATAATAATAATAATAATAATAATTAAAAAAAAAACTTTTGGGTCCGATGCAAGCTGCATTTAAAATTTGAAACTGTATTTCTTTTTTTAACAATTGTTCAACTCATTTCAAAAATAATAAAAACAATTTTTAAGTTTTTGCACAAAACATAATAAAAAATTTAACATTTTTGAATATTAAAATAATAATATTATTAAAAAAAATTATTTTAATAATATTTTATTCAACTTTCAACTTACATCTCGACTCACTATCTAAACATTTCCGAATATTGACATTGAACTAACTAAATATCAATGAAGTGCAAAATATACCTAAATTTTACTTACATGAGGTGCATTGAACTAGTTAAAGTCTTTTAGGTGAAATTGTGAGCTATAGTAAATAGAAAGGGAAGTCCAAACTTGATTATTCACTGTTTACAGATAAAATCCATATTTAATTTTCAAACTTTTGATTCTTTGCATTATAATGATCACACAAATCATATGTTAAATAATTATTTAATAATTTATAAATCAGTAATTAACATATGTTTAATGTAGAAGCAAAATATGAAAAAAAATGTATTAAAAATCTATTATTAAAAATATTATATTATATTATTATTTTGGTTTATTTTGGAGTTATATTTTAATTACTTTGACTTTTAACCAAAACAAGTTTGCCAAATTTTGACTTCTAACCAATGCCAATGCTATATAAGTAGACATTTTTAAAATCATAGTCAATGGTTGTGATTACAGCAGTTGGACCATAGACACCAATTTATAATTAATAAAAGCGTGACACGTTTTCTCAATTTTGGCAGTTTCAACACAGGGAAATGATGCATTCAGACGAAAGATACCGATTATTATTTTTATTTATTTGTTAAGGAAGTGTTTTTAATGATTTTATCATTTTTTTTAAAAAATATTTAAAAATATTTTAAAAAAATTTCTCGAACAAAATAAAAAATATAAAAATACATTTTGCAGCTCGCGGTAAAAATCTGTTGAATCACTGGCGCTAGCAAGACTCTTCAATAATTGACCGACTCTTTTGTTTATGTTGTTGTGTTGTACCTTTTGTTCGTTCACCATTAAATGGAGCACCACCTCATCGTCGCGTGCATCTGAATTGAAATTTCAACCAACTCATGTTTAAGAGTATTTAGTAGATTATTTTATTAGATTCCGGTTTGGAATCTGAAAATTTAATAAATTATTGCAGTTGTGCGAACATAAATAGTACTACAGATTCAAATAAATGATAAACACATCATTGATATTATATCAATGTGTTTATCTAAAAGAATAAAAACGATTCGTACAAATTTCAAATAGATAAGTTTTAAATAGATATAAATTTTTACAAAAAAGTTGATCTCACTTAAAAAAGACTATTATTTATTCGTGAAAATCCATTTTTTTACAAAAAATTTATATGAAACTTATCAATTTGAAAGTTGTAACTAGTATTACTCCTAGATTAATAACCCTCTTTATGTTGGCATTTAGGCTAATACTGCACCATTTATAGTGAATGAAAAATTAATCATCTACATTCCCATTTAGAAACGAATCGGGTAGGTTGCTCTGGATTTTGTACTATTTATTGTGAACTTTAGGCCCAGTTTGTATTCACAATACATTTTAATTTATCTCATTATTATTTATAAATTTTATTATTATTTATAATTTATCTTAACTCATTTTCGAATACGCTTTCCTGTTCCTTCACCTCTTCAGAAATGGACGATGGCCCAGGAAGCCGAATCGTGGATCGTGCCTCGTATCGTATCATTTATTTTTCTTGGTAAATCCCAATCTCATAAAAAAGACGAGCACTGGGCCTTTAGTCCAGTCCTTTATTTTTAAAGCTCAGACCTCCTCTCTCAGTCTCTCTGCGATAGTTACATCACACCCAAACATTCCTGATTACTTTCTCTGCGATACCTGAACAATCGGTTTTCCTCGTCTTACTCCTGGATCAGGTAATGCCTCTCATTTCGAACTCAATAATCATCAGCGGCAGTTGTTTTTTTTGTTTTGTTCGCTTTGTAAAATTGAAGAAAATAGAAATTAATCTGCATCTTATTGTCCTTGTTTGGGGTCGGGTGCTTGGGGGAGGTTCTGGAATGTGGAATCAGGAACGTTTTCTTCATTGTTTAATCAGTAGGTATTAGGCTGTGTACCAAGGGTAAATTTTGAAAAATGACGGTGCGTCGTCCGTTTCAAAATTTTCAGATGGGAAGATGCAGTTCATGGGGGAGTTGACTTACCCGTGAACGACTTTTTTTAGATCACACTCATATTTCTCATTTTCTAACCCCTTGATTCGTATATATAATATATATCCTCTCTCTCTCTCTCTCCCTCCTCCTCCCCAATTTTCCCTAACCTTATGTTTGGTGCGTTGTTATCTGTGCCCCCATTTTCTTTTTCGGTCGTTTAGTCGAGCTCATACCTAGCCTGTGATGTTTAGATTCGCATTTCTATAATTTGGCAGCCTGAAATAATGGATAACATGAAAATAATGCAGGTATTGGATTGTTTACGATTTTTGCCCGTTGATATCGAAATTAAGCCTGGTTTGGTTACACGAACCAAACAATCTCATATCATTTAATCATTACAACTTTATCATACAAAATATAATAAAAAATTTAACTTTTTCAAATCTCAAAATAAAAATAATATTAAAATATTTTATTCCAACAATATTTTATTCAACTTTCAACTTTTATCTCATCTCATCTCATCTGCTCTGTGTAACCAAAGGAGGCCTAAAACAGTGGAAAACGCAGATTTTAAGCTTTTTTGCTTTGCTTTTTTCTTGTACTTTGCAATCAAACGTTGAGTTATTTAATTCAATCTTTTTAGGAAGATTTGAATTTGTGTGCAAACCAGTTTAAGGATGGATAGGTTTTAAATTCATTGACCTTTTTGTTTTGAAGCATTGGATAATCATAGAAAGATGCCTTCACAAAAGATTGAAACTGGTCATCAAGATGTGGTGCACGATTTGGCTATGGACTACTATGGAAAGCGTGTTGCCACTGCCTCGTCAGACCTTTCAATTAAGATCACTGGGGTGAGCAATTCAGCCTCTCAACATCTTGCAACCTTAACTGGCCACCAAGGACCTGTTTGGCAGGTGGCCTGGGCTCACCCAAAATTTGGGTCCTTACTCGCTTCATGTTCTTATGATGGGCGTGTAATTATATGGAAGGAGGGTAATCAGAATGAGTGGATTCAAGCTCATGTCTTTAGTGACCACAAGTCATCTGTCAATTCTATTGCTTGGGCTCCTCATGAACTGGGTCTTTGCCTAGCATGTGGCTCCTCTGATGGAAATATCTCGGTTTTCACTGCAAAACCAAATGGTGGTTGGGACACATCAAGAATCGACCAAGCTCACCCACTTGGCGTAACTTCTGTCTCATGGGCTCCCTCAACTGCGCCCGGTGCTCTTGTTGGTTCCGGCCTGCTTGATCCTGTTCAGAAGCTCTGTTCTGGTGGTTGTGATAATACTGTGAAGGTGTGGAAGCTCTATGATGGGAATTGGAAGATGGATTGCTTTCCAGCTCTTCAGATGCACACAGATTGGGTCCGTGATGTTGCATGGGCACCCAACTTAGGGCTTCCAAAATCTACAATTGCTAGTGCCTCGGAAGATGGCAGAGTCATTATATGGACTGTGGCCAAGGAGGGGGATCAGTGGGAAGGCAAGGTTTTGAATGATTTTAAGACTCCAGTCTGGAGGGTCTCCTGGTCGCTGACAGGAAACTTATTGGCTGTGGCTGATGGAAACAACAACGTGACACTGTGGAGGGAAGCGGTGGATGGGGAGTGGCAACAAGTGACGACAGTTGAGCCATGAAATCCATCTTTTGAAACTTTTGCACTTAGGTTCCCGTTCTGAATGTTTTTTATTCACATGTATAGGTCTCATTGTTTCTTTACATTTGTTGAAACTTCCAAACTGGAAGATTTTATCAAAAGACTGGACTAACAAGACCAAATGTGGCTTGTAGTTTTGTTGGAACTCTCTTGAAATTTGTTGATGTCTGGAAATGGACAAATGGTGGATTTCTCTCTCCATTTTGAAATTTGAGAATGATAGATTCTCAATGATCCTACTTCTATCTCAGTATACAGATACGGTATTTCTTATCAATGTTTGAACATAATTTCTTAAAAAAATTAGAATTGGTCTAATGGTTGTTGATAAATACCACATCGATATTATGATATAATAGCATGGTATATAGAATTACTCGTTGCAATTATTTTGAGTCAAGTTCTATATTGGGCTAGTCTACATTGATGAGGCAACTGTCTCTGATAAAGTGCACGCCTGTATTGGTATGATTCAACATAGAAACTACCCCAATCCCACACCTTAATCACTTCAGCTAAACTGCTTGTCGTTATAGAGAGAACTTTTTGATATTGATGGCATGTTTGGTTTTATTTTAAGGTTTGGCATGTTAAGATTTCACCACTGGTATTCTCCCTTTGTATCCCCAATCGTATTTTTCTTTTCCATGCCATCAAAGAAGATGATGAAGTACTTGTTCTTTTAGCAACTTTTGGTAAAGAAAAATTATATTCATCATCCTCTACATCACATACTAACATGTGATTTGTCATTCTATTTAAAAACTCATGTATTAATGTATAAATATGTGTTTAGATAAAAATGATAAATCACATATTGATGTGTGGTGTGGAGATGAAGAATAACATTTCTTTCTTCAATATATATGTCTATCTTTGCCCGGAACCTATCCTTATTAAAAAAGAAAGGAAAAAATAAAAAAAAGTAAATGTTGATCTCTTATTATTCTTTTTATTTTTCTACCTCAATATTTAACTTTTGATCTGGACCCGAATTCTTGTTGGATCTTGATCTGGGCCGGGCCCAAAGTATCCCCCCCCCCCCCCCCCCCCCCCCGGCGCAATAAAAATAAATCCAAGGAAGTTTTGGAATCAATAGCAAGGAGTAGCAAAATATATTATTTATCGTTTCAGTTTCTTCAATAATAACAATAAAAAAAAGTTTAATCATTCAATATGCAAAAGCCAAAGACCGTATGGGAGATTCCACCGTCCACGCATATGAGACTATATCATTCTCCAAATAAAACAATTTCGTAGCATTCTATATAGAAGTTTATAATTTTAATCCTAATTAAGGAAGCCCTTAATTAAAGGCGCGCATGTGGCAGTGGCATTGCAGGGTGATAGGAAAGTGCGGGGCGTGCCATCCTCGTGACTTCCCTGCACGTGCTATCACGTTGGCGTTAGACACGCTAGGCACAACGCACGTGTGAAGGGTGCACCAAAGGAAAGAAAATGGCTAAGCGTTCAATAGATTCCAGCCACGTGGAATTGACAAGCTCTAGGGGTAATGGGTTGGCTTTCGGACCAAAGCTTAAGGACTCTCACATGCATCGCTGACACCACCTCCAGCTTTGTCACGTGCTACTCGACCCCACCGAAAGCAAGCAAGCAAGAAGTAAAGTAAAAGAACACAAATATATAAATAAAAAAGGGATATGAATTATTTAATTGATTTGAATTTAAATTAATAATTAAATGATCAATAAGAAAAGTTGACATTACAGTTAAAAATTAAAATGAACTGCAGCCACCAGGCAGACCTTATCCCTTCTACTATTAAAAAAAAAAAAAAAAAGGACTCGAACCGACTCTCTGAGATATACAAAATTTTTATCAACTTTTTTACCAAACACTGGAAGTGGTTTGTAACGTTACGCTTTATCTTATGTGGCAGGTAAGGTCGGCATAAGAAGTGAAAAATCATCCTAAGAGACCACGTGGATTACATCATGGCCGTTATTTTTTATTAAGGCTTTAATTGTTTTCGTCAATAAAATGAAATGAATTAGAATTAGAATTAAAAATAAAAATAAAATAAAATATTATTAGAATATATATTTTTAAAATTATTTTTATTTTAAAATTTAAAAAAATTAAATTATTTAATTTATTTTGTGTGAGAATTTAAAAAAATTGTAATGATTAGATAAAATGAGATGTAATGAGTTAAAAAGAAATTGTGAAAATAAATTCGGACTAAATTGAGGTATAATCATCGTGCTTAAACGTGGGCAGGCAATATAATAACAGCCTTAAATATATATTGCAAGCACAATCCTGGACGGGGAATAAAAAAAATTAGTAGGGGTAAGCAGAGGAATCCGGCGACAAAACCTGGGAGAGAGCGATTCTAATGGGGTTGAATTTTGAACATCCAACGTACAAACTACAAAACCATGCATGAGTTATTATAAACTGAGGATGAAAAATCTTTATTATTATTAATTTTTAAATGAAGAATATCTACCTAGACGTCTAAAATAATATTTTTGAATATTTTAGTTTCCAAAAAAAGAAACAATAAGAATTTAATACTCTCGAATCAATTGTAGACTAATTTTCTGGTTTTAAGCGTTTTTGCAAAAAACTCGTTTGAGTTATCAAATTTGCACAGATTTCATCGTTAGATCATAATTAAGAAACTCATAATTTAACCTTCTTGTCTGTCTTTCTTTAAGTTTTTAGCAGTCTAATCTGTCATGTCTTAAATGTTATACGTGTCGAGAATACAAAATTGACAAGCTGACATTTCATTTCCCATTAAGATTTTTGTTATTTATTACTACTCTATTTATTATCAAGTCTTACTAAAAAAATTATTCTATTATTTTTTAAAATTTTAGTTTATTTTTAATTTTATGTTAGTCTTTTAGGATTATTTTATTTATTTTTTTAATTCTTTAAATATATTTTTTAAAATTATTTATATTTTACAAAAAGGTAAATGAGTATAAAGAAGAGTGATGCTATAATAGTAATAATTAATATTAATATTAATTAATTATTATTATTATTTTGTTACGAGGAAGAAAGAGTATAGATAGTTAAACTAATAAACAGAAGGAGAACTTAACTTTACAGAGCTTGCAAGTCACTTCCCATGATTTATTAGCAAATTCGTACATCTCTCTGCTACATGTAAGAAGATGCTCCAATTTGATCACATTTACAGTATTGCCCTCGTCTTCACTCCTCAAAAACCCCCCCCACACTACCTTCGCCCTCACTCCATCTGTCTCAGACACAACCTCTCTAAACGCTGCAATTTTTATCTCTCTCTCTAGAAAGCACCACTCTCTCGTATATACCAATACGCACAGAGATGGAACTACCGGAGCTATTTATGGGAGATTGCTTTGGCGCCGGTGCCGGTCCATTGTCGCCGGAAAAACAGAAGCCAGGAGAGAACTTCACCGTTGACGACCTCCTAGACTTTTCGAACGAAGACGCCGTTATGACCGACGGTTTCTTTGAGAATGTCGCCGGAAATTCTAACGATTCTTCGACCGTAACCGCTGTCGACAGCTGCAATTCGGGCAACGGAGCTCAGTTATCCGGCATCTTTGGCTCCCGGAGCTTCGGCGACTCTCAGTTCACCGGCGACCTCTTCGTTCCGGTAATTTCTCTTTTCACGTGATATGACAAATTGGATTATTTCTACGCAATTTTAGCGCTATCGTAATGTTGAGTTAAACAAAAAGAGCTTTCTCATCCTTGAGAAGGAATTTCTATTATTTCGGAATTTTGCACATGTTCGTTAGTCCTCTCTACAATTTCATAATCACTTCAGCCCATTCATTCGATTAAATTACAGCATCATTCTGCAAAAAGATTTCCAGCTAATATTCATCTTAAAAAAAGTACTACGGGCGCGTTACTTTATAAAATTTCCTCCCCGTAACTGCTTTTCTTTTTGAAAAAAATAAAAAATAAAAAAATCGAGCATAATATTTTCACGCTCCTTCCGTGAATTTGGTTCGAGCAAAATTCAGTTTTATCCGTGAAGTGTATGAAATTGTTTTCTGTTCGAATTTCATGGATTCATTGTTTGTTTGGGGGTGTCTTGTTACAGTACGACGACCTGGCCGAGCTGGAATGGTTGTCGAACTTCGTGGAGGACTCGTTCTCGGTCCAACAAGGCCTCCACTTTCTCACTGGGCCCACCACCGCCACCGCCACGAAACCTAATACACCCGAATCGTCCTCCTCCTCCGAAACGCTTCCTACCCGAAATGTCCCCTTTTTCCAACCCGAAACTCCACTGCCTGGCAAGGCCCGTAGCAAGAGATCACGTGCCGCCCCTTGCGACTGGTCCACACGCCTCCTCCACCTTACCACCCTGTCCGAGGTCGACACTCCAATCGAAAAACCATCATCTGCAACCACGAAGACGACACCGTCTAAGAAAAGAGAGAGCAAACAAAACGAGTCAGACTCTTCGGGCCGGAAATGTTTGCACTGTGCCGCCGAAAAGACTCCACAGTGGCGGACTGGGCCCATGGGCCCGAAGACCCTTTGTAACGCTTGTGGGGTCCGTTATAAGTCGGGTCGGCTAGTGCCAGAGTACCGACCCGTCGCGAGTCCAACTTTTGTGTCGGCGAAGCACTCCAACTCACACAGGAAGGTCTTGGAGCTGAGGAGGCAGAAGGAGGTGCATAGAACTCAACAACAACAATTTCTTAGTCGAGGTTCAATTTTCGGCGTATCAAACGGTGGTGGTGATGATTACTTGATCCATCATCGTAGTGGGCCTGATTTTAGGCATTTGATCTAGTGGGGTTTAGTCAGGAAATTAGGGTGGGGAATTTTTCTTTTATTTTTTTGGCTAATTTTTCACCTTAGGAATCTGAACTCTTAGGGTACTTTTTTTTTCCAAAAAAAAAAAAAAAAAAAAAAAAAAACAAAACAAATAGAACTAAGGGATAATGTGAGATGAGAAAATATGAAAGGGAGGAGGAAGAAAGGTTCATTTGGTTGTAAGACTTCAAAAATGTAATTCTAATTGCTTATTTGGCCGAAATTTGAAATCTACTATTTTTTTTTTTTTTTTTTTCTTCTCTCTAAGGGATATGCGCTTTGTTTAAAAAACTTAAGAGGTAGGAATTGATTTTAAGAAATGTTAATGTTTTAATCATGAATTTTTATCACCTTTAGTTTCATAATTTATATTACAGCTAGCAACCGATGTGAATTCATAAATGAAAAATAAAAATGCACATTTATTTTATATTAAAAAAAATGTAGCTAGAGATCGATTAGTAACGTGGGAATTAGCGAATTAAGCAGCAAAATGATGTACCGCCATAATTGGTGGGAAGCAATTAATGGGCCAGGGGGAAGTATGGTGACCCAACTGCTACTTATTTTATGTCTTAAACGTGAGGAGGCATTGCACATGAAGTTGGTAGTCCTTGAAAGTTCACTTGGTTAATTATTGACGTTGTGTGGTCAGACCAGGTCCATTAGTCATCACCTAATCATCCCACCTCCTGTAAATTCTTACATTTTAGTTTTTCTTTTTCGGTTTTTTTTTTTTTTTTTAAACGATAATTCTTACTGGCATGGCTGTTTAGCTATCATGAATTAATTAAGAAGCAGCATGCATGCATGGGTTTCAATGACATGATCGAATTGAGATCTTTATGCTTTTTAGTAAGCAAATTATAGTACTTTATACATTCATGTCTTGATCTGCACGTACCCTCTACCTGAAACTGCGTTATACACAATATTTTATGACATCAATGTGGGAAGAGATCAAGAAAAAGAAAGAGAACCAATTAGCATTTTTTTTTTTTTTTACCCAAGAAAAAGAGAAACAAATGCTTGTGAAGAATTTTGCTGTTTTATAAGCTTGCAAAATGGTGCAGACTGCAGAGCAAACAGCTAAGCTGGGCCATCATGTGGGAGTAATAAATAAACAAAAAATAATTTGGTTGTACGTCGAGGGGGTGACATTACTGTCCATGATCCCATCCTAAACTTTTGCTCTTCCATGGGGTCCACCTTATAAATTTATATCATGTAATTACACACACACATATGTATATATATATAGTCAGTTCTGTTATATATATATCTTTTTCCTAGGTTGTGATCAAACGAGGATGATGATCACAGTCAATTTCTTAATTACTGCAAAATTTGAAAGCTTGAGTACTACGTTTTGTAGGTTGATTTTCTTAATTAACTCGAACTGAATTCTATAGTTTCTTTTTTCCTTTTTGAAGGTTTATGATATGTTTGATATTGGTTTAATTATGCTATAATATCACAATACTTCAAAAAAAGGGTACATAGAAGTACAATGCAGATGTACATTATTGTCGGCATGCATGTTAAATGACATGCATGCATGGGAGCTAGCAGAGTGTATATATACACATGAGTACTTATATATATGTATAAGTACATGACACAAGCGAGCATGCATGCATAATATATATATATATATATATATATATATATATATAGACATTCATGTGGACGATGGAACCTAACACATGCAGTACGTGACGTGCATTACTTTAATTTGTATCTGTTTCGGATAATATATCAAAGTTTCACAGTGTCTTTGCTGTTCATGGTCTAGGGATCTTTGCATGTTATTTGATAAGATGATGATATGGTTCTTGTCTCCTCTCACAATCCCTTTTCTTCTGACTATGACTTTGTGTGTATCTTAAATTATTATGCATACATATATATATATATATATATATATATATGGGTTCTTACTATTGGTTGCCTAGTTATTGCACGTACGTACGTGTTACCTGGCTGTGCAAATTCAAAGGAAATATATTCGAGTTTTGGGATATGAATAGGGAGGCATTTGGGTCATTTAACACCTTCCATGGGTCGTGTTGTACGACGTGGGTCTTTATCGGTAGGTAATGACACTATAGCTAGCAAGCAATATCTAATGGCGCTTTCATGGAAAAGTTGGGTGGAGGTCTTGGTCTTCTACCGTTTAATGATTTTGGAACAGCCAACACGGCGAGAGAGAGATGTGATCATGATCATGTGATCGAAATATTCTCAGAAAAATAAAGGAAATGTCATGTTATGTGATTAAAAAGCAAGGATATACTATTCACTTGACTGACTATATAAAACCCTTATTTTTTTATTATCCAAATATGATCTAATGGCAGTAATGATGTCATATTAATATAGCTAGCTAGGTTCAAGTTTTCATTGGAGAAGTAAATTTCACGTCATCCCTCGTATATCACTATAAGAAAAATGAATATTTATGATGAATTATTTGCGACGAGAATTATTATTTGCGATGAAAATATACTCATTTTGAGAGAAAATAGTTGGTCACAATTAAACAATTTTCTTATAGTACGTCGGTGTAAATTTTAGACGTACCATCTAAACAAGAAAAATACTAGTGGACATGTACGTACGTACTTCCTATATATGATTTCTTTCTTGGGGAGGGTGGGGGGGATAAGCAAGAATATTTGTGTCCCACTCCATGATCCCTTAAAGGTTCCAAACTCGAAGAAATTGCCAAAACGCGGGATTTAGACAACAGTGAGCCACTAGGCCATATATGCAGGTGAACATGACCAAGGAATATTTAAAGGTGATCATGCTCATTTGCACACCTAGCTATATGTATTTGGTATTGGAGATAAAAAAAATATGAGCTCAAAGGTATTGGATCGATATGCTTTCTTTTCCCCCAAAAGAGATAGCTAGGATACATTTATAACTTATATATAGCTTGGAAAAAGGCACATACCTTCGACGCTCCAGCTAGCCCCATGATCTGTGCCCTTCCTTTTCACGTGGCCCTGAAAGTTAATATAATTAGTACGTGGTTCAATAGCAGTAGGTGAATTTGCCCATCTGTCCAACTTATGATCTTTTATAGCTCAATTATATAAAGCTACTCGCCCGCCCCACCATTGTCGACGATGAGTACTAAAAACGGGACACCCAAAATATTTCAGCATTTTGACCTACTTGCATGCATGCATGGTTAAAAAGCCTATACAGAAACAAATCTAGGAGGTTTCCAGCTATTACAAATCTAGAAAATAATAGCATGCAGTAACACAAGCAGATCAACTATATATATATATATATATATGTTCTTGATCCATCCCGTGTGTGTGTGTATATATATATATATATATGTATGTATGTATATATGCTAAACTTAATTAGGTAGGCACATGGTCGCACATAGGCCAGTTGGGCTAGCATTTGATCATTAGCCCGATCCAGTTCATTGTTTTGTCTAATCTTCTTGACCTTTTATGCTTTGACTATTTTGAATCAGTTCCAACGACTACTGATCAATTTTAACCCTGGACAAAGATATCGATCATTGTTTGCATAAGGAAATATTTCCCTTTTTTTTGTGTAATAATGCGTGGTTTTGGGTGTGGAAAACTTTGATTTTTACAGAAAATATCATTTTCCATCTAAAAATGTTTAGGCACTAAGAGAAATTTCACAGCTTCCAAAAAAAAAAAAAAAAAAAAAATCTTCACCTCTTTCTAATTAGAATGAAAAAAAAAAAAAAAAATGAGAACCACTTCTATAAAAATCTTATTTGAAATATTGTTTCTACCGATCCCACCATTAATTTTGACAGATTAAAAAAACCATATAAAAAATTCCCTCCATCTTAAGTTTTCTGTTTTGCTATATATTAGCCCAATTTAGCATCAACTGCATGATATTAGATCATCATCCTGTTAAAGTTGATACTCTTTAAGGTGCGGTTTGGATGGTAGGTTGAAATGAAAATTGAAAGTTAAATAAAATATTATTTTTTAATATTATTATTATTTTAAAATTTAAAAAAATTAAACTGTTTATTATATTTTGTGTAAAAATTTAAAAAAATTATAATAAAAAAATAAGATAAGATAAAATATTTATTTAATTAAAAAAAAGCCCTAATTCAGACGAAGCTGCAGCCTGCTTTATAGAGAAAAAAATCAATAATTTTTGTAATCATTATGCATGAATCGGAGTACCATACATAAATCTCCTTCCAAAGGTCGCGACCTGGGCCAAGCTTGGAGATTGGGATATTTAAAACTGTCCTAACTAAATAGCCCATTTTATGCAGCCTGCCAGCCCACTGGGCTAAGCATGGAGATGAAATTGTTTATAATTTATACTCCCATGCAAGTCCTTGCTAATTCTTTCTATTTTTGTCTATTTCATTATTGTTTTTTGGGGGTAGTGGGGGTATGTTTATTGTAGGGGTGTGCAAAATTTCAAAAATTTTTTACTCCGTCCGACCTCCGCTCCGACGCCGACTTCGACGGAGTCGGAGTTGTCGGAATTCGGAGTAGCTCCGAATAGTCATTCGGAGTCGGAGTCGGAGTCGGAGTCGGAGCTCCTTGTAGCTCCGACTCCGACTCCAAATTTTTTTTTAAACCCAGCTGTAAAACAACGACGTTTTACAGCTGGGTTTAAAAAAAAAATATTGAACGACACTGTTCCACTTAATATGGAACGGCGTTGTTTCATATGAAGGAAGACATACGTTCCCCCCTTCTTCTTCCTTTCTCAGTTCTTCTTCTTCCTTCTCCCTTCTCTCTCGCGTCTCCCGTCCCAGTGACTGAACCATCCCTTCTCTCTCGCGTCTTCCGTCCCAGTGCCAGCGTGCCGCCGTTCGTCGTTGCTCCTCTGTGCCACCGTTCCTCGTTGCTCCTCTGTTCAGCTTCCACCTACGGTGAGCCCTAAATTTAATTCAAGCACGTCTCTTATGAATTGGAGCCAGCAGTTGTGATTCTTGTGAATTGGTTGTATTGAATATTCAATATAGTCCTAACACGGCGCTCAAAATCCTGAATTTTACATTGTATTGCAGACTTGCGCTCAAGCGAGGTGTCGAGCGCAAGTCGAGCGCACGTTGTATTGAACATTGGCTCGAGCGATATGTCGAGCGGAAGTCGAGCGAACTTTTCTGGATGGATTCTGCTCGAGCGCCATGTCGAGCGCACGTCGAGCGAACTTCTCTAGATGGATTCTGCTCGAGCGTCACGTCGAGCGAACCTCTCTGGATGGGTTCTGCTCGAGCGAACGTCGAGCGCACGTCGAGCGAACCTCTCTGAATGGGTTCCGCTGAGTCGAGCACACGTCAACCGAACCTCGATGTAATAATACATCGATACAATAATATATTATGATACAATAGTACATGTCCTATTATATAATACAATAGCCTAGTTTATTTTTAAATTAATTTTTTGCTTCTAATTTAATTTTTTCAGCTCCATTGATTGTGATATGGATCCTAGATATAGTGGAGATGATCATCCACAAGGGGATGTGGCGGATGCCAATGCTACAACTCCTACACTGGTGGGTACTTCCACCCCTAGAGCCACATCTAGGGTAGCTACATCTAGAGCAGCTACATCTTGTGCGAGTAGTCGACTCCCACTCCCAGTTGATATAGAGGATGAGGATATGTTCAACGAAGAGGAGGAGATGCCCATTGAGCAAGATCAACCACCACGACCTTCTAAAAAGAGGTCGTGGACATGGGAGCATTTCACCAAAATTTCTGGTGAAATTGCGAACCCAGTAGCAAGATGCCATTACTGTGGATCACTTTGTGGATGGCATTCGAAGAAGCAAGGTACCGGTGTGTTAATAGCACATCTAAATGGTTGTCAACGATATAAGATAGCGAAGGGATTGCAAGCCACTGATCAGACCAACCTCAGTTACCAAACTTCTACAGCCACTGATGGTACACAGACTAAGAAATTGGTCATCCCTCAATACAGTGAGAAGATGTTGAAGGACATGCTTGCAGAGATGATAATTACTGATGAGATGCCATTTACCATAGTCGAGAAAAGAGGCTTTCGAAAGTTTTTAAATTTTGTTGAGCCACGATTTCCCATTCCATCACGGTATACAGTGATGCGAGATTGTATGAAGAGGCATGCGAAGGACAAGGAGGAGATGAGGAAGATGTTTATTACCACTAGCCAGAGAGTGTCTTTTACGACTGACACATGGACTTCTATACAGAATGTCTGCTACATGTGTATCACAGCACACTACATTGACAGTGAGTGGATTTTGCATAAAAAAATTATTGGTTTTAAAGAAATTGTGGATCATAAAGGTGCATCCATTGGGGCGAAGATGGATGATTGTTTAAAGGACTGGGGAATTCGAAAAGTGCTGTGTATTACAGTTGACAATACCAGTGCAAATGAAACAACAATTGATTGGTTTAAGCGGAGCACGACGGTGAGAGATGATGTCATTTGGGCCCACGAGTTTATTCACGTTCGATGCTGTGCTCATATCATTAACCTCATAGTTGTTGAGGGATTAAAAGAGGTTCATGATTCCATAACCTGAGTCCGCTACATTGTACGATATGTGAGGGGTTCCCCTCAAAGGCTTACTAAGTTTAAGGCAATAGCAGAAAATCTGAAGATTGAATGTTCTAGTATGCTGTACTTGGACGTTCCGACTCGATGAAATTCTACATACATGATGTTGGATGTGACACAGAAGTACCAAAAAGCATTCAAGCGGATGGAGGTCGAGGATGGGGGCCTGAGGTATGCTTTGTTGGAGCCAGCAGGACAGGGGCTCGGTGCGCCGGACGCACATGATTGGACCAGTGTGAGTTATTTTGTTGAATTTTTAAGAACTTTTTATGAGATAACCATGCGGCTATCTGGATCCAAATATACGACTGCAAACTCAGTTTTCAGCGAGCTCTCGGAGCTTCACTTCCAATTAGAAAATAGTTGTACTGACTCTGCTGGATTGTTATCTGCTATGGCTATGAGGATGAAGATCAAATATGATAAATATTGGGAGAATATTGAGAAGATAAATAGATTGCTATTTGTGGCTGTGATCCTTGACCCTCAAGTTAAGTTGGCCGTTCTAGAATTTTGGGTAAATTCCATCCTCGGGGCAGTGAAGGCTGCAGAGTTTATTAGATTGCTAAAAAGTGATCTTGATGACTTATATCATCACTACAGTACTAGTGCTCAGCCTTCATCCGCAGTTGGTAGCTCCTCACATTCGAGGCGGACAGGATTGACAGTTTCCTCAGGTGATACTGACCCATCTGTAGGGGTTAGAGGCAATCGTATTATACAACAGTATCATCAACTCATGTCAACAAGGAATATTATGCATTGTATATCTGAGGATGAACGATATTTTATGGAAGCTGTCGAGGCACCTAGTGATGTATTTCAGTTATTAACTTGGTGGAAAGTTAATTCCACAAAGTATCCAGTCCTTTCCTGTGTGGCCCGAGATGTGCTAGCCATTCCTGTCACTACGGTTGCCTCAGAGTCGGCATTTAGCACTGAAGGTCGCGTGTTGGATGCTTATCGGAGTTCATTGTGACCGCCAACCATGGAGGCTCTCGTTTGCACACATAATTGGATAAGTGAAACGCCTATTGGACTAGATACCGTTGGCGTTGATGCCGAGAGCTATAGGCTTGAATCGGGTAAGTTTATATGCTTTTAAATGATGATTTAATTATTTTTAATGTTTCTAACTTCTACTTTTTATGATTTTATAGATCTAATTGTGAACCCTAACATAATTACCGATGATTGAGAGTCTGGAACGGATGCTACTTGAGAGTTGAGATGGAGTTGAGAGAACCTCCTTTCTTGGTAAAAATCAAATTATTCTTTTACTGTATTTAATTTTTTATTATCAATTTTTTTCATCTATTGATTGCTACTTTTTATCTTCATTTCAGGCATGACCAATGAAACAAAAAGTATTTGAGTGAAATCTGTGTTTAATTTTTATATAGTTATATTTCAAGATTGAGTCATATTGTTATTACGTTATAAATGAGACTGTTATAACTTATGGCTACATGTTATTTACTTTTTAAACTATTTATATAGTTATATTTATGTAGTTATATCCCGAGCAAAGACGTGAGATAAGTACTCTTTATTCTATAATTTCTATTAGTATTTATCCATCCTCTCTCAAACGTTTAGAATTTATTATCCAACTGAAATTAATCGAATTATAGAAATTCGTACCATCATTCTTTTTTATAAAATTTTAAATTTGTGTAATTTTCAACTCATGAGTCATGAGCACTTTTAATGCTAAATTTCAGGCGGACATAAAACAAATTAAAGATATAATCAAAATTCAGTAACAAAATCAGAACAAATATTTAAATTATTGAAAACTCTTGAATAAACTAAATATTTGTAGATCGTTCACTTTTAAAAAAAATATATATGTTGCTCACTATCTGAAACGAAATTGAACAATAAAATTTAAATAATAATAAAAAAAGAACAAAATTTTCGAAATTGAGTTCGAAAATTTTGTTCGGAGTCGGAGCTCCGACCTCCGTTCGGAACTCCCTTCGAACTTCAGTCGGAGTTCCGATCGGAGGTCGGAGCTCCGACCTTCGTTTGGAGTTCCGATCGGAGTTCGGAGCTCTGACCTCCGATCGGAATCGGACTCCGACTACGTTCGGAGTCGGAATCGAAGGGAAAATTCGGCTCCGACTTTTGTCGGAGTTGGAGGTCGGAAATGACAACTCCGACTCCGTCGGAGTCGGAGCCCACCCCTAGTTTATTGCTTTATTTTCCACCTCAAACCCACCAATCAAACACCATAAATCGGATACATTTATATGTATATATTGTGGATTGTTTAAAGTTATGATGAATTCAATCAAATAGCCCTCAAGGTTGTTGTTTAGTTACATTTACAGCTAATAGAAAAGGCACTAATCCTCCACACGGGGCCAATTAAATCGAATAGATGTGAATGTTCCTACCCTGAAAGGGATTGAGACATCAATCGAAACCGATCGATCGAGGGAAATAATTATTGACCCCGTGAGGCGTGAACATGTATGTGCTAGCTTCAACAGTTTAAAGTTTGGAGTGACAATGAAATTTGTACAGAGATGATCTAGGCGCACGGGATGCGAATGTGATGGAGATCTTGCTTTGCTCTATAACCTCATATTTCTGCAGCTAAAAGTCAAGCTTAGTCCGTGATTTAACAGAAAGCAACGTACATCGTTGCCTCATGTTATGGCCCTATATATATGGACATGATGTCTGTCTGTGAAGTGAAGGCGCGCAGTACTGACTTCATCGTTTTTGGTGGTGATGGGCAGAACTTGCTACCCAATTTGTTTGATCAAAAGAGTTGGGTTTCTGTGCTGTAAATGGCGGCTAACATCTGTTGCTCCATTGAAATGGAGCCTAAGACCTTGAATCAAGGACAACTTAACCGTGCCAGGGTACGTAAATTACGTAGCTTTAATTTTCTGATCTCGTTTGTTATTTGAATTGTCTTTTGCAGGTTGATATTTTATTTTGTATGTAATGCAGGAAGTGGCTGCAGATGTTGTTCAGAAAATGGAACCAAATGAAGCTTCCATTGTATTCATTGATCAGGTGAGCTTTAAAGGTTGAAGGAACTACGACTTGTAAGAAAGCTAAATTCCATGCCACACACACACACACACACACACACACACTAACATTCTGCTCATAAAAATTGCCTGGCCTGTATGTAGGGATCATTATCGAGGCCATTGGTTCCAGGAAATGATATTGATGCAGATGATCAGAGAAAAGTATTGGAAGAGGGAAAGCAGCTACTGTACAAGCCTGTTGAGTGCGAGGAGATGAAGACGACTCACATTATGGGAAGACCTTGTCAATGCTCCTGCATGGCTACTATGGTTAGCGTAGAATCCCCGGATCAAGTGGGGCTCAGAGAACCGCTCTCAGCCCCATTTTAAAACTTGTTATGATATGATCATATAATGTTAATGGTGTTTGGTGTGTCCATCATTCTTATGTACAGTAATAAATCATGATGTAAGATACAGTACTACTACGTACGTACGTACTGCAATAAAACCATATTTCATTATAGGATGATATTTTTGCGCATGCTCATGAGGGGCAGGCACGAGATAATTATAAAGCCGGCCTGACCCTAGCCTAGCTCTGAGACATCTAGCTCTGATATTCTCTTAACTATACCAATATTATATATAAACGATCGATCAAGTGCATGCATCTGCGCAAGAAGAACCTCGACGACTCAAAATAGCAAATGAAATCGGAATGATAATAAACTCAGTACTGTCGACGTACGTAGTTCTTAATTTCTTGGCCATAAACGAATTAGTGACATATATATGGTTACTTATATAAAAATAAAAGAAAAGAGAGAAAAAAGAAATCATGAAGTACTCAAGCTAGCCAAGTACTCTCGATCCGTCACTAAAATATGAGGGTTCTAATTTTAAGTACAGACCTTTTTACGCACCATTGAAATAAAATATTTTAATAACAAAAAGTATTGATGTTTTAATTTTTTTTCTTTTAGTATGCCGACACACCAAACTTATCAGTAATAGAACTCAAAATTATTTCATCTACGTTATAAAATCCTTAAGATCATTAGTCTAATATGTCACGTCAATCTGTGAATTTTTTTTAGACTTGTCAAAACAAACTATAAGACACGAATCGTTAAAAGAAATATAACCCTAAGCTTTTTTTTTTTTTTTTAAACTAAAAAAAGACCAAAACGATCAATTTATATTTTGCGACTACATATATAATTTTAACTTTTGTGAAATATAATAGACGTGTGGAGGTCCTTATATTTTACTTTGGAAAATTAGTATTTATAAATATTTCAATCAGCGTGAGATTAACAAAAAAAATTACGAAATTACATTTTTTGTTCGGTTTAAATGGAAGGAAAAAACTTCATTTTGAGCAAAAAAGTAAGCTTAATGGTAGCGAAAGGCTGAGCTCATGACGACTAATGGAACGAGGGTATTTACGTCATCTCAGTCAAACTCTTAAGGATCCAACCGTCGTGAAGTTTTGAATTGGATTGAGGTTTAGGGTTTCGTTCCATTCAGAGCAGCTCTGTTCTCGAGCTGTTTTTGGGAGGGAAAACCCCCACACCCTCCACATTTCAAAAATCCTATTCGATTCTACCTAGCTCAATCCCAAATCCCTCCAGGTACTCTCTCCATCTCTCTCTAATTTATGTATGATTGCCGAGAAACGCAAGAAATGAAAAGAAACGTTGATAATTGTGATTTTCCATTTACTATTGGGTACCGAGGGAAAAGTCGTAGATGATTAATTTTAGTTATTGCGCCTGATGACGAGTTCTTGGCGTAGCGACTGAGTGGAGTATTTCTTAGGTTCTAGATTCTTTTCTTGTTTTTTATTTCTTTATTTTATTAGCTACCAGACCAAGGGATTGTTTAAAATTTTCTATTGAATTAAATTCCGCAGTGCAATTTCTGTCCATTGTTGAGGAATTTTAGCTTGAAGGAGCTAGATTTTCGCAGCTAATTCTTAGTTACTTTCACGCTATGTTAATGTTTATTTTGATATGCTTGGTGTATATCGTACTTGCTTCGCTTGCTGAGAAAATGAAATAAGTTAGATGATAATTGTAATTTTGGTAGATGTACTTAGATTGTTCTCTGCCACTTCATGCAAAGTAAATGAATCATTTTTTTTTTTATAGGTCAAAACAAATGGATCAATTACCTAGGAATGTTGGCGTATTTAAATCCTGGAGCGACGCTTTCTCTTAGTTTTCAATGAATTTTAGTTTTCTAAGCTGGATTTATTTAGCTGATCTTGACCTCTTTTAATAATCTTCACTTCATCCTTGTTCAAATCAAAATATGTTTCATTGCCGAGAAAATTTATAAATGAAAATACAAACTGACTTTTTTAATAGTATCATTTTTCCGTGTGAGGAACAACCTCGTTATTCGTCTTATAAAAAAAAAAACAACCTCATAATTCTTTAATTTTTATCTATTTGGACCTGAGGAATGATCTACGCCTCTGAATTGTGGCAAAAACCTTATTTTACACTACTCGAGTATGTTCCTTTTTGTCATTTCATGGAAACTGGACAGTGGGTAATTAGCTCGATATTGGTTTGCAGATACTGCATTTCAGATTTTAAAATTATGAACACCACAGTACAGAGAACGCCCAGATCCGGGAGACAGTCATTATTTTTCCAGGATTTGGCATCTCCCATTTCTGCCAGGAAAGGAAAATTTTCAAGTCCAGGCCAAGCAGCTGCAGTATCTGCTCTATGGCGTGAGAATTTCGCAGGGACAGATCTTCCACCTCCTCCTGTTTATACCTTGGAAGACCGCTCAGACTTTTCCCCTGAATCTGGGATTCTAGATTACCCAATGTCTCCAGAAGTCAAATCAGACCCCAGAACTCCACTCCAGAGTTCTGGTCAGAGCTTCCCAACACTGGGGAAAAACAAATCAGAGACAAGCACTTCCTATGCCCTAATGGGTCCACAGCAAAACCAACAGGGTTCTGCAGGTTTTAATTGGTGGTCACCTGCAAAGAGCGGTAGTGAGCAAGATGAGAAAGGAAAGGGCTCGCCTGTTGAGGGTGTGGTTCAGCCTGGTGCTTTGATCACACTTCCACCTCCAAGAGAGGTTGCAAGACCAGAGATGCAGAGGAATTCCGTGCCTGTAGGGAACCTCAACGAGGAGGAATGGGTTACCATTTATGGGTATTGTTTTAACCTTAGTTTTCTTTTTCTAATGATTTTACCTATATAGTTTTTGGCTTTAATCTCTCTTCATCCAAAATGATAATAACTAATAAGAACAAAAAAAATATCTCAACATCCCCTATTTTTCTTATTAATAAGGTTCTTACGTACTGATCACAGAAAAATATCTCCACATCCCTATTTATAGCTCTTTACGAAATGCTTTCAAAGGAAATAAGGTTTTGCAGTATTGAAAGTTTGGCCAAACCATCTTCATTTAATTGTGATTACTGAGTTAAGCGCTTGTGCCTGGTCAATAGAGTTTGGATGTTTATTCATAAAAAAAAATAGAGTTTGGTTATATGTTGTGTGATAATTACATAAGGAGATCCAATTATGTATCACAAACACTCAGTGGATGGTTCTCCACAAAATTATTTAAGTTATATGAGCTACTAAGTGAATTTTAATAGGAGGTGTTCTCTGCTTTATCTTAGACAGTCTTTTGCATGCTAGTGATCTTATATTAAATAGCCTTCATCTTGGAGTCACTTTGCTACTTGAATACTCAATGGAAATAGCATATCATTGCGGAAAAGGGTTCTTGGATCCCTATCCAAGGGAGAAAGCCAAGCAAAAACCTATGATGAACAAGCCATCTCAGATAAACCCTCTTGAATAGAATATAGCAGAAAAAATCCTTTTGTTTTTGTTGTATCATGTTTTCATGAGGTTATATGGCTTGTTAAATCTGATAATTAAAGCATCATTAGGGCTTCTATTTTCTGGAAACATAATAGACTAGTTTCAATGTTGAACCTCATGGTGTTTTCTACCTTTGAAGTATGAAAATTTATGGTCTGAAGCTTCTAGGTCTGCCTCTGTGCATCTTACTTGACTCTTAAACCCTTTGAAGCTTTATTTGTGATATTCCACTTGTTATCAACCATATAAGTACATGAAATGTGCTTATTTACTTCATTTTCTTGTAGGACTATGATTATTTTTTTCTCTTAATAAGTATACCATTTTCTTTTTCTTCCCAGGTTTTCCCCAGCTGACACTAATTTAGTATTGAGGGAGTTTGAAAAATGTGGTGTGATTTTGAAACATATTCCTGGTCCAAGAGATGCTAACTGGATGCACATTCTGTATCAGGTCTCTTTTCTTTCCTGTTGTTTCAAGTTTGATAAATATGGTTTTTTAGTCAACAGCAGCAATCTCTTAATTCCATCTTTTCTTAGGGCCTTTGATGTTAGTATTACTTTGTCAATTTGATATGGTATGTCTTTCCCTTAAACTGGGGGTTTGTACTTGGATTGTGCTCCTCACTCTCTTTAATAAAATGTGGTATCTTTACTTAATAGCAAATAGGAGATTGAAAAGCATGCTTATTGGTCCTATTGATAAGGAGCGGATGCAAATGGAACTTGAACTGAGAAGGCGAAAGACTGAAGAACTCCCTGATTTTCTCAAAGAAAAGCTGGCTTAACATAGCCAAATTCGTAGTTGTTCTCTCTTGAAACCTCTGTCTATGAAGGCATTGTCATTTATAAAAACTTTCCTGGTTTAGATGTGCTAAATGTGGAAAAACTGTTACCTATTCTCGTGTTCAATGCCAGCTTCTTGGTGGGTGCTTGCTCCAATGAATTATGCAAATGTCAGCAATGTGGAATAATGACCTCTTCTCTTCTCTGTATATGCTCATTTATTTTTTTGATCAGTAAAACAAAGACTTCATTGAGGATAAAAATAGGCATAGCCCTAGTACATGCGGCTGTTATATGCTCATTTATTGTAGGGTAGAAGTCATTGATTCTGTCTTCAATTGCATGCATTCCTACGAAAGCAGGATCATGTATGTAATGACTGTGTGATGTTAAAGCATGTCTTCGTGTACTCCTGATAGGTTGTTCTCATATCTTTTTTTTTTTTTATATAAGTAGGTTGTTCTCATATCTATAGTATTGAGATGAAATTGGATTGTGAGATTAAAAATAAGATATTATATGTGGAACTTGATATGGACAATTTAGTGTGTTGTTTGGTTTGCATTTTTTAAGTATTTTATTGCTAATAATAGCGAAGTAGCCTTGAAATTGACTGAAAAAAGTGCATTATGTTTACATGCTGAACAAAGAGTATTTTAAGTTGTCCATCTCTGCGACAATGATCTGACTGTTTGCTGGCCATTATTTATAAATCCTTCCCATTAGGCTATTAGGGCACTGAAGGCGCTTCTTTTTTGTTTCGAAGCAGCATCAAGTTTGAGAATTAATTTTGATAAATCAGAGTTAGTGCCTGTTGGAATGTCAGCATTTCTCGGCAATTGGCTAACACTCTTGGGTGTAAGGTCGCTTCTCTCCTTATGACATATTTGGGGTTACCATTAGGGGCTGTTTCTCGGGCTTTGTCTATTTGGAACACAGTTATTGAGAAAATAGTACGAAGATTGGCTGGGTGGAAGAGACTATATTTGTCGAAACGTGGCCGGGTGACTCTTATCAAGAGTACTCTTTCTAACTTACCAACTTACTTTCTATCTTTATTTCCAATTCTAGCTAGTGTGGCTGTGCGTATCGAAAAACTTTATCGGGTTTTCTTATGGAGTGGATATGAGATGAATTCAAGTTTCACCTAGTCAGTTGGGATAAAGTGTGCAGACCAATTCACTCTGGTGGGTTGGGGATAAAGAATTTGAGATCTCTTAATCGGGCATTGCTTGGGAAATGGCTTTGGAGATATAATTTGGAACCAGAAGCTCTATGGAAATTAGTGCTTGATTGCAAACATGGTAAGATTGGGGGGGGGGGGGGATTGGTGTACTAGAGAGGGGAATGGGCCCTATGGGGTGGGGGTTTGGAAGCACATACGACGTGGTTGGGGGGTGTTTTCTCGACATACTAAATTTTTGGTGGGGGATGGCACTCGTATAAAATTTTGGAGAGATATTTGGTGTGGGGAGGAGGCGGCTTCAGTGGCGGATCTCATGGTTCGTTTAGGGTATCAACTCCATTGGAATGTCTCCTTTAGTAGAGTAGCACAAGATTGAGAACTAAACAGTTTTGAGGTATTTTTCAGTCGAGTGTACTCTTCGAGGATGTCTGGATTGCGAGAAGATAAGCTGTGGTGGAATCCGGTAGGTAAGGGTGTTTTTTCGGTTAGCTCCTACTATAAGTCCCTTGCTATGCTTCCAAACACGCATTTTCCTTGGAGAGGATTGTGGAGGAATAAGGCATCTCCAAAAGCACTTTTTTTCACTTGGACAACGGCTCTGGGTAAGATTCTGACCACTGATAATCTGCAGAAGCGCCGGGTTATTATTCCAGAATGGTGTTGTATGTGCAAGAAAGCTGGCGAGACAGTGGATCATCTTCTGCTACATTGTGAGACAGCTAGAGCACTGTGGAGCGATGCGTTCATTCGAATAGGGTTAAATTGGGTGATGCCTGCTACAGTGGTAGAGTTATTGGCTAGCTGGGTAATGCCGGCTGGTGCTCCACAAATCAAAGTTGTGTGAAAGATGGTTCTTATTTGTATTATGTGGTGTATATGGCAGGAGCATAATGAGCGGACATTTGAAGATAAGGAGCGGACATTAGAGGATCTTAGAATTTTATTTTTTCACACCTTACTTCTTGGGGCTATTGCTGTAGATTTTAATGGCCTAAATGTACATGATTTTCTTTCTCCTGCTTTAGCAACTAGATAGGTTTTATCTCTTGTATACCAGCTTGTGTACCTGGGCTTTGTCTATTCTTATTTATACTACCGTTTACTTATATATAAAAAAAAATGTAAGCTCATTCCTATCCTTTTTCTCTGGTGCTTGGAGTTTGGACAAAGATTTACTGATTTGGTTGCTTTTGTTGGTGCAGAATCGATTTGATGCTCAGAAGGCTCTCATCAAGAATGGCATGCAAATCAATGGGGTACTAATTGTAGGCGTCAAGACATTGGATCCAATGCAACGCCGGGCTTTGGATGAAAGGCTAAGCAATCAGGGATTCATGACTTTACCACCACCTCCACCATCTGCAAAATCCTCAGACTTGAACACGTTGAGGTCCCCTACTCGTCCCTACTATCTTCAAAATGGCAATACCAGTGCGCCAAAGTCGGGAGGGGCCATTGCTTCCCCAACAAAATCTTTGGTGTCCAAAATCATGGATTTGATGTTTGGAGTTTAGGCCAGCCAAGTGGCTTTGTGCCGTTTAGATATAAGCAAATATGCAACAACACAGGCAATTTGAAATACGAGAGTTTTTGCACTTGTAAGCTTGAAGCAGGTTTTTTTCCCTCTCTTTTCCTCCCAGCGAGATACGTTTGGTCTTTTTGTTAAAAATCGTGATAATTGAATGTACCATTCACTTCGTGGTGGATATGTGTCAGTATGTAACATTCACCATTTTCTGATGTTAAAACACAGATGCGTTAGCATATGAACATTTGAGTTCTAATATTTGTTTGTTTATCTATTTTCATGATTATATTTTTCAGTTCATGTACCATCATTGTTGTAATTTGTACCGGTTAACATCCGACACTGGTATGCTTGTATTTTCCAGTTACGGAAGTAGACAAGCAGTGGCCTTTAAATTATATGTTTCTCCAATAAATTTGCTAATGGAACATTATCTTTTCGTGGACTTTAAAAAGTTAGATATCAACTTGGGGGAAGAAAAAGGAAAGCTCAAATGACAATCAAATATGTCGCCATTACAAATCAAAGGCAATGTATGTCGCCATTACAAGTCTAACCAGCTTGTCGACAAAGTTTTGTTTGTTTGTTTTTGTTGGAAAACAAAAAAAGAAAGAAGAAGCTTTGTTGTAACTTTTTCATAAGCACATTGTTTTCAATTCATCTCAACTCATTACCAAACTTTTTCATAAGCACATTACCAAACTCACCTCAATTCATCATTACAACTTTTTCAAATCCTAACATAAAATATAATAAACAATTCAATTTTTTCAAATTTTAAAATAATAATAATATTAAAAAATAATATTTTAACAATATTTTATCATTACAACTCAACTCAACTCAACTCACTTCAACATCCAAACACACTCTTAAATTAGACGTTGGTGACGCGCTATATAAATAAATAAACCTTCGAATTCACAAACTCGTTTAAAGAAAGAGTTTTGTTATGTTCAAGCAAATTTGCATATTAATTTACGTATTAATATTATTGTCTTCATATTCTAAATTTAAATTAGTATTATTTTTAATAAAATTTAATTTTTGACCAATCATATTGAATGAGTGTGTGTATTAATGCATATAATCACTTATAATTAAATTTTTTCTTAAAAAAATTTTGTTATATACAAATAATTTTACGTATTAATTTGTATATTAATGTTACGAATATATACACAAAGACTCAGGATTCCTGAGGGGCGCAGGTGACCTCCTCCAATTGAGAGGAGAAGTTGTGTCCCTCGAACATAGGCTTTAAAATGCTACATGTGATGTCTACGACGCGGGCATTAATGAAGTAATGATCAAAATATGGAGACTGGCCACATACGCGGTTGATCAGTAATTGGTTTGTACTTTTGTCACCTTCGGTAATTGCGACTCAATTTTCTTTCTGAAGCTGCCCACTGCTGTCTCTGACGTGTGCCTCCATGTAACGATAAAACAGCAATGGGGTTCATTACCTAGAATTCAGGTGTTGTATCTACTGAATCCATGCACGAGGCATCTTGTGTCAGATACGTAGTCTCAGCTTCATACTTATGATCAATAGCATCCCAGGAAAAATAGTATCAGATACAAGCTCTCCGAGAGTGTGAACTCGGGATAAACTTCTTACAAAAAAGTAAAGAACTATTTTTCAATGAGGTTAATGGATTTCATTTTCTTACAAAAAGCGGGGTTAGTGGATTTCATTTTCTTTTTTCAATGGGCTTGTTCAGATCATTTTCTTAGTGGAATAATGGAAATAACGCAATGCCACACTCAAATGGATGGTATACTTAAGAACAATTCAAATAATCTGCAAGCATATGGTTGAAGCTAAATGGAAGGCAAATGTTGTTATTTGTAAGCGGATTGGAAAAGAGTAATGTTATTGACAGTGTGCAAATCTCGTATAATTACTTTAAAAAAGAGTAAAATTTACTATTAAAAAATTAAATTTTTTTTTCATGTAAATCATGTATTTACTTACCTTATTTTTTAAGAATAAGTATAAATAGAAACTATTGTTAGGAGCATCATTTTGCACACATGATGTGGCATCATCTAGGTCACACATCTTTCAAATTTAAAATAAAAAATTAAAAAATTAAAAATAATCATGTAATGAATGTAAAGTATGCACTATTATAATAACTTTTTTACAGTATTACTCATTTTTTAAAAAGATTACGTAATATTTACGTATTATAAAATTATAAATATCATTTAAAAATAAAGAGTATTTAATTACTGGGGTGATCGAGTACTCTCACAAAGTCAGTCGCATGGGGTACAGAGCAATATAAAATTCCAAGAAAAATGTGATAGAACTGAAAGCAAACCAAACAAAGCATCATTTCCATGGTACTGTTCAATCACGAGCTCTCTTCATTACGTTCCTCCACCTAGTTACTTCTGATCTCCAGTACGCTTCTCACGCACCCCTCCCTAGTCCAAACCCCACCCTCACCTTCAAGCTAATATAATATTTGATAGTTTTGACCATACGGTTCAAATTATTTATCTTTTGCAGTTAATGCCTCTTCATTTTTTTAAATATTACAATTTAGAGGGCTTAATTCTCGTTGTTTTCTTTTTTAGGACAAGAAGTTTCGTATGAAATAATAAGAGCTACGTACCAATCGCGAGTTCAAATCATGCGGAAATATCTAATGAATCGTGGGGACAAGCACTTTTAATTGCTTGTAGATTTATATTATATATATAGTTAGTTCTACAGTGAAAACTCATGCACATAGAGCGCATACAGCTCGGTAGAAGACAAGTCCTCTAATGTGACAATTACTGCAGTACGTATTTTTCTTAATTTCATTTCGCATCTCATGAGCTCGACGCGGTCGACATACCATGATTTCCTATTGTCTCTTTTGTCTTCCTCTTAAGGTTAAGTTTGAGTTTAATAATGTTCAGAAAAAGACAAGAAGCAGTAATATGGTTGGTTCCATGTCACGATGGACACCAAATTACAGTAGTTTCACGTATAAATGACGGTGCGAGGTAAGAGCAATTTTTAATTTCAAACTTGTATGTATCAGTAATACGACATTGTAAATTTGTACGTACAATATATACGTTAAATTAGTATGAACCGGAGGTTAATTAACCGGAGGGAGCCGAGCCATCTCTCTTTAAAACTCCCCGAGCTAGCTTGGAGTACCCTCAGCGAAAACCTTTGAACTCAGAGAGAGAGAGAGAGAGAGAGATACGCCGCGCGCACACACACTGGGACAATGCTGAGTGACCGGAAGACGCCGGAGGCGGCGGTGCAGCTTGCGGAGGCGAAGGTTGCTGCGGCGGAGAATGGCTCCATGAGTGGGCCCCTCGTGGGGAGGAGGCCACCGGAAAGGAAAGTCTCGGTGGTTCGCCGGAGGTCTGACGTGGGTTACCTTATTCTCAGACTTCTGTGCGTGTTGACCTCGGTGGCAGCTCTATCGTTCATGGTCACGGCTATGGAGACCAGTACTGTCCTCATCTACGGCTTCAAACTCCCCGTTTACTCCAAGTGGTCTTTCTCCCACTCGTTCGAGTAAGCCTCCCGATTCAAATTACCTACATGCGCTTCTGGTCTTCTCGATGTTGTTGTTGTTGTTGTTGCATCGCCTTTGTTTGGTTGCTGAGAAACGTCGGAAATGGATTCTTGATGGACGAACTAGTTGAAGTAGTCACTGTTCTCTAAAAAAAAAAAAAAAAAAGTTGAAGTAGTCATTGTGGACTTCAGCTTTTCTTTTCCTGCCTCTTTCTGGTTGGGTCCCAACATGAATGATTCGAGTTATAGTATTTATTTTCTTTTCTTTTTTAAAAAGAAAAGAAAATTAATTATTATTATTATATTATTGTCATCATCGTTATAAAAATGAATCCTTTCATTTTGGGTTTTTCGGTAGACGCAGATTGAGTGATGGGTAGAGGCTTTTCTTTTTATTGTATCCCAAATGATTCGAGTATATATTTTCAAAATCTGACTTCATTTTGTGAAGTATAGTTCCACAGAGCATGGCAAGGTTCACCCAACAAGATTTTTTTCTCCTTCTTTCATATTCTTTTGTTACAATGTCCGCAATTTTGGTCTACCCACTCCACTAGGTTTTTCACTTTTCACCAAAAACTTGACCTGAGAAAGCGGGTCGTTGTCTTGGCTGGTTTGTCAGGTTGTGAGGATTCGGTTGAAAAACATGTTGACGTGGTTGCCCTTGTGTTCTTTGGCGCTTGTAATCATGTAACAACAAATTTTGGGAATTCTCTGTGGCATCTGAATGAACAGAACCAGACCCGTGAATGATTTTTTCCCCTTCTTCGTTTCCTACTCTTTCCCATCTTGTTTGTTTGTTTCTTCATAGATCACTTTAGGCTGGGTCTACTCGAGTGTAGTACGGGAGCTTTTGTGACTCTCCGTCAAACAAAACAATAACACTGGAGGAAGGTAATTTGACATGTAATTTTGCTGTCTGCATTAGGCCCTTTTGCTGTGCCTAAGGCCGAGTTTTAGACACCACAAGCCGTTGAATGGTAAGCTTAATTTGAGGTTGCGTATGAGTTTAATATGTTTCTCCTGTGCCGAATTAGGTATAATTCATCTAATAAGTGTGAATCTTGACGTGGGAAGTGTTTGAAAATCAGTTGTGCAGTTTAAAGTTGATATTGCGTCTGAAGGCACATTAATGAGCTTAAAGGTGTGATTTGTATGATAAAAAGTCGTTGAACTCTGAATTTGTGGTGGGCAGGTATCTAGTTGGGATTTCGGCTGCTGTTGCGGCTCACTCCTTGCTGCAGCTTCTCATTAGCGCATCAAGGCTGCTGAGGAAGACTCCAGTGATCCCCTCACGAAATCATGCATGGCTCATCTTTGCTGGGGATCAGGTAAATGTGATTCACCTTTTATGGATTTGCTAGTGGTCTCTCATGAACTAGCTAGCAGTTGCGAGAAATTACCTTCGAGTAAAACGCTGACATAGCTATAGTCTGAAACGTAAATGTACTGATTCTCGGCACGTGTTATATGCTGACACAGTTATATTGCATAAATCGTAAGTGAAGATTGAAGAGGTGTAGAAAAGCTCAAGGGGCCATATATCCTTTCCTTGTATGAGCAAAAAGTACACTTACAAAGTTGTTATTTTATTTTACTTGTTCTAACATTCTTGCAAGTGTCTATTTAACTGCTTTTAGAAATGATGTTTTATAAATCTCCTTTTGTTCCAATTGATAAAAATCATGTACTCGACTTGACCACTTGGATTGCAATAGGTTAGGTCATTAAGATTGTGATGTTGCCAGACGAATGAAGTATATATGTGCATTTTGATATCCAAATGTATCATAAGCCTATCCCTCACAGAGCCGCATGCATGGTGGAAAAGAAAATATTTTAAAAGAGCTGGATAGTTTCTTAGGAAGGCAGTTGATGCTTTCTGAGTAATTTTGAAGGATATACAATAGACAGATTCCTTTTAATCGATTCTCAGCAAAATGATGCTTTCTCAGTATCTTACCCATTAGATAGATCACGTTGGAGGATAGTTCATGATGTTCTCTCAGAGCACTGTCCTCTGCCAGCTTCAGAAAATATGATTGCATCCATGTTTAATATTATCTAGCATTTTGCTGTTTTTATGAAACTATTTTATGTTTTTACCTTGTATAAAGTGGAAATCCCAAAAAAAAAAAAAAAAAAAAAAAAAAAACGCATCATTGACCTGATTTGTATTCAAGGTTTTTTGGGATTATAATAGATCTCAGTATCAATTTTCTGGCTCTGCCTTTTATTTAAAGCTTCTTTACAAAGAAAATCGCATTCATGCCTCCCACTCTCCCAGAATTTTGGCTTCCATTTGGGCCATACTTCCTTGATACCTGTTTTACGTTTTTAAGAAAACCTGCAATTATTTACCGAAAAGAACAAAAATGGGTATAAACTTTAGGCTGGCTACTGTTTTGAAGTGCCTGATTACTTTCGGCTTGCAGGCATTTGCATATGCAATGATGAGTGCTGGGTCAGCTGCATCAGGGGTTACCAACTTGAATCGCACAGGAATCCGACATACAGCTCTACCAAACTTCTGTAAGCCTTTGCATAGCTTCTGTGACCATGTTGCCATCTCAATAGCCTTCACTTTCTTCAGCTGCATCTTGCTTGCCACTTCGGCTGTCCAGGGTGTGATTTGGCTGTCCAACAACTGAACTAAATCACCTCGCTTTTCCACATACTTTGATGTTTGTTATTATGCGTCCTCTATAAAGTATATGACTTCTAGGAAATAGTATCTGCATCCTTTGTTTTACTTCAAAATGAACAATGTTTTTGTATTTTGAAAACAACTGTAGTCGAGATCTAGCACTTGGTGCCCTTTGTAAGGAAGGAGATGCATGGCTTCTCGATGGTACTTGAGCCATGGGAATCAATGTGTACTAGTATTGATCATTTGATATGCAAACCCATCGAAAGGCTTTGTGCTAACGAAATTGGTATGGCAGGGGATGGATGACTCTTGTTTATGACAGCATTAATTTGTCTATTATAGGTTTGCAATTGTGAGATTTCAAAAGCATATCTAGATCTGACTCCAACCCAATGAAGTTTTGACTCCAAAAAAAGAAGAAATAATCAAATTAGTACTTTCCTTTCTTTTGGCTTAAAGGGGACAGAAAGGGGGATTTTCTTTTTTAGCATAGCGGCATATGAACGCAGCTACATTCATTCTCATTCTTGCAAAATGATTTCTAGCTACTTATTTCAAAACATTATCTGAGATAGAACCCATCGTCTTTGTCAAGCAATATATTTTACGGACATTTACAACCAAGAGAATACAATCAAATACAAAACGGCTTTCTTGATGGTATTGATCATATCTCATGCATGTTTTCACAATCGATTCTCAGGCTGCATCCACGATCATATCCTTCTCAAATAATTTTTTGTAGTTTTATTTCTTTTTTCTCTGCATGGTTTGCTTGACATGAAGCCAATTTTCACAAGTTCACACGACAAATCTCATGTCAATACAGTACTGGGCTGAACAGAATACCAAAAATCCTTAACAATTTTGGTCTTTAATTGCTACAATTATAGATGGGGCCTTTTTGTTTCCATGTGATCGTGTTACAACACTAAGAAGTGAGATAAGGATTACTTGGATTTCCATTAAATAAGTTCCCAATAATATTATATACCTTAATTTAAATGCATGCACAGCTCCTTAATTTACCTTTATGAGAAAGAAATGTGTATATTTCAATTAATGCTTGGTTATGCCTGATGTGAGTTCATTTCTATGCAGACTTTTACTTGCATTTATGAGAAACTATGAAAAGTTTAGGGGTGCTACCCGCATGGTGCAGGGTGGGGGGACCCTGCTCCGCACCATGCGGGGAAGGGGGCAAGGGGGAAAATGCCATCCGCCTTGCCTCCCGCCTAGGCCAACCAACCCATTGGATCTAAAAAATGATTTTTGCGTCCAAAAATATTTTTTTTGACCTAAATTCTAATATAATTTAAATTATAAATTAAAATTTATAAATATAAAAAGAACTTAAACTCATTAGAGTTATATTTTGGATTGTCTTGGCCTCCTAGGCTAACTTTTATATAGGAGATCAATGTAATACAATAATCATACTTAAGCAATGTGAGACTTAGTAGTAAGTCCCACATTGCTTAAATATGACTATTGTATTGCCTTGACCTCTTATATAAAGGTTGGTTTAGGAGATTGAAACAATACAATAACTTAAATACAATTTCAAATCTTTAATAAATTGTATATATAGTTATATACAATATATTTATTTATATATATATATAAATATAAAAAATATTTTTTTATATATGTGGAGCGGAGCGGGGCCCTACTGGGGTCATCCTGCCCCCCGCCCCCGCATGGGCGGAGCAGGGTAGCCTGCCCGCCCATGCGGGGGCGGGGTGGACGGGGTAGCGGTTTTCAAGATTTTTTTAGAGAGATAAACATAATACATGGATTTCACAATATTTATTGTTGAGGTTCATATTACTACATGCAATATTAAATACTATGAGCTCCACGTATTGCGTTTAACTTCCTCCTAATTGCAAAAATTGAATATGTTAGAAATCACTTCGTTGACATCATGAAAATGTTTAGTAACTTCTAGATCAATCTATGTTAAAAAGTAAAATTATTAAAAACTGTCATGTTATTAGAGTAAGACAATTGTATGATAGTGTACTTTTTAAAAAAACTCTTGTTTGGGACGTATAATTAATTATGGATGAATTGAGTTTTTTTTTTTTTAATTATTTTCTGAACTTAAAGACTTCGAATGGAAAAGAGATAAGACATTTAAGGTGGACCTCATATCATTTATTGAGTATTTTAATACTATCTGAAAAGTTCACGTAGAGTAATAAATATTGTAACCCCCACTTCATATGTTTATCTCTAGGTCATTTAATACTCTTAAAGATAATAACTCTGAGTAAATTTATTTTTTAAATAATCCTAATCATAATTATTTACCTTAGCTATATTTATAAGACCCTATCAGCATCTTAATGATGGATTGAGAAAGCTAGCTAGAGCAGCAGTACTCATTAATGATGTCTATTAATAAAGCTTCAATGAATGTACAAAACTTCAATCCTCATTTACTCCTCACTTACATCACAAAGTCTATAAATTGGGACCTTGTACTCAACTTCTTAATCAGAGAAAATCTCCACACAGAGGAAGAGAGCGAGACTAGAGAGAAGAAGAGCATGGGGAGAGTCCTGGCAATGATGGTGGCGCTATCTATGGTTGTGCTAGTCGTGGCACAACGTGACGAGTCTTTCTGGAAAAAACCAGAACCAGAACCAACTCCATCTCCCCCTTCCCCACCAGAGGAAGCACCACCCGGCGGCGGTGGTGGTGATGATTGCGGTAAAGATTGTGAACTGAAGTGTTGGATCTGGCAACATGTCCCCAAGCATTACGCTATATGCTTAGACCTTTGTAAGGTACACTGCAAGCAGTTCACCATCTCTGATGCCACCTATAATTGCACCTTTGCTTGTGCTGACTCAATGGCGGCCACCAAGTTTGGCTCAGGTATATCATGTTCTAGAACAAAAGAATCATAATCTTAGAATTTGCTAATTTGCTTTTTTTTTGTTTTTAAAAACAACTTATTTATTATTTAACGTTTAAATTTTTAGGATTTGCATGGTTTGTTAATGTGTTGTCTATTATCGTATGCTAGCTAATTCTTTGCTGTTGATTCCGCTGATGATGCAGATAAAGAAGATTATGTGGATGTCTGCTTCAATAAGTGCAGGAAGAATGGTAATTAATTAACATGTGCTTGTAATAACATATAAATAAGACAATAAGATGAGTCTTATATGATTAATGCAAATAAATCATGCTTCAAATTCTGTGGAGCATATATATATATATATATGCTTCGAATGTTGTCTAAGGCTATTATGCAATATATATGGAAAAAAAAAAAAAAAAACTTGTCATCTCGAGGCCAAGGAATTGTCCAGTGTATTTTATTTTCTTGTGAACATAAACCCGCGGACAATCTAATAGTACGAAACAGACATTTGAACAGATAATTATATGAATTCTAAATTATTAAGGGAAAAAAATAGAATATTAGAAATTACAAGATTATCTCAATATTATCACATACGGTTTGTGTGATATGCAAATTAAAATATGGTGAGCTTGGTTATAATAATGGCTGAGATACTCTATATTAATGCTCTACCTTTATATATATTAACTTGGAAAGAGGTTTAAGTTTGTAAACTCCATACACTTCTATTACTTATTTAAGTGATCAGTAAAAATAATAAATAATGAAAAAAATGGAGATGAGAAAAAGGAAATACTGTACAACATTTAAAGTTGTCAAACAGACAACAATGACCTGTTTAGGTGTTAAGATGCATGATCTCAGATAATCTTAAATAATTTCGTACAATAGATATACTCTCTATCTAAAAATAACTTATTTCATCTAAAATAATCTTACTTTTTAATCTTAACTCATAAACACTGTTCATTGATGAGACATTTATTATTATTCAATCACTACAATAGCAAACAGTCATTGAAGAGACTTACTACTTTTTCAACTTCTCATAAAAAATTAAACATATCTCAACCTTTTTAATACAACCAAACACATTTTAATGGGATTCACAAAATTCACTCAAACATATTTAACTTATTACTATTCACAGATAAACTCAAATCATTTGAAATACTCTCAACATCCAAATAGAGCCAATTGTTACATAACATATACTTCGCGTGTTGTTTTCTATTCTTCTTTAGTCCTAGAATTTAAGAACTGTAGAGAGTCTTAATTAGAAGTAGAGTCATTCACAAAGTACTTAATTATTAAAGAGTTTAATTAATATTTTTATCCATGATATTGTACTCAATAACTGCACCATTAATTTCAGTCAACTTTAGAAGAGATATATGGAGTTCAAAAACCATCTCTGTTGAGATTAGGTTGGATTGTGATGTGCTGTAGGATGATGTGCAAAGACCCCCAATTGCGTGTTTATAAATAAAATTGGAAATTCATAATGCTCATGTATGGCAAGTATTTGACCGTACGTTAGTGACTACTACTAGTTGCCCTTCAAATTAGAAAAATTAGAAGAAAATTGAAATGGCATCATTAATATTTTTTTGTTTTGTTTTCGGTTTATGGATTTAAAAAGAATATCTTGAAAGATAATCTTTCCTTCAAGTTAATTTATTGCTTGCCCAGCCCCGATTTTAATCTCTAATTCGATCTCTCGTATTGATTATTAAAAAAGGCACAAAAACCTTGCTTAAGAACTCTTCTAAACTAAATGATATTATGCTCCTTGGAGTATATAGTTAGCGTTGCCCCATTGATGCGTCGTTACCACTGTGTGGTGCAATATGATTTATTAAAAAAATTAAAAATATAAACATGAAAGGAAAAAAAGAATTTAGAATTCAATCTTTTTTTTTTTTTTTTTTTGTGTTTTTGGATTCTATTTTATTTAAATATATTTTTTTATTATTTTTAATAAGTCACGTGAGACGACCAAGTGACGGTACCACATAGGACAACTCCAACGATTTATAACCTCAAGTAGAGTAGCAAGACTCTTATACAAGACTCTTATAAGAAGACTCGAGGTCCCGACCAATGTTTTGAATTTTGTACTGTACCGACCGGCTGAAATATTTTGTTTTTGTGGTGTAACCGGTACAGAGAAATGTATAATTTTGTACTAGTCATAATTTCAGTCGTTTCGGCCTATACTGGCTGATATTTCGGCCTTTATTTTATTTTATTTTATTTTTTTCATTTCTTCAAATTGTAAGCTCATTTTTTGACCCTCTAATTCAGAGCAGACTATTTATAATTTATATATATATATTTATATATAATTTATTTATATATAGACTATTATTTTAGAATATAATTTATATATATTTATTCATATATAGATTATTCCCGGAACGGTATCCGAAACGGTACCAGTATTGAAATATCTCGTTTCAATGCTTCGACCGAAACGATCACCAATACGATATTCAAAACATTAGTCCAGACATTCTGCATGTTGAAGTCTATGCCAAGCAGCCCACAATGGCTGCTCAGCAGGTAACTGTATTTGCAGTTACAAATTGAATGCATTCATACAAGTGAGGAGATAGTATGTTTGCCTATAAATTGAGGCTCCCAGGGAGAGCTTCATATACACCAAGGAAGAAGAGAAAAGAGAGAGAGCAAGGAAACCTCTGAGATAACAAATGAGAGTTGAGTTGAGTGAAGTATGATTCTCTTTCTCTATAATATTTTTTTATATTTTACTATTTATTAATAAAATTTTATAATATAAATATAAATAATTGTCGAATTAGGTTAAATTCTCAACGTTACTGTACGAATGAATGTACTCTTTTATTTATTCCGCTGTGCTTGTTTTTTCCAACACTGCAACTTTGAAACTTTAACGTCAAAACTCAAAAGTCACGCTTTCGCTCTCTCCTGCCAGATCAGCATAAAACGTACACTTCCACTTCCCTCAACTTTCATTACATGCAAACCTGTGAGGAGTAGAAAACAACGTTAACTCGTTTTCATCAATATAGCAACCTCAGCGACAGCTCAACTAAATCTGCCTTTATGACAAAGAATTTAGTATAGCTTAATTAGATAATTTTAAGCCAGCTCAACTAAATCTGCCTTAATGATTGTCAGGTATTTATTTTCAGGCATACTAATTTGGAAACATTGGCAATTTAACTTTGGGGGAAAAAAGTGTTCTATAATTTTTTTTCATAGAACTATTTCCTCGCTATAATTTTGTCAAGAGTATTAATTATAGGTACAAATGTTAGATATATAATTTTCATGCAATCACTTTATAAAAAATAAATCTCACTATAAAAAATGATTTTTTAAAGACCGCGCTACAAGGACAGATACTTTAGTCTAAGAACTTGATCGATAAGTGTAAATTTATTTTTTTATTTTTTTTATTTTTTTCTTCTTTTTCTTTAATCATTTTTATACATCTTTAAATAATTTTTAAAAAATAAAAAATAATATCAATTCATTAATATTCACTTCTTTAATCATTAAGTAAAAATAAAAAATTCAATCGGTTACTTTTATCGATTTAACTAACATTTTCTTTTTTTAAAAAAAGATTTTTAGTGATGCAATCTGCTTTTTTATAAAAGACCTAGTTATACAAAATTTGTATATTTAAAACTTGTACAATTCATTACTCTTTTGTCAAAAAATGTTCTTAATGTGATTTTCTAATATAGTACTACAAAACACTATTAGAAATTATACATTTTTCAGCGGTTAAAATCATCGCAAAAATCTCATATAATCGTTGCATTTGATCATTTTCAGCGATTTTTAATTCGCTGCATTTTCGACGAAATTAAGTGTTCACTTCTGATCAATTTCAATGATAGGCAAAAATCGTCGCAAAAAACTATATTACTAGCAATTTTAGTCCGTCGCAAAAATGTTCTTAATGTGATTTTCTTAAAGAACCACTCTTCACTCCGCACCATATGTACTTCCTGTGACATGCTACGTTAATTAAAGTGTTTAATTTCTGAATTCCCGTAGATAATTAGTCCTATCTCATGATTATATAATATCTTCCTAATACTTAAAAGCATGTATAAGATTTACAGTAGTGAATAGTGTTTCGTCCAGTTTCTCGTTGTTCTTTCTCTGTTCTTTCTCGTTGCATTCCAAAATTCCGTTGCCTTCTTCGTTCAGTTAGCATGATCTACACAATCAAAATATCTGAGATGATAAAATATCTAATCTACACACTTCAAATTCAGATTTACATAACAATTATCAAACTCAACTACACAAGATTTACAGAACAATTCTCAAACTCAACTCGAGGAAGAAAAAAAAATTTCCGTGAGATTTCTTCTCGCCGTTGGTACGCAATTCTCTTCTGATTTCACCTCTAACTTCTGCATCTTGTTTCTTTTTTTTTTCCTGTGTTTCTCGCATGTTTTTTTTCTTTCTACACCTCAAATGGGTTTTTGGGTTTCTGTGAATCTCAGATTCACAGTGTGCGACGGAGAGGCAAACGGAACCTCGTGGTGGCTGGGTCTGCTAGAGGTTGTCGTCAGTGTCAACTGGTGGAGGTGCGGTGGCTTGGGTGGCTGCCTACGGTCGCATAATCGGTGAACAAATGGGTGAAACCCATTTCGGTTCGGTTTCCGTGGGGGAGAGAGAGGGCTGCGCGTTGGGGACTTCGACGGTGGCTGGGATGTTCGCCGCCTTGAGGGAGACTCCTCGGTGGTGGTCGTGAGGTTCGGTGGCCACGTACGGCGGCGTAACATGACACAAATGGGTGAAACCCATTTTGGTTCGGTGTCCGTGGGGGAGATCGAGGGTTGCGCGTGGGGGACTTCGACGGTGGCTGGGTTGGTCGCCGCCTTGAGGGGGACTCCTCGATGGTGGTCGTCAGCTTTGGTGGCCGCGTACGGCGGCGCTAGCTCACATAAATGGGTGAAACCCATTTTAGTTCGGTGTCCGTGTGGGAGAACGAGGGTTGCGCGTGGGGGACTTCGACGGTGGCTGGGTTGGTCGCCGCCTTGAGGGGGACTCCTCGATGGTGGTCGTCAGCTTCGGTGGCCGCGTACGGCGGCGCTAGCTCACATAAATGGGAGAAACCCATTTCGGTTCTCTTTCCACGGAGGAGAGCCATGGCTGCGCGTGGGAAACATTGGTGGTGGCAGGGATGCTCGTCGGCGTGAGGGGAACACGCCGGTGGTGGCGGTGATCATGGCTGGGGCTCGGCGGCGCCGGGCTGCGCTGGAGGAGAAGAAGCTGCGCGGATAATCGCCTAGGAGAGAGAAAATTTAGGAAGAAAAATATCTTCCTGCAAAATGAGTTAAAAACGTTTTTATATGTTTTAATATTTTACAATTTTTCATTTGAAAACATTAAATAACATTAAATAACGTTTTCATCTGAAAACGTTTTTTTTTTCTTTACAACTTTGCTTTTGTCCTTACTAGAATATTACATTGTTGAATTTTTTATATAGGTTGAGCTCCGTGAAGTTGAAAGTGGAAACAAGATATCCCAACAACTAGCTACTTATAAAAGTGTCAAAAGTATGAATCCTTTAACTTTTTAGTTTCATACTGTGAATTAATAACTGAAATAATCTATTTTTTTTCTCTGATTTTAAAATCTTTTAAGTCATTTATTTAATGTTATTTATTCAATAATTATTCTGCATGGACTTTGAACTGTTTTAAATTATAATTTCGAATTAATTTAAAAATAATACTATGTTTTAATAAGATTTTTCCTGAAATCTTCCACTGTAAATTATCTAGAATATTTTGCAAATATAGCAACTTTTATATAAAAGAAAATCTACTACATTTATCTTTCAAAAAAAAAATAACGATCTCATCTCACATTTACATCCAAACATATATTAAAATAAATCATATAAAAATAATACTATATTTTATTTAATGAAATAAAATTGCTAAAAACATTCACTAATAATATTTTATTTAATTAGTTCCACTTGTCTTAATTGACTTTTAACTATAAGTTTGCTTCTTTTATAATTCCAAAATAAACAAAATACATTTGCTTTTTGAAAAATTACATCAATATTTGCAGTCTTACTTATATAATTATATGTAATCAATTATTGAAATATTGAAAATTTTAAAAATTGAAATTTCAATTAAAGAATTTAATAAAATAGAATACATACTCATTAAAAATAATATTCTGCATAAACTTATACTCTAAAAGATTATTGAAAAATAAAATGAAATAAAAATTTTGTGAATATTAATAAGAAATTTTGTGAATAATAGAGATGTAATTTTGGATTAAATACTTATTGAATTTTAAGAAATGAGATATAACAGTTAAATAAAAAATATTATCAAATTAAAATATTTTTAAATTATAATTCTGTAATTATACCTCTTTTACTATTATCTTACTACTAAGCAATTTTTTTTTCCTTTTGCTATTTATATTTCAATTAAAATCTTCAGAATTTATTCTTATTACATAATATACAATAAAATTAATTGAATCAATCAATATAATTATATAATTTAATTAAAAATAAATTTAATTTTATAAAATTTGACATTCTTTTGCTCTTTGAGTTTATTTTTATCATCAAGTAATATCAATTTCTTAAAGTTATAAACTTATAAACTAACGTTCCGACATAATTAAATGTTATATCTTATTAGTTATATATGCATATTTATCAAAAAAAAAAATTTAACAAAATTGCTATAAAATTATTCATAAAATTTTACCAACAAATTTAGTTCTATATGTAAATACTTACATCAATACTTAGAATTTTACCCATATAATTATACATAATCAATTATTAAAATGTTGAAATCTTTAAAAATTGAAAATTCAATTAAAGAATTTGATAAAATAGAGTACATATTCAATGAAAATAATATTATGCATAAACTTGTATTTTAAAAGATGCTTTAAGATTCAAACGAAATAAAAATTTTATGAATATTGATAATAAAGTTTGTAAATAATAAAATTTATTTCTATTGTAAATATAGATTAAAGTTTGGGTGATGTATATTACCACAACACACAATCAACTAAAAATAAAATTTTACATTTTCTGGGTCATGCTAAGGACAAAATAAGGATTGTGTTTTTATAATTTTAAAAACAATATTTATTTATAAGAGGGAGGAAAAAAGTTGGATTTCCCAAGTCAAACAAAAAATACAAATGAGACAAGAAATATATATAAAAACTTGCAAATAAAATACAACATTTTCATGGATTCTTTATAAAAGTGTCGAAAGTATGGATCATTTAACTTTTTAGTTTCATACTGTGAATTAATAATTGAATTAATCTATTTTGTTTCTCTGATTTTAAAATCTTTTAAGTCATTTATTTAATATTATTTATTCAATAATTATTCTGCATGGACTTTGAACTGTTTTAAATTATAATTTCGAATTAATTTAAAAATAATACTACGTTTTAAGAAGATTTTTCCTGAAATCTTCTACTCTAGATTATCTAGAGTATTTTGCAAATATAGCAACTTCTATATAAAAGAGAATCTACTACATTTATCTTCCAAAAAAAAAAAAAAAAACGATCTCATCTCACATTTGCATCCAACATATACAAAGATAAATCATATAAAAATAATACTATATTTTATTTAATGAAATAGAATTGCTTAAAAAATTCACTAATAATATTTTATTTAATTAGTTCTACCTGTCTTAATTGACTTTAAACTATAAGTTTGCTTCTTTTATAATTCCAAAATAAACAAAATACATTTGCCATTTGAAAAATTACATCAATATTTACAGTCTTACTTATATAATTATATGTAATCAATTATTGAAATATTGTAAATTTTAAAAATTGAAATTTCAATTAAAGAATTTAATAAAATAGAGTACATACTCATTAAAAATAATATTCTGCATAAACTTATACTCTAAAAGATGCTTGAAAAATAAAATGAAATAAAAATTTTGTGAATAATAGAGATGTAATTTTAGATTAAATACTTATTGGATTTTAAGAAATGAGATATAACACTTAAATTAAAAATATTATCAAATTAAAATATTTTTAAATTATAATTCTGTAATTATACCTCTTTTACTATTATCTTACTACTAAGCAATTTTTTTTCCTTTTGCTATTTATATTTCATTTAAAAACCTTAGAATTTATTCTTATTACATAATATACAATAAATTAATTGAATCAATCAATATAATTATATAATTTAATTAAAAATAAATTTAATTTTATAAAATTTGACATTCTTTTGCTCTCTAAGTTTATTTTTATCATCAAGTCATATCGATTTCTTAAAATTATAAACTTATAAACTAACGTTTTGACATAATTAAATGTTATATCTTATTAGTTATATATGCATATTTATCAAAAAATTTTTTTTTACAGAATTGCTATAAACTTACTCATAAAATTTTACCAACAAACAATTCTATATGTAAATACTTACATCAATACTTAGAATTTTACCCATGTAATTATACATATTCAATTATTAACATGTTGAAATTTTTAAAAATTGAAAATACAATTAAAGAATTTCATAAAATAGAGTACATATTCAATGAAAATAATATTATGAATAAACTTGTATTTTAAAAGATGCTTCAAGAATAAAATGAAATAAAAATTTTATGAATATTAATAATAAAGGTTGTAAATAATAGAATTTATTTCTATTACAAAATATAGAATAAAATTAATTCAATCAATCAATACAATCATATAATTTATTCAAAAATAAATTTAATTTTATGAAATTTCACATTATTTTGCTCTTTGAGTTTATTTTTATCATTAAGCAATATCATTGAATTAAATAAATTAAAAACCTCATAATTTATTCTTATTGCATAATATAAAATAAAATTAATTGAATCAATCAATATAATCATATAATATAATTAAAAATAAATTTAATTTTATAAAATTTGACATTCTAAACGTAATTTTACTACAAAATAATTATAAAAATTATTATACATAATCAATTATTAAAAAGTATTAAAAAGCACATGTATGAAAAGGAAAAAAAAAATTCCTATAACTAAGTGTAACTTTCAGTAGTGGCTGGGAGCGGTGAGTGCAGCAACACTCTTTTTACTTAATTTGTACGTAAAGATTTATGTGTAATTAATATTAATGTACATGACCCATGCATTGAACTAACTTTGTTTATCGTTTTTCTTTTTTTAAGTAATGATACCCACACAGAACATGATTTTAAACCATATTTCACAATACATGTAAAATCATCACTTTATTCTAGCATTCAAAAGACAACCTTTGGTGATCAAGTTCCACGCTACTCTAAAACTCACATAATATATATGCCTTTCTCTTTTTAAATTACACCATGATCTTATAGAGCATTGGATTTGGTTTAATTAGGCAAAGTTTTGAATAATATATATGCCACTTTTTAGCTTTTGACTATCCATGCACTCAAAACATAAACACCACACTGAATTAACTATGTTGCTTTTTATAATCATAAAATATTATTATTATTTATTTTTTTATGCTTTTTTTTATTAATTTTTTAAAAACTTGTTATTTTTATTTTCATGATTTTTTATAACCTGTAATCAATTATTTTTAAATCAATGTAGGTATCATTACGTAATGCAATTAAGTGTGTTGAAAATCAAATGCGAAATTTATACTTTTTTGGGTCATGTATATTACCACAACACACAATCAACTAAAAATAAAATTTTACATTTTTTGGGTCATGTTAAGGACAAAATAAGGATTGTGTTTTTATAATTTTAAAAACAAGAATTATTTATAAGAGGGAGGGAAAAAGTTGGCTTCCCCAAGTCAGACAAAAAATACAAATGATAAAAGAAATATATATAAAAACTTGCAAACAAAATATAACATTTTCATGGATTTCAAAATTTGTTGTTTCCTTTTATTCGTTTAAATAATTGATTTAATTGTGAGTTTTTGATTTCTACTTTCTTCATCTGCAATTCATGCTATAACAGTCATATAATTTCTATACCTATTGGTTGTTCATTTCTAATTTTCATTCTCCATTTTTTACAGTTTTGTTGAATTTGCTGAGTTGATTGGATTTTTTTAGTCTTTTTCCGAGACTATCAAGGTAACCAACGATGCTATAAATATATCTCTTTCAATAGGTGATTTTATTTTGTTCAAATATATACTTAGATTGAATAGGTTTTTGACCTTGCATCATTATAAGTTTTTCTTTTATCCAGTTATCAACAAGAGTTCTTTCATTCCATGTATAAATGAAAAGTGGTAAGTTTATATTAATAAATTAGTACAAATTTAACATCATATGATCAATTATTTATTTCATATTATTCTTACTTTAATCCTCGTTTAAAATAATTCCCAAGGTGCTGCAAAACATCTTAAGATAAACAATTTATATGAGGCTCTTTCTTTAGAAGAAAAAGAACATGTACGACAAAAAAAGAAAGAAAGATATCTTCAACAAAGGAATTCTACGAATGATACTACTCAACATGAAGAACAATTTTTCTCCCAACCAATCGTTCACAATGAAACAAATGTGTTGGGAGATCATATAGAATTCATACACAATAATGAAAAGGTCAGGCCATATTGTACAAAAAGACAACGCACTTTTCGTGCTGATGCTGGAACCAGTGATATATCCTCCGTTGGTAGTTCCGGAGCTCCCTATCAGGAAATAAACACAGTTGAAATTATGTCAACAGAACCTCTTTCTTTGGACGATACCACAATATCTTTGACACTTGGGGCAACAAATACATGTACAGAAAATGTACATACATCTGGTTCTCTCCAAACCGAACAGGTTTATTGTATTTCCTTCGTTCTCACCGTACTTTCCCATCAATCATTTTATTCTTTTTTATTCAACATACTTAATTCTTTATTCAATAGGCACATTCCCTTCCTTGATGCCAACCCAACTTTGACACAAGGTTGTTAACAAATTCTCGGGATAAGAAAGATGTATAAAATTAAGTCGTACTTCTTCTCCTTTTTTTCCTCCCTTATATACAGCTTCATTCAACGATACCTTTATTGGAAATTATAGCAACTTTAAGAATTTACCTCAATTCTATGGTTCATTTTTCTTCCATAGGAAATCAGCATCAACAATCAGCTGGTCATAGGAAAATATTACAAACAGTGCCATTTGAGGCAACTTTCTTACCATCAGTTCCATTCTGTAGATTTTGTGAAGCAAAAAGATTTCAACATGAAACGAAGGGTTTTTGTTGTGCCGATGGAACAATCTCTTTAACTACAAATGATGTTCCAGACCAACTTTACCATTTGTTTACTTCTAATACAGTTGAATCTGTCAACTTTCTTACGTATGTTCGCACATACAACAACAAATTTGCTTTTACATCATTTGGAGTTAAATTTGATAGAGATTTGTGTAGAAGAAACAGAGATATTTATACATTTCGAGCTCAAGGTCAAATTTATCATTACATTAATGACTTGGTTCCTTTGGATGGACATCCTTCATATCTACAACTATATTTTTATAATACCGAACATGAATTGGACAATCGTGTTTATGACATCGAAAGATTGGATTCATCAACTGTTGCTCAACTAATGGATATCTTCATGTTAATCCATACTCAACATTCTTTCGAACTCTTGGGGATTTGCCCAATTTGGAAAATCACAAAATTCATATTCGATCAGATGCGGGTTTGGATCAGCGTGTTTTTAACACTCCGTCAGCTTCCCAAGTAGCAGTCATTTGGATTGAAGATGATGATTCAGAACATTTAAAAGGACGAAATATTGTGGTATTCAATCATGCAGGTGGAAGTCATATAGTCCAATACTATTTTGGCTGTTATGATCCACTGCAATATCTATTATTATTTCCTTTTGGTGATACTGGTTGGCACCAAGGAATATTAAGAGTAAAGAAAGGGGAAAGACTACCACAACGAGTAACAAGAGCAACAATTGACCCTCAACAATCAGTATCAGCGGAACAACTGCTTATAAAGGAACAAGAAGGTTAAAATAATTAATCTTCTTTTAACTTTTAATTATTCTAATAAAACAATATTATATTTCTGATTTGTTAAATTTATCATCTTACAGTGCTGAAAAAGAATAGAAAACAACAGGTTGTTTCATGCCGCGAGTACTATTGCTACAAACTTCAAATTAGGAAAAATATAAAATCTATTTTGTTGTTCTCGGGCCGTTTACTGCAGCAGTTTGTTGTTGATATGTACGTAAAAATTGAGACGTCAAGATTGGATTATTTTCGTAATAAGCAACAAGAGATTCGATCTGAAGTGTATCAAGGAATAGTTGACAGTATATCAATTGGACAAAGCAATGCTTCTAAAGTTGGTAAACGCATCATTCTGCCTTCTTCTTTTATTGGAGGTCCAAGAGATATGCGCAAAAGATATATGGAAGCAATGGCTTTAGTCCAACGCTTTGGAAAACCGGACATCTTTTTAACCATGACATGTAACCCAAGTTGGAAAGAAATCTTAGATGAGTTGGGTCCACAAGAAGAAGCACAAAATCGTCCTGATTTGATTGCACGTATCTTTAGAGCAAAATTAGAAGAACTGAAGGATGAATTATTCAAACGGGAGATATTTGGGAAAGTTTCAGCATATGTATATGTCATTGAACATCAGAAAAGAGGACTACCACATGCACATTTCTTGATCATACTACAAAGAGATTGGAAAATCTATGCTCCAGAATCTTTTGATGAAATTGTATCAGCAGAAATACCTGACAAAGAGAGAAATTTACATTTGCACAAGACAGTAATAAGACATATGATGCATGGTCCCTGTGGAGTACTAAATCCAAACAATGTGTGTATGAAAACAAATGACAGTTGTAAAAACCACTTTCCAAAAGGCTTTGCATCTAACACAACTGTTGGAATCGATTGTTTCCCACAATACAGACGTTGTGATAATGGAATAACTGTCAAAGTCAGAGGTAAAAATTTGGATAACCGTTGGGTTGTTCCACATAATCTATATCTCCTCGCAAAATTTGATTGTCACTTGAATGTAGAAATTTGCTCAACAATCAAAGCAGTCAAATACCTTTATAAGTACATTTATAAAGGTCATGATCGTGTTGCTTTCAACTTGATTCCTGGACAAAACATCCAAGATATAGATGAAATCCAACAATTTCAATCAGCTAGATGGATTGCTCCACCAGAAGCCATGTGGAGAATATATGGCTTTATTCTTAATGAAATGTATCCATCAGTTTACAGTTTACATCTACATCTTGAAGATCAACATCTGGTAGCTTTTCATGCACATAACGACCTTAACAATGTTCTGAGATCTGATTTTACGGCAAAATCAATGTTGACTGAATTTTTTTCAACAAATCAAGCTAATGAAAATGCACGAAGACTACTGTACAAAGAATTTCCTGAATCTTTTGTTTGGAACCAAAAACACAAAATATGGACTCCAAGAAAGAAGAAAACTGTTATAGGCCGCATTGTTATAGCAAGTCCATTCGAAGGTGAAATGTATTACTTACGGATATTGTTAAATCATATAAGAGATCCTTTATCATTTGACCACATCAAAACAGTTGGCAATGTCACTGCACCAACCTTTCGTGAAGCAGCTACATTATATGGTTTGTTACAAAGAGATACCAGTTTGCAAGATTGTATGCAAGAGGCTTCCTTATACCAAATACCACACAGTTTAAGACGGTTATTTGCAACAATTTTAGTATATTGTAACCCAACAAATCCTAGAGAACTTTGGGAATATTTTGAACAAGATATGTCAAGCGATTTCCAAACAAGTGTTGCAACATCAGCAGATATTAGGACAAAAGTCTTACGAAGCATCTCTTCTACACTTGAATCGATGGGAAAAGACATAAACATGTTCCATTTAATAGAACATGATGTTTCTTTTGATCAGAATGAAACTGAATCTAGGGAAATAAATGATGAATTTGCAGTTTTGATACCAGAAGAAGATCTTATGGCTTCGATGAGTCTTAATCCTGAACAACAACATGCATATAAATCAATTTTACAGAAAGTCGTTCTAAATGAATCTGCTGCATTCTTCATTGATGGTCCTGGTGGAACAGGGAAAACATTCTTATATAAAGCACTTCTCGCTACAGTGATATCAAGAAACTTAATTGCTCTTGCAACTGCATCGTCTGGTGTTGCTGCATCTATTTTACCTGGGGGTCGAACAGCACATTCACGCTTCAAAATTTCATTAGATCTTGACAAAAATAGTACTTGTTGTGTAAGCAAACAAGGTGCTCTTGCCAAATTGTTACGTCTTGCAAAGTTAATCATATGGAATGAAGCACCTATGTCTAGAAAAGAATGTATGCAAGCATTAGATAAAATATTACGAGACATAACTGATTCAAGATTACTATTTGGTGGAAAAATTATCCTATTCGGTGGAGATTTTCGTCAAGTCTTACCTGTGATTCGTAAAGGCACAAGACAAGAAGAAGTTAATGCCAGTTTAGCATCGTCATATTTGTGGTCCACTTTAACTAAGATTAGGTTGAGTGAAAATATGCGAGCAAGATTCGATCCAAACTTCTCAAATTATTTACTTCAGGTCGGAAATGGAACAACACCAATCACAATTGAGAATAAGATCAAAATTTCCAATGAAATGCTCATTCCTTACAAAAATGATGTGGAGTCTTTAGATGATCTGATCGATGCGGTCTTCCAGGATATTGGCAGTTATTCAAAAAATTTATCCGAAATGACAAATCGAGCTATATTGACACCAAATAACAACTCCGTCGATGAGATAAATACAATACTTATTCAAAGATTTCCTGGTACAGTTACACAATACTATAGCTTCGATGAAACGATTGATACATCAGAACAAGGCATCATGGAGGATTTCTTAAACACATTAACACCAAATGGACTTCCACCCCATGAATTGTTACTAAAAAAAAATTGTCCTATCATATTACTCAGAAATGTCAATCCTTCAGAAGGTTTATGCAATGGAACACGTCTTATTTGTCGCAACTTTGAACGAAATATCATTGATGCTGAAATTGCAGTTGGTCACCACACCAGAAAAAGAGTTTTCATACCAAGGATTCCTTTCTTGCCAAATGCAGACGATAATAGTGGTTTTCCATTCAAAAGAACACAATTTCCTATCAGATTAAGTTTTGCGATGACAATAAATAAAGCACAAGGGCAGACATTAGATTTTGTTGGTGTATACTTGCCTCAACCTGTATTTTGTCATGGCCAACTATATGTAGCATTGTCAAGAGCCAAAACTTCTGCTTCAGTAAAAGTTCTTATAAGACCAGTATCAACTCATGATTGTGAAGAAGCTGAAACAAATAATATTGTTTATAGAGAATTACTAACACTAGCATATCCATCATAAACTTCTGTGAGTAATCGAATTTCAATATATACCTCTCAATTAAATACAATTTGTTTTTCCACTATGTAATTTCACAACTTCTTATTATTCTTTTATTAAAATTGTTTTATTTAAATTCAATTGTTTGGACTAATATTTCTTTCTCTTAATTCATAAGTAGGCTTCAACATGCGGACTGTCTATACATCAATCAAAAACATTACTCCAAGTACAAGAAATTGGAGCATCAAGATGATTGTGTCAGACAAATCACCCAAATGTACTGCACAACATTCACCAACAAAATATCAAAATCTGACATTGATAGACCCTGAGGTAACACATTGACATCAATATCATACTTGCAAAAACATACTTAATATTTACATTGTATTCTTTCACATGATATATTCAAAATATATATGTTTTCCCCTTACAACATAGATTCATTCTAACTATATTCTCAAATTAAATCTTATATATATATTTAATAAATACTATTTTCTAATCAATTGAATGCAAATAACTATTCATTTATACAATATTATGCAGGGCAACCGACTACAAGCAACAATTTTCGGCAAAGATATAGACCTACGTAATGACATGTTACACATATTCCGGTCTTACTACATCAGTAATGCTTATGTTAAGCCTTTAGATCCCAAGCATAGAATTGAAGCACATGAATACCAGTAGATCTTAAATTCAAGAACAATCATCGAAAACATTCCAGATGACGAAGTGGAATTACAACCACCAGAATATGATATTATCCCATTCACCAATCTGCATGACTACAAAGACACTGGAACTGAAATAGGTAAATATCACATCAATATATTTAACGTACTTCTTGATACTCTTATTTAGTTTTCACAAAAAAAAAATTCAACATAATTGGACAGCTATTCTGGCGATCGCAATATACATGAAACCTCCTAGAGAAATTACCTCAATACATGGGCCAACAAAAATTCAAGAAATATATGTTATCGACCAGAGGTAAAGAAGATTTCTCAACTATATATGTGATATTAATAAATTCTTTAACTACCTTGTTTTCAATATTATTTCATCATACTACACTTTTAAATACTTTCTCCTAAATTTTACAGCCTAATGCCCATATGGTTAACTATGTGGAATCGATTTGTGGATGGTGAATGCCGAGCAATCTCTGATATTATTGAAGCTAAGCCAACTCTACTCGCAACACGTTTAAAAGTCAGTTCATACAATGGTATATTACACAACTTATAATATAAACATTTATTAAAAATAGAATGTTATTATCTACTAACAAATTTTTTTTCTTTATAATATAGGTCTTTCTCTTTCATCTCAACCGACAAGTGTATTTACCTTAAATCCTGTCATCCCTGCTGCAACTCCATTATGTCAATGGTAATTCTTTCTTACTTTATTATATATATAAATAATCTGTACCTACAATAAAAACTTAAACATTCTATATTATATTACAAATTTCTAAAATATATACACAAAATATATATTCATCAACTAGCTCTAAAATTGTTTTTTCTTTTATATCTTTCCCTCCATGATTTCTCTCATTCATTTTAAATTATTCTAAAAATATTTAGGACGATGCTTAATCATGCACTGCTTGAAGAAATCGTCGAAAAAAATCTACATCATACAACGGCATCAGCATCAGCATCGACATCAAATGTTGACATGAAAGACATAATTAAGCTTGATGATCTTGCTGGTTTTCTTAAATCACTACAACCAATGACGGTACATTTCTACGGTCTTCTTAAACTTTTTTTTCTTTATATATATTGCCTTCTAAAAATTTTACACATGCCTTTTCAAAATAAATATAACCTTATCTTAAGGCTACATACTATTTATAACCATTAAAAACATATATCTGTTCCAAAATTAATGCAGAAAGCAAAATTTTGGATTAAAGTAACTATTTGTGTGGTTGATCTCCATCAAATATTCTTCTACATGTCCTGCATTGGGTGTAAGAAGGGGACTGGATATGAGCAAAATGAAAAATTTCAATGTTATCATTGCAAATACATGAGCAATGCACAACCACGGTATATATGTTATATTCATATTTTACGTCGTAAATGTTTCTTTAATCAATTTTATGTTATATTTAAATTATTGCTTAATCATTCAGACTAAAAAATATAGTTTGTTTATATAGCTGTCGAGCTTACATCGAAGTTGACGATGGTAATGGACGACTTGGGGCTGTCATGTTCGGTCAAATTGCAGAAGAAGCTCTGGGTTGCACAGCAATCGAACTAATGGAACATACAAGAAAGGTAACCAACTTATTCATATTTCAATTTGTATTTTAAAAACATTTAATCTTAGATATTCAAATAGGAAGTTATCAAAAATATCTTTTACATTATATTTATTCACCATACAGGAACATTTACCGTATATCCAAAATATTACAAAATTATGTTCAACCAAAAAATGGATCATACAATTGGGTGCAGATTTAGATCAACTCTAAAAATAACGTCACAAAAACTTCAATGTTCTCTCCATAAATACTGTAAATGACGAGAACACACCACTTTGAATCCATAACCAGCAAACTTTACTTTCAGTAACGAAAGAAACAATTATGTAATATTTAGCAGTTTCAGACTTTACTTTCAGTAACAAAAGAAACAATTATGTAATATTTAGTCGTTTTAGACTCTACTTTCAGTAACGAAAGAAACGATTATGTAATATTTAGCAGTTTCAGACTTTACTTTCAGTAACGAAAGAAACAATTATGTAATATTTAGTCGTTTTAGACTCTATTTTCAGTAACGAAAGAAACAATTATGTAATATTCACTTTCCAGACTTGCTTAAACGTATAGTTTGTTTAAATCATTTATCAGAGACCTTAAACAGTCATAGTTTGCTTAAACAATTAAATATATTATCTTCATAGACCTTATCATTAAATTCTTTTCTTCTACACTAGATGTTTATATTTTAGAATAATTTAATACAGGGCAAACGTGCATCGCACGTAAATTCACTGCTAGTATATATATATATCTGTCATATCGTAATTGCACAATAACGTACGGATGGGGATAAGGTTAGAGCACTCAAATAAAGATTAATGGAAGTTCCACTAATGGCCAAAACTTCAAACCCCAATTTATTGTCCACTCGTTTATAGTAAAGTTTTCCAAAACTATGAGCTCATGGTCGTCTTTCGCTCAACTTGTAATTTGACAGTGTTTCAACGGAGGAAGAAAGTGTGGATCGATATAATTAAAGAGATTGCACGAGTAGAATTTATTTTGTGTTGATTATATAAAAATAATATGTTAGCGTATTTTTATGACCAAATTTAATCTAATCAAGTTGTAAATATATATACATATGCTAGGTAGAGTTTAGATTGCATGCAATCGGGACAAAAAGTGCAATGATTGTAAAGACTTAGGATAGGTTTTAATAGTGAGTTGAGTTAGTCATATGAGATGTGATAAGAGTTGAGAGTTGAATAAAATATTGTTAGAATATAATTTTTTAATATAATTTTTGTTTTGAGATTTGAAAATTTTGAATTATTTCTTATATTTTGTTTGAAAGTTTGGAAAAATTGTAATGATTAGATAAGATGAATTGAGATAGTTTTTTAATCCAAATAAGGCTTTAATTAAATCAACTTAGTGAGAATAAAACAACATGCATGATACCTTTTGATCGAGATAGATATCACATTAGAGAAATATTGGTGGCATTGGAAATTTTACTCAAATATTTACAAATTCATGTATCACAAAGATCTTCATATTCCAATGTTTATTAGGTCAAAATTGTTGGACATTGACTCGGCCGGAAAATTGAACAAAGAGTTTCCTCAATGTTGGCTTAACATTTGCTTGATCAAGCGAAAATAGCATGAAACTCAATTAGTTGGATTTGGAGTATTTAAATAGCCTAAAGAAATGCTATTTATAGATCATTATTATGCATGCACGAATTCTAGGATAGAAAGGGGTCACAAGAGCTCACATATTGTCTTCCTTCAGAGAAAATCTCATGATCACATGTTGATCAATCCTTGAGATACTATTTTCTTGATTAATTTCATTACACCAAGCTATAGAGAAACCTACAATCACTACTGCAGTATCAATTTACACTACAAAAAAATGAGTTTTTGTGACTATTTAATTGCGGTAAAAAGTCTATTTGTGATCGAAACAAGTTAATTTTAATTGTAAATAGTCATTTCGCTAAAATTAATTGACCACAAATAAATATTTTTCTTATAGTTTTAAAGCGGTAGACCAGATTCTTTTGACAAGGTGATCAATATAGAAAAAAAGTCAAGAGGGTGATCTGGCCAAGTAATTACGTACTACGCGGTGCATGGGAAGCGAATGGGTCATTGTTGAGGTTGCAAGTTGGGTCTTTTAGAGGTACAACGTACATGAGGTTTTGTACAAAAGAACAATTCGTAACATGAAGATGGATTGGCTGGCCACGATCAAGTGGTTGTTAATTTTGGAGAGGTTTTTCAAATGATTTTCCTTGCACTTTGTAATTACTAAGATCTCTATATTGATTGTTTTATAATTTCTTTATTAAAATTTGGTTTTGATATGTGACATCTAGATTTATATATAACTGATCTAAATAATTAAAATTGTTTAGATCTCATGTGATTATCTATATATAACATATATAGGGCAATCATACCCTTGCAATCGGTTAATTCACTGCTCCTTTACTGCTTATATTATATTTAGAATTTTTTATTCTTTTATCATTTTTTGAGTATTTTTTAACATTCTTATTCGACAAGAAAAAATTAAGAAAATATATAATTTTACTAACAGTCACTTTTTTAACCATTAAGTAAAAAAATATAAAATAAGTAGTATAGGTAGTAAAAGAGTAGTGCTCCTATCATTATTCATTTATATATATATAATACTATAAATATAAAAAGATCTCACAAACAGATGTGACATATTGATAATGTGTCCCGTGTCTATATTTTTTTGTCATTTTTCTCCTTCTCCCTGACGTCTTTTTTTTTTTTTTTTTCTCCTAGCTTTTTCCTTCCCTCTCCCATTCTCCCGACGTCTCTTTCTCTTACAAAGGCAACTCTCCTCAGCGCCGCTGACGAGGAACACACTTGGACTAGAACACAAACACATACTTCAAACTGAAAATCTAAGGCAGTCGACAGTCGACACTGAATGTGTGGGACAATACATAGTTCAAACTAGAAAATAAATACACACTTCACACTTTAAGGCAGTCGGCACTGTATGCGTACAAATCTAATGTGTAAAAATGCAAATTTTCCCCGGCGATACCAAACATAAAAAGAAAACGAAAAAGAAATGAAGCAATGGAAACCAAAATGGGAGAGAGAGAGAGAGAGAGACCTACAATGAAGATCTACGGGAACCAAAGAATGATAGAGAGAGAGAGAGAAAGTTGTGAAATGAATGCAAGGAAGACGGGAGGCATGGACGCAAGGAAGACGAAATGTCATGTACAGTGCCTCACCTTTTAATCTTTTCTCTGGGAGTATCGGGTAGATCATTTTTTGAAAAATAAGAGAAAAAAAAAATTGATGTGGGATCCCTTTGTGGGATGCCTGTGTATCTGTAGTAGCTCCCACATCAGTCTAGTTTTTATTTGTTGATTTTCTGCTCTACGTGATTTTTCACATTAAAATTTGGATATTAAATATAACGAGTACTATAAGGTTAGAATAGTACCCAGCAAGTTGCAGAGTTTGTAGAAGATCAGTGGAAGTTCCACTCATCATGGTAGGCCAAACCATTTATTAAGTCCACTCATCCTTGATAACATATTCCATCTTCCAAGTCTATAAAATCATGGTTTTGTTATTCAAAACTTAAATTTGTCTTAGTTTTAGCATTAAAGAAAGAGAGTTTGGATTGATTAAAGGAAACAAGATGAGGAGAGTTATGTTGTTGATGATGGTGCTGATGATGATGATGTCTGTGCTAATTGTGGCAGAAGTAGTTGTGGATGAAGATGATTCTGATGAATATGGGGATGATGATTATTGCCTGATCAGGCCCTGTCGACTACAACGTCGAAGACCACCACCACGACCAATCAGTCACCCTCCCCCTCCTCCTCCCCTTCCTTCTCCACCTCCCCCTCTTCCTCCGCCCCCTCCTCGTCGTCCCCCTACCTTCCGGCCCCCTCCTCCTTCCCTTCAGCCTCCACCTCCCCCTCTTCCTCCGCCCCCTCCTCCTCCTCGTAGGAGGCCTCGTCCCCCTACCTGCCGGCCCCTCCCCCACCAAAAGAACAACCTAATTGTGCTTCTCGATGTTCTATGGAGTGTGTTGGTCGTTATTATAAGTACGACGACTACTGCAATAAAAACTGTATAAAACGACGCAGGCCGAGGCTTTCCCCACCATAGTACTCAATTAATTCCACCAGTTTTTGCCGATCAGGTATTGACACTCCCTGCTTGCTACCAGCTCCCCTCCCCGCAAAAAAAAGTAATACTTCAATATTTAATTCTTAAAGTTTCAATTAATTAGTACTGTTTTTAATGTGGCCGCAGCAAAAGCAGATAAAATATATCGAAGGTGATCAGAGTGCATGCTAGCTACAACAACTGCAAGATCAAGAACTAATATTGGCTTGTATTTGCAATAAAATAAAGAACAATGTTAAGATGCATCTAATATATATATATATATATATATATATATATATAAACAAATTATAAAAGACTAGTAATTAATACTTCACATATATATGATTGGCCGGGAATTATATATGCTACCAATATAAAAAGATAATGTAATTAGCTGTATTTTCGTATTATCAATAATATTAATTACCGCCTTCGTTGTGTTGTCATAATATTGAAACTTGTTATCCTTGACGGCAGTCAATGTCTAGTGATCAGCTCTTACCCAATGTACCGTACCACCAGCCTTTTTGATTGGACATTCATAATTTGGGGAAGAAATGTTGGGCAATATCATCAAGTTGAGCGGATAAGAAGTCTAACGTACAAATAGTTATCATGGAAACCTACACTCGCTTTAATTGCACCATAAATTATTAAATTATCAATGTTATGATTGAAGAAACATTGAACACTTAGGTCCCGTTAGTAATGTAGATTGGATTGAAATGAATTTAATTCAGTTTAATTTTAAGTTAAACTTAACATATATCTAAATGTCTAATTTTTAAATTATTAAATTCATCTCAACTTAAAATTTCTTTACACGCGAGACTCACAACCTTTTTCAATTCAATATATTTTTACAAGTGGGACCCACGACGTCCCTTTTCAACTTTTTATAAATATATTTAAGGCTGTGTTTAGATGTTAAGTCGAGTTCTTTAAGAATTGTAGTAAGTTGAGATTGTTGTGTGAATTTTGTAGGGTTCACCTAAGATGAGTTTAAATGTGTTTAGATATTAAAATGAATTTAGATGTATTTATAAAAAATTGAAAAAAAATTAGGTCTCGCATGTAAATAATGTTGAATTAAAAAAGGTTATAAGTCCTACGTATAAAGAGATTTTGAGTTGAGATGAGTTTAGTAATTTAAAAGTTATGTGTTTGGATGTTAGACTTATCTTAAAATTAGACTGAACTAAGTTGATCTCAGTTGAGTCTAACAACTAAACGAGACCTTAAACTTATCTTACTATTCGAACACATTTGAACTCATTTTAGGTAGGCTCTATAAAACTCACTTTACCATTTCAACTCACTAGTACTATTCGTAAAGAATTCAACTCAACTCAACGTCCAAACAAAGCCTTAATTGGCACAATCTTAATTTATAATTAAATCTAACCAATTATGCAAATTATCAAAAATTGAGTCTCAAACAAGCATGCGGGCCACTTAATAAAAGATGAATAAGCATATATGATCGCTCGAAAATGGTCTAGACATTCCTGTGGTACGAGGAAAAGTTGGAAAATTAAAGTACAATTTAGATAATGAGTTGAGATGATCAAATGAAAGATAAAAGTTGAATAAAATATTATTAGAATAATAATTTTTAATATTATTATTATTTCAAGATTTAAAAATGTTAAATTATTTATTTTATTTTATATGAAAATTTTAAAAAATTATAATAATAAGACGAAATGAAATACTTTTACAATCTAAACTGAGCATAAACGTACGGTGCGTAGATCAGAAAGAACTACGTACGCAGAGTACTGGTGGAACTACAGTAGTACTGTAAATTTAATTATACGTAGATGGTCCAATATTATATGATATCTTTATTTATATGAAAGAGCTTATAATTTACCCTCTATCATATCAGATCAAATACTTTTCTTTTGTACGAAAGTTATAGATGAGCAAGAATTTATTATACTTCATTAATGCTCGGTCATGCATGCACGCAGGTATATATGACAGCTTCATGCATTCATTTATTATATACATGCATAAGTTATAAGTGTACTTCAATTAATGCTTGGTCATGCTGATTTGGGTTCATTAATGTGCATGAAAATTATCTGTTACATTAGCAAGCATAAAAAGTATTTATCTTCAAATTAATTTATTATAACTATAATCATGTAGACCTCAATAATTAAGTGCAGGCCTGTGCATTGGCCCGCCCAGGAGAGTTTTTGGCCCGACCCGTCATAACCCGCAACAGTAGCAGGGCAAATATGAACCGATTGGTTTCGGGTCGGGTAAAATAAGCGGTTTTTTAAATTATTATTATTTTTTTAACCCCCCATTTGAACAGTAGACGCCCAATCTTGTAAACCCCTAACGCATCCAGAAATCCAGAAATAACAGATTTTTTTTTTTTTTTTTTTTTTTTTTGCCCTTTATGTAGCATTTGTACAGTTTGTTGAACAAGAAAATGAAGCACGAAACGGTCAAAACCTGCTGGTACAAAGCAAAGCAATTTGGAAACACTCAACTCAAAGAACAATAAATTTACCTTCGGATTGACTCTTCCCTATGGTTGACCATATATGAGATATGACAAAAAATAAGAGGTAATAATTGGAAAGAAGCCCAACGAGAAAGACAATTCGGAGGAATTCGGACGAACGCTTGGTGAGCATTTCCACCATCTCTCTCCTCAACCTTCACTCACACTTCTCTCCTCACATTCACATCAAACTCTCAAAGCTCTCTTTATTCCCAAGCCAAACCAACAAAAAAAAGGTAGGCAAGCAGCTCTCAAATCCCACACAAACCAATCCAAAACCTTCTTCTACTAGTATTAGAAGTGCCCCTTTCCACTTCCCCTTAATCGGTAACCATGGCTTCACCTTCAGCAGCAACATCTTCATGCATATCTTTTAAGCATAGATTTGGTTCTTCTACCCCTTAATCATTCCTTGAATTGGGCTCTCCTTCAACCACCGTCTCCTTGATGAGGCCCACCAAAAGGCCTAAGGTAAGTTGCTCTCTTCAAACACTCCAATTTCCCAAGCAGCGTTTACCCTCGAATAATATTGCCGCTCCCAACATTGCCCATCCAAAAGACGCAGCTAACTCTTCAACTCCTCCTTCTCCATCTTCGACAGCCAATAAGTCTGTGCCCCATCAATGGAACCTTTTACAGAAAACTGCGGCCATGGCCTTGGACGCCTTGGAGGCTGCTTTAGTCTCGCATGAGCGCCAACACCCACTTCCCAAAACCGCCGATCCCAGAGTCCAAATTGCTGGCAATTTCGCTCCAGTAACAGAGCAACCCGTCCAGCACTCGTTATCGGTTTCAGGCAAAATTCCCTATTGCATACAGGGCGTGTATGTCCGGAACGAGTTTATGCTTTTGCAAAGATGGAGAGTTTCTCGGGCTTGTTTCATAGTTTAGCTCAACTGCTTGCTGGACCCAAAGCTGAGCTAAACAGATGTTGCGATGCTAGGTCCTTTTTGCCTGAAGAAGAAGGGAGCGGGTTATCGGGCGATGGAGTATTTCGCCCGCTAAACAGATGTTGCGACCCGCTTCTGATTTTAACCCGATAGTATCGGGTTGGGAGCGTCGGGTCAATCGGGGGTTCGGGTCATCGGATTTCCTGCACAGGCCTAATTAAGTGATATATTTATAACACACTAACTTAATTAATTATAACAATAGAACTCTTCCTAATTATTAATATATATGTTTCCCAAAACTCTGTCATCATATTAATGACGCATTCAAGAAGTTAAGAGTAGTCAATTAATTGTGTGGAGTAATGAAACTTTCAAGGATGCTCAAAACATCAATCTTCATTTATTGCTCAGTACTTATTATCACCAAAGAGCTGTTGGGAAAATCAAACAGAAAGAATAAAAGCATAAATAAATTAAGAGTACACTCAAATATTTAGTGACACCAATAATTTAACGTGATTTGGTAATTGTTTACATTTATAAAAAAGAGTTTCACTAACAAATAGTAGAACACAAGAAAATATTACAGAAGAGGAAGATCGCAATCTATTCAACTCAAATCTATTTTTTTTTCTCAGAGCTCTCTGGGCTCTCTATTTTCTTTTCTCCTTGGGTGTAGACAATTGCCGAACCACGTTTAATTCTTGGTATCACTGAGTGCGTGGGTGTACTATTTTATTTTCACTTTTATTCCTTCCGCTGTTTTGATTTCGTTTACGGTAGAATACGTCATTGTAATTCTTTTCATGTAAGTTTACGGCTTATAAGTTTGGGGAAGATTATTATGAATGATATAAATAAAATATTCCAGCAACTAGTTGATGAGGTGGGGTCCCTCACAAAACAAACCAACTTTTTTTTCAATTTTATTCCCAATAGGTTGAGCACGACTGGTTGATCCTGCATCTTTTCATGTTGATCCACCAGTTACTTGATCGCTCGCTTGTGCTTGTAACAATTTGGCATCAAAGCAAGTTATGGCGGATTCCAGAATGGAGCATTTAGAACAACAGATGGCTTATTTTTATAAGCATTATGGAGCGACTCATAAAAAGAATCGAGGAAACCAGCGCAAAGGTAGATTCTTTGGCAGACAAGAATTTGGGAGAGGGGAAAAGGTCTGGATCAAGAAACAGGCAAGGAAGGAATAATGGAGGGCACAACTCGATAGCTCCAAAACTAGCCAAGTTGACTTTCCTAGATACAATGGTTTGGATGATCCAACTAGTTAGATTTATCGTGTGGAGCAATTTTTTGATTACCAACAAACATAAGAGGATGAAAAATTACCTTTGGCTGCGTACCACCTATTGGGCGAGGTGCAAATGTGGTATCAACTATTCAAATACACTGAAGAGATTAATTCATGGGAGGCGCTGAAGGTGGACTTCGTATTCGGTATGGACCAACAATGTTCGAGGATCATTTTGGTTCATTGAGCAAACTGTGGCAAACTGGAAAGGTTCGGGAGTACCAACTGCAATTTGAGCAATTACTGAGTCGTGTAGGAGAATTGACCTCAACTCATCAACTCGGGTGTTTCATGAGTGGACTCAAAGAACCTGTGTGAACTGACGTCCTAGCTGCTCAACCAATGTCTATCACGGACGCCATTGGTTTGGCCCGTTTATTTGAAACCAGACATGCAAAGAGACCTATGGTCTTGGAAGCCAGGTGGACAAAGTACATGGAGCCAACGCCACCCCCGTTGCCATTGGCAAACTTGGCAAGAAACAAAATACCACCAATAAGGCGATTGAGTCCACGCGAAATACAAGAAAGAAGAAAAATGAGACTATGTTTTAAATGTGATGAGAGTTTTGCACCAGGCCATCGGTGTAAAAAATTATTTTTCATTGAAAGAATATTTTTAAATGAAGAGGAAGTAGAGGACAATGGAGAAGCATTGAAAGAATATTTTTAAATGAAGAGGAAGTAGAGGACAATGGAGAAGAGGAACAATTGTTGGGCAGCGAGCATGAATTGATGATTTCACTCCACGCCATTGTGGGATCAACCTCACCGCAAACCATGAGGATCAGAGGAGTAGTGAAAGGGCATGATATCACGATTTTGCTTGACACCGGGAGCTCTCACAATTTTTTGAATACCTCATTCGCTGATGTAATGGGCTTACCACAGCAACAAATGCGTGGAATGAAGGTAACAGTAGCCAATGGTGAGAAGTTAGATTGTAAAGGAAGGTGTGATGGAATTCAAATTTCTTTCCATGTTATTTTATTCACCATTGATTTTTTCCTATTAGCCATTGAAAGAGGTGATGCAGTTCTAGGCACTCAATGGATGCAGATTTTGGGACACATTTGTTTGGATTTTTACAAGATGGTTATAAACTTCAAGTATTCCAGAAGACGAATAGAGTTGAAAGGGATCAAGGGTCCAACGCATAAAGTGGTGGAAGGAGGAGTCGTAGCCAAATAATTGAGGCAGAAGAAAACTGGTTTGTTGTGCCAGTTGCTTCCTTCCTAGCAGTTGAGTGGAAATGCATAGAACCAGAATTTTTCCATTAAATTGGGTGCTAATTTTGCAGGTCCATCAAGTCTTACTGCTTGCTTGAAAGCAATATTACAGGAGTTCCAAAACTTATTTGCAGAACCGAAGGGTCTTCAAACCAAACCCATAATCACAAGATAACATTAAAGCAAGGTGCAGGACTAGTCAACGTGAGGCCATATCACTACCCTCACTACATAAAGGGAGAAATCGAGAAACTCATCACCAGCTTGCTGCAGTCCGGCGTGGTGCAACCAAGTAGCAGCCCATATTCTTTTCCTGTATTGATGGTGAAAAAGAAAGATGGATCATGGCGATTATGCGTGGATTATAGAGCTCTTAATCTAATTACAATAAAGGACAAATTTTCGATACCCATCATCGATGAACTACTAGACGAATGAAATGGGGCGAATGTATTTTCAAAACTTGATCTTCGCTCTGGATACCATCAGATAAGGATGCATGGCCCCGACATTGAAAAAATGGAGTTTCGCACTCACCATGGGCATTACGATTTCCTTGTTATGCCATTAGGACTTACAAACGTACTGACAACATTTCAGTCTCTGATGAACATTTAACACATTTAATATATAGTCGATGATATTTTAATATATAGTCGAAATTGGGAGGAACATTTAACACATCTCAAGAATGTTTTAAAAATGTTGTAAACTAATCAAATTTTGTGAGAATGGAGAAGTGTCAGTTCGGGTAGGGACAAGTAAGTTATTTGAGATTTTATATTCGACAAGGGGGTCTCCATGGACCCTCAAAAAATCGCAACCATGAATAGATGGCCCCTGCCTCAATCCGTCAGGAGTTACGCGGCTTTCTCGGATTGGCGGGATACTACCAAAAATTCATCCGCCACTACGGGATGACCGCAGGTCCCTTAACTTAGCTCCTAAAAAAGACAGCTTTAGGTGGAATGAGCAAGCTGGAGAAGCATTTCAAAACCTCAAGCGAGCCATGATCGCTGGACCGGTATTGGCACTTCCAAATTTTTCCTTGCCTTTTGTGGTGAAGTGTGACGCGTCCGGGGCAGGATTGGGGGTAGTACTCATGTAAGAAGGAAAGCTCGTGGCCTATTTCAGCAAGTCTCTTCAAGGACGTAATATGAGCAAATCAACTTATGAGAAAGAAGTCATGGCACTGGTTGTAGCCATTCCAAAATAGAGACCACATTTGCTTGGGGCTAAGTTCATTGTTCGGACTGATCACAAAAGCTTGAGGCATTTGTGAGGCCAAACTATCACCACCGAAGCTCAACAAAAATGACTTGTGAAATTAATGGGGTATGATTTTGTTATTGAGTATAAGAAAGGGAGGGAGAACTCAACAACAAACGATTTGTCTAGGTACAATAAGCATGTATCCTCGGTTGGGGAGGAGGCATGAATATTAGCACTCAGTCACCCCTACCCAGTTGGACGGACACAATCAGAGAAGAGATTGAGAATAATTCCGCGCTAAAGATGTTGGCAGAAAATATTCAAGTTGGGGAGGCCGTGGGTCCTTGGGGATACAAAGCAGGGATGATTTTCTTCAAGGATTGAATTTACTTGCAAGCTAACTCTTCCCTCATTCCTACCATTCTCAATGAATTTCCTGCAGGCACACACGAGGGTTTCCATAAGATGTGGCAGTGATTAAAGGGGGTATTCTATTGGTTCGTGGCAAGAACACAAGTTAAAAAATTTATTCGGGAATGCGATGTGTGCCAATGACACAAGAGCGAGCATACCAAGCCAACCGGGCTTCTCCAACCGCTGCCAATACCAGCAACTGTTTGGTTCGATATATCAATGGATTTTATCACTGGACTTCCAAGCTCTCATGGAAAAAATGTTATTTATGTGGTTGTTGATAGTTTGTCGAAGTTCGCTCACTTTATACCACTCAAACAGCCAATTTCAGCAACAACAGTGGCCCAAATTCTTTTTGAGAATATATTTAAATTATATGGACTGCCGGCTTCTATTGTTTGTGATTGTGATCCGAATTTCACCAGTAGGTTCTAGCTAGGGTTGTTCCAGTTGCAAGGGATTCAATTTAATTTTAGTTCCTCATATCATCCACAAACTGATGGCCAAACCGAAGTTGTTAATTGAATATTGGAAATGTATTTGAGGTGTTTCACTAGCGAGTCACCAACAGGTTGGGTTAAGTGGCTGCCATGGGTGGAGTCTATCATATGTACATGGCACGACAATAGTTGAATTAGTAGCACAAACATTGGAAGAAAGAGACCGGCTTATTAAGGAAGTTCGCCTCAAGCTTCAGCAAGCCCAGAACAGAATGAAAGTCTAATATGATAAAAGACATAGAGAAAAGAGTTTTCAGCCAGGGGACTATGTATATGTGCGCCTGTAGCCGTATAGGCAACAAATGGTGGAAATGAGAACTAATATGAAATTATCGGCTAAGTACTATGGGCCCTTCAAGATTATTGTGCGAGTGGGTCTGGTAGCATATTGGTTGGAACTACCTCAGGATGCGCGAGTTCATCCTGTTTTTCACGTGTCCCTTTTGAAGTTAAAACTTGGGCAACACACGGAAGCAACCACTGAACTACTTGAGATTTTGCTCAATGCATCACCAATCACGTAGGAGGCTATTTTATCTCATCTTGGGCATGGACAAAAGGCTGAAGTTCTGGTTCACTAGAAGGACAACAATCTGACGGAGGCCACTTGGGAGAACCTGGCGATGATCAAGGCTCAATTTTTGAAATTTTTTCCTTGAGGACAAGGAACACTTTGAAGGGGGGAGGAATCTTACAGAAGTTTAGCTCCAAGGCATCAACTTTCTATTTTTACTGCTTTTCGAATAAGGGAATTGAGGCTGACTTGCCTTATTTTTATATAATCAATTAGCTATGATTTTGGTAAGTTTGGCATTAATTTCGTTACATCCGAATAAGTCATTGTAATTCTTTTCATGTAAGTTTACGACTTATAAGTTTGGAGAAGATTATTATGAATGATATCAATAAAATATTCCAGCAACTAGTTGCCGAGGTGGGGTCCCTCACAAAACAAACCAACTTTTCTTCAATTTTATTCACAATAGATAGAGCACACCGGGTTGATCCTGCTTCTTTTCCTATTGATCCACCAGTTACTCGATCGCTCATTCGTGCTCGTAACATTGTGATTATCTATCGGTCTGGTTTATTTGTTAATTTTTTGCTCCACATCATTTTTCATGTTAAAATTTGGATATTAAATATAATGATCACTATAAGGACGTTAGAACACCCAATAAGTTGCAAACACAATAGAAGATTAGTGGAAGTTCCACTCATGACAGGCCAACCCATTTATTAAGTGATCCACTCATCCTTGATAAAATATTCCATCTTCCAAGTCTATAAAATCATGGTTTTGTTATTCAAAACTTAAATTTGTCCTAGTTTTAGCACTAAAGAAAGAGAGTTTGGATTGATTAAAGGAAACAAGATGAGGAGAGTTATGTTGTTGATGATAGTGCTGATGATGATGTCTGTGCTAGTTGTGGCAGAAATAGTGGTGGATGACTATGATGGGGATGATGATTGTTGCACCAGGCATCTAGTACCAACACGACCACTCAATCACCCTCCCCCTTCTCTTCCCCTTCTTCTTCCACCTCCCTCTCTTCCTCTGCCTCCTCCTCCTCGTCCCCCTACCTTCTGGCCTCCTCCCCCACCAAGAGAACAACCTAATTGTGCTTCTCGATGTTCTTTGGAGTGTGTTGGACGTTCTTATAGGTACGACGACTACTGCTATAAAAACTGTATAAAACGATGCAGGCCGAGGCTTTCCCCACCATAGTACTCAATTAATTCCACCAGTTTTTGCCGATCAGGTATTGACACTCCCTGCTTGCTACCAGCTCCCCTCCCCGCAAAAAAAAGTAATACTTTAGTATTTAATTCTTAAAGTTTCAATTAATTAGTACTGTTTTTAATGTGGCTGCAGCAAAAGCAGATAAAATACATCGAAGGGGATCAGAGTGCATGCTAGCTACAACAACTGCAAGATCAAGAACTAATATTGGCTTGTATTTGCAATAAAATAAAGAATAATGTTAAGATGCATCTAATATATATATATATATATAAACAAATTATAAAAGACTAGTAATTAATGCGTCACATATATATGATTGGCCGGGAATTATATATGCTACCAATATAAAAAGATAATGTAATTAGCTGTATTTTCGCATTATCAATAATATTAATTACCGCCTTCGTGGTGTTGTCATAATATTGAAACTTGTTATCCTTGACGGCAGTCAATGTCTAGTGATCAGTTATTTCCCAACGTACCGTACTACCAGCCTTTTTGATTGGACATTCATAATTTGGGGAAGAAATATTGGGCAATATCACCTAGTTGAGCGGATAAGAAGTCTAACGTACAAATAGTTATAATGGAAAGCTACATTCACTTTAATTGCACCGTAAATTATTAAATTATCAATGTTATGATTGAAGAAACATTGAACACTTTGGTCCCGTTTCTAATTTGGATTGAATTGAGATCATATTGAGTGGTTTAGATTTATAGATGAATTCAGATGGATTGAGATAGTTTGTGAATAGTAAAATAAAAGTTAAATTATTTATTATATTTTATGTGAGAATTTAAAAAAATTGTAATGATAAGATGAAATGAGTTGAAATGAATTGAGATGGATTTTGAAATAAGTTCAAGGTTCTTAATTTTAAACAAGTGTTTTACGAATTCCCATAGATATATATAAATAATTATAATTAAGTACCATATATGCTTCTCATTATATCTTTGTCATATCTTAATTGCATGCATATGAATTAAAAGAAATGAAAGAAATGAGAGATGCTTCGAAGATAAAGAATGTTTAGGAGATCTTAGAGATTTATTTCTTTTTTGAGTACTTTGAGCTCTTGGCCGGTTAAAGTGTTTGTAATGGAGGATAATTTTCTGCACTTGTTTTAGTTTTTTGGCATTCCGTTTCTTTTCGTTTGTGGAAGGTGTAGGTGTTTCTTTTCTATACGTCTCGTGTACTATTTTTTTGAATAAATTATTTCTTATAAAAAAAAATATCTTAATTGCATATCACCATTATAATTAATGGGGATGACGTTAATGGAAATTCCACTTATATGGACAAAACCTCACTAGCCCATTTAGTGTTTTTTTCTTTTTTCTTTTTTTTTTCTTTTAAACAGCCCATTTAGTGTCTAGTACTAGTACTCTCATCCATGGAAAAGTTTTTCAAGACTAGTCTTGCGATCATGGTTTTGCGATCAACTTGTAATTAAAGTGATCACATTAATCATGTTTCAATAGAGGAAGAGAGTGTACGTGGATAGATACAAAGAAATTGCACGTACGGGGAGAGTTAATTGGAATTTGGATATTAACTATAAATAAAAACACAGAAGGTTAGAACACCCAATAAGTTTCGGATCAGTATGAAGAAAATTATCTATATTAGTGGGAGTTCCACTCATATTGGCCAAAACTTCAACACTCATTAAGTCCACTCATCGCGTTGATAAAGTACTGTCGTTCCAACTTCCCAAGTGTATAAAATCATGGTTTTGTTACGTACTCATAGTTTAGATTTTATCGTAGTTTCAGTATCAAAGGAGGAGAGTTTGGAGTTATTAAGTGAAATAGAAACTCTTATTTCAAGCATTTTTGCGCACCAAAGTGCACCGACCAAAGCTGACTTGGAAAGATTTAATGAAACGGCTCGTTTTGGTTTTACTTTTAGTAAATGAGTTTTGGGCGAGATCTGAAATGAAAGTTACTGAAATGCATAATTTTGCATTCTCTCTTCTACGCTTCTCTTCTCCAAGTGCCTTCTCTCCATTCTCTTCTCTTCAGGCGGTCGATTCTAGTTCTCTCTTCCATTCTCTTATCTATCTCTCTCTCATTGCCATTATCTCTATTTTTTTGTTCTTTTAGAGAGAGACAGAGTTCTGATTCATAGGCTTGTAGAGGCCAAAGAACCAACAGTCAAGATCTGCCAAACCAACCACTATTCATGGCTACGCTCAGTCCGTTGACCTTCTTAGATTTCAACGGCTACTCTGAGACAACCCGTCTCATATCAACCCGTCTTAAGATCCCATTCTCTCTCTTTATAGGAGCTGGATTTTTTCCTTTAGCCCAAAATCGTAATTCTTTTGTGTACTTTCAATTTGATGGCTTTTTTTTTTTTTTTTTGAAAAGGGTGCGAATTGTGTCATGAAAATCGAACGAATTGAACGCATTTGAGCCCTATGCTCGACTAACAAATACTTTTGATCCAAGGAGAATGTATTTTGGTGGGTAAGGGATATTGTATTAGTTTCTCAAGGAAATTCAGACTGTCATTGCCTAAGGCCAGAAATTTTTTTTTTCTTTCTTAAACCTGTTAGTGTCGAGAGCGTTTGGCAGGTTGGTGCAGATTTGTGGTTCAGTTTGGAGAGGAAACAGGCACAACAAAATTAACGTTTTTATTGATATCAAGAATAGAAATGCGAATTGGATCTATTGGGACAATTGAATTTCGTGTTAGTGTGCATTAAGGGTTGCATTGAGCCTTTATTATTGTTCTATAATTCAATCGTCATTTTTTAACCGTGCATTGGATACAGAGGGTCTCATTAGGTAAATTTACTAGAGTTTCATAATGTGTGTAATGCGACGATTGCATATACTAGAGAATCTGTCAATGCTGAATAGGGTCTTGAGGCATAAAAATGAGCACGTTTAGAATAGTTAGGATGAACATGGAACAGATGAGTAGTAACTTCAGCAGACGTTGGAGTGGAAGCAATGTATTGTAGACAGTAATGTTGTTAGTAAAAAAGATTAAAATGCATAGCGTTTATTTTTGTTATTGGATTTTTCTTTTGCTTATGTATATTTGCTTCTATTTTAAAGAGTTGAAGAAATCTAGTTTGCTTTTCATCGTGTTCGTTGATCCATTCCGGAACCTGCATCTTATATGAAGTTGTTTATTCGTCTATTTAATGCAGTCCTTTTGTTTGCTTGATTCAGATGACACAGACACCACTTCACGTTTCTGCTGGTTATAACAAGGCTGAGATAGTCAAATTTCTTCTTGATCGGTAAGGGACAAGTCATAAGGTTGAGTTGGAAGCTAAGAACATGGTAAGTATTAATATAATTGGTTTTTCTTTTGGAAAAAGTGCGTACATTACAACGATGCTTGGGATTTATTAAGCCTATGCTCACAGCTTATTGATCTTGTTATTGATTCCTGAGTGTCAAATTGATGTGCTTTGCGGTATGGAGAAACTTCTTTGCACATGGCAGCAAAGAATGGATGCAATGATGCTGCACAGTTACTTTGGTCATGATGCCATTATTGAAGCCAAAGCAAATGTGCTTTTTCTTATTACCTTGTGATCCATTTTTGAAGAGTTCAAATTAAAAGTGAGATTTGGATTTCTGATGGCAAACTTAATTTTGTGCTGTCTTATTAATGCAGAATGGAATTACACCATTAAATCTTGCTATTTGGTACTCACTTCGAGTTGAAGATTGCTCGACTGTCAATGCATTGCTCGAGTACAATGCTGATTGTAGTGCTAAGAATAATGTACGGTGGATTGTAATCGTTTGAGGGGGATTTCCCAATGGTTAAAAGAACACCAAAAAGACCGGAAACTTTACTTTCTTTTTTATCCTCGTAACTTTCAGGGCAACCAAATAGATCAGTTTCGTGTAGGCTCGAGAAAGAAAGTGTCCATGGAAAAACAGAGTAAACCGAAAGTGTGGTGGAGGTGAGAAATGGGAAAAAGAGAAAAAAGAAGAAGAAGAAGGGTTTGGGATCGGCAAATGGTTGTGGCGCTCATGGAGAGTGGCAATCGACAAAGGGAGATGGACAAAGGGGATCTTGTACTGGTAGTTTTCTTCTCTTCGTTTTCTTTCTTTCTACTTTTCTTTTAAAATAACTCTGATACCAACAGTTCCACGTGAGCTTCGTTCGCCAATTCATCCACCACCTGCTTGTACCTAGAAGAACTGTAAAGGAAATAAGATGACATTAGGACATTTAAGGTATTGAATCTATTTGATCATCATGATCATCATGATGCTAATGATGTCTATGTTAGTTGTGGCACAAGCCATGGAGGATTATATAGATTACTTCTACAGTCCGACCTGTCGCCGAGCACCACGACCACTACCTCTCCCTTTCTGGCCTCCCAGTCCCAATCCCAGTCCCAGTCCGGTCCATTCCCCCACCCCCACCAAAAGAACAACCAGATTGTTCATGTGCTTGTCGGTGTAATATGAGATGTAGGCCTTGGAGAAGACTTTTTATCCGGAGTGCTATGAGAACTGTATAGGACGATGCAAAGGGCTTCCTCCCCAATGATCGGTTAATCCACTAGGTTCTGCTCAAGGTGTTGACCCTCCATATATGCATGCTCCACGGCCGCCTTACCAACAAAAGTGTTCCTATATATTCTTAGTTCTTATTGTACAAAAATTGTAGTTAACAAACTGTAATGCTACATACATTCGTAAAGCATGCGTAACTGTCGTTCAGTTGCTTAATTAAAAAAATAGTGGAGTTCACTATTAAAAAATTATTATTTTTATGTGGGTATCATATTTACTCACTTTTTTAAAAAAGATTATACAACGCTTGCATACTCTATGACGACAAATATCATTTCTATCACTGCATATATAATTTCTCTTATAGCTATAAGTTATAGAATTTTCTTATCATATATCATCGCCTATGTGGTGTTGTCACGAAACTTGTTACCCTTGACGGCAATCATTAGTTGTCTAATTATGCGTTATTTCCCAACCTTTTTGATTGCACATTCAAAATTTGGAGAAAAATATTGGACAACAGAGTGAAATTGAGCTGGTAATTGCAGTATTTTTGTGGCTATCAATTAAGAGTAATACTATATGCAGTTGTGGAGTGCGCAAGCGTCGTACAATCGCTTTAAAAAAAGTGAGGTTCACTATTAAAAAAATATTTTTTTATGTGAGTCATATATATATTCAGTTTTTTTAAAGTGATTGTGCGGCGCTTGCACACTTACGACTGCAATTATCATTTCTCATCAATTAAATAGTACTACTTGTGATCAGCTATGGCCTACAACTTTGAATTATCACCATAAACTATATATCAAAATTATAAGCCTACACCCTAATTAAACATCTATTTCTAAAAATCTGTACCATCAATTGAAATATGATTGTTTTGATTAATGAAATATAGAATATTTGGCACAATAATCTTAGTAGTTGAATCTAACCAATGATGCAAATTGTCAAAATTTGGAAGTTAAGATCGTAATTAATCAATAATTTTGGTAATTTAGGATGTAAATTGAAAAAAAAATGCACCACGGGTTGAGAGTGTAAAATATAATAAATACAACAAATTTGAGATTTTGGGACGAAATTATTTAGAGAAGAAAAAAATTTCATCCCTAAAAGTCATTTCTTGGGACGAAATTTAAATTTCGTCCCAAAAAATTAATGACTTTACAAAACTGTTCGAACGTTACAATAACCATTCGAACATAATTTTTTGTGACGAATTAAATCGTCTCAAAAACTTTTTCCCGTTTGAACATAAAAAAATACGTTCGAACAGTAAAATTTGGCGGAGAATTAATTTATTATGGCGATTAAAGTTCACAAACGTTCGAATGATTATTTGTTGCGTTAGAACGGAAAATATTTGGTGGCAAATCCTGACGGAAAAGTTTCTAAACCGTTCGAACGGAATATATTTAGTTAGAACATATTCAAGCACCACATTTATACATTCGAAGGTATAATATTAATTTCGGTACGAAACTCAAAATATAAAAAATAGATATCATATATACAGATTCATTAATTAATTTTATGTAATTAATTTAAAAATATTTTAATGATTTCTTTTATGTTAAATAAGATTTTTTAGTTAAATAAATATTATCAACCATACACCACATAATATAAATCAATAATTACTCCAGAAAAGATTTTATATTTAATTTACAAATAAAGCAAATTATCAAAACACCATATATATTGTTCATAACTATAATAAAAGAAAATATAAATAAAAAATAGAAACTACTGTGATGCGAGGTCTCTACACACATCCTCGACTGCAGCTAATTGTGTCTCTACTTGTGTCAGTCGAGTACTGAGCGTGACCTGAGTTGCATTATTGGCATTAATCGATGTACGTAACTCATTAACCTCTGTATGTAACCCAGAGACTGCAGCCATAATCTCTGTACGCAACTCAGACATGGCAGTATGCACTGCAGTATGCATTGCATCGATCACTGCTGATGTGTGTATGCCGAGCTCAGCACGCAATATGTCAGCCATCTCCTCGCGAATAGATGTGCGTGATGCCTCAGCCTGTGTAGATGTCTCACCAGCCGATACTCCAGTATCTCCCGGCTGTGCATCTCTCTGAATCTCAGCCCTGTTAGGAACAGCCCCACTAAAACGAAATCTCGAGTGTCCCGTGCTCCGTGACAGGGTGGTGCTGTTGATCTGTGCCATCGACAATCAGGAACGCTCGGCAGGTTCGGACACGACCCCGGCATGTAGCAAAAAACGAGTGATGAGGATCCTAAATGGCAGTATATCTGTCGTAATGAACCGTGCCTCTGATCGGATCCTCTCAAATATATAACCAACGAGGTCGATCGGGATGCCATGAGCAACCCGTATCATAAATCTCGCTCTATCCATGCGACCTCTGTCTTGTGCTGCTGTGGGTCAATATTGTTGGCAATGATCAAATTCATAATATTGAAGAAAGAAGATAAATTTGCCTGCCTAATACTCTTCGTCCCATCGTGCACTGGAGCATCTGGACCAACAATCAAGTCTCTGACCTCATGATCAGTAAGTCTATCTATCTCATCTGTGTAATCTGGTCCCTCTTCCTGAGACATAGTTGCATCACCTGAAGGATCAGACTCTCTAGGCGGCAGGTTTGGATAGGCATCAAGAAGCCTAGGAATACCCAGATATGCAGCGAGTCCGTCCGCTGAAAATATAATAGGAACTCCTCGGACACAGATCCTGTATGCCCCTCCATCGTCTAGGCTGGCAGCACCGACCTCTTTATAGAACTCAGTAACGATATCAATGAAGGAAACGAGCTCCATTCCTTCTTCTCGCTGATCTAAGATTGGTGCCCAACCACGATCATTGAATACTGATGGGAGGGAATGACTCTCCCATATAAGAGCTACAAAATCAGACAGTTTTACCTGTCGCTCAAGTAAAACAGTTCTCTCTCGAACGATAAGACATTATTATGAACTTGAAATTTTAAAAATAAAATATATATTCAACATTAGTGATAAAATCTAATTACGACGAAAAGATTTACAAAATTATCTACTTTAATAAATTAATTGATAGAATAATTCAATAAAACGATTAAAACAATTTAATAATCTAATATAAACAAAATAGTTCGAATTTAATATAAAGCGTTCGAACGAATATAATATATGGTCGAACGGAAACTGAACACCGTTTGAACGTTTAATATATGGTTCGAACGTAAGGGTTAAATCGTTCGAACGCATTCGAACGGAAACCAAATCTAACTCGGCCATGGCTGAGTCAACTCAGCGGCCATGAAAACACCTAAAATAACATCGATTCTGTGGTTTCTTCGACAAAATACGTAGTACTCTTCATTTCTAAACATTCTACGGTAGATTTATGATGTTCTACGGTGACTATTGATGAAAAAATCTAATTTTTTTGAAAATAAAAACAAACAAATCCATAAAATTATAAAATAAACGGTAAAATGAGTTTGAAAATGCATACCTTCACTTGGGAGGAAGAGTGTTTGACGTAGGTACTGATTAAGGCGGCAGCCGGCGGCGATTGTAGTGCGTTCAAACTTTTTCTCACTTTTTCAAAAGGTGGGGACGGCGGCGTGAGAGAAATCTCTGCCCGCGATAACTTATATGTGCATAACCGTTCGAACGTTAAATATTAACGTTCAAACGGTAATATAAAACCTAATATTTTACGTTCAAACGATAATATAAAACCGTTCGATCGTGAATATTTCACTTTCGAACGTAATTTGTTTTAAGTTTAGTAAAAATTATATTAAATGTATATTATATTTATAATCCTATAAATTAATATAATATATATACTATTATAGTAGATTATATATACTGTAATATATATGTAATATTATAATATATTATAATATATATTATGATAGTAGAATAATTTAAATGAAAATATAATAACTTATATGTATTTTTTTATAGTATAATAGTAATATATCATAATACTTTACCATCAAAGTGTTATATATGAGGTTGTCATATATATATATATATATATATATATATGATAGCATATAGAACTATATGGTATGAGTTTATATTTAACTAATATATATCATATTCCATTATACTTTACTATATAAGTTATATATGATACTATATAGCATATATATATAGAGTATAGATTACTAATATACTATTATCTTATAAATTTCTTTATAATTTATTATGTGACCTTAGTATATTTGAGGCTATATATATGTTCTCTGGATATATTACTAATACATATGATCTAATATTTTTCACTATACTTTAATATAGGATAATATATATGATACGATATATATCATATATAGTATAGATTATTATATATCATATCGTAATCATTACTAATATATTTTCCTTTATACTAATTTAGTATAGTATAATATATATTATAGTATATATTACTAATCTATATCATAGTATATATTATTAATAGATATCATCTTACATGTTTATAGTATACTCTAGTATACTATACTATATCAGAAGATATTTAGTATAGATTACTATATATATGGTAGTATATATAACTAATAAATATGATCTTATAGTACTTTTCATTTAATGATGAAAAAATTATATTTAAACATAAAGGTGATGTGTTCGAACTGCACTCGTAAACCTTTCGAACACATATTTGGCATTTGAACGCATAAAATAACATTCGAACGGATTATTGCTATGGTGGGAAAACATCCCGCCAATTAAAGACTGATGGACTACCGTTCGAACGTAATTTGTCATAGTTCAAACGGATTATTGCAGTGATGGGAACATATCTCGCTAATTAAACTATAGTATCATCTAATATGTCTATATATATTAATGTTGTTCTTTTATTCAAAGGTATAATGAAAAAAAAAATATTAATAAACATTTACAATACCGTTCGAACAGTTAAAAATAAAAGTTCGAACGGATAATTTTAGAGCAGAAATAATTCAATAACGTTCGAACATATTATTTATACGTTCGAACGTGAAAATCTAGGAGCGAATTTTCTCCCGCTAAATATTTTTACGTTTGAACGGTTAGTAAATAACCGTTTGAATATGAAATCTTCTGCAAAAACACGACAGAACCTCACAATATTGTCGCTCTCCTCCCGCGCGCCCTCTCAGTGTCGCCCGAAGTTTACCCCCTTCGCGTACCAAAGGTATTCTTCCTCAAATTAGCCCCACACTCAAAAAAAATTCCATCTCACTCAATTATTCTCGGATTACTACTTGCAGTTGAGCTTATTCGCACGGCATATCACCATCTCCTTCCCTTTTCATCTCCAAAAATTCAGGTATACTTTTTATATTCTCATGCATGGTTTGAACTTAATATTTTGCAATGTTAGACATTTGTATGCGTTGATATTGTTGTTTGTGTTGCTGTGAGTTCGTGATTAATGGGGTTTTCGGCGTTGTTGAAGACGACTGAAAACTGGAATGAATACGTTCGAACGGTTTAGGATTACCGTTCGAACGTATTCATTATGTTCGAACATAGGTTAGAATCGTTCGAACGTAAACATTACATCAATGTATTTACATTTAGAATATAAATATTTCTGGATAGTTGTAAATTATATGTACTACTAAATCTTTAAATTAAAATACAAATAATTAGGATTTAATATCATTTAAATAGTTAATTCTAAATTAATAAAATTAATATTTAAATTAAAATACAAATAGTTAAGATTTAATAATACTTAAATACTTAATTTTAAATTAATAAAATGAAGTTTGTAAATAAAATACTACTAAATCTTTAAATTAAAATACAAATAGTTAAGATTTAATAATACTTAAATACTTAATTCTAAATTAATAAAATGAAGTTTGTAAATTAAAATACTACTAAATCTTTAAATTAAAATACAAATAGTTAAGATTTAATAATACTTAAATACTTAATTCTAAATTAATAAAACTAATATTTAAATTAAAATCTGGAATAAATCTTGAAATAATACCTACTAATTATAGTTTTGTTGTATTGTTGTATAAATAATATGTTGTTATTATTTGACATATGTTAGCATATCTTGCATTGTTTGTTGATCAAAATAAACCTTAGACCCGTTCGAGAGTTATCAATCCTGATGAATGCTTGATTGATAACTCTTGAATTGTCCAGAGTAGACAGTTTATTCTCGCAAACTATAGAACTATATCTGTTGTCGTCCAACATTATGATTTTGGTAGATTCATCCATTGTTCTCTAGATATGCAGTTTCGGTGATGGTGCAACGACGTGTTAATCGTCAGTGCACACAACCAAACGAGCATATTTGGAGAACTACGGGGAGATGCTGTCGAAATTTTGTTAGACGTGACAGATAATAAATCATAGGTTGGCGACTATGATCTTACAATCCCGAATGGGATAGGACCAACTACCCGATGAAAGGTGGCATACTCATTGATTGGTACATGATACATGGTTGTTTGCTGATGCACATGTGATTGTTTGTAATGAATATAGTCGGCATGGATAAGAGTTGGATGAGAGTTAGCGATCGATTGGGTCAGAATTACAATGTATATGCTGAAGGTGTTAAGAAATTCTTGGAGTTTGCATTGGGTACATGTGATAGTGATGGGCGTATCAGATGCCCATGCAGAGAATGCAGGAATTTGAGTTCTCATAAGATAGACTTGGTGAGAGAGCATCTGTTTGTCAAAGGTATTGATAAGGGTTATACTGATTGGGTTTTACACGACAAACCATATCCAACTTCATTTGAGGCTCCACATGAAGAAGAAGAGATCGATGAAGATGTATAACCAGAGATTGTTGGAGATGAATACGATGAGGATATGTTAGGTGACATCGGTGCGTGAATGTTTATGGATGAAGGTGACACGGACACATCAAGCTCAAATGATGGGGGCCATAACACTTTTGGACGCTTGTGGAATGATTCACAGCGTGAGCTATATCCAGGATGCAGAAGACACAGTAAGTTGTCATTTACTGTAAGATTACTTAACATAAAATCAATGTGTTGATTATCTATTAAGGCAGTCAATATGTTACTTGAGCTGTTTAAAGAGGTACTGCCGACAGACAATACTTTACCTCGTAACTTCTATGAAGCAAAAAAGTTGAAACGAGGACTCGGATTTGATTACAACGTAATACATGCATGTAAGAATGACTGCATATTATTTTGGCGAGAGAATGAGCAGTTGAACGAGTGTCTATATGCCACGAGTCAAGATGGACATCGGACAAGGCAAATGTTCCACAAAAGGTTGTACGCCACTTTCCATTGATACCTAGATTACAACGAGTATTTATGTCACGCGCAACGGCTGTAAACATGACATGGCACTCATCAGACAGAGTAAGGAAAGATGATATTTTGTCACATCCTGCTGACTCCCAGGTATAGAAGGAATTTGATCAGGAACACCCATGGTTTGCTGAAGAACCTCGTAATGTAAGACTTGGGTTGGCAACAGATGTATTTAATCCATTTTGAAACATGAGTACTAGTCATAGTACTTGGCCAGTTGTACTTATGCCATATAATCTACCACCGTGGAAGTGTATGAAAGATCTATATTTCATAATGAGTTTGCTCATCCCAGGTCCGAGGTCACCAGGAAATGATATAGATATACACTTACTGCCATTGATTGCAGAATTGAAAGATTTGTGGGAGAATGAGGTTGTCACATTTGATTCGTCAACAGGCAAGTCGTTCAAGATGCATGCTGTAGTGTTGTGGACAATAAATGATTTTCCCGCTTATAGAAATTTGTCAGGTTGGAGTACTAAGGGGAAAATGACATGTCCAACTTATAACAAACATACCAAATCTGAATGGCTTACGTAGGGGAGGAAATTATGTTTCATGGGTCATCGTCGATTTTTACCTGGTGACCATAGATGGCGTGGAAATTCTAGAATGTTTGATGGAACTGTTGAATGGGGCCAACCTCCACCATATTTGTCTGGCGAAGATGTACTTGCACAATTTATAGATGTTGGATGTAATGAATTTGGTAAAAAAATGAAAGAGAAAACGAGCTACAAATGAGTTGAATTGGACAAAGAAGAGTATATTTTTCGAACTCCCGTACTGGTCGAAGTTAAAATTGCGGCATAGCCTTGATGTTATGCATATTGAAAAAAATATATTCGAATCCGTATTGAGAACATTGATGTCAATTGAAGGAAAAACAAAGGATACAATAAACTCAAGGAATGATTTGAAGCGGTTGGGAATAAGACGGGAAATGCAATTGCAAGAAAATGGTTCGTCTGTCTACATGCCGATTGGGTGGTATACATTGTCAAGGAATGAAAGGGTTACATTTTGTGAGTGGCTAATGAAGATAAAATTACCGGACGGTTATGCATCGAATCTAACAAGGTGTGTGAGAACAAATGATTGGAAAATAACTGGATTAAAAAGTCATGATTGTCATGTTTTCTTACAGCGTATCTTGCCTATTGGAATCCGTGGGTACTTGACCAGAGATGTACGCGTGGCTTTGACTGAGTTGGGTGCATTTTTTAAAGACTTATGTGCTAGGACGTTGAATATAGAAGCTTTGGATCGAATGGAACGAGAAATTGCCATAATATTGTGTAAGCTAGAAAGTATTTACCCACCATCATTCTTCGACGTCATGGTTCACCTAGCCGTTCATTTGCCACGTGAGGCTCGGCTTGCAGGACCAGTTCAATATAGATGGATGTATCCCATTGAACGATTTCTTGGAAAGTTGAAACGTACAGTGGGTAACAAGGCTCGTCCAGAAGGATCAATTGCAGAAGCATATATCGACGATGAGTGGCATACCTTCTGTTCTAAATATTTCCACGGAGTTGACACTCGGTTTGACCGGCCAGAAAGAAACTTTGACATTGACCAAGCAAGATAATAGAATGTGTTTTCCCAACAAGTTCGTCCAATTGGTGCAGTGCGTGGTTATGACTTGTGTGGAAGAGAGTTCAAGAAAGCTCAGTGGTACGTGCTGAACAATTGCCCTGAGATAGAGAACTACTTGATGTAAGTTTTAACTTTTTCTTAATTTAAATTCCCTCATTTACTTTTAAAAAAGTCTAAGAATATAAAAAATTTGTGGTAATCATCAATTTCAGTGATCATATTAACGTGTTCAAGGAACTGGGAGTAAATAATATAAACCAGAAACATGAAGAGGAGTTCTCGAGATGGTTTGAAGAACGGGTAATGACATTATATATGCGTTACTCAATAACCAATGAAAAAATATTAATTTCAATTTTGATATAGTATATGCTTTATTCAATATGTAGGTTGTACAAATGCATGCGAATAATCCAAATGATATATCGGATGAATTGTATGCATTGGCGCGTGGCTCATCGAGACGCGCTGCTCGATATTCTGTATATATTTTTCGGGAAAGTAGGTATCACACAATGGATCGAGATTGTTATAGGAAAACCCAAAATAGTGGTGTCCTAGTCGAAGGAAGTTATGATGGAGAAAATATTGATTTTATGGGGTTATTGTCGATATAATTGGAAGAAATATTTGGGAGAGATTGCGATGTATCTGTTTAAGTGTGATTGGTGGGATTTAAGCAATCCTCGTACTGGAGTCCGTGATGATGAATATTTTTTTAGTGTTAATACATCAAAAAAATGATATGAAGATGATCCTTTTATTTTGACTTCTCAAGCATCTCAAGTATTCTACTTAAATAACCCGAAATTAGGAAATCAATGGCGAGTAGTACAAAAATATTCTCCAAGAAATATATATGATGTTATCTCTTAGGCGGAAGGACAAGATAAAGAAGAATATGACTCCTCTACTCAAGAAGCATACAAAGAGAGTCAACCCGCCTTAAATTTGTTTGTGGATTTGAGCCAGTATGAGATGATTCCATTAAATAGAGAAGATATTAAGACTGAAATTGTTGATGCGACAGTTGAGGAAAATGTTGAATCATCTGAAGTATCTACAGATGATGAGAGCGAATTATCAAATGAAACTGATACAGATGATGATTGACCAATTATGTGTTAACATTACACTTGATGACAAATATTTTACTTATTGAATGTATCAGTAGTTTGAAATTATGCCGCCAAAGAGGAAGGAAGCTCGCAACACCTCTCCACTTGTTCCTAGCTCTGCTTCAGACTCACCATTAGAGATTGACTCTACAGAATAAGGTAAAAATCTAATACTCATAAAAGTTATTAATTAAGGTCCTATAATAGACATATAAATGAAATTGATTACAATGTTATTTTTTATAGAGTCTACAGTACAATCTCGTCAAGGTCGAGGCACCACTAGAGGGGTGACGTTGAAAAAATATCGGAAGGTGGGTAAGATCAAGGTTAACATTCCTGACGAACATACAGGGGGCGAAGGACAACCAGCAGCTTGGCTTGCATCGCATGTGGGTGCTCTTACACGAACTTACGCACCTTTGGCAATGACTTCATGGAAGAAAGTCTCCCAAAATGTTAAATAGCTTATCAAAAAGCGTTGTTTGGTAATGTTTAAAACATTGATTTAGTAGAATAAATTTCTATATTTTACTTAAATTTAGAATATTATAAATGATAATGTGTTTGTGACTATTTTTTTAAGGATGATTTTGAATTAAATTTTGGTCGGAGAGAGGAGCGTAAAACTGTGGAAGAGCTTATGGGTAATGCATTTCGCAAATATAAGGCAATGTGTCATGAGCATTATAATAAGTTTGAGAAGAATGAAGATGCACGCCAACATCCTTTTCAGGATGTCCGACCTTCTGAGTGGAAAAAAACTTTGTGACATGTTTGAGCATCCATCATATCAGGTATAATTAAATTTAATTATTTTACTTGTCCTATTTGTCATTTCGCTTCATAATATTTTCAATTTCTTTGCAGGAGCGAAGTTCTATGAACAAAAAAAATAGATCAAAATTGAAGATTAATCATCATGCAGGCTCAAGATCTTTCCATCGCTTTTCTAAGAAATTGGTATTGCTATTTTTTTTATTGGATATAGTTAATTATTTGGATGAATCATAATGACTTTATATCTTAACACATTTATTGTAGCAAGATTCAGATACTAATTATGATCTTACAAAATTATATGCTGCATCGCACACTGATTGTAATGGAGAGTGGACTCATCCTAATGCCCGTGAAAATTATGTAAGTATTATAACCTGTTTTAATTAAATATATTAGAATATTTATGACGATATTAATTCTTTATCTTATATATGTCTAGAATAAAATAGTTGCCATACGTGCTGAATCTGCGTCAGATCAAAATTCATCAACAAGTGATATTGATATTTTTACACAAGTCCTGGTCAACGTTCAGGATATTTGAGGGGTTTGGGTTGCTGTGTAAAGTCTGGTCCCTCTTCCTCTTCTTCTGGGAATGCATCTATGACTTCTATAGCGCTAGAGAATGCGAATTCCAGAATCGAAGAATTGACTGCAAGGCAGCATGAGTTAGAGGCTCAATTGGCAAAACAAGCAGATATGGAGATGCGCCTCAAACAACATGAAGAACAACAAGAAGAGTTCAGAAGACAGATGCAACTCCAAATGCAGCAGCTTATGCAACAGTACAAGCCTCCAAGCAACTGATGGCTTTTTACGTACAGATTTTGGGATTATCTATTTATGTACGAACAATGCCCGTCTCAACTGTTATTTATTTAGTTTGCGCTTATTATAAAACTTTTGTGAGTGTTAAACAGTTTCTAATATATTTTTTCAAATATTATGAATATCTATTTGGTTTTCTATTATTGATTTAACTTGAAGAGATTTCGTTCGAACGAACATAAAACGTTCGAACTCTATGTTTGAACGACAATAGCGTTCGAACGTTAACATAATGTTCGAACGAAATTTATGTTCGTAGAGTTTGAACGATCCCACAACGTTCGAACGTTATTTATTTCAGTCGTGTTCGAACATAACCTATACCGTTCGAACCCATATACCGTTCAAACCCATATACTGTTCGACCTGACCATTTAACGTTCGAACACAAAGATAAATTCATACCGTTCGAACGACTTCATGTTTGTTCGAACATATTTCGCAATCGTTCAAACACGTCACTACTGTTCGAACTTAAAATTATTTCCGTTTGAACGATATTTTGAGACGAATTTCAACCGTGACAAAAAGAAATTACCGTTCGAACATGTTTGAACGGTTTCTTTCAATTTCGTCCCAAAAGATATTTTTTGGGACGAAATGGTGATTTTCATCCCATAATACCTTTTGGCACAGTGATGTTGGAACGACATTGGGATGAATTTTTTTTCGTCTCAAAAACTTTTTTGGGACTAAATTGGCGTATTTTGGGATGAAAATTTTCGTCTCAAATGACCCTTTCTGTTGTGGTGAGTTTCCTTTATGATTAATTGAGTAATCTCAAACAAGCATAAGCATGCGCGCAGCAGCTACTTAAATAAACATAAATAAGATGGCTTCCCGAAGGTTTCTTTTTGCTGTCCTTTGGTGTTGCAATAAGAAGCTATGGTAGTGTTGCAGCAATAATCAGCCAAATTGAAATAGAAACCCCAGTTCTTGTAAGCATTGTTTTTTTGCACAACACAAATCCAAATGTAGGTGAAGCTGCAGCAGCTCTGTTAGAAATTCAAGAAGCACATGACAGAGATCTAGGGAAAATTTTCATTCAGGGAGACTCAAAGTAGGTTGTTCAAGCCACAAACAATGTAAAACAACCTACAGATTGGAAAATGCAATCCATTATCAGGGACATCAATCACTTTCTGAACAGTTTTGAAGATTAGAAAATAGTAAAAATACATCGATCTTAAAATCGATATGCACATAGCATTGCATAATGGATTGCGTCCAACCATCTGTATGGAAGCATATCCCTTATTTCTATTCTTCATTGTTTTTAAGTTTTCATAGTGGAAAGAACCTCATTTCTTATTTGTCTAATTACCTAGAACATATTGTATTCAGGTTTTTATAATATCAATGAGCTTCGTTTGCTTTCTAAACTCATCTTAACTCATCTCAACTCATCATTACAATTTTTTCAAATTCCAATACAAAATATAGTAAACAATTCAACTTTTTCAAATCTCAAAATAATAATAATATTAAAAAATAATATTCTAATAATATTTTATCATCTAAACTCAACTCAAGTTAACTTAATTTAACATCTAAATGCAGCCTGAATCTTGCTTAGGAAAGAGAAAAGAGAATAAAAAAAAAAATGAAAAAGGTTGGCCGGTTAAATAAAGTGGTAGCATGCATATATGCATAGATATGATCGCTAGAAAATGGTCCGCACATTGTGGCACGAGGAAATCTAAAAGAAACGGTGCATTCAAAAACATCGACGTCAAAGCATATACATAATGTAAATTCTTTTCTACGAAAGTTATGGGCAATATATAATTAAGAATAATACTGTATGTACTTACACTTTTATTTATAATTTTATTTACAAGACTTGTTTTATTAATTTTCTCTTAAAATTCAAAATATATACAAATTAATCGGCCTAGAGTTAAATTTAAATGAGTCATTTTAATTATAATACAATAAAATATAAATTATTATATGGAATATTTTCAAAATTTTCAATAAAATGAGATTTTATTTAAAATCTTTCAATAATTTTTTGTTTGACTTCATATTTAATACAACAACTTAAAATGAGGTCTCAATGCAAATCTTATGACTCAATTTAACAAGATGTTAATAAACTTATTTAAAAATATAAATAATTCATGGTATTAAATTTAGTGTTAATATGGGGTCTTGCACACATAGGAAAATATAAAAATTATTTAAAATTTCATTTAATGAAATGGTTTTTATTTTCTATCTTTTTAAAAAACACATCACTTTTATTTTTGAGAGCATTAGCCAATGGCCTTGCTATTGAGTTGACCCTGATCTAAAACTTCATGATTTTTAATTACGTCTGATGTGCGAAAAATTAATTTTTTTTTTAAGTTTTTGTTAGGTAGTGTTGATGCAGTAAAATCGCACAACATGCCAAAAGGAGAAAACGAGTCATTCTCGGCCCACTAGGTCGATTGGACCTTGATCGGTGTTATTTGGTGCTCCCGGCAGAGTTCCAGTGTAGTTGTTCAGTGACGGTGCGTACATCTATGAAAGATAAGTGTAGAGAAAATAAAGAGAGAGAGATACGAAGATTTACGTGGTTCGGCACTAGACTTACGTCCACGAGAATTTGGGAATGAGAGTTTTTACTATAATATATTTGTTTACAATCACTCATGATCTCTCTCATCTCACAGTATAAAGGAAGTTGGAGATCCACTTGTTAGAGAAGAAAATCTCACTGGGTCACTCCTTTCTTAGGGAGAGGAAGAAGAGGAAGTCGAGAGAGAGCGTGCTTTGGTCATTTGGCTGAAGGCCTTTATCTATTTCTTGTTGCTTATATGAGTCTGCAGTGATGGGACTGGATCCATTAGCTTGTGTCAGCTTCTCTTTTCCCCTACTTTTCCTCTAACCTGCTCTGATCCCTTGCCACCCGCCTGCTCCACATTCTCCTTTGCTCTCCACTTCTATTATTTTGTCTTGTCTTCTAATGTGACCTGATGGCTTGACCTTAGATTGGACTTCAACATTTGGGTAATGATATCCTTACTACCTGTTACAATTTAGGACAATGCTATAACTTCCGCTGAAGTGTACTTTGGTCATCTGGTTGAAGGCCTTTATCTATTTCCTGTTGCTTATATGAGTCTGCAGTGATGGGACTGGATCCATTGGCTTGTGTCAGCTTCTCTTTTCCCCTATTTTTCCTCTAACCTGCTCTGATCCCCTGCCACCCGCCTGCTCCACATTCTCCCTTGCTCTCCACTTCTATTCTTTTGTCTTGTCTTCTAATGTGACCTGATGGCTAGACCTTAGATTGGACTTTAACATTTGGGTAATGATATCCTTACTACCTGTTACAATTTAGGACAATGTTATAACTCCCGCTGAAGTGTAATATTATTTTACATATATATTTTTTAAGTTATTTTTTATATAGATTTTTTGATACTTTTAAATATTTTAAAAAAATAAAATAAATTTAAAATATCATTAAAAAATACTTCTTTAATGAGAAAGTAAAAAAAAAAAATATTAAAAAATACTTTCTTAATCACAAAGTAATATTTAGAATTATTAAAAAAATTTACATAAAAAAAACTTAAAAAAACACATAGAAACCCAACGGAAGCTCCCCGCCGGAGCCCCCAACCGGACATCTAGCATTTTCCTACAACTTATCTACAACCCAACGCCCACGTGGCTTTATTTTATCTCTCTTTCTTCTACTTTTTACACTCACTGAGATTCAAAATACAGGACTATTTCCTTTGCGCCCACCCAACCCAATGGTCTCCTCTCGACGCCCGAGCTCTTCCCTCTGCACCCAAAAGTCGCCTTCAACGGCTGCAGCCCGAGCCAGGAAAGTGCATGTGACTCTCTCTCTCTCTCTCTCTCTTCTTCACTTTCGTCTGTGACACACTATCACTTTTTTACTCTTTAAAAGAACTTTTAAGGAATTTACTATTACTTCATTCGATTTCTGGTAGATGGACTAGCATGTGGGTGTTTGTGGATCTTGCTTGGTTGTTTTGTTGATATATATTTTTTTCTTTTCATGTTTCAGATGTGAATATCCAAAGTTGAGTATGATGAATCCGGTCCGGCTATTGTCCATGGAAAATGCTTCGGAGTTATTGAGGAAGAGATTGGTGGTGAATCAGGAGCCTTCTTCACTTTAGTCTTGTGTCACATGTGAGTTAAGCTTAGTTGATTTTTGAAGCTCTGGTTTTACCAATGGAGAAGAGATATGATTAAAGTATTGGATGCTTGGGTTTGTAAGCTATAAACATGTTGTATGCTGTCTCTGTGATTAGTCTTAGAAGCCAACATACATTGGCAATAGTTTGGGTAGGCCTGGGACCTAGCTGGCAGATGTCTTGTTTCCTCTGGTACATCGTTTCTCAGTTTGTAGTGGACATTTCTAGAGAACAATTCAAGTCTTTATTTCCTTTCAAGTATTGGATGAGTTGCTTCTTTGTTAAGAGGCATTTGTTCCATTAATTCTTTCTAGGGAGTGTAGCTCCTGTGGAATTCCAAATTTTTAAGAATCAAACTGAGTAATAACCCGAGAAATTTAGTGTATTATTGGATGAGGCTCATTATCTCATGAATTCATATGCTTGTCGTTCTAAAAATTATGAAAAGTGTTGTCCTCTATCTAGAATGGGTCATAGAACACCATTGATGCCATTAGAGGCCCATAAACGTTTCCAGTATCACTTTTGGTTCGAAAGTTTTGGGCATGCCGGAGAGGGAGAGAAGCGTATCATCACCTGAGGGGAGCTTCTGAAGAGAGAGAGAGAGAGAGAGAGAGAGAGAGAGATAGTGTGTCACAAGCACTTTCTTGTCTCGGGTTGCAGACGTCGACGGCATCTTTTGGGTGTAGAGGGAAGAGCTTGGGCACGGGGAGGAGAGCGTCAAGTTGGGTGGGCGCGAAGGAAATGTTCTGCATTACTTCTGCTTGTATTTTGAATCTCAGTTGGTGCAAAAAGTAGAAGAAAGAAAGAGATAAAATAAAGCCACGTGAGCGTCGGATAGTAGATAAATTGTAACCGATAGTAAAGGTATCATTACCCTTAACATTTTATCTTTCCACAGGTAGATTAACCATTTTCCTATAATTATTTGTACTTCATTGCTTGCTGATCCGTCATGCATGCATGGTATCATGAGTTAATTTCATGCATTCATTTATATGCATAAGTACTTTCAAGTGTAGTATTACCTCAATTAATGCTCGGTCATGTTGATTTGGGTCGTAATTAATGTACTTCTTCAAACTATTTGTAACCGATAGTAAGGGTATCATGAGTTAATTATCTTGTTATATATGTTTTTTTCAACTACAAAACGTGAGATTTAGTGGGAGTACTTATATGGATGGGACATAATGGCATTAATGTGAAGGAAATTAGACGCAGAATTGTATTTTTTTAAATATCTATTTACAAGCTTGTTAATTTATTCATATATTAAACACATTATTGATGGTTTTTATATTGATATTTTAGTTATTTTACATCTATATTAATTAATATGTACAGAAATAATTGATGTATTTAATGATCCACACGAAACTGATCTATCAGCATCTTAAGGATGCATTCTAGAAGTTAGAGATCAAGTCAATAATTAATTGCGTGGATTAATGAAATCTCCATGAATGCCCAAAACGCCAGTCTTCATTTATTGCTCACTTATTAATTATCACCAAAGAGTACTCAACTCTATAAATTGGGTCTCCCTAGTCAAACTTTTTATTGAAAGAAAACTAATTCAAAGGTGATAGAAGAGAACGAATGCGGAGAATTGTAGCAATGATGATTGTTCTGCTATCGATGCTTGCGCTGGTTTTAGCGCAAGTATCTCCGGGCGAGCCAACACCCATACTACTCCCTCCTATGACTCCCGTACTAACACAAGATGCACCAAGCGGTACTACTACTGGTCATGACTGTGATACAAAGTGTTCTGCTGGGTGTTTTCTTGCTAAAAAATTTCCAAAGCATTACGCGGCTTGTTTAGACCATTGCAAGAAGCTACACTGCAACTATCCTGCAGATCTCTCCTATTCCATCTTCAAGTGCACCGTTACTTGTCTTGACCCCACATCCACCAAGCTTGCAGCCTCCGGTATGTATATGTATATATCTACATATAAAAACATAAAGAAAAAAAAAATCAAAATCTTAGTATATAAATCTGCTAGATCTAGTAGAAAATTTGTGTTTATGTTTGTTATTATAGTATACTAATCTTTGGTTAATTTTAATGTGGCAAATGCAGACAAAGTGAACGAAGATCGGGTGGAAGCTTGCTACAATAGCTGCAAGAAGAATGTTTAGTATTTAGCTAGCATGCATGTGCTATATATACATGTCAGCTTGAAATAAAACAAAAAGAAACAATTACTGAGATCATGCAATATATGCATCCAATTATTATATAAATCTGAACTAATGCTAGCTTGATCAATTTATACTGTGGATCAGCACTTTGGGTGTTAAAATTAGTACTTCTTAATATATATTATATGCCAAGCTAGCTAGAGGGCATGCATTTCGTAGTGTGTGTGTGTATATATATATATATGTATCCAGTTATAATATGTTATTTTCCAATTAATTACTTGGGCGACAATAGATAATATAATTTTGTTTGGCCGACAAGTAATTAACTGAATCCCCATAATAAATATGGCAGCTCACACCCTTAACCGGAAGACCAATGAATCACTATTTTTTATATCTTCAGAGAACTACGTACAAGCAATTGATAGATTTTGTTGGAATATACAAACTCAAATTGAAGCTTTGGAGTTGAAGTCAAGAGAAGCTAAACAGAGAAGATCAAAAGATATTTCCAAATGACAGTGAAATTCAGTTCAAATGAAAATGAGATAAATAGTTAGAGTGCTAAGTAAATATCTTCTGTACAGTTAAGTTAGTTAGCATACGTGTCTATAAATAGAAATGATGTAAATGTAAATAATCAATTCAATTCCGGGAAATAACAGATTCAATATTGAATTTGCTCTCAATCCTTTCTTTGCATTTCAAGTTCTTTGTTTCTCAATCTTGAAGTTACAGAATTCAACATGGTATCATCGTCCATAAACATTCTGCTGCTTTCTTGATTTTCTTTACACAATTCTGGATTTCTTTCTTCTGCTTCTATGGCAGAATCCTCTAATAATTCTTCTGAAAATTCTTCGCTTCCTTTGGGGAATCCATCTGATGATTCCTCAAGTTACTACTACCTGCATCCATCTGATAATCCTGGAGCTCTTCTTGTATCTGAAATTTTTTCTGGTGATAACTATGTGGCTTGGAGTCGGTCCATCACAATTGCTCTCACAGTCAAGAACAAAGTTGCCTTCATCGATGGGAGTTTGCCTCAACCTAGTTCTACTAACTCTCGACTTAAGACTGCTTGGTTACGGGCCAACAATCTTGTGCTTTCTTGGCTAATGAATTCCATTGCAAAGGAGATTCGAGGTAGTCTTCTTTATTTCAACACTGCTGCTGATATCTGGAACGAATTAAAAATTCGATACCTGCATAGTGATGGTCCAAGAGTATTTGCCTTGGAAAAATCCTTAAGCTCTATTTCTCAGGGCTCAAATTCAATCACTGAGTATTTTAGTGTTTTCAAAGCACTATGGGATGAATACATTAGTTATCGTCCCCTTCCAACTTGTAATTGTGGATTCTTGGAAAAGTGTACCTGTGCTGTGTTGAAGAACCTTGCTGATCAACAACAAGCTGACTATATCATGAAATTCTTGATTGGTCTGCATGATTCTTTTTCAGCAATTCGAAGCCAACTATTGCTTCTTTCTCCATTACCATCAATGGGCAAGGTTTTCTCTTTATTGATACAAGAAGAGAGCCAACGTTCCTTAACTAATGCAGCACATATCCTCCTTGATTCTCATGCTATGGCTGCTGCACAACCATATACACAAACTTATTCGAATGCTATTAAGTTCAGCAAAGTCAAAGGAAAATCAGATGTCATCTGTTCCCATTGTGGATTCTCTGGACATCTTGTAGATAAGTGTTTCCAGCTTATAGGCTATCCACCAGGATGGAAAGGGCCTCGAGGAAAGAGAATTAATTCTACACGATTGCCCAATGCAAACATTGCATCTTCTATGGAGCAAAACTTAAGCAGCCCAGCTATGTTTTTTTCTCAAGAGCAAATACAGAATTTGATCACTCTTGCAAATAGCCTATCCACTTCTCCTATCAATCCTAATCCTGCAGTTAACACTGCCTCTACATCAGGTAATAATCACATTCTTTGTTTAGCTAATACCTCCTTAAATCACATCTCTCCTTGGATATTAGATACTGGAGCAACAGATCACATGATCTGTTCTCCTCATCTGTTCACATCGATAAAAATCCCAAACAAACCCTCTTCAGTCCATTTACCAAATGGTCACTCAGTTCCTATCAGTTTTACTGGTACTGTTAAAGTCTCCCCTGATTTAATTCTACACAATGCTCTTTATGTTCCCTCTTTTCATGTCAATCTCATTTCTGCTTCCAGATTGACTAAAGAAAATTCTGTTGCCTTGTTTTTCTTTCAATCTAAATGTGTATTGCAGGACCTCAGCAAATGGAGGATGATTGGGCTTGCTGAAGTCAGAAATGGTCTATACCACCTCATCAATTTTTCTGCTGATACACAGAAGGAAATTCCTGATTCAAACAGCTCTTTCTTGGCTAACTCATCTACCATTAGTCCTAACATGTGGCATTTTCGGTTGGGACATTTATCTTCTGCCAAACTAAAACTCATTAGTTCTATTGATTCTTCTGTAAAAATATCTCACAAACATATTTGTGAGATCTGTCCTCTAGCAAAACAAAAGAAACTGTCTTTTCCTGTATCACAAAGCAATTCCAATAAAGCTTTTCAATTAGTGCATTGTGACATTTGGGGTCCATTCTCCACTATCTCTCATTCTGGCTATAAATTCTTTCTTACCATTGTAGATGATCATACACGTTTTACTTGGGTTTTTCTTATGAAAGCTAAATCAGAAACTCGAGTTTTACTAGCCAACTTCATTGCATATGTTCAAACTCAGTTTGATACTCAAATACAAACATTTAGAACAGACAATGGCCAAGAATTCAATATGCCTTCTTTCTATCAAGAAAATGGTATAATACATCAGCTATCTTGTGTAGAAACTCCTGAGCAAAATGGTAGAGTTGAAAGAAAGCATCAGCATTTGTTAAATGTTGCTAGAGCTCTCCTTTTTCAATCTAAACTGCCTTTAACATACTGGACTGAATGTGTATTGACAGCAACACATCTCATAAATCGAACCCCCTCATCTGTGCTAGATAATAACACACCATATGCTCTCCTTTTTCACAAATCTCCTGCATATAACTATCTTAAAGCCTTTGGCTGTTTATGTTTTGCCAGCACAATCCATACCAGTCGAAGTAAATTTCATCCAAGAGCCTCAAAATGCTTGTTTCTTGGTTACCCACCAAATATCAAGGGATATAAAGTGCTTGACCTCCTTACTCTTAAAATCTTTGTTTCCAGAAATGTCATATTTCATGAGAATGTCTTTCCTTCTATTCCAAACTTTACTCACACACCTTTTGTCTTCCCTGATTTTCCTCAAATGCATGACTTCACAGTACCCATTAATCCACCAAATCCACATTCTGCAATTCCAGAAACTACTACTTCACAAAATCAATTTTCTGAAGTTCCAGAATCTATAACTTCACAAAATCCTTCTTCTACCATTCCAACATCTGCTACTTCACAAACTAACCCTATAACCTCACAAAATCCATCTTCTGAAATTCCAGCACCTGTTACTTTACAGATTAATCCTATAATTGTAAGCCTTCAAAGATCTGAAAGAATAAGGAATCCTCCTTCATATTTGCAGCATTTTCATTGTGGTAATACGGCTCAATCTACTTCAACATCTCAAAAATCTTTCAGCTGCTGCATTCCTTCTTCTGGTAAGCCATACCCTCTTGCTCATTTCATTTCAACACATAAATTGTCACCTAGACATGCAGCTTTTACTTCTGCTTTGTCATCTACTTTTGAACCTAAGACTTTCAAACAAGCCAATTCTTATCCACATTGGCAAGCAGCCATGTTAAATGAGATCAAAGCTCTTGAATTAAATAAAACATGGGAACTTGCAATATTACCTCCAAATAAGATTGCAATTGGATGTAAGTGGGTATATCGTGTTAAATTCAAAGCTGATGGCACGATTGATAGATATAAGGCTAGATTAGTAGCAAAAGGCTACACCCAACAAGAAGGCCTTGATTACTTTGACACATTCTCACCTGTAGCTAAAATGACAACAGTGAGAACATTGTTATCCATTGCTGCCATTAAGAATTGGCATATACATCAACTTGATGTAAACAATGCTTTTCTCCATGGAGATTTAAATGAAGAGGTGTATATGCAACTACCACCAGGGTATTCTTCACCAACTGATCCGAGAGTTTGCAAACTCAAAAAGAGCCTATATGGTCTAAAGCAGGCCTCAAGACAATGGTTTTCCAAACTGTCATCTTCTCTACTTCAATTTGGTTTTATTCAAGGGAAGTCTGATTCCTCTCTATTCATCAAGCATAATTCAAACAGTTTTATAGCTCTCTTGATTTATGTTGATGATGTGATTCTTGCTTCTAATAATCTTGATGATATAGTCACTGTCAAAAAGTTCTTACATAACTCTTTCACTATCAAAGACTTGGGAGAACTAAAGTATTTTTTGGGGATAGAAGTGGCTCGATCAACCAAAGGCTTAACTTTATGCCAACGAAAATATGCCTTAGATATCTTGCAAGATAATGGTTTTTTAGGTTGTAAACCAATGGCATTTCCTATGGAGTCTACACTAAAGTTGAGTGAAAATGACTCATCTCCTCCTTTGACAGATCCTGCACAATACAGAAGATTAGTGGGTAGATTATTGTACCTCACTATAACTAGACCTGACCTATCCTATTCAGTACAAGCACTAAGTCAGTTCATGGCTAATCCTAGTCGCAATCATCTTCAAGCTGCTGAAAGGGTCCTCAGGTATATCAAAGCAACACCAGGCCAAGGGATTTTTCTGTCTGCACATTCCCCTCTTCATCTAAAAGCCTACTCAGATAGTGATTGGGGTGGCTGTCTTGACACCAGAAAGAGCATTACTGGCTTCACAGTGTTTTTGGGTGACTCTCTTATATCATGGAAATCAAAGAAACAGCCAACAGTTAGTCGATCCTCAGCTGAATCTGAATACAGAGCTCTAGCATCTACCACTTGTGAACTACAAGGTTGATCTACTTGCTAGCTGACTTCAAGGTTCCTCATCCACAAGCTATTTTGCTTTATACAGACAGTAAACCAGCTTCTAATATTGCATCAAACCCTGTCCAACATGAAAGAACAAATCACATTCAACTAGACTGCCATTTGGTCCGAGAAAAATTGCAAGAAGGTTTGATCAAGATCATTCACATTCCATCCAAACATCAGCTGGCAGACATTCTAACTAAACCACTTGGTTCCCTCAGTTTCCACCATCTGATCCGCAAGATGGGAATGATCAATATCCATTCCCATCTTGAGGGGGGGTGTTGGAATATACAAACTCAAATTGAAATTTTGGAGTTGAAGTCAAGGGAAGCTAAACAGAGAAGATCAAAAGATATTTCCAAATGACAGTGAAATTTAGTTCAAATGAAAATGAGATAAATAGTGAGTGCTAAGTAAATATCTTCTGTACAGTTAAGTTAGTTAGCATACGTGTCTATAAATAGAAATGATGTAAATGTAAATAATCAATTCAATTCCGGGAAATAACAGATTCAATATTGAATTTGCTCTCAATCCTTTCTTTGCATTTCAAGTTCTTTGTTTCTCAATCTTGAAGTTACAGAATTCAACAGATTTCGACCTTGATGATCATGATCTGTTGCATTCCGTTAAATCCCTTATAAATAATTACGTAGGTACTCATTGACTAATCTTTTCTGGATATCATGTGGCTGTTGTCGTTAAGTTAGTCATGACAAACGTACTTTCCCCATGCAGCTTGTTACCAACCAGCCAACTCAGTTTACTGATTATATATATAGCAAAGCTCATCTAAATCTTTCTTTATGAAGAAGGAATAAGATCATAAGGGTTCAAGGTTCTTTTAATTAACTTGTTTTCTGAATTCCCATTGATAATTATCTTAATTAATGCGTAATGACCGATAGGGATAAGGTTAGAGCGCCCAAATAATTAATGGAAGTTCCACTGATTGCCAAAACTTCAAACGTCTATTATACGCATGGTCCACTCATATGGCGAAGTTTTTCAAACAACTATGAGATCATGGTTTTGACCACTCATCCATGGCAAATTTGCCAGAGTACTATGAGATCATGATTCTGCATGCGGTACCTCAACTTGTAAATTGACAGTACTGTTTGAACAGAGGAAGAGAGTGTGGATCAATACAAGGCGCGCCGATATCACACGTACAAGGTAGTTAATTAATAGGAATTTGGATACGTACTATAAAGACCAGAAGAAGGTCAAAACACCCAACTGTTGAAATCCGTGCCTAAACAAGCAGTCAACAAATGCATTCGCAGTTGCTGTTCAACCTTCAGCCTATTGAATGCAAATAAATACATTCATACATGTGAGGTGCCTGTAAATTGAAATTTCTTGTAAGAGCTTCAAACATAATCAAGAAGAGAAGAAAAGAGAGACCTCATGAGCTCTTAGAGAAAAGAAAAAAGTTGAATTGAGTAGAGTAAAATGTAATCTTTCTTCTCTGTAATATTTTCTTCTGTTCCACTATTTAATAGTGAAGTTCTTTTCTGTAGATGTAGGCAGTTGCCGAATCGCGTTAAATTTTTAGTGACACAGAGTGTATGGGTGTACTCTTTTATTTTTACTTTTATTCCTTCCACTGTGTTGATTTTCCCAACAAGTGGTATTAGAGAGATTGTTGGAATGAGTTTTTTTTTTTTTTTTTTAAAAAAAAATCGTTTTTAGTGTGTAGCTCAGTTTGCAAATTTGAGTATACCACTGTGTTCGTCTCATCAAGACAAGGAAAGCGGTGAAAACCAGAGGCCGGAAGGACGCTACACGCTCCCTCACGCGCCGTCTGAAGATCGAAGAGTGAGCCTACTCTCGACACGCGTTTTTCGTGTCTCATGCGCGACAAAGTTCCTGTTTTGGTTCTTTTGCTTATTTCTTGTGCTATTAAGTTAGATTTTAACGAAACAAGACTCGTTTTCAACAAAATCAGGCATTCCGGACACAATAATGTTGTCTGTTTTGCGATATTCCACCTAAAAGATCACGTACTTGCATTTTATATTTAGAATCAGTCTAAATCCATAGAGGATTCAGCATCAGGCGCCATGATAAAGCTGACTGCCTCAAATTACAGATTTTGGAGATCTCAGATGGAGGATCTCTTGAACTGTAAAGATCTATCTGATCCCTTAGAAGATGAAGGGTAGAAGCCCGATGAAGTTACGGATCAAGTGTGGAAAAAGATGTATAAGAAGATTATCAGTCAGATCACGCAATAGATCAACCATAGTGTCTTTCACCACGTGGCCTAGAAGACAGATGTATATAACCTCTGAAAAAGTTAGAGGATATGTATTAAGCTAAGACTGCTCGAAACAATGCGCTCTTGATATGACGGCTTGTTAACTTGAAGTTGAAAAGCGACACCTCTGTTGCCGAGCACACTAGCGAGTTTCAAAACCTAGTTAACCAGCTTGGATCTGTCAACTCAACCACCTTTTTTTTTTTTAATGAAAAAGGAACAAATTCATAATTAGCTATGATGATTGTTACTATATCTCATAGTCTCTGTGTCACATCTTCAATGGATAATCACTGATTGAGTAGGAAGTTAGAGCACCCAAATAATTAACTAGAACATAGATTAGTGGAAGTTCCACCGCGATGGCCAAAACTTCAAACGGCCAGCTAGAGTCCACTCATCCATTACAAGGTAATTTTCCAATACTAATTACTATGAGATCATGGTTTTGTGCTCTGCTTGCAATTAAATTGACAGTACTGTTTCCAATAGAGGTAGAATACTGAATGTCGATACAAGGGAATTATTACACGAGGATCGGAAAGTTAATTGGAATTTGCATATATACTGATGACAAAAAGGTAATTAGCACACCCAATAAGTTATGTAGAAAATCAGTGGAAGTTCCACTCATGACCAAAACTTCAGCATGCAGTACTAATTCTTGATAAAGTGTTCCAACTTCCAAATCTATAAAATCATGGTTTTGTTATTCAAACCTCAATTTTTCACATTTTGAGTACTGAAGGATCGAAGAGAGTTTGGAGTGGTTGAAGGAAACAATATTAATTAAGATGAAGAGAGTTACGATGTTGATGATTTTGCTGATTTTGTCTGTGCTAGCTGTAGCACAAGTAGTAGAGAAGGATCCTTCCCCTCCCCTAGCACCCACACCACCTCTCCCAATCCTTCCCCTCCACCTCCACCTCTCCATCCCCGTCCCCTACCGCCCACACCTCATCAACGTTATCCATGTGTGTGTGGTATGAGTTGTTCGCCTGTGGGTAGGCAGGGATGTCGTGTTAATTTTGCTGTTTGCTATAATATCTGTATACAACGATGCAAGAGGCATCTCCCATAGCCAATCCCACCAGTTTTTGCTCAGGTATTGACCATTCCCTCTTTCCCCCATGAACAAAAATAATATTCAAGAAAATATTAATCAGTGTTTTTGATGTAGCATATTATATGTAGCAGATGCAGATTATTAAGTACGTAAAAGGTTCAGGGGGAACTCCTACGAACGTATAGCCTCTGCAAGAAGAAGTTCTGGCTTGGATTTGCAGTAAAACAAAGAACAAGAGTGGGATGCATCTAATATATAAAGAAGACTAGTACTTAATGCTTCCTATATGATTGGGGTATGCATGCTAGCTTTGAATATAAAAGTACTATAATTATCATCATCAACTACATGCATGCTTATATGCGCATGGTGTTCATGTACTCCGGAAACTTGTTACCCTCGACGGCAATTATATATATATTGCTGATAAGTTAGTTCCCAACATGCAGTACATAACCTGACATCAATAGTGGCCGGGTGGTCGCTATTTATATAAGAATTAAGTGCTGACAATATTAATTTATATTTACCGACGATACATAAACCCTGAAAATTAAATATAATGTAAACGCCGGCAAATCATTTTTTTTAAGCACGTAAAGTATACATATATAGTTTCTTTCATAATTAATCAATTAATCTTAAAGATGCATGCATGCTGCTTCATAAACATGAATAAGCTGATTAAAACGATAGCATATATCAATATGATCCGTGGAAATGCATGGCTCGCTCATTAATGTGGATTGAGAAAAAAAAAACTATGCGTTTGGAAAGAACTGATTATTTAATGTAAACGACCAGCTTCTTGTGTGAAAAAGTCTTTGATGAAAATTAACAAAATTAAATGCTCAGCACATTAAAGGTAATACAACCTTACTAATGAAATATCTGAATCTGCCTTTTATGACAATAATTTATTTATTAGCTGAATCAGATAATATTATATGGTCATGCATGAGCTGGGCTTAAGCTAATTTTCTCCTTTTGCATTAATTGATCAGGATTACGAAATCTCCTAAGAAAATCCTATTCATTATTGTTTTAATTATCATCCTTTCATTGGCCTCCCTTCATATGGCCGCATCAAATGATTTGAAGATAAACAAAAATAATATTTATAAACCACGTATTAATTAGTATATAGTTACAAATTAATTAAAGACATAAAATTTATTAAATTCTCCAACATATTAATGGAATAATAATCATCAATAGTCATAAAGATAAGACATTCACACTCCATTAGTACTAGAGATTAATGAGATTTCCAAAGATGGCCAAGACCTCATATACTCATTTATTATTAACTCATTCATGACAAAGAACTATTCCGAGTCTATAAATAATGGGCTTGTATTCAACTTTTAGAAAAAGAAAAACTCCGATATACATATAGCTAGCAGCTAGCACAAGACTGCAGATCATTGGAGTTATGGAAAGAAAGGATATCAAGAGAGTAGGGATGATGATGAGGATGATGATGGTGTTAATTACCATGCTGGTGCTAGCTTTAGCACAAGTTAAAGCTAGTAATCCTATTGTTCCCCCTCGAATGCTCAGAGAAGAGAGCAATCCTCCTCCTTATAAATTACTGTCAACGCCTAATTTCCCTTCCAGTGCCTCTCAATTATCCGATTCCCAACCAGCTGATTGCACTCAAATCTGTGCTCAACGTTGTAAGCCTCTGGAAATTTTTCCTCCAAAATTCACGCTTTGTTATGAAGCTTGTATGCTATTATGCTCGCAGCCCCCTTTACCATCTGCCATCTTTGACTGCACGCTTGATTGTGCAGAATCCATGTCAACCGATTCCCGTTCAGGTACTTGCTAAATCCATATCCATTTCTTAATTAGAACATGCATGAATTTTAGAGTTGCTTTGATTATTCCATACTAATAATGCTTTTTTTTTTTTTTTTTTTTAATTTGAATGTGACAGATGCAGAAAAAGTGCAAGACTACATCCATACCTGCTCCAATACTTGCAAGAAGGAGAACTAGCATGCTCAATTTTTGTACTTTCAATTAAGAGAAAAAAAAGGCAAAATAATGAGATTTGATCATGATATGACAGGATCTTTGAATCTAAGAGTTGTGAGCTGTATTTTGTTTCCTGCTTTTGCTAAGCCATATTGTTACCAATAAAAACTTGGACCAGTTATTACCTAAGAATATGGGTATAAATTTAAATCAAAAAATGGGTCTAGATTAGTTGGTCCGGTTTTAAACCGGTCAGGTCTAGAACTGGTTCTTATATTATAAAAATTGGTTGGTATGGAACTAAAACCGGACCGGTTGGAAAAAATATATATATAAAAATTAATTTTATATATTATACAAAAAATATATATATATAAGCTTTATATATAATACATAATTATATATTAAATTTTTATATATCATATATCAAATAATTTCATATTATAATTTATAAATTATAACATAAAATGTTAATCTTAAATATGAATATTTGTAATTTGTTTGATCATATGTTTTTAATGTAATTATATATAAGATAATGTTATTATAATTTATAAAATAAAAATTTAATCTTAAAGATGAAAATTTAATTGATCATAAGCTTTAAACATAATATATATTAAATTATTAATAACATTTTATCATAAGAAGTAACACTTTATTATATGTTTTTTATATTTTTAAAAAATCAAAAAATGGGACCCGATCAGATTGAAAACCGGTAAAATCGAAAGTATCGGTTTAGGAGGGTAACCGTGGCGTAATCGGTTATGAAAAATACAAAACCAGTACATACCAATTCGATCTAAGATTTTATCAAAAACCAAACTGGACCGGACCGGACCGGTTACACCCCTCCCTAAAAAACCTGATTTTCACCCTTTATGAGATGACAAACAAGTATCAAAGAATCTTCTCCCCTGCTTTACTCCTTTTTTTTTTTTTTTTTTTTTGTTTCAATCCTACTCAAGTTGTCAAACTCCATGATCTATTACATGAATAACTTCGCCTAATAATGATTATTAGCATAATTGTAATTTGTAGAGCAAGTTCCATGTGCAATATTTTGTAATTTTGAAGGCGGGAATTAGTAAAAGCCCAAACCCCAAAAGGCGTCTTCAAATAGTTTGCACGCCCAAATTAACATCTAGAAAGAGATTTGCCACTCCCACGTTTAATATCTTGAAGTTTATATAAATGATAAGTTGTTAATGACTGTCGGATATAATTTAAAAAAATTATTTGAATACAGTATATTACATAGAATAATTCTATTTGGCCCTTTAAAATAATTATACAATTTAATGTATTACACAAAATTATATAAATAATTATAAAAGATTCGATAGAATCTTAAAAAATTATTAGAATATATCATATCGTATCTATTATACAATAAAAATAATTTTATAATTTAATTTATTAGTTCAAATTATGTAAACAATTATTTATAATTATTTTTATATAAGTTTTTTTTTTTTTTTTTTTGTAATTTTGAAGGCTAGAATGATTTAAGGATTTAAAAAAAAAATATAATGCATGAATAATTTGTTAGAATCCTTTTTTTTTTGTTAGAATTCTTTTTTAAATATCAACTTATCAAGTATTATTCTTTTGTAATTTATTAAGACGACGGAAACGACGAGAGTATGGAAAGGAAGAGTTGCCGTTTCGAACTGGCATCGGAGGGTCTCGACTCTGTACTGTAGTACTAGTCTGTGCCTTGTCTCTCGCTGGCAAATAACCCGTAAAGCTCACCTCACCGAGTCTTTTTTCCAGCTTCACTCAAGAATGTAGCATAAAGACACACTTCTATTTGCTTGAAACCTCCATGGCCGGCCAATGTATCCTTCCTTATTCTTCTTCTTCTTCCTCTTTAGTATACCGAACCCCAAAACCCCCAAAACCTTTCCGTTATTACTCCTCAATTTCATCCCAACTTCACTCCCCGCCCTCTCGTGATGACAACGACGGCGACAATGATAATTGCAGCAAAACCAAGAAACATTCCCGACTCAACTTATCCAATCTCTCCATAACCCTCACCATCATCTCCGGCTCTCTCCCCCAGCCAGCTCTCGCCGCAGCCGCCGCTGTCAAAAAGCGGTCGTCCAAGAAAACGACGCCGAAACTTCCCGAAGCCCTAACCCCGGAAGAGCTCAAATCTTGGGTACAGGGACTCCCAATTGTATCAGACCGCATTCCGTACACGCAACTGTTGGAATTGAAGAAAGAGGGAAAGCTCAAGCATGTAGTTAAGCAGGGTAGTGGTCGTGGTTTGCGGCAGCGTACGGAACCGGTGCTGGTTGTTCTCGATGACTCTAGGGTTTTAAGGACGGTTTTGCCGTCCTTAGATGCCAACAGGAGGTTTTGGCAGTCCTGGGATGAATTTAACATTGAATCCCTCTGTGTCAACGCGTATACGCCTCCACTCAAGGGGCCGGAGGTGCCGGCACCATATTTGGGCTTCCTTGGGAATGTGCCGGCATTTTTGCTGAGGTTCACGAGTCCGAAGAAAGAGTCGAAGAGAGCATTAGAGTTTAGAAGAATTAGGGAGGAGTTGAAAAGGGAAAAGATGGAAGGGTTAGAGAGGATGAGAAAGGAAAGGGAGGCAATGGATAAGGCGATAAGGGTGCAAAGGAAAGAGGAGGAGAGGAGGAGGAAGATGGAGCTGAGGAAGAAGGAGCACGAGGAGTCCTTGCAAGCAGCAAGGAGGAATTACTTGAGGATGGGCAATATGTGGGCGGATTTAGCACAGGATCCTAATGTGGCCGGTGCGCTTGGATTGGTTTTCTTTGTGATATTTTACAGGACGGTGGTACTTAGTTATAGGAAGCAGAAGAAGGATTACGAGGATAGGTTAAAGATTGAGAAGGCGGAGGCAGAGGAGAGGAAGAAAATGAGGGAGTTGGAGAGGGAGATGGATGGAATTGAGGGTGAGGATGATGAGGAGAGTGAGCAAGGGAGAGGTGAGCAAAATCCTTATTTGAAGATGGCTATGCAGTTTATGAAGTCGGGGGCTCGTGTTAGACGAGCACATAATAAGAGGTTGCCACAGTATTTAGAGAGAGGTGTGGACGTCAAGTTTTCAGATGTTGCGGGGCTCGGCAAAATACGTCTTGAGCTTGAGGAAATTGTGAAGTTTTTCACGCATGGAGAAATGTATAGGAGGAGAGGAGTGAAAATACCAGGTTAGATTTTTCCAAAACACTGCTGCTAAGCCTATATGATATTGTTAGAGTGGTTTGAACTATTGCTAAAAAATATTAATCTGACACATGTTTGGAAGGCATTATAGCTGCATTTACAGATGTTTTGTATTGCTCTCTATTTGGTGTAAATACCTAAAGACTGGAATAGGAGCGAGCATAATGATATTTTTTGATAAGTAGGAGCGAGCATAATGATATTAAATTGTGTATTTGACATATTTTGATCAGATGAATATCCACTCCTTTTTTGCTCCAAGTTGTGACTATTGCCGATGTAGTTCATCCAAGAATTTGAGAGTAGAAAAATAGGTATTGATGCTTTATAGGTCCAATTTGAGCCCGTCCCATTAATAGAACATCTTTTAACTATAAAAAATTGATAGGTAAAAGTGGAATGTGTTCTTGGGCTATGCCTATTGTTTCTATTAATCAAGTCTTATGCTTAATTATAAAAAAAAAAAAAAATTGAGCCCTTTAACCTTGAACAATAAGAATATTGTTGTGTCTTGGTTCCTAAATGGGAATGTTGAGAAAAAGGCACAGTAAAGTACCTATGTTTTTGCTTTGTGCCCAAACTGGCCTACAGATCAATGAATTATCTTTTTGATGATGAGGAACTTAGAGGCTTTGTAATCGCAACATGCCTTTTACTCAGTTAAATCTGTGTAGTGTGCCCACATTAAACGGTTTAGGTAAATTATGGGCTTTTTATTGATGGGACGAGGCCCCTAGAAATTGTTTACACCCAAGGGTTTGAATTTTAAACCTGGGGGAGCATCCTACCATGGCCCTGTTCAGAAGATATAAGCACACATTTCAGAAGATATATATACATATACTGTATTTTTCCTCATTATATAATCTCTGGCCATTCCCTGCTTTGAAGGACCCTTTAATTATCAATTAGTATGTTTTTGCTACAAGGGATTTTCCCTTTTGCGCTTTCCGCAAGACTTATTTTAGGTAGAGTTCGTTTCTTAATCAGGTGGTATACTTCTTTGTGGCCCCCCTGGTGTGGGGAAGACTTTACTGGCAAAAGCTGTGGCTGGGGAGGCAGGCGTAAACTTCTTCTCAATTTCTGCCTCTCAGTTTGTGGAAATATATGTTGGGGTCGGTGCTTCTCGTGTCAGAGCACTGTACCAAGAAGCAAAGGAAAATGTATGTGCTGTTTTCAGCTCTTTCATTCTCTCTCTACTTGTGAATCACGTTCTTTGTAATAGGTTTGGTTATCCAATTGCACTAACATTCTTGCATCACCAGGTATCAAGTGTTGACATTTAATCCTCATCTTCATTTGCTGTGTACAGATAGCAGTTATATTTTCCTGATGCCACTCCTTTCTCCAATATGAATTCCTTTTCTTTTCTGTCATCTCTCACGACACTTGTCTGCTTTCTCAGCTTTTAATGTTCTTACTACAACTGCACATTTTTCTTATGTTTGTTTTGTTTTGCATAGGCTCCATCTGTTGTCTTCATCGATGAACTGGATGCGGTAGGAAGGGAGCGTGGTCTGATTAAGGGTTCTGGTGGACAAGAACGTGATGCTACTCTTAATCAGGTTGGTTAGAGCATATTTCATTTCAGAGATGTTGTACTTTTTTCCTATTTATGAATTGATGTGCGTGTTACAGCTCCTTGTCTGCTTGGATGGATTTGAAGGAAGAGGGGAAGTGATCACCATTGCTTCCACGAATAGACCAGATATTCTAGATCCAGCACTTGTAAGACCTGGGCGGTTTGATCGGAAAATATATATCCCCAAGCCTGGCCTTATTGGTCGTATTGAAATTTTGAAGGTATTGGTTACTAACCCGCATCTTCTTTACATGTTGAATACTGCATTTGTGGTGTTGCAAGGTTGCCATTCTTGTCTCCCTTCAATACTTTTGTGCTATCAATTAGTAGTTTTATGTTTTTCCAAATTGTTACATTTCCTTGGTTACAGGTTCATGCTCGTAAGAAACCTATGGCTCAAGATGTGGACTATATGGCTGTCGCCAGTATGACCGATGGCATGGTTGGTGCAGAGCTCGCCAACATAGTTGAGGTTGCTGCTATCAATATGATACGTGATGGAAGAACTGAGGTACTGCCTCATTTTCTAAACATTTGGCATTGAGTGTAGTTATACAGAAATGAAAGGAAAAAAAAAAAATGTAAAGAAAAAATGATTATAATGCAAACTTTATGTGTGTAACGTTTATATCCCCTATCCATAGATTGGTAAATAATCTGATGGTTATGTAGCGAGGACGCACCTTCAATATAAAGTTCTCGAGTATTCCACATTAGAGAAACTAGTTCCACAAGATAAATTTAAGATATTTAATTAAAAAAATTGTTTAAAATGGTTTTTGTTTTAAAATTTTTTAAACATATAGAAAGTGTTTTAGCTTATCTTATACCATCTTGAATATATAAAAAATCAAGAAGCCAATATTTGTGAATCAAGAAGCTAATGAGTTTAGTCGTGTTTCTATAGTCTTTCTCAGTTTTTTTTTTTAATTGATAGTTATGTGAGGCTTATATGTTGAACTTGAATATAATTTTTTCACGTTAAGCATAGAGTCCCATCAATAGTCAGTTTAGCATCACGTATTTCTTCACCGATAGTTATGTATTGCATTTTTTTGCTCAGTTTGTTGTGCTTAGATCATATAAGAAAAAAATGGTAATTTCTGAACCGTTACTTCTCTTGAATACAATATAATCACTTGTAATTGAACGATCTTAGTTTGTTGAACATCATTATAATTTTTTTTTTATAAGCTCCGAACATCATTATAATTACCATGAAGAAAATGATTATAGGCAATGAGAAAGGGCTGCTGCAATTCACATGTGAGGAGACCTTTGAAGTTCCAAAATTTTTGGGTTGGGAGATGATAATGTGGCTTCACAAGGGTAGAGCTCCATGCTTCCGTAGTTTTTTTTATCGGTAAACTAGATTTTATTGATCATAAGAATAGGCAAGAGTCCAAGTATACGAGACTATATGTATATGTAGTAATAGATGATAAATGATCTTGAAAGATTTCTAATTTAAAATTTCCCCACTCTTTTTGCATAAAATTTAATTATATGAATTTACATCATTTCCACTCATAAAAAAGATGAACTTACATAATTTTCAACTGCACGTCACCATTCATGACAACATTTTGGGGTAGTTGGTTTGTTAATTTTAAGCATTTTTAATACTTATGAAGTCTTATGCTTTAAACTATTGTGTCAGTAAAGAACTTATTTCACTTGTGCAGATCACTACTGATGACTTGTTACAAGCTGCACAAATAGAAGAAAGGGGAATGTTAGATAGAAAGGAGAGAAGCCCAGAGACATGGAAGCAAGTAGCAATTAATGAAGCAGCAATGGCTGTTGTAGCTGTGAACTTTCCTGATCTTAAGAATATTGAGTTTGTATGGTCCTTAAGCTCCTGCATTTTCACTTTTTTTCTGGCATATAATTCATTTATATTATTATTCTTTGGTCAGAAATGGGACTGAGTTGAATCCATTAGTGTTTTTCTTATTGTAGACCTGTAAAGTTACGTTTTCTTTGTAAGTAATAAATTTTCTTAAAAAAAAAAAAATCCTTAAACGTATAAAAAAAAAGTAATAAATTTTCTTAAAAAGAACATCAAGGGTCCCAACACTTAGAGAGACACCCTAAGAAAATCTGACATCTAATTTGTAATATGAAATATCTCCAACAAATTGGAAAAAGATTATGAGGCAGTTGCCATGGTGTAAAGAGACAACATAAACTTTATCTTCATTACAGGTAATTCATGTCTCTCAAAGGTCTGATTCCTTTCTGTCCAAATACAATTATACACCACATTAAACACAAAGGAATTGACTTCTGAGTTTCTCCCCCTTGGTCTCTACCAAATTGTCATTTCCAACCATGCAATAGTGCAGCAGTTTACCAATAAACGTCAGTTTTATGTTCTTCTAGGCATTTATTAATTAATTTTGCATGAGTCAGTGTAGAATTTATGATTTTATGTCTAGTTCATATGGAAACTTCAGCAAGTGGTACCACAGCAGGTTAGTTGTCTTAAATTCAAACAGAACCAGAATTTAACTGCCTAAGTTAAAAGAATAGAAATGCACAATAGAAGAGATTGATTTTTCGTACCATTGCTGTTATATTTATACATAAGACACATTATTACGCCATTATTAGTGGATGCCTTATTTTATTATTATTTATTGTATGTATTGGTGGGAGGCGTATTGGTTGCAGGATGGGTAGTAGTGAAGAAGGAAATGTTAAATAAAAATGTGGCAGAAATTATGATTTTTTATAAGATAGGATGATGGAAAAGATACATGTGGAACTTGACGAATTGAGGTGGATTCAATAAAATTGATTCCATTTAAGCTGTCCCTGATTTGGTTCTTGCTCGTCCAGATTAATGTTCCTGTTATTTGTGTAACAATGACTGGAAAATTGACAGTTTATTTTGCTGGTGCAGGTCACTATTGCTCCTAGAGCTGGTAGGGAATTGGGTTATGTTCGAATGAAAATGGATCCTATTAAATTTAATGAAGGAATGCTTACGTATGTGTTCATATCTCTTGGTACTTTTTTTCCTTTGAAATAAGCTGTAAGGAATTATGCAAGAATAATGTTGTTAAGGACCTTAAAATAGTTCCAAAATTAGTGTACAATAATATAAACCTTTGTTCAATCCAATAATGCAATGCCCTTTAAGGGAGGTGTGCACTACAGGGTATGTTCCCTTCAGTAAATTTATCTTTTCTTCACTCAGTTTCTTGTTGGAATTGTATTAAATGTCATCCTTATTCTCTTTTTTCTATGTTTTTCTTGTCACTTGTGTTTTCCAATACCATGCAGCCGGCAATCCCTCCTGGACCATATCACTGTTCAACTAGCACCACGTGCAGCTGATGAGATTTGGTATGGTGGGGATCAGGTAAGCAAGCCTTTAAATGTCATGGAAGTTGTTATGTAGTGGTTATCAAGATCTATATTTTTTTATATTATCATTTTTTCATTCTGGATTCTATTGTCTGAGATGATCCAGTTACTAACATTTTTTTATCTCCAGTTGAGTACAATATGGGCCGAAACGGCAGATAATGCTAGGTCAGAAGCAAGGACTCTTGTTCTTGGCGGCCTCTCTGAGAAACATCATGGATTATCAGATTTCTGGGTGGCTGATCGAATTAACGTAATGACTCTCTCTCTCTCTCTCTCAAAGTTTGATGGCTCCACTAGTTGCTTTGTGAAATTCACTCAAGGAGGTAATTAGGGCCCTTTAAATATTACATCTTCTGATGGTAAAGTGTGCCTTTTTAAAATGGTGAAGGTTTTCCTTTTTAGAGATATACAAGCACGTAGCTAAGGATCAGAACTAGTTTAAAGTGTCTTAAATTGTAACACAATTTTGGACTTGGGGTGAAAAAACTTGTTTGCAGCTTTTAGTAATGTATGGTGACGATTGTATTCTTAAAGCATTTTAATGCAAATCAAATTTCAGGAAATTGATTTGGAGGCATTGCGGATAGTCAACTTGTGTTATGAACGTGCAAAAGAGGTGAAGGAAGTTTTATTACGAAGCTTCTTCTTCTCTTTGTTTTTTTAATCTTTTTTTGAGATCCTTGTCTGAAGAAAATCACAATTCATTGTTTTCCCCAACAGATTCTGCAGCAAAACCGAAAGCTTATGGATGCTGTGGTTAATGAACTTGTTGAAAAGAAAAGTCTGACCAAACAAGAATTTTTACGCCTAGTTGAGTTGCATGGTTCCCTCCAACCAATGCCAGCAAGTATACTTGACATCCGGACAGCAAAAGGATTGAAGTTCCAGGAAATGATGATGAACCAAAAGAAAGCAGCTATACTAAGCGACGTGTGAGCAAGGTGCCCAGAAAATTATCTGTTAGATCTTTGATCTTGGAATGGCGCATGAGCGCCAGGTTGGTGGTTGCTGGATTGAGCAGAGTCATTAATGCACAATTTATCTGTTGGTGGCGTTTCATATGGTCATTGTCTTCAATGGTTGCTTATTTTTATTTTAGCCCTACTGATCAGATAGCGGGAGCCTATCCATTGATCATATACCAGTACAGCAGGCATGCCAAGAATAAATCTGAGAGAATTTTGACACCACACCAATTTATCCTTCAATCCTGTTCTTAATCAATATCCAATGTTTGCCGAGGAGCTATGTAATGCATCTGAATCTATATGATACTTGAACAGAATGGCTAGAGCTTTGAGGCACATCATTTTGTCCCTTCATTTGCGCTTGGAAGAGATTTCTGCAATTGGTTCGTCTTTTTTTGGTGACTATATATGTTCTATTGTTTTGCCCCCCACCCTGATGAATTAAATTCAAGTTCATATTTAATTAATTGAATCATATGATCTGGCGGCTGGCCAGTTGAGTACTACTACTACTGTCTCATCCGAGAGATAATAAATAAATAAAAGGTGAATTGGAATCGGTGTAAAATATTTATATGTAAAGAGTTTTGACTTTTGAGGCAAAATAGTGCAGATCGGTGTATTTAAAATGACTAATACGATCCTGACGGTTCTTGAAATGTTGAAAACCGTAGACGGCCCCCCCACCCAAGCCATCTCCAGTCTTGACTCTCCATTCCTCCCCTTTCCTCTCAAAGGTGAATCCAATTAGTTTCGCGGCACTTTTTGAATCTAACGGTAACTACCTTGGCACGTACTCAATAACTAGACAATAACCGCCAACCATGTTTCTTTCTAGAAAACCACCCAGTACTGTCATTACCATACATCCTATAACACTCTTTTTTCATGAGCCGCATTGCATTGCATTACCAAACTTCTCCAGTCTCCAAGAAGAATGAAGAACACAAACGCGGCATCTCCTTTTGCTCTCTTCTGCATTTCTGTAATGGCAATCTTGGTCGCCACAAACGTGCCGGTTCAAGCTGTGGAAGAATTCAAAGTGGGCGACGATTTGGGTTGGATTGAACCCGATGCCAACCACACTTCGCTTTACAGTCAATGGGCCGCAAGGAACAGATTTCATGTTGGAGATTCTCTCTGTGAGTGAGTTTGTTTTTTCGAGTTCCTTTCTTTTAACGGTGGTGTATCTTTTACGAGAAAGTGGTGTGGAAAGCTCCGGTTGTTTTTGTGGTTTTCTGGGTTATCAGAGTTCAGCGTAGTTTATAAATGAATTTTTATTATCATAGATAAAACAAGTAATTATTCGGGGTCAGAGCACCTGAATATAAGAAATTATGTAATCATTTTGCTTGAACTCAGACAGCAGTTATAATAGTCATCCAAAAACAAGAAAAAGCAGTGCTTGATTTTCCCGAGTCGAATAGTCTGATATTTATTTTAATTTCTTGCCCTTCTTTTTTCTTTCTTTGGCACAGCTTTTGAGTACAAGAATGATTCAGTTCTTGTGGTGAGCAAATATGAATACTACCACTGCAACACAAGCAAGCCAATCGCTGCCTTTAACAACGGGAAGAGTGTCCTCAAGCTTGATAGGCCGGGGCCATTCTACTTCATTAGTGGGGTTCCTGATCACTGCAGGAACGGCCAGCGGTTGTTTATTGATGTGATGTCTCAGCACCCAATCTCTCCATCTCCTCCATCCATTGCCTTTCCGCCTGCGCTAGACGAGGGGCCCTCTCCTTCCCCGTCACCAAGTTCGGGAGTTCAAGTTTCAGTCACACTTCGTTCAGTCTTTATGGCTGTTACTGCTACATTTGTGACTTTTCTATGCTCTGCAGCATAGCTTATTGTTATGTTATTTTCATATGTTTTAGTTGGTTTTCTTAGTGCGTCGGATTCCGGCTGTTGGAATCAATCGTGCCTTAAGATTTGCCTCTGACTTGTGCATTTTATATTGAACATTGTTAATTTAATTATTTTGGGAGTTTTAAGGTTGGAAAATTGTATTTAAAACAGCCTCTAGTTTATTTTGAACTTTACAATTCAGTCAGTACCTTAGCCCATTTAGCATAACATGGTATTTGATTTTCTTTTGAGCATTGCATACTATTTTCACTTGCTAAATTAGCTAAATGTAAACTGAAAGTTGCCTGGAAAACTCTTTATTACCCCGGAAACAAGCTTTCAAGATTTAGGAGCTTGGCTGAGGGCTCCAATGGCTCAGAGAATTACAGTTGCACTTTAAAAAAAAGCAAAAAATCCAGCGTTTCAGGGCTATGATCTACAGCTTATATCCTATCACAGTCAGTGGTGAGAATTTTCAGAATGAGTGATATCCTCGACGACTGGAACTCTCAAGATCAGAATTAAAAGAATGCAATTTTGCAAGCCGGTCCCCCGTTTTCTTTCTCTCTTTTTTCCATTTCTTTTTTTGATACCAATGCTCAACAAGCTTCACAGTTAAACCAAAAAAGATTGTGCCCGGAGTTCCTCCACTAATCGACACCAACACCACAAAAATCCATTCTGTTTCCTTGCCATGCGGGATGTAGACCCATGTCGCTGCAACATAAGCTGTTGCCATGAATGACACAGCTACCCACATGACTTTATGAGCAACCTCAGCATCATCATCTGAGGTTTTCTTTGGAAAGGAATGATGCTGACTAGAACAATGACGATGCACAGCGATGCGAACAATGCGATTTGATTGCTTACTACAAATACCCTGAAGGCCGTTGTTCTGTATAAGATAGACTTTCCTCTGAGCGCTCCTTCCTGATAGATCCCACCGGGAGGGCTTATCCCAGCTGCAAATGTAACTGTGGCAATCAAAACAGCCACAAGTATTATTGTGTTCCTTGCATTCTGAACCGCCTCATTGTATACCTCATCTTGCTTGTTTTGGTTGAATCTATAAAGTTGTGCTAGTTCTTCCTGCCTTCTTTTGCTGAGATGTTTCTGTTGTCCTAAACTTGTTAGCGTACTGGCAAGGGAACTGGACAGGGTACCGCTAGTCTGCCTTGAGGAGCATTCAGCCACAGGTGCGATATTATCTGGGGTTTCACACATCTTCTCTACTTGATGCTGTATCAGTTTAATTCGGGAATCTCCTCCGGCCAGGCCGAGGATGTCAAGGGCTGTGAGTCCTCTATGATTCTGGAAATTGATATCAACTGTTGTTTTGTTGATCAAGTAGGCCACTATCTGTAACAAATTCGAATTTCCGTAAGTCTAATTAATTAGGAAACAGGCGCATGCGCAAAAGAACATTATCTTCAGTGTCTATCTACAATTGTGGTCAACCTTTATGACACGAGTATAAATCATCACATCTGTATTAAACAGGCATAGCTGTGGACATGACTTGTCAAGCAAAACTATTGAATGTTCATCAGCAGAAGTTTGGAACTTCACATGAGTCAAAAACATGCCCAACATAGACATTATTCTGTGAAAGGCCATTCTAATTTCACAACCATCAGTTGTAGCAGGAATCATTGTTTTTTTAAGTTCTCACCTGATCGTGCCCTCCAGAGATTGCAATATGCAAGATGGTGTTACCATATTGATCTGGACAGTGGAAGATATCGGTATCATTGAAGACTTGCATCAAGTATAAGAAAGCATTGTGATGGTTGTATCTCACAATTAGATGAAAAACTGTCTCCCCCTTTTTTGTGTGATACTGAAAAGATGTTGGAGCCATTAACATGAATTCTTTTAGAATTGCCGTGTTGCCATTCATCGCAGCCAAGTGCAAAGGCGTGTAACCATCATTATCGAATTGCAGAGCAAGATCTGCATCAAGCTTTAAGAGCATTCTTGTTATCTCCCAGTACCCTCTATTACAAGAGCAATGCAATGGCGAATACCCATTAGTGTCAATCTTTTGAGCTAAGTTTGGGCACGCTTCCACAATCTTCCTAACAATACCTGCACCAGCAGCTCTAATTTTTCACTACACCATACAGAATATAGCTGAGCAAATTGAAATTTACAACAAAACTCATCTACACATTTGAGTCATTCACATATTACCAGCAAGTGGGCGTATAAATTGATGAGTAGAGGAATTCTCAATTTCAAATTAATTGGTAACGTGTTCAGCTGGGAAAAGTTACCCGTGTGGCCTTTTGACACAGCAACATGAAGGCAGTTTTGATCAGAAGCATCTTCTTCCAATCCCTGCACCCAAGGCCTCCTCAAAAGAAGATTGACCACATTGAGATGCCCATAAATACAAGCCATGAAAAATGGGCTCTTTCGGTCAGAGTTTGGCTTACTAGCTGCCCAGGGATTAGTGTCCAGTAGCAACACTAACAACTTGACATTCCCTTGACGACAAGCTTCATGAAGTGGAGTCTCCAGCTTGCTATTCTCAGCTGTGACCATGTCAGGGCGCAACTTAACAATTTCCGTGACCAAATCAAGATGGCCGAATCTTGAAGCCAGGTGCAATACCGTGTGCAAGGTATTAGCTGTTCTTTGTTCAAGAATTTCTTCATTCTCTTTAACTAAACTCATAAAAGCGCGCTTATCAGCTTTTGCAATCGCATCTAAAAGCCTTTGATCCATTTAGTAAATTATGAAGGCTACAAATGAAGGAAGATGTAATCAGCTGGACAGATTGTGTTGCCACTGGTCCATTTTCTGCAACTAAGCTACGATATATATATACTAGCAGTTGGGCAATGTGCGAGGCACATTTGCCCGGTTGAATGAAAAACAAGTTATTTTATAAAATATAAACATGCTTTGTGTTATTAAAAAAAAAAAAAAAAAAACGTAATCATAAGCAAAAGAAGTGGTATATGGAGAATTTTTTATGAACTCAATTTCTGCACCTGACAAGTGAAAAGAGATGCAGAGAATCTATGTGATGATGATAGTACTTCACCGCATAAATATAGAAAATTCTGAATTAATTTTATTGGAGTGCAAAAGATAATGTATCGATAGAGAAAAACACATTATAGTTAGGAAACAAAAAGAACCCAATCGTAAAATTCTGAGTCAATTCCTCCAAAGTAGCAGTTTATATGTAAAGCCACAAAAACTCCTACGAAAATTGCAAAAATAAATGTTACAGTAATATGAGTAATATGAAAATTAAAAGATTTTAGATATTCTAGAAATAGTTTTCTTAGCAAAATATATGAATTGTAGAATTCAACCATACCACTCAATGGCTTAGGGAGTACTAAAAAAATACAGTCTTTTATTTCTATATTATTCTCACATTTTTTCATCATTAAAGTAAGTCTCTTCTATTTTGAAAATTTCAAAAAATATTATAATGGTAGAAAATTATTTTATTTAAATGATTTTAATTAATTTAGAATATTATGAAATTTAAATTATATTAAAAAATCTAATTATTTATATAATTTTATTTTTGTTTGACACTTTATGAGCCGCTTATGCCCCTGTATGACTTGCTATAATTACGGTTGTGCTCTCTTGGGTTCTGTTTTCTAATTTTTTTCACAGTATTTTTCCGCACTTTATCAAATCCAAATCTTCCTGTGTGTTAGTTTAAATAATATTTTACTTTAATTTTTTTCAGTATTTTAATTAAGTTAATGTTTACGTATTTTTAAATTAATATTTTAATCTTTTACCGTTAGATCGTTTTAAAGACTCAAAGACAAAAGAACAAGGTAAAATACCCAGACCCTCTTCCTTCTCCCTCACTTTTCCCTCCCCTCTCTCTCTCTCCTCCCTCAGCTCGCGCGTACGTGGTACGCTGCCCCCCTCTCCAAGCCGATTCTTCCTCTGCCTAACCCCACCGTGCGCCGGTGAAGTCCACCTCCCTCACGCACAGGTTCTCCCACTTCCACATCCGTGCGCCGCCACCCACGGTGTCCAGCCACCGTCATGAGCCTTCTCTGACCACCATCGACCTACCCCAACCACCCATGGCCCCATTCTCTCTCACTCTCTCACAGACTCTCCCTCCTTCCTAATCTCCAGCCGAAAATCCTGATTTGTGATTTGTGTGAAACATGTGTGTTGATTTGGTGATTTGTGTGATGATTTCTACGGTGATTTTTTTATTTTGTGGTATTTTTGTGGTGATTTTACTGTGATTTTGCCGTGAGGAAGGATGCGGATGGAGAGAGGGACGCGCAAAACACCAATTACTGTTCATTATTGTTCACAATTATAGCGGCTTTTAAGTATAAGAAAATATATATATATATATATATATATATATATATATATATATATATATATATAAACTTGAAAAACGCGGTTAAGGAAACTTCTTTGAATTGTATAATCCATTGAGTTACAACTTCCAATAATCCTACCCTTTCCCGCTTGATGCAGCCACCGATTTCTAAGCATCTTCAAGGAAGACCAGCGGCTTTTAAGTATAAGGAAATATATATATATATATATATATATATATATATATATATATAAACTTGAAAAACGCGGTTAAGGAAACTTCTTTGAATTGTATAATCCATTGAGTTACAACTTCCAATAATCCTACCCTTTCCCGCTTGATGCAGCCACCGATTTCTAAGCATCTTCAAGGAAGACCAGTAGTGTTGCAACATTTGGGAGAATTTGAGCCTTGCAAAATATACCATTGTGCCATAAATACAACGTGAACGTGAAAAATCAAATAGCATATAAGGGGATGAAGTGAGAGTGATGATTGAGATGATGATAAACGTGTCTTTTTATCCGTACGATGGACATGGATGATGGAAGAAGAAAACCCAAGCCATTTATCAAGTCCATTTGACATGAGTGTGTTAAAGGAATCCCGAAGCAGAGACGAAAGAACCATTTGTGTCGGCTGTTGAGTGTTGAAATCCATGCCCAAGCAAGCAGTCAACAATTGCTGCTCGGCTGCTCAACTGCATTTGAAGTTGCCAATTGAATGCAACAATTTAATGCATTCACACAGGTAGACGATACATCAGGTGCCTATAAATTGAGGCTTCTCAGCGAGAGCCTCAGACACATGTAAGAAGAAGAGAAAAGAGAGGGAATCCGGAGAGTTATGAAAGAAAAGAAGAGAGTTGAGTTGAGTGAAGCTATTTATTAATGAAGCTATTTTCTGAGGATATAGACAGTTGCCGAATCACGTTAAATTCTTGGTGTCATTAAGTGCGTATGTGTACTCTTTTATTTTCACTTTTATTCTTTTTGCTGTGCTGATTTTTCCAATATTGAGGCCCGTGAGTCGATGTCAATGATATGATTTAATTAGACTTATCCAACTGCTGTGACTACAGTATTTCTCTTCCATAAATTATACTTAGGGCTGTGATGACATATGGTTCTGAATAAACTTTGTAGTTATTCGGGTTTTCTTTTTAAAAAAAGAAAAAAAAAAAAACAGGTTTTGGAATTCACATCAAATAAGAAATGCCGGATTTGCTAAAAAGGGATTATAGAATTATTACCTATAAGCTAATATGGCCTAATATAATATCTTAGGTTATACAGTTATTTTATTATAAAAGAAATCAAATATATTATATCAAGTAATATTGGATTTTGAACTTTATTTTTATAATTTTCTTTATAAATTTTAACATTTTTCCTCCAAAATAGGTGACTAAATAAATGGGTGTATAATGGGCTGCCTGAATAGGAACAAATCCGGCCTAACGACAAAACAAGGTTGGGTTAAGACAGGAGATGTAATAAGCCCAGAAGAGAGAGAGAGAGAGAGAGAGAGAGAGAGAGAAACCAAACTGAACTGAAAATAAGTTTTAGGCATTCGGGAAGTGTGTAGAAAATACTTATGAACTGCAAATAAGTTTCTTCAGAAGTTTATTTATTTTTGGCAAGTTTTTAAACAGAAGTTGGTGCTATCGTTCAAGATAATGACAGCAAATGGCGTGCAATTTAAACTACTGGAGTATGCATGTACGGAGGAAATGGTTTTCTTGGAAATAAAAAACTAAGTAAAGAGGAAATCCTAGATTGCATTTTGCAAGCAAGTAAAATACATTTCCAAACCAGATGTCTACCCCATCTATCCAAACTAAACAATTCAGTAGGAGTGACATCCTTGTAGGTATGAACTCTCAACATGTGAGTTCTGACTTTCCAAGTCAGGATCTGCAACTCCCTGCCCTCTATCCTTTTTTTGTTTCTTCCACTTCATTTTCCGCAGCCAGTGCTCAACCAGAGTCACACCCAGAACAATAAACACCACTCCCAGGGTGCCACCGCTAACTGCTAGAAGCGTGACGAACACCCATTTTGTCCCCTGGTTTTTTGGCATTACCACCCATGTGGCTGCAACATAACTTGTTGCCATGAATGCCACAGCTACCCACATGACCTTGTGAGCCACCATCAGTAGTATCATCAGTGGCTTTCTCCGGAAGGGGATGATGCTGACGAGAACAATCACAATGGAGAGGGAGGTGAACAATGCAATGTTGTTGCTTATCTCAAACACCTTGAACGCTAATGTTCCCCCTAACATCGACTTCCCTTTCATTTCTCCTTGCTGATACGAACCGCCAGGAGGGTTAATTCCAGCAGCAAAAGTAACTGTTGCGATCAAAATAGCAACTAGTATGATAGTGTTCCTAGCATTTTGCAATGCTTCCATGTATATTGCATGCTGCTTATGTCTGTAACTTCTGTGACGCTCCCCTACATTTTCATGGTGCCTTTTTTGCTTGTGTTGTCGCATGTTAGTTGGGAATAAGGACTCTCGTTTGTATGTTTCATGGTCAAATGTCACCCCTTCTTGATCCTGTGGTGATGAAGCTCTAGAGCTGGTTCCCTGGCTGAATGGGGGAGAGCTCTTGCTTTCATAAGAAACCATTTGATTCATAATGGACATTTCCAATTCATTGCCAATGCGAACGTTGGTTTTTTTTGCTTCCGGTGGAGACAACAGTTCGATACTTCTTCTACCACCGGCTTTAACAAACATGACTTCAAGATGCCGATTCTCGGTACTATCCTTGGCCTGGTTGAGTATGTCAAGTGCGGTGAATCCTTTACTGTTCCTAACATTAATCTGCACTTCTGTTTTGTTGATCAAGTACTCTGCTATCTGTAACAAAGTTGAAATCAAGAGTACAATTGAGAGATGTTTTCATGTCAAGTACGGATACAAATTACAATGATTGGCTTTAATGCCTAAACCTGTTTGTGAGCACAAGTACCACAATAGATGAGAGACACAAAATTTTGCATTTTTACGCTAATTTCATACGGTTAGCATAATACCAAAGACAAAATCAATCCGAAAACATGACACAGGAGCAGAGTGACAATACATGGATTTAATTCAAGTACAGAAACTCGACCTTATTAAGCTATTTGTGAAAAAAGAAAAGATACAATAACAAGCTGGGACACCAACATAATTTCTATTTGCAATCATACGTGCAAAATGAGCCAACAAATCCATGCTATACATGCCACTTTGGGCGTGCTAAATCATCATTTGTCTCAAACGTCCCTTTAAGCTCTCAAGAAGAAATAAATTTTATTAGTTAGATTATATTATAATATTCCACTTCATGTGTAAGCTAGAGTACTCATTCTTAATAAGTAGACTAAATATGAGGGATATTTAATTAAATGAGAGTAAAGAGTGTATTTAGGATTCCAAGTCGGGATCTCTATAACTGTGATATCGTATTAAATCATCTCTTGTTCTATTAATTTAAATTAACGAAAACAAAAATATTTAATTATTTAATTTATATTCTAATAATCATCGTGTATTGTCTTATTTTACATCTAGTGTTCTTGGTTTCGCAACAATATATAAAAGATTGAAATCAACATTCGTTTCTTAATTACCTGATGTCTCCCACCAGAAACTGCAAGATGTAAAATGGTGTTACCATATTGATCCTGATGATGTATGAGATTTGTAGCATTGCAAGCATGAGCCATGTACGCAAGAGCATGGTACTGGCCATATCTCACAGCCAGGTGAAAGACCGTCTCTCCCTCATTCGTAGCACAGTGCAATGATTCTGGAGCCATCAGCACAAGTTCTTCCAGGACTGAAACTTTGCCGTTCATTGATGCCATATGCGGTGGCGTGTAACCATTGATGTTATATTGCAGAGCAAGATTTTTGTCACGCCTCAAGAGCATCCAGGTTATCTCCCTGTGTCCGTGGATACAAGAATAGTGCAATGGCGAGTTTCCATTCTCGTCAATCTCTCGAGCAAAGTTCGGATACGCATTTAGTATCTCTCTGACAATATCTGCACCAGAAATTTTGATTTTAATAGATATCACAAAGCAGACTTTAAAAAAAAAAAATCATGAACATGTAAAATCTCATGTCAAAATTTCACAACTTCAGGAAAATGAGTGATTTTTAGTAAAGAAAAATTTGATCTGCTACCTACCCATATGTCCTCTCGATGCAGCCACATGGATGCAAGTTCGGTCAAGCAGATTTTCCTTTGAACCCATAATTCTAAGTTGGTTTAAGAGGAGATTCACCACGTCAAAATGGCCATGGCTGCAAGCCATGAAAAATGCAGTCTTGTTTTCACAGTTAAGCTTACAAGCAGCTCTCGGGTTGACCTCTAATAGCAGCTTCAAGACCTTGGCAGACCCTTGGCGACAAACTTCATGTATCGGAGTCTCCAGCATCTTGTTCTCAGCAGCAATCAAGTCAGGGCACAACTTAATGATTTCGGACACCATGTCAGCATGTCCAAACTTAGAAGCGAGGTGTAAGGCTGTGTCCTTGGAGTCAGCTGTTCTCTGCTCAAGAATTCCTTCATCTGCTTTAAACAAACTGATTAATTTGGGCGTTTCATTTGCCCTAATTGCCTCTAGAAGCCTAGCATCCATTCCCTTTCCTTTATAAACTCCAAAGCTATAGTTCTTTTCCCACAAGCTGGCAGCTTCTACAAATTTCTATCAAGAGGGAATAAATGAGACTAGATGTTATATATGCTCCAGACACCTATATATAAATGAAATTGGCAATCATGTATAAACTATCCTGGTATTATGTGGTTTTGAGACGCTTTACAAATCTTCTTCCGTTTGTAGAGAGAGAGAGAGAGAGAGAGAGAGCATTGTTGCCGTTGGTATCTTGTATAAGCATGTGGGTGTGATCATTATTATGGCTTTCATTAAACTAGTTAGCATCTTCAAGGAATCCGTCGACAAACTTCCTAGAATCTTCGCGGAAGACATTCTTTTTCAATAGAAAGGACGTGATGTCCAAAAAAAAAAACCATGGAGTTTACGTGGTTTTTGGTTTGGATATGAATAATATTGTTTTCTTTTTTTTTTTTTCTTTTTTCCACCGATTTATTCTGGTTCTGGGAAAGAAAATGCTAGGAAAAGTAGCTGTTGGAATTTGGGAGCAAGGGAACTGCAGGACCGGCTCAATAGATTTTGAGTCGAAAAGCTAAAATGTGATATTTTTCTTGTATCAAATTATATTTTTATTTAAAGATTCTTCTTCTTTTTTTAGATACAAAATTGTTAATTAAATTTTTATATTCAACTTCTTCTAATATTTCATTTTCAATTGATAATATGGTTAGAATATTCTTACTATACTTATGAATATTCTAGAATAAAATAAATATTAATATAAAATAATAGAACTTGATTTAGCAAATGGGATTCACTTTTATATAACACATGAGCATCACTTTTATATAAAATTGTTAATCTATACAATAAAATAAAATATATTAATACTGATATTCAAAATCAAGAAATAAATTATACATTATAGAAATTGACAAAAAAAAAAACAAAATTTGACAAAAAAGTCAAGCAATACGTGGGCCATGTGGTTATGTAAATTCAATTATGAAACCTCTAGTCGGTCGGTTGAAGTCTTGAAGAAGACCAAAAAAAAAAAATATAAACCAAAGGATGTTCTAGAGACTAGAAAACAAGTCACGTGGCTGTTTTATTATCACAAAATTTTTCTCTATATATAACACAATTTTTCGACTTTACCTTTACCTTCATCGACCATAGCACAATAGAGATGCCGCTCAACCTCTGAAAGTGCGATGCAACGATGGGAGAGGCTATCAGTACCAAATACGAGCAAGATGAATGCAAGAGAGTTAGATATTAGAAATTGTAGACTAGAGTCTAGAGTATAAGAGAGATAAAATAAAATTTATAAATTTCAGGTGTAAAAGGAGAGTTCTTGAAATGTTATGAAATTTTTTTGACAGATAGATAGAAACGTCTTTTTTGAAATTTTATTGTGATTTTTAGCTTTTCTAAATGTAGTTGTAAAGTCTATATAAAGCTTATTAACGTCTATTTTTTTTTTTTTTTACCGTAGAATTAAGAATTGGCTTTTTTCAATTTTCAAGGTTAACATCATTTAGTTTAGATATTTTTCTAAATTTTTTTAATAATTAACTTTTAGCATTTTTTGGCCTTCTTTCAGAGCGGGACCTTAGGCAACTGCCTGACTCGTCTTATAGAACAGCTGGCCCTGGGGTACTGGGTCGTGGGCCCTCAATGATCCCTGTTATTCTTCGTGAGAAATTATTTCCCGAGTCATTCTTAATTAGGCGTCAAGTCTTGCACTTGATGATCTTAAATTAGGAGTTTAAAAACTCTATTCAATATTGTTTCTAAATTAAATTATTTATATTTATATTTATATATGAAAAATTCTTCTCATCAGCCATTATTCACCACTCCATACTTCACACTATATGAAAAACACCCCCACACTTATTGCTACCTATGAAAAAGCTGTAAATATAGAGTGTGAAAATGAATAGTGACTGATGCATAACATTCCTTAAAACGCATACGTTCAAACTTTCTCAAAAACGAAAGTTAACATAATTTGGGACTTTAAATTGATGATTATGTGTACAAATGGTTTAATAGGATCTCTTATATTTGATTATTATATAATGGTTTTTCATATCAACTAATTTATTTGATCACAATCCATCATACCCAATAAAATAAAAAAGAAATCAATGAATTAGGAAGCAAGCCAAATCCAAAAAGGCAAGTCCAACATGAACTTAAATGGCTAAACGCTATTAGACATTGTTCTAGTAATTAGACAAGACAGGCCGGGGGACGAGCTGCTTTTCACAAGCTACTCTCGGCAGGAAATCAAGAGTAATTGTACAGATAAAGACGAGGACTGACCACACAAATTACATTCTATGTTTTCAAAACATGGAATGTCGGAAATCAAGGATTGGCCGGACTTAGATTGGTAATTGATTACCCATTCAAATATTGTTTGTGTTGAATGGAAGGAATTGGGTTGACGAGTCTAACAAAATGTTGAATTTGGAATTCTAGATTTACGAAAGAGAAAGAAAATAAATAGAAAATATTCTGTATATTGAAGTTCTCGAGTTACAAGTAAAGTAAAGTTGTTTACTGTACATAAAAAATCTAACGTATATACTTGGCTAGAGACTGTACACGTGTACATTACATAAATATTAAGACTCCCTCTCAAGCTGGACTATACAAACTTAGGAGTCCCAGCTTGCTAACAAGAAAATTAAATCTGTCATGAGTGAGAGATTTAGTAAAAATGTCAGCTAACTGAAACTATGTAGATACATGTAAAGTTTTGATAAAACCAGCTTGAAGCATGTCTCGAACTAGGTGGCAATCTATCTCAATATGCTTTGTTTGCTCATGAAAAATAGGGTTTTCAACAATGTACAAAACAGCCTTATTATCACAATACAACACAACAGGAGATTTTACTGAGATTGGAAAGGCTTGAAGTAAAGCTGTAAGCCATTTGAGTTCACAACAAGTAGCAGCCATTGAACGATACTCGGCTTTAGCAGAGGAACGAGATACTGTCACTTGCTTCTTTGATTTCCAAGCAATAAGGGAATCACCAATGAAAATGCAAAACCCAGTAACTGATCTTCTAGTATCAGGGCAACTAGTCCAATCTGAATCACAAAAGGCTTTTAACTGAAGAGAAGATGAGCTGGAAAAGAAAAGACCTTGTCCAAGGTTCAGCTTCACGTATCTTAGTACCCGAGTTGCTGCATCAAGATGAGATTGACATGGCTTGTTTGAAAACTGACTTAGTGTATTTACAGCATAGGAAAGATTTGGCCAAGTTATTGTCAAGTGTCAAGTAAATAAGATGACCAATAAGCCTTTTATATGAATTAGGATCAACCAACACATTATTATCTTCCTTGGATAGCTTGCAAGTCTGATCCATAGGAGACTGAGCAGGTTTAGCAGCCAATAAACCTGAATCTAAGAGAAGTTTCAAAGCATATTTACGCTGACAAACAGATATCCCAGTGAAACTTCTAGCAACTTCAAGTCCTAAAAAATATTTAAGATCTCCTAAATCCTTAAACTTGAACTTAGAATCAAGGAAGGACTTGAAGACAGAAACTGAAGAGGAGTCATTGCTAGCAATAACAATATCATCCACATAGTCCAAGAGAGCCATAAAGGAAGAACCCGAGATCATAGTGAAGAGAGAATAGTTTGACTTTGATTGAACAAATCCATAAGCAATTAAGGTAGTGGAAAATTTGAAAAACCATTGCCTAGAAACTTGTTTTAACCCATATAAGGACTTATTAAGCATGCAAACCCTTGTATCATTGGGTTTGGCAAAACCAAGAGGCATCACCATATACACTTCTTCGTGTAATTCTCCATGAAGAAATGCATTATTAACATCAAGCTGGTGCAAACCCTTTTGTGCAGAAACAGTACCATCATCCAGGGAAGATTGATGAAGTGGATGCTGAAATGAAGCCAAGTTACATGATAATCTTGCAAGTATTGTGGTTGCTTATGAGACCTTGATGACCTTTGAATAGTATGGGATGGGGCTAAAATTTGAGGATCTGAGGAATTATTTTGATGGGAATTAAAATCTGTAGATGGAGTAAAATTTGTAGAAATAGATAGAGGAAGGGAAAAAGGAATTGGAAGAACAGGATTAGGTATGGATGGTTTAGAAGAAGCAGAAATAAATGAGAAATCTGAAGTAGTGGATTTAAAATGAAATGTGGTTTCATGAAAAATCACATCTCTGAAAATATGGACAGTACGATGAAGAAGGCTATAAACTTTATAATCTTTTACACCAGTGGGATAACCAAAAAAGATGCAAGGCTTAGCTCTAGCATCAAACTTGGTTTTATGAGTAAGAACCGAAGCATAGCAAAGACAACCAAATGTTTTCAAGTATTGATAACTTGGTTTAACAGAGAATAAAATTTCATGAGGAGATTTGTGATGTGGTAACAAAGGTGTAGGGAGGATATTAATAAGATAGACTGCAGTTAGTATACTGTCACTCCAGAATTTTAATGGTAAAGAAGATTGAAACATGATAGCTCGAGCAATATTAAGAATATGCTGATGTTTTCTCTCTACAACAACATTTTGTTGAGGAGAATAAGGACAACTCTTTTGATGTAAAACATCATGAGTACTAAAGAATTGTTTCAAGTCAAACTCAGGTCCATTGTCAGATCTAAGGACCTTGATGGTACATTGATATTGAGTTTGAACAAATTGGAAGAATGATTGAATGTAATTTCTAGCTTTTGACTTAGACTTCATGAGATAAACCCATGTACATCGACTAAAATGATCCACTAGAGTGAGGAAATATCTGAAACCATTATATGAAGGTATTGAATAAGGTCCCCAAATATCACAATGCATCAAATCAAATATAGAGGAAGATGTTGAAATACTAACAAGAAAAGGTAATCTTTTCTGTTTTGCAAGAGGACAGATTTGACAAGAAGAGTGATTTAAAGCTGAAATGAAAGATTCATTGGAAAATTCCTTAGGAAACTCATGAAGTAAAAATTTCATTCGAGAATGAGATACATGTCCTAATCTACGATGCCATATTTCAAAGGCATTATTATTAACAGTAGAACTAAAATTACAAGAAGAAAAACAAATTGAAGAATCATCAATAGTCTTTTGTAAACCTTGCAATAAATGATAAAGGCCTCGAGTTTCTTTACCCACTCTAATCGTCTTCCAGCTGGAGAGATCCTATAGAAAACAGAAACGGTGAAGAAATATGAGACAACAAGGGATTTGAGAAACTAATTTGCTTACTGAAATGAGATTACAATGAAAGGAATGAACATAGAGAACATCTGTAAGTAATAAAGATGTAGAGAGTTGAACATTGCCAATATGAGTGACTGGAACAAACTTACCATTTGGCAAATGAACTGAACTATTAATGGAAGAAGGAACAGAAGTAAACAAATGAAGGGAGCTGATCATATGATCAGTTGCACCCATGTAAAAAATCCATGAATAAAAAGAAGATTCCTTAGAAATATTTTTATTCACAGAATAGACAAATGAATATGAAGGAAGAGAGAAATTTTTACCGAAAAATGATGGAACATTGGAACTTGAAGTATTGTCCGATGATGAAACAATACCTACATGATTAGCAGATGGTTGATTTGTGGATTAAAAGATGAACTATGAGAAAGCGATTGAGATTGAAGCATGGAGATAAGCTGTTGACACTGCTCTTGAGAAAAAGGTATGACTGGACCTAAACTAGGTGTAAGATCATCAGTGCAAACTTGATTGGCTGAAGGAGATCCAAATGCTTGTTTGTTCTTGGTGAATTTGAAGCCAGGTGGAAAGCCATGAATCCGATAACATTTCTCAACTATGTGACCTTGAATCCCACAGTGGCTGCAATAAGGCTTGTCCTTGCGTGAATCATTCTGTTTTCCAGTGAACTTGTGCTAAAATTTAACTGGCTGAGACTGAGTAACCATAGCAATAGGTTCAAAAGCAAAATTGCTAGGAAGGGATTGGCTGATCTGACGTTGTCTTTCCCCTTGAATGACAAGTGAGAAAACTTTGTTGATAGGGGGGAGAGGATCAGATAACAAGATTTGATCTCGAGTATGAACAAAAGAGTCATTAAGACCCCTTAGAAATTGTAAAACATACTCTTGATGATCAAACTCCACGACAGTTTTCATAGCACCACATGAATAGGTTGGTAGTGGACGATAATTTTGTATTTCATCCCATAGTGCCTTCAAATGAGTGAAATACGCACTGACGGACAACTGTTCTTGACTTAGACTAGAAATAGCCTTTCAAAGTTGAAAAATACGAGGGTCATTGCTATGAGAAAAACATTCTTGAAGATCTTTCCATACATCAGCAGCAGATTCAATGAAAATAACACTAGCAGCAATATCTTTGCTCAGAGAATTCAAGATCCATGAAAGGACCATTGTATTACAACAAATCCAAGAATTGAAGAAAGGATTATTCTTAGAAGGTTTCAACAAAGTACCATTGACAAAACTAAATTTATTTTTAGCAATCAAAGCCATAGTCATCGATCGATTCCATGTATGATAATTTTCATCAGAAAGGGATTGAGAGACGAGTTGAGCACCTGGAGTATCACCATGGTGTAAAAAGTATAAACTGGAGGCATCTTGATCTGGAGGAAGAGGCAGAACAGAAGATCTAGAATTCTCTCCTAATACTATAACAGAATGTTGAATTTGAAATTTTAGGTTTACGAAAGAGAAAGAAAACAGAGAGAAAATACTTTATATATTGAAGTTCTCAAGTTACAAGTAAAATTGTTTACTGCATATAAAAAATCTAACTTATATACTTGGCTAGAGACTGTACACGTGTACGGTACATAAATATTAATAGAGTCGAGTATTGCATAATGCATTGCTCAGTCTGTCTTTTCCTCTGATTCTTTGACATTGCTTTTGGGTCCGTCCACTCCACCACCCATGTCATGATTTTAATCACTTCCAACTTTCTACAATGAATCACAGCTCTTTATGGCCCACACAATGTATAGTTTTTTTAGATTTCTTTTCAAAAAAATATATCCTTAAGGCGTTCAATACCGGCCCCTAACAAATAAATATATATATATATGTGCGTGTGTATATATAATAAAGTCTACCAACACTAGTTGAATACTTGAATATATATCATATCTTCAACTTCAAGAGTGTTCGAAACATGGAAACCATTAACCAATGACTGATCACTAGACCTAAGTATTACAGATTCCATGGAATAGCATTTCTAGAAAGTTTGACCAGTCAGCTGCATCCAAAATTCTTCCTTCTAGGTCAATCGCCTATTTTTTATCCCAAGGCTCCAACACCGTTAGCTTTCAATCAAGTTTACCCCACCAAAGTCTTGTGACTCTTATCAACCACCAAACACTTCTTCTTTGGAGTGAGAGACACCATTCTTGACTAGGGTAAGAGAGACACGCTATGCTTGTTCCCTTAGCGTTGCTCCTGTCCGAAATAGTAGACTCTGAATTGGGTACCACAAAAAGGGTTGGGGCTCCGGCTATCCCAATGACCTTAGTGGAAGAGCCAACTGGATCAATCCCCTTTGCTGCATTTTGGAACTTCCTCCCATTAATCTTCCTCATTCACTGCGTCAATGCGAGTTGGTCCGCAGTAGAATGTCCCAACACTTGACAGTAAGCAGTACATATCTCATCTCTCAGTCCTCCAATCGTACACCACATGAATGGTTGACCATTCACCATTATCACACAACACATAAAAAATCAATCTTCTACTAAAAATATCTCTCCACTATGGGAGTTCTGTACTTATCTCTTCGAGGAGAGAGTCTATTTTGGGCGCTACCCCTTGAGAAAGAGGGGGATTGTTCCCCAATATGCCATGGCGCACAATCCATTAATCCTAACCATCCCACAGTCTACAAGCCAGAGAGTTAACCACTCAGCAGGGAAGGCGTTGGCCAACAAATTAAATAGCAGTTACCATAGGCTTTTTCCCAGTTCTTGCATCCATTCACAATTACATCCATCTTTATTCTACCATGGTGTTTCCTTAGGTTGGGAATGGAAAGGGGGGTTGATGCGATGCACACGCCCATTACGGCAAAACAAGCAAGCAAGCAAGCAAGCACCTTGAGAAATGTGGTTCTACCACGAGGTAAGTAGCTCTACCCCAAATCACATGTGCTTGTGCCTATAGATAGGGCGCCATTGAACGGACCCACGGAACGCACGGCCCTCTGCCTCTGGGTCCTCCATCAAAGTTCCAGCCTTTCTCCTGGACATTACCATTCCTTTCGACAAAATCTTGGTTACAAACACCCCCTTCGGAGTAGAGTTGTCCATTATTCAATCTCAGTTCGTAGGACCCGAATCTATTACTTCCCGGACCCAAGTCAATGCCCTTTAGAAATTTCCGAACTAACCGTAGCTTGAATGGGCCAAGATCCCTCCACCAATGGGCCATACGGCCTACTAACTCGTTTGAGGTCTCATGTGTCCTTTAGTCCTATGGTCTAACTTTCTACTCTATGCATGGTTTGGTTTTCGGCTCAGGCTAATACATAAAATAACTTTTTTCCTCTGATTTTGTTATGTGTTTACACAGAATAAATGAGTTTGGAATATTAGAAACTCCTATACTATAGTCTGTTTTCTAATTAAAGGCATTCTAATCCTGAAATTTATATTCCTTAAACCACGTTACTTATGTTATTTTCTTGAGGATTCTCTATCACGTTTTTCGTGATCGATGATCTTAATTTCTTGAGGCTTAACACTACCAAAGATTTGGTCAATGCTGCTCGCTACAGACCATTACGTAGTTTAGAGATATTGATCTTTGTATCCTGATTATTTGTTTTGGAGACTAGGATATTATTATTATTATTATTATTATTATTATTATTAAGGTTACAAATTATCTTGAAGAGGATCGATCTTCATGAACTCGTAACTCTGATGGGTTTTTAAAGCCGTAGTGGTAGTGCTGCGTTTGATCACTTGTCTTTAAAAATATTACTTCAGTGGATGGGCTCTTCAAAAAGTTAGAAAATGATTTCGTAGGGTACCTTTAAGTCTCTGTGTTGTAATAAAAACAGTTGGAGAAAAAATACAATAGTAAGAAAAACTATATACGTTCCGTTGTGACTACCACTGAAACAATATGCCAGACCACTCTGGAACCTCTTGGTCTATAGACAGATTGAGAAAATTATATATATACTTAGAATAGATACGCCAAATTTACCAGTCTTACACTGTAAATGATTACTATACAACATAGCTTTACATACAAATCCTATGGTTTATGGTTGTTAAATGTTAATACTTTTTTACCTTAGAGATTAAAGTATTTAATTTGTTTCCGCACCATGGTTGGAGGACTTTTTTTAACATCTGTAACTCCAAGGTGTTTGATTGTAATCACGGTAGAGTAATCTTAGATATTATCTAGAGTGTGCAAGTCTTATACACTCACTTTGAAAAAAAGTGATATGTACTATTAAAAAATAATTTTTTTTACCTGGGTCTCAAATATACCAACTTTTTTCAAAAGAAATGTGCAGAGCTTGTATAGTATCCTAAGACGGCAAATATCATTTCTCATCACAGTATTCTTCCGCCATAAGTGCACACTGTGGATGTTCTTCTCAATCATTTGGGAGGTGTAAACATTCAGTATGAGTGATATCCTTGCAGGTATGAGCTCTCAACATCTGAATTTTGACTTTCCATGTCAGGATCCCGATCTGCAACTCCCTCCCTGCTATCCTTTGTTAGTTTCCTCCACTTTGTTTTCCGCAACCAGTGCTTAACCAGCATCACACTCAGAACAATAAAAACCACTACCAGTGTGGCACCACTTACTGCTAGTAGCATCACGAAGATCCATTTTGTCCCCTTACTTTGTGGCATCACCGCCCATGTGGCTGCAACATAACTTGTTGCCATGAATGCCACAGCTACCCACATGGCCTTGTGAGCCACCGACAACAGTATCATCAGTGGCTTTCTCCGGAAGGGGATTATGCTGACAAGAACAATCACTATGGACAGAGAGGTGAACAATGCAATGTTGTTGCTTACCTCAAAGACCTTGAAAGCTAATGTTCCGCCTAAAATTGACTTCCCTCTCGATTTTCCTTGCTGATGCAAACCACCAGGAGGGCTGATTCCAGCGGCAAAAGTAACTCTTGCGATCAAAATGGCAACTAGAATGATAGTGTTCCTAGCAATTTGCAATGCTTCCATGTATATTGCATGCTGCTTTTGTCGGTAACTTGTGTAACTCTCACCTATATTTTCCTGGAGCCCTTTGTTAAGATGCTTGTGTTGACGCATATTAGGTGGGAATAAGCTGGAATCTCTCCGGTATGTTTCACAGTCGAATGTCTCTCCATCTTGAAACTGTGGTGATGATATTCTAGAGCTGGTTCCCAGGCTGAATCTAGGCGAGCTCTTGCTTTCAGGAGAAACCGTTTCATTCATAATGGGCATTTCCAATTCAGTGGCAATGCAACCCTGCATGATAGGTAGACGTTGACTGTTGGTTCTTTCTTCCGCTGGTGAACGAGATAACAATTCGATACTTCTTCTGCCACCGGCTTTAACAAACTTGGCTTCAAGACGCCGGTTTTTTGCACTGTCCTTAGCCTGGTCAAGGATGTCAAGTGCTGTGAGTCCTCTGAGGTTCCGAGCATTAATATGCACTTTTGTCTTTTTGATCAAGTACTCTGCTATCTGGAACAAAATTTTATAAAAAGTTATTTTATGTTTATAAAGTCTACGTGTAAAGTAGATCTGAGATACTACATTAAATTTATGTCAATTTGTGAATTTATTTTTATGAAATCTTTTTATAGCTCTCGCACTTCTCATTTTTAATTTTTTTAAATTAAATTTTAAAATGATTTCTAATGAGATTGTTGATGTAGCATAAAAATGTCCTGACCTCAGCTTTTATTTTTAATAATAACACCGTTTCTAATTTTCAAAAATTAATTAATCAAAAATTAATTAGTATTTAAGTCAGTCTATTCGTGAAGAATTTACCAAGCTATATGAAACAGTACTAGATCATATACATGCAAAATGATGATTATACCAAACAATTAACCTCACGATCGAGTCATGCCATCCTCCTGATACTGGCTCATTTTAACGTACGTACCCTAGTGAATTACAATTAACATTCAAACATTCTTTTCTTACCTGATGGCGCCCACCAGAAACAGCAACATGCAAAATGGTGTTTCCATACAGATCTTGATAATGGATGAGACTTGTACCATTGCAGGTATGCACCAAGTACACAAGCGCATCGTATTGTCCATGTCTCACGGCCAGATGAAACACCGACTCTCCCTCGTTCGTATCATAGTGAAAAGATACAGAAGCCATCAGCACAAGCTCTTCAAGGACTGCAACTTTGCCATTCATTGATGCCATGTGCACTGGTATGTAACCATTAATGTTGCGGTGCAGAGTGAGACTTGCATCGCAGTTTATGAGCATCCGGGTTGCCTCCCTGTGTCCTTGGACACAGGCATAGTGCAGCAGCGAGTTACCATTCTCGTCAATCGTTCGAGCGAAATCAGGACACGCATTTAGTAACTCGATAACAGCATCTGCACCAGGAACTCTGACTTCATGTTAATTAACTGATTACAACTTTGTGAATTCATAAAAATAAAATAAAATTACAAAAAAAAAAAAAAAAATTGATATGAACCCTTAATTACCTACCCATATGTCCGTTCTTTGCTGCCACATGAACACAAGTCGGATCGAATACATTTTCCTCTAAACCCAGCATGCCAGGGTGGTTTAAGAAGAGATTCACAACGTCGAGATGGCCATTACTGCAAGCCATGAAAAAGGCAAGCTTGTTTTCAGAGTTTAGCTTACATGCAGCCCTCGGATTGGTCGTTAATAGCAGCTTCAAAACCTCGGCAGACCCATGGCGGCAAGCTTCATGTATCGGAGTCTCCAGCATCTTGTTTTGAGCAGCAACCAATTCCGGGCACAATGTAACAATTTCCGACGCCAAGTCAACGTGTCCGAACTTTGCAGCAAGGTGTAATGCTGTGTCCAATGAGTCGGCTGTTCTCTGCTCAAGAACTCCTTCATTTGCTTGAAATAAACTGATTAATGTGGGCGTGTCATTTGCTTGAATTGCCTCCAGAAGCTTAATATCCATATCCTCGAGCTTCCAATTAAGCTATAATAACTTTTCTCCACTAGAATTAATCAACTTTCTAATGGAGATCAGAAAAAATATGAATGGAGAGATGTTATGTTCCAGACCACTATATATAGAAGTCATTGGCAATGACGCGGATCAGTATATACCATTTCGCCTCTAGAATTTACTCGCTCCTTAATGTCATCTTTAAGGAAATGTAAATTAAATTTCCGAGGACCTTCAAGAAAGACATTTATAATCTTTTTAATAAATAGTCGATCATGTGAAGAATTATCTTCATGGCTTTTGTTTTAGGTAGAAATTCTGAAGTTGTCTTCATGGCTACAGCAGGATCACACTCAGGAATTTAATCCCAGAGGAGTGAACCCGCTCTGATACCAATTGAAAAAGCAGTGGTTCTACCAATCACTACACCTAGAGGGGGGGTGAATAGGTGTATTCCAATTTTGATCGTCTTTTCAATATTAGAAACAAATAAACAGTTAATCAATGGACAAAAACAATTAACACAATGATTTTGGTCACGAAGTGGAAACTCATTTGAAGAACTTCTTCAAATTCTAAAACCACTCCGGGTGTAAGGCACCACCTAAAATCCACTATAGAAAAAGTTTATTACAACCAATTTAGAGACACTCACAAAACCTTTGTAGTTCCTAAACCTGGCTTGCAACATCACGAATGACCCACTCGATCTCTACACGCATGTAATGTCGGAACTCCGACCTTCTATAGCTTTCCACGAGAACCTCTCGATCTCTGCATCACAGCAGCTCCGGAAACCTTCCGGCCAACAACACGTCCATTTCAATGGACTTTGAATGAGATTTTATCTTGAGTGTGGTGTGGTGGATATGTGTTTGTCCAAGAGAGATTCACAAGGTGAGGAATAGGTTTCTCTCTTTGGCTTTTGAAACACTTAGGGTTTTTCTCTATTTTTCCACACCTTAGAACAGAAATGATCTGTTCTATTTATAGTTCCAGCAAGTCACGGCGCTCAAAACATGAATCTTTAGGTTGTCTTGAACATTGGCTCGAGCGAGGTGTCGAGCGAAGGTCGAGCGCACGTTATCTTCTGAAACCGCTCGAGCGAGGTGTCGAGCGAAGGTCGAGCGAAGGTCTCTGGATGAGTTCAGCTCGCGCGCAACATCGAGCGTACATCGAGCGAACCACTCTGGATGAGTTCCGCTCGAGCGCTGAGTCGAGCACACATCGAGCGAACCACTCTGGATGGGTTCTGCTCGAGCGTTACGTCAAGCTTACCTCGAGCGAACCACTCTGCCTGGGTTCCGCTCAAGCGCTTAGTCGAGCGCACATCGAGCGAACCACTCTGGATGGGTTCTGCTCGAGCGTTACGTCAAGCTCACCTCGAGCGAACCACTCTGCCTGGTTTCCGCTCGAGCGCTTAGTCGAGCTCACCTCGAGCGAACCACTCTGCCTGGTTCCGCTCGAGCGCCAGGTCGAGCGCCCATCGAGCGAACCTCTCTGTAAGGTTCCGCTCGAGCGCCAGTCGAGCGCCAGTCGAGCCATGTTGAGCACACTTCAATCTTTTTCATTTACCAATCCATCAACACTTGTTACAACTCAACTTTACATAGGTTTTCACAAGAATATGCCAATTAACTCATTTTTCCCTCAACAATCTCCCCCTTTGGCATTTCTGTGACAAAACCTCTAACCTATACATAGGACCTAATCCTAACACACCCAAATCAGGATTCCCATTTTTCAGGCAAAAAGTCTTGAGCACATTGAGATATTTCTGCAAACACTTAGCAAACGGTTAAACGTACCAATAACAATATGCAAGAAATAATCATAAGCATAAACATCTGTAGCACAGTTTTCAGAAAAGACTTTTCATTAAGAATTAATTCAGACATTGTTTTCAATTTAGACAAACAATATTAGCACGAGCAGCATGTGATACAAATAAAAATAGCTGCTCCCCCACAAAACAAAAACACAAGCTGCTCCAACAGCTTTCTTGCTACTCCCCCTAAATCTCTATACCACTCCCCCTTAATCTATACTCCCCCTTTTTGTCACAAACGCCAAGGGTCTCAAGTATCACCATGAGGCTGACTGTCATCATCATCACCATCAGGCTGACTTCCATCATCATCAAAGCGCTCCTCTATATCGTTGAAGCGTTGAGTCACAAGCTGCTGCAGGTTGTTAACTTTAGCATCAAGGCTATCAAACCGTGCATCAAACCGGGCTTCAAGACGGGCAAGATACTCAATGACCCGCTGAAGGCTGGGTTCGGTCAAACCAGGTGCCGAGCTATGAGGCTGTGAGCTTGAAGGCTGAGAGGTCGATGGCTGAGACGTGGATGGCTGGGAGGAGGATGCAGGAGGATGCTCAACATTCAGTGGGTGAGGGTAATGTGAGCACGACTCAGCTGTATGGTCCTACGCCCAATAGGAGCCTTAAGAGGAACTCTAGGCTCATTAGGAAGAAGCATAACAGCCTGAGAGAGGGCTATCCTAGTGATTAGGCAGGCGAGAGGCAAGCCAGTCCGTAATTTCGGGGAATTAAATGCCTCAAGCATAACCCGACAGAGATGACTCCCCAGATCAATGGAGACATCATTTATCAATGCATACAAAAAAGTGGCGCGGTCAGGACCGACATCACTTTGATGACCAGTAGGATATAGGTTTGTAAGGACTATCCTACTGAGAATGAGAAACTCGGGTGTAAAACGTGAGGTGAGAATGGGTGATTTACCATCCCAACTCGAAAATGGACCGATTAAACATTCAACAATGACAGTCGGACTGGGAGGAGAAGTCCGTGTATATGGATATGTGGGGTTTGCCACTCGCGGGGCATTTAGCAAATCCGCAACCATGCCGGAGTCACCCGGAAGACAATGTTCCGGAGACTGACTTCAAAAGAGCCATCATCAGAGATGGCAGCAATATTGGAGTAAAACTCCTTAACCAACTCCACAGAAAGAGTGGGATGACCAATGGTCAAAGCCAGCCACTGGCGAGACTCAAAAATGCGGGGAATAACAGTCTCAGAAAGCTCACCAAGGAGAACTTCCCGCTCGACAATAGGAGAACGGGTAGAAAAATTTTGAGTGTAAAGTTCTCTTGCACGAGGATTGCAGAAATGTGCTTGAGCGGGGGCTGGAGGATTTTGGCGTGAACGAACTCTTCGAGACATGACAGAAGCTGGACAAAATCAGTGACCGTTAGACAAGGCTAAAGGTAATGTGAAATGCCCAATGCTTGATGAATGCACATGCCTAATTTTGAACCAAGCCAAACTTAGGTAAAAAAGATTTTTAAAACAAGTCATGAATGTTGTCAAAAACCATTTTAAAATGCACAATGCACATGCCCAAAAACACAATTGAACAACCCATTTGGCATTTTGAGCACTTCAAGTGCAACTAAGCCAATGTTGGGTTTTAAACCCAATGGAGGTCCCAAGCCTCAATGCCAAACACTATCCCTACACTAAGAATAGACAAAAATGACCATGGGGACAGGGCAATACCAAAGCATGATGAAAATAGGAAATCAAACTTCATTGAAGCAATTCATCGAGCACTTGGAGTGCATCCAAGTACACACAAAATGAAAAATCCCTTGGGGGTTCTAAGAACCTCCTAAATACAAAGAGAATAGGAATGGACAACCAAGAGGTCCATTCAAACACCAAACAAACCAACCAATGTATTCCATTTCGGAATCCCCAAATCTAAAGCCCTAATTTCCGAAATGTATATGCATGGAGATGTATGTTGTAAAATGAAAAAAAAATGTCCAAAAATGATTGAGAAGAGGGAGAAATAAGAGACTTATCGTGATTGAAGCAAGATTTTGGGAGAAAATGAAGGAAACCACACGGAGAGAAGAGGAGAGGTTATCGCACGGGGTGGGGAGAGGAAACGGTGCAGGGGGGAAATACGGGCTGGGGAAAAAGAAAAGGGAGGGAGGGCTGATTCCAGCGGCAAAAGTAACTGTTGCGATCAAAATGGCAACTAGAATGATAGTGTTCCTAGCATTTTGCAATGCTTCCATGTATATTGCATGCTGCTTATGTCGGTAACTTGTGTAACTCTCACCTATATTTTCCTGGAGCCCTTTGTTAAGATGCTTGTGTTGACGCATATTAGGTGGGAATAAGCTGGAATCTCTCCGGTATGTTTCACAGTCGAATGTCTCTCCATCTTGAAACTGTGGTGATGATATTCTAGAGCTGGTTCCCAGGCTGAATCTAGGCGAGCTCTTGCTTTCAGGAGAAACCGTTTCATTCATAATGGGCATTTCCAATTCAGTGGCAATGCAACCCTGCATGATAGGTAGACGTTGACTGTTGGTTCTTTCTTCCGCTGGTGAACGAGATAACAATTCGATACTTCTTCTGCCACCGGCTTTAACAAACTTGGCTTCAAGACGCCGGTTTTTTGCACTGTCCTTAGCCTGGTCAAGGATGTCAAGTGCTGTGAGTCCTCTGAGGTTCCGAGCATTAATATGCACTTTTGTCTTTCTGATCAAGTACTCTGCTATCTGGAACAAAATTTTATAAAAAGTTATTTTATGTTTATAAAGTCTACATGTAAAGTAGATCTGAGATACTACATTAAATTTATGTCAATTTGTGAATTTATTTTTATGAAATCTTTTTATAGCTCTAGCACTTCTCATTTTTAATTTTTTTAAATTAAATTTTAAAATGATTTCTAATGAGATTGTTGATGTAGCATAAAAATGTCCTGACCTCAGCTTTTATTTTTAATAATAACACCGTTTCTAATTTTCAAAAATTAATTAATCAAAAATTAATTAGTATTTAAGTCAGTCTATTCGTGAAGAATTTACCAAGCTATATGAAACAGTACTAGATCATATACATGCAAAATGATGATTATACCAAACAATTAACCTCACGATCGAGTCATGCCATCCTCCTGATACTGGCTCATTTTAACGTACGTACCCTAGTGAATTACAATTAACATTCAAACATTCTTTTCTTACCTGATGGCGCCCACCAGAAACAGCAACATGCAAAATGGTGTTTCCATACAGATCTTGATAATGGATGAGACTTGTACCATTGCAGGTATGCACCAAGTACACAAGCGCATCGTATTGTCCATGTCTCACGGCCAGATGAAACACCGACTCTCCCTCGTTCGTATCATAGCGAAAAGATACAGAAGCCATCAGCACAAGCTCTTCAAGGACTGCAACTTTGCCATTCATTGATGCCATGTGCACTGGTATGTAACCATTAATGCTGCGGTGCAGAGTGAGACTTGCATCGCAGTTTATGAGCATCCGGGTTGCCTCCCTGTGTCCTTGGACACAGGTATAGTGCAGCAGCGAGTTACCATTCTCGTCGATCGTTCGAGCGAAATCAGGACACGCATTTAGTAACTCGATAACAGCATCTGCACCAGGAACTCTGACTTCATGTTAATTAACTGATTACAACTTTGTGAATTCATAAAAATAAAATAAAATTACAAAAAAAAAAAAAAAAATTGATATGAACCCTTAATTACCTACCCATATGTCCGTTCTTTGCTGCCACATGAACACAAGTCGGATCGAATACATTTTCCTCTAAACCCAGCATGCCAGGGTGGTTTAAGAAGAGATTCACAACGTCGAGATGGCCATTACTGCAAGCCATGAAAAAGGCAAGCTTGTTTTCAGAGTTTAGCTTACATGCAGCCCTCGGATTGGTCGTTAATATCAGCTTCAAAACCTCGGCAGACCCATGGCGGCAAGCTTCATGTATCGGAGTCTCCAGCATCTTGTTTTGAGCAGCAACCAATTCCGGGCACAATGTAACAATTTCCGACGCCAAGTCAACGTGTCCGAACTTTGCAGCAAGGTGTAATGCTGTGTCCAATGAGTCGGCTGTTCTCTGCTCAAGAACTCCTTCATTTGCTTGAAATAAACTGATTAATGTGGGCGTGTCATTTGCTTGAATTGCCTCTAGAAGCTTAATATCCATATCCTCGAGCTTCCAATTAAGCTATAATAACTTTTCTCCACTAGAATTAATCAACTTTCTAATGGAGATCAGAAAAAATATGAATGGAGAGATGTTATGTTCCAGACCACTATATATAGAAGTCATTGGCAATGACGCGGATCAGTATATACCATTTCGCCTCTAGAATTTACTCGCTCCTTAATGTCATCTTCAAGGAAATGTAAATTAAATTTCCGAGGACCTTCAAGAAAGACATTTATAATCTTTTTAATAAATAGTCGATCATGTGAAGAATTATCTTCATGGCTTTTGTTTTAGGTAGAAATTCTGAAGTTGTATATTGGGTGGGATTGCATATTCATTTTCTCACCTTTTTGGATTCTTCGTCGAACACCGTTGCTAGGACTTCCATGTGGGAAACCATGAAATTTTGCGAAGAAAGATTTGTCGTTGTCGCACGTACACTTTCTTCTTGCCGCGAAAATGTTGGGAAAAATAGAAGCTAGCTGTTGGGGGCCGGCCGGATTAAGGTCAACGTCCATGGTTGGGCCCTCAAACGTCATTGTTAATTTGTTATGTTCCGTTGGTGGGATTGGGAAACTTTCTCCTCAAGTCTTTTAAGTCACGGCGATGACAGGCAATTTTTATATATTTTTTAATGCACGTGCAACTACAAGAATGGTTGGGAGTTTCAAATAGGAAATAAATAGAAATATAAAACGATTCTTACAATATTTATTGTTAATTTATTATTTTTTTAAAATATTTATTTAAATAATAATAAATATTATAAGATCTGTTTTATATGTCCATTTCTCAATTATTCTTTCAACTTTTTTGATGAGACACTCACCGGTTCATGCGTTTCTTGTTTGGATACCGTTCTCTGTAACGCGCTAAAGGAAAGCATAAATCCTTTAAAAGAATTAATTAATAATATAATTAGAGTCCTATTAAAACTTTATAAAGAGTAAGGGCCTGTTTGTTTTCAGAGATGAGATAAGATGAGATGAGATTAAAGTTAAAAAGTTGAATAAAATAATGTTAGAATATATTTTTTAATATTATTTTTGTTTTGGAATTTGAAAAAGTTGAATTTTTTATTTTATTTTTTGTGGGGATTTGAGAAAGTTGTAATGATGAGGTGAGGTGAGATGAGATGAGATAAGATGAGATGTTTTTCGAAAACAAACAAGGCCTAAGAGTTTTTTCTTCTCAAGCAATATAGGATCTCATTCACCATTTACATTTATTCTTATCATATGGGATATCACAACCTTCCCTTATTAAATTTATGACGTCCTCGTCGGGCTTGTCCGTTGTAGGTAGCACGGCTCAAGTTCTACATTTTTTATTGTGATAGATTCTGATACCATTTCTAATGCCTCAATGGAAAGCCCAGACCATATGACCTATATTATAAAAAGATTAATCAATAATACAATTAAAACTTCATTGGAACCTTATAAAGTGTAAAAATTTTTCCTTCTCAAGCAATGTGAGATCTCATTTACCACTTATTATTATTCTTATCATATGGGGTATCATATTCTCAGAAGTGGTTTGGATTCAGAGATGAGTTGAGATGGTTTATGAATAGCAGAATAAAAGTTGAATTAGTTATTATATTTTGTGTGAGAATTTGAGAATGTTGTTTTGAGATTTAAAAAAGTTGAATTGTTTATTATATTTTATGTAAAAATTTAAAAAAATTATAATGATGAGATGAAATAAGATGAATTGAAATCAGTTGAAATGTATTTTGAATGCAAACAAGGCCGTTTATCTCATTTCTAAACATCAAAACTACTCAAATCTTTTCAATTTCAAATATTTAAATTTTTTATCTAATCATTATAATTTTTTTAAATTTTTAAACAAAAATAATAACAATTTAAATTTTTTAAATTTTAAAATATAATTTATATTAAAAAATATAATTTTTTTATTTAATTTTTTTCATTTATTTTTAAAATTCAATAAACATATTAATTGAAATTATTTTATTCCTATTCACGTATTTTCACCTCGTAGCGAAATTCATTCGCATTGCTGAATGACTTTCTAAATTAGCTCCCGATGCTTGGTTGCCCCTCAAAACGCGTCCTCTCTACTTGTAAAGTGGCACACTGTACGTGGACATGCTAATTTATCGTGACGGCATGCTTATGCCAATTAATTGTCATTTATTATATATGATGAGTCATGACTTCAAACCACTAGCACTAGCAGTAGCCAGCAGGGCAAGATCACATAGTCCTCACCCCCTGCATCACTAGCAGCAGGGCAAGACCAGAGAGTATGGAAAGCTGATTTATCTTTCCTTTCACAAATAAGACACCAAGGCCTTCAACTACCTTTAAATTTTAATGTTTTTTTGCCTTTTCATTTTGACTTATCGTTTTGATGGCTCATATTTTTAATTTTTTTACTAAATGTTTAAATAAATTATTATTAATATATTGATATTTTTATATATTTTAAAAATATTAAAAAATGTAATAAATAAATAAATAAAATAAAATACATAAATTTTACCTAGATGGCACACCCAACAGTCGCTACTAGGCAACAGCCTAGCATTACCCTTCTTTTAAATAAGTTTTATCTTGTAAAAAATAAATAATGACAGGCTCTCCAAAGAAAATGTTTCACATTTAATTTCTACAAAGACTTCTATGTTGTGTCAAAAACATCACATTGGGATATACATTTAGTATCGTTTAGTTACACAGATAAAATAAGATGAGATAAAAGTTAAAAATTAAATAAAATATTATTAAAATATAATTTTGTAATATTATTTTTATTTTAAAATTTAAAAAATTAAATTTTTGTACAAATACACTATAGAAAGGCTCTACCGTGAAAAAAATATTGAGATTTTAACTTCTTTTTTTTTATATAATTATAATGGATCCCATGACAAATGATGTATAGTCTTCATGTGTTGGCACATCAGGTTTGCAAATAACAAAAAAACGTAGTTTTAAGGATGTTCTAGAATTCTAGAAGAAGAATATGCCAAAATATATTATATTCTTCTTGAGAAGTGATAGAGACAACTATTTGTATAATTTTATTTTAGTTGGAGAGTATTTTATAAAATAACGATTCTTTTATAGATATTTTACAAATTATTTTATAAATAAATCATTCATTTAAAACATAGCTTTCTTTTAAAAAAGAAAACTAACTCTTTGTCCCAATCATTAATATTGACAGTCCTGCCTATGGCCCGTCACTTATTTCATTTATACCAAAATTCATAATTGGATTAAGGCATAAAGTACTGTTGATTTATAAACTTACGTCATCAAGTATGTACCATTTTTTTTTTTTTATCATGCATGCGGAGAGCAAATACATGGCTCTTCCATTGTGCAGTGAAAATGGCAGGCCAAAAACTTAATTGGTGTGTTAAATCTCTCCTTTCTCTTTGTGATTTCAATCGTAATTTCAATATTCTTGTTTTCAAGTCAATCTTCATGTGGGGGCAGGAATGGCAAGTTCATGAAAACTTGCTACTTAACTTTGGTGTAGATCCTCGTAGTTTCAGTACAAATTTTCTCGTTTGTTTTTATAGATCAGATGAGATGAGTTGAATTGAAATAAAAATTGAAAGTTAAATAAAATATTGTTAGAATATATTTTTTTAATATTATTTTTATTTTTAAATTTCAAAAAATTAAATTTTTTATTTTATTTTATGTAAAAATTTAAAAAAATTATAATAATAAAATAAAATAAAAAATTTTGTAAAAATAAACGAGGCCAGCGTTTAATGATCGCCTTGAGAGTTGGCCCCAACCAAGGCTAATCACACTGCAATATGTGTAGCAACCGGCCTGTTTTAGACCGAACGAAGCCCAGGAAGAACCCAGTAGCTAAGAAGCAAAAAGGGTGTCGTTAGGTAAAATCTTCTTCCCTCTCTTTCCTTCCCACCACAACGGTTTCCTCCACCACCCCACCTCCATCCTTATATGTAAAATCAATTTCTAAAAGATATAATTTTATATATATAGAGAAATCAATGTTAGTGTTCTTCTTGACATCTATAAAAATAAATCTAATTATCAAAAGTAATTTACAACAAGAGTAATGCTAGAGAGAAGCTATTGTAGTATTACATACTTTACACTCATTACATCGTTGCTTTTAGTTTTCTACTTTTTTATTTTAGACGTGAGAGATGTGTGGTCTAAATGATGCCACATCATGTGTGCAAAATGGTTACTCCTAACAGTGACTTCTATCTATATTTATTCTTACAACAAATGTGTTAGCGATTTTAAATGGACTCTATTTTGTTGTATAAAGAAACTAATGTATTATTTTAATTTAGGTTGCGTTTAGTATTTTTAAATTAGGCATAATTTTACGCGGATAAATATATTACCCATAAACTTGATTTCACATAAAATATTTAAAGGCTTTAATTATATTATTTAGTATTAATTTTACAACTAGATTTTTGTAGTAAATTGTAAGTGTTTAATGTTTTATTTTAAACACTTTAAGCCTATTATATGATATGATATGATAAGATGATAGACGTTCAATTATGCTATACCAAAAGGTTTTTGAATATGAGTAGTTTGAGATATCATTATGATATTTTGATAACACGTTTTTGAGATCTACATATTGAAACTGAAATGTTTTGTTTCTACATTATTAACTCTTTGAAAATGCTCATGTTTACATACTAATATACGTTCTATGTTTACTGAGTTGTTGATAACTCACTTCTTATCTCTACAATATTTTCAGATATTTTGGATGTTTTAACTGAGGATCAAGAATAGAAAGTATAGGTATGACTATGTGAATATAGTAAATTAAGTGCAAAGAGGATATCTTGATTACTGGAGAATTGCATTCAGTAGATTTGTTGTTTTGTTGACTTGGGTTATTGGGATGTTTGAGACTTTGCAATGTCTTAGATTAATTATACTAAAGTAGTTGATAGGAAATAATGAGTATATGTTTGATAGAGACTTTTGGAGTATATATACCATGGGATTTTAAATGACAGGAGTTAACTCTGGACCTTTGCGACCGGGCTTTGCAATATGCGGGAGTGGCGTTCAAATGGTGGGCCTGAGGGAGCTGTTCTAGCCCATATGAAAGGCTTAGAGTACTAGCGAGTTCGGGCTTTGATAAACATGAAATATATATATATATATATATATATTTCTCTCGGTTTAATGAGCCGAAGATTGATCTTATTGCCTCTAGTTAATAGTTATATAATTCACAAGTCTAATATATTTATAAAAAAAAAAACATATATTATAATTTATAATATAGAATGCCGTAAGACGTAATAGCATATAATTAAGGAGCTAGCCTTACTTTTATTCATCCACGTTATCTGCTATGATCTCATGATCACGTGGATTAATACGTCTCTTTTTCCAAACATTTATTGAGTTCTTTAATTTTTTTAACCTATATATTCCCCTACAGAGGATGAAGTGACTGCGGTGTTATGCATGAGAGCTATCTAGCTACCATGTAGCTCATGAGTTTATTAGTGACATTATAATAATGTTAAGGGAATCATATACATACATATATATATATATATATATATGATAATCAAAGGGTCATTCAAGGTCGACTTTTTAAGTACTTACACGTCTGCAAAACTTGTTTCCCATCGTTTATTTCACCAAAAGCTGATATGTCCTTCATTCCACTGTATATACTTTTTCTTTTTCCTTCTTGTCGCCATTAAAAAGCTAGCTAGCTAGCTAATATCATGTACAATAATTGAAGCTCGTTGGCTGTCTTTCCTTCCTCCGGCCTTTTACTTGTTTTACTTTTTATAATTTGTCACGATAAGACCATTAATTAGGTTTCCATATCAATCAATATCAGTCTTTTAATTACCGGCCATGGTTTCATTTCAAACGTGTATCTAATATTTAAGATGAAAAAGATCAGTGTTATCATCATGACTTGTCACACGTACAATATGTCTCTCTCACACACACATATATATATTACTAATCGGGTGTGATTGTACACAACTTGTTGATTTGGTTAACTTACTTACGTATAGTATCTAATGATAGCTTGGAGGATATATTCTGATTAATTAGACAAATAGGATTTATATAATTCGAGATAGCTTTTCGCTTTGCATGCATTGACGTGATTGAGGCAATACATATACATATATATATATATATATAGGTCATTGTTCAAGAAACAGTTGAGTGATCATTTTTGTGCACAAATGTTATATATATATATATATATATATATATATATATATCATCGCACGTAAAAATATATATAAAAAAAAGAGTTCTCGTCACAAGTGCTGGAGAGAGAGAGAGAGAGAAAAGTTGAATTATATATGAAGTAAAAAAAAAAAAAAAAAGACCTGAAAAGCAAAAATCACCAACATTAAGATATTCTGGCAATGTATTGAAGTGAACCCACTCTTGCAAAGGGCAAAACATAAAGCATCTACAGAAGGGCATTTCGGAAAAGATTGACGCACCAACTATTTGGTTTTTTCGCTTTCAAACAAAAGGCGTTTATTTTTTTCTCAAATGCAGACTGTAATATATATAGAAAAGTTAAGACTCTAAGCTCGTTAGGAAATGATCAGATCATATCGAATTTGAAGGGCATTCTCTATTATGTTATATATATATATCATGCGGGTGAACTTCAAAGCCATTCATTCAGATCGATCTCCAGTCATTCGAGTAGTTTTAGGGCTTGTCAAGAACGAAACAACATCGTACACTCCTATCTAGTACAAACCACGCACCACATATTTTTTTTTCCACACACCCCGCTATTTTTTTCTTTTCTTTTTTTTTTTCTTTTTTTTCTCTTACTAAATGTGTAGTATATAAATGATGAGTTGAAAAATTCAATAAGTTTAAGAAAAATAAAACTAAAAAAAAAATTAAAAAATAAAAATAAATATAATGTGTAATGTATAGAAATGATGAATAACAAAACTCAATTAATGTGATATTGAATTCTCTGATACATGTGTCAAGCTCAACCCATGCAACTAGCGAGGTTAATTGGCAAGTATGACACATATATATATATATATATAATGAGTTTTGTTACAAATCAACTATTATTCACATCACATATTTTATATTTATAATTGTTTTATAAGGTGTGAAGATATTTTTATAGAAAAATAATATATACAAATTTTAAATATACAAATTTCACACAAATTCTTTATAAAAAAATATATTCCACCGTAGAAAAGTATGAAAAATTTAATTTTCGTCCCATATTTTTACAAAAAGACTTTTACAAGGATGTTACATTTGGAGCTTGTGTCAACCATAACTCTTTTTCGTAAATAATATTTCAGAGAATAGCTAGGCAGGCACTAATTAGCTAGCTAGCTAGGCAGGGCCACCGGCTTTGATGATAATGATCAGCGCTAATCTGTATTGTGGGTTAAATTCGACAAGCTAGCTAGCTAGCTTGAGTAGGAACCACTTAACGCGCGTGGTTTTCATACGCTAATGATCTTCTTGTTAATTAGTATCATTTATAGTTAATTTTATATGTTTTACAAATTAATTGTTCTTAATTACCAAGCCAGAAAATCCCTCCACTTTGAAGACGGGGGGGAAACCAAAATCCAAAAGGCAATTGATTAGTTTTTATAAATTACTTCTTGTCTCAATAAATGAAAAGGTATACGCAGGGATCAGACCATTTGAGGGAAAAAAACTTGAAAAGCTGAGAAAAAGAGACGCACGCCCAGTGGGACTCGAACCCACAATCGCCTGATTAGAAGTCAGGCGCCTTATCCATTAGGCCATAGGCGCTACGTACCTGACGCCAACGACCTTTAATTACTAATTAATCTTTTTTGTTTATCTTAAGACAGACCTTTTAATTTCCCCCATTGGCATTAATAATTTATATGTCCAAGTGGATTAATTAATATATATGTGATGATGTTTAAGTTATCTTTAACTTCTTTCTCCGTGATTTTCAAGCCATTATAAATTATGCGTAGCTAATTGCATATATGGATAATAATTAATCCAGATTTCCTAACGTGTCAGTGTTGTAGACTTGTAGTTAAGTGGGAGAACTATGCGTAGCTAATTGCATATATGGATAATAATTAATCCAGATTTCCTAACGTGTCAGTGTTGTAGACTTGTAGTTAAGTGGGAGAACATGCATGCTGTAGGTGATTGAAACATTACAAGAAAATTATTTATTTGTGATCAGTTAATTCTAGTAAAATAATTATTTACAGTTAAAATGAGTCTGTTTTGATCACAAATAATATTTTCGTTACAATTAAATGATTACAAAAGCCTAATTTTTTTGTACTGAATTAAAGTAGATGCATAGGGTGGTTAACCACATGATGATGATGATGAGTGGGATGTTGCACCTCTTGCTTTCTCCATTATTTTCTTGTTTAGAGTCAATCCCACAATGCATGCTCCTCACGCTTTGGTATATTATAGATAGGGACCTCCATCCACCATTCATATATGGGTGCGATTGCGTTCTAAATAGTCTTCAAAACCATCAATATCTAGATTTTACATTCTTGCGAGTGTTTGATGAATTTTGTCTACAATTGTTATGAAAACTTTTCAAGTTTGATGTTTGGAAACCGAGAATATATAATATGAAGAATAGTTTGGTGAGAAAAAATAAGAAGAAGAAGAAGAAAGAAAACCCATGTAATCAAGGAAAATGACTGCTCATGCATTAATCTCTCTTCTGAGAATATTATATAATAGGTTAGAGTACGAGATTCTACTTATCTCAATCTTATCTATAGACGTTTAAATTAAGAAAAATTTTATGTGTAATTATTTTTATATGCTTCTTTTACATATAAGTTAACGTGATTGACTGTATCTTTTTTTAATATAAAATAATTATTAAATTTCGTCACATCAGTAGTATACAAAGAGTAATTGATTGTATATTGCAGAATTTATAAATAATTAGTTAGTACGGGAAACACACGACGACATGGTAGCTAGTTTCCAAAAGGTAGCATGCAAGTTAATTAATTCCCACAATATCCTTTATCAATCCGTTATCACTATGATGACTACTGCATGGTTTAATGCCGATCGGCCATAATTACACAATTGAACTGCAATTTTATTAATATTATTAGCTAGCAAGCCCGACTTTTTAATTATGAATTATGTGCAATCGATATATATATATATATATATATATAGGGGTCCATTCTTTATTTTTTTATTTTTATTTTTTTCATTTCATTTGAAGACATAAAGTACTTGATCATCTAATTCTGTAATATATTATTGCAGAATGGCAATCATTACATGAGGGACTGATTTATTGATGCTGCAAGCCAAATAACGAGTGCATTTTGCAGGCCTACATGCAATGAGCCTGTTCCAAACCACATAATTAATTAAGCATGTTCAACTTTAAAATCATGTTGATTAAACCTTCTTAACTACCAAATCGTCCAATTCTTTTGGAATTTATTTCTATAATTATGGAAACTGACCAGACAGCAAATCAGTAATTGATCGATTATTATTATTTTATATATATGTATCAATATATATATATATGTTTTTATAATATCAATATTTGATCACATTAATTAATCAGATTATGAATCTTAATTAAAATTTCTAATTTTTTTTTTTGGGGGGTCTTGGTACCACTTCAGCATAATTTGCAAGTGCATGCATTGTAATGCATGACCGATCAATATGATAGGATTTTGGAAAATGATACTATGTTATAACGCCGAAATGAAGAAGAAAACACCAAGCTGGAACGAAGACACAAAGCATCAAAGTAAAGTGAACTGGAACTGATTTGAAGTAAAAGAAGTGGGACGGCATCGTTTGTAGTAGAGTTGGATTGGGTTGCCATTGTAAAATGCAACGTTTCGGCATTTATAAGCCAAAACAGTGCATTCCATTTTAAAGAATCTATTAGCCTTATTTTAGTTGTTATACGCAACGTTTTTGGACTCTTAAAGGCCAAAATGGGGCGTTCCTTTTAGTAAACACTTTATCTTTTATTTCAGTTATAAGACGTAGCATTTTGGTTATAATCAAAACGGTGCATCCTGTCATTCACAGTTAGTAGCAGGTAATGTTAGTCTAGCCTGCAAGTTAGTTAGAGTTTTCTGTATTTGGGTAAAGACGAGACCTGAGTGGAGGGCATTCGGATGTTGAGTGAATTCATAGCTGTAGTTTGTTGTAGAAGGAAGGGACTACCTCGAATAAGTTCCAACGTATCAATTTCAAATATCAATGCATTTCTTCATACTCATTTCCACTGCTCCCATTCATCGAACACTTGTAATGCATACTGTCATTAGAGTATTGAGTGAATTCATAGCTGTAGTTTGTTGCAGAAGGAAGGGACTACCTCGAATGAGTTCAAACGTATCAATTTCAAATATCAATGCATTTCTTCATACTCATTTCCACTGCTCCCATTCATCAAACACATGTAATGCATACTATCATTAGAGTATTGCAGTAACATTCCACACCCATCTCTTCCACCATACATTCTAGTAAGAATTATAGTAAGGAAATACCAAGGGTCTTAACAAGTGGTATCACTTGAGCACCAATCCTGCCAAAGTCACCTTCCTCACCCTCACCCATAACCATTGACAGCCAAACATATTTACAGCCCAGAAAAACAATACACAGCCAAACAAAATTCCCCAAAAACCACATTCCCTCAACCAACCCATAAAACCAGAAAATACAACCCATAAAAGCCACAAACAACCATACAGATTTTCCAACCAAGAACCCAGAATCCTTAGAAAATGGCTAAAGCTACTAGATCCAAACAAATACAACAACAGATTGATGCATTGGAGGAGAGCCATCTAGCCACCCAAACACGCTTCAACACCATTGATGAGAGGCTGGACCAGCTCATCGAAATGGTTTGAACCTTGGTTGCTCACCAGGGAAACATGGCACGTGACCTGCAAAACCATCAAGTCAATGAACAAGTGCAGCAAAGGGGACCAACTTTAAGAGGTATTCGTTTGGAATTTCCTCACTTTACTGGAGAAAACCCATCAGCTTGGATTTTTAAGGCATCACAATACTTTGAATACACCAAACCACCCCTGCCCAAAAGTTATTGCTGGCCTCATACCACATAGAGGGAGAAGCATTAATATGGTATCACGAGGCCTTAGATACAACCCAGTTTGTGAGTTGGGAAACTTTGGTGAGGGCTATGTTGGTTCGCTTTGGACTAACTGCATATGACAACCCTATAGAAACCTTGACAAGGTTGAAGCAAGTCACCACAGTAGCAGCCTATAAGGCTAGTTTTGAGGCACTCTTGAATAGAGTGAGGGGCTTATCCGACCACCATAAGCTGAGTTACTTTCTCAGTGGCCTGAATGACAAAATACGGTTGCCTCTTCGCATGTTTAACCCACACAATTTAACTGCAGCATTTGGGTTGGCCCGAATTCAAGAAGAATACTTTACTAGCGCTAAGAAGTCAATGAAGTTCTCGGGTGAGAAGGGCTCCTTTAGTTCAGGTAACAATTATACCCCTTATGGTAATAGTGGTGCTAGTGGAACTCACACCCAAAAATTTAGCCCTTATCAGAAAAGTGTTCTCTACAGCGTGGGATGAAAAGCGTAAAAAGGGACTTTGCAATCATTGCGATGAGAAATGGAACCCCAAACACAATTGCAAAAACCTTAAGGTATACCTTCTACAAGGAGTTGAAGAGTTAGATGTGACGGAGGAAGGTGAAAATGAGACTACTATAGCGGTTAAACCGCTTAATGAAGTGGGCTTAAAACAGAAAGGAATGGTGGTGGAACCCGAGATTTCCTTGAATACAATCACGGGAACCCCTAGTTCTAAGACTATGCACTTAGTGGGGTGGATGGGGAGTACACAAGTGGTTCTTTTGGTAGACTCCGGATCAACACAGTTTTGTGGACACATCTATTGCTCGGACAGCAAAGCTGGTGGTTGATGAGATTAAGAAAATTGCTGTCAAAGCTGCTAATGGGCAAGTGGTACGAGGATTAGGCTACTGCAGTAAAGCCAGAATCAAGGTCAAGGTATATCATTTCATCCCTCCTTTTATGTTTTACTACTTGGTGGTTGTGATATAGTTCTTGGAGTAGATTGGTTGAGACCCTCGGGCCCATTGTTTGGGATTTTCATGAGTTGTGCATGAAGTTTCTGTATCTTGGAAAAAATGTGGAGTTGTTAGGACTGAGGTTGGAGGGTTTAACACTAGCAAAAGAGGAAAAGGCAATGCTTGCATCCATGCAAAAGGGGGAAGGGTTGTTTTTGCAGTTGATTTCTGAGACTAATCCAGTGCAGTCCTCGGGTAGGGGTGAGAAAGTACAGAAACTGATTAAACATTTTGCACAAGTGTTTGAAACTCCCAAAGGACTACCACCCTCAAGGCCCCAAGACCATAGAATACCCCTTAAGGAAGGAACCTAGCCCATCACAGTTAGACCTTACCGTTACCTGCACTATCAAAAATTTGAAATTGAAAAGATTGTGGCTGAACTACTTGATACAGGTGTAATACGGCCTAGCACGAGTCCCTTCTCATCTCCTATGCTTTTGGTCCGCAAGGCAGATGTGAGTTGGCATATTTGCGTCGATTATCGAGCACTTAACCAAGAAACCATAAAGGATAAGTTTCCTATCCCTATTATTGATGAACTCTTGGATGAGTTACACGGGTCGATGGTTTTTTCAAAGCTGAATTTGAGGTCTGGATACCACAAAATCAGGGTGGCACCTAAGGATGTAGCGAAGACAGCCTTTAGAACTCATGAGGGACACTATGAGTTCCTCGTGATGCCCTTTGGTTTTACTAATGCCTCCTCAACTTTCCAAGGATTGATGAATGAGGTGTTTCGGCCTTATTTGTGGATGTTTGTGTTAGTTTTTTTTTACGATATCTTAGTGTACAACAACTGCTAGACAGAACATTTGGAGCACTTATGGGTGGTGCTAGAAGTACTACAAAAGAATCAGTTGTACGCTAAATTGACAAAGTGTCAATTTAGGGTCAATGAAGTAGATTATTTGGGGTATATAATTAGTGAAAGGGGAGTGATGGCTGACCCACGGAAGGTGGTTGCGATGCTGGAATGGCTTGTACCAGCCAATGTCAAATTCTTACGAGGATTCTTGGGGTTGACGGATTATTACCGTAAGTTTATAAAGGAGTATGGGACTATTGCTGCACCCTTAACGGATTTATTAAAAAAACATGATTTCTTATGGAATGGGGCGGCTTTTGAAGCTTTTAAGGAGCTGAAATTGGCTGTAACACATCTCCCGATGCTTAGGTTGCCAGATTTCAACCAACCATTTACGATTGAGTGCGACGCGAGTAGAAGAGGAATGTGGGCAATCTTGATGCAGCAGGGGCAGCCACTGGCTTATATAAGCAAGGCTTTAAAAGGAAAGGAACTCATTCTCTCCACATATGAGAAGGAGCCCCTTGCGCTAGTGACGGCGGTGAAGGAAGTGGAGACCCTTTCTTCTAGGGCAATCCTTTGTGCTTAAAACGAATTAGCAGGCCCTAAAATTTTTGTTGGAGCAACGCGTGGGAACTGTGACTCAGCAAAAGTGGGTGAGCAAGTTGATGGGATACGACTTTGTTATTACTTACAAGAAAGGAAAAGAAAACGTGGTAGCTGATGCATTGTCAAGAAAAGAGGAAGAAAGTGAGTTAGAAGGTGGAGCCTTAGCCATGTTAACACTCCCAACACCCGAATGGGTAGAGGAATTTAAGGCCAACTATGAAGAGTCAGTTGAGTTTAAGGAGATTCTTAAACAAGTAAGGGAGGCTACTATTTTACCGATAAATTACTAGATGCATCAAGGTTTATTATTGAAGAAGGGCAGAATAGTCATTGCATTAGATTCCTATTTTAAGGGCAAGGTTTTGCAGTATATACATGATAATCCTATGGGTGGTCACTTGGGCTATTTACAAACCTATCAAAGAGCTAAACAGGATTTTTACTGGAAGGGCATGAAAAAAAGACATAAAAAAAGTGGTGAGAGAGTGTGTGATCTATCAAGCAGTGAAATATGAGACAACACCACGAGCGGGGTTGTTGCAACCCTTACCCTTGCCCTAACAAGCGTGGATAGACATTTCCATGGACTTCATTGAAGGGTTGCCCAAGTCCAGTGGTTTTAATGCGATCTTAGTGTTTGTGGATAGATTCACAAAATTCAGCCACTTCATACCCTTGTCGCACCCTTACACAGCAGTTGGGGTGGCTAGTTTGTTTGTGAATCATGTGTTCAAGTTACACGGCCTACCCCGAATTATCGTGACAGATTGAGACCCAATATTTGTGAGTTCTTTTTGGTAATCTTTCTTTTCAATACAGAGGTCAACTCTTAATCTAAGCTCTGCCTACCATCCCCAATCCGATGGACAGACAAATGCTCTAAATAAATGCTTGGAAGGTTACCTAAGATGCTATGCTGGAACTACACCTCAGAAGTGGTCACAGTGGCTACCATTCGCGGAATGGTGGTACAATACATTTTATCACACAACTACTAAGATGACACATTTCCACGCCCTCTATGGGTACCCCCCACCATTATTTCTGTCATACATACCAGGGACTTCAAACAACCAATCGGTTGATCAAACATTACAAGGCAGATACAAAGTTATCAAAATTCTTAAAGAGAACTTGGAAGGAGCAAAGAACCGAATGAAAATACAAGTTGACAAGCATAGAACCGAGAGAACATTCGAATAAGGGGAATGGGTGTACCTGAGGTTACAACCTTTTAGACATAAATCCGTAGCACACCGCCGAAATATGAAGTTGTCTCCCCGGTATTTCAGGCCATTCCAAGTAGAGAAGAAGAGTGGGTAGGTTACTTATCGGCTTAAGTTGCCCCCAACATCCTGAGTACACCCTACCTTCCACATATCATGCCTCAAAAGGAAAGTGGGAAACTCAATTCAACCGTTGGCCACCCTCCCTCCCGTCGATTCGCAGGGTGAAGTTCTTCCTAAGCCTGAAAAGGTGGTAGATCGTCGTCTGAGAAATGAGGGAAACCGTGGGTAACTGAAATCTTGGTTAAATGGAGGGGATTGAGAGATGAAGAGAACTCATGGGAGAGACTGTGGAAACTACAGCAGCTTTACCCGCACCTTGTGGGCAAGGTGCTGTGAAGAATGGGGGATTTGTTATGATGCCAAAATGAAGAAGAAAACCTTAAGCTGGAACGAAGACACGAAGTATCGAAGTGAAGTGAACTGGAACTGATTTGAAGTAAGAAAAGTGGGGACGGTGTCGTTTGTAGTAGAGTTGGATTGGATTGCCATTCTAAGACGCAACGTTTTGGCATTTATAAGCCAAAACAATGCATTCCATTTTAAAGAATCTGTTAGCCTTATTTTAGTTGTTATACACAGCGTTTTTGGACTCTTAAAGGCCAAAACGGAGCGTTCCTTTTAGTAAGCACTTTACATTTTATTTCAGTTGTAAGACGTAATGTTTTGGTTATAACCAAAACGGTGCGTCTGTCATTCACAGTGAGTAGCAGGTAACGTTAGTCTAGCCTGCAAGTTAGTTAGAGTTTTATGTATTTGGATAAGGAGGAGACTTGAGTGGAAGGCATTCGGATGTTAAGTGAATTCATAACTATAGTTTGTGGCAAGAGGAAGAGACTACCTCGAATGAGTTCCAACGTATCAATTTCAAATATCAATGCATTTCTTCATACTCATTTCCATTGCTCCCATTCATCGAACACTTGTAGTGCATACTATCAATAGAGTATTGTACTAACATTCCACTCCCATCTCTTCCACTATACATTCCAGTAAGAATTACAGTAAGAAAATACCAAGGGTCTTACCATATTCTCACCAATTGTTCTTACTGCTAAGATTTTTTATTTTTATTTTTAATTTTTCTTTTTAGTTAGTGATTAATGAAGTATTTTTTAATAATATTATATTTTTTATATTTTTAAAAAAAAATTATAAGTGTTAAAAAATTCATGTTAAAAGGAAAAAAAAAAAAAAAAAAAAAAAAAGAACCTAGCAGTAGCTCCCAGGTCCCGGTGGACGTAGCACCATCCTAGGATTTTATACCAAATTAGACAAAAAGGCCGAGGGCAAAACTAACGTTGTACTGTTTATGTGAAGATCAGTACTGCATAAACAGTACAACATGAATATTCGCGTTGCCTTCTGTTTTTTTTTTTTGGTCTGTATTTTTTTCTCAAGACGTTACCGCTCTAGGTGACCGTTTGAGAATTTTTTTTAAAAAAAAATATTAAAAATATTAAAAAAATATGAATAAAAAAATAAAAAATAAAAAATAAATTTATAAAATACACTACCAGTAACAATGAGCGGTACTTTTTTTCCCAGTCCCCGTCATTTATCCAGCAAAACTAATGGTACATGATGGTCGCGTCGTCGATCGTATCATTCCAGTCATGAATGACCTTTTTTTTTTTTTTCTAAGCCAGTCATGAATGACCTTCTTGCATGCATTTCTACAAAAACAGCCAAAACATCATATTATAATTTCCTTCTCGATCGGTGCATGGTACGTGAATTTCTCGTTTTACTTTTACACGACAAAGAAATTAACGTACTTTTCTATAGGCCGGTTGGAAAAACAAAAAAAAAAAAAAACATCAACATGGCATTAGACAATTATATATGCGGTAGCGGTGAGTACGTACTTACTACTTGATATATTCAAGCTGGGAAGCGTACTTCTCCAAATATCCGAAGTCAAGTACTGAAATTTCAACTAATTATTAAGATTTAATTCTGTATATATTATATAATATGCATGCTTCATGCGAAGAACGTGCAGCTAGCTTCCAGTTTTACAGCACAATTGGTAATTGGTTTATTACTTGTTTGTTTGACTTTGCGTTATGAGATATTTATTTAATTATTTGATTTTGGCCGCTTATATATTTATTTATTTATCTTGCTTACTGATCGATTAAGAATCAGAAGTAACTATTAGTATATTGATAATTTTTTAAAAAATAATATTTAAAATAATAATAAAAAAAGGTACAATTTACACTAGGTCAAGACACACAAATAGACAAATTGAAAGTGCATAGTTTATTTAAACTTCCCATCTCAATATTTATCGCACATATTTACAAGGAGAAGTGCTAATGGATCGATCCGGCGTAACCAATTATGACTGAATAACATGTATCAATCTCTGATGATCAGGAGTCTTCTTTTTTTTTCAGATCTTAATGAATCTACATCTACATATTCAACATCAAAGCCAAGATCACTTTCCTCGGTGAAAATTATACTCTATACGTAATTAAATTGAAATATTACACACTATGCATGCATGATCTGTCTCGGTTTTTATTTTTATTTTTAATTCCTTTCAACTTAGCGGCATGCAGATCGGAAGTTCAGACACATGGCGTATTGAAAATTAAGATATTAATGCATCTTGGCATGCAATTGGAAATCAAAAAGAGAAACTGATCAATTTAGTGATTTAATTTATGGCTTGGGAATGAGATTGAGAGATTTTGATTAAAACTCCCGTCCTAATTAAAGTCATCATATTAAGTTTATTGGTTATTTTCAGACAGACTGATCACAAAAGTCCTAATCTCTCTAGTTCTCAATTAAGGCCCTCTAATTTAAACAAATTAGAAAAGAAATCATGATCCCGTACGTGCTTCAATTCTATTTAATTTGCATTAATTTTACATCTCTTCTTTGGAGTCCCTGCTTCCTAAAACAATGTTACATTAATTTTGACCTAACAAAATACTAGCTGTAGATCATGTAAATTTATAATTATAGCATGAAGACGGTGATATACGGCTAAATAAAATACGAATATTGTAGTAATTAGGGATTGCATCAATATTTAATTAGTGGCGCCAAATTGCCTTTTTCTTATTATTATTATTATTTGTCTGATCCCTTTGAGTTGGCCTTTCCGCAACATTATTAAAATCATGATTAATGATTATAATTTTTCAGTAAAGAGATCAGAGTTAATTTATTTCTTTCATGCAGGATGATGCAACTTATCTGAATGACGTCATGAACAGCGTGAACACATATATATATATAATCCAATTGATCTTTTTATTAGGTAGAAATAAATTATCATCAAGTAGTTGAGTATATTTTAAAGTCCAAATTAATTGAATCGAGGATATGGAATCTCGTAAGGAGACAAAATATTATAAATTCAATTAATGCAAGGATATTTTTCTAAGAATTAATAATGCTAGTACTCATGTTTTAATTATATATATAAAAAAAAAAGAGCGTTTATGACAGATTATTTACGATAATAATGATTATTTACGATAAAAATATATTATTTTTGATAAGAAATAATTATTTTTACAGAAAATAATTAAATATAAATAAATAATTTTCTTACGGAGATATAATTATATATTTCATCAACGCAAATTGGAAGTGTCATTCGTGACTCGTTTCCACATTAATAATTGCCCCCACTGTGAAATTAGCTGTAAACTGCACAAAGTCTTTGACGGCTCGACGACTAAAGACTGGGGATCAGTGATTATATATAGTCTAATTAAATTTTTATTGTCAGACGAGTTAGATGATCCAATATATATATATATAGAAATAGCTAGCTAGACATAATATTAAATACTCTTCATATGATATTTATACTGTCTAAAAATCTTATAATAATTACAGCATTAAATACTTAAGTATAATCTATATATCTATATATATTGTCTAAAATTTTCACATAAATAATATTATAAAATACTATATACAAAAATCACATTATGTATTTATATATATATATATACACCTTAATTAATAATAAAATCATCTAATTTGATTAAAAAATATATACTGATCGCAAGTAGCCAAATTGGGCTTATTACATGAAATTAAAGAACATTATCTATAGATTATAGTTTGCATGAGGATTTTACTTTTACTTTCTTAATGGAAAAATAGCACGAAGCAGGTAGGAGTAGGTACTAGGTTGGTCAAGTTTTTTCCTATTGGTTTATAAGAATGCTGGTCTAAAATAAATACTAGGATAAAAAAAAAAAAGATTTAGCGTTACTATGTGTCAATTGCACCAAACCACGCACTGCTCTACCAAACTTCTAGACATCATCATGAGGCACTGTTTGGTTCATTAAAAAATTATTAGAACCAAAGTTTTATTGTTCTTCCTTGACTTCCTTAATTTTCCTATGTACTTCGAACTTAATTGGACCAATATATCCTATAATTTCTTTATTGGTTGGAAAAAAACATTAGGGAAGTACTAATTTATATTGTAATCAGTCTGCATAAACCTAATTTATAATAATTTCATCGGCCGGATAATTAGTTTCATATGCATGTTGTCCAAACACGTGAAGTAGTACTGGTGACTTTTGCATCTAAGGCGAGTGCTGGACATGATGATAATTATTTTCTTCTACATAACTTGTAAGACAATTAGCTGGTAATAGACTAGTATAACCTTGATTTAGTCGCACGAGTTAAGTATAGATGACATTGGACCTAATTATTAATCAAAATGAAAGACTTGAGAATTTAAAGCTTCTCGAACACTGTTACGTACTCACACTAGCAATATTAATATGTACTGTATTGTGGGAGGAATTAAACTTTCATTATGGAGGCTCAAGCACGCAATTAAGACATGATGTTAGAGTTATAAGAAACTAGCTAGCCAAGTTGTGAAAATCAAGCTCTAGACTTCCGGGGAACACGATTTATAAGCTAAAACGATGAAAGAAAGTGGCCGGAGATGAAATGTAAAACTGCAAGAAGAGAGAAAGATGTTACAACGATGATGATGATGATGATGCGACGATGACGGCTCTGATAAATGAGCATGGTGATTATTGCACTAGTGGCCGGTACAACTAGCAATTGAAAGCGATATAGTGAAAAGACGATAACAATAATTGGCAACAGTATATGGTCTATGCTGGCATATACCTTATCAAAGAAAGACAAGAGAGATAACATGGTGGTGGGATGGGAACATGGGGCCATATATAGGTCCGTAACAAGCAAAACAATTGGAACGAGTTTGGATGATCCATCAAATGACTAACTGAACAATAAACTTTGGTCTCATCAAGTAGGGCATGCATCTTATTATATCTTGTCTGTAAGCAATTATCAAGTAGTGATCCTTTTGAAGAACAAATTGATACTTAGCATTTTCATTATATCAGTACAAGATCTCATCATGTTATCAAAAAGTACTAGAGCTTATGTGAGTAATTTGAATTAGCAGCATGTCGTGATAGAATTAGTTCTTTATGGTGAGTCACCCATAGACCAAAGTGTTTTGCACTAGAAATCAGGGAAAGCATCGATGGCAAGATGGGAACCATTTGGAATTTGAAGTAGACATGATCAATATTGTAGCAAATCATCTGTGATCAAATTTCACACGAACAATAATATTATTGCTGTAATTCTAAAAAGGAACTCTTAAATTGTGTGAATCTATTGTATTACAGTACAAGAAGATCCGTTCAATGAGCAAACGTACGTAGCGAAATTACTTGGTAGAGCGAAAAAAAACTAATAGCACACCAAATTATTTGGCCACTAATCCCACACTAGACCTTCGAAGTTGGTCGGAATCGAATTCTCCAACGTCAATATCTGATCACAAAAATCCCCACAAAGTTCAGCTCCTTGCAGCCCGAATGGCGGATCATAGACCCACCCATCAACCGGGTCAAGCAGTAAGAAGTCCGTACGCAACTCGGTCAATTCAAAACTTCCTTCTATATTCGGCAACTCAACAATTTCGCCCAGCTCCTCCGATTCCGATCCTCCTGGCGAAGACGACAATGATGAAGATGAGGAGGAAGAAGAAGATGACTCTGAATCAAATTGGACCATGGCTGCGGCTTTAACTGCGGCGGCCTGAATGTCACCTGGTGTTGATGATAGTGGTCGAGGTAGCACATGAACGAGCTGAGGAAAATTCAGTACCGCGGAGTTACCTTTAATGCTCAGCTCGGCTACATCGTGCGCCCGTGCAGCCATTTCAGGGGTGGAAAATGTACCGAGCCAAATACGGGATTTCTTGCGGGGCTCGCGGATTTCGGACACCCATTTCCCCCAACTGCGCATCCGAACGCCCCGGAAGACCGGGTGTTTGCTACAGTCGACTCTGGGTCTTTTTGGCGTGCTCTGCTCTGGGGATTGGGGTTTTGGTCTTTTGGATGAGACAGAGACGGAGTTGGAGGAAGAGGGCTCGAACGGTGAAGATGTGGATGAGCCGCTGGTGCTTGCAGCTTCTGAATTGTTTGGTTCTGTCATTGTTCGGCAAGTATGATAACACTACACAGATGTGCTCTGTGTATGTATATATAATGTACAGATGGGCTATGTATATTATATATAATGATGTGTGATTACAGAGAAAGAAAGAGAGAGAGAGAGGAATGAAGAGAATGAGAGCAATGAAAGGGGGGTTTTGTAGAGAAATAGAGGGATACACAGTGAGAACGCTCATACGGAGCGACCTTCGGCCTACCATTATTTTTTCTGTGTGACAAAAACATGCTAACAATCAACAGAGTTTGACTGTGCGAGGGAATTTCTTACAAGGGGAGAGAGAGAGAGAGAGGAGGCTGCCACGTGTGGTCAATGTAAGAACGGAGTAATCTGGGTTACGGTGCGTTCCATTCACTGTTGTATTGTATTGGCAAACGTTCAATAAATACATGTTGCAAACTACTTTTATTGAAAAAAAAAAAATCTTTAGATTTCTATTTTTGTTTATAATAATAATGACTGAATATTTTTTTATAATATCAACTTGTAAAAAAAATCTAGAAAAAATTCAAGGTTACATTTAAGTGAAAAAAGATAATTAAATACCATGGATGTTATTTTATTTATGAATTTGTTTAATATGGGCCGCCCTCTTTAGGCCGTGTTTCCGTTCTCGTATCCTTTTTGCCCGTTACTTGCGCCTTAGTTCAAACATCAAACGCATCCCCCCGTTTTCATTCGCATGATCACGACTAAAGACCAAGTTGATATTTTTATTCTCCCCCCGTTCAGCTTTAATTATAGGTGAAGCAATATTTAAAATTTAAAATCAATTAAAATAATATTAGGAAAAGATTCCCTAGTATTAAATAATACTCTGTTTCAGGAAAATATACTCATTTTTCACACCTCCTTATTCTTTGTTATTATAATCATAATGATTGGATTTATAAGCATATATATATATATATATATATATAGGTTAAACATTCAATCAATTTTTTTACTTAATTATTCTTTAACTTCTATATATTCTACTTCCATATAAATATGGATAAAAAGGCTTTGTGAAATAAAAATGCTGATTCAATTCGATGTTGAGAGAGGAAGATCACTGTTTGATCAAGTTTATTTTTTATTTTTTGTAATTTTAACAGGAAATAGATAGAAGGAACTAATAGATACATTTTTCAAATTTATGAAGAAAACTATAAAGTTTGAAAACTAATAAAGTCTTTGCAAAAGGATTAAAAATGCTAGTTGCAACTTACATATATATAATATTGACATTAAACAGATTAATTAAAGTTATCAGTTATATTAGATTTTAACCATAATTAAAAAAAATAAAAATCGACCAAATGCGTGGAATGTATAACTAATAGAGATTTTTTATTGTATCAACAAATCATTAGTTGTGGAGTTCATTATAAATAATTATAAAACCAATAGCATTTCATCATTGCGACTTTGCGAGGCACACTTCAGCAGTGCAGTAATTGGTCCTATTTGATGTGTTAAAAAAAAAAAAAGACTTATACATAAATATTTTCATGCCCAAGAATATAAAATTTTTCCGTACAATTCAGGTTTCCTCTTTGATTCATGATTCTCAAGATCATGTCCCAACAAAAGAAAGAGGCAAGAAACTCTCCTTTTATATGTATATATTATATTTATTTATCCGGTTCATCCTATTCAGCCACGTTTAGGTTGTGTTTAGATGTTGAAGTGAGTTAAGTTGAGTTGAGTTGAGATGATAAAATATTATTTTTTAATATTATTATTATTTTAGAATTTGAAAAAGTTGAATTGTTTATTATATTTTGTATTGAAATTTGAAAAAATTGTAATGATGAGTTGAGATGAGTTAGGTAACCAAACGAAGCCTTACTGAATTCTTGACCAAATATTTTTGTATTATTTCTTTCACTTTTCGAGTTATGTGTTTCACTGATTTATTCTAAAATAATTCGAAAAGGAACAAAAAAAAAAAAAAAGTAAAAATCTGTTAAATGGGTGTAAAATGGAGAGCTGATTATATATATATATGAAAAATTTTACTCATCATTCTCACACTATACAATACACACAATTTTTTAATTTTTCTCGCTTATCAAATACATAGCGTATAGATGATGAGAAGAAAAGCCTAATTAGTTTAAGAAGAATAAAACTAAAAAAAAAAAAAAAAAATAAGTGATGAGTAGAAAAAATCATACATATTATATATGGTTTAGCCTTGATATTATTATTGATTTTCGGTTTTGGAAAAAGAAAATATACAGCTAGCTATCCAAATATGGAACCTTCGAGGGCAATGTGGGGATTTGATTTTCCCGTTGGACATGATAATCGTAAGAAGCAGAGGTACTGAAGAGCGAAGAAAAATGAGGTTGAATCATATGATATGATTATAAGCCGCACTTGCACATGCACATGCTTCATTGGCTCATACCACGTGGGAGGACTTCAATGATTTCATCTTTAGTCCACCGGTTATCGACAAAACAACCATGTATTTTTCAGTATGTTGGGTCCCTCTGATAATTTAATTTTCACACTTCTGATATAAGTAGGGTGTTGGTCACAAAACATCCCAATTCCCAACCTCGATTTCGTTTCTTTTTCATTCCGATTCATCAACCACTTTAATTACTTCTTTGATAAAGAAAAAACGAATTAGATATCTTGTCCCCTAATTCTTAGAGCCGCCAGTTAATGAATTTGGTTGTTGGGAACTTTGAAACTCTACAACACCCCTTGTTATAGCCAAGACAACTGACGACCCTTCAATTCTAAGGTTATATGGTAATTTCAACAAACATATATAGAATGTCACGAAAGCATTAAAAGGTTTTCATGTTCCAAACTTCCATGTGTTGTTGGTCTTTATTAGTTAACGTAACCAGCCCTAGATCATCCACATGATTCCCCATCAGTTAAGAAAATAAATAAATAAATAAATAAGCCACATGCTTCACTGGTCTAGCACGTGAGGACTTCCTTGATTTTTTCATCAGAGTCCCAAAAAAACAAAGATCTATTTTTTTTCAATAATGATGTGCCCGGCCATGTGTGAAGATAGAGATTTTTCACACAAATCACACGACTTATTTTGGAATGAATCTTGCCATGATTAATGGGTAAAAGCAGTAAAGCTGCACACATGCAAAACTGTTCTCCAAAATGCCAAACTGATCATGTTCAACACTAGATATTAATGCATTAATATTGGAATCATGGGATGTTAAATCACTACTTGTTTGTGTTCATATGTTAAATTATTATTTGTGTCAAAGAATATAAATAAATACATCTAATAATTTAGTTATTTCTAATAGCTAGAATCTCAATATTTCAAAGATTTTGACTGCAAAGTCGACTATTTTTTTAGAGTACTATAGATCCAAAACGAGAATGGTCCCTTTGAACTTTACATGCAGTCTAAAAAAAGGAAGAAGAAAAAAAAAATATTTTAAGATTCTATCTCATGTTAAGTAATCTGCTTATACAACAACTTCTACACCGCACCTATCAATTTTTTTTGGAAAAATCATCTTGTAAATGAGTTCGCGTACCAAATCACGTACTGATACTGACATGTAAGACATCTATTTAATGAAATGGTATGAATTGAAGACGGAAATTATTTTCATGAGACATATGGTATTTTCTTCTCTAAAAAAAAAAAAATTTTTTTTCTTTTCAATAAAAAAATCATGTAAGTATCGGTATACGATTTGGTGCATCAAACCGCCTGTAACTAGAAAGATTTTTTTTTCCTGCCATATCCCCATCTACCTCTCTCTCTCTCTCTAGCCCTCTCTCTTTGAGCCCTCTCACCGAGCCCCCTCTTTCTCCTCAAGTTCTCTCTATCCTCGAGATTCAGGCCGGGCAAGGGGTTTATTTTTAATAGAGGGAGGAGCATGGGCAAAGAAAGGCTGGGGCTATGCACCGTGACGTGGCTTGGTATGCGGTGTATAAAAATTGGACCGGCTACTGAATATACTTTTCATTATATGATATGTGTTTTGATCTTTATATATTCTTCTTCTTCATTTTTTTTCCTTTAATTTTTTGCAAATAATTAAGATGGGTTCATTTCTTAACCATACTGCCATTCTGACTCAGCTCATTACACATATTGTTCAATCATTTTCATATTTTTTTTGTTTACAATACTTGTGTATAAATTCAAGGGTACAATGATTTAACTAGTCCTCATACTAGTCAAGGGACAAACTGATTTGAATAGTGAGATGAGATAAGATAAATTAAAATAATTTATGAATAATAATGAGATTATTAGTTAAAATTAGATAAGATGTCTCACCTCATCTCTGTATCCCAACGGACCGAAATATGCTTTACATACAATTCTTTTTCATGTGTTCAATATACAATAGGTAGACTCGCGATACCTTCAAATTAATTATTATTAATTTTCTCATTGTTTATATCTTTGTTCGTATATTAATTCTGCATGCTTAGAACTTGGACCGTGACTGTTATATATAGGAAGATGATCAAGAGCAGGCGATGCCTTTTTGCTTTTGTCTTGTTTTTTTTGGGCTACAAAACTCTTTCAGACTTGTATTAATTAAACTATGTGTATATTACAATGTAATAGGCTTTATGTCTTTTTCTGAAACATTGGGCAATCTGTTTCATGATGGAAGTCCACCTTTAATTTATAAATACTAATTATCTTTATTTTTCTGGGTAATTTACCAATGAATTGGTTGTTGCAATTTCACATGAGATGGTGGTAGCTGTAAGCTCGCCCACAACCAATCACATTTGAGAATACGTGATCAATTTCTATTAAAAAACCATACAACAATTGCCTATAAAAAAATGACAAAAAATACTCATAAATTTGTGAAGACTTTTGAGTTGAGTTGAATCTTTCCCCAAGTTGCATCTCTTTGCACGCCTATGGCAAATGCATTTCTTTCTTTACAAGTCATTTAAAAAAAGGGGCTCAAAGTCCTACCAATCAGTATATAATTTGAACTAGTCCTAATATAAATACCAACATGAATGTCAAAGACACCTAAAATTGTAAGAATTATTTTATTTTCAAGTCAATGTGTAGAGCACATCATCTACATCATTTAAATGGTAAGATTTGATTTATAAGATTCAAATTTTAAAATTTATTTTCTAAATTAAATGATTTCAAGTACACAATAACCAAATGTAAGAACTTTGATACTCATCATCCTCACACACCACACTTATTTTTATTATTATTATTTTTTTGTTTTATTCTTCTTAAACTAATTGATTTCTTCTACTTTTCATCTATATATTACACATAAGGGTAAAAAGAAAAAAAATATGTGTGGTGTGAGGATGATTAGTATAATTTTTCTTAATATAAAAGTCTTAAAATAGTAGTATTCAAGTTTTAAACTAATATTCTTTGTAGAGAAATGCTTTACATACAAAGAAATCTCACAAAAATAAATTTACAAATTAAAATAGCTTGATCTATTACGTTAGATTGTAAAATTGATTTTATTATAAAATAAATCTAACGTAACATATAAAATTATATTAATTTATAAAATTATTTTTATAAAATCTACTTGTACTTCATCCCTATTGTTAGTTACTTTACCATTTGTACACATCCCTATGTGGGCAAGCAGCTTCGTGTACCGAAGATTAAAATACAGGCCGGGCCGCATTTGTGTGATTTGGGCTACAATTTGGAGGCTGATCTCCTACCATCACTAACCTTGTATTAATAACCACGACTTTTAAAACAGTTTTCTTTGATTATAGATCTTTTTTTCTTTTCTTTTTTCTTTTAATAAGTTATAAAGAAATTTTTTCGGACCTCAAAATTTCAAATATGGAATAGATATCCGAGCGGAAAATCATAACTTTTTAAAAATTTAAAAAATTATTTTATAACTTTGTATAAAATGAGATGATTCACGATCCATTAATGAAGTTTGGTTAGTTTGAGGCTAAGCTACCACTTCACTTGTCCGTAGTACCCCATTGCCAATCTGCAGCCCGATAGGATGCCCAATATAAGGCGTTGCCCGACCCGAACGTTTTAGCGTTTTCAATGTTTCCTAGTGCTCCGATTTCTATTTCCCTGCTCCGCGATGAATCACTGAATGGAAAGAGAAAAATTGAATTCCTCTATGCCCTGAATCTGTTCAGTCAAACGCGCAGCATCTTTTACGAATGAGTGCAGGTTCTCTCTCTCTCTCTCTCTCTCTCTCTCTTAGTTTGGTTGCTTAGAAATTCAAGGATAACAGGCAATGAAATGAATATGAGGACTATGTCTTTTTTTTTTTTTCCTTGTAGAAAATACGTGAAGAGCTCACGCAAGTAAGCTATAGTGTGACTGACCGATTTTGTTTCTAGGGGCCCTTAAAAAATTTATCATTTGGATGCTATATTTCACTTTGATTCCGTTGGATTGAAGGTCAGAAAAAAAAGTTTGCTCTGAAAATATTGGTAACATTGGCAAAGTTTTAGGCTTTTGATGAGAAAAAAGATTGAAGTTTTAATTGCATGAGTTCCATTTTCAATTGTGATAAGATGTGCCTTCGGAGCATACGTTTGCCCGGAACTCTTGAGTGTTTACTCTCCTTGGGAAATTGTGTCACTTTCATGTCCATCTATGGATTTTTGGCCAAAATGGGTTTTTGGAGCTTGATATCGTTGCCGGCTCTTCGAAAAATATAGATCCACTAGGGAGTGGGATATCTAGAAATCATGGAGGGCATCTTTTTAAACCTCGGGAGCTCAATAGTTTGGCCAAATCCTCAGAAGGTAAGGTTATAGCTTGTTTTACGGGGTTTAGTGAATGCATTCTCGAGGTTTTCCATTTAATTGTTGAGTGTCCGTTATACACAACCTGCATGGTCGGGTGGTTTCAAGAGTTGCTTTTAATAATTTTGGCCGTTGCCTCTCCTTCCTAAAAAATCTTTTGGTTTAGCTTTGGAATATTTATTCAAGTACATCCTTAGATCTGGCAAAGGGACTCTTGTCTTTCACTTATTGTAATGGAGAATTTCGTTTCATAGATTAGAAGATGAAAGCTATTATTGATTTCCATCAAGACCAGGATTAGTTGCGATTGTGAAAGTGGTAATTGCTATTATATTCTGGATCTAGCAGGCACTCACATGCACACCCCTTTTCTTTCTGGCCAGTACTCAACCTTGTTTAGGCATCAGAAATTAAAAGCCTTACCTAATTGCTTTTGTACTTCTGTTCTTTAATTTCCCTTTAAAAGTTTGTAATTTTTGCAGGTGGTGCATTTGGTGGGAATAGAGGACTGAGACCGGTACCTCCGGAAAAAGGAGTCTTCCCTTTGGATCACATGCATTTATGCGACCTGGTAGTAATGCTTTAGAGTTTCCATTACCAAAATGAATTTTACCAAAACTATTTTGTTTCAATGTTGATTACTTAAATTCTTGTAAGTTTCACTCATAAGCAATTTCTTATAATTGCTCAGTTTTTACACGAACTTCATTTTTCCAGGAAAAGAAAGACTACCTGAACTGTCTAAAATCTTCCAGCCACCTATCTGAAAAATGTAGAAACTTTTCAAAGAAGTATCTGGAGTGCCGTATGGAAAAGTGAGTGTTTTGGTTTCTCTTATTATACATTTAGTTTTTTTTTTTGGGTGCAAACAGCAGAGTGAGCCTAGTTTTGCTTAGAGTTTGTGTTGCTTCTGATGCTCAGAAAGGCATTTTTCCCATTCTCCCTGATGTGAGATTATGTTATTAGATGCCACACTCTCTTAGATGCATGCTTTACTTTCTTTATGAAGGGCAATACAGAAACAAGATGGGGTCTGCAAGTGAAGGATTCAGAGTTTTTATTGTTATGAGGTTTTTTATATTTCAAGATTTTTTTTATAAGTAAGAATAAAATTTTTCCAAGATTTCTTAATGGAAGGATCTCACATTCATGCTCTGATGCTAAGCTATTCAGATCAATTGTAAAACTCAGAAGTCAACTCGGCCAAAGAAATCGGTGCTATTTGATAAACCCTTGAATTGAGCTCTTCCAATCATTCATTTTAGATCACTGGTTATCTTTTCGGTGACTACTGACTCTGCGATAAGAGGCTACAGTAAAACAAAAAAGGTTTACCAGAATTTTAATGTGTAATGGAGAAGTGCCAAATATTAGACAAATCTTATATATCTTTTGTCTCATCCATTTCATGGACATTCTCGGGTTTGTTTTTTTTTTTTTTTTTTTTTGATAAGTATTCTCGGGTTTGTTTTAATGCAAAAGAATTGCTACATGCTCTTTCATTTGCGTATTGCAGGAACTTGATGGCAAAGCAAGACATGTCAGAACTAGGATTTGGGAAGGAAAGTGACATGAAAACTTCTGGGGAGAATGCTAGCGAGAGAATTGAAAACCAAGGCTGAAAATCACTTGGGAATAAGACATTGTTATGAAAAGTTGGAAAAGCTTTTCTATTGGGATTGGTTCTTCGGTAATGCTTTTTTGGTGTTAGTAGAATATAAATTATCATAGAAAATTTGGAAAGTTACATGTAGAAGCCATCCGAAAGAAACATGAAGCACTGGAATTTTGCACGTGTTACTAAAGTCGAGAGAGTATTGATACCCGGGTAATAATAACCCCATTAAATCATGATCATGCCTTACCGGCACGAGTCTTTATTACCTGAGCTTGAGACTACTAGACTATTTCTATATTGCTAATTAAGCCGCATATTTCTTTCTTTGCATATTTAGTATCTCAGGTGCCAACGAATGCCCTTGGTTTTGCTTGATTTGAACCATCTCCGTCTGAGCCGCAATCTACTGTGATGCTTGGAAGGAACTAATATATAGATGTGAAAACAATATATGTAAGAATAATAACTCTAAAACCCCTTGGGGTTGGCTCAAGTTGTAAGGGCTATGGTTTTGGTAATATGCTTTGTCCAGATCTAAGGTTTGAATTCATGGGTGTAAACAATTTCTATGGGACATTGGATTAAGGAATTTTTCCTTGAATATATATATATATATATATATATATATATATATATTCTTTGCTTTCTTTAGGATAAGGTCACGGCTTACTCCGTAGCATGTTACTGCCCCCAAATGGCTCTGCTATTCTTGGGTAAAATATGTTGATTGAGTTTGGATGTGTTTGCAGTATGCAGTGCTTGTTCTCCTGTTTTGCTGTGGACTGCTCTAGCTTGCTATCAGCCCACTAAAGGACTGAGGAAAGCGGGAAAAAATAAGAGAGAACAAAACCAGGAGTGCTCTAGGTTGTTAGGCTTGAGCAAAGTGCTGAATGAAGTTAAAAAGGCATTGGCGAATGTAGAAATAAAAAAATAGTGACTCAATTAATTGGGAAAAGCACACACCCACTGTAAATGCATTCATTGCACAAAGCTAAAGGAACAGTTTACAGATTTTGTGTTAAAAAACAAGAACAATTAATCAGCTAGAGGAGAAAACGTTTTATTTTTCCTTTTTTTTTTAAGGGCTGAAAATTACAGAACACTCTTAGGTCCTGTTTGGAACTTAAACTGAATCTAATTTTAAACTAAATCTAACATTTAAACACTCAACTTTCAAATCATTAAACTCATTTTAACTCAACACCTCTTTACACGTAAGATCTACAATCTTTTTCAACTTTCCATAAATACATCTGAATTCATCTTAACATTCAAACACATCTAAACTTATCTTAAGTAGACTCCACAAACTCATTTCATCATCTCAACTCACTACTATTCATAAAGAATTCAACGCAACTCGACATTCAAACGAGTCTTAACACTCTACCAGCTCATTACAAAGGAGAAACATATACAATAACTGCCGACAATTACAGATTCAAAATACTCATCGAGCTAACTGCACAACGTCTCTAATTCTTCCATCTCGAATACAAAAAATTCCCCATAAGCATTACTGCTCTTTCTTCGTCCCGGGCATTTCCTTGGTATCACTTGCAATGCAATTATCATGGAGACATGACTCAGTAATGTTTCCAAATGTTCCCTTATTGCAAAAGAATCCCTTCTTATAATTGTATATGCTGCTTCAATCTACTTGGTGTAAAGCCATACTCAAAAAGTCCCGAACCAATCCTTGATAATGTAGCATAAGCTCAAAGAATCAAACCATCCTCTTCTGATCACGAGCGGCAGCAAGATGGTCCTGCAAGACAGATGCAGTAAAGAACATATTCAAGCAGGCAATCTGGAAATGATAGCTCACACCAGGATGGAACAAAAAGCTGTCAACCCATTTCAATTCATACCTTTTGGTAGCAATTCATAAATCAAATGCAATAAAGAATGTGAAAATTCCGTTACAAGGATGACAAGATAGCCTTTTCAAAACCCTTTCTAATAAGACGTCATTTGCCATTAAAATAGGTAGAATAAATTGATTTATTATTCTACCCTATGTACACCGATTATGCCTATTTCATTCGTATCAATAAAATTTACCTTTTACTTATCAAAAAAATAAATAAATTGATTTATTATGCAAATGAAGAGAGGCAATCCAATTTGCAGAATCACTAATTATAAAAGCGTAATATGAATTAGTATACATAAGACGAGTTTTTACATGGTCCAATTAAGCATCTTTTATAGAGAAACCATTCAGGCCCAATGATGTTCAATCACACAATCCTACATCCAACAGGAGCCAATTGCAACAGCCCATGGAACACAAGTTCCTCTATCATCCATACCAGTACCACACTATTCTCATCCTTCCCATTCAATGTGAGCCACCAATTTTTAAGAGGACGGAGGAAGAAGACCTTATTTATCCAATGATTATGGCAACCGGAGTGAATCTGGATTAGGTCATATAGTTTGACCAAAGTAAAAAAACAGTATTATTGAGGGGCGTAAGAACATCGCTCAAAGTCCTCAATTTATTGAGTCTCCTACAGCCAAAGCAGGTAAAACTATAATCAAGCTGTCAAAAACCAATTTTCAGAATTTTAAATAGCTGGCAAAAGCCACACTTAAGTGGGATGTCTGCAAGAACCCAAACAAAGAACTAGGAACCTGAACACAACTCCCAAAATGTATCACAACAAAACATCATGATGCACCTAAACAAAGTCAAGTCTCAAGTGTCTGAATTCAAGCTTACCGAGATAAAGTCAAAAGCTCGGGTTTCCTCTTTCTTTGAACCGTTCATCATTGAACTAGGAGTTTGAGTTGCAAAGTTCGATTGGAATACATCAGGAAGGGGTGAAGAAGAATTCACTCCATTTATACCGTCAACATGACTGACGCCAGCATTTTGGGCATTCAGGTTCCCAAAGTGTTGGAGGCTTGCTAACAATTGCTGCTGAGCAAAAAGACTTCCCAGGGCAGCATAATTTATTGGCTGAGAAGAAAAGGCTGGGTTGAACATGAAGCCAGGAGGTACATTGTATGACATAGCACCAGGTAGAAACTTAGAATTTACATTCTTCATAGCCATTTGAGAGCTAAACATGCCATCCAAAGAGTCATTAGGAACCTGATGGCTGGGATTGCTGTCTGAATCTGAAAACATAGTTTCAGAAAAGTCTCCAGAAGTGGTTCCTTTCTGCTTCAAGTTTGAGGCATTTTCGCTAATGAAAACACCAGCCATCAAGTCATTAATATCTTTGCTATGACTTTCTTGCCCCTGATGAAGTTCATGGTCAGACACAAATAAATCTAATAGTTCAGTTCCATTTTTCTTCCCTGCCATATGATTTCCATTAGCAACCTGTTTATCATCAATGGTCATCCCAGAAAATAGGTCATCAGCATGTTCCCCACTATCACTGGCAAGAAATGAAATATCTGCGAAAGGGTCATCATCGTTGTTTGGTTCAGAAGTGCTAGCACCAGTGCCTAGACCATCTCCTAATAAATCATCAATTAGAGGGGCTGGCATTGACAGATTTGCAAGATTTTGATCACTTTGATTCTTTGAATTATCATCATAATAATCCACATCACCGGTGCCTATTAAGTCAGGCATTTGAACAACATTAGTAGCATCATCCTTCGCAGACTTTTCTGAATAAGTCGCTGTGCTGTCTGCCCGTACTCCACCTAAAAGGCTTAAAACCTGCCCATAAAATCCCAACTGTTATTTCAACCATGGACAAGTGATAAAAAAGGAGAGATATTACATAAGCAGAACTGATGTACTTAAACTATCTTAGGTGGAAGGAAATGTTTGTAAAAGTTTCTATTATGGAAGACTGGATTTTATATATATATCATTGGCAACCTAGTTGAAAAGAATGTGATGCCATGTAAAGAAAGCATCCGTGCACGTGAGATGCACTTTTTGCGCTTATTAATAAAGCTTGTTACTTACCAAAAAGAAATTAAAGAAAGCAATTTCACTTACATCTGAGGAGAAACTAAAACACATACGGTGGAGACTAAAAACATAAATTGGCACATATCAAGTACAGTTAGTAAGCAATCTCACTTACATCTGAGCAGATGCAAATTCGACTTTTCATAAAAGTGAATCAAAATTTATTATAAATTTATCACCCATAATAAATTTTTCCAAAGCCTAGTCCTAAATATTAGGAAGAAAGAATAGGTTATTCTGTTTTCCTTTAACACAAAAAATAAAAATATTTTTGTCAAGTAACACTTTTTTTTTTGTTTATGTCGGGGAACCTCTCCAAGGCAAGGCCCTTCGAACCCACTCCTGCAGAGTAAACCCCGGTCCCATGCACCACACCCTCAGAAATTTCCCTACACGGAGCTGGTTAAATCGCTGGCTTTTCCCAAATGATTGTTTGCACCCATGAGGTGTTGAGTCTTGGACCTTGAAGGGAGTGATACCCCAAGACCAAGGCCTTCACCACTTGGGCCCAACCCCTTGGGGTTAATAAGCAATATAAATTCCAACAATTCCCCTTTTTAATATGCAATATTTTTGTGCCGAAAGGGAAAAAGGGGAAAATATTTTTGTTTCCTTTGGGCAACTACTATAGGTGTTCCTTTTGTATATGTCATGTGTACTTGGGCTATGCCTTTTGTGTTTTCTAGTAATATATATATATATATATATATATATATATATATATATATATTACTAGAAAACAAATTCTAATAATTCTTAGGGAGCAGCATTTCGTAGCAGAGACCGAAATGTAATAGCATTTTCTGGCTCCTTTACATGAGCAGCTTATACGCAAATTATAATAAGCATGATAAAAGTGACTTGCAAGCAAAGTTAGCTCTAAACTTTGAAGCTAAGATACATTTAGTCCAGAGTTAATATATTAAAAATAAAAGTTAAAAAATAAAAGTTTACCTTGTTAGCCTTTTCCCTCAGAGAAGATTGAGGAGACTCAGAACATCTCACCACTACATCCCTATTTTCGCTAAAATAAGATTCCAGGGGGGAAAAATGGTCATCATCTCTTTTCCTCAGTACTGACTCAAGGACACAGACAGCTTTCATGCGAACCTGAGGACAATAATCCATAAAAACTATAAGATACTACATCAATAATTTTAGGATGAGCATCCTAATTTTTCTTTTGGAAACATAAAATGTGATAAAATATAGCACCCGTGTCATGTCCAAAGAAATCAGCTATATTAAAAGAGAACGACAGTAGAAGCATGAAAAAATCATAATTTCTATACAAAGAAAATGGGCATGCCTGCCACTGGGGAGATTGAAGCTTTGACTCGAGGGCATGACTTAAAGCCAAAGCATCCAACTTTGCAGCTTCTACAAGGAATATCTGAATAGCATCTCGAGTGGGCTGTAAACGTACACCACCTGATGTTACAATGGTCTCCAATAACCTCTCTTCACGAGTCTTACTTTCTTTATAACTTGAACTGGAATCCCCATTGGTTATTTCCATCTTAGTTGCTCTTGCATCATGGGTCCAAGGTCCACTGCCCGCATTCTTTGAAATTCCAAACTCAGTTTCACTGTGATAACCAGCAGGTTCATATCTATCTACATGCTCAGATTCTAGAGTCAATGACCTTCGAAGATTTGGACTCTTGTAACTTCCATTGTCATTCTTTTTCACTAGATGGCCTTGTGTCAAAGAACTAATTCCCTGCTTGATAGATGCACTTCCAAGACCAACTACCTCACTAAGAAATGATTTTCTTTCTTCCAATGGCATTTCAAAGTTTGTATTTCCAAACCCCTGTATTCTTTTGTTAAGATCTTCAGCAGGAGCTGGCTTATCATTCTCTGAAGAAAAAATAGCAGAGATAGCCTCATGAGCAGTGTCCCGCACAGCCTTATTGAGTGCATCCCCTTTCAAAGGATCCAACTGTCCCTTATAGTGAAATAACTGGCGAACGGCAGCTGAATGTCTCTGCATTTCTCTCCTGAACTCCACACCAGATTTCCCCACTGCGTATTTTATCAACCTTAGAGCCTGCACATAATTCGAGTAATGGGTCTCAACATTTTTCAGAAATTTTAAATGACCAAATGCAATCATTATAATCAGACTCATCCATCTAAACAAACACCTACTATTTTTTTTTAATAAATTTCCAACCCCTACTATACTTCAGAATTTAAGCAGAGAGAGAGAGAGAGAGAGAGAGACTAAGGCCTCGTTTGCATTCAAAACTCACCTCAACTCATCTCATCACATTATTACAATTTTTTTAAATTCCCACACAAAATATAATAAACGATTCAACTTTTTCAAATCTCATAATAACTTTCCCAAATTCTCACACAAAATATAATAAACAATTCAACTTTTATTCTACTATTCACATGTAAAAGTTGAGTGCGGCGTATTGCAATTTATGCTATTTGAAACTACTAAACAGACCCTCTCCAGATTGGGATTTGGGGTCACTGATAAAATGGAAGCCTTATAACCGCAAGTAATTAAGAAAAGGCTTTAACATATGTTCCAAAATCTTATCATCATCAAGAAAGCCTAATAAACTAAGAATTTATTCACCATTACCACTTCGACCTTCCAAGGATTTCTGCCTCACTTGCAACAATGTACTCGCATGCAATAGTTAAAAGCAGAACAAAACAAAACAACACAGTTCACATGATTACAAGTGTGTGTGTGTGTATTATACTTTTCATAATTCTTCGTATCTAATGCAGCATAAATATTGCAATAATTAGAAGCAGAAAAAAACAAAAACAAAAAAAAACAAAATCTCCCACCCACCTGCGCCCACTAAATCACCTAGTTGATATGACCACTACATTTTCCAGTAGCCAAAAAATTAACCAAACCCAATTCCCCTTCATTCCCCGCACGACCTCAACTTCCTTTCCTTTACCCGCACTTCTTCAGCAACCAAACAATAATCTCCAAAACCTCCAAGATGCAGATCTACCCTAAATACAACAGCACCAGGAGAAAAAACATACAATTTATACCTTCTGTTTAACAGTCGGGCTCTTGTGATCGAGCCGCTTCAGTATAAACTCCGAGACCTCCTTCACAATACTGACATGCGAAGATCGCAGGAGATTGCAGATCTCCTCTAACTTGTACACCGGCGTGACCTTGTCCTCGTCCGACGTGGCAGCGTCGATCATCCGGGACCTCCAGTACGACTCCACCGCTCTCCGGCTCGAATCCATTCCCCCCAATTTGAGCTCAAATCCTAATTCGATTAAAAAGCCGTAGAATAGTTTTAAAACCTTACTTTTGAAAAAATATTACAGAGCTCCAAGACGATCCAATTCAATAAAGTTCAGAACCACAGAATCCGAATGGCCCAATTCGGGAACCGGAGGGTCTGAAACCGATCTGAACGGAAGAATAGGAAACCCTAAGTTTATCGATTGGCGGACCACACCATGCAAGACTGATAGAATCGGAACCGCTCAAAATCGGGTACTTCATCCACAGAATACGCACATATCTGATAGCTAAAGGCCTCCAACTTTCAGATTGATGTGAATTGGTGCATGCAATCGAAGAATTCCGAATTGCTCAAAAGTGGGGCTTCCAGAGAGAGAGAGAGAGAGAGAGAGAGAGTTTGGAAGGAGGCTTTGAAACGTGGAAGAAGAACAAGAGAGTCAAGAGACTACGGACCACGGAAAGAAGGAAGGAAAGAGAGGAAGCCAGGTGAGAGGTGAGTGGCGTGACCCACGGACCCTTGTAATTTACGACTTTAACGTTGAAAGTTTGCTGTGGGCCAAATCGCACACTATAGTGGGCTGGGTTAATTATATGAATCACTCGATTGCAAGCCTGGGCTTGGAAATAAATATAGATCGCAGTCACTATTAGGAGTCATTATTTTAAACATATGATGTGACATCATATAGACCATACATCTCCTAAATCTAAAAAAAAAAAATAGAGAATTAGAAGTAGCTATATAGTGAATGCAAAGTGTGCACTGCTACAGTCATTACTCTTGGGCTTGGACCATGTTCTCATTCCCATTGGCCCAGTTCACTTAGGGAAGATTTGATACAAAATATTTTTTAACTCATCTCATATAATTATTATAATTTTTTTAAATTCTTACATAAAATAAAATAAATAAATAATTTAACTTTTTCAAACTCTAAAATAAAAATAATATTCTAACAATATTTTATTCAAACTTTTATTTCAACTCACTATCCAAACCTCCCTTATATATATATATATATATATATATATATATATATATATATATATAATTAATTATGCAGTTCTTTTTTTTTTTTATTTTTTTTTTATAGTTTTTCACGGGAGATAGAATGACTTTATAACTCTTGGAAATGGGTTCAGATTGACCAAGGAAACAAGAGAATAGGTCATTTCAGTGGAGAAATGTCCACTCAAATGCTTAATGCAAGATTGATGCAGAGAAAGTGTTACAACAAAGAGATTTTACAAAGTAAACTTACAAATTCATATATTTTCATATAATACGTTAAATCTACTTTACAATCTAATATATATATTAAGTCACATCAATTTGTAGATTTACTTTTGTAAAAAAAAATATTATAATTAAAACATTTATCTTTGTATAAATATTAAGAAGTTTCCTAGCTTTCACTAGTCACTCTCCCTCGATGGTTTTGAGTACGAATTTGGAAACGGAGATCAATTAAAAAATAACAATAATAGTAATAATTAGAGAAAACAGAAAACTAATGAAAGAACAGGCGTAAGCCAACTTCCTAATAATGAAAAATATATAGTTATGAAGCTGCAGTTGCAGCATCTAAAACATCATCCGACTCGTCAACTATCATCTCGTTTTTAAAAAGCAGTTTCAAGTATGGAAGAACCTTCGGAAGTACTGGTAAATCTGCTATATTAACACTCATCATGTCAAATGCAATGCATGTCTTATGCATGTGTGTCTCATCAAAGATCGGAATTTTGGGATATCTCTGGCTGAAGTGGGTAAGGATAATGCGATATACGCCGGCAGAGTTCCCTACTTCTACAGCTTCCTTCGTTGTGCTATGGTTTCTTGCAACAGCCTCTTCATGCATGCCATCTTCAAAAGTTGCCTGCATTGTTCACAAGAACAACTGGTCAATCACAGTCATCTTAGCCTAATTTTAAAACCTTGAACAAGCTAAATCAGTTCCTATACAACTGAAACGAGACAACATCTTCCCAGATATTTTTTAACCAACCATAATCCCAGTTATTGTAAAGTTTCTTCAATCTTTTTTCTATTTTGATTTTAAGTCTCAACATGTCTCTTATAACCTTCATTTATACAGAATGTACACATATGCATATCGCAATCTTCCACATCACATCATGTTATCTGGGGAGAAAATAAATTCCGTAAACGGCAATAATAAACCAAGGGAGAAAAAAAAAAAAAAAAAGAGAGAGAGAGAGAGAGAGAGAGAAAACAACACATTTGTCTTATGACTTGCCTCATGTATGAGAACAGTAGCACCACGCGATGCTTCTATCAGTTCTGGGCAGGGCCTAGTGTCACCTGAGTACACAATCTTCCACCCCGGTATTACTTTCCCGACACCATTGATTCTCTCTGCTGCTTTCAACATAACACCAAATGCCTGTGGACAGTGCACAACATTAAAACTAATCAAGACCTCCAAACCAGCTTCACTGAGAACTTTCTTCAAGCTCTTTAGGAGCAAAGCCACGGTATTGTCAACTTGACCATCTGGTCTCTTCCAATAGCTCTGCATACGAGATCCTCTAGCAAAGAGAGTACAATCAGTACTCTGTCCCACCGGCCCATCTGAATTCTTTTTGTTCATATACTCAGCATTGATTGGACTTCCGGGAGAGGAGCGATCCTTTGATTCAGTAATACCCTCAAAAGAATCCCATGAAGATTCTGTGGTATGCTTGCAATCAAGGAACTGCATATTTAAATCTTCAAGTCGTTGGTATGCATCAAGGTATTTCTTAAGCTGCCTTGGCCCCACAACAAGTATTGGTTCATGAGGCACTCCCTCTAACAAATTACGTCGCAAAGCAAGTATTCTTGCCAAACCAGTGTGGTGGTCGGCATGTATATGAGAAATCCAAATACACCTTAGACCTCTCACAGCATTGTCGGCACCCTCTACACCATATCTGCTCCGAAGGTACATCAACCAAGGTGTTTAGAAGGGAATTTAATAAGCTCTTTAGTAACAATAACATGATATCAAGATTTGTATGGCATTACCTTCGTTTCAGCTGTCCCAGTGTTCCTTCACCACAATCTAATAGCAAACTTCCTTTTGAGAAAAGATTAATGTAGACAGAACTAACATTCCGGTATTTGGATGGCTGGGATGAACCAGTCCCAAGAAGAACAATCTCTAAGTCATCTCTCCTTATATTCTCCAAACAACTAGGAAGATTATTCTCATTCAACCATGGCTCTTCAACGACAACATCATTATCTTGCATGAGAGTTGTCTCCACAGTCTCACTGGACCTGTGCCAGAACTGACTGACATGTTGGGCAGCATCTTCAATCTCTGGAATCTCTAACAGTAACTCCTCAATGATTTTGGAGGGAGCCATTGTACATGGAATACAAGCTCTATCCAACCCAAGATGAGCATAAGGACGCAGAGTGAACTGTTCAACATACACAGCACAAAAAGGAAAAAGAAAAAGAGATGCCATCACTATATGGAGTATTCAATACAAGAAATCTGCTCGAGAACAAGTCGAGCATGGCCTAAGTGGGACAATAAAAAGGAAAAATAGCAAATAATCCAAAGAGAAGGCAGGGAATTCTATATCCATAGCCTATATAAAGAGAATAATGTCTACAATTGAGGAAAGTTTGATATATGAATATTCAGGACAATTTGTGTAAATGATCTCTCCCCTAAATTTCAACACAATCACAATCTAACTCTCAAAAATGCTCTCTCTTGACTATCTCCATTTATACTTCTTTCAAACCTCAATGTGAGAGCACTTATGAAGTTACACTTCTGAACGCGCTATGGTCTAGTTTGTAAAAGGAATGAGTGTAACTACTCAAAATGTGTCGCAAAACCACTCAGTGGTTGTCCTCTCTCTCTCTCTCTCTCCTCATAAGCTTCAAACAGAATTTAAGACAGAAAGAGAGAAAATATTTAACTTTGCAACATGATATAAAAAACTGCTTGAGAAGAAAAGAAGATAATTTACATTTCAAAAGAAGGAAGAAAACAAAAATGTAGATCGTCAAGCAGAGAAGAAAGATGAGGGGTTTGCAATATAAATGAATAAGTTACTTAAATTTAACGTGGTAAAGTTTTATCTTATTTTATTTATTTCTGACTGAGGCCAAGTGAAATTAACATTTGATACCTTGAGAAGATTTTCAGCAGAGATTCTTTCACAAAGCTTTGAAACTGGACCCTGATAAAGGGAAACGAAATCAAGAGCTCAGCAGGCCCCAAAAACCTAAAAATCAAAGATTTTTTTTTATCGGTACCTAAAAATTAAAGACTACAATAATCACTGTCCCCTTGTGTATTGCAACAAACCTCACTTGGAGTAATGGAGTCTGGTGCTGAGTAATTAAGCTGCTGAAGAGACCAAAAACCTGGAGCTGGAAAAAACTGAGGACACAAGTAATTAAGTCGTGCTGCAATTCTTGCACTCGATTTTAGAATTGGAATCTCCACATTCCTCCTGCAAATGCGTGTGTCAAAGATTGACAATTAAACTAACAAACACACTGCAAAAATGTTTTGAGAAGAAAGAGACACACATTTCATGCCCAGCCAGGATATGTTGGGCCGAATTAAATCTTTCCATCCATCTCTGATAATTGGAACTACTTATAACAGATGCAGGACTTAAATGAATGATACAAGTAACAGTCTTAGCACCATCTGGTGGGTTGCCTGAGTGGTCTGCATAATAACTACTGAGAGATTGTATGGACAACAACTTCTCCAAATGAGATTCCGTTGGGCAGTCGACAAGGAATACAATGGGACCAGGAACAGAAGGACCCATTACATCACTTGGATGGACCTAAACAAAAAAACAGAAAATTATAGACTAAATCTAGAGCAAAAGAACACATTTTAGGATACGCTAAAGCAGGCAAGAGCCTCTATCAGTAAAGCACTAGCAAGAGCCTTATAATCTATATATTAAATTGCTTCTGGAGCCCACCATGATCTTTTGACGATCTGACTTCACTGAATTGCCAAGTTGCAGTTCGCGATACTTTGGACCAGGTTTAAGACCAAGTGCCATAGCCTTGGCTGGGTCAAATTTCCCTTTAATCTCAGGCAATTCACAGACATATATTACAGACATATCACCAGGCTTTATTGCAGATCCTGATTTTCTGTTTGGACTATGGGGTTTGGAGACATGATCTATCCTCCCATCCAGACCCTTTTCTGAAGCATTCTGCATGATGGGTTCTTCATTCACGTGTTGGGACCCTTCAAAGCAACTTGGCTGTAGGATAATGGCTGATATTTTGACAACCTCATCGTCAATGAGAACAATGGGATCTGGAAACTTACTCGACTCGGGTATAGCAGCTACATTAGAAAGTGTGGGCCCAAAGCTCCGAGTGTGAACCATGGCAGCATTTGGGATGAAAGACCTCATGGCATCAACTAGATACTTCATATCTGATGGACCCCAAACATTGACCTATGGAACAACAGCAACTAATATGTAAAATAATATAAGATGGCATTGCTTAGCTTTAATAAAATTAACTGGAAAGATGGGAAAATATATCTCTGATACCCACAGACATTCCTTCTTCTCCCATGCCAGCCAAAGTCAACAGCAAACCTATATAGTCAAAAGTAAAAATTGAGCAATTCAGGGGCCATTTGCATTACTGTGCAGATATAAAAGGACACTATCAAGTAAAACATTTTTTCCTGTTATCAATTTATCATTCTCAATTGGCTAAAGAAACAATATCATTGCTAATCTATCACGATACAAACCTGGAAGTCCACCCGCAGTCTCAGAGCAGACACGAGAGAGAAAAATGTGATCAATCTGAAGAAATTTTAGAAGACATTAATTTCTTTCGACATAATGAAAGCTGTGATATATCATTTTCATCACCTGAAGTTAATAAAGACTCATATATAGATTAAGAAGAATAAGAGTAAAGTTTCCAAACATCTCATACCTTTGATAACTTAATCTTATGCTCAGTACAGAATCGTTGCAATCCCTGCAATGATAATTATTTTTTTTTTATAAGTAAAAAATTATATATATCAAAAGGAGAAACCAAGTACACTGAATGTATACAAGAAAACACCTTGTCCAAAATGACCCAAAAAGTCCCTAATGACCCAAAAAACCCGTGGAAAAACGACCCAAAATACACTAGACCTGATCCCAACCCCTTGTTTCCCATAGAACTAAAACTCTACCTGAACACCCAACCCCAACCCCTTGATTCCTCCCGTCTTCACAATGCCCTCCCTTTAGACTTCCCTCTAGATGAGCTACCACCCTTAGTATATGATAATTACACATTAAGAGAACTAAAATTTATACATTAAAATCCCATCAATAGTCTATATGAAGAATTATACCTTAAAATTATAGGTACAAGCAATACCGTAATTTCAATTTTGTGGCACATCCAATAATAACAAATCACTGTTTTAGAATCCTACGTACTCAGTTTCAATTAGTCAATAACTGTATATAAGTTCACATTAGAGTAGCAAACTGAGTTCTACTAAAACAGGGAAATATATTTAGTTCCTGAGGAAAAGGTCACTCTGGGCTCACCTCTCCAGCATTAAAAATAAATCTTTGCTTGTCAAAAAAAAGCAAGACTGAAGGCGAGGTATCCTGAGTATCCATTCCTGTCCCCAATATCTGTAAGAAATAGAACGACAACCAAATCACAAGCCCATGAGACAGCACTCTTTAACAAATATATCCCATCAATCAAACAGACACTTAATAGAAATGCTACTGAATTAACAATACGAATACAAATATGACGATTTTTAAGTGCTTTTTGCTCAAATGCAAAAAATCCAACAAATCAAATTTGTAGATAGACCATTAACGAAAAGCATAACAAGGAAATTACAGAAACCCATTTTATTGTTCTCAAAACCCACAAACTCGATTCATAGAAGCACAGTTGATAAAATCCACAATCCAAATCAATACATTTGTTCGTGGTTGGCTGCAAGGCCATGAATTCTGGTCTTGGACTTGGAAACCCAATTAAGGGATCCATATTTAGGTAGCTCAACGTAGATATTAATCAGGAAGTAATATAAAACTCAAGTCACATGCACACAAATATAAGATTGCAATTTTCAAACTATATACTTCTTCACATCACGGAGTACACGAATTACGAACTCAAACCAAAACAACAAAAAACACTCGCCAAGGTTACTAATAACTATTATCCCTCCAACAACCAGATCACTTATTATTATTTTGTTTTCAAATACAATCCAATTTTTTTTTTAGGTAAAAATGAAACCCAATTCTAACCCCAAAATCAAACAAAACCAGTTCTTACTTGAAGGTAAGGTAACGGCCCGAGTTCACGTTACCTTACAAAAAGATCACTAATTAAAAGTAGGAAACAAAATTAACAGTGAAACCAGCATCAGACAAACCGAGAAAGACAACAACAGATATTCAATCACATTATACTTCATCACGGATATTCAAAGAATTAACTAGTTCTTGTTTTACTCATAAAAAAAAAAAAAAACCACGGATATTCAAAGAAGCCGAATTCACAAAGTTACAAACAAAGAAAACCCAGAAAGCCAAAAATCCATTATACCTGGACATAAGATATGGTATTGGCAGGGTTGAGCGTGCGCACTTTCAACTGTAGGGTCTTCAGGGGCCTATCACTCTTGTCTCTGCCCTCAGCCCTTCTCTTATTGAATCCAACATTCGTAGTTTCTTCCATCGGAACCCCTTTGTCCCTTCCTTTGCTTTCTCTAAGAGTGCTGTTGTTTCTGCGAGCAAGATTGGGAGACTGAGGAGGAACTTTGCGGTGCCGTTTCAAGGAGAGGACAGTGAAGAGAGAATGATGGCGTTTAGGCTTGGAGACGACAGAGAGAGACAGAGAAGGTTTAAAGGGGGAAAGGAGAGGAAAGGAAGAGTAGAAGAGGAGGCGGAGGTTTGTGACTTGGGGCATTGTGTTTCAATTCATTAGAATATTTCTATTCTCGCGAGGGTTTAGAATTGAGACTTGAGACTTGAGAGATTGGCACTTGCGACTTCGAGCCTCGAGGTACTTCCATCGGACAACCCACTAAAAGCTCCTTGCTTTGCCCTCCTCTGCTGTCCCGCGAACCGTAACTTGGGCATTGAGTTTAGGAGTCACGCAGGAAGTGTACTGTGGTTGCCAATAGACCGGTTGGAAGTTGGAACAATGAATTAGTTGAAGTATGAAAATGCTAATAATTCGAAAAATAATATTTATTAATAATAAGAATGTTTAATCTTATCATATTAAATCTTATTATAATATATATATATTTTTTTTTTTTGCTAGAGCACGTGATTATTAACGGTGAAAAGGTTCAAGCCCATCCTCTACAGCCGTGTTTTTATAGAGCTATTCCTTTTTCACTGTTTTTATTGGCTACCTTGGATTCCTGTGTTTCTAAATTTTTAATTAGAATTTGGGCCATTTCTGCTAAACTGGCCCACTGAATCTTAGTCAAGTTTACACTGATCTGGCCCATGATGACCAGATAAGATAATAACCGAGTACCCCGGTTTACCACCAGACACACTTTGCTACCAACACCACGGGAAATTGCGAATGGAATTGGAAAAAAATTTCATCACTCTTTCCCTGCTAAAATATTATTTAAATATAAATATTTTTAAATTAATCATTATAACTTTCTCAAATTTTTAAATAAAAAATAATTTAACTTTTTCAAATCTTAAAACAAAAATTATATTATAACAATATTTTAATTTTATAATTTTTTTTATTTAATTTTTTTCTCATTTTCTAAAACTTAATAAATACTTAAAGTATCTCGTTAATATTCATAAAATTCTCATCTCATTCAAAAAAAATTTATAAAAAAATTTACTTTTATATTGAAAATCATGAAATTCAAATTTTTTTAAAAAATAATAAAATTATAAGTACATTTATCACTTCTTTGCGAATATCTAATCCACACTGTTCGCTGTTCAGAACCATCTCGCGCACAATCTTTGAAATATCAAAGATGGGAGTTCTTCATCTCAGTTCTAATGCTCTATCTTCTATCTCAACCTCTGTTAACTTCAATCACCTCACCAACTCTCACAAAACCCTCAAAACCTATAAAGCTTTGCCAGGGCAAAAATCATCAGAGCTGTTGGCACCAGTTCTGAAGGTGAATCCCAAGCCATGCATAAATACAGAGGAAACACCTTATCATGTGGTTTTTGCTTTTGTTAGTGTAAGCTGAAAGAATATAACTACAAATCTACATCAAAGCTTGATTAGAAGGACTAGCTGCAATGGTATAAATGCGCGTGGTATAAACTGGTACTAACAATTTTATGGTACATTTCTGCTTGATATTTTAGTCTGTATTGCTGCCGGATGGAACACCCGATCGATGTGCATTTCTGAAGAACTTAGAAACATAATGCTGGATTCTGATATTGAGTTGTATGGAGCCTATGTAAGCCATGGCAACTTTCTTTTCTTATCCGTGACTCAGAAAAAAAAAAATGAACCGTTACAAGTAAAAGAAATATCTTCCGAAAAAACAAAAGAAAAGTAAAGAAGTGGTAGCCATCATTTGCATATGTCCAAAGAAGTTGCATTATTGCAAAGATCGGCCATCCTGATGATCCCCTCCATTACAGATACAAGACGAGAATGGCAGCATTTCACTGACTTCATCCGCTTTCATAAAGCAGCAAGCGAACCCAAGAAGGTTTTACAATCACAAAACGAGATGTAACTATAATTATGCAAAGAAAACAAAATGGAAAAAGAAAAGAAGAGCAAATTTGCTTTTCCTCCTTATTACATAGACATGAGAACAACAAAAAAGAAACGAGTGCAAGAACTTTGAAACTACTCAAAAGTCAAGTCATTGGGCAGAGGTGCATGTTCATGGTGTATTATGAACACATTCCCATATATAAGCCCAGCTGAGCCACCGCCAATGAGGGGCCCAACCCATATAGAAGTCACCACTAACCACGGCAGGCCCAAAGGAGCAGGCCGGGTTCATTGAGCCACCGGAGAAGGGGCCGACAGCCAAGATGTTGGCGCCAACAATGAAACCAATGGCAATAGTAGCAATTGTGCCTCGGGAACCCTTCTTGGTAGGATTGTATTCGAGCTGATCTTTGAACTGTCGAGTTCGGCTCGACTAAAAAAACTCGAGCTAGAGAGATTTTTACTTTTTTCCTGCTCGAGCTCAGCTCGATAAGTCAAGATTTGAGCTCGAGCTCAATCTTCAACATAAAAAGGAGCTCGAGCCGAGCAGAGTCAACTCGATTTGTGTTTTTTTTATTTATATAAATTAATAAAATAAAATATTAGAGAAATAAAAAATACATGTAAGATAACTTTATTTTTTTTTTCATTGTATCCATTTATAATTTAAAGAATCAATGAACGAGCTAATGCTATTAGTTTAGAAATATACACAAGGGCCTTCAAATAAAACCACAAAAGAAAAACAGTTATTTACATTTAGAAAAATGAAAAAATAATATAAAATAGTGACATATAAAATTCAATTAAGATAAGAGTGCACGTCAAATAGAATATTTGGAATTATTGTTCTTTAGTATCTCTATCACCATCAATGGTTAAAAAAATTATTTCAAATAAACAAAATACATGTAAAGATACTTCAAAGTCTAAACTACATCAAACTTTGAAATCTCACAGAATTCTAAATACATAAACTAATAGAACTTGTCATATATTTCTACTTCCTTGCAATTTTTTTTTTTTTATCAAAATTATTTAACCATAGCAAATATGTCCAATGAGATTTGACAAATAACACATTTTAATAGAAATCAATTTTGATAAACTCCACAGTCCATACTATCATTTTTCAATCATGTTCATAACTTTGATAAAAGTCAGTTCATAATATCATGTTTCAAAATATTAACTATAGTATGAAAGGACCCTGCATATATACTCAAAAAATAGGTATAAAGTATTTTTACTCCCCCACATACACAAGCTTGAATTATGCATAATTCTATAAAAGTATTGCATTGCATAGCATCCATCCATAAGCTTCAATTATGGCAATACAATTTCTGCCAATTCCAACTCCTCTTACAAAATAAAAAATAAAAATAATCACATACCATTCTACTTTAGAAAATAATTAAAGTGTTTATGAAAGTGAGTTTTTTTTTTTTCAATGAAGGTGATACTTACTTTTAGTTCTTTCTTAACTCCATGGCATGCTCTAACCCAATCTGCTCCACATAGTAGTATTTGAACCATTTCAATTGACAAAGATGCTCGATATGGATCGATAACTCTACCACCAACACTAAATGTGAACTCTGAAGCAACTGTACTTATAGGAATTGCTAATATGTTACGTGCCATCTTAGACAAGATTTTATATTTGAGATTATTGACTTTCCACCATTCTAAAGCATCCAACTTTGCATCGGTAACTTCCTCACATATGTAAACACCCTCTTCCAAGTATACATCCAAATCTGACTTAATAGGCTGAAAAGTATCAACACTTCTAATGAAAGATTGGAACATTGACCGCCCACTTGGCATGGTTCGTGCAAAAATATTGGTGGACAGCTCGAAGAACTTACATTAATATTTTTTTTTGCATAGTTTGGCCCATAGATATTGAATTATGAATTTGGACATACTCATTGTATAACTCATGTAAAACTTTAAAAACAAGATCAATATTCTGAGAGGCTTCAAACTCGAGATAAATTAAAGGAAAACAGAACTTTATCAACAGCATTTTGTATCTTGGATCCAATATCGCAGCTATTGCCATTAACAAATTACATTCACCCCAATATTTCTCAAATTTCTCATTCATTTTTTGCCATTGCTTGAATATATTCATTTCTATCAATACTCTTTGCAGTCAATACTTCTTTCATCCTCCATACCTCAGGAATAAACAAATTAGAAGTTGGATAGACGCTTCCAGATACAATATTGGTCACTTCATTGAAAACTTCCAGAATATCACAACTATTTTTAACTTTCATCCAATCTTCAATAGTAGGCACCCATTGAAAATTTTGATCCCTATCTTGAAATCTAGAAAACACTTCCTTGAATTTCATAGCAGTCACCAACATCAAGTAAGTACTATTCCATCGAGTGGGAACATCCAATATCAATTTTTTAGAAGGTAATTGCAATTGTTTTGTAATTTCACTGAATTGTCTCAATCTTCCCTCGAATGCTACCAAATACTTGATTCCTTCTCTAACATAATCAATAATATTTCCAATTTGGCCAAGCCCGTCTTGCACCAACAAATTTGTTACATGGGCACAACATCGCACATGAAATAATTTACCCCAACAACTAAGAGCTTTCTCAATCAAAAATCATCTTTGAGAATTCTAACTGCAACATCATTAGCTTTGGCATTGTCGACTGTCCCTGTAAATACTTTGTTTTCAATACCCCAATCAACAAGACATTTTTGCAAAGTCTCGACAATAATAAAACCACTATGCGGAGGCGACACATTACAAAAGTTCAAAACCCATTTTTGAATAAGCCAATCAGGATCCACAAAGTGACAAGTCACCACCATATATGAAACATTTTGGCCAAAAGTCCACATATCAGTAGTGATGTTAACTTTATCAACACCATTCAATAATGTTTTCAACTTTCTCTTCTCAATCTAATATGTGTCTATACAATCATTTCTAGCAGTTGCACGAGATATTTTTTGCCAATGAGGTGTATTTGCCTTCATAAACTTGTTGAATAGTACATGCTCTACTATATTAAAAGGGTACTCATGATAAAGAATCATATGAGAAAGAAGTTCACGTACCTTCTTATGATCGTACGTAAAGTTTCCAATAGTGACGGCATCATCATTCTCCTTAGATTCAATACTTAGAGTCTTTTGCTTCTTGTTAAATACAACACGTGCAAGACACGTATCTCTATGCCTACGCATAGTACTAGTAGAACATGACCTCGATATAGTGAGTAATGCCTTACACCAGTTGCACTGTGACTTCTTCTCACCACTAGGTAACTCTATTATTGAGAAGTCTCTCCAAACAACTGAAATCTTTTTCCTTGTCTTCTTTTCATATGCGCGGTCAAGGGGATCTTCGGAAGTCACACTAATTGCACCCGCCATAAAGGTAGTATCCTCAATATTTTTGGGGTCACCATCTTCGTGGGCAGAGAGTGTAGGGCTTTCAAGAAAATTAATATCAACTGACTCATTTTCATTTTCTATATATCGACTTGGATCCTCTATTACAATAGAATTTGTTCTAAAACATAATAATGCAAACAAAATATTTATAAGAATAAAAACTCATTTGTTTTTAATTAAGAAGGCATAAAAGTCCAGAAAATGCACACATTATAAAAATAATAATGAATATTGTATAACATTTAATCTTTTTTTTTTTCCTTCAAAAGAATTAAGAGCATGGTTGTTTATATACTACCTGCATGTATGTGTAAAGTACTCTAAAATGTTATTATCTTTCATACAATTTACAAAACCTAAATAAATACTTTATTGGATCTAACGAGAGATTCGGATTTCATAATAAGTTTTACAAAATATAAAAAAAAAAAATTATATACAAAACAAAAAAAGTAAACGTAACAATAACAGAACTAATTATATACGTGTGTCATGAATTATATTAGCATTGCAAAAGGGCCAAAGGCAAACCAATCATCAAACCAACTCCTCAGCAAATATATGTATTAAAGTTGTTTTGAAAATTCATAAAATTACAAACAATAACACAAATTCATAAAATATATAAATACGTACCTATAGTGGTGAGATAAAAGGAAATCTTTGTCTTGTGGTCCAAACTCTGTGGAGCCAAGAGAATGAGACTCAAAAGCTGAAATGGAACCAAAGAGATAAATTAAAAACTGAAAAAGTTATTTTTTTTTATATGTAGAATAGGGAAAAACATTACTTTTACCGAAAGTAAGAAGATCTGAGCCTTTGGCGCTCTAAAATGGAAGACTTGCAGTGAAACCCTTGTTAGTAACTGTGAGTAGTGCGTAGAGGAAAGATAGGAAAGAGAAAACTTTACCAATTGAGAAATAATTTGTACAAGTTTTAAATAGATAAATTTTATATAAATTTTTTATAAAATAATAGGTCCTACTAATAAATAATAATTTTTTTTATATTTTTTTAAGTAGAGTTTATTTTTTTATAAAAATTTATATAAAATTTATCTATTTAAAACTTGTATCTAAATTATTAGGAAAGTTTAAAAAATAATTTAAAAGTTATACTCGGTCCCTCAAGAGCAATCAGTGTACGTAATCTTAACATTAAAAAAAAAAAAAAAAAAAAAAAAAAGGAATTTAGCTCTTTACCCGCGCGACATGAAAACTGCATATACCAAAAAGCACTATAAAAGAAATCATATTCATAAAAGACAAAACATTATACAATGTCAGAAGGACAAAACTTCCAAGGCAACATTTCAATTGCCTTTTATAACAATTAAGCATAAAGGATTTATAATAAATAATATAATTTTTAAATATATTATGAGTTAATAATTTAAGAAAAATACTTATATAACTAAACTTATTAAATATATTCTGGATAGAATTAATAATATTTAACTATGGGCTATAGACTATGTCATAAACATTTTATACAAGATACAATTATAACATATAACTAATTTTAAATTTATGTATTAGCATCATGGTATGTATCTCATATTACATATGTTACATAATAATATATAGTAACATTTCCTATATGAAATTATTAAGTCATACCGATTAACTATTGTATAAATTATAATTTAATGACTTAAGAAGTCTTAATTGCTAAACTAAATAATATATATATAGTATATTCAATATATATGCATAGGTGAATAGGTATAAATAATTATGTTACATATTATATATTTAAGAATAAAAGTTGATACACACACACATAAACATATGTATGAACCAGCTTTAATCGAGCCAGGCATAAAAGAGTGGGCCTTAACGAGTTTTAGTCGAGTCGAGTCGAGTTTTGTCGAGTATGTGTCACTTACTAATCGAGTGAGTATCTGCTTTCACGGGCGAGTTTTTTTTTTCACAAGTCGAATTCGATTCGAGTTTAATCGAACGAGTACCGATCGGACTATCGAACAGACTGGTTCATTTATAATCCTACTTCTTGGGGTCAGCTGCTGTTGCATAGACTGTGTAAACCAGAGCAAAGGTGATGATGATCTCCATGACCACTCCTTCAATGGCACCTACTCCACTAGCAAGGCTGTGAATGGGAATTGCCTTAAAAGGAATTGATGTTAATTTTCCATCGAAGAAAAATGCATTTGATCATCATAATTCCCTAATTTATTGGCCTTGTTACATTAAGGACATTAAAAAGACGTCATAACTGCCTCTGCTTTGAGAATGTGGTTCCCAATTAAGGAGGACAATTATGTCATTTCATGTTCAAGAATGTGGTCTCACACTTCATAGAAAGTAGTAGCTAGCTAGGGTGCCAAAAATCGAAATGACTTTGAAATTTAATGAAAAAGGAGTTTATTAGAGAATGGTCTATTTTGAAGTTACCAAGCCTCCAATTGCTGGCTTGAGGAGGAAGCATGCCACAATGGAGCGAAGAAGCTAGGCAATCCAGTAAAAAGATGCCAGTAAGAACGGTGATTAATTTGGCCATCGGAGATGTTTGTGTAAAATCACCACTTGTCCCAAAAACTTAAGCTGATAGAAAATGATAGATTTTAATATTTTATATCTTAACACACTTCCTCACTTGTGGGCCAGACTTCCCCTCAAGGAGTAGGCCCAACAAGTAGAATATTTAATTAAATGAAGTAGAGTGTAAAGTCAGGATTTGAACTCAAGATCTCTACTCTGATACTATGTGAAATCACCACTTGTCTCAAAAGCTAAAACTTATGGGAAATGGTAGATTTTAGTATTTTATATCTTAACAGTTTGCACCAAAGGAGACTGCAACAAAGAGGGCAAACCCATGGCAGATAGCGATGGCTGCTAGCCCGGCTGGATCTAGCGCAGCATTGGATGTTAACTTAACTGTCTCCAAAAAACACAAATAAGAATAACTGTAAATGGGGGGAGGGGGTGGAAGACAAAACTACTCGTACATTCGTCCTACTATCTATATATATAAACTACTATATATGTTTTTCTTTTCTCCTACTTCTCTACTTTGTGAGTAATACTTGTCATATTCAAGAAGCTGCAATCAAATGATCAGCTTTCACGTGATCTAAAGGGATTGAATATATTTTCAAACCCTTTTTGTCGTGAAGTAGGGATATTCTTTACAGATGTTACACTTCGACACCATTAAAAGAACCCATATATAAAGAAATTTGAAACTTTTAACTTGAACTAAAGTAATTAAAGGATCGAAAAGCCATGTGAAGAAAAAGAGATCAGAGATCAAGTGGGTGGGAGGCCAGAGAACTAAATGTAAGCGATAGCCAATCCAACACTAGCAAAAACAAACAGTAAGGTTGAGATGAACTCGGCCAGATAGGCCTTGAAAGAGCCCAAACTGAAGGAATCATTGAAACATCCAAAGGTAATCCTTATTAACAATATTCTTCAAAATAAGCAGCTCACAATTCCACCTCAGTAGCTGTGAAGATCTTCTAGAATTCTCTTGTAACAAACTTGATTCCATTCTGTTATTTTTCCTTTACACTCTGTCATTATACCAGTACATGCCATATTGTACACCTATATAAAGCCATGAGGCTCTGTGTAATTGTCGTGTTGAGTAAAATGGAATATTCAGAAATTCTTCTTGTCTCCATTATATCGTGGTATCAGAGCTGCTAGACTAACAGTCTCTCTAATCCTTATTTTTATTTATTTTTTCATTATGGCAGACAACACAACTGCATCATCTACCTCCATTCCTTCCTCTCATTTAGTTTCAATTAAACTCAACACTGAGAATTATGTCCTGTGGAAGGCTCAACTTACTACCTATCTCAGAGGACAGGATCTGTTCTCTCATGTGGATGGCTCACAGCCACCTCCTTAATAAATGATTTACTTTGAAAATAGTATTGTTCCAAAATTAAATCCAGCCTTCTTGACCTGGCAGTGACGGGATCAACTCATTTTGAGCATACTATTTTCTACATTAACCGAATATGTTATTGGTAATGTTATATCTGCAGGATCATCATGTGAGCTATGGATTTCTCTTGAATCCATTTTCACATCACTCTCCACCTCCAAAGAATTTCAAATAAGGTTTCAACTCACCCATCTGTCTCAAGGAGAGCAACTCATCTCAGAGTATTACAGCAAAGTGAAACTGTTGGTGGATACACTTGCTACAACTGGAAATCCATTGTCAGATAAGGAGTTTGTAACCTATCTGCTCAATGGCTTTGGTCCAACCTATGATGCCTTTATCACATCCATTACCACTAGAGTCGAACCCATAGCCTCCCATGAACTATACCATCTCCTTCTCATACATGAAAGTCGAGAACCACAACTCTCGTTCCTCCCTACCCTCACCCTTTGAACCTTCTGCCAATGTAACTACAAACAACAACTAGAGAGGCAGAAGCAATTTTCGTGGAGGCCGAAATGGCCGATACAGAGGGCGCTTCTCTTCTACTTGAGGACGCTCTTCTCAACAACAATTTTCCCAGCCAAACACCAATCCAAGTAGGCCAGCCTGTCAAGTATGCAACAAGCTTGGCCATGTTGCATTGCAGTGCTATTTTCGCGTTGGCCACGCCTATTAGTATGAACCTCCAAATCTTTCTCAGCCAACTACACTTCCCTTTTAGCAATCTCGAACTCCACCTGGTATCCTGACAGTGCAGCAACCCATCACATAACCAATGACCTCTCTCATCTCAACCTCACATCGGAACCATTTAGTGGTCAAGAACAGATTCAAGTTGGTAACTACATGGGTCTTCCCATTCAAAACATCGGTGATTCTTCCTTCCACATTAATTCTTCTGCTTTTAAACTTCATAATCTACTTCATGTGCCTTCTATTACCAAAAATCTTGTCTCCGTCCTTCAATTTTACACTAACAACAACTGTTTCTTTGAATTTCATGCAACTCATTTCTCTGTGAAGGACAATCAGACAAGGAGGCTCCTCATCTCCGGACCAACCCATAATAGGCTCTACCAGTTTCCCTCTTCCCTGTCATTGCCTCATCCTTCCATTCATCTTGGTGAAAAAGCATCGCTCGATTGCTGGCATAGGAGACTTGGACATCCTGCTCTTGAAGTTGTTTACCGCATTGTGCACACAAGTTGTTTGCCTTATTTCCCTACTCCCTCTCCTTCTGCTTGTCCCGATTGCCCCCTTACAAAAGCCCATCAACTTCTTTTTTCTTTAAGTTCAACAAAGTTTGTAAAGCCCTTAGATCTCTTATAGGCTAATGTAGGGGGCTCAGCTCCAATTGTTTCAAGAAGTGGATTTAAGTATTTACCTTTCAATAGTTGATCATTTTACTATATTCACTTAGTGTTGTCCTCTTAAAAATAAATTCGATATTTTGCTAGTCTTTACCTCATTTATTAAATTTGCTGAACGCTTTTTTAATACCAAAATAATTACCTTACAAACATATGGTGGAGGGGAATTTCTTCCTCTTACCACACTTTGCAAAAACCTTGGAATACTTCATCGTTTTTCTTGTCCACATACGCATCAATAAAACGGTTTAGTTGAACGAAAACACCGTCACATCGTTAAAACTGGGCTCACTCTACTTGCCTAAGCATCATTATCCTTTTCTTTTTGGGCCGATGCATTTGAAACAGCCACATACCTCATTAACTTGCTTCCCACTCCCATTTTGCAAAATAGATCGCCCTATTTCATGGTGTATCATAAACCTCTTGACTACTCATTTCTTAAAACTTTTGGGTGTGAATGTTGGCCTAATCTTCATCCATACAACCGTCACAAATTAAGTTTTCGTTCTACCTCTTGTCTTTTCCTAGGCTATAGTCTCTTTCACAAAGGTTACAAATGTTTTGACTCCACTAAAAATCGTCTTTACATTTCTCGTTATGTCGTTTTTAATGAGACACACTTCCCATATAAACGAACTATTAACACTCTTCATAAAATTCAACCCGAACCACCTTTTGTTCCCCTTCCCCTTTTTCCTCATTCCATTCTTAGCCCACCTCCTAGTCAACAATCTGGCCCACTATCAACTTCTCCTCTTCCTCACAATACCTATCCTCATCTTGGTCCAAACCCAACATTTCCTCTAAACCCAAACCCAGAGTCACCCAATATTCCTCAACCAAGCCCCCCATCTTCGTCTCAAACCCAGCCCACTCATACTTCATCCCTGTCTACACCTTCCTAATTTATTCCTTCTGAAAACCCTACCTTTCCAAATCAGTCGACTTCTCCCACGATTCCTTCTTTCTCTTCTCAGCCCTCCACCGTCCTGCAACCCCCACATTCACCCATCATCACTCGATCCCTTACTAACTCTTCACGCCCATGCCTTCTCACCAATGGCACCATTCCTTATCCAACTCAGCACTGTCTTCTCTCTACTGCCATGGTTCCTAATGAACCTTCCTCTTTCACGGTAGCATCCAAGTTTCCAAAATGGAAAGCTGCCATGACCCAAGGATACCAGCCCTTCTTCAGACCAACACCTGGACTCTGGTTCCCCCTTCTTCTGCATCTAATTTGGTTGGTTGCAGATGGGTTTTTCGGACAAAGCTAAACTCTGATGGTTCTATTGAGAGAAGGAAAGCTAGACTCGTGGCCAAGGGTTTTCATCAACAAATCGGTATAGACTATACTGAAACCTTCAGTCCAGTTGTCAAGCCCTCTACAATTCAACTTGTACTCTCCATCGTAGTTGCTCATGGATGGTGTCTTCGCCAAATAGACATCCAGAATGCATTTCTTCATGGTATGCTCTTTGAGAAGGTTTTTATGGAACAACCGAATGGTTTTGTTGATCCCTTAAGGCCTAACTTTGTGTGTAAACTCAACAAGGTCATTTACGGCCTCAAACAAGTTCCCCGAGCTTGGTTTTCTGAGTTGAGTTCATGGCTTACCAATTATGGCTTTGTGGCATCAAAGGGTGATCCCTCCCTTTTTATCATGCATACATCTACACTCTGCATGTTCATCCTTGTGTACGTGGATGATATAATCATCACGCCTTCATCCTCTATTGTTGTTGATGACTTAATCACCTCTTTTGGATACACGTTCCCGATTAAAGATTTGGAACCCTTGTCTTATTTTCTTGGCTTAAAAGTTGAATATCTCCCTAATGGCATGCTAATTACTCAATGAAAATACATATCTAGTCTGTTGACAAAGACAAATATGCTTGCTACCAATCAAATCTCTTCACCCATGTCTGCGTCAACCAAGCTGTCTAAATTTGATTCGTCTTCCTTTGATAATGTTACATTATTCAGAAGCACTATAGGCAGCCTACAATACCTCTCATGAACTCGGCCTGATGTGTCATATGCTGTGAATAAAGTGTGCCAGTTCATGCATGATCCAAAATTATCTCAGTGGACAGTAGTAAAAAGAATTCTTTGTTACCTCAAATCAACCATGAATTATGGTTTGTTTCCGTCAAAAAAATCCCCCTTTACATTGCATGCATATTCTGATGCTAGCTAGGCTAGTTGCCCAGATGATAGACGTTCTACTGGAGGATATTGTATTTTCTTGTGCAATCACCTTATTTCATGGAGCTCAAGAAAACAGCAGACTATTGCAAGGTCTAGCACAGAGGCCGAATACAAATCTCTGGCCAATGCCTCTGTTGAACTCATATGGTTGCAAACCTTGATCAAAGAACTTGGCTTCTCCTTGGTAAAACCCCCCATCTTGTGGTGTGATAACTTAGGGGCCACATATTTGACCTCCAATCCTGTTTACCACTCTCGCACTAAACACATGGATATAGATTTTCATTTTGTGCGTGATAGAGTGAAGGTTGCTAAGACATTACAAGTTCAGTTTTGCAGTAGTAAAGTTCAACTAGCTGATGTGTTCACAAAACCTTTGGTTGCTGATCGGTTTTCATGCCTTCAGACGAGTCTAACTATGCTTGACACCTCGTTTGACTCGAGGGGGCATATTAACAATATTCTTCAGAATAAGCAGCACACAATTCCACCTCAGCAGCTTCCATGAGGCTCCGTGTAATTGTGTGTTGAGTAAAATGGAATATTCAGAAATTCTTCTTGTCTCCATTCTATCAATCATTGCCATCTCCGGAAGAAGTGCTTGGGGATCTCTTGGAGATAGGGACCGGAGATCAGGGCGGATAAGGATGGAGAAAGGTTCGGATATACCATAGCACAAATGGCTTTTCGGGTCACATATAATATATTCTGTATTATTACGATAAGTTTATGTTTGTATGGAAGCTAGGAAGGAATATGGAGAATGTACAATATTTCCAAGCATATCCAATCAGGTTCTTTTCTGTAACCTTAGCTGTCAGTAACATGCCTTAAATAGATATATATGTCGGGAAGCTCATCAATGATACCACCATGTGAAGAGTTGAGTGAGAGAAAGACGTGGCATTTAGTGGGGGTTCTTGTTCGTGAAAGGAAATAATGACAGAGAAAGCTGGGAGCTCATAGAAATGGAGGGCATGACTTCTTTTGGCCAAAGACAACCGTCCATGTTCCAAAGACGTCGCACTAGCAAGAAGTTGTGGCATTTGAAAATTTAGTGGATAAGATTAATAACTTGTCCGACTCACACACACACACACACACATATATAACTTGTCCCCCGGCCCCTTGAAGCATGTTGCGGTTATATTGAAAATAAATCTTATTATTATTTGTATTTATATGCACGTCTTAACGCTATTGTGATGTCAAAATCATGTTAGTACTATATATGTTGTTGGCATCAAGTCGATCAGTGTGTTCTAGCTAGCTGGAATGCTAGCTGGGACCTGATCATCATGGTCAGCATTTAATTAATGGGGTGTAGTTGCAAATCTAAATAACCCTTCAATTCAATCGGTACATGAGTACTACTACTCATCGTCGTTTCCTCTGGATCAGATATTTTACTGATCTCACAATTAGGATGTAAAAGGTTCTTCTAATTAATTAATTATTTGGTGTTTGAAAAATGTTAGATTTCTGATCCTTAATGCAGATATTAGGTCTGGTTTTCTCTATTATGATATTATTTCACGTAGCGATCGAGCTGCAACAATCACACAAAACTGGATATATATATATATATATATATATATATATATATATATATAGCACAAGCTAATTCCAATCTTCCTCAAGCCCTTCCCTCCCTCTCTATATCATCTGTACCATCAAAGAAACAATATATCCCCTCAAACATGTTGTTGGTCGCAGTACTCTTGCTATATATGTCTTTTCGGATCGATCATGTGAAACTTCTCTCAAATTACTTCTTGTCGTTTCAAATGTGAAACCAGCTCCCACATTGCGGTCTCCAAAAATAAAGATCAATACAAAATATGCTTGTGCTAAAAAATAAGGGTAAAAATAGAAACAATACAGAAACATTATTTAGATGTATACCTGATGATCACTATCATCAATCATCATTCACAGGCCAGCATCATATATAGGGTGTATATTTACTTTTCTTTCTTCAGCTGTATAAATGATTTATCCTCAAATTGGTTAAGGCAAATTTGAATGCCTTAAAGAGCCTTAATTGGTGATCCCCGTACGTAGCTAGGCAACCCCAGCTGAACTTAAATTTAGACAGATCTATGCAGTTTAGAACACCCTACAGCACAAAGTACTGCAGCACTAGCTATCCACCATGGAAGCCCATGGCGAAATGGACCTAAGAGGCTTCTTGGATGAAGAAAGGGAGAAAATTAATTTATCAAGGACGCTCTCTTTTGGTGCTCGTGATCAGAACTCATCTGAATCTAACGTCCAGTTTGCTTCTCCAAGGCCATCTTCTGCTAGTTCAGCAAAATCAATCCCATTGCCCGCGCCTATGAGCCCCGAGACACCATGGACACTCTCCCCCGTGCGCATGTCTCCCTCTCAACCCCTTCTTTATCATTGCATTGCGTCTCTACACCGCCATGAAGGTAACATTTTCTCTATCACACTCACCAAAGATTTCATATTCACTGGATCTGAGAGTAAACGAATCCACGTCTGGAAGCAACCAGACTGCACTCAAATGGGTTACGTAAGGGCCAATTCTGGTCAAGTTCGTGCCATCTTGGCCCATGGAAGACTTCTATTCACCACGCATAGCGACTGTAAAATCCGACTGTGGAATGTGTCCATCACAGCAGAGAATTTTCGACCAAAGAAGATCGCCACGTTGCCTCAAAGAAATCCATTCTTCTTGTTTACGAGAAAGAGCACCCACCAACATAGAAACATTATTTCTTGCCTAGCGTACAACCATGAAGAAAAGCTTTTATACACGGGCTCGTGGGATAGAACGGTTAAGGCCTGGAATGTCTCTGAAAATCGTTGTGTGGATTCGTTCGTAGCTCACGATGGCCATGTTAATGCAATTGTCGTCAATGAACATGATGGGTGTGTTTTCACTTGCTCTTCCGATGGCTCAGTGAAAATATGGAGAAGAGTGTTTGGAGAAAACTCTCATATCCTCACCATGACCCTGAAATTTCAACTTTCACCGGTGAATGCCTTGGCGTTGAGCTTGTCACCAAGCACTTTCTTGCTCTACTCTGGTTCGTCGGATGGACTTATAAACGTTTGGGAGAAGGAGAAGATGTCTGGGAGATACAACCATGGAGGGTTTTTACAGGGCCATCATTTTGCTGTCCTTTGCTTGGTAGCCATAGGGGACATAGTGTTTAGTGGTTCTGAGGATGCAACCATTAGGGTATGGAGGAGAGAGGAAGGAAATTGCTTACATTCATGTCTTTCAGTCATCGAAGGGCATCACGGGCCAGTGAGATGCTTAGCTGCTTCTTTAGAGTCGGATAATTTAGTTAAGTGTTTGCTGATTTATAGTGCGAGCTTGGATCAAACTTTTAAGGTATGGCGGGTGAAGATTTATCCCGCTGAGAAGGCATACTTGGAGGAGCCAGTGAAAGATCGGCAAAGAGAAGTTGTGGAGTTTGAGATGAATCCTGTGTTATCGCCATCATGGGTAGAGAAGAAGCGTCAAGGAGATCATTTCCAGTAGGAGGCCAGGAAAGTAGATAGCAGCAAAGGATTCAGACCATGTAAGCTATAATTTAGTTTGATTTTTGTGTTTAATAAACTGATCAATCAAGAGGTTTCTCTAATTTTATAACCCTTTTCTGTTTGAATCTTGATGTATTTTTTTAAGCCATATGAGGAATATAACTGATTCACTCCAACTTCTAATTCTAAAACTTGACTGGGCTTGCTTATGGGGCTTTTGACAAAGTTCAACTGGAACTGGTCCCTCTGCACTAGCGTACTCCATAAATTTTGGAACCAAGCTTTGTGCATGATATAGAGAAATTAGATCCTATATTCACATAATTAACAACTCAACAAATTCACACGTGATCGTGATCTGTCTGAGTGATGGCTTACCAACAATTTCGGAGTATTTCATTTCACTGCAGATTCTTTCAAGACCGCCACCCATCGCTATTAAAGACTTCGCCTTCACGCTTTATCACGTTTAACTCAAACCTTCCTACTCATTAATTAGCTGACTCTGCTAACAGCAACCAAATCTCCCTCTCTGTGGAACCTTCGCCGGTTTGTTTGTCAGTTTGTCATCTCTTGTTTTTTTTCTCTCTTTTTTCACTAGATTGAAAACGTTTGATCAGTCGCTTTCCAGCCGTCGGACTGCCACACACACTCCACTACCGTGCTCACCAATTGCCGATGTAGCACAGTGCCGGCTCCATCGGGCATTGCTCCGAAAGGCCACTGACGACCCAAACTATCCGATTCTAACTATTTGGCTATATTACAACGTTCCCTAATCGAGAATCTATGAGAAAATGACGTGAAGATCTTTGTCAACTACTTCAAAACAAAAGGTTGCAATGTTTCTTTCGCAGATGCAGATCACAACTGCATTCGACAAATCCACCAATTAGATTTTATAACTACTATTGCAGCGGTCCCCCCTCCTTAGCTTGCCAAGGATCAATGGCCAAAGTCCAATTTATTAGTCACATTGCCCGTTTATTTTTATTTTTTGTTGTATGCTCTGCTATTTTTGTAAAAGAGTTTTTCTCAGGTCCCCCACCCTCTACTCTTGTATTCTCTCTTTTAATTCAATGCAAGATTGTTGAAAAAAAAATTCAAACCTTCCTACTCACCTTTTTCTTTATGAAAAAATTATGGTTGTCACTAGCAACTTGAAGCCACAAACAGCGTGAATTCTGGAGATACTATGAAGGCTCACAAGAAAAGAAGAGATTTTGTTGTTTATACAATGCCCTTCAAGGAGCCCCAGGCCTTAACCACCCCAAGAAGTATTTTAAGCAGCAGGCCGACTTCAAGTTGCAAATCATTGTATTCGCTTATAGCAACATGCTACAGAATTCAATGAAGAATACTGTATAGAGACTTGCATATTATTAGCAGAACATGGTATTTAGATTCAATGGAGAACAACAAATCTGGAAGCTCGAGTCAGTAAGCAGACATGCAAACAGAAAACATTCTAAAACCTTATACCAAAAATATTTCACAGAGGATATTACCCAATAGCTTTTGCTTCCATAGTTTGCAACTAAAAAGAGGAGTACATTACTCTCAACTGTAACTGGATCAGTCTACTTGGATATTTTCAGGAAAGGGCATTGAAGCACAACAGTGATAATATCCATTTTCATCAAACGCAAACCTTTGCGAAAGATGAGCTTCACGGATAAGATACTCCCCCACTCCTCAGATCCATACCGTTTAAAAATGCCTCGTGCATCAAAAGAATCAGGTTCTGATCTAGTCCATTTATTCCTAAATAATATATTCCACAGGTTAGCCCACCAGTGAGGAAGGAGAAGCCAAACACAACTGCAATGCTGCCAACGTCTAATATGCGCCATAAAAAAAGAAAATGCAAACAGAAGAAAAATAACGGCAGTCGCACCTTTTTCTATGCCTAGCATTCATCACTGTAGCATGCAACTGCAATTCAAGCAGACAGAAAACCCATATTATTGGTACTTTCGAGAATCTGTATAAAATGAAGAAGAATACAATACAATAATGCAATCTTCACTACCAAGTAATAGTTCGAGGTGGTGTGTTTATAGCCAAATCAAGCTTTTACAAGTTTTTATGAACACAAACCTACTTACACAAGGCAATTATCAGGTTTAAGTTTGTGTTTATGAATGTATATTTTACTCATTAATATACGCCATAAATCTGATTATTCAGTAAATATTTTCATTTTGGCATCTCCAATCACCAGCATGGTTCCCCAGGATCGCTGGTTTAAATATTGATATCAACCCACCTCCTTTAAAGTCAAATCAGTCATCTAGATTCTAATATAATGGGGCAAACAGGTGGAGCATCAATTAATACAATGACTAAATACAAACATATAAGGCAAACTCTTTCAAATAAAAAAGAATATGATGTATCAAACTCTCAATTTTCAGCTATTTTCAGAAACATAAAATTAGGTTTATTTTTTTGAATTTCAAGATAGCCTTAACTTTTTTAATCTCCCAATTTGTTCATTTTTTTTAACTATTTTCCCATAGAAAAAATGGCATAATTTGACAAACTTAGAAGCATTTTAAATTTTTAATAAGTATCCATCATGCAACTCCCTTCTCCTCCCCTCCCCAATCTCCCTTTTTCTTTTTTCTTTTCTTTTGCTTCCAGTTTATAGGGTGACATAAAAAAATCAGCAAATACATAAACAGTGCCATCGATTACCAGCCCAACAATTTTTCCTTTCTGAGGAAAGTAGTTGCAATTCTGACAGGTCAAGAATTAAGCAGCTTGGAGAGTTGCAAAGGTTATCAGAAATGCTTCTCACATAAGAATTCAAAATCATCAGCACATCACATGAATTCATTGCTGAGAAATTTATAAGTACAACCGAAGAACATTATCAAAAGCACAAGTAGCATAAAAAAGCATCAGCATAATGGAGTAAAAAGGAAGAAAAGGATACAAAAAAGGTCATGTATATATTATACCTTTAACTTGTGATTTGCATCTTTCTCTAGGACTAGTCCGGCTTCAGTATATGCATCAATAATCACTTCTAAGAAAGCTTAAGAAATTCAAAATAACTTCTTCAAGTGACAGAAAACTTAAATCTACTGAAAAAGATATGTAGTTCTTTCTCTTTGTTAGAATAGAAAGCATTTGGATACGACAAGCACGTAAGAGTCGACCCTCACTGCCAATTTCTTCCACAGGAGCATAAAGAACGCGAGCTTTGGCCAAGGAACCTTTCATGCAATCCTGCAAGGACATGAATGAGTTGGCCTTAAATGGAAATGGCATAGATCCTCACCCAGGAAAGAAGAGGAGTCATTGCAAACATAACTATAAGAAACCACCTTCCAGTTGGCTAAAAACTAGAGGTTTTTTAATCCATGCATGGGATTTTCAGTCAAGAGCTCAAACATTATTTCTACATAATAATAGTTAATCATCAAAAGCAAGTTGACTGGGCAGCACAGTGCAAGAGAGATATAGGGTAGCTCAAACATTATTTTCTACTTAATAATAGTCGGTCGTCAAAAGAAAGTTGATTGGTCAGCATAATGCAAGAGAGATTCAAGGTTGAACATGAGGAATTAATGATATGGCATATCTTGGGAACAGATGTTATAATTAGAAATGTGAGGCATGGATCTTTTAATGCATACTCAAAACTGCCATGGATGTCATTATGTTTTAAGCTACACTTAAAAATAGAAAAGAAACTTACCAGCCCCTTAATTCTTATAGCAACAGGCCGATTATCCAAAGCATTCATCACTTTTGAGGAGATTCTCTGAATATAAACATTAAATATTGATGTCAATAAGTGCCACTTTCAGCCACCATCTACTTTATTTAGTAGAAAATTACCTGCAAAACCTCGGCAGCTTCATTAACACGGTCCTTGTTCCACAGCTTTAGCATGAGTACAGTCAGGTGAAACGTTTTTGGTTTAATGAATATAGATTTGTCAATTACCAAGTCTGTCAAGTGCAACATACATATGTCTTTGTTAGAGAAAAGGAACATGAAAACATAAAAGGGAATTGAATTCCCAGAGAATAAAAATGAAAACAGCTGATCCTCTGCTAGTTCAAAGATGACATAAAAAAATATACTCATGAAAACACACTCAATAAATAAGCAGATATCATAAAAGCATTAAGGGAGAATAAAAATTTGCATTACAAAACCCTACATGAGACTTCAAATCAATGAAACCATTATCTTCTAATCAATAAACAGAAAAGTGACAAAGGATGTCAGGTGGTACCATTTGAGTTGCAAACTTTTAAGAGATATAGCATGATATCAAATGCTGAGATCAGCTAAAAACAAGACCACTACACAATCCCTTGATAGTAAGATGTTTTAGCCTTTTAAGAATGTAATATATAATTGTTGGCATACCAGATAAATGAGAAGACTTTGAAGCTGTAGGTGGGTAACTGACAAGAGGTATTTTAGTTATATTCACGTTAACACGTTCTGTGTCATCATCGGCTTTGAGTTCAACAGCAACATCAACTCGTTTATTTAACTTTCGGTCCCCATCTTCATTTGAATTGCTCCCCTGATTGTCATCTAGGCAACCATCGTCATTCCCCAGTAAGGAGTTTTGAAAATTGAGAAGCTTATCAACTAGTTCAGGATGTATAGCCAATGGAAGTGATATGAAGTGAGAGTAATCAAGATTTGGGCTTTTAACTGCCTGTAATTTGAATGAAGAGAAGTAAAATCAAGACAATAATTCCAGGGAAAACATTCAACAAGCAGTATATAAATAAAAAAGAATGAACTCTAAAGGGGAAAAAAGGGGGGTGGGGGTGGACCCAAGACTCTTACATAGCCAATGTCATTGGCATAGAAATTCTAGGTGGAAAAAAGACAGCATTCTTCAGGACATCTTTTGTGAAACAACATTAATAGGCAACTGACCTCATCAATTATTTTTTGTATCTTTTCTGAAGCTCTAGTTATACCATCCATTGAATCGCCTGCAATGACTGCAACAAACAACCATGTAAAAATTACTCAAATTAATGGACAATAAAGCCATCACATTCATGCATTCTAGAAAGTGATACGAATTTCACATTTAAATCAGTATTGACATATGCATGGAATCTTAAAAGCAACAATAGATCATAATGACAACGCATAGGTTATCACAAACCTAAAAACTTACTAATAGAATCATCCTTCTTGGATGATGGAATTATGATTCTGACTCCCATCTCATCTTCAATCTTTTTCTGTGTAGATCCTCTGAGAAACAGGAAACAAGATATAAGGAAACAAATTTTTTATTGTAGTATAAGAAATTTAAGTGTTAAGTTTTGTACCCTTTTCCTTGTACAAAACGAATTAGTGAAGCACCTACCTGCATATCAAAGACTGATAGTTAGACCAAAATTCAAAGAGAAATAAATTTTAAAAATAAAAAATCCAAAAGCTTCAAGGAGCCGACTGTCTAACGAACTGTCTAAAAAGTGAGAAACAGCAGAGCAAAATGGTAATGCTGACAGCAGAAAACCGAGGGGGACAAACTTAATGTGGGCCAGGACTGAGAATGAAACGTACATGAGCCAGATCAGATAAGTTATGGAAACTTTTGATCTCATTTGTCACTGCAGCTTTGCCAAAAGCATGAATCCATTCGGCATTCCCAGTGACAAGAACTACAGAAAATATAATATTCTAAGTTGGGTAAAACCATTCCATACAAAAGTACTAACTTTTCTAGAACCTGCATCCATTGGGCTCCTTCGACCTAAGAGATGCGTAAAAAAAGCAGGATCTGAAAAATTGGAGCAGAAATCAATGCTGCCAATGCAATTGCCAATGATTTACTTATTAAGCAATTGGCATCAGGGCTTGGAGAATGAGAAAAGCTTACGGAAAACTTCCATGAGTTCTAAATAATGTTAGCAAAGATGTTTTACAGTGAATGTCCAAATCTACTCTGCTGGTTTTTTCTGCAGAGATCTTCAGTGCCGTGACAACACACTGCAAACTGAGGTTCTTTATGAAAGACTGAGGGGAGGTTTGGATACAAAAAGCCTTTTAACTCATCTCATCTCATCTCATCTCATCTAATCATTACAACTTTCCCAAACTTCCACACAAAATAAAATAAACAATTCAACTTTTTCAAATCTCAAAACAATAATAATGTTAAAAAATAATATTTTAACAATATTTTATTCAACTTTCATCTCAACTCATCTCATCTCAACTTACTATCCAAACCTCCCCTGAAACAATTGAAGCCATTCTCAATGACATAGTTCTAACATATAGTCCTATTCTCAAATTGGAACAGGATAGTGACATTGTTTATAATGAGGCCATACAAAATCATGCGCGTAAGTTGAAGTTGCATATAAAGATACCATTCCTCATAATTTTCCAATAAATCATGACTACAAATAGTATATAGACTACAAAGAAGTTCAAATTTCAAAGGAAAATATGCACCGTGAATAATAAACATTTCCAGATCTATTTCCCTTAAAGAAAAAAAGCAATAAATGGTTATATTTCAACAAAAGGACAGTGAAGCATGCCTCCAAAGTGCAATGCAACAATTTTGACTGGGGTCCAATGTGCAATAGAATTGAAAAATTCATGAAGAGACTGCCGTCAATTACAACAAACAATGCCTTGGCAAGAAAAAGAGCCAACTAGCATGAGAAAGGGCTCATTAAAAAGCATAGGTAAATTTTTGCGCATGATATCTAACCAAAAGAGCTTATAAAACATTAGCATACATAGAGAAAAAAATGGATAAGAAGAATAAGAAGAAGAGAAGAAGAAACAACAACGCTCAATTACTAACATCTCACCTTAATTGAAACTGAATGCTTAGAAAGCTCTGATTCTCCTTCCAAGACTATATCATCAGAACTACCCTGCAATGCACTACAACTGATAGTTGAGTCAGTTGCTTCAGTCACTGCATCAGCTGCCTTTATGACATGTTGAACATTAGAAACATTGCTAGATGTGCTACACAGTACTTCAAGAACTTGATCCCCGTCTTCTGGCTCAACTATTACATCCTTTTCCATGCATTCTGCAAACTCACACAATCAATGGACATGACAAGATAATAAACCGGAAAATATTAGTCTAATAAGCCTCTTGTTGCTAAATGAGTACAATGATCCCACTTGATTGCTTTATGACATTGTCAAACCCAGCCCTCAAAATATAGAACATTACATCTCGCAGACAAAAAGCGGAAAAGAACATGGTTTAATTACTTTCAGATGATCCAGAAATAGAGAAAAAATTCCTTTTTTTTCAAATTGGTAAGTTGCAAACGCACTTAATGGGTTTCCAATCTGTCCTCGACCCTATCCTTACAGGGAGGAGGTGCCATTTAAACTAGAGCTCACTGATAGAAACAGAGAAATCTTACTAGAAGAAAAGCACTATGATTTAATTGATAAAATCCAAATTGGCTAAGATGTGATGAAATAAACCTACAACTCCCACCATTAGGGAGAAATTAGTATGATCAAATGAAAAGCAGTGGATCATCTTTGCTCCGAGCATGTTGCGTAAAGTAAAATCAAAGGGTTTACAAAAAGAAAAGGAAAAATGGAAATAGAACCGAAAAACTCTTCTGCCTTTCACTCCAGTTGATAACCAACCTTCCTTAGAAATTGCTTGAGTACAGACTGGTCGCCAAACAGAAGTAATTGTTTTGTGCTTTTTTTTCTGGTCCACAGCACTTTGCTTATTCTCTCCACCACCCATTTTCATAGTATAGCTCAAACCACGATAAGCACACTGTCCCTGTACATGATTGTTTCGCTAAAATCAAGCTGATGGCTGACTTAAATAAGCTTCACAACTACCCCAAGTTAATGTAAATCTAGTTCTGAATTAGTTGCATCGTTGGAAGCAGTTTTGTCTAAGAACGCCTTTCTCTTTGTTTATAGGATATACAATTACTTTTACAAGTAATATAATTCTATTCAAAACACAAAGGGGTGCAACCAAGTACATATAAAGTATTTTGATGTTTATATATGAAGAAATGTTTATAAATAATAAATACAGTGTCTTTTAATGTTACAACTGTGTTGCATTGTATAGATTTCTCCAAAATATACATATACACTACCAGCCTTAGTTGGGGAAACACGATTCCATTCTCACATCAAACCATTCACTTTGACATCAGAAAAGCCATGATAAAAAATATATATATTCAGAAGTTTCAAAATATTTTTAGAAAATCATGTAATAATAACTTATCAAAAAAATGAAATGGCAACCAATAACAGTCCAAGTAAATATTCCACACAAAAATGGACATTAAAACCCATAAAACCAATGTTCAACTTCCCGTGTACTTGAATTACGCCTTTTGTGCTCATTAATAAAGGATGAACTGTTACTAATAAAAAAATAATACCAATGTTCAAAACCTGAAAGTAATTAACTGGCCTCGGTACGACATATGTACTCGTAAATTTCAGTATATGGTCCACTCTGCAACAATTGCATAGATAAAGTTATGTCCCAAAAAGAAAATAACAACAAAATCCATAGTCCTGGCCATAAAATCAAAGTATTTAAATGGTAATAATAAATCTTGGAAGTGATTTAGTCAGAAATGGCTTAAATAACGGTTCTTTAATTGCTAATGCCACCAACTCAACTAGAATTCAAGATGTAAGAGCGGTTTTTGCTCCCGGTAAAATAATAATTAAGAAAATAAATGAAATGAAACGAAAAACAACTCGTACAATCTCGATGCTTTAGTTTCTGAACACGAAATGGCAACTCAATTTCTCGAGTAGCTGCGTTAAGCTCAGTTGATTAGGAGAGCTTTCTGTTTTCACGGATACCAAATAATTAATGAAAATTTATAGAACGATAAAATTACAACATAATTCATTTCCATGCACTTTCTGGGGAACCAGACAGGGTATTTAGAAGGCCTACCTGAATAGAGACCTCATTCGGAATCAAATCTTTCTTCCTTCTGCCTTCGTTCAGAAGAAAATCCGTTTAAAAGAGAAAAGACTCTGCGCAGGTGTATTCCGTTGATATTGACAAGAGACGACCGATAAGAATATAGTTGGGCCTCATATTCGGCCCAAACAAGCAGAGTTGTTTGAATAACCCAACAAACCGACAAGTCGATTTGCCTTTGGTCCAATGACACTGATAGTGTCTGAAATAAATTTTTGAAATAAAAAATGTTTAACTTATTAAAAAACTAAATTCAAAGAATAAAAAATATATTTTTAAAAGAGTAATGCTAGAGAGAAGTTACTGTAGCAGTGCACACTTTGCACTCACTACATAGCTGCTTTTAGTTCTCTACTTTTTTATTTTAGACTTGAGAAGAATGTGGTCTAGATGATGCCACATCATGTGTGCAAAATAGTTACTTTCAACAGTAGCTTCTATTTATATTTATTTATTTCAAAAAGGCGAGAGGGGATAGGGCGGCCTTGTAAGTCACGGTCTACCTACAAAGAGTTGATGGTAATAGTTACTTAACTTTAATGTCGAAAATATCTTCCATAGTTTGGATAGAGATTTCTTAAAATTATTGCTCAATTCTAAAGTTTAGAATAGAAGAAAAAGCAACGCCCAAAACGGGCTCCACAATACCTATTGAATATTTAATACTTTTCGATAAATTTACTTACGCAGCTATAAATTATTGTCTATCTCTCTCTTATTCTAATTAAATCTTAAAGTTTGGTCCATATCTCTAAGCAACTCTTACGACGGAGATAACAAAGTATTAATATTACCATACGATTTGAATAGTGAGATGAAATGAAATGGTGTTAAATTAATTAAAGTTAAAAATTAAATAAAATATTAATAGAATATTATTTTTAATATTATTAATATTTTAAGATTTAAAAATATTAAATTATTTATTATATTTTATGTAAAAATTTAAAATAATTGTAATGATTTGGTGGAATAAAATTTTTTCACTATCCATACGGGCGTACTGTCCTTGTTTAGCTCCGTCTCGTTAATACGTGTTCCAATCATATGTATCTTCTGCTCCAAAATGACCACCGCGTGAAATTCAAATATCCTTGGCTCATAGAAACATTAATTAAAGATAGCCCATATTATTAACGTGTCTACGACGTTGAAGGAGCTTTTGGTTGAAAATCTAGCAGCTACGAAGTTGTACAGTGCATTGAAATTTGAGGGCTGATCGATATTATGATCATTTTATCTAAGAGCTAGCTAGCATGATTCGCTACAAATATGTACATATGCGACGTCTTAAAGTACAGGAAATTGGAATCCCTGATCAAAGTCTCCAATATTCGATGATCTACAGCTCAAAATACTCGCTCCCACTTCGTGCAGGAGACTGCAGGCTGCTTGATTTCACGTTCTTGCATGTCACATGCCACACCTTTAACACTCCATCAAGACTCCCTGTACAGATTGTGAAACCATCCTCAGTACTACTCTGATCTTCGCCCAAAGCCCCAGAAAACGCAGTGATAGACCTAATAGGCCCCCTGTGTCCCACCAACACTGCTACACATGTGTGCTGGCCGCCGTCTTGTTCTCTAATCCAAACCCTACATGTTGCGTCTGCCGAGCCACTCACGACATAACTAGCCACACTGGCTAGGCACATGACTGCATGGGTGTGACCCTGGAGTGCGCCACCGTAGTTCAGTTGGCCCGAGAACCAGCCCATGAGCCAGTAGTTTATGTACCCATCTGTGCACCCACCGTATAAAACTCCACCATCTTGGGTGAGAGCCAAGGATTTTACGGGCGAGCTCTTGGCTGGGAGAGTCACGGTGAGCGAGTGAGGTTGGTCCCCTCTGCAAAAGTTGCGGCGCCACACTTTGACGGTGGCATCGTCGGAGGCGGTGAACAGAACTCCGTCATCAGCCACTGCGATGGCATTGATTGGCTCGGGATGGGCTTGAATGGTCTCGATGCATTTGAGGTCAGAGATTCGCCATACTTTCACTGTTTTATCAAGGGAAGCTGAATACAGGATGTCGTCTGATGCACTGATCGCTAGTGCTGTTATGGGTCCTGTATGCTTCATCTGCTAGAGTAGTGATTGATAATAAATGCATCATAAAATTATAATTTTCTTCTTGTATACAGCCAATATTTACATGCATGGTATATAAACTTATTCACCTCAAAATATCAAAAAAAAAAAAAAGTGAACAATTAATTAATATGGATCGTCAATATATAATAATAACATGTTCATTATATATATATATATATATTAGGGAATTTAATTATTTCTTGGTTGGAAATTATCCTTGCTTGTGCTGTGCTGTGCCAAACGTTAATATCGTACCTAATCAAATAGAGTATAAAATATTGAAGAATGGGGTAGGGCTTCATTGTTATAAATATGCAAACCAACCTCTCACTATTCAGTCCACCAGAAAAATTGTGACATCGATTAATTTAGTCGCCTTAGAAATAACTCATCCGCACCTTATTCCTGCAATGCTTATTAATTTAGGTGAATGCTAGCTCTTGCATGGGAAATTAATAGTCAGGCATCCAGCTAGCTAGCTCTGGGCTCACACTCAAAAGCAATGTCGGTTGGTCTGTCTTCATTAAAGGCTCTAAAGATTTTTATAGATAATGGAAATGGAATTTCGTTCCATCCACAATTTCCGCAGCTAATTAATAAGTTCGCAGAATCATCAGCATCTTGTCTTCTTTATGATGACCAACGCCTAACATCTATGGATTAATTAAGGTAAGTGGAGATCATGATGATGCCTGATCCCCGTGACCATAATTTACAGAAATTTATTCCCTAAACAGTCTAGCTAAAAATACAGACACATGATTTAACTAGATGTTATCATATTTATAGATCAATTTATACAACTGCACTAATATTCAATAAATATTAGAGGTTACATCTAACTATCACTTTTAAGACTGAATAAAAATGATAAAGAGATCATTACTATTTGCAGTGAGGTGCTATAACCCGCTGATGAACATTGGAGGTAAATAATTAACCTCGTTAATCATGGGCCATGCAGGAGATCACATGCATATTATTGCTGAGGTTTCCAAGAAACCGCATTCGATATTAATTTATTCCAATTTCCATCGTGAATTTTAGTGAAATCCAATATTATGAATTAAACAATACTATCATGATTACGTTACAAGAAAAAAAAATATTTGTGACAGATTATTTATGATGAGAATGACTATTAATAATTACGACGAAAACAAATTCATTTTAACAAAAATTAATTATTTTTATAAAAAATAACTAATCACAAATAAATAATTTTCTTTATAGTGACATCCTCTCCTTAAAGTAAATTAATGTAACTACTAATAAATAAAACAAAGAATAATACTGATACTTATCTTGAAGTTTTTAAATCATATATTATATTCAGCCGATCGATCCTAATTGGTCTTATAAAAAATTAGGGGCTGCTAGATTTTTCTCCTACTTTTCGATCGATCCTCCCATGCATGCATGCGTTGCAATTAGTCGCTATACCACCAAAAGACCAGCTTGGAATTCTCAGTTCGTCTATAGCACTCATGAGTCATCTGATCACTAGCTAGCTAGCCCCTTCAATATATTAAATAAGGGATTTTTAACGATTACGATAAGAACGTCCATGTTGAGGACCCTTAACTAGTATCAGAAGTATAGAATGTTTTTTTACAAAAGAAGAAAAATGAAAGAACTTTAACTTTTCAGACAATTATTAACATAAAAGGCACTAAAGTTATCGTGATTATTACAAAAACATTTGGTTTTTTGGCCAAAAAAAATGGAAACTTTAGTAATAAATGTAGGTTAAAGAATACGCACTTCAACTTTTGGACACTCGATATTCGTTTAACACGACCATGACGAGATAAACGGACAAACAAGGTACACCGATAAATAAATAGAGCAATAAATGCAAATCAAACCCATCAACCCATACCGTTTTATCTTTGCCGGCAATATAGCTCCGGACATAACTTCCAGTCTTGGGGATCGTCGCCAATCGGATGTGCTTCAAGCCCCCATGATCAGATGTTCTGCGCCACACCCGAATCTTGCCGTCACCATAGGCTGCATAGACTCTTTCATTGGACACCACCAATGCAACCACCATGCAAGCCTTGGTCTTCAGCTGCCCACACTCGGCGAACTCCGGGAGCCTCCAAATCCTGATGGCGTTGGCATCCGAGCCTGTGTAGACGAAGCCGTTGGACACGGCAATGGACAGGATCTGGCCGTCCTTTTTTAGGACCGAGGAGACGCACTGGTAGGCAGCAGAGTGGAGGTCGGGGATCTTGGTGGGGACGGGGGAGTGAAGAGGGGAGGCAAGCGGTGAAGTGTGGAGGCTTTTGGAAAGAGTGGTTGGGGCGCTCAGGCGAGGTGGGGTGTAGGGAAAATGGGAAAAGGAGGGTTCTTTGGTGGAAATGCTTCTGGAGAACTTGGTTGGGGTGGATGCAGCTGCTCCTGGTCTTATTGTAAAAGACAGATTGGGAGGGGAGTTGGGGGACTCTAGTGAGGACATTTCTCTCTGCTCTCAATGCAAGTAGAGGACTCCAGCTCCAGTGTGCATGTGGGTGTAATGCTTTCCTTTCCTTTCCTTTATTTGTGGGGTAATGGTGCGTATAAATGCATGCACCGTCTCTCTGATCTCACGTATAATGTGAGAGGATTGTGTTAATGCAGTAGTACTAGTTGCTAGTTGCAGCTATTGTTCTTCAATGTATATGTGTGAAGTAGCGAAAGATCTCACGTTGCTTAATCGGGGCTGCTAGTACCCGGGCCTACAGTTTCTAATTAAATATCCATTTAATAATCGGAGCTGCTGCAGATACAAATGGATCCCAAAAGGGATCCAAACAGATGTGGCTTAAGTGCCATGTCAGTTTTTTTTTTTTTTTTTATCAGAAAGTGAACGGTCGACACTCTCTGTTCTGCGTCCGTCCCGCCTTCACTCCTGGCCAACGTCCTCGCAAACTTCTTCAGCAATCCAACGCCCCTGCAAGCTTCTTCAACAACCAAACGTCAGGTACCTCTTTGGTATTTTCTTTACCTTTCCACTTCCATTCTCTAGTTTGCCGTTTCTTTATGCTCTTCTTTTTTCTTTTTCTTTTTTCTGTTTGTACGAAAATGAAGGTGTTGTTTTCTATGTTGGATTAGAATATTACATTATATCATGACGAAGCTAAGGCATTGTTAAATTTATCTGAATTTAATTCTGTTTAGTCTAATTTTAAATTAAATCTAACATTTAAGCACTCAACTCTCAAATTATTAAATTCGTCTCAACTCAAAATTTCTTTATACATAGAATCCATAATTTTTTTCAATTCAACATTTCTTTACATGTGGAATCTATAATTTTTTTTAACTTCCTATAAATATATCTAAATTCATATTAACATCTAAACACATTTATTTTAGATAGACTCTATAAAACTCACCCTACCATTTCAACTCATTCTTATTCATAAAAATTCAACCCAACTCAACATTTAAAGAGCAACCTAAATGTTCCTACAGATTGAGAATCTCTCTCTCTCTAATGTTTTCGGATATATATGGCACGTCTAATTTCTAACTCGAATTTCTGTCTAAACATGCAGAGTGGCAGATATATGCACTACTTTTAGGAATGTTTTTGGAATCAGTTGTTGCATTTTACATATTCTTTCAAAACTCTGATTCATTTTGGAACGTCCCAGTTAGAAATCAACTAGCAAGACCTAATATTGATGCTGTTATAGGAGATCCACAATCTTCTGATGATCAAAACGTTTGGGGTTCATTCGGAGCATTGTGAGGATACAGAGACCTGCACAAGGGTGAACAGCTTAGCGGCGACCCGATTGTCATGGCTGGAAGAGAAAGGGACGAGAGAGAGACAGAGGGATGGGCGGCGGTTTGTTGGCAACGGCGACGGGTTGTGGTTGTGGGCCGGAAGAGAAAAGGAGGACGGAGAAGGGAAGGGAGAGCAAGGGGTGGAAGAGGGAGAGCAGGGGGATTTCACAATAAATAAATAAATGACTTGACACGTCATTATGTAGAATCTTTTATAAGATTTCTTTATGCTATAATATTTTCCTTTTATAATATGCATACAATATTAATCATTGCAAATTGAAACACTACTTGGATTCAATGCACAGAATTAACAGTTCTTTTATATACAGTCGGTGATATAATTGATATGTAGTCGTCTATGCTGCATTAGATTTCAAATGAATTTTTCCTCTCTCATCATCTCGGTCTCTCTCTCATAAGTTCAGTCTTTCTCTCTCATCAGCTCGGTCTCTCTCTCATCAAGTGTCTCCACGTCAATCACGTTTACACGCCGTTTGCACCAGGTGCTTGCAACAAGCGTTTTTCTTTCCCGAATGTGGGTTGCCCACTGTACGCTGAGCTATGCACGGTCTTTGGCGCGTCAGTCGCCACACAATCGAGAGTGCATGATTTGTCTCTCATCAGCTCGGTCTCTCTCTCATAAGTTCGATCTTTCTCCCTCATCAACTCGGTCTCTCTCTCCTCAGCTCTTCTCATCTCTCTCTCTCATCAAATGTCTCCACGTTAACCACGTTTGCAAGCCGTTTGCACCAAACATTTGCAACAAGCGTTTTTCCAAAATTAAAGTATGGTGATAATTTGGGATCAGAAAAAATTGTTTTTATCATTTCTAGTCGATTTTAAAAGATTTCTAATTATAATTTTTTGAATATATTTTTTTAAGAATAGATGAATAATCATATATATAATTAAAGTTTTTTTTTTTAGTCGTTACAACACCTATAAGATGACAAACTTAGAGCACTCTAAATAGATGTTGTATTTTACATAATGTATATCTAAAATAACTAATTATTTATTCAAAAATGAGCTCCAATACATCATGTATTTTATCTTTATTTTTTATTTTGTTACTATAACAACCTGATCCTAAGATTAGCTCATAAGATAAGTTTTATGTATTTTTCATATAACTATAAATATTCTATTGTTATTTTATCAGATGTTATATTGTTAATTTTAAAAGGAATATTGTCATATTGTTATTATTATTATTGGTATTTGTATGACCCTTAGATTTTGCAATAGTCACTAGAGTTCTTCTTACCATGTTTCTTCCTATCTCCACCCGTAAGCTTCATTCTTATCTCCTGATTGTATAATCCTATAGTAGAAACCAACTCAGAAATCCTATCATCAATCCTCAATTTTCCCTCTATAAAATCTTGCAAAACCCTCTAAAATAAACACAAGAAACCTTATAAGCCATTGTAACAGCTCCTTTGCAAGTTGCCAACCACAAGTACTTTCAAACACTCTCACTATTATTTTTTATTTTATTATTATTTTTCACCTATTTTTACTATTATTCATTACTTTTCACATACTTTTACTAATATTCATAAACATTCTCAAACACTTTCACTATCCAAACGTACAGTGGATGCACGATAGTTCGCATTAGGGAGCCATGAAGCCGAAGCCGAAGCCGAAGCCGAAGCCGAAGCCTTTGTTTCTCTTGCATGGTTGCCACCTTAGGAAGTCGAAAAAACTCACCCCCGCCAGCACCAGTGCAGCTCCTCCTCTTTGCAACAACACACTACCCCTAGCTCAACCACAGCGGCAACCTCCTTGCCCAGATCACTCCGACACCACTTCAAGGGACTTCGGAGTACCACCCACAGTGCCAGAAACCACCGACCAGCTTAACCCCGTTGCACCCATTACCTCCTGGTAAGCTAGGACCGTCTGCCACCTTTCTCTCTCTCTCTCTCAGCTAAACAAATCCTCTATCTCTCTAAACTCTCTCTCTCTCTCTCTCGACATTGCACCACCACAAAGGAGCCTCCAATTGCGCCACCTTCGCTCCCAGCCACCCAAAGCCACCATCCAGCCCATTTCGGTCGCGTGCCCCCTCTTAATGAGTCCCATGTTATCGCACGACCATTTCTCATTTCAATTGTTCTTAGTTCGTGTGTTTCGTGAAGTGTAGCCTCCCTTTAATTCATATGGGCCCTATGCCCATGTGGCCAAGTGCGTATACTGGACTTATTTAGATAGACTTGTGTTTTAAAAAGTAATATGGGCTTAGTTTTAACTTGTTTAGTGTTTAAATCTAGTAGGCTAATTTCCTTGTGCGCTGGGTTTGAGATTAATTAGACATGTATCATTGTGATATATTTGTATTTTAAAGTATACTATTGAGGCTAATATTTTAGTTAATATTTCCTTTGTCTATTTAAGTAGGATTTTAATAAAATTATTATGTTATACTTTAAATAGAAAAATTAAGGAATATGTTATGAGTTTTAAATAATTATGTTAAGAAATGAAACCTATTTTAAGAATTTGGATTTTTATGACTTATTTAAAATAACCCAAGTATTCTACTAAATTATAATATGTTATTAGTATTTAAGTAATTTAAAATATCAGGATTTATTAATTATGGTGTTAAACAAAAGATTTATTTGATTATCTTATAGATTATGAATTTAATTAAGTAAGATATTAGTACATGTTGTTCCTAGACAGATTTAGTGATAGTTAATACTACGTATAGGTGACGAGCTACAAAGTGAGATCCAAGAAGAAGCGCAACAAGGTAAGTAATTTGATCACAAATTAGGATCATCACAGTTAAACTTATATATATTATTATTCAAGCCGGTTCTTTGACAACCATTTTTATGTACCGCTCATATCATATGCAAACATGTCATCCAACATAGTATATGATTATGTCATTCCGCATCATGTTCAAATTCAAAAATTATAATTATGTATATATTATGTCATGCATCTCATGTGCATAAGACACGTAAGCTATCTTAAGTTTAAGTGCAAGATAAGATCAGATCAGATAGTCATTTAGATGCATAGTACCAATGCAGTTCAGTTTCAGGGTGGATGTGCAAGCTACGGACTCAAGCGTGGTCCTCCATAGTATACCAGAATACTATCAGCAGCTCCCCTCGCGGCCGCGGGACGTGGGGCCGATGCACAACCTCGCACACAAGGTTAAGTGTGTTGGTCAATTAGATCAGTCGGTTAAGTCAGGTTAGTCAGTTAATTCAAAAAAATCAGTCATGCATAGCATAAACAACAGTATGAACAATCATGAATTTTAACCTCTCAGCATGAAAACTTTTACTTATGTTTATTATGTTTACGTTGTGATAGATTTCTTGCTGAGTATTCGATTTATTTTAGTTTCTTTCATGATTTTAACCACCTAGGTGAGGATGATGAACACGAACAAGCATACCAGAATTAGAATAAGCAGTTAATTTAGTTTCAAACTTTATAGAATAAAGTTTATTTTATGACATAATTTTTATTCAATTTATTCATTTAATATTTTTGGAAGAAATTTTATTAGATATTTTTTTTCTACAAAATAAATTCTAATTTCATTTATTAAATATGAGATCTCTTGTCGGGTTTATTTTATGAAAAACACGTGACACTTCTAGCTTACAAGAATGGAGTGTTACAGCTACAATAAACTCGCTACATTTAGTTGGTATTGTTCATCCATGTAAAGCTTTTTCGTTTCTCTTTCCACTTTGCATGTATAATTCCTCTTAACACGACTTTAATATTTTGCTAGATGCATAACTAAGAATGAAATGATATGCCATGCATCTAATATTTCTAATTTTTTCTCATAATACTTTTTTAAAAATTTTTTCTTATAATTTTATTATTATTGTGTGTATAGGAAAATATTATATTATATTTTATATGAATAGTTATTGCAAATATTAAAATATACGAAGATATTACAAACTCAAAAGAATATTTGAAATATTTAATAAGATATTTAAAAAAGGATATTTAAATAATATAGAAAAAAATAGATAAATTTATATATGGTGTATTGTTAAAGTTATTAGTTTGAGAGAGAGAGAGAGAGAATTTGATAATATATTATGAAGAAAATATACCCAAAATATTGGGAGTGCTCTTAAAACATAATATAAAATGAGATAGAAATTAAAATTGAAGAATGAGTACTAGATAGGTAGAGAACTTTGAAAGCTATAGGCTTATTGTTATGAATGAATCAATCAAATATAAATAACAATTTTATATTTATTATAATATAAATAAAAAAAGGTAAATATTTTCGTTATTATAAAAACTAAATATTTAAATTAAAGAAATAAATAAATAGTAATTGCCAAATATATTTTGAATTCCATTTGTGCCCTCGGTAAAAATAACAGTAGAAGCGCACGACCTCTCAGTTCCATTTCCCGCAGTTCACAAAGTACACACCACGGGCATGCCCAACAACATGCTGGAGCGGGTCCTCTCCCTTCGCCGATCCACACAGCCGCACGGGGACGAAGCCGCCGGTGAAAACGGCGACGGAGCCGCCGATGAGTCCAAGACCAAGAAGCAGCAACTCCCGCTAACGATGCGGGCCACTAACTACTTGACCCGGATGGGCCACATCGGACCATGCCTCGCATTCCTCTTCCTCACTTTCATCGCAATCCTCTCCTTGCAACTCTTCCACTCCCGCAGTTTCGTTTGCGTCTCCTCATCCTACTACGACCCGGTTTCCCGCTCGGGATTCTACGGCTTCGACGGCCTCGAATCGGACTTCGGATCCCTCGGCGTGCCTTGGTGTAAGCTTTTATTATCACCGGATCCGATCCATTAACTTCTTCAATTTTATTCATCACAGTTATTGCACTTTTCGTGTCTTTAGTAATGGAATTAGCATCGAATTCCTAGATTGCTTGTGGGTAAAGGTATAACTTTGCTAAGTTAAAGACAATGTCTGCTTGCTATGAAAATAAATAATGGAAACAATGCTGCTAAGTTCTAATATCTGTAGGGAGATAAGTTTTCGCATTTGCGGATTTCAAAGTAAGATAATAATGCTATGTATTGCTTATTAAAATGCTGAATTTCGTTAAAATTGGCAGTCTTTAATGGGATCCAAACAAAAGTAAGATTAGGGTGTAGAGTCTGAACTATATGGATACTGGCATGTTCATGACGGGAAACATGACTGTTGCTAGTGAAATTTCAATAAAAAAAAATGTTCCCCTTGTATGAACGTGGGGAAGATCTAAATTCTTTGTTTCAGCTTGAAATCCTTGGTTTGAGTTTGAAATCATTAAGTTTCATTGTCAATAATTGTGCGATTCTTATATTCTCATCCTTGGCAAAAGGCAGATCGAAACATGGAAAAACAGTTGAATGGACGTCTAAGGATTTACTCAAAGGCTTGGAAGATTTCGTACCCATATATGAAGCCCGGCCAATTAAAAACAATATGTATGGAATGGGTTTCGATCACAGCTTTGGGCTATGGTTCATTGCTCAATGGCTGAAGCCAGATCTGATGATTGAGAGCGGTGCTTTCAAGGGGCATTCCACTTGGGTTTTGCGGCAAGCAATGCCAGACACACCAATTGTGTCACTTACACCCCGACATCCCGAGAAGTATCTACAGAAGGGTCCTGCTTATGTTGATGGAAACTGTACATACTTTGCTGGAAAGGACTTTGTGGATTTTGGAAGTGTTGATTGGGCAAGTGTGATGAAGAAACATGGGATTACCAATCTCAGTCGGGTTCTTATTTTTTTCGATGACCATCAAAATGAATTGAAAAGGTAATCACCGCATCTTGATGAAAATTCTATCCATTATTTATTTCCCTACACCTGAATTGGGAATTTCATAATTCTTTCTTTTCTTTTCTTTTGTATACTTTGATGAGCAGAATAAAGCAGGCTCTAAAAGTTGGTTTCCAACATCTTGTTTTCGAGGATAACTATGACACTGGAACTGGAGATCATTATTCCTTAAGGCAGATTTGTGATCAATTTTATATAAGAGGTATTTGCTCTCCCTTTTACTTTCTTTTACGAAGGCCCTTTACACTACATATACCTTCTGTGCCTTGTCCTTGAATGCATCATTGATGCCTTCTGTACCTTGTTATGGTTGAGGATTTGGTGGCAAACAGTTTGGGTTTGACTTTCTGCCATATTGATTGAATTGCATCCATCATGCTCACCGCAGACTAACCCACAAACTTTAGTAAACAAAACCTTCTCCTGACTATTTGTGGTTCTGTAAGTGATAGTCTTCTTCACGTAGCCTTAATTTACATCCGTTTTGGTGTCTATGTCTCAGAACTTGATGGTCTAATTTAATGTGGTTTGAGATAGGTGTTTTAGAACTCTACATCATTGCCCAATACCTAGCTATATTGAGCTGAAGTACAAAAAGTACACATGTAGAAACAAGTTTATATTATCTTCAAATGTAGATGTTTTTATTTTCATGATACTTGCCATGAGATTGTAGCTAAAAATGTATGTACTCAAGTTTGTGTCCCTGTGGAGTTTCTTCAATACGAGTTTTGTTCTGTTGATTATGGACTTATACTTACTGGCTTCCTGCCGCAAGAAACACTAATATAACTCGGTTATTTTGTTCATTTAGGAGGTGGCCATAGCTGTTTTAAAGACAGCGATGAAGCTCGGATTAGATCAAAGAGGAAGAAATTTTGGGAGAAAGCGATGAACACAGAAGAACTCTGTGGGCCAGGCGAAGCGTGGTGGGGTGTTAGAGGGTACATGCGGGATAATTTTAACCACAGTAACGAGCCAATCTCCCTTGCAGAGCACTTTAAGAACAGCCGTTTTCTGGAATCAATTCTTGATGTTTATTGGGAACTCCCTCCAGTGGCTGGACCTTCTCTCACTCATCAATCAAGATATGATCCTGCTCGTGCACCCAGTCCCATTGTTGAAGATGGCCGATACCGCTTGTTCCAGCGGCTCGGTCTGACCAGACTTGAGACTTCTGTATTCAATGGGTATACTCAGATGGTTTATATTCAGATATCCAAACAAGAGATTTAGATCACAGTAGATGAGAATTTACTTTGTTACCTTCCCATAGCCTTTTTATGTTATGCACGGATTTTTTTCTCTCCTAGCTCTCGTGTTTTCCACCTTGTTTTGTATATCAAGTTTTAGAAATTTAGAACCACTTTGGGAGGCAACATTCCTTTTCGTTCTTTTCCTCGTGCGGTAATTTGACTGCCAGTTGGCCCAGTTATTTGGCTACTGTGCAAGTGCTGATATTTCATGTTTTGGAAAGCCCTCTACCATTTACCGAAGCGTACTTTTGCACAGTTTCTTGCCGAAAACTAGTGAAACGATCAAGATTGAGACTAGTAAGGACTTTGTCCAATGTACAGACTTTACAGTCATCCTGTACCAATCAGGAAAAAGAAAATTATAATATTAGCTACAAATTCTAAATTGTAGGATTGATTTGATTGTATAAAATCAAACTATCTCATCTCATATAATTATTATAATTTTTTTAAACTCTTATATAAAATATAATAAATAATTTAATTTTTTTAAATCTTAAAATAAAAATAATATTTTATTTAATTTTAAATAAAATATCTCATTTCATCCTATTTGAATTAAATAATCAAACTAGACCTTAAAATGTATAAGTATTGTACAAGTATTTTGTAAAATTGTGGATTTCATAAAGAAAAAGTGACTTTTCTGCAGTATAGTCTACTTTTTTTTTATTATAAAGATCTTATACGAAATGAGCTTGTATATATAATTTCAAAAAAAAAAAAAAAACCTATATAACTTTATAACGTACCAAGCGCGTAGTGCAGAGAACAGATTTGCCAGTGACATATTTTTCATGTTACGTGCAACTTGTTTGTTATAAGCTCAAAAACCTTCCCCTTTTTTTACACGCGTTTGAAGTGGGGTGCCCACTGCCTGCTATTCCGCAGACGATAAGATGGTTCGTGTGGGTCCGTGGAAGAATTCAAACACCCAGAATGATGAAATTTGAAAGAACTCGATGCCCACGATGAGGAAGTCGTGTCAAGTCTCCCGAGTACAAGAGAGAAATCCAATCAAAGTTCGAACTTTCCCTTATCACCTCAAGCGACGAGTTATTATATATAAACAAAACCTCATTTAAGCAGTTTTATCACAGAATTCAAGTTCATAAGTCTTCCTTCACTTGTCTCAGGTCCTAATGCAACACATACTTCGTTGTGGTTAGAGAAGACTAGAAAAATTGTTAAGATACCTTTAAAGTATAAACAAAAGTGGTACAGCACACCCCTGAAATGGGTTACTTGCAAGAACCAATGACTGGATGGCAATTCTGCTACAGGGTCAACCAAGTCAATATATATATATATATATATATATATATAGAGAGAGAGAGAGAGAGAGAGAGAGAGAGATTTACAAACATCAAGCAATCCATTTACACAGCAGTTGGAATTCAAAGATACATAGAAGAGACGACAGACACTGTATATAATAATCTGGATGTCTCCAGTTAAAATCTTCTACCTTGCCGGAAAATTTCCAGTCTATTAGCTACACAAAAACTAACACATTTGAAATACACATATATGATTTTAAACAGAATACCAAACTCAAAATTCTTTCAGAGCTTTCATTGCCTCAGGTACCGTCTCCCTCCTGCTCTGGCTGATACTTCCACATCAGTCACGACTCTTGCACTTCTCCATGGCCCTTGGCGCTGCATTCAAGCATACGTGTTTATTCATTTTCAGCAAATTCACATTTTGTATAACAAAGAAAGAGCATAATAAAATTCCACAGATCAAGGCTGATATTGGAGTATTGATGGCCCCATGCTTAAAGAAAGAGTCTGCTGGAGAATACTATATATATCTAACTGACAATTATAACATGCTGAATACATTAATTATAGTAAAACATACCTAAACCAATTGCATCTGAACCTTTCATGATCCTTAGCCGCTTGCAAGAGTCGGTGAACATTCTGTGACAACACACAGCATAATGATAAGAATGAATTATAGACTTATAGTCATGACTAAAAATGACAAACACTAATAACCCAAAGTAAGAATTTTATTTATTTTTTATTAACTTATCCCAGACCCATAGCAAGAAATCAGATCAGAACATTCAGCAAACTGACTATATTTAAAGAAAAGAGAAGAGTACAGTGCCAAGTTTCATTTCATATAATTCCAAGAAATTAATCTCACGCTGTGATGGATATTCAGATTATATCATATATTAAGCCACCCACATCTCACTATTATGTATACCCCGCCATGGTAACAGAATTTTAATAGCAGATTTAGGCCAACTAGTCGATCACCTGGGCTCAATCTTGCAATAGAAAACCATGCACTTTGGAATAACAAGCCACGTCAAATTAAGAAATCATGAAAGATTTTGAATTGAACATTTGAAATACATGTATATTTTAAAAAAACACGTGAGGATAGCACTTACTCCCAAGGGACATCACCAACGAGCATCCAATCACCATCTCTGTCTTCATATGTCAGCACATACTCAGAGCCATGGAGCAGATCCCTCAAACAACTCTCATTCAGGCCATCTCGCCCTCGAAGTCCATGAGAACCGCACTGCCCTGGATCAGTCATTCACTATATGGATGAATACCCTTCTGATATACCTTTTTTTTTTATATATATAATATATATATATATAAATACCCTTCTGATATACCATGCAAACTTTAATATAGTTTCGAAAGCAACTGATGCATGAATATGTTCTTATGCAAACTCGAATTAACACTTAATAGGCACTATTTCCTTTACAGACCAAGAGGCTCATTAACTTTGTGCTTTTAAGTTGTGTGTGTGTGTGTGAGAGAGAGAGAGAGAGAGGGAGAAGAGTACCAATGGTAAAGCAGCTGAACATCTTCTCGAGAGCTGATGAAAGTTCCATATAATTTTTGTAGGTTTTAAGGTCGACCTTCCTTAGGTACGGAGCACCGTCCATGCTAACTTTTACATAAAGGCATCCAGATCCAGTTTTTCCTTCACCCTCCTCGTTATTTTTTGCCAAATTGGAGGCCATGGTGTTTTTTCTGAATGATCGAATTGGTGGCCATCCCACAACCTGTGCCCTGTTGCAACAATTTTATACTTAGTGCTTCACACTCAAGAAGTAGTACCCATTTAAGAATCCACCATATAGATTAAAACTCAGAACGATAAAAGAACCAAAAAAGTGAAAAACCCTCCACAGTTCCCTGAAGAAAAAATATAATTGGAGGAGCAGATACTAATAGCCCACAATAACTCTGTCATTTAGACAAAACCCTCAATATTTGCTTTGAGAGATGATATAGCTGAGCACAGGTTTCCATACAAATCACCCATGCAGGAAAATTGCTGGAGGGAAAATTTGTGAAATCGTACGAGGGGACGGTAAAAGCCACAAATTCGAAGTATGGGTAGGAAGAATACTGGAATCTACAGAGTGAATTCCACAACAGCTAATATTTATCCTATATTTGAAGCCTGGAATTAAAGCCTAGTAAAACAATTTAGAATTTGGTTGAGGTGAGGTTTTCACGTTCTTTTGGGAAAACCAATACATGATAAAAGCAAAATCCATAACTTTTTGTCAAATTTACGGCAACCAGTTTCGGATAAATATACCCCAACAAAGAGAAACACGATCAACAAATGCGAAGAATGGGAAACTTACTTTGCAGCAGGAGCACTCCCATGTTCATTTCCAGCAGGAACCTGAGGCTTCTTCTCCTGAACTGGCTTTGAAGATTGAGGAACAGAACTAGCCTCTTTCATGGTTGGTTTTGCGGACAGACATGACTGCTGGGTATTGTTCTTACCCTCCAAACCAACAAGAGGCTTCCCACCATTTCCACTTCTAGGAGAGAACAAGACAGCTCCTTTACCCAAATCAACCTCAGATCCATTACTCATAGATAAAACCCATTTCCCAGAAGACCCATCAATGGCATCAGAGAAACCCCTCTTAGCCCCAGACACGAGATTCTTTAGAGGACTCGGAGAATACCCATTATTTTTATCCTCCAAATCCTTGCCAAAAAGAGAGACCCCCAGGCCTGGTTTTCTCTCTGGGGACTCAGACCCAGGCAAGCCAAGCCTGAGCTCTGTCTCCTTGAGGTTGAGAGTAGAGCTCTTCTCATCCTCAGTGGAGAGAGTAGAAGAAGAGGAAGATGAAAGCTTGTCAGAGCCTCTTTCCATTGAAGAGGTCTCTCTTAAGCCTATGTAATTATGTTCCAGAGGTATAGACATCAAAGTTACACAATGCAAAGAAACTCGAATATAGCTCAAGGAAAAGCTAAGAAGTATATGAAGAAGAAGGGATAATTGGTTTGATAATATGAACAGGGGCCAGAGCGTAGAGAATGGAGGGGGAGAGACACAGAGAGAGAGAGAGACCGGAGGATAGACAGTCTATAGCCCTGATGGTCTGGTATTTTTGATGCAGAAAAGAAGCTTCTTTGGCCTTTCTGTAGAACCTTTTTTTTTTCATCCGCTTTTTCTCATACATAAAAAAGAAATTCCAAATTTTCTTTTCTTTTCTTTCGGAATCCCAAACATTGTCTTTATTGCCGCAGAGGGTTACGATGAGTTCAGAACTTCAGAACCCTTGTGGTCACTCTTAATTCTAGCACATAATTTATGCCCAAAATATTAACTGCAACAGATAATGTACATAGAATCAATTTGCTAAAAAATGTGTATTGGGATCTATACCATTCTCGTTTTAAATTGATTGATTTTGTTTGAAAGAGATCAACTTTACAACATAATGTTGTTCACGCAGCATATGGTGTTACTTAAATTGGTAATATAAATCTTGCATATTAAAATGAATCTTAATTATAAAGATCAAAGCATTAATTTGATATGATATGACAATGAAAAATTCTTTTTATAAGCCAATAAGTCTACTATTCACCACTCCACATACCACACTCTATGAAAAATACCCTCATATCTTATAAAAAATATTCTCACACTCTATGAAAAATTTATAAGTGTAGAGTATGAGAATGAATAATAGCTTATGGATAGTAAATTCCTATACTAATATAATATTTTAACGTGAAACAAGTGAATTTTAGGTGATAACAGCAAGACCAATTTCCATGAACTGATACGCATACTCTTATCTTTCATTTGCAAAACTTATTCAAATCATGGATAGAAAAAAACATTCAAGGCATAAAATCAATCAACTTAAATTTGAAAAGGAGGGTCAAGAATAATAAATTATTTACAAAAGATATACTAGTTGAACCATTAATTATGAAGAACACCAATCCCTTAACCAAATGGTAGCTGTTCCTTTCAAATGGAATATTAATCATATATATATATATATATATATAAAGATAATGATAGAGAAGTTAAACCATATAACTTGATGTTTCCACCATCATATTTTGTAATGTAGTGCAATATCTTCTTCCTGAGAAAAATTATCTGAAACTTGACTAGTTTTAAAGACTGAACAAATCTGAGATGAAAGATTCACCAAATCCATTACCACCATTTCTCTCTAAAAGAACAGAACAGTTTTAAACCTAGGCTATTTTATTTATTTATATTCCACCTTTCAATGTTCCTGGCAATTTGCACAGACAGGTTGCTGTTTATTCCCGGCAACCTTTTTGCAACTGTTCCTATATTATACCATTGGTCCACTAATCACAGTACCCAACCGACCCTCCCACTAAAATACACCAAAGGCCACACGGTCCTTTTTCAAAAAATAAAATAAAAAATATTAATAATAACCATTTTAGCACAGAATGGGAGAGAGAGGTGATGGAGAGAAAAAGAAAAGTGCAACATACCAAGAAAGTGATTGCACGAAAATGGACAACTATTTATTTTTGTATTTATTTTTATTTTTATGTGATTTGAGTTCAACTCGATCGGGGACAAAATTCCAAGTCTGCGATCATGTCCCCGTTGAAGATCTTTTTTAGTTCTCAAAAGTAGAAAACGTGGAACAAACAAAAGACTCAAAAGAAAGGAAACATAAATGCTTTTGACAAAGCCAAAATTATTTGTTTGTTATTGAATTAAAATGAGATGAGATTTTTTTATTAAAAATAAAATAAAATATTATTAAAATATTTTTTTAATAATATTTTTATTTTAAAATTTAAAAAAATTAAATTATTTATTATATTTTATATAAAATTTTAAAAAAATTATATTAATTATATAAAATAAGATATATGAGATAGTTCGATTTTATATAACTAAACTAGCAGAATCTTTGTCATGATAGAAGTCTTCATTTCAAGTTGGGGTTGAAGAATTTTTGTAACGGTAATATTAGTTTGATTTTTTATTTTATTATTTTTAATCATACCTGGCTATCGTTATATATTATATATCGACTATTTAAATTAATAATAATTTAAAATGGGTTATATCAATAGTAAAAAAAATATATACTTATCTATCCATCATAATTAATTCAATCTATCTAATTTTAATAGGCATTTGAGAGTAGGATAAGACACAAAATTCTTATTTTATCGCATATCATCATTATACATTTTTTAAATTCTCATACAAAATATAATAAACAATTTAATTTTTTCAAATCTTAATTTACATTTTTCAAATTTTAAAATAATAATAATAATAAAATATAATATATTATACTTTCAAACAAAATATAAAATTCTCATCTCACTTCTCATACTTTAATAACTTTCTTGCTTGATATAAACCATCACGGAGATGCCAATGGAAAAGATTTTCACTATACAGCTCCAGTTGACTAGAGTCTTGACTTTATAAAGTGTGCTTGTGAACAAGTTAACATCACCACATGGATAGTTTTTAATCGTTAAATATTTTTACTGTCTGTTTCGTGTCTTTAAAGTTTAAACTGCCAAACCAAGAAAAGTGTTTGACCTCAAAAGTATTGAAATATTTGAGACAGTTTTTTGACCCAGTTTTGCGACCTTGAAAAGTCATTTTAAAAAAATTAATAACGAAGAGAATTTTAAAGTACACATAAGCATATGTAATTCTTAACCATATTTTAAAATGTTTTTATTATAACATAAATTTGATATACCAAGCCAAGTCATATTAATTTATAAATTAAGCTTTTGAAATTTATTTCATTTGATCAAAGATTTCTCTATTCTTAATCAAGTCTAAAAAAGAAAGATTTATTGTGAAAAATGATGATAGACTAAGTAAAATAAATACAAGCAAATCAATCACACAACACAAAATTAATGTGGCTCGACAACATGCCTACATCTACAGAGTTGTATAAGATTTTATTATACTGAAGAATTACAAAATATATTTGGAACAAAATCTCGCTATTCAGAATACTCAGAACTCACTAAACTATTTATTAAGTACATATTTATAGTATTATACAATGAAAATTTTAATTTTCATTTTTCTACGTTATTCTCTCAAGCAGAGTATTGAGCGCACTTCGAGCGAATTCATTACTCATTATCTGATATTCGCTCGAGTGAACTCTCTGCTTGACGATTACCGAGTCAAAATAGTGCCAAAGCCTGCGCTCCATGACCCAAAGCCTTATTGAAAATTCATCAAAAACCATAACATGTCCTTTTGGATCGGGTCATCAAATTTGACCGACACACCAATAAAATCAGGCTTCACAAACCCAATAAGATTGTATGTTAGTGGAAAAAAAAATGCTCATAGACCATTAATGGTGGTAACTTGATAATATTTGAGTTAAATTTGACACATACTAGATTATGCGTTCGAAATCGAATATGATTCATTCTAGAGTCTTAGACTATTAATTTTAACTATTAAAAGATTTATTGAGTTTTCTAGCTAGGCCGAGTTCAAGTTACTACTCAAACTCAATTTGAGGAAGTATTTACTACTTCCCTATATCTAAATCACAACAATTGGGATGCTATGATAATCACTCTTAAGTAAAAGAGCCATTTCCAATTATCCTTTTGACCATTCTTATCCAATTACTTGTAAAATTTTTTATAATTTAGTTAAAAATCACATTTTCTAAATTTTTTTCTTAAATTTTATTCATATTTTAAAAAGTTCCTACATCTAATTCCCTATCATTTATCTATTTTATAAAAATAATATTTTTTTATTCTTATTTTTCTCACTTCCATCTACAAACTTAACTACTCAATATTTTTTCTTATGTTTTGAACTATTACTCTAGTGAATATTTTAAACAAAATTTTAAATTATTTTTTTGCGGGTATGATAATATTTTTAAAATTAATTTTTTTATATATTTTAATAATTATTTAAAACTATAATAAATATGAATATAATAGAAAGTGCATATGATTGGAAGAATAATTTATTTTATTTATTAGAATAAAATATTGATAAAAGATGATTTAGGAGATGAATAATAAACTTTTATATTTAAAAAATTACTATTTATTTCTTAAACCTTTTATATAAAATAGTGATTGAGATGTAGGAGTGATTTTAATCAAAATAGTAAAACAAGTCTCAAATTATAAGAAAAATAGTGCTATGAAACATCGGCTGCGAACGCTCTTCTACCCTTTTTTTTTTTTTTTTTTTTTTTTAATAATCTAAAAAAACATAATACTTTAAAAAAAAAAACATAATACTTGAAGAAAGGGAGAATAGTACATAAGAAGGTAACTTGGACTGAAAATTGTTAATCTTTTTTTTTTACCGTCTCTCCGGTAGTGCAGTGAGATGTCAGGGTGAATCTTGGTTTTCACCACGCCCGTATCGTGACGTAATTATTGTGTAATCCAATAGTAGGAACGCGTGCGAACGATCTATGGTGGTTGGGGAACACGACTCAAGTCTCACGCAACGCTGTTCAGACTTTCAGTCCAGCCGTTGGAGTTGACGGAAGTAAACTCTCATGATTGGGTCCCTCATTTACCACTTCAGAGTTCAGTGTTGTTGACTGCTCCACTTCCAACCGTGACCGTTTACCCCCTACTACCCTCCCCTTTTACCTTCAAAGTTGAATTTCCTATAAAGAAAAAAAAGTCGAATTCAAACAAAACCACCACCACCAACAACAAAAAGACCTTAATTCCATTTCCCTGCACTGATTTTTTCAACCTACCCCTTTGTGTACTCCAAACTTCTACCTTATCTTCTTCTTCCATTTGATCGAAATGGTCCAACATTACTGCATATATCATTCACAGAATTTCAATGTCATCATCCTCATCACTTACAATACCACTATATTATATTTTTGCACGGATACATTGAATCTCACCTATTTTTGCATGTATATGTTTTCATGTTACATATATACTTATCATGCATGATAGCGACTACTATCTGCACCCACATTAATTCAAAGACCATATAAAAAAAGGAAAAAAAATAAAAAAAAATAAAGCTCTTGAAAGTAAAATTAAAAGTCATATTATTAATTATATACGGTATTCATAATTAAATGCATGATAGCTACTACTATCTGCACCCACATTAATTCAAAGACCATAACAAAGGAACAAAAAAAAAAAAAAAAAAAAGAAGAAGCTCGTAAAGTAAAATTAAAAGTCATATTATTAATTATATACGGTATTCAAAATTAAATGCATGATTGAAAATTTATTTATTATTTTCACTTAATCATTGATAAAATAAAATAATGATATTTTTCCTTGAAGGGTATTTCTATGTATCGCTTAAAAATTAGTCGTCCACCCATGCATACCCATAAGACATGATCATCTCCAGTACTGGCATGGTAGGTAACATTGCCATTGTAATTTGTAGATTCCTATATTAAAAAAATAAAAAATAAAAAAATCGCTGGGGGCTGCCTCCTCAATATAATAATCCGTTGGTTGGAGTCTTAATTATGATCTATTGTAATGATCATTTTGGAACCAAGATTTTTTAAACCTTTTGCTAGGATTTTTTTTTTTTCCTTCTTCTTAAAAGTGTGCACACTGCGTATAATCCCCACGTTCAAGATTCTGTCGGATCCACAAAGAAAAAGTGTGATCACAACCACAATTCAGATATCAAAATTGTATGATGATCAGCAATATGCTTATATAAATATATATAATATGATCCATTATACACGCACAGAGTACATACATACAATATATAATATTGTCAGTCATACATACATATATATATATGTATGAATAATGCTGCTTTGCCCACTCAAGTCGCCTCCTCATTTTGATATCTCATGTATTTTAATTTTTTTCTTCACTTAATAGTTAAAGAAGTGAATATTAGTGTATTTATATATATTTTTTATATTTTTTAAAAATATTTTAAAATGATAAAAAAATATGAATAAAAAATTGAAAAATAAAATAAAAAAATGATCTTGGCCTAGCCGTAAGTTGCAAGGGACTACTTTGAGCCTGTACATGATGAGTTTAAATGAGTTTGTAAATGACAAGTTTTAGCTTTGAACTATATGCATATATAAATGTAACTGCTAGCTAGGGTTAGAATTTGCTACTTAATTTATAGAAGAGATCGATGTGGTCATTTGCAAGGAATAATGACGTTGGTGATAATTAATTTCTAGATGCATGCAATTGTTTAATAGCACCGATTTTGATTTTACTTCGTTGATCATTAATCTGTTGAAATTGCCGCGCGTCGGCAAAACTCAATCCCAACGAGAAATATTAATGTCGTTAATTTGTAATTTAATAAGTTCGTACTGCTTCATGAGTCACATGAAAGAATCCGTGAGTTAAAATGAAAAGGATTAATTAATTATTATAATAATTATAGTCAGCACATATAGAAGATCAGTACTAAAGGATCCTGGCCGGAATCTACTTCCCGTATTGAAATCATGAATATTTATGCATGTCTTGTTGCCCCGTGTATCCCAGCCCCCCGTTCTCCAAAACGATGACACGAAAGTAAAAAGAAATAAAAATATAAACGAATAACGATATAAATTTACGTGGTTTAGTAACGTGCTTATGTTTATAGAGTTGTAAAAAATTTTATTATAATGAGAAATCATAAAATATACTTTGGGACGGAATTTCACTGTTCAATCGGCCATATTGTTCATGATAATAAGCATATTTTATAGGGTTATACAGTAGAAGTCTTAATTTTTATTTTTCAGCGATATTTGCTAGAGTGGAGTGTTGAGCGCACTGCGAGTGAACTCTTAGTCCGATGTTAGCTTAAGTGAGACTTGAGCAAACTCTCTATTTGAGTTACGCTCGAGCCACCTGTTGCACGAATGTCGATGAAACTTTTTGCTTGATGCTTCCCGAGTAAAAAATAGTGCCAAAAATTTTTTTGGTGGTCTGTCGGTCCAAGTTTACGTTCCATAGCACAAGTCTCATTGAAAATCCACTAAAAATTGTAACTAATCATTATCAGGTCGGGTCATTGAGGCTAGCCACCATAACAATAAACCAAACTTTACAAACCCAACACCCAGTGTATCGGCATACTGTTATTGATCTTCTTAGCTTGAAGCTCCATATATGCATGGGTCATGATTCCTATACAAGAATGAAATCGAATCTGGCCTGTTTATTAATTTCCTTATTTTTATTTCCCGATTTAAACACCCCTTAAACATTTATAATGTGTTCATAAAGTATTGGAATACCCTACAGTATCGCCATGGCACCAGATCGATGATCAGTACGCCCCACTCCCATATAAATGTAGTTAATTTATATGGTTTTGTAGTAACTAATTTGGTTAATTTGTACGTTATTACTCTTTTCGACACATGGGGGTGCCCACCTGATCAATAATCTTGATGATGATCGAAGTACTGTCATTCAGAGTATGTAAGTTCTAAGGCCCCATATATAAAGAGAAAGATTTTAAATACAAAAAGATTATATATATAAAAGTAAATTCACAAATTAATGTGGCTTGACGTGGTATATTAAATTATAAAATTATTAATTTTATTATAAAGTAAATCTAATAGTTCATATGAAACTACGACAAATTTTTTATTAATTTTTTTTGTGATTGTAGTAGTTTTTATTTTTTTTAAAAAAGATTGAATATGTTGGGAGGAATTTCATCGATGGATGGGTTCGATGATGGTGTGAGGATAAATTATGAAGGGTTATATAACAACTAAACCATAAGTAATTAAAAGCATGGGCCGGGGTGACCCAGTTGCTCCCCACGCCATGTTAAATAAAAGGTGCATTATATCTAGCTATATAGGACTAGTACTGGCATGGCAATGCAAGCACTTTAATTAGTAAGAAGAAAATTAAACCTGCACGGTCCCTCCGATCCATGATTAACAACTACTACACTACTGCTTGGCACTTGTCCACATCCTACGCAATCCAGCTCATCTTATAAATAATTAACGTCGTTTTTATTGTAGGATGAATGACAAAAGAAAAGAACAGAATTATTGCATGGATGTATGTATGTATTATGTTAATGATCTTGATAGATACGAGAACCGGCCACAATAAGGTAACCAAGGCCATCATTGGTGGGCTAGCTCGGTTTTAAATTTGGTACTATAAAGAGTAAAACATGATGAACTTTTGATCAGTATCTGTAGGACATGCATGCATCAATTCCCTAACTAGTTATATAAGGAATTTGATGCTTTTAATTAATTAATTTGATGGAAATCATTCCAAGTCCGCATCAAAGGACAAATTCAGTTATGGTATCTTTTACGGAGAATGGTAGTACTTTTTTTTTTTATTATTATTCTAAATGATTGTGGTTGATTGCATTGTTCTTCTAGCATTGCCTTTTTTAGACAAAAATATCAAACATGTTTATTGCTTACATTGGTAAAAAAATTAAAACCTATACATATATATATATATATATATATATACTGTAGTTCTACACATTTCCATCTGCTTTAGTTTTCCCCACTAGCTTGAATCATGAAGCTGGCCGTCGAATCGTCAATATATATATAAAAAAATTCTCAGGAAATGTTCCTCATTCTAAAATCATATTATCCATGTAGCTAAGCTCACTTCAGGAGTGATCAGCGATATCCAGCTAGCAATGATGGACACGCAGCCTAGCTAGCTAGCTAGCTTGCTGCATATTAGTTACCAATTATTCTTCGAATTTTGGCAGAAGATAATTAAGATCTAAAGGGGCTTCGTTTTCTCGATCAAAAGCAGATCAATCTTTTTCATAGCCATTTTATTTGACTATGAGTATATATTGGAAAGAAGGTTGGGGTACCCCTATATCTGAATTAGTGGGTCCAAGTGGCAAATTAAGTACATGATGACAAGAGAGCTAGGCTGGGTCCCAAAAAGGGGTTTAACCAGAGCTGTCAAAGCAAGCAGTGTCCACCAGTGGAACCACCCCACTCAAAAACCTTGCCAAGCTTTACACATAGACACATTACATACATATATATATATATGTATGTATCTCTTTATTCTCTTTTTCAATATTCATCTTGATTATATGCTTTAAGATGTGATAGTTGGGGGTTCCATTTGCCGCGCACCATTGCTACAGTGAGCGCAAGTTGCAGACCTGATAAGTTACGCACCCACCAACCTGGCCTCCCTAGAAAGGGATACGTCCGTCTTGTTCCTCAATATCCCTTGCACCCAAAAGAAGATAGAATTCTCTTCTGTAAATTACAATTATGCCATGACTTTTTCTTAGTTATGATCCAAGATATGAGACGTCAGATCATTATAATTAAACGCGTACACTGTTTGATAAGCTGGCTCTAGCTTCTCTTCCAATGCGATCGATGAAGATATCGTGCATGCATGATATATATCAGCCACAAATAAATAAAACAAGAAGATTATATTGATTTTGAAGTAGTACTGGTTTTATTTGTGGAAAATGAAATCCCCTCGTGTTTCAAAACACAGGTAATTCATTTGTGAAAAGTATTCAAATTAATGATTAATACCGCTTCATATTAATCCATTACTACTGCTATTAATTCTACTACAGCTTTTTGATTAGTCGGCAATTTTCAAACACTTATATATTGCGATCGTTGCTTGTGTCGGTCTCACTTTTGAATGATAAGATAGGTCCATTAAGAATTCAAATGGAATATTTCTAGCTTGATTGCAACTTGAGATTGCAGAGCATTCACAATTATTCAACCATAAATTGATCTTAAGGTACTGATCAAGGCCAAGTCAAATATTAAACCCAAACTTTCAGGAGCCACCAGCCGGCTCCTGGGCCAGGATTAAACACTCATATTGTATACAGGAGCTAGCACACCATATTTGAAGTTTAACATATAAAAAACATAACTACCAGCATAATATATATGAATATTTATATATGTCAAGTCAACCTGCATTTGGTTTCCCAACAGCATCCTGGAAATCCACACGAGTATTGATCATGGTCCATGTGGTTTTGCTTTATTATTGCAGGAAACCCTAACCGCGTACACGCAATAGATCGTGCATGCATGCTCCATATTGCACCAAGCCCGGCCGGCGTCATCGGCAAGATCACCTGGCCTGGTAGGCCCCGGCGGAAAGGTGATCACTAGCTAGCTAGCAGAAGTACTTAAAGCATTTCTACCACAATTCAAATGCAGCATTAATACTGATGCATGCGGCCTCTCGATCGCATTTAGTTGCTACGTGACTCGGCACTATAAGATCATGAGGTCAAGCGAGTTTGATTCGTTGAAAGATTAGCTAGCTGACTGTCTCGGTCACCTGATCATGCAGTACCACTAAGGGTCAATCCATGTGCAACAGGAAGATCAGAAAGATAAAAACATTCCACGAATAAAAACATCCCACGAATTAAACACGAGTTCTACTGATCATTATAGTGTGAATGGAATCGCATGCTTATTCGTTAATGCTATGCTTCACTGACAATATTGATGGAAACCTAATAGTACTGTTGCAGCAATTAAAAATTCTCTTTCAAGCCTGATAATTTGATTGGGCAGATCAGGTTTTTAAGAACGTTCTCATGCACGTATCTCATTAGATCACTACTCAAAAATAAAAATCGATCGATCCGTTTGCTCATATTGTTTTAGGTTTTATTTATTAAATTTTTTCTGGGCACTCGATCGGTAAAAACAGCTAATGCGCGCGATACTTAGTCCTCAACATTAATTTGGATGGATTTTTAGTATAATAATTGCCCAAAAATCGCTACAAGAGATTCGTTCTCGTTGCAAATAGTTTTTTTCGCACTATAAGAAAAAGCCGTTTATGTGGCCAAACAATATTGCCGCGAGCATCAATTGGACGGCAGAAGCCGTTTATCACTGTAGCCGCGTTTTTCTTTTGGAGAGAAAGAAAATCATCGCTAAAAAGGCTATTTCTGGCGACACCGCAAATATAATCGCATATACAACCTTGGTATATAGCACGTATGGATCTTTACGGCGACGTTTTTGCTTTATTTGCGGCGATTTTTAACCGCCGCAAAATGTCAGATTAAAATCCTGCGAATTCCCCTTCTTTCTTTTTCCCCTTGTTTCATTTCCTTTTCTCCTTTTTTTCATTTCCCCCAAATCGATACTCCTTCTTTATTCTCAATGAGTTTGCTGCCGCCCTTCCCAAGCCGTGCCGTCGCCAACTCGCCGAGGAAGTTAGTCTCTCAATCCTTCGTATGTTTCTTTCTCTATCTTCATCTTTGTGTGTGCGTCTCTCTCTCTCTCTCTCTCTCTTTCTCTCTCCCTCTCCTTTATCTCTCTCTGTCCATTTCTCCCACTCTCTATTTCGCCCTAATTATCTCTCTCTCGATTCCATCATCGCATGTAGGGATCTCGACCAGAGCGTGGACGAGGGGTTGCTGGTCAATGAATGGGTCTGTGTTTTTCAATTTTTTCCCCTCCCGTTTTAGGTACATGTATTGCAAGCATTTCATCTGAGCATAGTGCTATTGCCGTCATCTATGTTTATTTTGATTTCGTAGATTTGGAGTTCATGTGTATGAAAGTGGGTAAGTTCACTTTTATTTGGATATTCACCATGATTGATTGTGAATCTGTTACGAATTTATTGTGAATTTGTTACGAATTGCAGTGCTTTATCTACATTAGGGAATTTTTGATGTTGAAGGATGGGTTTAGATTTTAGACATTGATTTAGAATTGATTAGGGGTTTTGGGAGCTTGGTGGAATGTTGTTTTAGGGAGGGAGTTCATGAAAGTGGGTTTTATCGGATTTCGCCCTAAAAATTTTCTCAAAGGAAACCTTTAAAAATATACTATTTTTACATCTTCTATGAAAGTAATTCCAATAAATAAGAAGGACATGAAGCGGATACTAATGAAAATAAGAAGCTACTGCATGCATCTGCCAAATATTTAATATAATTTCCATCTCCATGGATTTTGGGATTGTGCTAGCTCTAGCTGCTGTGAAATATTTAATTAACATCTAATCAAATAAATGCATGCTAAGGAGGGTAGTAACAGAGAGTTTTTAGAGTCTCAAATTAATGTTACAAACAGTCCTGTGGTGGTGGAATTTTACCCAATATATACAACTCCAATACATGTTGAGGCTATTTAGGAAATTTGAGAGACATTGCAAGGATGAAGATCAGGGTCCAAACAATGTCCTTAGAAATTTAGGCATGTGTTAGAATTATAAGGGGTAAAACCATTGCCACAAGCTAGGCTGGTTGCACAGCCCACATTATCATCTCATGAAACTCTTTCCAAAGAAAATGAGATGAATTCTAATAAGTAATTCCCTTTAACATTTGACAAATCCTTTGATGCCATTTGGCACTTCCCACATTTTTATAGCTTAGACAAAAGTTTGTAGCCAAACTACCCACTTTTGCTACCCAAATCATGGGGCACCACTTCGAAAGGGACATTGGAGAAGCACTAGAAACTACCCTGTTTTGCTAGAACGTAATTAACGTGACTTGATATATATATACATATATACATTAGATTACAAAACACATTTTAGTGTAAAGTATATATTATATAAAGTATATATATATATGTACATAAGTTTGTGAGCTTTAGTACATATTTTGTGAAGCTTCATTATTTTGGGTTTCTTAAGTTTACGTATGGAATATATATATTTTGTCTCATAAGTTTTCATTTAAGTAGATGTGTTTAACAAGTTCAAAGATGAATTGTGGCATCATTTTACTGGGGAGAAACAAGCTGCAATGAACTATAAAAGGTTCCTAATAACAGATTACAAAGCTGGTGTTCATGAAGGCTTGGTTTCAAGGTTAGGTTTTGCAGCCTTTAAGTTAGTAGTATTTGGCAGCTTTGCTATGGCAGTATGGTTTGGATCAAAATTGATAATGAATAAAGGATACAATGGGGGTGATGTGCTAAATGTGATTACGGCTGTGTTGACTGGATCTGTGTAAGCTGCGTGCACTTTGAATATTCTTTAGCTCCCAATACTCTCTAATAGATGTATTATATAAACGTATTTTGTCTATTTCATTTTTCATTTCTTGCCTTTTTCTACCATGTGGATGCTTCAGGTCCCTAGGCGAGACATCTCCTTGCATGAGTGCCTTTATTGCCGGTAAAGCTGCATATAAGATGTTTAAGACTATTGTGAGGATGCCAAAGATAGATACGTATAGCACAAAGGGAAAAATTTTGGATGATATTCATGGAGATATTGAGTTGAGAGATGTCTTTTTTAGCTATCTATTCAGTGGATTCTCTCTTTATATCAATAGAGGCACAACTTCAGCTTTGGTTGGACAAAGAGGAAGTGGGAAGTCAACAATGATAAGTCTAATAGAGAGACTCTATGATCCACAGGCTGGAGAAGTTCTGATAGATGGCATTAACCTCAAAGATTTCCATCTTAAATGGATTAGGCAGAAAATTGGTCTTGTTAGCCAAGAACTTGTGTTGTTTGCATCCAGAGCAAAACTTATCCAAGATTGCATTTGGTGAATCTATTGCATTACATATTTCTAAGGATGTTTTGTCAATGATACAGGTGAAATCCATGTATCACGTTTGCATCTTCAACTTTTATATGATGTTTACTTTTTAGAGGACATTTATTTTTATTCTTTTGGTTAATCTTTATTGTGCTTGGATTTGTATTGATTTTCCTTGACATATAAAATTAATGCATGGCTTGGACTTTGATGAATACGGTGTTCTGCATTTATGTTTTTTTTGGGCATAATTGTTCTTTGTGGGGAATCCTAATTCGCTGCAGATATTTTTTTGCATATTTATCACTATTTGCGGCGAATACTACCCGTCGCAAATAATGATATCCGGAGAACTAAGTTAGCGGCAAAAATGATTCTACCTTGTGTGAAAAGTTTATTTCCGACGAAATGTTTTCACGGATAAAGATATCGTACCCGACGAAATCTGAAGGTCATCGTAATTGATCAACCCAGACGATTTATTCTCGGCCAATTTGTTGCGAACGAATATCGGTCGGATGAACTCTTTCGCGGCAGAAATTATGACTTTTGCGACGAATACTACTCGCCGCAAAAGAGCAGATTTTTTGTTGTGTCGTCATAAATATCTGATCACAAATAAATATTTTTCTTGCAGTGAATTGAAAATTAAGACTAATTTCAATATCATTACATGCATGATGATAATCATATATAGTTTTATATAAATATCGTCATGAATTGTACGTTTTACACAATCGACCATGGTTTTGTATATATAAGATCGAGTAATTAACTACACATGATTTTGTATTAATTCATGTACAACTCTTGCAACACTATTTGTTTACTGGGTACGCCTTATTATATACTGCTTTAGGGCAACGACCCTGATCAACAACTAAGACATCCTGATCTAGTACACTTGTGTTGTAAATATTATCGTATAGTACCATTACACGAACATTGAATAATTTACAGCTTTGCTATTCGAGTCCAATATTCTAATTCCTATTCGTTCTATTTTTTTTTTTAAAGTAATGTTAGGCCACCCAAACGGCTGTAAACGAATCAGTCTGTTCGATAACTCGCTCGGTACTCTCCCGATTAAACTCGAATCGAACTCGATTAGTAAAAAAAAAACTCGTTTGTGAAAGTAGATACCCACTCGATTTGTAAATGACACATGCAAAAAAACTCGACTCGACTCGGCTAAGGCACGTTAAGTCCCGCTCGTTTATACTCAAGTCGACTCGTTCGCTCGACTCGATTAAAATTCATTCATATATTGATAAATATATACACACACCTACATATATGATATATATACATATATATATGTAAGCATATCACTTTTATAATTAAATATATAATATGTAATCTAATTACTTATGTTTATATAGTGAATATATTTTATAGGTATATTTTATAATTTCTATAATAATTAGTCGATAAAGTTTAATAATTTCATATAATAGATATATGCTATCATATTAAGTGTATGCATTAATAATATATGTAAGCATATAATATATTGTTATTTTGGATAAATATCAACTAGTTAGTTATTAATTATTTATAAATTTTTTAAGATTTTATAATTCAATAGAGGTTCTACTTGTTAGTTGTATAAATTTAATATTAGATATTTTATTAATTATTAAATTAATCATATTCAAAAAATAAAAAAATAAATAATTCGAGCTCGAGTTTGAGAAGACTCAGCTCAATTATAGCCCTGGCTGCTAACACTGACCGCAGGACGTGCTGCCTAGGCAAAATTCATGTATTTTATTTTCACATTTTTTTATCAACTTTAAACAATTTTAAAAAATAAAAAAATATATCAATATACTAATAATCATTTTCTTAATTAATAAATAAACAAAAATAAAAAATAAAATACATAAGCTATCAAAATATGAGGTAGAATGAAAGGATAAAGTATATTATTTATTTATTTATTTTTTCTTTCCAATTCCTGTCATACGGTTAAAGAGTAAATCAGTATCTAAACTTTCGAGAATATAAATGGGTAGGGATTTGATTACGTGTCTAAAAATTCGGATTGATGACCTTTTGTTTATTCTCATCCACAGTAATTTGTCCTGCAAGCATGACAGAATTAGGGAAAAAAAAAGGAGCAAAAGTTAACTGAACTTTTGTAAGTGATATTCCCCTAGGCCGGGTAGTTTTGATTCTTTTTTCTTGCAAGGAAAAAATTAATTTCGAGAAATGTTTTAGCTAAAAAAATATCTCATAAAAATAATTCGATTACAAATTAATGTGATTTGATGTAATATATTAAATTGTAAAATTATTTTTATTTTAAAATATATTTAACGTCTCATATAAAATCATGTCAGCTTGTAAATTTAAGTTTGTTTTGAATGCTTAGATGAGATACAAACTATCTCATTTGAGCTGTATGGCGTGTTTTATCTGCCTAGCCATCCAAATGGCATAATACAAAGTTTGATCTCATCTCTGATTTTTCAACCACTGCAATTACTATCTAACATAAAAAATTAAAAAGCCATTCAACAGTAAAAAGCACTATCTTCTTCAGTGCTTCCCTCATCCCTCATTTTTTCTTTTTTCCATCCCATTTGGAATTGTCTCTCTCTATTCATGCCTCTAGCTCCCCCTTTGCCAAAACCCACCATTTACATAGATGCGCTGTAATTCAAATTAAAAATATTGGAGGAAAAAGAGACATTCAAGTTTTTGAATAAATATAATTTTATATTACAATATTCAATTTTATTGGAATACATAATTATTGCACAAATATTTCAATTTTCCTAATAGATAGAATAATCAATAAGTCATAATTAGAATTATATATTTTCACAAAGAAATTGATATTTTTGGGAGTATTGAATATATAGTTCTGCAGTTTGGGGTTTTATTAGGAAACTTGAAACTAATAAATTGGGAAAAAAATATCTACCACACTTTTAATACATATAATTATCTATAACAATAATCAAAATTATTCTACTTTATAATTAGAATAAAAAAAGTTCGAATTTCCTATATATTGAAAAATAAATAGGTTATAATTAGAAGAATATATTTTAACAAAAAAATATATAGAGTAATTGCGGCCAACAAAAAAAAAAATTGGGATTTAAATTTGTTTATAGATTTTTTAATTAATAATAAATATTGTTTTTTATTAATATATTCATAACGATTATCTAATAATTATTAAATAATTTTCAATCATTAGTGGGACCCACTTCTTTATTAAATTCTAAAAAGTAAAAACTATCCGATCATTTCATCTCACTATCTAAACACATATTTTTTTACAAATAATATAATCTTATATATTTTAACTCAAAAATCTCACTATTATTTAAAATATTTCATCTCATCTGTATAACTAAACAATGTATTACTTTTATAAAATTTATTTGTAATTGTAGCATTTTTTTTATCAGGCAATCGATTAATCTTGAAATTGGTATAGACCAATATTTCCGCTTAGATATCTAGCTAGCTAAGCGTGCAAAACCAAATAGTTTTCGAATCTTTAATTTGTTGCAAAGAGTGTCAAAAGGAGAAATGATTCCAGCCGGGTGTTGATCATGACTTGCAAAAGAACCAATTACTGCAAAGAAGTAGGCTTTCCACGTTGATGGAACTTATTGGAAGTGCTCGATCGGTATTGCTGATCAACAGAATGAGAATCTGTCGCGAAATATTTTGTACAAAAATGGCATAAACTGATGCTGTACGTATATATATAATATTGGGAGTAATTATTTTCACTTCGAGAATGAAGTATTTCTTTGACTAAAGTTGCATCTTAGAGCAATACTACGTGTACGTACCTACCTACCTACCTACCTAGCTAGCTCATTTAACTAGTACTGCATCACAACCTGCGACCATAATTGAGATTAGCCAGCTAAAAGTAAGGATATCAACATCAATTCGCTCAATCCATGTTTGCTTATATATATATATATATATATATATATATATATATAACGTACGTATTGATTGTTTTGCAATAGACTAATTAATCATCCGAAAAGACTGCATGCAACTACAAGATTAATCAACCTTGTCAAGTGGTCAGAATTTATCGGAGGAAATTTATCTGTATACTCCTTAATGCCCAACAGATACACACACACATGACGATGGGAAAGTAATCATAGCACACTGAGAATGCAAGTTATGGCATGTGCAGATCATGTGAGTCATAAAATTCATATCACTGTTCCAACGTCGATCAAGCTCATAACGCATATGTATCCAAATTAATAGCATTCGAGATATCTGAAACGTCCTGTCTCCTTCAATTCTAATGACCTAAATTAAACTGGCATGCAGGTGGCTTCATCAATGAATGAATTATATCGCATGCCGCATGCATGTAGGCAACCTAATTTTGTTTTGCGTACTACTGACAGATCGTTGGCTACTTATATAATGTTCCAAGTCAATCACACATGACACACACACACACACACACACACATAACTAGCTGCTGCTTGTTCTAAAATTCTTAATTATATTAATTAATTAGCTTAGATCACCATAACATATATATAATATATATATATATATATATATGGTTTATTCATTAAATCTTTGCAAATGATCTCGTTTACAGAATATTGTGTGATCTTAGAGTGGAATGGAAGATCGATGCTGACACCGTGCATGGGACAAGAAGATGAGGACCTTTCTTTTTATACTAATATTATTTGTTTATCCTTGACAGATCACAGACATACAGCATATATATATGGGAAAAGGTTGAAGACCCTTAATATAGTTCCTATTGTGCAACCAACTTTATCTCTATTACCTGATCGCCCTAAAAAATAAAGATAAAGTACTCCTTATCATGTTTTTCTGCAAACCAACAAAATGGAGCCCGATCGAGATGCCTCAACGTCCGTGCAAGCTGTACGAATAAGGGAAGAAAAATTACTGGGTTGAAGTTTAATTATGTAGTTATATATATATATTGCGGGGGAATCGTTTTAGCTGCCAGATCGAAAATGCCACTTGGGGAGCCGAAAGTTGATCAGCATCGAATTCTCATATATAGGATATTGATGATAAGCCGAAGAACAATCCACTTCATATATAGAATATTGAGCTATACCTAACACATGATCAGGGAATACATTGTTGCTAGTGCATGCATGGCTACCTTATCATGTACTTATATATGGGCCTAATTAAGTTCGTAGGGTTATCATTTTTCGAGAGAGAAAGAGACGATCGAAAGAATCAATCTATAAACTCAGACCGGGAATCCTCTTCAGACGGTTGAAATTCATCATCGTGTGATCCCACTCCCTGATCTATATTTTTATCATGAATTTCTCTATTTTAAGGACTTACTGTCATTCCAATGGGCAATCAACCCTACATCAAACATATCATCGAACATATATACCCTTAACATTATTACTCTTCTATATATATATGATCATAGTAATTCTATTATGGCCTGGCTTAGTTGGTTAATTCTATTTGCAAGACTCAAGTACTATATATATAGGAATTCATCATGTTTTAGAATAATTTAGTTAATCCAATTTGTTTTTTCCTACCATTTTTAAAACAAATAGCTATAATTTACCTAGAAATCGGGTGCCAATCACTATAAATTACAAACATGTCTTAATGTCATTCCGTGGAGCCAAGCTTACATCTTTGGAGGTCACGGGAAATCAAAAGTAAAGGTGGCGTAGGTGCGCGCGTTGCCATGGGATTGGGATTGGGATTGCAATATCCATATGGATCTTTCACAGACCCATGGCCATATGAGATCTCTAGTTTATTCAAATGTAAGCTCGTTAGATTTTGAGGCCCACGTAGGGTCTATCCATTTTATCCAAGGCCCATAACATAGTGTTCGCAAGCAGTAAGATTTTATGTGTTAAATATATTTATGTTATTTATGTTTAGAGAAATTCGTCGATATGTCCGAGTGGTTAAGGAGACAGACTCGAAATCTGTTGGGCTATGCCTGCGCAGGTTCGAATCCTGCTGTCGACGCAAACTTCCCTTTTGTTTTTTTGTTTTTTTGTTTTTTTTTCACCTTCTGTTTGGGCCTTTGGCAAAGAAAAGGACCAAATCGTCGGATTTGTCTCCAAACCCAAGACTTCTACCATCGGGTCATCCGTGAACCGTGTATCTCCTCCAATCCCTTCTTCGGTCACACATCATCCATGGCCTCCGCTCTGCACCAAAACCTCACCTCCCTCAAACTTCGCCATCCTCCAAAGCCCAGCCCTATCACCACTCCCAGACCCTCCACCTACATTCCCTTGCGTTGCGGACCGCGGTCCAACCGTGGGCCCCTCGTGAAAGGTCGGGTCCTGAGCATCGAAGCCATCAACGCCATCCAAGCAATCAAGCGTGCCCACAGTTCTTCAGACCCCACCGACCTCCCAAACCTCCTCTCCAAAACCCTCCCCCGCCTGATCAAGTCCGACCTCCTCGCCACCCTACGTGAGCTCCTGCGACAAGACCGCTGCGCCCTCGCTCTCCACGCGTTCTCGGCCTTCCGATCCGAATACCAACCCGATTTATCTCACTACGCCGACGTGGCATCGGCACTCGCCAGGAACGGGATGGCGGAAGACATCGACCGTTTGATCTGTGACATGGAGAAAGACTGCGGTGGTGCGCTCCAGTGCGATGACGACAAGGGCCTGATCAGGTTGATCAAGGCGGTGATTGGTGCTGACAGGAGGGAATCGACGGTCAGGATTTACAGGATGATGAAGCAGAGTAAGTGGAGTTACGGCTTTGAGGCGGATGAGTATGTGGTCAGGGTTTTGAGCAAAGGTTTGAGGAGGCTTGGCGAAGAGGGTTTGGCCGATGAGGTTAAAAGGGAATTTGCGAAGGTCTCCGGGGCCAATTTGGAGAATTCGAGGGTTTAAAGAAAATATATTTTTTTTAATTATTGTTTTAACTTTCTGGCATGAGTAAAAAGTTATATCGTCTCGAATCTTCGTCCATTTTTAAGATGTTATTTGATGAATAATAGATTTTAGAAAATTCATTATATCTATTTTCCAAATTATTCAGTCAAAACACTCTTAAATCTTCATATATGCTTATTGCCAAATGATATATAATTCATATAAAAAATTATCAATTTATAAACATTTACAGTTTTATATAAAATTTGTAAAATTAAACTTTTTAACAAAATAATATAATTATATTGATTGATTGTAAAATAAATTATAAAAAGGTTAAGAGCATTTCTGTCATTTTCAATTTTAGAGCAGTAATAAGATTGTATTTTTATTGCCAATTGTAAAAAACTTTTTCAGCTTATTTTATCGGAATATCACTTTAGACTCGTCATCAACCATCAGAAGTAAAAAGACCGGAGAATCCACCAGTGGATAATGGAAAATTAACCCAATTCAATTAATTTTTCTCATATAGCTACTTATTTTATGCACATATTTGTACTTTGATTAATTTATATTTTGAAAACCGGTAGATATTTTTTTAAAAAAATCATACATATTCATTTTCTGTATTCGTTGTAAATGTTTTAGAACATAATCAACGAAAGGGATTATTAAAAACTGAAAGGGAATAATAAAGACAACAAAAGATATTTCTCAATTGACCAAACGATCCTTTTATTCGTTAAGAAGTTACCACATCATTTCACTGCTACATTTGCAACTTGCCCCTGCTGTTCCCCTTCCAAACCGCCTTGTGAGTTGTGAAGACTGAAGGGAGACAGCAGAGTTGAGCATCCCAATCTCTCTCTCTCTCTCTCTGCGCCATGGACAAAGAAATCCTTGCAGCTCCATCGTCGTCGTCGTCTTCTTCAACAGCTTCAATGAGTAATACGAATCTTCCACCACCTGAAGACGCTTGGTTTGACCCTTACCAGAAATTGCTTCCTCATTGGCAGTCCCACTCTCACTCTTCTTACCAGGTCCTTCTTCCTCTTTTGCCCTTAACGCCAAATTATCGTTTCTCTTTGTAGCTTAATTTGTTTTCAATCGTGCTCTTCTTATTTTTCAACCCCTAACGTTTATTTCTTTTCATTGCAATTTAGGGTTTGCTTCGGCTTTACTCTGTTTTTATTATATCTCTCAGTATTTAATATTTATTGTTGATTTCAACGAGTGCCTCTACTTTAATTGGATATCTATAATATTTTTCAGGTCATAATTTCCGCAGTCGCTAGGTTTGTTTCGATGAGGGATAATTTTTTTTTTTTTGTTCCAAGGAAAACTTTTCCCGAAATTAGTTGAATCATTTTTAGTTTTTGTAGATCTTTTGTGAGTAACGGCAATTAAATATACATCAAATACTGGGCCCAACTAATAAAATTAGTTTCCTAATTAAGCAGATGGATACTTACTGTTTTCTTTCAGATTCTTTTGTGGTCTTTTGAAAAATGGATCCATTAAAAATATGAATTTGTTGTAGAGAAATATGTCACTGGAAAATAGTCATTGAAATAAATGGAGCTTTACAAAATTTCTGCCTAGAAGATTCGAGGAACTCTTTTCTGGAAAATAACCGAAAACTTCTAAATCTAATAAGTATTTGTGTGTGTGTGTGTTGGTAATTGATATATTTTATGTGAATTGATAACGTATTATTCTTATTTGCTTGTTTTCTTGACCACTGTTCAAATTTTCTCTTGTTAAGAATCCCATTGCATTTTTTGTTTATTTAATTATAATGGTGTTTTATTCCTCGGTTTTTTATATGTCAGTTTTACCTTCGGAATTCTTTTTGTAGTCAACAATTCCAATTTCAATCTCAAGAGTAAATCAAGTCGATGCAGCAAGACTCGATATAGAAATGTCAGCCATGTTGAAAGAGCAGCTGGTTAAGGTGTTCTCTTTGATGAAGGTACATCTTACAACTTATTTTGATATTCATCAAAGCAATTAGTAGCACAGACATAGCTATTGATGTTGACAAAGTCATTAGTAGTATAGATATGATACTGCTGTGGGATTATTTAAAACGTTTACTTCATTTTATTGGGATTAGCCAGGGATGTTATTTCAATATGAAGCAGAGCTTGATGCTTTCATTGAGTTTCTTATTTGGCGATTCTCAATTTGGGTAGATAAGCCTACTCCTGGAATTGCTCTAATGAATTTGAGGTATAGAGATGAACGTGCAATGGCGACAAGAGGAAAAGGTATGATGGTATATGACTAATATGAATATCCTATTACTCAGCCTTTTTCGCCTTTGTTTGACTTACATTTGGTACCTGTGCTTTTTGCGTGTCATTTTCCATACAGTTAGGACAGGTTTGGAAGGACCGGGACTCACCGTAGCTCAGAAGATTTGGTATTGTGTTGCTACTGTCGGTGGCCAATACATCTGGGCGCGCTTACAGTCATTCTCTGCTTTTCGTAGATGGGGTGATTCTGAGCAGGTACAGTTTTTGTCGGTCCATTTGCTCACCCTATCCCCACCTCCCCTGCCAAAAGCCAGTCTATTCCAGCTGTGCTTTCATCAAGGACGGAGGTGGATTGAACTTGACCTAATTTCGTCTCTGCATTTTCCTCAGAGGTCATTTGCACGGCGAGCGTGGATGTTAATACAACGTATAGAGGGATTACATAAAGCTGCTTCATTTGGCAACCTGCTCATATTTCTTTATACGGGAAGGTATGCTTTCAAGTCTCATGCCATTCTATTATTGGGTTTCATCTGAATCTGGTATATGGAAAGTGGTAGTAATCCTTTAATGGTTTAGGCATTTGAACTAAACACAAACTTTATTCAGAGCAAATGAAATCATTGAGTGGAACAAATGAACAGTGGAAAAATGATGTTAATATGAAAGGTAGAAATATTATTGAGTGGTGTTAGAATTTTGATCAAGTATTTAACTATGTGCTGATGAAGTACTTATCCAAAAAAATATGTGCTGATGAAGTAGATAGTTGATTGGTCAAATGTTTTGTTACTAATCAATTTGATGAAAAGGCTCAACATGCATGCCTAATGGTCTCTTAGAGCCTAAGCACAAAATGCAAAAGTGAGGCACGAACCTATGTGAAGTGAAGAGTGTGTTGAGAAGCATGACAATTAATAGTAATTCCACTGCAAATTCAACATTATTGCTATTCTGCATCTGCAACAAACAATCCGTTTATATTATATACAATATCAAATTCAACCACCCAAATAGTAAACATGTGATTCGAAGCATGGTTATGTTAGCAACTTGCTACCGGTTGGATATAAAAAAGAAAATAATGGTAATTTATGATAGTAATGATGATCCACTTGACCAACTTGCAGTTGTAACATATCTTCATACTTTGCAAAATGCTTTTCTGATGCAGGTACAGGAATCTTATTGAAAGAGCTTTGAGAGCTAGGCTCGTCTATGGGAACCCTAATATGAACCGAGCTGTTAGCTTTGAGTACATGAACCGGCAGTTAGTGTGGAATGAGTTCTCGGTAATTTTACCGTTCTTTATCAATTTTAGCAGTTTTAACTTTTTAAAACTGAGCACTTATTCCCCATAACCGAGAGGAAGCACTGAATTCAAAACAATAAGTTCAAGTCTGTGAGCTTTCTTTTAGGATTTACTTCAGTCAGTTGTAACTTGGTCTAAGTTCTTCTCTGTCCTAGGCAAAGAAACCTTGATCTGCTTCTTGCTCCAAATTGTGAATTTAGGAAGTCCTTGTATCTTGCTATTATTTTTCTGTATGAACCATCATCTGTCATCTGCATACCAGCATGCATCTTTAGTATGTATTTGCGTTGTTTTGGATTAACTAGGCCTTTTTAGGAACTTATTTCATGTGTGCTTGGCTACTGCCGATGGCTTCTAAATCATTGGTGAATAATCTCGTGACGGTGCTGGAATTACTTATTTTATTGTTTTCCTAAGTAGCGGGAGTTTTGCTACAAAAGGGAAAATATAGCTATAAATCCTGATCCATAGGTCGTAACATTTTATAAAGTATTTAGTGCGAGTAAAATGCACAGATTCTGGAATATCTGAAGCTATCCTTATCACATTAGTCGGACATGCATGCTTTCTTAGAGTTATTGAGATTATAGAAAGAGAGAAAACACTTTCAGATTGACTGATTCATTGCCTTGTTCATCCATTCCATGTGGTATCTAGTTCTTTCTTTTTCCTAGACTTCAATATTTCCACCTGTTCCAAAATTTATTACTGATCCTTTTATCCAAGCTGAAGAAACATTTTAGATATTTGGAATTCTTGTTTTCTCTCTGCCAGCTTCTTGAAGTACAAAGCTAAGCTATTCTTGTGGATATGATCCAGTTTGGAACTTACTCTTTTGGATCTTGGCTGGTGGCAGGAGATGCTGTTGCTGCTGCTTCCTCTTCTTAACTCATCGTCTGTAAGAAACTTTCTTCGCCCATTTTCTAAAGATAAATCTTCAAGCACTGCAGAGGATGACACTGCTTGCCCCATCTGTCTGGCCAGTCCAACCATTCCGTTTCTTGCTCTCCCTTGTCAGCACAGGTATTTCTTTTCTTCCCGTTATTGGAAATGATGGGCTGTAAATGCAAGCGAACTGGTATATTTTATTCATCGGTCTATGCAAATAATTAGGTGGTATTGCATAAGGCTACTCTTTGAAGATTTATAATGCCATTCAGGTGGTTATCAACAAAGAAGAGAAAAAAAAAAAAAGAAGAAGAAGAAGCTTAAACACTGTAATTTTTCTTGCTTGCAGATACTGTTATTACTGCCTTAGGACTCGGTGTGCTGCAGTTGCTTCATTTAGATGTTCCAGATGCAGTGAGCCGGTCACTGCTATGCAGCGGCATAGTGGCGTGAGCAATTTAATCGCAAAAAAAGATCATTAAATAGGGAGAATGAAATGGATTGAAACATTATTATAGATAGGGAATGTGTGTAAAATAATGCTGGAAAGAAATAGTACTTTTTTTTTAAATTTTTTTTTCCTCCCTATTAAATTATCATTGAAGAAATAAATTCCATGTAAAAGTATTATTCCACTATTAAGTGGGATGGTCCATTCTTTGTCATCTTTCCATTGTATTAAATATTCCGATGCCCCATTGTTTTCTTGGATTAATTTTTCTCCAAGGATCAGTTCATTCGGACGCCAAAACAGTTGCCCTTTCGGCAATGCCAAAGGATGATTATTGTGCTTAATTTTAGTGTTATTGGTACTTCGTTTGATGTTACGTTTCTATCATTGAATTGAGTCACTGCATGATAGCACGTGCCCTTTTTACTTTCTAAACCATCAATTTTACACCCATCGTGATCGCATGGATTTTGAATTTTTGTATCTGTTTTAACACCTTCTCTGTGGCTGCTCAGCTCTGCTTGTCTGCACATCTGCTTGGTTCTTTCTAATTCCTCTCCCAATGTTTTTTTTTTTTTTTAATTTTATTTAAGTTCTCTTCTTTAACGAATTAAAACGGCCAAGCACAAAGATAACATTCAATTGAAACATCAAGGTTATTGAGGAGCTAGCAAGTTAAGACGATCTTGAATTTCGCGTCTGTGCTTGTTTTGATTAGCGATTTCAGTTTCGTTTCAATTTGATACGAAGCACAAAGAAACAAAGTAATTAAAGTGCCTTCTTGTTAGCCGTACCATCTGTGATTGATATTATTCGATTATTATACAATAAAACAAGGACCATATATGGGCTGATCTTTATTTGCTAAGATTCTCTATCTAAAATTATAATTTATGTTAATCGAATCCAAGAACCGTGATTCTTTGTTCCTTACAAGCCGACGCCACATCTACTGTGCTGTAAATTCACATGCCTTTTACGGATACCTCGAAACAAATGGATGGTTTTAAACAAGCTGCTGGGTCGACATTAACATTATAATTAGGGTAAATTTAGCGTGCCGTTACCGCTGCAAGTGACCGCTAGTGTAAAGTTAGTATTTTTTTTTATCCAATTTTTTTATTTACATTTTTTTTTCATTTTTAAATATTTTTAAAAAATATAAAAAATATATCAATACATTAAAAATAATTATTTAATCATTAAGTAAAAAAAAAATTATTATTATTATTTTTTTACAAAGTGGTCAAATAGAGGTAAGTTTTGTGCGGCAAGGTAACTTTTTCCTTATAATTATAGACGCCAATTTAGACAGCTGGAGTAGGTTGCCATTAAGGTTTTGATCTACCAAAAGGACATATACGAGAAGAGTTAGTCTATCATACGTCCCCAAATGGGGATTACTCATGTAAGTTTATATAATTATATTAAAAAAAAATTAAAATTATAATAATATCTTTTTTAAAATAATATGTTTTTCTCTTTTATCCCTATTTATCAATGGGACTGTCTCTCACTCAGGACTATAAATTAAATTTTTCATTCGGGAGAAGCAGGCGTAATATTCCATACTCGTCGTAAAACTTTGATTTTCAAGATCAACACTTGTGGCTGACTGATTTTCTGATCATAGAATAAAGTAGTAAAAGTAGTGTAGCTGAGAACATTGCTAGCTTTCACTCCAACAAATTCATTCTAACGAACAATGTACATTAATAAGGCCGGAAGGCCGAATAAATTAGAACATCTTCAACTAAAAAAAAAAAATTCATTTTTTATCAAATCAATTGCGGAATAGTGATTATGAGAATAAAAATTTTCTTTTAACATATTCGAATAAATTGCGGGATACAAAAAAAAAAAAAAAAAAAAAAAAAGGGAAATATCTTAAATAGGAGTTCCCTGAAAAAGTTGTCCTAGCTTCCTCGTACACTAGAAGTAAAAATTGTTGTGATTAGGTATGATCAGAAAATAATTACGTGGTCAAATTGGAACCTGCATATATATCATGTAACACGTACGTACACTGACTGACCGTTGGTTGATACATATACATGATCATGGGCTTGCATGCAATACCTACGTACACCAAGTCATCGCGCGTACGTACTCATGTATATCTATGGATCCGTACGCCGTTTAAGTACTGGTCATGTTTTCCACTAAATTATTAAGAAGATTGATTTATTATTTGTTTTTCATTTACTTAATTATTTGAATATTGAATATTGTTAAGTCGATGACTTTGGTTTTTTAATGCAATAATAGAAATAAAAACCTAGCTAAAAGATTAAGCTGATGGATCAAATATAATATATATATATATATATATATATATATATATATATATATGGACCGAGCTTGCAATTAATGGATTTTAATCTAATTATAATCGCACCAAGAGATGATAATCACTAATCTATTAAAGCTAGCATTTTTAGTGTCCCTAGCTAGCTAGCTATTCAAGAAAAGAACTAAACAACACGGATCGATGATTAATAAATTTTGGCTCTAGTGGACCCGTGAAGCCATTCTTTCAAATGAATAATCAGCAAGATCGTGAAAATTTATTAAATAAATTATAAATAACTTCACCATAAAAAGATCTTGAAAATAATCATCAACCTTTTGTCAACATCCTTGAGAGTTTCCTAGCTAGCTAATCTTCCTAAGGAATCAAAGGATCGTTGCTAATTCATCTCTCTCTCCCTAATAATTAAGCTTTAAAATTCTTCGGAAATAAGGTTCTTCATCAGCTTCAATTCCAGTTTATTTTTGTAATTTTCGATCTTCAAGATTATTTGAACCTAAGAACGGACGGACCAGACCTACATTATATAATTTATATTAATGCACAAATGTTTTAAACTCCTATATGTATATATATATATATATGTATATGTATATATGTGTGTGTGTATATATATATATAGGAGTTATTATATACTTTGCATGAAGTCTCCCGAGTTAGATCTTGGCGCTTCAAGATAATAAATTCCTTTTGTGTTCTGACCCTTTATTTCAAATTAACCACCCCCCCCCCCCCCCCCCCCAAAAAAAAAAAAAAACCAAAATTAAGTTTGAAACTTTGAATTGTATGCATTATACATCATAGAGTAATGTTAGGTACAAGTCTCAAATAGACAAGTTCCATATAAGTCATTTGTAAAAAAGTGAGTCATACTAATAAATAATAGTTTTTTTACACTTTTTTTTAGGTGGTGTCTACTTTTTTACAAAAACTTATATGAGACTTGTCTATTTGAGACTTGTATAAATCATTTATCTACATGATGATATATAGGGCGCTAATTGATCTTATGATCAGCTTCCTGACCAGAGTTGTCAAAATCCCATATGCCAAAGACCAATAAATGTCTATATTTGCGTGAAATAATTTTTTTTATAAGTAATAAAATATTTTATTGAAACGAATGTAAAAGACGAAACTCATGTACACAGAAAGTATACAAAAAAAAATACCTAAATACATTCTAGAAAAAGGAAAGTGACATCAGAAAATTATGAACGAAAAGACCATTATTCCCTAAAACTGAAAACCAAGACGGTAAGGAATGAACAAAAAAATTCCAGATTTGTTCTAAAGAATGCTCTTTAACATTAAAATGTCATTCATTCATTTCCATCCAAATACACCACATAAGACAGGTAGGATCATCTTCCACACAGCGCCCACTTGAGAACCAATTAAATACTATAAGAAACAGGCGGCCTCCTTACGATATATACTATGGCAAAATAGAAAATATTTATATAATTTACCATTTACTATTAGAGAATTAATATACGCATAACACATTTTCACAACACATTTCACAACAAAGTTGTGAGATGAGGGTATTTTTGTAAAGTAATGTTACTTTTATAAAGTATTTTACAAAATTACCCCTCATTTAGGTGTCATTTGGATTCGAAGATGAGTTGAAATGAGTTGAGATGGGTTGTAAATAGTAGTAAGATGAGTTGTGAATAGTAATGAGATTTGTGAGTTAAAATTGCTGAATAATAGTAAATAATAGTGAGATGAATTGAGATAAATTGTAAATACAAACGAGGCCTTAACACATTCTTGCGAAAAATGTTGTATATAAATCATTTTCCTTACTATTACATGGATTTAAGTTTAAGAAAGTTTGTTTATGTTAATTTACATGATAAAGCTGGCGTGCAAACGCACATAGAGATCGAGAGTACTGTACGTATGTATGCTAATTTGTACTTATGTACTTACATCAGTTGACCCTCTACACAAAAGATCATCATTCCATCCTTGAACCTATATATGCATGATTTGGATTTAAAAATAAATATATATATATATATATAAGAGCAATTGCTTAAATATTTCAAGTTCTAATATTATATATGTTTTGGATTATTATATGCTATTCTGAATTTGAATCATGTAGGTACTGTTAATTAAGGAGCCCATCAGTGAATTAAGGAGCTGCCAGCTTTTTTAGTTTTTTGTATGCATTGATCTAGCTGTTACATGTCAATGCAACCATTATATATGAAGTAGACTTCGAGTTTGAACAGTAGATGAGATAAATTAATGTTAGAACAATAATTGAGTTATTAAATTAAATTTCTTAATAAATATTATATATAGGTTTTGAAATTATAAGCATAGTCAAATTAGTTAAATATCATATTCTAAATGCAAAATTTAACTTAGAGGAGTAGTACTAGTACGCATGAGATGGGACTTTTATTTCCAATATTGCAATATTAATTGCGTGCATTTAGTTTAGAATTCTCCAAACAGTACATGACTGTCATATGTCTACTTCATTCAGCCACTTGGATTTTGTATTTTTGTTTCTTTGAGAGAATCATTGCACCAGGATCAAATAAAGTAAGTGTATATAGATAGATATATATCTATCCTGCTACCTAAGAAAGGAAAAAAAAAAAAAAAAAAATACTATCATATTCTACGCCCCTACCCAACTATAACCCCAAAACAATCCAAAGGTACAACAAAATGTAAGGAAGTAAGCTCCAACATACCATTAATTTATGGCTGAAAACGCTGCCAACCAGCTTTCGTGTCCCACTTTAAAAAAGTAAAAAGCAGGAATAAAAAAAATACTAAATAAATGAAACGAGAAAATGGAAAAGAGAAGATCAAACATATATATGCAAGTTTTTGAACCCCACTTCTATAAAATTCTTTTAAGATCAAGACTTAAGTTTCTCCAACCTCATCAAGAAAGCAACAGAACTCTCAAATGCTTTTGCTAAGGCTTGTTTGGGTGCACATATAAGGAAAGATGGCAAAGTGAAGAGAGGGTAAAAGAGAAAAGGAAAGCAAAGGAAAGGGAAAGGATTTTGTTTTTTCTTTTTAGTTCTCTTGAAGGCATGAATTGAAGTGTTTACAGAGGGTCTTGATCAGAACTGCAACAAATGATGGCTGGAAACCCTAACTGGTGGAGCATGCATCCACCTTCTCTCCTTACTCAATATGCGCTTGCATCTTCTTCACTTCCTTTGAATCCTTTGGCAGACAACCAAGAGCCTCGACAGTCATGGAGCCAACTAATAATGTAAACCCCTCCTGATCTAGCTCTGCCTTTTGTCAAGTAGTATACATCTCTTATTGGCTTTCATATGGTTTTAGGATTTTTAATATATGAGTCATTATCATGTTTTCAAGTCTTTGTTAAACAAGATAAACTTCTGTTTCTCATGGGTTCTTGATCTAGAGCTCTTCTCATCTCTCTCTCTCTCTCTCTCTCTCTCTCTCTCTGTGCGTGTGCTTACTATTTGTTTCTTCTTCTTAGCTTCACTTGGGTTTTGATTTTTATACTGAAATGCGTTTGGGGACGGGTTTCATTTTCTTTATTGACTGTTTTTTCAGAGAAGGAATTTCGGCAGGAGATGACGATAGGTTTGGTCCGAGTCATTTTCAACATAGGAAGGTAGAAAATTGGGAGGGCCAAATCTTAAATCCATCTCTAAGGGTTCCTGTTCTTGATGTGATAAAGCAAGAGGCTTCCCAAAACAGCAACTTATACAGTCATGGAGAGGAAGAATTTCAGGCAGCTCGATCTGCTTGGTCACAAGTCATGCCAGTTTCTTCCCCTGGGTCATATGCCACTAGTTTCGGTAATAACTATATATATGACTTCTCTTATAACAAGATGAATAGCAGGAATCAACATCCAGATCATTCAACTGAGGTAAGAAAGATTTTTTTTTTTTTTTTTTTTAAGTTATACGCTTCCTGAACATATATTTCTGATCTGCTGCTCCCTTTGCCTAGAGTGCTAGCACAACCACTGGCGGGGTACATAAGAAGGCTAGGGTTCAGTCTTCTTCAAGCCAACCACCTCTAAAGGTAACCGAGAATCTCTCTCCGTGTGTCTGCTTGTGTTTATGTTCTTGCTGTGTGAGTGTGTCTTTCTTGATTGTCTATGTCTTTAAGCATGCATTATTCTTCTGCTAGTAAGTAGTAACCATCCATCGTCAGGAGGGAAAAAAAAGGAAGAAGAAAGATGGAAAGAAAGCAACACGGAATGATAATTGACAGCCCTAGTCCGAACTGGTTAAACAAAACAAAGTGATATTCTGGTTTTCCTTGTGTTAATTGTGAAGCAGGTGAGAAAGGAGAAGCTAGGAGATAGAATAACAGCCCTGCACCAGCTGGTTTCCCCATTTGGAAAGGTATTCCAAACCCGCTCCCCTTCACCCACTTACTGAGCTCAAAAAATTATCAAATGTTTTTCTCGTTCTTTTTTCCTTTCCAAAAAACTGACGGTAAATCAAGGTAAAGAGGAAAAAAAAAATGGCTCTTAATATTGCTAGCTAGCTACTTTATTCTTTTTTTTCTTTACGGATTCCCTTTTAGTAATAAAAAGATCATAAAGATGACTTGGAGTGTTGTGATGTGTTTCCCTTTTGCAGACTGACACTGCTTCTGTTTTGTTAGAAGCCATTGGCTATATCAGATTCCTTCTGGGTCAAATTGAGGTGATGTTCCTTCTACATATTATACTCTCTGCAAGAGACTTGTAATCAGTGATCACAGCATGCAGTTAAAGTTTTAATTATTCATGCTTTTTTCTAAACATTCTTTAGTCATGGAAGTCATAAATTATAATTTTATTCCTTTTTCTCCCCCCCTGAATGCAGGCCCTCAGCTCCCCTTACTTTGGTAACACATCAAACAACCTGCGCAACCAGCAGTACTGTGTAAGTACCCATATGTATATTCACCATTTCCCAAAGATTCAAAATCCTCTCTCTCTCTCTCTCTCTCTCTTAAATACAGACATACACACTCACGCACGCACAAAGAACCCACAGGTTTCCTGAAGCATAATCTCTAGATCTATAAATGACGAGAAAAATTGTTTTAGGTTCAAGGAGAAAGAAACTGCGTATTTCCCGAAGACCCCGGACAGGTATATATGCTTTATTGGATCCGTCACCTCCTTAAAAGCAAGTAGAGGAGGCTTTGCCATTGGAAAGCATCTTATGAACATAAATATTCATAAAGAAAAGCATTGAAACAACAAAACAAGGTTCTATGCTTTATATATATATATATATATATATATATATATATATATATATATAACTTAAATAAATTTTAAATAAAGTATAATTAATTTGTGACAGCCTAATTACTTTGGAATCGTGAATGGCTTGAGAAAAGATGGAAAATACTAATACTTTTCCCATTTTTGGCCCATCTAGTTGGTGAATGACGCCTGCCTGAAAAGAAAGGGATCAGCAGCTAACCAGGTATATATATATATTCTTTCATTTTTATACAAGTATTTTCCTTATAAAAGATGTTTCTCGAAAAAGCTCCACCTTAATTCGTTTGACTTAGTACGTACGTACTTATTCATTGAAAAATTATTTAGCATGTATAAAAATCATTATTATCATAACCATCATTGCTATTATTAGTATATATATATATATATATATATATATATATATATATATATATATATATATATCGTAGTGATTGCAAGGAACTTTCGCATAAATTAGTGATGAAGATATATATATATATATATATGTGTGTGTGTGTGTGTCATGTGTGTGTGTGTGTGTGTGTGTATATATATATATATATATATAACTTTAAGTCCTGAATCTTTATTTATTTATTTACAAAATATAATGCTTTTTAAACATAAAAAGATGAGGTGGATTGATCACAATTAATTAGATCATGGTATATATCTGCACGCTTCCCATGCAATATTCTTATATATAATTTTAACGATATATCTTATATCAGGATTCCAAAGATAAGCCGAAGGAGGACCTAAGGAGTAGAGGGTTGTGCTTGGTTCCTGTGTCTTGCACTCAGCATGTTGGTAGTGACAATGGTGCTGATTACTGGGCTCCGGCTTTCGGCAGTGGTTTTGAGAGTTAAGCAATTAAGCATGCATGGCATATGATATATATATGTTGCTGGAGCTTACATTAATATGCATGCATGATCTCATGGAATGCTATAACATCATGAGCAGTCAGTCTACAGTAAGCCAAGGCTGAGTGCTCATAATGCTATGCATTGATCGATCTAGATCATTCAAAGCGTTATTATAATTAATTAATTAACACTTCGACCCATTCTTAGCAGTTTGATCAGTAAGTACGTACGTTCTAGATCTCTAATTTCAGTTAATTATTATTAGTAGTTTGTATCTTATTTTTCCTTCAAGCCATAATATCTGATGCAAAGCTAGCTGCTTCTAATTCGTGTATGCGAAGTTCTCAAATATTAATGGTATTTTAATTAATTGTGGGAAGAATGTTCTGATCTCGATCTCTATGATATCTCTCTCACTGATCGAGCTTCATCATTTTTTATAATTTCTTGTCATTTTTCTTTTTTTTTTTTATCAGTCCATCCGGTCTCTGTTGAAATATTTTTGCCAATCGAGGTAAATAACGTCAGAATTTGGGTAGTGATAGGGTTACTATCGCCTATTACTATCCATCTACTATTTAAGTAAATTTTAAGTTTTTTTTTTATTATTTTCTTTTAAATATTTTGTTAACATCTTTAATCATTAAAAAAATTTAAAAAAATATATAATTTTATTAATACTCACTTATTTAATTATCAAGTAAAAAAAATTAAAAAAAATCAAATAAAAAATAATAGATAAGTAATAGTAAAATAATAACTCATCATTATTCTCAAAATTTATATATCTAACAGATCCAATCTGTCACATCAATATAAGGTAAAAACGTACTATCATAAGGTAATTAGATAATGATCATAAACTGATCAACAGCTAGCTAGCAAGCGGTAGTTAATACAAGAAATGCTTTGTACAATCCTGAAATAAATAAGTCCCGCTGTTAAAAACGTACGTGGACTCTACTTTAAAAAAGTAATTATTTTTTTTAATAAAAAATTTACGTGAGTTTGTCTATTAATTTAAGTTTGTAGCTAATATTATTCAATTAATATAATTTATAAAAATTTTAATTTAAAAGTAATTTGTTCGTGACTGGATTGGTTAATTTATTCCTGTAAAATAAACAACCACCATGCATGCAGGCTAGAAATGATATATAGGATGATGAGATAATTTCTTCTCACATTATTGAATTATTGAAAAATACCTATTATATACACGTAGTACTAATGATATTGACCATTATTTAATAAGCTTTTTTTAGAGTCATAATTAATATTTAAGTAATTAATATATAGATGTCGATCATCGACCAGATCATGAAAAATTAACGGTCATAATTTAATTGGATATATATATATATATTGCTACGTACTCGATCGATGACTAGGCGCTTCATCAATATTAATTGTTTAAGCGCAATATAATTAATTAATTAAGTGTCTTAATTAAATGTCTCAAGCGTAAGTTTGTCGATCATGAGGATTGCTTAATTCGCAATCTGTGGCGCCTCCAATCCCCCTTATAAAAATACAGAGGGATCGAGACGTCAGGATGGTGACGACACGGTCACACATCCCAACGAAGTGCCAGTGTGTGTACATGCAACAGTGTTCAAATAAAATAACGCAGCGGATAGTCAACTAAGTACCAGAATTTATTTACAATCAAACATCAGTAAAGGTTTAAATAGCAGTTATACAGTCATCCATAAAATAATTTACAATAGTTTTAAATGTACAAACTAGTGATCTCAGATCACTCCTCAGGCAGAGCCGTCTCCTCAGGCTCGCCCTCCTCCTCCTCATCAGCATCAAAATCTGCGATACCACAAAATGGTCTCCCAGGTAAGTATAACCCAAACAACAACGTAATATAAAATGCATTGAATGCAACTAACATGCATGCACATGAAAACATGCATTTTTCCACAAAACATCATTTTCCCCGAAAATGATAAATTTCCAACACACACCAAAATCCCATTTTGGTCCAAATTATCCGTAAAACATTTTCCCAGAAAATGATTTACCCAAAAAATCAACTCGCACTATTTTCCCAGAAAATAGTGCATTAATCCCAAATGCACCATGCATTATTTCCATATGCACCATGGTCTCCCCTATGGACCATCCGCACGTCCTGGTTTCGCAGCGGTGCTCAGTTCCGCGCCCAGCGCGTACATGGCCAAGCACTCATACTACGCAACGAGCGATGCCCAGTTCCGCGCCCAGCGCGTACGTGGCCAGACATCCTCTAGTCCCCGCCAGCAGAAGGACCACGGAGTCGGCACGAGACCATCTCGTCCGATCCCATTGTCGCCCGGCGACAATCCAGGGAACGTTACTCAGTATATTCCGCTCCCGAGTAACCAGAGGAGCTCCACCGAGTTAATGCCCCATCTCGGCTTGGGGTCGTGATACACACGCAACAAAAATATTCTCACATAAAATCATAGCTTTTCAAAGCACATGAACATGAATGCAATACACGAAAACCCAGTTTCTTTTACAAACATGATCATGCATGAAATAATGAAATGCACATGTACCAACACAATATCCAAACCAACAAATCCAACCAACCCATCAACAACAAACATCCAATTCAACCAAATCAACCAAACAACTCCAATCACAAATCCATCCGACCCCCGAACTCCTCGGACTCAGTCTGGCATGCCAAAAACACAGTGAAATGGGTTAGTGCAAAAATACATTTAAATTACGAAAGTTCTTTGGAGAAATACTTACAGTGCAATATAATAATTTTTCGAGGATCACGAAGTTGAAAAAGGCGACGTTTGAGCAACACCACAGTGTAAAATACACTGTGGCCGTGGGTCACAAATACCAACTTTTCAACGAGGACAAACGAAGACCCAAGATTGATAGGGTAGGGCCTAAGGAGGTCGGTGAAGCTAGTGGTGGTGGTGGTTTGCCGTGGGTGGCGGCGCAAGGGGTGGTTTTAGGCCAAAAATGTGCAAATCGGAGATGGACTTGGTGGGGCTTCACCGGTGACGGATCGGAGCTGGGGTTGGGTCCAATGGGTTGCCAAGAGGCCGGGGATGAAGTGGTAGGAAGATGGCGGCCAATGGCGGTGCGACGGCGGCGCAATGGCGGAAAGTGTGCCGCGGCGTCGTGGGTTTCGTGGAGGCTAACGGCGGCACGAACGGCGGTGATATTGGTGGGGTAGGACGGCCGGCGGCTGGGGAATCTAATGGGCTGGGCGGTGTCGACCACCGCCGGCGGACGGCGGCGCTGGGAGGGGACGATGGAAACGGGCGGAGGAGAGGAGAGAGAGAGATCGCGCGGGAGAGGATAAAACCGAAGGAAAAATAAGGAGAAAAAGAAAAAAGGGAGGAAAAGAAAAGGAGATGAAAGAAAAAGAGGGAAAAAGAAATGAGGTCCAATCCTCATAACTTGGGTCACAAAAATGATCCAACGGAAACAATTTTAAAACCACAAGTTAAATAAAATAATTTAAACGTAATGGTAAAGTCAAATTGAAATAATTAAATCCCACGGTAATTAATTTAAATATTAAAAGCAATTTAAATGCATAACAATAAATAAATATTAAGAAAGCATATAAAAATAATTTTCACCAAATAAAAATCATAGAAATAAACTCACTAAAAATCCAACCAATTTAAAATAAGAGAAATTATTTTAATTACATAAAAATAATTCCTTCAGTAAAAATACACTAAAATACGGGGTGTTACATCCTTCCCCCCTTAAAAAAATTTCGTCCACGAAATTGGCAAGGTCAAATATTGCACCAAGACAAGATCAAGATTCAACCAAGAGAATACTTAGAACATACCGTCAAAATCAATCAAACAAGTATGGATATTGCTCCCTCATGTCGGCCTCTCTCTCCCAAGAGAAATCTTGAGCCAACGGATCACCCCATGCCACTTTCACCATAGGTATTACCTTGGACCTTAACTCTTGCTCTTTCCAATCTACGATCTGGGTCGGGGCAACTTCATAAGTAAGGTTGGGCCGCAGTTGAATGCGTTCGGGATCCACAAAACGTGGCTCTTGCTGACCAAAACTCTTCTTCAATGAGGACACATGAAACACGTCATGAACATCTCCAAAATAATCTGGCAAGGCAACTCTATAAGCAACAAGCCCAACCTTCTCTATGATCTGAAAAGGGCCAATATATCTTGGACTAAGCTTTCCTTTCTTACCAAAGCGCTTAACGCCTTTCATAGGAGAGACTTTAAGATAAACCCAATCTCCTTCTTCAAAGGATAAGTCTCTTCTTCTTGTATCTGCGTAACTTTTCTGGCGACTTTGCGCTTCAGCCATCTTCTTCCTGATAAACTGAACTTGATCCTTCATTTCTTGAATTAACTCAGGCCCAAGCAATTTGTTCTCGCCAACTTCATCCCAACATAAAGGCGATCTGCACTTCCGTCCATATAAGGCTTCATACGGGGCCATCTGAATGGAGGAATGAAAACTGTTATTATAAGAGAACTCAATAAGTGGTAAGTGATTCTCCCAACTTCCCTGGAATTCCATGACACAAGACCGCAACATATCCTCCAGAGTCTGAATAGTACGCTCTGATTGGCCGTCCGTTTGGGGGTGATACGCCGAACTAAACTTCAATTTAGTGCCTAATGCCGCCTGCAAACTCTTCCAGAAATGGGACGTGAATCGCGGGTCCCGATCTGACACAATACTCTTGGGTATTCCATGCAAACGCACTATCTCCTTGACATATAACCGAGTCAACTTACCCAACGAGTCAGTATTATTAACAGGCAAGAAATGGGCACTCTTGGTCAACCGATCCACAATCACCCAAATGGAGTTCTTCCCACTAGGAGTCCTCGGCAACCCTACCACAAAATCCATAGAAATGTCATCCCACTTCCATTCCGGAATAGGGAGAGGTTAGAGTCTACCAGCAGGTCTCTGATGTTCAGCCTTCACCTGCCGGCATGTGTCACATTTCTCAATAAACAGGGCGATGTCCGACTTCATTCCTTCCCACCAGAAATTCTTCTTTAAATCCCTATACATCTTTGTGCTTCCTGGATGAACCGAATAAGGAGCTGCATGAGCTTCTGCTAAAATTCGCTCTTTAAATTCAGAATCTCGGAGAATCACTCTACGATCCCGAAACCGAAGAATGCCATCCTTATCCAAGCTGTAATGCAAGGGTCCTCTAGACTTTCTGACTCTTTTCCTGATAGCCAACAGATTAGGGTCCTTTCTTTGGAGAGTCTTTAATTCATCAAAATCCACTACTCGGACATCCAAGACTGAAGATAATAATTCTTCTTGCTGTGAACTCTCGATAAGAAGTCTCCTCATTCCACAAAGGAGAGAGTCCACATCTGAAGATTCCGCTTCATCCACTTGTTGTGACTTCCTACTCAAGGCATCAGCGACTAAATTTGCCTTTCCTGGATGATACTTGATTTCACACTGATAGTCGCTAATTAGCTCTAACCACCGTCTCTGCCTCATATTTAGATTCTTCTGAGTAAACAGATGCTTCAAGCTCTTGTGATCAGTATAAACTTCACAGGCTTCGCCATACAGATAATGCCGCCAGATCTTAAGCGCAAAAATTATTGCCGCCAACTCCAAATCATACGTGGGATAATTCCTTTCATGAATCTTCAGCTGACGAGATGCATAAGCAACAACCCGTCCCTCTTGCATAAGAACGCATCCCAACCCGAATTTGGATGCATCACTGAAAATCACAAATGGCTTGTGTGGCTCCGGGAAGTGCCAAAATAGGTGCCGTTGTCAATCTTCTCTTCAACTCTTGAAAACTTCTCTCACATTTGTCAGACCATACAAACTCAGTATTCTTCCTAGTCAAGGTAGTGAGAGGTCCTAATAGTCGAGAAAAACCTTCCACAAATCTTCGATAGTAACCGGCAAGTCCCAAGAAACTTCGTATCTCACGAACTGTCGAAGGGCGAGGCCACGACAAAACAGCTTCTACTTTACTAGGATCTACAGCCACCCCTTCTTGAGAAATCACATGTCCAAGAAACTTAACTTCTTCTAACCAGAATTCACACTTGCTCAACTTAGCGTACAATTGATGTTCTCTTAATTTCCCAAGTGCCAGGCGAAGGTGACAAGCATGCTCTTCCAAATCTCGAGAATAAATCAAAATGTCGTCGAGAAACACCACCACAAAAGAATCCAAGAAAGGCCGAAACACCCTATTCATTAAATCCATAAAAGCAGCAGGGGCATTAGCTAACCCAAAAGACATCACCTTAAATTCATAATGCCCATACCTCGTCCTGAAAGCAGTCTTGGGCACGTCCTTATCTCTTATTCTCAACTGATAGTACCCTGACATCAAATCAATCTTCGAAAAGATAGCCGCTCCCTGAAGTTGGTCAAACAAATCATCAATTCTTGGTAGAGGATACTTGTTCTTAATAGTCACTTTGTTAAGCTCCCGATAATCTATACACATTCGGAGAGTACCATCTTTCTTCTTGACAAACAACACGGGCGCTCCCCACGGTGAAGTACTAGGCTGAATAAATCCCTTGTCGACCAGTTCTTGCAATTGAGTCTTCAACTCTTTTAATTCAGCCGGTGCCATGCGATAAGGTGCTTTATGCACAGGAGCCGCACCAGGTTCCAAATCAATAACAAATTCCATATCGCGAACAGGAGGCAATCCAGGCAAATCATCTACAAACACATCAGGAAACTCGCCCACAACTGGAATATCTACTAACGACTTCTTCTCAGATGGCGTAGACTCAACTTGGACCAAAAAAGCATCTGCTCCACGAGCTATATCTCTCCTAGCTTGAATTGCTGATATAATTGTTGGTTTTGCCTTCAACTTACTTCCCGCGAATTCCACATAATCATCATCCGAGAGTTGAAAACCAATTACCCGACTTCTACAATCAATATTTGCTGAATATCGATATAGCCAGTCCATTCCCAAAATTATATCAAATCCCAGCAACTTGAATACAATCAAATCTGCATCCAGTGTCCTCCCTCCAAAATCCAAAGGACAGCCCAAAGTAACTTTAGAGCACCACACCATCTCACCATTTGGAAGTGCCACTACTAGAGTTTGCGATACAGGCTCCGTGACCAGATTACACATCCGTGCAAAAGTGGCAGACACAAAAGATCGAGACGCCCCAGAATCAAACAAAGTACATGCATAGAAATCATATAGGCGAACTCTACCTGAAGCAAACACATCCACCAGACAATCCCAAATAATCCAACCATAACAAATATTAAATCAAATTAAAAAATGATTAAATGCATACCAGTAATAACCCCAGCATCGTGGGTCTCTGGAGCTCCGTAATCCACATCACCAGGGGTCACTGCATAAACCCGAGCTTGTACTAACTGTCTCTGGTTGCCCCTTCCACCTCGTCGACCTCCTCGCGCTCCTCGCGCTTCTTGCCCTCCTTGAACTTGACCAGGACACTCCCGAGCAAAGTGACCCGGCTGGCCACATCTAAAACACTGAATTCCTCTCTGGCCACACTCACCCTCATGGGCTCTATTGCACCTGTTACAAACTGGAGCTCGACCTCCAGCACGAACACCGGTGGTCGTCTGCGGACGGGCACTAGTCCTTTGCACGAACTTATGAGGCGACCCAGAACTACTCCCTTCGCCAAGGTAACTCCGCCTTTTCTGACCCGGAGGGGAACCTGCTCCAAAACTGTTTTCCCGTTCTGCAATGCTGGCTAAATCCACTAACTCTTGGAAGTCCTTAATCCGAAGGCAGGCCACTTGTTTACGTACCTCATGGCGCAAACCCTCCAGGAAGCGCTCGACCCGCAACTCCTCCGTAGTAATGAGGTGAGGAGCGAACCGTCCAAGCTCCATAAACTTTCTTGCATATTGCTCCACAGTCATGCCACCTTGGACCAAATTATTGAACTCCTGAGCCTTTTGCCTTCTCACTGAAGCAGGAAAGAACCGGTCATCGAACTCTTTCTTGAAACGCTGCCAAGACACAGCAGCCAAGGAACCCAACTCCATTTCTAATAATGTCCGCTTGGTCTCCCACCAATTTGCCGCTTCACCTTGCAGCATATAACTTCCATATAATACCATCTGAGCCTCCGTGCATCCACAAACTTCAAATGTTCTTTCCAAATCTTGAATCCACCTCCTAGCTCGCATTGGGTCCTCCTCCCCAGTGAAGGCAGGGGTCCTATGCGTTAGGAAGCGCTCATAGGGACACCCCACTTGGGCTCCTCTACTTGAATCTCCCTACGGCGGTCGGAAATTCTGTTGAAGAAATTCTGTCATTCTATTTAATGCTCTTGCCATAGCATAATTTCCATCACCTCTAGGTAACTCATCTTCAGGCACCTCAGCTTGACTTCTTGGTCTCACTATAATCCTGTCATAGAACATTCTCCAACCCCGCTTAAATCCAGATAATTTATACTCAACCAAAAAAATAAACAATAATTAAAGCGATAAATAAAATAATTTAAATAACAACAATTAACATAAAATGACATAGTAACAAACTCATAATATAAAATAAATAACTTAACTTACATCACTTTTAAAAAATATTTTTATTAAAATAATAATAATAAAATAATTTTCTGGTACTATCCTAAAGGACATGTGGTTTTACCCAGAGCCGAACTGCTCTGATACCACCTGTGGCGCCCCCAATCCCCCTTATAAAAATACACAGGGATCGAGACGCCAGGATGGTGACGACACGGTCACACATCCCAACGAAGTGCCAGTGTGTGTACATGCAACAGTGTTCAAATAAAATAACGCAGCGGATAGTCAACTAAGTACCAGAATTTATTTACAATCAAACATCAGTAAAGGTTTAAATAGCAGTTATACAGTCATCCATAAAATAATTTACAATAGTTTTAAATGTACAAACGAGTGATCCCAGATCACTCCTCAGGCGGAGCCGTCTCCTCAGGCTCGCCCTTCTCCTCCTCATCAGCATCAAAATCTGCGATACCACAAAATGGTCTCGCAGGTAAGTATAACCCAAACAACAACGTAATATAAAATGCATTGAATGCAACTAACATGCATGCACATGAAAACATGCATTTTTCCACAAAACATCATTTTCTCCGAAAATGATAAATTTCCAACACACACCAAAATCCCATTTTGGTCCAAATTATCCGTAAAACATTTTCCCAGAAAATGATTTACCCAAAAAATCAACTCGCACTATTTTCCCAGAAAATAGTGCATTAATCCCAAATGCACCATGCATTATTTCCATATGCACCATGGTCTCCCCTATGGACCATCCGCACGTCCTGGCTTCGCAGCGGTGCTCAGTTCCGCGCCCAGCGCGTACATGGCCAAGCACTCACACTACGCAACGAGCGATGCCCAGTTCCGCGCCCAGCGCGTACGTGGCCAGACATCCTCTAGTCCCCGCCAGCAGAAGGACCACGGAGTCGGCACGAGACCATCTCGTCCGATCCCATTGTCGCCCGGCGACAATCCAGGGGACGTTACTCAGTATATTCCACTCCCGAGTAACCAGAGGAGCTCCACCGAGTTAATGCCCCATCTCGGCTTGGGGTCGTGATACACACGCACCAAAAATATTCTCACATAAAATCATAGCTTTTCAAAGCACATGAACATGAATGCAATACACGAAAACCCAGTTTCTTTTACAAACATGATCATGTATGAAATAATGAAATGCACATGTACCAACACAATATCCAAACCAACAAATCCAACCAACCCATCAACAACAAACATCCAATTCAACCAAATCAACCAAACAACTCCAATCACAAATCCATCCGACCCCCGAACTCCTCGGACTCAGTCCGGCATGCCAAAAACACAGTGAAATGGGTTAGTGCAAAAATACATTTAAATTACGAAAGTTCTTTGGAGAAATACTTACAGTGCAATATAATAATTTTTCGAGGATCACGAAATTGAAAAAGGCGACGTTTGAGCAACACCACAGTGTAAAATACACTGTGGCCGTGGGTCACAAATACCAACTTTTCAACGAGGACAAACGAAGACCCAAGATTGATAGGGTAGGGCCTAGGGAGGTCGGTGAAACTAGTGGTGGTGGTGGTTTGCCGTGGGTGGCGGCGCAAGGGGTGGTTTTAGGCCAAAAATGTGCAAATCGGAGATGGACTTGGTGGGGCTTCACCGGTGACGGATCGGAGCTGGGGTTGGGTCCAATGGGTTGCCAAGAGGCCGGGGATGAAGTGGTAGGAAGATGGCGGCCAATGGCGGTGCGACGGCGGCGCAATGGCGGAAAGTGTGCCGCGGCGTCGTGGGTTTCGTGGAGGCTAACGGCGGCACGAACGGCGGTGATATTGGTGGGGTAGGACGGCCGGCGGCTGGGGAATCTAATGGGCTGGGCGGTGTCGACCACCGCCGGCGGACGGCGGCGCTGGGAGGGGACGATGGAAACGGGCGGAGGAGAGGAGAGAGAGAGATCGCGCGGGAGAGGATAAAACCGAAGGAAAAATAAGGAGAAAAAGAAAAAAGGGAGGAAAAGAAAAGGAGAGGAAAGAAAAAGAGGGAAAAAGAAATGAGGTCCAATCCTCATAACTTGGGTCACAAAAATGATCCAACGGAAACGATTTTAAAACCACAAGTTAAATAAAATAATTTAAACGTAATGGTAAAGTCAAATTGAAATAATTAAATCCCACGATAATTAATTTAAATATTAAAAGTAATTTAAATGCATAACAATAAATAAATATTAAGAAAGCGTATAAAAATAATTTTCACCAAATAAAAATCATAGAAATAAACTCACTAAAAATCCAACCAATTTAAAATAAGAGAAATTATTTTAATTACATAAAAATAATTTCTTCAGTAAAAATACATTAAAATACGGGTGTTACACAATCAATGTTTGTAGTACGTATATATCATATATATATATATAGTGCATGCGTATCCAAGAGTATTAATTATTACTTTAATTACTGCAATAATTAATTAAGTATGCATTTGCCTAGCTAGCTACTAGCTATTCTTTCGTTTTCTTCTAATTTTTCATTTGTCTCTTTTTGAGTATTTCACAACTTTAATTCCATATATAAAAATAAAAAGGAAATTAAGTTCCAAATTTCACCGATAAATGAACCTAGCTAGCTACCATTTAATTAATTCTCATTTTGTACTGGAAATGTACTACACGTATAAATTAATTTGTAGCCTAAACTACCCGGCCTCTGTTCAAGTATGATTGATAAGATTGTTCCATGTGGCCAATTTTCGTTCGGTGGAACTTTAATCAAGGGTGAAGATTTAAAATATATGGATAGTTAATTCAATTATTAGCAAATTAAATTTCTTTTAATTTAAAGTAACATATAAGTAAAAATAAGTAACAATTTGTCGATCAAATGAACAAAGATTTTATTTTCAAATCGATCATGTATAAAGCACACGTAAATAATTAGTACTTATATAACATAATTTATTAATTTGGAATATAAATCTTAAAATCCGAAGCTTATAAATCAAATATTAACATTTAAATAATATGAATGGTATTCTATATATACTAACTTGAAAATATTAGAATAAATCTTAAATAAAACCATTAAAGTAATAAGTAAAAAACAATTAATAGTTTATCGATGAAAAGTACTGTAATCACGGGCTTTAAATGAAACCGTTAATTAAAGAAAAACGAATTAAACATGAATTTATCCTACATATATAGAATTAAAGATACACACACGTACACACATATTCACATATCTAATTATATCCAACATTGATCGACTCTGATCTGTGTAATTTCCATCATGAACGTCAAGTCTTTGCTAAAGTTCTACTTTATTTATTTTCATGTTTGTTTCTGTTCCTATCAATATATAGAAAACAATTAACTTGGAATGCCAATCGGAAGTGTAGTACTACTTCGAGTCTTGAGTGCGCGCGACGTACTAGTCTCTACAAAAATATTGCTCCGAACAATAACCCAAGTAGGTCTGCATGAATATTTAAGGGGAATCAATGCTGAAACCTGATCCTTAAATTCTAATTTACTAATTAAATTATTCCCAAATATATATAACTTGTAATTTTTAGTTTCTGGATCTCAAATAGGCTTGATTTCTTCAAAAGAATTTAAGGTGATTTAAAGGTCCGTTTGGATTGAGAGTTGGGATGAAAGTTGAAAGTTGAATAAAATATTATTAGAATATTATTTTTTAATATTATTATTGTTTTGAGATTTGAAAAAATTGAATTGTTTATTATATTTTGTATAGAAATTTAGAAAAATTGATGAGATGAGTTGAGATCACTTCTCAATCCAAACGAGGTAAATATTATATATTTATATATTGATTGTTAAGGATGTGAATGAAATACAATTTATTCATCATCTGAACATTGATGATGATCATCAGGCAATGCTTGGTATATATGGGATCAGGAAAGAAGACAAGAAGATACAGGCCAAGCAACCACGATGTAACAAAAGTGGTCGAAGCTAGCTAGCTAGCCACCTTAATTCTTCTCTTTGTAACTTCACATAAGTCAGAACTTCTCTCACATAAAGTTAGAGATGCTAACTTTAAGCCAGAAAATGTATTCTCTTCTTCTGAAAACAGGCCTTTTCAAAGTTAGTGATCTGCCAACTTTAAGTCATAAAGTTGGTCGCTGAAGTTACGACCTGAACGCACGGTTTTCATGAGTTGTATTCCTTGGAGCTATGTATATGCCCACTTTCCCCCTGATTATGATGATCTCTTGCTGCAGGCATATTAATTATATCATGTTGCTCGATGATCTGCAGGTTTGAACATCAGGCCGTAGCCCTATTGACTCAATATTTTTGGTTGCATCCCTTATTTTGATTCACTTCTTCTCGTCGAGCTTATACGTACATGATAATATACGTAGTACTATCATCATCATCATCATCATCATCATTATTATTACTAACTTTAATTTGATATTTTCAAAGATCAGAAAGCATGAGGCATGATTCCGCCTCATGAATCCGCAAACGTCTGCATGAATAAAACATCAAAACTTTATACATATTCTTTTACGCAAGGTCGTGTTCACGTTTTCATTTTTCTTGCAACATTCCTTTTCACGATCTTTGCTTGCTGATCATGCAGGAACTTTCTCTGAGATCTCATTATACCCATGTTTTTTCCTGATCGATCAGCCATTTCTATATATCTTACTGGAAAGACGTTGGATAAAACATCAGAGAATTATCATTTGCCTGTGGGACTGCCAGACCCTGATCATGCATGTGTGGGGGCGGGGGTGGGGGTGGGGTGGATCATCCGGTGATCATGATCAATAATGGCTTATAATTTGGACCCCATTTTTCGATCGGGTCTTTCTGAAGCCACTTTTGTAGATTGTAATCAAGTACTGTATATACGCATGTGGCCAGGTCTCTCCTTCTCACACGCGCGAGCTTCCGGGGCTGGCTGGCACCTTCGTACGTAATCCTGACGTTATATATTGCATCAGATCCCGCCATTCCACTATTTTATTTTTTGATAATGATAGTCTATACTCACTCATTCCTATCACTTATTTCCTATTCCATAACTTGTTCAAATTTTTTTTTTTTTTTTTTACTGCTAAAGTCTGAGAACTAATTGACATAATTACAGCTTTCAAAAGGGAAGTTGAAGTTCGAAATTCCCCTCCTCCTATCTAAAAAAAACTTTTATTTTTTAAAATTAATTTTTTAACATCTTTAATCATTACTAAAAAATAAAAAAATATACAACCTCACTAATAATTATTTTTTTAATTATTAAATAAAAAATAATAATACAAAATATTAAAAAAATAAAAAATAGATAATAAAAGATAATAAGCCTGTCATTTTATTCTTTATTTTTGAGATCGAACAAGATTTTTCTACCACTTCGATCGAAATCAATAAAAAAACGTACGTACACATGCTCCGAACTTTGCTTTCCGCTTGCTAGCTCCAAACTTTACTTTCATTTTCTATCGAAGACAAAAAAAATTCCTGCTCTTAATTAATAATTAACTCTTTCAAGTCAATCAATCTTTGAACGCTCCAATCTTTGGATTAATATTATCTTTAATCTGTTCATATAAATACATCCCAAGAATTGAGTAGTATACTTGTTTACTACTCGATTCTTTAAATAGTAATATATATACTTATAATTTTATTTAAACTTTTATTTATAAAATTTATTTTGTTAATTTTTTTAAAAAATTTAAAATTTAATTTTATAATTTTTAAAATATTAATAACTGATATGTGGCGAAATAAATTTTTTATAAATACATTTCTTTAAATAATGGAGCAATAATGTTTAATTAATTAATTACGTAAACATTGCGATAAACAAATAGAATTTCGAGAATGTTAGGTAAGAACATATAAAAAACAAAAAACAAAAATAAGTGGATAAAGACAATTAAAGATTAATTAAATTAGTTTGTTAGTTTTATACGTTTTGCATTTTTTTTTCTTTTTTCTTTTTAAATTTTATCATTTAGATTACGTTTAGATGTTAAACTGAATTAAATTAAATTGAGTTAAGATGATAAAATATTATTAAAATATTAATTTTTAATATTATTATTATTTTAAGATTTGAAAAAGTTAAATTATTTATTATATTTTGTATTGAAATTTAAAAAAATTGTAATGATAAATTGAAATGAATTGAAGTGAATTGTGGTTCCGAACCAAACCTTACTCTTTAAGAAGAAAAATTTTAAATTAAAATCTAAAAAACAATAAATTGAAAAAATCCACAAAATAAAAAAAAGAAGGGCGGGGGGGGGGGGGGGGGGGGAGGAAAGAAAGAGTAAGCAACAAGTATTGGGTGTGGATAATCGGGAGGAAGGGAGTAGATGCCGTTGATCGGAGTCTTGGACTTCCTATTTCGTCTAAAATTTTCCAGCACTTAACTAGTAGCTCTTGGGGTTTTAGGGTTTTGGAAGAATCAGAGGCTTTAGGACATGGCTGGTAAATGGAATCACACAGCTTTACTCGTTATCGACATGCAGGTCCTCTCCTTCTCTCTCTCTCTAAAAAAATCTAAAATTTGAATTTGTTTGTTTAATCGTTTTTTTCTCGTTTGGTTTAGAAAGATTTTATACACGAGGATGGTCTGATGCTAGTGAACGGTGGCAGAGCCATAGTTCACAATGTAATCAAGGCCGTCCAAGTCGCCAGGGAGCGTGGAATTCTTGTAGTTTGGGTACCTTCTTTGCCCTGCTTTGCTGTTTTCACTCATTCTCTGTTTGCTTAATTTGCTGATGTATCAGAAGAAATTTAAGTTTTTTCCTGGGAAAGAATATGCGAGTTTAACTTGAGGCATGGATGTGAAGCTCCATTTATTTTTCCGGCCGTTGCTTTGCAATGAGCTGTACATTTAGACACGTTCTGTTTGGTTGCGAAGAAAATGTTAAGGAAAGAGAAACAATAATAGTGGAGTTATTTATGAGCTGAGAAAAACTTGACCTTCCCTGTTTTTTAGTCTAATTGACTTGATTACCTGGTGCAAAACAAAGAAATACCGAGGAAGATGTCATTTCAAAGTATTCTTCTTGGAGTTGTGGTCGAAATATTTGGATATTATGGTCCTCTTAACTTTTTTTTGGGTATTTTAGTGTAAAGTAGTGGTGTTTGGTGTTTAATTGTGAAGTGTTTTTTTCCTGTATGCGTTGATGGTCATGGTCATGGTAAACATTTGATTGTAGGTTGTTCGTGAGCATGATCCACTCGGGAGAGATGTGGAACACTTCCGCCGGCATTTATATGCTGCTGGGAAAGTGGGTCCAACCGCTAAGGGAAGTGTGGGTGCGGAATTGGTTGATGGCCTTGTGATTAAAGAAGGGGACTATAAATTGGTGAAGACGCGCTTTAGTGCTTTCTTTGCTACACACCTTCATTCTTTTCTTCAGGGTGCCGGAATTAATAAATTGGTTATCACTGGTCAGTGAATTTTGAATCCAGAGAACCCTTTTTATGTAGTTCTACAGTGCTGCATGTTTTAAGCTGTATTTACAGCTTGTAGTCTATTGAATCTCTATTTCCAGGTGTTCAAACTCCAAATTGCATCAGGCAGACTGTCTTTGATGCAGTAGCATTGGATTATCGATCTGTTTCTGTTATTGTTGATGCTACTGCTGCTGCTACACCAGAGGTGCATGTTGGTATGGGTTTTCTGCTTTCTTGAAAATATTATTCAATTCTACTTTGTCATTTTGCATAAAGTTAAATTTCAGTTTACCATATGACAAATGAACTTTCAAAATTTTTTTGGGTGTATTTTGGTACTACATTGCAATCTGACTAATGTACCGTAATTTTGATTTCACCGGAGGTCATTCAGAAACATGGTAATGCAGTGATATTGACAATAGAAAATTAGAATAATCCACTAAACCAGTGTTTGTCTTGATTTGAAACTCTTGTACTGGGGACCATGGCCTACCTACAGTGGGTTCCACCCAAAGCTCTCAGTTGTTTGAAGATCCAAAGTTACAAACATGTGATAGGTGGATTTAGGACAGTTATTGTATGATTTACTGATATTGAGACATGTTAAGTTAGCATCCATGCTATCGGGGATAGGAGGGTTAAGATGGTTATACTGCTTTTATTTCATTTCATTTTTTATTTTAACAACGAGGAAACCGTGGTTCTTGGATGCAGCTGGCATTGCATTTAAGCAACCTGCTATTCTAAATATCAACTGGAAGATGCCATATCAATTCCTTGGAGTCTAGCTGCGTCAGTACAATTTTTTCTCAATTTTGCTGCCCAATTCATGGGAAGGCCTTGTAGATACAAGGATTAGCGATTAGTGATGTAAAGGTCAGAGTTGAAACTCAATGCAGCTAGTATCAGCTAAACCTGCCAATTAATTTGAACGATCATATATTCTCTATCAAAGTGACATGTTAAAGGGAAGTTGTAAATGGTGACTGTAGCCAAGTAGTGGACAAATGTGTATTGGGCAGAAGAAAAGCAAGAGCTAGATGTCTTATTTGCATTAATATGTTATTCTGAGAGCAAATTTGTTCAAGGGACTGCTACTTGAAACACAGAAATTAATGGTTTTAATGATCTTGGATAAAAATCATATTATGGCAGTATTAGGCAAGCTGAAGTGAAGGAAGGGTAAAGTGATTGACTAGAGAAATTTTATACTGGATGCTGACTTATATAGAGTTTAGAAATGTATGCTGCCGTTGGGACCTTTTATAGGATAATCAACCTGGACTAGAAACAAGAGCCAAAACTGGAGGATGGTTACTGTATCCAAAGGACAAACGGGGTGAAGAAGTTTTAGCACATTCAAATTGCTCTAAAAATCATTTGTTCCAAGAGAAGCTTTTGGAACTGGTTCCACATGCGCTGGCACTAATCCTTGTCTTGCAGTATCTCCTGATCATTCTTTTAAACTTGATTACTGAAGACAATGAACAACTCATGGAGAAGTTGTTCTGAAAGACCTTGAATCAGATATGTACTTCTCTTCTGGCATGATGGGTAATGGGCAATAAGTTCTTGGAAAGTGATTACTTACTTTCTGTGCTATTACATGTATTTGGTAGTATGTTATAATCCTTAATTACTCCTGCTTCTGGTGTAGCATGCAGATGCAGCTGTGATGTATTACATTTTGAAGTTTTTGTTTTATTTTCTGATCTTCTAGCAAATTCACCTCTCCTTGAAATTAAAAATTTGACTTCAACGATATGCATAACTGACGTGGAATCTCTATATCATTTGAACCAGCCAACATCTTTGACATGAAAAATGTCGGCGTCGCAACCCCAACTTTGCAGGAATGGAGCAAGTCTAATGCATGATCTGTTTGGCGATAAAATCATGGCCCTGCCTTAAGTTCCATGTGTGTTGTAAATTTGTTCTTTCGCTTGTGAAAAGTGATGTCTCTTTGCTGCCCTTCTCTCGAATTATAGTATTGTACTATTGTGTGATGCCTCACATTATAATATGGTGGGATAAAAGCAACAAATATCATCTCATGTTCGTTGCTCTACCTTTCTCTTTATTTGGGAGGTTGGGGTTCCGAGGCACCTCTTCTAGTTGATGCTTGAGAATAAATCCCCCCTTTCCCAAAAGTCCGGTGTAACTCTTGCATGGACAAGGACCAGAATCAGATCCCTGCTTAAAATTCCATGTCCGTATCATGTGAGGGACTAATTGTGTGGAATGGACTGAACAATTCCCCATTAGGCGGACAACAGGTCCTCCTCCTCAACATATATATGATTATCCTAAGAGTTAGGATGGGTTTGGATAAACAGTTTAGATAAGATGAAATGTTTTATTAAAAATTAAATAAAATATTATTAGAATATAATTTTTTAGTATTATTTTTATTTTAGAATTTGAAAAAGTTGAATTATTTATTATATTTTTATATGAGAATTTAGAAAAGTTGTAATGATGAAATGAGATGAGATGTTTTGTGTATCTAAACCCATCAGTCTACGTACAGTTCCTGCTCATGCAAACATATACATTTGTGTTTAAAAAAATTTTAAAATTATAATAATATTATTTTTAAAATGATATTTTTTCTCCTTTTACCTTCATTCATCAATGGGACTGCAGTCATTGTACACACAATCTTTTATTCAGAATTGTAAATAGAATTTTTCTTATCCCAATACTAAGATAGTTGAATGCATTCAATTTTAGATCTGTAATGCTTTGACTTATTTGAATGATCGAACTATATGGGTTTTCATGATCATTAAATAAGATATACGAAAGGAAAAAAATATCTTTTATGTGAGTTCAACATTAATGAAAGAGAATATCTTACATGTGAGCTCATCTAATTGGTTATAAAGCATTATATTTTTCTTTAGATTGTCTATCATTTCGTGCATGTTTCAATGTTGACATGTGATCAAGTGTTTAAAGAAGACTACAAACATATAATCATAAATAGAACAAGAGGAGAACAAATTTAACCCATAAGAGCAAAGAGCGATGCGTAGAGCATCAATAACTTCGAAATGTGAAAAAATCGATGATGATATTTCATCTGTGATATTGTTCAGATAAGAAAAATTATGACAATTTTTCCCTTTTCATTGTAGAGTTCGTCAACTCCCTTTTCATTATGACAATCTTCGTATTAGCCCCGATTTTGGATTAGCCGAGACACACCTTACGTGTCCCAAGTAAAATGACCAAAAAACCCCATAACAAAATCAGCTTCCCTCTCATTTCATGTTTCTTCTTGCTCCTTCTACTCCTTGACGCCCGAGCCCCCCCCCCCCCCCCCCAAATCCCTGCCCCTCGCCCATCCTCTCCCCCTACCCCCACCACCCGCCCGCGTCGGCACCCTCTCTCCCACTCAGCATCGGTATCCTTTCCCCCACTTCCACCCCACCCGGCATCGCCATCCTCTCTCCCACCCGCAACCCGCATCGCATCCTCTCCCTTACTCGTACCCTCGTAGGCCAAATGAGAGGCATGGCTGAGCATGGAGGGCTGAGGGAAGTGCGGTGGAGCTGCTGGTGGCTGAGGGAGGCTCGAGGTGGCGGTTGGAGCCGTGGGTGGCGGTGTACGGCTCGGTGAACCAATTCCTAGCCTCAAAACTTCCTCAAGTATGCCTTGCCCGTTCCCTCCCAAAGCCCTCTTAGACCCCCCTAGCGAAATCTCCTTCCCTCCCGAAGCCCCCTTGTTCAAGTGCGATGTAGAAATCTCCTTCATCTTCCCCCTCCCTTCATCCTCATCGGTTCTTCATCTCCTCCATCCTTCCATCCTCATGAAGTTTGCACCTCAAAGTGACCTGCAAGCCCTCAAACCCGCGCTTCATCTCCAAAAGTCCAACACACCATGATTTGAAAAAAAAAAAAAACCCAATAATCTGCGGCTAAACAGGCAATGTGTCTACAAACCCATTAATATTCTTCAAATCTTTTTTTGGATACCTCATTTTTTTCTTTGTGATTCTAGGGTTACACCGTACATTTTTGCTTCTCTGCGATTTCGACGCCGGTAAGCCCTCATTCTTTTTCTCTGTTATGGTTTCACTCACACACTCAAATTCTCACCGGCGACGCACACACTTTGATTTCACACTGAAGCTTTTCCACAGAAAGTAATTCTTCCCGTCGACTTCCTCTGTCATTTCTTCTCTGTGATGATCTACGATTTCGACTATCTAGGGTTAGTATATAGAATGGTATTTATTATTTGATGTACTAAAAGTGCAATCTAATGATTATAAAATTTCATATATAAGCAAGTGAATCAAATTCAAGCATGTTAGAGTCTAAATTATAACCCAAAAAATAGTTGCTTTTCACAGAAATCCTACAGTTTGTTTTGAACCTCCTGCTAGCTGTCAGGCTCATAAACCTTACAAATTCTCTTCCACATTTAAAGACTAAATTCACAAACTTTGGTGTGAGTCATTTTTTTTTATTAATGAATAACATTGGTTTGAGTGTAGACCACTTAGTTGATTGTAGACGGCTCTTCTTGCTGATTTAGTCCTACATCTGCACTGAAGCTCTTCTGCCATATTGATGCACTTACTATATGTTAGATAATTGGCCCATAGCACATTTTATCGATGTACTTCCAATGGCTTGGCTTGGATAGTATTTAATTCATGTACTTCCAGTGGCTTGGATACTACTTTCCAGGCTTTTTGATGTTTTAAACCATAACGTTGATGGTTTTTTGGTTGTACACGTTCACTGTATACATGGTTTGTGTTGTATGTAGAGGGTTCTACTATGAGATCATGATATTATCTTCATTCTTTCACCTAACGAGAAAAAGTGTCTGCATTCTTGTAGGTTTCTCTAGGTGTTGATTTTTCATTCATATATTCTCAAATTTGGAAGAGGGTAATTCCTAGAAGTCATTGTTTAATTTTTCTAATTGTTGGAAGAAATGCAAGAGAAAAATCATAACCGTCATCTTCTTGATTTTCATATTTTCTCTTGATCTTTACTTTCCAAAAAAAAATATATTTTCACATTATTTTTGACAATTTATCATTCACCTTGTGCCAAGGCCACACATTTTGATATGAAATCTTTGCAATTGCGTAGGTGTTTCTCTTGTATACAACCCATGTACATGGGCTATGCCTCCTGCTATTGATAAAATTTCTTGCCTACCTATCAAAAAAAGCTTTGCAATTGATCTTGAATTGCATCTTCTTGTTTTTTTTGTAATTTTGTGTGCAGTTTTTCCTAGTATAGACAAGGGACTATGAGTGTTGGCATTTGGGATGCAATTTAAAACTACATATTCTTTTTTTTTTAGATTCCACTCTAGCATCATCTTTTAAAATGGATATTTTTTTTCTTATGATCTTTAAAATTGCATGCTTAGGGCTTTGAGTTTACAAAAGTTGGCTGTATTATCGAGTCAAGATATCCTAAGGATATGTTATACTTCAGAATTTGTTGCCGGTGAATTTCAATTATTTACTTATTACTGATGCACTATGGTTATGATATTGTACCTAGATGATGGAGAACTTAATATTTATCTTTTTTATGGTAACTATATGTGTAAACACTTCAGATTGACAATTAACATTGAAACACTTAAGTGAACTATGCTTACACAAATGGGAAGAATTTATAGGAAAGACAAAGGAGAAAATGTCTCATCTGCACGAACTTGAGGCATTTACTTGTAATTACTTGTAATTAGTTAGACTTTTCCAGAATCTTGTGAAATCAAAGAACTCTGAAATCTGAAATGTTTTGTATTTGTAATTAGTTCGTGAATGCTTGCAAGTAATACTATATTTTGTTGTTCTATTGATTATATCTTGTCCTTTTAGCAATTTTCCCCTAGAGTGGACAACAATGAATGCAAATTGCTCTACTAGCTTATGCTAATAAATTTTGATGAACTATTTTCAGGGCCTCTTTAGATCAAATGCAGATCAAACAAATTGGAATAGGATAGTTGCACTGGTCAACTGCAAAGTATGATCATTTGCATGATTGGACGGTTGCACTAGAATCAAGCAATATGAAAGGCAAAGAAACTCAAGACGAAGCTGGATTGGATATTATTTTGTTGTGATTTGTGCTGTAATCATTTTATATTTGAAAAACAATAATGTATGTTGTTCAATACTAAGATATGGATATTAAGCCAGTTGTAATGTCCATAAATGTTGTAATATTTGTAAGACATTTTGGAATGTAACTTTGAATATTACTTACAAAAACATGTTTATAATGTAATTGTCTACATTGCACTTTGTTGATTGTGATTGTAATGATAACAATATCTGTCTAAAATTATATGGCAATCTGTCCAATATCATAGGATAATCTGTCCAAAATTAGAACTAAACTCTGCCAACAAATACACTAGCCACAAAAAATAAACTAAAATTTCGTAAACTAGACAAAATAATGCAAGACCAATAAATTTAAGAAGTGTGCAATTACAAGTGTGCAATAAATTTAAAAGAGTTCTACTTGAGTTACAATAAATTTAAGAGAGTTACACTTAAGTTACAATATATTTAATGACTGCTACACTTGAGTCCACACAGCTATTGTTGACTGCTACATTTGAGTTACAGCATCCAATGGCTATAGTCCACTCATTGTCGTGCCCTTCAGCATGGCCCCTGCCCTTCCACTCTCATCTGTTATTGTTGACTGCTACACTTGAGTTACAAAGTTACGAGGCTTTGTTAGCTGCAGATAAAAATAAAATCAAATCAAATGTTTGACAATTACAACATTTAGTTTTTTTTCCACCAAATTATTTCAACCATGTTAAAAGGAAGTCAGTTGATAAAAATGTGCTATCCATCTCTGACATGGATACCATGTCAACATAAAAATTCAATTACAGTGATGGTATCTTCAGAAATCATTAACAATTTGCTTCAAGTATTCGAACAATACAAACTGGGAATGTCATGAAGTTGGTACAGAGCTATACAGAGCCTCAACCTTCAATCTCTCACAATCAGGAGTGTGTCCACCACCCACTTGACTCGACTCAACTCAACTAAATATTAATAATGACTGCATGGGGTAGCCACAATACCTAGACCAAGCTGTCAGCAAACAAAACTATAGAAGGAAATTAACCAACTCAAAGTTCTAATCGTATCATATTTGAAGCTTCAGAGATAAATTTGTACGACTTATACCATAGGCTCTTAATAAGCTTCAAAGCAATATTATCTAGCCTAATCATTTTAGCACCGTGGAAGCAAAAATCAAAATTTCCCGAACTGTTAAACAAGTAAGCAATTACGGACAATGACAATCAAGAAAACTGCAAACTCTTACAACCATAATTTTCATATTACTCAGATATGTTCAATTAATACAAATTTCCTTAAAACTTTAAACTCTAAAATATAGGCATAGAGGTAACCTTCAATAGTAAAAATTCGAAAGTTCCTATTGATTTTCCTAGATTTCCCCAGACACCAAACAGAGCATTGGAACGTGCTCTCATCAGTTATACAATTAAAGATAATTCAGCTGAACATGCAAGAACAGAGAGAGGGGGGACCTGCTTGTGAAACATAGGAGAGTCATCGAGCTTTGGGAAATGCATTTTTAAGACCAAGATTCTTGCTCTACTCAGCGTAAAATATTAATCTACCATTACATCCAAAGCTTGGTCTTCGCTAATCAAACATATAACCATCGCGGAGCAGCACGACTCCGAGCGAGATCTCACATTGTACTCCCATCTTATTCGCCATTCAACCGAAACAAACAAAACGAATGGTAAATAAAAGAAAACACCTCCAGCACTTGAAATCATGGCCCTGAGGCATATATGAGATGGATTTGCATAAATTTCACAACCACTAACGCTAACGAGAAAATAAACTTTCTGAGTCCTAGATCCATTTTTTCCTCTTTTGCGTTTTGTTTTGTTTTTTTTTTCCTATTTAAATCTTTCTAGTTTTGGTATCGGAACCCTAGAAGAGCAGGCAAAATGACCGGATTAATAAACCCTGGGAAGAACAGGAAACATGGAGGTTAGATTAGCGGCTGCGGCACATCAGAGGTAGTGTTTATTGGGGAACCAAAAAGGGATTCAATTAGAAAATTTCTCTTTTAACATGAAATGTCGAAACCATGCGTGTGAGAGAAAGACAGGCACAAACATAGATAAAAGCGAAACACACAAGGGGCGGCGCAGGACAGAGAGATGGGCAGAGCGGGGTGGCACTGGACCGAGTGATGGCCATCGCGGGGTGGCACTGGGCAGGAGGGGCAGGTGTTGGGCGACGCGGGATGTGTTTTGGATTTCGAATTTGGGTGTTTGTTTGGATAAAACGAGCATTTAAAATAAAATAAAAAAACCAGTCAACTAAGGTGTGCTACGGATCAGCCGTGAACTCTTTATATATATATATATATATTGATTTATAATTTATTTAAGCAAGCTTCATTGATAATAATTAAAAAAAAAAACATAAAGTTCTAGAGAAGAATATTACAAACTTTGGGCTTATCTTACTGTAGAAATGATGCTTTATGCAGAAAAGGGAAATGCTTCAGTATAAGTGATTAGAAGCTATCACTTGCTGCTGAAAAAAAAAAAAAAAAAAAAAAAAAAGAAGGTAGTGATTAGAAGCTGCCCATTTCGCTAGTTGGTGCGAGCATTGATGGATTTTTCCAGCCATTTCGCTAGGCAGATCTGAGCAGGAAGTTAGTGTGACTCTGGCAGTGGGATTCAATTGTCCGATCCACTGAAATTGCTTTTACAACTGCCCGAGTGTCCTTCTATGTTGAGTTTTTGAGTTATTGTTTTGTTGGGCTTCTTCGACTGTCGTGTGTATTCTGTCATTGTTTTACCATGATTTGGATTAGAGCTGCCTATGAAACGAGTCTTCACAAAAACTGGAGACCGAACCATCATTCTGATCCACATATTGCGATTAATCTCCAATTGTTTTTATCATTATCTGTTTTTTTTTGTATTTGAGGGAGTGACATTCCGATTGAGTATTAAATTAGAAAAATTTACCATATATTTCCAACAGATCCCGTTTTACTACTTCTTTTTTCCCTTTTAATTTCTTACCATGTAGAGGTTCCTCGTATCCCTATCTAGGAGTGTAACCCGTCTGGTCCGGTCCAGTTTTGAACAAAATCTAGGAGCAAACCGGTATGTACCGGTTTTGTATTTTTCAAAACCGATTATGCACCGGTTATCCTCTTAAACTGATGCTTTCTGTTTTACTGGTTTTCGGTCCGGTCCGGTCTAAGTTTTCAATTTTTTTAAAATGTAAGTTTCACAGTTTATCATTAAAAATTTGTTTAAAAAAAAAAAAACTTGATTTAAAAAAATCTGTGTGTCTACAATAACAAGAGAGCTAACCAATGATCTTATGAACTGAAACCAGAATACAGGAGAACAAATGAGGTGCCAACTCCCAAATAGGTCACAGATTATAGATTTATTCCATATGGATAATTTTGGTACTGAATTATATAAGTTGATAACCAGCACTACCTTTTCTTTTCTTTTTTCATTTCCTTTCAGAAGACAATGCCTTTAATTTTATAGAGAATTATAATGTTTTCGTCAATGCAAGCATGAAAAGATGATGGGCTACTCCATTCTCTCGAGTTTTATGTGCAAAGCAAACGACATGTTTATCATGGGCATAATAATACTAAATTCTAATCAATTTCACAAACTCAATCACAAAACTCTAATATCACAAACACAATAATAAACATAATCACAAAAAATCTTAAATTTCGGATTCAAAAGCCCTATTATCACAAAACTGAAAGCCCAAGCACAAATTCACAAAAATTTCAATATCACAAAACCTAATCACAAAAATCCTAATATCACAAAATCCAATCACAAAAATCCTAGTATGTAATTTCAAAAAAAAAAAAAACTTACCGTTAAAGAGGCAGATAGGCAGAGAGACAGGGGCCGAGAGAGTTGAGAGAAGAGAGATTGAGAGACAACAGACAAGAGAATTGAGAGACGAGAGAGTGAGACATGAGAGAGTTGAGAGTGAGAGACGAGAGAGTGAGAGACGGGAGAGTTGAGACTGAGAGCGAGAGACGAGAGTGTGAGAGACGAGGGACTGAGTCACTGAGCTGAGGCGGAGGTAGAGAGTCAGAGACGAGAGAGTGAGCGCACGAGAGAGTGAGAGGCGAGAGTAGTAGCACTAGCAGTAGTTTGAGAAGTGAAAGACGAGAGGCGGAAGCTTAGAGACAGACGATTTTAGGGTTTAGTTGTAGGGAAAACGACGCCATTTGGCATTTTCTATTTAATTAATATTTGATTATTTTCAAATTTCAATGTGTGTTTTTTAAAATGATAATTAAAATTTATATATGTTTGTAATACATTTAATAGACTATAGTGATTTAATATAACTATATATATATATATATTTGTAATACATTTAATATACTATAGTCAAATATATTATATATTAGACTATATAATATATATATATATTTGTAATACATTTCATATACTATAGTCTAATAGTATTAATATTAGTGTAGCTATTAGTATAGTTATATATTAGTATTAGTTATAGTGATTTAGTATAACTATATTAGGATAAGTATGACTATAGTTTATATTAAACTATTAGTATTAGTTAAATAGTTATAGACTTATATATTAGTATAGCTATATAATATATTAAACTAGTCTAATAGTATTAATATTAGCCTACTAGTATAGCTATATATTAGTATTAGTTATAGTTATAGTGATTTAGTATAACTATATTAGTGTAACTATAACTATAGTCTATATTAAATTATTAATATTAGTTAAATAGTTATAGACTTATATATTAGTATAGCTATATAATATATTATACTATATAAGATTATTAATATTAGTCTATTAGTATAGTTATATATTAGTATTAACATTTTATGTAATAATTTATAAATTATAATATGAAATTATTTCATATATGAATATATATAATTATGTATATTATATATAAAAATTTCACATAAAAATTTATAATTATACATAATATATAAAACTTATATATATTAATATATATAATAAATATTTTGTATAAAACTTATATATACAAATATTATTTTTTATATTTTTTTTTATCAACAAGTCCGGTCCGGTCCGAAAAATTCTAAAATCGGAACCGGCCGATTTTTACATTTTAAGAACTGATCCCGAACCTATTTTTCGGTTTAAATTTACACCCCATCCCTGTCCGTTCAAGCAAAACAATTTTCTTCTTTACAAGGATATAAATGAACTTTAATATAAGTAGAAATCATTTATGTTGCACTCTCTGCCTCGCTGCCTGTCTCTGCTCTCTCTCTCTCTCTCTCTCTCTCTCTCTCTCTCTCTCTCTCTCTCCGTCTTTGACCTTCCTACATCCCGAGAAGGAAATCAGAGCTCAGCAATGGAAGAAACAGTAGAGCTCCCTAATTCAGATCACGTAGAAATGGTCCACCAACACATTCCACCAAAGAGAAAAAAGGGAGGCCTTGTAACCATGCCATTCGTTATAGGTAAGTGTAAAGCAGAATCAATATACATGCAAAAACTCTTCTCCTTTTCGATTATGAGATTTTTACTGATATTTTAGAATTATACATCATAATTTTCATTATTGTTTTGTGCATGTATGTTTTCAATATCTTTTTGTGTCGTGGGTGTCCAAAAAACACAGTAAATGAGGCATTTGAGAGAGTGGCAAGCTTTGGGCTGGTGCCAAACATGATATTTTACTTGATGAGAGACTACAACTTAGGATTTGCCAAAGGGAACAACTTGATCTTCTACTGGTCAGCTGCCACCCAGTTCATGCCTATCTTGGGGGCTTTTCTTTCTGATTCTTATCTGGGTCGCTTCCTTACCATCGTCTCGGGTTCCATAGCCAGTTTCCTGGTAATTTTATTTTCCATTTTGTTATTCTCTCTCTTTTTGGGGACCTATGAACAAATAGCAACCTTTAACGAATATGAGCAAAATATTGATGCAACAAACTTCTTAAATTCATTTGACAAAGATTTAAACAGGGGATCGTGCTCCTGTGGTTAACGGCCATGATTCCATGGTTGAGGCCTCCCCCATGTGATCAATCAAAACACAGTTGCAAATCCGCAACAACGATTCAAATGGCCGTCCTAATGTCTTCTTTTGCTCTCATATCCACTGGAGCTGGTGGCATTAGGCCATGTTCCTTGGCGTTTGGAGCAGATCAGTTGGACAGAGGAGATAACCCAAAAAATAACAGGGTCTTGAAAAGTTTCTTTGGCTTGTACTATGCTTCCCAATCTATTTCTGTCTTCGTTGCCTTGACGGCCGTCGTCTATGTTCAAGATCATCTCGGATGGAAAGTGGGTTTTGGGGTTCCGGCAATTCTTATGTTCTTCTCCGCCTTCTTCTTCTTCCTGGCTTCCCCCTTGTATGTCAAACGGAAAGCTAAGAAGAGCTTGTTCACTGGCTTTGCGCAAGTGCTTATAGTTTCTTATAAAAATAGAAAACTTCCCTTCCCTGATCGGAGCTCCGGTGGTCTTTACCATCACGGAAAGAACTTGCTTCTTGTCTCACCAACTGAGAAACTAAGGTAATGCCACCAGCATAATCATCGTCCTTTTCTGCCCTATTATATGCAGAAAAATTCAGTAATCTTTTCCGGGCTTTCTTTCTTTTCAGGCTTTTGAATAAAGCTTGCATCATTAGGGATCCTGAAGTAGACATAAACCAGGATGGATCAGCTTCAAATCCTTGGAGTCTTTGCACTACAGAGCAAGTAGAAGAGCTAAAAGCACTTATTAAGGTTATCCCATTGTGGTCTACAGGGATCATTGTCTCTATAAGCGTAAGCCAAAGCACATTCCCAATACTCCAGGCAAACTCCATGGACAGACACATAACTTCAAGCTTCCAAATTCCAGCAGCATCGTTCGGGTTGTTTGCTGTCATTGTTATAACCATCTGGGTTGCTCTCTATGAACGAGTAACCCTTCCCCTGGCGTCAAAAATCATAGGTAAACCAGTGCGGCCTGGGCCGGTGAAAAGAATGGGAATTGGGACATTTCTCTCTTGCATGGCCATGGTAATTTCCGCCGTAGTTGAGCACATTCGACTTAGGAAAGCAATCCGTGAAGGGCATGCAAACGATGCACATGCAGTTTTGGACATGTCTGCTTTGTGGCTTGTGCCACAATATTGCTTGATTGGATTAGCGGAAGCGTTCAATGCGCTAGGCCAAATAGAGTTTTATTATTCAGAATTTCCTAAGAGCATGTCAAGCATTGCCACGTCTCTGTTTGGACTTGGGATGGCGGTGGCGAGCTTGTTGGCCAGTCTTATTCTGAGCACTGTTGATGACCTTAGTTCAAGAGGGGGGAAAGAGAGCTGGGTTTCCAATAACATCAACAAGGGTCACTATGATTATTACTATTGGCTTCTTGCTGTAGTGATGTTTCTCAATTTACCCTATTTTATTGTTTGTAGCTGGGCATACGGACCTCTGGTCGAGAATGGGAGTAAACGGGCGGGAGAAGGCTCATCCCCAAAACTGCCAGCCTGAAAATTAATTTGTGTAACATTTGGTTCGAATGCTGTAATTTTGGTTCCTCTCCTCCATGACATGACATTCGACCTAGAATATATCATCGTGGCTTGAGTTATAATTATTCTCTAATTAACCTCTGAACTATCAATTTAGGAATCTGATACCCAACTCAAGACAAGTTGAAATTTGTAAGCGTGGATTCTTAAGATTTGAAAGGTCAATTTTGTCCTCATCTATGGACCCTTCAACCAAAGGAAGGCAATTGGAAAGTAAGGATAAAAAAATACATGAATAGGGGCAAGGAACCCGGACAATACTATTTCTTAACTAGTGCAACACAATAAAAAAATGGACACTAGAAACAAATAAATGTTTCCTACTCTTCTCCACTAAGGGAGAGCCGTACAAAGTGGCCATTTTTATGCAATCTAAATGGAATTGTAGTCTCATGACCGAAGGCCATAGTGATTGTAAGTGGATGTTGCGGAAGGCCACTACCTCGTCTTCATGACCTTATGACCAAATAGAACAACTCTTATAATAAAGAGCCAGATAAGAAATCATAACTCCACTGCGTTATACGTCATCGATGTCGCAAGACTACACACTCTTCCTAAAGAATATATGTGATTCTCGCGCAGGAAATAAAAAGAATAAAAGAAAATGGGGCTCATGGATTGTGGCGGAAAGAGACTGCCAAGGGACTAAACAGGGGTGGTGATCCATTGTAAACTGGTCAGAGCTTGCTGACTTCAGTTAGATTGACCGCAGTCATACCTGTGGCCATCCATTGTTTACCCAAAGCAACTAGTTCTCCGTTACTTCTCTTTCTTATCTCCACCACCACTGCCACTAATGTTTCTTTTTCTGCCACAACTTTCGCCTCTATCTCAACTTCTTCCTGTCATAGTTCAGTCATCAACGTCAGGTTAAAAAAAAAAAGAAGTTGGAAACGCAATTCTGGATAAAAACATGATTTCACAGCTACTAAAAAGGGGAAAAGAAGAATTTAATTAGCAAGCATTTCTGACCCTTTATTCAAGGTATACTTTCCAGGGTTATTATTATTAAGTTTCCCTATACCGAAATTTTGCCCAAAAATAAGTTAATTTCAAATAGAAAATTTCCCTTAAAGCATCTTAATGTAGAGGTAACTTACGAACATTTTAGAGCAGACATTGTATTATTGAAGGGAGTAATGCATAGAAATAAAATAAAAAAATACAGACGGGAGAGTAAAAAATGGGCCCCCACGACCTCATGATGTTTTTATGAGGCCGCAAATGTCAGTCACTTGTGGAAATGGGATGACGAAGGTCGGTTTTGGAAGATCCAAAAGTGACGATTCTGAGGACATGACAGGTGTTCGCTGGTTAAGGGTAGGACGCGATCGACATAGCCTCCAAAGACCGAGAACAAAAATGGGGAAAAAAAAAAGCGAGAAGTTGAGGAAAAAAATACAGAAAAGGGGGAGGAGAAGGGAGGGGAAGAGAAGAGGGAGGGTGGGGGCTAGGGTTTTAAGAGAGAGAACGAGAGAAGAAAGCCTTTGGGGTTTGAACTAAACGAACCTCGTACCTGCTCCGGTTGTTACCAATTCAGCGGAGGCAGAATCATTGCAAAGAGCGGATAACGAATCTTGGTTATAAATACGAATAAAAATTCTGCACATCATTCCTATACATTATACATTACATTACATTACATTTATTTTTATTTTTTATTTTTACTAAATATATGATGTATGCCGTATGGATAATGAATGAAGAATAAAATAAAACAAAATTTTAAATTTTAAAAAAATAAAAATAAGTGTAATATATCGGTGCCATTTTTTACAAAAATCGTTGTCGATTGATGGAGGGAATTTTCATAGAAGAACCGACCATGCCGGCCGATGGGAGGAGAAATACCTCCCGTAACGATTCCGGTTGTTTTTTGGTGTTTCTCAATTTCCCTAACAGTGAGGTTCGTCTGAGAGAGTAGAGAGAAGAAGTGTTGCAGTCAGATAGATGAGAGAGAGAATGAGAGAAATCAGAAAACGACTTATATTTTTTTTTTTTTATATAAGTTAGGTCTAAAACAACACAGTTTCACTTAAATTTAAGTGGAACGACGTCGTTTTAACTATGATATATATATATATTTAATCGGCCGGTTCGGTAAACTAATTCAAACCGGAATCGAACCGACCGAAGCTGTTTTAAGGAATTTCTATCACCGACTGACCGATTCTTTGCTGGTTTTGGCCAATTTCAGTCTGCATTCGTGCCAGCCAGTTTTGTCAGTAGTTATACAATCCTAATATGTGATGTATGAAGATGATAAATAACAATACTGAAAGAGTTAAACTATAGAGGAATCAATGTAACGGTGCACACAACGAACACCTGGCTTCTTTTTTTTTTTTTTTAACAAAACATGCGTTTTGGTCCTCCACAGTCATCGTGAATCAACAACTCCAGATGGACCCAAATGAGAAACAGAGCACCAAACAGAGATCACAGAGCAAAGTGTCAACTTTGAATGTTGGGACTCAAGTTTCCGTGCCTTTTTCACCAAACCCAGAAGATATAGACATGAGCAAGAGACTCGCAGAGAGAGGGGTCCAAAGGAGCAACTGAGATTACGAGAAAGTGGGGAGAGAGAGAGAGATATGGGAATGGAGAGGAAGTTAAGGCTGTACGAGATGCATAACGATGGTGATGGCCAGAACGAGACAACTGAATCAAAACGGAGGTTTTGTTAAAAAAAAAAATGAGAAGCCGGTGTACGTTGTGTGCACAGTAGCTACTATACAGAATTTTTTTTTTATACAGCAAAAAGTCAACTCTTGTTCTGCTTCGGAAGCATATCAAATGATAAAAACAAAACACGTATAAGGAAAACGAAACAGCGGATGAGAGAAGAACTTGAATCTTAGCCGTGGAGTAGTAGGAAATATTGAGGTTGACGGTCGATTTGACATTCCCGACAGAGGACCAAATGGCGGCGGCCCAACGTTGTCGATTAACGTTGCCATAGCTCCGACGTGCCAATTTCCATCTCGATCCTATATATTATATAATAGGATATAAATAGAAAAGAAAAAAAAAAGATTTGAGGACAATATCAAGGAAGACAAAAAAAAGAAAGATCAGAATATAGATAAAGATTAGAGAGACGATGAAGGGATGGGTGGATGGTGGATGGATACAGTAAATAAGCACTTACTGAGAGGCGACTGGGAACCAAAAAATGACACAGAATAAAACCCTTGCGAGCCTGGACGACCTGGAGGCCCTCCATGGCTATGGCCTCCACTTCATGACATATCATGCCCTTTGACAGAGCGCCCAGCCACTTCCGCGCCATCTCCACCAAACGACGCCCTTCCATCTCTCTCTCTCTCTCTCTCTAGAGTCTTAAAAGTCGCTATGTTGGGTAGACGATCTCCAGTTTCCACACCTCTAAATTGGGGAACTTTTAAAGCATGCTTTTAATATCGTATTAATGTCGAAAGGTGGTTTGAATGTGGATGGCTTCATCTCACACTTGTTGACTTCAGTCGTGTTGTTCAAGATAATTCCAAGTTTAACATTCAACCATTCCCTCGACCAGATTTGGACACTTAATGCTGAGATAAGATAGTTTTAGATGTAATATAAAAATTAAAAAAAATATTATTAAAATATTATTTTTTAATATTATTATTATTTTAAGATTTAAAAAAAATTAAATTGAGATTTGAAAAAATTGAATTATTTATTATATTTTATGCCAGAATTTAGAAAAATTGTAATAATAAAATAAAATAAAACTTCCTGAATCTAATCGGGACCTTAAAAAGGAGAAAAATTTAACCAAGAAAATAAATGTTTATTTATGAAAAACGTACTTGTGATGAAATTTGGGTCATGATCGAGCACAAAACTCCTTTAGACTGAGCAATTACTAGTAATTGATTCATTGCTCAATCTTTGTACAGCGGTTCGGCTGTCCGATCTTCTTCTAGTAAGCAAATGAACTACTGCATTTTATTAGGAAGAATTGAGGAAATATCTGATGAAATGTGATCATGCTTGGCATGCATCAATTGCGTGTAGTAGTAGAATCCTGGCACCTACCATTTACGAGTACAGAAAATGCAAGTATCTGTTGAGCAAGAAACTGGAAGAACAGATCACAGTGGCATCAAACATATGATATAAAATAAATATTCCATTTTTTTTTTTTTTTTATAAGTAGGCAAATGTTCCTTTTTATCTGCAGCTTCATTGAAAATTTCATTCTGTTCGAAGTTTCAACAAATTAATTGGGATCACCTTATAAGCGTGAGATTTCACTTTTGATCTACAATCAATAGAAATTTACTGTTCAGCAGCCAGCACTTTCTTCAATTCTTTCTTATTCACCTGGATCAGACATAAAGAAGGTGTAACAAAAGAGCTCTTTAGGTACCACTTCATGTTAGATATGGAAATGTAACATTTTTCTTTGCAACACAGTAAAGTGAAAGCAACTCACCTTTCCCATAGCATTACGAGGCAGCGAGTCCCAAAGAAGCAATCGGGTTGGTAGCTGGAGAGAGAGTGTAAAGCATTAGTTAACAGAAATGTATGTTATTTATATTTAGCATTCGTCTTGGAAGTTAGCACACTACATGGACAGCAGATTTATCATCAAGATTCAAATCAAGTTATCTCTACTTCTGGAGGAAGACATTCAGTATGCTGGCATACCATGAGGCATTTGGGATGTGGCATGCCTGGCCAATCAAATCACGTTTGAAGCCAGTCCCAGACACATCATCCTCAACTGAGGATCAAATACACCACAAAAAATCCATCTCCAGAATTTTACTTCTAACTGGAGAGTATGGCATTCCTATGAAAAAGTTGGACCAGTGCTCTGCTTTTCCATATGAAGGGAAGGAGTAAAAGATGGCCATGCTACAATACCTTGTATGGTGCAAGTTTTTCTTTAGCCCAAGAGCAGAGTTCCTCCAACGTTATGGCAGGCTTCAAATCTTCCTCCCTTATTCTCTTAACTTCTGCATTAGGCACAATAATTGCACAAACAGCTTCTCCATAATCTTTGTCCGGTAACCCCAACACACAACATTCTGCAACAGCTGGATGCTGCGCAAGAAATGTTTTCATTGTGATTGTCAATCTATCTAGTTAAACAATTTTTACTTTCTTTCATCTTTTGCATGGTTTTTATCAAGAGTTATTCTAGAAGAATGATAATGAAATGCACTACTATAAAGTGAACATTTAAGGCTATTTTTTGGATTAACAAGGATGAAAAGTACTTGCCTCCAAGATAGCTGATTCAATCTCTAATGCAGATAATTTGTATCCACCAACCTTCATTATATCAGCACTTGTACCTGATACCCACACACAACAATATTGCAGCATGTACACTTGTAATCCTTGATTTATGGAAAATCAATATGCGGTTCAACTTCATACCACATTGTATTTCAGATAATTATGAATTTTAGGCCCCTTATTAGCAGTATATAAGAGGCAATTATAATATGAAACTGCAACTGGATCCCATAACATATAAAAATAACACGTTTTTTCAACTGACACAAATGAAACTATAATTCCGGAGTGATGGGGGCTTAATTAAGTGCCTTAGCCACGGGAGTTGAAGTTTCCCCTTGCAATGGAATGAGAGAGAAAAAAAGGGGGGCATGGGTGCTGTCCCACATTGCAATAGAGGGAGTTCGATGATGGCTTAATTAAGTGCCTTAGCCACCTTGGAAGTTGAAGTACTCCCTTTACAATGGGTTTAGGTCTCACCCTTAATAGGTCTCATCTAATCCTCTCCAATCTCTAGTTGTTGAAAAACTAAATAAAAAATCATTACATCTCAAGTAAAAAAGTTTGTCTCATGCATATTCTGTGAGATGTATTATGCACATGAACTCTAAATTTCCTTACGTCCCAAAATGATGTAGTATCCATCCACATCCACTTTACCAGCATCCCCGGTCCTGAAGAAGTCACCATCAGTAAATGATTCCCTAGTTACCTGAACAAAATTATTACAAAACAAGAATTTGCATAAGTATTCCACATTCCATTTTTCATTGGTGTAAAACTACTAGTTGCTAAAGCATATTGTCAAAACTTAATCCATTCGATTACATCTGACAGACATACATAGACTAAAGCTTTGAGATGGCATGACATCTAGTCCACATGTTATGTAGTCAGAACCTGCATATTAGTGTCGAACTTACAATATGATGCATGCCTAACAGACTTAGGAGTATTGTAGCATACAGGGTATATGAATCACTGTGATTATATCAAGGCTTCCACAGAAAAAGAAAAAAAAAAAAAACCAGCAAAAATAGTGTGCAGATTATGAAGGTCAAATATAGCATGCATTTCTCTACTTAAGTGATAAGAATTCATTGGAGAAAAGTAAAAATATAAAATATAAATGTATTATTGCAAAGACCAGCAAAGAAAGACATGGCCAAGAAGCCATGTGATGAGATCAAGGCTTCAGAGTCCTTTAGAACATATATTGTTTCCCTACATAAATGTAAATTTGGAATTTTCACCTCAATCAAATTTGAAAAACCCAAGACAGATTCATCACGATAATGGAAGTTGTACTTGCCAATGACCTTGCACTTATGTGACACCTTCTCCTCCAATAGGAATAGGGAGGAGAGTGGGGTCATGGGTTCGCTCTATTGTGTGTAATTTACAATCAATTGAAAAAAAAATAACTTGATGGGAAGGAAATACTAAAAAAATCAGAAAGTACCTCTGGAAGTTTCCAATATCCCCTAAACAATGAAGGGCTTTTAACGCAAAGCTCACCCACCCTGTCTGCGTCATCTTCATTCTCATTTTCTGCTAGAATCTTCACCTATCATAAACACAAAAATGCTGCTGACGAGAGTCCAAGGAATTTAAAAAAAAAAAAAAAAAGAAGAAGAAGAAGAAAAAAAGATCAATTACCATCAATGTCTTTAGAAAAATGAAAACCAGAATGTTATATTATTCATAAATGTGTAAATTAAACCGTAAAATGATCGTTTATGCTCAGTGATTATGTTATAATATCCACTTTGCTCCATGGAGGTTAATTACAAATCGGACAAGGGGGAAGTTAACTAACCTGCACACCAGGAAATGGTTTCCCAACAGTCCCGGCCTTCCGTATACCTTCCAATGGATTTGATATTGCCATGACGAACTAAGATATTAAACCATCACTTGTAAGAAGTATACTCTGTCTACTGATATTTATAAAAAAAAAAAAAAAGAGTATACTCTGTGTAAACACAGTGTTTATGCTCCTTCATAAATTTGATAGATATACTGGGAAAAGGTATTTAAACTAGATTACTTACTTCAGTCATGCCATATCGTTCCAAAAGGCGATGCTCTGTGATAGTTTCCCATTGTTGCATGACAGGTTCAGGGAGTGCTGAGGAGCCACACATCTGTGAAGTAAAACAGAGAGAGAGAAAGGAGGGTCGGGGGGCGGGGATTCATCAGTTGGCTTTGACAATTGGAAACAACCATTAGAACATATATATATATATATATATATATATATAAACTTAAAAACTTCTAAATATTATTTAGGAGGTCATCACAAGAAAAAAAATGGTTAGAAGTTCAATTGATTCTTAAAAGTTGCACCCAGGAAACGTCCTTTTGTACCTACCATTAGTCTCAGCTGTCTTGCTGCAGAGGCAGAAGCAGCTTGTAACTCTGGATCCATTGCTTCATAACCTTGTATCAATCGAGTATACATAGTTGGAACCTACATATTACAGAATGATTTCTCCGTATCAACTCTCAACTGTGACAATATCACTAACACGACACTCTTAATATTTGTAATAAATAGCCTAGTAAGAAAAATAGCGTGCATTAGAATATGATTAGGATTCCATTCTTTCTACTATAAAGTCTATCCCATAATAAGAAAATTATATAATAGGCCTACTCTTGACTCTGTATGCAATACTTATGCCAAAGGAGCTCTGGGGCATACAGCCAATGTGCTATGAAAACATAAATTTGTAACTTCAAAAGGTATATAAAAAGGGTTCAACCACGTTACATACTAAGGTATTAAAAAAAATAACCATTGTGCAGTAGGTAACTAAGATTTAAGACCACATTCAGGAAAGGTACACAGGAGAAGTACGGGTAAGGGAGAATGTGATGACCACTATTTACAAAAAAGTGCTTAAGATAAAGACCAGGCTTACTCCTGTAAAAACAGTTATAGCGTCATCAGCCTTAGTCCCCTCAATTGGATATGACTCACGCCATCTCTGCCAAATTCCCCTTACACTAAATTTTGGCATAAACTCAACCTTCAAAACACATGATCAGATATATTAATAGAGCAAAAGCGAACTTTAATAGTTATGATGGATGGAAAGTAGAAAATATCCATTTGAAGGGAAGGAAAAAAGGAATAAGGAAAAGCTAAATTACCGTTGACCCGGCATAGAGAGGTGCTAGTAGAGCATTAAAAAGCCCATGAACATGTATAGTATAAGTTAAGGATCACTGCAACACCAAGTTTATGAAATCAAATTTGATACAGCAACATCTAAGAAGCCAACAAAGGCATATACTCAGGCTGTAATCATGTGAAGAAACTAAAACAGTTTCACAATCTGAAAATATAAATATGAGGGATATGATGTAGCGGTAGGCAATGCAAAAATTGGTCAGATGAAGTATACTCCCAAGCTTCTGCGAGTGTTTGTACCTGAAATCCAATGTTGCAACAAACATCAATGCACAAATAAATAAATAAATAGTATATGTAAAAAAGTTAATTTGTCATGGTCATGTAACCACTTCATTAAGAAGGTTTTAGCATTAATTCCTAGACTGGAGTTTGACAGCATTCATCATCCAAATGTAAAACGTTAGAGCAAATGCTCTTAAGAACAGTTAAGTACAACCAAAGGTTTCAACTAGAACAGTCATTTAAACCGGAATATTTTTTACGTGATATCGACTATGTTTATGGATAAATATGGACAACATAAACATAGAAATTATACATAAACAAGCATGGTCAAATAGATGCACATCTGACAACCATGAGGTTTTCACATAAAGGATAGTAGCTTATAGTGGACCATGGGATAAAAGCATACTAAAACTCATGAGGTGCATGATGTGCATACCTGTGCAGTGATGCTTCTGTGCGTGTGAACAACTCCTTTAGGTTTACCAGTTGTACCACTTGTGTATATAATTAATGCTGGATCCTCACCTGCACCATTGGAATTGACCAAGTAGTGGATGAGAAAAAAACTGTTCTCAATTTCATGCACGGCTATTACTAGGATGTATAATTGCTCAAAGGTCTGTCACCATCTTACTTGATGTCTCTATATTCCTTTGCAAAATTCCACGTTCATCTATTCCACCAGGTTGTGGATGATCATGGGCATGTTTCTGTGAAGAAATGCTCAGAACAGGTGGAATAAGAGAGTGTCGAGCAGCACATTTAGAAGCAACTTCTTGCAGAAACTCATGATGATCCTCAGTACTTAGTACAATGGAGACATCCTATAAAAAATAAGCATAAGAGTTCAATAGAAACAAGTCCACAATAAAACCAAAGAAAGAAAGAAGAAAATGACAAAACAAATATGCTGGAGGTTGGCCTGAATTAAAACTTCTTCCTGCAAATATAGTGCTATCATGTTTCATCAATCACACTAACTCTTAGGTAGGAAAACCCCACAAAAACAGATCAGGTTGACATTACATTAGTAAAAGAGCCAAGACTCAAGACGACCTGAGTTTTTCTCTGCTTGATGAAACATAATCAAGGCTTCATCTCAACTCAAGCATTCATATATAGGCTCAAGCTGGGATTGATGCCAAGCTTGTTGAACTCCAGAGTAGCTTGTAAAGCAAACCAACCCTATGCAGTGTGCTTCAGCTTGATTCATTTGTCTAAACAAATGAGCTGAGCAATTGACCAAGCTTTGATCAAACCACTCGTGGGCAGTTTATACCCTAAGTTGCTATTCAAGATAGAGATAAAGCCACTGCCAGTGATATGGTCTTCAGGTTAGACAGCCAGGGAAAAGAAAGAAAATAACTTTCTTCACAGCAATTTATCAAATCTGAATAATAATCAAATTAAAAACCTTAAGCAAACTCTTATACCAAAGAAACCCAAGAAAAAACTAAATCCCAGTACCTCTAAAGTAGCATGAATGGTACCACTACAGTGTGTGAAAAGTCACCACACAACTTCTGAAAAAAAAAAAAAAAAAAAAATCTGCTCTTGCTCAGTCACTATTCAACTAATGAAAGCTATCCTTCAAAGAGTAAAAGGCATTTTGAATTTGATACGAGTAATTCTGAAGTAAAAAAGCGGCATATTACTGTTTCAAATGTTAATAGGATGTGCGGCAACCTATTAGATGACCGAAACAATAATGCAGGTATTATGAGTTGGAAAGATAAGAGTTGGGGGAGGTGTATGGGCACAATAAAATATACACCATAGAAGTATGGTTATTTATGATTAAAAGAAAAACTAGGAGTTCTAGTACACACCGAATCATTCATCACATGTAGGAGCTCAGCCTCTGGGTAGCTGAGTGCAAGTGGAACAGCAACACCTCCACTCAACCAGGTCCCTAGCATTCCAGCAACGAACTCAGCTGAAGGTTTGGCCATAATTCCTATTCGAGCTCCACCAAGATGACCAAGTCCTCCCACACCATCAACAGAGAGAGAAGGCTTTTCCCATTTGCTCTCTTTGGAAGTCTGATATATGATATATGAGTACATCGCATTGAAGGGTTTTGTCAAACAATTTGATAGTAATTTCTTCAGGGGTAATTAAAAAGAATATTGCTAATAAATCAATGAACTAATCTTGGAATTCTGATACTTCGATTACTAATAAGTGATCAGCAAACTAGAATAGCTGCAATCTTATAGAACTTCCACAGTGCTTCCCAAGTCAATATAAACAGCTCATGCCCTAGAATAAGGTATGCAAGCCCAAAGGTCTAAGTGTATATGAACTTTTTACTCACACTTATTAAGTCACTACTGCTTAAAATATTAGATATCTCGAATGCCGATGAAATGAGCTGTATGTAGCTGTAACTTTGCTTATCGGCTCTAATAGCAACTCTGTCACGAGAGGCACACCCCTGCATAGAAACTTCTTTGACTACCTCCATAAATGTACCAGAATCTGATGCTGTAATAGAGAAGAAAGAGCATTGTTAAGATGTGACCAAACATATATAGCATTCATTATTACAAGTTACAACAATGGTTCTTCAAACCCATTAGCCCTCACAACCAAAAACACCCAAACTCAAAACAGGGATTTGTAATTTCTTAAAGAGAACCAACCATGCCCACGTAGTTTCCATCCTAAAATTCCATTCAAACTTTCATAGCATTTGCTTAACAAACCAATCTAGACTTATATCACTTTAGAAATTGAACGGCTCTTTTGTTTATGATAGAGTATTAGTCGTCCAGACTGGGAAATAACTAAAAATTCTTACTCATCACCATAATTTGATAGTGATGGAAAAGTATTCAGATTTTACGAAGTGGCACGCTAGATTGAAGACTATGCTTCACGTGCTTGTACTTCTAAATGATATGTAAAACACGAACCATTCAAATTATCCTGATGCATCGTGTTTCTTATACACTTATTCATACCTTTGTTTAACCTAGTTTGATGTTATGCAACAAAATAAGGGGAAGAAATTCAGAATTCCCCGTCTGTATCCAGGATTCAACGAAATTGAACGAATAAGGACATCGTTTCGCAGAAGATAAACTCAATCAGTCACATAGGGCATAGTTAAAAAACAAAAACCCAAAACCACAGAAAGTTGATTATATACAAGAACATCTAAGCAACAAAACCAATATAAACCAAGTCAATCATTACCATTCGTATTCTAAAATAATTTTAGTTGAACAAAACCATCACACATGAACCATATACATACACATATGGATACAAGCACGCATATATTTAACGTGGTGAATGATCTGTTTTCTTTCCAACGAGTGCGTAACAAAACGAAAAGAAAGCAGCCCCAGCACTCGAACAAAGGCCTCCGATCAGTCCAGGCCAATTAGTCAATCATTCGCCGAGCACAAAACGTAACATCAAATACGATCCTTCTATATTTCATTTTCCAAATTCTTTCTCTAAGCAACCAAACAGACGAATCCGTAGAATGCAAAAAAGAAAAAAAAAACAAACAAACAAACACAAGAGAGCGACAGCGACACACACACACACGAGTACGGACAAGGTGGACAGAAACAAGGCCGAGGTCCCGTGAGCCTGCTCAGAGAGAGAGCAAGGAAAGGCGAGGAAACTGAATACAAAGTAAAAGAGGACCTAGACAAGTGGCAGTTGGAAAGACTTGAATGATGAGCAGCAACTCGTTGAGGAAGGCAGTAGGTGGGAGCCGTGCCCGACTCATGACAAACAGTCGGTGACAGTTGGGTTTGAACTTCGAAAAAATCTGGGGAGCAGCCACTAGATCACACATGACGTGGCTAAGCAAATTGACCAATTTTTTCCAAAGCAAATTGACTAATTTCTACCTAAGCCCCCCTCACCCCGAAAGCCCCCTCCGAATTCGAAATCCCTAGCAACGGCAAGGGAAGCTACCGGGACTATGTGAGCTGCAATGCAGAGGGAGGAGGGGGTTGCCGTGACTTGGGTTTGACGGTGGGGGTTGCTGGGTGGTCGTGGGGCTCGGTGGTGGTGGTTGGGCTGGCGTACGGCGGCGGCATGGTGGCTAAATCCGTGTGCGAGATCCATTTCGGGACTGCGAGGGGAATGCCGTGGAGGCTCAAAGGTGGCTAGAGGGTCGCCGGTATGAGGGGGAGCTGTTGAGGTGGTCGGTGGCGCTGTTGGGTGGCCGACAAAGGTCAAACGCTATGTGGGTTGCTTGGCGAGAGAGGAGTACGTGATGTGGCTAATTCCACCGGTACCGACGGCGTCGCCGGTGGCACTGGGCTGAGGAAGCTGATGCAACAAGGGCGAGGGAGGAGGTTTTTCACGAGGGCAAACTCGAATGGGAGAAGAAAATTCAACCGGCCAAAACGCATGATTGAAAAAAAAAAAAAAAAAAAAAAAAAAAAAAAAAAAGTCACGTAATAGCATCCTTAGCTGAAAGTTAAATTCAAGAATAAATATAGTCAGCAACTACGATTGATAGTAACTATTTTATACATATGATATTGTATTATTTAGATCATATATTTTTTAAATTTAAATAAAAAAATAAAGAATTAAAAATAATCATATAGTGGATATAAAATATATACTGTTACAATGACTTCTTTCTAACATTACTCTAAATTCAAATATTTAGCTATCAGAACATGTAAGAATATCTTTAGCTGAAAGCTAAATTTATTGAGTATTTAGCAGTAGTAACTTTTAAATTTTTTTTTCTAAATTTGAAAATTATTATATATACATCAAATATATATTTTATTAATTATTTCTCTTTCTTTTTTTTTCTATCACATATTTTATCTTAATTGGTATATTAATTTGAGCTAGAGATATATTAATTTAATAATAATATAATTATTAATTAATATATAATAGATAAAATAGTAAAATATGATAAATTAAAGTAAATTAATAATTAAAAATTAAATATTTTTAAAATTATTAGTTATTCATTACTATATAATGAATAAATAGATAATCTAATATAGAGATTTGATGTGAATAATCAAAATCAAATTCATTTTATATTATTTTATTGTTATATAATGAAAAAATAGCTATTCTAATGTAGAAATTTATTTGAATAAAATAGCCAAAAATTAAATTTCTCTTAAATTTATAAAAAAATGTCATTTAATTTTGAGAGTGCTCTAAGGTGTGCATTGTGTGGATTTCTACAATAGTTCCTCTATAGTTTTACTAACTTTCAACCTTAACATTGAACGGTAACTTTGTTGCTATTAGGGGATGCTTGTGTGTATCGGTTTTAGGTGATTTTTAGTCATCATTTGTTTGGATGTTAAGCTGAGTTAAATTCTTTATAAATATAACGAGTTAAAATTATAGAGTGAGTTTTATGTAGCTCACCTAAAATGAATTTATATGTATTTTAATGTTAAAATGAATTTAAATGTATTTATGATAAGTTGAAAAAGATTGTAGATTCTGCAGGTAAAAAAATGTTGAGTTGAAAAAGGTTATGAGTTTCACGTATAAAAAAATTTTGAGTTGAGATGAATCTAATGATTTGAGAGTTGAGTATTTAGATGTTAGATTCAACTTAAAATTAGATTGAATTAGTTCCAAACGCCATGGATTGTGATTTTTGAAGTAATTGTTAGATGGTTTTGATGGTATTAAAAAAAAGGGGTGGAAAATTGAATATACACTGGGGCGATTGCTCACTCTTAAAACATTTTAATGCAATATGACTTGCATATTATATTTATTTTTCTAATTTATAAAAAAATGTTTAAATAAAAAAATTATAGAAAATCTTAATCTCGTGATTTCTATTCTATTTCATACTATTTTTCACAAGATTTTCGATAGACTTTAAGTAGTCTTGTTTGTTTTCGCAAATAAAAATGAGACGAGTTAAAATTAAAGTTAAAAATTAAATAAAATATTATCAGAATATATATTTTTTAAATTATTTTTATTTTGATATTTGAAAAATTAAATTATTTATTTTATTTAGTATGAAAATTTAAAAAAATTATAATAATTAAATGAGATGAGATGAAATAAGATGCATTGAGAAAAGTTATAAAAATAAACAAGTCACTAACAATATTATCTTGGAAGGAAGGACCTGCTCTGCTGGCTGCTATGCAAAAACCACGTGGCACGTACACGACAAAAATGTAGTTTCCATTTCCTGGAAAAAAAATATTTATGCATCCCGTCGCTGATGCAATAGAAAGGTTAGGACTAGCGGCACACAAAAATGTCGCTTTTTTTAGTAGTATTTTGGTTCAATTGAAATCTAAGAAGCTGGTCAAAAGGGGAATATGTGTAAGCAAACTCAGGCTCAGCATACATGTCTTCCAATGAATCTTCTAAACATGAAATACATGCAATAGAAACAGACAGATTTGAGTGTAGCTAGTGCGAGTTCGTAACTTAAAAGAGTTCCCAAATTCAAAGGATATGTATAAAAAACAGGATAACAGAACTCACAGTATGAATAGCTTATTAAATAGTTGTATGAATATCATTATTGATGGAACACCTCCGACGTCTCACCAAGCCTTGGGAGCCCACCATTTGGTGATGGATAAGTACAAAGTCCTGCTTACATATATATATATATATATATATATATATATATATATATATATACATATAGGTGTGTATATATATCGGCACAATAATTCGCCGATCACCATGAAATGATAGAACCATTTGTTTTTTCCCAGAAATGCCTGATCATATATTAGTACAAGATCAAATTTATGCAGTGCAGGCAATCAAAGTTCTTTATCATAACCAAGTCCAGATCCACATTTTGCAAATCAAGGTCGTACAGCAGTTTCCAAATTTCCAGCAAAAATTCTCATGCCAGGTAAGACTAGAAACACCAGTAGCTAGGCACATCATTGACCTGGCCATCCCCTCCACCAGGATGGGGTTGTTCCATTTGAAGGAGGAGGTGTAAGGAGATCTAGCATGGTTTCCTTCTCTTTTGGGGTCAGTGCAACACCTCTAACAAGGTTCAAAGCCATGATGTGAACATTTGTATTTTGCTTATGCTTTTTGTAAGCCCAAACCCCCGCAGCAGCACCTGCAACTAGAATCTGTTCCCAAAGCACCAGATGTTAACACCCGTATAAGTGAACAATTTAAGCCTAATGCTATCACAGCAATGTAAGCCACTTAAACTGACCGGTGATAGCCACAAGGCTGCAGTCTGCATATCAAACTTTGGGGCATACAGTACTGTCTCCCCATAATCATTCTCAAGCTTTTTAAAAATATCTTTGTCAGATTTCCCAGCTCGAATCTCATCACGAATCAACTGTATGCAAGCATTATCAGTATATAGTTTGTAGAATTTTGATTTGCAAAGCTATTCATAGAAAGACAATCAAATAAGCATAAAAAAAATTAGAGAATGCATTTAGCAAAAAAAATATTTTTTTAATATACTTTATCCTATGTATCGGTCCAGATCACTTAACACTGGTACACAACTTCCTTGTACCGATAATCAGCGAAAGTAAGCACCTTCCTGAGAAGAATTGCGATGTCCGCTTGTGAATCTTCAATGGATTGACTCCCACATTCAGTGCACCGTACGTTGTGGCTGATGTTTCTTGCTCGGGCTTCAACCAACCGTGTGTTCTTCACCGCATCCTCTTCATTCTCCATTGTCAAATATGTTTCACCCCAGCTTCTAAGTAATTGCCAAAATAAAAATAGCATAAGAATAAAAATAAAATAATAATAATAATTGAACAAAATTTTCTAGAAGAGTGCAAGATTTCTCTTCACTGACACATTTCATCAAACACTTGTACGCCAAAAAACCAATCATGTTACAACCGGCCCGCTTCTGAATAGCGCAACCAATCTTCAACACCCAACAGTTAAATATAGATTAAGTTAACAAAAACTAGACCTTTATTCCTGTATTACTGGTGACAAAACAAAATGACAACTTCGGCGTACCGTAAGCCCAGTTATGCTACATGAATGATATGGACAGCTCTGCGAGTAACTACAACAAATGTTGCAAAGTTTTTTATTTTATTTTATTCACAAAATCCAGCGCGGTTTCCAACAAATTCATCGAGATTAAGAGCTAAATTCTGTTTCTTTGGGCAACAAAAGTCGGGAAAAAAGAAGAAAAAAACTGAAAAACGATATGGATGATTACTTCCATGTTCTCTCCAGTCCCGAAAGACGAAAAATGGAAGAAGATAAGTACTTACAGTGAGACGCTCAGGCTCCCTTTGAAGTTTTGAATCAAGCAAATATATACGGGTTGAGTAGTCTGAAGTCTGAAGAGCTCTCGGTGCGCCGGGTTTAACTCCACTCTCACTTCGCTTTTATTTTCTTTATATTTTGTTCTTGTGAAAACATTTCGTCCCCGCGTATGTTTACGCTGTTTTGACTTAAAAAACAATTTAGTGCATCTCAATCTTTAAAATTTGACTAATATAAAACTTTTTTACTTTTAACTAATCATCAAAACTTGAAATCTATATTGAATTTCTCTATAATAATAAAATTTTATTATTTTTTATTATTTATATTTCTTTAATTAATTTTTATTTTTTAAATATTCTTTTTATTTTATTTTCATAATCTCTAATAACCTCCGACAATCATATTCATTTTCATTTTTATTTTCACAACTCTTAGCAATCTATAAAATAAAAATCTCATATCTACACTGCCTGCTATAATTTGATGCAGTTCCTAATTGTAAATGGGCGGCCAAGGTCCTTTTTCTTGTTCCTTTCGTTTTATTTTCCCTCAATTCATTAAATATTTAGCTTGAATTATCTGATGTGAAAATTTGTTATCCATCGCCATGTCGACCTTCAAACACAAGAATTTTGAGATCATCCGTTAAATCGGTATTTCATGGCCTGTGCAAAGTATGTGTTTTAACACACAGAAATAATGATGATGAACATAACATTTAGCTATGATTATTATTTGTTATCATGTTCAATGAACTTGTAGAACCCTCAATGATGTACCTTTTAAATTATTTAGAAACAGTACACTGCACATTCCCAACATATGCATCATATAACACTGCACACTCATTATAAACAGTACACTGCACACTCCAACATTTACAAACAGGAATTTCACTAACATGTAACAGCCCAAAATGAATTACAGACTCCAACATTTAAAAATTGTACACTGCACAATCCAGGGAGGTTGAAGCAGAAAATATGATCAAGTATATGCTTTGCAGAAGTAATAGGAAAAGAATTGTGAGACTTCAAACATCACAACAATCATTTCAACTGCAACCTGCCATAAATGCTTGGAGGTGTTCTGTAATTTCCTTACATTTACTTGGAAAACAATAGACCATAATGCAATTTCAGGCCAAATTCCTGCTGGAGTATAAAGATGAAAAACTCATGCATGTTATAATCAGATGCAGAACAAATTAATACCCATCACATATAGAAAGTGCAAACAATTTGGACTTTTTCACACTCCAAATGAATGTAAATACATTCGGGGAACTCAAAGAAAACCTTTCTCCAGTAATATCTTTTAATATATGTTGAGTTGAGAAACTTGGACTAGGGAAGCAAAATGTAGACTCATTTGAAACAGAACGGATGTTTCATATGTAGGTAGGGTAACTGGAAAACTGTGCACCCCAAACTGACAATGGAGGAAACCTCTAATCTATCCGGGAAATCTAAAACAAATTATGTCTGATAGTTATTACATCGTTGAATATTAAATAACTTAGTTCCCTGAATTATTATTATTATTATTATTTTGGTTACTTAATTTTTCTGCATCACTTTCAAGCCTAATTTCATGTAGAGTTGTACTTTCCATACATTGTGCGACTCTATAGAAGCCTTAAAACCCCTGATGCAAGGTTAATTAACATGAGGTCTTACATACACGAGATTCCTGCATATTGCTTAGAAACTCAGTACCTTAAACCCAATTTTGGGATTTCTAGAGAAACATTACAGCACTTTCCAGCATTATTTATCCTCACCTCAATCTCAATGGTTCGTCAATTGAATGCTTCAGCTCTGCACACCTTGGAAATAAGAACCCTCCACCAGTGAGGAGACCATGAGAGGTAGAAAACCAGCCGATTCCCAGACTATATATCATGGGATATATCTAAGACATCCTGAATAAATCCTTAGCATGACACCATAATAGTTGCTGTCATAGAGGAGCTTAGAAACATAATTGCCGCCCGGAGTGACATCATGATCAATCTCCGTCACCAGAAGCTCAAAGAAGACATATAAAACCACTAAAATAATGTAATTTATACACTTAGCAGCCCACAGAACTGAGGGACGCCATGACTGAACCGATCCCCCAAGGTTAACCTCGCAAAGGGTGGTGAAAGACATCCAGCTGGCAACAGAAGCTTAATTAACCCAAATTATTTGACCCAGAAATTTCGGATTCCAACTAACACAATAATAACAACAAAGAGTCTAAGCTAAACAAAAATCTAAAAAATACCACCAGACACCAGTGTCACAAAGACCCAGAAACGGAATCAAACGATAACTTCGACGTTAAATTCGACATTAACAATTACCAAAACCATCCCCAGCTGGAAATAGAGTAAGAACCTTCCTCCCTCCTGTCCCATTAGCCGATTCCAAACAAACCGAGCAAAATAAATGAGAAAAATCAAGGCTAGGGTTTCGTATCTTACCGTGTTGTTGGTATATGATTTGACCATAAGCATGACACTTGTACACTATAATTGAGTATAGGAATGAGAAGTTATTACAATTTGGTCCACGATGATTAAAAAACAAATGACAACTTGAACGGAGAGAAATATTTCAAATGGATCATACTAGTGGGTCGCCTATTGTTTACCGCTAGTTATAAATATTTTGTTTTTTTTGTTTTTTAAATAATTTTTTAACATCCTTAATCATTAAGAAAAAATTAAAATATATATAATTTCATTTATAGTCACTTGTTTAACTATTAAATAAAAAGGAAATTAAGGAAATTAAAATATATGAGTGGTAAAATTGAGGAGCTCCACCAACATTTTTCATTTAGGTTGTGTTTGAATATTGAAGTGAGTTGAATTGAGTTGAGTTAAAATAATAAAATATTGTTAGAATATTATTTTTTAATATTATTATTATTTTGAAATTTGAAAAAGTTGAATTGTTTATTATATTTTGTATTAGAATTTAAAAAAGTTGTAATGATAAGTTGAGATAAGTTGAGATAAGTTGAGAGGAGTTAAGGATCCAAACGAAGCCTTAATATCCCAGAACTGGGATTAAACTGCACATCCCAATTTCTAAAAAGTATTAAAAGAATTAAGATATTTTATAAGGTAAATTCTATACAAATTAACTCTAACTTTAACTTTAACTTCCTAATTTCTTTTTAAAAACATTATTCAAACGAGTACTGTCTACATAAGTGGCTGATGAATTTGTTATTTTCACTAATACATTGCTGTTTCGTTTGAGAGAACAAGTGCCTGAAAATTACAATGCTACTTGGAATATTTGTTAGGACTCGCATCTCATATATATGCTGATGTTTTGGATTTGGTACATCTCAGAAAGTGATGAGAGCTTATTATACACTCGGCTGAAAGAAAGAGTCGTGATTTTTTAACAAGATTGACAGGAAGCTGAATTATTCGATTTGAGGATGGACACTTCGGGTCTTTCAGGTGTACTTCATTTCATTTAATATATCATTAGGAAAACAACATCAATGTACTCCAAAAAAATTAATTAAAAAATATACATAAATAGCCTTCCAAGAAAGAGAAGCCGATAAATGTATCCTTTTCAAGTTCTCCAGAAGTACCTTTACTCGAGTGGAAGAAGCGCAATTTCAATTTCTTGGAGTGATTTTCCTTTCGTTTCCAAAACATTGCTCTTCACAAAAAACACAGCCAGCAGACAAAAGGCACCAAAGATCGTATACAATACTTGTGCCCCTATTTGCTCCAGTAAGCGCAAAAACAATAGACCAACAAAGAAATTTATCACCTGTTGGGAACGCCCAAGTCAATTAAAGATGGCACCAAAAGTTCATGAGCTCGAAGATGTCAAAATGATTGAGATGACGGCAAAACCCAAAACCCCTAGATGCAAACCTTTTACGTTTTTGGATCATCAAAGCACTGACCATTTTTACCTTTTTGCTTTCTTCCTTTCTCTCTTTAAATGTTCATCGATCATAGACTCATAGTAAATGTACATTCTCAGAGAACAAGTATAACCAAATTATTTCAAATTAGCAGTGAGTAATATATGCTTTGAGCGCGTTCCAATTAAGTGGATCTCTACAACCATGTTCTTGTGCTAATACTTTGAAGAAGATCAATAAAAAAAAATTCTAAAGTGGATCTCCAGTTCAGAATCATGCGAAATGGTGAGTCTTTACAGATTATTAGTTTCTTTTGTCTTTTTCTTAATGAGAAGAAAGATTTAAAACGGAAAAATTTATCTGCAAACAAATTCATAACAGGTAGAGCTGCAGAAAATAATTACCCAATGCACAGCCATGCAAAATGCCATTGCATTAGCCCTAATCCGGCTGGGAAATATTTCTGAAAGGAGGAGACCAGGGACTGGACCAGCACCAAGAGCAAACGTCAAGACAAATCTGCATTTATGAATTCGTTGTTTAGCAGAATTTTCAAGGCATATGTATTGACAAATCAATAGCTTCTAAATATGTCTAATCTGTGCAAACTTGAATCAATGGTAGGGAACTTTGTAGATGCATATGACCTTCTTAGAGTCACCAAGAAAGTAAGTTTTGAGATCTCATACTCTGTCAAGCATATCATACAGTACATGCACCATATCATGTTCCAATCTTCCCTAGATTCAATGAGATTTGGATCTAAAATAAAACATTGGCCTATTAATAAGTCCATTCAGCTTTCCCTGTTTTTATTTTCGTTTTCCATTTTAAACCTCCTTATTCTTTTATTATTCATCCAAGTTGCAGCTCATTGATCACTCACAGCAGCATGCCACCAACAGATAGATACAATACTCCAGAGCCTGATGCAAACGAACTTGCCGCAATTACTTCAAGTCCCATTGACACTGCCTAAAGCAATATAATGTGTAAAATAACGGTCAGATAATATGAAAATTTGTAGACTACTTAATGAAATGTCAAAAGACAACATTTCTATTGCAGAAGACACAAACTGAAAATCTAATGGTTCCAACTAGGAAGACCTTGTTCAAAATGGCCCTATTTCATCTTCAATCTGTAAATTTTGCAAATACACAGTGGGCAGCATCACATAACCCATATGATTTACGAAAAAATTCTAAATTATCAGTAGTTTCAAGATAGCATGTAATAACTAAGTACTCAGACATAATACCTAGTAAAAAAGAGCACTTTTGAGAGTGTCGCCCCAAATATCACAAGTCATGAAAATATTACATCTACCTTCTAACGAATAGTTTTTTGTTCATCACAAAAGCTGTGATACCCCATATAATAAGGATAAGGATAAGTGGTGTATGAGATCTCACATTGCTTGGGAATGAGAAGTTATTGCTCTTTATAAGGTTCCAATGGGCCTCCAATTGTATCATTGACTAGTCCTTTTGAAATACAGGTCATGGATTTTGGGCCTTCCATTGGGGCGTTACAAATAGTATCAAAGCCTATCCTAACCAGAAATGTAGGATTTGAGCCATGCCACCTACGACGGACTGACTCGACGAGGCTGTCGGGAATTTAAGGGGGGTAGATTGTGATACCCTATATGATAAGGATAAGGGTAGGTGATGTATGAGATCCCAAATTGCTTGTGAATGAGAAGTTCTTGCTCTTTATGAGATTTCAATGAGGCTCCAATTGTATCATTGACTAGTCCTTTTGGAGTATAAGCCATGTGTTTTGGGCCTTTCATTGGGGCGTTACAAAAGCATCTTCATCTATCCAGATATGATTCAATAGTTCAATCAGATAAATTTATTTTCTGGGAAATTTTGCTAGGATGTGAAAATTTCAACACATGCTTGTCAGAGGAAACCATATTGTACTTTTATCATTAACATTGCATCAAAATATGTTCCCTTAATTTTCATAAACAGGAAGAGTGATTCAGCAAAAGGAGTTTGTCTTTATACTTACCATGCCTGAAAAACTTCCAAGAAGGAGTACCTTCCTTCCAAGTTTATCCATCAAGATCGTTGCAATTAGTGACCCTAAAATAGACAAGAAAAAATATGGTAAAGAAGATGTTTGACCATTTGTGCATGTAAGATACTTGGAAGTAAAGCTGCCAGTACCAAGCAAGTTTGCAATCCCCACACATATGTTCGCAAGATCTGAAGGTACACCGAAGCTCTTGAAGACAGTTGAAGAGAAATAAAATACAGCATTTATGCCAGATAGCTGTTGTAAAGCAAAAAGGGTAGAGCCAATGAAAACCACTGCAAGATATATAAGTTATAGGGAAACCATTCAGAATGAAACATAGATGAAGCACAATATATGTATAGAAGCACTCCTATATGTACCTTTGAAATGGCGGCCATTAAACAACTCGGACAGCTTTACGGTATCCTTATCATCTCCCCTGTCTGACCTTGACAATTCTGCCATTGCAGACTTGACATGTAATCCTCCTAGAAGTTTCTCAAACACAACTTCAGCTTCAACACCTCTTCCTCTCTATATTAAGTTCAGAAACAGTAGTGAGTGTCCACATTGTCAAAGCACCTCCAATGGCTCATGGTTCAAGAAACAATTGTGTAGATTTCTATGACAATTTTTTTTTTTTGCTAGAAGACCTCCATGACAATTGTTCAGCTCTCCCTAAGCCAATACTGTTAAAATTGACTGAAAATGGGCAATATATTTATGCATTAATGATATATAAATGTGCATGCATATATGGATGTATATACTAAGGAACAAAAGCATTGGGCTAATTCGTGAGCACATTGGAGGCTGAAAAAAGCAAAACATGATAATATGTAGGTGCAGTGTTAGCCTGTAATTAGATCGATTGCCTCCTTTTACAAGTGCATTCTACATCTTCGACCTTAATAGAAGATTCTGCCCCCATTAAAATTTTACTTGTTCCAAATATGAGATAATGAGTTAGTTATAGATATTTTTAAAACTGTTGTATAAAGGTAGCTACAAAGCAGTCATGGAGAGGGAAAATGCTTGGAGCACAGACCTAAACAAGGAAAGGGGAACAAAGAAGCCCCCCCCCCCCCCCCCTCCCTTCCCCCCAAAAAAAGTTACTGTTCAGTCAATTCAGCACAAAGGGGAAAATAGAAATGATTTACATATAAAAATAGATTACCTTGAAAAGCCAGTGTGGAGACTCTGTACAGAACTCCATGGAAAGAGCAAGTACTGCAGCAGGAACGGTGGATACCCAGAAACACATTCGCCACCTAGCACATTATCAATCAAGAAATATCATTTTCAGATACCCCCTTGGATAACACAAAAACTGCTTAAAAACTGTTCAGATAGTTTAAAAAAGTTTTATTAAAGTTGTAAACCTTCTAAATTGCCAATGCTCCATTAAATATATCTTATGATTCTTACCAACCAACAATTTCCTTGGCTGGGATTCCGATAAAAAGAGCTGCCATAAGTCCTAGACATGTAGCAATTTGCGTGAAGCTCCCAAAAGTACCCCTTACAAAAGCCGGTGACACCTGCACATTTTAAGGAACAATTACCCAGTATCTGATAAAAGAATGATAATAATAGAAGTCACTTGAGCAAAGGATAAGCATATATAGTTGAAGCAAAACCAACAGCATTATCAATGCATATACCTCTGCCACATAGAGAGCTGCAACAGGTGGACCAAGACCCATCCCCGTCCCAACAAATAACCTCCCCAGAAGCATACCCCATAGACTTTTCGTTGTTGCGCTGTAAGATCATGTTTGATTAGTTTTCTAAGCTTCGTAACTGTTTGAATAGGCATACAGCAAATATGCAAGTATGAGTATTCTTCAATGGTGTGAAACCTTTAAGCAAGAAACGCATGGAGGGAAAAAGTAAAACACAGTCAGCTCAAACAAATCAAAGGTGGACTGTTTTACAGGGTAGTTATAGCTGTGAAAATGTCCATCCCTTGTAATTCATTCTGCTTCATCCATTATCCAATTTAAATCTACATGTTATTATGAGCAACAAATGCAAAAAAATTTCTAATATAGGAAAGAAATAATGAAACCTCAACTCACATACAACTACACAAAATCTATGATGGTGAAGCCAAAACCAAAACCAAGAGTAGCAAAGTGAAACGATTGAATGATACAAGAAGCTTCCACTAATAGCAGGTAAACACCCACAATATTGGAACAAAAAAAAAGCACCGTCATGTAAAAGGATCTATTCTACTAATCAATAAAGCTTATTGAGTTCTCTACATATATATATATATATCAAAGCAGGAAAGATTGGAAACTGCTACACTTCTAGTAAGATGGATTTTAACAAAAAAGTAACTATGATATGATTCTCAATGCAGTTACCTCATGGACGCACCAATTATCATTGGCAGAGCACAAAGTTGAAATGCCCGTCGATGCCCGACCCCATCTGCAATCCAACCAATGAATAGACATCCAATAAAGGCGCCTCCTAAACAGGTACTCACCACTAGACCTTCATTGATAAAAGACAACATATTATATTACATTTTCACAGATGCATATTGTAGAAAGACTCGTCACATTAAGTACCTTCAGCCAAAGTGTTCCCAATAAAGCCAAGGTCTAAAGAGATGCTTTCCAGAGTCTCATTGACCACTCTGCATTAAAAAGCAACAAAAGGGAATATTTATTTTTCTTCTGAAAACATTTCAATGAGGAGAACAAGAATGGATTATCAGTTTCAAAGATTAAAGACACACCCAAGATGGTAGCCAAATAGGAATGAAGAAAGAGTTGCCACAAGGACATGTGGCAAAGAGCGCCTCCATGGAGGGTTTCCAACATCTTTGCCATTCAGAAAATGTACTAAAGCTAATACAAGAAAGTAGCCCCACTGTTAGTATCATCTATCATAACATAAACCATTTTTATGAGAAATAGTAGGAGTGCCTACCGCTGAAATTTATAAAATTATACATAATAATTGATTAAGTAATGCCTAGATACAGTCCTAAGGTGTACAAGTCTCATGCACTCATTTTTAAAAAAAAGTGTGGCTCAACGTTAAAAAGTGGACTTTCTTTTTATGTGGATCCAAAATTAGTCCACTTTTTGAGAAGTGCGTGAGGTTTGCATATCCTAGGACTATACAAATCATTTTCCATTTAAAATTCACCTGAACTTTCCTCTTTGTCATTAGCATTTATATAGTCCCTCGATGCTCCACGTTTGTACATCGAGGCTGCATCAACATAACGTCCCCGCATAGCAAAATTATCAGAACCTTCCCCGAGACTTGGAAGAAAAGTTTCGTCAACCAACTGTAACACCAGATTAACCTCCAATCAAATCAATCACAAGTTAATTCCATCATATCTTCTACCGATACCTTAAGCAATCATAAATTTACAGCACCAAACAACTGGTTCGGAAATTAGCACCAAAATTGCACCATAAATTCAGTGATGAAAAGATACCTTAGACGTGATCATCAAACAGTCCCAATTGAATTGAAAGTCGAGTTATGTTTATCCTAGTATTGAATTTTCAATTCGGGAAGACATCTAGGTTCATAAATATATAGATACATCTATGCATGCACGCTCGCGCGCGCGCACATGTAACGTGGGTAATTGAAACGAAGAATATACAAAGATGAACTTTAATCTTATTTATCAAGTATCATATCTTAGATCTTAGAGAAGAGAATTCCCGTTGCGAGAAAGTGAAACTGTGCTTTAAATTCATCTCAGTACTGAAACTCGAAGTTGAATGGACGCATACATGTATTTACTGAGATTATTGGCAATGACGTAGATAACTGCGCTTAAAAACATTACCGTTTCTGAGATCACCATAAACATTGACACATTATAATTCTATAAAAAAACGCCGAACTAATTTGTGCAAGCCGGGCATACATCTAGCACTAGATTACTCTGTAAAGACAGAAAATATGCAAATCTAGAGAGAGCAAGCGACAATGCAGAGCCAGAGAGATGTAAGAATCACTTACATTATTATACCGGCGGATGATCCAATAACTTTCGGACGCAGACTTAGAAAACGATCCGATTGAATCCAACAGCCACAGGGAGAGTGAGAGAGAGAGAGAGTGCTGGAAAAGGAGAGGAGGGAGAAAGAAAAGGGGACGGGGGAGACTGCGCAAGTGTAGAAAGTCAGTGCGTGCTACAAGCGTAGTCCTTCTAGTTTTGAAAGATCAAGAAACGCGTGCGTGATTGATTGACGTGATTTGCTGCCGAGCATTCATGATCGTGAATATACACCGACTTTTTCGCAAGGAAAATGATTATATATAATATTTTTCATAATATTTTATATAATTATATTTTAAATTAAAGATATAAAATATCTTATAAAATTAATATTATTTTATAAAAATATTTTTATTTTTTAATATTATTATAAAATATAGTGTGAAAATATATTGTATATATCATTACTCTTTATACAGTATACATTCGTGACGGCAAAACCTAAACCCATACAGTTCCAGGTGTCCAGAGATGAACACCTGTATCTGTACGTATTTTGTTGTAAGCAGATGATATGATCCGACTCTCACGTTATGCTGTGCGCTTCTGGGTGCGTTTGGTTCATTAACTCATCATTACAATCTTTTCAAATTTTAACACAAAATATAATAAACAATTCAATTTTTTCAAATTCTAAAATAATAATAATATTAAAAAATAATATTCTAACAATATTTTATCATCTCAACTCAACTAGTTCAACATCTAAACACAGCCTGTCAAATAATAATAAAGAAATGGGTACCTATAACACATTTAATAAAATATATAATATTAGATAAAAAAAAATTTAAATATGCAAGTCTTACACACTATATTTAAAAATTAGTAAAATTTATTATTAAAAAATAATTTTTCATGTAAAACTCAGATTGATCCACTTTTTTCATAAAGAATGCTTAAAACTTCCAGACTATGAAAATCATTTTTTTAATAAAATATTTACATGAGATAATATAATTTAAAAGATAAATTTTAAAATTACAGTTTTATAAGTTAAAATTTATTACTTATGTAATATGGATAGTGCACTACGGACTTAATAATAGAATAATCATAATAATATTTTGTTATTTATTTTAAAATCAATTAATGTGATAATGTCATTTTATTAAAAAATCAAAATCTTTTATCTAAAATTTTAAATTTAATTAACTATCACCCATTTAAACCAGAATCGTAAAATGGGGTTTCCCGCGAGAGTTCGAATCTCAGGAGACGGTTGCATCTTTTGTTATATTATATTTTTTAGTTTACTTAAAAATATAAAAAGAATCGTAAAATGAATGAGAAAAAAAAAATAGTATTTGTATCCTTATTCAATTGGGTAAGAGGAGCAAGTCCAAAATTAAATATTAAAATAATAATTTTTTGAACTAGTGAAAACATAAAACTAAATAAAAAATTACGTATACTACAGTACAATTTATTTAATTGTATAATTAAATTATATTATATAAACACTTTACTAGATGGATTATCCTAGACTTATAAATAGAACTTTTCATTGAAGTTATGCATTCCGCAAGTGTTATCATTACTTTACTAACTCCTACATGAATCGTGAAGAGTACCCTGACCAATCGACGAAGTTGGAAGGCCCCATCACATTTAAGTGCAACCATTTACGCTCATGGAAGGCAACATCATTTTTCTCCCATCTTCTTCATGACGAAAAACATGGTTTAAATACCTTAAAAATAAAATAATCCTAGAAATGTAAAAATCTTCTTCAAAGCTCGACAATGTGCACTAAAATTCGGGCTATACATCTATTCGCCAAAATTACAATACATATTAATTTAACACGGGCATGACTTTTGTATATCTGCTGCCAAAACACTTGAACAAGGGTGCAAAGCTAAAATGAATGGAATATAAAGGAAAAATTATCTGAAGACCAATTCCCTTAACTTTACCATAAAACCATACCACAAACATCATGGCCGACTGGTGAAGTCCACTACTAATCAGGCAGAACCCGTTTATGAGCCCATTGTCTGGATCTGTAAATAAAGAGATGCAAACAATGAAGAACAAGTTCCTTTTTTTTTTTCTTTTTTTTTTAACCAATGATCAGTGAAAAATAAAAAGATAATGACTTGGATGTTTTGCTTCAAATCATAACCTTATTCACGAGTAAGTTTACTTGCTCCCTGTACATCTCCTTCAAATCTACAATATCTGCACGAAGTTCTTCCAGCTAGACATGCAATCACATATAAATGTCAGGATTTGAGAGAATATAGCACATTCTTTCTACGTTTTCATTTAACACTTAAAAATAAATATAAAGTGCAGATACTGAAAAAGCAACGGCCAAGAAATATGACAGAAATCTTGTGCTTCGGGGCAATCACGCGTCCTTTACATTGGCTTTTTTTTTTGGGGGGGGGGGGGGCAATCCACAGTAAGTATTTCTGATTTTCTCCAGGTGCATTCCCTATGTTCATCTATCAGAATCCAATCCAGATCTTTAATCCTTGGCTCCTTAATTCCATGTAATCGCTTGAATTTTGAACCCACGGCTGCACTCTCCACTCCATACTTCGGTACCATTTTAACCAGAGTTCATTGGCACGATATTCAGGCTATTGATTCATTACAGGTAATTACTGTAGTTCCCTAAATTGAAAGATGAGGGAGAACATGCAAAAGCTCGTAGCTGCCCCATAATCATACGTTTGCTGGGTGAAATTAAGCCTTTGCATACATGAACTTTCTTGAGCGAGGACCCTTTGGAACAGCCCATAAAACATGTAAAAACTATAAAAGCACAAAATAAAAGAAGATCCTTGCTTACAAAGATGAAGCTTTCATATTGCCGAATTAGGATTATGGGGCAGCTTGTAAAAACTAATACACATAAGAAAAATTTTATTTATCATCATCCTTATCACTATCCTTTCAACATCTCTTGACGTGGCATCAAATGATTAGCCCACAAGCAGAATATAACAAAGCCCACAAGCAGAATATAACAAATAGTTTCCAATAATTTAAAACACATATCAGGATGGTGGGAGGATAATGGTAAAGGGGTTGGTGAATATCAGTACTCTACACAAAATGAAACAAGTTCATTTTTTACAAAGCCAATGTGTAGGTAATCCTGAAAACTAGGCATTGAAACAAAAGTCTGATCGGTCACCCAAAGATAAATGGCTGCAAGGAAAAAAGATTTTAAGGCCCCGTTTGGATATCCATCTCAACCTATCTCATCTTATTTCCTTCCCAAACATCACTCGAATACAAATGGTTTTCAATTTCAAATATTCAACTTTTTCATCTAATCATTACTTAATCATTATAACTTTCCCAAACTTATAAACAAAACACAAAAAACAATTCAACATTTTCAAATTCTAAAACAAAAATTATATTACAACAATATTTTAACTTTATAATATTTTTATTCAATTTTTCATCTCTTCTTTCCCAAAATCCAATAAAACATCTTAACTCAAACCATTTCATTATTATTCACAAATCATCTCACTACTACTCGCAGATTTCTCATCTCATCTCATCTCAACATTCAAACGAGGCCTTAATCTCTCCCATTGGTTTCTCACAATCTTCAAAGCTCCAATAATTTCTCTCTCCAGATACACTGTATTAAGCACATAAAGTCATTTTCCACAAAATTTCACAAAAATGGCTACCAAACTGCCTTTTCCAACACACAGGGAACTTGACTAATCTTGATTGGGGAAACTAGACCCTAGAATCCAGGACATAATTCATGAACCGTAACTTCTATTGTGTTTGCACAATGAAGAGAACAAATTCAGCTGTTGAGAACCTATAAATGCCTCCAAAATATATGAAAGTGGCTCAACTAGTCTTATACTGCACTTACCTATCAAAAACTTTTATGCCTATTGAAAAACAAGTCTTATACTGCACTTTTCAAGAAATAGGCAGGTAAGCACCGTACCATGATTTAATATGGTGCGAATAGGTACTTGTAAAAAGTTTGGTAGAAATAGGCAGGTGAGCAAGGTTAATATAAAATGTTACAAAGAACTGGATAACAAAAGAAGCTAACATCACATTCCATACCATAAATGCCATCCAGAACATCCAAAGCTGAAATTTTATTACCATTTTATGCAAAAAGCCAAACTAAGAATATATGTACCTCCTCATCACGTTCACCCATTAGCTCCAGGGCAGCAGAGTGTCTCCTCCTTAATGCTTCCAGCTCTACCCGAATGCCAGGCAGCATGGAAGCCTCAGCCTGTAACTTTTCACACTGCACAAATGCAAGCAATTCACAAGTTCATCGACATAATGGATGCATAAAAGATGGAAAATGAGATTTTGAAATTGAACCTCACCTGTCCTGTCATTTTGACCAACTCCTCAGCAAGGGAATCACGAATAGATTCCAGCGATGCCTTAGCAATTAGAAACAAGGAAAAACAAATAGTCAATGAAAACTGTGTGCAGATGAAAAATATATTATAAAATTGTGTAGCACCTAAAAATCCCACAATGGTTGAACGTGAATAAACACAGGGCCCAAAAATGGCATATGCAATAAAGCACAAGGCACAAAACATGAAGAATGAAATAAAATCTCAGAGGTTTAGAACATAGGCCATACCAAACGAGACATGTATGAAGCAAGCTCACCCTCCTTCTGACGAAGAGCAGCTTCAAAGGCACTTGGCGTCATGCTCTTCATATAGAATGGACTCATGGTTGACTCTCCAGCATTTCTCCTCTCAGAGAGACTATCAGATGAGTCCAAAGACGCTTGAAGGAAATAGCTTTCCTCCATGCTACCTAGGCTGCTAGCACTTGAAATCTTTTGGGTCAAGTTCCCTGCACAAAGTTCCAAAATATATAGCATAGTTCGTGCACCAGTAACTCGTACAAAGTCAAAGCATCATACCATTCTCATAAGCAGAATAGGGCTTCGTTATGGGAGTTTGAGCAGATGCGGCAGCGGAATGGACATGAGCTGTCCTTTCCAAATCCAACCGAGCAGCTTTCTCCTTTTCTACCTCCTGTCAAAGATCAGGAGACCAATTCAGGAAATGTCAATGACACTAACATACAACTAGAACAAAGACAATCTAATTAAATCTTTTAATAAAAGCTATGAGAACTAATAAATCAATGAATAAAAATGTCCCACTGAAGTACCATAAACTCAAATGTGTTGAACAAACATCTCTTAACAATATACTTCACTGTGAGGTGGCAAGGGTTTTATGGGATGAAATTTTTAATAGGATTGGAATTGCATGGGTGATGCCTAGGAGCAGGGGTGAAGAAGTTTCGGTCCGAACTGGACCAGACCGAAACTGTGAGTGGTCGGTTTCGGTCCGGTCCCGGGGTCTGTGATTTTTGGACCGGACCGGACTGGATTAGTATATATATTTTTAAAATATTTTATATAGTAGTTATATAAGTTAATTATGTAATTTTCATCTAATCTATTATCATTGACCATATAAAATGTTAAATAATATATGCTACCAATTAATAATGTATCATAAATCATATGATAATATATGTAGATACATAATACATTCATACATATTTTACTAATTACACTTAATTAAAGTAATTAAGTAGTTTTTTTTAAATACCTAAGTTGCAAGCAAGCATGAATAATCTATGTATATATAAATTTTTTGATATTCATTAACCATATATAAAGTGTTAGAATTTTAATTTTTAATATAGGACATTATTAATAATTATGTATACTAAAGTCTAAGTTAGTAAGTAGTAACTATCAACATCATAAATATAATTATAGTTAAATATTTTTTTAATGAGTTAGTTACATAATCCACATTAATAATTCACTTATTTTTTTTTATAAGTAAAAATATTATATATATATCAATAGGAGTAACCAAGTACACTGAATATATACAAGAAAACATCTTGCCCATATTAGAAAGCCCCTAATGACCCAAAAAGCCCGTGAAAAACAACCTAAAATACACCAAGCCCGACCCCAACCCCTTGTTTCCCGTAGAACTAAAACTCTACCCGAAAACCCAACCCCAACCCCTTGTTTCCCGTCTTCACAATATCCTCCCTTTAGACTCCCTCTAGTTGAGCTACTACCCTTAGCGTCGTAGTTGATTGCCCAAGAAAGACGTTGTAACTCCCTGTTTTTCTTGAAACTTGATTTGATTTCAAGTGCGTGGCTTGCCTCAATCGCAGTGATTAGTTCTTTAAATTGGTCTTCACATCCTCCATGTGAAATTCCCACGAACTGCTGAATCTTGTTAACTTTAGGCAGAATCCAATCCACTATTGGAGGAAGAGAGACCAGGGGAGCAATATTATCCCTAGACGTAGTATCCAACTGCCCTCCCGATCCTAGACATTCATCTACACAAGGCAACAACGCCAAACCCATATTCAAATCACGTACCTCCTCAATAACTCCATTGGTTCTCTCCAATGGTATCAGGGTCCCCATTGCAACAACGCCAAACCCATATTCAAATCTCTTACCTCCTCAGTAACTCCATTGGCTCTCTCCAATGGTATCAGGGTCCCCATTAGAGATTCTGGGATGACAGCAAGTCCCTTCACCTCTGGTGACCCTTTATGTGCAATTTCAGCGGATCCTACATCTCCTTCATACCTCGACAGTACACCATTTTCCTTCAACTCCGATGAGGGAGCCATAGTTTCTTCGGGGACCAAGGGTGTAATACCGACTATCAGTCTATCCTATGTTACCTGAGGCGAATGGCATTCCATTATTGATATCTCTACGTCGATAACAGATGTAGAACCCGCTTCAAATAACCCAGGTTTCCTTTTGACTCGTCATACTTTCCTGAATCTAGTTATAGGGACAGAGCCGAATCCAATTTTCCATTTTCCTTTATCTGAGTTTAAAGGATTCAGACCTATTCTAAGTCTTGTTTCTTACAACCTTATTGCCTCCAGCTGAAAGGCATTCCTCTACACAAGGCACCAACGCCAAACCCATATTCAAATCCCGTACCTCCTCAGCAACTCCATTGATTCTCTCCAATGGTTTCAGGGTCCCCATTAGAGATTATGGGATGACAGCAAGTCCCTTCACCTCTGGTGACCCTTTATGTGCAACTTCAACGGATCCTACATCTCCTTCAGACCTCGGCAGTACACCATTTTCCTTCAACTCCGATGAGGGAGCCATAGTTTCTTCGGGGGCCAAGAGTGTAATACCGACTATCAGTCTATCCTGTGTTACCTGAGGTGAATGGCATTCCATTACTGATGTCTCTACACCGATAACAGACGTAGAACCCTCTTTAAATAACCCAGATTTCCTTTTGACCCGCTATACTCTCCTGAATCTAGTTATAGGGACAAGGCCGAATCCAATTTTCCATTTTCCTTTATTTGAGTTTAAAGGATTCAGACCTATCTTAGTCTTGTTTCTTACAACCTTATTGCCTCCAGCTGAAAGCAGGTCTATTTTCGTAGACAAGAAAGCTATCGCTGCCTTCAACTCGACAAGTTGGGTTTCCATCTCCTTTAAAGAATAGTGCATCGCGACAAGCTGGCTCTGAGACGTGATTTGCAGACCCCCTTCACTCTGAACCCTCGAAGCATGACCTGTCTTCAGAGCTGCCACATATGATCGCCTCGCCACAGTGGATGTACTTGGGTCTTTATGATTCACCTCCAAGTTGATGTTCTCATTCATCTTCTGGTTTTCCTTCCTTGACCCATCAGTAAAAAAATATCCGCAGCTCTGCATAATTCCACAGCAAACTTCTCCCAACCCAGACCTTCATACCCTTCAGGAATGATTACAACACTCCGCCGGCCTCCTCCACCATATTCGGTGACAATTAGATACCTACCATGCTCGTTGGAGCATCGTTGAGCCATGAATGCTCTGTTTCATTCGCGCAAGTGTTTTGTGAAATCCAAATGTCTCCCCCGCCTGTAGTACTGCTTCCACCATAGCCATCAGTCATTCTATACCAATACGACCCATCACTACAAATCTCCAAACCCTTATGCTCCTTTCCACAATTTTTAATGAGGACCTCCATGTTTCTGGCAAAAACTCAAAACCCTTCGATTCCACCCAAAAGTGCACCAGCTGACACATAATGATATCAAACCTTCGACTTCAGATGTAGGGGCTTCCCAAGCTGAAGGGCTTCATTTTGTCAAGTATTTATGCAAAAAGCTTCGGGAGGTAGATTTGAGACAAATAAAAATCAGCAAAATGAACTACTGATAGGGCTCACGGGACAGGCTAATATAGACGCCGAAGTGCTCAAAGTAGACTCGCCGGAATCTGGCAACTCTTTCTGTGTCAACAGAGACTGCGAAAAAACTCCCTTGCAAAAATACAATTCAAGTTCATCGGAGGGAGGACCAACTCAGAACGGCCCTCGGCAAAGTCGTCGGGGCCTGTCGGCCTTGTATGTGACCGAGGTGTCACTTGTCGGCTAAAGGGAATGGAGGGATGCAGCAGTTGGGTTCTGTCGCCGTAGCCATCTAGGATATACGAAAACACCAGCAGATCTACGCCAGAGTACACCTCTAGGATTCACTTAATTTTAATTTTAGTAATTTAATAATTTTTTTTAATTTATTTGCAAAAAAAGAAAGATGAAACAAAATAACTATGGACCAGACCGGACGATAGCTAATGGTCCGGTCCACTAGGGGTGATCGGTCCGGTCCAGTCCGAGAAAATGGACTAAAAGAAGAAACTTCATCCCCCCGGACCGGACCGGACCGATTTACACCCCTACCTAGGAGGGTGGTGGATCTTCTGGCTTGCTGGACAGGATTCCAAGATGAACCCCAAATTGCTTCCACATGGAAAATGAATACTCCGTCTCATGAATGTGTATTTGGCTTGAAAGGAATGGCCGGAGTTTTGAAGACCGGGAACGCTCGTCAGAAGAGCTTACATGATTCTTTTTCCATACTTTATTTCTTTGGGCCTCTGCTATTATTTCTAATGGGGCTAGTTTTCATGATTTTCTTGTATCCTTTTTTAGCTCCTAACTTGTAATTTAGTGTTCTGTCTTGCATACTCCTCGTGTACTTCGACTACACCTTATTACTTGATTAAATAATGATTATTTTATTTATAAAAAAACATATCTTTATAATATTAAAAGATGGAGCTAGATGCAGCTGTTCTCCTTACTATTAAATGCAACTTCAAATAATCTAAGAACCAGAAGCACCACCTGCTGTAGCAGTTCCCTGTGCATCAGTGCATCTTGCAACTCTTGCTTGTGTTTCTGCCTGAGTTCCTTAATTTCTTCTTCAAGCTGGCTTGCACGACCTTCCTGAGTTTGAGCTTCCTCCTTGGCTGCAAGGTACTCCTGCCTATTCTCAGCTGCTCTTTGTCTCTCCTTCTCAAGGGATCTACTTAACTGCATTTGTTCCGTTCTAAGACAAGAAATCTGAAACAAATCACAGCAGTAAGCTAATAGATATGAAAAAGCTACAGTTCTTAAAACAAGATAACCAACAAAAATTCGAACCTGAGCCTCAAGAACATTAATTCGAGATAAGGTTTGAGATAAGCGTTCATTCAGAGATCGCTCTCTTTCCTCAGCAGCTGCAGCTTTGGCCTCTGCTTCCTGAAATGCAATGAAAACAATAAAATAAAAGAACAGTACAAGTTTCAAATATAACAAGAAAAAATATCTAAACACACCTGGAGTCGAGAACTAAGGGACCTCTCAACAGCAGCCCAGGCTTCTGCCCTTCTGGCAGTTGTTTCCTGTTACCAATAAAATAAATAGTCAAACACAATAGCCAAGTAATCATACAAGTAAATCAAAGGACCACCATCAAAGATCCATAGAGAATCCTCATCAGAACTCTAAAATGCATTTTTAAGTACATCATTACCTGCATAGCTTCGATCTGCCTTAAAAGAGGCCTTGTAGACTCCGGAACTTGGGTAATCAACTCCTCACTTCGGCGCTCACTTGCCTAGAGAAAGAAAAGGCCATATTAAATAATCTGCAAGATGATCGCAACAATTGACAAATAAAGGATTACGGTTGAAGCACAAAGAGAAAGTTTGACACACTTGGTAACGTTTTTGAAGATCTTCAATGTCCCTGCGAAGCATGTCTTCTCTAAACACTGCCTGCAAAATTTATAATACAGCAAGTTAATCATGAGCAGTGGCATGTCAGCTGGATGAAACCAACAATCCTAATGATGAAACAAAAACCTGCTGCTCCTTCCTACTTAGTGTTTGCCTTAATTCTTCAAGTGCCTGAACTAGCATAGCTTCACGTTCCTGGGCCTCCCCAATCGACTCTCTAGTTCAGTTCTTGCTTCATTGTTGGCACGTACCTCTGCTAATGTTTGAGCCTCCTTTGCAGCGTTCAAAGCATCTGTATAATATTCTTTCTGTGCTGCAAGTTCTGTTTGGTGTTTTTCTATTGTTTCTTGCAGCAACTGCTCTGTAGCTGTCTTGTCCTTCTTGATGCTCTCTACTTTATTTTCTTCTACCTGGAAGTAGAAATTACATACCACTAATCAATCATATATAGATTATTCTTTACAAGAGTATTTCTACATTTTTAACAAGAACATGCTAGCTCAGTCAATATCACATGGACTTTCATTAGCTTTGGAGCATTAAATAACAGACTTCTTCAATTAACAGGCATCAGAAAAAGTACACAAACAGATTCAAATGGGGCAAGAGCTGCATATCTTGGAAAGTCAATGTCTTTGTTATCTTTATGATGATGCCAAAAAAGCATTTATTCAGTTTGATTATCCAGACAATAACATATTTCGAGAATGCTTAGTTTGATTACCTGAAGTTTAGTAATCAGCCCCTTCTTCTCTTCTTCGAGCTCTCTAATCTAGCTTTCAGGAAAAAGGAGGAGAAAAGAAAATGCAAAGGAATTGTTTCATTAGATCAGGAAACAGCGACAGGATTATAGTTTGACAAATTAGACAACCAGTAAACCTGCAAGCAATACCTGAGCCCTTAATTTCCTAATCTGAGATTCTTGAGCAGCCTGCTTTTTTGAAAGCTCTTCGCCTGAGATTATATACAAATATCTCTATATTTGAAAATTTTTATATGATAATTAATCAAGAACAAATTAAAAGAGTTTGTATTCTCTTCAATATATGGACGTCTAAAATGCTCACTGATTTGCATTCCAAATTTTTTCTTTTTTCTTTTATGGGTATCATCTTAGATTGCATAACAGATTTTTTCCTTGTTTCCCTAGCAAATTGTGATACCCCATATGATATGGATAAAGGTAGGTGGTGTATGGGATCTCACATTGCCTGGAAAGGAGAAATTCTTACTCTTTATAAAGTTCCAATGGGGCTCCAATTGTATCATTGACTAGTCCTTTTGGAGTATAGGTCATGTAGTTTGGGCCTTCCATTGGGACGTTACAAATGGTATCAGAGCTTATCCCAACCAGAAATGTGGGATGTCACCTACAATGGACAGGTCCAACGAGGACGTCAGGAATTTAAGGGGGGTAGATTGTGATACCCCATATGATATGGATAAGGGTAGTTGGTGTATAAGATCCCACATTACTTGGGAATGAGAAGTTCTTGCTCTTTATAAAGTTCCAATGGGGCTCCTATTGTATCATTGACTAGTCTATTTGGAGTATAGGTCATGTGATTTGGGCCTTCTATTGAAGCATTACACAAATTGATATTGTACTGGTATGGACACAAGTAAATTTAGGAAGTAGCCATCACAACTGCACAGAGTAACCCCATATGAAATTAGACCCATAAAGTACAATATAATGCCTCTCATCACATAAAAATGCATCTCAAATTTCGAAGTGTCAATATATGCCTATTGACGACATGACAACTGGACATTTCAAACCCCCCCCCCCCCCCCCAAAAAAAAAAAAAATCCCAAAAATGTCAGAGAAACCACCCACCTAATCCTTAGACACGTGGGATTTTGGAACATTAAAGGACATGAGATCCCAGCCAAGTGTTGATTCTAGCCCAAATGATTAGGATAAAATTCACCGTCACTTAAATCAAATAGAGCAAATATTATGAGGGTTGTAATTTTTTATTATTAAATTAGCATATAGTTTATTGTTTCATAATTTTTTTTTTATAAGTAGTTTATTGTTTCATAATTGCCCTACAATACAGAAACATAAACAGAAATAGACAAGGCTCAAATGTGTAGAATTCTTAGGGTCGTTGACTGCCGGTAAAACAATACTCTCAAGTCTGTTTCAACAATTCACAAGCCACCATCTCTTAGATGATATTAGGTTCTTAGCTTTGAAGCCCAGGTAAGGGCTATTGGAGGAGGCCACATGGTTTAAACTTATGTAAAGGCTGTAACAGTGGTGCCCCACCCCTAGCTAAGCAAAAAGAAATAGGAGAGTTCTTCAAAGTCCCATCACACAAAATAAAATTTTAGTTGCAGCCCCTAATCACTCAGTGCTCACATCTGCAGCAATGGCCAAACTTCAATGTGTTGCAAATCAACCATATAACTTCCTTGTAGGTGGCTTGTAATGATTTAAAGAAAACCCAAACCACACGTGAGCTTATACCACAAAAGGACTAGTCAATGATAATGTTGGAGTCCCATGAAATCATTATAACTTGTAAGAACTTCTCCCTCCAAGAAAATGTACGATCTCATCACCACTCTCACGCACGAAATCCGGGTTATTGCAATCTCCCTTCTTAGATCCCACACATTCGTGTCATGTCATTTCATTGTAGGTGGCACAGCTCAAGTATCACGCTTCTAGCTGGAATTGGTTTTTCTACTATTTGTAATAATTCAAGGAAAAATCAAGGCACATCTAGATTTAAATTTAAATTCAAAAAGGGCTAGTTGACGTTATAATGGAGTCTCGTGGAATCATTATAAATTACATGAACTTCTCATTCCCAATCAATATGGGTTTATTAACCACTTGTAGAAAATCCAAAGTAACACACAATTTACAAAAAAGCATTGGGTCCACGGTTTGATCCTCACAACTACAATCAATTGGCTCTCTCTACTCACTCTATCGCACCCCCCAACCTCAGCTTAGCAGCCTCTTTCACCACCCACTATCTTGTTGGGGTCAACTCCTTCACCAGTCAAACCTCAAGTCATTATAAAAGCAATCTTTAATCCTACTCTACTCGGCATGCTTGCCTTCGCCACCAAATATCTTCGACCTAGATCATTTATGAAAAAACCTCAAGCCTTGTTACGAGGATTTGGTCGACCCACAGAACAAGCCGGAAGATGTGCCACCCAACATAAGAAAGGAGCTTGTTAGAAGTTGTGACAAGCTGTGACCTCTCACCCACCACCCATTTTAGTGGGGGCGGAAATTCCATTTTGGCTGCAGCCCATTGGCCACAAATTTCCATTTGGAACAAAGTATAACAGTAACAAATATGTACCTGTGTAAAATGTTGATGTATCTAAGACAAGCCTCACACTATATAATGCACCAAGAATATGCAAGCACCGCAAAACAGAATATGTGGAAAAACAAACAAGTTGTTTCTTAGGAAAGAAAAAGAAAAGAAACAGCATATAAAGGGCACTAAGAGTTAGCAAATCTCTACCTTCAGCCATAACCTGACTAATAATTTCATCTTTTTCTTTCAGGAGAACTGCTGCATCACTTTTTTTATTCTGCTCTCTCCTCAGTGTATCCCTTTCCTTAGTCAGAGCATAAACCTGGAACCATACACCAGAGCATTTAGATGATGAAGATATTGGTAAACATAGGGTAAAGGGTTCTCTTAGCTGAGCACTAAATAGGATTACTATATAACTTTTGATAGCACTCAGCAGTGAGATTTGATATTCGAAGCTGACCTCGTGTTAAAATTAGGGCTTTGGTGAATTCAAACAAGTCAATTAAGAGAATGATTATAAACTCATCATCTATAAAATATTAAGATCACACGTGTGCAATTTAGGAATGCAATATAAAACTGCATCTTCAAGTTTCCAATTAAGGCATGGTACCACTTCATTATTCAGTTTTAAAAAAATGATGTGGTCCAAAGCTCAATACCTCTTCCTTATTTCATAAGATGAGCAAAGTGAGCTATGCCACCAAAGTAAAAGAGTACGATTCAATCATTGTGAAGAAAAAAAATGAACACACAGAAAAGTTTTTTAATGGCTTTTCAACCAAAAATCCTGAATTTCTTTTTCTTTTTTTTTTTCTTTTTTTGAATTGGCATTGGGTGTCTGAGAACAACGTCCCGACGAATCCCAGGGAGTGCACAGACCCTTAGCAAGAAGTTTCACATAAGTGCACCTCGGGTAATTCAAGGGAAAAATCCCCCAATCTAATGGCCCCTAGAGATGGTTTGCATCCAAGAGGATTTGAACCTTAGACTTGGGGGAGCATACCCCCAAGCCCAAGGCCTTTACCACTTGAGCCAACTCCCAAAAATCCTGAATTTCTCACATGGTTAAGACCTAGCTTAACTAAATCATTAATATAAACAGAACTTGATAATACCTTCCTTTCAAGATTTGCAACCCTCTGATGGTATTCCTCTCGTAGAGACTCAATTTCTGCATCATTGGATTTTCTCTGCTCCATAACTTTCAACAGTCAAAACATGATGTATGAAAAAGAGAAGGGGGGGAAGTATTTTTTAAAATCCCAACATGTTTAACGATGGTCATCTAACAATCAACCATGAGAAGGGTGATACATGGTTCCAAGCCGGTTTCAAGAAAACCTGGACAAGCTTGATCAAACAAGAAACATACAACAAAGGACAATCAACAAAATAAACAATCAACAAAGGACATATCTCGAACTATAAAGACAAAATTTCAATAATAAAAATTCCAAAACTAAGAGTTTTTTGCTTTTAGAAGCATAAACAATCAACAAAATAAACATTGGTGTTCCAACTTCCAGTTAAAAGTACAAAAACTAAAATCCAATATAAATAAATTAATTGTGTATAAACTAACCATATTAACAATATTTCAAAGACAAAAATTAATCTAAGTAAGCTTAACAAAAAAAACAGTCGAATGCATTATGAATCTATTAATTCTGGATGTAAAATAACTCTTCAGCATACATATCTACATACATGAATATACTGTGATAAAATCATATTTACTCATAACAAGTACATTTAAGGAAGATAAGGTATATTGTATAGACCTTCAAATCCTCAATTGCAGCTTTTAGTTGTTCATTATCATTCATCAGCTTTGCAATCTCATCAGCTTTTGCCTAAAACAAAAAAATTAAAATTAATCGGAATCTCAAAAGAAGTAGATATCCAATATAATGTCTTCACAGGATGCAGAGACAAACCAGTGAGGAATTCAAAGCATGCATTTGTTCAGAATGGGACTAGTCTTTAAGACAAGTGAGGGAGAGAGGTGATTATGAATGTCTTAGAGACCTACTATTAATCCAAAGACGATTTGATGAGACCTGCAATTTTGGTGATTGTAATTTAACCATCACATTCAAATTAGACGACATTCGTTCTTTCTTTGAGTGACTTTCAGAAAAGTATGATATTTTATAGACCAGCTATTGACTGTAAGAAAGTTAGATTCAACTTCACAATCAGAAACCTAAAGAGACATGGGATATATTGGCCATACCACCATATTGATGGTTGTAATGGTGTCCTTATTTACAGTGGGTGCTGCAGGTGAGCTTTAGAAATTAGAAGACTTGGCCTCCCTTGCAGGGATGGTAGTCAATTAGGCTATTAAAACCAAAAATTGGGACACTTTTTTTTTTTTTTTTTTTTTTATGTTGGGGAACCTCTCCAAAGCAGGGCCCTTTGGACTCACCCCTGCAAAGTAAACCCCGGTCCCGTGCACCGCACCCTCGGAAGTTTCCCTACATAGAACTGGTTAAATCACTGGTTTTTCACCAGTAGGTATAGCCCCAAAGGATTGTTTCCACTCATGAGGTATTGAACCTTGGACCTTGAAGGGAGTGATACCCCAAGACCAAGGCTTTCACCACTTGGGCCAACCCCTTGGGGTTCAAAGATTGGGACACATTAAAGGATGGTGACTTCATATATATTGTAGTGTCTCAATAGATTCAATACTCTCAAGTATAAAAATCAAATTAATACAAATATGGGAGTAGGGGTGATAAACGGTCGGTCTCGGTCGATGTTTTAGAGGACCAAAAAGTTTTGGTCCGGTCTCGGTCCAGGATTTTTCCACCCCGAACCGGACCGAATGAAAAATAAAAAATATATTTTATATATATTATTTATATAATAATTGTACAATTTATTATGTAATTTTCATCTAACCTATCACCATTAACAATATAAAATTTTAAATATGTTATTAACACTTGTTAATATTCTATCAATTAACTAATATATAATATCAATTAGCTAATTATATAAATTAATATTGTAATTTTCATCTAATTTATTATCATTGACCATATAAATTTTTTTTTTTTATTGAGTTAGTTACATAATCCACATTAATAAGTCATTTAATTTTAATTTAGTATTTTAAAACAAATAATTATTAATTGATTTAAAAATAATAATAATAATAAATAAATAAATAATTAGGCCGGACCGGACCGATAGCTACCGGTCCGGTCCCTATGGGTGTTCAGTCTGGTCCAGTCCGGTCCGGAAAAATGATGGACCGAAAATGGTACATTACCGGACTGGACCGGACCGACCGATTTGCACCCTTACATGGGAGAAAGAAAGTGCTCAAGGGCATTCAACCATCACTAAGGTCATCATTATTGAGATTTAGGCCTGGTTGGTTTTACAAACCTTTCAAACCATCTCATCTCATCTCATCTCAACATCCAAACACCATTCAAACACAAACATTTTTCAATTTCAAATTTTTAAATTTTCAACTTTTTCATCTAATCATTGCAATTTTCCCAAACATCTAAACAAACACAAAAACAATTCAAATTTTTCAACTTCCAAAACAAAAATTATATTAAAAAATTACATTCTAATCCTCTTTTAACTTTATAATTTTTTTATTCAACTTTTTATCTCTCCTTTCCCAAAACCCCATAAAAATCTTAACTCAAACCATTTCACTATTATTCACAAATTATCTCACTACTATTCACACATTTCTCATCTCATCTATGTAACCAAACGAGGCCTCAAGTTAGCCCAAAAGAAGGATGAGACAGAAACAAAGGAATATTCGGAAAGAATATGATTATATCTTTACCATTTGCATAGGGAAGGTTTAATACTATCAAGCAACCTTACCAACCCCCAAAAATTACGTATAAATAGCCACCGGATAGAAGTTCTGATCTCAAAGGTTATATGGTAGCACTTCTAACTATCTAACTGGTGAAAGAACAATGATGATGTAAAAACCAGTGGGATTTTCTTTAGTTCTCAAATAACATGATCCAAAATCATGTAATCATGAAACTTATATTATAAGAGCCTAAACAAGTGATCCACAATGACATGGAATCTGCCTAATCCAACACCAATAGATACCAACCATCAAGTCTGAGGCACAGAGACAAGCTTTACCCTACAAGAATAATAGGGCCAAATGAAATACCTGAGCCTGTCTCGCGGCACCTTGCAATGCGTTTTCCATCATTTTCATCTCCCTCTTCACCTTCTCCAATTCGAGCATAGTATCTGACGACTCGGATGGATTTGTTCTAGAACTCAACCGTTGCTCTCTAATGTCAGCCTCGTCATTTCTCATTTTCTGATCCCCTTCAAATCCTTTAACAATTACATGATTTTTGGGAGAAACTGGTTTAGCCATTGGTGTAGCCTCATCCAAAGCAAGTGCACTTGGCAAAGGATGGATAGAAGATTCTCCGGCTCGACTAGTTTCCTCAGTGCTAACAAAATGTGGAACAGAGGGCTCAGTTTCACCTCCAGCATGGATATCACTTGATGCCTCAACTTGAACTGAAGCAATTGTCTCTGTAATCTCTTCTGCTAGTGACTTCTGTTTGTCCATACTCTCTACTTTTGTATCCTGTTCATCCAGGCTTTCACTCATATCAACTACATTGTGTGACTCACCTGGCAAAATTGTAAGACCCCCCACTTGATCAACTTCAACGGCACCTGCCTTGGCTTGCACCAAGTCTGAACTGTTTGAGGGTCCCACTTCTGAACTCTCTTTCTGTTGTAGATTGGCAACATACTCCAATGTCTCAACATCTTGACTGTTGGGTTCCAGTTGTAGGCCAGGCATAGCTGTTGATGCAGATTCAGCTAGGTCAGGGTTTGCAGTCACATTATTTGTCTCCTCTGCCATCTCTGGGTGCTCAGCATCTTTCTCTACATTACGGATTTCATTTTCTTCTTCTGCTGTGGCTTGTTCAACTGCAGAATGCAGAGATTTGTCAGTTTCAAATTCTGTTCCATCTTTTTCCTCTATGTTAGTTATATGCTGCGGAGATCCAGGTTCTCCAGATGGTTTCTCCACTGCAGTGGGATGATGTGAAGATTCCAGCTCTAACGACGATTCATCAGTACTTTCCTCACTTTTATGCCCCATAAGGGCCATGACAGGATCAAATAGTGCTTTCCTGTCAGTGGTAGAAGCCCACAAACCTGATGCTGGCAAGCATAGACACAGGACATCATAACTCTAGTCAGCTTAAAACCTGCATTTTGAACTTTCTTACAAAAATAATAGGCACCCTTTTACATCTTGAGAACCTGAACAATTTTTCAATAGTGCATTCCATGATTAGAGTGGAATCCATATATTCCATCTTTAGCCTACTATATTGAAATATCACTGTGAGGGATGGGAAGGGATCCACTGTTTTGGAAGTTTTCGTTCTTCTTTTGTATTTTCTCTTCTTCTTTTTTCCTTTTTTTTTTTTTTTTTTTTTTTTTTTTGGTGGTAAGACATTGAGAGGGTCTAATCAGATTTCATTCTTTACGAGATGTGAACCTCACAGAAAAGTTTCTTTCTTTTTCTGGACTTCTTCTCTTGATAAATCTTGACAGTGTATTATCTAATTAAAAGGAATATGACCCTTGAAAACTGGGGTCATATGTTTGGAAAGTCAGTTGATTCCATAATTTTCTTTGTATATCCACATACATCCCTGCTTTAATCGGGTGCTTCAATTCCACAGACTTAAAACTGCGTATTCTAGCTTTATCATTCGACCGCTACTCACTAATTACTATATGTCGAAATAATTAACCACCTCACGGATACGCCTATATGTAATTTAACATAACCCAACTTTTGTACTGGTTTAATAAGTTAAAGTTATAACCCAAATAAAAAAACTATCGTATGATAAACAAAATTGAAAAAACGTAAATGTACCTTCATTACTGGATTCGGATTTCTCCGCCTTCTCTTCTAGCCCGAGAGCGTTGTCAAAGTTCTTCTCAATGTTCTTCACACTCTCCTGTAGCTTATTCACCGCCCCAGCGAGATCCGGGAAGTTCCCCAATGAGACTCTCCCACCAAACCACGCCATATTCAGATTACAAACCGAGATCAAAGAATTCGATCCCACTGTCTCTCACCGGAACATTGGAACACATCAAGAACCCTGCATTTAATCCCAATTCTATTTCAACAACAACAAAGAATGAACGGTAATTAAATTCAAAATGTTCTAGTCCAGATTCGCATCGTTTGCATACGTATATTGGCATAGATGCGATATCAGATTCGTAACGAACGGGTAAATCGAAGAGGGGAAAGACCAGAGGTGGAAAATTGAGTAGTGAAGGAAAGTTCGGGAAGCGACCTTTTGGGGGGGGGGGGCCGATTGGGAGCGGCGAGTGCCCTCGGGGATTCGCGAAACCAATCGTGGCTATTTTGCTTCGTCGAGCTGCGAAGAAAACAACTGTAGTGTGAGATTCGCGTTCCGGTTTCGGAATTATAGAGAGAAAAAGAAAGCTCACTGGTGTGGAGGATGGGGACGCGGTTTCGATCCGATCGCTCTGTGAATCACGACTTGTTGTACAGGCGGGCAATACTATACTGTATTGACGAGATCAGTAACATCGTACTTTTGGAGGAACTGGGATTTCTTTCTTTCTTCTTGCGGAAGACCGGGCGAGCATATATTATTCTTAAGAATTTTCTTGTTTAGGCCATGGATTGTACTGAAAATGATACATTTTTGTTCTTTTTTTTTTTTTTTTTTTTTTTTTTGTTAACGATTACACGACTTTTCTGGCTGATTATGTTTTTAAAATCATATTTTTTAAAAAATAAAAAAAATAATAATTACAGTCGTAAATATGTAAACGTTGCATAATTATTTTTAAAAAAATAAATAAATATGAAATTTATATGAAAAAATAATAATAATAATTTTTAATAGTAGATTCTACTTTTTTTAAATTAACTACACAATGTTTATGCATTCTACAACTGAATGTAGCATTACTCATTATAAATATCATATTATTGAAGAGTAGTACTATAATTTTACTTATATTTTTAATTACAACATTCATTTTATTAATTTTCTTTTGAAATTAAAATTTTAAATTTTAAATTTTATGATTTTTAACGTATCAATAACTGATATGTAGAGAATTAAATTTTTTATAAATTTTTATTAAGTGCATTTAGTATTTTTTTATTATTGAAATAATTTACATAATTACTAATTTTTTATGGTATGTTATTTTGTTGTGAATTATGGTATGTTATTTTGTGAAGTATTGTAGATTCGTATTCTTGATTATTTATGGCGTGAAGATGAGGTGATTCAAAAAGTGTATGGTACAGGACGGCTCAATAGCCAATGTTTTGAAATTTTGAAGTAGCTTTCCTTGATGGAATATCAACTTTTCCAAACAACATCCTTTAGATTTATTTATTTATTTGTTAATCTACCGTACTTTAAAAGGTGGGAAATTGGAATTGGAAAGATGACAAGTCCTTTTGTGCTTTTACTGAAAAATGAAAAGTTACCAAGCTCTCACCATCCAAGAAACTGATCCTTTTTCCATCTAAAAATATTTGGAAGATAAAAAGTGCCTCTAAAAACAATTTTCTTCGTTTGAACCGCTTTTAGGGAAAATCTTTACGATGCTGGTAATCCACAAATTGCATTATTTATAGCTTTCATATATATATATATATATATATATATATATATATATATATTCATAATTGTTATAGAATTTAATAGAATATGTGCTCATGATTTTCTTGTATAATTAATAATAGCATTTATGCCTGATGCTTTTATTAATGAGATTCTTGAATGCTTATAAAAATAAAATTTTGGTCTCATTTGATTACACGGTTCAATGAAATAAGATGTTTTTTAATAAAATAAGATGTTTTGTTGAAAGTAAAATAAAACATTGTTATAATATAATTTTTTAATATAATTTTTGTTTTAATATTTGAAAAAATTAAAATATTTATTATATTTTATGTAAAAATTTTAAAAAATTGTAATGATTATATGAGATAAGATAGTTTAATTTTAGTGTTTGACTAAAAAAGAATGAGGCTTGATTTAGATACATAAAACCTCTCATCTTATCTTATCATTATAACTTTTTTAAATTTTCACACAAAATATAATAAACAATTCAATTTTTTCAAATTTCAAACTAAAAATATTATTAAAAAATTATATTTTAATAATATTTTATTCAACTTTTAACAAAGCACCTATCATCTTAATTGCGTAATCAAACGTAATCTAAAAGATAAAAGTAGGAGGTGTTTTATTTATTTATTTATTGTTTACAGTGATGTCATGAAATGTTTAGTAATATGATTCTTTATCCTGGGTTGACTTAAAAAGTCGACTTTGAAGTTTTCTTTCCTTCCATGATCTTAGAACTGTAAAATTGCACAACATAAACTCGAGTATTTCAGTATGAAAAATACAAATTGGAACGGGCAAATGTTACAAGAAGTCTCATCATACCCACCCCCTCTCCCTCTTCTTTTTTGCCCATCTAAAGAGAGCCAAATTTTCATTAAATACACCAATTCAAATTGGTCATTATGCAGTGGCAGAATTCACTGACCCACGACATCGGATATTGACTTGTTGACAAGTTGAAAAAGCTCTTCTCTGTGCACAACAAAGGACAATATCCAAGTAAGATTGGTGTAAGCTACATAGAGAGACTTACATTATTAGATTTCAATTTAGGGCCTAAAGATAAATATGTATCATGAGGGAAAGTGATATTACAAGTTCCAAGCCAAACCAAACCAAAATCACAGAAATTTTCTTACCTATCGGGTTTGAATAAGAGGTAGCGATATATAAACCACTGAAATGGAAGGAAGTTCGAGTTAGTATTTGAATGGCAACAATTAAACATAAACAAAACAGTTAAAATTACATGTATAAACTGCATACCGAAGAAAACAGTATCCCAATTAGTTCTAGAAAACTTGGGATGAGTGGCAACTTGTCAATGGCCTGCTTACAATAAAGAAAAAAATCAGAGCTCCCCATTAAACAGAAAGAAAGACACCGTAATGATAGGTTCACATTTGCATGGGACGATGTGGCAAAACTAAGTCACATGATCTACTATAAATATAACAATTACAGTAAATAGAAAGTCACCAGGAAAAATGGCAACTTTTGACTTTGTATTTCTCAACCCAATTCCAAGGAATGTAAACTGATGGGCAATAAAGCACCAAATGCAAATAACAAAAGAAGAATATACAACTCATGTAATTATTTTCAAAGAGTTATGAAAATCACCGTGATCAAGTTTGCTGAAGCCCAAAAGGCAACTATAGCTGCAAACCCCAAACCGAAAAATGCAAACCGATCTTCAGATTTATCCCACTGGTCAAATAAAGAGAGCGGAATTTAAAAACAGCATCATATGTATTAAAATAAAAAATAGCCTCTCTGTCCAAAAGAATAAGGAAACTGCTGCTTAATGTAGAGGACAAACAAGTGGCTAGATCCGCAGAGGAAAGGGGTTCTAGATCCTGCTAGTTGAATCCATCACAAGTTTATAACCATGTCTATGAAAAACTTAATCCCCCCAACCCAAAAAAAAAAAAAAAAAAAAAAAGAACTAGTTTGTCTTGTACCAAAGTTATTATAAAAACTGCCCTAGTTTCTATTTTACAAACTAAAGACACAATCATGAACTTTGCACAACATTAATGGAGAACAATGCAAAAGGCAAAAGCAAACAAAGAAAAGGAAAGTTGAAAGAAGGCTCCAATCATATACAAATTCTTTAAATATACTACAACTTCCATTTTCCTATCGATTCTTCTCTATTCCTTTAATTAGTCAATTTTTTGCTACTTCTTTAGAAGAGACTGACCAAAAAAAATAACACTATTGAGTTAGAGAGGGAGGGAAGCTTACAAAATTCTGAACAGACTTAACGATAATAAGGGAGGTTGAAGATTCAGAACTTTCCCCAGTTGCCTTCACAATAACAGTCGCACGATTCTGTGTCTCTGCAATGTGAGAATCCATGGATCACAAAGTCAAAAAATTGAAGCAACCATAAACGAAATGTTACGATAGATTGATCTGAATGTAGGTTTTGTGCTTTCCTGCAACATTAAGTATGTGAATCCAAACATACGGTTCGTGTGTGTAGGTCAATGCTTTGTTATATTGACTCCGCCCATATAATTTTTAACATTCAAATTTATTATAGTTTAACACTTACAAGGGAATTGATGTATAAAACATTTTCGCAAACGGCATTCTTACATATAAAAAAAAAACTTGTTCGCAAACATCATGGAATTACTTCCACTAAAATCCACGTATGGATTTCATTAAGCAATTTAACCGATGCCATTCTTTTCTCAGCTATATTTTGTATTAAAATATCACATAATAATTATTTACATAATAACATATCCATCTAATGAAACGTATTACCAATATCGCTAAGTTTGCACATAATATCTGAACTTTAACTAACTCCAAAAGATTTTCAGTATTTCACCCAAAATAGCCAACTTAACATCCACCACTACACCATTAAAGTAACCTCATTTTTATAATAGAATCTAACTGATTCACTATGTCTCAAACATAACACACAATGTGCAAATGCTAGAACATTAAGCTATTTTATGATTAAATCTGAAACAATTATATAATTATACAAGTACAGTATAAACTGAACCGGACCATAACCGTACAAGCGTAACTGAAAAAAGATCAAAGGAGTCCCTTCAGAAACCAAACGCTCACCTATAATGGAAGAAACTGGGAGTTTCTGCAGATTTCTGAAAATAGTTTTTCTACCATGTAGCAACAATGGTGGAGGCAAGTTAGCAACAATGGAAGCCATGTCAATCTGCAAAAAGAAAAGAGAAAAAAAAAAAAAAGAGAGAGAGAGAATTTCACGCCTATAAGAAAAAAGGTCAAATTCTGAGAAATAGGTTTTCTTGTTCAACTTACAGAGAGTATCAGAAATCTGAAACTGGAGCAAAGGAAGGAAAATGGCGTTTACCTGTTGAAGACGGAGAAGAGAGAGAAGGGTGTCTGGCAGTCTGCCGTACTTGCTTTGCACCACAACCACAACTACGTTGTTTTTTATTTATTTATTTTTTAGGGATGGAGGTGCACAATAGGGAAATTTGATCAAGTGTGGCCGGGTCCAGTGTAAAGGGTACGACATTAAAAAAAAAAAACCTGTATTGTCAAGAGCGACATAACTTCGCAAGGTTGTTTTTATTTTTTTGCTGTTATAAATAAAAAGTGCTAGAACACAAATGAAAAGGACAAAAAAAATAAATAAGATAAATTTTAATGAGAAATGATATTTGTAATCATAAAGTGTGTAAGGACTGTGTAATTTTTTTAAAAAATAATAAATTCAAGATACACATGAAAAAAATTAATTTTATAATAATAATCTCTACTCTTTTTCAAAATTATTGTATAGCGTTTACGCAATATATATATAACATACTCAATTTTAATTGTTTATATTTTATTGGGCTACAACAATCGCCGTTTTGGGCTGAAAATGTACTTCCAAGTAAAGTATTCCGGGTATTATTGAACACTCTAAATGGAAGATAAAGAATGAGGATATGTCCTTTTGGCATGACAAATGGTTGGGTGATGCCGTGCTTGAAGAGATCCTTCCAATTGTTGCTTCCCTGAAGCTACAAGTAAAGGAATGCATTTTGGAGGCAGGATGTGATTTAAAACTTCTTATTGGCCTCGTGGGGACAGCTAAAGCTGAGGAAATAGCCACCTTGCTGAGCAAAAGAAAGGAATCTGAGGATATTTTGGTATTGACTGAAAAGGATGATGGAAAATTCTCCACGAGAAGTGCTTGGAAATGTGTACGGGTTAAAGCCCCGAAAAATAAATGGGTAGGCTGGGTTTGGCATTCAAGCTTGCCAAAGAACATTATGACAACCATGTGGAAGGTTATGAACAACACTCTGAGTGTGGATGACAGAGTTTGTAAAGTTGGAGTTCTGGTGGTTTCAAGGTGCAATTGTTGCGCGCTAGGAGCTTATGAGGACCAAAACCATGTTCTTGGGTTGGGGGAAGTAGCGCAGGTTATTTGGTTGAGATGTGCGGCCATTGTCGGCATGCAACATATAACAAATAGAAAATGGAGGGATACAATGGAAGCTTGGTTCAAGAAGGCAGCAAAGTCATCAACCATGGGCCAACTTATTGGGATTATCCCTTCCATCATCACATGGCAGCTCTGGACAAGGAGATGTAAAGTTCGAATAGAAAATAAGCAGTGTCGGCTGAGGATGTCTGGCGCAATGTGAAGTTCTGGATTACCAGAGTTGCAAGCAAGTTAAAGAGCAAAAAAATCATTTCTAGACGTGATGAATAGGTGCTTGAGAATATGAATATTCCCCTCAAATCACCAAGAACCAAAATTACCCAGATTGTGAAGTGGTTAAGACCGATGTCTGGTTGGTTTAAGCTAAATGTCGATGGGAGTTCTCGAGGCAACCCGGGACAAATAGGGGCAGGTGGTGTGATTCAGTCTGACTAAGGCTCTTTGGTGATGGCTTTTTCGGTGTTTCTAGGCCAAGGCACAAGTAATTTTGCAAAATATATGGCTCTCCTTCATGGGGTTCGTATACTCAAGAGCCTGGGCATCAAAAGGGCTGAAATTGAATTGGATTCGTTGGTTGTGGTAAACTGGATACAGTCTTCAAGTTGTGAAGTTTGGTACCTTGAAGAGTATTGGGATGAGATCCTGGAATTACTTAAGCACCTACAATTTACCATCCGCCATATATTCAGACAAGGAAATGCACCTGCAGATTTTATGGCTCGGATGGGATCTAGTGGCTGCTCGACTAGCTGGTACTCCTTTACTGAGCTACCACAAACTTTGAAGGGGCTGTTTTGCATGGACAAGTTAGATTTCCCATATTTTAGACTTTCTGGTTAGGCTGATCTAGTGGTTTTTGTATATCTTGACTTTTGTCTTATGCATATATCGAATATAGGAATGATGTACTCTTGGTTTTCTCCACCTATAAATGAGGTTTTTTAATAGAAAGGAACCCCGCTAGGGGAATTGAAGAAAAAAAAAGTAAAGTTTTCATTCTATAGTTAAAAATAAAGAATTTATTTATTATTTATTTTATTTTCATTCTCTCAACTTTTTTAATAATAATAAGATGGTGGGAAGATGAATATAAAAGAAATAGCGGGTAACATTACTCTAACATAGTCTATGGTATTTTTTTTCTCTCTCTCTTTTTTTGAAGAGTTTCTATAATTGAACTTAAAATAAATGGAAATGTCTATTCATATTTGATACTATTACATAGAGTGATATGGACAAGAGTAACTATTATATAATCCATTTCATTATCTATCGTCTTCATTCTAGGGGTGGGCAGCGGGGCCCCGCCCCGCCCTGCCCCCACATGGGCTGGCGGGCTAACCCGCCCCCGCCCCACATTAAAAAAAAAATTATTTATATATATTAAATAAATATATTGTATATAGATATACATAATTTATAAAAGACTTAAAATTATATTCAAGTCATTAGATTGCTTTGGCCTCCTAGGCCAATCATTATATAGGAGGCCAAGGCAATACAATAGTCATCCTTAAGCAATGTAGGACTTAGTAGATCAATCCATAATCTAACTCTAATGAGTTTAAATTTTTTTTATATTTATAAATTTTAATTTATTATTTAAATTATATTATAATTTTGGTCTAAAAAAATATTTTTAGACCAATTTTTTTTTTTTTAACATAATGGCGGGGGGCGGGGCGGATGGGGGTTTTTCCCGAAAAACCCCCAACACCCGCACCATGCGGGTAGCGCCCCTACTTCATTCTTCAAGTTAGTACTTTAATAAATAAAGGACTTTGTTTTATAACTTATTTTATTTATATGCTGTGATTTTTTAAATATATATATTTAATAGGAGGAAGGTTAAATTGGTAATAGAATTACTCATTTCATATTTGATTTTCTTACTATTTTTCATTCAGACAAAATATTTTTTTTATCATTACACGTACTAATACCAAACTTTTTAATTATGATGATTACACTTATGATAATATTATCAGTACAATTAAGAAGCTTGGTATTAGCATGTACAATAATAAAAAAATATTTCGTTAACAGATGAAAAATAGTAAGAAAGACAAATATGAAATGGGTAATTTCTGTGAACAAATTGGCATTCCTCCTATTGCTCCTTCTAGACAAAAGCACAAACGTTTTGATAAATCTATTAATTACGAAACTCATGCTAAGAAAAATTATACTAAGCCTGATGAATTTTATAAGAAACCTATTTCTTCTTATGAAAAAAAATATTTTTATAAGAAAAATACTTCCAAAAATAATTCAAAATGAAAATGTTATAACTGTGACAACTATGGTCATTTCTCCAAAGATTGCACCAGAAAATCCTGTAAATTTCAAAACAAACTTAATCAATTAAAACTTGATGAAAATGATTGCGAGGAATTTATTCGAACTTTAGAATCAAAATCCTTTAAATCATCTGATATCAACGAGTTCAGTTCAAGTGATTCTGATTATCACTCAGAAATCGAACTATATGATTCTCCAAGCTTGATTGTAATGATTATTGTTGCAAGCTTTTGGGTAAAACAATCAACTTCTTAACTAAAATTGAAGAACAATAAAGTCTTTTATTAACCTTGATTAGTCAAATTACTAATCATGAGCTCAAATAATAATACCTTCATAAACTCAAGAAGACGATGGTTCACCAAGAACCCGAAACTTCTAAATCAAAATATTAACATCATCAAGGATACCCCTTCCTATGGTAGTATAAAAAATAGATAAACCTTTATCATCATGTTTAATTGCATTCTGAATGATTTCTTTTGCTTCTCTTGGGAGATGCTTATCCTACCAATATCGAAGCATACTAGAAAATCATGTAGTTAATAAATCAACGGTCTCAATTTAGCTAATACTATTATTATTAACATAAGCATTTGCAACTATGCACATTTTATTCATGGTATTGAGAAGTTATTGCTCAGAGAGTCCATCAATATTCCATTCATACAATTTATCAGAAGAAACGGAAAATTGGGTTTAAAAAAAATCTTTCTACAAACTGTAAATCAAGAGGAGTAGCTCTGGGGTACCAATTATTCGTTAAACTTATTAGATTAGGCCTTTTTGAAGAAAATATTTTAATCATCGGTTTTTCCAAATCAATATCTTGAAAATTTTTTTTTAAGTAAGACAAGATCTTTGTTAGCAGGAGAATCAATATCAGATGATTCATCTGTAGAAAAATCAAAAACAACTTTCTTGTCATTGCTATTTAAAGCACAAGTAGAGGGCTATTATTTCTTTAAATGAACAAGCATTTAATTAATTTTATCGAGAGTGTTGGCATGTTTGGTCTTAGGACCTTGCCTATTATTTGGTAAAATAATCATAAGTTTTTTGATTTTGGAAGTCGAAGTAGAAACAAGACTTTTAATATTTTCTTTAATACGATCCAATTTCTTACCTATAACATGAAGAGTTTGATTGACAAAATTGTTTTGTTAATAATCTTCTTTGTTTCAGTAAAAAATGGTAGCTTTAGGACCAGTATTGGGTACTTTGAAGGGAAAAACATTTATTTATGCTCCTTTATGAGAAATAATAATTGTTTATAAAGGAGGGTGGTTAGATTTAACCAATGTCTTTCCTTTTTCCTTGACAATATTAATTTTAACAACATTTAAACTATACTTAGAAATATAATACTTTTCAAGGAAATCAAAGAAAAATATATGTTTATATAGGGCATTCATTTTTTCTTTCCATTTCCTTTTAATACATAATTTTTCCAAATCAAAACAAGTGGTATGATAAGATTATCTCTTATCACTATTTTTAGCTAAACTATATTCATTATATAAAAAAATCAAATCAATTTCAAAAGTTCTATTAATCATAATAAGCTGGCTATGATAAATGAGAGTAACCACATCTGAAGGTGTTGAAGATAAAGATGAAATATCTTTTTCTTCATTTCTTCTTATTCTCTATCAGTTTCTTCCTTTATGGTTTTACCTTCAGATACGTCAGTATCCTTGGTGGTGTAATAAGCATAAGTGGCCTGAGATGAGGTAGAAACACCTTTTAGTTTTAAATCAGGTTTAATAGTTTTTATAGGTTATATTTGGATGTTGAGCTCAGCTGATTATGAATAGTAGTGAGTTAAGTAGTGGAGAGAGTTATGTGGAGCTCATATAAACTGAATTTAAAGTGTGTTTAGATGTTAAGATAAGTTTAGTACTTTTTATGAAAAATTGAAAAAAGTTGTGAGTCTCATGTAAAAATATGTATTAAGTTGAAAAGGGTTGTGGATCCCACGGGTAAAAATATTTTCAGTTGAGACGAGTTTAGTAATTTGAGAGTTAAGTATTTGGATGTTAGACTCAACTTAAAATTAGATTGAACTCAGCTGAGTCTTGCAACCAAACGCAACCTGAATCTTCCAGAAAGTTTCTGAGAGTTTGGTTTCTTATTTCCTAGTTATCAACAACAGATCCAACAAAAGGACATCTAGTTACAATAAAATAATTTATTCTTTCGTTGTTTACTAGAGTTTAATCAAAATTATTTTTAACAGTACTGTTCAAATATTACTAAATATAATCAAGGTTAATTTCATTAGAAATAACCTTAGCATAAGAGGATAAACTTCATGTTCCGAAGTCCATTTAACAGGAAGATTCTAATGAATCATAATATTAGCATCATGAATTGAATTATGAATTAACAAAATTTTATTTCCTGAATTTTTTAAAATAGTTTTAGGATTTAAATTAGTTTTTAATATGTGATAATAAATACGGTAAACTATGGCAAGATGTTTGTTACTTTCTTCCATATCATACCCAAATATCAAAATATTTAAAATAAAAACTTTAAGATTGTTAGGATCATCCAAAACAATAGTTAAATCAGGGAAATAATCAAAGTGGACGGGACCACTAAATAGAGAAGATTTGATCATACCAAGTAAGCTGGTTTCAAATTTCTTAAATCTAGCATCATGCAAACAAAGAAGTATCGAAGCATTGATGCATTTCCTCATAAGAGGTTTAACAACAACTTGAACAGAACCAATATGTAGAAATTTATAACTTTTTATGAGTCGATTTTATGTAAACAAGCAACATTTCTCGTGATTTTTAGAAATAACATAGGTTTTGCTCAATAGTTTTAACATTGAACTCAATCTTAAAAGCAGATTGAACCCAACTGGTTTTGAAAATAGATTTAGCATTAATCTTTGGAATACTCCATTTATTAAAATTAACATTATCAAATTTTCTAATAGAAAAGTCTTCCTCATTAATGATATCAGGAGGTATACTAGATCTATAACTAATAGAAGAATTAGATCTAAACATTTTATTTATCATGAAATCAACCAAAACTAAACTTAATACTCACTATTCTTATCTTCACTCATGTACATGTTATATTTTGCAACACATATCCTGAGGTCAACCATCTATCCACCCGTGCCCTAAACACTATTTCTAGCAAAATGGATCTTGCAGACACGATCATTGGGATTCTTTACAATCGGGATGACACCAGCAGAAATAGGAATTGAATAAGATCAAGAAAGTATGAAGTAAAGAATGAGAGATAACACAATAGATAATATGAACATATATAAATCACCTACCAGAAGTCATATCTGGCTCTAATACCAAAAAGGGTGGAAGTTGTGATCTTGGAGTTGAAGTAGGGACTAGATAACTGGAGTGAACCAGGTAACTAAAATTAATAAAAGCAGGACTAGATAACTGGAATCAAATGAAAATAATGAAAAAAGAAGATGAATGTAAGTAGAAATATATATATATATATATATATATATATATATATATATATTTATATATGCTGTTTTGACCTCGCTTCATGGCAGATGGTTTGCTTATGTTCTACAAATAATTCTTAGATTTTAATGTTTAGAAATATACCATATTCTATTTTTATGATATAGGCCTAGTTTGTATAGTAGATGATATGTAAATTGTAGTAAAAAGATTTGTGAGTAGTAGTGAAATGCTTGAGTTGATATGTTTTATAGAATTTTGAAAAATGAGAGAAAAAAAGTTAAATAAATATATTATTTTTATTTTGAGATTTGAAAATGTTAAATTTTTTTATTTTATTTTATTTGAAAGTTTGAAAAAGTTTTAAAAATTAAATAATGATTAGATAACGAAAATAAATATTTAAAATTAAAAAGTGTTTACATTTGTGATGTTTAAATATTAATACGAAATGAGATAAAATGAGATGATTTTGGAAGACTTTGTTATCCAAATCAGGCCTTAATCAACTTATTCCCCTCCTTAAAAAAAAAACTCAAACTTATTCCCTTATACAAGTTATTTAAGAAAAAATCTATTTAGAATTTTTATTTTTAACACATCAACACATCAATTGTAATAAAAAATAATCGATATTTTTGGTTTGGGTTGAGAAACTATGTCAACTCTTCTCATTTTATCATTATAAATTTATTAAATTTTCATACAAAATACAATAAATAATTTAACACTATCAAATTTCAAAACAATAATAATATTAAAAAATAAGAATAATATTTTATTCAACTTTTTAACAATACTAGGAATCCCACTTGGAGATCCTGTTGATGTCCAACTCAGTTTTTTTTTTTAATTTTTTTACATAGTGATTAAGAAGATGTTGTTTAATAGTATAGTAAATTTTTTAATTTTTTTAAAAAATATTGAAAAGTGTTAAAAAATAATGTAAAAAAAAAAAAAAAAAGAGTGAGACATCAATGGAATCCCTAAATGAAATCACTATTATTTTTTTTAACTTTTAAATTTTATCTAAAATCATCACTAACTCCTCCCACTGTTAAAGTTATAAGTGGTGTACTAGGTGCTAACAGATCGATTTATGAATAACAAAAACTCTATGAGATATATTTGCACTTTTGAATATATACAATAAGGTGTAAACTAACGGCCGATCGAAATCTATTTCCGAAACATGGCTCTGTTTGGTTCCGGAGAAATCTGGGGGAAAGAAAAAAGAGGACTTTAAAGTTTAAACAAAGATAAGCTTAATTGCTGTTTCGTATGTTCAAGATTCTAATCTCTTATCCTTTCCCACATTTTTATCGGCAACCAATGACACCCAAATCACAATCCCGAGCCCTACACTTCCCATGTCCTTAATCAACTCTGTAAAGCGACCAATGCAATACTCTCAATGAGGATCACAAACCATTTCGCATTTTGGCAGGTGAGAATATTTTACTTCTATTTAAATTTTAGGAAAAGAGTTCATCTTGACTTAGAAAGGTAACTTATTTGCACAGGGAGAAGAAAAATGTTTCATTGGGATTTGGTACAGGATCTAAATTACTGTTTCAGTTCATTAATTTTTTCCCCTACTAGAATTGCATTGAATTATTCTGTGGTAGTTTTGATAATTTTGACCACCTGGTAAGTTCTAGTGTTATACGACACTTATTTGCTTTTCTAGCTTAGTATGCCATATCTTGTTAGATTTTCTTATTGCCTTTGAACATATATTCTGGAAATGGATCATTGTAGAGAACTGTACTTGTTTATTAGTTCGTTAAGTTCATCATAACATTTCTGTTTTGAGGGCAGTCAGCTTATTGAAATTTCATTGGCTTCTTTCTTTTTCACCCTATAACTGTTTAGCAATGCTATCAAGTTTTGAAAGCCCCAGGATTGATGCTTCAGTAAAATCTGCAGTCTGCTGTTGGTGTTGGTGTCTGCTTCTGGTATAGGAGAATGCTATATTGCTCCTTATTTGACTTGTGTAGCTACCGTATCTCATTTTCGTGTGTTAGTTTTTTAGCGATTTAATATCGTGTCGGTAAGCACTCTTCAGTGTGGTGTAGGAGTAGATACTCAAAGGCATTTGAAATAACTACCGTGCTTCAGGAAGTTGCAACTTTCTTATAGAGTTGCTTTTGTATTGATACTTGTAGTTTGCCAAAATGGCATTTGCAAAATTTGCTTGCGTTAATACTCCCCTGTGAAGTGTGAACATGGAAAGCTCTTAATGTTATCCTGGACTATTCCTAATAGGTAACTTTTTCAGAAGCGGTTACTTTTGGCAGCACAAAAGACACCAGCTGCAAATATAAGTATTTCTCTGGAAGAAAGTGTTAAACTAAAACTCAATTTTTGAAAGCAAGACTTCTCCCATTCTCATAAGCTTGCTTACTATGGTTCTAAAATATATATGATCCTCAAATCACTTGTGAACAATATCATAGAGAAACAAAAGATGACCTGTAAATTGGAGATGGTGCATGATTCCTTATTAGCAATTAGGAAATCATAGATCAAGTGTCTCACTCACTATGTAATTTTAATTTATTCATCATATATAGTATCCCGAAGACATAAGGAGATAGGTAATTCTCTTGTATGATCTTCAAGTTCCGAGGAAACTTTGGCACAGCCCCGTCTGTCAAACTCAAAGTGTGGAGCTGGAAATAATGCACCATCTGTTCAAACTCCTCTACACCAGAATCCACCATGCACACAGAAAAATGAACAGATCCCTATTTCATGTCTTTAAGTATTACATAAAGAGCTTTATAATCTAAGAATGTAATAATGCTTTGTAGAATCGTTGCATTTGAGTACTCGTAGATGTGTCATTGAAGGTGCATTGATCTTACTTTTTGTTGCCAATTTCATTGAAAAAGTGCAGTGTTTGTTGGGTGAAGGCAACTGCCCCTTCCTTACATATCACATAATAAAAGGCTAAAAAGACTATATGTCATATGTAAAACCCTAAATTGTTTAGTCAATAAAGAATAAAGGGAGCCTATGCCAAAGTACTCTCTCTCTCAGAAAGCTTGAAAAGAAAAGAAAACATGAACTATTCTCATGATGTGAAATAGGTAGCACTTATAATGTTGGGTAACTTTTTCAGATATGCTCCATTCATCTCAATACAAAATGAAATTTCTGAAAGGGAGTCTTGTCTTTGATCCATGCAATATTAGTATATTACTATTGTAGCCGTAATATTTGTTCCCTAAAGTCCCTGAATTAGGCTGTTTTCTAGAAAGCAATATCCCATGGCAACATATAATATTATTGATGTATTTATCCACATCAAAAATTGTTTTGACCAAACATTAAGCCTCTATGCTGCATACATGATGGGGGCTGGACCTTTTAGGGGCTCATCATATGATCCATTCCCACTGCATAATTCTACGGTTGTGATGAGGTACTGAGCCCATTTGTGCAGCAAGTGGCACTAATCTGAATTTACCTCTCTGAATTTGATGACCTCCAATTTAACTGGTGCAGACAATATGTCATGACCATGAATAAGTTTGAGATTAGATGATGAAGGTTAGCTTAAGTACGTTTGGTAGTGCTAACCAGCTAAGTCGTATTATCGGTCTTGTTTTAGGCCAAGAAGCTAACATTCCATGAAGATTAAATGTGTTATTTTCTGCTTTGTTGCTGATATGTTTATGGTTGTGTCTTGTCTTTCCATATTGAAGTGTATCTTCTGCTTGCACTATCCCCAGTCATTAGAACTCATATGATTTTTTGTCACAGAAAATTGAGATTTTTGAAGTCCATATGGTGGATCAAAGGTGCTCCTTCGAATTTGGGACGGTCTACTTTCTAGTAAGTTCTGTGTTGAGTTCAAGACTCTGGATGTTCTAGTTGCATGCTGTTTGTTTTTTATTCATTTAAATTTTGCGCTCCCTGAGCATTCTGATTTATCATAGGCTGCCTTCAAACACTTGAAGAATCACAAGAGTTTTTTATGCATCTGCAGTTTTCTCTACTCAGTACTTGCATTAATTTATTTGTATAACTGTCCAATTTGAGTTCTTCATTCTGCAGGCCTTATTTCTTTCTGTTTCTTTTCCACTTAAATTATTGTCCCACGGGGCAAGTGTCTGTAGGGATAAGAATTTTTGGATACTTGGTAGCTGTGAATGCTCGCAGACATGCATTCCATGGTCAAAAAAAGACAGTATACTTGTAGGTTTGCCATTGGCATTGCTACTACTTTGGAGATTGCCAAAAGCATGACATGTTCTGCATCAGTAGGGCATAGGAACCAGAGTTAGTTGAGAATGGTAGTTTTTACCCCTTTTTTGTCACATATTTGAACTGTGAAATTGTTAGGGTATGGCCAATATTTAGACCATATTCCAACCACCTTAAAAGATGATCGAGATTCATTTTTTATGACTTTTATTATTATTATTATTTGAGATGTCACAACATTTGCCTGAAAAAGTGATCAATTCCGACTGCGCTTGAGTTTGATAACTTTTTGGTTTTGGCCTAACATTTGGCCTGAACAAAGATCAATTATGACTGCGTTTGATTCTGAACTGAAAATCTCCATTATCAACATCTTCATTTTGACTGTAACAGTTTAGACATTAAATTTCATTGGTATCTTAAAATTTTCCAAATAGTCCAAACTCCAAATGAATATTTCTGGATGCATTAGAAAGGTATTCAAGCAGAAGAATCACATATTGAATAAAATTCCTCCACCTGGTGGCCCAGACTACATGTAGGATTTATAGAAGACTTTATATAACTGATTGAACTCCATTGTGATCTAATTATGAAGTTAGATGCTGTTGGTGTGAATTGCAGCAAGTATAATTGGCTACAATTCAATAGCTAATGTAATCAACGTCAAGTTTTTCATCTTTATTTTTTAGAGAACCTGATTTTTTTTTTTTTTGGTCTTCTAATGTTCCGCCGCAACTAACCTTCTGCATATGCACACAACATACACTGGAGAGAGACTAGAATAAAAACTTATTAATTAGTTCAATTACGAAGAAGGGACAAAGAGAGGTGGGAATCTTTCTTCTCTTTGAAATTTGCTTGACCTCAGTGTAAGCAATGGGCATTCATGAATGAGTGACATAAAAGTGTACAGACACATCAGTTATCCTAGAAAAACCTCCTCCATGAAATTTCTGTTTCATTATAATCTATTCAGTATTGCATGGCACTTTCTTGTAGTAGCTTTTCACCTGATTTCCAAAACAACCATCTCATCTACTCTTCAACAGCTAACTGTCTTTCCAGTTTATATTACAAGTCTGTATCCTTTTAATAAGAATGATCTTACAAGCTTCATGTTAATTGCGCTAAAACATACTGCCATGGCATCTCTTATTTGACTTGATCCTCAAGGTGACAGCATCCTAGGGTGGATGGTCTTTCGACGCATCATGGGCCAGATGGCTCTTTGGCATGGCAGTTCCATGTGGATTGCGTGTCGTGTTGGAATTTATTCGTTAGCTTGGTGATTAGGAATTTATAAATAATATCATGTTATTAGTCTTAGCCTATGCTTATTACTATATCAGAAGATGTTTGATTACGTCGTGTTTAAGCACATTAGTTTGGTGTATGATGGCTTGAAAACTAAGAACTGTTGGAGCAGGAATTGGAGCAGGAAGATGTTTTTGTGGGACAGAGGTAATTAAACTATTAAAGTCTAACTGATTTTAATCAGTTTTACCTGGCTTGTTTCAGGTTTTAAAACTAGTGACTGGGACTATCTTATCAAATTGAATCTTTGTGAATAAATGGTGAAACTTTGAAATGTAAACTTAGCCATGTCTGTCTTAGGCAATTTGAAAGGATATATTTTCCTGAATTCTGCATATAAGCAATGAAAGTAGTATGTATATCGTTTCTTGGAAAAAAGGTTTTGCTATAAAGATAGATAAAAGATCAAGTGAACTGTAGAAGAAAAAGGATTAAAATGTACTGTGATTTTTTATGAGATGAAATGTATATGAACTGGGGAAGAGAATAAAATAGAACTTTGGAGTAGTTATTTTAACTACATTAAGGGCGTCAGAGCCATTGAAGTATCCTGTGAGTATCAACCTTTTATCTCGTCTTTGTAATCCATTCTTTACCTTAGTAGGTGTGTTTCTTCTGAGGTGGATTTTAAAACCAATTTTACTAAGGATAATTTCCCCATAATTTTTATTTTTTTGTGAGCAATTTATTTTATTTTATTTACTGGGATGAGTGACTTTTGGTCTTAAGAGGGGGAGGGGGAGGCTCCACCATTATTAATCTGCACTTGTTTAACTTTCTCAATGAACGTTTCTGGGCAAGTAGCTGATAGTTGAATATTCTTCTTTGCCAACCCCTCTTCTCTCTCTTGTTTGCAAGCCTTTTGTTTTCTTTTTACAGCCTGTCTCAACCCTTATACTTCTTGTTCTTTTCAAATTTACCCCAATTTTGCCCTGCAATATTTGAAACTTGTTCGTTTCATGTTTTATCACCCCAAACTGATTTCACAAGAAACCCAAAAAGATTTGACAACAAAGAAAGCAAGATACCACTTTCTTGTGGATTTCTGGGTTCTCCTTTTGCTTTCCTCAATGGATTATAGGGATAAAGAGAGAAATCAAAAGATGTAGGGAATGTAAGAAGAAAGAAACATTATGTGGAGAGAGAGAGAGAGAGATCCTAAAGGAACCTCAAACTAATTAATTCTGCTATTTACAAGGGTTGTCGAATCATGTGATTGCTTCATATTATCTACCATTCCTAACTACCAAAACTAAAACAAAAATCCTGGAATTGAAGAGAACAGATAATATGACGCTTGGTTGATTTGAATTGTAGATAACCTTAATCATAACCCATATGGCACCAAAACTTTAATTATCATTAATAGTGACACTGATATTTTTTCCTCTTTAGCATTTGTTTGGAAAATAAAAATAAAATGGAAGTTTACTGTACACAAAAACCATTAGGTCAGTTGTTGGAAGACGAGGATAATGTTACAAATTTCGAGCTCCAAATCAAGCTGAATAATGTGATTGGCTACAGCCCAGTTCTTGGTTGCTAGTAGACTAACCAAGGGGCAAGGAGTACCGACCGACCACATTTTCAACCATATTTCTACATCCACCTTCCACATTTTTATTAAGAATTCCTAGCCCACCAATGAAAATGATGCAATTAAAGATTATTTTTTTCTCCCTTCACTGAGTTTAAATTAATGATATGTTATTTAATATCTTTCAAATGGCCCAGAAAAACAAAGAAAATGTACTTAAAAATACTGCACAGCTATAAAGAGATTTTACAAAATTAAATTTGCAAATTTGCGTGCTTTCATGATATATTGGATTTATTTTATAACAAAAATAATTTTTTAATATGTCATACAATATTAAGTTACATCAGTTTATGAATTTATTTTTATGAAATTCATTTGTAGTTAAACTATTTTTTTTATTAACCAATCACTTGATGTGGCAATAAAAGATAATGGTTAAAAGAAAATACTTTCACACAAAGAGATTATACAAAAGTAAACTCACAAATTGATATGGTTTGATGTGGTACGTCAGATTGTAAAGTTATTTTTATTATAAAATTACGTCAGTTAGTGAGTTTATTTTATATAATCTCTTTGAGTATGTAGCAGTTCTCATAGTTAAAATAATGATAAGTAATATATTTTTTATTTTACTGATTTTCCTTGGGTACTTTGCCTTTGCCTTGCATTCGGTATGCCCAACCAAATGCACCAACTCAGTTTGGTAGAAAGCCTTGGGCTAGCCACTGGCTGGCTACCCTTTGAACTATATTTCGATCGAGAGCAAAATTCGTCCTTGGAAACATCAGAAATATATGACACCATCAAAAAAGGTAAAAACAATATATATTGGGATTTTTGAGGTGGGAAAAAGTTTCTGATGCGGATAATGTGGAATATAATATTAAGTATTGACTATATATCCATGTTGGATTTTTTTTTTAAAAAAAAAAAAATCCAAAAGCTTGGAGGCAATTAATGAAAAAAAAATCCAAAAGCTTGGAGGCAAATCCATTAATTGCATTCACTTCTTTCAACTCTTTAAATGATATAAAGACACAGAAAAATAAAATAATCATGATGATGAAGAACTGCATGGTGACTGCTTGGCTTGGTCAGAAACAGTCGCAAATTACCAAGCTTGGCTTGGTCGTGGCTGCTTTAGGGTTTGACTCCCCAAACTATTGGTAAGCTCTACTTCTTGTCAAATGGCTCGGCTTTCACAAGCCAGCTCCTCTCTCTCTCTCTCTCTATATATATATATATATATATATTATATTATATAGTTCCCTCCCTAAAATCCCCAACTTCCCCTAAAGAAACTTAGCAAATAAGAAATAGAAAAAAAGTTTGGGAAGAGAAAAATTGAAAGTTATTGATACGTAAAACAAGATTAGAAATTATTATTTTATTAATATTTTTTTTAAAAATTATAATATATTGTTGGCGGTGAAGAATGACAGGCATCTTCGATATTTGATTTTTAATAATAATAATAATAAAAGATAGAGACTAGAGATAAAGAAGATGAACATAAAATTTGATATTCAATGGTAACAAAAAAATACATGACTTTTTATTCATGCTGTGGAGGTATGCAATAGAAGTTAAAGGACCATTAGGTGCAGGACAATTTCTTTTTTTTTTTTGAGTTAAAAAACAAGCCCTATCTTCTGTTTGATGAGTTCAAATGACTATAGTAAGGATGAGGAATATAAGTTAAATTAATGCATAAAAGTCTGCTTTACTGATGGGCTATTGCCTAACTTGTAAGGCTGGTTTAGATGGTAAAAGTATTTTATCTCATTTCATTTCATCATTATAATTTTTTTAAATTTTTATATAAAATATAATAAATAATTCAAAATTTTTAAATAATAATATTAAAAAATAATATTTTATTCAATTTTTAACTTTCATATAAAATTATTTCATCTCATCTTACTATCAAAATGAGCCAAAAGCACCCTTTTTGCAATATATGTTAACCTTATAAAAGGATGGTTTGGAATTATAGGCAACAAGTTACAATACTCGTAAGCTTTGTACGGAAATATTGTTAGGAAATAAACCTTAAATTCAGTTAAAAGCATAAGCAATTTCCACTTATATGAAATTACCCACTTCGAAATTGAAACCTACAAAAATCTCTTGAAACACCCAATAATTCTGAAGAATCATGCAACTTATTTGGTTTAAAGCAAACATTAAAACCTGTCCAACACTGTCGGAAATTTGGTTAAATATGTGTAAAAAGCTGAAAAAAGATTTAAAATCTTTCAGCTTTTTCTCTATAAACATTAAAAGGCGGTGAAATCATTATGCAATTTGTACTGCGTATTCTAAGTTATCAATTTTCTCGCATTACATTCTCAAAACTACGAAAAAATTATGAATAATATTTTTGTTAAAATTCAATTATTAAAAAAAAATGTAATGAAGCACAATTTTGACGATTAATTCTTAATAGAAAGTGAATTTGATGATGCAATATAGATATTGATAATTATAAAAATGTGGTGATTCTAGAGTTCAAATAGAATATTTCTAAATTATAAAAACATAAATTCCTTCAATTAAAATAGCTAGAGAATTCTAAATTTATTAAAGCAAATTAATTAAGTAATTTACAACATGTGGAGTAAATTAAAAATAAAAAAAAATAAATGTAGGTATACACATTGCATATTCCTAAAGAAAAATAATAAATGTATTTAAAAAAATTTATAAAAAATTTAATTATCTATATATCAATTATTGATACGTTAAAAATTATAAAATTTTAAATTTTAAAAAAAATTAATAAAATAAATCTGATAAGTAAAATTCTATGTAAAAATAAAATGCAATTACACGTAAAACCACTCATTTCTAAATCCTTGGAGTTGGGGACAATGACCTGGCGCCGCTGTTCACGTGGCTCGGCCGCGCAATAAACAAACAGATCACAAACGTTGGCGATGACATCATTCAATCCCAGTGCATTAAAAAGGTTGAAGTTCGTTGCCAAACACGGCGCTATCTCCACTGTCGAATAAAACTTTTATAAAAAATAAAAATAAAAACAAATCATGAGCTGGAAGCTTCAGCCACTGAGCCCAACTAGCTGCTAACTTGAAGGAAACTGAAACATACTGCTGAAACATAGATTCAACTGCTTAAAAGTTAGTTGAGACTTTCGCATTCAGCTCACAATATCTAACAGTCAACCCCTACCAGCCCTTTCCATTTCTTTCTGTCTCTCGCATGCACAAATGAAGGATAAGATGGAAAAAAAAAAAATGCACTCTTTTTATTAGTTTCTTCATTTTGTTTTATATCCTTAAATCAGGCAGACCCCACCCGTCTCTCTTTCTCTCTTTCTCTAGCACTCGTTCACCACCATTTTTGCTCCATAAAACAACCCCATTTGCCATCCAAACAAGTCCAGCCTTGTCATGGGCGTGGACATGTCGAACAATCCACCCACTTCTCGTACCAAAGACTTCTTTGTCTCTCCAGCCCTTTCTCTTAGCCTTGTAAGATTAATAACATTCTTCCTGAACTCTCTAGCTAACTTCCTTCTTTTCCATTGTGTTTTTGAAACATATTCTTGTTTATTAATATTATAGCACATGATCATTTCTCTTTATTTACTTCCCAACTTTTGTGTTTGTTTCTCAAAGGCTGGGATTTTTCGCGATGCCGGGGCAGCAGCAGCGAGCGTGGATGTGGAGGAGGGGGATGAGGGAAGCGGAGGCGGCGGCCAGAGAGAAGACACGGCAGAGATTAGCAGTGAGAACTCGGGGCCCTTGAGATCAAGATCCGAGGATGATTTAGATGGCGAAGGAGAGCAAGATGATGACGGTGATGGGGACAAAAACAAAAAGAAGAAGAGAAAGAAGTATCATAGGCACACAGCTGAGCAAATCAGAGAAATGGAAGCGTAAAGTCTTTTCTTCATTGATATCATTGCCAATTTTTGTTCTCAATTTGTATGTGTACGTAAGAAGAAGATAAAAAAGGATTCAAAAGCCGAGATGGCCGCCTAATGGATTTTAACTTGGAGTTACTCAATTTTGAGTCATGACTCATTGACAAAAACAGGCCAGTTCTGGCTTTGAATTAAGGTGGAAGTTCTGGTTTGCTGGGTATAACTTTTTTACGAACATGGTTTTGCTAATTCTCCATTAACCAGAGTCTTGGTAAGCAAGATTGGTTAAAGTGGGCTAATTTGCATGTCAATCTTAGTAGCTTTAATGTCTGCTTTATGGTGTACGATGTACAATTACTCGCAAAGATTTACTAAAAGCTACTGCAAATGCTTGCAAAAGAATCAAGATTCAAAAGTTAAAGCTGTCTTAAAACTTCCACTTTCTTTTCTTTGTTTTATACGTGTAAATGGTTATCGACAGGAAAGTATATATATTGAGGAAAAAAAAAAAAACATATATTTTCTTTCATTCCCCACAGATGACTCGATCGAGTTATCTAATCTTCATTTGTTTTAACGCTTTCATGTCATGTCTGTCAAGCCCATTTGATACTTTGGCCTCCAATACCATGCATACAACCTATATAAAGTTTATGAACACAATTGCAGGCTATTCAAAGAGTCACCCCACCCAGATGAGAAGCAGAGGCAACAGCTTAGCAAGCAATTAGGCCTTGCTCCTAGGCAAGTCAAGTTTTGGTTTCAAAATCGTCGAACTCAAATCAAGGTATTTGATGATCTAGTCGTTTATTATTTTTCATTAATCATTGTTCATAACTATTTGGTTTTAGGATCCAATTTATTCGTAAATATTTTTTCATATTTTGGACGCCATATATGTATGTATTCGAACTCATGTTACTTATCACGTTGCACTATTTTTTCACCCTCTCCATTTCTTGAAGTGGATTTAATTACGAGCTAAGAATTAATTAAATTCAAATGAACTGTGCAGGCTATTCAAGAGCGCCATGAAAATTCTTTATTGAAATCGGAAATGGATAAACTTCGAGATGAAAACAAAGCCATGAGGGAGCAAATAAACAAAGCTTGTTGCCCCAACTGCGGCACGGCAACCACAAGCCGAGATGCATCAGTGACTACGGAGGAACAGCAGCTAAGAATCGAAAATGCCAGACTCAAGGCCGAGGTTTGAAAAAATGAAACACTGACAAGAAAAAAAAAAAAAAAAGTCACTTTTCAATTTTCATTCGGCCAATGTGTTGCATAGAACTAACAATTTCGTGGAAAATTTGAAGGTAGAAAAACTCCGAGCAGCTCTAGGAAAATACCCTCCGGGAGCAACCTCGCCTTCATGCTCATCAACTGGCAAAGACCAAGATAGCAGAAGCTCCTTGGATTTTTTCACTGGAATTTTTGGGCTGGAGAAGTCGAGGATAACGGAGATAGTTAATCAAGCAATGGAGGAGCTCATAAAGATGGCTACAGCTGGAGAACCCCTATGGATTCGTAGCGTTGAGACTGGTCGTGAAATTCTCAATTATGATGAATACGTGAAAGAGTTCTCCGTTAAAAGTTCTAGCAATGGTGGGCGGCCAAAAAGATCCATCGAGGCCTCTAGAGAGACTGGTGTTGTTTTTGTGGATCTCCCAAGGCTGGTTCAAAGTTTCATGGATGTGGTAAGTGGAGATATAGATCAAGTAATTAAATCTATTTATTTTTATTAATTTAGACTTTTAGAATAAAATGTGATTTTATAAAATACCATAATAGAGATTTTGAGTTTAAATTCAAACTCTACATTTTATACCATTCGCCCAATAAAAATAACTTTTTTATTGTAAAATCGAACCGGATACTCTGATTTAAAAGAGAAATAAATTATATGAGTCTTAAAAGTATTTAATATTATCTTATAAAATTTTAGAACAATGTGGACCCCACATAACATCTAATATGGTAACATTTATCCTAATGCATTGATTCATCCAATCTAGTCTAGTTGGAGAGGACCTCACTTGATGACCGACGAAATCTTAGTAAAATCTATCTTTTGTTGTTGGTGCTGCAAATTATATACTAGTGCTCAATATGATGTTAATCTGTCTTATATGTATACATATGGCAGAGTCAATGGAAGGAAATGTTTCCATGTCTGATCTCAAAGGCGGCGACCGTTGATGTCATCTCCAATGGTGAAGGTCCTAATGGAATTAATGGTGCCGTACAACTGGTCAGTTTTTCGTTGAAACCTTTCAAATAGTCTCTACTTTAAGATCTTAGGACGGACTGAGTACTCATGCACCTCCACTATGGAAATGGCTGCCGACCATATTGAATGGTTTCAAATGCTACCCGACGGAAAGTAATAATTATTTCCTAATTGTAAGGGGAGATTAGGGATTTTACTGAGTAATGGTTTGTCCAGGTTTTAAATAAATAAATTTTGTAAATATAAAAAAGTGGATTCTATCTTAAAAAGTGTAAAAAAAAAAAAAAATTATTCTTTTTTAATAGGATATTTTTTTATAAAATAAATATTGAATTTGTCTATTTAAAGAGAATTGCTACAAATATAAAAATATTATATAAAATAAATTCACAAATTAATGTAATTTTATAAAATTTGTTAGATCTATTTTATAATAAAAATAACTTTACAATCTGACGTATTACATCAAATTACATTAATTTCTATATTTATATTTATATAATTATTTTATAATTAAAATAATTTTCCTATTTAAGACTTGTACTGACATTACTCGAAAATAATTCTCAAATTTGCATGGATGTCTTCCTTTTTTCACGGTGTCCAACGGTCGGTGAAAGTTGGATCAACTTTTCTGTCGTATTAACAAAGCTAAGCTTCTAAGGGCAAGAAGATTTAATAAAAAAAAAAAAAAACATTCAACCAAAGGTCGCTCGCGCAACAAAAGAAGAAAACCCGCAGTGGATATTTTTGGCTGCCATCGTTTGGATCTAGATTAATGAACAAAGGAAAATCTCTAATTTCAAGAGGGGAAAAACAGAAAAATGCTATATAGATGGGATTCTTTGGTTTTTTTGTGTGTGGAGATGATCTATAACAGAGAGAAGAAATTGGTTCACTTTCAGATGTTCGCAGAATTGCAAATGCTGACACCAATGGTGCCAACTAGAGAAGTGTACTTCGTCAGATATTGCAAGCAACTGAGTGCTGAACAATGGGCAATTGTCGATGTTTCCATCGACAAAGTGGAGGATAATATCGATGCATCCCTTGTGAAATGTAGAAAACGCCCTTCTGGTTGCATCATCGAGGATAAATCGAATGGCCATTGCAAGGTACACATTTCTTTAATACCGTGATACTGGCTCAAAATCTCTCCCCCCCCCCCAAAGCAATTTTTTTGAGGGGCTTGAATTGAATTGTTTGGCAGGTGATTTGGGTAGAACACGTGGAATGCCAGAAAAACACAGTTCATACAATGTACCGCACCATCGTTAACAGCGGTCTAGCTTTTGGTGCGCGGCATTGGATGGCAACACTGCAACTCCAATGCGAACGACTTGTTTTCTTCATGGCCACAAATGTTCCCATGAAGGATTCAACTGGTAATAAATTTTGGGTCAACCATTTTACTTGCAAATAACGCTGACATGACATAATTCAATTTGTAAGATGATCATGTTAATTTTAAAATTCACTTGCAAATTGAATTATATCATGTTAACCGTATTGATACGCCGTGTATTCTTTATACCAGAATGTAAATATAATTTTTATTTTAGACATATTGTTGAAAAATTCACCAGAAGGTATTGGTGTGTGTAAACCTGGTATCATGCATGTATGTACAGGCGTAGCCACTCTGGCTGGGAGGAAAAGCATTTTGAAGTTGGCGCAAAGGATGACATGGAGTTTTTGCCATGCAATTGGAGCATCGAGCTTTCATACATGGACCAAGGTCTCAAGCAAGACAGGGGAGGACATACGGGTGAGTTCCAGGAAGAACTTGAATGATCCTGGAGAACCTCATGGGGTCATCTTGTGTGCAGTTTCGTCTGTGTGGTTGCCTGTCTCTCCTCAGGTCCTGTTCGATTTCTTAAGAGATGAAGCTCGCCGAAATGAGGTTTGGCTACTTTGGATAATCTGTACTATATGCCATGGCTAATTAGCAAGGAAAACTAGTATATACTATACTCTCTTCATATTGTGATGAAGTGACATCATCAATAATTCATTTTATCATTTTAGAAATAGTTTATCTAGTAGTTTATGCCTTATGGATAATGCGATGAGAGTCATATAAGAGTATTATATAGTAAAACCCATCAGCAAATAATAATAAAAGATTGTTTGTTAGTGATAATTGTCTCACAATATTTGTTTTATATCTTAGTGGGACATAATCTCCAATGGAGGTCCAGCACAATCCATCGCAAACTTGGCTAAAGGGCAAGATCGTGGCAATGCAGTGACCATCCAAGTGAGTTTGAGTTCTCTCGAGTCAAAATTACAAAACTTCATTTAACTGACTTCACCACAATCTGAACGCCTAAACTCATTATAACATTGGCTTTCCAAACTTCTAGGCAATGAAATCGAAAGAGAACAACATGTGGATCATTCAAGATAGCTGCACCAATGCATATGAGTCCATGGTGGTCTTTGCTCCTGTTGACATTACCGGCATGCAGTCGGTGATGACAGGATGCGACTCTAGCAATATCGCCATATTGTCTTCGGGTTTTTCTATTCTTCCCGACGGCCTGGAATCGAGGCCTCTAGTGATTACTTCTAGGCAGGAGGAGAAGAGCACCGAAGCAGGATCTTTGCTTACAATAGCATTCCAGATCCTAACTAGTACTTCTACCACAGCTAAGCCTACGATGGAGTCCGTGGAGTCTGTCAACTCTCTAATATCGTGTACCTTGAGAAGCATTAAGACAAGCTTGCAGTGTGAGGATGGTTGATCACATAGCTTCCTTCATTAGATAGACACTAATTAATTGTAAAATTCATAGTTTTTTTGTTCCTTTCCCAATATTCAGTTTAGCAAATCAGTTTTTTTATGTGAGTTTGCTTTGATTTGTTTTTTGGTTAGAATGGAGAGAGCATATCTGTATTTGGCATTCTTGAGATTCCAAGGAATGAAATGTAAGGGAGAGAGGTGAACTAGAATCTTTCTGGATCTGTATAGAATTATAATTTGTCAATGCCATATATGTGGTTCTTAAAACTGCCGCCTTATTAGATTGCTGACCATGGTGGTTCCAACAAGGAATTGGTCCATTGGGAATTTAGTGGCAATTGAAAAAATATTGATTTATTTACTTTATATGTAGTGAGCCTAGGATAAGGACTTGCCCTTCTTTAGATGAATTATACTGTGAAGTAACCCTCATTCAATTACTTGCAAGATTGGCATATTCTTCCAACTATGAAGGCCTCATACATCTTATGATGCAATAGAATAAAGAAGTTGCAGGGCCACAATACAATCTTAATCATCGATTATCCTAAAATCTGGTCACCCCGAGTCATCAAAAGACAAATCATCCGCTTAAAAACCCACATCATGCTGTTTTGTGAGGATGCATGCCGCCAACACCAAGGGGAGATATAGAACAGCATTCAACTTATTAAGGGAGTTTTTGAATTTAGCACTGGGATATGTCTCACTGTGTTTTATCACGCTGACTGTCACCTGAACTACACCACACTCTCGAACACTCATAACACCATACACAGACTATGCGATGCCATCCAGTTCTATATTTTGCTTTCCAAAGGATCAGAACTATGCACACTCAAAATTCCTTCTTAAATATGGTAATTCGAACTTTCGTCACTCTCGGTGACATAGTTGATGAATTACATCTTGCTCACAGCTCGCTTGACAAAATTTGTACATATGCAGTTTGATGCAATGACAATGTTTTCCAAACATGTCCATTCTTCTTCTGCATTTTACGTACTCGTTGTTATGTGCAGCTCACTAACAAAAGTGTACTGGAGAAATAAGTATACAAGCCCTAGAATAACACCTGATGAAATGTATAGTTCTGAGGAACACACCCCAGTTAAATGTTTAAAGTCTACAACTTTCATCGCTTCCTATGTAGCAGTTTGGATTTACTGGTGCAATGCTCGAGAGTCACGGGGACTTGAGTACAAGTTAACAATCTCTTTAAAGTTTTCTGCATGTGAACATGCTACCTCAGTCAGTTGAAAGTTCTACTCCTATCAACCTAGAGTACAAAAGCTTGTAATCGAAAGTTCTACTGTCCCCAAAGCTGCTCCCTGATAGTTCTTCTCAAAAGCTCAAATCACTGCAGAAAGAAGAAAATTGAAAAAATATTCCCTAAATCTGCATATGATGTCTGACCATCATCCACTCCAGCAGAAAGAATCTATCTCGTGAAATGCAATGATTCCCGAATTTAGATAAAAGAAAAATCCCATTTTTCACCCTTAAATACCACACCATGTTCATTGCTCTCACATAATTCACTAATAAATCTATACCCGCTAATGATCTATATCCGTCATTGTTCGTTCACATCCACTCACAATTTCACTCTGGTATCTCTCTGAATTATTTTCTATACTCTCAACTGTCAAATTACTCAAATCCTAATCAATTAAAACCCAGTCTTCAAGCACTCTGCTATTTTCTGTCAAAGACTGAATACTTTGAATTAATAACTCACGTCAATTCATTTTATCTTATTATTATAATTTTAATCTTACTAAATACAACCCGTTAAGAAAACCGTGGTGCAACCGGCTATTTTTTTTTATTGTTTATTTTATTTTTAGGATTAAAATAAAATAAAAGACCCAACAAAAAGAGAGCCGGACCCTCCACTGCTTCCCCTCTCTTTTATCTTTCGGTATCCGTACAATTCTATGGGACCTACTCCAACTACTCCACCTTCATCTTCTTCACCCTCCAGACTTATCCGAAGCAACTCAGAGCTTTAATTGCATTTCTTGAAGCCCTTTTCGAAGAGCATGGAAACATCATGTTAGATGCAGTGGAAAACTTTTCACACCCACCTGTTAAAGAAAAAACAGTTGCCAGTTTCTCAGCCAATGTGACTTTTGACTCTAAAAAGTTAAAGGCCATCTCTAGTGAGATAGAATTGATTTTTTTTTCTCGAATATTTGTTGTGAACTGAAGAACTTGTAGAACTGGATATTTGTTTCCAGCTTTCACTGGAAAATTGAATTGACAATTCAAAATTGAATTGATAATTCAGACAATTAATTTCATTTTATAGCGTTTGGTTGCTCAATGGTGATAGTATGTTTATCCGTAAGTGGTTCCTATGATTTTGTCAATGTAACATATTTATTTTCTTTTGTATGGTTCGCATTTCTAGATTATTTTAGTCGAGATTTATGAACTTTTACTTCGAATCTGAACAGACATCGAGAGAAAGATTGACTGAGCAAGAGAGAGAACGAAATAAGACGGTGAAAATTTTTTTTTTCTTATGCAACCGGTTATGCGGGAGTTCCCCAATCAATTGTAAATAGAATTTTTCTTACAATTTTTTAAATTTTTATATAAAATATAATAAATATTTCAGTCTTTTTAAATTTTAAAATAATAATAATATTAAAAAATAATATTTTATTTAATTCATCTAAAACTATTTTTCAAAAAAAATCGTACGACTTTGTTAACGCCCATCATGCCAAACCCATCTAATGAACAAAAACATTCAGGCAGAATCAAGAAAATAAAGTATCAAAGCCATAACCAAATACAATTAAATTATATAGATTTGAGCAAAAACATCAATTCAAACCCTGAGATGCCCATCAAGTAACGCTAATTTCAAACGGTATCACAGGGAGTTAAGCACAAAGCACCGCAAAATCACAAAATGGACAACGATAGAGACCTCACTCTAAGCGTGCTGCTTCTGCTGAGATTCCAATGGGATCGATAGCTCCTTCGGCCTTCGTCTTCGGCCACTTTCGTCTTCAAATTCTTTATCCGCACCGGCACAGCTAAGAAAGTCTTGTTCTTGCTGATGAGCTTGCTTTTCTCCAATTGCACAACGTCGCCAACCTTGAACTGGTTATCTGGGTCATGAGCCTGGTACTTCTTCTTCTTCCTGATCCGCCTTTTGTACTTCGGGTGAGGCGCTACTCGCACCACTTGCACAGCCACAGTCTTGTCGTTGGTGGCACAAACGACTTTACCCTGAATCGATTTCATGGCTTTAACGGAAGGGAGGAAGGTGCGCGATTGTGAGGTTGGTGGGGTGTTGGAAGAAGTGAGTTTGGAGAGGAGGGAGAGAGGAGAGCAGCCATGGAGAAACGGAGAAGAGAGCTTGACAGTGTGTAAGGGAGGGAGTTGGATGAGTGTGGCCGTGAGAGGCATTGAATCGGGTCAGAGTTTGGCAGGGGATAAGGAGCCGGAGTTGTTTCCTCGAGATATCGAATTTCGTAAGCGGATTGGATCGTAACGTATGTACGCATACAGATTAATTACGGAAAATTAAGATTGTTAGTAAAAAAACAATATTTATAGATTAAAATAATACGAAATTCATATTCAAGAGTATAAATTAAATGTTATATAATTTATTTTTTATATTTTTAATTATTATTATTGGTGCGGCATAATCCTAGGCCATTGCTCGGAAAAACAAGCAAAGGTTGGGCAAGTAACCCGATGCTTCATAAATGTAATTAATTTCACCACTCAGATGAAGTCTAAGTAACACGACATTAATTACACTGTTGTGGGGGAAAAAAAAAAAACACGTACACTACACTGAAATTGAAGCCTTTCCTTCACAACTCCTTCCTTTTTTTTTTTTTTTTTTAAAAGGACAGTACTCTAATTTTATTAAAGAAGCACTCACTTATAGCGGAAAAAAATCGTGGTTACAAACCAAAAGCCTGGGGGTTACATATATTCAAAAAAGACCAAAATCCAGGCATTAAAAACCCTAGACATCAAATTGAAAAGAAAATACATAAAACTCAGGACAAATAACTTAAAAAACCACTTGCAAGAAAAGGTCAGCTCAAACGGATAATAAAATAGTAAAGAAAGACAGCTGCAATAAGAAAATACCTCACTATGATAGACGTAAGTTGGGAAGACCAATTATATCCATGTGCAGAAGACCTCTTAACTTACCAGGCAAAGTACCTCGATCCTCAAACCAATCCATATTCAAACCTTCAGCTCCAAGTTTAGCAAGGAAATCAGCAACGACATTACTTTCACGAAATACATGACTCACTCTATAATCTAGACAAACTTGAAGCTCGTCCCAATAATCCTCAAGATACCAAAGGTTACAATTTTCCTTTTTAATCCAGTTAACCAGAATTTGAGTGTCTATCTCTATATCCACCCAAAAGAATCCAAGTTGGCAACATCTCCAGACACCTTCCAGCAAACTTTTCAGTTCAACAAAATTATTAGAGCCCTGACCTAAGGAAACAGAAAAAGCCACATACATCTTACAATTTCCTTCACAACTCCTATAGCGCGCTGCTCTTGCTTTTGCAAACAAATGATCTAGCAGCTCCGTTAGGTTTCATTTGGAATATAAACTCATCTCAACTCATTTCAACTTATCATTATAATTTTTTTAAATTTTAATACAAAATATAATAAACAATTCAATTTTTTCAAATCTCAAAATAATAATAATATTAAAAAAATAATATTCTAACAATATTCTATCATCTCAATTTAACTCAACTCAATATCTAAACGCAGCCTTAATCTCTCTATAAATCATGTGTTCTATATATCCTCAAACATATGCTTTGATGTACTACATGAATTACCCCATCCCTAACCTCCAATACCTGTCAATTAACCACCACTTGTGAATCGAATTCAGGCTCAACTTCTAGTAAGTACAGCAACTATAAATTAATATACTTTCTCTAGTAGCTTTAACCTGATGATCTTCCATTGTGTCTTGTGGATTAAATTTTGTTTCTCGAACAATGAAAAGCTAAGCTGCAACTAACTTCAGATGGGACTGGAAATTCATGTTATGGTGTCAGATTCAGGTTATGTGAAGTCGCGTTGAGTTAGGCTTCGTTTGGTAAGTAAATTTATCTCAACGTATTATTATAATTTTTTTAAATTTTAATATAAAATATAATAAATAATTTAATTTTTTCAAATTTTAAAATAATAATAATATTAAAAAATAATATTTTAATAATATTTTATTATCTCAATTCAACTAAACTCAGTTCAACATTTAAACGCAACCTATTCCTATTAATTATTAAACAAGTCAATTTCTTTTACAACATTTTGAGGGTCGTGACAATCATGATCAATCTTGAATGCATGTGTTGATGTCATGTTTTGCAAGTTTTGGTAAATCCATGCAAAAGTGTAGCGATGTGAATTATTTAGAGCTCCCGGCGATATTTCGGTGCGGTTATACGGTGGTGTTTCGTACGTCCATGAAGGTGAATAGAAAATAAGTGTTATGAAAGTAAAAAGAGATGAACAGTAAGATTTACATGGTTCGACAATATATTTACATTCACAGAAGTTTGAGGAGAGAAGTCTCTAATATAATATATCTGTTTACAATCACTTATAGATCCTCATATCTAAATATATAGAGAAGGTTGAAACTCTTCCTCAATATATATTTCTATCGATTTCCTATTGATACGTGTTCTTGCATTCATCCTAAAATCTCTCTTTATGCTATTTGGGCATCTCCTTTTATAGGCTTGCCTGATCTCTTACTGTATATGCCAACATGCCTTGAGTTAACAAATCTCCCTTGCATGAATCCTTTATCTGCTCCCTCTTGTCCCCTACCTCCCTCTGACATTTACAGCCATATCTCTCTTTTATGTCTCTTCTTATTTCTTCCTAGTCTCCCTTTTTATGTTTAGTGCGAGCTTGGTGGGCTGGCCCAACTTATGGACTATGGTCATTTTTCCCACACACAGCATGGATTACGCATAAGTTCATCTCCTAACCAATTTAGTAAAGCATGCCATAACTTTATATTGGACTCGTGTAAACTCCCAATAACGTAATCGCAACTAGCATTAATTACTGACTACACGAATTTCTAGATTCCTTAGGATGAAACCGTCTATAAAAGGTTCTACCTTCCATATATATATATGGTCCCGGACAGAGACCAGCTCAAACTTTAATCTTGTTGTGGGGGTAGAATTCCGAAGAACAATGGGGTTTCCATTGGCTTTGTTTTTGTGCACTTTGGGTTGCTTCTCTGCAAGTACTGCAATTGACGGGATCAGTGGAATACTTGATCTGCACTTTTATAAAAATAGTTGTCCTGATGGTGAGATGATTGTCAGAGAGCACGTTACAAGTAGTATGCTCACAGATCCTTCCAGTGCTGCACCTCTTTTAAGACTGGCTTTCCATGACTGTCAAGTTGATGTGATCTCTCTCTCTCTCTCTCTCTCTCTCTCGGGGTGTGCGTGTGTTCGGTGGCTTTCGGATATTACTCATCATATGCTGTATTAATAGTCTTTTATATCATCAACGGTTTCCATGTTCATAGAAACTAACACTTTGCAGGGTTGTGATGGCTCAATTCTTCTCAAGGAATCATCAAACAGCTTGGAAATTGAAGCACAGTCTCAGAAGAATTTTGGAATAAGAAAGCTCGACATCATGAACAACATAAAAAGTTCTCTTGAGGAAGTCTGTCCTCAAACTGTATCTTGTGCTGATATTATACAGTTGGCTGCAAGGGACTCTATTAACCTGGTAACTTAGTTTGGTTCGTTTTCTAATATTGCTTAATTTTCCGGTTCTTGAAGTGAGTTTGATATGTAAAAGACACCAATAAGTGTCATGGTAATTTATTGGCAATTGGAAATCTGTTGCCTTGAAGGTTAGAGAGGTAATCCAACAAGGATTTAGATGATGGTTTAATTTGATATGCTTTCTTAAAGAAAATAACACAATTATGTACAAGTTTGATGTAGTCATTAGTCGATGCATGCTAATATATGCTACTGATTCACGTACGGAATCTAAGAAGTTATATTTGATTTCATTTGTTGTATTTGAACCTCGACTTTGATTGCAAATTTACTACTTTAGTCACCATTATAGATGCCAATTAATGGTTATTTAGCCAAAATTCGAGACTCATTTGCATGATAGCGTTTTACAGGCAGGAGGACCATTTATCGAGGTTTTAACTGGAAGAAGAGATTCTGTTTCTGCAAGCAAGAAGAGAGCTGAAAATCAGCTTCCGGCTTCTAACATATCGGTTAATGAGTTTGCTAAGATCTTCCATGAAAAGAACATTAATCTACAAGAAGGAGTTGCATTAATTGGTATGATAGCCTTTCATTTCTTCGACTTCTCTATAGACATGCTTATACATTCAGCTTATACACAGAGAGAGAGAGAGAGAGAGAGAGAGAGAGAGAGCCATTGCGTACGTGGGCTTAGCATGATTTAAGCATGGAAATTAACCTAATAAACCAAAAATAAAATTAATTATATGAAACTAATTATATTAGACATCAGAACTTCATAGTGCTGAGTGTCTTCATATCAAGTGATGCAAGCAATACTGTGATGATGAAGAAATGGGCTGTCATAAAAGAGTCCAAAATAAATGTAGCTTTTTGCAGTAACCCTTACATATTAACTCCCATAAACACGAAACCATCATATACCAGTACTATGTGTCATAAGTATGCATGTTAATGGTACTGCGCGCATCTGTTTGTTTGGTTGCAGGAGCTCATACTCTAGGCATAGGGCACTGCCGGAACTTTGAGGAGCGACTTAGGCCAGTAAGTGATCCCACGTTGTCACCGACCTTCTCGTTGCTACTGCAAACAGTTTGCAGCGATCCTTCTTTGTCCGATGTTGCATTTGCCCAAAATGATGCCACTGCATTCATCTTTGACAATCACTACTTCATTGATATCCAAAATGGGAGAGGACTACTCAAGATTGATTCTGAGATTGCTACAGATCCAAGGACAATGCCACACGTAATTGCGTTTGGAAAGGACATGCAGCAGTTCTTCCATATGTTTACATCTGGGTTTCTGAAGCTCTCAAGCCACAAGGTTTTAGTTGGAGAAGGGGGAGAGATTAGGAGGGATTGTAGCGTCAAAAATAGCTAGATCTAGCCCTGGTACCTGAGTACTTAGCCCGAGAATAGCCCATCTATTTGGTTTTCCTCGTCTTTTCCTTATTTGTTTCTCCACTTTGTGATATCTTATCAGATAGCAAAGAATGATGTTCAATGGTTCAATACAGCAAATTTTCTCCCCTTCATTTTAATTTTTACGGTACTGACTTAACTTACTTAACAAGGTAAATTAATCACGAAGATCATGCTGGTGTTAACGTTTTCAAACATCATTAACGCTGGACTCGACGTCATGAAGGCCCAATCCAAGAGAGTCAAACGGATATGATCCAAACTCAGTTCAATAACTCACGAACCATCTGATAGAATAACCGTCTGCGAACGTCCCAAAGAATGACATACAAATTGAAAGTCAAAAGTGAAAATGGCATAATGCCATTAACTCCAGATAAACGTTTGAGCAAGAAAGTTCATTAAAAAAAAAAAAAAATGATTACGATTCATTTTACTTATTTATATCTTGTCGTGTCTTTTTTTTTTTTTCCCTTGTGCAAACTAAACTGTGGCCTATAATTCAGAGGGATCATGAATGGATAGGCTTATCCAGCTCTCATCCAAATGGCAACACCTAAATGAGGATCCATATCCTCTCAAGAACACCCAGTTGGCCACGTGGCACGCCAACATCCGTAAAAAAGATCAAAAACCCCAAAAATCCCTTCCCTCTGTCCAAACTGTACAGAGAAAAAAGCTAGTCAGTTAATCTCTGAAGCAAAAGGCCATGGCTTCTCTAGCAACTTTAGCTGCTGTTCAACCAGCCACCATCAAAGGCCTTGGTGGCAGCTCCCTGACTGGAACAAAGCTCTATGTCAAGCCCACTCGCCAGAGCCTGAGAACCAAAAGCTTCAGGTACTGATATTCAGCTGCCAGAAAATGGTATTTTTCAGCCATATTTGGCTAAGACTAACCTTACATTGAGCTTGCTTCTTGTTGTTGTTGGTATTTGATTAGGGCGGGTGCGGTGGTGGCAAAGTATGGTGACAAGAGCGTCTACTTTGACTTGGAAGACTTGGGGAACACCACTGGACAATGGGATTTGTATGGCTCAGATGCCCCTTCACCTTACAACCCTCTTCAGGTTTGTGACGCTCGTATGCTTTCATTAAATAACGCTACGATAGTATTTCAGATATTCCAGAAAAAATTTCTAGGAAAAATAGGGCCAAGCATCGTGCCAAAGAAACTTTAAGAAACAACTTCGGGTGCTTTCATTGAGAGTCGAACTCAAGACCTCCCGCTTACTAAACGGGTGCTCTAACCAACTGAGCTATGAAAGCTCTGTGCGGACGGTTTCTAGTTACAGAGTTTTTGTCCTGTATTCATGGAATCATATGAGGATTGATGCTTGTTTTTACAAAATAAAAAATAAAAATTGAAATATAAAACAAAGCTGAGTACTATTAACAGCTAGGTCGCTTTTTTAGGCTATTTGTGATATCTCACATGATAAGGATAATGGTAAGTGCTGTATAGGATCTCACATTGTTTGAAAATGAGAAGTTATTGCTCTTTATAAGGTTCTAATAAAGTTTCAATTGTATCATTGATTAGTCCTTTTAGAATATAGACCATGCGATTTAGGTCTTCTATTGGGACGTTATATCATTGGATTGAGTTATCTGAAGCTAATATTGTGAATTCAGCTACGGCTATATATGGAATATTAGCATTTGGTTCAATGCATGAAGTTTCGTTTAACTTGTAACATGTCTTAACCTTTGTCCAAACATTGTTGAGTTACACGTCTTATTCTCTTGTACGGGGAATTGCAGAGCAAGTTCTTTGAGACATTTGCAGCTCCATTCACCAAGAGGGGTTTATTGCTCAAATTCTTGATATTGGGAGGTGGTTCCACCCTTGCTTACTTCAGTGCCACTGCTTCGGGTGACATCCTACCAATTGTGAAGGGCCCACAACTTCCACCGAAGCCTGGCCCGCGTGGCAAGCTCTAATTTGCTTTCAAGCTTTCCATAATTGTATTTTAACTTCTTTTGATTTTGGATATTGTAAGTATGACTAAAGCCTACCTAAGATCCTTCATCAACTATCTATTTGAAATGCTAATCGGCGCATTGGTTTTATGTCTCAGTCTACATTGTTTGACTTTGATACTTTAGTCAATTTGATTTGCTGTCATTACTATATAATTTGAATGAAGGGAATATCTAAAAGCTAATTAGGGATGAATGGCTTTGGGGTGATGGTATTTTTGGTACAGAGATGTGGTAAAAATATAGAGAAGTAGAGGAGAACTTCAACCAAAATACTTGTTGATTGATTCTAATGTTCTACGGATTACAAATGGAGAAGTACATTATATAAACAACATTGAAAATTACAGAGCATTAATAATCATGTTGTCCCAAGATGCACGATAACAGAGTTTCACTATAATATTAAAAGACTAATAATAGACTTCATTGAAAAATTGCATCATAAATAGGCGTTAGCTTCAATACTCCTCCTTGATGCATTTTTCTGATACTCCAAGTTTGAGCCTTAACATCCGGAATTTGTCTCTTGGAAGTGCCTTTGTGAAAATATCAGCAACTTGTTCTTCAGGCTTGCCAAACTTCAGCTTCACATCTCCTTTTGCTTCTACTTCCCTCAAGTAATGATACTTGATTGCAATATGTTTAGTTCTGCTATGAAAGACAGGATTCTTTGCCATAGATATTGCTGATTTGTTATCACAATAAATTACAATTGGTAGCTGCTGTTTTGCACCCATATCTTCAAGAATGTTACTCAACCAAATAGCTTGATTTGTAGCTCCAGCAGCAGCCACATACTCTGCTTCGGCTGTGGATTGTGCTACAGATTCTTGCTTCTTTAATCCCCATGAAAACACACCAGTTCCAAGATTAAAACAGTACCCGGATGTGCTTCTCATATCATCCATAGAACCAGCCCAATCACTATCAGTAAAACCAGTCAAAGTTGAATGAGAACTTGGTTTATACCAAATGCCGAAATCTTTTGTGCCTTGAATGTATCTCAGCACTCTTTTAGTAGCTCCAAAATGGATTTGACTTGGACATTGCATGAATCTTGAGAGAAGACTAGTTGCATACATGATGTCAGGCCGAGTGGAAGCCAAGTAAAGTAAACTTCCAATTAAACTCCTATATGCTGCTGCATCGGCTTCTTTTGCACCATCTTCCTTCTTCAATCTCTCATTTGCTATCAAAGGAGTAGCTACTGATTTGCATTCAGCCATATTGAACTTGTTGAGCAAATCAAGAGCATATTTCCTTTGTGAAATGAAAATGCCTCCTTCTTGATATACTTCCATTCCAAGGAAGTAGTGCATTAGTCCCATATCACTCATTTCAAATGTTTTCATCATCTCTTGTTTGAATGATTCAATCATGACCAAATTATTTCCTGTTATAATTAAATCATCAACATAAAGTGAGACAATGAGCAAACTTTTACCTTTGAGTTGGACATAAAGTGTAGGTTCACTAACACTTCTCTTGAAGCCATGATCATAAAAATAGCCATCTATTTTGCTATACCAAGCTTGGGGTGCTTGTTTAAGCCCATAGAGAGCATTTTTCAACTTAAATACTTTCCCTTCTTCCATCATAAAGCCTTCGGGTTGCTGAACATACACTTCCTCCTCATGTTCTCTATTAAGAAAAGCTGATTTTACATCAAGTTGTGAGATCTTCCAACTTCTTTGAGCTGCAAGTGCAACTACTATTCTGATGGTGTCCAACCTAGCTATGGGTGCATAGGTTTCATTGAAATCTATCCCAGCCTGTTGTGAATAGCCCTTTGCAACCAATCTTTCTTTACACTTGTTTAAAGAACCATCTGGGTTGAGCTTTGTTTTGTACACCCACTTAACTCCGATAACATCCTTGCTGTCAGGATATGCAACCAGCTCCCATGTATTGTTTTTCTCAATCATTCTAATCTCCTCCTTCATTGCATCCACCCAAACTTGTTCTTTAGAAGCTGCTGCATAATTTTCAGGCTCTATGGAAGTGAAGTTGCAAGATTCATAGATCTCGTTCAATGCCCTGAATCTTCTTGGAGAAGTCTCGGGTGATGAAAATGCTGAACTTCTAGAGTTGTTGTCACTTCCTGAAACTGAGAATGGTGATGAAGGTTGATCATTTGGAGCTGATGTTTCTAGCCTCTCCACAACTTGCTCGATAACTGGAACATGAAGAGTCATATCCGGTTCATGCTTTTCTTCCCATTTCTAGGTTGAATGCTCATCAAATTGAACATCTCTACCTGTGACCAGCTGCTGAGTTTTGAGATTGAAGATCCGGTATCCCTTGGATTGAGAGCTATACCCAAGAAAAATCCCTTTCTCTGACTTTTCTTCAAGTTTGTCTCTTTTGTTCAGGTACATGAATGTAACACAAACATCCAAATACTTTGAAGTGACTAATAGTTGGCTTGTCCACTCCATGCTTCGATTGGAGTCATATCCTTCACTGCCTTTGTGGGGCATCTATTTAGCACATCTACTGCTGTATTAACAGCCTCAGCCCAGAATTTTTTTGGAATGCCCTTTGCCATTAGCATGGACCTAGCGATCTCCATAATAGTCATATTCTTCCTTTCCGAGACTCCATTTTGTTGTGGAGTGTAGGCAACTGTCAGTTGGTGTTCCAACCCTTCTTGGCAAAATTTATCAAACTTACTTGAGTTTAATTCACCCCCTCTATCACTTCTCAAAATCTTCATCTTTCGACCACTTTGATTTTCAACCAGCAATTTGAAGTTTTTGAAAACACTAAAAGCCTCTGATTTTTCTTTGAGAAAGTAAACCCAAGTCATTCTTGAAAAATCATCAATGAAGAGCATAAAGTACCTGTTTTGGCTTTGAGAGAGTGTCCTCATGGGACCACACAGATCAGTATGCACTAGCTGAAGTACTGATTTTGCTCTCCAAGCTTCTCCTGATGGAATGGCTGCCTATGTTGCTTTTCCATCATTCACCCGTCACAAGTAGGCATGTTTTGGTCCAGCAAAGGCATATCTCTTATCATATTCTTCTGATTTAACATCCTTAAAGCATTTAGGTTGTAATGACCAAACCTTTGATGCCAAAGAGTTGTTTCATCAGATTTGACCATCATTGCTCTTGGGTACTGTCAAGTAATGGGAAAATTTCTCCCATTTCCCATTTTAACTTCTGCCACTACTTGGTTGTTTTTCTTCAAATCAAGAATGACACATAGCTCTCCCTCAAAGTGAAGTGAGTAGCCGTTTTGCATCATTTGCCCAACACTTAGCAAACTTTGATCAAGGCTAGGAACATGAAGAACATCTTTTATGAATCTAGTCCCTCTCTTGGTTTCCATGGCAATCGTACCTTTACTACTTGCCTCCACCAAATCTCCATTTCCAAGCTTCACTTCAACACATACAGATTTATCGATTTGAGAAAATAAGCTCCCATCTGGTTTCATATGGTTGCTGCACCCGCTGTCTAAAAACCACTCTCTTCTTTGCTTGGCTGCAACATGACAAGCATAGAACAACTGCTCTTCCTTGTCCTCGGTGAAATTTGCTTGCTAATTTTTGTTCTTGAATCGGCAATCTTTCTCCTCATGCCCAAACTTTCTACAATTTGAACATTATGGCTTGCCCCGGTGGTAACAATCTTTCTCCAAATGATTAGTCTTCTTGCAAACACCACAAGGTGAAAATTCTCCCTTCTTCTTTTGAGAATTTTCTCATTCTTTTGCTGTGCTCTTGAACTTTTTCTTGAATTCCTTTTGCTTTTGATTCTTTAGACTAACTTTGGATTGAAATGCATTTTCCAAAGACACCTCATTCCTTCTGCCATTCCGTTGTTCATGAGTATAAAGTGAGCCCATTAACTCGGTGACAGAAACCGAAGAGAGATCTTTAACTTCTTCAATGGCAGCCACCACATGTTCATATTTTTCAGTCAAGCTTATGAGGATTTTCTGAACAATCCTTTCATCTGAAATATTTTCATTATAAGCCCTCATTTGATTCACTACTTCAATGACTCTAGAGCAATACTCCTTGATATTTTCAGATTCTTTCATTTTGAGATTTTCAAGTTCCCTTCTTAGCCCTTGAAGTTTAATAATTTTAACTTTGGTATTACCTTGAAATTCTTGTTGCAGGATCTCCCAAGCTTGCTGGGAAGAAGAAGCCCTCATCAACCTCGGAAAGATGGACTCACTCACAGCCTGCTGTAGAATAAACAAGGCTTTTGCATCCCTTTGCTTATCAAACTTGACTCGGTTAAGATCAGAAGCTCCTTCAGACGTGCCTTCAACAACTGAAGACTAAAGAGACTCCATTTTCAACGACATCCCACAGATCAAGAGATAGAAAAAGAGTTTTTATTTTTATGCTCCAATAGTCATAGTTTTCACCAGAAAAAATGGGAAGAGTTGCAGATGAACCAGGCGCAGCCATCATATCCCAAAGAGACCGAAAGCTGCTCTGATACCAACTGATGGTATTTTTGGTACAGAGATGTGATAAAAATATAGAGAAGTAGAGGAGAACTTTAACCAAAATACTTGTTGATTGATTCTAATGTTCTACGGATTACAGATGGAGAAGTACATTATATAAACAACATTGAAAATTACAGAGCATTAATAATCATGCTGTCCCAAGATGCACGATAACAGAGTTTCACTATAATATTAAAAGACTAATAATAGACTTCATTGAAAAAATGCATCATAAATAGGCTTTAGCTTCAATATGGGGTCCCCAAGAGCTTGAGACAACTTGGTTAGTGTTTTGAACAGAATACTTATCCTTGACATCTTCCTTTTAACTTCTTTGATCGATAAAAGCAAATGCCGCAAGCTTCTTTTTTGAGCCTGCTCTGTTACACTTGACCAGCAAGCAGCCATATTTCTACAACCCTGACCTGCTGTGCCTAAATTGATGCACCATGCTGATCATTCTTCTTTTAAGATGTCACAAACAGTCAGGAAATTACGATTCCGAGTCAGTCCAATGGCCATTGTTAGTAGTTGAACAATCTTTGCGATGTTTCTTGAAGTGATTCATGATGTTATGATGCTAATCGGAACAACAATAGAAGCTGCTTTCTTCTGTTGTCAAATAGTATATTGTCGACGCTCTAGGGTCAGTTCCATGAAAAAGCATAAAATCAGAATTATTAGAAGTGCTCCAAACCCTGTCAGTTAGGAGAACGGAAGTACTGGTACAGTTACACACGGATGAGAATTATCGTACGCTAGCTGAGATAAAGTCACCTATTCATGTTAAGTAGATAGCTGTAGACTACAATGCCACTTTTCTTGTGCGGGAAAACAATGGTGTGAAAAAAAAAATTCTTCAAGCCCTGTTAGTTTTCCTTCTTCCCTATTTACAAAAGGAACAGAACCAAACATGTAATAAAAACTCAGAGATTGCTCCACAAGGTTCTGAAAATCTATATCTCGAGGCCAGGCTATCTCACTCAGTGTATTTCTTTTCCTTTCATGCTCTCTCTCTCTGATGTGTGGTAATCATATTTTTCTCACTTTCGTCTTCTCCCGCTAATGCTGTCAATGGCGTGCTGTTGGACTTCTCAAGATAAGAAACCCCCTTGTTCGTCGCTATGTTGGCTACTTTCTACGTATCTCTGGATACTTCATCTGAATATTCTATTGGAACCTTTGACTCTGCATCCCCTTTATCCAGACCCCAACCCATGACATCCGACAGTGTCATGGGCGCCTCCTCTTTGTTCACTTCTTGGACTGGAAACATATCTGTCCCTGTGGTATGTGGGGAATCTATTAAAGGGATCCTTCCACATGCGGCATGTGATGGATTTTGAGTGATGTAATCAGCATAGAGTACGTCCTCAATACGTGACAAAACTGTGAAGGCCAAGCTTTCCAGTATTCTTGAATAACTCTCGAGGACAGCCTGCCCAACATCCTGCGAAGCCAAGAAGAATTTCTTATACAAATTTTCATAGAATATGAAATTAAAAAGTTGTGGGAATGTGTCATGGGCACGATCCTTTTTACTTGGAAGCATTTGACAATGGGCAGAACACATGAAATGATTATTTTTTTTCATAGTTTTCATAATCATATCTACTGGTAAGGCGATCACTGAAAGTGCCTCTGCAAAAGGCCATAGAAATTACTGAAAAAAGGTCCGATACGTGACTTCACGATTAGCAAAAATTGCATCAATGACTCATTGGATTGTGTATAAATACTAATTGGCATGGCGACAAGCGGAATGTTTTTGTACCCGGTTGTATTGGATTTTGCTAATATCTAGTGCAGATTGAGGAGTCCCGGGAAACTGATGCTTGAGGAGAAGTAAAATGGTCTCAGCTCTCTCTTCAAAGAGCTCTCTCTTCTCCAAGCTCACAGCTGAACCCCAACCAGATTTCCCATCTTTTTGGTTCATCTTCCTCTTCCAAATCACTATGGAAGCCTCGATTCTGTTCTTCAGGTCTATGATTTTGTGCTCCGATGACAAGTCCATGGTGGAGAGAAACTGTCCAGGATCAAAGAATTCTATTGTAATGTTCTTATAGATCGAGTCCCCAAGGCTTGCTCGACCATTCTTCCGTAGTACCCCAGCCCCCAAAAAAGGAAGAAACCAAAAGTGATAAGGGAACGGAACAAGCTGGCACTACAATTGCATGGAATATTTGTATGAGACTTGTTCATTCATTCCTTACCTTTGGCAGGGATTCAATGTAGTTTTCTGGGATTTCGATTTCTGATAGAACTTGAGCATTTATGGCCATGGCTGCTTTAAGCACTTGGTTAACGCAATCTTTCTGATACTGTAAAAATTTCCTAGACATTTCAGATAGACCCTCTTTGGGAACTTGAGGAGTAGGTAGCCACCATTTATCGTCTTTCCTCTTTGCTTTCCCTTTATCTGACTCGTCATCATCTCTCGACACATAATAGAACTCATTTGGGCCTTTGAAATTATCTAGACAATCCTACAGACAGTATTCACGTGTTAGATAAAATCAGCCCCTATAATTTTGTGAAACATTAAGCATGAAAAGTTTGCGTCTTTACAATAAGCATTGCATCAAGCTTACGCAAGGCGGGGATGTTCATGAGTAGATCAGTTCTTTGCCTGGTCACCATTATCTGTTAAATCGTAAAACATAAACACTTATCAGGATATCGAGAGAGAGAGAGAGAGAGAGAGAGAGAGAGAGAGAGAGAGAGTTACCTCCATATCGACTCCATCTTTGGATTTTTGTTGAGATGCAACAAATTCGACAATGTACTCGGTGACACACAGGAGCCAATCGATTTCTTTTCTCCACCTTACTTTTCTTTCTGCAGACATAGGCTCTAGGCGCCATTGTTCACCAAAAACAGAAGCTGCATGCATTGCAATTGAAATTTGTTCAGCATTCTCTCTTTATTTCTTTTTATTTCTTTCGAAAAGAAAACCGAAAAAAATACTTATCGTCCTAATTTAAACTCTATTTTCACTATTAGTATGTACCAAAATTAAATAATACTTTCTCTTTCTTGAGCAAATTAAAAAGCTTCTTAAATAATCAGTCGACACCTGTGGGTGCAAAAGAGGGTACTAGATCTCATGAACAATACCAGCAAGGTTGGTGACGGCATTAGACAATGCCAAAGCTGATGAAACACCTTTTCCTCCACCAGACATATCCTCACCCAAAAGCAATTTAGCAAACCTTTCTTTCAGCAGTTCTATTTCTGAATCAAATCCGAACAAGAATAACAGATTCATTTTATTATTGGTAAGAAAAAACGAATTAGAATTAATTAGAATCAATTTCACATCTTCAGGGGAAAAAAACGAACGAAGATTTTACTCCAATTTTTTTGTTAATGATGAATGATTGAAATGAATTTTTTGCATTGGAAACTTTTAAATGTAGAATGTAATTCGATGGGAAAAAAACAAACAAACAAACGCGACTTGCCTGAGGCAGCTTGCTTGTCTTTGGCTTCTTTGGCTGCAGCAACTTCGTCTTTGCTCAACCGCAAACCAGAAACTTTATTTTTTCTATTGAATGCAAAACCAATTTGTTGTCTCTCCAATGGCTTATCATTTAGAGGTCTCAACCCTTGAGTTCTGATCATCTTTATCCAATTATCATCGGCACGTTCTAATGAGGAACCAGTACTATCAAAGCTCATGCTCTTTGCATGCCGCCCTGCGTTCTCATGCATCCCTCCAAACTGGTACACTGATCTAGACCTGTAATTCTCTTCTTCTTCTTCGATCCCCCGATCCATTTTCAGTTTTCTCATGAAAACTTTCGCAGAGTGAACGAGGTAGAACACATGGGAGTTGTCCGACCTCTTGGGAGGGGTGGGAGAGGGAGTTATTTTGTCTATGCTTTCTGTTACGAGAGAGAGAGAGAGAGAGAGAGAGAGATGGAAAAAGTAGTACGTAAAAAAACCCAACTCCCAAATGATCAAGGAAGATACTTTTTTTTTTTTGGTGGAATTTGTGTGTCCGATAATAACTTTGACGTGATTTCTTTGATGGTTGTGTATGTTAGTTTTTACTTTTTCTGATTTTAGGTTGCTGGAACGTGGGGTGCATGCTTTGAGAAAGCTGCATGGGAAATGGCCCGGTTAAGATAAATTCATGATGTTTTTCTTTTTTGGTACGAGTGAATTGGATGGTTGAGGTTTTTATTTGAAGGTGTCAAACGGAGCTAGAATCCAGGGAAAGACTCCCCCTGTACGGCCACAATTGAGAACAAAAACAGTATCTTCTGTGTAACCCACGTTTCTTTTCTCTCTTTCTAACTTCCAATTATGATATAATTAGAAGCTTTAAGGACTACTAAACAAGAACAACAAATTAAATAACCATATTAATTAAGTTCTTCTCTAATTTACTTTAATTTGCAGCAAGATATTTTGGTCTAACAGTACACAACTGCTTTAGGGTGCGTTTAGATATTTAGAATATCTCCATATATTTGTAGATAGTAGCAAAATTATTTAATTTAAGATGGTTTATTCGATTTTGAAAAATGAGTGAAAAAAAATTGAATAAAAATATTATAAAGTTAAAAAATTATTTGAATAAAATAATTTATTAATATTATTTTTGTTTCAAAATTTAAAAAAATATTATTATTTTTTGTGTTTTATTTGGGAGTTAGGAAAAATTGTAATAATTAGGTAATAATTAGATAAAAAAATTTAAAAATTTGACATTGAAAAATGTTATGTGTTTGAGTGATGTTTGTGAAAAAAATATCCATCTAAGAATATTTGAGAATATTTTAGAACAATAATGTTATAAGTGGACACTTAGAATTTTAACCTATCGCGAGCATAAAAAAAGAAATTCCATACCATTAGTCTGATTCCTTACATTTTCTTATTTCTATTTTTTTTAAAAGTAATGAAATAGTTTGAGTTATGATATTTTATGAGATTTTGAAAAATGATAGAGAAAAAAATAAAATATTATAAAAATAAAACATTGTTAGCGGGAGAGGTGTTTGCATCCCTTTCGGGATGGGCATTACCTGGAGGCCTACCAGTCAGCCCACGAAGCACATGAGGAAAAAGAAAGCCCAAGGCCTACGTGGGAAACTGGACGACGTGGAGAGGATGGACATCACTTGCCCTGACACCCCCTGCAGGCACACATCATGACAGGGTCATGCTGCATTTAAAGAGCAGATACGAGATATAGACGGAGATCACGACGATGCCTCTTGTCCCTAGGGGTTTAACGGGTCTGGTTTTGTCCAATTTTGGACAAAATCTAAGATCAAACCTGTAACACCGATTTTACATTTTGTAAAACCGATTATGCATCAGTTACCCCTTAAACTGGTACTTTTAGTTTTACCGTTTTGGTCCGGTTTGGTCTGATTTGTCGATTTTAATAGTAATTATATAGTCTATAATAATTTATATAGTTGTTTTATGTTTATATATAGACTTAAAGTGGATTAGTGGATTACTAATACTATTATGTATTTATCAAATATTCAAATGAATATGTTGAGAGTTTATTAGGCCATAAAATGTAATTAATATTTTTTTTGTTATTAACAAAATATGATCAAACAAATTACAAATGTTCATATTTAAGATTAAGATCTTATGTTGTAAATTATAATATAAAATTATTTCATATATGATATCAAAAATTCATATATAATTATATATATAAATTATATATACATAAAATATTTTATATAATATTCAAAACATAAAATATTATTTCATATAATATTCTAGGGCATTTAATATTCCGCAACATGTTGTGGTCCCTTGAGGAGCCGGACTTGATCTTCATTGGCACCAAGAAAGTATTTTGAATTTGAATTAAAATAGCCGACATAATAGTCTCCCAAGAGACTTTTTCGATTTTCCATAGAGATCTTACAACGAAACACCCATAAACCCTAAATAATCAGGCTTGGAATAATTCAATGCACTATCTCCATCTGAGTAGAACTTTTGGCTTTCGACCACCATAGAGAAGCACGATCAAAAATACTTTGCCCACTTCTATATCTAACCTCTAACCTCTTAGAGAAAAATTTCTAATTTTTTTCCACCAGAAAACCAGTTCCAAATAAATACTCTTCTGTTTCAATAGCACCTCTATCTACACATCAATAACAACGAGATGCTAGGAAAATACCGAGTTTATTAATATTCCCATCAACAAGTAGTGCATGATTCCAGAATTTCCAGACAATATAAGAAACTTTGCTAGAAAGACCTCTAAACCAGGTCCACTTTACCCAATGCGGCTGTGTCGAGATAAGATGTAAAATATGCATGCTCCATTCATCGTGAACTGAATATTAGACGAAGGAGCCCAAATGAAAATGTTTGGACCCTGTTTTAGCCACACATTTGCCTGGAGAATTTCATTACATATCTCTTCTCGAACCAAAACTGACAGGCGAGGGATATTCCAACCAACTGGAAAAAGTAAATCACAAATCTGAAGCAAAGGAGACTCATTTACTTGAATTCTATCAGCAAGCACACCAGATGGGAGCCAAGGTTCAAACCAAAAGTTTACTTTACCTTCCCTTATTTTCCATAGACCATGTTTAAAAAGCAACAGTACTCTATCAATCACACTCCTCCAAAAAGAAGAACCACGAGGATATTGAGAAGCTTCCAAAGGAGACATGCTCATCAAATAACGGCTTTTAAAAAAATTTGCCCAAAGAGAATCATTCCCAATCAACTTCCAAGCAAACTTTAACAAGAGTGAGTCCTGCACTTCTTTAAGATATCTCACCTTGAAGCCACCTTCAAGAATCGGCCTGCAAACTTTTCTCTAAGAAACCCAAGCTCATTTTTTCCTCCATCCTTGGACCCCTATAAAAATTCTAACAGAATCCGTTGAATATTACTAAACACCATCTGCGGAATTTTCAGCACCGAGAGAACATGAATCGGTATGCTATTAAGAACATGCTTCAGTAGAACTAATCTTCTACCAGAAGAAAGAAGATTTATTTTCCATCCTGCAACTTTTTTCTAGATTTTCTCAACAATCGGCTTCAACATAGATACAATAAGTCTACCAGTATGCAACAGAACACCAAGGTAGGTACAAGGAAACTTACTCTCAATAAAAACCAAAAATCTGTAACAACTTATGCTTCCTCGCATAGTTTATTTTGTTAGAACAAAACAAACTTGATTTTTCTACATTCATCATTTGACTTGACACAGCTTCATATAATTTCAAAATTTTTAATAACCCTTGCATGGAACGAGTGTCTCCTATAAGAAAAAGCAACAAATCATCCTCATAAAGAAGATGTGAAATCCTTAAACAAGAAGCTAACAAGTGATAGGGTTTAATAGTACCCAAAACAAATTGTGACTCCAATAATCTAGAAAGGATATATTATGATAAAATAAACAGATAAGGAGAAAGATGATCACCTTGTCTAATACCACGTGAAGTTTTGAAGAAACTCTTAGAAATTTCATTCAACATAATTGAAAAGAAAGGAGAGGAAATACACTGAAGAATGAGGTCACACCATCTTGGGGAAAAGCCGAACCCCTTCAACACTCGAAGGAGAAACCACTAATTCACCCGATCATACGCCTTTTCCATATCAATCTTACAAATCACATTTCCTCCACGAACTTTTTTATCCAACCCAACCACCAATTCTTGAGCAATGGAAATATTCTAAAAACTACTACAATTACTTAAGAAAGCTGATTGTGCAGGAGAGATAAACTTACTTCAGATAGGAGACATCTGATTCACCATAATTTTTGAGAAAATCTTATACACCACAATGCACAAGCTAATAGGCCGAAATTTAGTGAAACTTTCCGGTTTCTCCACTTTTGGAATAAGAACAAGATTAATAGCACCATCAAAAGTGGGCAAAGGAAAACCATCAAAGAACTCCATCTCTGTCTTCCACACATTAATCTGAACAATACTCCAAGCCACTTTAAAAATAACTGCCGAAAAACCATTAGGACTAGGACAACTATTATCCAGAATGGAATCAAGCGCCTCTTTAACTTCCCTCAAAGAAAACGGCTGAATAAGAGCCGCATTATCTTCCTCTGAAACCAATTTAGGAATGAGAGAAAATACAGCCTCATCACTCACAACTGGTTCAGAAGTCAAAAGCTTCTAATAGAAAGTAATAGCACCATCATGAATCTCCCTAAGAGATTGAAGAGAAGACCCATCCTGTAAAGTTAAAGAATTTAGAACACATCTTTTCTTCTTTTGCATAACACTCATATAGAAGAATCGAGTGTTTGCATCTCCCTCCTTCAACCATTTAATACGCGATTTCTGCGTCCACAAAATCTCCTCTCTGTCCAACCAACGCTGATGCTTCTCTTTCAATATCATCATCTGATTTTCTTCCACCTCATAATAATTATCAGCCACTTCAGATTCCAAACCAACCAATTGATCTTCAACCATTTGAATTTTCTTCTCCACCCGCCCAAATGTTTACAAGTTCCAGAGTTTGAGGGCTGATTTGAGCTTAAATAAATTTTTGGCCGCCCGATGCCAAGCATTGCAATTCATATTAGAGTCTCGTACTTGATTTACTAGAGGAAGGAAATCATCATGGGAAGTCCACATTCTTTGAAAACGAAACTGACTAGGACCCGGAAAACTCCTCTCCTGCAACAACTCAAAACACATAGGACTGTGGTTAGAAGATGTATGAGGAAAATACTTCATTGAAGCATCCTGAAATTTGCACAGAAACACTGGATTGACAAGAATTTGATCTAGTCTAGCCCAAATACGACGCCGTCCAGCTTGACTATTACACCAAGAAAATTTAGAACCCATGAAAGGAACCTCTAATAATCCACAATCATGAATAAAGAAATTAAAACTTTGCTTTTCCCTAGCAGCCCTATATGCACCTCCCACATTCTCACCATCCTCCCGAATAATATTAAAATCACCCGCCAAGAACCATGGCTGACCTGCACTATCTAAGGTGCTAATATCCTTTCACAAATCCAGTTGCACCCACATAAAACAACTTGCATAAACAAAAGTAACCAATATACGATCATTCCCACACAAGAACCAACCAGATAAAATTTGGTTTGTAACCAAACCTGAAGAGAACTGAATGTCCTCATCCCAAAAAAGTTAAAATTTTCCACCCATTACCGCATTCAAAGTATACTTATAAAGCTTTAACCATCATGCCCAAAAATGCATATTCTTAACATCCAAAAAAGGTTTCATAATTGCAACAATACATGGTTTAAAACACTTCATGATCCGGGATAAACGACTGCGAGAAGTATGCATGCCCCTAATATTCCATGTAATGATGTTAAACATAAATTAACATTGTTTTTTGGAACGAGTGGTGACGCTGCGAGTCACCCCAGATTTCATTTTTTCAGACTCCAAAATTTCTCGTATTGTTACACCCATCTCTGAATCCGAATATAATCATTTCGATTAATATTTTCAGCCTCAAACATGCCTTCAGAATATGAAACAATAGCACCAACTTGCCTCACAAATATATTTAACTCCTCACAATTTCCCCACTATCTCATCAAAAACATGTGCTACATGACCCAATTCATACTCTAAAATTTCATCCACCATTTTTAAAGAACTTTGAGGAGAATGCAGATTTTCAGCCAAGTTCAAATAGGTTGCATGAGGAGTTTCATTCCCCTTAGACTCTGCCACTGACTTCTCAACTAGAACTTCAGACTGCACAACAGGGCTCGGTTCATGAAATTCCCCTACCTCTCTCAAGATACCATCACTAGAAGCATAAAGGACTTTATCGTTGATTCCACGAGAACAATGCTTCAATTTATTTTTCAGCAAAATTTATTCTTTACGTTTTTTTCGATTTTCTAGCTTATCCATTGTTTGTCTCTCCACCTGAGACCAAACTTGTTTGAGCCTTGTTGGTTTCGATTTAAGAAACTCCTTACCTCCCTTAGTTTTTTTCCTACAATTTAAGTTAGAATGCCCTTGAACATGACAGTGATGACAAAATGCAGGTAGGGTCTCAAAAATAACCTTATGGTATCGACTACTAGGTTCACCAGGAGAGCCAATCCAGAAACCTTTTTGCAGAGGTTGCGATATGTCCATTTCAATGCAGCATCTAGCACATTCCGGACGAAAGACACACACAGTGACGTTATCCCTCCTAAAAAACCTTCCATAAACCCTAGTAAGAATCTTCAACATGGGGATATGATAAAAATTTGGGGGTAGCACCGGCAAAAACAGCCACACAGGTGCAATCACAGGTTCAATATTTTCATCAAAAGTAGTAGACCAATGAAAAATGCGATAGGGCACACCTTCAAGGTCAAAATATTCCCTCGCCATAGCTGTGCAAAAGTCCTCCTCATTTGTCAAATGAACCATCACATTAATCGATTTCCTCATCCCGCCCACCACAGACTGCACCGTCAATCCCCAATGCAACTTGATGAATTTTCAAATCCGATCCAGGGAGGGACGTTTTCGTAAGAATTTCAGAACCACTGTAAAATGGAATGGTGAAGTCTAGCACTCGAGTTCCTCTGGTGAGAAATGGAAGAACATTTTACCATCCTTAAATCCCAGGCGTCAATTAGGGATAACTACCTCAGGGAGTGCTTTCGGGAAGTCCACGACGATATCGACAAAGGAAAGGATGCCTGAGAGGCCATGCAACGGCAGGGGAGGCCACGTGAAGAGAAATCGCAAAATCCAGATAGAAAGGAAACCTAGGCCACGTCAGTGTTCAAACTTTTTTTGAAGAAAAATCATGTTTTTGTTCCTCAATACAAAGGAATAAAAGAAACAGACTACATCAGTAAGCATATGAGGTCACATTCTCTGACTAATAAAAAGCTCCCTCTAACTAACTTGAATACTAACTTTGGCATCAGAAGTTTCCCTTCAATCCTGAACTCCCAATTTTTCCTACATCGCAAGTTATCGACGCCTAATTCGGTGTGCGAAATACACCATTAAAAATTAGAATATTATTTTTGTTTTAAAATTTGAAAAAGTTGAATTATTTATTATGTTTTATTTGAAAGTTTAGAAAAATTGTACCGATTAAGTAATGTTTAAATGAAAAAATTAAAGATTTGAAATTGAAAAAATATTTGAATAATATTTGAATGTTAAGATGAGATGGGTTTAGACCATCTGTAAAACCAAATGGGACCTTATTTTCTAATATTGATATTTGAACTTAAAATATATTCGCAATAAGATATTTTCATTAATTTTTTATTAATAAGAAAATTATTATATGACATATATCAATGAATAATGATAGGTTTACTACCATTCAACTACCTTTATACTATTTTATAGTATGTTTGAAATTTTTATTATTTTCTTTTAACTAATTTTTAAACATCCATAATCATTAAAAAAATAGAAATGCTATTGTCACTTAGAGTTGGGTCCAACAAAAAAATTTTATTTTTTATTTTTTTAATTTAGTGATTAAGAAAGTATTTTTTAATGATGTAGTAAATTTTTTTTTAAAATATTTAAAAGTATAAAAAAATAAAAAAACCTTTGAGTCGAGTTACTATACCGCCCAAAGTAGAGTAGCTCGCTCTACTTGATCGCTAGTTGTTTTTCACCTTTATTTTATTTTATTTTTCTATTCATATTTTTTTAATAGATTTAAATATTTTTAAAAACTAAAAAATACACTAATATACTTAAAATTATTTTCTTAATTATTAAATAAAAAAAAATTATTTTTTACTATACTATACATTTGGAACGGCATAATAACTTTTTTCAAAACCTTTTTGTTATCGTCGGGAGCCGTCTCGTGCTAGCACGGCTCTAAAAAAAAGTTATTACTACCCGGCCGCTGCTAAGCTCCAACAGTTAAGAGCTAAATAATGATAATAAACAAACAAATAGATAAATAATATCACTTCCCCTCTATGGTTTGGCGGACAAGTTTACAACGCACAAACAGTGAACCACCACCCTCGACCTTCAGCTAACCTGAAGCCCTATCCCGAACCATAATGGAGTCCATTGGCGTACTCATGCTTTGCCCGATGTCCGCCTACCTCGAGCAGGAGCTGCAGAGCCGCTTCAATCTCTTTAAGCTCTGGACCGTCCCACAGAAGCCAGAGTTCCTCAAAGAACACGCATCCTCCATCCGCGCCGTCGTCGGCAACGCAGCTGCCGGAGCCGACGCCGAGCTCATCAGCGCTCTGCCGAAGCTTGAGATCGTCTCGAGCTTTAGTGTCGGAGTGGACAAGATCGATCTGGACAAGTGCAGACAGAAGGGGATTAGGGTTACGTACACGCCGGACGTGCTGACCGATGACGTGGCGGACCTTGCGATCGGGCTGATACTGGCGGTGCTGAGGACACTGTGTGCGAGCGATCGTTACGTGAGGAGTGGGGCGTGGAAGAAGGGTGACTTCAGGTTGAATACTAAGGTTATTCGCTTTCCTTTCGCTTTTTAATTGGTTTTATGTTACGATCAGAAAGGCACTAACGACATATGTGCGGTACTGCAGGTCTTTGTTGAACTTGTTGCTGAAATGATTGTTTTGGTGAATTTTCATTTCTTTTTCCTCCGTGGTAGCTGTTCTTTTTTTTTTTTTTTTTTTTTGTTGACTGCGCTTTTGATAATTTTGAATTCTTTGAAATGGCTGGGATAGTTGGTTTACGTTTTGGTATTGTGTGCTTGTATGATGTGATGTCATGAATTATTGGGAATGTTTTGCAATTTTAGGAGTTGTTATATACTAATATCAATATGTGAATAGGCTGCATATTATGGCATATATTGGTGCACAAAATCCTTTATTCTATATTTGTAGGGAAATGTAATTCGTATGTACGTGGGTTGAATTGCTGATGATGCTGAGGAAGTTTGTGATTATTATGTCTTTGACTGTAGATTTTTTATTTGATCGTCTTTAGTGTGATAGTCTGGTTTTATTTTTGTTTCATATTAGAGGCAACGAGGAATCTAGGGCCTGCGGGGATTGTGCTTATGCATATCAAAAGAAGAATTTGATCTTACCAATGTTTCATTGCTAGTAGTGAAATGTGATTCTCATCATGTTCAATTTGTCTGTACAGAACTGCCTGTATCTCGTTATTAGAAAATATTGAAGTTTATAAGGTATGAACTACATTTAATATTTTTGGCTGACTGATAACTACAGATCAGTTGCTCTGTGACTGTGAGTTGGTCTTGGTGACTTTTTTATTGTTGTGTGTCTTGCACTTTTTGTGCTTGCATGACTGGATTACGATGCCGATTACACCATGGTTACCAATTGGAGCATTGTAGAGTTCCAATTCTAGTTTAGCAGAGAAAATAGCCTATCTATGAACTTTATATTCATTTAAGGACTTATAAGCTTGAAACAATTTGACCAATCTCTTGGGCTGTGAACAATGTACATATTTATTTGTGATCTGTGGTCTGTTTCCCATTTATTCTGTGCAGAATTAGTGATTTTGGGTTGCATTAAGTATGTAAGCTTTCGGATTTTTGTGCTCTTCAACTTGGCCTTTTTGTATCTCATGACTCACATTATGCACTTGCCATTCTCAATTTCATTTTCTTATGATATTTGGTATTTTTTTATTCTTTGCATAAATGCTGAAAAATACTTATGACTTTATATGCTTTTAGTTTCACCACTAAAGTGAAAGTAAATTGTCGAGCCAACTAATTTATGAGGCAGGAAGGTTTTCAGATGAGAATGCAGGATGCTCTAAACACTTTATTAGGGCGGTTTCAAGTGCAAACTAAAAAGACCACTGTGATTTTGTGACAGTTGCAAGCAAGAATATTGATTTTTTGGGATTCCTTTCCATCATTCGGCCTTGCATTAAATTCATGATACGATAGATGCTGAAAATTGTAGATGAGCACAGTTTTAATGTGAAATGACAGGCTGACTAAGTGATATGATGTGGAAACCAGAAGGAAGATGATAAAGTACATGAAGCCTAATGATACTCAACCATCTACAAGTCATGTTAGTCTGATTTCAACCTTAGGACTGTTATGCATGTTGCTAAAAAGTGCAGAGATTTTATCGGTCAAAAAAAAAAAAGTGCACATAGTTGATACTTTTGTGTTAAGTGTATGTTGGAAAGTGCAAAATATTTTATTCTGTTCTCCCTGAGCTTCTCAACAGTTGCTATGTAGCTCTGTTAACTTCTCAGCTTGGTGTGTATTTGTTTGGCCAATCTTTGTTTTGTTTAATGAGCCTTTATTTGCTTGACAACTAGCTTTATCAAATTTCTTTCATCCATTTTAGAATTCAATCCACCAGCATATAATAGCAATTACTACTTATCAGGAAAAAAATATAATAGCAATTACTGCATACATTCGTCGTCCACTATTCATCCTTCTAGCTCACCAGTATGCTGGCATCAAATCAACTTGTATTCTCACGTATTTTCTTTGGATGAGTTTCCTTATGAGTTTGACCATCAATACTGCTTGAACTTCTCTTAACTTGTGAGCCGTGAGGAACATATTATTGAATATTGAGTGGACTTGGTAGCGTTTAAGCTTGGCTTGTTAGAAGAATTAGAGGAATAATGCTTGAAACTGGGTTGGTTGAACAATAGGTTTAGTCATGGATTTTGTAGCACCCTTTTTCCCCTTTCCATTTTTAGTTTTAGTTCTGTGCTCAGCTTTATGAGATATGGGTATACAAATTTTTTTGGCTGCTAGCAAGCTCTAGGAGCTTTAGTTTGTCCTGTCCTTGGTAAGAATGTAGTATATATATATATATATATATATATATATATATATATATATATATATATGAAGAGAAACTCAAGTTCAGCAATTTCTTTTTTATTGGCACTGGTTGTCAGAGAACTAAGTCCCGACTAATCTTGAGGGTGCACAGGCCCTCGGCAAGGAGTTTTCCACATGTGCACCTCGGGTAACTCAAAGGGAAGCTCTCCCAGTACGATGGCCCCTAGAAATTGTTTGCAGCCAAGAGAATTTGAACCTTAGAAACTCAAGTTCAACAATTAACATGGTCAAATTATGGATTGCACCATGACACAAAATAGAAATTATCGAGGCACTTAGAAGAAGAGGGTAATCGCTGCTAGTAATGAATAGCCTTTGGCATGATCAGTTCTGGGGCAGTTAGAGCATGAAAGCCGGTGTTGACATGCAAAAAAAGGTTCTGCCTCACAATTTAAATATCCTAGGGCGTACGGTTGAAAATTTACTTTCCATTGGTTATGGTCAGCTTGATACTACTTGCAAGTTATAGTGGGGTATTTGGGCATTGCATTGCCATATTTTCATCATATACAGCATATATGTGCATCATATTGCTCTTGATTAAGGAAGACTCCTATAATTTGTTTTTCTTTTTCTTTTTCTCATGCATTTCCTTTTCTTTGCCCTTTTTTTTAATAATAATCTCTCTTTTTCTTTCTTTAAGTTCACCGGCAAAACAGTTGGTATTGTCGGTTTGGGAAGAATTGGTATGGCAGTTGCTAAGAGAGCTGAAGCATTTAACTGCCCAATCTCTTACCACACGAGAAGAGCAAAGCCAGACATACAATACACATATTATCCAAGTGTTGTTGAGCTAGCCTCCAACTGTGATATTCTGGTTGTTGCATGCCCTCTAAATGAAGAAACCTGGCACATCATCAACCGTGAAGTCATTGATGCATTGGGCCCGAAGGGTGTTCTCATCAACATCGGGAGGGGCCCTCACGTGGACGAACCCGAGCTGGTATCTGCACTAGTTGAAGGCAGGCTAGGCGGGGCTGGTCTCGATGTGTATGAAAAGGAGCCTGAAGTACCTGAGGAACTGTTTGGGCTTGAAAACGTAGTCCTCCTGCCTCATATAGGAAGTGGCACAGTGGAAACCCGGACTGCCATGGCTGACCTTGTGATTGGAAACCTGGAGGCTCACTTTTTGAACAAACCCCTGTTAACCCCATTGGTTTAATATGTTACTCGGGGATCTGCATATTTCCTTGATTATGGCATCCATCGTTTCCAGAACTTGTGGACTGTATCTGGATCAAAAGGAAGACCTTCTGATTGGTTATGTATGATTTATGAGTAATGTTATATAAAGTTATGAAGTGCACAAGTGTCATGCAGTTGTTTTGAAAAAAAATATAATTTATTATTATAATTTTTTTTTATATATAGATGTTATATTTATTTATTTTTTTTTAAATCATTATGCCGTACTTATGCATCCGACTGTAATTATTATTTCTCAAGATTCGTTGAAGTAGATAAGAATCAATCTTCCAGTGCAGGATTTAGCTTTTAGACTCATTTATCTAACATCATATCGAACCGAATATGTAGATAACGAGATAAAATTACACTCAGAATATCTATATGAATATCCCGTAGGTTTGTAACATCCATTAGGTTCGTAATGTTGTATGTTCAATCATTGCCCTCGCATTTATACATAATTAAGTTATTTATTTTACTGGAAAAATATAATTAAAAAAGAAAAGAAAAGAAAGTGGAACTCAATCCAAAACGACGTACTTTTGCTACTTTTGCAATCGTTGCAACCATTTTAACTTTCTTGCCAATATCCCGACCACCGTTTCAAATCCTTGAACGCCCACCGCCACTTCCCTGAGTTCCCTCAAAACACCAACCATATTAATTGAAATTTGAAACGGAAAATCAAACCCTAGCCCGACTCCTCCTCGTCCTCCTTCATGGACTCCATAGGCGTCCTCATGACTTGCCCAATGTCCGATTACCTCGAACAAGAACTCCGAAAGCGCTTCAACCTCTTCAAACTCTGGGCTTATTCCTCAAAGTCTGATTTATTGGACAAACACTCTAACTCCATCCAAGCGCTTGTGGGAAACACCAAAATGGGTGCCGACGCTGAACTCATCGACTCATTGCCCGAGTTGGAGATCGTCTCGAGTTACAGTGTGGGGTTGGATAAGATTGATCTGAGGAAATGTGAGGAGAAAGGAATCAGGGTAACCAATACGCCCGACGTATTGACCGATGATGTTGCCGATTTGGCGATTGGGTTGGTCCTGGCTGTTACGAGGAGGGTTTGTGAGTGTGACCGGTTTGTGAGGAGAGGGTTTTGGAAGAAAGGCGATTTCGGATTAGCTACCAAGGTTAATTTCGTGTCATTTAACTGTCGAGTCCTGAAGAATTCTGCTGTATTTCATTAGGTTTTAGTCTTAACGAACAATTGGCAATGGATGGTACTGGATTTAATGATTCGGCAATGACATACAGTTTTTGTTTTGTAAGATCTGTAATATCTCCACCCTTTGCTATTAATGTCATTTATATCAGCGTCACAATTTTTGTTTATGCCTCTTCAATCAATCATTTCGTAAATAAGATTTTAGTACCAAATGGAATTGCATGGTAATTAGACTCCAGTATTTGCTTATGCAAAGTCGCTCTAGCCAAATTTAGGAAATATTTCATCGGCTGTATAGGCTGGCTTGGAATGAAATGCGATAAAGTTTCAATTTTTTACATTCCCATATATCCATAACCAAAAAAGCTGAAATTAGATGTGATACAGCGGGGTGATTCCAGTGTTCTACTTGTTTTTGTTGATAGACTTATCAAAAAAAAAAACTTGTTTTTGTTGATAGGTGTTTCAATTCTAGTGGGTGCGTGTTCTTTTCAAAACGAAATACAAGAAGAGTAAACCACATTCCAAGAGGAGAAACAACTGTGACAACATTAAAAAACTGACCAAAAAAAAAAGGATGTGGAGAGGGGCATGATAGGTTTGCTAGAATGGGAACTTGAATATGCTGGTCTTTTATCACGTTTTTTCAATTATCTTATGTGCATGTTTGTTTGTCTCTTTCAGTTCAGTGGTAAATCAGTAGGAATTGTTGGGTTGGGAAGGATTGGTACAGCAATTGCAAAGAGAGCCCAAGCATTTGGCTGCCCTATCAGTTACCACTCGAGATCTGAGAAACCAGAAACAAATTACAAGTACTACTCAAACATCATCGACTTGGCTGCCAATTGTCATATTCTCATTGTTGCTTGTGCTTTGACAGAAGAAACCCGACACATCGTCAACCGTGAAGTTATTGATGCATTGGGTCCAAATGGCATTCTCATTAACATTGGAAGAGGTCCAATCATCGATGAAACTGAACTTGTGTCTGCACTCCTTGAAGGCCGGTTGGGTGGGGCTGGGCTCGATGTGTTCGATAATGAGCCAGACGTTCCTGAACGGCTTTTTGGGCTTGAAAACGTAGTTCTTCTGCCTCATGTGGGGAGTGACACTGTGGAAACCAGCGAGGCAATGGCAGACCTTGTCATAAAAAACTTAGAGGCACACTTTTTGAAGAAGCCACTGCTAACTCCAGTGATTTGATTTTGTTGAGAAGGTATGTGGCATGAAATCTTGGATATCTTTCCACCATTTAATTATTTAGATTTACATAATTTCTAAACATTAATGTTTTGGTGAGCATCTTTCCAATAAAAGGAAATCTATTCATGTAAACTTGATATATTTATGGAATGGCATTGTCCCTAGTCTTCAATGGAAAACTTTGCGGCTCTAAATTACGGTTTCTTTGTCTTTCCTACTTCCTTTTGATATTCATAAAAGCTTTTGCAGAATGCAACAATTAATCAGTTTTGAAACTTATATGCTGCAATATTCCCACAAGACATTAGTTACTAAATTGCTCATATGGTCTGGAACCTGCATGTATTTAATATGGGGCCAACATGTTAATACAAAGAGAAGCAACTTCAGGTAGGTCGGGTGATTAGCTTCAATTTACACCAACAAATCACAAGCTGCCACGTAGGAGAAGCAGCAAATTACAACATAGACTCATACACAGGTGAATATTTTTTGTTACAGTTATGATCTTTCCCCTCTTTCTCTCCCTCCTTCCCTCCCCCCACCCCGTGACTTGCTGTAACTGGTAGTTGGGGCTTCTCTGGTTTTTCATTACTTCCTCAAAGAAGGGTAGCTGGATCGTCACATTGACCCTTCCATTCCTTGAATTAACCAGCAATGACATCCAATCTTCCATGTTTTTAAATTCACACTTCACTCTCTTCCTCTCCCTCTCTCTCTTCATAGCAAATCTAGTTTCCCACTGTCCCTAGTAGCAGAAGCTCTCTCTCTCTGATCTCTCTCTCTCTCTCTCTCTCTCACACACACACACACACACACAAATGGCACCAAAAAATGATGGATCAGCTTATTCGATTTGAAATCCATGGTGCAAAGAGGTGGACAACCGTTGCTTTCAAAGCAGGTTATAACATGTTTTGAAGATAAAACACAATTTTATCTCCACAAGAAGGAGATAAAAGGAAGTACAAATAATGAGAAAGAAAGAAAAGCTTTGAACCCAGTACGCCCTCTACATTTTTCTTTGCTTTATTTGATCATCCGCCTGACCCACAGAAGCAAATACTACTCTCCCATGTATTGAAACAAAATAAAAAAGCATGAAAAATATACATATCGATGAATATAAAAAATGAAGATAGGTTTAATAGGTCTTCGAATAAGAGAAGAAGCACTTCAAATCAGAGAGAAAATGGCTTTGGGGAAGACGAAAATGGCTTCAGGGGAGAAGAAGTCTTCTGGGGAGGAGGAAAGTGAGAAGGAGAAGGGAGAAGGGAGGGGTTTAACTGGATGTGGATGCACACCACCGTAACTATCATAAGTTCACTATGTGTCGGGTTTTTACTGTTGGGTGTAAAAGGAAAACACACACTCGACAGATTTTAAGGTTTTCCCTAATGTAAATTGTTCATGTTATGGAACCTACGTACACTTTATGTGGAAATCAACATCCTCATCTCTTTGTCTTAGAGGCCAATGTACTAGGGGTGAAAATTGACCCATTTGGCGCGGTTTTTGGGCAAAATCGACACCGACCTATGTGTGAAAAACAGGTGGAGCAACCATTCGTAACCGGTTGATGGAGAGTGGTAAAACCGGTCGGTGTAATTTTGGCTGGTTGTCATCGGTTCATCGGCGTGAATATCGGTTCCAACACTCAACAATACAGATTCAGTAACAAACATCAACTATTCAGATCCAAACAATAAGCATCAAGTTGATTTCATCAACTATCCCATGAGTGAGAGAGAGAGAGAGAGAGAGAGAGAGAGGGAGATGAGAGACGACTTGAAAGGCTGATAGAGGCTCTGAGAGCCCAAGAGGAAAAGGGAGATGGCATCATTGCATCTAAGAGGAGATGGCATTGCCGCATTGGAGAAGGAGTTGGCATCGCCGCATCGGATAGGGAGGTTGGGGGGTGGCTACCACTGGAGAGAATCTGAGTGAGGGAAAGAACTTTCGAAATGAAGAATGAGGAAGGAGGCTTGCAGGGGTCTTTTACCCTAATTCAAAACAGCATCGTTTGCCTTAAGCCAAACGACGTTGTTGCATTCTTTATTTTTTTACAACTTGCGACCCCAAAACGATGGCGTTTCACGTATTTGAGTGAAACAGCGTCGTTTTTTATATTCGAAAAAAAAATGAAGATAGTTGACGTCGGTCGGTTTAGCAGTTTTGCCTTGGGTCGAATCGGAACCGAACTGACCGACGTCGGTTTTGCTTAATTCTTATTGCCAACTGACCGGTTCTCTGCCGATTTCGTGCTCTGACGGCCGGTTTGAGTCAGTTCCAACCGATTTAACGATTTCTTGTACAACCTTAAAATGTACTGCTATCGAGGAAATGGCAATTTGGACTCTCCAATCCATAAGCAGTACATTGCCTTCGATTGACAGGACTTTTAAGCACCGTTGTTTGGAATGAGATGACACATCATCCGTCCCATCAATTTTCAATTTGGTGTTTGTGCAGTCTTTCAAAATTCTAAATTCATTTTATTTGGAGCAAGAGAAGGGAAGGGAAAAGGCACAGTTTCTTCTCTGGGGAAAGAAAGGGGAATTGGATTTGCACGTTTTCTACGATTCGTTAATTTGATTTGTCTTTGGATGGAATTTGAAAGAAAGCTTGAAGGCAATTAGAACACACAATTATTTGTGCTCGAAACTGGCATGGAAAAAACTCCCCGCATTGTTAATCGTGAATCCACTGTGCATTGGACGTGGTGCACTCTCTTAACACTTCTGCTTGTGTCTGCATTGCTTGAAGGCCGACTGGCTGGGTCAGGACTCGGATGCATCTGAAAATGAGCCAGATGTTCCTCAACAACTGATTGGTGCTGAAAAATTGAAAATTAGTCCTGGCAGCCGGCAGGACTTTGTGGTCAAGAACTTGGCAGCAGCTGTACGCTTCCAAGACAAGCCCTCGGGCAAAGTGTGCATGGTCGACTGGGATCTTGGGCTCGAGCCTCGAGTTGCTGTCAGTTAGATGGGGGTAAGTGTCAGATATTATTATTATTGGTATTATGTGGCCATCATGTTTAGTTAAAGCATTCTAATGGTAATCAGCATCTTTTCACTCCAGTCAGCAGTCATAGTTAGTTTTTAGCCATGTTCTACCATCCATTTATGCCTGCTACGGACTCCAAGATCAGAACAGAAGGAGAGGTACCGTGTCTACTGCCCGTAAGTTCGAGTGTTTATCTAATCCAACTTCAAATAATACCAACGTAAAGTCGCCCGCATCATATTCCTACCACGACGAGAAGGCAACATTCTTCGTCGACCCTAATAAATTTTGAATAATTCTGAATATACATCAATTCCATCCTTTCATTTTACTGCTTTCTCATCCACCAAACAGTGCATTGACGAGTTGGGAAATGGATAGATTTTCAAATAAAAAGGATAAACATCATTGACAACTACGCTATGTACAATAATGGGACATTACGAAATGCCCCAACAAGCACCACAAGGCCCTCAACGACGGGATAATCCAAAAATCATCCCCCATGTTCTATCTTTATCCGTATTATTTTACAACATTCTAGAAAAAGGAACATGGAAAAGTTTGGTGCACTTTTTTTTCATCTTCGGCCTTTCTGTCCAACGTTGTTTATACAACCAAGCATTTGCACTGCCTTAGCATATCATGGAGAGGAGGAAGCAGCCCCTTTGAAGATGAGGAAATTGAGAGTCTCCAGCTTAAAGTAGATGAAAGTTCCTTTAGAATGAGTGAAGAAACACCCAAAATTCGAACCCACCACGCACTGCCATCCACCCCCAAACTTCTTGTCAAAATCCTGCCATTCATAGAACTACAGATTTAGTCTCTAGAAGTAAACAAATAAAATAAAAGCACAGAAACATCTCCACGTCTCTCTCTTTTGTTTGATTTTCCTCTTTATATTTCCATTTCCCTTTTCTTCCTTGTTTTTCCTTCATTTGGTACCAAAAAATGTTTATTCCGAGTACCAAAAAAATCATAGTGAGGTTATTTCATGCAACTTTGCATTGTTTACGCAAAAAAGAAAAAAACGAAAGATAGAAATAAGTAAAGAATAAAAAGAAGACAGAAAATGAAGGTACTAATTCCGATCCTTAACATGTATTTGAGAGAGAGAGAGAGAGAGAGAGATCAGGAACCTTTTTTATGTGGGCAGCAATGGATCTGCAGTCAATGACATCGTAGAGATCCAAAGCTTGAGAAGCAGAAGCCATTGCTTGGATCTGCATCTTCACCGGCATGTCTGTGTCTTCCACCATAGCTTTTCCTTCCAACATCTTGTCTCCTCTCTCCCTCTCTCTCTCAAAGCTAAAAAAAAAAAAAAAAAACCCAGGTAGGATATGAATTATGTAGCTCTTATCTTCGAAACCCAGAAAGATTCTCTCGATCTCAAGATGTTTTGCGAGGTCTAAAGTGTACCAAACATATTGATAGAAGAAACGGAGCTGTGCTTTGCGAATAAATAAAAGGATAAAGAACCCAGGGAACGAGAGACCTATCTATCTTCCAAGTGTAAAGGAGTCTTTAGGATGCAATTTTAAGCTGGCACGGAGTACATCTTTTTTTGTCCTTTTCTATTTATTTAACCTTGTTCAATGCGGATCGTGATCTCTCTCTCTCAACTTCTCCCCTGCTACAAGGGCCATGATCAATTGGATAACGATGACAGACAAAGCTGATGACTGGTGAGGCTAAAGATAAAGCCCCATCATATTAAGCTGGAATTTTTTACATTATTAGTCAAAATTGATGGTGCAAGGTTGGAATATTAAGCTGGTTTTAGTCTGTTATTTTTATTTTAGGTATCTACAGTCAAATTTAGATTATATTTGTTATTTCATCTACTTGTCAAATGGACCTGCAGTCAATGGACACAGATCTTTTCTCTTTTATTTTTTTTTAATTTTTTTATTTCAACTACTTGTCGAAAGAGAATGTTTCATTTGTTTTATGAAATAAATTGAGATTAAAATTAAAAATTAAATAAAATATTATTAAAATTTATTTTTTAATAATATTTTTATTTTAAAATTTAAAAAATTTAAATTATTTATTTTATTTTAAGTAAAAAATTTAAAAAAATTATAATAATAAAATTAAAAGAAATAAAATAAATTAAGAGTAGTTGTAAAAAGAAATGATTACTTAGCCGAACATGGCCCCGACCAAAACCCAATACGCCGACTCAACTCGTGTCTCTATCTAGTATGAAGTATCTACTACGATATTTTCCTTGGATAATGGCATACTATAAATAAATAAATGAAGCTGAAGACGAAGATGAAAATGAAAAGAAATTATATGACTTACAAATTATGTTCAAAACAAATAGAAATATATTTGTACTTTCAGGCGTATAAATTTTGCATATTTTTTTTTTATAAATTTAAAATTTACATAATTTTTTTTAATAATAAATTTCATTTTTTTCAAAAGTACGCGAGATATTATATATATATAATTAAAAAAACTAAACATTTAGGTTGTGTTTAGGTAGTAAGGTAATTTTAGGTATTCTGTGAATAGTAGTAAAAAAATAATGATAAAATATTGAATAATAATAAAAAATAATAATATAATAAATAATAGTGAGATATTTTGAGAATACCGGAGGTAACCTTTAATTAAAAGATCAGTTGATATTTAGAGCGTTCACATAAAAGTGACGTGTATGAGTAATATAGCTACAAACTCGAAAAAGACAAACTTTATATAAACCTTTTGTTAAAATATAGATTTCACTAATAAAAAATAATTTTTTTTACACTTTTTTAAGGTGATGCTTCCTTTTTACAAGAGTTTGTCTACTTAGAACTTGTACAAATAATTTATTTTTGTTAAAATATAAGGATAACTTGTGCTGTATATATATATGTAAAAAAATTATTTGTACAAGTTTTAAATAGACAAGTCTCATTCAAACATTTGTAAAAAAATAGACCCTATATTAAAAAAGTGTGAAAAAAATTATTCTTTATTAATAGGATTTACTTTTTTACAAAAATTTTGTATAAAACTTACCTATTTGAGACTCGTATCTATTATTACTCTTTAATTATTATATATCAGGTAGCATTTTATATAATAATTAAAACTCATGGATTGAAAAATGCAATTAAGCTGAAGCCATTTAAAGTCACCATAATTGATATTTTTCTAAACTTGGAAGCTACAGAGACTGGACTGTAATTTTCTAGAGAAATGCTTTTTGTTCCGAAAATGTGTCTCGAATTTGTATCTTGAATGATTTTTTTTTTTTATTTAGTGATTAAAGAAATATTTTTTAATGATGTTGTGAATTTTCTATTTTTTTAAAAATATTTATGATGACTAAAAAAATACATAAAAATAAAAAATAAAAATAAAAAAATAAAATAGCCTATTCGAAATGTTTTTTGGGTCAACGCAGCAGTTCTCAATTTTCTAAGAAAACATTCCATTTCCAAGCGTCTAACCCGTCGAAGGGCATGTTTAACTGGTATTATAATCCTGACTTGGTTTCTATCTTTTTGGGTCCAAACTCAACATTCATCACTCATCCATAAATGATTAAATTCAGTTCAGTCCGACGGAATATCATATACTTTAGAGCACTCGTAGTGGATTTGATAAAATGAAGAAAAGTCTAAAATTTGAATGGGTTGAGAGTTAAAAATACGATTCGGTAAAACTCAAAACTTAAGCTTTGAGTTATAGGAAATTTAATTTCATTTTCATATTTAAGGACTTACTATTCATAAGTCTATTCTATTGTTTTATTACAAAATACAGAAGACTATTAGTTTATGTTTAAAAATTAATTTGTGAAATATGTTTATTGAGTAATTAGGTTGAGAAAAAAAAAATAGTTGGAAAATAATAATGTAAATATCAAATTAAATTATTAATATACATATTGTTAGTGTAATTGTAAAATATGAAAAAAAATTAAAAATATTATTATTAATAAAAAAATAATATTATATTATATTTTGTTAAATCTAATAATTAATCCAATACGAGATTATAGATAGAAAGATTTTAAATTTATAAAAAATATATAATTTTCATCAAATTTTAAACAAGGTTTCCACGAAGCCCATTCTAATGCTCTTAGGTTTTCATAATCCTCTCAGACCCAACACAATATTGTTCTTACAAATTCTCTTGGGACCGACAGGCTTGTCGGAAACTCACTGCAGCAAGACCATGTCTCGTACTTTACTCTAATTTGTACGCACCTTTAATTTTATAAATTCACTTAATTTAATATATTATTATATATTATAAAATTATTTTTATTATAAAATAAGCCTATCGCATAACATATAATTACATAAATTTGTAAATTAATTTTTATGAAATCTAAACGACTACTCTTAAATAATATCAGTTATATACCAAAGAAATAACAGAAAAAAGGCAAAGAATAAATGAAGGATGAAATTAACAAATAATAAAGTAGTAGAAATTTATTATAATATTGTTATTGACAAAGAACAATTAGGACATCAGGAGCAGCTAGCAATCGTAGTTGCTAAGTTGGCTGCAAATTAAGACGCGCGCCAACAATTAGAAAAGAAGATGGAGAATGGCCTTCAAAGCAGCGAGAAACTGTGTCATCATCGTATTCCTTTCAGCAAGCTCCGGCACGTTAAGCGTACCGCAATAATGTATTTCTCCCCAAGCATCTTCCAGAATTTGATACGCATTTTTATACCTCCTTGCGTCAAAATTGGAGAGACCCTTCTCCTTGACATTATGGATGCTCATATTATAGGAACTCATGCATCCCGCGCGGCGTGACCAAGTATCATAGTCAGTACTCTTGATCACCAGGTCGTAGGCCACCTTTACTGTTTCTTGACCTTTACTAAACACCAGCTCCAAACCTATCCTGGACAGTCCCCTCACATCAACTGCATTTGAGCTCCGAGGGTCCGACTCCAAGGTTGACCTGCAAACATCCGGAAACTCTGTCTGTTTGCATGTTTTGTTTATCAGCGACTCGCCATTCTTGTTTGCAGTTGCTGCTGCACAATGTTGGGTTGAAAGCAACACACAAACTATAACAATTGAGATCATAGGGAGGAGAGGATCAAGAGAAACAACATTTTTGATGCCCATTTTTTGTTTTAATTTGTCTTTGTCTTGTAGATCGCTTTGCTTTGCTTTGTTTATCCCACCCATATATATAGATATATATATATATATATTTGACATGTTGATGACTAATTCGGGTTGAATTTACACCGAACGAACCCATTTCTAGAGCTGTTATTGACCGACTTTGTGGTCATCAGCCTTGCCGGTAACGGCGGGCAAAAATTACCCGCATTTAACGGCTATATATTATATAGCAGCACGCTTGTAGAAGTCCAACCAAGTCTTTGAGATTTTTGTTATCGTAGTTATTTTTGGATAAATATAGATGATTGTGTCGAATCAAATACACGGTATTTTGACCCTTTTCATCTAAAATTTTATCATCTGGAATTTTAATTTCTCACAAATACTTTTCGTCCTGGGTTCGTGATGGGTGTTGGGTCATGGGAATTTGGGCCCTCAGAACTTTGAGACCCCAAGAGGAGTTGACAAGTGGGCCCATATGAAGCCCAACAATTCTGCCCTTAGTTCTTTAAACAGTGAAAGACAAAATAAGAAAAGACGAAATATATTAAAGGTTTATCATTGGTGGGGTCCCAAGAAAGATATTAGTTTAATAAAAAGAATAAACAATTAAAATATAAGAACTTAATTATATATAAGTTATACACAGTTATTTTTACATATTTTTTACATATTTTATTGATGTAATTGATTAAATTATCTATTTTATATTAAAATAAACGTAATCAATCACATTAATAAAATATATAAAAAAATATGTAAAAATCAATTTTTTATTATATATATATATATATATATCTTGAAAATGGAAGAAAAAAAAAAGGTGATGACGATTAACGAATCTAGATTAGGTAGTCTGTCAAACACCCATTGGAAAATAAATTAATTAATAAATGGCATTTGGACAATATGATATATTTTTTATCTACATTATTATTGCTGGCTGCCGACACATCCCGAACCTGCCAGCCTTTCCCTGGAGGTTTGGTTAACTAGGCTCGGAGCCGAGGCTAGTATACTCGTTTATTTATCCCGCTAATCCTTTGATCCACACTTTTCCTCATTGGTCGTCAAGGAAAAATCTCTCCCTGCTTTCATGCAGAGAGAGAGAGAGAGAGAGAGAGAGAGAGAGAGACAGAAACATTAAAATAGCAGAGAGGAAGAGTGAAGAGCGACAGTGACCGTGAGCTATATTGCATGTGGCCGTGATACTGATACAATCTTCATCACTATTGGCTACAGCCGGCAAGGAGCGTATGTACTGCCTTTACCATTATCATTCAACAAACTTTTCAGTTTTCCTTTGAAATTCAATCGTTTGCCACTGTATTCTCTGTTCGCAGCTATTTTCTTGGTTACCCATTTGGCATTTCTTTCTGATTAGGTAATTTTGAAGTAAAGATTTTCCTTTTCTTTTCCCTTTGTGCTATATCCTCCTTCGGAAAGCGAGCTCCTCAATTTCAGAAAAATATTGGGTATTGAAGATTAATTGTGTGCGTGTGTGTTTTTTTTGTCCTCCCGGAAGCTGAGCAAGCATATGAACTGAAGCTTTCAAATTCAATAGCTACTATCACTCTTAAGCAAGGATGCTTTCGGCAAAATCCGAGTCTGATATCACCAGCTTAGCTCCATCGTCACCTTCAAGGTCCCCCAAGCGCCCTGTATACTATGTACAGAGCCCTTCAAGGGACTCTCATGATGGCGACAAGTCCTCTTCTTTGCAGGCCACTCCAATCTACAACAACAGCCCAATGGAGTCCCCTTCTCACCCGTCTTTTGGGCGCCACTCGAGGAACTCCTCGGCCAGCCGGTTTTCCGGTATTTTCCGGTCGTCCTCGGGGAGAAAAGGACCCAGGAAGAGGAATGACAAGGGGTGGCCCGAGTGTAATGTGATCGTGGAAGAAGGAGCTTACGATGAACTCCAGGACAAGGCGTTTACAAGGCGGTTTCAGGCTTTGATTGCCTTGTTTGGTTTTGTGCTCTTGTTCACTACGTTTTGCTTGATTATATGGGGAGCTAGCCGGCCTTACAAGGCAGAGATTACCGTGAAGGTATGCCAAGTTCCCTTCTTTGCTGTCGGGTATTTGCCTCAAACTAGTCTTTATCATATTAATGAAGGATATAAACATTGTGGCAATTATGTTTTTTTGACGCTTGGTTCGTGGATTTGTCTTTGATGATGATGAATATGGTTTATGGGGTTGTAATCATGATAACTTTCAAAAGCGACCTATCTAATTGGGGAAACAGCCAAGGTTTCAAAATCGTCAAAGTAGCAATCAACAGCAAAAACGAAGTTAATTAAATGGGCATCGGAGAAAATTGTAATGTGAGATAAATCCAAAATTCTAGCCGTCAATTCATAAGATAAAGCATATATATATATATATATATATATTTTACAAATTGACTGTCAGCTTAGTGTTTGGAAGAGAATATGTTCTGATTATCCATTTGTTGTAATTACTAGGTTCAGTAGAAGACCTGAGTGTAAATAATTATTTAGCAACGGAAGATATAATATTCTAAGGATTTAGACAGTTTCAATATTTGGTTAGGTACGTGGTTAGGAAAAAACAAAATCCTGTTAGGCACGTATTATGGATCATTATGAACTTTATTTTTTAATCATTTTTCATCCTCACATCCTCAACTTGCTTGGGAACTTCAAAGTGATGGCAGAAAAGATGAAAGATAAATTCTTCCATCTCAACTTTGCTTGGGAACTTTAATAGCCAGTACATTACTGGTTTTCTTTGTACTCTTTTTTTTTTTTTTTTTTTTTGTTTCCTTTATAAGATTGGTCTAACTTGATCTCGAGTTTGCTCATCATACTTATAGTTGGACAGGCACTCGTCTCTCTTGGCTGAAGAGATTGTGCAACTAAGCATTTTGGGATGATAGTGTATATGGCATAACTCTAGAACTATTTGTCCTCCAAGTACAGTCATAGTCCTTTTTATTTTAAATTTTACTCTCTACGGCAAATGAGATATATATCCCAGTAGAAGGTTTATGCCCTGACTTAGGAATGAAGCTTTTTTCATGGATACCTTCAAATTGGAAGTAGCAAGTTTTGAATTGTTTCCAATTTCTTTAAGCATAAAGCATAAATACATGCAGATGTGACTGGCTTTACAATAAGACCTAGATCCAGCAGTTATTAATACCAACTTAGTATAAAAGATAAAGTAAAAATTAGCTTTGTTTTTATGGTTGTTAGTCAGCCATTGATAATATCAATACCTTACAATCTTGAAAATCCCTTCTGACAGTTGCAGGAAAAAGGGAAGTACGCACATCTTGTATGGTTTTAATACTTTGAAAAAGTGAACCATTGTCAGATAAGCTGCTCATGGAACTCTTAATCCTTATTTATGTGAATATGTAGACCATCTTTAGTTTCTCTGCCATTGTAATGCTTTATACTTGGACTCTATGCATATAGGGTTAAATGTTACAGCATTATATTTCAATAACACAAGGAGCCATGTGAATTAAACGCGCACAAGTGATTTTATCTTAAGGTGTTCCTTCTTTTTACCACTTAACTACATCCCCTAATGGAGGATCTGATCCTACAGAGCTTGGCAGTAAACAACTTATATGTTGGAGAGGGTTCAGACTCCACGGGGGTACCAACAAAGATGCTGACAGTGAATGGTTCATTGAAGATGAACATATACAATCCTGCTACGTTGTTTGGCATTCATGTTAGCTCCACCCCTGTCAATCTCGTATATTCGGAGATTACCGTTGCGACTGGTCAGGTGAAAACTCTGTCCATTACCACCTATTGCTAAAGTTAATCACAAGAACTAAGTTAGGATACTAGTCAAATTATACTTTTGAACCTATAAAGGAATGAGGAAAAGGCACAAGCTTCTTGGGCTAAATTTTAAAGCCCACTAAACCATAATGATTTTGGTTTGAAGTTTGAGAAGCACGTTACCCATTTGAGCTTTTTATGATATGCAGCTGAAGAAATATTATCAGCCAAGAAAAAGTCACAGAATTGTCTCGGTGAATTTGGAAGGTGAAAAGGTTCCTCTGTATGGGGCTGGATCAGGTATAACAATATCATCAAATGGTGGCGTAGTCCCATTGACATTGACATTTCAAATCCGGTCTCGCGGGATGTGGTGGGTAAGCTAGTGAGAATAAAGCACCGAAGGCAGATCTCTTGCCCTTTGGTCATCGACTCCACCAGCACCAAACCGATCAAGTTCAAAAAGAACACATGCACATATGAATGGAGATCATGATGCGCTTTCCATTTGTATTATCTGATACTCGGCGCAAGCAGTGACACATAGTCTGGTCTATCTGCTCTCAAATCTGTTGCCATTTCATGATCCAATCATATGTACTGCGCGCTGTTTGAGCTCTACTGAGCCTTTGTTATATATCGGTGGGGAAGAAGAAATATGTATCATGAGAAACTCTGATGATGGGTGTATTATTTGTGTTTACTCTTGTGAGGATTATGCAAATAAACGTATGTATGCATGTATGTTTGTATGAATGCATTCGCGTGTGGTATAATTTATGATTGTGATGAAGTTTATGATTTACAAGAACAGCAAAAAGATTGAAATGGGTTTCTATAAAAGCGTACTGAAATAATTAATTTTAGATTTTTTTTATCAAATTAATTTAAGAATTTTGGGTAGAAGAAAAATAGGTATATGAAATAGGTTTTATAATATTTACTAAAAAGTTATTTTATTCCAATTTCCCAACAAGAAGTTTTACATGAGGGAAAAATTTACAAACTTCCTCAAACCATCACATCATTTCCAATTAGCTCAAGTTATTAGTTTTAACAATCACTTTTTAATCATCAAAAGATTATAATTTACTCTTTCTTTAAAAAAAATTGACACTTGCTCTTGAAAAAAATTATAAAATATGGAGAATGTTAGAGAAAAGTTACTATAATAGTGTATATTTTATACTTATTATATGGCTATTTTTAATTTTTTATTTTTTATTTTAAATTTAAAAGATATGTAATTTAGATGATATTACATCATGTATACAAAATAATTATTCTCAACAATAACTTCAATCTATATCTATTTTTTAGAAAATTGTGTGCATCTCTCAATCTAGCCGACATGTCGGCCAGAAACGCCGGACATCCAAATACTTAAGTGTGCACGACTGCACATTAATCTCACTTCTCATTTCACACCGATCCGCAATCAACCCACTCTCTCCTAAAACTAAGATCTTCCGCAGACCCAGAACTTCTCGATTAACATCCAAGTCCTAACACAGATCTCATCCAAGATCACAAGCAATTTTCGCCGAGAATCTCAAAAACCCATTTTCTTATATTGCCCGTCAACATGCATACGAGGAAACCCACTTCGAAATTCCTCTTTTTTACCCTCAGTCTTTTTCTATTCCTGAGTTTTCTCATTACTATCAAGGCCTCTGAGCCCGCCCCAAATGAAAATGACAATGAAGATTTGGAAGGTCTTGAAGAACTTATAGCATGGGATGAAGAAGAAGAGAAGCGAGAACAAGAAGGGTCATCCAGTGTGAGGTCATCAGAGGCTGAGGTTTTAACCAGAGCCCAGAGGATTGTTCTTGAGCTTAACAACGATAACACCAAGAGGATCATTGATGGGAATGAGTTCGTGCTCGTTCTGGGGTATGCGCCTTGGTGTGCAAGGAGTGCCGAGCTTATGCCTCAGTTTGCTGAGGCTGCAACTTCACTCAAGGAATTGGGGAGTCCCCTTTTGATGGCCAAGCTCGACGCGGACCGGTATCCGAAGGCGGCGTCCCTTCTTGAGATCAAAGGGTTCCCTACTCTTCTTCTGTTTGTTAATGGGACTTCTCAAGTATACACTGGTGGATTTTCAGCGTAAGTTGCTGCTTTCAGCGGAAGATCTTACTGGACTTGATTTAATAAAAAAAGTTGTGTTTTAAGTGACTAGGGTCTGCTATATGAACCTTTTATTCATAATGGTCTTTCCCGCAGATTAGCGATTTGTTGTGAATTGATTTATTCATCTTATCAAAGCATATGTGTGTCTTAAATTTTCAATTAAAGTTGTAATTGTGCAAATTTGCAACTTAGAAGTTGAATTTGATGCGTTTTTGGGTTAATTTTTATTCAGGGAAGAAATAGTTATCTGGGCAAGAAAGAAAACTGGTGTACCTGTTATTAAAATAAGGTCAGTGGCGGAGGCAGAAGAATTTCTGAAAAAGTACCATACATTTGTTACTGGTCTGTTCGAGGAATGTGAGGTATGTGGATCTGAATCGTTACAAGAATTTTCCTGGAATTTTGGAGAAAAAAATGCTAAACCTGATTACAAAACTTACATAAGTTATTTCCAAATTATTTGCTTTAATGTTGTTCTGTTCTTGTGAACCAGCATTATATTGAAAGGGTCCTGAAAGAGACGCGTTACTGTGTGGTAAAAAAAAAATTTTGTTCCCAACCAATAGATGCAGTTACCCCTTTTTGATTTTTCTAATTGACACTTGGTGAAGCTGATTCTTGTGATTTCACCTCTTGAATGTTGGCTTTAAAATATATTCACTAGTCACTAGGTTTTCTGTTGACATTTCTCCTACAACCGCTGGTGTTCTTTGGACACTGTTAAGTTTCAAAATGCATTAAACTTTTAAATTGAACTAAATAATCATAACTGCGCACTTTTCTTTCAATTTGGCATTGGAGGAAAGTAGGAATAAGAAGTGAGTTGCGATCCTTTTTCCTTTGGTTTACTATAGCTTTTGTTTTCGTGCAGTAGGTATAGGAATGGTGCTATAATGTAATAAAAAATTTGACTAATAAAAAAAAAATGATGTAATCAAAATGTTTATGGTTAAACCATGTTAATTTTTAACAAGTTTGAAGTAAATTGATATTGGCATATGAAGTTTCATGTATGCCAGAAAAAAAGGTTTTCTTTGTATGTTATGCATTTGTCACTTTTTAAGTTTATTCAAACAAACCATGACTTGCCAAGGGATCTCAAAGTGTTTAGTAGACTACACTGTCAAATGTGGCTGAATCTTTTTTTGTTTTTTGTTTTGTTTTTGTTTTTATTTTTTTTTTTGGGGGGGGGGGGGGGGGGGGGGGATTCAATTCTCATTGTTTCAATCCATTGGATGCAATCAAAATTGGCTTAGAAACCATATGTTTTAGCTTCATTCTGGCTGGTGTGGTGATGAATATAATAACACCAGATGATATATCCACAGGGACCTGATAATGAAGAATTTGTAAAAGCGGCAATATCTGACAATGAAATCCAGTTTGTTGAAGTGAGTGGCATCGATGTTGCAAAAGTTCTTTTCCCAGATATCAAAGATACTAACCATTTCATTGGGATTGTTAAAAGTGAACCCGAAAGATACACTAAATACGGTGAGTGTGTGATATGGTGATTGTATATCTGTAACTGCTGCTGATTTTCCTGGTAGGGCTTGTTAGTGGTGACACTCATCTTTCAATTATTACTTGGGGATAAATGTTTCTTGCTAGTGGCAACACTCATCTTTCAATCATCTGTATCATGAAAATTACATGAGCAGGCCACAACTTGCTGATATCCTGAGTGATGAATTTGTTTGACATTGCAGAAGGGACCTTCAAAATGGAAAAAATATTACAGTTTCTGGACAGTAACAAGTTCCCATTAGTTACTAAATTGACTGAGCTAAATTCTGCACGAGTTTACTCTAGCCCTATCAAACTTCAGGTTGTTGATACTCCCTTTACTGTACTTTTTCTTCTGTTGTTTTTCATATCCCATACAATTTTTCTCCATTTTGCTTTATGTATTAGAATCTGTGTTGATAACTGAGGAAAAGATTATACCTTTTGGTGAGTGGGATTTACTTTTAAATATAATGCTGTTGAGACTGTTCATTTTTTTGGTATGAACCGATGATTGCACTTTTCAAAGGTCAATTATTGTATGTAAGAAGAAAGAAAAATATGAACTCTTTCTGTCCTTTTCCCTCTGAAGGGCAGGCCTCAAATCAGTTTTAATTCCCTGTCATCTTAATAAATTGTGATGTGACCATATAGGGGTGATCTAATTGATGTAGTGACCTAGAAAAATCCAATATATGCAGCCAGGTTCGTCAGAAAATTCTATCTCTCAGCTAATCTATGGGAAGGTTCATAGCACTGATGCTGAACGTAGAATTTTGTGGACGTTTGGCTATTAATTTTGAATTGCTGAACCTAGAATTATAAACTAACTTGCCTAGAGTGGAATACAAGTTCAAGCCATCTGGCATGGTTCTGTCAAATACCCATGATCAAAGCTTATATCCAGTACTTCTTAAAGAAGTTATGGTACCGTTCGATGGTGCACACCTGCAAATTTGTCTACAACTCTGATACAAGATGCAATTAGTTGCTGACAGGTTCATCTTTATTATCCTCTAGGTCATTGTCTTTGCAGAGGTTGATGACTTTAAGAATCTTCTTGAGCCCCTTCAAGAAGTTGCCAGAAAGTTCAAGTCAAAGGTAGTTTTTTTAACCTGCATTTTAAGCCATTATTGCAATTATCCAACTTTTATAATGTGATTTCCCATGTAATTTGTGGATGCAGATAATGTTTATATATATAGACATTGCATACGAGAACCTTGCAAAGCCATTCTTAACTTTATTTGGGCTTGAAGAAGCAGAGAACACTGTGGTTAGTTCTCCAGTTAGCAACTAAATGTTTAATGTGATATCATCATCATCATCACTGTCATTATTGTTATTGTTATATTTCTTTCTTCAACATATTTATGCGAGACTATTAAGGACGGTTATAGTTTTCTTTTTTGACATATAGGTGACTGCATTTGATAACAGAATCAGCTCGAAGTTTTTGTTACCATCAGATCCGACCCAGACCAACATAGAAGTAACATACTTTTCTTCCTTTCCAGTTTAAACTTTCCTTTGGAGAGATATCTGCTTGGACCACTATAATCGTATTCTGAATTGGCTTTTTATAGGAGTTTTGCCAAGGGCTCCTGGATGGTGCTCTTTCTCCTTACTTCAAGTCACAGACAATACCAGACAATGTGAGTCTTTTCTACTTTCATATTTCACTCATGTCTTTTTGTCCTTTTTGGGAGGTGTTTATTTCCTTTTCTCTTTTCCCGCCTCACCAATTGGTGCAATGTGGTGATGTCATAAAGGGCATAACATGATGGGCATGATTAATTTCCCAAGACATTTGTGAACCAATAAAAATTGGAATTGTTTGTTTTATATTATTTTATATCTGCAAATCACTGTGATCTTCTAATGTCTCTGTGAACGTGAAAATTGCAGAAAGATGCAAGCATACAGATCATTGTAGGAAAGACATTTGATGACCTGGTTTTGAGCAGTCCTAAGAATGTTCTTCTAGAGGTTTGATATTTTTGTGCCTTCCAGCTACTTCTCCTTTGCTCATGACAACTAGTCTCCTTTAGTCCAAAATACTGTTAGATATAAGCTTGCTTATCAAACAGATGGTAGTATTATCAACTTGAAGTTGTGTGGGTACTGTTAGTTGATAACAAAACTTCATGGAAACTACATTTTATGGTATAGGAAACCACTTTCCTTCATTTTGGAGAATAATAGGATTCATTATATACATGGTAGGTAGTATTCTGGTTCTCCTTATGTAATTGTAGTGAGCATTTTCTTGGTAGCACATTCCCAACACACTTGCTGAAATTTCTATAGCAGCCTAGGGTTTCAAAATTATTCTAGTGGAGATTAATTAAAGTCTTTCCCTAAAGAACCTATATTCTCCGTTGGCACAGGTATACACACCGTGGTGCATCAAGTGTGAAACCACCAGCAAGCATGTTGAAAAGTTGGCTAAGCACTTCAAAGGTTTGGATAATCTGGTATTTGCAAGGATAGACGCTTCTGCTAATGAACACCCAAAACTGCAGGTAGGTTTATTATTATTGCACTTATGTCGCGACATTGTGTACTATTTATGAAGTTACAACGTTGGTATGGCTTTACTCAAATTCTGTAAAAGACTGAATAAACTTGTTTCAAATGGCTGGAGAAAAAGGAACTGTTTCCTCCATTTTAATTTCTTGTGGTGTATGAATGCTCCCTTGAGCTTTTATGCCCATTGCTTTTCTTATCAACTTAGAATCAGTATTTTTTGTTATGGGTTCTACTTAGTATTTGTCCAGTTTGTTTTGAGGCACTTGCTTGAGCCCATCTTACACACAAGCTCTCCCAGATTACAATATCTTTTTTTCTTATTCTAAATCTCACTGATTTTGCTGCAATTGATATTAAGCCATGATTACGGTGAATACTTTACCCTTTTAAAAAATGCCATTTTCATTCTAGTGCCTGAATGAAAAGGGTGCAGGTGTCTCAGTAATTTCGAATCACTTGAATCTTATCAATGAAACACATTTTTGGCCATATAAATGATGATGCTGATGAGGGTTTTGCTTTCGTTATCTTGATATATTGCAGGTAGATGACTATCCAACACTCCTCTTTTACCCTGCAGAGGATAAATCAAATCCGGTAATTATTTCATGACATACTATGTATATTTATGGTTACGTGTGCTTTATCCAATTCATGGAAGTAATCTATTATGCTTGCAGATCAAGCTATCTACTAAATCCAGCTTGAAGGATCTGGCGGCATCTATCAACAAACATGTGAAAGCTAAAGATCACGTTACGAAAGATGAATTATAGAAAAGGACATTGACTAAATATACTGAGAATTTAAGTCATCAATAAAGAAATACAGAGTTAGTTTTACCAATAGAATTTTGAGCGGGAAAAAACCACTACCTAATCAAGGAAATCCAACCATTCATCTTGGATTGATATGTGTATCCTTGGTCAAGCTTCTTCTATAGTAGCAGTTTATCTCTGATCATTTCTTTCTTATCCTCCGAAGTAGAGACCAAGTTTAGGGGTTACATCATTCAGGATTGTAGTGTTGTCAAGTTCATCTGAGATAAATTTCACACGTAGCTAGTAATTTGATATGTATGTGATGTCGCATCGACAAGACAAGCCTCTGAGCCCCTATAAGCCTCCTTAAACGTGTGAGTAACATGTTGGACCATACGTGCGAGTGAATTACTTTAGTATTGAAAACTTGCATGTTCTTGTTTCCCATGCTTCTCTTTTCCGCCAGGGGAATGCCAAATTCAACGAAAGAATAGGAGATAAGGAAGGCGAAGATCCAAAAAGGTAATGCCTTAAAGTAAACTGTTAACCATTCTATAATTCTCTATAAATTAAAATCCTCCAGAATATTTTATGCACTCAGCCACTTTCAATTGCAGTCTGGTATTTAGTAGATGATTACTCTCTCTTTTTGTCTTTGATCGCTGAACATTATCCGTGTTTGAAATTTAATATAGAGATTACAACCGACTGGTTTCACTCACAAGATCTCTACCACTTGCTTCGGTTTGAATGGGGGTCAAAAATATTATTCTGAGCTTGGCATTGTAAAGTAGGCTGCTTTTTGTGTTGCATGATCTGCTAAAGAGACCCCCACTGAAGTCATACGGAATCGATTTTTCTAAACTCCAACCTTCACTAGCTATAGAATGAATCAAATTGCTCCGTATTTCTCCTTCGACATGACATGCATCCAGAGGCTAATCTTCAACGCTCATGAAAATTACAAAAGCTTGTTAGTGTCAAGAAGTTATGTTTGGCCTTGACAATTTGCCTATCCAATCAATAGAATTAAGATTTCAGAACCCTGGTGCAATATGGTTCGACTTTCAAAATACAAATTCTTAAAGAATGAGTGCTTCGAGCCCAGACCCAGGTGCAAGGGTGTTAATGCTTCACAACTATTTATGTTTTTGCAGTTGGACGAATTTCAGAACCAGATCAGCGAGTGTAGAAAAGCGAGCACCATCTTCCCAATGATCCTGAAAATTTGTAAAATACAAAGCAGAAAAATATGGAGCTGAAAAATATGAAAATGTTTGGCATCAAGATCCAATTGATTCCTGAGCATGGGAATAATTTTAAAGGTCATAGAGAATTAAATAGTCTAAAAATTTGAAATTAAGAAAGTCGAGCAAGAGCTTTCAAGTTGCTTCGTATGTGCAGATGTTTTCAAATCCCATGTACTCATGCTGCTTAATACTTCTAATCGTGTTTGCTATGCTTACACCACCTGTTCATAAAGAAACAAAAACTGTTCAGTATTTATGAAAACTTTAAAATCTGAATATAGGATGAACCCATAACTAGATCAATCTTTTTCAAATAACTTTAATCTTTTATGCGAACTGCAATAAGTACTTATTCCAAAATGACAAATACCTAGTGATATAGCACTGACAAAAATTGTGGAAGCCAAAATGAAGATGATCAAAGATGCTCTCCCTAGTATGGCGATCGCCTTTCTTACCACATACTGCCCTACAAGGGCAGCAACGGATGCAACTGCAATAAAGTACAGAGCTGCAAGAAATTATCAGAAAAAGTTAGCACTACCTGTGTTGAATTTTGGGGGGGAAATGGTAGTTTCCTTTGGTAATCTAAATTATTATTCGTGTGGTGGTACTCATCTTTACTTACCGTATGGAACAGGGAATCGTTTCAGAAGGTAATATTGTACGACAGACATGGTTGAAGAAAATGTCATGATAAAGGTTGCTGTGGCACTTGACACCTGAAAGATAAAATGTCCAGTAAACTCTCAAGTTTCGAAATTATAAAGGGGAGATTGAATTCAAGCAAAGAATATTTATCAAGGTGAAATCATAAATATGGCTGTAGGATTGAACAGCTATCATCTAACCACTGAATAGACTCCTTAAAGATGCTTTGCTTTCTTCATTACCAGTTTTCTGAGGCTATTAACATTTAAGTGTACAAAGAAATACAAACTTACTGCCTAACATAAATGTCATTGTTTTTCTCTGATCCTGCAAAAACAGAAATGTTATCCAGACTAAATTTGAAAGCATCGAAGCACCCAACGCACCTGAGGAGGGACTCCCAGCTCCAGAAAAAGTGGACCCAAAATGAATCCTCCACCAAGACCAAGCAACCCTCCGACTATGCCAGCTAATATTCCACATGCACAATAAAGAACCAACTGGTGCACTCGCAAATTTGTGTCTGCTTCTCCCTTTGATGCGATCACTCTCTGCCCTTTGTACAGGTTCACGGCTTCATATGAAGTCACTCCAACGGTTACTGGGATCTGAGGATGACAAAAGGAAAATAAACCATCACCAAGATGCTCGAGGAATAGTTTTCAAGTATCTTAGTATCCAAGCCCACAGCTCTTCTATTCTCGTTGAAGTTGTGAAAGGTACCTGCAATAGGTTTAGTACCCAATACAGCACCGAACAAGTAGTTGTATGATTCTGTATCCAACACATGAGAAACCCATCAATCTAGCTCATTGATGCGAGAAGCAAAGGAAAACTAATCATAGAGTACTTCTAGAAAGAAAATTAAGCACGAAGCTGAATAAAACCTTGGCGATCTGCAGTCCAAGGACAATGATCCACACTGCAGAAAGTACTCCAACTTCCTTCCAGTAAATATTCTCAAGAATAGAGACCTGGGAATTTTACAGATGTCAGTCATGAAAACCATGAGTCAAAGAAGGATTGACTGTGTATTCTAACCTTTGATTTTTCAGATTCCTTGCTCTCTGAACGAGTGCTAGTGCTTGGGTCTGCAGGTAGAGGCTTGTATTCGACCTCCTGATCAATACCTCTATCTGATTTAAGAACACATTAGCCAGGCTAAGAATTCTTTGAGAAACCCAAGGTAAAGAAACAGAGAGAGAGAGAGAGAGAGAGAGAGAGAGAGATTAACTCACTTCTTGATTGCAAAAATCTAGCAGCCTCCTGGAAATAAGAGGAACAAGTAAGAAATTAAGTGTTGAAGCATAAAGAACTTCAATTTAAACTAAGAGTATGAGCAAAAATTTTGAGCTACCCTTTTAATTATGGTTTCCTTTTTCCATGTTTCAACACCCTTAATGAATGCCTTGCTTGAAGTCACTGCAGGTAATCATGACCGGATCAGGGAGGCTGTCCAAGAAGAACACGCAGAAATAGCAGTTCTAAAGATAATTACCTATGAAGGTGACCATTAACAAGACTGTGATTATCCAGTCAGGAAAAATCACATTGAAAGTAACTCCAATACTGATCCCCAACACCAACATGGGCTGAAACAGAAGTGCAAGATCATAATCAATAACAGGCAGCTCAAGTGTAGGATGTCTTTGCCTTAAATTGTAGAAAACAGTTGCCGCAGCTCCACCCATGATCATACCTGAACCAAACAAACCAAATCAAGGAAAATTTCCCTCATATATCATGTTAATTAGAAAGGTGAAAAGTAAATTAGAAATCAAATTTCAGTATATCAACTTATGAGCCGTGACCAATTTAGAGTGCAGTATACGCAAAGGAAAGAAAGAACTGCATCCAAGCTGGAAGGCTCTCAAATCCACTTTACCATTTTGAAATTAAAAGAACCAGTATCATAAAATATATATATATATAAATTCACCTTGACCTGTCATCTTATATTTTTGTGATAATTCATAATTTAACATAAAGAGATCTCAAGTTCAAAGCATGAATCTTCACTTTTAACGCTTAATTTTAGTTTTAAAATTCCACTTGAGGGGACAAAGCTTGAAAGTTGATAAGACTCCAACATTCCCACGCAGAATTTTGGATAAACTCAGATCGATGGCTATAGGGACAGTATGAGCTCAATATCCACCTACATTGAAACTCTACACTCTACAGAGACGTGGGGCTTCTCAAAAGCTATTGGGTGACAGAAATAAATGAAAAGGAGAGAAAACACCTATGAGGATGAGGATGGTACTTACATTTGGATAGGGCTGTCGATGATTTCTGGTCAAACCCAATAATAAGGGTAAGCATGGGAACAAAGATGCCACCCCCACCAACTCCTCCCACAGTTCCAAAAGCTGCCCCAAAGAATCCTATGATGGTGCCAACAACAATCTTCCAGCCAAACTCCATATCCTGTAAACCCAATCTCTCAACATTAGTAGTTTTACTATTTGTACCATCAATTGGCACAATAACAACAAATTAAAAAGGAAAATCACAAAAGGTAGTACACCCAACAGTACATAAAAAAAAAATATTTGTTCTTCATTTGTCGCAAGAAAACAAATTAAATTTGAAGTTTCTGTACTCTTTTTTTTTTTTTTTTTTTGGGGGGGGGGGGGGGGGGGGGGGGTTTGTCACACTGTTGTTGAAAGGGTTGCATAGTGGGCCAAGGTAGTAGTGTGGGCTTTGAAGAATAGGGGAACTGGACACCTGAAGGAGTAAAACGGGCTGGCCTCTCTCATTGATGTTTTCGGCTTTAGTGTTTTGTTGTCAGCTTTATTTTAACTATCGTATCTGTATGGACTTAAGGCCCATGGCCCACGAGGTAGTTTATATTTCTGTTAATTGCTTATTTTCTGATTGGTTAGCACACCTGGAGGTCCGTAGCATGAGACCCTTGGTGGTTATTAGTGGGAACGCTGTGCTATTGTCTGTGCCGAATGATATTAAAATCCTTCTCTCTATTTTCTCTCTTTAATTCTATCTTGGAGGCTCTCACCCTCGAAGTGAGAACTTTATCTTCTTCCTATTTCCATCAACAATTGTGTGTTACAATTCTGGTATCAGAGATTTGGATCCAAAAACAACTGCTCTTTTGGAATGGCAGAAGGGACAAGGATGAACCCACTCTAGGAAGGCTTGGGGTCGTTAAAAAAATCAACTGAGGCGCAATTCAAGAGTGCAGAAGCTGAAACCTTTGGGTTGCAGAGTCAGCTCCAGGATGGCTTGGCTACCCTTACAAGGTCCACAGAATTGCAATTCAAGACTGTTGAAACCGAGATCCTTAGAATGAAGAGGCAGTTTGACTCGGTTGTTCATCAGCTTGCAGCATTGACAATGGAGATGCAGAGCATGAACTAGGATGCTTCCTCGGGGTAGACTTCTTTGATTCCTCATCACTTGCAGAAAGAACAGCACCAAGGGTCAGGAGGGGAGTCTTTTCCCAGGTCAGTACGTATAGACTTTCCTAGTTTTTGTAGGGAGGACCCAAGTGGATGGCTATATAAGGCTAACCACTTCTTTAATTACAACAACACACTGCCCCAACAAAAATTGAGGATAGCCTCATTTTATATGGAAGGCCAAGCCCTGATATGGTTTCAAGACTTGGAGGAAACAGGGAATTTGGGCAATTGGGAAGAGTTTTCCAAGGCAATTCTAACTAGGTTTGGCCCCAGCTCGTATGATGACCCTATGCAGACCATCACTAGGCTCAAACAAAATGGTACAGTGGAGGAACACAAATCTAAGTTTGAGGCAATGTCTAATAGGCTTCGGGGTTTGTCTGCGTACTATAAACTCAGTTGTTTCTTAAGTGGGTTGAAAGATGACATTCAACTCCCAGTAAGAATATTCAACCCAACTAATTTACTCTCTGCTTATAGCCTAGCTAAGATCCAGGAGGAACACTTAGGAGTTATAAGGAGGAACCCGAGGGGCTTGCAAAATCATCATGAACCAGGATTGCTAAAACCCCCAACTCAAACCCTACAACTACACAGAAAGGAGGATCTAAGGCCTAGGTACCTGTCAAGAAAATTAATTCCCAGCAAATGAAGGAGAGAAGGGAAAGGGGCTTGTGTTATCACTGTGACTCTTAAGTGGAACCAAGGCCACAACTGTTCCAACTCCAAGCTATTCCTAATTGAGGATGTAGAAGAAGAATATGAAGTTGGCAGTGATAGTGAAAAGATAGAGAAGATGCTGTTAGGGGAGGAGGGAGAAAACCAGAAAACAGAACCACAACCAGAAATTTCCCTACATGCCCTGATTGGCTCACAGAACCGGAAAACAATGAGAGTGAGAGGGAGAGTAGGTAGCCAAGAAGTTATTATGCTAATTGACTTGAGGAGTGCCTACAATTTTTTAGACCCATCAGTTGTAAGGATGGGTAATATACCATTTAATGGGGATGAACATGTGAGAGTGACGATTGACAATAGAGAACAGGTCACTAGTGAAGGGAGAGTAACTAAACTGGGATTTAAGGTGCAAGACACCCATTTTTTTGCTGATGTGCATGTTCTAGTACTTGCAGGTTGTGACAAGGTGCTAGGGGTGCAGTGGTTGAGAGGCTTGGGCCCTTTCCTCTGGGATTTCCAGAACTTACTGATGAAGTTCCAGCATGAAGGGAAAACTGTACAACTAAGGGGCTTGAGTCATTCTCAGGGAATTGAAGAAGGGGGCATTAACAAACACAACAGGTTGGAAAAGAGAGGGCTACTGCTTCAGTTGGTTGAAGAGGAATCGAGTGAACAGAATGGGGCAATACCCGAACCTGTCCAAGAGTTGTTCAGTCAAAATTCAGATGTGTTTGGAGAGCCAAAAGGACTGCCACTCCACTGAACACATGACCACCTTATTAACCTCTACCCAAACACTCCAGCCATATCAGTTCGACACTATAGATACCCTTATTTCCAAAAAGACAAAATAGAAAATATTGTGAAGGAGTTGCTGACCACAAGAGTCATTAGCCGAGCCAAAACCCCTATTCCTCACATGTCCTATTGGTGAGAAAAGCTGATGGCTCTTGGAGGATGTGTGTTGACTACCGGGCTTTGAACAAGGCAACCATTAAGGACAAATATCCTATCCCAGTAGTAGAAGAACTATTAGATGAGCTAAGTGGACCAGAATTATTCTCTAAGCTAGATCTATATTCGGGATATCACCAGATAAAGGTGAGGATAGAAGACATCCCTAAAACTGCCTTCAGGACACATGAGGGCCACTTTGAATTCCTGGTTATGCCCTTAGGGCTAACCAATGCTCCCTCAACATTTCAAAGTCTCATGAATGAGATTTTCAAGCCTTATCTAAGGAAGTTTGTCCTAGTTTTTTTTATGACATATTAATATACAGCAAGACAACAAAGGAACACTTAAAGCACCTGGAACTAACCCTGGAGATTTTGAGGAAAAACATCTTACTAGCTAAGCCCTCTAAGTGCTCTTTTGCTAAGTTTGAAGTAACCTATTTGGGCCACTTAATATCAGCATGTGGGGTAAAAGCAGACTCTGAAAAAATAGGGCCATTGAGGAATGACCCTTCCCTACAACACTAAAATCTCTAAGGGGATTTTTAGGGTTGATAGGGTATTATAGGCGGTTCATCAGAGGATATGGAGGAATAGCTAGGCCCTTAACCAATTTATTGAAGAAAAATCATTTTGTATGGTCTCATGAGGCTAAAGAGGCTTTTCTCAAACTTAAGGCAGCAAGGACTTGGCCACCTATGCTAGCCTTACCAGACTTTTCAGTGCCTTTTGTAATAGAATGTGATGCCTCAGGAAATGCAGTTGGGGCTGTGCTTATGCAGAGAAACAGACCTATCACTTACTACAACCAAGCTCTCAAAGGAAGGGTGCTAGCATGGTCTACCTATGAGAAAGAGTTGTATGCACTTGTGACTACCATCCAAAAATGGAGACCCTACCTGACCTGATTGGTCAGTGCTTCACTATCAAAACTGATCACTGAAGCCTGAAATACCTCCTAGAGTAGAAGGTGGGGAACCTTATGCAAAAAAAGTGGGTTTCCAAGCCTTTAGGGTATGATATTAAGGTGGAGTACAAAAAGGGGCAGGAAAACAAGGAGGCCGATGCTTTGTCCAAGAGGGATGAGGACAGTAAGGCTGAAGTGGAAGCCAGCATCTCTGCCCTATCTATTCCCACTACTGAATGGTGGGAGGAGTTGAAACTGGGATATACCAGGGATCCCTAGGCCCTCAGCTTATTTTTTAAATGGAAAGATGGGTCTTTACCCCAGAAGTTCATAGTGAAGGGAGGGCTCTTATACTACAAACAAAAGATTTTTGTTGCTGATGATGGGGAAAACAGGCAAAAGGTGTTACAAATGCTGCACAACAGCCCTGTAGGGGGTCATTCAGGGTATGATAAGACCCTGCATCGAGTAAAGAGGGAATATTATTGGCCTGGAATGAGATCAGACATCAAAAGATTGATAAGGGAATGTGAAACTTGCCAGAGGGTCAAAGGTGATTAGTCTAAACCAAGTGGTTTATTACAGCCTCTCCCAATTCCTTCCCAGCCCTGGCCCATATCTCAAGGACTTCATAGAAGGCCTACCCCTCTCCCAAGGTTTCGACAGTCTATGGGTGGTTGTAGATAGACTCACCAAATACTCTCACTTTACCCCTTTGACACACCCCTTTAATGCCAAGACCTTAGCCCATTTATTTGTCAAACACATCCTAAAACTCCATGGCATGCCCCAAACCATCATCTCAGATCGGGGAAGCACCTTCACTAGCACCTTTTGGCAAGAGCTATTCAAGACCTAGGGAACTCAATTGGCCATTAGCACCTCCTATCATCCCCAAACTGATGGCCAAATGGAGAGAGTAAACAAGTGCCTTGAGAATTATCTTATGTGCTTTATGGGTGACAGGCCTAAGGTGTGGGCACAGTGGATACCCCTAGCCGAATGGTGGTATTATACCACCCTACATGCCTCTGACACGCCTAACCCATTTTGAGGCCCTCTATGGCAACCCAACGTTGTTGACAGTGGCCCCCTATGTACACCACTTCTCCAACCCTCTCTATGATCAGGCTTCAACCCTATTGGCAGTTGACAGTGGCCCACTGCAAGAACTTGAAGTTGTCCCCTCGATACTACGGCCCCTTCCAGATCATAGAGAGGGTTGGAGAAGTGGTGTATCGCCTTCAGCTGCCACCCACCACTATCATTCACCCAGTGTTCCACATCTCGCAGTTCAAGAAGAAGTTTGGCCAGCAGGTAGTTGCTCATCAAACCCTTCCCCCAGTGAACCAAGACAGCACTTTGAAGCTAGAACCATCGGAGATTTTAGCAAGGAGGGTCAAAAAGGTGCGGAACCAGGCCTTGGTGGACCTACTTACCCGTTGGCAGGGGCAACATGTCGACGATGCAACCTGGGAACCCTACCAGGTTTTGAAGGAGCACTATCCTTTCCTTGCAGTATTGTCACACAGTGTTGTTGAAGGGTTGCGTAGTGGGCCAGAGTGGGCCAAGGTAGTAGTGTGGGCTTTGAAGAATAAGGGAACTGGACACCTAATGGAGTAAAACGGGCTGGGCTCTCTCATTTTTGTTTTCAGCTTTAGTGTTTTGTTGTCAGCTTTATTTTAACTATCGTATCTGTATTAACTTTAGGCCCACAGTAGCCCACGAGGTAGTTTATATTTCTGTTAGTTGCTTATTTTCTAATTGGTTAGCACACCTAGAGGTCCGTCGCATGAGACCCTTGGTGGTTATTGGTGGAAATGCCGTGCTATTGTCAGTGCTGAATGATATTACAGAAATCCTTCTCTCTATTTTCTCTCTCTAAGACCCCATTTGGATACTGAAACACTATCAACCTATCTCATCTCATCATTATAACTTTTTAAAATTTCTATACAAAATATAATACATAATTCAATTTTCTTTCAAATCCCAAAACAATAATAATTAGGGGTGAAATTGGTCGGTCTAAACAGGAAAAACCGACCGGACCAACTCGAGACCAAGACCGATCAGTCTCGATCCTTGAAATAGAGGACCGAGAATTTTCGGTCTAGTCCCGGTCCAGGGGTTTCCCACCCTAGACCGGACCGGAGCGACCGATTTTTTTGTTTTAAATATATATATATATATTATATATAATATTTATATAATAATTGTATAATTAATTATGTAATTTTTATCAAATCTATCACTATTAAAAATATAAAATTTCAATTAACTAATTATATAAGTTAAGATTGCAATTTTCATTTAATTTATTATCATTGACCATATAAAATAATTTTTTATTGAACTAATTACATAATCCATATTAATAATTCACTTAATTTTAATTTAGTATTTAAATAAATTTTTTATTAATTTATTTATAAAAAAAAGAAGAAGAAGAAAAGCCGGATCAGACCAAAACGAAAGCTACCGGACCGGTCCGATTCCTAGGGATGTTCGGTCCGAAAAAAATGATAGACTGAAAATTTCGATATCACTCTCAGATTGCACATTTACACCCCTTATAATAATATTAAAAAATAATATTTTATTCAATTTATATAAAATCATCTCTTCTCACCTCACTATCCAAATAAGCCATACTTCTATCTTAGAGGCTCGCAGCCACGAAGTGAGAATTTTATCTTCTTCCTATTTCCATCAACAATTGTCCGTGTTACAGTTGTTCCTTGATCAGTGAACCAAAATAAAGAGGGTAGAGGTAGTTGTACAAAACATGTAGGAGAAAAACATGCAATCAAAACAAATGTAGTTGTACAAAACGCTGTAGGCATTATAAGACCAGAAAAGTTTTACTCACCGGCCAAATACGATCAGCCGACAATCGGCCCTGTTCCCATAAGGAATTCCAGACTTTCATAACATGATCACAGTCAACCTCTTCCTTGTCATTGTAACTTGAAGCTCTTCCTTTTGCCGAAACAATTAACAACGAAGACACAAGGAGAAGACTAATCACAGCTATTTCAATCAACTTCGAACCCCTCCATTCTGATCCCGTCCAAGCCATCATATTTTCTCTTACTTGCTCCTCTCTTCTTCAGAAGCTCATTTTTTTCAATAATAAAAAAAAAAAAAAAAGCCTTTTTTGCGAAACCCAATTCGTAGATGAAGTTCTAGTCCACTTTGAGTACAGTAGAAACTTTTAGAGCAAAAAGGGAAAAGGGTACAGGGACAAGCCACTCTGCCTGACTCTTTGAGTGGGACAGTGGTAGAAGCGCAAAGCTCGATCTGAACTCGTTTCCCGTTTTAATTTGTGCTCACGAAACACTGGAAAACAACAGAACTTTAACATAAATGCTTGGATCGAAATACCGACCGTAATGGGCCGTCTTTTTTAGCCTTCGTAAGCCTTTTGTCTCGGGGATGGATGGAGGGAGGGAGGGAGAGAGAGAGAGAGAGAGAGAGAGAGAGAGAGAGAGCGCTCTGCTTTCTTCCTGTGGTGCGGAGAGAGTAGATCCCTGCAACGGGTGAGTGACACCAAGGGGAAGAAGAGTCGATTTTGAGACAATCGGACGAACTCACCAAGTGAGTTTATTGCGGTCAGAATTCACTCAATTTCACTCCACTCAACTTAACTATAATTTACTCAACTGTAATTTGAGAGTTGGAAACTCGGAATAGTAGTTGCGAGACAAACTTTCTTCCTCATTGCGCGCCGTTTGGACGTTTATCTCGTACTATCTCATTCTATTTTATTTTTAAATATCATTTAAATATAAATATTTTTAAATTTTAAATATTAAATATTTTTATTTAATCATTATATTTTTTAAAATTTTAAATCAAACATAAAAAAAAATAATTTAAAACTTTCAAAATCTTAAAAATAAGTCTGTACTAATCCAAGGAGAATTGCTAGTTGCTACAGATCCCGATGTCTCTCTCGACTTCACATCATTTCATGAGAATATACAACTGTCCTCCCCTGACTGGGCCCTGCAATGCATTTATTTACATTTTAAAAATATATATTTTTATAGTTCACAGATCCAAAGTGAATGATGTCTTCTCTATCCAGCCTACAAATACATGATTTGTGGTAGATAAATATGGAAGTTCAGGCTAGCTTGCGGTACACGACAAATTGAGTTTGCTCACCCACTTTCTGGCTTCAACATCCGGATTTCATCCCATTGACAAGTCACCTAATTTTAAATGGTGATTATACCAATGGGTGATCTCGTTCCGCTACGGTTGGTTTGCAGGAGATTTTGTGTACTGGACCGGATTTATTTGGTCTAAGATTTTTTTTCATCCTGAATCGGATCAAGAATTATATAATTTTCGGTTCGGTCTGATCCTGTTGATCTGGATTAGGTCCAAAATAGGCCACTCAATCCAATTAAAATCTGGTTTTTTTTTTTATCCAATTTCAATCATTTTCTGCTCCCATCACATTTTGTACATTTTTAAACTAAAAATACTAAAAAAAACTTGCTCTTAACAAAAAATGATAAAAGAAAAATAATCTATATAAAAAAGAAATAAAAAAAAAGATAATACAGCTTACAAGAGTAGATTCCAAAAATTCAAATAAAATAATAAAGAAGTTACAAAACCAAAAAAAAAAATAACAAAAGTTTTTACAAATTACAATCCAAAACACTCTCTAAGATAATGTAGTGTCCACATGCAGACACTAATATTAAATAAGATGAGTTAACAACTTAACATAACTAACAACTAAGAAGAATACAATTATAGGATGATCCAAATAAATTCAAAATGCCAAAAGCCAAGTCCCTTAGCAACCTATCTGCAAAATGCTAAAAATCAAGCCAAATCAGATTCAGTGAATAAAAACAAAATAAATCTATAAGCTGTATAAAATATGATGATTTAATACATATGATTAGAGTTTTAAAACCGAGGATAAAGATAATCATAATGGATTAAAAAACCAACAATATCAGAAACTATAACAAAAAATCTTTTCACCTCTTTAGTCTAATCAGCATTGGGTGTAGGGCCGGTAGGCATTGAATTTGACGCCTCCATAAAATAAGCAAAATCTCCAACAAGTAGGAGTGTAAATTTAAACCGGAAAATCGGATCGGTTGGACCGGTTTTGAATCGGCCCTGTCCGGAACCGGTTCTTGAATTATGCAAACCGGTCGAAACTGTACCGGTTGGTACGGTTCTAGTTCTACAATTTTCAGGACAGGACCGGACCGGTTGGGGGGAAAAAATATAAAAATTAATATTTTATATATGTTTTATATATAATATATAATTATATGTGAAATTTTTATGTATAATATATATAATTATATATCATATATGAAATAATTTCATATTATAATTTATAAATTATAACATAAAATATTAATCTTAAATATGAATATTAGTAATTTGATTGATCATATGTTATTAATATAATTATATATAAGATAATGTTATTATAATTTATAAAATAAAAGTTTAATCTTGAAGATGAAAATTTAATTGATCATATGCTTTAAACATAAAATATATATATTAAATTATATTATATATAGTCTAATATATTATATAGTTATACTAATATATAAGTTTATGACTAATACTAATATATAACTATACTAATAGTATAATATTAATACTATTATATAGTCTAATATATTATATAACTATACTAATATATAAGTTTATAACTAATACTAATTTTTTTACTAAAACAGATTTTTTTAGTAGTGCAGATTTTGTAATAGGAATAGATTTTTAGAACAGATTTTTTTAAGCAGTTTTTTTTATTAACAGATTTTTATTTTTTAATGACAAACTTACATTTTAAAAAACCGGAAAATCGGATCGAACCGGACCGGAAACTGGTAAAACCGGAGATACCGATTTAGGAGGGTAACTGGTGCGTAATCGGTTTTAAAAAATACAAAACCGGTACATACCGGTTCGGTCCTAAATTTTGTCCAAAATCGGATCGAACCGGACCGGTTACACCCCTTTCTATCCATAAAAATTTAAAACAAAACAAATTAAATAAAGTTACATAATATAGAAGATAAAACAAAACAAACCATAAAAGACATCAGAAGTAAATTTCTTACATACCCATATCCAGCTGTTTTTTAAATTCCTCCACTTAATCCATTAAAGTCCTAAAGCTTATTAGAGTAGAAGAAGAATTAAACCAATTTTGTGCACATATGAGACCCTCAACCATCATCGGATTTAAACTAATTTGGAAAGAATCAAGTACACGACCCGCATTGCTAAATGTAGATTCAAAGGTCACAGTATATACTGGTATTGCAAGTACATCGCGTGCAAACTTTGAAAATACGCGATATCTAACTGAATTCACCTTCCACCAATTTAGAAGGTCAAAACTATCATCTTGATCCTCACATCTTTCAGCTAGATATCTATTAACCTCTGACTTGCTTCCCAAACTGTCTTCTGACTGTAACTATTGCTTAAATTGGGTCATCAATTGTGTCTTCCTAGACGCAAACTTACCAACTGAAGGACTTACATCTTCATGTGGGGAACTAGCGTGCTGAGGAGAACTCCCTTCTTTATTTTTCATGTATGTCTCATACATGCGGATAAATGCATTTTTCATCTTTCAACTCAAATCAATAGTTTTTGTATGATTATGTGCATACATTTTTTCCAATCCAAACTCAAGATATCGCATCTTGCAGTGAAAATCAAGAAGAATCCCAACATACAGCAACATATTCTGATTATCCAAATTCTCTTAATACTTTTCAAACGTTCTCTTTATATTTGTGGCCATTAATCACACTACGAGACTTCCTTTTTCACACTCCATGTTAATGGCATCTTTAATAGTAACCAACTCCGAAAAAAAAACGTTGCAAGTTACATATTCACCCCCAAGAAGCGTAAAGTTGCATCATGAAATAATTGAAGAAACCTTATAAACAACTTTACCTTATCTCAATCGGATGCATTGGGAGGCCCTAACTTCTTTGACTTTCTCCTATTCACCACATCATTTTCATCATCATCATCTCCAATACTACCAAATAAGCCAGGATCTTCTTTCTCCAACCGATCAAAAGCCTTTCTAAATTTTGAAGTTCTCTCCAACATAAGATAGGTGGAGTTCTACCTAGTTGGTACATTTAGGCAAACATGGCTTTTGAATTGAATCTCTTCCAACCCCACACATTTCTTAAATATACTCCACCTTTGAGGGGAGGATTTAACATACTTCACAACAACCCTCACATTCGCAATAAACTCCTCATATTCTTTCAATCCCTCACAAACGATTAAGTTTAAAATGTGGGCACAACATCAAATATGCAAGAATTAATGTTCCAAGACTGTATCCCTCCTATACTTGGTTTTTTTTCAAATAAAAAACAACGTCATTATTAGAACTTGCATTATCAAGAGTGAGTGCAAGTAATTTCGATCACCCCCAATCATGCAAACACATCTATATACCATTACCAAGTGTATCACCCATGTGATTTTCAACCAAAGAAAATGAAAGAATCTTCTTGTGTAGCTTCCAGTCATCATCAACAAAGTGTGCTGTGAGACACATATAGTTGAGGTTTTGCATGGATGTCCATATATTCTTGGTAAGGGAAATTCATTGCCCTCGAAGGGCATTTCTCAAGTTATTTCTTTCCCTCATAAACAGATTAAAGCAGACATTGACAACCATCATAAGGGATGGAATTCCTACCCACTTAGGACAAATCACAAGTATAAACTTCTTGAAACCCTCTCCTCCAACAAACCTAAAGAGCAACTTATCAAGAAAAATCATCTCTGCTAAGACTTATCGGCAAACCTCAACACTAAATGCAATGGGCACAAGTCCCCTACTACCACTTCCTCCCTCCACCTTCCAACCTAGAGTCGTCTGAGACTTATCAGTTTTCTTAAACGATCATTTTTTACATTGCTTCTCAATGTAATACTTCATGAACTTTGTATCGTTGGTCTTTGTATCATATGCATACGAAACCTCACAATAATTACATGCAATCCTAAGTTTAGTGGAATCACCTTTTAGTATTCTTGTAAAGTGATCTCAACTCATTGACCTAACTCTACCACTTTGTGACCTACCAACCGGCAATTTATTACTTACATTGAATGGAGGTGGGGTGGAGGCATATCTAGACTTTGTGCTGGCTCTTCCACATCATTTGTAGAAGACTCAATATAAAAAAATAAACAACCAACAATCAAATGCTGGGGGTGGCACCTTGGCGACAAAAAAAGTAATTGGAAGGGGATAAAATTCACAGAAGGCAGTCAGTTTAGGCAGCCACTACTTGGCACCTAAAAACCTTCTTACAATACTTAAGAAAAAGAAATATTTAATACTTAAGAAAATATTGGAATTTACACAATATAGGTAAAATTATCCTAAAGACAGTTTTGATATATATCAAAACCATTGCTGTGAGTTTTGTGCAAGAACAATGAACCTAAAGAACATTCAGTTATGTGAACTTCCCAAACATTAAAAATGCATAACATTTGAAGTGTTAATTCCAAGCTGCAAACAGAACAATTTGCTAATTATAATAGACTGAAGCCTATTGCACCAATAAAGTACGAACCTAAGCTCAAAAAGAGACAACCCCACCTTAAGAACGAAAAAGAGACAACCCCACCTTGAGAACGAAATAGGTTGAAATGGCACCGTTTGAGGTTAAAATAACCTTAAATGGCGCCATTTCAAGAGGCCGTGAAACAACAATGTTTCACGCAACCCAATTTTAAATTTGCTTCCCACTGGACCTAAACGGTGCCATTTTTGTAATGAATAATATGTGATTTTAAATTCTTTTATCTTTTTGGCACATATATTAAAAAATATATATATTTAAATTAGTAAAATTAAAATTAAGTAAACTATTTAGTGTGGATTATTTAATTAACTATTTTAAAAAATAATTAATTAAGATTATATTGATGATATTAATTGTTAATTTATTACTAACTTAGAGTATGTCAATGTATTAATGAACTATATTAAACTTTTTACATTTTGTATATGAACTTCATAAATAATTGAATTATCCATAAGTCCATACATTATTTTTTAATTCCAACGTAGATATTTTACAAAAAAAAATTATCTAGTAACTTTAATTTGATCATAGATGTAGACGTTAATAAATAGTTGATGTTGAATTGGTGATAGGTTAGTTAATTGATATCCGTATCATACATTAGTTAATTACATTAATATTTGTATTGCTTTATACTCACTTGCAAGTAGCAACTTATGTATTTTACAAAAATTTCTCTAATAAAAATGTATAGAAATGTATTTATCAAAATTAATATATATTTTAATACTAAATAAGTATAGACTATACCAATACTAATACTATATACTATACTAATAGTGATATTAATACTATAAAATAATATATGGTTATAGACTCATAGTGATATAGTCATTAGTCATAGTGATATTAATACTATATATAGACTTATAGTGATTTAGTTATAATTATAGTTATAGTGATTTAGTTTAGTTATAATTATATTGATGATGTTAATTGTTATTTTGTTATTAACTTAGAGTATATCAATGTATTATGATAGTTCTACGTTAACGCATAATGAGCCATATACAACTTTTTACATTTTGTATATGAAGCAATAAGTATAAATAATTTAATTATCCATACATCCATAATTGAGAAAGATACAGACTTAACATACTATTATAAATAAGCATAAATTATTTAATTATCCATACTATTATAAATTTATACAAATATTATAATTTATACTATAACTCTTATAATATCTTGTAGTTTGACTTTAGCGACTCCAACTCACCGGGAGTCACCACCAACTACCACGAGAACCAATCCAATCTTTGTGACTCAGCACAAACCTCAAAAGGATCTAGGCACCTAGGAGCCCTCGAAGGACCAGAAGGCTTAGTAGACTTAGGGTTGTTAGGAGCAAGGCATGAAGGATTATTTGGAGCCATGTGAATGGACAGACAGAAGAAGGGGAGGCAAAATACACGTAGAGAGAAATTTGAAGAGAAATCAATGAAGCGTAAAAAACTCTGAGAAATGAGGAGAGAGCAAAATGAGTTCCAACGACGAATGGGGATTTAAATAGACCCCATCAATGGTTAGCATCCCAAAGTCATGGGAACGCACGTGCCCCACGAGGCCATCAAGACGTGCATGAAGCCTCAGACTTGTACTGTACGATATGACATGGAGAGAATGAGCCACTGACACCATCAATGCTGAAGGAGCTGGAAGGACACAATCAAGTGCAAAATCCAACCGTAAGAAAATGTGCCAATAAACTCAGGAGAGGAACCGTCGCCTGACATCGTTAAATGACGAAAAAACCATACGAGCATAACCTAGAGTCCAAAACCTGACACATAGCAGAGCTGGGGAGAGTAATAATTGTCCATTTCTAAGGAAGAGGATCTCAACGGTAGCAACTACGGGAAAATAATAATAATAGTACAAAGACGAAGGCAAAAATGAATTCTCATTGGACTAGTCCGATAAGAACTAGCGGGATAACTGTAAGGGAGTTTCCCCCTTGTTGGCCCGTATGGCAAGCCCATGAGAATCTCTAGGAGAGTGAGTCAGAGAGCCCGGTCAAGCCCAAAGACCCTACTCTAAAAAGAGTCAGTGGGTCTTTACTGGATACTCAGTATATGAGCAAAACCTGCCATGGAGCAACTCATGCGTGGAAAAAGCGAACGGTAGGGGCAAATGAGACTCGCCGCCCTGACACCCCCATGATGACACCCACCCCTTGGAAACCTATGCAAGTAGGTGGACTGGAGATACAGAGAACCCTCGATCTCTTGACAGCAGACATGAAAGTGCTTAACAAGGAATGTTCGCAGGGTAAAGTGAGTAGGGAGTCACACCGCATTAATAGCACTACTCCCTGAACTCTATGCTGCATTAATGATACTGCCCCAGGAGCCATGCCACATTAAAAAATTCTGATTAAGTGTACAGTTGAAGTGACATAAACTCCCTGAGGCCAGGTATGAACTGTCTCCACCCAGAAACCTAATATAAAAGCCAATCTCCATATACAAAGAATTCTTTCTGATTCCACTAAACTCACTCACAAACTATAAAAGAGATATACTGACTTAAGCATCAGAGACTCTCCGGCCTCCACCAAAGCCTCACACTCTCTGTGTTTTCTTAAGTGTGCAGGTGAAAGATCCAAGACCAATATTGTTGGAACTAGGCTCAAAGTCGTACAAAATACGACATTAACAAAAAGCGTAAAAATATACCTTCTCCCCATTAATTAAGTACAACATCTTAGTAAAAATTATTTTATTTGCAAGTTGGTGTAGAAAATATACACATCATGCATAGTATTTATGAAATAAGATTTGATTTGTAAGATTGAGATTTTTAAATTTATGTTGTAAATCAAATATTATTATATGAAAAACCGCGAGAAATATATGTTCTTTACACCCATTTACAAATATAATTTTTTTTTGTTATTAATACTCAAAATGTTGACCAACAAAGTAATGGATATATCCACTTGTCAAAGTAAAAACCACCAAACTAAAGGGGAAGAGACAGGGCTGAATATCATATCTGAATTTCACATCTTCAATTCTTCACAATTTCCATGGCATCTCTACCAACCAAGCTTCAAATATCAAATGAGAATCACGTTCGCATTGATGTATACGGAAAGTGATGGGAGGAACCAAAAAGGGACCGCATGAATTGCATGTATTAATTGTAAGCGCACCTAACACTCACCCATGACCCATCTATCACCCAGCAATGGTCCAACCACCAAACATTACAGCAGTCAGGGTCCCGTAAATTGTTGCTACTAAATTCATGGACTGTCATTTCTTGAAATTGAAATTGAGTATGGGACCCTCTTTGATTACTTATTGGAAAGGAAAGTGCTAGAGCGACCGATAGGTGTCCCGACAGTAAGTTACTACCGATAAGTGTAAAATACACCCTTTTTTTTATTATTATTATTTTGTACGATTTTTTTATGCATTTCTAAATCATTTTTTTAAAATAATAAAAAAACAAAAACTCATTAAGAAAACACTTTCTTAACTATTAGACGATGCATTATCAACTGTAACTGTCAAAACGCTTGCCAACTCCCACTCTTTTATTACGATCTTCAAGACCTTCCCAATTGTCTCACCCTTGTGATTGAAAATTTGACAAAATTTCATAATTCTCTTATGTAGTGTACAATCATAATCAATGAAATGCACAGTTAAAGACATGTAATTAAAATTTTGGACGGATGTCCAAGTATTGATAGTGAGGCAAACAACTTGACCCGCCAATTGGCCCCCTCAACAACTTCTTCTCCATTTGGTAATGTTTTTTAATATCGTTTGCCACAGTATGACGAGAATGAATATTAAACCTAGGTTCCAAGTAACTGGAATATTCTTCGAACCCTCTCCTAGGGGTGTAAATTTAAATCGAGAAACCAGACCGGACTGAACCGAACCGTACCGGTTGGTCTGGTTTTGAACCGGTTCGGTCCGGAACCGGTTCCTATATTATGAAAACCGGCCGGAACCGGACCGGTTGGAAAAAATATATATATAAATTAATTTTATATATTATACAAAATATTTATATATATAAGTTTTATATATAATATATAATTATATATCATATATGAAATAATTTCATATTATAACTTATAAATTATAACATAAAATGTTAATCTTAAATATGAACATTTGTAATTTGTTTGATCATATGTTATTAATATAATTATATATAAGATAATGTTATTATAATTTAAAAAATAAAAGTTTAATCTTAAAGATGAAAATTTAATTGATCATATGCTTTAAACATAATATATATATATTAAATTATTAATAATATTTTATCATAAGAAGTAACATTTTATTATATATTTTTTACATTTAAAAAAAATCGAAAAATCGGACCGGATCGGAAACCGGTAAAACCGGATGTACCGGTTTAGGAGGGTAACCGGGGCGTAATCGGTTTTGAAAAATGAAAAACCGGTACATACCGGTTCGATCCTAGATTTTGTCCAAAACCAGACCGGACCGGACCGGTTACACCCCTACCCTCTCCCATCCACAAACAAAAAATGTAGCTCGTCCATAATAATCATACGAGCTAACTTTCTTTGATACTCCTTCAACGTAGAATCTCCACTACTGCAATTTTTTTAGTCCAATCTTTAGTCTAGATTGAGTATTCTCTTTTAAGGATCTCAATATTGGACTCTTCTTACAGTATTCTTCTAAGTGTACCTTTAACTGTGATGTACTATGTTTCCTATAGTGACATCCATAAAGTTTACCACAATGGTTACACTTTGTTTGTGAGTTATTGGGGTCATCACCCTCTAATTTGGTAAAGCGAGATCAAACTATAAAAACAAGTTTATTGCTTTGTGTGGGTTTAGTCCTAGGGTCCGTAGGGTTAGTGCAGGGTGTAGGGTTAGTTGTTGGGGTAAGCCCGGAAGGGATAAGACGGCTATTACTAAAATCTGAGAGAGTAGAGGACGACACTCTCCAAAACAAGTAACAAATCTAAAATTAAAACAAAAATATGCCACTAACATCAACAATCCTATGCATAGACAATAATGAGGTGCGAATCCCTTTAGATTTAGCAGGGAAGAATCGCATAGATTGAACAACGGACCTGTGCAACCATATAACCATTAGCTAAATTGTTAGAGCGTACAAACATAGTATGCAAGAGTTAATTAAGCTACTGCTTCTGTCTTAAAAATGAAGAATGTCAACTTTATCTATAATTCAAAAGATCTTAGTCACGCAGCATGATTGAAAACATTTGAAATCGAAACCAAGAGAATTACAATTAAGTTAACAATGGCAAGCTAAACACAAGCACAAAGAGAGTAAAAATGGACCCAACTAATCAAATGATGAGAGATACATGAAAAAGAGTAATGTTACATACAGTGGTATAGTGTACAAGTGCCGTACAGTTGTTTTAAAAAAGAATGAAATTTTTTTTTTAAAAATTAATTTTTTTATATGGATCCTGTATTTATTCACTTCTTTTAAAATGATTGAATGACGTTTACACACTCACGACTGCAACTATCAATATTTCTCTATAAAAACCACATACCAAATCCGACCAGTTCAAAAGGATATAAAACAATTGCGGAAACCAATAGTACAATACCATTAGTTAGGAAAAACGATTGATAAAAATCTATGGATGGGTTCTCTCACAAAGAAGCGCCCTCGCGTTCCGAAACAGACTGTAAAAGAAAATGAATGATAAGGAAGTTCCATATAAACTTGCAAATTTGTCTCTCAGGATTTCAATCCGTGTTTTTGAGTCAAAGTCTATGGATGAGAAGTGCCGTATAAAATAATACAAACAATAATTACTAAACCAAGTTGAGGCTAACCAACGACGATCGCATCCAGTAAATTGACAACCAAGCTATGAAAATGATTGATCCAAAAAGAAAATTACACGTTCTCTATTGCACTTATTGAAGTGGAACTCGCAGATCCGGCTAAAGACCAATTCAAATGCGAAAAAGCTTCATTAAACTTATCAAAATCACCCTCTCCCAAACAAGAGCAACTAATCAACTACCCACCAACAAAGCCATATCGCATCATCAAATTCAAATCATCCAGCATAAAAACCACCGAATCAACCACGCCGAGAAACGCCGATTTCAGCCAGAGATAGCAATAAAACAAAAAGTTCTAACCAAAACCAACACACACAGTCGGAAAGAAACAACAGTAGAAAGCAAAAGGTTTGAAATCCTAAATTAGTTTAGAGTTCCAATCCGAAACCTTTAAGTATCTTAGGGCTTTAAATCTTTGAGACTCTAAAATAATTTATGGTTCCAATCAAAAACACTAAATTAATTTAAGAGTTTCAATTAATTTAGGGTTCGGATTAAAATCAAAATACACACAAAATCACAACATCAAACACATGCACAATCAAATCTCGATTCTCCACAGCGCACAGTTCACAAATCTCATCCTCCATCTCTATTTAATTCCAACCTTCCTCCAATGTCCATAACTCAAAATAATAATAATAATAATAATAAACTAAAAGGGCTTTCATATTTGGGGCTTACCTTCACTGACAATGATGCAGACAACAGCAACGACGACTAAGATAGACACAGAGCGACGGGGATCAGCAGAAATAGTGACAGAGAACGATGAAGAGAGAATTGAGAGACAGAGAAGTGCGAGTCGAAAAGGGGAGGGGAGTCGCGGGAGGGGCCAGGGGGACTTAACACCCCAGACCAAACGACGTCGTTTTGTCATTATAGACAAAATGACGCCATTTGGTCTAGGCTTTTTTTTTAAAAAAAAAACAACAATCATACACAAAAAGACGTTGTTTGTCTATGGTTTTTTTATATATAATTTTATATATATAGGGTGCGGGTAGGGGTGGGGGTGGCCCCCCCATCCCCCACCTACGCTAAGGGCCGCAGATGTGGGTGGAGCCACCCACCCCCCTCATCAGCAGGACAGATACCTCGCCCCGCCTGGGCGAGAGGGGGGGCATTGCCTACCCCTACTCCTTCACGTTGTACTGGGCCTACCCTACCCATTAATTTTTTCACCTTTTTCATCTTTTTTTTTTAAACGAGATTTTTGCACCTTTTTTTAGTACACCATCATATTTGCTCAGGATGAGAGAGAGAGAGAGAGAGAGGGGGGGTATGGTGGGGAGGATAGTTGTGGAATTGGAATTTTTTTTTAGATTTTTTCATGTTTAAAAAATGCATTTTACGTAAATGTAAACACCAGTTTGACAATTTATATATATATTGGAAAATGCTTACCTATCGAGAATGGTGCCTCAATGATCCATATTCTTTTTTAATGGTTAAAAAAATATTTTTTAATGAATTTGTGATTCTTTTTAAATTTTAAAGGGATTTAAAAGACATTTTAAAAAAGAAGAAGATAAGTGCAATTTGCACCATTGATATAATGGGTCACATTTCTCGGTGGCCCTAACATTATCCTTATATATTATCACATACGGTTAAAATAAGTAATAACAATGTTGGGGCCAAGGCTGATACATATATCACCACCGAAACCTTTCCACGAATCAAAATTCTCTCAAACCTTTCCACTATAAATCTGACTAGAGGGGGTGGGAGCTTCGGCTCCCTTCCCCCTCCCTCCTTCTCTCCCCACTCCCTTCTCCTCTGTATAGTGCTCCATTTTTATGTTTTGTGTGTTTGCAGGCTAAATAAGGAAAAGTCGCAGATTTGGATTTTCCGATGATCATAGACCAGCACGTGCCCCTCCATGGTGATGTCCAGCCGCCGATCTTCAAGACCATCGAATGCAGCGCCAATTAGAGTGACGAGTCGCTCACACGTGCGGCCAAAAATTCTCGGAGACGTTCGGCAAGTGGCTCTCACGCACCACCGGGAGGCCCTCTGCCAACATCACACGCGGCGCCTACGGGGTCTGTGAGTCCGGAGTCTCCAAGATCGACCTTTAGTCTCCTCCCAGAGCGGCGTGTGTACTGCATGCACCACAGCAGCCTCATTAGAGCACTATTCATTCCTACTTTTATTGTGTTTTATTGTATTTATTTCGTGTCCTACATTTACTTTTTAGTAAAATAAAAATCTAAAATATGTCCCTTCAGACCTCGGTCCGAACGGTGTGATCTCTCCTCTCCGCTTAGGCGGTGTATGGGGTTGCTGTAACCTAGTCCGCTTAGTCGGGGTATAGATTTTGTCACCTGGTTACTGTTAACTCTGTCTGAGACAGAGCTGTGCACGACAGATCTCTTAGATTTATGTCTTTAGAGATCTGCTGTCTAGACTAGACCTTGTCAGTCACGAAAGTGTGTTGGAGAGTTTTTCTCGTCTGTAACTGACTTTTTTAAGTCATAATTATATGTCCTCTATTATGAATGAATTGCGGCCCGTTATCATAAAAAAAAAAAAATACTAGGGCCACCGATACACTGTACTACGGGCATAAATCCGTGATGTTTCATTAATTCCAACTCATTAATACAAACTCATTAATCCAAATAGCATAAATTAGTTCACTCATTTTAAAAAAGCTGCACATGAGAGCCCAACAATAGAAAATGCACAGAAATAAAAATAAAAAACTCATTAATCCAAACAATATAAATCAGTTTAGTATTTTTTTTTTCAAACACTTTTTTAAACCCCTTAAACATTTTTAAAAGATAAATAAAAATCACAAACTCATTAATCCAAATAGCATAAATCGGTTTACTCATTTAAAAAAAAAACTACACATGAAAGCCCAATAATATAAAAGACAAATGGAACCAAGAAACAGAATCAATAACAAAATATCCCAACCCAACAAAATATAAAAAACAAAGATACCTATAATTTTTAAAATAAAAAACAGCAACTTCTATCAATGCAACAAAAAAGTTTAATCGTAAAATAAAAAAGTAAAAGCCATCTTTTTTTCCAAGAAGCTTCAAACCAAAACCTAATAACAAACAGGACAGAAGCCAAATCAATAATAAAATATACAAATCCAATAAAAAAAACACAACAACTTCTATTAATGCAACAAAAAAGATATAAAGCATCTATTTTTTTCAGAAATCCGACAATCAAAATAATCACATCAAACAATCAAAAAAAAGTAAGACTCAGTAGATCAAGACACATCAAACATCATAATAATAAAAAATACAAACCAAACCAAGAAACCCAATTGATTAATACAAAAAAATAAGTAAATTAGACAAATACAATCCTCAAAGCAGCATATTTCAAGCAAAACAAAGCAGATTCCCCGCAAAAACCAAACCAACAAGTTTAAAAACAAAAAAACCAAAAACCAAACCCAAAAAAAAAACAGAACAACTTCTATTAATAGAAGGAAAAAAGAAAAAGTAAAAGTCATCCACCGTTATATGCAAATAAACAGGAATTTGTTAGGTATAAGCGATTTGGCGTACTAAACCGCGTACTAACATTCACATAATTTTTTTTATTATAAAAATAAATAAAAAAATATTTTATATTTAATATTAATATACAGTTTAGTACAGCAAATCCCAAGATTTTTTCAAACAAAAAGAGCACCGCTACGTATAAGCACTTTAACGAATGAATTTGCACACGAAGCTAACGTGGCGTCTTCCTTGAGCTACTTGTTTCTTCACATGTACGTCACGTGATTTTAATACTAATTTTCCAATGGGCCCCACCTTCTACACCCATTAAAGAAAATAATAATACTAGCATTAAGTTGTGATGTACATCATGCGTCCTATCTCAGATACTATTTTAATGCTTTTCTGAAGGTTAAGTCCGCCAGAACCACACTGCGCCACCTTCATCTTTCTTTTTCCCCCTTTATTTTTCTCTAACCAAAGTAACTATCCATCCCATAAGCATATACAGACCTTTTCAAGATTCTCTGGGTTTTACTTCGAAAATAATGCCGGTTCAAAAGCGAGCTCTCGATGTGGTGGAGGATGATCCTGTGCAACATAACCCCAACAACGACCATGAACAACTGGAGGACATTCATGAGGGTGCGAGTTTTACTTTAGCTTCTCCAAAATCACCTCATGAAACCTTGAAGATTTCGACGACAAAAAGAACCCGTTTGTACACATTTTATTTTCAAATTTTGACTCTTCATTTAGGTCTCTCAACTGAAACACACCGTTTCAATTTAACACATCTTATGTAAACGCACCATATCAATTTCTAGCTAACCACGCCAGATCTTCTTTGTGCTCAAGGGTGTGCGCAAACTCGCCTGCATCTAGCTTTTTTCAACAAGAAAACACCGAAAGGCATCCATTGTTTTCAAAAAAAAATACACATGAGCGAAGATGAAGTAAAAAGTCACTATCTCTTTTCCACTCCAATAATCTCTCTTTGTTATTAAAATATATATATATATATATTTCTCTTTCAATCTCTTTCAACAACTGATCTCTAGCATCCATTATTGCCATTCCATGATAGCATCCATTTTCACTTTTAAAAACTATCTTTTGTCACTTTACTTTTTCTTTTATACTTTCTCTACCATTAAAAGTACAGTTTGAATATACTTTCTTTTTTTTTTTATCTTTATTTTGCAACAAATATGCCATAGAGATTTGAAGTTGGAAAACACGCTTTAGATGGAAGCATCTTTAACAAAATATACAAATCCAACAAAATATATAAAAGAAAAATAACATAGCAACTTCTTTTAATCCAAAAAAAAAAAAAATTAAAAAACATGTTTTTTCTTCATACCCAAAAGAATATCTACCACGACATACAACCTCAAAGCAGCATAAACTTCAAACCAAACAGTCCAAATCTCCTACAAAAAACAATAACCATCTGTTAATTTGAAAAATAAGAACATAAACATATTAGAGAACACCATTTTTTTCTTGTAGGTCATGATAAAGAACTTTGGGTTGTGAAATAAAAAGAACTAATAGAGTCTATCAAACTAACCCATCTTGTGAAACAGGATTTCCTGGATGTGATATAACAATAGAATCATTTAGATGGAAGCATGTTTAACAAAATATACAAATCCAACAAAATATATAAAAGAAAAAAACATAGCAACTTCTCAAAATATACAAATCCAACTATATAAAAGAAAAAAACATAGCAACTTCTCAAAATATACAAATCCAACAAAATATATAAAAGAAAAATAACATAGCAACTTCTTTTAGTCTAACAAAAAAAAATTAAAAAACATTTTTTTTTCATATCCAGAAGAATATCTACCACGACATACAACCTCAAAGCAGCATAAACTCCAAACCAAACAGTCCAAATCTCTTGCAAAAAGCAATAACCATCTGTTAATTTGAATATAAGAACATAAACATATTAGAGAACACCACTTGTTGTCCAATGTTTTAGCCGTGCATGGAGAGAAAGGAAAAAAGGGTTGAACAGGGGGCTGGGTCAAGGCGAAAGGGAGCCTATGTGGCTTGGTACGATGGAGCCGTTACTACAATACGGAGGCGTGTGACGTTTCTAAGAACTGAGAGAGAGGAAGAGAGAAACAAAGAGTGAGATATGGAGAGGGCGAGGCTGTCAGAGAGAGATCTACAAAAAGGAGCTTACTGCCATGAGCCAGCGCGGGTGATGGTGGCGCTAGAAATCGCCGAGGTTGTGACCGAGTTGAGAGAAACAGAGGGAGAGAGAGGCGTTGGGGCTGGGTCTCACGGCTTTGATGGTTTTGGGGGTTGCGTCTGGCGATGCTGCTACTGTGGGTGGGCTAAGTTGGTGGTTGGAGGTGACACACGATGTCACTAGTGGCTACCGAGAGTGAAAATGAGAGAAATCGAGGGAGTGAGAGCGCTATGGGATGAAGGGGTTGCATTTGGTAGCTGGAGGCGACGCATGACGTCGTTTGGGGCTGCTGTGCTCCGTGGCTGCTGACAGCGACAAGGGCCGTGTGGTGGAGAGAGAGAGAGAACTCAGGAGAGAAAGGGATTTGCATATAGTCTCAAATTCTTGGATAATATCACTGCACTCGATGGAGAAAACATCCATCACCTGACAACAGAGGGATAATAATGGAAAGAAGAGAAGCAGAAGGAAATAAAAAAAGAGATATTCTGCTCATCAGCCGCACTCTCTCCGCACACTTCATGTGAGATTTTTTTTTTTTAAACTCAACATATGGTGTGCTGCGGCTGCAGCACATAGTAGGCTGCAATAAAATTTTTTCCAGCCATCAGCCGATCGAGTAGTGCTAGAGAGCATCCACTGTAGTGGTGCACACAATGCGCATACTACGTGGATGCCTCTCATCCACTTTTTTTTTTTTCCTTCAAACGTAGACGGCTTCTCTCTCTCTCTCATCTCTCTCTCATCAGCATCTCTCTCTCTCCCGTCTCTCTCTCTCATCAACTCTCTCTCTCATCCCTCATCATCTCTCTCTCATCCCTAATCGTCTCTCTCTCATCTCAGTTCTCTCTCTCACCAACTCTCTCTCTCTCCTCGACTCTCTCTCTCATCTCGGCCTCTCTCTCGTCGTCTCTCCCTCGTCGTCCTCTCTCTCATCTCCGCTCTCTCTCTCATCTCAATCTCTCTCTCATCTCCGCTCTCTCATCTCTGCTCTCTCTCTCTCTCTCTCTCACATCTCTGCTCTCTCTCTCATCTCCGCTCTCTCTCATCCATCTCTAATTTTAAATTTAAGAAAGGTGTGGTGTAAATTTTGCCACGCAATGTGTACAAAAATGACTGCTATAAGTAGTAGCTTCTTCCAATAATATTTCAACAGTAAAAGACCATTATGGACAAACAATACATGAACGAAACACACGATAAACACTTAACAAAATGACAAAAACGACAACACCCAAAAAAACAAAAGAAAAAAACGGACGATCAAACATTACTGTTCATAAGCAATAGACATTTTTTATCATATAATAGATATATGAAAACTTATATGGATGATGCTACTGGACCGATGTCCCTACTGATAATCCAACCGATTAAGTGCATTTCAGAATCTTCTTCTTCTTCTTCTTCTTTTTTTTTTTTTTTTTAATTCATTTTTTTAACATCTTTAAATATATATATATATATATATATATTACAAAAAATACATAAAATCAATAATATTCACTTACTTAATCACTAAAATAAAATTAAAAAAAAAACAAAAAACAAAAATTGATGAAGTACCATCGGTCTACGGTTCAAACAGCATTATATTGCCAACTTATATACCTTGAAGTTCAGACGGAGAACTCTTCATTCATCCTTATCCAACTTTCAGAGCCCTTGAAACGTTATTTTCCGAGGACTTCAGATGAGATAGCAGTTCTTTTTTTTTTCTTTTTCTTTTTTAATTACGGCCAGACTATAGTACTTTTAGAACGGCCTGCTGGTGATTAATTATAGTCGGTGATCAGAAAAAGAGCACCAGTTATATATATATATATATGATTAATTCTCCTGGAAAAAAAAAAGTTATATATAATTAATTGCGCTGACTGCATCATGTATTGATTTATTATTCATGACTTGATCAAAATAATTTGGGTTGGTTATATGTATAAAAAATAGATGAGATTAGGAAGAAGTTGAATAAAATATTATTTTTTAATATTATTTTTATTTTAAAATTTAAAAAAGTTAAATTATTCATTATATTTTATATAAAAATTTAAGAAATTTGTAAGGTTTGAGAATGACCATGGAGCTAATTAGTGTGTGTGTGTGTGATGACCGATAAGAGTTAGAAACTAGCTAGCTAGCTAGGAAGCTGGATATTTAGAAAGATCGATCTCTACTAATTTTTACGAATGTTACATACTTGCATATATTAATGGATTAATCTAGTTAATCAGGATAATATTAGAATTTGAGAGGAATCGATCGAGATCAACGGCCTTTAAAATTTTTTAATATAACACCAAAAACCTTAAAATTAAGATCAACCCCTTAAAGATTATTTTGGCCAAAATATTTTTTTCAATGATTTTATAAACTCGCTACAAAATATTGTAGCAGCTTAAATTATATATAAGCTTCCAATAAGTGCAAGCTGTTATTTGAAGTACTTGTCTTTTAATTATAAAGATATGAATCGAACAAACAACTTTCAATAAGGAATTAGAATATATAACAAATTAATTAAGCCGTACGTACATGTTGTTTTGTTTAACACGACACGTCCTCCGACATGCCAAACATGGCCACTGCCACGTACGTCAGTAATAACACATTCATGCAGCCTTAATTTATTTATTATTTTTATAATCCCATGCAAAAGCATTTACGTCCTAATTGAAGAATTATCATGCAAGCTAGCCATTAATGAAAAATCCTAATTGAACACTTCAAAAATACATATATTATAGTTTAATATGTACATAGACTTTCAAATCCCAACCGTTCCTTATGTTCGATCTTTTCAACCATGTGTACCACGCCAACCCCACCTGTTTTAGGAGAAATAATTCAGATAGATGGAAGTATTCAATGATCACTATATTTTAAAAAAACAAAGAAAGAAAATGAAGCGTCTTATACGTTATATATTGAAATCAACGAAGAGAACTGCAGGAATTATGTGTGTATATATATATATATATATATATATATATATATTTTTCCGACCAGTTCGCTAGTGACATACCCAGTGATATTGCACTGACAAAAATAGTGCCCGCAAGAACGAAGATGATCAACGACGCTCTCCCTAATATGGCGATCACCTTCGTTACCACATGTTGTCCTACAAAAGCTGCAATGATCGCCACGGCACAAAAGTAGAGAGCTGCATTTCAATGGAAAACATTAATCTTTGATTAGCTAGCTACGGTACGCGGTCGATGATCGATGTCGTACGTAGTACTGCTGCTCAAGTACACATGCATGCAGGCAGCTTACCATAAGGAACTGGAAAGCGTTTTAGAAGATAGTATTCTACGACAGACATGGATGAGGAAAATGTCATGGCGAATGTGGCCGTGGCACTAGACACCTTCATGATCAAAATCCTAAACAAGTCAGTCCACGAAACCATCGATAAAATTAACTCCAACTTGTAATATTATCATGTAGCATGCATGCATGCATATAGCTTAACTAAATTGCACTTTGGAAAAGTAAAAACTTAAAATGCCCAACCACTATGTACTGCATACTCTAGTTTTAGGGAACAAAATAACGTACGGCGCCATGTACGTACCTAGCCATCTATTACAATATTAAATTAGTTTTTTTAAGCATGAGATTTTGTTACTATGAAATTACCATCCTATCATCACTGATCACATTCTTAAAAAGGTTGTAAGTTATATATATTACTCTTCACGGCCGGGTAGATTTATTAAACTTACATATATATATATATATATATATTATATTATATAACTGATCATATGTAAGTTTAACATACTTAAAAAGGTTATAAGACGTTATATATCAATATATAGATTTTGTAAGCTGATCATTGATCGTAGGGAATTGAATTTCAGAGAAAGTTATATATATTACTATTGACGGGTAGATTTAATTCCAGCTTTTTGCACACTATATAAAGATTCTTAATCACTTTATTCACTCAACTAAAGTTTTTAAAGTTTCTGATCGTGCAAACATAAAGAATAAGGGCAGAAAAGGCTGATACCGGCCTATCGAATTTTGGAGGTCAATTAATTATGTGCTAAATTAATGGTCTTTTAATTAAAAGTTTTATTTATTATATATATAATAGTCATGTAAGATACGTTATCTTATAAGGTTTAGACCATGTGTTATTTTATGTAATAGTTCATGAAGATATGTTAACTGGCCGGTGTGATAGTAATTTGTGTACAAGTACTATATCAGAATTTAAGTACCTGAGGAGGGATTCCCATCTCCAGAAAAAGTGGACCGAGAATGAATCCTCCACCAAGACCAAGCAAGCCACCAACAATGCCAGCCACAATCCCACCTGCACAATAAAGAACCAGCTGGTGCACCCTCCAATTTTTGTCTGCTCCTCCCTTGGATGCAATCACCCTCCGCCCTTTGTACAGGCTTACAGCCTCATATAAAGACACTCCAGCTGCCACCGGAATCTTCATGACAAGAAAGAAATTAAGAAATAATGATCAGTCCGATAGCCATGCACCTAACCATGCAAAGGAGGGGAATGATGAATAAGAAGTTTGTTTCTCTTATCCAAGTCATAGGTCGATGCAGGTACGTACCTGTAAAAGGTTTAATACCCAATATAACGCTGAACAAGTTTTTGTGTAATTCTGTCTCCAACAAATAAGTATAATATATGCATTAGTCAGCTGTTAGCTAGCTAGAGGTTAAAGCAGAAGAAAATTCCAACATATATATATATATATATATATATATATAAATATATATAGGCTCTTCTATGATGAAAAAAAAAGTAAGTAGATAGCACAAAGCAGCTGAAAACCTTGGCAATCTGCAATGCAAGGATTATGACCCAAACGGCGACAAGAATTCCTAGTTCTTTCCAGTAAATATTCTCAAGAATAGAGACCTAGGAGGAAAGTTACAGAAGTCAATCCCTGAGATCATAAATCATGTAAGTAGTTGCTGTGGATTCTTACCTCTGGTCTTTTAGAGTCCTTTGTTTCTTCTGTACGAGTGCCACCACTTGGCCCTTCGGGTAATGGTTTGACTTCGACCTCTTGATCATTACTAACACCTGATCAAAGGAGAATATTATAGCCGGACAATTTGGCCTTTAAGATATTCGAGATAGACTTCAAGCACCAGATCAGAGGCCGGAAACAAAAAAAATTATATAATGTTAAGACCAGCTCACCATTTGATTGCAAGCGTAGTGCAGCCTCCTGAAAACCAAAAACAATTAATAAATGAAACTGGGTGATGGACGTACTAAATAAACATATAGAAAAACAAGAGCATATATAACATTGACTATGAACACAAAGTTTTTGGCTACCTTTTTAGTTATGGTTTCCTTTTTCCATGTTTCAACACCTTTGAGGAATGCCTTGGTTGACATAACTGCAGGTCGCCGGATCCAAATAATTAAGTTGTCCAAGGAGGGAGAGAGAGAGAGAGAGAGAGAGAGGGGATTGCAATTTAAACAACTGTTACCCATGAAGACAAGAATTAACAAGATTGTGATCATCCAGTCAGCAAAAATCACATTGAAAGAAACTCCAATACTGATCCCAAGCACCAACATTGGTTGAAATAGAAGTGCTAGGTCATAGTCAATGATGGGCAGCTCAAGAGTAGGATGCCTTTGCCTTAAATTGTAGAAAACAGTCGCTGCTGCTCCACCCATGATCATAACTGACCAAACAAACCAAAGCACGGAAAATTGTTGACGGGTTCTTAAATATTATAATATCAGCGATCGAGTAGTGAGAAAACAACATTATGTACATCAATTCCTCGATGATTAAAGAACATATAATATAATTTACACCAAATGAAAGCCGCTCTCAGATTATAATCACACCCTGCTTTAAGAATCTGATTGATGTTAACAGAAAATGAAGCGGGGATATGCAAAAACAGAGGTAGAAGCCGCTGGATCACGTCAGAAAGATTATGTAGACAAATATTACTGGTAGAGGGCTCTGTGGATTTCCATGGTATTAATATTCAGACAGTAGAGAATTCGTAGAGGCATGGCAATAAAACAATTCCTAGCAAGTCTTTGAATGAACTCGGGTGGCAGCTTTCGCCTTTCTGGGTTGATCACTTCTTCTAATGCTCTTAACGTATACGTTAGAACTCAGCAAAGATGTTAAAGCTTTTTATTTCTGAATAACTTTCCAGGGGCCACAGTAATCAAAAGATCAGCATAAAAACCAGCTAGCGATCATAATATGATACTTACATTTTGATAGAGCCGTCGATGATTTCTGATCAAACCCAATAATCAGCGTAAGCATCGGAACAAAAATTCCACCCCCTCCAACTCCTCCCACGCTCCCAAATGCCGCCCCAAAGAATCCAATTATTGCACCCACTACGATCTTCCAGCCTAATTTCATATCCTGTCCGGATTTTTCAAGCTATTACAAGTAAAATCTTCGAACACTTTCCGAAAACACTTTCCATGTTTAGAGTCGACAGAAAAGAGTATTTTACTACGGAAAAGTACTATCTAGACCATATATATAATAATCACTTCAAAAAAAAAGGTAGGTTTCCCTTGCAAGCAAGCAGAATAGAGTACATATCCAACAATAATTAAAAAGAAAAAAGAAAAAAAGAGCAGAGTAGGGTAAAACAATCAAGTAAGAAACACTTGAAGAACTGAAGTTATGAATTAGATAGACTTACTGGCCAAACATGATAGTGGCCCACTCGACCAGGCTGCCCTTGAGACTTTGATAATCTCATTACGTAATGAGTTTCATCTCCTTCGGTCACTTTCTGATCCAAATTTTCTTTTGCCAAAGCATAAACCGAAGCCATAACCAGAAAAGCAATAATCACAACCATTCCAGTCAGTCTGGATCCCCACCTTTCTGCTCCAGTTCCAGCCATTATATCTGTATTTCAATACCTAACTACTCCCACTCTCTTAAAACACTAAAGATTCGCAGATTTTACCTCAAAACAAGAACTCAAAAGGAAACAAGGAAGTACGGGCTTATAAAGAGCTAGCCTGTCCGACTCTTCAGTAGTTGAAACAGATCGAGCGACTATATATCACAACGTACGCAATATTCCACTGAAAGCTTCCAATTTATCACTCTCTTGGTAGGAATTTATAAGTATTTAATTACTTATATATTGGGAACGCAACGTACGCTATGCATTACAGTCGGTACTGCGAGCTCACTCATTCAGTCGCATCTCTCTCTTCATCATGTACGTTTTCATGTCGCTCAAGCTGTTTGCTTACGCGCCGATGAAAAATCTGATCAGAAGGTAGTGGTTAGGGAAAAGCTCGAAAGGAAACATACATTCATGTCATGTTGCTGTTATTCGAGAAGCTGGCTCATGTGAATGTACTTTTGTGTTTACATATGTTTTGGAGCTTACACGGTAACCCCTATAGTAAGTCAAGCGGTAATAACACGTATAGAATGTAATGATAATTTACAAATTATTCATCCATGGTAATGAATCAATGATGTTAACTTTCATGGCTTTTCTTTTTGGAGCTGAAGAATATATGTACATGATTCAACGTGTTTGAGTCTAATCTTAACGTGGAGACCCCACCTCGGTTGACGAAGTCTCATATCAACCATAAAAAAAAGTGAAACATGCCGTATCTTCCCTTTCAAGTATTAAGATGACTACTGTCTATACCTGATATTTTTTTTCTCGGTGGAAAGAACCTTCCCCAAGTACCCCAAACTCCTTTAACTTTCTAGTCACTACTATTTTAACTTCTATTAATTAAAGAAGGTGAAAGATCACAGACGTGATTGACTGAGCTAAGATTCTGTGTCTCCAGGCAACCTTGCTTTATCTTTACATCATTAAAGTTTATATTAAAAAATAAGATTATAAAAAGTTTATTTGTTTTAGAATTTAAAAGCCCTAATTATATTATGATATTTGTTAATAATCTATATAAAAACCTTTTGTCGCCAGCAATTTACGGATCGATCTTGAAGCTCCTTTGAATATAAAAATATTTTCAATTCAGTCATCTCGTTTTATTTTATCTCATTATTATAATTTTTTTAAATTTTTATATAAAATATAATAAATAATTTAATTTTTTAAAATCTTATAATAATAATAATAATAAATAATATTTTAAGAATAATTTATTAAATTCATCTAAAATCATTTCATATTATCTCATCTCACTATCCAAACCAGCCCGAAGAATATTAAGGAAGTGAGTTTTTTCTTTCTCCTCCTCTCTCTCTATTATTCATTGGTTGTTTTCTTTCAATACATCTATTGGACTTAAAAATCTCTTTTTATTTCTAATTTATTCTCAATCCTCATATATATATTTAACCTACTTTAGGTAAATGGTCAATTTTTTTTATGACCGGACTATCGTGATTTACATTATTACGATTTTTTTTAAGTTTTTTACCATGAAATTAAACATATATCATAGCAAGAAATAATATGGTAATCCACGTAATCAACACAAGTGAAAAAGACAGACAACTTGCATGATTGCTACTGCAAAAAAAAAAGCCAAAGAGTTGGTAGATATTAATACATCTTTTCTACTATTAGCATGACATGGTTTGATCAACGATAAAATTCTCATTTTAATTTCTTTATATAAATGTTAATGTCATTTCAACGTCTATGTAAACGGTGTATCTCTGGATCAACTTTATAACAATAATAATAATAAAACAGAAGGTAAAGCACGTGTAACCTCAAGCCATCACTTCAATTTCAATTTCATCTTAGCTTGTATAGATGGGTAGCCTCCTTCGCCCGCAAACGAAAAGGATACATTCATGGCAAGAAAGAGCAAGTCAAACTCGGCTTTTCATGATAGAAAATTATAGCCTCGTTTAAATAATAAAAATGTTTTATTTTATTTCTCATGTTATTATTATAATTTTTTTAAAAATTTTAAATAAAATATAATAAATAATTTAATTTTTTTAAATTTTAAAATAATATTATTATTATAATAATATTTTATCTGAATTTTAACTTTTATCTCATCTTAATTAACTATCCAAACTGCAACAATGAGGTATCACTCTTGCAGCACCGACAAGTACATGACCTTGGAGTCGATCGACCATGCTTTCGTCTTATAAATGAGATTTTTATAGTCATGCATGCAGGAAGTCATACATGGGAGACTCTATTTTCTTTTTGTGAACTAGTAAATGATTCTTATAATACATATGTATAGCGTATGATCTTTTTCTTCATGATATATTGTTCAATCATTATATCATATCTTTTCAATTCTATTATCATATTTTTTTCCTTTTTAAATTATATATAGGATTTCTCTTCAGTTTAGTTTTAAATTGAATTATTAAGCCATGGGCTTAAATAAACCCAATCGTGTTTATTATTATTATTATTATATATATATATATATTTTTTTTAGCCGACCAAAGAGTTGGAGGCTGTGCCCATACGTAGCAGCATTTAATTGGGTGCCCATTTTACGGGATCCACAAACTAATCAAGTTCACATTCTCAAAGTCTGTGTGAACTATGAAGGGCGAACAAATTCAATGTCTTGTACGAAGAAGCTGTCTAATTCCAAAACGAAACCTGTCGTCTTGTTCCATATTTGGAACCATATGGCATCTACCCTCCCCCAGACCAAACCCCAAACTACCGTTGGTAAGAATTAGGACCATTTTTTTTTTGTATATGGTTTTGTGACTTCAACACTCTGATAGAAACCATGCATATCGGAAAAAGATGTTTTTGGTTTTCACTCCTAAAATATCACACGGTCATCCATCATCTCTTAATTGTTGTCCTGTCGCACTCTCTGTCGGCGACCAAAATGAAGGGATCTACTCCAAATTGCATTGTGGATCACATAAATGTTACGTCCTGATCGGTTGAAGTTTTTGCACAACTCTCCTAAAGTTGGCCAACTAGTCCAGAAGTTTGGACTAAAGAGGAACGGTTCCAAAGATGATGGATCGTGTTTACATTATTACATCCAAAAAAAGTCAGCAAATGGATGCTTGTGTTTTGATTATTAAGCACTCTCTCAACACCAAAAGAGTCAGCTAGCAGCCATACTTTCTTTGCAAGAGATGTGGGTAGATGAAGATGCAGACATAATTGTAGTTAGTTAAGACCTCGTTTGGACATTGAGATAGATAAGATTAGATGATTTTATATGAGTTAAATAAAATATTATTAAAATATTATTTTTTAATATTGTTATTGTTTTGAAATTTAAAAATGTTGAATTGTTTATTATAGTTTGTATAAAAATTTTAAAAAAATTATAATGATGAAACAAAAAAAGAGTAATTTTGAGAGAGATAGATCATTCGTACAAGAAGCCCTTCACCCATAATGAAGAAATCGATTCATCTACTCAAGATTTAAATGTAAATATGTGACCAAGAAGACTCATTTCATGTCTTGAGTTAGGGGCCACAAAGGCCCAAAATCTAGGGGACGTATAATTTACTGGGAGAAGCCGCCTGCAATAAAATCTCCGTGCGATCTTGAATCAGGATGGATCCTGAAAAGGAGAATGATAGGTTATTAGGTTTATTACCTTCTGTCATATTTGAAATTTTTATTTTTTTTATTATTATTTTTTAAGTATTTTTTTAATATCTTTAATAATTAAAAAAATATATAATTTTATTAATAGTCATTTTCTTAATTATTAAATAAATAATAATAAATAAATAAATAAATAAAAATAAAGAGAATAGTAAAAAGATAATAGAAAATAATAACACTGTCATTGTCAATATCTTGATCTTAAAAAAAGAAAAGAAAAACAGCGAGATTTGTAAAGCAAATAGAAGTACAACGAATAGAGCATATCTTACTCCCCACGGACCATCTCATCATCACATATAACCATGGGCATTGTGCTCACCTTCTTGAGAAGGTGATGGCTCAACGTTCCGACACGACTTGATCCGACCCGTGCCCTTGGTGGAATTGGGACACGACCTGGGCACAGTCCCCTTTGAAGGATGAGGGCTCGATCTCTTTGTTAGAAGAGGAGGTAAAGATTTAACACCTGGTTTGGAGAATGAAATTAGATAAAAAATTTATAAATAATAGTGAAATAATTTGTAAATAGTAATAAAATAATTTGATTTTAGATATTCTATCGAGTTATGAAAAAATGAGATAAAAAAATTAAAATAAATTATAAAATTAAAATATCATTATAATATAATTTTTTTAATATAATTTTTATTTTAAAATTAAAAAGAGTTTAATTACTTTTTATATTTTATTTAAAAAATTTAAAATTTTGAAATTAAAATTATATTTATATTTGAATGTTGTTTAAGAAGTAGATAGATGATAAAGGTTCTCAAACGAGACCTACGGACCTCCAAGACGTCATTGCTGTGGCAGCCTTCCTTGAGGATGAAGCAATTTGAACTCATTTATTTAAAAACAAAAAAAGAACTATTTGCGAACATTGATAATAAGCTTGAATTCGACTCACGTTCATATAAAAATTAAATGCATGTTTTGACCCTATACTATTTCTTCAAACTTGACTCAGATCCCGACACGACCTAGAATCCAAGACGGGCTGTCTTGGGACGTCTCAGTAACCTAAGCTGGCAAAATTCACCACCTGAGAAATTCAGGTCCTTTCCTACGCCCGTTAATTTCGTTTCCCTTTTTTCTAGCAACCTGCCTCTATTAAAGCTTAATGTGAAGATTATCTATCATGAATGATCACAGCTTGTACATTATATTTCCAGATAAAACACAAATGAAAGTTGAAATACAGACATTAGATATAAACATAAACAATGCATAGAAGATCAATGATTCAATATGCCTTTTCTCACTCATGATACAAAGTAAAAATCTAGCAATCTTCTTCCTTAGAACACTCATTGTTAAAATGACCACTTATATAAATCTCCAAATATTCGTGACGGCTGTATCTTGATATCCAGAACAAACAGGGCTGATCTCAAGAATCTTCTAACACTCGCAACCTGTAGATCTTTGCTGCCGTCCGCCCGCAACATCAATTGTGTCAGGCAGGTATCTTTCATTAGCCCCAAACAAAAGGATCAAGGTAATCGATTAGTACAATGATAACAAAGTTAGGTATCTAACATGACTAGATGTTTAACATAAAGTTTGAAAAACTAAAATACAAGAATGCAGATCTGTACGGAACATCACATCTATGATCATCTTAATTCACTCGACATCCACTGCTATCAAATGCTATGCAATTCTCTTGTGGCACCCATGCTGGCAATAAAATTGTTTTCATTTCTAATTTATTTAATGTATACTGGCTGTTGAACTGTATAGGTGTTAGGATCAAACCCCACTCTTTCAAGTCAAACATGTCCTATGATCCACCTATTGTTCTATTCAGGACGGTGAAAGTGGTTCGAAGGGCTTGGAAAACACTTCCAATTTGCCAAATCATTAGCTCTATAAAGTTTCGGCTTCATAAATTCATGAAAATTTAGACATCAGGATTTAAAAGCATAAACTAGAGCAGTTTTAGAAGAAACGGAAGCATGAGGCAGATTACTGTTTCGATTTACTCAGCTATACATATGTCAACAACGTCTGTTTCTGTCCTGAAGAGAAGAAAAACTGATAACAACAAACTGACAAGCATATTTCAACTTCATTTCTATTGGCACAAACCCAGTCACCCAAATAGATGCTGCCTACTATGGCAGCACAAGAAGGCCAAAGCTTTAGAACCATTTTCTTTCCTCATTTATCTTTTAGTTTCTTGTTTTTTAATTTTACTTTAGACGTCCATGCACCATTTAGATTTCTATCAAAATGGTCAAGGGCAAACTTAGTTTCCGAGCACCTCTTAATTAATACGGGATTCAGGACAATTTGAGTTAGTGTCTAAAATCAGCATATGCAATACAACTAATAGAATTCAGTATTTCAAGAGGAGTAAAACACTCACATTTCTTCTTCAGGCTCATTCTTGAGTGCATTTTTGGCTATACACTCAAAAGCAGCTTCAACATTGAATCCTTCTTTTGCCGAGGTCTCAAAGTAAGGTATGTTTCCCTTTGAAGCACACCATGCCTTGGCTTTCTTCTCAGAAACCTGCAACCAAGGAAACAACCATATGCATACCCTATAAGCAAGAACAACTGCAAACAAATTTCCCAAGCATCAAGAGAGAACCCTATTCTTATAAACTTATAGATTGCTAAATACTGAGAATGTTAGAATCACCAATGACAAGAAAAAAAACTCACCACCCGACTATTCCCACCGTCAACATCTATCTTGTTCCCCAGCACAACAAAAGGGAAGTTTTCAGGATCAGAGGGACTTGCCTGAACATCAAATACACAAACCATAACTTTCAGTCGCTCCTTTAAAGTTGTTTATTATAGGGCGGCCAATAGGTTAGCACTACCTGAATCAGAAACTCTTCCCGCCAGTTGTTAAGATTATCAAATGATTTCATTACGTTCACATCATACACAAGAACACAGCAATCTGCGCCGCGGTAGAAAGCCACACCAAGACTTTGAAACCTTTCTTGCCCAGCAGTGTCCCAGATCTGTATATGTGAGCAAGAGGGGTCAAGCTAAAAGAAATAAGCTAGAATTTTTTTTTTTTTTTTTTTTTTTTTTATTGGCAAAATAAGCTAGAAAGTTTCCACATCTTCTCCACCAAATGAGTAATAGCTCCTCGTAACATCTAGACAAGATAATCTATTGGTTGATAAACAATCCTCATGGATACAAGCTACAATTTGAGAGGAATTAACGCATTTGATATGCAAATGTTAAAAAAAGAAAAAACAGGAAATGAGTCAACATTATGCATATTATGCCATGTATTAGACGACTCATGATAAACTCAACTACTCAACGTCTTATCATAATTGCCAAAGTTTGGCTTCAAGTAAACTCAAAACAAGCTTTAAACAGCTGGCTTTGCATATCCTTTTCACTTATCCTTCCAATTTTACAGATTTGTATTCTTTAACCCTTGATAGACTCTGCTGCTAAGTCCGCATGACAACCTTTCAATTTCCAACTATGGTATAGGAAGTAGCATAAAGATATTACAAAATATGGCATGCAAATCTTTATGCAACTGTTGTAGCTCATACAAACAATAATTTCTATTTATCTCCTTCATTAATCTTGCTTTAAAATCATCTCTTCTAATTTTAACTTACTGAAAAGCATCCATATTGCAACTTCAAAGGCTAGTTTAAGCCATTTTTCGCAGTTTTTACCATTCAGAACTCCAATTTTTGTATACCCAATAAACCCCCCCCCCCCCCCCCCCCCCCCCCCCCCAAAAGAAAGCAAAAAAAAAAAGACTAGCCATCCCTACAACCTTGAGACTGGATAAACACAGCCTCAATCTCACTGTAACCACCTTCCTGTGAATTTAAAAGTAGAAGAAGTATTATCTTCTGCAAAGAACATCAAAGGTATTAGAGCCATCTTCATATTACTTCCCAATTAACTAAAGCAAAGAAAAATACTCTGAGACAAAGTTACGCAGAAAACAATAGGCCATACAAGGGGCCTAAGATGTTTATTAACAAGCAATTCAAGATAATGGAAACATGTACTGAAAAAGAACAATAAACTCAAGAAACAAAATGCGTGCTCATCATTCTCACCTGCAATGTGAATAGCCTATCTTCGAACTGAACTTCCTTGGTCAGGAAATCCGCTCCTATGGTCGCCTTGTACTGATTGCTAAATTTACGATTCACATATCTAACGGCAACAATGAGCAATAATCAAATACCAATACAGCCATCGAACTACCCAACAAAATTGAATAAAGGAATTCGAGTTAATATTTCAGTGAACACAAATTCAAGATTTAGGTTTTAGAGGGTACTGATTCATCAGCGACGTCTTCCCCACCCTGCCAGATGATAAGCGAATTCATGTTACTCCAAATTCAATAACATTACTCCAAAATCTTAAGCAACAATAAAATTCGAAAATTATTAAGTATCTCTGCTACAATTTCATTCTCCACAAACCATATTGTTCCATTTGCCACAAAACATACGCTCAGCTAGACCTCATACAGACTAATTCACACAAATTGAGCTGTGAATTTCCTTTAATGCAAAAACAAAACCAACATAATACAGAATATTCCATTTTCACAGCAAACGAACGGAATTACATTTTTAAAAAATCTGGAAATTAAGATTTTATTTTTTTTAAGGTTTACCCGCTGTCGCCGAGGATAATGACCTTTAAGAGCATACGCCGACGCGAAGCCATGGATCAGAGCTAAGTTTTGATTTAGAGGTTAAAAAAAACAATCTGAGGAAATTAAGAAACTTCTTGATATTTGATTCGAATTCAATTTGAGAGATTTCCGTTTTCGAGGGGTTGTTATCGTTGAATAGTGGAACGCCAGCGGGCAGCGAGGATGCGGTTTCAGAGATGCATGAGATCCCTAATATGCCCTTGGGTTTGGGGTAGAATTCACAGTTAAACCACGGTCCGCTCGTGTTAGGCAGCAACAAACGGGTCAACGGGTTTGGAAATAGGTTTATCTCATCTCCTTTATACATATTATTTAAACAAAAATAATTTTTAATTTCAAATTTTTAATTTTTAAAAGCCAAACGGCACCATTTGCTTTATATTTGTTTTCAAACATTGAGTCCTAAAACGACTTCGTTTCCCTTACTTAAGCGAAACGGCGTCGTTTTATATATGTATAATTTTTTTAAAAAAAAAAAAATTATCAGTTCAGTCGATTCAACGATCCGATCCAGGATCAAACTGGGACCAAATCGCTGGACATTATTTTTGGCAAATTCAACCGCTCGCCGACCGGTTCTACATCAGTTTCGATCGGTTCCGAGCTCCAGCAACCTATTTGGGTCGGTTTCGATCGATTCTTCGGTTTCTTGTACAACCTTAATAAAATAAATGAATAGTAAGATTGAGGGGGCAAACCCATTGGTTCATTTAGCATTTTTCCTAAAACATTTTAACTCAAACCATGTCATTATAATTCACAAACCATCTCAACTCATCTAATATTTTAATTCAAACCATGTCACTATAATTCACAAATCATCTCAAACCATCTCATTTCAACTCAATATCTAGATTGTGTTTTGAGAAATGAGAAATGAAAATTTGAATAAAAATATCATAAAGTAAAATATTATTATAATATAATTTTTATTTTGAGATTTGAAAAAATTTAATTATTTTTTGTATTTTATTTGTAAATTTGAAAAAATTGTAATGATTAAATCATAATTAAATGTAAAAATTGAAGAATTGAAATTAAAAAGTATTTTTATTTGTGATGTTTGGATATTGAGATGAGATGAAAATATCTCTCTATCCAAAAGAGTCAAGAGACCTTAGTTTTTACTATCAATAGAGCAATATGACCATAATAAACATTCTCTTTATCGATTGATTCTAACAAGAAAAAAAAAAACATCAAATTCTGCTAACTATTACCATTAACACACCAATATAACGAAGCTTACAGTTGATGTAACTCTATAAAAAAAAATGTACCAAATTAATTACAGGATCGCTCCCTCGTCCCAACATCTCTCCAACTCCAAATCCGCTTAGCTCAGCAAGTTTGAGCACTCGCAATTAAGCTCGATCCCTTTAGAGGATCATACAGCTGATCGAGCAAGGTTCAGTCTCACAAGAATAAACAAAATGGCGTCAGAAACCTTGATGATGTTTTGAAGAATAAGCATGCCACTTGGGTCACTATCACAAATCAAGCAGTTCTTTTTTTTTTTTTTTTTTTTTTCCTTTTGTACATCCAAAATCAACTAAAACTACCCCTCAAATGGTTGGGGTCCTACTCTTGTTTCTCATGCCAGCATGATAATCTCTCTGATTTTTGCAAATTACGTGATATAATAATGGGGCAGGACGTCGGGAACCTTACAAGAAGATTGGAATCATCCAGCAAGATATTTAACCAGAGTCTTTAGGATCATTCCTCATTTTCCCAAGTTCTGTCAATTGGGCAGTTTGTTGGTATTCACTGCTTGAGACAGATGGGTGCAGTGCAGATTCGCTGCTAGGTCCGCTGCTCTCACTAGTGCCATGCTGTTGGCTTTCTAGTGCCATCTTTCTGAATTTCTCCATGTCCTGCTTATATTGGCTACTGTCATAATCAGTGCTTTCATAAGAACCAAAAGCTCTGCTGTGCCCAGGTTTGATTCCATCATTTAGATCATCCAGAGAAAGGTTTCCTTCCAAAGCTCGAACTATCTGCTTTTATATCAATAATGGTAATAGGGTTACACCATCATGGAGAAAAAAGATTTCGTACTGGTTCCATAAATGTATTGGTGATTTTGAACATAAAAAGGTCAATAAAGCCACAAGTTTGTACTATATTCAATATATTTTACCAAGTCAATGACAGGTAAAAATTTAGCAATACAAGTAGATGGGCTACACTGTTCAAAGACAGAAAGGACCCCAGGTGGTTCATCTGCAATTTTGAACTTTGTTAATAAGACAGAGAATCAATTATTTCAATATTTGACGTTGGTGGATTTACCTGGCTCATTCTTGGCCGATACCGTGCTGAATGACGTACACAAGCAGCAGCACAGGCAACCATTCGAGCCATTTCACTAGAGTTGTAATCATTCTGCAACCTTGGATCAACAAGAGCATCAAAGTTGCCAACTTCCAAAGCATGCATGAGCAAAGGCCTTGCCTAAATTCCATAACAGCAAATTTTAATTTTCCCATGCAACATAAGCTTTTCTATTAAGAATACCCCACTATTGCAATTAGAACACCTAAAAGACATGAAGACACACTTAGCCTCGTTTGGTTATACAGATTAGATGAGATAAGATAAAAGTTGAAAGTTAAATAAAATATTGTTAAAATATTATTTTTTAGTATTATTTTTGTTTTGGAATTTTAAAAAGTTGAATTGTTTATTATATTTAGTGTGAAAATCTGAAAAAGTTGTAATGATTAGATAAGATGAGATGGTTAGTGAAAACAAACCAAGCCGGGGATGCTTGGAGACTAAGATGAGATGAAAATTTAGTGAATAGTAGTAACTAGAAAGATGGTTTGTGACTACTAGTGAGATAGTTTGAGTCAAGTATTTATTGAGTTTTGGGAAATGAAAGAGAAAAAGTTGAATAAAAAATGTTATTGTTAGAAGATAATTTTTTAATATTATTTTTGTTTTGAAATTTGAAAAAGTTGAATTGTTTTTTGTTTGAAAGTTTGTATAAGTGATAATGACTATTTTGAAAGTATTTGTGTTTAAATTATGTTTGGGAAGGAAATGAGATGGGATGAGATGGAAATTATTTCCAAACATCCCTAAGAATAATCCATATATCTGAATGTGCTGGAGGGCCTAATGAGTGTATGACTTTAGGACACTTTTTAAAATAATAAAGAAGCAACGACACATGTTAGATACCGCCTCTGATGCATATATGAAAGAATAGAAACCCCCAGCCATCACAGTATTTTAATGTGCTCGACAAAGTGGTTTGGTCCTTACCATTTCTATCGAAAGAGAGGGGGGGTGGGGGGGGGTGGGGGAGGTGGGGATAGTGTAAACCCCTTGTGATTTGGCTCATGTTAATATAATACCTGGGTTATTGACTTTTGGGGAATTTATGACGAAACCCACTTTTGTTTTTCAACTTTTTGACATTGACACTCCAGTTTTCAACTTTGGACGGAGGCCTTTACTTGAACAAGGCTAATCAACAAACAACAAACGCAGGTATAAAATTGAACTATTATGGTGCTTAATAAATAGCATACACACCCACTCAACCATGCTATCATCAGTGAAGGATTGAGTTTTATCAAGAGGTTGGCGTCCAGTAATCAACTCCAGAAGTACAACCCCAAAGGAGAAGACATCTGACTTGTCAGTGAGCTTTCCACTAGCAGCATACTCGGGGGCCAAGTAACTGCATTTGTTGAATACAAGATTCTTTCAAGGTATTCAGGAAAAAAAATCTAAAAGGTCAAAATAAAAAGTAGTAGTCAATTCATCACTGCTTTTTAGCATTTGAAATACTTCAAAACTCCATGGCAGCACCATAGCATTCTCTACAGAAGACATAGAAATGGATCTTACCCAAAAGATCCCATTACTCGAGTGGAGACATGAGTATCAGTATCCGCTGAAAACTTAGCAAGCCCGAAATCTGCAACCTGAATACAAGATCCAGTTATGAATTGCATCATTGGAGTTCATATTACAGAAGTACTCAAGTACCCAATAAAACAGAACTTTTTTCCATATACTTGGGTCATGCAGACAGAGCCTATGCAATTATAGGAGATGCAAACCCTTTTTATTTGTTGTGTTTAAAGGAAGAGGCAAAAGGAATCAAGAACTTTTTTTTATCATGGCAGCGTCTCCCCGGCTCATTTTGAAAGAAGCTAATCCTCTGAATCTAGAACTTCAGAAATTCAATTGCAGATGCAAACAGAGTAGCAAAATATCATAAGGGCACATACATATACAACCATATAGATATATACATACTTGAAATCAACCAGGAATCATATGAAAGCACCAATAAACCCTACCTTTGAGTCAAAGTTATAATCGAGAAGAATATTAGTTGCCTTGATGTCACGGTGTATGATCTTGGGCTGACCTGAAGATAAATTTATCTCAAAAGGAGAGTGGACTAGAATCCAGAGAAGATTCTTAAGGTTCGCAATGTGTAGATTGAAGAAAAAGGAAACTCACAGTCCTCATGCAGATATGCCAATCCTTTTGCAGACCCTAGAGCTATTTTCATTCTGGTTGGCCAGTCCATAGTCGGTCTCTCCTTTCCTGTAATTTTTCTCAAATGAAACGTCGAATAGTAGTTTGGAAGTACAGATAAAGTTACTAGATTCCCAATACAGAGAAATTTTTTGGACTCCCAAATCAGATTTTATCTCAATCGTTACAACACATTGTGATGCAACTTAATTTGCCATCAAACTCTTATGGTGATCAAACCCTATCTGAACACTGTTTGAAATTATTTTTTGATAAGTACAAATTTATTAATGTCAATAGGCATAGCCAAGTACACTAGATGTATACAAGAGAAAACACCTAGTTGGGATGCAAAAGAAAAAAGAACGGATAAACCCATCTAGGAAAATGAACCTAACAAAGCCCTAGCCCAAGCCCAAAGACGCGCCTGTCCCAAACCACCACCAGTGCACCAAGCCTATCCCACCACCAATTCCCCAACACACTCCTCAATACTTGTAAACTCCGAACGAGCCTACTAAAAATATACGACTAGATAACCACTGGATACGACTTGTCAAGTTGAATCACAAATCTGGCTATTTTCGACAGTTTTCCTTTTTCATATAGGGTTATTAAAATAGGTCAACACCACCTTAGTCATAGTTTGAGTCAAATCACATTTAAGTCAATATTCATTTTGAGGTCTATCACTAAAGAACTCTTTAGAAAATAAATTAACTTATGATATATATATATTTATATATATAGTTTAACTTATGATATATGATATTGCAAAAGATTTGTGTTATTTAGTTCCTCAGCAATTCAGCCATTCTTTCATCAACACTTTATTCCATTGGTCAATTGTAATATATCTTAATGGCCAGGACACTTGTGAGTTTCTTGTATCTCTTGATAATCATGCATAGGTGTTGCTTCTGCATATGTCCCATGTACTAGGGCTATGCGTGTTTCTTTCTCCTTTCTTTTTTTCTTTTTTTGATAGGTTGCCTATTTCATTCATCAATAAAAATAAAAATAAAAACAATTCAACCATTCTCTCTACAATCTCATAATTCTTGGTTGGCCCAAAAATGAATAATGATAACTTCTCTCCTTGAATCCACAAATATCACGCTCCCACAATCAAAACAATTGTAAAAATTAGAACCAACCATCGATGCACCATAACTATGCTTATGAAACTCCCCTCCTATAGAGATTCTTTTTTAGCAGCTCCCCTTCTATATGTATTATTTCGAGGAAAGGATAAATGTTTGCTCTATTCTTTTAGTGATAACGGAACAACTCTGTTTGAAACAATTTTTTTTATGACGGGGGAACCACCCCACGGTAGAGCCCTTAGGACTCACCCATGGAACCTAAACTCCAGGGGAGACTAGCACAGCAACCCACCACCATGGCCTCCCACTCAAACCGTAGTTTGATCTCAGGGGGAATTAAACCTGTGGCATGGGGCTCATGCACACAAGTTTGCCCTTACCACTTTGGGCTACCCACGGGTGGGCAACAACTCTGTTTGAAACAATATAAGAGGCATATCTATTCAACCCCCAAGAAGTACCAATATGAATTGGGGTGCGAGGTCGATCCCCTTTAATCTGTATATGCGTTCATTCTAATCATATGGAGGACATAAGTCATAAGCTATATCAAGAAATGGAAATTAACAAAACAAATATCCAAGATATAGAATGAAAAAACAAAAAATAATCACCAAAAGGACTTACCATGTAGATGAAAATACATGGTGTAATTTGGGACAAACTCATAAACAAGCATTCTCTGTGCCCCAGCAATGCAGTATCCAACCAGTGAAACAAGGTGTTTGTGATGGACACGGCTAATGACCTCAACCTCTGCCCTAAACTCACGCTCCCCCTGTGAGCTGCCAGATTTCAGCTGCTTAATTGCAACCACTTTTCCATTAGGAAGGACTCCTTTATGTACATAACCAAAACCACCTTCACCAAGGAGGTTGGCATTGGAGAAAAAATTTGTTGCCGTGGCTAATTCTTCATATGAAAATGTAGTTTTTGAGAGACTTAAGGCATATCCAGGAGATGGTGGTGGGATAGGTTTCTCGGAGTCCAAACTGCTACTTACCAAAGAATGTGGAGGGGGAAGTGGGACTTGTGACAATTGGGGATTTGATGTGATTCCAGGGGGAGGAGTTGGCTTGGGAAGGAATGTCGCTAAATCATCCTTCGGTGGTGGAGCATTTTGTTGCCAATGCTGAGGTGGGCCACCAAAAGTCTCATCTGGAGAAACCAAGAGCACCAAGAAATTGAATTAGGAGACATGGGACAGGTGTAGGAAAAAGTGGAAGTTTCGCAAAAGACATCACCAAGATCATAACATTTTAAATTAGATGAAAATCATCTAGAAAATTGAAAGAATAATCTATCCAATTCAGTGAGACACATCATCCTACCAAAACCTATTGATGAACAGGGGGGAAAGAACATGAACAAAAAATGCAAATGTTTATTAGGCATGGTAGACACCATAGCAGGATCTTTGCAGTAATTAAACCTTCCATCATTGGTCTTGTACTACAAATCAAAAGCAAATTTAAGTAGTCCCATCTAGTCATGCCTTCATTTCACAAAGGAGTCACCAACCTTGCTTTTGTTGGATTTGCAAAACTCTCCTTAGATCAAGCTACCAAATTTACTGTGGATCATAATTTGACACTCAACTCCTAACACTCCTTCGAAATTTATTAACCATAATTACTGGTTTCAAATACAAAGAACTCTGACCCATAATAAAAATTTGCAAATGTTCAATTGGCAATTCTGTAGACATCATCCTCCCAAAACTTCTATCAACTGTATGATAGTTTTATTAGTTGGCCCATTTTAAAGGTTTCCACAATGTTCATAAAACAAAAAATAAAAATAAAAAAATATTAATTCACGTCACCTTTTTTTTATAATTAATAAAGCTTTAATTGATAAATTAGAGTCTGATCAAGTTCTGGCTGAAAATCATCTCTTTTTATGATCATCTTCGCTTCAAAGTTGAGGTAAACGAATGTTGAACACTACACCTGGCGCATAAACCACAATTTTGTAGACTGCAATTTCTTGCATTTATGGTTGCATTATACACTCATCCCCCGAGATTTGAAGTCCCCACATAGCTTTCAGTGACAGTTGCCATAGATTCATGCAGATTGGCTAAGAAAAGTTGGGATAGAATTCTTGCTATGGTGGACTCAGAACATCAAGGAGAAAATGCCTAAATTACTTATCGGGTCTATCCAAGTCTGTATCTAACACTTGCTTTGTGTACACATTTTAATATATATATATATATATGCAAGTGTTTATACATATATATATATATATATATATATATATATATATAAGAAATGATAGTTCCCTGATGTGAGTCATTACCTATATATCGATAACACCATTATGCTAAATAAGAGAGAGGAGGAAGTAAACTTTGAGACCAAATGGAGTGATTGACTCCAAAAGCCCAATGGAACAACAAATTACTATATGCATGTATGAATCCGTTATGTGCATGTTGAAGTCCACTGATGGGTAGGGGCTGCACACATGAGAGGTAAATCAGTAAAAAGTAGGTGCTAGAAGGCTACGATCAAACGTAGAACTATGAGGTGCACCGTAAGTTTCATAAAGCTATGCATCAATTTAAACTGAATTGGCAATGTTTTGGATTGATGTTGTCAACCCCTGTGGTTAGGCAATGGCACTTGCATGTCGCAAGCACTTTATCAATTCATTCGCCAACCATAATCCCTGTTCCATTCAGAACACAAAAGCGAGTTCCATGATTAGGTTATTCCCGTGACAATGCCCCGGTCCAAAACTCTATTTCAGTTTGAGAACTAATCCAAGATTGATATCCAAAACACAAACAAATAAATCTATTACATGCAAATCAGGAAAGATCTTTTACATGGCGTTTCAAGGCCAAGTTAGAAAATCCCTATGACGACGGGATTATAAATTATAATAGTCCATCGATTGAACTTCCCGGAAAAACAAACTGAACTTAGAAAAACCGATTTTTAATAGCCTCTACAGAAAATCTAATAATCCAAAAAATCAAATAAGCCAAAACTTTGGAACTATAAATAAAAACAAATCAATTAAACTACAAATTTACAAAAAATAACAAATAACCAAAAAAAATAAGAACCTCACTTTTAGCGCCCTGTGGAGGACCATCAGACTCATTATTATCACCTCGTCTCCTCCTCCCCCTCCTCCTACGGCAAATGACGAAAAATCCCACAGCCACAAGCACAATCAACCCTCCTATCACTATCCCCACTACCAGCCCTACCAGCGCCCCCTTAGGCAATCCCCCGTCCGAAGGCGGAGGCGACGGCAGAGATAATCCGGTAGTCGGGGCCGGAGGCGGAGGCGGAGAGCTTGAAGGAACATCCGGAGAGCTGGAGACAGGCGTCGGAGACGGCGGAGAGGTAGCGTTGGTCATTTCTGACGGAGTAGAGGGCGAAGGAGCTGTCGAGGACATCGCCAGCGACAGGTAGGTTTTCGACTCCGCCGAGGATTTTTGTGCTCGTTCCGAAAGCACAGTGAACGGGTGTGTGTCTGAAAAGCACTGGGGAGTGAAGAAAGAAAAGGCGAGTAATTGGCGTTCACATGGTTGGGTGAAGAAGAGGAAGTATGCGTGGGTGGGGCCGACTTTGATACAAGATCACATCTACGTTGTCGTTTTGATAAGCTAATCGGCCTCTTTCCATTGCTTTTGCGCTTTGCCTTCGCGATATTTCTGCCCTTTGTCTGTCCAACGTGACATATTTCCTGAACGCCCCATGACGATGTTGCAAATCTAACTTGCAAACTCACTTCTGCCACGTGTGTAAACGCTGTTTACTAACCGTATGAAGATGACATAAATTGGTTAAGTTGCTGCCAGTAAGATATGAGATGATTTTAAATAAAAATTAAAAATTAAATAAAATATTATTTTTTAATTTTATTATTATTTTTAAATTTTAAAAAATTAAATTATTTATTATATTTTATATAAAAATCTATAAAATTTATAATAATGATATAAGATAAAATCTTTTCTATATTCAAACAATGCCTAAGTCTTAACACGACTCTAGTTAATTACTTGGGTTGATTTGATAGGGTAATTAATTAAAGTTAACTAGGTCTTATTTTATAGATATATAATTAATTAGCAATCCAATGATCTTGAAATCATTATTTTGCTATGATGAAGGTATAAATTAATTAATTAGTGGTGGTAATTTTTTTTATCACAATTGCTACAGCTATAAAAATATTTCATAAAAGTAAATTTAAAAATTGAAATGACTTTATGTAATATATTAAATTTACTTTATAATAAAATTAATTTCATAATTCAACGTATCACATGAAGTACGTCAGTTTATAAATTTATTTTGTAAAATTTTTTTATAGTTAAAATATTTATTTGTCAAGAGCCTAATAGCCTGATGGTATATGATCCGATTCTCCAAATAAAAAATCTGAATTTAAAACCCCTCACCCTTTGTATAAAAATAAATAAAAAGTATGATCTACAAATAATAGTAACATAAGAAAGTAAAATATAATTTATTTATTTAAAAAAAACAAGATAAGATGTGATACGAGGCTGCCTTGTTAAAGAAACCATTACATGGGTTTCTTGAGTTCCACACTATAAGATCTATGCTCAAAATGGAGCATACTTAAAAGAGACATACTAGAGACTAATACCGTGTTTATGTCGAAAGTGGCCGAACAGAAAATTATGGTTATGTTTGGATAGTAAGGTATTACGAGATATTATGTGAATAATAATAAAAGATAATAATAAAATAATGAATAGTAGTGAGGTTTATCTGAATATTCAAATTAGATCTAAAATAACTAATTAATGATATAATTAAAACTTTATTAAAATTATTATAAAAAATAATAATTTCTCATTCTTAAATAATGCGAAATTTCATACACAATTCAACCTTATCAGTTAAAATAGGTATCACATGTTTAGTTTATACAAGGACAAAATCAAGATTTGTTATTAAAAAGGATCGAGACAGTTTGTTATTACTAAATATCGGAACAATTTCCTTTCAATTTACAACACCGTAATGCTCGTATATTCTAAATGAATTATTGGCAGCAAGGTCCAAAGTTTCAAGACGACCTACTTTCCAAAGCACAGATCAAATACGCGTTAGGCGTTAAAATAAAACAGCCATTAAAGATTCACGAAGCGCTGGAAAAAATTTAAAAAAAAAAAACATTTTTCTTGAAAAAATTTAAAATCTTAAAAAATATCCATCATCAAGCAAAAACAAATTGAAAAGAAACATAATAATTCCAACACGTCAAAGTATAAATATTCAATTTCATCAGCTCACTGATTGTTATATATATAATATATTAGATATATTTATAATAAAAAAATAAAACCAGGGCCTTCGTTTGGTCTGATCTGCTAGCTTGAACATAATAATGAGATATATTACGTTTTACAATTTTGTTTATTTTGCTTGGGTCATGGGTGGAAAGTGCTGCAGCAGAGAGCCCTTCACAGCTAACTTCGGCCCGTTTAGATACATAAACCGTTTCGACATTTTATCTCATCTAATCATTATAATTTTAATAAATTTTTATATAAAATATAATAAATAATTTAATTTTTTCAAATTTCAAAATAATAATAATATTCTAACTAATAATATTTTATTAAACTTTTAATTTTATTTAAAATCATCTCATCTTATCTCACTATCCAGACCGACCTTCTTCAACCTTAATCCATAACCCTCATTAAATGATGGTTAATTAGGACAGCAACTTGGTCATGAGCTACATTTCCGAATGTTCTGCTTCCTAACAATTTCAACGCTGCGCGCGCGCATGCATGACTTTATTGCAGCTAGCGAAACGTACCTTTTGCTGTAGTCTTGCAACTTCGACATTAAATGTCTAATGATTTCGGCTTCTGATCAAAAGTTGCCTGTCGACTGTAGCACTAACTTGTAATATGTTACGTATGGTCCTTCATTATGTGCATATCTATTTTTTCGGTAGAAATGTTATGAACCTTAATGGCATGCTTAGGGGCACTTGTCAGTGTACATGCACACGGGAATGCAAAGGGGCGTTATATATTATCAACGAGGAAAATTATGCTAAATTTATTTTTAAAAAAAAATTTATAAAAAGTTTACTTTTCTATATCTCAGTTATTGATATTTTAAAAATCATTAAATTTTAAATTTTAAATTTGAATTTCAATAATAAAAAAAGAAACTAACAAAATAATTTTGTAAATAAAAGTGTAAGTATATATAACACTGTTTTATAAAAAATAAACCCATATTTAAAAAATTTAGATCCATGAGAGTTTTGCTTAGATGATAAGACATGCAAATACATGAGTTTCATTATATTTATTTTAAAAATTTTAAAAGTTGTATTATTTTTTATATTTTATTTAAAAATTTAGAAAAATTATAATAGTAGATAATATTTAGATAAAAAAATTTAAAATTAAAAAAATACTTTATATTTAAATTATATTTAAAAATAACTTTTTACATAAACAACTCGAAGAGCTGACTTTGTAAGAAAAAGATTGCAAGTGTGTTGCGGTGATGTGGTCCGTGGACCTCTCTGCATGAAAAAGAGGGTCCACAGTTTCTCCATCCAAGCCCGCCTGTCAATATTCGCTAAATGTGGTTCCATCATTGCTCCTCGTCGAGTTTGAAAGAGACTGAATGGGAAGCATGGAACTGCTCACTGCGGATCCCCCGCGCCTTCCTCGGTTTCTCCTAAAAAGAGATTTATGAATTTAATACAAATACGATATAAAATACGATATGATATTAATAAATTTGAGTTTGATGCTAATAAATTTGGATTAAAATGAGTTAATCTGTTAAGATATGATTTATTAAATGGTTAATTTGCTTAATACAAAATCAATCCGTTTTGTCTCATTTATATTTTATTTCAGAATTAAATTTTATTATTGTTAAGTTCTAATATTGATATTTCTCAGTATGGTTATGTTTTTATTATTTAGATTGTAATTTTAGACCTATGCTCATTGTAGGAGGATTTTCCCCTACCCAAAGCCTAGTCAAGCCCAGTCCAGGACGAAATGATACAGATCCAGCCCGCTAAGAGGATCCCATGTACATGACTTGTAGAAGGGACAGTGCAACAGAAGATAGGACTCGTCGAGACTCATTGGTCTGAGGTTCCTAAGATAATACCCAATCAACGAGTGCCAGCCCACATAGCAAGTGCAACGTGCAGAGTATCATCGATCTGCTGACAGAGAAAACATGAACAGACCAGAGGAAAACAGACCGAGGGGAGAAGGCTGGAGAACCACGCCGTATTTAATGGCTCTGTCGCCTGGGCGGCACGCCACATTAATGGAATTGTCGTAGGACCACGCTACATTTAAATATTCTAACAAAATGAACAGTACGAGGACTCTGAATCCCATAACGACAGAATTGATCTGCTCACCGAACTTCTAGTATAAATAAGTGATTCCAAATACGAGGATACTCTCTCTGACTTTTAAAGCTTCTTACTTATTTTACTACACTCTAAGAACACTTATTGACTTTGGCATCAGAGGCTCCCGGCTCCTAGGCTGCCCTCTCAAAGCCGTATTCATTTACATGACCCATTGTGAAGATCTGAGTTGTTGGAGTCTAGCTCAAGAGTGTGCGAAACATGACATCAATACTCATATTTGTTATTGTATGATTTGTAATATTAGTTTTATTATATGTTAAAATTTGAAAAATATTGATATATATTTTCTAAGATATTGTAGTTACTACTAAATATAGATTTTAACTTTTATGTGAAATTATATTAATCAGATTAAATGAGTTATGCGTGTTAGTTCAACCTATTTATATGAAACAGATTTAAATGGGTCTTATTATGGTTAATTTATTTCTAATTAGTTATAAAAATTAAAATGGGTAACACAACGCAACCCATTATCTAAATGGGTTGGGTTAGGATTTGGAAGTTTGACACATTTAGTTTAACAGGTCGAGTTCGAGTTGATCTGTATAGTCGAATGTTCATGGTTTGACATGATACGAACACAACCTAAAAATACGATTTGCCACCCCTTGAGTCCTACTTCCGCATTAGTTTTAAACAAAATATTATTTATAAATTTATTTATGGAAAATCCTACTCTTATCGAGAATACCTATCATAATGGGTGTCGATTGTATTTATTTTTTTACTTGGTGTATAAGTAAATGTTTTTAACCACCTTGTGAAATTTTTTCTTTTTAAAAAAAAATGTTAAAGATGTTTAAAAAAATGTATGAAAAAAAAAAAAACAAATAAATTTTTTTTACATGATTGGTGAGATTCTCGGTAGACGTAGCGGTCCCATTATTTATTAATACGACGATCATTTCACATCAACTAATATAAAACAATAATTATATTTTAAATTTCCTTTTATAAATTTAGCGGAGTCTACCACTAAAGAGTGGAATGGTGTATAATATATATATACATACCGATTTATAAATTGTAAAATTCTTAAAAACTTCATTCTAAACTTTTGTTTATAATTTATTTTAAAAAATTATTTATACAATTATAACGTGTGCAAGTCTTATATATCACATTAAAAAAAATAAATAAATTCGATACTAACTAAGGAAACATCACGTGTTGACATTGGAGACCCACCTTGACATCTAATTATGTAGGCAAGTAGCCCTCCAATATTATATGTGGAAAGATAAATCTCATAATCCAACGCTATCATAAAACTTTATTTAGCAAAATGTACGTGTATGGGTAATGCTATTTATTATTATTTGATATTTTTTAACATGATATTAAATAATTTAAAAGATATTTATTATTTATTTAATATCAAATTAAAATAATAAAAGATGATGATCGAAAGCACGATAGTTATTGAATGCTTATCCTTTTTCCTTTTATTTTGTAGGAGATTGCCTTCAAAAGATTACAATTTATAATATTTCATATCAACTCAAATATGAGTGTGAACCATGTTCGATCACTTATACAAGTCTCCAGCTTTTATCAATTAATGTCTAACTTAAATTTATAAACTCTTGAAAGTAAACAGAGTTTATTGGTTCCAGATCATTAATTGGTGTTAAGGATATGATGCAACTAATTAAATCTACTTATTTTTATTAGTTTAAGCTTGTGAGATAGGTGGTGTTGATGTCTTGTTTTGCATGCTCTTGGACTAGGCCCCGACGAATCGGGTCTTCAGAGTTGGGCCTTGATCGATGCTGCGTGTGGGTCCCCGACAGAGATCTGGTGCGGCTGTACGACGTCGATTTATACATCCTTGGTGATGAACAATATTTTAATGTAGAAAATAAAGAGATGAATACATAGATTTTACGTGGTTCGGCACTAGGCCTACGTCCACGAGGGTTTGCGGGAAAGATTTCACTGTAATAAACTTGTTTACAGTCTCTCATGGCCTCTCATTTCTCAATGTACAATGGAAGTTGTATAGCTATTTACTGGAAAATCAGTTCTCTCTGGAGCTCTCTAGATGAATAAGAAGTTTCCAAATCCGAATAAGTCGAAGTCGTCCCAAAAAGAGTGTGTGAAGGTGATCTAAAACCCAAGAGTCCAAGAGATGAAATGTGAAGAAGAGAAGAGTCCAGAAGTCTCTAATCCGTAGGTTTCTATTACCTTTTGTTGCCTGCCATTCATTTGCTTTAAGTCACTTCCATACATTTTCTCGCATGACACCTTACACCTTATATTATCTTGCTCTATGTCAATCATTAATTTTTCTATCCTGACATTGTTTTTTCCTTATTCTCTGCTTACACCTTTGTGTCTTTCTTTTATTGTCCCTCACTCTTATCTATTATTTGATATTCTAGTGAAGCCTCTAGTGGCTGGGCCTAGGACATTCTATGGGCCGGGGAAAAACTCCCTTACAGGTGATATTTTCATATGATATCACGATAGAGGTTACAAGTTCAAATATGGGCTCTACACTCTACTCAATCTAATTAACAATTCACATGTTGGACCCACTAATTGAGATGAAGTCTAGCCCACGCGTAAAAGAAAGTGTTAAGACTATAATACAATTAATTAAATATGCCTATTAATATGATATTTTAACCTTGTGAAATAGATAGTGATTTCACAATTAGAGTTATTTACTACGCTCCATAATCTAAACTTCTATTTGTATTGGAGAAACAATAAAATGTATCTTAGAATTCAATTAGTAAAGTGCTTATATAACATTATTTGATTTGAAAGATAATTTAAAAAAGAGAAATTCTATTTGCAGTCCTGAGCGGGGACTGTGTGTGTAGTCCCATTGATGAATTAGGTAAAAGGGAAAAAAATCATTTTAAAAACGATATTATTGTAATTTTAAAATTTTTTAAACATAATTGTATGGGCTTGCATGAGCAATTTCCATTTGGGGACTATATGTAGACTAAATCTTAAAAAAAAAAAATTAGAATATTACAAATAAAATATTATCATTTAAAATGATGTGGATGATATGCTATGCATAGGACTGTAAACAAACTGGTGAACTGGTAAGATCGATCGAATTAGTGTGTTCGGCCAGGTTCGGAATCGGTCCAGTCCGGTTCCTAATAATCAAAACCGGTATGATTATGATTTTGCTATTTAGAACACTGATTCGAACCGAACCAGACTGGTAAATATATATTTTGAAATTTTTGATATTATATAAAATATATTTATGATTTTTGATATTATATTATATACTAATTTCTAAGTAATATAACATGAAACTTTAATCTTATTATTCACGTCTATTAATCCTATAATATAAAATTAATATAAAATTTGATATAACAAAAAATTAATCTTATAAATTTTAATATAACATTTGATTATGATATAATATAAATTAATCTTATAATTTTTAATATAATATTTAAATTTTGATATAACATATAAATGTTAATTTAATAACTTTTTAGCCAAAAAGTATAAAATGAGGGATATGGGTTAATCCTAAAGTTTTGTCGGAGTAAGATTTTGTTTATCTGTAAAACCGAAAGTTCCTATTTCAATGGTTAATCGGTTTGGTATAGGTTCTTAAATTTCTAAAATCGGTGTATACCGGTTAAGTTATGAAAAACATCTAAAACCGGACCATAATGAACCGATTACACCCTTAACTCTATACACCGATTTGATAATAAAATAATTTTTATTTATATTGTCTAAAGTATTTATGCACATAATAATAAATATTGTGCAATCTATTTTATATGATTATTTATGTTTTGTACCATGTATTAGAGTTCAGGTAGCTTTGAAGATTTCAATTTATTTATTTTTTTGGTGTATCTAATTTGTTTTGTTTTCTTAATAAGTCTTTGGAAATCCTAATTTTTTTTTTAAGAAAAGTCCTAGGAAATCCTGAACTGCGATTTTCAAGCCCAAAGTCCAACTATAATAGAAAAAGAGAACAGAACTGGAAAAAGAGGAAAAAAAGGATTGGATCTGCAAGGAGAAGAAATTGCACTTCCAAACCAAAATCTAAACATAAAGAAATAAAATAGAGAAGAAAGTGGCCGATACGTCAGAAACTTATACCACAACACCCAAAACCTAACGGTCCTCGCGTTGAAAACTTGAACCCAATCGATTCCCATTTACGAGTTCTACCCTTTTCTTTGATCTCGTCCTTTAAGTGCTCGACTTGGCACAATTCTCGCGGAAGTCGGTATTGGGGGACGAGAGGAAGTTTAGTTCGCATTGAATGATTGATCGATTGGTTTATTTTTGGTGTTCGATTTTTGGTTGATGGGATTTTGATTTGCTTTCTTCTTGGGGGTTTAGTGTGAATGAGATTGGTGGCGCAGCGAAATGAGCACGCTGAGGCAGCAGGTGTCGGTTCGGGAACTCGTCGAAGAAGCGAAGAAGCGGATTGTGGTTCTGGTCATATGCGTCGTTGGATTGTCATACCTCATGTCCTGTAAGTATTTCGATTTTGCTCCACTTCAATTTGCACAAAAATTAACTTATAAACAAAAATTAACTTATAAAAAAAAGCACAATTATAGTAATATCATGTTTTGTTATTACTATAATTATAAAAAAAAGCACAATTATAAAAAAAAAAAAAAAAAAAAGCACAATTATAAACAAAAATTAACTTGTTTTTATGTGTTTAAGTCAATTATAGTAATATCATGTTTTGTTTCTTGTCAAAATTTCACATCAAGTTTATCGTTTGATTCTACGTGTCCTTTACAACTCGTTGCTTCGGGGACTTGGATATTAGCACTAATTTTTCAACTGTCTTTATCAGTCTGGCGATGAACATTGGAATAAGGGATGGACAATTATCCCTCTTCTTGTGTTAGCATATTTGTTTAGGGGTTCGTAATCTATCTTCCCTTAAAAATGTCAGCGTCATGTGTATTTCACGTGCCTAATTACCTGAAAGGTATTTTGAAGTTGTGAAGAACTCAATGTTAGCGTCGGTTCGTGCTTGATGTACATTGTTGGAAGTGATAATTTTTTTGCATAAAGGCTCCACAAATCTCGATAGCTGCTTCACCGTGAAGGTTGGCTAGATTTCATATTGATTTTTTTAGAAGAGGGACGGTACCTTAATTTTATTGATTACCCTCACTCATGGTGGAGGAATACCATATTACATACAAAGCTTGGGGTTACCAAAAAAAAATCTCCAAAACCAAGCTTCGAAAACCTAAATGCCAACTATATATGCATGCAAACAATATGTCTATATATGCCTGCCTAACTATAATAATAGTATAACCATCTAATCATCTAATCACAATGCCTAAAACTTAGTAATCCATAGAGGTGCTTAGGTTATCTAGATTTCATCTTGTTTAATTGGACACATTTGCCCAAAAAAGTTCTTATGTTTGTAGTATAACACTATATCGAAGTGCTCACACTCATGAGTGTGCGTGCAGGTTGCTTGGGGATCACAGTTTCACGCTTATGTTAATATTTTCCTCAATTTTTTTTTTTTTTTTTCTGTTCTCAGACTAAGTATCTATTACAGATAGGTTTAAAAGGAACTTATTTTAGATATGGGCTGCAAGTTTTTTTTTTGCATCGAAAAGTTATTCTCTCTATTTTGGAACTTATACTAGCAAAACATTTTTTCTGGCGACAAACTTCGTCGGAAATTTTTCTGTGGCAACAATGTAGGTTGGCGGGCCCGGGGGTTATTTCTTGAGTTCCAGCCGAGGAAATAGACTAGCAGAGGGATGTATATCCTAAAATGCTTGTCAAGTGTCTCCATCATTGGGGAGATTAAGCTTTCTTGTGTTATTTGTTGAGTGTGATCTTCATGTTTTCACTTTTCTCAACATGCAACTTGTTTTTCTTGATTGTATATCAGTGACAAGCTCCTCAGTTTGGGTCAACTTGCCTGCTGCTGCCTCCTTAATTATCGGCCTGCGTTATATATCTTTAGATTTTGACATGCGGAGAAAAGCTGCAGCATACAACAGCAATGCTTCCTCAGCAAATACTTTATCTCAAAAGTTACCCATTGAACAACCTAAAATTGTTGATAAGTCAGAGTGGAGAAGCAAAGTGAATTCTCCTGTTGTCGAGGATGCAATAGTGGACTTTACGAGGCATTTGGTTTCTGAGTGGGTTACAGATCTCTGGTACTCTAAGTTAACACCTGATAGAGAAGGCCCGGAAGAACTGTTGAACATCATGACTGGCGTTATTGGGGAAATTTCTATGCGCATGAAGAATATAAATTTAATTGATCTACTGACAAGGTTTTAGTTCCCAAGACGTCACATTCCATTTCTTCATAGTTTTCATCCTCTCTCTCTCTCTCTCTCTCTCTCTCTCTCTCTCTCTCTCTCTTTGTTTTGTTTTAAAAAAGAAGTTGATTAACTGGGGAACTAATTTACCTAGGATGGTGCAGGGATCTTATTAATCTTGTTTGTATTCACTTGGAGCTTTTTCGTGCAAATCAAGCAAAGATTGAAAAGCAACATTCAGGTTCACTGACAAATGAACATCGAGATATGGAACTAAGACGCATCCTTGCTAACGAGAACAAATTGCATCCTGCTCTATTTTCGCCTGAAGCTGAGCACAAGGTTGTTTACTTTCTTCTGTGCTTATAAAGTCGGTGAATTTGTGGGTCATACCAGGAAAGATAAATGTATTGTTTCTTGACCTTGTCTTCCTTTCCAAATGTGGTTACAGTGCTTTCTGTACCTTTTGTTCCCAGGTTTTGCAACATCTGATGGATGGTCTTATTTCTTTCGCATTCAAGCCTGAAGATGTGCAGTGCCTTTTCTTCCGTTACATGGCCAGGGAGCTTCTAGCTGGTGCAGTAATGCGACCGGTCCTAAATCTAGCTAGTCCGAGGCATGCGTTGCTTCCCTTTATGCTTATATTTACGGATAAAGTACTAAATTAATCTCTATGTTTTTGTTTGTGGAAAGATTGGTCTCTGGGTTTTAAATCTGAACCTTGTGCTCCATGGATGATCAAATCAGTCTCTCCATCACTTTACCATTAGTATCATTGATTGAACCCTGGGTCTCTTACTCAACATTAGTGCCTATGGGCTTTTGATGTGTCCAAAATAATGAACACATTTAAAATTTAAAAACAAAACAATATATTTCTTAAAAGGTAATAAAAAATAAACAAAAAAATTTGGGGGAGGATATCCCTTCCCCAATAGAGGGTGGCCGCACCCTCCCCTGACAGAATGGATGGTTGCGTGGCCACCCTCTGTTCTGGCAGGAGTTGGCTATGTAGCCACCCCTCAGCTGTGGGAGGGGGGATGGTTTTGCGGTGCCACCCCTTCCTAAGAACAGACCACTTCCCCCCTTCTGCTGGGAGAGGGGTGAATGGCCACCTCCATTGGCTTTAAAAAAGTTAATAAATTTAATATCTTGTTTTTATAATTATAGACACAGTTTTTATTATTTTGAACTTGTGTTGAAATCCTATTGGCACCAACGGGATATAAGAGACAGGTATCAAAAGGTTTTGTTGATGACCCAAATGGGAAAGTGGTGGAGGGACTGATATCAATTAATTCAAATTGTAATCTCAGTGACCAACCTGTCCATAATGAAAATATAACGACCAATTTGTTACTTTACCTATTTTTTTTGTCATGTGTTATGGTTTTCACTCTTTCTTCATTTATTTTATGGCAGGTTTATTAATGAAAGAATTGAAGTCTTAGTCCTTAACATGACCAAAGCGAAAAAAGGGGCCTTGACAGTAGAAGGGGCATCTCAGTCCAGATCAGACGAGTCTTCAAGGATTTCATCTGATCATTTTTCTAAATTCTTGGATCCTTCTGCTACTGGTGTTGAACTAGTGCAGTTAAAAAATGATCAGTCTAGAACTGCTGCAAATACTTCTGCAACAGATAATGCGAATGGAAATAAAGATCCACTGCTTTCCCTTGATCCTCGATCAATCCGTTCATTGAACTCGTTGCCTTTCAATTTCCAAAAAAGTGATGAAAGAGGTATTCAACGAAATGTCTCAGGAGGTGAATGGGGTGACATGTTAGATCAGATTTCCCGCAGGAAGACTCAAGCCCTTGCTCCTGAACATTTTGAGAACATGTGGACAAAAGGGAGGGATTATAGAAAGAAGGCTGGTGAGAATCGCATAATTGAACAAGTACCACAGGGTTCTTCGGCAGGGAAGTCTGTTAAAGTGGATCACTCAAACGAAATATCCAAGACCAAAGAAAAGAACACTGTAACCAAGGTTAATCACTCTGAGAGTAGCACTGTTCACTCTGTATATACTGATCGGCTTCCCATAGGAAACTCATTCCTCCCTACAGATCGGAACATATCAAGTCGCACTTCATTTATTTCATATGAAGATGATGAACAGAACAACCTCATGCGTTTGGAGGAGGTTGACTCAGGGAGCAGTACTTCTTATACATCTGAAGATGAAGAAACTGGCAATGTGACGGGCCTTGATTCTCCTGTAACTAAAGTATGGGATGGTAGAAGTATCAGAAATCTGGCTATTTCTCTCATTCATCACCCACTTGAAAATTCAGAAGGCCTTGTAGGAAAGAAGACTGGTAAAGGGCATATTCACTATCAACGATTAGCTAGAACCCAGTCTGGCTGTAAAAGGTCTAGACGAAGCAGTCAGAAGACCCATGTTTGGCAGGAGGTTGAGAGAACAAGTTTCTTGTCTGGTGATGGGCTGGATATACTTAATTCTGCAAAAGGATATGCCAATGGTGAGGACTCTAGTGATGATTATGAGACTGAAAATTCAGGTAGAGTTCAAAGTGGAGCAGCTGCTTCTTCATCCACACCTTTTTCTGTACCAGAAAGTCATAGTTTGACTGTTAATTCCCTGCATAATACACTGTCAGGGGCTTCGTTTTTAAAGTTGAGATGTGAGGTACGTACCATAAAGCTCTGTACTTTCTCTTGTTTCAGCATGCTTAGTTTTTGGTTTTCTAATAATCCTAAAACATGTAAAGAACATAAGCTCATTTTCTGTGACAGGTATTGGGTGCGAATATTGTGAGAAGTGGCTCAAAAACATTTGCCGTTTATTCTATATCTGTTGCAGATGTAGATAATAACAGTTGGTCAATCAAAAGAAGGTGCCAAGGATTATGCTGTAAATGTTCTGGTTTTGTCCATTAATGGGCTATGTGATTGTGAGATTCAAACAATAATCACTGTAACATTTATATAACTGTAAGTCAAATCTCTTGTTTTTTTCCAATAACAGGTTTCGTCACTTTGAGGAGCTACATCGGCGTCTAAAAGAGTTTCAGGAGTATAATCTTCATTTGCCACCAAAGCATTTTCTATCGACAGGTTTAGATGTACCTGTCATTCAAGAAAGGTGTAAATTGCTTGACAAATATTTAAAGGTCAACCACTGAATCTCACTTTCCTGATCATTTGGAGTATAAAATTCAACTATTTAGAAGAAATATCTGTCTGAGATGTGTTGGAATTTCAAACTAAATTCTGATCGCTATTCTTGCTGGCTTGCTCTTTCTTGTTGAGATGTATGTATTTTGTGATATTTTTTCTTACGTCTCTGCTTCATCTCTTACTGATGGTTCTTCCAAAAAATCTAAAGATGCTTATGCTTATTCAAAGTTTTTTTGTTTTTTTTTTTTGGGGGGGGGGGGGGGGGGGAGTGGTTGTGGGAAGAGCGGAAGAGCCCCTCTCAACCACAGGTTAGACTAATCTCCTGGGTACATACAAAAAGGGCCCACTGACAAGTGATCAGTAAGCTCAAGAAAATGCCTCGGTAAATTCCCCTACAGGGGAGTCAAACTTGTGTCCTAGGATCTTGACTTCTTAAGGCATGGTCCATGACCAACTTTTCTACCCATTGGGATTATAATAACCACTAAATTTGGAATTTGAGTGCAGCTTACCTATGTGAAACAACTCCACTTTATGCTGTACTAGCTAATTTTTTCTCCTTATGCTGGGTAATACTACTGTTTGTTGTTTCCTATCGTTCAATAACATTATGTGTTGTCATTCTTCAGAAGCTCATGCAGCTTCCAACAATTTCAGGATCAATTGAAGTTTGGGACTTTCTCAGTGTTGACTCTCAGGTTCTGTATTTTCTTCTTCTCTTTTGGCTTAATTTTTTTCCTTCGGGTGGAAGAGTGGTGATGTTGGATCTCTGCTTCTGAGAAGTTTTATTGTTATTGTTTTAATATTGCAGACTTATCTATTCTCGAATTCCTTTTCTATCATTGAAACTTTGTCAGGTATATCATGTTTTAATGCACAATGTTGAAGTTAGGTTATATCTTTTTCCTTTCCTTTGACTCATCCTATCTTTCCATATTTGTTGGGAACTTTCTAGTTGATCTAGATGATAAGCCATCAGAAAAGAGTAAAAAGCTTCCAAATTTTCTTGGACCTGTGACCAACAACTTATCTTCAAGGAGAGAACATTTAGGCTCTGAAAGTAAGGAGCCTGCATTCTGTGCGAAGAGTAATGTTATGGCAGATAGGCTACGATCAAATGGAAAAGGTGTGTCTCATTTTCCTGTAAAACATCTTGGCAAAGAATTCAGAAATTCATTTAATAATTCTGGTGGTGATTCAGATACTAGTCCACAAAACGATGCAGCTTCACCCACTTACTTGGGGAACCCGGTAAAAGGAAGAGATGATATTGCTTTGGAAGAGGCATCCGAGTCACTTCTTGATGCTGCTACTGACCCAACCCTTCCTACAGAGGTAATCTCTAATTGTTGCCTCTGGAACCATTGGAACCTATTCTGTTATGTGCCAGGTGATGCTTTCTTTAACAAAATTTGTAGTTTCTGGGGTTATTATGTTATAACATGCATTTCTTGTACAGTGGGTGCCGCCAAATTTAAGTGTCCCCATATTAGATTTGGTAGATGTCATCTTCCAGCTTCAAGATGGTGGATGGATCAGGTATTATACGTACATATATATATATATTCTTTTAGAAGTAGGTATTATACATACATAAATATATATAGCAATTGTTATCCTCTCTCCTTATATTTTGTCATCATATGGTATCACAAGGGTAACAAAATCACGTCTTGATCTGATTGGTTGAACAACTTTTGCTGAACACTTATCTTGTGTGCATTACAGGCGGAAGGCTTTTTGGGTGGCCAAACAGATACTACAACTAGGAATGGGTGATGCCTTTGATGATTGGTTAATTGAAAAAGTCCAGCTTCTGCGTAAGGGATCAGTTATTGCTTCAGGGATCAGGCGGGTTGAGCAGGTAAACTTTGATGCCATTTGCTCTCTAGAGTTTTTCAAAGTTTTTTTGTAGTTTTTTGAAATTTTGTATATTGTTATTTCTTTTTGAAGTCTTTAGATTGGATTTTAGGCTTAAGATAGTGTGTAGTTTATTTTTACCATCCTGAATTTAATATGTCGGTGATTAACTAGATATAAGTTTGTAAATATGACTCTGTGTTGACTAAGATTATGGATTTTTTTTGTGTTTTCTTTAGTTCAATGGTTGGCTGCTATTGTACTAAAGGGAGGGAATGTTCACGAGTTCTTGTTTTCTTTTCAGCTTTCTAGAATGTAATTAGGAGTCTCTTTTGTATACTTCCTGTATACATGGGCATTGCCTAGTTTCATTCAATCAATAAAATTTCTTATTTATAAAAAAAAAAAAATATATTAGTAGGAGGAGTGGATATGACATACTTTTCCACCCAGGGTTCGTTGAGGATCAATCTTGACGACGTTCACATCACTCCAGCCGTGGTGAAATTGTGTTTCATATCTGAGTATCATAGGAGGGGCTTCAGTCTTTACAAAGCAACACAGAATTTTAATTAGTAATAAATTTGAATAGTTCTAATATTGTGTTCTGTTTTTCATTTGATTGAGCCATTTCAAAAGTTGCCTGAAAATGAAAAGGTAAAGGTTGTATTTGATGATCTGCAAGCTCTTCATTTTATTTTCCTGCTTTAAAATGATGTGGAAAATAAACTGAAAGAATTTAGAAACATTCTGTATAAAAGCCCCAGTGCGCAAGCGTTGGGGCACGACATTGATGTGGCGGAAGCCAAGTCTGGTTTCTAAAAAAATTCAAAAATAAATGGGTGGGACAATTAATGCATACGGGCGGGCAAATAGAAGCAAACTATGGCTTATTTCTCCCATCTCCTTATTGTCCCAATATTTTCCTCCCGAGTTCTATCCCCATCTTTCATTCTGAGATCCATGCTGCCTATTACTTGGTGCTGTTTGGTTGCTGCCTGAGATGCCTTTCACTTGGAAGTGTTGCTGTTTGCTGCTGCTATCATTGTTGTGCTGCCATCTTTATTCTAAAAGAGACAGATTGCTGTCATTGGTTGTTGTCATGTTGTATTCGGTACTGTTGCTGCTTGAGATGTTCGACTCGTTCCTGCTTTTGTTGTGATTTCTGGTTCTGCTATTATTTAATTGTTGGTGATGCGGCCGCTTTATTACTTATCATATCCAATGGTATTAGTTTGCTGAGATCCATGTTGCTGCCCAGGGCATTTTTTGTACCTCCAGACTGAAACTAACATGGGACAAAACGCTTGAATTCTGCACAAATTGTGAATCTGCCATGTTTTATAGGACAGGGTAGTTGAAACATGAATGAATTGTATGGGACAAAAGAATTGAATTGCACAGAAACTGTTTGATGCAATGGCTAAATGAAACTCTATTATGAGTTTTATGAGCCTTCTCTATTTAAAAAATGTTGACATGGTGTCCATGTCAACGGTGTGCCCAACACTTGCACAGCCCATGGCTGTATACAATGGACTTTAGAATTTAATGTATGGGATTCCCCACCTTATTCCTGATATTTTAATTAGCATTAATCACTGACGAGTTGGGCAACTTCAACAGTAGGCATGTGCTCTGGTTTACATTCTTGTGCTCTATTAATGACATATAGGAAAAGGGCAAATACTGCATCGACTCTGAATTTCAGTGAATAGATTGCGAAAATTAAGTAGAAAATATGTTTTGCTGGGAATTTCCCCTTTGGAAAAGGACATTTAATAATTCTTCCAACTTAGAAGAAAATGGGTTGGACGTAGTTTTTTCCCCAAGAAAAGGGGAAAAGCTTTGAATGAATTCTCAACTTTTGGGAAACCGGGGGGCTGGAATTTTTTATGACAATAGCAAGTCTTTTTACACCCTGCTTTCAAATAGTAGCTTTACAAGAAGCTAGTTGACCACAGAATGCTTAAGGTGCTGATCGTTTGAGACCTCTAGATAAGAATAGTGCTTGTTTTGTAGACTTTTAAGATAGAAGATCTATTACTGATTTGGGCTCCAATATTATTAATTAGATACTCTGGCCTGATGGGATATTCATATCTAAGCATCCAAAGCGACGACCACCACCATCTACTAATCAATCCCAGAATTCACCTCATGGCCAACAACCGACAGTGATATCTTCACCTAAACTTACTTATGAGCAACAACAGGAGGCAGTTCGACGTGCAAAGTTTGTATATGAGCTAATGATTGGTAATATCTTCTGTACAGCATGGTCCCTATTGTTATCCATGCCGACACTACCTACAAATTGCCGGCTCTTATCTTGGAAATTCAACGGCTCTTATCTTCTTTTTCCCTTCATTTTTTTGAATGTAGATAATGCGCCAGCTGCTATCGTAGGTCTTGTTGGTCGTAAGGAGTATGAACAGTGTGCAAAGGATCTCTATTTCTTTATTCAGGTAATTTTGATTCCGTTATAGAATAAGCTAACTTTTTGTTTCCTGTCCAATGTCAATAGGATAGTTTTGTTTTAACTTTATCACTTGAATTTTGGTTTTGAACAACCTGTTTCTACATCTTCAAATTTCTTTAATCTTTTATGCCAAGGATTAAGCTCTGATTCATCTTCGGTTAGAAAATTTTGTCGAGCAAATAGATGGGATTGTTGCCACTACTTTGGATCATTGGTGTTTCTTAATTGATTAAAGTAGAGCCTGTTATGAAAAATAATTGCATCGCCATGCAGTGTAATACCTCCACAGAAGAAAACGACACATTACATATTTTAAGGGCTTGTTTGGGAACACAAACCATCTCATTTTATTTCATTTTATATCAAAATTTCTCAAAATTTCATTTCCAAACATCACTCAAACACAAACACTTTTGAATTTCAAATTTTTAACTTTTTCATCTAATCATTACCTAATCAAAGAATCATTACAACTTTCCCAAACATTCAAAAGAAAAAAAAAATACAATCTTTTCAAATTCCAAAATATATTAAAAAATTATATTCTAACAATTTTTTAACTTTATAATAATTTTAATCAACTTTTTCTCTCTTCTCTCAAAACCCAATAAACCATCTTGACTCAAACTATTTCACTATTATTCACAAACCATTTCACTACTATTCACAGATTTTTCATTTCATCTCATTCCTCAAACATCTCCTAAGTTTTCACGATACAGGAAAAAAAGTCAGAAATTGCGAGTTTCTGTTGTATATCTATCACAATTTGTCGATGTTCTTTTTATGTTGCTGCTTCTTTATAATTAATGCACCCCCATTCAGAAAATGTGATCAGTAGATGAAGTCTTGCCAAAACAAGGATGGGTGGGGCCTTGGAAGTATAAACTACTCGGTTCATTATTAATAATACAAAAATAGAATCACCGATTCACCATCCTTCTGTTTTCAGAGGGCAACATTTGAATCTATAATTGCAATGAATCCTGGGTTTCCCTATCTATTGTGTTTTAGTTTCAGTCATAAAAAATGTAGTATATTATTGGGATGGTGAATGGTAAGCGGCTTCCTAAAATCTTCCCACCCACCCACCAACACAAAAATAGTCTGGTTTTGCTCTTTGGTTTGAAGATAGTTGTATTGATCTGGGATCAGGTTATTCTTAGTCGAGTCATAATCACTTTTTTCTTGTGCAGTCATCCGTTTGTTTGAAGCAGCTTGCTTTTGACCTTCTCGAGTTGCTGCTGTTGTCTGCCTTTCCAGAGCTAGATTATGTTTTCAAGCAGTTGCAAGAAGAAAAGCATAAATTTGGTGAATTTAAGGAAAATTAATGGAAATTAAACTACAGATATTGCATGATAATTGGTGCATTTTTTTCCGAAATTTGACGGCATCTATTGTTGGCTTATCATCGATTCATTCATATGTCCGAATCCTGTAATTAGCATTTTGGGTTGGCATCTGAGGAAGTTCCGAAATTGTATGTAAACAACGATGAGATTAGTGCAAATATATCTTTTATAAAGCTTTCCTTCTATCACAAATTGCAGGAGAAATTGGCTTTTGATATGATATTTTACACGTTTTTAAGAAATGCTATAGTTGTTACATTGCTACTCAAAAAGTCAAACCAGCTTTGAAAAGAGTGAAGCCGCAAGCCCTTCCATTTGCCTTTTAGTTTGAACCAACCTTGTTTTAGTTTTAGGAAAAAACCTTCAACCCAATCAAATAAAACCAGATGCTTCGGCCGGGAATTAGGATGGACTCCTCCAAATGCCAGCACTGAGAAATCTGAGTGTTCATGACCTGAGGTAAGGAATAATTATATGTGCAAAAGCAAAGAACTGAGCTCAAAATAAAATTGGTCCAGGTTAATGCAAAGCTAGATTCGAGGCAGAATTCATCCATTTTGCTGCACTCAGCTTGAAAATAATAATATTAAAAAATAATATTTTAAAAACCATCCTATTCCATCTTATCTCATCTCACTATCAAAATGAGCCCTAAATCGTTTTTCCTGCATCTTGGGTCGCACGTTACACAAATTGAAGTAGGTTCAAAGGTCTTCTGAGTAGATTCCACTTAATTTTCTCTACCGGAGGCACAAAGTGAACTCCAAGGATTCACGACCAAGCACCCCCAACCCAACAAGAAAAGAACCACTGAATAATCACCCAAAGCTTGAATTCTTCTCATCAGCCCATGTAAAGGAAAACTACAAAAAGTATAGACACGGACTATGACAATCCTTCAACTGGGATAACTCGCACCCTCAAATTCTTAACTGTCACCTAGACGCCCAGAAGCCACTTATGAAACGGCACAAACAATAAGTTTACCGTTTTACCATAATGGGTGGCAACTGGTAAAGGTAACATCCAATCTAATTTCACAAACAAAAATGAAGACAACTGTTCGTGCCATTCCTTGGACAAAAACAATCATACCGGTGACTAATTGCAGCAACTATAATTGAATTATACCCTAGCAGCCAATTGGTTTTGAATACAACTCGAACAGATTGAATATCTAACTTGCAAGACAGATGGTAGATATTGTGATTTTAAGTCCCCACTTTAATCCCTCTAGAACTTGGGGTTGATCAAGACTATCAACCTCAAGACATGTTAAAACAAAATCATAATTCGGACTTTACTGAAATATTTTAAGTAATTGAAGGGAAAACAACAGTGGGCTTGTCCAAATTAAAGCTACAAACTAATCAAAATCAGAGCACCTCAATCATTAAAAAGGTTATAACACCCATCAAATATTTGCTTTCATCAAACAAGTCCCAACACAAAAAAATGCATCTAATCAAACTTTAATTTGGCATCCAAATTACGACAACTTCACTCTCTGGCAATGGCTTAAGCAGTAGCAGCCGCTCCCTTCTTCCTTGGTGCTGCTTGAGTACCTAAAAATATCACAAACAACAAATCAACAACGGGAAAAGTAACTAGAATCTACTAAAAAGCAAATAAAATATCGCTCAAGAAAAGGAAGATAAAGTCGTACCCTCTCTGAAGCCGCTCTTGAATCTTCGAGGAACATGGCGGAGGTACCTCATTCTTCCAGTTCCAGTAGTCTTCCGCCGGATCGCCTTCACACTCCAGTTATCTAAATTCAAAAAGATAAGCAGAAAAACATAAATTGTTGCTCCAAACCACAACAACAAATACCTTTTAACACCAAAAATCTCATTTTCTATAAAACAAAAAAGAAAACAACAATAGCTCAAGAAAACAACAGCCAACCAGAACCTTAACTTCACACACACCAAACACTAGCGAGCAAAAGAATAAGAAGAACACCACCCCCAAACATAATTAATTCAGTAACAACATAAACACAATGTTGAAAGAAAAATGACCCCTAATTAACTGCAGCCACGACCAACAGAAATGGAAAAAAAAAAAAAAGAGCAAAAAGACAACCACCACGCAGTATCAAACAAATCCACAAGCACAAATCACGAGTAAAGCTTCAAAAATCGATATAACGCAAGCATATATAAAGATACAAATATATACGTGTGCATAAGCGAGAGGGGCTTACATGTCCTCTTACGAGCGGCGGGGTAGGCACAGGCTGCGCAGCGACTCTTCTGGAGATGGAAGCTGCGGCGGCCACACCTCACGCAGAGGGTGTGGGTCTTATTCCTCCTCTTTCCGAAGCTCCCCGTTCCCTTTCCCTATATATGATACAAGTTTTCAAACACGGATCAGAAAAAAAAGATACAGACTCCCATGGTGAGAATAGATTGATACTAATATCTTGGGAGAGGGCTTACCATTGGGACAGATGCAGAAACCCGGCCGAGTGAGAGGAGGTGCTGTTTAGGGTAAGAAATGAAGGAGCGGCCTAGAGGTGATTGTTTATATATGGGGGTTTGTAAAGAGAGATTTAAGACCGAGAGCAAGGGGTTTTTTGAGTCTAGGTTTCGTTAGGGTAATTTGGGAAAATGATGCGTTCGCCCCGAACAGCTTGTCGTGGCTACGTCTGATTGGTCAGTTCGGCTTTTGTTTTGGTTCCCCAAGGGAAAAGTTAACTGGGCCGTGGACTAGGATGTGTTATTTCGATTGCAGGACCAACCAAAGATGGGCCGTGGGCGTATGGGTCATTTGACGCTCCCCCAGAGTGCCGAACCAGTCTTGTTTGTCAGGGGTCATGCCATTGCTCTCCCTCCCGCCCTCTCTTTCTAGTTTCTATGATGAAGCCAAAGCCAAAGCGCGCGGGAGATCCTTTCTTTTGGTACCAATAAACAAACAGAGCCTTCGCAGACAATCACCGGGAAAACACACAGTGATCAATCAGAAAGCCAGAGAGAAATGGGAGAAGGCAGCTGGCACTCTAAATTCCCGGCATTTCCTTACAACCCGTATTCCATTCAGATCGACTTCATGAACGCCCTCTATCACTCTCTCAACCAAGGCGGCGTCTCCATGCTCGAAAGCCCCACCGGTCTCTCTCTCTCTCTCTCTCTCTCTCTTTCTCTGTATACATTATGTTTACATATGCACTCATCCACATATACTCAGTCGGTATTTTCTGTTTTCCTGCTCTCGCGTTCTTTTATGTCCATGAAATTGACATGTGAAGTATATTGTTTTTATGGCACTTTGGTTAATTCAGTGATGTTTGAATGCGTAAACAGTCCTAAATTTGTAAATCAAATATCTGTAAATCAAATATCTAAGGAAACTTTTCCTCTTCTTATTTTTCTTTTTGTAAATTTTTAAATTGGCTTTTGTTATGGGAGAAATATTTTCGTTGCAATAGGGACAGGTAAAACTCTGAGCATCATTTGTAGTGCTTTGCAATGGGTAGTTGACCGGAGGAAACAACAAAACTCTGAAAGAGCAGGCGAATTTGACAATAATCCAGCAAATGAAGGTCAGCTTGGTTCAGAAGATGAGCCTGATTGGATGAGAGACTTTGTTATGAACAAAGACAACAAAGTCGAGTTGAAGAAGATTAAGATGAAGAAATTTGGTGTTGGTTTTGGGAAACCTGATAAGAGAAGTAATCAAGGAAGTTGTAAGGATTTGTTTTCGTTGGGCTCGAAGGAGGAAGATTTTGTTACAAAGAAAGAGCGAGAGAATATGCAAAAGAAAAATGATGCAGTGCAGTTGACTGATGAGGAGTTCTTGTTGGAAGATTATGAAAGTGAAGAGGAAGGAGCTGGTGGGACGTCAAAGAGGAAGGCTGGCAAGGGTCCTCATATTCCATCAAGTGACGAGGAAGAGGAAGAAGATCAGTCTGATGAGGAAGAGGATGAGGAGAAGCTGAAGGTTTATTTTTGTAGTCGGACACATTCGCAGCTCTCACAGTTCATAAAGGAATTAAGAAAGACAGTTTTTGCTAATGAGGTGAAGATTGTGTGTTTAGGCTCTAGGAAAAATTTCTGCATCAATGAAGGTTTGGTAAATTATTATTGCATTAGGTTTTCTTGTTTTGGAACTGTGTTAAACATGATAATTTGTTCATTGGATATGTATTTCAGGGGTATTGAAACTTGGAAACTCCACTCGAATTAATGATCAGTGCTTGGAGCTTCAAAAAAACAAGAAAAAAGAGGTCTCAAAAATTAAGGTACAACAATACTCGTATTACTCAGATTTGATGCATGCTTTTGGGTTTGGTTTCCCAGAAACTTGTCCAGCTTGTCGGAGTGAAATATTATAAATTCATATGTGGGGCTCATTTTCTCCATAAATAATTTTAGTATCCAGGCTCCTTACTTTCATAGACAGTAGAAATATCAGATGCCGCAGCATAGAAATTCCAGAGGATAACCTAGTGAAAATGACTGTGCATATATAATACGGCTTAGATTAAAAAAAAAAAAAAAAAAAAAAATTCCTACAGTAGATGTCCATCTTGCCAAAACCAAGTCCTATCACTATTCATCTGTGTACCATATTCAGGCATTTTTACCTCATTTTGTTGAAACTTGAAATGACTAGATGCTACTCTCTGTTGGTCATCAAAGAGTGTTTCTCTTGACTGATGAAAGCATTGATTTTCAGAACTTAGATACTGGAGGGAGAATACGCAGGACCAAGGCCTCTTCTGGATGCCCAATGCTTAGAAAGTCCAAACTACAAAGACAATTCAGAAGTGAGGTATCTCAACAAGCGGCCTTGGATATTGAAGATCTTGTTAGCATTGGAAGAAAGATGGGAACTTGTCCATATTATGGCTCCAGAAGCATGCTCCCTGCAGCTGATCTTGTGGTTCTACCCTATCAATCTCTTCTATCAAAATCATCTCGTGAATCGCTAGGCCTAAAGTTGAAGAATAATATTGTCATAATAGATGAGGCTCACAATCTAGCTGACTCACTTATCAGCATGTATGACTCAAAAATTACTTTGATGCAGGTAAACAAGTTATTAACTTCATTTGTTTCTCATTACTGTTAAGTGACTTCCAAAATCTAGTTCACAAATGGTATTGGATTTGTGAGTGTGGTTTGGCTGCTCTTTGAGCACTGTTCTGAGCCCTCTTTTGAATAAATTGCCTGAACCAGTTATAGACTGATGACAACCTAGGACAATAGTAATAGAACCAAATAGCATTGCTCGCCCAAATACTGATTGAAGAATGAGATCATAGGTTCTATCCTATAATGGTTGGAAACCCTCTGTTTGGTACCGAGCTCTTTGATGACCTTTCGTAAGTGATGCTTAGATATCAAAGAAAAAAAAAAAAGGACCTGTGACAATGTTGGAGTTAAAGTTGCTAACTTTTCCATTAACAGAAAAATGATAGTTGCAGTCGTGAGTGTGCAAGCGCCGTGCAATCACTTTGAAAAAAGTGAATAAATACGGGACTCACAAGAAAAAATAATAATTTTTTAATAGTAAATCTCACTCTTTTTCAAAGCGACTGTACGGCGTTTGCACACTCCACGACTGCATGTAGTATTACTCTCCATTAATATGCTTCGAGGTTAAAACTTTTTGTGCCAAAAAGTTACACTTCTATGGGGATATTCTAGATGCTTGGTGTAAATGTTTTAATGGGATATTGAAACAGTTGTGCTGACTTTCCTGCAGCTGGAGAATGTACATTTCCACGTAGAGAGGTACTTTGAGAGATTTCGCAATCTGTTGGGACCTGGTAATCGGAGATATATCCAAACCCTGATGGTTGTTAGCCGGGCTTTTCTCCAAATTTTACATGAGAATGCCAGTTACGTAGATCCATCCCAAGACACTGAAAAGACTTACGGAGCAAATGGTTCCTCTGATTCCTCACTGGCCATTAATGATTTTCTATTTTCACTAGATATTGACAACATCAACTTGGTTAAATTGCTTCAATATATAAAGGAAAGCAACATCATGTACAAGGTGAGTCCTTCTGCAACTTTGTACGACAAGATGCCAAATGATTCTCTCTCTCTTTCCCCCACTTTTGACGTAGATGTACTTGATCTTTCAGGTCAGTGGTTATGGAGATAAAATGGCTAGCTTGCAAAATTGTTCAACAAAGCATGACACTTCGGAATGTAATGAGGGAAGCATTCTGCCAGATTTTCGGGCATTATCGAACATGTTGCAATCACTGACAAACAATGATGGTGATGGGAGGATAATCCTCTCAAGGTCTCAAACAACATGCTCCAGGCAAGGAGGATATATAAAATATGTCATGCTCTCTGGTGAAAAGATCTTTTCTGAGGTTCTCCCAAAGTTGCTTACTTTGTTTTGGCTAGGCTTTATAGCTCAGACTGCTCAGGTTTTATTCCCCTATATCGATAATTTAATTTTGACCTCCCTACAGATTGTGAACCAAGCACATGCTGTTTTACTGGCTGGAGGAACTCTCCAACCAATAGAAGAAACAAGGGAGCGACTTTTCCCATGGCTACCAACAAATCAGTTGCAGTTCTTTTCTTGTAGTCATATTGTCCCTCCTGAGAGTATTCTGCCAGTTGCAGTTTCCTGTGGCCCTTCTGGTCAGTCTTTTGATTTTAGCTACAGCTCCAGAAGCTCATTAATCATGGTGAGTATACACTATATAGCTATCTTTGTAACTCTTTATAGAAATTGCTGTCTCTATGCACTCTTAGTAATCTAATTGTTCATTTCCTTACTAACATGGAATAATTTACCGTGTATTCCCGCACATGGATTTCCTACACAGAATTTGTCTGTAACTATTTAACTTTCTATTTTGGTCTTATCAACTACTTGGTTCAAGTGTACTGAAAGAAAAATTATATTATTTACTTTTGCATTTCATTTTCCCAATAAACCTTTATGTATGATGGTTGACTATGCTTTGTTATGGGCTTGGTTTTACAGATTCAGGAGCTGGGGCTAATGCTTTGCAATTTGGTTACCGTAGTTCCTGAAGGAATTGTTGTCTTCTTCTCTTCGTTTGACTATGAAGGACAGGTCTATGATGCATGGAAGGCTTCAGGCATCTTGGATAGGATTATGAAGAAGAAATGTGTATTTAGGGAGCCTAGAAAAACTACTGATGTGGAATCTGTTCTTAAGGAATATAAGGAAACAATTGATGCATTGTGTGTTGAGGAATCTAAAGGAAATCCAGCTTCTCGGAGCGGTGCAATACTCCTTGCTGTTGTTGGTGGAAAGATATCAGAAGGCATCAACTTGAGTGATGGGATGGGTCGATGTATAGTCATGGTTGGACTGCCCTATCCTAACCCATCTGACATTGAGTTGATTGAGAGGGTGAAGCATATTGAAGGTCTGGGAAATTCAAAATGCATTACTTCCAAGTTTTCAGTTACTAACGAACCTTACAATGGAGATGTGGAGGTTGGGTTTGACATCCTAAGAAGTTGTAGACGCAGAGGAAAAGAATACTATGAAAATCTTTGCATGAAGGCTGTAAATCAATCTATTGGTGCGTACTAACTCCAATATTTACTCTTAGAAGTCCATATTCAAGCCTGGTAAATCATATGGTTGATTTACTAGGATGTTACGTGACATTCTAAATACAGTAACCTGAAACCAGGCTCCAGTTTCTGCAGTTGAATTGCCAGAACTTCCATATGTGATTGTCAAGAGGATTCTGCATAGCAATATATGATCTGTGGTCTTTGGAGACAGCCTGGATGTCCGGATGTCTCTGAGCAGAGCATATTACTGCATATTACTGCTTTAAAACTTTTAACTATTTATTTGGGGCAGTTACACTTTTTACCCACAAACTATTTATTTTTCCATTTGCCTCCTAAACTATAAAAAGTTTTAATTTACACCTTAAACTATCAATATGCTTCATTTTGCATCTTCCATTAACATCTGTAGTTTAGGGTGCAAATTGAAATGTTTTGTAGTTTAGGATGTAAATTGAAAAAACAGTGGTAATTTGTGACTGAAAAGTCTAATATACCCCCTTTTTTTTGTCACCTATTAATAGGTATCTAGGTGGGTTTTATTATTAATTGGTCCTTGATAAGCTTGCATTATCTTTGTTTGTTTCAGGCAGAGCTATTCGGCATGTAAATGACTATGCAGCGATTTTATTGGTTGACGCTAGGTATGGATCTGATCCCTCAAACAGAAACTTCTCTAATACAACTAACAAGCTCCCACAGTGGATAAAAGAGCGTCTAGTTTTCTCTACTCAAAGCTATGGTGAAGTCCATAGGCTGCTGCATCAGTTCTTCAAATTCAACAAGAAGAAAAGAGAGTGTAAGTAGAATGGTATGCAAGTTTCTTGGGTTGAAGGGAGAATACGTTGCATTTATACTTGAGTAGGCAAATTTTATATACTCTCTCTGTTGGTGAGTCTTGAGCACTTCTTAGAAGAAAGCCTTAAAACAAAAGTGGCGAAGCGTCTACAATATGGACACATGACTAAACTGTGTTTATAAATTCCTGTCATTTATTAGAAGCACGTCTTGATTTTGTATTCTATGAACTTATGAAGTGTACTTCTGTGAGTTCTATATTTCTTGCCCAAATATATAAGTTCTTATGGTTTTTATTTATTTATTTATTTATTTATTAATGAATGATTTGATACAGAATAATTCTACCAATTTCGAAAGTGTTAGTCCCAACTTGGATCTGTACATGTGGCTTTCGGAAAATTACACATGGAATGCTATCGCTTACCTTAGACTGCTACCGGGAAGCACATTCAAAGTTAGGGTTCTGATTGAATCTTTTTTGAGTGGGAAGTTAAAAAAAGGCGATAATTAATGGGTGAACTGTAATTATTCTTTTCTTCTTTTTTTTGGTACGCGAAAATGATAATGACACTAACAGGAAGAAAGGAGAGAGAAGTACATGTGACATGTCTGCATCAGCATTTCATCCGGAGCTAGTGACGGTCCATAAGCAAGGTAGTCTAAGCAAATCACTGCATGTCTGATCACAAGTTCATGGCTCGCAACCCAAGAAGAAGTCAGGCTTTCAATGAGCTTTAGCAAACTCTGCAGGCTAAAATCGTTATCCGGTGGATTAGTTCTCTTTTATAAAGTGGGAATTACAAGCCATATTTTATATATATGCTCAAATGACACATTAGATTTTTCAGGGAAATGTTTGATGAGGTTGGTGGGTGGTCTTTAACGTGGCAACTGTGAGAAAGAGACTTGATTTCCCCGGACGTGAGCTGCGCCTTAATGCCATTATCCCTATATCAAAGAGCTCCGCAACCCTTCTTCTCATTACAGTTTGGGACCATCCAAACTCCTTTCTTTAATGCAATGAATAATTTTCACCTACAACCCCAAAACAATCAATAAAAGATCCAATGCACCAGCCTGATCGGCCCTCGGTAAGCGTGGTTATCTTGGGTCAATTTTGTTAATTAAAAGAAAAAAGTTTGATCTTTGCTCCAAGATGTGCTAGCTAGTATAGTTCAACAACCGTTTTTTAGTACCATGGGACCGTTTGTTTTTGGTCCCAGGGTCTAAAGAATGTATAATTACGTAGAGGTTTGAGGGTTAAAAGGCAAGGATTGTTCTTTTGCCAACCCACTTCCTTTAGCTTTGCATCTTAATGAATGCCACTGCACTTTACACAACAAGTAGTCAAAGCAAAGCATTCATAATCATCGGATTCTAAAGTTCTGTGTCTCATAATCTCGTTTTATGTCTTTTGGGAGGGTATAGAATGTACCTCTTGTCTGTTCATTTATGCTCTATCTGTTCTGTGGACAAACATGAAACACCCATGTGCCAGAAAAGCTTGTAATGCTCTGGGGCCCTGAGATGTGTGATCCTATAATCAAACGGTTAATCAGGTTTCAAGCTCAGAGAGAGAGAGAGAGAGAGAGAGAGAGAGAGCAGAGCAGAGAGAATATAGAAGGGCATGGACAAAAAAGATGTAGTAGAAGCCAAAACACACGAAAATGTTCCCTCCGAAATCCATTGGCTTTGTCTCTTGGTTACTTTTAAAAACTTGAATTGTATGCATATTTTCCTTATCTTTATGTTGGAAAGGAAATTCAGGAGAAGAAAACAAGCAGTCGAACAGATCGGAGCTGCATCTTTTTTCTTGCAGACACTGAGCAATAAATTAAGAAGCCCTACTAACACATTAGAGCTACAAGATGATGCTTAGAGACACCATTGATAAAACCAAGATCCTCTTTTGCGAAACTCTACAAAATCTCAAGTTTTTCTTCTCTGATAGATATCAAAAGTTTCCCAAACTCCCTTCCTTCGATCCCTTCTCTTGTGGTTGTGGCAGTTGTAACCGAGGAGATCGGCAAAGAGATCAATTCTATATCGATTTTTGTGATGAATGGGAGGCCAATCTAGGTAAGGCGAAGAAGAGTTACAATACGAGTATCGTGGCTTCGGAAGAGCCCAGGAAGGAAGAAGATGCAAAGCAAAGTCCTGCGAAGAGCAAACAAGAAGTGGTTGCAAAAGAAATGAAGACCAAAGAAAGTCCCCAAATAGGAAAAGGAGACGAGGCATGCTCAAAGAAGAGGAATGGAAAGGGAAATGGGTTAGCACAAAAGATGAAGGATTTAGAGATGATGGAGGCAGGTGATGTGGAACAAGTGCTGGACGTGGAAGAGGCTCTCCACTACTATTCTCGCCTTACCAGCCCTGTTTATCTAGACCTTGTTGACAAGTTTTTCACGGACGTATACACAGAATACTCTGTTCCACAGGCCTCCAGCATCAACACTTCAAAGAGGAGACTTGGCTCCATTAGATTGTAGATGACCTTTCGAGTGAGTTTTTCATTGTCCATTCGGATCTGTGTATTTTTTTTTTTTTTTTTTCCCCTCTCGACTTGGTTTCTTTTCTTTTCGTTTACTCTGCATGTATCCCTGTATTTGTGCAGTTGGTTTCCAGATTTGTTGACCTTTCGTAATTCAAATTTCTTAATTCAAACACAATTGCTATTTCCCTGAGCTTGTATTTTTTTTTTTTTTTCGGCGTTGGAAAAAATATATCATGTAGTTAAAGAGTTCTTCAATCTCATTGCTTGGGGGTTATGCATTCAGTTTAAACCCTGAATCTGTTTAAGAGGATGTTTGGATACAGCATTGTTCACTGTATGTTGAAAGTGAAGTTCTCTCCTACAATTTGCTTTCCAGCTTCATGAATGCATAGGATGTTCCCTTTTCACACGGTTTAGCCTCTTTCAGCGCAAAAGCATGTTCGTTTAAATAAATTCTACATCTTCAAACTCCTGTGATTAATGGAACAATATAATGCCCATAAAAACTCATGAAAACTGAAAACGAACAATTATTATATTTTTGGGAAAAACCACTACAGTTATTTGTTCGGATGAGTAAGAATCAACAGAGATTACCCTTTTTCTGGGTGCTAAAAATATGATACAACAACAGAGATGCATTTAAGTAGCAGAATATGTCAAATCGCTTCAGAGTTCAGGGGGTTCAATTCTTCAACAATAGCAGGTGAAAATAGAAAGCATATAGGACATAAAACACTGATGTTGGCTGAACAGGTACTACAGGCTACATGCCCCCCGCGGCCCCGCCCCCTCTCCCACCGGTGGAACCCTCTTAAAAGGTTTGACAGCTTCCTCACTGCAAGTGAAAGTCTTGGCCCAACAAGGAGGCGTCCCAATCATATGCTCTGACCCAAATCCCAGTTTCTTCCCCTGCAATAGGCTATAGCTGTGGTCGGAGTAAAGGACTCCTCTACCTTGCAAAAGACTATGGGTACACATGGTGCAAAATGGTGATCCAGGTTCCTAGTACTTATAGCCATTCCAGGCTCCTCAGTTGAGGACGATGGTGAGCCTTCAAGGAAAGGTGATAATGCTGCTGATGCTGAGAGTGAGCTGCCAAAAGATTATGCTGTTGCAGAGGACGAATACGAAGATGTGCGAGTGCTATTGCATCTTGATACGAAGAAGTTTTGGAATCCAATATCCACGTGTGTCAGGCTCACCAGTATCGCTGAAGTTGTAAAGACCGTTTTAGAAGAGCAACATCAGCACATGTGGATATTGGATTCATTCAGATTTTGAATTATACAGAGCAGATATTGTAAATAGCTAAAGAACAACATCAGCACAAGAAACAACTCCGTGACATACTTCTTAAAGCTCTGACTCGATCGCGTCGCAACCTTTTGAAGTTTCATTGGGAGGAGACTTTCTTGGAGTCAATCCCTTTAGCAGCATCCAAAAGAACAGAAGCATTACAGTCGTGCATCAATGTCAAATTCAAAATACACAGATTAATTTCAGACAGAAAGAAGAAGAGCACCACTTGAACCAAACCTGGAAAATTATGGCAACGAATGGATCAAGATATGAAAATTTCCAACAAAATCCATATTAAATGCCAAAGAAACCAAGAAGGTTTTAAATCACTTTGAAACGCGACTTCCAAAAACATTTCACAAGAAGCCTGACCCCAAAATCTAGTTGGACACGTTATGGGACTAGGATTTCTTCCGTAAGTTCTACAAGGAACAAATATGCTTAAACATGAATACTCATCAAATTAAGCAATCCCATATTGAAATTTATATTTATAGAGAATAATGCAGATAATCACTAAAGCAAGGACGCCTTCTGGAAAGGAACATCAAGGTACTGAGGATTTTTTTTATCCTGTTGATACCATTGATTATAGCCAGGATTTTGGATTTGCTGGGGAGCAGTAAAGGTGGGGAGGTGGTGGTAAGGAACTTCTGAGGACATGTGACAGTTACGTCTACGTATCCATAAACAGTATTAGCAGTAGATTTAATAAAGTTTGACTAAATTTTAACTTTGTTGAGATTACTACTAGTACTCTAACCCCTCACGTAAAGGGCAACTTGGGCTTTCCGAGGAAGATAGTTAGCTTTGGTAAGCTTGATGGTAACGAGGGTGTGAAGACTGACGAGACGAAGAGCTTGGAACCGCCGATTTAAAAACCAACAAGAAAGAACGAAATTCACCTCGATGAAGCAGTCGCGGAAGACAACACCCAGGTGAGCAGGAGCCACTTCGGGCTGGACTTCGTACAGACGCTGAACGTAGGTTGTGATGTGATTAGAATGCCCTCGAAGTCAGATTGGTCACGGTATTGGGCCGTAATCCACTACGATTGTTGTAAGAAGAGTCAAAAGGGGCCTAGCCCATCAGCACATTATTACTCACACTTAGCTGTGCCACGTGTTTGAAAAATTATCAGGTAATCTCGAAATACAAAAACTCTTATCTTTTCAACATGTCGTGTAATTAAAAATTTTTATGCAATCATTAATTCTAATTGACATGACATAAAAGAATATCATATATCCACATTCGTTGCCTAAGAAATACATTCAATCAAGAAAAATGTTAGAAACTGCATCACAATCTCATCATTACTTAATATCATTAGATAAATAGGTTTACAAACATAATAGATTATTAAACATTAATACGTGAGATAATCCTAGAATAGTAGTAAAGTTGCCTTTAACATTACTCTTCAATCAATTCCGTTCACGAACTTCGGACAAGCTCTGTTGGGTGAGATTCATAATGTCGCCTGTCATATTAACAGGCTAATGAATTTTCACATAACATTGTCAGATCATGGGTGGGGTTGGCTTTTATTTAGTACATAAACATCATTCCACGGGACGACAAGGGCTTTCTCGTGTCATCATTGAAGTATCTGCTTGCAAAATACCATAGAGGGATGTCAAATGGCATGTGAAGGTATTAATTATAACTAGCAAAAGACAGGAATTGATCACTGAAAAACAAGGGAGGTAGTTCAAACAAGAACCATTCAATTTATTGTCAAATTACAATGCTGTAAATCTTTACAGAAGCATGCCACTCGGCATATGAATCCAACATCTTGTCCATAGCTTGCTCATGGGGGAAAAAAGAATTATATCTATAATATACCATGAAAGAGAACTTGAACCTTAATCAAAGGAAAAACTCCAACCCTCAAATCCAGCAAACATTACCAAAGACACAGACTTGAGTAGTGAATAATCCGGCACGCTGCCACGAGATGCCGCATCACATAATGCTCCAATTAGAATCGAAAAGGGCATAACCCCGTTATTCTTAAAGTGATCCTGTATGATTCACTGGCATTCCCCCTCCAAATGAAATCAGTAACCACAAGTAGATTCTAAAACGTTATGCTCCTTCAAACTCTTCTGGAAATGAGCCAAACGATTTTGTAGTTGCAGGATGCCTGCAGCCTTCTGGGATAGAATAGCATTCAATCTGGAAATATAATCGTCCAGATGATTCCCTGGTTGGTCAGCCTCAACCAGCAGGTTCATCTCCTGCAAAGGCAAGGAAACATGTACAAAAGTTGAATCGATCATAGCATCCTCACAAGGCATGCAAGAAGCAAATCAAAGGAACAGAATTTTCAGTGCTCAAGATAACCAACAATAGATGCAAACTTGTGAAAAAATTGATGTCACCTTGTCAGGCTACCAAAACAAACAGAAGCATACCATAATTCGGTTTTGAGAGTTCCTCGGGAACTCTATCTGGTGGTGTGGGCTCTGCCATGCTAAACATGGGCATGCCAATTTTCTTTCACACCAGCCTAGTGCAGATATTCTAAAGTTTTGGCTTAATGATCAATCATGATACAAATAAAAATCTTGAAGGATGAATTCTCCAAATCACATACCTCTCTAACAATACTCATAGTCTCCTCTACTTGTTTTCGGTGAGCATTTACAAGATCTTCCTCCTCCTGAAGATGTACAGCACAAGCTCTAGCTGTCAGTAAGGTTGGTTTATCTAAATATTCAATGAAAAACGTTAATTTTACTGTGTCTACCTGTAAGAGGGCAGACAGATAATCATCTGAATGAGAGTTCTTGGATTCAAATTTTGGCAGGTCCTTCCATTTAGTCTGACCATTCGGCTTCCTTATTCTGTCCTCTGAAGTAGAGAGATTGTACGACTCTATCTTCCAATTCTTCTTCCAAAAAGGGTTTCCTACCTGATAGGGCTCTTCAGATGCATCAAAATCATCCCTTTCAGTCTGTTCAGGTGATGAATCAGATGCATCCTCCTCAAAGTTGGATGCAGGAACTGAAGACAAGGGCACAGTAGTTGATTCCTTAAGGTTGAATGTTGATGATAATATATCCTTCTTAGGATTGGTTCCCTTAGAAAGACTCTTCACTCTGGAATGTAATATATGATTTATATTAGCATACTTGTAGGAAGTGGGTGGGGGTTGCTTAGAAATGAGTATTAAGATTTATTCTGATCAAAGTACATAATTTCACCTGTCAGCATATCTTAATGTATTCAGAGTATGTTCACATGACCCGGAGCTTGGTGATATGCATGATATCATAACCGTGCGTGAGTCACCAACAAATGAATCCCTCAGTACTTCTGTCAATTTGCTGCCTCTGAAAGGAATATGACCCTGGTCATTGTCAAGAGCCCTAATGCATTCCTTTAATGCAAGTAAGCTCTTATTGATCTCAGCACCTTCCATTCTGCAACGTATAGTTCGAAACAGCTAATTAACAAACAAGTCAAGAAAAGATACATACAGCATATTCCACCACGCATCACTTAAATGGATTCATATCATTGAACAAGCATAAGATAAATGCAAGAGAAAGAGTGGAATTGGATGTGATCTTTAGCCACTATAATTTTAAGTATTGAAACCTCCTTTTTTTATCGGCAAGTTTTGAAACCAGCTTTGGCACTCATATCTCCCCATGTCAATATAAACAATCAGAATGCACTAAATAATGGCCTATGGTAGAATGGTATAAACATCCAGACAATTGGAAGTTCCTGCATTACAGAATGTAAACTAGACTCGTCAAGTTATATTTTAGCACTGAATTATTTCATTTCAATGCAAATGTTCTACCCATTTATTTATAAACTCCTTGTAAGTGTAGAGATCCAATGACTAGGACAACGGAAAGGAGCAAGTGGCAGATGTCCTACATTTTACATACCAAATAGTGACTCAATGAGCTCTGTAACACATCATATTGAGAAATATTATCAAACCATGAAGCAGGTAACTTTGCTTTATTCTAGCATTGAAAGTGAACCATACCTTGTCTGTTTGTCATTATCTGTAGTGTCTGCACCACGTTCACTCCCAGCAAGATCTATAAAGGAGAGCTTTCCAACAACACGAGGTGGCTTTGACTCACTGCCATCAACTGACCTCTTGATAGCAAGCTGAAGTATGGCATGTGAACGGGAGGATTCCTCATTTGCACCAGTTGTTCCAGTAATTCTTGTGGAACTTCCTTTCTCAATGAGCTCCTTAATTGTTTCCACATCTGATACTTTGTACTCTTGCAAGCCAACAATGCAAACTTTCTGCTTCCCATCCTCTCTCATGCAAAGTTTTCTACAAAATGAAAGCTTTTATATTTGTAGCAACCTTTGAGATTGCAGCTAATAACCCAATGAGGAAGGCTATAGAAACTTACTTCCTATCATTGAGGAGATCATATAGTTTTCCTCCATATATCTCAAAGAAGCTCACAAACAACTGAAAGCCTTGATTCCGGTAAGTGTGATGCATCAACCTCAAGATATCACGTGATGCTTTGAGGGGTAATGGCTTCATTGTATAAGTTTTTCCACTCCCTGAAAAAGCAGAGAAACAAGAAGTAGAAGTTTATTTAGGGGATGTTTGGACACAGAGATGAGTGTGAAACTCTCATAATTTTATTCCCAAACATCACTCAAACACAACATTTTTCAATTCCAAATCTTCAACTTTGTCATCTAATCATACCTAATCATTATCCAAACACAAAACCAATACAACTTTTACAAAACTTCAAAACAAAACACAAAAATGGGTACAGACTTTTTCAAACTTCAAAACAAAAATTATATTCAAACAATTCTTTAACTTTATAATATTTTTATTCAATTTTTTCTCTCTCCTTTCCCAAAACCCAATAAAACACATTAAGTCAAACCATTTCACTACTATTCACAGAATTCTGATATATTCCAGTGTCCAAACGAGCCATTAGAGCAGCTTTGACAATGAAAGACCATCATGATTATTATGGTTCAACTGTCAAGCCAACACAAAGGCAAGACATCAACATTTTATTGGCATGAGCAAGCTGATAGTGACTCACCAATCACCGTATCCTGAAACCAAAACACATTCAGAAGTATATATTAAGTGACAAAGCAAAGTGGTCTATGTTTTGAATGATGTTGATAATCGCCAGGCTACAAAGATGATCTTGTATTAGAAGTTGGTGAATCATTTTTTTTGATAAGTAGAAGTTGGTGAATCATGGAAGATACAAGTCAAACCATGTACATCCTCATGAAAAACTTAAATGATAAAGTGAAAATAATTCCGAAACAAAGTAAGGATTAAGTGACCATACTATATCAGAGTAAATTTAGTAATTAAATAAGCACGGAACAATTCTGACATTGAGTTTTCCAAAAGGTCTGTAACAGGATCTAGTGAGGTTTGAGAGGCAGTTATTCACCTGTTTGCCCATATGCAAAGCAAGTAGCTTTTGTGCGTTGAAAAATTATGGGAACTATGGGCTCCACTGTCTCACGATACACCTAGAAAGGAGAAAGAAAATTGAAGATTAAATAATCTGAAGCCAAGTTCGGATGTATTTCTTCTGCTAACTCAATTGCATAATTTGTAAATGTTCTATACTTATTTTTCATCCAAATCATTTTATTTGTAATAGACTCACCTCATCGTTTGAGACCTCCTCATTCAGCACTGCATCAAAAATAAATTCATGCTTCTCCACATATTCTGTGAGGTCAACCTACAGAACATTCAGATGATTCTAAGAACATACCACATGAAAATAAAAAGTTGTAGTTGCCAACAAGCCTGGGCTCGTATGGCACTTTCCTCCCATTCCTAGCGATGATGGGGTCTCTTGTTAGCAGTTTGATGCCCCGCATAAATTGCTCACAAAAAATCTCCCAGCCAAAAAAAAAGTTACTACCGGTGTATCAAAGAAAAAAAAAAAGGTAAATAAATAAAGGATTTTATGAGAAGCATGGCATTCTAGCTGGCAGATCTAATGTATCAATAGCTTGGCATTTACCACTTACAAACCTGAGCATATTCTTTTACTTCAAATCTAATTTGTTATTTATATTGTGTACATGCATGGCACAATTTTGTAAGAAGGCCCAAATGTGGGAAGCATTTTTTTAATCTCTGTTCTTGTCCAGTATTCTGTAATTTTTTATTAAAAAATAATTAAAAAAACTACATCAGAATGGTGGCATATATTGCATTTGACCCATAGTGACTTACCTTAAGTTTTGTCTCATAAACTGTAAGGGAATTAGAATGTGTCTCTATAATATCTTCCTCATTCTTTGCCAATTCCTTCTTATTAAGTGGTCTCTTGCGCACCTGTATTGAGAATATTGGAAGAAACTCTTAGAATAAGAGAGAGATAATGAATCCATGTCAGTCAAACAGGTCAGATCCTGAAAGGAAAGGATAATTCCTCGTGCAAAGCAAGTCACCTCAATAATGTGATACAGTCAAAAGCGTAGTGTCTGATTGTTTGGGCATTGCATTTCACTAGGATAAACAACGGAATTCAACCCCAGCAATTAAAAAAATAGCAATTGGAGGTGAAGTGAAAGGATCAGAAAGAACATACCACAACTTTAATCTTTGCTATAGAGCTGGATTTCTCTTTATCTGTTGTGAAACTCTTCATGAGGTTGTTTTCTGGCAGACCACGAGTTCTGCCAGTTTGTTTGTTGTTTGAAATGTAGGGATCAGTGTCATCAAAGCTTCTGCCACGAATATGATGATACATAGAAGCACCATCATACAGACCAGAGACCGGCATCTACCCACAAGACAGACAACAATATCAGCAGAGCTTTTCGTATAAGTAAAATAATGGCGAAAAGCAGAGCTATGCGTACAGAGCTATTTCAGTTACTGTTGTCTTCAAAAAATTAAACTAAAAAAATAAAGAAGAAACTACTCTGGCAGATAGACGGAAAAAAAAAAAGCCCGACTCAAACAAAGAAGCGTTCGAAGTTTGTGTTATAAATTAAGTTACTCAGGCTAAGAATGAAGCCTGTTTTTTATTCTTCATAAACAAAAACCACGAAAAGCATCTATCTGATCAATGGATTGACATATGAATCGTATAACAGGAGCCCCAACATAAGCATTTGAAATTAACAATTTAAAGGTTACAACCAATAAAATTATGGAAATGAAAACAGATTACCACAAAAGTTCATACCAGTGACTCCATACAAAGAATCAAAACATGAGTTCATTAAAAGAAAATGGTGCCACTTAATGCCAAATACACATCACCCTATAAAACGCAAGAGCCATTGAACTTTGAAGATGAGGCCTTTGTAATTGTGGGCTAGCATCTAAAATTAATTAAGTCGTTGTTGAAAATGCCAAGAGAAGCACCTCGGTTAGAAGCTCTGTATTGAAAGAATGCAGATCCAAGAGTCCCGGACTGAACTCATTGGTCGAATCTTCACCATTCTTCCTCGACCGAGAGTTACCGGGAGGCGTTGATGGCTCCAAGTAAAACTCATTTCCTCCACTTAATCCACTTTGCCCATTCCTATACATCATCGACCCCCGCCCTCCTCCTCCACCACCACCAGCACCATAGAACCCGTGGTCCTGCTTTTAGCACAATAGCACAAATCGAACACAATCATACGGCTGCGATCTAGGACTACAGCACCAAATCCACAAAAAAACACACACACAGATAAACATTATCGTCTAACATGAGATTGAGGAATATTTGTATTGAGCTGTAAGGGTTTTCAGTAGATTTAAATTGGGAACCAAACAGAAAGATGGGAACCTGAAGAGGAGGAATGGAAGAGCTGGAGGAATGGAGGTGCTGAAGACCAGTGGACTGAAGCCAGCGATCATTGGACGAATTATCCAGAAAGTTTCCCGAGTACTGGCGCTGGTGGTGCACCCCGGCCGCACCAGATCTCTGCCCCTGCCTCCCCGCCCCGTTCATCTCTCAAAGACCAGATCAAAACTCGGTCGAAATGCTGCCGGCTCGGAACCTCTCTCTTGAATTCCGATTAAGCTTAAACCCTGCAAAACACACTCTTATGGCTTTCCCTCTCAGAATTCACTTTCTCCGTCTAAAACCGGATTAAGCTGCGATCGAAGTTTCTTCCTCTATATCGTCGTCAAATCTGATTAAAGCACTAAATCGGAGCTTCACATTCTGTGTCTAAAACACGCACACACACTCTCTCTCTCTCTCTCTCTGAAAAAAAAGCCTTTAGCAGAGATTATATCAGAGTAGAGGCCGCACAGATGCAAGGAAACAGAAATAGAAGCCTCTCTGAGTGAAATCAAATCAAATAATTAATTATCGTGACTAAAACAAAAAACAAAAAAAATTGGAAGCTAAAACGTAAACAGAAGTGGAGGTTGTGGACCTGTGTTGGTTAATAATAAGAAAAATACTATTTCCACGTAAAATTGTTACCGAATTGTATTTATTTATTTTTAAAATTTTTTTACTTAATAATTAAGAAAATATTTTTAAATAAATTTGTAATTTTTTAAAAATATTTAAAGTGTTTAAAAAAATGATTGAAAAAAAGCAAAAAAAAAAAAAAAAAAATTTGCCTTTCGGTAGAAGATTTCAATAACAATCTTCTATGAGTGTAGCAGTTTCCTAATAATAATAGAGTCAGGCTATTTTACCGCTCAGGATAATAGCTCAAGTTGATTGCTTGATATTTTTTACTTTTTTTTTTTATTTTTTTAATTTTTTAATATATTTAAATATTTTAAAAAAATAAAAAAATATCTTAATATATTTAAAATCACTTTTTTAATTATTAAATAAAACAAAAAAAAATTTATCAATCGATCAAATTAAGCGGTACAAAGAGGTAAACTAATTTTTTCCTAATAATAAAGAGTCGTAGGCTTAAAGCCAATGAGATAAATAGATAGCTTGACAGAAAGACAGGAGAGAGACAGAGGAGCTTCAATTTTTGAACTGCTGGAGCGAGTGAGTAACCACCGAGTTCGGAGGACAGGCGTAGCACGTGCGAGAGGAAAACGACGTGTAGGTTTTGTTGGGACCCGTTCCGGCGGCATTTGAACCTTTTCTTGGGGAGATGGGCACGGCAACCCCAACCGTCCCACATGGTTGGGTCGGGACCACTTTAATATTAATTATTCAATGCTAAATGGCGTTACGTTGCGCGCTTGACTTCCCTTCAAATTCAAAATTTTCGTCGCTTTTCTTGTTTGAGGGATGATGGCGCCGCGCCTTGGTGTTGGTGTTGGTGTTGGATGAATCAGTGGCCGTGCTTATCATTCTTATTCTTTCAATTCGAGTCCCATTTGATTATCTCATCCGATTGCAAGATCTTCATTTCAAAATAAAGTGCTCTATTATCGGTTGAAAAGTGGTACAACCACGTCAACATTTATTAAAAATAAATATACAAACTAACGTGTTACGTTAAATGTATTTTATAATAAAAATAATATTACTATTAAATGTACCACGTTAATTTATAATAAAAGTATGTTACATAAAAATAAATATGCAAATTAACGTTAGATTCATATAATGAATGCATTAGATATATTTTATAATAAAAATAATATTATAATCTAACATATTATATCAAATAATATTAATTTGTGAATTTATTTTTATAAAATCTTTTTATAACTAAAATATTTATCTTAAGAATATAATATATTAATCTCCCTTCATAATTAAATTGTCTAATTCAATAAAACAATTCCAAAAAAAACCTATATACCCGTGTTATTGTTTGCTTCGTCTTCTTAAATAAATAAATACGTTTGAATAAGGGTAAAGAAAGTCTTGCAGTGAGGCTTTCACAAAAAATCAAAGAGATAAGTTGGGAGTGTAATCGGGCTTTGGATATTTTTAAGAACATAATCGGTATACACCAATTTATTACTGAAATCGAAATATCTTATTTTTTTTATTACTGTTCAGTCCAGTCTATTTTTTAATTTTACAGATAAACAAAATTATATTCTAATAAAACTTTAGCATGTGATTGACCCATATTCCTTATTTTATGTTATATTAATTTTATGTTATAAAATTAATATTTATATGTTATATCAAAATTCAAATATTATATTAAAAATTATAAGATTAATTTTTATGTTTTATCAAATGTTATACTAAAATTTCATATTATATTAATCAGTAATTTAACATATAATATATAAAATATATTATAAAAAATTATATATAATAGACAAAATCATATGGAAATATTTGATATATAATATAAAAAATTAAAAATTATATGTATGTACCGATCCAGCAAAATAAAATCTGGAATGATTTTCAACCTGTTTTACTAAATAGGAACCAATACCTGACTGAATCAATTCATAACTGGATCAAACCTACCGGTCCGGTCTAGGATAATACAGAACGCAATTCGAATTTTAAAATGATTGTTAATGGATGAAAATATCCATACAACTTTAAGATAATCACAACTTTTAAACGTTCAAGGATATGATCATAATCTTTAGAAATTCAAATAATCTGCATTTCTATCTAAATTGTTTCCAAATAAACATAATATGTTTCAAAGTACTTTAAATATATGGTTACCAAACAATATATAATTTTTTAATAGTAGAATTTATTACTTAAGTTATAAGTTATAAACTATAAAATTATAAACTATATTTCTTACCTCAATTCCAAACATGTATTAAGAGAAAAGACTGGAAATAGGGGTGGGCAGCAGGGCCCACCCCTATAAATATAATACATATTTATAAATATATGTTTATAGTTTTACTATATATAAATATAATAATATGTATTAAGTATAATTTTTACTTAATATATTGGGCAATTTACAATGTAGCCAAATGTGACATTTATATAGGAGGTCAATGCAATACAAAAATCTCACTTAAACAATGTGAGATTCTTGTATTGCTTTGATCTCTTATATAAATGTTACATTCGGCTATATTAACTTACACATAATTTAGACTAACAAATTTAAAAATTATGTTATTAGTTTTTAAATTATGATCATTACAAAGTTAAATTTATAAATTAGATTTAAAAATGTGTTTTTAGTCACTTTTAAACCTATAAATAATTTATAGCCCAATGGGTCATTCGCACTAGTGGAGCTGGCGGGGCTAATGAAAGGTTTGCCTCCCGCCTCCCGGGGTGGGGTGCAGGGGTGAAAAGTGCCCACCCCTGCCATGCATGGGCATGGTCGATCCGCACCCCTAGCTGAAAAGGGAATTGAATAAAAAAAATATATCTTTTCGTTTATTTAGAAGGAAATCAAGAAGTGAGATGACAAACATTTATTTTCATAATTATTTTTTATTTTAAAGGTAAAAGATAAATCTCAAAGGGCATCAAGACAAAAAGTTAAAATCAAATCAAATACTACTAAAAAGAGCAAAGATGCCAAAAACACCCGAAATCACAGATTCACAAGTCCGCATTTGCAACTTCTTGTTCCCACTTTCGGGTAGAAATTTTAGCATCAATTAAGAAAATGCATATATCATTTTTCGGGGACAAAGTGACCAAGCAACACATATTACAGATCTGTCAGTTTTCTATTCGTTAGTTGGACCCCTACCATTTGAATTTCAAATTTTAATCTTCTTTAACTTGTTCTTTTCCTAAACACAGATTATTTGGATACAAAAAATCTCTCAATTCATCTCATCTCATTTAATTATTATAATTTTATCAAATTCTCTACATAAAATACAATAAACAATTCAACATTTCCAAATTTCAAAATAAAAATAATATTTTTTTCAACTTTCATATCGTCTCAACTCACTATTCAAACCTCTCCTAAAACCTCATTTGCGATTTCAAGAGAGTAATGAAGATAAAATAATTTTAGAAGTATATTCTGAGCTCATTTGTCTTTCATAAATTAACAATGCATTGAAATAATTCAAAAATATCAATAAGGTTGTACTCTCATTTTATCATAAAATGTCATATTATTAAAATTGCTTATATAAATACTGATTTTTAAGAATACAACATTGTGTGAGAATATATGAGTGTCGTGCATTCGTATTTAAGGATTACCTCTGTTTTTTATTTATCAAGATATCATTAGTAAATCGATCCGTGAGGAGCCCAAAATCATCTATCCTCATATTTTATTGTTATGATTTTGAAGAGTTGAATTATCTCAACACTAGCTAAAAAATACAAGCAAACCTGTGCTATTTAATGTGGTAGATAAATATGTGCGCGAGCACATATATATTATGTTGGATTATTTCAAATATTCCTTCTAATTTGACTTTAACTTCTTTTCAAGTTTCCCTCTAATTTGATTTTTTGTTAGTCCCATATTGTAAAGACGGGCAAACTTTTAATTGTTTATAAATGAATGAATTTCACAATACAAGAATTGTAATATAAGGGTAGACACATAATAGTAGTGTCACCCATCACATGCATGCGCGTCGCACGCGACACATTTGACACTTTAGATGCACTTAGCACGTACACATTGTCGCAAGTGATAGAATAGTTTTAATTCAAATGAAATTATGTGTTTTTTCATCTTTTTGCAGTTATTATTAACTGTCAATAACAATTACTTCACACATTTATAATATAAACTATTTTATTTAAATTCAAATGAAAGATTACAATTGCTGCTATTACATCCGTTCTAAGATTAGTGTTTAGAATTTACAATCAGTACACTATATACACAGTATTATATCTTGAGAATATACTTACAAGATTTTCTTTTGCAGAACTCAATTCGTGAGTGGGAGACAATATTTGTCTAAGAGATATATTAACAATCGCCTCACTGTTTGCCATTTTCAATCTCTGTTTACTCTTGTTTTCAAACATATTAATGACGGGTTAAGGTCCACCCTAAAGAGTCATTTGAGAAAACTACAATGAAACAAATAGTTGCTGAGCCTTTATTTGTATGAAAGAATTAATTCCATCAAAACCAGCCTACCATTCATCATAACAATAAAACAACAACAATAATACTAATACTTACATTCCCTTCTCCATTTATTTCTTTTTTTGAAATTCTGTCACCTTTTGTTATAATTTTTAGCATGCAGAGAGGGAAAGTCCTGAAAAGTTCTTTTTTCTAGAATCGCATTCAACATCTGTTATTGTATTTAGTCAATTCTTCATCAGAATAAAGTGAGCTAACATTGATAATGCAATCACAATTGAAAAGAAAAAGAAGACGTGGTAAGATTTTGGCTTCAAATTGTGAGTGTTGTGGTCTACGTAATGGCGAGTCCATTGACAAACCAGATGTGGGGTATTTTGCTGGTATGTTGGGTATAAGATGCATGAAAGCTCAGCTCTGGATGTAGAGGATGAATCTTAGGTTTCACAAAGCTAAGGGGAACTCACAGTTTGCTCTTGTGGTTGGTCTCTTACCATCTCTTATTTCTTGGTGTCTTTGGTTGAGAAGATGTGCAGCAATAATGGAGAATCAATTTTGGAGTATGGCTAGTTTAAAATGGAGGATCAAGTCCTTCTGGGAGAGGAGTATACTCAAGTTACAGTGGTTAAGAACAACTGTGTGGATCCTGTTTTGTTGCAGCCATCGGGTGTCCTTATTCTCTGTAAGCAGCCAAAGATTCTGGTTTTAAGATGTAGATAAATCTAGTTATGTGAAGTTCAATATAGATGGGAGTTCTTTGGGTATTTTAGGACCTGTGTGGATAGTGTGGTGATGGTCTAGTAGTCATACTATGGTTGGGGATCTAACACAAATGCCGTGCTCAAGTCTGCGTGAGAATACCTCACTATCCAAACGCAACCTAAATGTTTGAATTGTGGAAGTGGAGTCAGACTCTTGGGTTGTAACTGGTTGGCTCAATGATTCTGGCATTGAAAAGGGACTAGACTTGATGCTTCAAGGAAGACGAGTATAGTAGTCAACTATGCAAAACAAGCGAAGATTACTGAAGGAGCTGGAGCCTGCTCCAACCAGGCAAATTGTTAAGTTGTGGTGGTGTGTTTGTGACTGCTGCAGAGGCGGTCCTCCTGATGCAGTTGGTGTGTTTGCGGATTGGAACATGTTGTCAAGTCTTTCGGTTTCGTGTAGGTGAGCTTCTGCAATGGATTGAGCTGTTAGGCAATGCAATACTGATGCCTGCGTTGGCAGAGACCCTCGGATGGGTAAGTGATGCCAACACAGAAGGCAGTAGTGAATACTTTGAACCTGAACATATGTAAGAAGGAATCTGTAGTTTGAACGTGAACATATGCAAGAATGAAACTTTCTTATCCATTATGCAGCATGTACGTTTGCTTTTTATATTACTGTTTTACCTAAACGATGAATCTTATACTGCCACTTGCATGAGAATTCACAGACTCGTGATAAGAAAAACTGGTCAATCAAATTGCCCAAATCATACTGATCATATTTCTACATGGATATTATGCAGAACTGCAAAACCACTTTTGAAGCTTTTGGTTTACAAGGTTAGAAAACTAAAATAGCTATATAGAAACCAGGTGGCCATTTTTCAAAGGCCCAAAAGTTGCCAATCAATTGAAATGCTGCAGAGGAAACAGAGACATGGTAAGCACAACAGAGCCATAATCTTCACTCTTCAGTGCCAGCATTTTTCTTACTCGAATGTAAACATCTTTGAAAAATGCGTCAAGCAGTGCTGCAACAATAATGACATTATACGAAATTCTGCAATTGTTCCTGTAGCTCTTGTGGATAAACATAGAGGGTGATCAACATTTGAGTTAACCATCTTTACCAGGAAGAGAAGCATTTCTAAATTGCATTCTCTGTTTGGATGCTTCCACTGTTAAATAGGCACCTCAGAGATATCTCATAAGCAGAAAATACAGCCCCATTCACCATAAATGCCCTAGCAACCGCAGTTCCTAATCCTCTCCAGAGCACCCTGTGACCCTCTTCTTTGACACTCTTGCGGAAGCAATCGACAATGCCAGTATATTTTGGTAGAGAAGATTGCGATTGAGCTTGAAGTCTGGTCTTTACAACATCCAGGGGGTAGCAGCAAACCCAGCTGGCAACTCCTGCTAGCCCTCCCGCTACCATCATTGTTTGTAGGCTTTCTTGGCTGCTCTTTCTGCAGCCTGGGTGAAGCTGCTCTCTCATATACTCGTATGTCCAGAAGTATAGACAATGAGCTGGTGCATCCCTCATTACAGTTATAGTTAGACCTCGGTACATTCCCCTTAAACCTTCTGTTTTGAATATGCTTTTGATAACGCTCATAGGACCTTCATGAGAATCTGCCTGATGGAGTTTTGCATAGACATTATTCTGCAGTTGAAGTCTGATTTTCACTAGTTCTACAGGAGAGAGCAGTAGGCTCTGAAGAGCGCCAGTACAAAATCCTCCTAGAGCAACACCTTTGTAGGAAGGAGGATCTTTAGCGGAAAGAGATGAGTCAAATGCTCTAGAGAGGACAGCATATATTTGAAAAACCATCGCATTCTGCAATATAGAAAAGAATAATAGTCAGCATGGCTCCAGTCTTTGGGTTACCCTATATTCAAGGCAACGATAGTATTTTTTCCTTTCGGTTGTACAAAATAGTGTTTGGTTTTATTTTGATGCCTAGGTTTGGAGTAACTCCCAGGTGTCCGGTTGTTATCACGGTTTCTCCACCATAAGTGAGGGTTTTAATAAAATTATAAACATGAAAAAAAAAGCATTGCTCCAGTCACAGAAAGAACTGTAATATCAACCAAAAACCATCACCATGAATGTGACACTCACATTGCAGATATATGTGCTTGGAAAGTATACATACATGAAGCTCACTTATGGTCGTTTAAGAACAGGGAAAGGAAGCCTTTTCCATTTTTCTTTTTCCTATTTGCTGGACCAAAAATGGGACATAAATTGTATTAAGTTTTAATTTAGAAGGTTAATGTTTTTGGGTCAATGCACTTAATTTACCAATATTTATAGTGCAAGCATCTAGTATTTGCATTGTATTCATTGAACAAGACAGATGACAGCATCTTTCTACTGAAGGACAAACCATTTTTTGAAGCAATTCATCTGAACTAAAACTCGGATATCTGTTTATGAGGGTTGGCAATTGTGCGTGTAAACCATTGCGAACTAAACCTTCTAATGGGAACAGAGCTCCTATCATGTACCTTTGATATTGTCATGTCCATGGACACCCACCTGGGCCCCAAGTCTAGGTATCACAGTACAATATGCAAAAAGCTTTCGATAAAGGTACCAGAAGCCTCTCTGCATGGGTAGATAAAAGGGCACCAACTGATGAGAAAGCCAATAATTATTAGCTCTAGGCAAGGATTTGTATGCCATAGGGTCCCAAAAGAGGAACCACCACAGAATCAGACTCGGGTACCACCACATAATCGAGCTGGGAGTGGGGACCAAAGTAGTATTCCTTTACTCCTTTGGTTTACGAAAGAACAAAAGAAAGACACATAAAAGATCTCTGGTGACACATAAGAGATGATTGAGCTTGGTTTACCCAGGCAGCCTGATAGGGACTCGACTAGAAGAAGAGTGTTATTATTTACAATATATACCAAAAACCATAATCTGAAAAGACTAAATTCTGACTGCACATCAGTAATATTTTTCGTATGCTATAATCAGTAAAAACTCAAAAAAAAAAAAAAAAAAAAAAAAACAACCGGAACCAAAATTAAAAGCCAACAAGTCTTTAGAACCAGACAAGGTTGATAAGCTATACATGGTTGGGAAAACGGGTAGCCAATCTCGGTAAGGTTCGAATACCTCACACTCACATGAAGCGGACTACAGCCAATCCTCCATGTGATCGATTACCTTCAAGTTACCGCAACGTTACCATGAAATCTAAAGCCAAGGCATGGAAGATCGTGCCAGACATGAGATAAATATAAACAAAACCGAAAAAAAAAAAACAACAAACAAAAAAAATTGATATGATAAATCAAACGAGCAAATCAACAAGGAAAGGAAAGACCTGAAAAGTGACAGAAGCCAACGGTGCACCCATGCCTCTGTAGAGAGCTGCAGGCCCTTCTGTGGCCATGACATTGCGAAGGATGCTAAAGGCAGAGCCGGCATTCGATTGCTGTTGCCGGATACGGATCGTATCGAGCGGAAAACCGGAGACTATACCTGCAATGCCTCCAAAGCCTCCAGCCACAAATTCTCTACCCCAACTGCTTGCAAGAAACTCTGGCTCTAACTCCATTATATTCTTACACACAGATGCTGCGGATTTTTTTTTTTTTTTTTACTTCTGATGAAAACCCAGTTCTCTCCTTTTTCCTGTTCTTGTGCTTTCTACAAGCCCAGGAAATCAAATCTCGTGCTCCCTTTTGCTTACACGGATGAAATGTGTGGGTTCGTCTCTGTCTCTGCGTGTGTACAAGCAATATTATTTTGCTTACAAGGATTGCCGAAACGGTAATACACTTTCGTCTATCTCCCTCTCACTCTCTCTCTACCTACCAAACCTTTATTTCATTCCTTGCAAAAATAACAAAAATCCCCCCGCTCTATTCTTCTCAAAACCTGCCAAATCCAAGAATTCAATCTGATTTTTTTCCTTGTTTCCTTCTCAATATTTATCCGCCATTTATAGCTAAGAGAGAGAAAGAGAACAGAGCAAACGAACAACCCAAGTCCTAGAATTTACAGGGCTCCGAGGTTTTATTTCTATTTAGTTTTGGACGGAGGACGAAACAAAAGCCATCGGTCACTATTATGGTGGAAATCCCTTGGGAAAAAAACGGAAGGGCCACATTATATTTTCCAGAGGAAACGTAGCAGGCTGCCACGTGACCAATAGATGCACCACACGTCGCCTCCTTTGTCTGTGGTGCTTTGAGCCGTGTTAAACTACCTCTTCTTTTTCTTTTTCTTTTTCTTTTTTTTCCTGAAATTTGATTCATCCAATCTATTTTCAGTTGTGAAAAAACATCATGTTAGCCATTTGTTTTGAGGAAAACTCTCGAGTCTCCGATGCGGACCGCAGACTCATGCTCCTTCGACAAGTTTTCTCATTTTTAGTCAGTTTTTTCGCATAAATTTGAGACAAATCATAAACAACACATATAAGGCAGGATGATTTGATACGAATCACCTGAATCTTATCCATTTATTAATCTACCCGAAATGACGGCATGAAACCCAAACTCAATTAACTTTTACAGATCATGTCGAGCATTGTCACTTCTGTCGAAGCACCTTCTCCGCTGTCATTACAATAAGTGAATGGCGTAAGTTCTAGACTTCTAGTGTTCCCTTTTTTACTGTTAAAAATGTCCTTCTCTATCGACATATTTTTAGTAAGAAATTGCATCAATATGATCAAACAGATCTAATTAACAAGGTTTGGAGATGCTGTATGTGGCAGCAAAAACAGGTTATGGCAAATGGCGAGTCCAATATAGAGTTATGAATAATAGAGTCGAAGAATGTGTTATCATGGAAGGGTGAGCTGTCCTTTCAACGAGCGTTACGAGCTCATGTGCTGTTATGTTGACAAGGTGTGAGACATGAGGTTCATTATTGATAGTTTTGGAGTAGATGCAGACAATTTTCAACAGTGTTATTGATCTGATCTCTTTGAGTGACGGATAAAAGAACAAAATACACCAACTTTCCCTATAATAATCAATAGACTTCTCTCATCTCTGTGCTTCTTCCTAAAATTTGGGGTTGTCTTTGCAGGAATACTCTTTCTGCAGACTAGCCAAAATGGTGAAATGGGTGCCTTACGAGCGGTTTTGGGTTATGCATGTCAAGAGCTCATGCCAAAGACACAGTCGTCTTCATGGTAAAATAGCCCTGCTCTCTATAGAGAGGTTCGAGACAAGCAGTGAGGACAGAGTCACAAAAGTGGTGGGCACAGAGATCTGTGTCTTGATGCGCATGGATGGTGGTGAGTTGGGTTTGTTGGAGATTAAAAAAACAAAGAAAAGTTGCATTGTAAACGTTTGTTCTCGTACAGGAATGACATCATCTGTGCTGCTTCAGAAGAGTTTAAGGTAGGCCCCACGTCAGCAACGCCACGTGAACAAGAAGCTTTAGGTGTAAAACTCCAATAATTGACTTGCCGAATCAAACCATTGGTTAATTGCTTCCTACCCCACTGTGAGATTTTATAAAGTAATGTGAAACGAGTGTTGGACAACACAACACAACACTTCCTCGCTGGATCTGTAAAATTGCATTTTTTTTAAGAAGGCTAATTATCAATTCAATCACTTTTATGTATTTTTTTTTTATATATTTTATTGATGTGATTGATTAAAAAAATTATTTTATATTAAAAGAAAATAATTCAACCAATTACGTTAATAAAATGTATAAAAAATATGAAAAAGTAATTATATATAAAAATTTTCATTGCAAAATAATTTAAAGGAGAATTTGAAGGCAGTAGATAATTATTTTATTCAGTATTATTTTTTTCTCCTTTAATGGGTGTTAGGTTAAGCAAAGTCAGTGTCGCATCCTATCTCATTAGTATTTCATTATTTTTTAATAATGCATTAACTCGGGACTCGAGACTGATTAAGAATGGGGTTATGGAATTGATATGGGATCTTCTAGATCCAAACCTCCCATGAATCCAAAAGCTGATGCACTCATCTTTTCCACTTTTAAATATTAAAAAGTATTTAATAGTGACCATGACAACCATTACAAAGTGATAAGATAAGAGCAACCACTCATCATTTCCTTGTTAGGAAAGAAAAAGAAACCAACTTTTACTCCAAATATCTGGGTTCTATTTAGAAAAAAAAAAAAAAAAAACCTGAATTTGGATTATGATTTCGTAATATTTATTAAGCATTTGATATTATTTAAAAACTTATTTAAACAGTTAATAAGTACTAAAACTCAAATTATTATGATTTTAATTTCTCAAATCTGGAAAAAAAAAATCTTAAAAAATCTTGGTACGAAAATTTGCCACTTGTGAGGATATGGAAATTAAAATACAGATGAAGAGGCCAATTAAGATCCGTTTAATTATTATAATTTTTTAAAATTTTTACATAAAATATAATAAATAATTTAATTTTTTAAAATTTAAAAATAATAATAATATTAAAATAATATTTAATTTAAATTTTATTTAAAATCATCTAATTTTATATTACTGTTCAAACCGCACCTAAGAGAAGCAACGGGGAAAAGATGATAATGGGCCAGTCTAATTATCTGTGCTAATCATTACAGATTCCATGGACTGAATATTAAACTTGCTGCTGTCCTGGGTACGTATTTCTAATGTCTTGAAGTCTTGACTCTGCTTATTCTTCTTCATCGTCATCTTCTTCTTACTCTTGAAGTCTTCGACTGTCATCATATTTTTCTCAGGGACTACCTCTCCGCAAGCGGCGATTCTAGTCTCGTTCTGAGTTGTCCTGGGTATCTCTTCTATAAGAGCACAGCAAAATGTTTTGGTTGGGTATGGTATTCTTTCGCAGAATGTGATGGCATGATTGCAGCGGGGTCCAATTGAAGGGATGATTTCCTGTTTGAGTATGATTTTCTTAAGAAAATGAAAATGGATGCCTATAAACAGTGTTAAGATGATTAAGAGAAGATTAAAAGAAGTCAATTATCTCAGCTTCTTTCTATACTGTCGAGTGTCGGCAATCAAAGTGAATCACGTTTAAAACAACGTGGATTCCTTTGTACTTCAAGGTGGCCAAGAGAGAGGGAAAAGAGGGGGTTTTTAAAAGATGGCATTTAAGCTTCACACAAATTTTTTAAAAAAATAATGATTTTTATTGTTAAAAAATTAATTATTTTTCATATGAATTTCATATTTATTATTTTTTTTAAAGTGATTGTGCGACGAAAAAATTTATTCATCATCTTAATTTTTATCATCCTTTCATCATCTCATAATGTGATATTATGATAAGTTTACAAGTGAAATATAATAAATAATTTCTAATCACCTAATGCCACATCATAAGATAATGGAATGATGATGAAAATTAAAATGATGAGTACATTAAGTAGTATTACTCTTGTGCGATATTTATACACTCTATGACTGCAAATATTATATCTCATTTTATAAACAGTTACTCACTTCTCTACTCATGACCATCTTGGTCAGTGCGTGCATTTGAATTACATGGCAGGAATGGGAAAGGCCCAAGCCTGGGGAGAGGTCGGATATATCCCCGAAATTTAGCTCCACCAAAACCACCTTCAATGCCGGCAGATCCTCATGAAGGAAGGCTTGGTTAAAGGAGTTTGGTGACAATTGCCAGCAACCTCTTACGGGTAGTGACAATTGCAGTTTAGAAGAAGATATTGACCCAGTGGGAAGGGTTCGCCAACACAATTCACTTAAACAATAGTTAACCATCGGAATCAGCACCCGTGAAATGTGTTTAACCATTTGGATCATCAGAGACAATGATATTTTAGAAACATTCAAATAGCACAAACATGCAGCCTGGAAATATCAAATATATAATCTTACATAAAGAGTTCTCCATTAGCTTAGCAACATAAAGAATTTATGAGTCTAACTCATATTATAAAACTAATTTTACAATAAATAATTGTTCATTTCTTATAAACATGCCTAATACTTTGTTCACAGGCATTGTGAGATTATTCCTCAATATCATCCCTCACGTGCAGACTAGTATTTTTTTTCTGGTCCTTGTTATAGGATAAGTAGTGTAAGTCCACATTTGTTTTGTGCCAAATTCTGATACCACGAAAAAATTTATGGGTCTAATTCATATCATAAAACCGATTTTACAAGAGATAATTACTCATTTTTTATAAACATACTCAAGATTTTATCCACAGATAATATGAGATTATTCCTCAATACAACACACTTGGAAAGAAGCAAGATCATCACATCATAGATATCATCATAATAATGTTTGTCACAAGCAGAAGCATTGATACAATCCACAATTTGGGTCTTAAAACCCTTATTTCTTCCCGCTTTTCTTGAGTCCAGCACCTCCAACGGGTCCCTTCCGTGCCTTGGTTCTAAGCTCCTCGAGTGCCTACTCATCATACAAGTTGAATCAAATTAAGAATTAATAGAAGAACCCTTAAGCGGAAGGTAATACCGACATCTAGGAAAGAAAAAGTACCAACATTTACTCCAAAAATCTGGATTCGTTTTAGGAAAAAAAAAAAAAAAAAAAAACTGAATTTGGATTATGATTTTCATAATATTTATTAAGCATTTGATATTATTCAAAAACTTATTTAAACAGATAATAAGTACTAAAACTCAAATTATTATAATTTTAACTTCTCAAATCTGGAAAAAACTTAAAAAATCTTGGTACGAAAATCTGCACTTGCGAGGATATGGGAATTAAGAGAAATGATACTTGCAGTCATAAGTGTGCAAATAGAGTGCAGTTGTTTTGAAAAAAGTGAATAAATCTGATACCTATATGAAAATAAATTAATTTTTTAATAATAGATCATACTCTTTTTTAAAGTGACTGTACAGTATTTACACATTCCACGATTATATATAACATTATTCAAAAATTAAACACAAATGAATATCTGTACAGTATATAGCACCCGGGCCAACAGGTAGGTGGCCGACGAAGCAAGGGGGAAAAGACGATAATGGGCCAGTCTAATAGCATTTCTATTTGTACTAATGATTACAGATTCCATGGACCGAGTATTAATTGGCGATTACCCATAAAGGCATGGGCCGCTGGTTTGAACTGGAATCTAGTTTATTTGATAAGATATGGAAAATAAATAAAATAGTACATGATATAGTTTATTTTTTGGAAAATGTAAGAAATTAAATAATTGAAACGTACACATAAGAATATAATATAATATTTGAGAATCGTATTACATTTGGCCTAGCACTTATTCTCAAATGCAAGATTAGTCAAATTGTCAATAATCCAAAATTTTAAAACATTACATTAATAAATGGCATAAAAAATGAATTTGATGTAAAATTTCACTATAAAAATTAATGACGTATATGGAGGGAGATCACCTCAAAAGGCAACGCGAGCTCTTGACAGAGCTCAAAGAGAGATAGAAAGAGGTGCGATTAATTGCAGTAATCTCATATGGACTCGGATGAAAGAAGGCAACAACGCCCATCCTCCATCTCATGATCATCGTGCTGGTTATAGCCTTCTTGTATGTGTATATGCATGCATGTATGTATGGATGTATGGATGCATACATTCATACATACATGTATGTAAGGATGTAGCGAAATGGCTTAATATGTCTTCATCAGAATAGATTGCTCGGTATCACGGGCACTCCTAAGCCTTCATCATGCTCTAGCGAAATGACTTAGATTTACAAATCTCAAACTTGCAATTTGTAATACACTAACCTATTTGGTTTTTAGTGAAAACTGCTTAAGGCGGTCGAACTCAACCTCTCGTCACAACAGTACGATTGAGCATCCCCTCAAATACCAATGGTGAGTCTAAAAACTCGTAGTAACCAAATGGGCGTGCATGTCAATTAGGGGTGTGCAAAATTCTGAAAATTCCGACTCTGTCCGACTTCCGCTCCGACTCCGATTCCGACTTCGTTGGAGTCATCGGAATTTGGAGTCGGAATTCGGAGTAGCTCCGAATATCTATTCGGAGTCGGAGCTCCAAGAAGCTCCGATTCCGACTCCGAAATTTTTTTTACTGTACACTTGCGCTTGAGCGAGGTGTCGAGCGCAAGTCGACCACACGTTGTATTGAACATTGGCTCGATCGACATGTCGAGCGGAAGTCGAGCGAACCTCTCTGAAAGAGTTCCGCTCGAACGCCACGTCGAGCGCACGTCGAGCTCCGATCTTATGTCGGAGCTCCTATAGGAGGTCGGAGCTCCGACCTCCGATCAGAATCGGACTCCGACTCCAATTCGGAGTCGAAGTCGGAGCTCCAATTTGGCTCCGACTCTTGTCGGAGTCGGAGGTCGGAAACGAGCACTCCGACTCCATCAGAGTCGGAGCCCAGCCCTAATGTCAATAGACCTCGTGACCCCCCAAACAATAATGACTATTCCAAAAACTCGCAGTGATTAAATGGGCCCGCAAGTCAAAAGACTTTGCAACCCCCCAAACACATTGACGAGTCTAAAAACTCGCAATGACCAAACGCGCGTGCAGGTCAAAAGACCTCACGACCGTCCAAACACCAAATACAAGTCCAAATACTCATGGTGAAAAGGATGGGCAGCTTACAAGACCCCGCAACCCTCGCCATTAAAATGAGTGGGAAAGGTCAGGGATTGCCCGACCTCTCTTGTGAAGAGCCAACAGGTGGGAAAAGTCAAAGACTGCCCGACCTCTTTTACCTAGACAACAATACAATCACATCATCTTCTCCAGCAAACGCCGAGGGTTTACACTCACGCTACAATCGTCGCCAGCAGGTCACCTTCGAGAACAAGCCACCAAGCTCCACAACTACCTAGCGTGAGTTACCTTTAGGAAAGAGTCAAAAGGCTCAGTAACTGCCTAAGATGGACCTAGGGTCAGCGGGCTCTTTGACCACTTAGTGTAGGTTACTACCAACAAACACCAACAACGAAATAGAAACACCAATAACAAAACGAGAATGCTAACAAAAATTTACACCAATGGGCAAAAAGTCCACTACTACCAACAATAACAAAAATGATTACGAAAATAACCACTAGTAGCTGACAATAAACTGTCACATGCAACCAATCATGGAAAACAACTAGCAAAAAACAATAATGAAAATATGCACTCTTCGCAGACAATAAACAGTCTCTTAGATAAACATTCAGACAAACATAGTCAAAGACAAGCTCCACGCTCGCCATTAATGTGGCTGAGTACATCTCCAGCCAAAGCAGAGCTTCATGCTCGCCATTAATGCGATCGAGTACATCTCCTGCCAAAGTAAAGCTCCTTACTCGCCACTCACGTGTTCGAATACATCTCCCGCTTAAGTCGAGTTCCACGCTCACCATTAATGTGGTCAAGTATATCTCCCACCAAAGTAAAGCTCCATGCTCGCCACTCACGCGATCGAGTATATCTTTTGCCCAAGCCGAGCTCCATGCTCTCCGTTAATTCGGTCTAGTACATCTCTTGCCAAAGCAGAAAACCAAGGACCAATTCTGCAGATTATTGACTCGAAGATTCCCAATGCCCTCTTGTTGTGAGCAAATTGACCTTAAGAATCGCAGACAACTGTTGGGATAGAATTGATCAGGTCCAGCCCACCACTAAAATCAAGCCAAGAGATAAGGCTAAGAAGAGATCGACTCAGATTCTTAAAAGAAAAGAGACTCAAACTCCTAAATGGAAAAAGACTCGTACTTCCAAAAGGAAAAAAATGTTCACAAGGCAAGTTAGACTTAATCTCTCTAAAGAAATAGACCTTTATATAAGGAGGAGATTCCCACAAATCTGACAGACTCTCCAGAGGCTCTCCACGGAAGCTCCTTACGTACAAATTTCACCATACATAGCGACTCGAAAGGATCTTCTCTTAAGGGAGGTATTATCTCCAACCTTCCGAAATCCTAAATTTATTCATTGTATTGTGAGATATGTGAAGCCATAATAGATTATAAAATCATCCATTATAGTGGACTTCGCTACCAAACAACCGTGGACATAAGCATCATGCCGAACTATAGAAATCTCTATGTTTCTCTTTATTTATTTTTATTTGCTTATTTGTTATTTATTTTATAGATGAATGTGAGGAGCACTGTATCGACGCCCGAGCCATCAACATGGGTCAGGGATCATTCTTTCCTCCCTTCCGATCTATTGTAAAAATTTAGGTATTAAAACATACAGTCCACTTTTTAAGTAAGATTCATTTAAGAAAATCATCATTTTTATGATGGATTCCACTTTTTTAAAAATAATTGTATGAAACTTACACACCCTAATATAATTTTTTATCAAACTCTAGTAAACAATTAAAATATTTTTGATCAATCTCATCTCTCTGTCCAAACGGTTACTCACTCCTCTACTCATGACCATCTTGGTCAATGCGTGCAATTGAATTACATGGCAGGAATGGGAAAGGCCCAAGCCTGGGCGAAGGTAGGATATATCCCCGAAATTTAACTCCACTAAAAACACCTCTGCCACCTTCATTGCCGGCAGATCCTCATGAAGGAAGGCTTGGTTAAAGGAGTTTGGTGACAATTGCCAGCAACCTCTTACGGGTAGTGACAATTGCAGTTTAGAAGAAGATACTGACCAGTGGGAAGGGTTCGCCAACACAATTCACTTTAACGATAGTTAACCATTGGAATCAACAAACCCGTGAAATGTGTTTTTACCATTTGGATCACAGAGACAATGACATTTTAGAAACATGCAAATAGCACAAACATGCAGCCTGGAAATATATAATCTTACATAAAGAGTACTCCATAAGCTTAGCAACACACTTGGAAAGAAGCGTTGATACAATCCACAATTTGGGTCTTAAAACCCTTATTTCTTCCCGCTTTTCTTGAGTCCAGCACCTCCAACGGGTCCTTTCTGTGCCTTGGGTCTAAGCTCCTTGAGTGCCTACTCACCATACAAGTTGAATCAAATTAAGAATTAATCGAAGAACCCTTCAACGGAAGGTAATACTGAGCCATATAACCAACAAATTACCTTTTCCTCTTCCTTCTTCTTCTGAAGATTGGCCAAGTCAACCTGCAGCGAGCAGATGAAACCAGTTTGTGATAATGATACAAACACAAGATGGCCCTAAATGCCCCCAAGTAAATGAACGTCTAATTAATCAATTAACAGTGAGGTCCAAACCATATAATCAGGCATGCTTAACATAGAGGCAGCCTAGATGCAATTGAAAAGAGGTTTAATACATGCTTAAGAAACAATCGCTGGCAAAGAACTCTACAAGCTCCATTTTCCTTCTAAAATAGACTATGGACAGTCTACCGACAACTGATATGGTTCTTTGCAAATGGAACAATGTACTCATTCTCAAAATATTCAGCAACAACAGCAACAGAAACCAAAGTTAGGCAAGGTTACACTTAGAACATAAGGAGCACACAAAAAACCAGTAAATGGAAACACATTATGAAGGTACAAGGCATGACCATAAAAATTCCAAAGAAACATATAACTAAGTTCAGATATAAAGTAGGAGAAAATCTAACTTCATCAAGTCACTAGGGAACTCGTAGTAATTTGATACAAACATATCCGACTCCAACAGACACAGAATTAATCCAGACTACGAATAAACCAAACAAATGAAGAAACAGCACAATCAGGGGCAGGAATTCAGAAGGTCCAAAAAAGGGCTCGTTTTCCAGTGTAAAAAATTATAGACATGCGACACTATTATTGGTTTGCAATATATGAGCTAAAACACCGAACATGCACAAATTAAGAAACGAATCAAATAATCAAGCACTTGATAAGCACAGGTTTGTTATAACACAGGAGTGGATAGATACGTACTATTTCATGCAAAAGTGAAGTTTCTAGCTCAAAATTAGAAGCCATTACAGTTTTAAAAAGTTGGCAAAATTCCAAATTTCCCTTTCCTATGATTAGGTACAGAAAATTTGAAACTTTATGGGTTCTTGTTTCTGCTTAACTTTTTTCTTAGTTGTAAAACTATAATTTTGAGTGTGTGCATAAATATATACGACATTTAGATACTTCAAGAATTACAAGTTAATTGCCGCCACTTAAAATTTTTTAAGAAAAACCACCTTTTCTATCTTCTATATGTTCCCAAGTAACCAAACAGACAGCCGGGGTTTCAGAAGAGAATCTCCGAAACAACGAAATATCAGCATCGGCCCAAGCAATAAAACCCCTCTATCTCAGCGAAGTTGGATTATTCCCATACTAAATAGATGGCTTAACGATTAAACTTACAAGATTTGACAAATAATTCTGTGAAATTTCAATAAATCGAAAATAGTACCTCGTCGTATTCTTTCTTGTCGGACTTGGGTTGCTTCAAAGGCTTTGCCTTTCCACCTACAAAACCCAAAAAACCAATAATTTATTTTGCAAACAAAGCAGTTAAAATACCAACAAAATCGAGGGCTTTTTCCTCCTAGCTAACAAAAAAGACACGGAGACCTTAAATAAATTGAGAAGCAAATCTAACGAATATAGGGTTTCAAAGAGAGGGACCCTACCTTGCTTAGACGACAGGACTGCGAACTAGGACTGCGGTCTGGTCTGGACTCTGGATGCGTCAGCTGAATCGGAGCCGGGCAGAGAGAGCCCTGAACTTTTGACGCAAAATTTATGACTCCACGGATAATGAAAGACAGAATAGGATTATATAAACGGAAGGGGTGGGACTTGCACGTGCTACGTTAGTGATCGATTGCTTTATTATTGTAGTGTGAATGACTATTATAAGCTCCTCTCTTCCTATCTGAATCAATGTTTTGACCTATCTGAATCAATGTTTTGAATACTATATTAAAAGTTATACCGGTCAAAACATTAAAATAAAATATTTTAATATTAATATTATTTTAAAATAATTGATATATGAATAAATTATATATATAAATTATATTTTAAAATAATAATCTATATATGAATAAATTATATATAAATATATATATAAATTATAAATAGCCTAATCTAAATTAGAGGTAAAAAAATAAGTTTGTAGTTTAAAAAAATAAAAAATAAAAAAATTAAAGGCTGAAATATAGATTGGTACAGGCCAAAATTAAGACCGGTACGATCGGTATTTAGACCGATACGAAAAATTTTGACCGTACTAACTAGTACAGTACGAAATTCAAAACAGTGCTCTAGATGCATTTCGTTTCGTTGTGGACAGGGAAATGTTGGCAAATTAGTACTTTTGGGTGTGTTATAATGCTGTAGATTTAGTCGTGAGATAAGATAAGATGGCTTTAGATGAAAGTTGAAAATTGAATAAAATATTATTATAATATTATATTTTAATATTATTATTATTTTAAAATTTAAAAAAATTAAATTATTTATTATATTTTATATGATAATTTAAAAAAATTATAATGATAAAATAAAACCGTGTCAATATACAAACGGGGCTCGGAAGGAACGTTGTCTAAAAATAATTACTTTCTTCAAAATTCACCCCTTGATCCAAATTAATTTTGGTTGTAATCAATGTAAGCATAAGCCAAGCAAGAACAGAAGAACTCAATTATTCAAGCAATTAATCGCAAAAGAAATTCGTGATTTTCCATTTTGCCGATTCCTTAGTCCGGTAGGCGTATCCCTTTCCGCCAAATGATCACAGACAAGTAGTGTAGAAGTACCATCCATGCTGTAAGCAGTGGTCATGAGGGTAAAAGAACCTTTGTCCGGGATGTTTTCGCGCTTATCCACCAAGTTAGCGGCCAAACATGCAGAGCTTTCACGTTCGGTACTCCTAGTTTCATGCTAGGCAAAAGCCAATCGTTTGGGTAGTCAAAAACGTTGAGAAGTCCCACGGTTTATAAACAAATTTATCCTGTGATTTATAAGGAGTTACCTCACTTTTTTTATTAAGATCTTTTATGGAGAGAAATGAGTGTTTCTATATGGCATTAGAGTAGATTAATCTATAATCAATGATAGGCTCCTACGTCCTATCCACGATGATGATACCGGAAATACTGGCCCACACATAAAGGGTGTGTTGAAAAGTACCACACGACTTAGAGACAAACTCATCCTAGACATTATAAGAAGTTACTTCACTTCTCCTATTAAGACTTTTTACGAGAAGAAATGAGTGTTTCTAACTATCTATAAAAACTTTGCCTGTACTAAAATAGTAAAATATTCCAACCTGATCGAATGTATCATCACCTAACATCCGTGCATTTTAATCCAAAATAACAAAAGCCCAGAATGATTTGAAATAAGCTTTTGCAAACGTACACAAATCCGAATAAGTTATATATCAGGTTCTAAAATTGCTTAAGACTTTTTTTGTGGCTGCGTTGATGAAGAATCAGTGGCATCTCATCTGGCTTCCATATCTGAAATTGATACGTTATTTGAATTAAAATTCTCCAACTTGCTCTCTGGCAAAGTCCTGTTGATGTAAAATGCTGATTGTTTTGGTGGAGGTAGAGAAACAGAATAATTAGTGAGCATGGAAGCAACATCCGACATGGATGGCCTATCTGTTGGACTGTCTTGTACGCACAGAAGACCTACGTGAATGCACCTCAAAACTTCCTTTGCATCACGGGAATTGCCCAATATTGCTGGATCTGCAATCTCTAAACATCTTCCTTCTCTCCACAATTCCCATACCTGGAAAAAAAGGAAGAAGCAATGTCAAGGTTTCATTTTGAGCAGGATATGAAGTTGTCTCATAGATAGAAAGCTAGGTAAAAGGACCGCATAAAATTGGAACCTACATATCCTACAAGGCTTGACCCTTTTTCAGGATGACAGAAACTGTTATTCCTCTTGCCACTGACAATTTCTAGCAGTAATACTCCTAAGCTGAATACATCAGATTTTGCTGAAAACGTTCCCCTCAATACATACTCGGGAGACATATAGCCACTGTATAACAGTTCAGCAAAAACTATGTCTTTAGGGACTGACATATGCATGCATGAATACACAAGCATACTTAATTATTTACTTACTGTGTTCCAACAACTCTCTTTGTCTTTGCTTCAGATTCATCTTTCCCAAATATTCTAGCCATGCCAAAATCAGATATCTTTGGTTTCATCTCAGCATCAAGCAAGATGTTACTAGCTTTCAGATCTCTATGCACTATTTTCAATCTTGAAAATTGATGAAGGTAAAGAAGTCCTTGAGCAATTCCTTGAATGATGTTGAAGCGTTTTGTCCAATCTAATAAATTATTTTTCATAGGATCTGTTTAGAAGCAATTTGTGAATGTTAGGACGAGTATTGCAAATTTTTTTTTTTCTTTTCCACAAAAAAAAGAACCAGTGAAATAATTTAAGCATTAAAATTTGTCAACCGAAGAGAAAGAAATCCAAGCTTTTGTTGCACATGTACTCATATATCAGCATCTTCTCCTCTCTTTGAATGCAGCACCCAACCAGTCTAACGAGATTAGTGTGTTGCAGCTTGGCAATTAGCATAAGTTCATTCTTGAATTCCTCTTCTCCTTGTCTAGAATTTCTAGAGAGCCTCTTTATTGCAACTTCTTGACCATCAGGTAATATTCCCTGAAAAACAACTAACAAATTAATTATAATACAACAACTTATCAGTAGTTCTCGAATCATTTTACTTTAAAGGGTCTCTGCAGGATACCTTATAAACGGGTCCATAACCACCTTCTCCAAGCTTACTTGAAGTTGCAAAATTGCTTGTGGCTGTTGATATGCTTTCAAAGCTGAAAAATTGTAGCATTCCACCCTTCTTCCTGCCAACTTCGAGTTTCTTTCTCTTCCTAGGATCGATAGCTTGTGTTGTGCTACTACTACTACTACTACTAGCTTCTAGCTCATATAGCAAGATTTCTTGCTCTGCTTCACTCTCCCCTATCAATCAAATTGGAAAATTTCAAACTGAAAGTGGTTGGTAATATACTAATGACTAACCAACCGCCTCCAGACATAGTTCTAATTAGTTCTATTAAGATTACCTTTTTCTCTGCTTTTTCTTTGGATGAAATTGTATAGTAAGTACAGAACCATTAAAGCTACAAATCCAGTCACAGATGCCACAAGCCATATCCACCGCTTTGCTGCAGTAACAAATAATCGTTGCCACCATTATTCTATATGCATATAGAAAACGTCTGTGTGCTTGTGTGTGTTTTGAGTAGGGTTGTTTTCTAGATAATAATTAAGTTATTAGGGAAGGCTTCCATATTTCTTGTCTATGCTTACAGTGAACCCTGAACGATTGTCACAGATGAGATAAACTTACCTTTTTCTGGTGTTAGAACATAGATCTCCCTGCTATAAGAATAATTGCTTTCTTTGAAATCCATTCCCTTGATCCAAATTGTACAGCTAGTTTGGTTGTAATCCGTGTAGGCATAAGCAATGCAAGAACAATTATTCAAGCACTTTACCTGACAATTGAAGAGACTCGAGTTGTAATTTCCATCAAACTGGTATCCTTCACCAGACATGGCACCTTTTCTTCGCTGAAACCGATCATCAGCCTTCCTGCAGTCGGGGAATTGTTGTTTTATACAGCCGGGACTGTATTTATTGGAACAAGCACCGGCACCGGCACCGGCACCAAAAGGTGCCTGCCCTGATATCTCTAGTATTTCACCTATGGGATCTATCATAAATCCTGATATACTACGATTTTTATAGGATGAATATATGAAATATCTTTCATCTTCATTGGAGATGCAGCTAAAATTATAGATACTGCTATTGAATCTCAAAAACTCAAAATGGCCGTTTTGCCAATTCCCGCTAGTCCAGTAGAGGTTCCCTTCAAACCAAATGACCAACTGACTTGTACCATCCATGTTGTAACCACTAGTGAGGGTGAAAGAACCTTTGGCAGGGCTGTTTTCGTTTATCCATGAAGTTAGTGACCAAATATGCGTAGTTTTCATTTTCAATCCTAGTTTCATGCCAGGCAAAATCGTATCTGTAGGGTAATCAAAACTTTGCCACAAAACCTGCTCACTGAATGATCCATCTGAATATCGCTCTCTCAATACAAAGTTGCCTGAATCCAGCAGCATGGCGCTAGCATTCTTTGTTGCTGCTTCAACAAAATTTGACACAAGAATATTCCTGCCTCCACTGTGTGAAATGATCAACCTGCCAGATTCATCAACCATAAGAACACCAGAGTTGTCAGCAATTGGGTTGTCTCGGTTAGCAACCCACACCACCTTTTTATTGGCAACAAACTCGACTCTGTCATCAGCTATGTTGTACAGAATTCCCACATACCGGTTTCTTGACTTGCCTGGACTGAAAAATTCCAACCTGAATGTCTCATCAGCTGAGACCAGGTGCTCCCCATCTCTAAGCTTCTGGCCCTGTGCCAATATATCTGTGTCGGAATGACTATGTCGAATAAGGAAGAAATAAAACAGACTCAAAAAGATGATAAGATCTCTTCCTTTGGTCGACATCAGAAGAGAATTTTTCAGATGACAAATGCGTTGGTGAAAATGGTGATTAATTGCCAATTGTTGATAGCTAACCGGTGGCTCTGTTAACGTCACTGCTGAGGTATGAAATTAATATTTTTCGTATATGAACTGCCAATCTCTAGAAGCCGAGATTGACTTGACTAAGGCCGTATATTGCCTACATTGGAGCATCGAACAATGTCAATTTGTCCCATTTGGATGGTTGAACTTTCTCATAATTGAACGAGTAGCGGTCCCATTGAAGCCTATATAAGTGCTTGTTTGGATTGAGAGATGATATGAGATGATTTAGATGAAAGTCAAAAAAAATATTATTAGAATATTATTTTTTAATATTATTATTATTTTGAGATTTGAAAAAGTTAAATTATTTATTATATTTTATGTGAGAATTTAGAAAAATTGATGAGATAGAATGAGATGAAAGACTTTCTGAATCTAAACGGGACTAAGTTTATCTATTATACTTTTTGGTTTTCGTAGGAGAAAAACTTATCAAACAAGCATATTTTGGAAACAACTCCAATTTTTCTTCTTGAACCTTGTATTCCCTATACATTTTTCATAGCATTATATATAATAGTCCATACTGATTGATGAGTGCAGATGTGTATAGGATTCTACGTTGCTCGGAAAAAAAGAAGTTTTTACTCTTTATAATAGTTTCAATGAAACTTCAACTATATTACTGACTAATTCTTTTGGAATATGGCCTCGAGGTGGCTTAAACCTTCCCTTGATCTAACAACATTATTGATCAAAGAAATATGGTCTGACCTTGCTTCTTTCTCTGAAACGGATAATTTGAATGAACATCTGGATTGCATTCATCGATCTCTGCCTTTACAGGCTCAATACGATTTTAAAAAAAAGAGAGTGGTTTATATTGATCTGGAATTAGATTCAAGTTTGGTGGTCGGATCGTTGAATACTTCAAGCTGTGCAATATGGTATTTAGAAGATTACTGGGATGAAATAATAGACCTCTTAAAAGGATTAGATTCTAAAGTTATGCATATATATAGAAAAGGGAATGCTTCGGTGGACTTTTTAGCCTGATTAGGAGCGAGAGGATGCACCCAACAATGGCTCCCGCAAGATATTCCTTCCATTCTCAAAGGGAAATTAAGAATGTACAAGCTTGGCTTGCCCAATGTTAGGCTTGTTTAAGGAAATGTTTTCTGGTAGTTTCTGTTTGTTGTCTGGAATGGAGGTTATATACTTAGTATGTTAAGTTTCTGGTTTGTATGTTGTTGAGGAAGTGTTTTTTATGTACAAGGTTTTCCTCCAAAAAAAAAAATCCCTGTTCTGCATGAGCGATGAACCTCTACCATCTCTGACAACTACAATGCAAGCTTGAATCAATTCCAAGATGTTATACACATTTATAAGAGTTTCAAGAATAAATCAAATGATTGGGATGAAATAGTTATGGACAAAAAGCTCATATTTGAATCTCTCATTGTACTGTGTAAACACCAAAAAGAAAAAAAAAGTACTGACAACATTTTCAAACCGAGTATGAGTAATTGAAAAAAATCAACCACCCAACTATACAACAACATACACCAATATTGGTGTATTTATCTGACATCTATCACGGAAATCGTTACATCATTTATGGAACAGTTATTTAGCTTGTTGTCGTCTGTACACTCTGGCACTTCCTCACCGGCATCAATAAACGCCGGTTGCTTAGGCGCAGGTAGTCGGACATTTTCTTTTGAAAGCATGGAAACAACCTCTGACATGGTTGGCCTATCGGCTGCATGTTCTTGTACACACAATAGACCAGCATGAATGCATCTTAGTGCTTCATCAGGATGGCATGGTTCGTCCATTGTCGAGTCCACTATCTCCAAAGCTCTGCCTTCATTCCACAGCTGCCATGCCTGTAACATTCTCCAGTTGCATATATCAACAGAGAATTTTTTACTGTTTAGGGAAAAACCCCAGAATTATTTATTAAAAAAACTTACATATTCTATAAGGAGTGAGTGCTCAGAAACACTTCGGCTGATATTCTTCTTCCCACCCACAATCTCTAGTAGGATGACTCCGAAGCTAAACACATCAGTTTTGAATGACACAATGCCTTTCATGGCATATTCTGGAGACATATAACCACTGAAGTGATAATTGAATAGAGGGTTTCAGTACTTAAGAATGGAATGCTTTCTCATGTTTACACACAAAAACATTAACCCCCCCCCAAAAAAAAAAAAAAAAAAAAGAGATTTTACTTTGTTAGAGGTGTAATTTATACTTACAGAGTTCCAACAACTCGATTTGTCTTTTCTTCAGATCCATTCAATTCAAATATTCTAGCCATACCAAAATCAGATATTTTTGGATTCATCTCTTTATCGAGTAAAATGTTGCTTGCTTTTAGATCTCGGTGAATTACTCTCAATCTGGAATATTTATGGAGATAAACAAGTCCCTGAGCAATCCCTTCAATGATGCTAAAGCGTTTCTTCCAGTTTAGTAAATTCTTTCTCGAGGAATCTGTCGCAGAGTAAAAAGAGATATAAAATAAATGATAAAATTTATCTGTTTTCATTGATTTAAGATTTTAGGATAAGTGATGATTTTATATGATTTCAGAACAGAAATCTTGAGTTTAAATCCTGACTCTATACTCTATGTTATTTAATTAAATATTTTAAATATTGGACCACCTATTGATGGAGAGTCTGACCTACACATGAGGAAAAGTGTTAAGATATAAAATAAATAATAAAATTTATTTCTTTTCATCAGTTTAAACTTTTAGAACAAGATATAATTTCATAAGGAAGCATGAGCGAAAAACTACAAAAGTAGACATAATTAATTCATATGCAAACGAGCAAAGATCTGAATATAGCCTACCAAAAAGGAAGAAATCTAAGCTTTTGTTAGGCATGTACTCGTAAATTAATATTTTTTCTCCTCCTTGAATGCAGAACCCTAAAATCCTCACAAGATTAGTGTGCTGGAGTTTGGCAATGAGTATAGCCTCGTTCTTGAATTCCACCAGCCCTTGTCCCGAACTTCTTGAAAGTCTCTTAATTGCTATTTCTTGCCCATCAAGCAGTTTTCCCTGAGATCGATCGTGTCCAATTTGTTTTTCAGTAAATCAATTACACTATCATCAATTTAATTATCAAGAAATTACCTTATAAACTGGTCCGAAGCCGCCCTCTCCTAGCTTGTTTGCGGTGGAGAAATTGTCTGTAGCATCAGAAATGCTCTCAAAGCTGAATATCTGCAACTCCGGACCCGCCTTCTGATCTCTCCAGCGTTTCTTTAATTTGCCAGTTAAAGTGTAAGACATTACATTACCTCCAAGTTCACGTAACAGCATTGCTTGCTTCATCTTTTCTGAGCGGTTTGCTTCTTCTTTCTTCTTCCTCCAGATTACATAGCACACAGAGAACAACAGGGGAAATGTGCTAACTCCTCCACACACAATTATCACCCATATCCACCAGATTCTTACTGCATTCAAAAACAATTTTATCTGTCATGAGAGCAAACATATTCTTTGTTTCATCTTCACTTTTTTTTTTCCGTGACTCCTCAAGATTCTGTATTACATGCGACTATGCGAGGTGCATTCTTGAGCCATATTCCGGCCTGTATGTTGTTGCTTCCACAATATTGATGAATGAAAAAGGTGCTCGTAAGCCATATGCAGTATGCCTCATCGCTTACAGGCTTAACATCTGCTTATGCTCATGTGAGTTTTTAAAACATGAAATGCAGCGTTTGAATTTCCATTGCAAATTATGTGAAATTCAACGCCATATTTATTTAAAAGTATTAAGATATAATATAAGATAAATTGCGATTCATTGAGAAGTTGCGACGAGATTGTGTTAGCATTGAAATTGAGTTCTGAAAACATATTTGTTTTCCCCAAGTTTGGTTGCGATAGAAAATGCTGGTCAGTGCAAAATGATGAACCGCCTGATAAATGAAGCTTCTACCTACAAGATATAAAATAAATAATAAAATCTATCTCTTCTCTTCAGCTTAATCTTTTAGGACAAGTGGTAATTTTACATAGTATCAGAGCAAAAGTCCTGAAGACGAACCTTAACTCTACACTCTATCCTAGTTAATTAAATATTTCACATGTTGGATCACCATTGACCGGAAGTTTAGCGAGAAGTTCTGAATTCGAATCTTGACTCTACATTCTATTTTCTTTAATTAATTAAATATTTCATGTGTTAAGTCATGAAGAGTTTAGCCCACATGTAATGAAAAATGTTAAAAGATATAAAATAAAATGACTTGTAGTTGACCCTTCAGGAGGTGTAAAGCCATTTTCCTGACCCAATGTAGAATATTACTACGGGAAGAATCTAAACAATTAGATATTCAAATATGGGAGAAATTATGGAAAGAACTTAAAATTGGGTACCTAATAATCAGTCATCGCTGTTTTAAAAGTTATTTCAATACATGCCATTGTACCATACCATATTTGCCAAGGAAAAAAAAAAATACCATAAGCACTCACTTTTGGTGTCAATGATGAAAATGCTTCTGAGTTCCTTCCTGTTTTGCTGTGTAAAACTTGAATCTTTGCTCCATATCTCACAGCCGGTACCATCATCGTCTGTAGAAGCATAGGCGACACAAGAACAATTCTTCAAGCACAGTGCCCGGCAATCAGAAAGACTCAGGTTGTCACTTTTGCCGAATGCGAATCCATCTGTAGACATCAAACCCATTTTGTACGCAAACTTGTCCCGAGGGCTTCTGCACTCGGGAAGCTTTTGTTCAACACAACCAGCTCTCAAGGAAGGGGCAGAAGTACTGCACGACACTTGTGGAATCATGGAATCCGGCAGGAAAACCAAAATCTCACCTTTTTCATTTAAAGTCAGCCTCGGGAAAATGGTTATGTCTTTGCTAACAGCATAAGTGAAATACGTTTCATTCTCGTTGGAAATGTAGCTAAATCTGTAGTCGTCGAACTTGCCGAATATCTTGACAAGGCTGTTTTCCCAAGGTCCGCTATTCCAGTAAATGTTCCCTCTCCACCAGATTGCCATTTGATTCTTGCCGTTGGGGTCCATGCCAAGGGTAAAGGACCCCAAGGCAGGCACCTCATCGCTTATCCATGATGTTAGAGACCAACTCAGCCCAGATTTTTTGTCGATTCCCAGCTTCATGTTTGGCAGAAGTGTGTCGCTAGGGGAGTCAAAGCTTTGCCACAGTTCATGCTTTATGGATCCATCTGGGTTCAATTCACGTAGCACAAAATTCCCGGTATCTAGCAGTGTGGCACTAGTGTTACTTGCTGCTTGAACTGAATATAGGACAATAGAATCTCCTTCGCTGTACGAGAGTTTCAAGTTACCATGATCGTCAACTCGAAGAGTTCCTGAGTTGCCGAAGATTGGAGTGTCTCGGTTGGCAACCCAGACAGCCTTCTCGTTGTTTGTGTTGTACCATATTCCCAAATAAGAAGTATTAGCATGGCCAGGCTTGAAGAATCCTAGCCTGAAAATACCGGAAGCTGAAAACAAATGATCCCCGTCTTTGAGCTCTTGGCCTTGTGCTAATGTGTCCGTGTCGGAACAAGAAGGGCTGATCATGAGGAGAAAGAAACATAAAAGCCAAGGAAAGAAAAGGTTTCTTGCTTTGCAATTCATTAATGGGCAGCAATTATGGTACAAAACGAGTTGTTTCATATTGAAGTAGCAAGACCTTGCTAGCGAGGATGGTTGGTGTTTACGAGCACCTTGGAAGACATAACAAGCAGGTACCAGTTAGACTGCTAAACCGAGAAAAACCTGCAGCATACATTCGATCTGTAGATGTGGCAAAACCAGTGTAATGAACGCTGTTGGCTTTTCTTTTTTTTTTTTTTTTTTTTTTCTTGAAGATAATTTGACGATAGATGAGGACTGGACCCAGTGGAATCGTGGATCACAAAGCTCGGCATCAAGCTCGCAGCCAAAATTGAAAAATAGAGTTTTTTTTTTTTTTCTTCCTCTCTTTGGGTCAAAGCATGTTGCAGCTCAAACACGCAAGTTTTGAAGGTAAAGGTCACTGAATTATGTTAACTTCCGTCTAGCCATGATCTGTTGTAGATATTACTGAATTTGTAGTTTTTTCCCAATCACGCTAGCTGTAGGCCTAACCGGATGCAGACCATATCAGTTATGATCTATTACTCATTATTTTCCGTTTTTCTTAATAGGTGGATAAATCAACGAGAAATAATTTAACTAGAAATATATATATATATATATATATATATATATATATATATATATAATACACGCGCGCGCGTACACGTCTGGTAACAATGTAAACATGAAGATTGTTTGCGTCCAAAGAAAATAAAATTTGACAAGGCATCAGTGAACATATATTAATATCATGACCTGTCCTTGTTCCTGCCTTTACCTATCCTCTTGCTGGAACAAATAAGGAAGAGTAAGCATATGTCTGTCTATCTGTTTCAGATTGGACCTAAACCTTTTTTATGTGATGGGTATAATGTATAATCGGTTTGAAGAGAATTTGAGAACAGAGCAAGCTCATCCACGGTACTGACTTTTTATAACATTATTTGCGAAGGAAATCAGTGTTGAATCATGTTTTTTTGACCAGATACTTAGTAGATCAATTCAGACATCTTCGACCTCCTTCAAAGCAAAGGGAAAGAACATGTCCTGATGGATTATAAGATAATAAATCCGTAAACCATATAACGACGCCGCATACTATCTAAAACATAACGGGTCTTCTCTATTTATAAGGTGTGGAAATAGAAATGATATTTATACTCATGTATTTCACAAGCGTCACGTATTCATTTTTTTCAATAAATATAAAATTTATATTAAAAAAATTAATTTTTTAATAGTAAACTCAACTTATTTTTAAAAGAAGTGTATGACTATTGCATAACTTATAACTCTATTTAACATTATATACACTCTTTACACCACTGATATGGCATGATTTAATTTGTATCAAGTTTGAATTTTACACACATGCTTATAAATAAAAACTCTGCAGTCATTTTTTAACACTATTTATACACTCTACTAATATGATTAATTACATCATTTTTTTAATATAAAATAATTATTTTAGCTAATCATATCAATAAAATATATAAAAAAAAATATATAAAATTGACTTTATGTAATAAAACTTACTTACAAATATAATTTTTCAATCATAATTATTCAGTTAAAGGGCCTGGCATTGGAATCGATGAATGGGTGGGTCACCCCGATCCTCGAAAATGGGCTTTCTTCTATTTCTTGTTCTTTTTGGAGGCCTAATGAAGTTTGAAAGAGGTGTCCCCTTCCAGCCACAAAGTAAAGTTACAACACAACGTCCAACGTGGGTTTTCTTGTAATCGAATTGCAACTCGCTAAACTGCGTTGCTTTTACGATTATCATGAGCTGTTAAATAAATTTCAACCTATATATATATATATATATATATACGGTATAGCTGTATTACAATTTATTTACCATTTATCAATAAAATAATATTTTTTTAAGAACAATTTTAAAAAAATATTATTTTATTAGAAGGTTGTAGAAAAATGTAAAGAGGTAGTTATTTTATCATTTTCTTCCATTGAAACGGATATTTTCCTTCGTCAAGTACTGACGAGGTCATACCTTGGAAAACTAAACGTGTATAATGAGCTGGCATTTGTAATAAACAGTAATCGGTCGAAACTTCAAAAGAAAAATGCTAATTGAAGTGAGGATTTTTAACGATAAAATATATGATTTTTATTTTTTATTTAATTATTAAGAAAATAATTATTAATGAATTGATATTTTTTTTATTTTTTAAAAATATATAAATATTTATTAAAATATAAAAAAATACATTTACAATTATTGACACAAACTTCAATTACAAGTGACCTGCATATGTTTATCTAATAATCATTTCCAGTACCTCTACTTGAAAGTGATGCTTTTCGTTTTTAAAATATTTTATATAGAGTCACTTTTATTTATTTTTTATATATTAAATTTATTACATTATTTTTTTAATATAAAATAATTATTTTAACTCATTATATTAATAAAGAGTATAAAAAATATATAAAAATGATTATTTGTAATTTCCGTTTTATTGTTCATGAGTCGTGACCAACTCGCTGCCAGCTACCCAACTACTAAGAAAATTTCCTCTCTTTTTCTAATATTGAAGTTGTATCTTGCGTTATAACCAGGTCTGCAGACATGACCTGCTGACAGCAATATTGCTTTGACTTTTCTGCCACCATCTTTACTTACTTTTAGGTAGATTATATGAAAATTTGGTGTCATAATTTTGATAAAAATCATAGCTTGACCTCCACCCAAATATCCAAGCTTATAACCTTTTTTTTTTAAATAATAAAATCTATAGACATGAATAATATCCAAGTGCTTACACCGTCCTTACCATATCCATGGGTGGTAACTTGGTATGATTAGCTTGGTGCAGAGAACTCTCTTTTCTCTCTCTCTCTGAGAATCTACTTTTTGTGTTCTTTTTAAAGATGGAATGAATTATGTTGGTGCAAATTGGTATTATGCTGTGATGGAACTGGTTATTGCATGCATTCATCAATGGTTTAGGTGTGAACATTATGTCGAACACGTGATTTGCGGGTCCATACTAACGACACCACCGAACTTCACATGACCCAAAAGTAGTTTTTCAGTGATTACAACTCACAGCAACTTCCACAAAGAATATCTTATTTATTGCCTTAAGCAATCTACGAAATTCCCATGTTCGAATGTGCATGCCATAGAATAACCATTAAACAATGATTAAGGCGGTTTGGATAACGAAGAAAGATGAGATAATTTTAGATAAAAATTAAAAGTTGAATAAAATATTGTTAGAATATTATTTTTTAATATTATTATTATTTTAAGTTTTAAAAAGGTTAAATTGTTTATTATATTTCCTGTAAAAGTTTTAAAAAGTTGTAATGATGAGATGATACGAGAGGAAACAGTTTCTATATCCAAACAAATTATTCTATTCTCAAATCGACATATAAATCGTCTATATTATTTAAATTATAATATTTGATTTGTAATATTTAAATTTTAAAATTTATCTTCTAAATTAATGGTGACATGTAAGCACTTTACTAAGTATTCTATACACCGGCTTGAAAATAAAATTTGTTATCATTTTAAGTTCAACTTCTATTTTTTGAAACACAGTCCTATAAAAATCTCGAGAAATGCTAAATACAGTTATGAATTATGCAAGCGCAACACATTTCTTTTAAAAAAGAGTGAGATTCATAAATAATTTTTTTTTTATATGAGTTTCATATTTATTCACATTTTTCAAAAGAAAATAAGACTATACCTCCTAGGTTTACTTCTTCAATTTGACCGTTCATCTATTTTAATTTTTTTATTTAATAATTAAAAAAGTGATTATTAATACTTTTTTGTAATTACCCACTTAAATGTCATTTCTCAAAAACCTCTCATACAAAATATATCTTCGTAATAACATTACATCCCATAATTAGAAGAATCGTTTCAGTACTACACAGAGAATCAAAATTCCCTTTTGATCAAAAAGAGGAAGCAGTAAAGGATACAAACCACAACCGATTTACCTCTCCGTGATTCTCGTGACCGAGGCATTATTTTATGGCAACTTCTAAAAATGGATATTAATTTATATGTCATTCTCACAGCTGTATTTTAGTAAGCAACCTTTCCAACCAGCTCTCGACGGAGCTTGACGCACTTTCTTAAAGCACGCAACCATTTAGTTGATGACACGTGGATGCTTGCGTGATTGTGCCCCCCTTTCCCGCCCAAAATGGACGCTACATCGTGGAATGATTTTTAACTAACACCACGCTATCGACGACGGGGATGCTACCGATGATAGAATTACTGAGATACCCTCGCGATTTAACAAAAGTACATTTTATATATGATATTATTAACGGATTCATTTGTGCTGTTGAATAAGGTCGTTTTTAAATATATATATATATATATATATATAATTTAATTGCGAGAACGATCCTATTAGATTTAATGATTATTACTCTTTTTTAGTACTAAAATTGAAACACAACTGGGCCAGAAAAGGAAAAGAAAATGATTGAAGGTATTGAACTTTTGCCATTTGTTTGCACGTAATTCCCTATATACATTTAATGCAAATAGAACAGACAAAATAGAACCTTCATTTTATAATTCGCTCCTTATTTTTTTTTTATTACATTAATGGGTTCATTCCAAACATTCTTCTATGAAAAAATTAATATTTATCATATGTTTTTATCTTAATCGTCTCAACATCTATTAATGTGATATTAAATGATTCATAGAAAATAAAATATAATATAAAAAAAGATAGAGAAGAGAGAAAGAAGAAAAGAGACTTTGAGAGCTATAATTTTCTTTCTCAATTGTTATTAAATACAAAGTATATATCTTTATTTATAAAAAAAATTACATCGAAATAAGATAAGGTAAATATCTTAAATATTTTAAAAATCAAATCAAGATAATATTAAATCAAAGTAATTTTAAAATCAAGATAATATCATATCAACAATGATAGGCCCACTCATGAAATATAATAAATAATTTTTTATTATTTATAAATATCACATCATAAAATAATTAAATGATGATAATAAAAAAAGATGACGAATAAGATTACTTTTCATTTATATATAATATCGAATAAATTGTCATGGAACTCACATCCTACTTTTTGGAAAAGAGATTGAAACCCTCTCAAAAGTCAAACGGCACCACCCTGTGAAGTCTATTTTACAAGAGTCATGAATGTGTGTGTATATCAAGGTTGCCAGCTTGTTTAATGGAAGTCAACATTCGTTATTTGGATGAAATGATTTTTCATCCGTCCAATTTGTATTTGGAGGACATTATTGTTGCAATGGAAAATTTCCATGCCGGCCCGTGAAGCTAGGCCAGCCATTAACGGGGAAGCTACACATTTTGTCTTCATGTTTCGAAAAATAAGGAACTTAATTTGTCGGACAATCTCCTACATGAATTACTGTTCTCTGTTTTCTTTTTTTAATTTGTTGTAAAATTTAATTTCTTTTTTTAATTTGTTAAAAGCATCTTTTAATAACGAGAGAAATAAAGTTTAACTCTATCAAGTACATTGATATTTATTATATAGATAAAATTTATGCATCAGTTACTATTCATTCCTTACACTCTATACTTTATAAAAAAAAAAATTGTCAAATGTGAGACGTAGAGATGAATAGTGATTAATATATATATATATATAACTAATTCCAAACCGTTTGATGTAACCGTTAATATTGGACAACAGAGTTTATATAATTGTATTGAAAAGTTAATAAATTCTCTTATTTGGATATAATATGTGAGAGACGAAGATGCCAAATAGTTGATCAAGTTGATGATTCGATAACTATATTTCCTTTTAACAGGAAAATTTTTAAAAATTTTCATTGAACAGGGTGTCATTGTTAGGGCGTGTGATCTAAAAAACACATGTTTTTTTTTTTAGAAATTGTAAAAAAAATGCAAACCGCAAGAAATGGTAAAAAAAAATAAAAAAATGGTGGGTTCATAATTTTGATGATGAAAATAATACAATGTTCTGTTTTTTTTATTACCTATTTTTAGGGTTTAATTAACGACGTGGAATCTCGACCGATAAGCCATAGAATTCCTAGTGTAGAGTTCCTATGGAGGGTATTATGGTAATTAGAGTTCTTATAACGACCGCGGGGAGATAAAACCCGCGAAAATACTCTCACCGGGAGAGGGAGAGGGAGAGGGAGAGCTCGTCGACTGTCCGACGTGGCAGAACTCTTCCCCCAACTCTCTCTCTAGTCCCTCTGTGGCCAACTTTTAATTCATTCTTTTCCTCTTGTTAATTCAAAGCTAATTCTCTCTTCTTGTTTTTCCGGGGGGTATACATTGATTCTGCTTGACCAAAAAAAAAAAAAAAAAAAAAGAACAAATAGTATAGATTTCCGTCTCTCCATCTTCACCCTTTAATTCTGCGACTCTCTGGATCTCTCTCCCATATTGCTTTTCTTCGGGTTCTCTCGAATGTTGATTCTTGGCATGACCTGAATCCTCCCATATTCCCATTTTTGTTCTTTACTTTAACATTACACCTTCTTCAACCATTTCAGAATCTTTATTTACCCTTCCCGGCAAACAACGTCTTCATCTTTCCCTCTCTTTCGCCTTGGAAAAGTTTTTCTCCAAAGTTCTTGGACATCAACATGTTCGACGGAATCTTAAAGTCCAAATTCTACTCGAAATGGTTCGTCAAAACCCCGACATAACTTTTCTTTCTTTTTCTTCTGCTCTTCTAAATTGTGGTTATTTGTTTCTTTCATATGTATGGATTGTTGGGGTTGTTTTAATTTGGCTTACCTTGATATAGCAAATCAAATCTAAAGCTGGTAAATACTCGGCTTGAGGGGATAATGAAGAAGAGGAAAGCGGTGCAGAAGTATTTGAAGAATGATGTTGCTGATCTTCTCAGGAGTGGTCTTGACATCAATGCCTATGGCAGGGTAAGTTTCAGGTTCATTTGGGTTTCAGTTCTATGATATTCCGGTATTGTCCCAGTTTTTCACCGGATTGATATTGTTATAAACTCAGATTCAAGATTAGTTTTTCATCATAGATGATATTATAGCCTGAACTCGTTAAAAAAGTTGTATTTTCCCTTATCCGGGTTGATTCAGGTTCAGGGATTTCTGTGTGCTAGACTTTTGTATCTGTTTCTGCATTTGCCGTAGATGGTTTGATGATCAGTGGGTTATAGATAACTTAAGGTTATTAATTTTTACTTTTTAATTTTGATCTGTTCTTTCTTTTCCGTGTGTACGCATAAAATCTGGCCATTTTTTTGCATCCTTACATGCTTTGTATCTCTCTATTTATTTAATACCTCCGCCGATTGTTGAGCTTCCCTCAGGATTTCCTCCGTCAAACTCTTCAAAGGATAGAAAATTGGCAGAAATTTATTTCAGGGGTCGTGCACTTTTATAAGTTCTTTTAAAGGAGAAAAAAAGGCCCTCATAAGTGGGACCCAATGTTTTTCGTTGCCACAGTGGCATCTCATGCGACATTAGATCGATCATGCATGTGTGACCTTCCTTCCCCACATGTCCCCTGTTTCAAGGATGGAATCACTCTTTCTATTATAGTTTTTCGGGGCATTTGACCAAATTGTAGCCTCAGGGTATTTGGAGAACTACGGGGCATTTTAGCAAGAACAGTTGCACGCCTCGTAAAAGTGCTTTTGATTTCGGTTGGGTTTATCTTGTCATTTTCTCTCTCTAATTGTTCCCTTCTCTTCTGACTGATGAAAAAATGGAAGGGCTGGAGAGAAGGGTGGCATTAAGCAGAAACCCTTACTGGGTGAAGGGCTTCCTTAGCAGATGCGGATAATGTAGGCATATATTGCTAAATCATCTCTTTGGTGCTTGCACACAAGATTTCTGTGCCGTAGAATGCTGAACTGATGGGGAAGGATGGGATGGGTCTCGCACCCACAAACCATCCCGAATGTAGTTGAATTAGATTCCTCGATCTAATGTAAATATGAGACTTATAGATGGTCAAATGTCTGTTTATGGATAGTTGAAAGAGATTAAGGTTACTTCGACACAATTATAGAGCAAAAGAACATAGCTGACAATCCTCATTTTGCATATATATATGTAAAGGGAAATGCATGCACACAGACCATTTGAATATTTGATACGTTAGTTAAAGCTTTTAACTCGGCGTACATGGTGAACAGGCTGAAGGGCTTCTAGTCGAGCAAAACATGTCAACCTGTTACGAATTCATTGAGAAGCTCTGTGGGTGTATCACCAGTCATCTCTCCATCATGCACAAACAGAGGTACACGTGGCTGCCCAACCTGTAGTGGAATTCTTGTTTCAACTAGTTATGCGATCTCTCTGGTTCCCTGCCTTGTTAATGGGGAATTTCTGTTAATTGAAAAAAAAATAAAGTAGAGACTTTAATTTTAGTCTGATCCGCTTATTTTGTCTCTGCTGCTAAATAAGTATAATTGTACTATCTTTCCATGCATTCAGGCTCTTTTTGAATTGAGTTCTTTTATTTTAGACTTTGCTCAGATGCACTAACTATTTGAGGTTTTATGATATCTTAACTGGAGTTGAAGCTAATGCTTGAATAAGCTGCTTCCTGTTTTCTCTCTTTCAATTCACACTATGATTGGGAGTTGAAGAGTAGAGAAGAAAAGATAGGGATGGGGAAGTCAACTTTATTTCTCTTGTTTGGATGTGTAGAAGAAATGAGAGGAAGCTTGGTCTAGTTATACCAATACACCCGTTGTGGGACCAATTTAAAAGCTCCTTTCTTTTTTCCTCTACCATCCCCAAATCTTCCATCTAATCTGGTTGTTAGGCTCACTAGAATTTTCCTTTTGGATTTAGTTCCTTGTGCATGCTGAACTGAGATTAGGAACGATATCTTAAACGGGGTTTAGCTGCCACGACAAACATGCTTCTTTCAAATGGGTTGAAGTGATTTCAATACATTTGCTTTATCATCAAAGCCCACAACTTAATCATTTTTCTTGAAATTTCGTGTATGCTACAATATTCAACGTGTTAGTTAATCAGTACAAAAGTTATACTTTTACTAAATTAAACTGTGTTAATTATGAGATTCACATGCATTCCACTGCACTTGTTTGTTTTATCCTTGCATAGGGATTGCCCTGAGGAGTGTAAAGAAGCTGTAGCATCTTTGATATATGCTGCAGCAAGATTTGCTGATTTGCCCGAACTACGTGACCTCCGAGCTATGTTTACTGAGAAATATGGAAATTCCCTCGATTCTTTTACAAGTAAAGAGGTAAATTCGTGTGCACTATCGTTGCCCGTCTCTGATATTCATAGCTTCATACCAGTAAGTATATATTACTCCTTTGGTTCGGTGTCCTGACCGAGCTGATGGTTTTGCTTAATCAGTTTGTTGCAAAATTGAGGTCAAATCCTCCTACAAAGGACATGAAGCTTCAGTTACTGAAAGACATTGCACAAGAAACTAATATAGAATGGGATAGCAAGGGTTTGGAACAAAAACTCTATACTTCGCCCAAACAAGTAAGCTTCACTGCCTATTACTGTAGTTTCCTCCAAAATTGATAATAGACATTCAGAAGGGAATGCAAAGCAATTTGGAGATTCGGAAGTAGTTTTCTTAACAATGTAATCTTGGTGCAAGGAGTTCAAGGTCCTCAACCTTAAATCAGTCGGGGATCCACAAGGATGCGGAGCTTCCACTGCATACTTCAATTTAGTCCCTACTTGCCATACTTGTGTTAGCACGTTAACCTTTCTTCGTGTTGCTGATTACTATTTGCAACATATATGACTTCTTGCAGGAGAATCCTAAATGTGGATCTTCAAGCGATGATGATGACAGATGGCAGAAAAGCAAGGACGATGGAGTGCCTGAACGATATAAACAGAAGACTGGGAGCATACCGAGCAATGGAAGGGGTTTTATTACAAACAGAAATGATAGATGCCGGATGCCTAGCAGTAGTGAAGATGAGACGACTACAGATTTATCCAAGAATTCTTCAAGTTCAGTTGGAAGTGTTTCTGAGGATGAAGTAGAAATTAAGAAGCCGTTGTCCTACAAATCTCCACCTTATCATAAAAAGAGAGCTGACAAAAATGAAAGCAGTTCAGTGGAACCCGTAAAATTTAAAAGTGATGCGGACGAGGAGGAAGCTCGACGTGTTAACGAACCTGTCATTGAAGATAAGCTGAAACCAAAATCAGTTAGGAGGAGAAACTTGAAACCACCACCAGGATATGGTGTTACGGAGATAGATTTGTCTGGAACAAAACAAGAAGATGCTAGACAAGAATCAGGTGGTGAATACAAGAGGAGGAATAGAACAACCTCTGATTTGGATCCTCCACTTGCTAGAGCAGCATCTACTCCACTAGAATTAACTTCAACCGAGGCAACAAAAAGGCATGTTCGAGCCAGTTCCTTGCAACCAGAGATGCTGAGCATTGCTGGGCATGTGCATCCTAAACTACCTGAGTATGATGAGTTGGCAGCTCGGGTTGCAGCTCTCAGGGGAAGATGAAAGATGATAGAATCAGAAACTAAGAAAGCAATTCTTTCCATTCTATATTTCCTCTTGTTATATTCTTTATCTGCTATAGGTCCATGGTGGAACTGCTTTATGATGTGTTCTCCTATTGTCCGCTACGGGGGCAACCAAAGTAAAGCAACTAATATTGTCTGCAACTAGCAGGCAGCACGAGGGTTTGCTTTACTATTTCGCAAGCAACAACATGTTGAAAAAATCGGTGTTTGGGCATTCTAAGCTACTAGATTCCTATTAAAATCTGAAAGCAGTTTCATTCGTCTTACTTTTCTTGGTTAGTATTTCCATGTATTCTATTCTCATAGAGAAATTCCTTGAATAGTCATTGTGGGACTGCTCTCTCTCTCTCTCTCATATTACTGGCAAGCATCTGTAGAAAAGGACACGATCACTTTCTTTCCTTGCCAATTTCTCCCTCTGAGTTCACCTTCTTTTCATATGATCGTAGAGAGTTTTTTTTAGGGAAATACCCTGTTTTATATTGCGGTACTCTTTTAAAAGGTACCGTTTGAATTGAAAGTTTATCTCAATTTATCTCATCTTATTATTATATTTTTTTTAAATTTTTAAATAAAATGTAATAAACAATTCAACATTTTCAAATTTTAAAATAACAATAATATTAAAAAATAATATTTTATTTAATTTTTAACTTTCATTTTAATTTACTATCAAAACTTTACAAGTTAGACGTGTTATACCTCAAATATGGATTTAGTACGGACATGTTTGCGTATTTCACGCATATAGCTTTGGATTGCTATTTTTTCATTTTATTAAAGCCCATTATAAGTATTAAAAAATTAAAAAAAAAATCAAGTAAGCTTACAAATAATTCTTTTTCTTAACACATTTAAGGACTGTTTATTAATTCATTTGAGCACTAAACGTTGTGTCGTTCACAAGGCAGTCATAAAAACGATCCGTTTCTCCAATACAATTACAAATTCCGGACAAGCATGGAAAACACATTGCAATTGGGGATTTAGGGTCTTGCTTTTCAGCTTCAGCACAACCGGTCTATCACCATCTCGACCAATATCATCATCATCATCTCGAGAAGAAGGAACTGTGGATATGTCGAGGCAAATGAACGATGTAGAGACAGCAACAGCGGAGGAGGAGCAGGTGATGAGCGAGGTCCACCTGGGATGCCCGCCTGGCCTATCCGGGCCCCACATTTCCCACTTCACCATTTCTCTTCCATCTTGTAAATCTGCTGATGCTTCTAAAAATGAAGATGAAACGGCTTCTATGAATCAAACGATTGGCGTGGACGAAGACGGCGATCTTGTTCTAATTAGACGCAACAGTAAGCTTCCCGTACACATATACTGTATCTATTTATCACTACGTACGCGGACATCCAAGCTTCAAAGCTAATTTTTTTATGTGGGTATTCTTTTAATGTGCAGAACCATTTTCCCATTGTCATAGGTTGACCATCCGGCACAATATCACATCTTCGATTCCAAGTGTCGGTTTACAGGTAGTTGTTAGTTTCTTGTTATTGTTTTCTTTTGGATTTCTATGCTGCGTTCGATTCCAATAGTCGGTTTGCAGGTTATTGTTGTTTGATCTCCATTCTTATTTCCTGTTTCAGGTTTGGAAAGCAGAATTAGTGTTATGTGATTTTGTGTTGCATAAGATGTCTACTTCATCTGAGTATGATAGAATTGTTGCATTAGAACTTGGTGCTGGAACAGGTATGCCGATCATCGGTATTCCTACGTTATTATTTTGGTGCATTTCACCAACTAATGTCAAATTCAAACCTACAACCAAACCTGAATATGATGAAATTTGTCAAGATGATACAATTATATCTTACTGAAAAGTATTTCCCATATACTCATCAGGGGTTAACCTACTCATAGACTTGATTATGTTATTACTAATACAATATGGGGTCTTTTTTTTTTAATTATTATTGTTATTTTTTTAGAAGAGGGATGGTACCCCAATTTTATTAATAGCCATCTCTTATGGCAGAGGAATACCTTTTACAATCGGTGTAAGAGCTTTGGGGGTTACATAAATCCCAAAACCAAAGCTCTTGTAAAAACCTTTCATTCTAAAAAAGAACTACTACTTACATTAATTGTTCCAAAGTATCTATAACAGAAATAAAGCAAATATCCAAATGAACTATTTCCATGTAAAATTCAGTAAACCAGATTTATCAATAACAAAAATTCCATACAAATTTATAGGTAATTGTAAAATAGAAGAGAAAGACAAAGTAATACCTGAAGCTCCAAGATACAATGTGGGGTCTTCACTTGATGATGATGTTGGTAGATCCGTGGTTGATAAAAAGACCATGCTTAAGTTCTTAAATGATATGTTATACAAGACTTAGATTCTGGATAACCCACCATCAATTCAACTTACTTAAAAATTTGAAAACACAAATACGTTTTAGACAACTGCGAGGGAAAATGATCAACTTGCAGTTCTGTCAAGAGCTGCTGTTTTGGGGAATGAAAAACTTTGGTCGCAAGGTTTTTTTTCCCTGCAAGCGATACTTGTATTATTAACTGCCTTCTGCACCGATCAAAAAATGAAAATTATAAGTTTCTGTGACAATGCTTCAAATATATATAAGATTGTGTGGTTGATTAAAATTTTTGCTTCAAATTCTACTGTCTATATGAAAGATTATATCTTGGATTATAAGATTTTTCTTACGTTCTTCACCAGGATTGGTGGGTATATTACTTGCACGTGTTGCAGAGACAGTGTTTCTGACTGGTATGGTAACTTGCCTCTACCAAGTATCAATCTTTAGTCATGTGAAAGTATCTCAAATCATGCATTCTTCAATGGTTTTGGTTTTCATTCTCGATAAGTTGGCGGAAATGTTTTAGTTTGATGGATGGATAAATGCCTGACCAGCTATGTCTCAAATACAGTGTGCTGATATTTTACTTCCTCCTCTCACCACATGCACTCACAGACAGACAATTGTTAAATTGGGAAGTGGAAACTTAGAAGGCAGTGTCAAATAGAGTGCATGAAATTAGAGTTATCTTAAGAGAAGACTGTTGGGAGAGAAAATCTTTATGCCGGGTTATTATATATCAATAACATTTTTAAGCAAAAAAAATTATGAATTGAAGCTTTCATGATCCATTTCTGTCACAATATTCTTATTAAGAGATTCAAATCCTTCATTGACATAATGTTTTACATGTCTTCACCTAGATAAAGCGTGTAAGGCTGTAATTTGATAACAGTGCTTTAACAATAAATCCATAACTCTTCATGTTCAGGTCAGTTCAAGCTTACTACTTGCTAATAGTCTCTGCTAAAGCTGTCTTGGTATATTATGAATGGTTTAGGATTGCAAGTATTCATGTGAATCATGCCTAATTTACAAACTAGATGAGGAATTAAAGGTTTGGACTTGATTGAGCGGATGATCATCTCATGAACCTCAAGTTACAGGTGTTTATACCATATTATCATCCTTTCACCGTCTGTTGTCAGATATATTTGTAAATGGTCTAGGCCTTCATGATTTTCTTCTTTCCTTTTCTTCATCCTAGATAGGTGTTTCTTCTTGTATACCATCTTGTGTACTTGGGCTATGCCTATTCTATTAATGTAATCATTTACTTATAAAAAAAAATATTTTCAAATCTTCCTGGCAGAAAAAGGTAGAGTTTGAAAGAAAAGTAGATCAATGCATGAACTTGTTGTCAGGATGTGAGCAACATTAACTTCAGGAAGCGACACGTTTTTATCTTTTGTTAAAAAGACTTGCTAATTGTTGGCAGACCATGGTGACGAAATCCTTGAAAACTGTGCCAAGAATGTTGACCTTAATTCGGGGCTGTTCAACGGTCGAGCTGCTGTTCAAGTACGTGAACTTGATTGGATGAGCCCCTGGCCTCCTAGAGTAAGCCCAAGCAAGTCCCCTCTGAATAAAAGGTGGGATATTGTTTTAGTTGACAGTGCAAAGCACTTAATGGTAGAGGACAGCCAAAAGATGCTTGGTTCAACAAGAGTTTGCCTTTTTATATATTTAGAGAAACATATACCCTTCAAGAAATGTCTTTTAGGAATTGTTGAATACCCATTTTTTTATCCACCACCCACCCCTCACTCCCAAATTTTACCATATCTCAATATTTTGGTAACATGAATCATTTTGTTTAGTAGTGTCATCCAGGTACACATGGACCCTTTCTGAAGTTGAAGAAGTCCAAGAAGCTTCTTTGCTTGTAGCTGCTGATGTAATTTACAGTGATGACTTGACTGATGCCTTTTTCAGTGTTTTAGAGAGATTGATGTCACTGGGTTCAGAAAAGGTAAAAATCAATAACGACCGAGTTGTTAGAATCGGTCCTCTTTTTTGGCCTAAAACGTAATGAATTTTTAAGGTGTTGAACTAAGCCTTAATGGATCTCTCAGATATTTAAAATGATTAGTTATTTCATGCGTGCCAAAGATCCTCTCTGGTACAGTTGTTGACATCCCTTGTCTTTCCAAATCAGAGCCCTTTAAAGTCCTCACATGTCGATCAAATAAATGACAATGACCTTCTATTTTACTCAGGTGTTATACTTGGCATTGGAAAAGCGCTACAACTTCAGTCTCAGTGATCTTGATGTTGTTGCAAATGGGTATTCACATTTCTGTAGTTACCTGAAAGATGAAAAAGGTAAGCTTATTACCGTCTAAGATGTTCCTTACCGTGGGGTCTCTTTGATACAGCCAAATTATGGGGTTGTGTGACTGTGATGCAGAATGTGAGGATTTTGAAAAGCGATCTGTCCCATGTTTTGTTGGCAAGCGCATCAAGATTGCACAAATTCCACAGTATGTGAAGGAGTACGACAGAGGAAATGATGTTGAGCTTTGGCAGATTAAGTACGAGAGACGAAGATCCTGAATTAGATAGACTCCAATGACAATGAGACTGAAGTTCTGCATAGCTTCTACCTGTAAAAGTCCATTTATTTTGTTATGAGGCTTCAACTAGTCTGTCTTCTTTTCAATTCTATAGGGACAAATCCTTAAAAATTGCTTACAAATAAAAAGGAAAATCCTTAAAAAAGTGATCTTCACAACCTGTGAACACGTAAATTTGGAGTTCTGCTTTATGTATAGCCAAAAATCTTTGATACTTTCTATTGGGTGTAATCGGTCCGGTCCTTCTGCGGGGGGAGGGGGTGTCACAGACAGAAAATTTCACCTATAGACCGGACCGTTAAATTAAGACAAAAAACTAATAAAATTAAAATTAAATGAGCTCTTTAATATAGATTATGTAACTGCTCATTAAAAAAATAATTAATTATAATTATATTTATAATGTTAATAGTTACTAATTTAGTACTTTAGACTTTAGTATTCATAATGACTTGTATTAAAATTCTAAAATTTTATTTATGATTAATGAATATTAAAGAATTTTATTGTCCATAAATTATTCATGCTTACTTGCAACTTAAGTATTATAAAAAAAAGAGCGCGGCTATACATCAGCCGCACTCTCCGCACACTTCAATGCAATTTTTTTTTTTTTTAAACGCAGCACATGGTGTGCTATGGCTGCAGCATACGGTAGGCTATAATAAATATTTTCCTTAAAAAAAATTACTTAAGTACTTTAATTAGGTGTAAATAGTAGAGCATGTTATCATATTATATATTAGTTAATTGATAGAATATATTATTTTAAATTTTGTAATGTCAATAGTAATAAATTAGATGAAAATTAAATAATTAACTTATACAATTACTATATAAAATAATATATTATATAGAAAAAAATATTTAAAAAATTTATATGTAAATATTTCAGTCCTATTTGGTTAGTTCCGGTCCAAAAAGTTCACATCCCAAAACCGAACCGAAAATCAAATTTCTCATGAGACCAGCCAAATTTTCTCCTTTAGGTATGCCTTCTAACTCTGCGTAATACTTGTGATGTAACAAACCAATTTTTCCGAGTATAGTTTAAACATACACTGATCATCTCAGAAGACACGCACATGTACCAATTTCACTATACTGTCGAGTCCTTCTCGCATTTCTTTATGAAAAAATAAGAAAAATAATTTATACACAATATTTTTTATATTATTTTATACAATTATATTTTAAATGAAGAATATTATAAAAGTAACATTATTTTATAAATATATTCTCATTTTATAATATTATTATATAATATATTGTATAATATATCATTACTCAAAAATAAATAAGCGAAAAAAAGAAGAAAGATTGCGCAGTTTCCTGGTTGAACTGTCTCATAAATGCATATGATTGGCTTGAGTTTACCAAACTTTTTGAGGCCATCTTGTTTGCTCTTTTTCTCGTAGTTGATGTTTGAATGGGACAAGATGGGTCTACTCGAGTTTATTGTCACAATCATATCTGGAGCATTTGATTCAGCAAGGGCTGTGAGCCTGTGAGCCTAATAGCTGGCCTTTTCCAGAGCTCTACTGTCCACCACTAAACTTTGCCTTCTCCAAAGAAAGTTGAGGAGCCGCTGCTTTGATTCCATTTAGTATTTATATATAGTTTGGATAATCCAAATTTGATGGGATGAAATAATCTATAAATAATTATAAATTATAACATCCGGCCTAAATCCAACCCAAGATCTAGACAAAGCCCAACTCAAGAATGTCAAAATGATGCCGTTTTGGTACATTTCCTTCTCTCTTGAAAGGGCTTCAATAATTAGTAAGACAGATATATAACTCTGTAAAACGTGAATTCAAGTTTCAAATAACAGACAAGGCAGCTGAACTCGAAAGACCAGAAGAAGACAAAATCTCTATTTAAAGAGATCAGGTACGCTAATGAAGCTAGAACATATTTGGCTTTGAGATTACTCACATCGTTACTGACTTATGCATCAGAGGGTTCCCTCTACCACCCAAAGCCTTCTTAATCTTTGGTTGCAAGAGATCGAGAGTGAGCATCGGTGAAACACGTCCTTAACAGTTGACGTTGTCTGTAAGATCCTAATATCTTGAAATCAATGTACTTTTCACATGTCCACCACCACTCGATCTCAGGCAACTAGAGATCAGGAGGAGATTTCGTGAAACATGGAAGGAAGATTTACAAAAATGGAAGATATAGTAAAAAAACTGACCACAGAGGTCAACTCACTACGAAAGGAGAACAAGGTCCTCAAGGCGAAGAACAGATCGTCGGGAGAAGACACAATTCTCAGTCAGGCTGATAGGGTGGAGATGGAGGCATATAGCATGGGCGCCAGTAAGGCCCATCAAGAAGACGAGGACACGAAGAAGTTGCACCATGACTTGCGTAGGTTGATGGATAAGTACGAAGAAATATCCAAGAAGATAGGGACATCATCTTCAGTTGACCAGCTGTTAACCAGCACTAACTTACCATACACCTCGAAGATCATGGCAGTACCTCTCCCACCAAAGTGTAAGGTCCTGTCGATAGACATGTATGATGGCTCCAAGGATTCGGTGCAACAATTGGAAATATTTAAAACCCACATGACTCTCTATGGATTCCCGGGAGAGATTGCATGTAGAGCCTTTCCTCTGACATTAAAGGGAGTAGCTCGAGGATGGTTCAGAGCTCTGTGGCTGGGCTCTATTGAAAATTTTGAAGAACTAGGTAGGCGATTCATCACCCCGTTTATGGTCAGTAGGGGGAGGAGATGGTCGGCATCATACCTGTTGACGGTAAAGCAGAGGGAGGACGAGAGTTTGAAGGCGTATTTAGTGCAGTTCAATAAGGAGAGAATGGCAACTAACTATCAAGATGAAAAAATCATGTTGGCAACATTGCTTGGGAGAATTTGGCCAAGAAGTCCTTTCATGACCTTGCTGGCAAGAAAAACACCGTCCACTCTATGAGAGTTTATGGATCAGGCAGACGATTTTGTGAATGTTGAAGACACGCTGATCGCCCTTACCACTAAATTGGGGCAAAAAAAGGTGAGTGTGTCGAGGGAAGGCACTAGGAAGACCCAAGAAAGCAGCCGAAAGCCAAAAAAGAATCAATACGAGAAAAAATGGGAAACACTTACAGGGTGGTATAGCAGTGGTGTACAAGACCAGGACAAAACCAAGGAGAGTAGGCATGATGAGGACCATGGTCGGTGGCCGCAAAGTTATTGTACATACCATAGAGTGAATAACCATCGAACCGAGGATTGTCATACGCTCGAACAAAAAAAATTGAGGAACTGAAGGGCAGCAGAGAGTTGGAGCGCATCGTGGCCAAGAATACATCTCCACCGCGGTGTTTAAACGATAGGAGGCAAGAGCGCAAGTCCAAACGGAGCGAAAGCCGAGGATCGCCTAAGAGGGTGAGGAGGTCAGAAGAACTAAGAAACTAACGGCCTAGATAGGTGGAATCCACCTTTGGGAGAAATCCGTACCATAGATGGGGATATACAGGAGGTGATCCAACTTCGTCAAGGAGAAAAGCCTATGCAAGGTAGGCAAGATATGAAAAAGTTTACAACGTGGAGAGGTCTGTTAAATAGGCACGGATGCAAACCTCGCCCCCAAATTCCTTTAGTGCGGAAGACTCTAGAGGGGTGGCATACCCCTACGATGATGCAATAATAGTGGTAATGATGGTGACAAATTACATGACGAAGAGAATATTGATAGATAACAGGAGCTCGGCGGACTTCCTGTTATTCGATGCCTTCACGAAGATGGGATTAAATGCGAGCCAACTTCACCCAGCATCAACCACACTGAAAGGATTCAGGGAGACGTAGTCCAACCTATGGGATCCATCACACTGCCTATGTCAGTAGGGTCTGATCCTTACATCGCCACCAACATGATTGAGTTCTTGGTGGTCAGAATGCAGTCATCATATAATGCCATCATAGGAAAGCAATCACGTCAACTTAGCATCTGAAAATGAAGTTTCCGATGCCGTCGGGAATTGGTGAGGTATGTGGCGAACAGGTGCTCGCTCAGGAATGTTATGTGTAGGAATTAAAAAGAGGAGAGCGGGACGTAAAAATGGTAGAGTTGCGAGAAAATAGCGAGGGAGTTTGCTCCCCACCTCCACCCTTAGTTTTCATGATGGAAGCAGAAACGAGAGACGAGGAAGCATTGAGGTAAGGAGAAGTCGACAAACCGTTGGAACTTGTGCTTTTCGATCCAACCCAGCTAGGCAACCATGGGAGGATTGGGAGTACGATGGCGAAGGAGGAAAGAGCTCGACTAATATAGCTCCTCTTGGAGCATAAAGACATCTTTGCATGGAATCATCAAGATATGTCAAGAATCAACAAAGAAGTGATGGAACATCGGTTGAACGTTAATCCAGACATAAGACTTGTTAAGCAGAAAAGGAGGAATTTCAACAAAGAGAAGTATAAAGCTATGGCAGAGGAAGTGGATCGGTTGTTGGTAGTAGGATTTATCAGGGAAACTCAGTATCCGGAATGGTAGTGGTGAATGTACGTCGACTTTACGGACCTCAACAAAGCGTACCCAAAAGATAGTTTTCCTCTCCCCAGGATAGATCTAATAGTTGATGTCATGGCTGGTCACAAGGTGTTGAGCTTCATGGATGCCTACTCCGAGTACAACCAAATCGAAATGAGCTGTGCTGACTAGGATAAAACGGCCTTCATAATTGACCGGGGTCTATACTGTTACACGGTTATGCCATTTGAGTTGAAGAACGCAGGAACAACTTACCAAAGGCTGGTAAAAAAAGTGTTCAAGGATTAGATAGGCCGGAACATGGAACTTCATTGCGCGCCTCCATCTCTTTCGGTATGAAACTATCATTTCTATTGCACGGGTTGGTCTGGAGGCATATGTAGTTTCAGAAATTTGTATTGAATTCTAGCCCTTCCCAAAGAGCCCATGCATATTTTTGTCAATTCCTAAAATACCATTGTCATTAGGCTGATTTTACGTTGGCCCTAATTTTTCTTTATATATTAAACTCACTTTTTGTGGACTTTGTTTTAAATACAAAATTTTATAAAGAAATTAAACGAGGATTTAAATTGTATTATCTATTATTAAATTATTTTTAAAAATTTAATTTCAGAAGTAAATAGTAAGTGTATAATTTTATTTTGAACACTTAAATTTGATTTTAAGTGTGTTTTTATTAAACAGAATTTTGCTGGTTACTTTAATAGATCTTGTTACAATATTATATTAAGTGAATATCGATTAATTTGGGAAGTGATGATATTTAAGGATACGAGAATCTCACTTTTTTTTTAAAGAAAAATAGGTTATTCTAGTATTGTAGGTTTTAATATCAAAATATGTGTCTAGTTGGGAATTTAAGTAAGTTACGTGTCCATTTTATAGGTGACAATTGATTTTCATCCGACACTATTGTAGGAAGTTTAGAGGAGTTAAAAAATTCAGATAAGCGAGATTCCTATGCTAGATATTGCATAAAATGTATGGACTGAGGTTGATTTTATGAAAAATTACGCATGGTTTGTCATGAAATGAGAACTTGGGAAAACAACCTCAGTCATTTATTTGCATTACTCATGAATTTTGCATAAGATGAGAAAATCAGTTTTATCACGACTGATGTAGACATGAGCAAGTCTTTAGCATTCAGATTTTGAATTGTGTAAAAAGAGCGATTATGAAAATCTAAAAATTTGTGCATAGTTTTATGAGGATGCTCTGATTCTATTTTTGAGTATGTGAGAATGATCTGAATATGTTTTGTACTCTATTTTAAAATGATATGGCATCTGAAAAACCTTTGGTATGACGTTCTGATTTTGTATCCGACTCTGGTTATGCTCTGCTATGTTTTGCTTTAACATTACCATGTGTGTAAAATTGTGGCCTCTGTTTGAGTTGGTATCAACTTCTCTGTCTTTAAGTGCACCCACTTTGAAAACAAAGTAATTTTTGCGTGATCTTTCATGTGTGCACACTTAGAGTTCCGAGAATAATAAAGAGAATATTTACTTCTGTCTCTGTTCGGTTTGACCACCAGAGATAGTACAACCCTGCCATGGGCTCTGGATTGATGTGATGTTCTGATATGATATGATGATGATGCTCAGTTATAATATGTCAAATGATACTTCTGAATACAAAAATTTTGAAATGTCGCTCTAATGTTCTGATATCATTTTTTTTGTTGTTCTGCATTCTGAAACTAAGTATTTTTGTTCTACATCATGTACACTGCAAATGTTTATATTTATATATTAATATATGTTTTCTGCTTATTAAGTTGTTGATAACTCACTCATTTTCTCCACAATATTTTTCAGATAATTTGAATATTTTAGTTAAGGATCAAAAGTAAAGGAGCATGGAAGAGATTCGTTAAGCATAATGGATTAAGCACAAAAGGATGTCATGGTTATTGGACACTTTTATTAAATAAATTTGTTATGTTCTGATGACGTGACATGTTGAGAGGTTGACGTTTATATTAAGAATTTGTGGCGTTTCTAATTAATTATTTGGAGTAATTGAGTTAAAACAGTGAGATATATGTGTGAGATGTGAGTTTAAGTGACATGAAGTAACTCTCCGACCCATCTGGAATCTGGGTGTTGCATAAATAATAATGAAGTTGTTTGAGTTAATTTTGAGATTTTGAAAGTTTATGACAGAAGAGGAAAAAAATTGAATAAAATATTATAAAGTTAAAATATTATTAGAACATAATTTTTTAATATCATTTTTGTTTTGTAATTTAAAAAAATTGAATTATTTTTTGTGTTTTGTTTGGAAGTTTAAAAAAGTTATAATGATTAGATGAAAAAGTTAAAAATGTAAAATTAAAAGGTGTGTGTTTGTGATGTTTTGATATTGAGATAATATGGGATGAGTTTGAAGGAATTTGCTATCCAACCCGACCTTATTATTAGTTCTACACAATTCTTTCTCATTTATAGCTTTGATTTTGATTATTTTATTGTAAAGTTGTCTTTTTGAAATCAAAAGAACTAAGTTAAAATTAACTATCAATAAATTAGAGGTAGTAGGGTATAGAACCGGGCCAGATTTTTTTCTAAACCGGTCTGAAACCTGGAATTCGGGTGTATTCGGACGGTTGAGAGAAACCCAAATCTAGTTTTATGACTCGGCTATCCGTAACCGGGTTCTTTTTTTTTTTAAAAAAATCATGCTTTCAATTTTCTCCCCAATTTCAGATTCAAGATGTGAAGAATAGTAACATTGTATTAGTCTAATTAGTTATGATGTATTATTATTTATTTTGTTCTTTGTAAATTAATATTTTACATTGTGATGTAACAACGATATTATTTATTTATTTATTTTTTAAAAAATAGTTCGATTTAAAAATGATATCATAATTTTTTAAAAAATAAATACTATAAAAATATTTTTTAAAGTTTAAATCGTTTTTTTAAAAGTATTAATAAATTTAGATTAAATCCGGTTACAATCCGGATATCTAGATTTATAGTAAAAAAAAAAAAAAGATCCGGATATAATTCATGTGGATAAATTTTTAGAATTCAGATCCAGTTGCACACTCCTAAGTGCTAGATCTACTATACAAACAGTATAAGCCCTACAATATTTCATGCTCGAGAGATCTCTTATCGAGTCTGTATCCTAGTGTATTTTTCTTTTTGGGTTTAACTCAGAAAGAATTAAGTAATATTTTAATGAGAAAGTCTACTATGCTACCTTAAGTTGACATCTCTGTTTGATGGTTGGTCAAATTTTTTTTGTTTTTTTTAACTTAGTGATTAAGAAAATAATTTTAAGTATATCGGTATATTTTTTTATTTTTTAAATGTATTTAAATATGTTAAAAAATATAAAAAAATAAAAATAAAAAATAAATTTTTACGCCGGACGAGATGGAGGAGCATAGTAGTGGCAACCTATTTTAATTGGGATTTTTTGAAGTGATGGCAATCATTGGAAGCGTACGCAATCTAAGAAGAATAATCTTTGAATTGGGTCGGTCCCAGAGCCGCTTTAAACAACTGTAAAAGCGCTAAAGCAAGAAAGCGACCAGATTCTTGTTATTCACAGAGGATCCCTGTTTCGTGCTATCCCAACACGGGGGGACTGCTAGGGCCACATCCAGCACGTTTTATACTTTGTGCGCTTTTTTTTTTTTTTTTAAACATTTTTATATTTTTTAAAGAGTCAAATCTCACTGTACACTATTTAAAAAAGTATAATTTTATTTTTTTATTTTTTTATTTTATATTTTATTAAATATAATAATAAAAAAATAAAATTATATATTTTTAAATAATGTGAAAAGTATGAGAAATACTTTGTTAATAACTAGTAATTGAAAAAAAAAAACTTTTATCGGGATGCATCATTTCCCATTCCAACACGGGGGGCTCGAGCTCACCAAAGATCATCCTCTGTTTCACAACTCTGACATGACATGCCAGAACGACGCTATTCGCTACATCCACGTTTGCCTCGGCACTCTCAACTCCAGTGCGTACGAGGATACGCTCTGGCTTGTTTCTTGTTGTACTTGGTGTCGTTGCAGTCAACGTACAGGTTTCGTCTTTTCCGCTCTCGACAACCTCGAGATCAAGTGGGCCACCCATAATTGAAGATATTCGTATAAAAAACAAAAGCTTGGGGTGCAATCTTTCGCTCTTCCAAATTGGAGTGTTTGATACACATTACCGTCTAATTGTTCATTAATGCCCATTTATTTTATAATCTCGTATCCCCGAATCGTTTTGGTTCCTTGTTCCGTTGCGAAACTTCTAAACAATTACACTGAAGAAATAATCTCTCTCTCTCTCTCTCTCTCTGCGTCGCGCACACGCAATTTACATGCTAAATTCCGCATCATCGAGTGTTTAGGAGAGGAGAATGGGTTGCGGCCAGTCGAAGATCGAGAACGAGGAGGCTGTGTTGCGGTGCAAGGACCGCAAACTCTACATGAAGGAAGCGGTATCGGCCCGCAACGCCTTCGCCGCTGCCCACTCATCCTACGCCACCTATCTCAAGAACACCGGCGCTGCCCTCAGCGATTTTGCCAACGGTGAGGTCGCCCACTTCCATTCCTCCCCCTCTACTCATTCTACCGTCCCCTCCTCCTCCGCCGCCTCCACTTCCGCCCCAACGTTCGATCCCTTCCCTCCGCCTCCCCCCCTCCCCAACTTCCCTTTCCCGCTCCAGCGCGCCGCCACCATGCCCGAGATCAAGATCCAGAAGCCTGATCCGCGGAGGCCTGTTACCGGGACGATCATCGAGGAGGAGGACGGTGTCGAGTCCGACGGTGAGGACCCCCGTACCAGGCTGAGAAGGCGTAGCGGTAGTAGTCATAGAAACTCCAGAGTTGTGGAAGACGAGGGGGGCCCACCGCCGCTTGTGTCGCGGGAGGAGGTACCGATGCAGCCTCAACAGCACAATTCTCCGTACGAATACTTTTTCTCAGTGGATAACATGCCCGGAACGACCTTTAGCGACGCGATTCCGGTGGCGGAGTTTGTGGAGGTTTCTGTGCTGAAAGGGGAGATGGAGCGGAAGGCGTCGGAGGAAAAGTCTAAGAGGGTGGACGATGATCGTGGTGTTGGTGGCGGCGGCGAAGAAGTTAAGGGAACCGCGAAGATCGAGGTGGCGGTGCCTGCAGCGGGGAGGATTGTGAAGAAGGTGAAGCTGGCGGAGGGGAAGAGGATGGCGAAGTCTAATTTGAATTTATTGCAAATATTTTTAGAGCTTGATGACTATTTCTTGAAGGCTTCCGAGAGTGCCCACGAGGTTTCAAAGTTGCTTGAGGCAACCAGGTTGCACTATCACTCTAATTTTGCTGATAATCGAGGTAATGTGCTTGAATTGTTCAATTTTTAAAAGCGTTTAGTTGAGATGTTGATTTCACTTTGTCTGAGGATTCAATGCCCTCACATTTGGTTATGATAGAGTTGGTGGAAAGTGACTTTGACAGTGATCCTTAGAGAATTACAAGTTGGTTTGCATTGGTGAATTACAGCATTGTTACATACAGTGCGGGTGCTTATGTGATTGGTGATTGCCGATTGGTTTGTGATTGTGATTGTCACCAAAAACCTTGGTCTCGTTGCTGTTTTGTAATCTTTAATTTGCGGTGATGTCCTGTGTATTTAACACAGTGATAATTGCTTGACAGGACATATTGATCATTCCGCTAGAGTGATGCGAGTTATTACATGGAATAGGTCATTTAAAGGGTTGAATGACAATGCTGATGATTGGAAGGATGACTTTGACTCAGAAGAGCACGAAACTCATGCCACAGTGCTGGATAAGCTGCTGGCATGGGAGAAAAAGCTATATGATGAAGTGAAGGTACGTTCCTTGGTGTTTTTCCTTCACATTTTATCGTTGTAACCGTTTTGCGTATTTCATGAAATGATGATCTGTTGCTTGATTATATGTATTTCTCTACCCTTAAAGCCATCTTTACGGTCTTATGGACTTCTTTTTAACTAAAATTGCATCTTGCATTGATATCAATTACAAAAACAACTATACAAAGCACTCGTATACCGAGTATTATTTGTGGTTGACTGTTGCTGGATAGACAGGTGAGCTGATGAAGTTAGAGTACCAAAAAAAGGTTGCTTCACTGGAAAAGCTAAAGAAAAGAGGTACCAACTCTGAAGCATTGGAGAAAGCAAAAGCGGCAGTAAGTCATCTTCATACAAGATACATTGTTGACATGCAATCCATGGATTCAACGGTTTTAGAGATAAGTCGATTACGCGATGACCAATTATTCCCAAAACTTTTTCAGCTTGTTGAAGGGTGAGTGACAACAGAGGAAGTAGTATAAAAGTTCTATTTGACTGGTACCTGCTTTGTTTTGAGAGAGAGAGAGAGTATATTTTCTTCATAAACACTTAGTATCTCCTATGTCATGTTATGTAATTCTGATTAGGCTTCTTTAACTAGAGGCATTGAGGGATATCAAATATAACGCAAGAAAAGAAACATTGTAATTTTTAAATGCTAGTTGTGTGCATTTGTCAAATCAGGGTAAACAGTTTTCATTGATCAAGGTGATGATTTAGTGCAATAAATCATGTCCTAACTATTAAAAGATGCGCTTATGGTTAATGCTCCAAACTCCAATTTCTTTATCTCCTATTCTCTGCTTGATTCTGTGGGCAACATCCACATTCAAATGTCGTTTAATAGCCTTTTGTGGAAAGAACTGTTCTGTTAAGCATGTTCTGCATGATGTTATGATAGATGCCTTCCCATCCTAAAATCATGTGCTGCAAAAAGCCCTTAGAGATGTGGTAATGTTGATGTCATTTGAATATGAATCAAGGATTTATCTTTTTGTTGAAGCATATGCTTATGGAAACCTGAATTTGCTGAACACATCCATACTTGGCCCGTGATTCTAGTATTTACACTTCCCATTCCCATTTAGTACCACCTCTCACCATGAGGTGGATTTGTTATACCTTTATAAATTGACGTATGAACTGCAGGATGGCCGCCATGTGGGAAATCATGCTGTCTCACCATGAGGACCAGTCAAAGATGGTGATGGCACTGAGATCTCTTGACATCTCCCAATCGCCCAGGGAAACAAGCGAGCACCACCATGAGCGCACATACCAGCTTTTGGCGGTTGTGCAGGACTGGCATTCACATTTTCACAAGCTAGTAAACTATCAGAAAGAGTACATTAAGGCCCTCAACAATTGGTTAAAACTAAATATCATCCCTGTTGACAGCAATTTGAAAGAGAAGGTTTCTGTTCCACCAATTGAAAGTCCCCCTATTCGTGGACTGCTCCATGCTTGGCACGATCATCTGGAGAAACTACCAGATGAATTTGCTAGAACTGCTATACACAACTTTGGTGCCGTAATAAGTTCAATAGTGAAGCACCAAGATGAAGAGCTGAAGTTGAAGCAAAAATGTGAAGACACCCGCAAGGAGCTTGCCCGCAAGACCCGGCAATATGAAGACTGGTATCACAAGTACATGCAACGGAGGGCACCAGATGAGTCGGATCCAGAGGGGGCAGAAGATAAAACTCAAAATAATCTCCTTGTGGAAAAGCAGTTTATGGTGGACACGGTGCAGAAGAGGTTGGAAGAGGAGCAGGAAGCTTACCAGAGGCATTGCCTTCAAGTGAGAGAGAAGTCTTTGGCAAGTTTAAAAACTCACTTGCCAGAGCTCTTTAGAGAACTCTCAAATTTTTCTCGGGCTTGTTCAAAAATGTACAGAAACGTGAGGTCCGTATCACAGCCCCCGAATCCAAGTCAGAGATCATTATGAGAATGGTTTCTAAGCATTGGATAACTTGCTTATTTGTGTTTGTTATATGCATTACATAAATTACAACTTATCGTTTGACTTTGAAAGGTTATTTTATACCATGAAAGTATAGTTTCCACTTGAATTAACGTGTTTTCTCATTATATCCCGAACTACTAAAACTGACGCATTATTCTTGTAAACTATCAAACAATTCTAACATGCACACTCCACTTAAGTTCAATGATCATGTTGTATTGTCCTGGAAAGTCTTGAGGCCATCATCTTCAAACTACAATTATCATTGGAACAACAGAGACCCGGGAAGCAAATTTGAAGACAGAAGAACTAGGAAGAAGCATGAAAACTGTGATGGAGATGGCCAAATGGTATCTTTGGATATCAATCCTAGATAGGTGCAGATGATAAAAATTCTTACTTTTAAGATCAGATTTTTCATTTGGAACTTAAATTCTGGTAAACCCAAAATCTTGCCTGCTGAAAGGTGGAAGTGCTACGTCATCTCCTCCATCTGGGTTTTGGAAACAAAGCATCATCCCATTTGATGCAAAAGGAAAGTTTTAAGTTCTAATTCCTGTGTTCATTTTATTAACTAATTGTAATTAAAAATAGATTGCCAACAGAATCAAGATCGAATAATCATGCTGCTATGAGCCTCCTTCAGCCTCCGAGCCTAAGAATTACACTGGGCCCCATTGGAATAATTCACGTGTTTCAATTTTCGGGGCTTCTGTAAGCATCAATCTTGCATGATCCTACCAAGATTTTCTGTAAGCATGACAACTTGCCCTTATTTGGTTCATTTACAAAGATATTGGTTTTTTGTCAGCAATTTCTTTACAGATTGGGAGCCCCTCGTACACTAAATAATGGTATTATGGAACCAATTAACCAATTCAGATATAGGAGGCGCAATAAAACTTTAACAAATGGCCTGGTTCTGAAAAATAAGCATGTTTTCACAATGAAATCCAAGAGGACCTTGATATCATTGATTGCTCAAGGACACTTTAAGTGGTAGGGACGTCAACCTGTACAACAACGTAGTCTTCTTCTTCTATCTCGTGTTTCATTGAGTAGATTCATCCCACCTCGCTTTGAAGGGGCTGCTCTTGCTAGTCTTTTACCTGCAAAAGGTAGAACTGAATGAATGGTCCAAGCCATGCAGATTTTAAGCTTCAAGAATTACTCTAAAAGAAAAGGGTACCAATGAAAAATATAAAAGAGGTAGCTTTCATGCTTATATGACATCACCTCTGGTACATGCAACAAAAACCAAACTAAACACGCTACGTGCTTGTATTTCCAATGATCATGACCATGTAATACTAAATTTAATAGCATGACCCTGCATCGGTATGTATGTGGCTTCTATACTGTAAATGTGACCCTTGTTTCTTATTTTGTGTGGCAGTTTGCTGTACTTTGCCACTTTTCTCGATAGTTGAAGTGAATGCCAGAATGGTCCATTGTCCTGGTGCTATCCCATCTGCGTTCATACATTGGCAGCCAGTGCAATGGAGCCATAGCTTCAATTGATTTGATGAATTTGGAATTTACCTATTTCATGGAAGAGTTCATCGGTATTATGTGCAGTTTTTGCAGATGTTTCTATGAAAAACATCCCATTTTCTTGAGAAAATTTCTCCCCTCCTGCAATCATTTAAAGAAACAAAAGAAGCGATCTAAGATCTATGCAAGTCCTCAAGCACACGAGTCTTAAATATATGTGGTGCATTTTAGACAGAGACAATCCTAATGAACAAAGAGGTGCAGTTGGATTTGGCAAAGTTAATATAAATATGTATAAACCTTATATTCGTACAGAAATAACTTAGATACCTCGGTCTTAACCTCTCTCTTTGCATCCAGGTCATACTTGTTTGCAACTAATGCCATCACCATATTTTGATTTCCTACAAACGGTGATATGGTAATAGCATGATTAGCAATATATCAGCAATCACCGAATAACCATCCTAAAAAAAAACCTGCATTTTTTTAATATCTACCTATGGATCCACGAAAGACCTAAATGCTCTTCTAAACAGGGTTGCTGGAATTTTTAATTGTAACTGCAGGGACTAAAGTTCAGCGAGTGAAGGGACTACATGAAAGAAAGATGCAATTCTTGAGAAATGTTGACAGCAGTTTTGATGAACTCACCTTGTCTATGCAATTCTTGAACCCATTGTTTGGCTCGAGTGAATGTATCCTGAAGCCAATACATCATATAAAGCATTAGGACTCAAAAAAATATTGCAAAGATAGGATAATGGAATCTGGTGTAACAGAGTACTGGATTAAAGAGATAAAAAAACATTGCCGTCCTTTAAATCAAAATTTGCTAGAGTTGTCGTTAATTTACCAAAAAGTTATCATCCCTTCCTCACATAACTTCTCATGCTTTCCCAATCCCTTGGGTTGGCATGAGAGACAAGTTCCCCTCACTTCACCTACTCCTCCCCTCTCCCCTCTCAATTATAAAAACTTTCTGTTCTATTCAGTAGAAAGAACAAGGGAGGAAGCATATTCCTATGAAGCAGTCCTACAGGTTAGTGTCAATCTCTCGCAAAAAAATCAAAATCAAGCACATGGTCATAAAAATGGCAAGTACTGCTATATTAGCTTATACAAAGGCTCAAGGTACGCATAACACTTCGTTGAGTACTGTCTATTTGAAGCATCATGCCAATGCTGCTATTTCTGAATCCATCCATGGCTGTGAATGAAGAATAATGAAGAAGTGAGTATCCAAGAACTTTAATAAAAGTAGTACCATGCTTGATATGTCATATACAACCAAAGCTGCTGCAGCACCACGATAATACATAGGAGCCAAGCTATGATATCGCTCTTGTCCTGCCGTATCCCATATATCAAACTTCACCGTGGCGTCAGCTAAGGACAGTATCTGAGTGAAAAAAGCTGCTCCAATGGTTGGTTCCTGCATTTAGAGAAATGTCATGGATCCTTGTTAAATGGACACCCAACAAATAACTTCAATGGAAGATAACTTTTGTGGTAAAAATATGAGAAAAATACGAACCTGGTGATCAACAAACTGGCCTTTGACAAATCTTAAGACTAAACTGGTCTTCCCAGTTCCCATGTCCCCTAGAACCACCTGTGGAAAAGATGTTTGCAAGTCTTGAATTAGAGAGGTGCAGATCAGTCATCAGTTAAGTTTCTTGCTAAACTATAAATTAAACATGAGGAGTTACTGGATGTTTTCTATCTTAAGAAATCAGGAAAAGAACCACAAAGCCAGAAACTCTTCTTCAATTAGCTAGATCTCAACTTGGAAGTAAGTCGCTAAATAATGGAGACATAATTATAAGGATCCTCTGTGAAAAACAATAGCAAACATCAGAAGATGTCTTCCTTTGGTGCAGATTCTAACTGAGTTCCAGAGCATCTATTCAGCTTGTCATGTGATTAATGAATAAACCAGGATGGGCTTGGAAGGCAGAGGGAAAAAAACCCAGAAAAACTAGGTAATCCAACATTCTGCAAGCATAGTGAACATCCTCTCTGGTAAATTTAGCAAAATCCAAATACTGAGATTATACCACTGAATCCAATTTCCTCGAGCGGCCTAATAAACTTTATATTCTGTGCCACGAAATTATTGGGTAACCTTTTTTCATTGGTAATTTATTCATGCACAGTGTGTTGGGTCTTGGACTCCACGAGCCCACCTTCCATCCCATGTTTGATATAGAACTTGTTGGTAATTAATACTATTTACTGTCTTGAGAATCTGTAGCCCCAAATTGAAAGACCACAATTTTCTAGTCAATATATACCATATCGATCGATCTTTAAGCAGAACAAATAAATTACTCCCATAAATAGCTGCGCATATACGATACCATACATGCAAATACAAACACAGACAACAAAATGATGATTTTATGTCAGGATAAATAAGAGGACATAAGAAACCTGTTGAAGAAACAAGTAAAAGGAATGACTCAAGAAAAGGGTAAGACGTACCCACCAGCTTGGCTTGTATAATCTTGTTGCCTGGCCTTGCCATTTTGATTCCTTCGGTCAAAACTGTTAAAATTGAATGAAAGAAGATCAGGACCTTGAGAGACAGCTAGAGAAAGAGAGAACAAAACTCACACCAAGTTTCCATAGAAAGGAGTGGATGGAGATCAAGAAGAAAGGGGAGTAATTAGAACTCCAATGAGACTGGTAGTTTTGATGAGGCCGCTTTGACTGGTAGGTTTGTATTGTACAGTTGCACTTACTTTTTAGGTATGCGTTTAATGATAATAATGATCTGATCTTTCCATCTTTGGAAAGCATTCTCTAGCTAGCACCTATACCAGTGAAAAACTGAGAATTGATTGAGAAAATATTTACTATGTTTATGAATGTACTATTTTTTTGGGGCATTAAAGTGGTGAATATCGAGTTGAAAATATCCTGCGATGCCAAATAAGAGTCATGCATGCGTGTAAGGTCATACAATAATCCGAGCCACTGCATGTGCAACAAGTCGACTTAAGGCGAAACTCTACAATCCTCAAGCTGGTACTGTTGAACAAGCAAATCACCAGTCCTGCACGCAACTCTAAATGGATGTCACGCAATGCTTCATCTCTTGCACACCATGTATGTATGGCCCTATGGGAGAAGGTCGCTCTTGCATGTACGCTGAAAATGATATAAATGGACGTCACGCAAAGAAACTTAATAGATCCTTTGACATGTGGCACAATGATATTTCTCTTCTCGCAATGGGGATGTCCGTGTACAAAAGATATTTACCTTTCCTCATGATCGTTTATCTATACAATGATAGTATAGCACCAGCTATACTTTTGGGGGACTTTCTTCCCGATAACGTTTGTTCATCAAATTACTACACATAACAGTTGATGAAAACTTAATTTATATATATATATATATATATATTAGGTGTCATATCATATGGTTTTTAGCTCCTGACCAAACTTAGAGACAAATTATACTTTAAGGGTAAGAAAAAGGGAAAAAAGAAAACATATTTATAGACAAAAGAGAGATTTCTTCACGGACACTCTAACACATGTACATGTACTTTAAAAACTTTGATTGTTTGCAACTTTGGTTTGGTGGTCCAAAACATGAATAAAACAACATACTTAGCTTATATAATTCTCTACTACTTTCCCCAAAGCATCCTCCCCATTTCCTTGTTGGCGTGGCAACGTTAAACATAATTTCGACCTTTTTCCAGTTTTTCTACGAGGTCCTGTTTTCCCAATAATTATCATACGAAGTCGTTATTAGTTTATTCCTTCCCCCTTGTACATCATGTCCAATAATTGCATAAACGACACTTTCAATCAATTAAACGACCACGAAATAGAAAGTCTACCCCACAACAATTTCCTGCGTCCAAACAAAATAATTATATAGTAAACCAGCTAGAAGTACGAGAATGCCCCTTATCTATGTTTATTTTTCCCCTTTATACCCCACCAATCAAAATTCAAAAACCCCTCATCACCCACTCTATGCTTTCTCGAACGGTCACCATGGCCACCTCCAAAGCCGACTACTACCACCCCATACACGTACCCATTCCCCCGCACCAGAACTACGTCGTTCTAACCCCATACTACCACTCCTCCAACCGTAACCGCTTTCGTATAATCTGCACCGGTTTGATCATCCTCCTAGCCGCCGTTGTTTACATCTTCTGGCCCACCGACCCTGACGTCAAGATCGTTAGGCTCCGCCTGAACAGGATCCACGTCCACACTTTTCCCCGCGTATCCGTGGACATATCCATGTTCGTGACGGTGAAGGTCCGAAACACCGACGTTTACTCTATGGACTACACGATGATTGACGTGGCAGTCGGGTACAGGGGAAAGAAGCTGGGTCACGTGAGGTCTGACCGGGGACACGTGAGGGCCAGAGGGTCGTCCTACGTGGATGCCCTGCTGGAATTCGACGGAGTGGAGCTCATGTCCGACGCCATGTACCTGCTTAAGGACCTAGCCAAGGGTAGGGTGCCGTTCGATACTCGAACGGAGATTAAAGGCCAGCTCGGCCTGTTCTTCATTCAAGTCCCACTGTCGGTAAGATCTTCATTTGAAATAATATTTTCTGGTTAGAATTTGAACTTTGAAGTTAAGTTTAGTTCAAGTGTGAGTAAAATTTAAGGTTGAAGTTATTACCAAATTCCCTTAAATTAAGCTTTAAGCTAAAAAACAGTGACAATTCAATGTTATGATCATGTATATGGAAGAAGACGTGACAGTGCGGAAACCTTTCATTCAAACCAAACTCTACAAATATTTTGGAGGGCTGAATATTTATTATTACTGATCGATGTGGGGAATAGATGTCATTAGTGACAGAAATCTCACAAATTTTGCTTCACTGTAGAGATCAAGTTCAGTCAGTGTCATTACTTCCATATGAGAATCTTGAGTTATATGCTCTTTCAACTTCTATGAACTTCATTACCTATTATTAATCTATCGATTATAATACTAAATAGACATGAGTTGAGAAAATCTAATCATCTCTGTTTCAAGAGAGTTGGCATTTCTAATTTTTATTTAATAACATAAAGGGGAAGTGGTGATCGGACTGGATAGGATCATAGGAGCTTTATTCTGTAATAGATTATTTTGACTAAAATAGATTTTGGGAGTGTTAAGTTTAGAAAGAGATCTAAGTAAAGCTCACAAATTAATGTGCTTAATGTGTGATACATTAAATCTGCTTCACAGAAAATCTGGTATATGATATATCTAGGGGTGAAAGTTGGTTGGTCCGGACCGGAGAAACCAACTGGACCCTGGGACCATGACTAAAATAGAGGAGAATTTTCGTTCTAGTCCCGGTCCAGGGATTTCTCACCCTAGACCGGACTGGACCGACCGAATTTAAAAAATATATATATTTTATATATATTATTTATATAATAAGTATATAATTAATTATGTAATTTTCATCTAACCTATCACCATTAAAAATATAAAATTTTAAATATGTTATTAACAAATTAATATTCTATCAATTAACTAATGTATAATATCAATTAACTAATTATATAAGTTAAGAATGTAATTTTCATCTAATTTATTATCATTGGCCACCATATAAAATATTTTTTTATTAAGTTAATTACATAATCCACATTAATAATACACTTAATTTTAATTTAGTATTTTAAATAAATTTTTTTTATTAATTTTTTTTATTAAAAAAATAATTGGGCCGGACCGGACCGGACCAATAGCTACGGGTCCGGTCCGGTTCAGGGAAAATGATAAATAGAAAATTTCGGTCCATCACCCCCTGGACCGGACCGGACCGATTTACACCCCTAGATATATCACATCAATTTGTGAGTTTGCTTTTTCTTAGATGTCTTCATAAGCCAAACATTTTTCTGTGGAGTTTGATGAACCTGAGTTATTTTGTCCATCAAAATAGGGAAATTTCAACTCTATCCTCAACACCTTAAAGAGAAATTTCATACTGGCATGGGTTGAAGATATTATTGGTTTAGGATGGTTTGCGGTTTCTCAAGAAACATTCAGGTCAAATAGTTTATTGACAGATGATCTTGTAGTTGTCTGTAAAGGCATCTTCGACTCTTTTTTTTTTTTTTTGGCCGGATTTTGGAATTTTTTACAAGAATGAGAATTGTTATCATCAAGAAAAACCAGAGCATGTTCGAGTGGCAGATGTCTTGGAGATTGACATGGTTTGCAGGTGTGCAGTGCAATTATCAAACCAAATGCTTAATGTCGGATGTTGTGGAAATGCTCCAAATTGTGATTTTCCTTTCTATTTTGTTTTATTTCATGATTTCTTGTTTGAAGAAGTCGAATGCAGTTCTTCGTCCAGTTTCCCTCTTCACATATTCACTTCCTTTCTCAATATGATGTTGCCATGTAGCACATCTGAAGTCTGGTCACGAGCCCCAGAGAGATACATGACAAAAAATAAGTCCTCATCAAATAGTATTTTAGTCCTCCATGTTTATTGCTTCTAAAATTCTTCCACTTTTCTCTTACATTCCCATTTTTTTCAAAGTCACTGATCCTTTCATATTAATTTTCTCCAGGCAAAAGTATCATGTGAGGTGTTGGTAAATACAATCAATAATACAATTGCTCGGCAGAATTGTGTCACTGAGGTGAGCAGCAAAAAGCCTATTTACTGCTACTTGCAGGACTAAAGTCTCTATTTGAATGACACGTCTCTCCGCATATACACCATGGCTCTCACTCTTATCACTTGTAGAAGTTTTCAATCGAGCCAAGTCCTCAAACTGCACCATGCAAATAAAATCAAATTGCTTTAAAAGCTTTTGGCTTGTTGCAATCAGCAGCTCAGTAGTCATAGTTATGCAGTTAAGGTTGAATTTCTTATACTAACTTTTATCATTTTATGCTATCAGTGATGAATTTGACTGCCATGCACAAGGTGCCGCACAGCAAGAAGGTTCAGAGGGTGTCTAAGCTCCCTAAATTTGTTTACATATTGAAACAGGTTCGAGTATATGAACTTTGAAGCATGGATAGTCCATGCTAATATTCTATACACCACATGCCTGGTTTCTGTAGTCATAAGATATAATTTTGTAATGTTGGGTGGGCATTGTGAAATATATATATATATATATATATATATATATTTTAATATATGGTGATTGTAGGGGAAGTGGCTCGGGTGTAAAGATAATTATTCTCTGATAATTTATTACAGAGACAATTAAATATTACCTTTACCTACCAGAACTTCTAAGTAGTTTTGTGCAAGTGCTTTTGGGAATCAAGCCAGGGTTATGACGGTTGCATGGTGAATATATTCTTTGTGGTGGTGGTGTTTACAGAGGGGAGGCTTTTGTTTTTTGATTCTTTTTTTTTTTTTTTTTTTTTTTACCATAGTGGCAAGTGAGTGGTGCAACTTGTGCTGGTTTACTTTGGTTTGGCCTGAAATAGCGAACCTGAAGGTTAAATTTGCAAGTTCAAGAGCTAAAATCAGAAGGTTGAGTATTGGGAACCAAACCAACCGGCAAAAGCCTCGTTTTAATACCTCGTAGCCCACGCATTCAACTTGGCCCACCAGTAAGCAAGTTTCCAGCTTCATTTCCATTGAATCCAAAAAGAACCCAGAACAAAACAAAGAAACCGAAACGACTGGTTGGAACCTTGTGCCAGCGCGTCCACCTTTACCGCCTCATAGCTCATGCTCTTTGCGATGAGGTTGCCGCCAGAGCGAGCCACTGCTGCAGATAAGATTCATCCTTTAGGACCAGTCCTCCCGTGTGCTTATAATTCTACTGAGAAATAAAAAGCCAACAAAAAAGCACTCTCTTTTTCTGAAAACAAATCCAAAAACTTTTCTCTTACCTCACCTTTCCTTGGCTTCTTTGCCTACCTTGCTTTTCTTCACTACTAAGAATGGAACATAGTGATCTCTCCTAATTCTAATCAAATATATATATATATATATATATATATATATATATATAAGCCATCAACCGAAAATAAGAAGAAGAATAAACCCTGATGTGTCACCCAGACTCTTTCTTGGTTGAAGTCGCCGATGACCGGAGAAATAGAAGAAGAAGCAGGCAATTTGCATGGGCAGAGATGGCCACGGTGGAAGTGGCTAACCAGCAAGCAGAAACCGTGCTAGCTAGAGAGGTCAATAGAGATGGGGCGACAAAGAAGTACTGCATGTGTTCCCCCACACGCCACCCGGGTTCTTTCAGGTGTAGATATCATCGGTCTGAGTATATATGGCTAGGACGAAGAGGACCCATGTCCAGCTAGATTTTACACGCTTTGTTGCACTTGCATACATAGGAAAAAGGATTTACCTGCTAAAAGCCTAAAACATCCATGTACTTTGTGCTTCCCAAGTAATAAAATTCTGGCATATTTGGGCTGGTTTATACTGTCACAAATCGAATATATCTGTAACCTTCTTGACATTTTTTAGAACAGGTGGTCGGTTAAAATGGAAGTAAATATGTGTCACAAGATATGGATGCAAAAACCGAGTCTTGATTACGATTATTAATTAAAACATCCAATGATTTAATTGCATAGATAAATGCCTTCATGGTCTAGAGGAGGCTTTTATGGTGAAATTACCTTCGGATGCTTTTTCTCTCCTTCAAATGGCAATGAAGATGTATATGCAAGCACATCCCCTTCGTTCTATATTGCTTATTCAAATGAGTTACACCCTTATCGATTTTCAGCATTTCCTTTACCTTCCAAGTAGGAAATAAAAAATGGAATCTTCAGGCTTGGAGAGAGAGTGAAAATGGGCCTAAAAAACACGCCAAGACCATCTTCAGGTCCTACCAGAGAAACGAAATTGTTAGTGCTGGTGAAGTGAAAACAGAGAAAATGTAAAGTCCAGCCTCTCCATGTGCTAGAAATCAGGAGTGTTTTTCATACAACCTATTCTGTTAACTTTGTTTGAGATCAAAGTAAACATAGGTCTCCGCTAGGACCGAGCTGTGGGGTTCACGGTGTGACGGTAGGAGTGTTGGTGCAACCATATCTTGTTACATCAGGACCCACCTGGTTCATTAAAGTTGTCGGCAGTTCAATTGGTAGGTCTATTGTCACAGCCTAGACGGCTCGAAACAGAGCATCTCTAATGACACAAGTTTCTGCAGACAACAGAAAAATAACATATCAAAACCAAACCACAAATATGATATGAAAATAGTAATCTGTTTAATCAAAATATACTCAAGAAAAGGATACATGTTTTTGCATACACTTTTGACAGAACTTAATCAAATGCAGTAGAAAAGGTAGAGAGGATTGGCAGAAAGCCATACTGGACAATAATGACAGTAAATTATTGACGACAAAAACTTAAAAAAATCCAACCACTTGAAGTGAATCGGTTACAAAGATTGTATTATGATCATTATACTGAGTCGAGGCCCTCATATCCTCAACTACTTATTTGCAGAGCCACCAGCCTTCCAGAAATTGATCAGAAGAGCTTGAAGTTGCACCTAATCCCCTGGCTAATAAGGGACAGCTAATGATTTCTCCCAGCGAAAACACAGTTGCATACAGTTTTTGGGGGAGAAGGCCTGTCACTTTTTAAGATATATATATATATATATATATATATATTTTAGAAGAGGGCGGAGCCTCCAATTGTATTAAAAACACTCGCTTATGATGAAAGAAAACCGTGATAACAGAATCGACACCTGGAGGTTATATATAAACATAAACACCAAACCCAGGCCCAAAAACTATTTTATACAAACCAAAAAAAATTCTATTGTGTTCGAATATAAGGTAAACCCCATCTATCAGTACGGACAAGACCATGAAACCGACCCAGACCATAATTATCCCCAAAAAAATACATATATCGGTAAAACCTCAAAATAATGTCAACAAATTAGATGTCTTACTCCTTGCCTATACAATTACAAGTAGATTTCTTTGTTCCTTCTTCTCTCTTCTACATAATTTTGGCACCATTTCTACTAATCGCAATGTACTACATAGATAGATGGTCCAAAGTCCCTGATTTGGTCCCCCAATTCATTCAATGAATTCCAATTGCCTTACCAACTATTGTTCCTTCCCAGCAAGTAAGTTTTATGAGGGCATGGGGTATCTGCTCAAAGCAACTAACTCATCAACAATTCCCACCAACTACACTTCTTTGTGTTCGATAAAATTGGCAAAAGCTCGAGTACTGAGAACAGCGTGCTGCATTTTCGAACTGCATTCAACCAATTATTAACTGCCACGTTAAAATAATAGCTCTAATGAGTTTCTGAACAAGTTGACTTCACTTGATAGGTAGTTCCGGAATACAGACACCTTCCTCCTATCCGTCAGTTAATTGATATTTATATAAGCAATCCTAGCTAATTACCTAATGGTTTTCCATTTTAATGTACTAGATAAGCAAAAAGAAATCTATCTGACTGTATAGTTTATAACCATGTATCTTATTGAAGAAGTTCTCGTCTTAGGCTCCAATGAATTACGCGAAGGATGCATTAATTGTGCAGCAAGCCACAGAAACTCGATGTTCATGCACTCACGACATATGAATAATGCAACAAGGTAGTCACGATGCATGTACTTGGAGTTGGGTGGCCCTTCTCCACTACTCAATCGGCTTAGAGTTTCCCAGATAGTCTAGAGTTATTTGACCAGTCACCACACAGTAATAATAACAATTATTGGATCAAATAGGCAATGGTGGTGGACAGAAAGTGTGGTGCCCTGCCCAGTGCCCTCTTTTTAAAGAGGGATATTGCCCCACCAGATAGGATAGGATACATAGGCCAGTGGCCTATAAAGAAAAAGGTTTTTATTTATGATCTGCCTCATTTAATGTGAATTAAAGTGAGTTTAATTTTTGGAACTCCATCATGTAAACATTGCCAAAATCACAGGCTATCTGCTTCATTAAGGCCAAGTTCAATGGCCAGTAAACTGTCCCTAAATCGTCCAAAATATGTCTTCCAGTCCAACTACAAAGGCTTAGAGGATGAGTCTGATGGGTGATTCAAAAGCTACCATAAAATGTTGCATAATTTCAGGATTCTCACATTTTCATGACATCCTTTTAGAAAATGTAAAATGACGAGTTTACCACCACCCCAATGGTCCTGCTGTCATGACATGATTTTAATACTTAGGTTAAACGTATTATATGACTTGACTTTATAATCAGGTTCCGCATATAAATAGGCCAGAGCATGAGTTTACACTCTTTGCTATCAAAAACCCACTTCCAAGTTCTAAGATCTAAAAAAAAAAAAAAAAAAAACATTTTGTGCTGTTCTTTTTCCCATGAACTTCAACAGTTGGTGGAGCTCAAATACTTCTAACTTCAGGTCGAGCCTGAAGCATGTGAAAAATGGCTACGAAAGGGTTGTATCATTGGATATAATGGTGGCCGGATCCAGGATATCAAGATGGAGAATCCTATGGAGAAGATTGAAGAAGGAAAAGAAGAAGTATTTCGGTTGTACTGCTTCGAATTTAAAGCAGGTCCCTTCCTATGATCCTTATACGTACTCGCAGAATTTTGATCAGGGATTGATGTGGGCTGACCCAGATAACCACTTTCGATCATTCTCAGCTCGGTTTGCTGTTCCGTCAAGGATTTTCCAGAAGAGTGAATTGGTTTGCTGATGGGAGCTGAAACGAGAAAGAAAACAGTGTGTTTGAGGGTTGGTTTTTCTTTTTTCTTTTTTAATATCTATATATATTTTTGCTCCTTGAAACATTTTTATTTTGATATTCTCCTTTGTTTGTTTGTTTTTTTGTGCATGATGTCTGTCTTCAACTTGTGCCATTGGCAATTTGGCATTCCTTTAAGTGTTGATTAAGTTTAGCCGTTAAAACAAGAATGCTTTTCATATTGTCATTTGAAATCGGTCAGCAGAGAGAACTGAAGGGATTATTATGCAGACCTTGCAATGACAGTGATCTTTGCTTTGAGCTAAACTTCTAGAATTATGTAAAAAATCTCTTTTAATATCCCGGATTTTAGTGAATAGGCTCCACATTGTTAAGGAGGAAAAATTCTTACCCTTTATAATGAGTTTTTAAGAACCCCAGTTGTAACATTTGACCAGTCTAGTTGAAATATAGACCAAGATGAGTAACCTTTTAATGACTGATCGACCTTGGAAGGGTCTACAATCCCATAAATGATTGAAATCGTGGCAAATAATGGGAGACATGAGAAAAAGGTAGAACTTTTGTTTGTCCAAAACCCTTTAGTAAATGTGAATGTGATCCACTTTTTTCTTTTTGTGGTAAATTTTTCTGTGATGTTTGTTTGTTTAGCTTGAATATTCTCTTCTCGTGGCCTATCTCTATCTGAAGTTTACATTATTGAAGACAAAGGGATATAATTAATGGATGTTTTCTTTAGATTTAGACTGTACTATTATCAGAATCTTATAGCCTTGCCATGATGCGTGCTTAGAAAGCAAAATTCAATTTTCTTCCTTCCCTTTTCTTTTCTGTTTGATGACTGGGATCCAGGCAAAGTCATAATGCTATTAGGTGAACATTTATATATGATAACGCATTCCAATGATGTTCATGCTAGTTGCTGGGTGGTCTAGACCTGTCTTAATAATCTAGTAAAGTATAAACTACTAACAAGCATGTGCTAGAAAAAGTCTGAAACACAACTCCAAATTCCAAATCTGCACATGATAGAATTCCATTACCTTAATCACAGGAATTTTTTCACGTTTTGTCTTATTCATACATCTTCAGGTTTTTAAAAGAAGTGAAGTTTTAGAGCCAGTCTTTAATTGCATGAGGTTCCAAAAGAAAGTAAGATTCACTTTTCATGAAACCCATTTAGGTAAAGCATACTTTGCTCAGAACAGACCTTTATAGCACACTTGAGGTCTCTATAATGCAAGTGTCTTCTTTCACATGCACTCAGCTACCCCATGAAAATTCTTAACAGCTCATCTTAGAGAACTCAGTCCAGAAAAATGAGGTCCACTAGAAAATTGAATGGCTCTGCGGAAGTGCCACATGTACCCTTGAAATCTTTTTGCGGGACAAAGAAGTTTATTCTTGGTAGAGCATTGTTGTAGTTTGTGGCTCATATTGAGTAGACCACATATATAGAGAAAGCAGATTGATACCGAGAGTGAAGCGGAGCAGAGTGAGGGAAGCGTAGCTCACCGAGCGGAATTTTCTAATACCTCTTGTATGGTACAGGGGTATTATTAGAATTTTCTAATGCCTCTTGTATGGCTAGGGTTAGTCTAAATACATCTGATGTAACCCTAATTTCATACTTAGCGAAAATTCAGCCCCCGCTCTTGTGGATGTAGGCACACTGCCGAACCACGTTAAATTCTGTGTTTTTCTTATTTTCTCTTTTCCGTACTATTCATCATAATTGCCACACCTAGCACAAGAAGCATAATAATACTTTTAAGGTAAGATTTACAATATCCAAAAAAAAATGAGAACAAGCATCTACAGCAAAAACCCAATACAATTTCTAATCACCTTCGACCATGCTTTTGTTTGTTATACATAAATGGTTCGTAGTTCTAGAGCTTTTCACCCCAATTCATTCAATGAATTCCAACTCCATAGTACCATATATCAATAAATTGATCACCATGTGCTGCGAAATTTAAAGATGGTAGGATATCTGTCCCCCAGCTAAACCATGCTTCAGCATATTCCCACGTACTGCACTTATGAATCTCTCCTCCTAATGATGTTTGTTTGGTACTCTTTGTTTGTCCTCAGAAAAAGTGGCAAGCTACTTTCATGCACATCGTGCACAAAAGTTGTTCTTCCAATGCCATATTTGGCTACAAGACATACTCCATAAACTATGAGAATTGAGAGGGAAAAACAACTGAGAATAGATAAACTGCGTGTGGATTTGGATACGTCCATTTTTTAGGAAAAACACATGCTCTTTGTTTCGATTTCTCTGGTTTTCAGTCAGAAACTGAAGGGCTGTGAGATGCAACCTTGATACAGGATTTTTATTCACACAAGGGATAAATAAAATGAATAAATAGAATAGAAATAAGGTTGTGGGTAGACAGACATTGCCAAAAGACTTGAAGGTCAACTGAGGAACCAAGTGAAATCCAAATTGAGCCCAAAACCTTCTCTACAGCAGAGAGAGGCCACAGATGACAACGACTGCATAAACACTGCAGTCAATGAAAATGGCACGGATAGCCTGATACGCCACCAGGCCTCTCTCCAAAACCTTCTCTGCTTTTTCCCAGTTCTGTCCATCTTCTTGAAGTGCCACTCGTTCTTCCTCTGCCTCATCAAATTCTCTTCTCTTCTCAAGGTACACTCTTGCAAACACAATCGTTACATCAGTCAGCAAGAGTATGTAAAGAGGCCTTGAGGCTACAACACTCTTCGAATTCACTATGTTCCTTCCAAATAATGGGTAATCAACGTAAGAAAAAACAACCAAGAATGCTATTATGAGAGAACAAGTGACGCGTGTATTCTCAGAAGCTACAATGCAGGAATGTATTCTCTTGGAAGTGAAAAGTCTAGGTTGACGCCTTCGTGGTTTTGGAAGCTGCTGGTCCCTCTCTGCTGAGGTCTTTTGAACTATTGTTTTGACCCCATTATCCAAAGTAGTCTGAATTTCTTGAGCTTCTATACTAGTGCTGCCTTTGTTCAACTGAGGCTCTCCTGGGCTTCCTATGCCAAACTTATTTCCACTGGAATCTTCATCCGTACTCTCCTTATTCAGCAATGTATCATCAGAGGAATAATCCTTAACCACAGCACCTGCTGCAAAATCAGTGAAATCAATTATGAGATTAGTTACCGAGAAATGTAGGCTTTTCACTCCTTGAAGTAATTGATAATGGTGCAAGATCAGGTCATTCACCATTCACCACTACCTTCTCTGGTTCTTTCTTTTTCCATTAACACTAAAATAATGGTAGTAAATTCAATCACGAGAAATGCTTCTTCTGATTTAATTTATTTTCTTTTTGCTCTGAATCATAACTTTCCTATACACAATTTCGTCCGGAGTACTAATGTGGGAGCTCTATGGCCATAACATGGGTATGCAAGGAATCATGCATTTTGTACGAAGATTAGGAACTACTCATATAGACGAGATCCATTGAGTGAGAAAAATCAATATCAAGGACGCAAACGGAAGAGAATCTACCAGAGAAACCAGAATCATGTACAGATTAAAACGTAATCCAACTGCTAATCATAAAATTGAAAGTGTCCTCATTAACGTTCTTCATATCGGTAATATCCCTACATTTCACAACAAAATGAGACGCATTTCAAAATATCAAGAAATTCAAACAAGAAGGGAAAAAAAAAAAAAAAAAAAGGGCTTGATAGGTGTTATAATGACGATTTGTTCATACCCCTAAGATGATGATGATTAGACCCATTATCCACATGATGATGGTGTTGATGAGGAGGGTCTGATGATGATGATATTATTGATTGGGATGGTGGTGGCGATGTTGGGAGAGTTTTGATTCGGCCTGTAATGAGAGCCATACGATCCGACCCTCTCTCTAAGATTCTTCTTCTTCTTTCTTCGCTGCCATGGTTGGTCGCCATGTCTCTCTCTGGGGCTTTGAAAGTGGCAGGCAGGTATATCTGTTGGAATAGGATATTGTGCTTTCTATTAGACGACGCCGCTTGATGGGAAAATGGGGTGCCAGTCTTTTGAGTTTCAGATTTAGGCCAAGTTGAAGTTATTCGCTTTCAGACGATGCCGTTTAAGAGATTTAAAAAGTGAAAAAGAAGAAAATAATTGTCAGAAGTGGGATTTGAACCCACGCTCTCTCACGAGAACCAGAACTTGAGTCTGGCGCCTTAGACCACTCGGCCATCCTGACTTGATGTGTAAGTGTGAGCTTTTCTTATTAATATACTAAACACACAACTGTCTGCAGCCAAAGATGTACAGCGACCGAAGTCAGAATCGAAACAAATTGAGACATTAATTAATATTGGGGGCTACTTTAATTTTGTTACGCATATAATTGCATCATGCATATTAACAGATTGCCCGCCCGCCCGAATGCTCGTTAAAGTCAACTTTGTGTTGTTTCATATTACAAGTACCATTTACATGAAATGATTATCATTATTTACGCACGGTGCTCGTTTTCCATTGGCCATGCACGCTGCACTAACGACCTTATCCGGCCTCATGTATAGCACCATCAGCCTGCATGCTTATCAAATATCTATCTATTATATAAGGGCTTATCTAGCTGTATTTTTTTCTTGTTCTCCCGTTAAATTTTCTTGTTTCCGTTAACTCCGTTAACTTTTGTCCTGCCTTGCACGCATTCTATAGTCTATTGTTCTCTCTCATTGGCTTGGGGTTTCTCTCATCTCTCTCGCACTCACAATGGTAGACGAAGTGCAATACTCGTACGGCAATGATACTACCGCCAACAAGCGTAAGTATGAGGAACCAACAACGTCGTCTACTGGCACTCGCAAGCCCACTGGATTCTCCGCTCCGATTGCTCTTCAGTCTCCCGCCTCTAGCCACGCGCTGCCTCCCTCATACATAGAAATGAATATGCCGATGAAAACCTAGAAACTAGCAGCACATGAAAGTTCAACTGCCCCTGTGCCACACTAGAAAAAAAAATTTGACATCCAATCAAGAAACCCAAAAATATCCATGATAAAGAAAACCCCCACCCAAACAGAGTTCCTCAATTCACACGGGATAGCGAAATAAATCTGAAACTACACTTCACATTTAGATCCCATCGACAGAAAACAAAGGGGATGAAAAAAAAAAACCACAAGAAAGAACAAATTTGGCATGCAACCGAGAAACCAAAAAAAGAAAAAGAAAAAACATTTGGACAAAAAAAAAATCCTACAAAAAAATAAACCAGGATCATTTAAAGGGAAAAAAAAAACACAAACATAGGAAACAAACTTGGAAAAAAAAATTCATAAATTTACCATTTTCTTCAAAGGCAACGATAGAGACGAGAAACCACGTCTCCTCCGTCCAAGATCTCCACCGCATGAAAGAACCTAACATCACCACAAAATATGAAGAGGACCTTACTAGGTTTACGTCTACAGAATGGGTCTTTCGATTTGCTTATGTAAGAGCATCCTCATTCGGTTCTCCATCTCTCTTCCATCCCCATAATTTAGGGATTATTTTAGGGTTTTGGAGAAAAACATTCTCCATCTCAATCCCCATTTTGCTGTTTGTTTATACTGTACATCCCATCGCCATTCGGCGTCTTTTTCGTCCCGTGAAAACCTTCTCTCTTGGTGCCCTCTCCCTCGCAACACCAACGAACGCAACCCCTTTCCATCGGCAATATTTGTAAGTTTGATTTCGGTTTCTTCAAAATCAAAATCGTTTATCTCTTCCCTCATTTTCTTGTATTTTTCTTGGAATATCTATCTCATTCTCTGTTTCTCTCTTCCCATTTTTCTTCCTCCCGATGCCATGATCAAGGTAAGCATAGAAGGTCTTCAACTCTATCTCTGCCTCGGCGATGTCTTCATTGTTTGGCTGCCGAAAAAGTTATGGGTCACTTCCAATGATTTGCATTTTGTTTTGATTTTTCTCACTTGGATTCAGTTTATGATTTTGGACTTTGTTTGAGGAAACCACTTCTCATTTTTATTCTTGCGTTGCCATTGATTTCTCGTGCTTATTTTGGCTCTCTTTGCTGTTTGGCTGCCGAAAAACACCATGGAATAATTTGCAATTTTTTTTTTCACTCTCGTTTAGATTTATGATTTTGGGCTTTGTTTGAGGAAACCGATTCTCATTTTTATGACATGTGTTGCCATTGATTTCTCTATATTATTTTGGCTCTCTCGAGTGTTTGGCTGCCGAGAAAACATAGGAAAATTATCTATGTTTGTTTTAATTACACTGTTTCTCTCATTGCTGTGTTGACTGTTGAAATGTCAAGAATTTGATGAAAAAAATCACACATATTTAAGAGGTTTTTGGTTTTGAGGAGAATTTGGTGGAGTTTGTGGTTATGAAATTTGTGGGATTATTGGTTTTAAGGAGAATTTGGTGGAATTTGTGGTTATCGAATGTGATTTATCATTGTTTGTGGTTATCTATTCATTAATTTGTTGTTTTGTTGGATCCTTTGCAGTGTTTCGTATCTCTCGGGAGAGGGGGCTGAGGCTGTGATGATGGTGTTATAGTGCGGGTTAATTCACAAGTGTTAATAGGGCTAGGGGTGCTACCCGCCCCTACGGGGCAGGGGCACCTCTTCCCCGCACCCCGCCCCCGGGATGTGGGTGCGGGGCGGATTCCCAATCCGTCCCGCCTCTTTTCACTTAAGAAAAAACACTATAATTATTTGATTTAAAAATTATTTATAAGTGCAAAAGTAATTAAAAATACATTTTTAGATCCAAATTATAAATTTAAATTTTGTAAATATGACTATAATTTAAAAATTATGTAATTTTTAAATTTGCTAGTGCATATTTTGTGTAAATTAAGTGTATTAATTTTTAAACTATGTAGTTTTTAAATTTGTCAATGCATATTTTGTGAACAAGTCTAATAAATTGTAATATATATTTATATATACACAATTTGTAAAATATAAATATAAATATATATTTATGTTTATATATATGTATATAATATATATATAAATGTAAGCGGGGGCGGGACAGAGGAAATGCGGGGTGGGGTTGGGCCCTCCCAGCCACCCGCCCCCGCTAGGGGCCCTAGATGCGGGGCGGAGGGCCCCGCCCCCTCATGGGCGGAGTGGGGTTGCCCGCCTCACCATGCGGGGGTGGAGCCCCGCTGCCCACCCCTAAATAAGACTCATTCAATATGGCGGGGTAATCCTCACCCGAATTGTCATATTGCAGTTTCTGGTACTTTCCAAAAAAGACAATGGACGTTTGAGTGGGGTATGGCTCCTTACTTACGAATGCTGTCAATATTTTTACCATTCTGAGTCTCATTTATTTATAAATTCGATATGAAGGAACCTGATGGGAATGCTCTTATTTAGCATTATTGTGATTTGCATTGTTATTTAGTTGTTGTTTTGTGTGAATATGTGAATTGGTCAGTTTTGTTAGATTGCTTTTTTGCTGTGTCATTGTTTGAGAAAGTTATGTTGTGATAACAAAATAATGTGTAAATTAAATCCCCTCCTTGGCTGTGATGATGACAAAGCCTGGTGGGGATACAGAAAATTTATGGTCATTTCCTCAATGGTTAGGTAACCCGGACGACCAACAAGTAGTGGCAACCAGTTGTTGCAGCCATGAGAGGATGGCCAAATTTCGTATATGTCACCATTTGGTTCCTGCACCGGCGATTGGAAAAACTCCAAACTTCATACTTACTTGTCTAACATTTCAATGCATTTTTAGAGATAGATTCACAAGACCCTGGACATATGTACTTCACCAATCTCCTGAGTGAAGACCCTCAACTAGACCCCACTTACAGTGGGCATAGTGAAAACTCTCCTATGACTGTTGATAACTCTCCACCCCTACCTCATAACGATCTTATCGGCATTAGAAAATCAGTCAGGGGTGCAAACTTCACCCCCGAGGAAGACAAGTAACTTGTTTCTGCATGACTTAATTGTAGCCTTGATGCCGTCCAGAGAACAGACCAAAAACACTCCCAACTTTGAAAAAAAAAATTTATGAATACTTCTAGCAATTTAAAGCAACCACAAATGACTGGACCATCAAGTCTTTAATACATTGGTGGTCGGTTATTCAAAAGGTCACAAACAAATTTTGTGTGAAATTAGCACAAGTTGAAGGGTTGAATCAAAGTGGCATGACTGAGCAAAACAAGGTAGAATATCCACACTCTTACTTGTTTTATGAATATTTAATTTTTTTATACATTGGTTTAATATAAACTTTTTTGCTTACATGCAAGTTTGACAATACGAAAGTTATGTACGCATCGCTAGAGAAATGCTTATTTCAATTCGAGCATTATTGAAACCTGTTAAAGGACCAATCTAAATAGATTTGGCGTTCCATAAAGGAGGATCCAAAGCGAAGGAATACGATGTCCCCGTCCCCGACCCCGACTCGATGTTCGGGCACTACGGTAGATTTTGTTTTTGATCTAGAGACGGATAATGTGGTAGATAATGACATGAATTGGACCAACCAATGGGAAGGAAAACTGAGAAAGGAAAATGAAAAGCCCAAGCCACGTCAGCATAGGAGATTGTTGAGCTCAACAAGCTAAAGTATACGCTTTTGGAGGAGTCACGTGCTCAGGAGAAAGAATATTTTCATCTCAAGGCCGAAAAGATGGAGTATGACAAGGAAAAATAGTTAAATTTCATCTGTCTCAAGGAGACCAATGAAAGACTGAGGTTGGATGCCGAAAAGATGGAAAATGAGAAGGAAAAATAGTTAAATAAAATCTGTCAATAGGACAAAAGACTAAGGCTAGAGGCAGATAAACTTAAGCTCGCCAAGAAGGAAATGAATCAACGCATTATGATGATGGACATGAGTGCCATGCCAGGACTGCAACAGTTATATTTTGAGCAACTACAGAGGGAAATCATGGCGAAACGCAATGATGCAGGACATTTTGATTGATTTTTTTTTTTTATGTAAAAAGTTTATTTATTTATTTATTTTTTGTTTCAGACAATGATGGATAACAATATTATTGATACTAAGACAATTTAATTTTTAATAAAGAATTGTGTAAATTGATATTTTGAAACAAGGAAATTGCCTATTACAATTTCAGAAACTATTATAGATTACCTCAAATATAATCACTACTAACATGAATGAAATACAAATGGAAAAAAAAATTAAAACTTGAAGTTTGAAATTTTTAATAAAGAATTGTGTAAATTGATATTTTGAAACAAGGAAATTGCCTATTACAATTTCAGAAACTATTATAGATTACTTCAAATATAATCACTACTAACATGAATGAAATACGAATGGAAAAAAAATTAAAACTTGAAGTTTGAAATTTGATCAACTCAAATATAGTCACTATAACATGAAGGAAATACCAATCAATTATGCGGCATGTCTACTGTTGAGAATATAATAACCATTGATGTTCAGTTAGATCTACTTGGAGCTGACGATGTGCCGAGGTGTCTCTAATATTATGATTGCAAATGGTTGTTGAAGTACCTCGAATGCACGCTTGACATCTTTTCTTGCAGATTCTTGTGCTTTCACAAAATTTTTTTTTCTTATTCCCTTGTGGTGATGGAATTGTCTTCACAAAAGTTCGCCACTTGGGATAAATACCATCCGCTAGGTAATACCCCATCTTGTAGTGGTTGTTATTGATTGTGTAATTGACTGGAGTAACACGCCCTTAAGCAAGTTTCGTGAAAATAAAATATCTCTCTACCACATTAATGTCATTATGTGAACTAGACATACCAAAAAATTCATACCATATCCAGAGATCATATGAAGCAACTGCTTCTAAAATAATAGTTGGTTCACGAATGTGATCGGAGTACATACATTTCCAAGCTGCGGGATAATTTTTTCACTTCCAATGCATGCAGTCAATGCTTCCCAACATTCCTGGGAATCCCCGTTGTTCATCAACCGCAAGCAATCGAGCAATATTATTGACATTTGGAGACCGCAAATATTCATCTAAAAAAACACTTACTATTGTCTCAGATAATTTTTTAAAGCTCTCCATTGCGGTGCTTTCACCAATACGTATGTATTCATCCATAAAATTTCCAGTAATCCCATACGCCAGCATTTTAAGTGATGCGGTTATCTTTTGCATCAAAGATAAACCGAGTCTTTCGGCATTATCTCTTCTCTGGACGAAATACAGCTCGTAAGATTCTACCTTATTTAGAAAACGGAGAAATATGAGACGGCTCATCCGAAATCTCATTCGAAATAGATTCGAGGGATATACTGGATTTTTTGAGAAATAATCGCGAAATAGGCGCTCGTACCCTTGAATATGATCACACCGAATAAACTTACGGTGTTGGTGATTGGCACGATGCCTCGATGACTGTTCATTGGCCCCGTCATTAAGAACAACATCCAACTCATCTTCAGAAGATAAGTAAGTGAGCAATTTGCGAAAGAATGTACGAGCCATATGATGAAGAGAGTGAGATATCAAGGGAGATCGTTGAATTTCGGTTCTTTAGATCAAATGAGACTTAAGTTTGTGAGAATGTAAATACAAGCAGAATGCGTATTTATAGAGGAAAAATGTACCGTTACATATAGGGCAAAAAATTTTACTGATTGAGAGAAGACAAAAAAAGTTACTATTGGAGAAAAGATAAAATATTATCGTTGGAGTCAAGAGTTCAAGATGTTACCGTTGGAGTTAGGAGTTCAAAATGTTACCGTTAAAAAATGCACATATTAAAAAAAATTACTATTTTTATAAAATAGATTTCGGTTTAAAAAATAATATTTTATTCGATAGTCAAAATCGTATAAGTATTTAGTAAAATGTGATATTTGAAAAGAATGAAAATAATAAGACAAAATAGTCAGTACTTAAGATTGTAAATGGAAGTGAGAGAAAAAAATAATAAAAAAAGAATAGATAAATATTATTTGATATAATAGAGATAGAGATGGGGAATGAGATGTAGAAAATTTTTAAAATATGAGTAAAATTTAGGAAAAAATTATAAGAAATGTACTGTTTTGTTAAATTATAGAAAATTTTATAGAGAATTCAATGTGAATGCTCTAAGATGTTTCGAGTTCGGACGATTCTAATGAATAACAGGACATGTACAAATCTTTATCATCCAAATTAATGAATCAATATTGCTTTTTATTTAACCCACCATTCAATTCTTTAATAAAAGTTAAAATTTTTAGAATATTAAATAGCATAAAATAGGTAGCAGAACTAATGCTCCATTTCTCCTTTGACGCACACGGGGAAATAAAAAAATGCAGTACTTTTTTTTTTTTTTTTTGCGCCTCTCTCAAAACACCTGCATGCGGGACTAACAGATAAAGGCTTAGATCCCTATATTTAATATATTATTGATCAACAGAACCCATTCCCACCTTGGCCAAAACATTAAGGCACCGCTTTCTCCAAATGTTCCATTTTCTTTTTGATAATATTTTTTTCCTTACATAATGGAGAAAGTAATTATTGTGATCACATGAGTATTGAGTGATTTCTGTTCGATAGTTTGTTCGGTATTCTTTTAGTTAAATTCGAATCAAACTCGATACGTAAAGAAAAAGCTCGTTCATAAAAACAGATACTCGCTCGAATTGTAAATGACATATATCCGACAAAACTCGACTCGACTAACCTCGGCTAAAACTCGTTAATGCTTGCTTGTTTATGCTCGAGTCAACTCGTTAGTTCGACTCGATTAAAACTCGTTTATATATTGATAAATATATATACACCTATGTATATATATATACACGTATATATATGTATTAACTAATAATAAAAGCATACTATTTTTATAATTAAATATATAATATATAATCTAATTACTTATGTCTATATAGTGAATATACTTCATAAGTATATTTTATAATTTGTATACTAATTAGTCGATAAAATTAATAATTTCATTTACTAATATGTGAGAACCATATATGAAATAGATATATGCTATCATATTAAGTATATGTATTAATAATATATATAGGCATATAATATATTATTATTTTGGATAAATATCAACTAGTAAGATATTAATTATTTATAATTTTTTTTAAAATTTTATAATTCAATAAATGTTCTACTTGTTAGTTGTATAAATTCAATATTAAATTTTTTATTTTTTTATTTGTTTAATTATTAAATCTTATTCAAAAAAGTAAAAAATAAACAATTCGAGCTCGAGCTCGAACTCGGCTCAACTCAAATTCATTTGTGGGACAAGGTCGAGCTCGGCTCCACTCGAACTCGTTTGTGGGACGAGCTTGAGCTCGAGCTCGAGTTGAAAGTTTAGTATATCAAGTCAAGCTTGAACAAAAATAAATAAAAAAATCTCAAGCTCGGACTCGAACTTGAGCTCGAGTATTTTGAGTTGAGCCGGGCTCGACAAGCCAAAGACCGGCTAGGCTCTGCTCAGCTCGATTACAACCCTTAATATGTGCTGCATGTATAATGCACAAAAGTGGCCGGTAATAAGTCACAGGACCACCCGCATCTGAAATTTAATACTTGTTGCAGGTATTGCGAAAAATATGGTATGATTTTTTAAAGTTGACCTCATTTCTCAAATTTTTATCAAAATATATTTTGTAAATTTATATTAAATTTGTTTAACATATATATTATTAGGGTAGTTATATATATTATTTTATTTTCAAATCTTTAGTTCATATATTAGTATGTATATTACTAGATTGAATGGATATATAATCCAATGTTGATTTTTTCGGTGATTTTTTTCTTTCATCTTCTTGTAAAGTTTTTTTCGTTGTGCATTTGCAATGAATATCTATGTTGTCTTTTTTTTTTTGTTTCCCTTTCATTTTGTCATGAATTCTTTCCTTTAGTTCTGTAATTTTCGTATTTGTAAATAAATGTACTTTTTTTTGGGATTAGCATGTATATTAATTTTTTTCCATCTATATATATATATATATATAACAATATGATATATATACATATAAGATTAACATATATATTTTTATACATTGGGCGAGAGAGGAAATGAGGCTGATTTTAGGCAAATTTATGTTTATGGTAATTTCAAAAATATAGGTGAATCAGATAAAATAATTTTATTAAAAAATAATATATCTACTTGTGAAAATTTGTAAATTATAGAGATGGGTTGTTAATAAGATAAAAACCTAAAAAATTTTCAACAGGGCATGCGTGCTCTCTGCTTAAACTTGAAAATAAAGTTAAAAGTAAATTTTTACAAAAATAATTTCACTCAACTACTCCGTCAAGATGCTCAAATTTCACAAAATCTTAAAAATAGTGTCAATCATTTGAAGATTTAACTAGCAGCTTCCTAACCATATATGCACATTTGTTTTTTTTATTATCTCAATTCAAAATTATTTTGATCGTTCTCAAATTTAGTTATAATTAGTTAGATATTTTGTTATGTCAATGTTAAATTTATTATTCCGTTTGTAACATTTCTTGTTTCTTTATTATTTAATATTAGTAGATCATCCTGCTTCTTTGCAACATATTTCAACTCGATACTTCCGCTCAATAACTTCATTTAGGCGGATTAGTTACTATTAGAAGAAAAAAATAAAAACGATATTTTGATCAAGCTTACAAAAATTTAAGACTATTAACCTCATTTTTTCAGACGCTCATTCTCTAAATTTGAAATTCTTAAGGTGAGTTTGGGATCATTTTTCAGATGTTCATTCAACTCTCAACTCAAATCGGTTCAACATCTAAACGCAACTTTAATCTTATTTTTCAGATACCATTCTCTTCATAAAGCATCATCCTCATCCATAAAGCTGACAAAGAATACTTATATAGATATATATATATATATGTACTTTATTTTTATTTTAATAAAATATAATAGTGCTTTGAACTGGGCACGTAGGCACGTAACGTGTATATATATATATATATATATATATATGCATGAACGACTCGTGGTAATAATTTGGTGGCAGTCCAGGCAGCACAATTCATTCTAGGACCATGGGTGATTTACGATTTTCATCAAACTCAGGGCCATATTGGAACACACAGTATGGGACCCTTTCAACCTCACAAGACTCCCTCATAAAAGCTTTAAGAAAATCAGATTCGATGGCAAACCTGATGAAAACAAATCTCGGTTTAAGCATTGTTAAAATTACAGGTTTGGACTCCAATCCCCATTGGCTCTGTATGAAAGCTCAGATCTTGTCTAACGATGGCCTTTGTCTCAAGAATTGCAAAACTAGAGAGAATCGAAAAGGGAAAGCAAATCGATCCACCTCTTCCTTTGTGAAGGTAACATACGAAACACCTTCGAGATATTTCAATGGCCACATCGGAATTTCCACTTCAGGGAGGGGCTCTGGTGCTTGCGCTACCATCTTTGCAAAGGATCTCTGTTTAGCTGGCGGCTGCAAAGGTCCTTGAAGAACCCCAGTAGCAGCCATGTTGATTGCAAGAATTCGAAAACAAAGAGGAATACTGAACTACCGAACTCAGCCCATGTGCCTTGCTGCAAGTCACAAGTGAGGATCTGCTCTCCCAACTGGGATCTGTTCTTTGACGAGTCTCAAGGCTGCAACAACTGTTTCTGCTAGGGAGGTTTCTGCAGCCCAAAACCGACGCAGATCCGTTGGGTTGGAGCACGATCAACCCAAAAAGGGGTGAAACAAGTCACAATGGAGCCAGAAAACCCACAGCAAAACCGCCTGAGCCCAACGACAAGGTCTATGCCGGCTGTGAGCAGTCACGCGCTGGATTAAGAGGCGAAGAATTGTCTCCCTCCCTCCTCACGAGTTTTTCTCCTTCGCAATGGGTTTTTCTTCTTCGCGTACTAAACATAAATTTGTGTGCGGCTTATTGTATCTTCTTGGGTCAGGGCTCTAATAACTTTGCTGAAATGATGAGTTTATTGGAAGGGGTTTGGAGGTGCTATCAACTTGGCTTTCACAGGGTTGAAATTGAGACTGATTCCCAAATTCTTGTAGATTGGATCACTAAGGGTTAATGTAATATTTAGTACTTAGAGGATTTCTAAGATGAACTAATTGTTTATCTGAAGTCTATGGAGTACATAGTGAATCATACTTTTAGAGAAGGAAATGTCGTAGCTGATTCCCTTGCCAAGAGTGGAGCTGATGGTTTAGAAATGGACTAGTCTGGAGATAGATGCATGTTACCTACCAGTTTAAGAGGCATTCTTCGCATGGACAAAATTGACATTCCTTATCTGCGGATCTCTTAATGTCGTTCCTCGTAGGTTGTTCGTGCTTAGGGGTGTAATTGGTCTGGTACTGTCCAGTTTTGGACAAAATCTAGGACTGAATTGGTATGTATCGATTTTACATTTTCCAAAACCAATTACGCACCGGTTACCCTCCTAAATCAGTACTTCCAGTTTTACTAGTTTTCGGTCTGGTTTTCCTATTTTTTTAAAATGTAAGTTTGACAGTCTGTCATTAAAAATTTGTTTAAAAAAAACTGATTTAAAAAAATCTGTTTTATACTTTTATTAAAAAAAATCCGCTTTACTAAAACCTACTTAAATAAAAAATTTGGTTTATACAAAAAAAATCTGATTAACTAAAAAACTGCTTTACTAAAAAGAGCATTTCCAAAAATCTGCTTGCAGCATTTGCATTTTATCTTTTTTCCAATCTTTTCTAAACTAGTTTTTCCAACTCAACAGTCAGCCCCAGAATTACTTTTAAGATGGAAAAATGAAGGCATATGCTGTTTTATGAACTATAGATATTTTAACAGAAAAATTACTCAATCCTTCTACTATAAGAAGAGACTGGATCTCGTTAATGAAAAAAATTTCAGCCTTGATTCATTCTCAAGGACTCTTTTCCTACATAGATCTCAGACCAAAATTTTCTAACTAGAGAACAACCAATCAGATGTTTTCTGTCTAATTGGATCTATAAGAAGTAGAACCAAGCCAGCGTACAATGCCATGCGTTGGATTTCTCACTTACAAACCTTGTTAGCCTACGTGGCACCTTTCATGAAAATATGCACGACAAGAGAGAATTAAATTTTTCACCATTTTTATTAGCACGAAGATTGTACCTTATTGACCATAACATTATAAAGCAATTGCAAGTTTCAAAATGCAACATGAAAACAAGTCAAATTCATCAAGTTCACAACAACTTTACTAAAAATCCTCTTATAAATTAGAAAACTCACTAGAAACTCAAGAATAAACATCAACAAGCTGTCAAACCTATGCGCCTATGGAATAAAATAAATTCAAAACTCAAAAGTCTAAATTACAAGTCCAAATACTTAAAAATCAATTACAAGTCTAAAAGTCCAACTGTCCAAATTAGAAGTCTAAATTACAATAATTTAGAACATCCAACAAAAAACTTCAACTAGAACCAATAGTTATGCACCAAGCCACCAACTCCAACAAAAAACTTGAAGGCTTCAACAATCCTTGCAATTGTATGAAAATAAATCAAGCAATTAATTCCGATAAAAAGTTAGTAATTACATTAAATAAATAAATAAATAAACTTAAGGAAAGATATTATACAAGTTGAAGTTGACCTGCCTTAAATTTAATTATCTCCGGCCAAAGAAGTAGGTCTTGAAGAACTCCATAGGTCTTCCATAAACTCTACACAAAAGGGAAAAAATAAGTATTATAATTAAAACAAATTACTAATATTATTTACACTTTAGAAATAGTTAAAGAAAAGGTGAATGATGCTACACACCTATATCAATTTTCTCAAACTCCTCAATATCATCTATTAAAGTGCGAATGTTAATCGGGGCAGAAGAACGGAACCAATTTTATGTACAGATAAGGGCTTCTATCATAAGTGGAGATAGACTACTATGGAAATGATCAAGTACTCGACCTATTATGATAAAAGCCAACTCAGAGGCCACTGTAGATATCGGAATTGCAAGAACATCTCGTGCAGCTCTTGAAAGCACGCAGTATCTAATGGAGTTGACATTCCACCAAGCCAACAAGTCGAATTTCACATCATCTTCTTCACATTTTTCACATAAATATATCTCCAATTCAGATTTACTCTCCAAAGAGTTCTCCGACTCCAAACGCTTCTTAGTTTGTGCACGGATAAATGATCTGAAATCACCTTGGCCTACCCCAGCAGTTGAACTTGTACTACCAGCCCCACCCTCCTTTAATTGGCTTATAGTTTGATCTTGTGCCCCAACATCACTTCCATCATTTTCACAATAACCATCATATAAATGAGTCAAGGCATCTTGAACCCGATCCACCAATATAAGAACTTTTGAACTGTTATCCTCGTACATTCCTTCAAAAAGAAATGTTAGACAACACATTTTATATTGAGGATCGAGAACCAATCCAACATACAACAAAAGATTCATTTTTTCAATATTTCTCTAATGCTTCTCACATTTAGACTTCATACTAAATGACATTGTCCTTAAATTATGAGGCCCTTCCACACACTCCAAATTAATTGCAGTTTGAACTGTCGTTAGATTAAATACAAAACTATTGCAAGTGACATAATTAGTCCCCGAGAAACGCAAGATTGCATTATAAAAAAGTTTTAAAAATTTACAAACAACTTACTCTTATCCCAATCATCCATGGTTGGAGGCCCTAACTTGAATGCCCCTCCTTTACCCAACTCACTTACACCATCATCATCCTCACAATCATCCTCCCCAACGCTCTTAACATATCCAAAATCTTCATCCTCTAGCTGTTGAAATGCTTTTTGAAACTTTCAGCTCTATCCAACATCATATAAGTGGAGTTCCAACGAGTTGCTACATCCAAGCATACACTAATTTTACAAGTGATATCCTCACTATCACAACATTGCTTAAATGTGTTCAACTTTTGTGGAGATGATTTCACATACTTTACAACCCCTCTAATTCTTGCAATTGATTGATCATATTCTTTCAACCCATCCCGAACAATCTAGTTCAAGATATGAGCACAACATCTCATATGCAAGAACTCGTGTTCCAAAGTTGTATCCTTTCTATTTATTGCCTTTCTTTTAAAATACGAAACTGCCCCATTATTTAAACTTGCATTATCGAGTGTCATAGTCAATATTTTGGGCCTCCCCCATTCAACCAAACACGCTTCAATTTTTTTACCTAGTGTCTCACCCTTGTGATTTTCAACCTTACAAAAATAGATTATTTTTTTGTACATTTTCCAATCTTCATCAATAAAATGTGCGGTGAGACACATATAGTTAAAATTTTACACGGATGTCCATGTATTAGTAGTTAGACAAATGCGCTGCCCCTTAAGAGCACTTTTCAGCCTGCTTTTCTCTCTCAAATAAAGTTTATAAATATCTTTTGCAACCGTTACATGTGGTGGAATCCCATTCCATCACAGGTTGCACAATAAGCATAAATTTCTTAAACCCCTCCCTTTCCACATGTCTAAAAGGAAGCTCATCAACAACCAACATTTTTGCTAAGGCTTCTCTACAAGCCTCAACACTAAAAACAATAGGTACAAGCCCCCCCACTGCTTGATCCAGACTAGAAACCCAATACAAATCGATTTTTATCCACTTTCCTAAGGGGAGACTTCTTACATATTTTTTCTACGTGCCCCAACATTGATTTTGTATCATTTATATTAGCATCACAAGCATAAGTCATCCCACAAAGGTTACATGCAGTCCTAGGTTTCGACTTATCCTCAGTATTAATTTTTGTAAAATAATCACAAGCTATAGATCTTTTCCTACCACTCACAGGACTAGTAGATGGTTTACTCACATTAGATTTGGGAGAAAGCGAATCATTAGTCATTGTTCATTCCATAGTCCTTTGACTCCTTTCCATTATAGGTTGAACATCACCAGGTGTTTCATTTGAAGGATCCATCTGTAGTAACAAAAATAAAATTAATAAAGCAGCTATAATTATATATATATGGGGTAAGTTGTAAGCACTTGATCAATTAGAGGATTGAGTTGCCATTGGCCCATTGCCAATCAATATTTCGTAATGAAGCAAGATAATAATGAATTATTACATGTTTTATTGATGATCACAGATTCACACTAGCCATTATTCGGTCCATTCCAAAATCAAACCTTTAATATTTTTGTTCTTGGAGAAGCAGAAAATGTGAGGCAAACTGGATGCAATTATCCTATTTTCTTAAAGTTATAAACCCAATCATAAAACTCTAATAACACAAACTCAATCACAAAATCCTAATAACACAAACACAACCACAAATACAATCACAAAAATCCCTAAACTTATAAATAGGAAACAAAAGCAAAAATAAAAACACAAAAACAACTCTGAACTTACCGTGGGGAATCGAAGACAGAGAGAGTGAAGCTAAGGAAGAGAGACCAGAGACCAGAGGCGAGAGGCGGGGCAGATTGCAGAGAGACAGACGCGAGAGAGTAAGGCGGCATAGAGAGGAAGAGACAGAGATGGAGAGAGTGAGGACTGAGGAGACTTTACTCTTTAGGGTTTATTGGAGAGGAAACGGCACCATTTCCCCAAGGGCCCAATGTGTTTGAACTTTGAGTGTTTTGTTTTTCTTTTTTCTTTTTTAAATGATAATTAAAAATTTTATACTATTAGTATAGTTATATATTAGTCTTGGTTATAAACTTATAGTGATTTAGTATAGCTATATAATATATAAGACTATATAATAGAATATATAACTATACTATAGTGATTTAGCATACTAATATAGTTATACTAAAATAGTTATACTAAATCATTATAGAATATATAACTATATATTAGTATAGTTATATTTTAGTAATTTAGTATTAGTTATAAACTTACATTGATTTATTATAACTATATTAGTATAAGTATAACTATTAGTATAATTATATATTAGTATTAGTTATAAACTTATAATGATTTATTATAACTATATTAGTTTAAGTATAACTATAGTCTATATTATATATTAGTATTAGTTATAAACTTATAGTGATTTAGTATAACTATATTAGTATAAGTATAACTATCAGTATAGTTATATATTAGTATTAGTTATAAACTTATATATTAGTATAGCTATATAATATATTAGACTATATAATAGTATTAATATTATACTATTAGAATAGTTATATATTATTATTAGTTATAACTTATATATTAGTATAAGTGTATAACTATATAATATATTATATATTAGACTATATGATATATTAATATATTATATATTAGACTATATGATATATTAATATATTATATATTAGACTATATGATATATTAATATATTATATATTAGACTATATAATATATTATATATTATCTCATATATAATTATATTAATAACATATGATCAAACAAATTACAAATGTTCATATTTAATATTAACATTTTATGTTATAACTTATCACTTATAATTTATAAATTATAATATGAAATTATTTTATATATGATATATAATTATATATACAACTTTCACATATAATTATATATTATATATAAAAAATATTTTGTACAATATTAATTTTGTATAAAATAATAAAATTTATATATAAAATATTAATTTATATATATATATATTTCTCCAACGGGTCCAGTCCGGGAAAGTGCAAAATCGAAACCGGTTCCGGCTGGTTTCCCTAATACACGAACCAGTCCCTGACCGGACCAGTTCCAAACCGGAAAAACTGATTCGGTCCAGTCCGAACCGGTTTTTTGGTGTAAATATACACCCATATTCATGCTCCTTTTTGTTTTAGATAATCTCACTTGCTTGTGTCCTTTTTGCAGGTTTGTATATTGCTTATGTCACTTGTTTTACCTTATAGTTTTTCTTGTACTTTGTCTAATTGCTTTACGATTTTTGAGGCTTGGCTTTTGGATTTTTATGCTTATTTGTTTCCCCCGGGCATCTGGATGTAACTACGGTTTTCATTCGCTACAAGTGAGGGTTATTAATAATCTTGAAGTTTCGTCCTCTTCTTTAAAATATATATATATATATATAGTAATGCTAGATGGATCATGGGTTATACAAGCACTGCATTATTTTTTAAAAAGATTGAGATTTTTCATTAAAAAATTAATTTTTTTTATGTGAATATTATATTTACTTACTTTTTTTAAAAAATAGTGTATGACGCTTGAGCATTCTATAACTGTAAATATTATTTTTTATTTATAAATAATTTTACATTAATGTAAAATTATTTATAAATAATTTTATATAACACTCGCATTTTCCAATAAAAATTTATAATTTCCTAAATCACAGATAGGTAGGCATCCGCGCGTACGTTGTGGCGGGACCAAATCATGCAACGAGATTAATGATAGATCTACTTGGTAGGGCACATGAAAAAAAAGTCATGAAGGTGGGGGCCGCCGGCGGGACCTGAGAATTATGTTTTATATATATAAACACACTAAAAGATGAGTCAGATGATCATCATCGTGTCTTCGACAAAAGCTTTGTACGTTATATAATTATTGTTTGCTATTTAAAAATTAGAAAATCTCAACGAAATATATTAATACTGTTTCCTTAAGTTTCTTTTATTTTTCCCTTAATTATTTATGCCGCTTAATTGGTTTCTCGGACTCGAATAGAAACTCTAAAATATCCTAATCAGAAAAGATTACAACAATATATATATATATGTATATGGTAATTGGAAATCAATGAATTATAAGGATTAATTAATGGTGGCATGCATATGGCTTGTGCTGGCTTAAGGTAATTATAGCTAGCTAGCTAGGGGTAGCAACTTTTGTCAACTTTAAACAATAGTCAAAGTTACATTATCATGTAAATTAGGTTTGGCACGCTTGGACTTGCAAATTATTGAGAATAAACGGCGCACGATGATCTCTTTCATGCTGCTTAAAAAAGTCAAATTAAATAGTTTACTTTGTCACTGAAGCAATCTATATAGTCTTTGAATAGAAACTGTATTATAAGTCTAATTAATTTTATTTTTAAATTTTTTTAAAATTATAATAATATTTTTATCAAAATAATATTTTTTTCTATTTAATAGAAGATTTACATATACAACCTTCAAATAGAAATTACAAATAAAATTTCTCGTCACTAATGCCAAATCGGAATCCAAAAGAGCCTCCATTTTCTTCCTTTCGGGCCCACATCATTGTGCACTGGTAATGACGCCTCATCCCAATGGCTCACCCTCGTTCCTTCGCTATCCTCTTTTTCTTTCCCTTTTTGTTTTCTATTTTTTTAGTAAAGTCTTAGTTCTTTTATATAAACCACTTTTAAATATTTTTTATATATTTTATTGATATGATTGAAAAAAATAATTATTTTATATTAAAAAAATATACAATCAATCACATTAAAGAAATATACAAAAATAATTACGTATAACATTTTTGTAAAAGAAAATATCTAATCATCGTTCAAATTAGACTAAAGTGACCAATCTGACCGTGACACTAGCAAATAGCAACTCACTGCTCGATAAGTAACATCCCCATGCATGCATACATACAGTCCCTTTGCTCTCTCTCTCTCTCTCTTCACCTCTGTTTCTAACTTCTATATAAGCCTCCATTTTCTTCCTTTTCCTTCAACACTTCCCGAGTAGTCTTGTTCAATAGTTTCAAATTATAATACCATTTTCGATCTTCCTTCAACATCTGTGCTGCTCATTTGCAGAGAAATGGGTGTCAACTCTAACAGAGTGGAACCCCTTGCATGTCCAGAAACCACTCTGAGAATACATGCAGAGTTGGTGGCAATGCCACCCTTGCAAATCCACAACGTTTGCTTGCCACCAGAGCAAACCACTTTCCAGAAACTCAAGCACAGGCTCGCCGAGATTTTCTTCCCCGACGACCCACTTTACAGATTCAAGAATCAAACATGGTTCAGGAAATTCATCCTGGCTCTTCAGTTTTTCATCCCCGTGTTTCAGTGGGGGTCTGAGTACAATGTTAGTCTTCTGAGGTCCGATGTCATATCTGGTCTGACAATTGCTAGCCTGGCTATCCCGCAGGTGAGACAAAGAATGAAGCTTTTCCCCCACAACCCCCCCTCCCTCCGTGTATATATGTCTCTGTGTGTGTGTGTCTTGGTTATTGTTGTCGATGATGTTTATCATTCAATGAATCGAAGCTGGTGGACGAAGCATTCTGAGTTGGGTTCTGCATATATTCCATTTGAGTTGGATCATATGATTCTATGTTTCCAAAACTCGTTTGTTTGTATCGATGTAACTAATCTTCTACTTAAGTATATCATCTGAGCTTTGAACATGATTTTTGTCTTTACCTCTTCAAGCTCTAATTTTATTGTCCATCCATCCATATGGTGATCCTTTTTTTTTTTTTTTTTTTTTTGGAATTTAACACATTGCACATGCTACAATAAGTAGCTCTGGTCGAGACATTTGGTGCTTGTCAATATCTTTAAAAATTCAAAAGACACAGGCATGATTAGAGTGTCAAAACCATATTTTATTTGCGCCATAATCGAGTACTTTTGGTAAGAAGAACGTTTTTTTTTTCCTTGTGATCTAATTTAGTTTTTATTATTGCAGGGAATCAGTTATGCAAAGCTTGCCAATTTGCCACCTATAGTCGGGCTATGTCAGTATCAAAACCTACCCAATTTACTTACCATATAAATGTATTAATTAGTCAGTCATGAAAATTAATGAGAACTTAACTGGGTTTCATGCAGATTCAAGCTTTGTGCCCCCACTGACATACGCCATCCTTGGAAGTTCCAGACATCTTGGCGTTGGCCCTGTCTCAATAGCATCTTTGGTCATGGGATCAATGCTAAGCGAAGAAATCTCTCCTAATGAAGATCCAATTACTTACCTTCAATTGGCCTTCACTGCCACCTTCTTTGCTGGTGTATTTCAGGCATCTCTAGGTCTATTAAGGTATCAAATTCTGCACATCCTAAGCTCTTTTATTTTGTCTTTTCTGAGTCAAGATGATAGCAACCGTGTCAAATAATGTAAGACTCGGACCAAAATTCAATGACGACTTTTCTTCTTTTAAAAATTGGCTTTTATTTTTATATTCACAGTGGAGTTGGAAGAGAAGATTTTCTCTCTAGCTGATTCTTTAGTTGATTTTGACTTGTGGTGACTTATTACAGGTTAGGTTTTATAATTGATTTTCTCTCAAAGGCAACTCTGGTTGGGTTTATGGCTGGTTCAGCAGTCATTGTGTCATTGCAACAGCTAAAAGGATTGCTCGGACTTGTCCATTTCACTAGCAAAATGGATATTGTTCCTGTCATATCCTCTGTTTTGAAGCAGACAGATGAGGTAGGACACATCACCAAGACCAACTGAATTTAACCAAACTAAAGTGGCACAAAGCGCTGGAAATTGAAGAATAGAAACTCATAAAGTTTTATTTATTTATTTTTTCTTTTTTTAGGGGTGTTAAGATATAAAATAAATAATAAAATCTACATCTTTCTATCAGCTTAACATTTTAGGATAAGTGGTGATTTCACATGATATCAGAGCAAAGCTCATGAGTTCAAATCCTGACACTACACTCTACCCCATTTAATTAAATATTCTACTTGTTGGGCCTACTCATTGAGGAGAAGTCTGGCCCACAAATAAGGGAAAGGTTAAGATATAAAATAAATAATAAAATCTACCTATTCCTATCAGTTTAAGCTTTTGAAACAAGTGGTGATTTTAAAAAAGGAAAAAAACAAGATTTGTGTAGGTACCATATGGAAATTGCTTCTGTAAAGCAAAGACTTTGGCTGATCCGTAGCACACGTTACGTGTCCCATATATATATATAGATATATATATATATCTATATATATATATTAGTGCAAAACGCACCAGACCTTCTAGCTTCTACCCCTCTCTCTCTCTTCCTCTCTCTCTCTCATCAGCTCTCTCCCTCGTCGGCTCTCTCTCTTCTCGACTCTCTCACTAATCCCTCATCGTCTCTCTCTCTCATTCTTTCTCTCTCATCTCATCTCAGCTCTCTCTCTCCTCGACTCTCTCTCTCATCCCTCATCGTCTCTCTCTCTTATTGTCTCTCTCTCATCTCGACTCTCTCTCTCATCTTCCCTCTCTCTCCTCGACTCTCTCTCTCTCATCATCTCTCTCTCCTCGACTCTTTCTCATCCCTCATCGACTCTCTCTCTCATCTCAGTCTCTCTCTCTCTCTCTCATCTCCGCTCTCTCTCTAATCGTCTCTCTTTGTAACCAACTCTCTCTCTCATCTCAATCTCTCTCTCATTCCGAACTCTCTCTCATCATCTCTCTCTCAGTTCAATAGTAATTTCGAATTTGAAAGATGTATGGTTTGGATGATGCCACGTAGAGTGTACAAAAGTGGTTGCTCCCAATATTTTTCCTTTTTAATATATAAATTCAAGCAATCTAACCAGAGAAATAATTATTAGAAGGACCCGGTGACAACTTTCACAGTTGAGAATCATTACATATACTTTTCAATTATGCAGCAATTCCATTCGATGAAAGTTTGGTAAAGTTTGTTTCTTTGTGACAAGCTTTTGCAGTAAAATTGTCAAAAATATTAAGAGAATTATAATTTTTTTAATTGAAAGAAAAAATATTTACTGAAACCAGAATGATACAAAAGAAGCATATGTATTCTACTGCTATTTTTCTTATTCCAATTTTCATCATCAATACTATTGTCAGTAATACTAGTACAATTGATGTGCAGTGGTCTTGGCAAACCATTGTAATGGGTTCTGGTTTCCTCCTCTTTCTGTTGACAACGAGGCATATCGTAAGTGTTTGGTCTTTGCCCAAAAAACAATATCTACTATTATATAATCTATCAATTTATTCTGTTTTCCAAGATCATAACTTCTTTTTTTTTTTAATAATTAATCAACACAGAGCATTAGGAAACCAAAGCTTTTTTGGGTCTCAGCAGCAGCACCATTAACTTCGGTTGTTCTCTCGACCCTACTAGTTTTCCTCCTCAAGTCCAAGACTCAGGGAATTCCAATTGTAAGTGTTAGTTTCTACTAGTATTAGCATTAGTGCTTCTGCATAAAATTGACAGGCAGGTTTTGGAAGTTCTTTTTCTACTACTTTATTGATCTTTCTTTTTTCTTTCGTTTTTTAACAGATTGGCAACTTGCCAAAGGGCCTTAATCCTCTTTCACTAAACATGCTATGCTTTAGCGGCCCCCATCTAGCCGTTGCTATCAAAACTGGCATCATAACAGGGATCTTATCTCTCACTGTAAGTTGTGGAAAACTACCATTTGTTGTGAAAAATGATGATAATATAGTAAAATCAAATACGGGAAAAATAAGCAATCACACACGATACAATATTTACGTGGTTCGGCAAATTACCTACGTCTACAGGAGCTGCATAGGATTTTTATTTCTTAAAGAATCACAATACAATAGTATGGGACGGCTACTGTTCACTCTGATACAGTCACAAGCCAAGAACAAAACATATATATATGTTATGCGGCGGAAACCCTAAACACAGCAGAAATATTGATGTTCGCTCGAGCGGAGTGTCGAGCCCGCATCGAGCGAACTTGTTTCCCGCAATCGCTCGAGCCATGTCTTTGATTTCCCTCCGCTCGAGCTGTGTGTTGAGCGTTGTCGAGCGAACTCTCTCTGACTTGCCTTGCTCGAGCGGTCTATCGAGCTGTCTTTGAGTGAAACTCTCTGACTTGTCGTCGCTCAAGCAGCTAGACACTCCACTCGAGCGGTGTGGACTAGACTCCATAATACTCAACAATTCTCCCACTTGGAAACTGGTACACCTACAGTATCGCCCTCTGCCTCACACATGATATATTCCACCTCTGTAATTCACTACCCCTGTCTTCATGCTAGAAGACCAACTAAAGTTATGCACAAGTTCAGTTTCTCAAGTATAACACCCTTTGTCAACATATCAGCAGAGTTCTTTCTTACACAAATTTTCTCAAGTAACAACTGTTCATCATCTAGCAATGATCATATAAAGTGATACTTGATCTGAATGTGCTTAGTCCTGGAATTAAATGTTGGGGTCTTGGCAAGGAATATGGCACTCTGACTATCACTGTAGAAAGTGTCATTCTGATTCTTTTTACCCAATTGCTCCAAGAAGCCTTGTATCCAAACCATCTTCTTTGCAGCTTCTGAAACTGCAATATACTCAGCTTCTGTAGTAGACAAAGAAACTATCTTCTATAGATTGGAATCCCATGAAACTGCAGTACCACACAGTGTAAACAAACCCTGTGGTACTTTTTCTGCTATCAGTATCTTTAGCTAAATCAGCATCAACATAGCCCTACACTTCTAAGCCCTCTCATGAGAAACACAAGCACGTTTCTGAAGAGCCTTTTAGGTACCTCAAAATCCACTTCACTGCTTACCAATATTTTTATCCAGGGTTACTCATGTATCTATTCACAACTCCCACTACATGGGCAATATCTGGTCTAGTGCAAACCATAGCATACATAAGTGAACCAATAGCTGAGGCATAAGGAACCTTACTCATATAGTATTGTTCTTCTTCTGACTTTGGTGCCTAATCCTTACTGAGTCTGAAGTGACTACCCAAGGGTGTGCCAACTGGCTTGACCTTGTCCATATTGAACCTGCTGAATACATTTTTTCACATACTTAGCCTGTGAGAGTTTCAATGTGCCTTTGACTCTGTCTCTGACAATTCTCATGCCTAGGATTTGCTTTGCAGCTCCCAAATCCTTCATTACAAAGTGCTCTGACATCTGCTTCTTCAGATTATTGATCTCATCAATATTAGCCCCTACAATAAGCATGTCATCCACATATAGTAACAAAATAATGTAAGAATTGTCAAACTACCTGACATAGCAGCAGTGATCTGCCTGACACATGATGTACCCTGCACTGCACATGAAGCTGTCAAATTTCTTGTACCACTGTCTAGGAGCTTCTTTCAGGCCATACAAGCTCTTATTCAGTCTGAAAACTGATCCTTCATTTTTCTGTACCACAAACCCCTCAGGTTGGTGCATGTAAATGTCTTCTTCAAGATCTCCATAAAGAAAAGCTATCTTCGCATCTAACTGCTCAAGAAATAGATCTTCAGTAGCAACCATAGCCAAAACTAACTTGTTGGTTGTGATCTTTACCACTGGCGAAAAGATCTCAGAGTAATCAATACCATGTTTCTGCTGAAAGCCTTTTACAACAAGTCTGGCCTTGTACCTCTTATTGCCATTATGCTCACTTTTCACCCGGTATACCCACTTGTTGTACAATGCCTTCTTCCTTGATGGAAGTTCTGTCAACTCCCATGTTTAATTCCCTAGCAAAGAATCCATCTCATCCTTCATGGCCAACTCCCACTTGTTAGAATTTTCATCTTGCAAGGTTTCTTGATAACTTTGCGTTTCTCCACCATCTGTCAACAGAATATAATTCAAAGTAGGTGAGAAACGTTGTAGAGGACGAATAGTCCTAACTGACCTGCGAACTGCAGTTGTAGAAGTGGACGGCTCTGGATCTGACTGCGGAATAACAGGAATGGGTGTACTGGACCCACTCTCTCCATCAATCATTTCTCTACATTGCACTGTGGCCTCTGGTAGGTCATCCAAACTCACAAACTCAGACTCTTGAGGAGCTGCTTCAGCAACTGTACTAGACTTGTCCTTGTACACAATCTTCTCATTGAAAATCACATTCCTGCTTCTATATAATCTTCCGACCCTGATCATCCCAGAAATGATAGTCAAATGCCTTATATCCATAGCCAATGAAATAACATTTCTTTGATTTAGCCTCAAGTTTACTACGAGCATCAAAATCAATAATAAAATAAGAAAGACAACCAAAAGTTTTAAAATGAGAAAATTTGACATCTTTCCCGCTCCAAGCCTCCTCAGGCAATCCACAATCCAACAAAACTAATGGCCCTCTGTTTATCAACTATACTGCAGTGCTAACTGCATCTGCCTAGAAAGTAGGTGGTAGCCCAGCGTGCAGTCTCATGCTTCTAGCACGCTTATTTATGGTTCTATTCATGCGTTCAGCAACACCATTTTGTTGTGGTGTCCCAGGAATGGTCTTCTCCATTCTGATATCCTGAGTTGCACAATACTCATTGAATCCACCATCAACATACTCACCACTATTATCAGACCTTAAGTATTTCAACTTCAAGTCTGTCTCTCTCTCAATCATGGCCTTCCAAATTTTGAACACATTAAATACATCAGATTTATACTTCAAAAAATAAACCCATACCTTCCTGCTATGGTCATCAATAAATGTGACATAGTAACAAGAACTTCCAAGAGATGCCAATCGGGAAGGTACCTACACATCAGTGTGCACAAGATCCAGTTTTCCTGTCTTCAGTGTTCTGCCACTCTTCAAGAAACTGACATTCTCCTGTTTCCCCATAATGCAACTCTCACACATACTGAGATCAACTGACTTCATTTTTTGTAGCTTGCCTCTAGATAGAAGTTCTTTCATGCCCTTTTGAGTCATATGGCAAAGCCTGTAATACCACAAATCTTTTGTGCTCTTTGCAACAGTAGTAGCAATAGTGTTATTCAAACCAGTAGTCATATAGAGTGTACCAATTTTCTTACCCCAAGCCAGTACCAATGCCCCTTTGCTGACCTTCTAGGTGCTATCTGAGAACACCACTGAATGGTCACAAGCATCAAGCTGCCCAATAGAAATAACATTCTTCTTCAACTCAGGAATGTGTCTGACCTTCTGCAAGGTCCATTTGTTCTTGTTAGGGAGTGCAATATCAATGCCTCTCATCCCCACTACATTCAAAGCCTCACCATCAACCAGATACACATTTCTAAAATCACCTGCAACATAGTTATGCATTATCTTCCTATGAGAAGATGTATAGAAGGAAACCCCTGAATCAAGTATCCAGTCATCAACTGGACTATGAACTGCAAGTAATAGTGCATCTTGTACTTCTTCAGTTACCACATTAACACTATCATTCTCGGTCTTCTTGAGATTTCTACAGTTCTTCTTTATGTGACCAGTTTTGCCACAATTCTAGCAAGTTGCTTGCTGATTAGGCCTTGACTTACTCTTACCCCTGTTCTTTGATTTTGATCTGCCTCTGTTTGAGTTCCTGTCTTGTGCTTTCCCCCGAGAGTCAACATTCAGTGCTGAACTCAAACCCGAGGTCTCACCTGAATCTCTCATGTGCACTTCCTCAGCCAAAATCAAATCACAAATATCATCATATTTCAACTTTGACTTACCGGCAGAATTACTGACAGTCATTCTCATGGCTTCCCAACTATTTGGCAATGATGCCAATAGTATCAACGCACATATCTCATCATCAAATTCAATTTCAACAGATGACAATTGATTTGGGATAGTATTAAATTCATTCAGATGTTGTGCAACAGACGTATCATTTGTCATCTTCAAATCAAATAACTTTTTATCAGATGTACCTTGTTATTCGCTGACGGCTTTTCATACATACCTGACAAAGCCGCTATGAGATCCGCAGCCGTATACTCCTTAATGAAATTGTGTGCAACGGATCTCGACAGGGTTAGTCGAATAACCCCCAGAACTTGTCGATCCAACAGGGTCCAATCAGCAACTGACATGTTGTCCGGCTTCTTCCCCAACAATGGAAGATGAAGTCTCTTCCCATAGAGGTAATCCTCTGTCTGCATCCTCTAGTATCCATAATCCGTGCTATCAAACTTCTCGATCTTCGATACCTTCACTTCCTCTCCAGCCATCATTTTTCCTCAGACCCAAACCTTGGCTCTTGATACCAATTGTTGTGAAAAATAATGACAATAAAGTAAAATCAAACACAGGGAAAAAAAGCAATCACACACGACACAGTATTTACGTGGTTTGACCAATTGCCTAAGTCAATGGGAGTTGCAGAGGATTTTTATTTCTTGAGGAATCACAATACAATAGTATGGGACTGCTACTGTTCACTCTAATACAGTCACAAGCCAAGAACAAAACATATATATATATATATGTTATGCAGCGGAAACCCTAAACACAGCAGAAATAGTGATGTTCGCTCAAGCGGCGTGTCGAGCCAGCATCGAGCAGACCTGTTTCCAGCAATCGCTCGAGTCATGTGTCGAGCGGCTCTTCAAGTGAAGCTCTTTGACTTCCCTCTGCTCGAGCTATGTGTCGAGCGGTGTCGAGCAAACTCTCTCTGACTTGCCTTGTTCGAGCGGTCTGTCGAGCTGTCTTTGAGCGAAACTCTCTGACTTTTCGTCGCTCAAGAGGCTAAACTCTCCGCTCGAGCGGTGTGGATCAGACTCCATAATACTCAACACCATTTACTACTAAAACAGTTATAGTTGTGTCATAATGTTTCAAAATTATTTTCTTTTTCTTTCTTTACAGGAAGGAATCGCTGTGGGGAGGACGTTTGCTGCTCTGAAAAACTACCAAGTAGATGGAAACAAAGAAATGATGGCTATTGGCCTTATGAACATGGCTGGTTCATGCTCCTCATGTTATGTTACTTCAGGTACTAAAGAAAACCTTGACCCTTCTCATATGGCCCTTTCCAACTAGTGCTGCCATGTGGTAATCACAACAATTCCTAAGAACGTATACATATGTTTTTAATTGATATTTCAGGATCGTTTTCTCGATCTGCTGTAAACTATAACGCTGGAGCTCAAACAGCAGTGTCGAATATAGTCATGGCTTCAGCTGTGCTTGTGACCCTGCTGTTTCTCATACCACTATTTTATTACACTCCCACTGTCATCTTGGCGGCCATCATCATAACAGCTGTGATTGGGCTGATCGATTATCAGGCTGCATACAAGTTGTGGAAAGTCGACAAACTTGATTTCGTGGCTTGTTTGTGCTCCTTTCTTGGTGTTCTTTTCATTTCAGTGCCAACAGGTCTTGCCATTGCGGTAAGCTTTTCACTACTCTCATAAGAGCTTTTCACTCTCTTGTAATCCCTGATTAATTACGGCAGTGTATTAGAAACCAAATAAGTGAAATAATGAATAATAACAATGAGGCCGTGTCTGCAAAATTCAGGTTGGAGTTTCGGTTTTCAAGATTCTCTTGCATGTCACCAGGCCAAACACCATGGTTTTAGGGAATATCCGTGGTACTCAAATATACCAAAATCTCATCCGGTACAGAGATGCTTCAAGGGTACCCTCGTTTCTCATTCTAGCTGTTGAGTCTCCCATCTACTTCGCAAACTCCACCTACCTGCAAGAAAGGTCAGCTCAATTTTGCACAATCTCAGGATACTAAAAATGTTTTGTCCTAATCAATCATACCCGAGTTTTATGTATATATAACTTTTTGGATTGCGAGGTTCATGCGTTGCATGCATAATCAAGTTAACTTTGGTAGAACATAGTTTTTGGCAATAGAAGGGATAAACTAAGCATTTCCTTTAACTTGTGGATCTCTTGCTGAGTGAGTTTCTTGTCACAGGATACTAAGATGGGTTCGAGAGGAGGAAGAGTGGATAAAAGCAAATAATGGGAGTACATTGAAATGCTTAATTCTAGACATGACAGGTACTTCAGTTATCCAAACTTGAGTATGTAATGGTTTGCTCACACAAACTTGAATTCAAGCCTGTGAAAACCATTATTCTTGTTAGTTTTCTTGCACATTTGGCTTAAGATTTTATTATATTTCTCAGCTGTGACAGCCATAGATACAAGTGGTATTGACACAATATGTGAAATAAGAAAGATGCTGGAGAAAACATCACTTCAGGTAAAAAATAGTTATGGTAGCAATGACAAAACTTCTGATTCAGGAAAACATTTTGGTTAGCTATAAACGGTTCTCATTCGTTTACTGCTTGTTATGTAGCTTGTGTTGGCAAATCCTGTTGGAACTGTGACGGAAAAGCTAGATCATTCAGGAATCTTGCAGTCCTTCAAGTTGAATGGACTCTATCTCTCTGTTGGAGAAGCTGTGGCCAATATATCGTCTTTGTGGAAGGCTCAGCCATGAGTTACGGAAGGGGTTCTATAGCACAATGGAAAGAAACGAAGATATACGAAGATACGGCAACACTTGGCAGATTGTTGCAATCTAGGAAGAGTTCTAGTCAGGAACTCAGGAGAGGAATTTTCTTTTGTTTTTTTAAACGGTTTCGGCTGTGAATGTTCATGTTTTTTATCCATATTTTTGTATCTTCTTTTTTACAAGACAAGAGGAAAGCTATGATCTTCTCAGAAAAAAATTTTGAAGTTCAAATTTTTGCATTTCACCAATTTCATCTTTACTGTCGATGTCATAGATTTATTTTCTTGTTTCAATTTTGAGAGCGATTTCCATTGGTGATAGAAAGCCTCGCCACAGCTATGGCAGAAAGCTAGTCTTCCAAATGCTTTCAAAAGTATGCCACAAAAGAGGGGAAAATAAAAACAACGATGAGAGGTGAAGAATTTATCGTATCTACACGCCAACTGATCGATCAATTTAAATAAATAAATAAATAATGCTATATATGTTATATACTATATCCTCTCCCCAATGTGATAACATGACATTAATCAACTTTCAAATTCATGGAAAATTCTATTTATAAGTTGGTGTGAATAACATAGTTAGCAAAGCAAATGTGAATGGTGTGTTCAGAATACTGACTTGCAAATAGAATAACTCTATTTACAAAATCAAAATGATCTAATAATTGATAGACATGATTTGTTTTTGGGTGGGAACTAGGAAACAAGTATCTTAAATCCAGCAATATGGTGAACTAACCCCGTTAAACAAGTCTCAATAACAATTATAAAATGCAAACCTGGCAACTCATATCATCTTTATATAATAAGAACCAAATAAACTAAGCATCACATTTCAAAACTAACTATTCAGTATTAATCATTTCCTGACACAATGCATACCTAGTCACATTTTTTTCACTCTTCCCATCATTTCAACACCATCTCAAACTCTTTTGGTCATCTTTTGAAACAGCCACCAGCATAAGAAAGAATCCAGGGATAAAGGAAATTTCTTCTTCTTTTTCTTCTGTTTTTTTCCCCCTCTCTAATCACCTATGAGATTCACTATTTCATAAGCTTGATCCAGGAGATCTTCCATGATATTGATTCTATTGAATAAAGGCCCAGCACAGAATATTTGTCCTTGCCTATCCAGTTTGTCTTACCAGTCAAACATCTGCATGGAAATAGTCTCAAATTTATTCCGCTGATACTACAAGGTAAGTAACTCGTGCAATTCTTTCAAACACTTGAAACTTAATCCAGTATTCTATGTCTCAACCAAATGAGCTTTGACTCAACAGCATCCCAAAGGAGACAGTTATTGCAAAAAAATAAAAAACTGTAAACTAACAGTATTTGCAAGCTCAGTCAATATCACATGGCTTCTATAAATATGCAATAAAAAAATGATGCTTCAACTGCCAATCCAGGATCCACTAAGGGGAAATAAAAAGAGGAAAAAAAGAATCATGAATAGGCACTTATAAAAAGCGGAGTTTCACATCAAATAACCAACTCCTCACATAAAAAGAACACATAGAAACCCAGGACATAAATACAAAAGTCCAATTGGACTTTTGTAAAAGACGGGTTTTCATTCTTTTTCTTTTTTCTTTTTCAAGAGAGAGGGGAGAGAGTTTAAATGGGTTCTAAATTTCTAATTCCAATGGTCTTATGTTAAAAAAAGAGAAATTTAATTTCTAATGCTACAAACCTGTTTCATTTCAAGGCAAATGGAATAATGAACCTGATTATTAATGTGTCATTGTCCATCTAGAATTGATCATTCCGGAACCATAAAGACTGATGTATCCAACGTCCTCTCCGTACGCGTAACATTTCAATGGTGGCTGGGGGTGTTTAATGGTGAGGTTACTGATATACTAGAGCTGAAAAATGGGATTTCCGAATCAAATAGTCATTGAATCAAAAGCTTTTAAATTTAGAGGGATGGAAAATATTTGCTTGTCACTGAGAGGAGCTAGAGAGTTGTGAAGGAAATAAGGCTGGGAGGTCCACAGTATTTTGGTTTGCCAAAGCTTTAGAGGATTGTTTGATGGGCAAAGGAAAAAGTTCTATACGGCTCATTAAGAGGGAGATAGAGGGTTCATTGCGTAGAGTTGTTCTAACTCCCACAGTGGATATATGGCTTTAGTGGAGTATGGAGGTGGTGGTAGAAGAAACTTCATCTTCATCCCAGAGGAGAGGGACAACAAGGGATGGAGGAAGTTGGTGGATGCACTGAGGGAGGATGGAAGAGAGGGTGGCTATGTGGGCCGCAACAAAGGAAGGGCATTTCAGGTGCCGTCGGTGGAGATGGTGGCAGTGAACTAGTCAAACATGTGGTCATACAAAGAGGTTCTCTAACAGACAAGGGTATCAGTGCCATTTCATGAACAAAACAGGAAGGGAGAAGGTCTGACATGCCTACTAGTCTGAGAGGAGGCGCTGGTTCAAGGAGGATTGATTGTACCAACGGGACAATAGATGTTAAGAGGCAAAATGGTGGTGGCAATTGTGTTGTCGGCTTGAAAGAGGATGGCGTATATAGCACTCTGCTGGAAATGAAAAAGCAATTGGACATTTTGCAGGTAAGGATGGAGAGTTTATAAAGGTGTGTTGAGGAGAATCAGGAGGTGGGCTTGGGCTTAGGCTATGTAGATAGTGGTTTGATTAAAGAAAATACAAAATGAGGCATGGGCACAAATGGGCCAGTTAATATGGTTCATGGGGTGGGCCATTCCAATCGATTTCAGTGTCGAAGGGCCTAAATAGAGGAAAGGCCAAGATGGACCTAGGCCGATGCAATGGGCCTCAACTTGTGGGCCAAAACAAAAATGTAATAGAGGCTGGCCCTGATTACGTTTGGAAGAGACGGGGTGTTTGTGAGGCAGGCCCATCAACCGGCAAAAACTAGACCACGCTGTTAGAGGTGGTTCTGATGGTCGTGACCGGTACGCCGGCAACACTTGTGCCTGTTTTTGACAGCACCTTCGCAGAACAAAGCAAGGTGGTACCAACGGAGCCACAAACTCGCACGTTGGTGCCCTTTAGATTGAACTACGACATGATGGGTGGGCTTTCAGCCTGTGGGGTGGCACAAACTTGAGCATCGAAGCTATCTTGGCTACTTCTTGTGGTGATGAATGCTACGATTCAAGTATCAGAGAGTGTAAAAGGCCAGTGTAGCGCAGATGAGGGGGTGTATGAGTTGTTGGGAGAGCTAGAACACCGTGAAAGGCCACAGACGCCGCCATCGAAGTCTTTTATTCCGGCAGTTGATTGTAGTTCCTTGTGTCTTCTATCCTGGGGTTAGACGACTCTTCAGATGGCTTTCAGACTGTGGTTTGTGAGAATGGGGGCTATAAGGATGAGTTGGGCAGTCCTACCCCATTATGAACCGAGAGAGGTATGACTTAAGGCTCTCATCATCCCTCTGCTTAACCGTCAATAGATAGGCCTCTGGCCTTCTCCTGGTTTGGCTGGCCATCAACTGTGTTAAGAACCGACGCGCCAGTTTGTTGAAATTATCTACGGTTCCAGGTCGTAGGGAACCGAACCATACTCGTGCTGCCCCCTTCAGAGTGAGGGGGAAAGCCCTACATGCTATCTCACTGGGGAAGCCGTGGAGAGTAATATGGGCCTTGAAGGTCTCCAAGTGTTCCAACGGGTCCTTTGTCCCATCATATGCTTCCATCTGAGGAACTTTAAACCTTGGAGGTATTGGTACCGCCAAAATCCCTGTGTTGTACGATTGTTCAGCATTGGTGAGTAGTTGGTCCACCGTGGAGGGTTGACCTATCTGCTTCGCTACTTCTATCTGGATTTGCAGATTGATTTTGCGTTGTTCTTCTTCCGTGGTGGTTGCATTAGGCTGAGGATGGTCCCCAGAGTGATGGCTCTGTTGGTCTGCCTCAGTTTCCTAGCCATTCCTTCGTAAGGCAATGTTCTCTTATCGAAGGGTCTCCATGTCTGTCATGAGTTTCTATATGACTTCATTTTGCTAATTGAATCTGGCTTCCACCGCTTTGGACTGCATCATTTCACGCTGTGAATGCTAAAAGCGGGTTGTTGCTGGCATATGAAGGACACACTAGTTATGGGACAACAAAAATCCCACAGACGACGCTACTGTTGATGTCGTGTTTCGCGGGCCTAAACAACTTCACACCCCTGGTATACGAGCAATCACCTGCACAGTAACTACTACGGGGGGAAGGACCTCGGGATCCGTTGATCCTCCGATACTTAAGTCAGTATGGTGAAGAAGATGGTAAAAGAGTAATGAAAATGATAGCAATAAATTGACTGATTAAAGATGATTACCTTGTCAGCTGTTGGTAGTATCCTATTTATAGTTACCAACTAGGTCCCCACCATAATGGGGTGTTGCATAGCAGGGGATAATACGTTTACATTATTGATTCACCGAGCTGCTCTTACTTCATCACCTTGCCGAGCTATGAAGAGGCCAGGTTTGCTGTGCGTAGTCCGAGCCCTGGGTCGGATTGAATGCGGCACACCTTATACTCTGGGCCGTATTGAATGCAGCATGGTTTCTGCTCTGGGTCGCATTAAATGCGGCATAGTTTCTGCTCTGGGCCGCACTAAATGCGGCATGCTTTCTATCCTGAGTTCCTTTCATCTCGTAATGTATGCCGTGGTCCTTCCTTCTTAAGTTTTGCCTATATCTTTTGTTCCGTTAGTATGGCCCGACCTGGACTTCCTACCCGAGCCTTGATCCAGGTATTACCTGTTTGACCCAGACCAGGTGATTAGGCTGAGCCTTGCCTCCAACCCCATCCAACCCAGACCACATATCTCGATCACGACCTGGGCCCATTATTTGGCCCAACATAAGGGATTTTCTTCCTTTGCATTCAGCAGTGTATCATCAGAGGTAAAATCCTTAACCACAACACCTGCTGCAAAATCAGTGAAATCAATTATGAGATTAGTTACTGAGAAATGTAGGCTTTTCAATTATGAGAAAATCATATCTCGATCACGACCTGGGCCCATTATTTGGCCCAACATAAGGGATTTTCTTCCTTTGCATTCAGCAGTGTATCATCAGAGGTAAAATCCTTAACCACAACACCTGCTGCAAAATCAGTGAAATCAATTATGAGATTAGTTACTGAGAAATGTAGGCTTTTCACTCCTTGAAGTAATTGATAATGGTGCAAGATCAGGTCATTCACCATTCACCATTACCTTCTCTGGTTGTTTCTTTTTCCATTAACACTAAAATAATGGTAGTAAATTCAATCACGACAAATGCTTCTTTTGATTTAATTTATTTTCTTTTTGCTCTGAATCATAACTTTCCTATACACAATTTCGTCCGAAGTACTATTGTGGGAGCTCTATGGCCATAACATAGGTATGCAAGGAATCATGCATTTTGTACGAAGTTTATGAACTATTCATATAGACGAGATCCATTGAGTGAGAAAAACCAATATCAAAGACGCAAACGGAAGAGAATCTACCAGAGAAACCAGAATCATGTGCAGATTAAAACATAATCCAACTGCTAAACATAAAATTGAAAGTGTCCTCATTAACATTCTTCATATCGGTAATATCCCTACATTTCACAACAAAATGAGAAGCATTTCAAAATATCAAGAAATTCAAACAACAAGAGAGAGAGAGAGAGAGAGAGAGAGAACCCCGGCTTGATAGGTGTTATAATGACGAATTGTTCGTACCCCTAAGATGATGATGATGATTAGAACCATCATCCCCATGATGATGGTGTTGATGAGGAGGGTCTGATGATGATGATATTATTGATTAGGATGGTGGTGGCGATGTTGGGAGAGTTTTGATTCGGCCTGTAATGAGAGCCATACGATCCGACCCTCTCTCTAAGATTCTTCTTCTTCTTTCTTCGCTGCCATGGTTGGTCGCCATGTCTCTCTCTGTATCTCTCCGGTGCCTTTGAAAGTGGCAGGCAGGTATTTCTGTTGGAATAGGATATTGTGCTTTTTATTAGACGACGCCGCTTGATAGGAAAAGGGGGTGGCAATCTTTTGAGTTTCAAATTTAGGCCAAGTTGAAGTTGTTCGCTTTCAGACGATGTCGTTTAAGAGATTTAAAAAGTAAAAAAGAAGAAAATAATTGTCAGAAGTGGGATTTGAACCCACGCTCTCTCACGAGAACCAGAACTTGAGTCTGGCGCCTTAGACAACTCGGCCATCCTGACCTTTTTTTTTTTTAAAAAAAAAAAAGATGGTACCCCAAATTTATTGATTGCCCTCACTTGTGGCAGAGGAAAACTGTGGTTACATAAAGACCAGAACGGCGTCAAAATCCAGGCTAAAGGACAACACTAATTAAAATAACAACATTGTTTTCAACAAAACATGCCAAGTACATAACCAAGCCAAGTACCTGCAAGCAACGCCAAGTACCTGTAAGGGAAAACCAAAACCAAAACCAAAACAAGAAACAAGAATATAACTAAGCCAAATAACGACATACCTGGTACAAACCTTTCCGGACCCGCATATGGGGTAAACCCAATTTGTCCATTCAAAGAATACCTCTTAACCGGTTAGGCCAGGTATGATTGTCAGACCATTCAGAATTCAAACCCTCAGCCCCACACTTAGCTAGGAAGTCAACCACAGTATTGCCTTCACGAAAGATATGATTCAGAGTATAATCCAACCTATTCAAGTATTCTTGAAGTTAATCCCAGTAGTCTTCTAAGTACCAGGTATGACAGTCGTCCTTAGTGATCCAATTAACCAGCAATTGGAAGTCTGTCTCAATTTCAATACAGTGGAACCCAAGGGTATAACATCTACGAATTCCTTCCAAAAGGCTATTGAGTTCAGCAAAATTGTTAGTACCCTGACCTAGGGGGGCAGAATAAGCCAAAAGGAGACTGTCATTAGCATCTTGAATAACACCCCCGGCTCCAGAAGGGCCTGGGTTCTCAAGGCTACTATCGTCAGTGTTAAGCTTAACCCAACCCTGTTAGGGCCAGGTCCATCTTACCACCCTCACCCTCTGCGGCTTGGGAGACAAAGCCAAGATCTCCAGTCTATTTAAAATATCAATGTCCTTTTTGGATACCGAGGAAATTTTAATAATCTGGTCCATGATACAGCAGAGCCATACTTTAGAAGCATGCCAAACCGACTGAGCCGTGTGGCCCTTGTCCTCATACCGGGCTTTAAATCATCTCTCCCAAAGTTTCCAAGAGATAATAGAGGGAATAAGCCCAAGAATAATACGAATCTAAGAGGAGCTACCCACGCGGCGAAACCAGAAATTAGTTTGTTCCTTCCAGGTGAGGAGCAGAGGCATGTGGACCCCAACTTGAGTAGCTGTTAGATGCCAGACATGTCTAGGGGGGTCCCCCGTGCAGAGAATATGATTCAAATCCTCAATATGACCCACTTGGCAGCAGTTACATTTGGAAGCCATCGAAATACCCACCATCTTAATTTTTTCATCAACACTCAAACAATTATTAGTGGCCTTCCACGTCATGATGTAAGTAAGATGTTCAACCCTTAATGTTGAAAATGTAATCCTGACTTGATGTGAAAATGTAAGCTTTACTTATTAATATACTAAAAATGGTTCCACACTTAATGTAAAAACACAAAACTGTCTGCAGCAAAAGATGTTCAACGACCGAAGTCAGAATCGAAACAAATTGAGACATTAATTAATATTGGGGGCTACTTTAATTTTGTTACGTATATAATTGCATCATGTATATTAATAGATTGCCCGCACGCACGCACGCACGCACGCTTGTTAAAGTCAACTTTGTGTTGTTTCATATTACAAGTACCATTTACATGAAATGATTATCATTATTTACGCACGGTGCTCGTTTTGCATTGCCATGCACGCTGCGCTAACAACCTTATCCGGCCTCATGTGTAGCACCATCAGCGTGCATGCTTATCAAATATATATATATATATATATATATATATATATATATAATAATGCTAGATGGATTATGGATTGTACAAGCTATGTATTATTTTTGAGAAAGAGTAAGATCTTTTATTAAAAAATTAATTTTTTTATATGAATCTTATATTTATTTACTTTTTTAAAAAAAGAATGCACAACATTTAACCACTCTATAATTATAAATATCATTTCTCATTTATAAATAAGTTTTACATTAATGTATGAGTCCTATGCAAAATTTATATAACACTAGCATTTTCCAATAAAAATTTATAATTTTCTAAATCACAGGTAGCTAGGCATCCGCGCGCGTACGTTGTGGCGGGACCAAATCACGCAACGAGATTAATGATAGATCTACTTGGTAGGGCACATGAATGAAAAAAAAGTCATGAAGGTGGGGGGCCGGCCCCTGAGAGTTATGTTATTTGGAGAAATAATACTTGCAGTCGTGAGTGTGCAAGTATCGTGTAGTCATTTTGAAAAAAATGAATAAATATGAGATTCACATAAAAATAAATTAATTTTTAATAGTGAACTCTACTCTTTTTTAAAACGACTGCATAACGTTTGTGCATTTCATGACTGTATATATCATTACTCTATGCTAAAAGATGAGTCAAATGATCATCATTTCTTTGTCAAAAGCTTTGTACGTGGGTGCTCAAATAATAAGTTATTAGGCGGCCAAAAGGGCAATATAATTATTGTTTGCTATTTAAAAATTAGAAAATCTCAACGAAATATATTAATACTGTTTCCTTAAGTTTCTTTTATTTTTCCCTTAATTATTTATGCCGCTTAATTGGTTTCTCGGACTCGAATAGAAACTCTAAAATATCCTAATCAGAAAAGATTACAACAATATATATATATATGTATATGGTAATTGGAAATCAATGAATTATAAGGATTAATTAATGGTGGCATGCATATGGCTTGTGCTGGCTTAAGGTAATTATAGCTAGCTAGCTAGGGGTAGCAACTTTTGTCAACTTTAAACAATAGTCAAAGTTACATTATCATGTAAATTAGGTTTGGCACGCTTGGACTTGCAAATTATTGAGAATAAACGGCGCACGATGATCTCTTTCATGCTGCTTAAAAAAGTCAAATTAAAGAAAATAATTTACTTATTAAAAAATGTTTATACGAGTGATTTTAATTCAGGATATTACAATTTTCACTATAAGAAAGTTGTTCAGTTATGATGAGTTATTTCTTATAAAAATTATTATTTTCTCTTAAAATGAATCTATTTTAATCGTAAATAGTCATTTTCATCGCATATAATCCGTCACAATCATTTTTTTTGTAGTGAATTTAGCGTTATTTGAGCATTAAACTTATTAAAACTCGATTTTAATGTTTGTTAAACTCTTGAAGAGTTAATATGATCTCATTAAGAGGCAGGTTACCTACTTAATTTGTAATATTATATTTTATTATTCTTCCTCAATTAATTGCCAACTTAATTATATATAAATGACCCACTTCCAATCTTTTTCAGTACTACAACTGATCATTGTAATAATCCAAGAGCCAAAAATGCCCAAGAAGCTTCAAAAATCTTTCCAAGATTACCTCAACAAGATCAAAAAACCCTCCCCACCCCTCCAATTCACCAATAATTCCTTCTCATCTTCCAAAAATTGGATCCTCTCCAGTTGCAGGCACACCACCAAGACTCTCTCCTTCGCCATAGGCCGTAACCAAGACAAGCAGCTGGTCGAAAAGAAGCTGGACAACAACGACAACAAGGCAGCAAGGTTGTCCGATGTCGACCGCTTCCTCTTCGAGAATTTCAAGTCTCTGTACATAAAAGACGATGAAGATCAAAATTACGATGAAAAGAAGGCCGATAAAGAAAGTCATGATCATGAAGGCGAAAACCTTAGTGGGGTTTTGTTTGGATCGCCTCGTTTCATGGACCCGCCACTTGATCTTTGTGGGTCACACCGGTTCTTCATCAACCCCGGCTTGTCGAGCTCGCTCATGGAGGAATCCCGAACTAGCATGACCGCCACGTCCGAGGACGCAGGCTCGACTTCCACGTCAACTACAACGGTAAACGATTCCTCGACGACAAGTGCTAGTGACCATGCAAAGGATATCAAGCTTCCGGACGATTCCATTGCTGTCCTAGCGTATTCTTCGAGTCCCTACGAGGATTTCCAACGGTCGATGCAAGAGATGGTCGAAGCCTTTGTCCACAACAACGGAAAGGTTGATTGGAATTTCATGGAGGAGCTTTTGTTTTGTTACCTAAACCTAAACGAGAAGAAATCTTACAGGTACATACTCAGTGCTTTCGTTGATTTGATCGTCAATTTGCGTCAGAATTCGAACGGCTTTTCGGTGAGATCACGGAATATTGCTCGTAGTACTGCTCGATTTGCTGAAAGATCAGAGAGGACGAGGAGGAAAACAATTAGCGAGTCCAAGTAACGTAAGAATTTGGTCATAGATTTCATAAAAGAACGCGATGATCGAAGACTGCTACAGAAAAATGTTGGTTTAATTATTTTGGTTGATCTATTATCCCAAGCGGCCTCACATGCAATCTGCATGTATTATGTGCAATAAGTACTTTTCAAGAAAATTAAACACTTTGTTTATGATTCAAGTTTCGTCGTTTTGCGTTTTTTGGTGGGATTTCATAGATTTTTACGGTGGGCTTGTCTGTTTCATGTTCCCCAGTGCTTTTACTCGGGATTTTATTATATTCCAATATATATTTTCTACCCGGAATATATATTTAAAAAAATCTTTTTTATTAGCCACTATTCACTGTCTCACACCCGAGACTTTATGAAAAAATTAAAAAAATAAATTATACGTATAGAGTGTGCGAGTAAGCAGTAACTGATGTATATAATTCTTCGTATATAAATGATGTAACTATATAGTATAGGGAAAGAATATGAATACAAATGATATAGTCATGAACGTGTTCAATGTTGAATAAAACCAATAATATTTTGACCTTTTCAATTTATATATGTTAATTTCTTTGTTAGGTGAATTCAGCAGGCATGAATGTTTCTGTACCTGACCTTTTTTTTGGGTCAAGTAAGATTCACTCATGTTCTTAAAATGTAATAGACCTAAAGAATGCATTAAAATATTTCAAGGAATTAAATTAATTTCCTGAAAGCATCCTAAATATTGTAAAAAATATACTTCAAAATGCTCTCTCTCTCTCTCTCTCTATGTTTTTTGTTTCACGAACAAACATATATATTGGAGAAATTAGATTCAAAATTTCGTTTCGTAAATTCAAAATATCTCTCAGAGAATTCAATATTATTCTCGACGCAAGATCGATCATCAATGTACGTAATTAAAGGGCATACCAGTATTAGTATATATATGTTCTGCATGCATGGATATTGTAGACTATGGTACAAGCTGGAGAAATATTGAATCGAGGGTAATTGGGAATCAGGCTAGCTTTTGTACGTTAATTTACAATTCCTACTACTGCATGCATGATGCATGCTACGGAATCAGCGGACAGGGCCCACTTGTATCTATTACATTTATTATTTTTTTAAATCATGTCTAATTTGGAATCGAAGATTTCAAAAAGAATTGATCAATTGATGTACGTGCTGATTATCATTATTATTATTATTTGATAGGATTGATGATGCAAGTTGATTAGAGACATGCATATATATAATATATACATAGTGAGTATTTAAATAATTAGGAGTTGATCAGCAGTACTTAATTTCTATATATTGTGGATCATGAATTCATGATACAGTAATTAATGTTCCGATTAATGCACGTGAATTATCTTGATCATCATGTTAATCTAATTCCTCTGATCTCCATTACAATCTGTTCGACTTACGTACGTACGTGCTATTTTTATTAATTGGTTTCGACTCCAGCTTTTAATTCTAGTCTAATGAAATTGAATTCCTTATATACCTTTCCTATGATCGATATCGAATCTAATTAAGCCTTCTAATGTTGCCCGATCCTCTTGATTCATTGGAGTACGCGTGATTAGGAGTGTAATGGGTCCGATTTGGTTTGATTTTGGACAACATTTGGAACCGAACTGATATTATGCACCAGTTTTGCATTTTTAAGAACTAATTCCACACCGGTTACCCCCCTAAACTGATACTTCCAGTTTTACCAGTTCTGGTCCAGTTCGATCTGATTTTTTAATTTTAATATACTATATTATATATATTATATAATATATAATAGTATATTAATGATAATATATTGTAGTATATTATAATATATATTATAATTATATTATAGACTATAGTAGTGATATATTATAACATATATATTATAATATATAGTTATATAGTATTAGTATAACTATTGATACGTACAATAGTAATTAGTATTAGTATTACTTATATTAATTAGTAATTTATCATATAATACAAAAATATTTTATATATAATTATATATTATATATAAAAATTATATACAATATAAAAAATTATAATATATATGAACCAGTCCGGTTCAGTCCGATCCAGTTTTAGAAAAGGAAAAATCAAAACCGAACTGATATTGACCGGTTTTAAGAAAAATAAAATCGATACCGAATCGAACCAAACTTGGTACCGGATCATACCCACCGGTTCAATTTGTTGAATTTCTTTGTAATTCGGTGTTTATATTGGATAGGTTTCGTCATCCCTCTGGAATATTGGGTAATTTCACTTCTCAAGGATATCTTATACATGGAATATTTAACGAACAATATCTTATTAATTACAACGTCTGTACGTACGTAGTCTACCTCAATGGAAAGGCCATAATGTCTTGCCGCCTAACAGTGTGCCACATGATCATCGTATTAATGATCGATATGCCTCATATAGGGTTGAGTAGAACATGATGAGGCGACCATCGTGTCGAAAATGGACAGCGCAACTCTCAAATTAACTCTTTTCTTGAAAAGGTCACATCGAAAAGGGAAACCACAAAAAATAAGAAAAGGGAAGAAATATTCTACCAATGTCAATAGTACTGATCATTCCATTTAAAGAGAAGACATGGAACGGTGAAGATCAAATCTGAATCTGACCGATTGATTGATAATGAAAAGATAAAATTAAGTCGCAATTTCTTTAACAACAAAATTCAATCAAGGTTTGGCCTAGGCATTTATTCTCATTACAAAGAAATAGTTATGAACACCTTGTAGCTTTCTTTCTTTTTCCTTTTTCCCAGGCAATAATGCAAGCAAACACCTTGTAACTAGGTATTCGTGCAAGTAGTAATAATCAGAGGGCATCAATGCATTTACAACAGCTAGCCAATGTCATCCCCAAAACTAAACCATAACAACAGTAAGTACTTGATTCCTCTCCTCCGATTCATGGCAACCAAATGATCTTGCACCATGAAATACTATGGAAATAGCTGAGGCTGCCTTCAAATTAATCTTCCTGTCATGCTAAGGTTGTTTGCCATATATGGATGTAACTGATCTTGCCACAGTGCAGTTGCTTAGCTGGAAGTCATGTTTTTTCTAAAGGACCAAAACCATATGAAGAATAGGAGCTGCCTCAGACCATAACACATGAAGACTTGCTTGTATCCCTTCAGCATTGCCAGATTTCATACTACCTTCGAGTTAAGTATTCTTTTGGGCCTCATGGATGAATAGCAGTTGTATCTGGTTAAAAACTCCAGGTATCAACAAAAACCAGGGAAGACCAGCAAGACAAAGCAAATCAAAATGTACATGTACTTCCTAATTGCACATCTTGAGTGAGATACGGAGGTCCATGACTAGTGTACTCACGATCTGCTGGCTTTCCCTGCCAAATTAAGCAGCTTCTCTGATTATTAGCCTGCACCATGCACATGAAAAACAATATGATAACCTTTCAAATTCAGGAGAAACCAAAGATTTCGAGATTGAAAACTTCAACTTTTAACTCGTTATATTAATCCATTCCTCGGATATTTTTTACAAAATAAAACCTGGATGAAAAAAAACATAACACTCACTAGGAGTTCCATATTTCATTTGTCAATGTCTGTTGCCATTTACTTCAACACAATGCTCATAGAGAGAATGATGCTTTGCAGGAATATAATCCTTGAACCTGTTCAAGAATACCAACATAGAATGTGAGATTAGGATATATGAAATGCTAAAGTTACTGAATATAGGTAATAAAATGCATGAAGAGATTAATAGGGATGTTTCAAAGAAAAAAGGATAAAAGGAAGTCCTGCAAATACTGCCAAAAAAAGCAACAAAGCATCTTTCTCAAGGAGCTTAAGTGAAATGGCTTGTGAATAGTAGTGAAATCGTTTGAGTTAAGATGTTTTATTGGATTAAAGTTAAAATATTGTTTTGATATAAATTTTTAATATTATTTTTGTTTTGAAGTTTGGGAAAGTTGCATAGGGTTTTGCGTTTTGTTCGGGAGTTTGAGAAAGTTGTAATGATTAGGTAATGATTAGATAAAAAGGTTGAAGCTTTGAAATTGAAAAATGTTTTGTGTTTTGAGTGTTGTTTTGAAAGAAAATATATAAGAATATTTGAGAATACTTGAGAACAGTTGTAACCCCGAAGCTCCCTCTTGTAAAAGATCTCCGCTGTCATAAGTGAGGTTTTATTAATAAAATTGGGATAACGTACTCTCTTTTCTATTTTTTTTCAAAAAAATCTGTCTCAGCATCTGTTGCATTGTCAGGCTTAAACATATCAAGTTGTGCCACACTAGCAACAACTTGAAAGCAATACAGAAGTGAAAAGGTAGAGTACTCAACAATTAATAACATAGCTCAGCTATTACAGTTGGAATCTGAGACACCCAATAGAAGGCACAAGAACCCATAAGCATGAGTAAAACAATACACTTATCTCATCAGGAACCCTCAGCTTTCAACTCAAAATCTTTAAATACATAGCCGCATCAACAATAGCACCCATAAGCATCAAAAGAAAAATATACTCTTATCGAGTAACCTCAGCCTACAAACCAAAGTTAATGCACAGCCATACACGGTTTTTCTCCACAGAAATTTTTTTTTTATCGGTAAATAAGGATTTTATTGATGGGAACTAGGCATAGCCCAGCTCCACAGTATAAAGCTTAAATAGCAATGAATACCTTTTAAGAAGAGGAAGCCTCTCTGGTCCAGAGAATAAGCTCACAATGGATTGTAAAGCTTGACTTGTCTGCATTGTTTTAGACTTGAGGGCCTTCAGAAACTCAACAAAATTTTTATATTCTTCAGCACTAAGCTTCTCTTTAACCTGTAAAAATAAAATAAAGCAAATATCCACAACCAATTTCGTCATTTCCATTTTAAAAAAGAAAATAATACAAAACTTGGTGAGCAAAATAATTTACTCTAGTTCTCATGTTTCAGTGAAGAATCACAACAAAACAAGATTCCTTTAATACAGTTCTGAGGTTTCCAAGGCAAAATTCCAGGAAAACCAGTTTCTGTGGAAGAATTACATTCTTTGGTGTCCCATCTACGAAGTATAGATATTTTTAATTAAGGCTTTTAGACAATTTTGGTCCTTTTCATTATAAATATCTTCCTCATCTTAAAGTGGTTTAGGTAGGGCAGACTCCAGCATAAGAGCAGGGAGGAGCTTGAGAAAGAGAAACTGACAGTTTGAGGGGCCAACGCTGCTTCCGTAGGAAGGAAGTGCTTTACCCATCATGGCAGAAAACAAAAAATTGAGAAACCACCATAGTACTGACATCTCTTGAACTGGCATGTAACTCATAGGAAACAAATGACGAAATGGCATGTAACGACCACAGAAACGGACTAGTCACCAAAAATTACTTAGCAGCTAACAAGTGGAAGAGCTTATATTTGTGTGAGAAGCCAAAGAAAACACTTCAAGACGAGGAAGATTGATACAAAGCAAACATTTTAATTATTCCTAGGTACATATTCCTTAAATAAAAACAAAGCAAACAATGATACAATTAAATCATTTTAGTTTTATTATAAAAATTCACCTGAATCAGAAAATCGGATCCTCTGTTCTCCTCATTACCACTGGGCACATTAATGGACTGAACATCTTTGTTCTTCTGCCTGAGAAACTCAACTTCCTCCTCTGAGGAGTCCCATTGTCTTTACGCAGCAACGCCGTACCAACTTGAGCATGTTGTGAACTTATACTATTAGAAATTGGTGAATTCTCAAGTTGCACTGAATTGATACTGAAAGAAGCCCCATTTGTTTCAAACTTCTTTGCTCGGGATGAGTGTTCATGAGAAACTTCAATCTGTTGTGTTGCAACATTTTCTGTGCTTAATAATTTGCGCTTCCTGGCATGAAAAGGCGCTAGCAGTTCTTCTTTGCTTGGTTGTTCATCCAATATAGAAAAACCAGTCAAATCAATTATTTCATGAGCTTGGTTTCGCATATTTTTCCTTGCAGGCATCAGCAAATTTTTCTCATTGCAGATAGTATCCCTCGAACAATTCAAAATTAAAGATTGATTCTTGGAGAGAGTAAGAGATGAGCGATTCGCGGGAAGAAAATCCTTCACTCGGCTTGAAAAATTGCCCTTTGTAGTGTTTGGCACAGAAGAAGAGGCCTTTATCGAGGAATCTTGACTTATTGGTGTCATCTGAAAATCCATATCTCCAATTAACAGCTCACACAAATCATGTCATCAAAAAGTGATTTTACATAGAAGTACGAGTATCTTTACTGTTCAAAGAGTTACCTGGGTGAGAGATTTCTCCAGAGGTAGCTCTGTTTGTATCTCTTCTATTTCTCCTGCATGAGGGAATTTGGCATTAGCTACAGAATAGATGGACTGTGTTGTTGCAAAACACAGCAAAGTGCAGCTTTGATAATACATGTGTAATAGATAGGGCACAAAACAGTAGCTTTAGTCCAGACTTTCTGAAGTAAGCAAAACAAGCATTAAATCATAGCACACACCTTCTAATATTAATGTCCCAGTACATGGCTATGCCTAATGCTTTCATTAATAAAATTTCTTGGTTACTTATAAAAAAATAATAACGTCCCAGATTGAAGTTGGTTCATAATCTCAAAGAACACTTAATGAGGTAGGCACCTGGCTTCTCCATTTCAGTAAATTTTTTTGATAGGTAATCAAGAATTTTATTCATAAGAAAAGTAGGCATAGCCCATTCTCCATTTCAGTAAATACAACATGATCATTTGTGAATGTGACACTCCTTGCCTCTAAAATAAAGTCATATTTGTGGTGTACTCAAGAGATCATTTTTCTTCTTATTTAGATCTTTTATCCTTTTGTTTTCCTTCACTTCCCTAGTCAGGTGCTCCTCTTGCATACACTTTGTGCATGCAAGAGGAACACCCCTTTGCTTATTTGATAAAATGACTATCAAATAAATAAATAAAGGCATATACGCTGGGTCTTTATTTCTGCTTTAGGTTCCCTAATGTTTTGATTAATTAGCAGCATTTTAGCTGGCACTATAACAAGAAGTCTTCCTTAGAATCAATTAAGAGAGAAACTTCAAAGTTCAAAGCTGGTTGTAAGAGTTTCAGTTATCTACCATTTGACTTAAGCATTAAGTGATGTCTGACCCTCTTTCTGAATTCATGTTTCCCTTCTAGTATTATGTCAAATTAGATTTGAGAGATTTTATTTTATTTTTTGATAGGTAGACTTGACAAGTTGTTTTTTTTTAGTAGACTTGAGAGACAACTTATTTTAAAACCATCCTTCACAATGCTTTTAATCGTTCTTGACATCCAATATCAGTATAGTAATTTTTTTTTTTATAACTAAGAGTAAATTTATTGATACGAATGAAATAGGCTTAGCCATGTACACATGAAGTATACAAAAGAACACCTAAATACATTCTAAGATCAAGAGATTAAAGACAAGAAGTCATGCACATTGTTTCCATTAAGTACAATGGCTGAAAATCAAAGTATTAAAGTGTGTACAAAAAAATTCTGAAGCTCCGTCATTGTACGCTCCCTATCTTCAAAACACCGCTCATTTCTTTCCGACCAAATACACCACATGATGCACAACGGAATCATCTTCCACACTGCTGCCACTTGAGGACAGCCTTGAATCTCCTTCCAGCGGGCCAATAAATCCACCACCCTCAGAGCATTATTCGTGCGATGTCGACTCTTCTAAAGATCTCATCCCATAGCACCCTTGTTACCTCACAATGCAATAGTAAGTGATCCACTGATTATCCATTCTTTTACACAAATAGCACCAATCCATCACAACGCAACCCCTCTTCCTCAAGTTGTCCATGGTCAAAATCTTCCCAAGAGCAGCAGTCCATACAAAAAAGACCACTTTAGAAGACACACGAGACCTCCAAATATTCTTCCAAGGGAAATGAACATTAGCTTGTGATCTCAATAATTTGTAATACGCTCTGACTGTACACTTCTTGCTGCCATTAGACCTCCACTGAATTTTATCCCCCTGTGCCATGGTGTTCCCCGTGGAGTACATCAATCTGAAAAAATCTGAAACAGTGGGTAATTCCCAGTCATGAATATCCCGATTGAAGAGGATATTCCACTGGGTAGGGCCATGAGAAGATATCCGCAAAACCACTACAGTAGCATCCCTGTTAACTACAATATGATAGAGAGCTGAAAAAATTGTGTTAAGAGCGCAATCTCCACACTAAACATCATGCCAAAACCTAATTCTGGTACCCTCTCCAGCCACGAAACAGATATGACTTACAAAGCTCGTCCAACCCTTCCTAATAAATTTCCATAAGCCCACACAATACCCCCCCCCCCCCACTTCATTGGAACACTAACCCCCCAAGCACTTATGTGTCTACAATCAATAATTTCCTTCCACAACGACTCCCCCTCTAAGTGACACCTCCATAACTATTTCCCCAACAAAGCTTTATTGAAAGTCCACAAGTTGCACACTCTCAGTCTCCCATTCGAAATTGGGGAACAAACTTTATTCGAATGCACAAAATGAAATTTCTTCTCCTCCCTCACTCCCCCCCACAAGAAGGCCTGAAATAATTTCTCAATCCTGTTCGCCACCCCTGCAGGTAAAGGGAACAAAGATAGAAATAGGCGGGAAAATTTGTTAAAGTACTCTTTAGTAATGTGAGTCAACCGACTCGACTCCCTTTCGACAAATACATTTGTTTCCAACCAGCTAACATTTTCTCTATTTTCTCCACAACCCCATCCTAAATAGCTCTAGCCTTAAAAGTCGCCCCCAACGGAAGGCCAAATATTTCATAGGCAACGAAGACACTTTACAATCCAAGAGGCTCGCCAAGCTATTGATACTGGGCACCACACCCACTGCAACCATCTCGAACTTACTCAAATTCACTTTAAGCCCCGACACGGCTTCAAAATATAATAAGAGTGCTCGTAGAGATTGAGTTTAGCCATGATCCGCTTCACAAAAAAGTAGAGTATCGTCTGCAAACAAGAGATGTGAAATTATGATAGAGCCATTAATACCATTACCCACCGAAAATCCTGATAGAAAGCCGCCTCCAACAGCCGCCTTTACCATCTGACCAAGTGCCTCCATGACTATAATAAAGAGAAAATGAGATAGTGGATCCCCTTGCCTCAATCCATGAGAACTGTTAAAAAAACCAGTAGGGGTGCCATTCACTAGCACCGAGAAACGGGTGGTGGAAACACAATGTTGAATCCATGAAATCCACCTATTACCAAAGCCACACCTCCCTAGCAAGTATATAAGGAAATCTCAATTCACGTGATCATAAGCCTTTTCCATATTGAACTAGCATAGAATACCAGGAACTCCCTCCCGCAGCCTATGATCCAAGCACTCATTGGCAATAAGGACCGAGTCTAGGATTTGTCTCCCCGAACAAACGCATTTTGAGGCTTAGAAATAATTTGTTCCAATACCAAACTTAGACGGTTAGCAAGAACCTTAGAAATGATCTTGTATACTCCACTCACAAGGCTTATGGAACGGAACTCCGTAGCCCCATGTTTCGTTGGAATAAGAGCAATGACTGTTGCATTGAGACACTTTTCAAACTTTTTTAAAGGAGTGGAACTCCCCAAAAACCTGCAATACATCACATTTTATAATATCCCAACAAGCTTGAAAGAATCCCATCAAAAAGACATCCGGACCTGGTGCTTTGTCCTTGTCCATGCTAAGAATGACCTTATAAATCTCATCTTCATCAAAAGGTCTTTCCAGCCAACTCGCACTCTACGAATCAATAGACTTAAACAACAGATTATCAAGCTTCGGCCTCCAACAGGCCTGTTCCATGAGGAGACTCTCGTAGTAATGCACAATATGGTTTTCTAATTCTGAAGGGAAAGTAAGCACTTGAGTACCTGAAAGAAGTGTCTCAATGGCATTGTTGCACCTATGTGAATTAGCCACTTTATGAAAGAACTCCATACATTTATCGCCTTCTTTCAGCCAAAGGGCCCTGGATTTTTGTCGCCGCGAAGTCTCCTCCATCAACAGTACCCTCTCCAAATTTGTCACTACGAACTCTTCCTCAATGATACCTCCTTCGAGGTGTCTCCCATCAACTCCCTCCCCTCTAACGCCTGCAATTCCTCCATAAGAGTAGACTTATGGTTGGCAACATTACCAAAAACTTCCAAGTTCCACTTCTTAATATCGAGCTTCAAAGCCTTAAGCTTGCCTGCAAGAATGAAACTAGGAGTGCCTGTAAATTGACAAAAAGCCCACCAATGGCGCACCTTCTCTACAAAACCATCATCTACTAACCACATATTTTCAAACTTAAAATATCGGTGTCCCCATGAATACCCCTCAATCTAACAAGATAGAAAAGTGGTCCGAGCATATATGGGGCAGCCTCTTCTGACACAACTCCGAAAAGTGTGCCTCCCATGAAGGAGAAACAAGAAATCTATCCAATCTCGACCAACCCCCTCTATTAGACCATGTAAACTCGCCGCCAACCATGGGGAGATCCATAAGATCTAGATCAAAAATGAACTTCGAGAACTCCTCCATGGCTAGGGAGATTCGATGATTCCCCGATTGCTCGCTAGAAAAGCGAGTGATGTTGAAGTCCCCACCCATACACCACGGCACCTCCCATAACCAATATAAACCCGCCAATTCCTCCCAAAGCCTTCTCCTATCTCTATCCATGTTAGGCCCATAAATGCCTACAAAAGCTTAGTCCCACCCATCTACCACATTTTTAAAACGGCTAGCGACCGAAGAAGTACCAACACTCTTCTTCCGCCTCTTCCACTCTTTTATCCCACATTAGGAGAACGCCACTTGATGCTCCTAACGAAGTCAAATATGACCAACCCACATACGAACACCCCCACAAACTTCGAATAATTCTTCTATCAATGACCCGCAATTTTGTTTCTTGAAAACACACCACATCAACCTTCCACGTTCACAATAAAGATTTAATGCGAAGGCGCTTATTGCGATCATTAAACCCCCACACGTTCCAAAAGAGGATCTTAGGTTTCATGAGCAAAAGTGGCCCCCCTCCCTTTCAATCTATCCTTTCTGCCACTTCCCTCATTTGCTTCATAATTAATAGAATATTTGAGCCTTTTAAATTCCCTATCTCTCTTTGTGGCGGACTTCGATCTACTATCTTCAATGGCCACAAGAAGAGCTCTGAATTGTTCTTCAAATCCTATGCAAGAGACCCCAACGCAAGCTTGCATCTCCTCAACATTTTTAAACACCCACTCCAAGATAAACCTTTCTGTGTTGGGGCTAGGAGGAAGCATGCATATTGGATCAGCATCCCCCCATCGAAACAATCCCCTTCACAAACAGCCAACTGCAGATCCATACCTTCTGACCCCCCCCCCCCAACAGGGAACACCTCATTTCTCATGTTGCCCCCTCTATTTTTCAAAGAGATTTCCAGTTCTACTAAGCCGGTGGAAAGGTCCGAAACTACATCCGGTATCTGCCCAGCCTGAGAGGAGGAACACACAGGGAGATTCGCACCCCCCTCGGTTAGAGCTTCACTCCCCAACGGACTAGGCATCTGAGAAGACATCGTGGATGCACCGATGACCACCATCGCATGATTCTGTGCAGGTTTTGAAGGTGTGGATGCGCCGGAGACCACTTCAGGATCATAGAGAACATCGCGATTGCAGGATCTCTCGTTGTCTTCTTCTAATAGTGTTGCTGCCACCAGCATAGTCTCCGACAATAGATCAGCAACCTTCGGCTGGATCACCTGAGCCTTCGCAAATGAAGGTGGCTCGGACCCTATCGCCAAAGGGCTAGCTCCCCCTGCTCTCTCTTCCTCTAGATCGAACCTATCTGTTGAAAGACCAAAGGCCGCCCCATGGGCTGAGGCCCAACAACTGGGCCCAGAGCCCTTTCCTTCCCCTTCAACTAACCGACTGAGTTAAGTTCGTTGGGCCCATCGTGCCGGCCCTGATCCATAACACATGAGCCCGTATATCCAGAGCCCTGGCCCAGGCCCAGCTGCAGAACCCCCTTCCCCTTAACGCACCGTTTAACCCAATTTATTTTATCAGTCAGAGCTCCCAATTGGTTCTCCATTTCAGACAACGCCTGAAGGAGAGTTTCCTCATTCAAACCCACCACGACCCAACCACCCCCCTCACGACTCTGAACACCTTCCACATAGGTAATGCCCCCTGACCTTAGCATGCCTACCATCTCTGTGCACTTCGCGTCTCGAGGCCTCTCCATCTGACCTTGAAGTACCTCCCTATACAACCGAGAATTTGACGTATGCACCATCGTCGTTGGTGGAAACAACCGTGGAGGGCCACCTTCTCTTCCAGCTTCCTTCAACACCTCTGCTAGTTTTCTCCAATCCATCCCATCCTTATCCCCTGGAATGAAGATAAAGCTCCGACGACCTCCCCCGCCATACTCCACTAAGGCCATGAAAATGCCTCTAAAGTTGGAACAGCGCTGGGCGATATAACCTCTATCCCCTTCTCGATGAGCAGTGTAGAACTCCTTCCTCCCAGTCTTCAGACTCTCCTTCAAAGTTTTAGAGAACCAACGGGTTGTGGCTAGCCTCAAACTCATCTCTTTTACGACTTTTCATCCTTTCTCAGTCAGTATTACAAGGCGTCCATTCCTCACCACCTCAAACAGTTTGGATTCTATCATTATTTCCTTCGAAAAACCCATCCTAAGCACACCACCACGAGCTCCTTGTATAACGCAATCACAGACCACCCAAACTCAACTAAAAGAACAATTGTTTTCCATCGTCGAGAGAAGATGTACAGAGAGAACAGGTTATCTTGATTTTGAAGTTGCATTTTTTTTTTATTCCTAAGAAATAGACATAAGCCCAAGTACACAACATATACAAAGGAAATACCTACTACTTTCCAAAAACGAAAGGAAACCTAAAACAGATTCTAGAAATTACCTTCCATTACAAAAGTTTAGCCCACAAATTCAAAAGTACTAAAGAAAAAATCCTCAAGTTTTCCCAATGAATGTTCTTTGTCTTCGAAGCATCTCACATTCCTTTCAAGCCATAGGCACCACATGAGACAAGAAGGAATCACCTTCCAAACACGAACAACGTTCTTGCTACCCTTCAATACCTTCCACCCTACCAATAAATCCACCACTTCTTTGGGCATTACCCAAAGTAAACCAGCCTGATTCAAAACCTCATTCCACAAGAACCTGACCACTTCACAATAAAGAAAGAGGTGATTAACAAAGTCCCCATCCTTCTTGTACATGACACACCAAACAGCAATGTACATACCTCTCCTAAAATTTTCAGTTGTCAACACTATGCCCAAGGATACCACCCAACAGAAAAAAGCAACCTTGGAATGAACTTTCACTTTCCATATGCTTTTCCAGGGAAATTCACAACTCATGTGACTAGTTAATATTCTGTAAAAAGAGGAGACTGAGAACTTAGAATTTCCTGCAGGAAGAAACCACAGCATGTTGTCCTCCCTACCTAGCATCAACTTTGAACTGTGAAGTCTTTCCAGAAAAGCCTTAACATCATCCACTTCCCATTCATTAACATCCCTGATAAAGATAACATTCCACTGAATATTATTGTCAATGCAACAGAAAGAATTTCCTACAACTGCATTTTGATCCCTTGCAATTCTGAAAAAAGAGGGAAAGTCCAGCTTAAGTGAAGAATCTCCACACCACAAGTCATGTCAGAAAAGTATCCTTTTCCCATCTCCCACCTTCAATCTAATATGATTTGAAAATAACCCCATCCTTTTCTAATGAACTTTCACAAACTCACCGCATACGCACCACTAGTATCTTTAGAACACCAACCTCTCCACAAACTATCATATTTTACATCAATAACATTTTTCCAAAAGGCAGTACTTTCCAAGTGGTATCTCCAAAGCCATTTTCCAAGTAATGCTCTATTAAACAATCTCAATTTTTTTATCCCCAACCCACCACAATCAATCAATTGACAAACTTTCTTCCAACTAACCAAATGGAACTTTTTTTCAATTCCTTTACCTCCCCATAAAAAATTCCGAAATAAACTCTCAATTCTTCTTTCAACTCTTGTCGGCGGATGGGGTAGTAATTATTCTCAATGAAACAAACTTATGAAAGGTGACAGTGTAAGTGTCTCATTGCCTATATTACAACCTTTCCATTTTGAAACCTACAGCCTCTCCATTATGGAGGTGTTAGAGAAAAACATAATAATATATGTCAGCATCGCAAACATCTCGTCAAAACAATGTCACAGGACAAGCTTGGAATTGTCAGTTCGAGGTTCCAATTTGGGGTTCCGGGGGAAAACCCGACCACTAGCCTTAGGTAAAGAGAGAGTTGTTAGGCGGATAGGGTACGAGCATATCCTCCAACCACGAGAGAGAGAGAGAGAGAGAGAGAGAGAGAGAGAGAGAGAGAGAGAGAGAGAGAGCACCCAATATGGGATAAAGTTAATGAAGCTAAATAGTGAATGCAAATAAACAATATATGGCCATAAGGTAGGCCCCCTAATGGGAAGCTTGCACTTCTCACACTGATCAAATAGCTTCACTTTCTGCCTACCTCTCAGCCAGAAGACAGATAGTGATCCCAAACAGTCATTTGTCTATTGATATCAACGTTCAAGTGGACTTTAGCCAAAAGATACATACATATCATTCTATATATATGTCCATACAAAAATACATTTATATATATAATATATCTGGGTCTGCAATGCACATGCAGTTATAAAAGTGTGCCATTCTATCAATCCTACACATAATTCGGAATTACACACTGATAGATCTGAAAATCATTCAAACGGTGTAACTGGCAACGTTCTTTAGCTGGAAGATACTTACCCCTGTTTTTAGTTTGTATAAAACTCAGATCTGTAGATCCCCGAGCTCGTCCATCCCGAAAAAACTGGGTCAATGTGAAAACTACATCCCCAAATTTGGAGTAACACTGCCAGAACAGAAATGAATTAATACTAAAGCTTCAACTATAAGAAGGTTATTTTAAAAGAAAAAATTACCTTGATGTGAGGCTGTATCCAATGTGATACCTGGGACTGACGATATGGATGTGCAAACCTGTTAATAACTCGGAACATAAAAATAATCAAACAAAAAAAGAGATACATACATGTCAAAGTTATATCAATAGGAGAAAATAAATAAATAAAACGTATAAAAGGTGGTTAAATTTTGGTTGCTAGTCAAAGCCCAACCAAATAGCCATCTAAGAAACAATCTTGATAATATCACAAATAGCCATCTAAGAATAACAAATTTTCCAACACAGAGACATTAAAAAGTAGTGATCATATTACAAACAGCCATATCAATAATTAGAAACAATAGTGATGATCATATTATAAACAGCCATCTAAGAATTACACATTTTTCCAAATAAATGGTGATGCATCCTACAGATTTTGTTGGGAGAAAAGTGGAAATTATACCATACACTCCCCCAAAATTACCATTATTTTGCAATATGATCTCTAAACTACCAGAATGACTTTACACCCATAATTTGAAACATAAGTTGCAATCCGTCCATCTTAATCGTTAGATCTTAATTAGAGGGCAATTGCAACTTATGTTTCAGTTAGGGAGACTCAGTGATTGGATATTTCGGAGTTCATATTGTAAAAGGAATTGTAGTTTGGGAGGGTAAACTATAATTTTCCAGAGGGAAAAATAAGAGAGAGGAAGAGAATATATCAAAATAAAAGCCTAATTCTAATACCTGCCATCATGTTTGTTCAGCCATTTTTAATTATTGGGAGACTTGGGGAGTTTAGGATCCAAACATGAAGCTACCTTATATGGCTTTAAATGGAAATGGCAGTTGATGATATACTAGAAAATCATCGTGACAATTTCAAAGTTCATCAGTTTTTTCGTATTTCTCTGCACTGGAGGTAGGGGGAATGCAGAAGTTATCTCATTCCAAAAAATTTAAAAAGTGGCTAATAACAGCCAGTTAAAGTCAATGGCTTCTTTTTTTTTTTACAAGTAAAATCAGAATTTTATTGATAGAAATAGGCATAGCCCAAGTACACAGGATATATACAAAGAAAATGCCTAAGTACAATTAAGCACTAGTGAGGGATACAAACAGATCATGAAAACTGTCCTATTTACAACTAATAACCGAAGCCCAAGAAAATAAAGTACTATAAAAGAAACTCTTCAGCACATCCAAGGAACGTTCCTGATCTTCAAAACACCTCTTATCTTCAATACTAAAGAGCATATCATAAACTAATGATTTGATGGCACAATGAAAAACATGAAGAGAATGTAAACAAAGAGAAATATAAAATATAAAGTAATAATGTTTTAACAATGAGAACTGGGGCTTGAGCAAGACGGACAGGAAGACAATCAACGTACTTGTGCATTTTGGTGAATCTATGACAAAAAGTGAGAATCAACAGAGAGAAAAACCTTTCATCACAAAAAATAATTGCTCCATAATCATGACGATGACGGATTACACGTCCAACAGCCTGATTCACAGCTCGTGATGCTTGTTGATTATACCATTCTTCTCCAGTTAGAACCTACAGAGTTAGATTTCAATAACATCAGTGACAAAACATTTAGCATTTAAAGTGACATCTCTCATCAAGCAGTAAAAGGGGTTGCCTTACAAACCTTGCTATGGGATAGCCCCCTTGATCCAAGTACTCACGTTTCAGACGAACCTAATTTAATTCTCATATTATGTGAGAAAATTTATTAAAAGATGTATGGGATTCAAAGCCTGAACAATTTAAGCAACTATATGCCAAAAAAAGATCTATCAAGACATGTTTGTGTAATCTGATGGACATATTTCTGATCCCAGCAAAACGATTCGCTTTGCATTTTGGTGGGAAACAATATGTGCATCATAATTAGAGGCAACAAACTTTAATGGCACGCAACCAGGGATATTTCTTAAATGCAATGAAGCAGCAAGATAAAGCAAATGTATCAGAATGACAAAATCTAAAGATGTAATCAACAATATAACTTAAAAAATTAAGATTACCAATCAGAGAAAAAAAAAAGTTACCAATTAAGATGAAGATCACAACTAATACAATTCTCAAAACAAAATAATTACAAGAACAAACAGTGTCAAAAAAATAATTGAAAAAATAATTCAAACCTTAGGATCAGTCCTTGTTGCAAATGGCATACCAGTGATGACCACAGCTCTTCCAGCATGGTCAGCAAAATCTAATCCTTCACTCACCTATAATACCAAATCAATCAACTGTGATAAATTGGCTAGAACCCACAAGATACAGATAGTAGATATAACAGCTTAATATACTAGGAGCTTTATTAGGCATAAAAAGTTTACGTTTGTTAAGAAACGAACTGTAAGCCAACACATGACCTAATTTTTCACAATCTTGGAAATGCTAAACAATTGGGAAAGAAAATACTTAATAGTGATAGAAATACAACTTGACCTGTTAGATTGTCAACCCTCAGGATTTATAATTACTACAAGTAATGTTAACAACATCAGGTGACTCGACAAGCATGCAAGGAAGGCTGCTTAATAACACATTTCAAGACAGTTTTGCAACAGAGTCAAGGAGATGGAGCCAATTCACAATATTTTGGGGGCAGTACATGATAAATTATGACCAAATACAGGACTCATTAAATGTACTTGCTAATAACTGCTGAGAGTGTGACACGAGCACCTGCACTGCTTTGTGTGGGCAACATGTCAATTCTCTTAAACAAGCATTTCCAACATATACAAAATTTGAGTTCAACATTTATGTCTATCAGCATTGAGGCCAAGAAGATGCAGCTTCATGATTCTTTTAAGCATCTCTACTTACCATCTTGAAGGTAGTCAAGAGAGATTTTGATTATGTATCAGGCACTCCAGAGACCCTATCTGGACAAAAATTATTTGAAAGCATCCAAGGAAAATGATGATGCCAGATGTGTATTTGGGCTATGCCTATTGTTGTTATTAATAAAATTTATTGTTTACTTATAAAGCAATGGCAGTATGCTATGTGCAAAGAAAATTTCTTCCAATATTATCTGTCAAAAAAATTAAAAGTCTGCCAGAGCGTAACAAAAAGATGTTTTTCTTAGAATCCAGGATAAAGACATACCTTACCCCGACAAACAGCAAAAAACACTGCACCAGAAGCAGAGGCATCCTTGAGCTTAGCCAAGTAGTCCTGCCAAAAAAACCAAATCAGATGGTTTAAGACTCGGGAGAAAATAGCCCAATTACAAAGACGGGACAAAGTTAATAGGATATATAGGTCATGCTGGCTACCTCAATTGATGAAGGAAATAGTGAAGATTGTCTAGGTTCTACCACAGGTTTCTTATGTTTGCAGATTCTTTCCCATATGGTTGTTGAGTTTGCATGACTCTACAAAAAAATTGAAATTTGCCATGAGATGAAAGCAAATAAATTGCACCTTTTCACTATTTGTGTTGAAGCCCTACCATATTCTTCCAGCATCCAATGCATTGGTCCAATATGTAGTATGATGGAAAGAATACGAGCAATCCATCAGGTACAATTCGTGCGAAGTTGACTGAACACAAAGTAAAAAATCATAACTTTTTCTCAAATGCATCTAATTTTTTTTTTATATATATATAAGATAGAATTTTATTCAACAAATGTAATAGGCGGAGCCCATGTACACAGGAAAAATGCATCTAAAAATTATCAGCCTACTCAATTGGACACCCTTCACATTTTGATAATGAAAGGTGTCTTGGTTTAAAATTTAGGACAATGCCTCAAATATTTTACAGTGGAACATACGATACAAGAAAAGAGCCGCAATGGGCTCTCATACGGAGTCTGATGCAGGATATCTAGTAACTTGTCACTAGATTAGATTTCTTCAGCTATTTTTGATGATTTATTAGATGCCAAAGGATTTTAGTAAAGTATAAATGGAAAAGATTGAGCCATGAGACTTTGTGGGTCGATTGGTATAAAATAGAGGCCAAGGATGAAGGAGAAAATAAATACTAGAAACTCGCAACAAGGTTTCCTAAGCAATCACGCTTGGGAGGGAGAAGGCAATCACATCCTCAAAGCTTCGAGACACGTTGGAATTTTGCTGAAATCATAGTCTGACTATTGTCATGTTATATGAAGATAGGCTAAAGCCAATCATTATGCTACACAGAAAAGGATTCATAAATAGTAAAGAAAAGTATTTAAAAAATTATAATAAATAAAGAGTATTTAAAAGAAATCTATAGCTAGGAGGAAACTGCTAAAACAAAATAAAAAAGACTCCAAAACTTGAAAACAAAACATAAAACTTGATTACAATTGAACAGAAACTTTCTAATGCAAATAAATATAAAAATAATAATTATTAGTAACTAAGTAGCCTCAAATGTAGCCACTTAGACCCCAGATCGAACTAAACCACAATTCAAGAACCCTTTGGAATTTGATTTTGTCTTTTCTCGAACCTTTACTTTTGTGCGTCAACTTGCCTTTTCTATTAAAAGTTACGAACCACTTTAAGTGGAACACCCAACTAAGTCCCACATTGAGTGAGTAAATTATGATGGAGGTGCATGAGGATGATAAAAGTACGTTAAATGCCAAGTCTCTCAAGTATTCCTTACCGAATGGAACTGGATTTTATATTAAGTTATTAACTATAATGATTGCCAATGTAATGTCCTTGAGTCATTGACTTTAAAAATGAAAATTATGCCACCTTCAGCATATAGGAACATTAATATCAGCCACATTTAAATTTTTTTATGTTCTATTATTGTTCTTCTCCAAAGCCCCAGCATTCTCATGTTCTTGCCTCTCTATCTCTCACTCGCAAAACTAGCAAGCTAGAAGATACATCCAGCTCATGAATCCACTCACCACCTTCCTCTCCAAGTTATAGCAAGCACCAAGTGATAAAACGTCATTTCAGTGCAAGCAGATCAACAAGACAACAACTGAAGGTGATCGGTATTTCAATAGCTATATAACATGTGCAACAAAATAAGTTCGATGAATGCAGAAGGCCACCTTCAATTTAGGGCTATGAACTGTAAGATTGCTCCTTGTTCCAATAACAAGATCAAACTGTAAATTAAAAAAAATAATTTTTTGACAGCAAGATGGAATGTAAAGAAACTATAACCCCTTCCTTTTATCAGCAAAGGCAGTGTCCAGACAGTGGTATTGTAACAACAAAAACATCTTTAGCTTATAAAACTCAGCATTCGTAGCAATCAAAAATTCAAATAAAACTCAGCATTTCATAGTGGTTATGTTACATACCAATAGCATTGCCAAGATCTTGCTTGTATTCAATAGAATCACGGTTTCGGTAAGAGGAATTGAAAGAGCAACCAGAAGGACCAGCTGGTACAACACCAGCCCATATCTGACTAGGGGTGATGACATGAGGATTTTCCAACCGAACGGGAAATTCTCTGAGTAACCAGTATGATATTTTCTATTTAGAAATTGTGGAAGTCATGGCATGACCTAATTGATATAACAGTCACTTACAATTTCAGTTCTTGTGCAAATGAATCCAGGGGAGCTAACGTGCCAGATGTCAGTATAACTGAGCCCACACCCAACTTGGAGAATGCTTCCAAGGCAATTCCCGGATTGAAACACCACCAGCTTAGTGTCCTTGATGCCTTACCTGCACAATCAAAATAAATATGTAGATTTAAGCTATGACAAGATGACATATACTAAATCACATACCATTCTGGCCTTCGGAAATTAACACTTTCATCTACTTATGTAAATTTTCAACGACAACTAGGAACAGTCAGTTCAATATATTCACAATGCCAATAAGCTATTATGAATCAATAAGACACAACTAAAAAGATCAAGTCATAATAAAATAATCAGAAAATATGTATAAATAATACCTTTCAAGCCATCTGCAGCACTTGCTTCAACTTCATGCACGTGAACCTAACATAAATGAAAGCTTTTGAATTCAGATACCGAGTGAGTACAATAAAGAGAATATAACTTTGAAATAACATGCCAGACAAGGTTTGCAATCAAGCTGTACTACAACTGTACTTACACGATAGAATTTCGCATGAGCATTGCCCTCATCTTTAAAAATTGTATTAAGAATATCACCTATGCTTTCCAGTCTGCAAGTAGTGTGTGCCACCTTGTGCTGGTTATCTTCCTCAATAAGCACAGCAGCGTCATCTATTATTTGAATGAGCTTAGAGACAGTTTCATGCGTGATATTTAGCTCAGAGAGTAATTCGTAGATGTACGGCCCAGGCTTAGTAAATCCCAATTCCTTAGACTGAATAGGCACTTCAGCAATCCGTTTCTCAAGCTTCAAAAGAAGTGCTGCATGAAATAAATTATTAGCTCATAAGAAACATGACTATGAGAGGTATAATAAGGACGAACACCAGAGCTTCCAGCAAAAGAACCGTAACAAATTTGTGATGCAATTTAAAACAATGAAAGCCTCATGTACACAGGGTTAATTACATTAGCAGGGAAACCACTACAAAGTACAGGCAGTATATAGATCAACCAAGTTTCTCTTGACCATATTGCCAGAATGATGACAATATGCATTATAGTATTACTAATAAAAAAAAAAAAAAGGATGTTCATGAACATCAATTATTTGCCGAGTATCAACAAGTCAAGTTACCTCTAAGGATGGCAAAATTATCTGGGTTCCGTGATTTGTCATTTGATTCTTCCCTTCTTTCTACAGATAGGTCAATACAATGTTTTGCTTCAATAATGCAAGCCTTTAGAAGCCAAGAAGGCAATTCAAAAGATGCTGCATCTGCACATAAGCCTTCCTGCACGATATTCAAATCACATGAGCATCCAATCTCATGCAATATATCATCCCAGTAGCTAATGCTGCGTGAAAATTAATAATATCTGTCTTCAATAACTAGTAACTTTTATCAGTGGATAACCAGAAGAGAGAAGATTAAAAACGATCATATATAGTTTCAGGGTTCTGTGGACAAATTAGATCTTCCTTTATCACAAATCCCAACCACTTCCCCTTACCAAATTGTGAGCTTCATCAAATATGAGTATACTATTGTTCCAATCAACTTTTAAAGATTTTCTATTCCCCGGGTCAATGAGATAGTTATATGGTGCAAAAAATATATCAGCAATCCGGTGGAGCTCTCGTGATACGTAATAAGGACACCTACAGGAAACAAGTAGCCAGTAAATATGAAGCAAACTACATACTATTGACTTTGAAAAGGAAATACTAAGTTACACAACCACCTGGTGAGTCTTGAACACACAACTAAGTCCATATTTCAAGAAGAAAAAGGCATTAAGAAAGCAAACTGCACATTAACATATATTGTAAAGATTAAAAAAACTGCTAAAAGAGCATACGGTCCGAATCTTCTTCCAACGTTGACTAAATCCTCAATATCGATAGGTTCATCACCAAGATGAGGATTTTTCTTCATGTATTCTACAATAGAAGCACAGAGCATGAAAATTAGATTTGTTTGGAATGTTTATTGCATCAAAATGTCAAAAAGAAAAGCAATCAATTTACTCTGGTAGACAATCAACAAATAGAGATCAGAATTCACAATACCTTCATAGACATTCAACAAGAAGCACATTATTTGGAAAAAACAGCAGTATAACCTTGTATTGTTTTTGGTGACCTTGCCCAGGTTATTAAACTTATCTTACATTTACTTTGGAAGTTGACGGGCATTGAGCATCGTGTGAGTGTATCTGTGCAAGTGAGCGAGAGGGAGAGAGAGAGAGAGAGATGTGCATCCTCTACTTGTCAATATACATATTTTTCCAGGATAAGAATCCAGAGTCCTTATCGTTTTATATTGGTTTCGAATAAGTTTATGTGGGTATTTAATAGAGTAGTGAGAAGTGTAAATAACTATATATGGTTCACCAATGGAAAATAAATAGATGATACCTAAAGAGATAATGCAGCTGGTTTCAGAAAACAAATGGGTTTCACCCAAGTATATTGATGTCATTGAGCATATGAATAATGGAGTGGAAGTTTGTGTGAAAATTAGAGGAATTAGAAGCAAAAAATTTTTTACAAGTAATCAGAAGTTTTATTCAATCAAGTAAATAGGCATAGCCCAACTACACCAAGAAGTATATAAGAGAAAACACCTAAATACACGCTAGGAACTGGTAGGAGCTAAAAGAAGATCATGAAGATTATCCACATTCAAAACAATAACCTTCGTCCAAAGCTAAAAGAGGAATTAGAAGCAAATTTTCAATTAGGTAGCATAACAATCGGCATTAAGTATTAGTCATGGAGTATTGTTTAACCACACTAGATCTTCTCAAGATGAGACCATGTTGTGATACCCCATATGATAAGTAACGGTAGGTGGTGTATGGGATCCCACATTGCTTGGGAATGAGAAGTTCTTGCTCTTTATAATGTTCCAATGGGACTCCAATTGTATCATTGACTAATCCTTTTAGAGTATAAGCCATGTTGTTTGGGCCTTCCATTGGGGCGTTACACATGTGGTGCATATTATATGTAGACATATCATATCTTGTCATGTGTTGTATGCAAAAATACTAGACCTTCTCCAGATGAAATATCCTAGTCAGTAAAACCAGATTGGGACTTTAACTCTAAAATGGAATATGGAGAGGTTGTAAACTAATCTAAACTTTATTGACCATACTTCCAAAGATCCTTATACATTGCCACCAATGTAAAACTTGCCAGGTAGTCAATAATTTTAGGAGCAGAAGTCTCTTCTTACTAATATTACTTGGAAATTCTGAAGAACCACTACAGGTAAAAAAAAAATATTTCAGCATTCTTAAATGACATGTCAATCTCATAATGAACTATGTGGAAACAAGAATATGGAACAGCATTTATTATGCCAAAGAAGTCAGTCAACCTGAAGGATGTGTGCTTCTAGGCCATCTAGAATTCACACTATCCAAAATTATTGTAGTTCATTCTCTTTATCCTTGATTTGGTTTTGCTCTCCGCTCATTATTATGTTATGCCATGATTTTTTTTAAAAACCTCATTGTTGAGTTAATAGAGCTTGCTATTAAATTCCTGTACTTTAGTCGACCCAACTATATACCTATCTATAGGAACAAATCATGACAAATACATTCCCAATGCTAAAAAAATACCTGCAACACGAGAATGATGGCTACATTTACGCTTTCTACACAACGAATGGCAAGAATTTGTTTGTGTTTTTCCACGAAGTGAACTCACTTCATCATGAATGCACAATTGCTCTCGAGATCCTAAAACTACCATTTTGGGCCTGCATGTTTCCAATATTAGCAATTTCAGGGCACATGCATATAAAAGCACCTTAAGCGATAATAACACAAACTCCAACCTCAGGAGGAATATATATTGAGCATCAGTAGGGGTCATATAGTGCAAGTAATAAACCAGGAGAAAATAGATATATGATCTATCCAATATTCAAAATCTCAACTACAAAATATTTCAACCCATGAATGGGGAGACTGCTGACCACCTACTCTTACACTGCGTGATAGCAAGGACACTATGAAATGATTTTCTTCATAGGGTGGCATTGGCTTGGGTAATGCCTGGAATAGTGGTTGCTTTCCTAGCAAGCTGGAGAAGCTTACATGTCAATCCACAAAGTGCAGCAATTTGGAAGGCAGATCCCATATGTTATTGTGGTGCCTTTTGATGGAAAGAAGTGATAGCAGTTTTGAAGACCGCAAGCAGACAACGGACAAAATTAAAGCTTTCTTTTTCAACACTTTGCTTCAATGGTCCATTGTGATAGACTTTAACGTTCTAAGTGTTCATGAGTTTCTTGTGGTAGCTGTCAATCAAGCATAGGTGTTCTATACGTCCTATGTATATGGGCTATGCCTATTATTCTGAGCAATAAAAATTTTTTTGATATGTTATTCTGAGCAATAAAATCCTCCATTACTTATAAAAAAATCAATTCAGACCTGTAACGGGTTCTCTTTAATTCTTGAATTACTTGCCGGATTTGGCTATGAGTGCGCGAGGTATATATTATGGCAGGAAGATTTGACCGCACAGGCTGAGACAGTGAAACATCTGGTTCGCTCTCTTCTTTCTGACTGCTTTTTACACTCATACCAGTCGAGAAACCTCCCAAACTCTTCCTCCAAGCCAGGGTTGCACAGAGAAGACACAACGTTTTCCCAGTTCCGGTAGGGCTCTCCAAAAGTGCGTTGCATCTCTGCCATGTCATAATGTGAACATGCACATTGGATGTCAGGCAGATACCAGCGATAACAACGTCAATTGTGTTAAGAAATTATGGCAATGATATATGGTTAGCCATCCAAAAGTAATACAAATTCAGTATATGCTATTAGTGACAGTATGCAGCTTATAGAGTGATAAAATGCCGGGCATTTCTAGCCTTCAGAGAATAAACTAGTAGAACTCATACAGCTTCAAACTCTATTTTTACACTTTTAATATCAGTTTTTAATAGTAACAGTAAGACAAATTCAAATGGTATCAGAACATCTCATCATGATGAATTTGTTACTTTCACCACCAATATATTTTCCCCCAGTAGAATATTCCCTTGAAAAAGGAGTACTGTTTTCATTATACTTCAAGACATGCCCCTGAAAGCATGAAAATCCTATTTTGAATTAAGATACAGTGAGTAAACAGTTAGGGCCAAGAAATCCATTGTTATATGATAGGTACATTCAGGAATGACGTTAATCTGGTAATACGAAAACCGCGTGGCTAAATTTAAAGACACTGTATACTATCCCAAAACCCATTTGAAATATATCACGTAGAGAAATCAAATTAAGTTTATACACAAAAGACAAAATTACCGAATAAGCACATCCAAACACCAATTAATCCGAATGCATACTCACATTTCATAAAAAAGCCAACTTGAAGAGTTAAAAGAAAAATAAAAACACAAGGCTGCAGCCTTTCCCAGCTAAAATCAGTAAGCAATTTTAGTTTCTACTGGAAAAAAAAAAAAAAAAATGCTTTAGAATGGCCTTGCAAAAGGCAATTGGTATCAGAAATTCAGGACTTATAAGCAATTTCAGTTTCTTCTGAAAAAATAGGTCGTGAAATGAATTCAAGACCAAATACGACGCCTTCGAATTCTTACTTCTTGGAGAGATTGAATGACTTTTTCCATATAAACAAGCTGGCAATCGTAAGCCTCGAATGGAAAATCCACAACGACGCCTCTGATATTGTACGTCGGCATCTCTTTAAATTTCCGTAGGATTGCGGCAAATCAGGAAAATTTTCCCGAGAAAATGACGCCGTTGGGTTTAGTTACAAACCCTAGTCAATGAGTTGATCGGGATATATTGAAGATATGTTTTCCCGCCAGATTACGGTGCACGGATGAGACTAGAGAGGCACAAACCAACGACGACGTTTAGCGAGTAACCAGGTAAACGTGTTTTTTTTTTTTTTTTTTGATTCCAAGGTAAACGTGTTTATAGCATTGTCCTTGCTTTATCAAATTTATCTCTAAAATTTCATGAAAGGTATATGTATTTTATAAATCCAAACTTTTTTTAATCATAACCTCACATTAAATTAATTATTGGATTAGATAAAATAATAATATTTTTAATTTATTTTTTTCATATTTTATATAGTTAATTAATAATTTAATTTAATATTTAAATTTTTATTTCTCAACTTAAATCAATTGTGGCTTAAAATTAGAAAAATATAATTTAAATAAATTAAATAATGATTCTAAAGTGTGAACGGTTAGTCTTTAAATTTAAAGATAAACTTAAATATACTATAATTTAAAATTAAAGATTTTAGTGTAAGTTGAATCTATTGCGAATGCTTGCGTCGTTATAATGAAACGGTGTGGATTGGAGTTGCTGGAAGACAAAACGGAGCTCAACTTTTGGGAGGAAAATGACAAAAACTCGGGAACTGAAAAACTCAGTTTCATTTTCTTACACTTTCCATAGTACTCTTTTGTTTGGAAAACAGAGGCCATGGCCATCACTTGCATGGATCCGATTCTCTATAACGCTGCAACAAAAGGCAACATCATGGCTTTCAAGGATCAAGTCAATGCCAAAGATGCAACTCTATTACATGTCACAGCAAGGTATGGGCATGCTAATATCGTAGTTCTGATCGAATATGCAAGATATCCACATCATCAAGATCTTGAAAGTGGGGCTGAAGTACTCGTGGAGATGCTTAGGATGGTGAACAAAGAGAAAGACAGCAGGTTGTACGTTATAATTACCTTGAAATGATAAAACTTTTAATCAAGGAAGACCATCAACAAAATTCTTCGTGAAAAATCCAGCCGAGCATTTATACCCAGAAAGATCCAGTTGAACATTTTTTTTCTTTTGTTGCCTGAAACTCCACAGTGATCAGAAAGAAAATGAACAAGATTTTGGTTTGCAAGATCAGTCGGATGTGAGCACCCCTAGGCCTAGTAACCAGATCTCAAAGATGAAAATGAGGGAGGAGAAGAGTTGATTTTGCTAGGCGAAAAAGTTGGGTTCGCTCGATAGCAGACGAATTTCCTTTCTTCTTTATGGGATATCCAGCAGGCCGAAACGGTAAGAAAGCGAAACGGTAAATGCTTTCTTCTTCTTCTTTTTACTCGTTTGCATTTAAAACCCGAATGAGTTTTGCTACACTATTTCTACCACGCTCTACATTTTTTTTTAATTTTTATTATTTTTTTATTTTATCAAATATTTATTATATAAATAACAAATAAAAAATTTGAAATAATTTAAAAATAAATAAATTCAAAAAAAAATAAAAATTTTAAAAAAAGTAGAGTATAGAGTGTGGAGTGTAGTGAAGATTGTGTAGCAAAACTTTTAAAACCCACGTCAGCTCATATCATCTCATTATTACAATTTTTTTATTTTTCTACACAAATATAATAAACAATTCAATATTTTCAAATTATAAAATATTTTTTTAAAATTTTCATATAAAATATAATAAATAATTTAATTTTTATTTTATTATTTATAAATTATTTCAACTTACCTCAACTCATTTCTAATTCAAATAATAAACCAGCCACGTCAGATTTAGTGCATGCCAACTGTGGAGAGACAACTGTACGTAACAGACTTCCGGGCGAATTGGGCAGCAGACCGGGTTGCGGGGTTGATAAATAATGAACTATTTATATTAAGCAGCACTACACCGTATATTTATTAAAAAATAATATGATGTACGGCTGCTAAGTATAATTTTTCTTAAATAATAACAGTGGAATAATGGTCCTCATTTGAGTAATAATAATGCTATATAGTTATGAGTTATGGAAGCAATGCACACTTTTTTTTAAAAGAGGGTCTATCGTTAAAAAATTATTATTTTTATATAGATCTTATATTTACTCATATTTTTCAAAATGAATGAGTAATGCTTGCACATCATATAATTACAAATATAATTTTTCTTGAAATAATACTAGATATAATCATGAATTGTACAAGCGTCGTGTAATTGTTTTAAAAAAATGAATAAATATTGAATCCACATCAAAAAATTAACTTTTTAAAGAGTGACTTCACTTTTTTTTTCAAAACAAGTATGCAACTCATAACTGTATATAACGTTATTTTAAAAATAATAATTTTTTGTTGAACATGTAGTAAAAATGTTTTTTAAAAGTCAAAATTAAAAATTTTTCATGCGTTACTCTATTAAAAATATGGAAAACTCTATAGATCATATCATCATTATACTTTCATTTCTATAAATAAAATGTGGCACATAATAAGATGAAAATATGGTATATAATATTACTCTAAAAATATATGTACATGTTCATAGTTTACATACATTTTTTGTTTTTATAGATGATTATGAAGAAATTTCCTTCAACTTAGTTGGAGAAAATTTATGTAGTAGACTTTCCAAGACCAAAATGTCAGTTGATATATTGGCAACAAATAAAGTATCAGTTGAGATAAGAGGAGATGGTTTTAGATAAAAGTTAAATAAAATATTATTAAAATATTTTTTTAATATTATTATTATTTTGAGATTTGAAAAAAATTAAATTGTTTATTATATTTTATTAGATATTTGTAAAAGTTGTAATGATTAAATTAGATGAAATAAAATCGTTTCTATATGAAGCCTTAAAGTGATGAATATTTAATATCTTTTTAAAGACTTATATAAATAATAATATATATTATAAGACGTGATTTACATCCTATAATTAGAACATAAGTTTTAAAAAACTTAAATCCGGAATGACAACTATTATTTAATAGTTGATCTGTAAGTAAAATATAATCTGAAAATTAAAAATTGAAAATTGAAAATTGAAGTTTTTACTAAGCATAAAATATAGGCTCAGACAGCCCAATTTTCACTTAACGACAGGATGAAGACCTAGGAGTAGGCCCACAAAAATTCAGCCCACTAGCCCAGTAATGAGATGCTTTCTCTCAAAATGTCCACGTGTAAGTCGTGTGACCTCGTAGATATTTCTAGAAACTCCGAAGCAGTAGACTATCCCTACCAGGCTACCCGGACGGCTATTTTAGTTGGACGGACCACTTCGAAAGTTAAACTTGAAATTGAAATCCTCTCTCTTTCTCTCACAACCCCCAACTCTCTCTTTCTCTCTCTTTTTCTTTTTATTTAATTCAAAATAAAGTGCTAATAAATAAATATAAGAAAATACTAGATATCCCGCCGGAGACTCCGCTGGGGTCTAATAATGTATTTGTATGTGTTTTTTTAAATTTTTTTATTATATATATTTTTTAAACAATTTTAAATATTTTAAAAAAATTAAAAAAATTTATAATATTATTAAAAGATATTTTCTTAATCACGAAATAAAATAATTTAAAGTATAATTTATTTTATTTTTTAAAAATATTAAAAAATTTATATAAAAAATAATTTAAAATATATATATATATAACAATACTATTCCCCAGCGGGGATGTAGCATTGTCCAATAGATTGAAAAATAAAAAACAGAAAAGAACTCGAGAATTCCACACAACAGCCCTTCTTAATACCTCACATTCTATCGCCCTCAAAGGCTCAAACCTCCTGTCTTCTCGTAAAAACCTTACGGTGTTTCAGAGAGTTCCAGAACCACCCCCACCCCCCAACACGCCAACCTCTGATTCTCTCTCTCTCTCTTTCTGTTGGATCTCTCTGAAGGTACGGTCTCCAACACCAGCTGAAGGCCGCATCGGTCTTAGGTTTACAATTTTTTCGTCTCTTTCTACCGAAAGATTAGATTTAGATCTGTGAATTTCTCTTTCTAGATTGGGCCACTTCCGGCGTAGGATTCTTCGGTGACTATTGAATTGATTGTGAATTTAGTTTCCTTCGTTTGGAATCGGATCTTTTGATATATATTTTTTTTTCTTTTGGCCAACTGTTTGTGTTTTCTTTTGTTATATATTGATTAACCATTGACCTGGTATTCTTTAGAAATTAAGTCATAGACCTTCGCAGCTTGAGAGGCAAGCCATTTTGTTTGTTTTAAAAATCAAATCTAGCCCACATGAAATACTTTAAATAAATACGCGAATCCATTCTCTTCCCGTGTACTGAATTTGGATTCGTTACGCCATGGTCGTGTGAATGCTAGGTAATTAACCGTCAGCCTGCCGCAGCTGGGTGACATTGTCGACCCGTGCATTTCGCACCGCCACGTCTCACCTCCACTCGACTGTCCGTTGCCCATGCTATTAGTCATTCTCATCTTTTGGGCTAAATCTGCTGAAGTTATATGCTGGGTATTTTTGTGTTCTCGTGCATTGATTATGTTGTAATTGCTTGAAGAGAATCAGAAATGGTTACGCATGTTGGTAGAGTTATTGATTTTACCCCAAACTTTATTTTGTTCCCTTCTTATTTTTGCTGGATTTTGAGAAATTTTATCGTTAGAATAAGCTTTGGATTCTGGTCGTGGGGCTCTCTCTTTTTAAAGTAAATGTATACTGAATTCGATTCTGATGTTTTATTGTCCAGATTTCTATTACCTGGCTGTCTAAACTGATTATTAAGTGACAAATTGGTTGAGATTTTGCGAAGATGAGTGTAGTTGGTTTTGATTTCGGGAATGAGAGCTGCATTGTGGCCGTTGCAAGGCAAAGAGGGATTGATGTTGTACTCAACGATGAGTCCAAACGTGAGACTCCTGCAGTTGTCTGTTTTGGTGACAAGCAGCGGTTCATCGGGACGGCAGGGGCTGCTTCAACTATGATGAACCCAAAGAATGCAATCTCTCAAATTAAGCGGTTGGTTGGTCGGCAATTCAATGATCCTGAATTGCAGATGGATCTAAAGTCTTTTCCTTTCACCATTACAGAAGGACCTGATGGGTATCCTTTAATTCATGCACGGTATCTGGGAGAAGTAAGGACATTTACACCTACACAAGTTTTGGGAATGGTGTTTTCTGATCTAAAACGCATAGCTGAGAAGAACTTGAATGCAGCGGTTGTTGATTGCTGTATTGGGATTCCAATTTATTTCACTGATCTTCAAAGAAGGGCTGTTTTGGATGCGGCCACAATTGCAGGCTTGCACCCACTCCGCTTGATTCATGAAACTACAGCAACAGCCTTGGCTTATGGCATTTACAAGACAGATTTACCTGAAAATGATCAATTGAATGTTGCTTTTGTTGATATTGGACATGCAAGCATGCAAGTTTGCATTGCTGGCTTTAAAAAGGGCCAGCTGAAAATATTAGCTCATTCATTTGACCGATCTCTTGGTGGTAGAGATTTTGATGAAGTGCTATTCCAGTACTTTGCTGCAAAATTTAAAGAGGAGTACAAGATTGATGTTTTCCAGAATGCAAGGGCTTGCCTTAGGCTTCGAGCTTCCTGTGAGAAGCTGAAGAAGGTACTCAGTGCAAATCCTGAAGCACCTTTAAACATAGAGTGCTTAATGGATGAGAAGGATGTAAGAGGTTTCATTAAGAGGGAGGAGTTTGAACAGATCAGCGTTCCTATGTTGGAACGTGTTAAGAGACCTTTGGAGAATGCTCTTGGGGACGCTGGTCTCACAGTTGAGGATGTTCACGTAGTTGAGGTGGTTGGTTCTGGCTCTCGTGTTCCTGCTATAATAAAAATATTAACGGAGTTCTTCAAAAAGGAGCCTAGACGGACAATGAATGCAAGCGAGTGTGTTGCCAGGGGATGTGCTTTGGAGTGTGCCATTCTTAGTCCGACATTTAAAGTACGCGAGTTTCGGGTAAGTGTTGTCCATTGATGGGTGATATCCCAACGATCATATTCCTCTTTTTCAAATATACTTGCATTAGCTGACTTCAGCATGGAAAAATTTTGGTTGTTTCATCAATGGGCTTTCCGCTTTTCATTGCCGGGTCAAAATTTTTTTGTGAAAATTATGGGTAGCAAAATCTAGAGTAAGGATTACTTGTAATTCTTTCTTATTCCCCTTGTTGTCACTCTTATATGCATTTTGTTGCGGAGATATGTTCAATAGCTTCTCTTATAATAAATTTATGTGAGACTCACACCCGACCAATATGTGATTCTGGGATAGCCTCAAGGTTTTACACGTTCTCCCTAGTGCTTTAATTCAGGGAAACTGTCACGAGTATGCTGATCAAAATCTTGTTCTTTGGTGCCTGACTCTGGTAATGGTTTTACTTTTAATCTGAAGGTCAATGAGAGCTTTCCATTCTCAATTGCTTTGTCATGGAAGGGTGCTGCTCCAGATGCACAGAACGGGGCAGCTGACAGTCAACAGAATACCATTGTTTTCCCCAAGGGAAATCCCATACCAAGTGTGAAGGCTCTGACATTTTATAGATGGGGTACATTCTCCATTGATGTGCAATACACTGATGTGAATGAATTGCAAGCACCTGCAAAGATTAGTACATATACGGTAATACAGGCTGGCAGTATTGATTCTAAAAAGTTCAAATAGTTGTGGGCTATAGGACAAGGTTGTTTAGAATGTTTTATTTTGTGTTGCCGATTTCATGACATGATGTACACGTGCAGATTGGTCCTTTCCAATCTACAAAAGGTGAGCGTGCAAAAGTCAAGGTGAAAGCCCGCCTGAATCTGCATGGAATTGTGTCTATTGAGTCAGCAACTGTGAGTTCTTCTGACACTAATTCTGGTGGCCAATTTTGTATTGATCTCTTTTATTATTATTATTATTATTTTATGTTTGTTTCAGCTATTGGAAGAAGAAGAAGTTGAAGTTCCAGTCTCAAAAGAGCCACCAAAGGAAGATGCTAAGATGGATACTGAAGAAGCGCCCATTGATTCTGCGCCCCCAAGCTCCAATGAAACTGATGTAAATATGCAAGATGCAAAGGGTACTGCTGATGCTTCTGGGCCTGAAAATGGTGTTTCTGACTCGGGAGATAAGCCTGTGCAGATGGAAACAGACACTAAGGTATTAACTATGCCCAGTATCAAAATATCAGTTAATAAGTTTTTCCATGGTGTATGCTTTATGTTGATTCTTTATTTGTTTCCCATGCTGCTATGTTAGAGTTTCCGATAAAAGATGAAAATTCTTATTTGCATGTGCTTTTAGCATTGTTCATGAAGTTGCAAAAGCTATCGCATGGCTGCTATCCGTCTTGGACACTTGTTGAATAGATATGTGATCATAATACAAATAGCCTTAGAGTTCATGTTGGAGAATACTCTATGAATACATATTCTCCGTGAGTTCATAAAGTTGCGTCTCATATCACCTGCATTAAATGTGGGTTATTGGCATGCAGGTTGAGGCTCCAAAGAAGAAGGTAAAAAAAATTAACATCCCTGTAGCGGAGATTGTTTATGGAGGAATGATTCCGGCTGATGTGCAAAAAGCTGTAGAGAAGGAGTTTGAAATGGCTTTGCAAGATCGGGTTATGGAAGAAACAAAAGACAGGAAGAACGCAGTTGAGGCTTACGTCTATGACATGAGAAACAAGGTAGTGTGCTTTTTATTTATATTAAACCAGAGTATCTGGCTTTAAGTTTAGGACTTCTAAACTAATATTACCGCATATTTCTCCAGCTTAGTGACAAATATAGGGAATTTGTCACTGATTCAGAGAGGGAAGAGTTTACTTCTAAACTTCAGGTGGTGGAAGATTGGTTATATGAAGACGGTGAGGATGAGACTAAAGGCGTTTACATTGCCAAGCTTGAGGAACTCCAGAAGGTAATTGTCAAAAAGGCTACTTCCCACGTCTCCCTTTTGCACCTGCCAACTAATCCACAAAGTCACACACTGATTACTCAGCCCACAAAAAGACTAGTCACTGGCTTTGACAGTTTAATGGAGATGTGAAAAATTGCAGCAAGGCAATCCCATGGAGGAGCGGTACAAAGAGCATGTAAACAGGGGAGCAATAATTGATCAACTTGTTCATTGTGTTAATAGCTACCGAGAAGCGGCAATGTCAAATGATCCTAGATATGATCATATTGACATCTCTGAGAAACAGAAGGTAATAACTTGTCAGATCTTTGTCTTAAGCTCCCTCCCCCTGAGAGATTCTCCCACCCATGCACAAAACATATATACCGACTTCTCAAATTATCTTCCAATGGATGTTGTAGGTCCTAAATGAATGCGTGGAGGCAGAAGCATGGTTAAGAGAGAAAATGCAGCTGCAGGATTCGCATCCTAAATATGCTGATCCGGTTCTCTCATCTGCTGATGTGCTAAAGAAGGCTCAAGCACTCGATGGGTACCTTTTCTTTCTCTATATTTTTGTCTGTTTTATTCTGGTGGAAAGGAAATAACGTGTTGTAGCTCATTGCAATGTTAAGATCTAGTACTTCCAGAATCTTGAATGATTGCCAAAAATTTTGCACTGTCTTGATCCTGGTTTTTATTTTTTATCTTGCTTTAGTTTTTTGTTTGGGTACTTTAGGGTCTTAAATCGAGCATTAGTCTTTGTATTATTGGTCCCCTTATCTATGAGAAGTCCTAAACCTAATCGATCTTTCCCTTGTCTGAGAGAAGCGAGAGGACCTTTCTCTTTTGTCCTCTATTTTGGTCCTAGTTTCTGATCTACGTATTGCTACTTGCATATGGTGGTTCTTTTTGCATTTCACTTTGTTTTTGCGTTAATTTATCTACAGCCTAGTGGGTCTATGCACTCTTTACTCATTTTGTTCATGCAAACTCCAACCCAAGAAATTTGAATCATTCTTTTCCTACCTAATTTGTTTGTAGTACGTTTTGTTGAAGATGTTGAAAGAAATAAATTGCGTGAACAGGTTTTGTAAACCGATAATGATGAAACCAAGGCCAGCACCAGCCAAGCCAGCTACTCCCGAAACACCACCAACCCCACCTCCTCAGGCCAGCGAGCAGCAATCACAGGATGGTGATGCCGATGGGAGTACTGATGCAAACGCCAGTAGTAATGCCAGCACCAATGAGAGGGCAGCAGATGGCAATGGTGAGGTACCGCCAGCTTCTGCAGAGCCAATGGACACACAGACCTCTACCACTTCCGCGTAGTTCTGTTCAGTGGTTTCTCGTTCAAATGTTTTATTCAAGACGGAATTTGGTTCCTATGTATAAGAACTTTTTTTATTCGAGTCTAGGGACAAACCTGGTGGTGGGCCTGTGTTTTGTCAACCTTTTTGGAGTCCGTGAAGCCTTTTCTGTTGTGGGCGATCTGCCAAATTTTATACCTAATTGGGGTGGATCTCCATATTGTGGTTTTTTTAAGTAGGGTTTCAAGAGAAATGATACTGTTGTGGTCTCCCAGGCTCTTGCAGAGAGAGAAACAGAAGTACATCTTAAAGGGAGACTCTCGTGTCCTTGTTCCTTAGGTAGCATGTTTTGCATTAGAGACAAAAACATTTACAAAAGTAAATTCAAAAACTGATATGGTTTGATGTGGAATATTAGATTGTAAAGTAGATCTGATGTTTCATATGAAGTCATATTAGTTTGTGGGTTTATTTTTGTGTGATCTCTTCGTGATTAAAGTACTTCTCTTTCCATTATTAATTTAATACTTTTCAGTACTTTTTCAAATGTTGGATTGTTGTCGTTTCCCCGTTCCTGTGATCTGACGATTTTGTGGAATTTGTTGTTGATAGTTGATACTCACTCGTGAAGATTATTTACCCTTCAGCCAATGCGGGTCACTCGAGTGCACCTCACCGGCTGATAAAGGTCCTGTCCTTTTATATAAAGAACCGGCGAGATGTTAAACATTCTAGTCGAATGCTTGATGTCTAGTGCAACAAGATTCAGGTTGTTCATGGAACTGGATCTGCAGGATCTGAGAAGTTCGTTGCCAGAATTGTCACGGTTAAGCAGATTAGCACGCACTGTTGTAAACGCATGCTTTAGTCGAAAGTTGAAACCGACAACGATGCGTCTTCAGGAGTGTTTCTTCCCCTGTTCCTTGAATGATATCCATGTGGCTTTTTACAGATTCTGCATTGGGGCCAATGGGCCATAGACTATGAGCTTACCTTTAAAAAAGAAAACTCAAACTCAAATTGCTTCTGCATGGGGCCAACAAGCTGTAAGTAGCTTTGTGTTCCATGATGGGAATAGGTTTAAAGTTAGCAATTCACTCAATAGATTATCCGTTATGAAAAATCTCTACGTTAAAATATGAAGAAAAGGGTAGAAGCCGAAGAGCAGAAAGCAAAAAGCCCATCTCTCTTGCGCCTATATTTTCGTCTCAAGTGTGACGTTTGCTCTTTTGTAAATGTGTTGGTTGAGTCACTTTCTCCTTTTACGTGTTTGTCTTTGGGATGGCTTTGTGTGCTAAGCCTATCCCTCTACTTTCGTCAACACGCAGGGGGTGAGACTAGGTGGTTTTTTTAGGATGCCTTTGTCAATTGCTTGTACCAAGCTGGGTTAATTGGTTGGTGAAATGTGGAAGACAATCCAGGAGAATGGTTAGGTGTACGTGTATTATTGGTCTACGCCGAATTATCTGAAATTGTGAAAGCCGGGTAAGGCGCTCTGTATCTTTTACTAGATAGATACATGCACTTCAATTATACATGATTTTGATGCTGATGCGAGAAGGACATGGCGAAAAAGTCCATGAGCTTTATTACGAGATGTGTAACGAGGATGACTGGTTCCTGGATACCATGACATATACTACACTTTTTTTTCAGCTTTCAGGAAATTGGGTCACGAGGATTTTGCCACTAGGTTGTTTGACAAGATGTAGGACAGTGGCTTGCAGCCAAGTGCAAATATTTATACAACGTTATTGGGAATTTATTTCCAAGTTGGGTAGGGTAGACAGGGCTCGGGAAAGCTGCGAGGATTGAAGACGCTTGCAGTATACACATTGGTATACTCAAAGAGGGTTGTAAACCTGATGTGTGCTTGTAAACAATCTGATAAACATTTTGCCAAGAGCTGGCCGTTTGCCAGATGTTATTAAGATTGTTAAAGAAAAGGGTTCATTGCAGTGCCAAGTGCAAATCGAATGTTGACATGTAGCACTGTACTAAAAGCATTATTTGAATCCAAAGCTCCAGCTTCTTGGGCTTCTTCAAAATGCTAATTATCATTACAGAAAGATGGCTGCATCTCAATACATCAGCCGCTAGGATTCTCAGCAGAGACATCATTTTCCTCCTCGTCACCGTGCTGTATTTTCGCTATCTCGGCCTGCACTCTCTCCAGAACTTGCGTCTTCTGCATCTCCATTTCCCTATGGAAATCCATTCTCATCTTCTCCAGCTCCACCATCTGCTGCCTTTTACTATTCTCAATTTTTTCATATATCTCGCTGAATTTGTTAATGGAATCAGCAAGCAAGCTGAAGCAAGGCCCCTCATCATTGACCCTTCCAGTTCTCCTCTTCTTTGGTGGAAGTCCATCTGAAGCATCCTCCTCACCATCCGAAGATTCTGAATTTCCAGGACTATCTCTCATCTCTTCCAACCCATTTGCATGATTTAAATAAACTCTAGGATTCATGAATACGTACTCCCCGGAGTCCAAACCACAAGAGAGGCCTGCTTGCTGTGGGGGCGATGACAGCATCATATCCATCTTCTCAAAATAAACCCATTTGCTAGTGGCATCACCAGTCTCTGCCATCCTCGTCTTCTCCTTTTTGAACTTCTTCTTCAATGTATCCAATCTATTCCTGCACTGAGTATCCGTCCTTTCAGTTTTTGAGATCTTTGATACCTTCTCCGCAACTTCTTGCCATTCCTCGGACCGAAGACTCTTTCTTCCACGTTGAAGAAATGGGTCGACCCAAGCATCTAGTAAAACAAATGTCTCACGCTCAGTCCATTCGGTTAGTGAATTTCGGCCAACAACTGATGGTTTTGGAGCCAAGGGCATTGGATCTGTTGCTGCAGCCGATGGCACAGGAACCCTTGGAGCAAATTCATAACTAGAAGCCAAACTCTTCAACTTTCGCTTTTTTGGGTGCCTTTTCAAATCAGGATATTCAGTCCTCCTACCATAACTTTTCTGTTTATCATCATCATCATCATCATCATCTTCTTCCTCATCAGATTCCTCCACCTCCTCCTCCTCTTCATCCTCCAAATCTTGTTGCATATTACGAAAACCATTACTTTGATCATCATTCTCTTCCTCCTCTTCTCCAGATTCTTCATCATCCTCATCAACGTAATGATTAACAGCCGGCCGAGAATGTGGAGCATTCCTAACAGAATTCTTCTGTTGACTCGAGGTACCGTAATCCTGTTGGTGATTCACACCATACGGGTTTGGGGAATACCTTGCATCATCCTCAGTCTCATCCATTTTAGCCCAGTTTTTTATCAACCACAACTAAATACCCAGAAAATACAACACACAATCAAGAACCTTGATTTCTAACCTCAAAGCGCCGACTCCTCCCCCTTAACAAAAAAGTAAACTATCCATAACATTTGTTCCCAATACATCTAATCTCTACTCTCAGTCACCAATTTCCCGAAAATCTTTGACTTTGTTCACAGTAAAAAAAAAGTATCGAAACAGAATCTCCACAACACCAATCCCCGTTTCTTTAAAGTCAACTTCTAAAAGAAGCAAAACACATGAATATTGCACTAAAACAGCCAATTTTCTACTTCCAGGTATAAAAGGCTTCTTTCTACGATCATATTATAATAGTCGAACAAACGTTCCTTCATCTCAAAGAAAGAAAAGGCCCTAATTCTCAAGGTCAAAGCAGAAATTTAAAGAAGAACAAAACCCATGAATCTTACCTCAAATAGCGAGCTATCCACACTAGAAACAACTCAGTCCCAAACATTAATCGAAATCGACCCCAATTCACGCTCTTTAAAAAAAATCCAAATATCAAGATTTTTGGGACCAATTGAAAGCAATTCCAAGACAAACAGAAATTGGAAGGAAGATGAGAAGAAGGTGGAGAGATTCAACAATAGCGTTTGGTGGTAAAAGCGGGTGGCACATGCTACTAATGTAAGCCGAGACTAAGTATATGGGCCGAAGGCCCTGATTGGAATAAAGAATGGGCTTTGAGGGTGATACGGGCTCTAGAATATATGGGCCGAAGGCCCTCGATTCTTTTATGGCTTTGCTTTATAGATACCAAGTTTTATGGTCAGACTAGACATACATATATTGGAACGGACCGAACGATCATCTGATATGATAAAAATAAGATTAATGTCATTCATTATTTTCTTTGTCATCATTCTCCGATCATTTTATGATGTGATATGAGAGGATTGATTTACAAAAGGATGATAAATAGATTTATTGTCAAAATATATCAAAAGAAGCCATATTAATTATAAAGTTATAATACGAAAATTGATGTGAAAAATTTTCGCATTAGCATTGTTTTTAATGTGAGTCGTTCTACACAAAAATTCTACATTCTTGCATACCACTTAAAAATATGTGATTGTACCATTTTATCTTTATAAATATGAGGATAAAATGATACAATCATATTTTTTAAGTAGTGTACAAGAATATAGGGCTTATGTATAAAAATTTTCATTTAATGTATCAATTAAAATACTCGCAAATATATTTATTCTTAATTATAATATATACCGGATAAGAGATTTAAAGACAGCAAAATCACTAATGCGTAATTAATTGTAATGCGTAAACCGGCCGGAACGGGTTCGGTTCTGGTTTTAGAATTTCTTGGACTGGACCGGATCAGATCGGACTCGTTGATAAAAAATATATATATAAATTAATATTTTATATATAAGTTTTATACAAAATTAAAATTATACAAAATATTTTTTATATATAAGTTTTATATATAATGTATAATTATATGTGAAAATTTTATATATAATATATATAATTATATATCATATATAAATAATTTCATATTATAATTTATAAATTAACATAAAATGTTCATATTAAATATGAACATTTGTAATTTGTTTGATCATATGTTATTAATATAATTATATATAAGATAATGTTATTATAAAATAAAAGTTTAATCTTAAAAATAAAAATTTAATTGATCATATATTATGTAACGCCCCGTTCCCGAGGGTCCGAAGAGTTAACTCAAATTACCTAATAATCAACTCCAACATTGCTAATACTCTTCCAAAAGCTCCAAATCCAACGTAAACACTTTAAATTTAATTAAGCACACATACTCATATATAAAATCCTCAATACAGTAACTCCAAAAATTACCAACTTCTCTACATGTCACTTAAACTCACATTTCAACAATATAATTATCAAAAATCATCAATATTCATTGAAAGTTTTATATTCTCAATCCACTATTCTTAAGTCATCTCACTCAATTCTTCATAGTCTTGATCCTCAGGTAAAATATCCAAAAATCATTTAAAAATATTGGAGAAAAGAGGGGGGTGAGTTATCAATAACTCAGTAAGCAGAGAATGTACTAGTATGTAAACATGAGCCTTTTTAGAAAATTTCATATGCAGAAATAAAACATTTCATTTTTATATGCAGATCTCAGAAGCGTGTTATCAGAAAATCAGAGCGACTTTTCAGACTCAAAAATTAACTGTTCATATTTAAAGACACTTTTCATATTCAAATACCATTTTCATGTTCAATAACTAAGTGTTCATATTCAAAGATCCGTTTCATAATCAAAGACCTTTTTGGTATTCAAAAACTATTTCCAACTTCGAAAACCAACAGTTTATATTTAAATATCCGTTTCATATTCAAAAACGCTTTGGCATAACATAACTGAACATCTTCATCTTATCATGTCATGTCATATCGTATCATATCATATAACATGTTTAATCCCCGTGGTAGGGTTGTGCTATCTCCGGTAGCCAAACCAGGCAATATCATATAGTGAAACTTCTCATTTTTCAATCTCGGAGCCCCGAATGTGCACACAGGAAAGAACACGTAAAATACTATTTTGTTTTCAAAGTGGGTGCACTCATATCCTATCATATCATGTTAGTACCAACTATATCACGTGAACCAGTATCATCATATCAGAACCATATTCAGAATCAGATTCAGAACAGATAAGTATGCCAAAGTTTTATCATATTCATATCATATCAAAACACGTGCGAAACATATTCATATAATTTCCATTTGATAAAAAAAAAAAAAAACAGATCCAAATCATTTCATACCACATGCATAAAAATTATTAATGATATCATATTCGCTCTTTTGCATATTTCATAAACATGTCAATTATTGCTCATGTCTACACATTTCATGTCAAAAATATTTATTTTCTCTTTCATGCGTATCTCATGAGTGAATGCAAAACATATACTGAGGTTGTTTTTCACTTTTTATTTTTAAAACAACATGCACATTTTTACAAACCAACCTCAGTTCATTTATTTTTATGCAAATCCAGTATAGGAACCCCGCTTACCTGGACAACTTAACTTTTCTAGAATTTTTCTCAAAAATGTTAAGTCGACTATAAATCGTCACCTATAAAAATAATCACGTAATTTCCGTAAGTTTCCAATCAATCACGTATTTTGATATTTAAGCCTAAACTTCTAAAATAACCTATCTTAATTCATCAAAACTTAAAACCCTCATAATTTCAAAATATATCATCACTTTCTAAAATCATCAACTAAATAGTCTAATATATACCATAATTATACTTATACTAATATAGTTATACTAAATCACTATAAATTTATAACTAATATTAATATATAACCATACTAATAATATAATATTAATACTATTATATGATCTAATATCTGATACGTACATGTTCAGTCCTAAATTTTATTCAAAATCAGACCGAATGAGACCGGTTATACCCTTAAAGAGTATGTGTCTTTGTCAGTACTCAATAGCATGCTTGTCAAGATTATTTGAATCAATTAATAATACCTTAATTTATCATCAGAAAAATAAGGATCGAATCCCCTTTTTCTATGTATTAAAAAAAAATTAGCATACTCCGGACGGGGGACAAGAGTATCTTTCGGATGCTTGCAATACATGCTCGTATTGTGAAAAACACGATATAGTAGTGGTACCAGTATCCAAATTTTATTCTGTCATCTTACTGGATACTGCTTTATAATTGTATTTATTTGTAATTGATTTTTAATTAAATATGTTTTATTATAAAAAGAAAGAAATAGCATGACTCAAATGAAAAAACTATCCTATCCTACGTGAGTCATCCAAATTAACACTTTTATTTTAAAAAGTAATTTTATGTATTAATTACTATTTATTTTCATATTTTATATTTATAATTTTTTTAAAAAATATAAAAATATTTTTATAGAATATGAAGTAGTAAATAGTGACTGATAAAAATAATTTTTTTTATAATAAATTATACAAGTTTGAGCTAGAATACGTGGCAAATCGTTGATTGCCCAACAGTTTTACACTGTTAATAAATAAGCTCGTAATTAATTGGAATTGTAGAACAAAAAAAAAAAAAGAAGTCGAAAAATAAATAAGGAAACAAAAAAAGGTCTACAAGGCTACAAGCTATTTTCAATGGATGCTAAGCAGTGGTAACCAATAATTCAGTCCCACGCAATCCAAAAATAAATGATGTAGTCCTTTTTTAGAAGCGGAGGCTCAATTATATAAGATAGTTATTCAATACCTAACACGTATACCCCTTAATCCCAGCTTGGATTATACGAAAGCCACTTCAGCACGTGTCTGTCACGTGTTAGGGCCCACGTATGTATAAAAACCCCATTAAGAGCTCTGTTCTCAGCCGTTGGATGGTCTAACTCCCCGTCAGGGAATCTTCCATCCCATGCCGTCGGATGGACCGAGGCCGGACCATGGCGCCACGCTAGGAAACACGTGTGGGTCATTTTCTGCTGAAAATGAATGAATAAATAACCTGAAAAAGCTGACTCAGGCAAAACGACAAAACAGATAACTGTGAGTCTGTGACCAAATAATTAATAAAAAAAAAAGTAGGGTGGGGCTTGAGGAATCGTCACGCGAGCTTTGCAAATGTTGCGTGGGACCCACCAAATCATGGAGTAGACGCCGTTAACTGACGATTCTAATCCAAAAAATTATTAGCCATGCCGGAGTTTAAAAATTTTAACGGTTTGGACTTTGGAGTTCTGGAATTTTACAGATTTTTTAAAGAAATTTTAATTTCTACCTTAAAAATATATTTTAGTAGTGAATTTATAAAGCATATTATTTAAATTATTTAAATTAATAATAATAACAGAAAAAATAATCGGGTGGCCTGTGGCATGCCCCTTTTTAGTTTTTTTTTTCTTTTTAAATTAATGTGATTTTATATTAAATAACATATTTTTAATGAATAAGTAAAATATGTTGAGACAGAGTATTGCATGTTTGAAAAGTTGGAAAAATATTTTTACTGTTCAATAAAAAAATTACTGCGCTTATGATATGTATCAAATGCTATTAGAAATAAAATAATTAATAAAATATTTTTATGATATAAATAGTATCATGTTTGGATATTTTAAGACTATTTAGTAAAAACTTGAATTAAAATACAAAAAAAAAAAATTATTTGTGCCGACATAACTTGGTGGGATACTATTGTTTGGTTTGGCTCTCGAAAAGACGAATATTATGTATTTGTTACTATTTATTTTTATATTTAATATTTATAATTTTTTATTTATTTATAAAGTGTGTGAGTATTTTTTATAAGGTATAAATTGTAGACTAATAAATAGTAATTGATGCATAAAATTTTTTAAAATAAAAAAATATAGAATTATTCAAATGTTTAGAAACAGTGAAAAATCTAAAACACTTAATATACCTTAAAATTAAAATTAAATTGTTAAATGGATTTAATCATTTAGACGTGAACTTTACAAGTTTACAACACCATTGTCGAAATCAGCTAGATATTCCACTGGTAGTTGTCACTATCTATGCAAATTTCGTACGAATATTTCTCGACCATACACCGCAGCCTAAATAACAGTCCGAAATATATAATTTGTTTACCACATCATTTATAAATAATTTTTTTAATACAACAAATTGGTTTTCCAATGCCATTTATAGGTAATTATATATATTAAAAAAAGTATAGGAATTGCCAAATAATTATAATAGAAATAGATGGAATAAATATATGTATTAAAAATAAAAATTTATAATATTTATAATTTTAAAATATATAAACTCCGTCATACACTTTATTTAAAAAAAAAATACACAAAATTTACATAATTACAAATATTAATTCTTTTGAAATAATTGGCTGCGTTAAAACCAAACGGAAAACATCGCTGTTGTTGATGGGATGCAGAAGACGTTGGTCAGTTAATATGTGAACCCCAGCGAGGGCAGTGGGGCTGCTGTCTTTTTGTTCTGCTTCTGACTCCCCTCTATAAAAGAGGTAATGGAAGGAAGAACCCTTGAAAAGCATTTATCTTTATCAAGGGGAAACTCTAAGGTGTATATATTCATGGACCGTTCATAGGTACGAGTGAAAGAACTGCCACTTGTAGTTGTAGTCAATGGTTGCAATTCATGACACCGACTCCAGTCCGGATGCTCTCTTCAAATAAATCAATTCGGTAAGACCAAATTACATTTTACCATAATATAAATATTTACATAATTCAATTATATCAAAACACAATGTCGTTTTGTGAATTAAGATGGGATTTCAACGTCAATTTTTCTCCTGTTGATTCAATTACATTATATCTCTCTAGTTCTTCTTTACCTTTCATCACCATTGTCTTCCTTTGTGTGATATAAGCTCTTCTCTCTTCAACATGATTGGGTATTGAAGCCTTATTTCTCTTTAAATATTTAAATAATTTGTTGGATGAGTTTGTGGGTCTGTTTAGAGAAAAAATTTTAATTTGAAAAATACTTAAACTATAAATGAATTATATAAAAATAATTACATAAACTGACGTAGTTTGATATAATTCGTCGTATTGTAATGTTATTTTTATTATAAAGTAAATCAAATGTATCACATAAAAATATGTCAGTTTGTAAAATTAATTTTATGTACTTTTTTTAAATGTTTTACCTTTGATTCAAACATATTGAACCCACTTTTTGGTATGTCCATCGGCGCAACATCCCAACATAAGAGTTGGATTTAATTTACAGATTGCATCTTAGAAGGAATCAAAATATCAAATTTTAGATTTATTCCCAACCACCCAACATAATTATTTAAAAGAGGTAGTTCCGTGTAGACGAGAAAGTTTATCTTTCACATTATTTCCTTTTAATTTTGAGTATATAAATTGATGCTATGATACATGTAAACACTAGTTTACGTGGTTGAAGATGCTATTAAGTTTTTAAGATGTTTCTTATATTTTAGAAAACAAATTTTTTTAATCTCGTTTAGATAGTGAGATGAGATAGTTTTAGATAAAAGTTAAAAATTAAATCAAATATTGTTAAAATATTATTTTTTAATATTATTATTGTTTTATAATTTGAAAAAGTTGAATTGTTTATTCTATTTATGTAAAAATTTTAAAAAATTATAATGATAAGATGGAAAAAATTATTATTTCTGTATCAAAATCAACCTTGATAGAAAAAATGAAAAATATTAATTCACCTATGGATTTGTGTGTTTTTTTATTTTTGTATTAAGTGAGGAAAAGTGACCAGACTTATAGTGTACCATTTTTCACGTGTGAATGAAGACATTTTAGAAGCTACCTCTTCTTTAACACCAAAACGAGGAATGTACGTAGTTTTATACTATACGTTGTGCCATATACGTCCAGCTTTGTTAAATGAGAGAGGGAGAGAGAGTATATCAGAAGACTCACCAGTGGCTCACTGTTTCTCTGATTTTGATGCATGCAAGGGAAGCAAAAAAATAAAAAGGAAAAAGGAAAAAGGAAAAAATAAATAGAGAGGTGTGCCAGGCAAGTTATGCATTTTGTTTATATCTAAACTTTGCTGCATTTTTCTGGAGTTTCAGGTCACAACCTCGCCCGCCATGGTTTCAGAGGTGAACAACCAGGCGGGTTTTTCAGAGGTTCGTCGCTTTCTCTCGGTTTTTAGCTTTGACCAACGATCTATTTGTTGCATTATTGGATTTTTTGGCCCTCAATTGGGTCTTGAACTAAATCCAGGACGATTCATCGTTTAAATCGGTATTACTGTTTATATTTATTCTTTTGAGGTTTTTTTTTTATTTTTTATTTTTATGCATGCACGGAGCTTTCTATTGTGCAAAATCATTTTTTGGTACTTTTTTATACATTTGATCGATTATTTGAATGCTGTTCCTGATCAAAGATCTTCGTCCTCTTGATTTCTTCATCTTCTCAGGCATGTTTAGATGATTTATTTTCCATCTATTCTGGAAAATCAAGTGTCATGGGTGTCTTTCTGTTACTAATACTCATCTGATCGGATATTTGATAATCATCCCACTAAGGGTTCCTTGCATTAAGCTTAATGCAGTGCTAAATCTGTGCTTTTCGCGGTTTTTTTAAATGTTCCCCCATCGGCGTTTCTTATTTTCGTTTTATGGGGTTTCCTGGGTAATTGTAATCTGGGCAAGCTTTCATGTTGATCATAAATCCATGGGTTTATGGGCTTCTAAACGTCTTACGGAAATTTCAAAGCTGGGTATCTAGATTTATGATCAATGGGTTTCTTTCCATGCCTTTTGTTCTTTCGTTGCATGTCCATGGATGGGTAATTGAAGGCTGATATTGTTTCATCGAATTTGATTTGACTTATGGGTCTAGAATACTTTTCATTCCATTTTGTTTTATTTATTTTTCTCTCGTTAGATTTCAACTTCTGGAAGTTTTCAATTTGCAATGGAAATTCGAAAGATTTTCCGTCTCTTAATCCTGCGCTAGCGATCTGCTTGTTGGACCTATAATCTGGTTTTTAAGAATGCTTCCCGTCATTTGTTTTTTTGTTTTTTTTTATGAGTAAGAAAGCTTCCCATCATGGGTTGCTTATTCTAGATTTACTTCAGCTTCATTGTTTAGTTTTCCCCAAACTCCATCAATTGCTCCAATCATATTGGCGCTTGTATGGGTTTTAAAAATTCTAATGCGCGCGATTCTTCGATTTATTTTGATGATCTCCATTGCCAGTTCTACCTATTTTGTAATTTGAGAATTTCCGTTTGGGCAGCTAAATAAAAAACAGTGTCTATCACACCTTGCCTTTGACTAGTTCATAGCTGCTTGCATTTTACAATAATTTGGTCAGTGTTTACAGTTATGCTCACTATAGTAGTTTGGATTGATGCAGTGACGAATCGCATCTGTCCTTTTAATAGGACCGAGGTTTATAGATGATGCTGAAGAAAGGTCTACACACAACTGTCTGATGGCTGATTCTGCTCAGGAGTCTTTGCAATCTGATACATTTGGATTGAGACACATAAGCAGCTCACTTTTCAGCATTCCTGGTTTTATTGTAGGGTTTGGCACTAAATGTTTATTAGAGTCTGACTCTGTTAGGAGCCCTACATCTCCTTTGGATTTGAAAGTTTTTTCAAACCTTAGTAACCCCTTTGGTCTTAGATCCCCAAAAACACCAACCCAAAATGGGCATCAAAAGAAGTGGGATTGCAATGAAGTAGGCCTCGGCATCATAAATTCCCTTGCCAATGAAACCAAACCTTCTGCGGAAGTACATGATTCACCAAGGAGGAAGAATGTAATCTTTGGACCCCAAGTGAAGACTAACATCCATGATCCCTCAAAGCATTACCTTGAATCACTTAATTCTTCCGTAAAATCCAATTCTTTGCCCAAAAACTACATCTTTTCGTCGCCTTCAAAGACCAGGACTCTTAGTCCCCAATTAGGTTTCACAACTATTGTCTTTGGGAATGAAGGTGTCCCTTTAGAACCGATGAAAACTATTACATCTTGCTTGTCGGATTCCACCAGTTCTTCGTCCTTACATTTTGGCTTAACCCAAAGTCACAGTTTGAACTTTACGAATTTTTGTTCAGAAAATAAGACTGCCGAAATGAGTTCTTCTCCAGTAATTAACCAAGGTTCGCAGGTAGTGAATTCGTTGGTTAACAAACCAAGTTCACTTCCAATTCTGATCAGCTCTGGTCATGGACTTCCAAGTTCCCTTTCTGCAAAAGAGATAGAGCTTTCTGAGGATTATACCTGTATAATTTCCCATGGTCCAAATCCTAAAACAACTCACATTTTTGGTGACTGTATTTTGGATTGTCACATCAATGAGTTGGCTGATTTTGGTAAGAAGGAAGAATCAATGATCAAATCACCAGAAGAGGCGGAAAACCCTGAGGGGTTGACACCATCTCGCCCTGAAGAGATTTTCAGCTTTTGTTACACATGCAAGAAAAGGCTGGAAGAGGGGGAAGACATTTTTATATACAGGTTTGGTTTTGCCCATAACTCTCTTTTTTCTTGTTTACTTCATGCCAGATTTGAAGTCTTTAGTTTCCTTTGACTTCTTGCAGAGGTGAGAAAGCATTTTGCAGTTTTGAGTGCCGTGCTGAGGCGATTTTTGCCGAGGAATCAGAGAGAACTTACAATAACTCCCCTGAATCGAGCTACCATGAAGATCTCTTCCTAATGGGCATGCCCTTCGCCACATAATGGGCTGTGGTTGCTATCTCCAGACTGTCCATGACTGATGAAGTTGTCATGCATAGTGCACCTGGATCATCTACTCATAAAGAGCTGTCTATGTGAATCAGTTTGCAGCCATGGATGATCACAAAGAGCATTATGCCATTTTCTAATTGTGTACGACTTTCATGGTATGGGCAAGTCTTGGCAATCACTGAAAGAGCTTTTTCATTCCATAAAAGAGACATAGATATAGTATTAAGCTTGTTGTCTGTCTTATAATTTTGGTTAGATGGGTTGGAAGTGGCCGGAAGCCCTCGCTCATCAGTTTTCTGATCCTTTTGTTTTTCTGGGTTTGCCCTTGGTGAGAGTTCATGTAGCAGCTTTTGAACCTAATGAACTCATTGATAAATGCATGCGGCATTTACAACATTACAAATGTTCTTTCTTTTTAAAATTCTCATGTCACTCACTTTAACGCTGGAAATGATGATTGTTCTCGTCTCTTGACTCTGCAAGGAATTTAAAATCATGACTGTCTTTTGCTGACCGAGAATTTCACGGTCCCGTAGCGTTAACTCGAGAACATTAGCCTTACAGTTTGAAGTGATGGTGAGATTCTTTCCATGTTATGAATCTGTGTGGGCTTTGTTGATTCCCTTCCCCAATTGGCACAAGCCTTTGAAAGAGGCAAATTACCGTTACCAAAAGAGCTCAACCATCATTTCATCTTGTTTCAAATGGTAACTTTTCGTGCCAACTGGTTCGTGTTCTGTCTGTTCTGTCTCTTTAAATTCATGGATTACTTTTTCAGGCAGTATGAGCTACTTTTTCATTCCCAGAAGCCTTCTAACATATTGATCATATAGCACCATGCTCTCTCACTCTCTCTCTCTCTCTCTCTCTCTCTCCTGCATCATAGCCTGTCTTCTAAGCTAATCAAGAATTTTCGAAAATCTCTGCCAAAGTAAAGCAACAATCTTCTAACTTAATCCATATCACTGGCGTAACTAAGATGATTAGTTTCCAACAATTAATACAATCAATCTCTTTCTAGAGCACTAATCCCAACCAAATTAACTCTAGTCCGAAATGCCATTGCTGTCCTACCTACCCACCTTCCGAAGTCGGTGCCGGAAAGGATTACTACTCTTAAGGTTTTCTAAAGTTGGAATCTTATGTGTTAACAATCCATTATCCATGGAAGGTTTATAATTTAAGGTAGCCACTCAAAATCATCGTAATTCTGACGACTTCGTCCCAGACAATTTTATCTTCACATCATATATTCAATCCAAAATATCAAAAAGTGTTTACGTTTGGCCCAAAAACAATAAAGTGAAGTTAATTTGGCCACACATTTTATGTATCAGAATCTATTCTCCCCGAGTGGGCTCTGCCATCTCTCTCTCTCTCTCTGCCCTTTTTGTTTTTTTGCTCCTGAGCATCAGACATTTATTTCTCATTTGTTTTTATAGAAGAAGCGAGACGAGACGAGGATTTAAAAACTATGACGTGGCAATCTAGCATACATAGGTTTAAGATAGAGTTCATTTTCGTTACTGGAAAAAGCTACGCACACCGCTCGTTGATTCCGCTTCAAGCTTTCGCTTGACGTGGCTGCTGAATAAATTATAAAATTATAAAATTAAAAACCAAAATTAAAATGCTACGATCCAAAGTCCAAACTCGCAACCTAGCCAACATACCCTTCCGTTGACTCCAACTTACCCCTCCGTCGCCTCCACAGAACGAGGAGAAACCCAGCCAAACGAGAAAAAGCTGCGATCCAAACTCAAAAATTCTGTAATTTTCACTAGCCACTATAAATATCTATTGAAGAGACTTTTGTTTTTTCATTTCAGACCGGGACCAAGACACAAACATACAGAGTGATAGAGAGCAAGCGATAGTCAAGAAATATGGTTCTTCTTTTGAATTCATAGTTCTAGACTCATTCTCTGGAATTTTCTCAATAGCTCTCTCTCCCCCCCTCTCTCTCTCTCTCTCGAAATTCCTCTGTCCAGTTGCATACATGTAACATTTAAGTTATATGTAAGTAAATTAGTGTAAGTTTGAATTATATGCTTTCTGTAAGATTGGTTTTCAGAATTGGTTTTAGAAATTTAGGTCAACTAAGTTAATGAATTGTACAAGGCTCACGTGTAGCACCGAGTTTTAAAAGTTGTCTGTATTATTACTTTTCTCCTGAGTTTCTAACATGAAAATGAATTGAGGGAGAAAATGTGTCAATCTGAATCTCTGATACAATCTCCTTTGCAAATTGTTACACGGCGATAATATTTTACTGTGTTTTGCTCGAGGAACTGCGTCAAAGTTGGCATTCTCATGCTTTACAGTTTTGTAAGCTTCTTACAGAGACGGCGCTGGAAATTTTTTGTTGTTGCTGTGCGGACTCGATGCGATGCCGGTGCTGAAGTTAGGGAGCAGGCTGTCAAGGTTGGGGAGCATAAAGGGGTTTTGGGAATGAAAAATGATAAACACACATCTCGCTTTTCACAATACATTATATAATTATATTTTAAAATGAAACGTAATTTAGTAAAATATTTTATAAAAGTAATATTACTTTACAAAAATATCCTCACTTTAAAACATATATTGTGAAATATATTGTAAAATATATTGTGTGGATATTATTACTCTTTCGGGATTATGAAATAAAGGATCTCGTTATTTTTTATCTCCTTTCTCTTCTCCAATTTTGTTTTAATAATTAAAATAAACACGTGGATGTCACGTGACAAATCACGTCAAGCGGGACACATGAGCGGGACTTGCGAGTGGGGTCTGTAGAACTACCCTTTCATTAGTGGCATGTTTTTATTGTTCGGACTCTAATTAAAATGTTCGTGATTCAGCTTCCGTGCGAGTAATGTTATACATCACACTCTAATTCTATTTTGATTATATTAAATAGTATGTGGTGCATTCATCACCAGTAGATAATAAAGAAGCATGCAATAAATGTTAATAGTGATAAATGTGTCACATCATACTTAATATGATGAAAGTGAGATGATAATATAGTGTATGGAATTTTTCATTTCACAATAATGTTTTAAAATGAAGGGTATTATTGTAAAATACCATATAAAATAGCATCACTTTACAAAAATACCATCATTTTACATTATGTGTTGTGAAAAGTATTGTAAAAAATATTATGTGTATCATTTTATTTAGGGGTGTAACCTCTTTTTACTGCTGCTTTATTAATCGATTGTTTTTTTATTTTAATTAAAAATTTATCTTTTTGCATAATTTTAAAAAAATTAATCAAGTAACTAATTATGTAATTTAATTAAAAATAAATTTAATTTTATAAAATTTGACATTCTTTATTTTATAAAATTTGACATTCTTTTACTCTTTAGTTAATTTTTATAAAATTAAATTTATTTTGAATTAATTTATATAATTACATTAGTTGATTGAATTTTTTTTTCTTTTAGATTATGTAAGAATGTTATATTCTAAAATTTTTAATCAAAATTTAAAAAGTAAAAGAAAAAATAATTAAATAAAAAAATAATAATAAAAAAAATAATAATAATATTATTACCTTATTACTACTCATCTAATAAAAATATAAAGATATCACTACCCTATTATATAACCGCCCTACTATGTGCCTAAAGCTAGACGTAGCTGTGGCTGTGGGGACTGTGGTCGCTGGAATTTTCTCCATCCTGCTAACGTTTTCTATGCATTATAGTTTTAGAGCATCTTTTGTTTTATAGAAAGAAAGAAAATTGGACTAAAAAAAATAGAAAGAAAGAAAATTATTATTTTATTTGAGTAAACTACTATTATTATTTTTGTAGGACATTTTGTTTAAGATTTTTATTTAAAAGTGAGTGACTTGTAATAAAAGAAATAAATACATCAAACGATTGTTGCAATATTATATAATAGCATAGTTCTACTTGCCGGGCTTATCATTAGTGTAATTTTTTTAAAATATTAAAAAAATATATACAGATTTATTAATAATTACTTTCTTAATTATTGAATAGAAATAACTAATATATATATATATATATAAACGGTCAAAATAATAAGACATAAAAGAAGTTAACATTTTCCATTATAATATTAAATCATGAGGAACACTTTTGAGCGGTCCGACTGCTTTTTTGGCTTTAACAGTCCTCAATGAGAACCTGTTACATCAGCAAATCTATTTAAATATGATGAAGCTTATCACACCATATCATATAGAGATCTCCTTGTCACACCCGATGGGATGAATCCTTCAGTAGGCCTCTATCATTCAAGCCGCCGCAAAGTGCATTTCAGAGCCCCTTACCATCGTCGTTTGTCATCGTCATCCGTCATCGTCTGTCCGTTGCCGCCATCCCCTCAGCCACATACATGGTAATCTTGCAATTTGGAAAAATGTTGAGCTTGTTTGCTTGTATGGAAAGTGATGCTTACATACCAAAAACCCAAAGGAAAGCAAACTGTAGAAATGATTTTTGATTGTCAAAAAAGAAGATGACGAAGATAAGCATAATTACTACAAGCAATCAATATAAAAAGCTATGCCCTTTTTCTCACTTTTTATAACAATTTATATGGGACAAGAGGTAAGCGAGAAATGAAGAATCTCCAACAGCTTTTTCCCCATGATCATTTTTTCAAATTAAAATATTACCAAATTGAACAATTTAATTTGTTGGAGATAATAATAAAGAAAAGTGTGGACTTTATTACTACTTGTAGAGCTTGATCAGCTGCTTTTTCTGGGTCTACCTTTCCACCTAGCTCTGTTTCTCTTCTCATACAAGCTTTCTCCCTTTGGTGATCGAAGCCAAACTCGTCCACAACTTTAAACAACAAGTCTTGGAACAGAGGATGCTTCAAGTAGGATATTGGAACCATGAAGTACTTCTTCATCTTCTTCTCTTTCTCTCCCACGTATATGGCAAAATGGCCTTTTGGAACATTGATTAGCACAGTACTGGTAATTGAAAATTGATGCTTAGAGGGAGACCACCTTTGAATAATTTGCTTAGCATGAAAAATCGTCTCCAGTAGACTAATATCCATTTTCTGTCACTGCTACGTCAAAGAGATGAATTTACAGATATTTTTTTGTAGAAAATAAGGTGATCAGGATTTGTTGTAGTGCAGCTCTATTGTAGTTTAGATGTAAAGTCTACGTGGCATCAATTTAGTGGGAGGCTGCTATTTCATAGAGGCCAGTCGGACCGATTATAAGATTAACTCTTAAATCATTGATGCTGTGATGCTTCATTTATGTTGGAATTATATGCAACTTCGAGGCCGTGACTGCACGTGATGCCTTTGTTAAAAAAATGTGCCAAAAAACAATAATTTACATTTAACAAGATATATATTATAGCAGTTTCTCTAGCTTTTTAGTTTTACGAGTGTCTTTTAAGAAGGCATTAATTTTTTTTATGCCCCGTTATTGTTATATTATTTCCTGTAACTTGTTAGTAATTTATATTTATTTTCTAGATAGTATAAAATATATATATTTAAAAAAAAACAAGTAAGTTCATAACTTGCTCCGTAAATAATGATAATGATAACTTTGTTGTAAAATTAAGGAAAATTAACAAGAGAATTAAATGATCACAATATATGAAACTAAATCTTCAGGAACTCAAATATTATTTTTCTTGACTTTCTTGTTGTGTGTCTACCACAAATATTTCTCAGGACTTTCTTTTATAGGTATGAGAGGATACATGATATTAAATATATACATGAACGTAAGGAAAAACAATATATGAATCAAGATGATATATGAATATGGGAAATAATAATACATGAATGGGTAAGAATTCTAATGGTCATCCATCAAATACATGGAATGTATTTTATTACATTCATGTATTTACAACACTCCACATTGGATGACTATACACAGAGAACATGTCTCGTTAAAACTTTGCCAAGGAAAAATTGATGGGAAAAAACCAACTGGGAAGGAAAAAAAAAATACAATATTCTTGTGTACATTGAAATGCTTTAAGATTGCCTTGTTAAAACCTTGCAAAGGCAAAACCAGTGGGAAAAAACCCTATCGAGGAAAAAGAGTACAATCTGTATGATAATTTTCTCCCCCACGAAATTATGTAGAACTTTAATAATTTACAATGAAAGATTTTTTAGTTGATTCATTCCAATGTCGTGTACCAATTTTTTAAATGTTGTAGTTGGTAATACTTTAGTGAATAAATCCGTCAAATTGTCTCATGATCGTATTTGCTTGACATCAATATCACTGCTCTTTTGGAGCTCGTGTATAAAATAACTGGCGAAATATGCTTAGTTTTATCACCTTTGATATAGTTTAACTTGATTTGTGTGATACAAGCAACATTATCTTTGTATATTTTTATTGGGCTATTTTTTTTATTGTGGATAATTCATATTTATTTTGAATTATTGATTTTAACCAAATACATTCCCATCTTGTTTCATGAATTGCAATAACCTTTGAGTGGTTGGAAGAAGTAGTAACTAATGCTTGCTTGACATATCTTCATGAAATAGCTGTACCTCCACAAGTGAAAACGTATTCTGTTTGTGATATTATTTTATGCGGATGAAAGATAATCCGAATCTACATAACCAACTAATTGAGGATTTAATCATTTTGGATAAAACAATCCCATGTCAACCGTTCAACAAAGGTAGCGTATAATATGTTTGACTCAATTCGAAGCCTTCAAGTTGGTGTAGAAATGTATCTTGCATGTAAATTAATTGAAAATGAAATATCTGGCTGTGTGCAATTTGTAAAATACATAAAAACACCAATTGCACTTCAATATGATACTTCAGGACCAAGAATTTATTTCTCATCTTCTCAAGGGCAAAATTGATATTTTTTCACATCAAGTGATTGGATAACCATTGGATACTCAAAGAATGAGCTTTGTCCATGTAAAAGCGGTTCAGGACTTTTTCTGTATATGTTAATTGATGGACAAAAACTCCAATTTGAAAGTGTTCAATTTGCAAACTAAGACAAGATTTTATTTTTCCAAAATCTTTCATTTCAAACTCATTTTTTAAATAATTTGTGACTTTTACAAGCTATTTTGGAGTTCCAACAAGATTTAAATCATTTACATTTATCGCAATAATAGCAAATCCGAAATTTGACATTTTTATGAAAACATATGGGCAAATTAGATTATTCTCAAATCATTCTTTTATTAAACATTCATTATCTAGTGATTCATATAAATATATTGTAACAAAACCCATTAAACGCATATCCAAACTTTTTGTGACTACCAAATTAATAAAAAATCTGAATGTAATTGCATCCACTACAAGAGAATACGTTTCTTCATAATTAATACTAAATTTCTCCGAGAAACCTTGTGAAACAAGTCATGTTTTGTATCTCATAAATTCATTTTTCTCATTATGTTTACTTATAAATACCTACTTATATCTAACAGACATCACACCTTTAGGTGTTTAGACTACTGATCCAAATACTTCATGTTTTGCTAACGATATCAATTCTTTATAAATTGTTTCTTTCCATTTTAGCCAATCATTTCTACGCCGACATTTTTCGACAATTTTTTGTTCATTTTCATAATCATTTTTGTTGATATCAATATCAACTTTAAATGAAAATATATTGTTAACAACAATTTTATTTCTATCAAATAATTCTCCCGTAGTTACATAATGTATCAAGATCTCGTTATTTTCAGGTACATTTTATGCTTCAGGGGATAACTCTTCGAGAAATTCCTTTTAAGAGGATTTCACTTTAGGGGATTCTATTATGGGAGAATTTTTGTACAGAAAGTTTAGATGGATCTATAGCTCTTGTTACCTGTTTTGTTGGTACGATCTCTTCAGGAGCACTGATTTCTTTTATTTGTGCTTTCTCTTACGAGGAGTCTTATCATTTGCACCAATAGGTATTTCACGCTTCAAACGTTTTTTAAACTCATTAACTGTTGCATTATTTGATTGTCCTAAGGGGACATCGATCTTTGATGGAGTATTAGCAGTTAGAATGTGAGATTTCACTATTTTCTTATTGTCAGTAAAGGCATTTGGTAATTGATTTGCAATAGTTTGCAAATGAATGATCTTTTGAACTACCAGTTTACATTGATTTATACGAGGGTTAATATGAGATAGCGTCAAAGTGTTCTATGTTATTTGCTTTTGTGCTTCTTGCAACTTTTCTCCCTTAATGGTGGGAAGACTATTTCATCAAAATGACAATATTCAAATCGAGCCTTAAAAAAATCTCCAATTAAAGGCTCAAAGTAGCTAAGTATGAAGGGAGAATAAAAACCAACATAAATTCTAAGTCTACATTGAGGACCCATTTTAGTGCGTTGGAGAGGTGTAATTGGAACATACACAGCACAACCAAAAGTACGGAGATGAAAAATATTTAGTAGTTGACCAAATGAAAGATGCAATGAAAAATATTTGTTAAAGAGAGTTAATCTTATTCGAACAAATAATGTAGCATGCAATATTGCATGTCCCCAAGTAGAGACATGTAGTTTTGTTTTCAGAATTAATGGTCGAGCAATTAATAGCAGACGTTTAATAAATGACCCAACTAAACCATTCTGAGTATGTGTAGTTTCCTTCATATATGCTTGATATAGGTCCACCAAATGTTTGAAGGTACGACTGGTACGTGACCAATCTCTTTTCATACCACACATGTGACATTTATCTTTATATTTATTTATAGACTTATTCTGCCAGTCTTTATTTTCATTTTGTTTCGTCATGGTATGGTTCCACTTTTGATGGTATGTAACACTTTTTTTAAGAAACTTTGACTACGCTTCTCTTGATTTTGATAGTTTCTTCTACCATGTTTACGTCCGCGACTACGGTTTCATTTGTCATTGATGAAATGAGATTATATTTGCTTCAGGAAATGGAGTAGAGCTAGTTGGATGAAATTGGTATTTTTTATGAACCGCTCGTTGTTTTGTTCAACCACTAGTAAACAAGATATTAGTTTAAAACACTTAGTGAACATTCGCACTCGATATTGTTGCTGCAGGAGCACATTCGAGACGTGAATATGTTATATGTTTTATTTCAAACATGTCAATATTAGTGGTTTTTTTTTTCTACACAATTTCAATTGTACAACTTCAGGTGCATTTAATCATAATAAGCTTTTGGGTGGATCACGGTATTCTAGTACACGTATTACTTCTTAAACTATCCTATAGAACCAATGAATCTTTTTATTGTGAAGTACTCAATTTTCAATAAAATTATTGTTTTAGAATGATCAAGAATGCTTTATTTTGTTCCTTAATAGTAGTGAATTAGAAACAAATATTTAAAATCAAACTAACATATAGAAGACAAGAATATTTATCGCATTGATATGATAACATTATACTTTATATAAAATCATATAGATCATATCAAAATTTTATAAAATTATTTATATTGCAATAAGAAGATATTTATGGAAGAGAAACTTACAGTGGTTCAGAAAATGTTACACAAATATCTTGCCAAAAATCAAAAGAATACAATGGTTGGCTAGAGTCTCGTGTTGATAACGTATTGTAAAACTAAAGAAAAGTAAAAAGATAATTAAATGATCACAATATATAAAACTAGTTATTTAGAAACTCAATATTAATTCTCTCAATTTTCTTGTTGTGTGTCTACCACAAATACTCCTCAAGATTTTCTTTTATAGGCATCGGTGGATACATGATATTAAATTGATGGAAAAATTTAATTACAAGCGATTCTGCGCACTAATACGCGCACTCATTCAATATGATTGGTCAAAAAGTAGATTTTATTGAAAACAGTGCTAATTTAAATTTAAAATATGAATGCAACAACATTAGTATGCAGATTGGTATGCAAACTTACTTGTATATAGCAAAACTCTAAATTGATAGATAAACTTAAAGAATAATAATACATAAATCAAGATAATACATAAATATGAAAAATAAAAATCGGTAAGAATTTTAATCATCATCCATCAAATACATAAATGGAATGTATTTTATTAGATTCGTGTACTTGCGACGAACTTTTCGTAGTTGCAAAAATTTGGATATTTTAGGTTACTTCACGATTGGAACTGAAAGATACAGAGCAAGAAGAAAGCTAAATTGCCAGTCACACTCAAAAACCGATGGGCTTCTTGACAGGGAGCTCTTGCTATTTACACTCTTCTCCGCTTTGCCAATCTCGCTTTCCTTCTTCTTCTTCTTTTTCTCAGTCCACTTTCTTCCATTCTTGCGCTAGAAATGCAGATACCAAGAGGAAGAACTTTGCTCCAATGGCCTGTCTGTACCATGAGGACCCAAACGACGGCGTCCACCGCAAACGGAGGGCGATTCTGTTTGTGGGTATTTCAGTTCTTCCTTTGTTGCAACTCACGGCCAGAGCTCTTGAACATTTGGGAGCAGGCAAGTTGAAAATCAAGACTCTGTTAACTTTCAGAGATTTTACATGTTGATTTATCTTCTGGCTTTTTTGCCCCGTAAAGCAATTGCTATCATGAATAAATTCCTTCTTTGTTTTTTTTTTTGGGGGCGGGGGGGATGAATTCTTGGGCGATTTTGGTCTTCGAATCTGGGTATGAAAAGCAATGGCCGTCGTCAATTTACAGAGAGCTGAAAACAGAAACTTCGTTTTGAACATGGGCAATTCGCACCCCCTCACAAATTTGCGCTTTCCTTTCTCCCGAAATAAACCATATGCTACCCAAGGGATCTCTCTTCCAAATTTCACGATCACGATGTCTACCAAAGCGCATAACGTTTATATCTTTATAGTTCTTGTTGGTTGTTACTGGATAGGAATCTTTCTCGGAAATCTTCATAAAGACTCAAGTACCTTGTACCGTGTTATGGCTCTAGAAAGCCTTTCTCCAGTTCGTGAATAAAATTTTATAAAACAATATCATGGGAAGTGACGAGACTTCAATGAGTTATTGAGCAAGAGAGCGATGTCAAAGCTTAAAATGTAGATTGGACAGAAAAGTTAGTGTTGCTATTATATATTCCATTTGGGAGACAATATTGTGGCCAGAAACCTTGCCTTTTTCTTTGCTTCTTCTTAATATGTCGTGGTATGCATTCCTGGCATAAAGTTGACTGTCCCTCGTATATGTTTCAAAACTTCTCTTTAAGCCCTGCAATTAGAAGTATGCATTTTCTCCTTCTGGTCTTCCCAACTTGTAGACAAACTACATTCATCTAACTAAACTGATGATTTGATGAGATTTAGATACTTCCCTAGCAGCGGGCAAGCATGACATTAGATCATCTAGGAAGTAACTATTTCCAGAAACAAATGATTTCAAGCGTAAATGTAGCAATGCATGTTCCTGACCAGGCACGTGATGACGTTTCGTACAGAAAAGTCCCTATTTAGTAATTTTGGTGAGAATTCTAGAAAATGCTTGGTTATATAGATTAGAGCAAGTATCGGTCATAAACATGTATCCTTTAATCTGTATCAACTTGTCTGAACAAGAGGGCAGAAATAAGTGACGAGCATAAGCCCCAAATGTAGTATTTTTTTGGTCAAACAGTTTGTACTTCCTTAATTAATAAGGCTTGAAGGACATTTGTCCACCTAAGGATCTGAAAATAAAGGCATTCTGCTACTTGCCAGCGTAGATTGACAATAATTATGCCTATAATAATGGTTTGTTTGTTTCAGTGTTATCAAGCATTTGGGGGATTTGATCTTCTTTGTTTGTGGTCTTCCTATCACCCTAAGATATTAGCAAAACAATAGGTGTAGCGATGTGAAGTATTTCTTTTTATCAGTGATGTGAAGTATTAATTTGACAGAGCCACAGAAACCTGCTTTTGCCTATTCTGGCTTACAGTCCGTACGTCATTTTGCTCATGCCTTGCCGTTTTCGGTTAAAATATTTCACGGCTCTGTCAAGTACAATATGTTGTATGTCTCTTATGAGGATTATGATCTTGTGCTTCACCCCTTGGATCATTTTTCTATCATGAACTAGTCTTTCTTCTTAATAATGGTTGTAGTTGTTTGTACTAAATTTCAATCTCCTCCATTTATGACTTATTTCAGAAGAAAGGGAGCTAAAGGAACCAGAGGAGAACCAAGAAGCTGAGGTCTGAATCTTTGCTAGACTCACAAATGAGTCCAGATTTGAAAATTATGTTTGTCTATATGTTTGTGACTTTGAAACTTGAAGTTCTCAATAAGTAGCTTTTATGGACAGCAGGCACTTCAACGAGATGCTCCACCAAATCCATTCCTGTCTCTCCTGAATGGAATTGGTATAATTAGTTCTGGTGTGCTTGGTGCTTTCTATGCATTGGGTCTGAGAGAAAAGACGGCTACTAATGCAGCAATAGAATCTGTAAGCCACTAATGACCTTCACAATCAATCTCTTCTTTTAAGCTGATATGACTCAGGCACCTTTGAGCATTCTAGACTACCCCCCCCCCCCCCCCCCCCCCCCCCCCCCCCCTTTTGATAAGTTTGATGAGGTAAATTTAAATAAAATTATAGACTACCCCTTCTGATGGGGTTCTTTCTGTTTTTGGTTCCCTCCACCCCCTGGTTCGTGAGTATGCAGTATTTTTAGTTTCTCCACATGAGAAAAAATAAGTGAAGAATTGCAAGAATCCATACTTGTTTTTTTGCTTTATTTTTTTTTTTGTTTATTGGATTTTAACCTATATACACACTGGTTGAGTTGCACAGATGAAGTCCCAACTGAAAGAAAAGGAAGCTGCCATTGTTTCATTGGAGACACACTTTGACTCAAAGCTACTGAATGAGCAGGCTGAACGAACCAAGCAACTCAGAAGGGCAAAGGAGGAGCAGCAGTCCTTATTGAACCAACTAAATTCAGCAAACAGTGTAATTACAGGCTTGGGACAGGAGCTGAAAAATGAGAAAAGATTAATTCAGGAGCTTAAATTTCAAATTCACAGTCTTGAAACCAGCGTTTCAAAGGCTAGGGATGATAAAGAGGCACTTGAAGAGGATTTGAAGGAAAAGCTTGACTCAAGTGCCGTCTTGCAAGAAAGGATTAATTTGCTCAGTTTAGGGCTCAAGGAGAAAGAAGATAATGTTCAAAGTCTTAGCTCTTCTCTTGCTGAAAAGGAACTAGAGTTGAACAACTTGAATTTTACCAACAAGCAAACTAAGGATGAACTAGCTAAAGTACATTCAGAAATCCAAAGATTGGAGGTTGAATGCCTAAAAAATCAGAAGGAACTAGAATTGAGAAATTCTATGATGGATGAGTTAAATAGAAGAGTAAGTTCTTTAAATTTTGAGAGGGATGATTCTAAGAAGAAATTGGATATGATTCAGGAGGAATACAACGATCTAAAGTCATTTTCTGGGAAGAAGGCAGCTTTGGATTCTAAGCTTTTGGGAGAAAAAGAAGCGGAACTTCTGCAGCTGAAGGAAAAACTTGAGCTTGCTATGAATGAAATCAGTGGAAACCAAGCAGTAATTTCTGATTTGACACAGGAACGGGTTAATTTAAGGGAAATGTTGGATAGAGAATTGAACAATGTAAAGCATCTGAAACATGAAATCCACGTGACTAAGGAAAGTCTTGAAAAATCAATAAAGGAGGTGTCTGATCTGACAAATCAACTGGAGCGCTCCAGAGATCTGTGCACAGGGCTTGAAGGTGAGATATCCAGGGTTCAGGCTGAGTCTTCTGAAGTCAGGGAATCACTGCAAAAGGACCTTGATGAGGCAAAACTAAGCAGTGAAATGGTGGCCATGGAGCTCACATCAGTGAAGGAACTTCTGAAGAAAAGAGAGGAGGAGCTGCAAATTGTGTCCCATGAACTGGCAGGTGTGGTGGAAAATGGTGATGGCCTACAGAAGGAACTGGTTGATGTTTATAAAAGGGCAGAAACTACAGCCAATGATTTAAAAGAAGAAAAAAAGGTAGTTTCTTCATTGAATAAAGAACTCCAAGCTTTGGAGAAACAAATGTTGAAGGACAAAGAGGCGCAGAAATCTCTCGAAACAGACCTGGAAGAGGCTACCAAATCACTTGATGAGCTGAACCGAAAGGCTCTAAGTCTTTCTAGACATATAGAGAAGGCGAATTCCCGGATCTCTGACCTTGAAGATGAAAAGGAGGTGCTTTACAATTCTCTTACAGAGCAAAAGAATGCATCTAAAGAAGCCCAAGAAAACATGGAAGATGCCCATAACCTCATTATGAGACTTGGCAAGGAAAGGGAGAGTTTGGAGAAGCGATCAAACAAACTCGAGGAGCAATTAGCATCTGCCAAGGGTGAAATATTACGGCTAAGGAGTAGAATAAATTCGTCAAACGCTATTGTAAATAATCAGCAACCACAACAAGGTGAAGTTGAAGGCAATGCCCCTGTTACTGCAAGGAGAAATGGTAGGAGGAGAAAGGCTAGTTCTCAATAAGCTAGTGAACTATCTTGATTACGGTAATCTTCTACCCCCACTTTATGGTCAAATGCTCATGTATCCATATAAGCGAGTTGTTCTTTAGCTCTCTTCTTCTCTGGCTTAGATTTTTTTTTTTTTTTTTTTCCTCTCCGAAATTATCATATTGTACAAATCTATGACGGTGAGGTATGAAAATCATTAAGCACGTATGTATGCAATTGCGAGGATCCTCATTTTCGGGTTTTGTTTCAATTGTATGTTTGTTACTGTACAGTATCAATTTCTGGAAATTTTCACTGGTGGAATGTAGTACTAATTTTTTTTTTCTTTTCTGGGTTTGAACATTGCCGGAAGCATTTCTTACTAAGCAATTCTAATGTTGACTATATGCTTCATCACATGCATGAGTCTCTTACTCGTTTGGATTTAGAGATAAGTTGAGATGGTTTTAGTTGAATAAAATATTATTAGAATATTAATTTTTAATATTATTATTGGTTTGAGATTTAAAAAAGTTAAATTGTTTATTATATTTTGTGTGATAATTTAAAAAATTTGTAATGATAAGATGAGTTTCCAATCAAACCGGGGCTCCAACTCAGTCGAATAAGTTTGTTATTTTTGAGGAAAAATCTGGTTGTAAGCGGATTTGCACACCAATGCTAAGGTGGAAAGGTAGACTTTAATGAAACAGTGCGGATTTGAAAATGAACATTTGACAAAATAGTTCACGTCAATATTGGTGTACAGATTAATCCGCGAATTCGCTTGCAGAAGAGCTCTATTTTTTAACCCCAAACTTTTGTGAGCATCGTTTTTTAATGGAATCTCCAACCAAAGGTTACAAGAGTGCCAACATCGGCTTCTCTGATCTTGTATATTTCCTTGCCTTTTTTGTTTTTTGGTCTAGATAGCCTCTGAGGGAATGAATATAAAGCCAATTCTGATTCTTTATGCAAGTTCTCCATCTCCCATTTTTACTTTCTTGACTGACTACTGGAACAAAAAATCGTAAAGTAAAAAAAAAAAAATGGCTAGTGCATACTGACATAAAATTTTAATCAGAACTTATCACTGGTTGAAGGGATACAAAAAGATTCCAAGAAGGAGACCCAGAGGCGACCACAGTGGGAGTCGAACCCACGACCTTTTGATCCGAAGTCAAACGCGCTAATCCACTGCGCTATGCGGTCTTGTGGTTGTATCTCGTGCTAATAATTATATCTTATAAGTAATTGCAGAGTTCCATCATTCATTACCTAGCTGCCACAACAAAAACATCCTACATCAGGAAGCTAAATGACAATCCAAACCTTGATAAACATCTCATTTAAGAGATCACAATTTTGCTTTCCTAATGATTCTATTAGAATTTGTATAAAACAAAGGGACTACACATGTCCATATGATTTAAGCTTAAGGTTGAGTTTAAGACTCGTTTAAATACGAATATCTTAGTATACTTGAATATCGTAGTATATTTGTAAATAATAGTAAAATAGTTTGAGTTAAAATATTTTATTAGATTTTAGAAAATGAGAGAAAAAATTTTGAATAAAAATATTATAAAGTAAAAAAAATTGTTAGAACCTAATTCTTTAATATTAATTTTGTTTTGAAATTTGAAAAAATTGTATTGTTTTTTGTGTTTGTTTAGAAAAGTTATAATGTTTAGGTAATAATTATATAAAAAATTTAAAAATTTGAAATTGAAAAACGCTTATATTTGAAAGATGTTTTGGAATGAAATTTCTGATAATATTTAAGAATAGTTATGTTGCAAAACTGGCCTAAGATTGAGATTGTGCATGCCAATGACTTATGGGTCTAATGGTGATGGGGTGGTGCTAGAGCCACCGATAGTGCATTTTTTTTTTTTAAAGCATTTTTATGTAATCTTTTTAAAGAAAGAATATAAAAAACACAAAATTAAAATATAAACAAACACAAATCCTAAAAATAACAAAGAGAATATTGGTACACTTTATCGGTAGAAATTGTCGATGGAGTATCATTTCCTAATGGTGGTGAGACAATCTGCATAACTGAGATTGGATTCCCAATTCGAGATTGTATGCTCCGAAAACAATTTGTAGAAAAATCAAAACCAAGGATGTTGATCCTGTAAAATCCTTGCTAGTTGCCGCAGATCATTAGCATTAAAAAGAGCAAATATTTCCTTTCATAGTGTCCGGTTATTAGCGTTTTACAACGCTGACAAAGACAAAGACAGCAAGACCAAAATAAATTCGCAAAAAACTAGTAATTATTATATACCGAGTACCAACCCATCTCATATTCATCCCAAGTTTTTCATTTATTTGTTTTGCAAAATAACATATAATTTTAATGAGTCGGGTTCATCGTACCTACAATTTACTCTTTGTAATCAAGTGAAGGTAAAATAGTTAAGAGCTTGATTGGCTGATGACATATGACTCGGTTTTTTAGATAGAAAATCTGAGTTCGAAACCCCACCCCCTTGTATAAAAAAAAAAAAAAAATATGAAGGTAGAATAAAATGAGGTTTGGGAACTTGAGAGCATTTGACCTTGTAATTCACCAACTATTATTTGACAAAATAGCAAATATATATACACACATAATAAATGATATTTGTAATTTTATGATGTGTAAATTCTGTGCACTCACTTTGAAAAATTTGATAAATTTGAGATTTACATAAAAAATTATTTTTTTAATAGTCAATCCCATTTTTTACAAAGGGGGTATGCAGAACTTAGAGCATTCACAATGACTTCTTTATCCCATCCTTAAAAGGACATTACCAAACCGTTTTTTTTTTCTATTTTACATACTCATTCGAGTCATTTTCAAAATATTCCATATATCAACTTATTTATTTTTTTCTATATTATTTAAATATTCTTTTTTTAATATTTTTTTATTCATTTCAAATATTTAGTTTAACTACTAATGATATTCTCATATTTTACTATTTATAATATCTTCCCATATAGGATGTCATATAATTATGACATATTCTAAATTGAAAAAGTCTATCCAGCCTCCGGTTTATGAGTCACACACCACATTCCTAATGTGGCGAACCCGGTTTATAAACCACGTTACGGTTTTGCAAAGCACGACCCCTCACTCTCCCTCACCCAGACAAACGAAAGCCCCCCCACCCTCACTCTTCCTGTCTTCCATCTCTGCGAAGCCACCCCACCCTCACTCTCCCGTCTCTGTGAAGCCCCCCCCCTCCCCCCCCCCCCCCCCCCCGGGCACCCCAATGAAGCCCCCACCAAAAGTGAGTCCCGTCTCTCTCTCTCTCTCTCTCTCTCTCTCTCTAACTCTTAGTTTGTATAATATCTTTGATTGACATCAGATTCTTGTAAATTTCACTAAGACGATTCAGATCTTAAATCCATATGCATAGTTAATGTAAATGCACATAAATACATTCTTCCTCTGCGTTGTAACGCTTACTGCATCAAAAGTCCCTTTCAATGGTGATCCTAAGATGCTTAGGCTTGTGAGTTTGCTCTGAATCTTTTCTTTACAGTGATTACATTGGCTCGAGAATAGTTGGGCATTTAAATTTGTTATTGTCTTCTTTTAGGTTTGATCTTAAAATTAATAATTATTTTATTAATAAAATTTGTGTTGGATGCCTGCTACCACATATGTAAGTTTGAACGAGTTGTGTAATTTTGAAGAATTTCTCATTTGAAGAAAACAAATAAATGTTAAAGCTTGTGCTCAACCTGCTTTTTCTAACTACCAAATTGAAAAAAAAAAAAAAAAAAATCTTCTATCTTTGGATTGGTAGTTGATTTTTATGGTTTTCCCAATGGATATTCTTATGAACAACTGGCATTAAGTTGATTACCTAGGCTTGGCTCTGGTGGTATCACGGTGGAATTGGATTAGGTATTTTGTAGTTTTGGAACTTTTTATAACATAAGAGAAGTAGAAAGAAGCATGAAGAATGGTGTCATGCCTCTATTTCATTTGTGGATTTCCTTGAGCCATGTGTATTTTGCATTTTCAACTATTGAATCTGTGCACGAGTGGAAGGGAGAGGTACGAGTTGCATTTCCCACCAATGATAATACCATTTGAATATACATAAAATTAGAAAACAACCTTACAATCCTTTGCTTTTCATTCCAATTTAGACTTTTTACACACCATTAATTACGGCTTTACTATATGTTTTGCAGCTTATTTCTACTATGCATATTGTTGGTTGACAGATTTAGATTTAGAATTAGAGATTACCATACTGCAACTATAGACAGAGAGAAAGTACTTGTAAAGAGAAAAACTGAATTGTTAAGGAAGGAGGAAGATTTTCAAAAGAGAGAGGAAGAGATTTGGATGAGGGAGTTTGGACTCCACAACAATCAAGTTGAGCTTTGAAGGTAAGAAGCAAATATGCAGCGTTTCGTGTGTATTGAGATCACAGTGAAGCCCAACTAATTAGTATACATCGACCAACCAGTTGATGACTTTGTTATTAGAGGGACTTAGTGTTTGTTAGGGAGACAAATTATTGGGAAATCTGTTGGGTTGTTTTTGGGTTGGTGTATTTTGGATTTTTTTTCAAGGGCTTTTTGGGTCATTAGGGGCTCTCTAATATGAGCTAGGTATTTTCTTGTATACATTCAGTGTACTTGGTTACTCCTTTTGATATATATAATATTTTTACTTATAAAAAATTATTGGAAAATCTGTTGTTAGTGACTTTATATTATTGTTGGAAGTAATCGTCGAATGCAGTACTTAGTGACTTTATTATTTTTAAACACTTTCGCTAATTAAATTGGATTCATTTCCACCAAAATCAGTAATTTTCTGCAGTCAACCCAACAAGTAGCCAAATACATAACTCAATTCGCTGATTATAATGAATATGGTGGTGTTATCTTGTTCAGAAAATATCTGCAATATTTATGCATTTGATCCCTATTCCACATCAATTATTTTTTGTGGAAATAAACTTTGGAGCTGGTACGAAGATAAAAAGCATTAAAATGATCCCACTTGTCTATATTCCTGATGTGCTTGGTCTGTTTTTGAATGTATATATTATACATATAGTAATAACACACCACAATAGCCAGCCATTGTGTAGATATTTTTTCATAAAATACATAAAGATATTTTTTTGAACAAGAGTGACAGAGTTCATGAGTTCAACAAGTTTCTTTAGTCTACCCAACAACAGAGTTGCATTTTCAACTTCCTACAACAATATAGCCAAATGCATCTTCAACTTTCTACAATCATTCCCAAATACATAAATAAAGAAATACAACTTCAGCTTCCTACAATCACTCCCAAATACATAAAGAAATGCATCTTCAGCTTATACAAAATGTAATACAAAATCACCCAACAGAACATCGTTTTTAGATTCCCAAAACCTGTGTATGGACATGTCTGATGACACCAAGCTACTGAAAATACAATAATTTACCAATGCCTCCAGATATCGCATTAAATATTTGTGAATTGGTATGTACACTTCCATAACTATTACACTTCCAAAAATACCAGAACCATTACACTTCTTAAAGGACCAAAAATACCAACACCAACAATACCATATTTTCCTATGTACGCTTCTAGAACTATTACACTTCCAAAAATGCTTTGAAGACCAGAACTATTGCACTTCCAAATATACCAACACCAACAATACCATATTTTCCTATGTCCACTTCCAGAACTATTACACAAAATACCCAATGCCGTGATTATCAACCCAACAACAAAGCCACGCTCATATGCCGCTCATTCAAATTTCATCGTGTATGCTGCAATTACCCAATCCGTTGCACTGGAAACATAAAAGAAACGGTTATTGAATACGATTATCAACCCAACAACAAAGCCACCCTCAAAAGTGCTGCAGTTCATGTTTCATAAAGGAAAATTTTGCCATGCATGAAAGAAACACAACTTGAAAATACTGGGTAATAAAGGAAAATGTTGCCATGTTTCATAAAAGAAAATGTTGAAGTTCATGTTTTATTGCTGTAAATCTTCTCAGCTCCAATATCAGTGCCAAAGATCACTACTTGAAAGAAACAAAAACTGTCCATATGGAAAATTTCAACCAAAGACAAGAAGTCAGCAAAATTTGGGACTGACAAAGCCACCAAACTCACCAAGAAAACCAGCAACCATCTCAGCCAAAGGCAGTAGCTACCACCCCAGAACTGCCTCTCCACTATCTCATAAACAGAGTTCATCATTATAGGTAACGTAAAGAACAAATTCACACACAAACCAAGTTTATAACTTCCAGTATAAATCAGCTTTCTTTTCTTATATTACAGAACAAAGCATATGAAATGTTGGAATGACTATAGGCAAATGTTAAACTTGACACCAATGTCTTTTGAACCCGCATCAAAATTAGACTGAAGGAACTTTTCTCATGCTTCTATCTTGGACACTCAACCCCGTAAAATGAGTTAGGCCAGGATGAACGCACAAGAGAAGTCAATTTCTTGACTTTTTCGAAAACTTCTCATACATTTTAAATGCAATGACCGGTCTAGTTGCCTTACAAAAAAGATTTCCTATGATATATTCAGTTTGAAACCATAAACAGTCACTGTAAAGAAAAAAAAAAAAAAAAAATCCCACCTCCTTTTTTTGGAACAATGAAAAGTTACCCCTAAATTCTAACAAGCACATCTATAATAAGTAAAACTAATTTTGTAATTGTTCTTAAGATACTGAAATTGATTCTCTTCTACCTTTTTGCTTCCTGGTCTATCCATCCCCACACATGCTACAAAAGCATATCCCATAATTTTACGTTTTATTTTACTTTCTAGCTGCCAAGCTCCATTTATTTCAAATGTATTATTTCTACTAAACCCATCTAAGCTCAGCAACAAAGAGAATAATGGATTTTTACATCTGTAATTTAACTGTTTCCAATTAAAACTTTTCGATGAGAACAAACCGAACAAAGTGCACAAAAAAATATTATAAAAAAATGAGAATAAGATTCAGAAACGGAAGAAAAGAATTCGCACTATATCTTAGCACCATGGCCTGGGAAAAACTTGTTTATTCCAGAAGCTATAATGTACCTTCAAGGAACACTTCGATTTCTCAAAACAGGTTATATAAGCTATTCAGAAACTGATATGTGTGCTTTAGGTAGTACGATTGTAATGCTTAGTTGAAATTGTGAAACCAGTGAACTGGCAATGATACCGTAAATGATCAGGAAACATGGATTTGCCACCCACTTGATAAAATAGGAAAAATAAAAAAATCCCAGTTATTATTTGAGTATACAACATAGACAATCCAAAAACCCCATAAAACACAGATCAAACAAACACAAAATCTTAGATCCATTTAACACAAAAACACACAATATAAGTAATGCTAGAAATAACGAGATGAAATGAAAACACAAAAATAAAAATCATTTTCTTTCATTTCTTACCCTTATCGGCGAAGCCAGACAACGGCGAGGGTGTCAGCAGCAAGAATGCCAGTGGAGGACGCTGTGCGAAAATGGTGAAGCCGGAGAAGCTTCGAACTTTTGTTAGCCTTGACAGTAGACCCACACGGTGCCGAAATGATGGAGCCACACAGTGCGAGCGGAGGGTGAGGCCGGCGAAAGGAGAACGAGCTGGGGGAGTGGGGGAGAGAACGCTGGAGGAGAAGCGTGGGGGGAGGGTCTGAAATTGAAATTGAATGTTACTGAACCAATATGAAACGCATGTTTAAGTTTTTGAGAAAATAAAAAAGCCACGTGGGCTAGTATGCGGAGGCTGAGTGAACAATAAGAGGTTGCGTAGCATATCTCTTCTAAATTAATCCAAATTTACAAGTCAAATTAAAATTAACATTGATTCAAAATAAATAAAAAAATAAAAAAAGTGAAAATATGTCCTGTTTTAAATTACTTATAAAATAATAGAGGAAAAAAAAAATTAAGAAACCCCAGTTCCAATTTTCAATTCCTTAGCATCCCAATAAACCCAATTTCATTTCTATATACTCTTTTTTTTTTTTTTTTTTTTAAATATTTCTCTATACTTTTTGGTGGATTCTCCGGCAGAAAAATGTAAAGAGTCGGGCTACTCTGCATACTTACCTCTAATTGCTTTTGTAACTTTTTTTGTTTATTTTTTTATTCACATTTTTTAATATATTTAAATATTTTTAAAAAATAAAAAAATATATTAATACACTTAAAATCACTTCCTTACTCATTAAGTAATTTTTTTTTTCTTTTTACCGAGCAATCAAGTAGAGTGGTACAACTTGAAAGTCAAAGTAGTTTTTTCCAAACGCAAATAGACAAGTAAATAAGATCATGGATCCTTGACCGATGCCACACTATGGGTAAAACGAAATGAGGATAATATGATAAAAGGAAAAAAAATAATTTAATAGAGAGAGAAATAATTAAAAATATTTTAAATATGTGAACAGTATTCTCTGGATGTAACGGGATTATTATAGCTACTTGGAAAATAAAGATGACTTAAAACATCTATTAAATCTTCATTTTGATCAACATTCTTCATATTTTACATGTAACTGTATTTATTGGGAATGCTCTTACATATAATAGAACTATTATACACACTATAAAAATATATTTTATAAATAGGTCTTATTTTTATTACAAAAATAGTCTTAAACTTGTCTAAATATTTTTATATTAAAAATAAATGATATATATATTAAAAGTAGATGGGATTATCATTATTATTTATTATTCTTTAAAATTTGATTTGGTGTGGTTATGAAATTATATTTACAAAAAGGATAATGATATTTTTACATATTTTTTATTATTGCTTTACTATTTAGTTATTTTTTTTTCTTTTGCTTTTTGAATATGGATTAAAAATCTCAGAATATGTTTTTTTGTATAATTTAGAAAAAAAAAATTCAATTAACTAACGTAATTATATAATTTAATTAAGAATAAATTTAATTTTATAATAATTGAACATTCTTTTGCTTTTTGCATTAATTTTTATAAAATTAAATTAATTTTGAATTAATTTATATAATTACATTAGTTGATTAAATTATTTTCTTCTAAATTATATAAGAATATCATATTTTGAAAATTTTAATCTAGATTTAAAGAATAAAAATAAAATAAAATAGTTGAATAGTAAGAGAAATTATAATTATAGTCGTGAGTGTACAAATACCTTATAATCATTTTAAAAAAATAATAAATAAGTGACTTATATAAAAAGTAAAATTTTTTTAATAATAAATCTCATTATTTTTTAAAATAATTATACGATATTTATATATTCTGTCACTACATCTAACATTAGTCGAATGGTAAAACAGTAATAATAAAAAATGGATAAGAGTATCATACATAAATAAAACGGAACGAGAGAGAAAGGAAAAGGGAAATAGAGAATTATATTCGTCTTTACGAGAAAGAACGTCTCTACGCGCTTCCGGACTCCGAACCCTGAGAGAGAGAGAAGACTCCAAGATGCTCTTTGTTCTCTCACTCTCTCAACGGTCTCAAAGGCTCAGCTTCCTCCTCTCGATCGAGTTTTTCGCTCGATCTACTCCGTCTTCCTCTCTATTTAGTTTTAAGTAATTGACGTATCGTCTGAATTTCCTTAACTTGGTTTTATCAAGTTCATGCAAATTTGATTTTTTCCCTCCAACTGCAAGAAAACTAGGGCTTGCTTCGGCAACTGCTTACATTTTTTGGGCAAACATTTTTCGATTTAGGCCGATTCCAGATCCGAATCCATAAGGTACATGGGAATGATTTTGAGTGGAAGCATAGGGTGAGGAATTAGGACTTCTATTGGAATCGGATTTATTTGAGTTCGAATTTTGTTATTCAAGAATCGAGTTTTCTTTGGAAAGTAGTTCGTGGTTCAGAATTGTAGGTTTAAAGGGTATAGGTTCGATTACTTTGAGGATTTGAGAATTGGAGATTTTCAAGGAATTGGATTTTGGATTGTTTGGAGAAGAAAAAAAAAAAAAAAATTGTGCTTGGGGATTCGGTGGGTTGTCGTAGTCATGTTCTATGGGACAGTGGTATGGGACCCTTGGCTCATTGTTGGCCAAATTGTTTGTCTCCAGTGCTTTTACTATCTCACTCTTGGAGTATTCTTGACAATATTTGTTGGAACTCGTGTGCCACGGATGAGCCTCGTGTATTTCTTTGATTATGCAACTGTAACTACCTCTACAGTAACTGGGTGGTGTGTCATTGCTTCGTTTCTGTTCAGCTCGCTTGCAGGGTAAAAATTCCACTTCTTTTTTTCGCAGTTTCATTTCTTAGACGCTTTGCTTTTGATGTATTTCGCTTGAACGCAAGTGTTAGATTCAATTTCCATTCAGCACTCTTTATGTTTGTGTGAGTCGTTAATGCATGGTGTGACACGAAATGATGATGCTTTACTAAGTCTTTATTGATTGCAATGAAGTAGATGACTTTGTTTTGGTTATTCCACTAAACCTGCACGATATCATTGTTGATTCCTATTCTCTCATGTTATCTATCACCGTTTCACGTTCATTACGTCCTCTGCCAATCTCTGTTTGCCTTCAACTCAATCACATTTTATTGGTTCAGAGTTCAGATTTTTTAGCCTTTTTTAAACCATGGAAGTTGGCTTTATCTCATCCTTTCTTTAGTATGCGTTATGCTTCTATTTTTTCTTGTAACCTCCCAGTTAATCTTCAAATAGGTATATTTTTTTTTGTAAGCTTCTCTTTCTCTCATATCAGCAGTAGAGATGTGCTTGAATTCACTTTCATCCATATTGTCTCCATATATGGGTGGACATACTTTAACTGGTTTGTAGTCGGATCTTGTTGTGAATGAAAATGGGTATTAATAAGGGTAAATGATGATCAAAGTTGTATTTATATGGACTGGTTTAATTTCTTTAAGGTGTTAAAGGTTTTACAGATGCTAATTATGATGGTTATGCTAGTCTTCCCACAAAACTATGTCAATTATGCAGTCTGAGGCATAAAACATGAGATCCCTTTAACGTGAGTTACAAATGGAACCATTGTTGAAATGGAATTACAGGTTTTTTTTTCAAGGTAATGCTAAACCTACAGGCTGTTCCTCTTGTTTTCTGGGGAAATTCCCTATGTTTTTGTTTCTGCTTTTGTATCGTAGATCTTAGTTTTACCTGCCAAAGATGATTATGAAATGAATCTCAAAGACGCAAAAGGGAACTTTACAAAGCATAGTTAGAGTTTGCAAACGTGTATAATCTTTGTATTTAACTAAGAAAGTAGTTTTCTCTTGTTGACTAGCAAGCCTTTCTTGTTTATGCAGAGCTGGACATATGCTTTATCTGATTGAGAGGGCCAAAAAGTGCTTAGATTTTTCAGCCACTGTGTACGTCATCCATCTCTTCATATGCATTGTGTATGGAGGATGGCCTTCCTCAATAACATGGTGGGTTCTGAATGGTACTGGAATTGCAGTGATGGCTTTGCTAGGTGAATATCTGTGCATTAAACGGGAACTACGTGAGATTCCCACTACACGATACCGTTCAAGTAAGTAGTTTTCTTTTGTACACTAATTGTAAATATAAATTCTGTTTCCCTGTGTGTTTCAGCTGAAAGAGTTTTATGTTAAATATTTTCATGTTTCATGGTTCACTATGAAACAGTGGCTGCCTGACCACACTTTTGAGGTGATGAATTGGGCGGTCTGTTATTTTTATGTTGTTCTGGTATTCAATTTCATATGTTGCATGTTATGCTGTTTAGCTATTTTATTCTCTGTTGGGTTTGCTTATCATCTTGTGCATGATAAGAAATTAATGATTAATGTTTGCATGTGCAATCCAAATGATTTCTGTTTATCTTTATCGACAAAGGCGATGCTCTTTCATAATTTTTTTTACCCCAACATTATCCAGGACATTCTCAAACACATGGTTGTTGGAGAGAATGAAGCTGTTTAACTTCTTCATTTCCCCCTTCTCTTGCGATGCCTGTCTAATTGTTTCAACTTTAAATTACTTATATAAAATAAAGTGATTCAACCTTCAATTGTGTTGGTGTATGTTATTAAATAATGGTACGCTATAGTTTGATAATGTAATATGGTTATAGATCCCCTTCGCATGCAACAAAAAGTTGTTTGTCAACATTTATTTATATGTCAGATTAATGATAGGGCAGTGTAATTTGGACTTTTTCTGCATGATTGAGTCCTTGTGTCTGACATTCTTGAGTACCAATATTTACTTGTTACTTTATTATTTTACCTCTCAGTGGAAGTTACTGTGTCTCCTGTGTTATGTGTAGGATTTTTATAAGCCCCTAGTTCTTCACAAGCCTCTAAACATGAGGTCATTTTTATTAGCAATAATAGTTTGGGATATTGATAAAACCAGGAACTTTTGAAGTCAAATTCTATGTATTCTGTAAATGGATACATCAGTCTTTTTATTTTTTGATAAGTAAGAAACTTTATTGATCGAATGAAACTAGGCAAAACCCATGTACACGGGAACTATACAAAAGAGACACGTAATTACATTCTAGAAAGCTAAAAAGAAAGCAAAAAATCATGAATATTCCCTCCCTTTAAAATTATAGCAGAAAACCATTGAACCAAAGAAAAAACAAAGAAGTTCCATATTTCCCCCATAGCTCTCTCCTTCTTGTTGAAGCACCTCTCATTTCCTTCCATCCATATACACCACAATAAGCACAAAGGAACCATCATCCACGTCGCTACCAGTTGAGAGCTATGATGATGCCTATTCCAACATGCTAGGAGTTCCACCACACTCTTGGGCAATGGGCATAACCCAAGTCAACCCAGCTCTACTAAATATACCAGCCCATGACTCCCTCTCCACCCCGCAATGCAGAAAAAGATGGCCAATCAATTCACCATTGTTCTTACACATGTAACACCACTCCATTACGATCATCCCATGTTTCCTTAAATTGTCAGCCGTCAAAATATTTCCTAAAGCTGCGGTCCAAGTAAAAAATGCAACTTTGGATGGCATGGGAGCTCTCCAAATACCCTTCCATATGGGCCGATGATCTGTCAGCACCTTATAGAAAGATTTAACAGAAAATTTTTTACTCCCCGAGTGTTTTCACAGCATTCTATCTCTCCCATTTCCTCCTATCCTCTTGGAATAAAGCAAGCTGAAAAAACCTGCTATCTCCTCAACTTCCCAATCTTGCGCATTTATGGAAAAGATCATATTCCAATGCACTGTACCATTGGCTCGACACAACACATGAGACAGCAGCCTGCTGATTTCTAGCCAATCTGAAAACACCTGGAAAAACAGAAAATAGAGCTCTCTCAACACACCATTCATCAAACCAGAACCTAATTCTTTTGCCCTCTCCAACCTCAAAATTGATGTGTTGCAAACACCTTTCACCCCTCTACTGGTTTAGGTTCAGATAATGTGTCTCCCAAGAAGTAGAAATTAGAAATTTGTCCAACCTTGACCCCCCTCTACTATTAGACCACGTGAAAAACCCTCCAACCAGAGGAAGATCAATCAAGTTAAGATAAAAAAATAAGCTCCGAGAAGTCTTCCATCGCCCTTGTCAAAGAAGGAGCTCCCTTCCTCTCACAGGGAAAGCGTACAACATTAGAATCCCCACATGCGACCCAAGGTAATTCCTAATATAAACCCACCAATTCCTCCCACAAAGAACTCCTTTCTCGATCTGCATTAGGCCCATACACACTCACAAGAGCCCACCTCCACCCATCCTCAATATTCTTGAATGACCTAGCCACTGAATAGTTCTGAATGCAAACCTCTACTAACTCCACCACTCTCATATCTCACATCAACAACACCCTTTCTGAAGCACCCAAAGAAGCTAAATAACTCCACCCCACAAAAGAACAACCCCATATACTTCGAATAATATTTCTGTCAACATGGCTCAGCTTAGTCTCTTGAAGACAAACAATATCAATTTTCCAACTACAGAGAAGGGATCGAATGCGAAGTCGCTTGTTAACATCATTGATCCCTCTAACATTCCACGATAAGATTCTAGGCTTCATAAGATAAACAACTCTCCTGACCCTTCAACCTTTCCCTCCCAACACTATTCTCCTTGTTATCATAATTAATAGAACATAACAATCTTTTCAGCTTTATCTTTTTTGGCTGTCGACTTCAAAGTCGTCGATCTACCTGCTTCTATAGCAACTAAAAGAGCCTTAAATTGCTCTTCAAAGCCTTCACAGGAAATCCCCACGCCCTAGTAACTCCACCACCTTTTTCAGCACCCAATTCGAAGATTTAGGGACTGGTGGAATAGCACATAGTGGGGTAGGACTGCCCAACTCATTCTTATCGCCCCCATTCTCACAAACCACCATTTGAAAGTCGTTTGACCTGGGATAGAAGACAACAAGGAACTGCTATCGATTGCTGGGATAGAAGACTCCGACGGCGGCGTCTGTGGCCTCTCGCGATGTTCCAGGTTTCCCAACAACTCATACACCCCCTCATCCGCGCTACACTAGACTCTTTGATGCCTGAACCGTCGCATTCAATGCGGTGGTGACGGGAAGCACCCCACATAGCTTTGATGCTCGAGTATGTGCCACCCCACAGGCTGAAAGCCCACCCATGATGTCGCCGTTCAGTTCAGAGGGCACCAACGTGCGAGTTTGTGGCTTCGTTGGTACCACCTTGCGTTGTTCGGCAAAGGTACTGTCAGAAACAGGCACAAGTGTTGCCGGCGTACCCATCACGACCATCGGAACCACCTCCGATGATGTGGTTTTGTTCTTGTCGGTTGATGGGCCTGCCTCACAAACACCCTGTCTCTTCCAAATGTAATCAGGGCCAGCCCCTATTATATGTTTTTGTTTTGGCCCATGAGTTGAGGCCCATTGCATTGGCCCAGGTCCATCTTGGCCTTTCCTCTATTTAGGCTCTTCGATTGAAATCTATTGGAATGACCCACCCCACGAACCATATTAACTGGCCCATTTGTGCCCATGCCTCCTTTTGTCTTTTCTTTAATCAAACCACTATCTACACGGCCCAAGCCCGAGCCCACCTCCTGATTCTCGTCAACACACCTTAATAAACTCTCCATCCTCTCTTGCAAAAAGTCCAACTGCTTTTTCATTTCCAGCAGAGTTATATATGGCATCCTCTTTCAAGCCGACAACACAACTGCCACCACCATTTTGCCTTTGAACATCTATTGTCCCATCGGTACAACCAATCCTCCCTGAACCAGAGCCTCCTCTCAAACTAGTAGGCATGTCAGACCTTCCCCCTTCCTATTTTGTCATGAAATGGCACCGACCGATACCCTTGTCTGTTGGAGAACCTCTTTGTACGACTGCGTGTTTGACTGGTTCACCACCACCACCTCCACCGACGGCACCTGAAATGCCTCTCCTCTGTTGCGGCCCACATAGCCACCCTCTTTTCCATCCTCCCTCAGTGCATCCACCAACTTCCTCCATCCCCTGTCGTCCTTCTCCTCTGGAATGAAGATGAAGTTTCTTCTACCACCACTTACATACTCTACTAAAGCCGTATAACCACCACGGGAGTTAAAACATCTCTGTGCAATGAACCCTCTATCTCCCTCTCAATGAGCCGTATAGAACCGTTTTCCTTCGCCCGTCAAACAGTCCTCTAAAGCTTTGGCAAACCAAAATACCGTGGACCTCTGCAACCTTATTTCCTTCACAAATCTCCAGCTCCTCTCAGTGAGAAGCAAATATTTTCCATCCCTCGTGAACTTAAAAGCTTTTGATTCAATGACTATCTGATTCGGAAATCCCATTTTTCAGCTCCAGTATAACAGTAACATCATCGTTAAACGCCCCCAGTCACCATTGAAATGTTATGTGTACGGAGAGAAAACTACTATGCATACGGAGAGGACATTGTATTCATCAAATCTTTATGGCCCCGGAATGATCAATTCTAGATGGACAATGACACATTAATAATCAGGTTCATTATTCCATATGCCTTGAAATGAAACAGGTTTGTAGCATTAGAAATTAAATCTCCCTTTTTTTAACATAAGACCATTGGAATTAAAACCCATTTAAACTCTCTCTCCCTCTCTCTTGATAAAAAAAAAAAAAAAAAAAAAAAAAAAAAAAGAATGAAAACCGGTCTTTTAGAAAAGTTCAATTTGGACTTTTGTATTTATGTCCTGGGGTTTCTGTGTGTTCTTTTCATGTGAGGAGTTGGTTGTTTGATGTGAAACTCCGCTTTTTCTTAGTGCCTATTCATGATTCTTTTTTTCCCCTTTTTATTTCCCCTTAGTGGATCCTGGATTGGCAGTTGAAGCATCATTTTTTTATTGCATATTTATAGAAGCTATGTGATATTGACTGACCTTGCAATTACTGTTAGTTTACAGTTTTTTATTTTTTTGCAATAACTGTCTCCTTTGGGATGCTGTTGAGTCAAAGCTCATTTGATTGAGACATAGAATACTGGATTAAGTTTCAAGTGTTTGAAAGAATTGCACGAGTTACTTACCTTGTAGTATCAGCGGAATAAATTTGAGACTATTTCCATGCAGATGTTTGACTGGTAAGACAAACTGGATAGGCAAGGACAAATATTCTGTGCTGGGCCTTTATTCAATAGAATCAATATCATGGAAGATCTCCTGGATCAAGCTTATGAAATAGTGAATCTCATAGGTGATTAGAGAGGGGGGAAAAAAACAGAAGAAAAAGAAGAAGAAATTTCCTTTATCCCTGGATTCTTTCTTATGCTGGTGGCTGTTTCAAAAGATGACCAAAAGAGTTTGAGATGGTGTTGAAATGATGGGAAGAGTGAAAAAAATGTGACTAGGTATGCATTGTGTCAGGAAATGATTAATACTTAATAGTTAGTTTTGAAATGTGATGCTTAGTTTATTTGGTTCTTATTATATAAAGATGATATGAGTTGCCAGGTTTGCATTTTATAATTGTTATTGAGACTTGTTTAACAGGGTTAGTTCACCATATTGCTGGATTTGAGATACTTGTTTCCTAGTTCCCACCCAAAAACAATCATGTCTTGCCACTAGTAGCTTGTTTCCTGGTTTTTGCTCAAAACTAATAAATTCTTTTTCTTTTTTTATAACCTGTAGATTCTTCATTTAATAAACTTTTTGTGACCATTGGGGCTCTCTCTCTCTCTCTCTCTCTCTAACCAATTGATATGAATGCATGCAAGCTTAAACCTCTTAAAATCAAACAGGGCTTTGAACTTTTAATTCCGCTGTATATTCTTTGGGTCATTTGCTGGAGCTTATGCAATTATTTTGTAGTAGCTTAAACTCAAAGTTTGAAATCAATAGGCTTTTTTAGATTATAAGCGGGGCATCGTACTTTAATGTTAGACGTGCACAATGCACAGGTCCCACTTACACTCAGTAAAAGGCTGCCAAGGAACTTAATCTTGGTAATGTAATGTCAAGGGAACGATCGTGCTGGAGTTTAACCTCTATGCCAAACGGCAATCATTAGATGTGAGAATTGAAAATACGAAGCTAACCTTTCTTGTAGAAAAATGATGGGCAAATAAAGGGTACATTATCCATCGAGCCCTCCTTGTTGGTTGTCTACTAGTAGATCGGGGATAAAGCAAAAGTGATTGATTATCTTTCATTGATCATGGAACCATTTGGTGGAATAATCGACGCACTAGTTGTTTAATAATTTAAATGGGTTATGCTATGTATACCACATCATCTCAGTACTCTATCAGACTGCACTAATATCAAATTGTCTATCAATTATTAGATCATTTTGATTTTGTAAATAGAGTTTTTCTATTTGCAAGTTAGTATTTTGAACACACCATTCACATTTGCTTTGCTAGCTGTGTTAATAAATAAAATTTCCCACCAATTTGAAAGTTGATTGATGTCATGTTATCACATTGGGGTCAGGATATAGTATATAACATATATAGCAATTTTTTATTTTATTTTATTTAAATTGATCGATTAGTTGGCGTGTTGATACGATAAATTCTTCACCTCTCATCGTTGTTTTTATTTTCCCCTCTTTTGTGGCATTCTTTTGAAAGCATTCGGAAGACTAGCTTTCTGCCATAGCTGTGGCAAGGCTTTCTATCGCCAATGGAAATCACTCTCAAAATTGAAACAAGAAAATAAATCTATGACATCGACAGTAAAGATGAAATTGGTGAAATGCAAAAATTTGAACTTCAAAATTTTTTTTCTGAGAAGATCATAGCTTTCCTCGTCTTGTAGAAAGGAAGATCACAGCCGAAACTGTTAAAAAAAAACAAAAACAAAAACAAAAACGAAAAAAAAAACAAAACAAAAGAAAATTCCTCTCCTGAGTTCCTGACTAGAACTCTTGCAACAATTTGCAAAGTATTACCGTATCTTCGTATATCTTCGTTTCTTTCCATTGTGCTATAGAACCCCTTCCGTAACTCATGGCTGAGCCTTCCACAAAGACGATATATGGGCCACAGCTTCTCCAACAGAGAGATAGAGTCCATTCAACTTGAAGGACTGCAAGATTCCTGAATGATCTAGCTTTTCCGTCACAGATCCAACAGGATTTGCCAACACAAACTACATAACAAGCAGTAAAGGAATGAGAACCATTTATAGCTAACCAAATGTTTTCCTGAATCAGAAGTTTCTGTCATTGCTGCCTTAACTATTTTTTACCTGAAGTGATCTTTTCTCCAGCATCTTTCTTATTTCACATATTGTGTCAATACCACTTGTATCTATGGCTGTCACAGCTGAGAAATATAATAAAATCTTAAGCCAAATGTGCAAGAAAACTGACAAGAATAATGGTTTTCACAGGCTTGAATTCAAGTTTGTGTGAGCAAACCATTACATACTCAAGTTCGGATAACTGAAGTACCTGTCATGTCTAGAATTAAGCATTTCAATGTACTCCCATTATTTGCTTTTGTCCACTCTTCCTCCTCTCGAACCCATCTTAGTATCCTGTGACAAGAAACTCACTCAGCAAGAGATTCACAAGTTAAAGGAAATGCTTAGTTTATCCCTTCTATTGCCAAAAACTATGTTGTACCAAAGATAACTTGATTATGCATGCAAAGTAGGAACCTCACAATCCTGAGATTGTGCTAAATTGAGCTGACCTTTCTTGCAGGTAGGTGGAGTTTGCGAAGTAGATGGGAGACTCAACAGCTAGAATGAGAAACGAGGGGACCCTTGAAGCATCTCTGTACCGGATGAGATTTTGGTATATTTGAGTACCACGGATATTCCCTAAAACCACGGTGTTTGGCCTTGTGACATGCAAGAGAATCTTGAAAACCGAAACTCCAACCTGAATTTTGCAGACACGGCCTTATTGTTATTATTCATTATTTCACTTATTTGGTTTCTAATACACTGCCGTAATTAATCAGGGATTACAAGAGAGTGAAAAGTTCTTATGGGAGTAGTGAAAAGCTTACCGCAATGGCAAGACCTGTTGGCACTGAAATGAAAAGAACACCAAGAAAGGAGCACAAACAAGCCACGAAATCAAGTTTGTCGACTTTCCACAACTTGTATGCAGCCTGATAATCGATCAGCCCAATCACAGCTGTTATGATGATGGCCGCCAAGATGACAGTGGGAGTGTAATAAAATAGTGGCATGAGAAACAGCAGAGTCACAAGCACAGCTGAAGCCATGACTATATTCGATACTGCTGTTTGAGCTCCAGCGTTATAGTTTACAGCAGATCGAGAAAACGATCCTGAAATATCAATTAAAAACATATGTATACGTTCTTAGAAACTGTTGTGATTACCACATGGCAGCACTAGTTGGAAAGGGCCATATGAGAAGGGTCAAGGTTTTCTTTAGTACCTGAAGTAACATAACATGAGGAGCATGAACCAGCCATGTTCATAAGGCCAATAGCCATCATTTCTTTGTTTCCATCTACTTGGTAATTTTTCAGAGCAGCAAACGTCCTCCCCACAGCGATTCCTTCCTGTAAAGAAAGAAAAAGAAAATAATTTTGAAACATTATGACACAACTATAACTGTTTTAGTAGTAAATGGTAGTTTTCCACAACTTACAGTGAGAGATAAGATCCCAGTTATGATGCCAGTTTTGATAGCAACGGCTAGATGGGGGCCACTAAAGCATAGCATATTTAGTGAAGGAGGATTAAGGCCCTTTGGCAAGCGGCCAATCTGTTAAAATACGAAAGAAAGAGAAAGATCAATGAAGTAGTAGAAAAAGAACTTCCAAAACCTGCCTCTCAATTTTATGCAGAAGCACTAATGCTAATACCAGTAGAAACTAACACTTACAATTGGAATTCCCTGAGTCTTCGGCTTGAGGAGGAAAACTAGTAGGGTCGAGAGAACAACCGAAGTTAATGGTGCTGCTGCTGAGACCCAAAAAAGCTTCGGTTTCCTAATGCTCTGTGTTGATTAATTATAAAAATAAAAAAAAAAAAAAAAAAGTTATGATCTTGGAAAACAGAATAAATTGATAGATTATATAATAGTAGATATTGTTTTTTGGGCAAGGACAAAACACTTACGATATGCCTTGTTGTCAACAGAAAGAGGAGGAAACCAGAACCCATTACAATGGTTTGCCAAGACCACTGCACATCAATTGTACTAGTATTACTGACAATAGTATCGATGATGAAAATTGGAATAAGAAAAATATCAGTAGAATACATATGCTTCTTTTGTATCATTCTGGTTTCAGTAAATATTTTTTCTTTCAATTAAAAAAATTATATTTCTTTTGATATTTTCGACAATTTTACTGCAAAAGCTTGTCACAAAGAAACAAACTTTACCAAACTTTCATCGAATGGAATTGCTGCATAATTGAAAGGTATATGTAATGATTCTCAACAGAGAAAGTTGTCACCGGATCCTTCTTCTATTCACAAAGCATCTCAATCCATCTCAACTTATTTCTGAATCCAAATCACTCCTAACAACTCTTTACTTTACAGAAGCAATTTCCATATGGTACCTACACGAAACTTGTTTTTTTCCCATTTTGAAATCATCATTTATTTCAAAAGCTTAAACTAATTGGAATAGGTAGATTTTATTATTTATTTTATATCTTAACCTCCCCTCACTTGTAGGCCAGAATTCTCCTTAATAAGTAGGCCCAACAAGTAGAATATTTAATTAAATGGGATAGAGTGTAGTGTCAAGATTCGAACTCAGGAGCTTTGTTCTGATATCATGTGAAATCACCACTTGTCCCAAAAGCTTAAGCTAATGAGAAGAAGTAGATTTTATTATTTATTTTATATCTTAACACCCCTACAAAAAAAGAAAAAATAAATAAATAAAACTTTACTACATGAGTTTCTATTCTTCAATTTCCAGCACTTAGTGCCACTTTAGTTTTGGTTAAATTCAGTTGGTCTTGGTGATGTGTCCTACCTCATCTGTCTGCTTTAAAACAGAGGATATGACAGGAACAATCTCCATTTTGCTAGTGAAATGGACAACTCCGAGCAATCCTTTCAGCTGTTGCAATGACACAATGACTGCTGCACCAGCCATAAACCCAACCAGAGTTGCCTTTGAGAGAAAATCAATTATAAAACCTAACCTGTAATAAGTCACCACAAGTCAAAATCAACTAAAGAATCAGCTAGAGAGAAAATCTTCTCTTCCAACTCCACTGTGAATATAAAAATAAAAGCCAATTTTTAAAAGAAGAGGAGTCATTGAATTTTGGTCCGGGTCTTACATTATTTGACACGGGTGCTATCATCTTGACTCAGAAAAGACAAAATAAAAGAGCTTAGGATGTGCAGAATTTGATACCTTAATAGACCTAGAGATGCCTGAAATACACCAGCAAAGAAGGTGGCAGTGAAGGCCAATTGAAGGTAAGTAATTGGATCTTCATTAGGAGAGATTTCTTCACTTAGCATTGATCCCATGACCAAAGATGCTATTGAGACAGGGCCAACGCCAAGATGTCTGGAGCTTCCAAGGATGGCGTATATCAGTGGGGGAACAAAGCTTGAATCTGCATGAAACCCAGTTAAGTTCTCATTAATTTACCATTTGAAAAGTATGTTTACATGACTGACTAATTAATACATTTATATGGTAAGTAAATGGGGTAGGTTTTGATACTGACATAGCCCGACTATAGGTGGCAAATTGGCAAGCTTTGCATAACTGATTCCCTGCAATAATAAAAACTAAATTAGATCACAAGAAAAAAAAAAAAAACGTTCTTCTTACCAAAAGTACTCGATTAAGGTTAAAATAAAATATGGTTTTGACACTCTAGTCATATCTGTGTCTTTTGAATTTTTAAAGATATTGATAAGCACCAAATGTCTCCACCAAAATAAGTTTATTGGAGCTACTTATTGTAACATGTGCAATGTGTTAAAAAAAAAAAAAAAAAAAAGGATCACCATATGGATGGATGGACAATAAAATTATAGCTTGAAGAGGTAAAGACAAAAATCATGTTCAAAGATCAGATGATATACTTTAGTAGGATTAGTTACATCGATACAAACAAACAAGTTTTGGAAACCCAGTTCATAGAATCATATGATCCAACTCAAATGGAATATATGCAGAACCCAACTCAGAATGCTTTGTCCACCAGCTTCGATTCATTGAATGACAAACATCATCGACAACAACAACCAAGACACACACACAGAGACACACACGGAGGGAGAGGGGGTTGTAGGGGAAAAGCTTCATTCTTTGTCTCACCTGCGGGATAGCCAGGCTAGCAATTGTCAGACCAGATATGACATCGGACCTCAGAAGACTAACATTGTACTCAGACCCCCACTGAAACACAGGGAAGAAAAACTGAAGAGCCAGGATGAATTTCCTGAACCATGTTTGATTCTTGAATCTGTAAAGTGGGTCGTCGGGGAAGAAAATCTCGGCAAGACTGTGCTTGAGTTTCCGGAAAGTGTTTTGCTCTGGTGGCAAGCAAACGTTGTGGATTTGCAAGGGTGGCATTGCCACCAACTCTGCATGTATTCTCAGAGTGGTTTCTGGACATGCAAGGTGTTCCACTCTGTTAGAGTTGACACCCATTTCTCTGCAAATGAGCAGCACAGATGTTGAAGGAAGATCGAAAATGGTATTATAATTTGAAACTGTTGAACAAGACTACTCAGGAAGTGTTGAAAGATAGGGAAGAAAATGGAGGCTTATATAGAAGTTAGAACCAGAGGTGAAGAGAGAGAGAGAGTAAAGGGAGTCTATGTATGAATGCATGAGGATGTTAGTTACCGAGCTGTTAGTTGCTATTTGCTAGTGTCACAGTCAGATTGGTCACTTTAGTCTGATTTGAACGATGACTAGACAGTTTTCTTTTATAAAAAATTTATATGCAGTAATTTTTTTGTATTTTTTATATATTTTATTAATGTAATTGTCAGTATAAAATAATTATTGTTAAACGAGGGAGAGCCATTTGGATGATGCGTCATTACCAGTGCACAACACTATGGTGGGCCCAAAAGAACACTTTTTTGGATTCCGATTTGGCAAATATTTGCAAGGGTGGAAAATGGAATATCTGCGGGGCCATGCCATCAACATGCTTTGATTTCCGAATACAATAATTCCACATCGTAAGTCTGGATCCTCCCTCCCTTTTGATTACTCTTATCATCCCGTTTACGAAGGATTGTTAAAAAAATTAAAAATTAAAACTAGCAAATCCGGTTTATTGACATTTCCTCTTGTCCTTGCCATACGTTTGCCCAGGAAAGGATATGCTACGAGTAACGAGTAATGACCTTCCAAAATTACTCAACTCAACCTTTTATTTAGAAAATAAAATATAGTTTAATTCAATGATCTTTCCAATCCTGGCTTTCTTCTTTCTACCCGTACACCCATGCAATCTTCTACCATTTTGAACTCAAACGCTATAAAGACAGTAAAAGGTACTGAATGGTGTATCGATAGTATTACTTTTTTAAAAATTATTTGTGTTAGTATTTTTATATTAAAAAATAAATACACACAAATGCTTTAAGAAAAAAATACTCACCGGTACCGATTATTGGTGGGAATATCATTTTTGTAAAAATAAACATATATAGTTTGTGAATTTTACAAAATATCAAAATTAAATATAATAGTCTACAGATTGTGTTAAGTTACATATTTTTAAATTATGAATTTAATTATTTATATTATATTTTTAACAATATTATGGATATGCAGATCATGTTTTATTATTTTTTATAATTATTGATTTTGTAACTTTAATGACTAGCTTGTAATAAAACCTTTTGTTCCCTAACCCTGATCTGTTGAACTGAGAGGCCATATTTACTCCTTTTAAAAAGATTCTATACTAATCTTCACTTGGCTTCTGGATATTATATAAGAGTTGTAGCTTATGCTCCTCAATAAGCAGAATTTCCTCTCTTTAACCACGGTACGTCACTACAAAAAAATTGTTTATTTGTGGCCATTTAATTTCAACAAAATGACTATTTATAGTTAAAATGAACCTGTTTTTATCACAAATAATCTTTTCGTCACAATTAAATAATTACAAAAATTCATTTTTCTTTAGTGCGTACTCGCTGCCCACCCTAACTTTTATTTTTGTCAGAACGTGAATAAGAATGAGACCGATGATATAAAAGAGAAGAGAGAAGCTGAGAGAGAGATCTCTTTCTAGATGGGAACAAAATGTGAAAAGGAGATCAATGAGAAGGAGACGGGAACAGGAGAAAAATAGCAGGATGTGTGGAAATGGAAAGAGGGAGAAGGAAAAGGGAGAAATCAGGAGGAGAGAATAAGAAATGTGTGTCTAAATATAAAGAGTAAAAAAGAAAAATACATGTGCTAAGTGCTGTTTGGGGGAGGATTATTGCAAAATTAAATAAATAATTAAAACAGAAATCTGACACTTCCGACCGATATCAAGTCGCTGCATGCATGCAAAGAAGGAATAGGTAGAGCTGAGGCCAATACGGCGAAAAATGGCAAGCATTTACTGTATGAAATGCCATTTAATTAAGAACACTTGTGCTTCGACTAATGGTCAGGAAACAAAAACAAGTGCTTCCAGAGCTGGTGCTTTTCCCACGCTTTCAAGCTTTAATCAAAACATGAACTACACGAAACGGGTAGGAAATAACCAAAATCAATATTCCTACATTACGTCAGAGATTTGAGACCCAGAAAAAACCCCCCTTTTTGACCGCAGTGACTGTAATTTAGACCCACAATCGACCAAGATTGGGCAAGATGAGCTACTTATTTGTTTACTAGTACCACGTGCCGTACCTAAAGAAATTGTATTTAATGTAATCCTTGAAGGTAAAGGCGGTGCTGGCGTTAGGCATGTTTGCATTAACGCATTAATACAAGATCAGTTCGATATATATAATTCAAAAGGGATATGAGAATGCCGGTATGTTTGGAACCGGAGATCAGCCAAGGAATTAATAGGCCCCATGCAGACAACTTGGTTAAAAAAGATCGGCAATCTAAACATTGATATTATATTTCATCATGATCATGATCTTGCCAATTCGATATCTAATATTGATAATTTAAGATCCCTTTTTTATTAAAATATCACAAATTACATGAATCATTATAATACTCCAAAGTCCCCCAAAGAAAGTTGCTCCAAATAATTGGTGTATGTGTGTGTGTGTGTGTGTGTGTATATATATATATATATATATATATATATATATATATCGAAAAACTTTATTAGCATAAATGGAAGCAGATCGAAGGACCCCTGCTTATAAGTTGTCTCATTGACTATATATGAGGCTATGCATGCATGCGTGGCCAAGGACTAGACGGCCTCCTGTTTCCGTCCCGTATATAATTAGAAAGAAATTAGAAATTAAGGCTATCCGCGCATCAAGTGTTAAAAGTACAGTACAAGAAGCACTAGCCAAGGCAAGATCAATGCCATATATATTATGCTATATATGTTGCCTAGCTATATAGAAATATTACATTAATATTTGTAATCATGTGAATAATTAAGGTCGAGCACTCGATATTTTTCACTTAATTATTGTATTTTTCTATATAGTTTTCATCATTCTTTAAGTCAATTATTATTCTTTATTTTCTATTTATGCTTTACTAGCTAGCTCCTGTTTCAAAAGAAACAAAAAATTAAGGGCGGGCTTGGATACACAAAATATTTTATCTCATTTCATCATTATAACTTTTTTAAATTTTAAAATAAAAATTATATTAAAAAATTATATTCTAACAATATTTTATTCAACTTTCAATAAAACATATCGTCTCATCTCATGATCTGAATTGTCTATCCAAACCCACCTTAAGTGGATCGAGATAAAAACGCAGTTGCATTATTAAAGTTGAAGATTTTAAGTGGCTGCATACGAATCTATAGGCAACGGCTCAATTTCTCCCACGTGAAAAGTTGTCATACATATATATATGGCAGTTTTTATAATTGCTACTTGCTTGTTGCTTTAGGAAAACTCGGCCGGCCAATTGCATTATTGAACTTGAAGATATTAGATCAAGCGGGCGCCGTTTAATCAAGGCTATATAGTGATCATGATCATTCTCTAAAGGTTTTTTTTCCCATGTGTAGATCATCACGATCATGATTTTTAATTTCTAGTTTTTATTATTGCTAGCTACTTGCTTGTTACTTTGCGAATTTTATCAGTTTAAAACATTATCAAGGCAATGACTAAACATGCATTAGCAAACAATAACAAAAACAAAATTAGAAAGAACCAAAAAAAAAAAAAAGTAGCTAGGATGGTACGTATCTTTCGAATCTAACCTTATTCAGATCCTCGATGATCTGCGATCTAGTGCACAATCTGCAATATGCAGGTCGGTCAAAAGTTTCAGCTGGCCTGTGTATTGGATGTTCCGGCTTGCTTCTGGGATTTCTTTCTCCTGTAAAACGCGCGACGTCATCAACCACTACTAGTTCCAGCCAATTGTGCATATTGCGCTGTCGTCGTTCGCGTTCTTGCTACGAAATATCCAGAACCACTGAGTTTCGAGGGAAAAAGAGAATAATTTTGACTTCTTTTGGACTTACGCTTGCTTCATGTCCTCCCATATACGCGGCGATGGGGGTGGAATTGCAAAGAAAGCACTCAAGTATCTACCCATAAAAGTCTGCAAGCTGGGGGGCTACGGGCTACCTCAGATACCCGGCTAGCCACGATTGATGGACCTGATTCAATCATAAATTCTCTCTCTAGACCATTTTCTACCATTCTGATAAAAAGGAAGAGATTCTTGCTGTCTATGTTAAAAAGAAAAAATATTTGATACGTAAGTAGGCATGGTGAGCCATCACTGGCAATTTAGCTTGAATTACCTGAAAATAGTATTTAACAGTAGTCCACTTTTTCTCTCCTGATTTGAACTTTGAGCACATCCATGGGCGGAACTGCCAGGCTTGGCACCCCAATTTTTTTAAAATTTGATAAAAATTAAGTTTTAAAAAGTATTTTTTAAGTAGATTATATAAAAATTAGTATCTGACTTCCTAAAATTATTTTTTCTTAACTTAGCCCCCAAACTAGATTTTCTAATTTGCTCCTGAACGCATCGTTTTGTTTAGTTTCCTGACAGGAATTTGTTCTGTTTTGATTGATGTGACTGAAACAATCTTAGACATGATCTCAACTTATTCAGATACTTCTGCATGTGGAAAAAGTGTTTAGAAATGGAAAGAGCCTGTTTCTTTGAACAAATTCAAGTGACAGGAAAAGTCAGAACACAGACATCCATATATATCGGCGATATCTTTGGTTCTTAAGCCAGCTTCGTACCGGATTATAAACAGCAAGAAATACACAAAGAATTGAACTAGACATTAGAGAATTTGATTCCAAATCATATCAGAAGTACGTACAACATATAAACCCAACCCAATTAGTACGAGAATCCCCTTGATCTCCTTATATATATTAGGGCTCGGTATATTAGGCTTATCAATCATTAGATCATGTTTCTTGATGTCGACCATTTGCATGCATAACATACAGACATATATATATATATATATGTATGTATATAGGGTTTTGCTCACTAAAAATAATAACAGGTACGTAATATGGTTCTTCTGGTTTTCTGAAATGCATGTTGATCGGAATGGTGTAATCTGCACTAATTCCGACATGCATGCAATTCGTGTACGTTTTGCTCATTAATTTAAACACCAAAAAGGTCGACTTGTAATTTGAAAATCAGATATATGGGATCATCAGCTAGCTACTTGAATCATTACCATCATATATATATATATATATATATATATATATATATATGTTAAATGCCATATATATTGTACGTTGTTTCCATTTAGAAAATGGTTAGGTTCTGGTTTGAATTGCTGAAGGCATCCATGGATGGACTTTCATGTTAGGGCTTCCTGGCATGACCACTTTCGAGGCATTGGAAAAATCTGATATATAGCAGTACAGTGCCTTGTTTGGACCATATATATAAAAGCTATTTCAAAGCGGAGGAGAGATGAAGTGAGAGACGGTTCTCAATAACTATAATATTTATATATATAGAGAAATTCTATTTGCAGTCTCCAAATGGGGACTGCATGTGCAGGCACATTATTAAATGAGAGAAAACATCATTTTAGGATGGATAGTTTTGTAATTTTAAAAAATTTTAAAGCCTAGGCTTGCATTGCAGTCCCCAAATAAAAATTGTACCTAGCATTGCTCATATATATATATATAGCTAACTTCATGATATCTGCAATAATGACCAAATTTTCCACCGAAAGAAATTAGGTCCCATTACGCAGTTTAGATGAGATAATTAGATGAAAGTTAAATAAAATATTATTATAATATAATTTTTGTTTTTAAAATTTAAAAAATTAAATTACTTATTATATTTTATGGAAAAGTTTAGAAAAGTTATAATAATTATGTGAGATGAGATAGTTTAATTTTATGTAACCTGTAAATCAGTCTGACCTACCTGAGTAATCCCATTGTCACGACCAAAGTGAAGATAGGAGTATTCCTAGCTGGGTTGATTATATATAATGTGTTAATAGTCCATGACTAAGGTACTCTAACCCCATACCCATGAATTAAGGATCGACGCTAAAGCATATACGATTCCAATCAGATTTTACAACACAGCTTGTTTCGCGTTCGTGTGGTTTTCTGGTTCCTTTATATTGCTTTGAGGAATATTCATACTTGTAATCATTCTTGGATTGACTTGTTTTTTGGCCAACGTAATTTAATTTGGTCCTCCACCAAAGTCAACTTAAGGGGATCTTAATTGATATATTCAAATCGATCTCTTCGCCTTTTGTACCACAAAAACCATAGTGGCTTGCAGGCCAGCTAGGCACTAACGAATCCTATATATGATAGGTTTTCCACAAAAAGCCCATGATGTTTAATTTGCTCAATTAAAACGTTTAGGAGAATTTCATTGTTCCTTCAACTCCAGCAAGACTTGCCTTAATATTAATTAATTGGAAGATCCTGTCTGACATAGACAATGGAGTTAAAACTTCGTGAGCATTTATACTATAAAAAAAATGATATATATAATTTTAGAATGTGTAAATTTTATGCACTATTTTTAATAAAAAAATATTAAATAAATTATTTTTTTTAATGATGAATCCTACTTTATATTATATTATATTATATTATATATATATATATATATAAATATGCGAGACTGCACATTCTAAAAATATAGCAATACTCTTAGACTATACACGAAAGTCGGGTGGATATTTCCCTCAGCACCATTTATATGCGGATGCAAGACCCGAAACATGTGTCATTAATAAGCTGGTTATATATAATGACATTTATAATTACAAGATACGTATGAAATTTACGAATTATATGCATTTTAATGAATAAAACACGATTATTAATAATGGATCAAGAGAGCTGATATATCAAAGTGAACTCATATAACGGAGAAGATAGTTAATGGACAAATAATCTTCTTTTTTTAGGGTTAGTTCAATATTCAGCTTCTTTAGTTTACTAATTGTTAGGTGCTGTTTGAAACTTGGATTAAACTGAGATCAGTTCAGTTTAATTTTAAATTGAGTTTAACATCCAAACATTCATCTCTCAAATCATTAAACTCATCTCAATTCAAAACCTCTTTACACGTAGAACTCATAACTTTTTTCAACTCAACATCTCGTTACATGCGAGATCCGTAACTTTTTTTAACTTCTCATAAATATATCTAAATTTATCGTAACATCTAAACATATTTAAACTCATCTTAGGTGGGTCCCACAAAATCCACTCTACTATCTCAACTCATTATTATTTATAAAGAACCCAACTCAACTCAACATCCAAACAAAACCTTAATCTATTGTTACTTACACCAAAATTTTGACCTGGTCGTATATATTAATTATATGAGTTTTGCTATATACAAGCAAGTTTGCGTATCAATCTGTATACTAATGTTATTGCATTCATATTCTAAATTCAAATTAGTATTGTTTTCAATAAAATCTATTTTCTGACCAATTACATTGAATGAGTGCGCGTATTAATGCGCAGAATCGCTTACAATTAGATTTTTCTTAATTATATATAGTTTGGATCCACACAACATCTCCCCGACACATTGTCATTTATACTTGCTAAAACTCAAAGATCAGTTAAAAAAAAAATTATTAGGTCCTCATATTAAGTCTCGATATATATATATATAGTAATTTTTTCTTATTCTTTTTAATGGAATTAGCTTCGGGAACACTGAATTAAACACATCCATCCATAAATATGAAATAATATCGTATATAAAGAGATAGAAAGTGCATGACCTTTGTTTTAATCTATTGTGCTTGCTCGATCTTTTAATTATAAAAAATAAATATAATCACTTATTAAGCTTTATTACTATATATAACACTTTAGTCATTAATACTTTTTATTGCTGTTTGTTTGACTGGCCGGCTGCTTTTTTTTTTACTTTATCTTTTCACTTTTGTTCTCTTTTTAAGGATACTTAACTGATGCTTTTTTTGTTTAGTTATCCAATCACTTGATTTTACTACGCATAATGATTATTTCATGGATATGCTTTCATCTCTTCCACTCCTAATTACTTATTACGTAAAAGAGATTGGTCACAACAAGATCAACAAATCACCATTAATTGAAAAGGTTTTATATATCATGGAAAACATGTGCCCTGTTGTAAGTAGTATCATAAAAGTCATCAGACCTGCCTACAATATCAAATCTTTAAGTGAAATCAATATCATTCTCTAATTAATTAAATACCACTCAAAATCAATTAGATACTTCTCGAGTGAAAAAAGAAAGAAAGATGACATCCATTATTATTTATAAGCTTTAATATATTGTTTGATTCTTTAATATCAAACATATTTATACATATGGATATTTTGGTTTTATCAAAATAAATGCTAAGGATAAATGCTTTAACTACAAAAAGATTTTATAAAAATAAACTTACAAACTAACGTGCATTGATATAATACTTTAGATTGTAAAGTTATTTTTATTATAAAATAAATCTTGGGGTGAAGAAGTTTCAGTCCGGATCGAAAAAACTGACTAAACCGGACCGAAAATGTAAGTGGTCGGTTTTGGTACCACAGATGGTGGACCGAATGGGTTTCACTTCGATCTCGGGGTTTGTGATTTTTGGACCGAATCGGACCAAAATTGATCGAACTATATATATTTTTTAAATATTTATATTTATAATATATTTTATATATAATAATTGTATTAGTTAATTATGTAATTTTCATCTAATCTATTATCATTAACCATATAAAATATTAAATAATATATATTATCAATTAATAATATATCATAAATCATATAATAATTTATGTCATTATATGTAGATACCTTCATACATACTCTACCATTGACACTTAGTTAAAGTAATATAAATATATATATATACACACACTAAGGTGAATATCTTTTCCTAAAACAGTTGCACGTTAACTCTGCAAACCCCTTGTACATGCATACAAAGGTGTAAGCAAGTGCAAAGTATTTAATGCATATTTTCTGAATTGCAGCCGGCTGGCCCAAACTAATTATAAAAATATTATTACAAAAGTCCATATTGGCCCACTCTTTTTCAGTGGAATACAATTTTGCATTCCATCCTTTCGAAATGCAGCAGGCTGACCATATTTTAGTAGGGCCTCGATACTAATGGGCCCAGTCCTGACACGATAGCATTGTATATACGACTTTACCTGCCAACAAGAAGTTGAGGGTTGGGCCCGGGGGGGATTATTTAAATTCCAAATAAATTTTTTTCAGCAATACTTGGGCAATGCTAATTGCTACGTCTCAAATGAGTGGCCTAGCATCGGGTTTTGATGGGTTGGAACTCTGATTGGTAGAGAATACACGTAGAATTAGTGGAGGAAAATCATACACACAAATAAGAAAAAAATAAATCTATTTGAATTTTTTTACACTACACACTATTTATAGGATATAATTTAATTTAAAAAATAAATTTTATTATATGTGAATAATATATAATATAAATATTTTCAAATAGTACTACTTATTAAAATATATATATATATATATATATATATGAGAAACCACCACACTATCTAACATTACTGTAGCAACATAATCGTTGACCTTTTAACTTTCAAAGCACACACATGTGCTGATGATCAAGTTATGGCAAGAAGGCTTCCACCGTTGCATCACTTCGAATAACCCGAGCCCCTTTGTCTGCCACCGCACACGACCAAAACGCCAAAATGTATTGGATGACAGCTTGGAAGACTCTTCCAATACGTTCCTACCGCGTATAAAAAATCGAAGGGATTGGAACATGTAGGATGATAGGCAAAAGGAGAAGTCATGGCATCGTAGGGCTTTTCTGTTCTTATTTCTACTTTTGAAAGTGGATGGAGTCTTTGTTGGATAGATATTATTTAAGGATAATGCTACGCTACTCCCACCGCTCTAGCGGAAGCTACGGCTGGCATTTTATTTTATTTTATTTTTTTTGATGATTAAGAAAATATTTTTTTAATGATATTGTAATTTTCTTTAAAAAAAAATTTAAAAGTGTTAAAAAAATACATGTAAAAAAAAAACTAAAAAATTAAGAAAAATGATACTTTCATCACTAGTTCTTATAGCTCGGTATTACCGTTGAAATTTTTTATTTTTATTTAGTGATTAAAAAAATATTTTTTAATAATATTGTGATTTTTTTATGTTTTTAAAAAATATTTAAAAGTGTAAAAAAATACATGTAAAAAAAAAAACAAAAAAAGTAGATCTATTATGCCTAACGGCTCCCAGCTCCCTGGTGGACGTAGAACCGTCCATTATTTAATATTAATTGTCTAAACTTTTTTTTTTCCTTTTAAAAGTCGGTATCTCAATTTTTATTAGGACAATACTGCTAGTGCAAATGAGTTTTTTGTTTTTTTTTTTTATTTTTTCTTTAAGTATTTTTTAAACAACCTTAAATATTAAGAAAAATAAAAAATAAATAAATTCACTAATATTCATTTTCTTAACCATTAAAAAAATAAAAATAAAAAATAAGCACATTCGGTGAACATATTTAAAAGTCATACTATCATTTTCATTTTTATTATTTTTATTAATAATCTGCATTTATGGCGAGGAATAACATATTTCAAACAAATTTGGATTATAAAAGTCTCTAACCAAGGTTTAAAAAAATTATATACCACCAAGAACTTTATGGTTTGATGACATATGATCCGATTCTCTAAATAGAAAACCTTGGTTCGAAATGCCCCATCCTCTTGTATAAAAAAAATCATATACTGAACTTTACAATATGTGAACAATAAAAACAGTAAATATTTTAAAAAATAAAGACAATATTAAAGTTTGATGAACTAGATTTATCAATTACACAAATTCTATAAAGTTGTAAAGTAGTAAACAGAGATAAAATAACATCTATTGCTCCAAAGTTAGTTTTCTGGAAGATGATGAACAAGAGCTTCTTCTGCACTTGTACTACTGTGGCCTTCAAGAATTTACAGATTTTTTGAAACTGCACATTTGATTTACCTTTTCTTTGCTTAGCTCCAGGATCTTTTTCCCTTTTCCGTTGTATGGTTGATAAAACATTGGATGTTTTCCATCGCCATTATTATTTCCAGGCTGGTTTCTTTGGATTGGTGGTTCTTTGATTCTGATTGGAGGAAGGGATTGTGGTCTTTCAAACATGGGGGTGGTGGTATAACTGCGTCTAACACAGTTCCTCTGTTCCTTCTTTGTTCTTGACTTTATGCTCGCATCCATTGACCATATGATGGTTCATTGGTGTTTCCACTAGAGTATAGCTATTCCGGTTTGATTTGGTTTTGGACATATTTTAGAATCGAATCAGTATATACTAGTTTTGAGATTTGAAAAATCAAGACCATACTGGTTATACTCCTAAAACAGTACTTCCGATTTTACCGGTTTCGGTCCAATTTGATCCCCTTTTTTTAATATATTATATATAATATAGTATATTATAGTATAGTATATAATAAGATGATGATAATATATTGTAGTATATTATAATATCTATTGTAATTGTATTATAGACTATAGTGATATATTATTAGTATAACTATTAATACAATAGACTATAATGATATAAAATTTTAAATTTTAATATTATATTAATTAATAATTTATCATATAATACAAAATTATTTTATATATAATTATATATAAAAATCATATATAATATAAAAATCATATAAAAAATATGTTATACAATATAAAAAATTAAAATATATATATGAACCAGTTAAGTCTGGTCTTTGAAAAAAGAAAATCAAAACTAGATCGATTTTTAAAAAAATGGAACCGGTATCGAATCGAATCCGGTTTACCCTTTTTTTTTCACCCCTCGTTTTTAGGCTTGTGCAAGAAGCCCGATGGACCGATCAACCCGCATGACCCAATTGGATTTGCCCAACAATAGTTGGGTTCATCGGGTCCAAATCATCTAACGGGTTCGATAATTCTCATGTCGGTTGAAACCGATCACCAACAGATTCGATCTTGCGTCGTCGATCTTTGGCAGAATTTTGAACAAGCTACTCGCAAAAACCCGTCGATCTTCGACGGATTCCCCACTGCTAATCAGACCCACCAAGAAATCAACAAAATTTTACATTTTTCTCTGAGAATAAATCAAGCAAGAAATCAACAAAGACCGGTACGAGGTTCAACCTAAAGCCTCTACTTCCTCCCGAGGTGAAGGTCGTCGATGATTTCAAAGAAAATTAAATAGATCTTCAAATAGATCTCAAAGAAAATGAAATACATCATAAGCTTCATCACCAGTGAGACATCCGACAAGTTCCAGAGGTAGAAGCGACTATCAATAGTGACGATTTGCGGTTGGCCCTAACCACCCTCGGCTTCGAGGACTACATGGAGCCCTCAAGGTTTACCTGCAGAGGGAGGGTGGGTTTGCGAGGGGAAAGGCTGAGCTGCAGAGGAGAGAAAGAGGAGGAACGGACGTGTGGGAGAGGCTGAGTTTGCAGACAAGGAAGAAAGGGGCGTGGGTCTGCAAATGAAGGTAAACAGTTGAAAGTTGAAACCGTGAAAGATCGAAAACAATAAAAAGTAAGACGAACGGGTTCGACCCGATCCGACATTAACGGGTCGGGTCAAGTCGAGCTGAAACCGGCTTTCATGCGGTTCGGGTCGGGTCGAGCCCAAATTTAATCGGACCGGGTCTCTGTGCAGCCCTACTCATTTCCATGATTTGTAGGACAGGACTGGTGCACATGGCCTAGATAGCCACGGCCCACACTCATAGCAAAACTTAAAAAGCCTTTCGTATTTGAATGTTACTTTTGCAAGGGTTCTATTGAGTCTCGAAAGGAAAAAGCCATCTGGGAGAGGTTTAGTGATGTCAATTTCGACTCCAATCCTTAGAAACTTTCTGATGGAGATGCAGGAGGTGATGATGTGGTCAACTTCCAGTAGATTTCTCATTACTTTGCCAATTTTTTTTCTGCATTTTGCATCGTCATCATATCCAAAAACAGTCTGTGTATTTAGACCCAAAATGTTGAGAGCCTGAGATCTACTTCTTGTAAGCTTTGCCCTGGTTGCCATTCTTTTATAATCATATGAAACTCTTTGAAGTCCCAAGGTCTCTGGCTAAAAACTCTATCTTTTTATTGTGAAGTAGGAAATATGAACAGGAAATTATTGATTCCTAGGTCCTCTATGTTTAGGCCAAGGATAAAACTACATACCGCTTTGATGGTGGTGTGGAATATGTGTTTTTTTAAGGGTTTGGATGAGACTAGTTTTCCAATGAGGGCATGATTTGAGATTATTGAGGCTGCTTCTGTGGCTGGTTCCAGGATAATATCATCCCATGAAAGTGCCTTAGTTTGAGAGATTAGGAGATCAACATCTGGTGGCGGCTTTGGTTTCATGTTTGTTTTCTGGAAATTTTTGGATGTGTTTTCATGTGGATTGGTTACGAGTGGGATAAGAGGTTGGGTAGGGTAAAGGGGAAGGTTTCATGTTTGTGTGGATTGTTTTGTGTGTTTCCCCTGCTTATTAATTGCAAGCAGTGTCACTTTCCCAACTTACTAGTTACCAAAAATTACAGGCCATTTTAGTTATAATTTGGATTCTCACCGAGATGACACGAAATTGGGTCTCTTCGAGATGTAAAAAACAACATGGCCTACAAATAGTCCAGCAGATCAAAGCCTTAAGGCAAATGCAAATTGGTATTAAAGCAATCACATTACATAGAGTTGACCCCAAAAGTGTTTTATTTTTATCTTCCCGCATGAGATAAAAAAATACACTTTATTCTATGGACTTAACAAGGACAGAAAAACAATCCCGTTTTGATGGTCAGATGAGATGAGATAGTTTTAGATAAAAGTTAAAAGTTAAATAAAATATTGTTAGAATATTATTTTTATTTTGAGATTTGAAAAAGTTGAACTGTTTATTATATTTTATGTGAAAATTTAAAAAAATTGTAATGATGAAATGAGATGAGATAAAACCGTTTATGTATCAAAACGGGACTTAATAATCTCGAGTGATCATTTTCCCATCTGCATTCCTTAGAAAAATTATATTCATCATCTTCACACACCACATTTTTTTTTCTCTAACAAAATGTGAGATATATTGGATGATGAGTAAAAGAATTCAACAAGTTTAAAAAGAAGAAAATAAAAAAAAAAGTTAAAAATTTTTTTAAAAATTTTTAAAAATAAAAAAAATATGATGCGTAGAAATAATAAGTATTAAACTTGCTTTCGTTAACAAAAACCTTGTACTCTACATTAATTGGGAAGAAATCTTGAAAATCCCAGGATTGGCCATGGAAGGAAATGGTTTGAGATCGGTTGGGCTAATGGAAGTGCAAGCCCAATACCCATTATGCCAGAAGAGATGGATCGCTTCTAACAATATTCCTAAAAAGCATTCTCATATATTTCGTAAGGATCCAAATTCTAGACCCAACTTTGTTTTCGGTTATATTATTGTACTCTTTTTGCTCATTAAAAAAAGAAAAGAAAAAGATATTTAGATGTTGAACAATGCAGCCGCTAAAAAAGGAAGTCGAGGTAATGGCGTAACGCAAATTGGGTCGATCTGCTAAACCTATTGGACATAAACTAATAATGCCAGCCCATTAATCAATGTTGTTACCAATTAATTGAGCACCTAAAACCCAGTTGGTACCTGACCGCTCTTTAAAAGGCCCACTAATCTTAAGTTCGGCCATTAGTTTCAATTCAAGTTTACCTGGGATGCAGGCCACGTGCGGCATGCCTGGTTTTTATTTTTTCTCCCTATTAATATTTATTTATTTTATTATAATTTATGTATTAATATTTATTTTGTAATATATTTTAGAAATTAGAATATATTATATAACAAAAAATTCTTGTCAGCCGTTCATTACCCCCACACCCCACCCAATGAAAACTACTCTCATATCATATGCAAAATACTTACATTTTATAAAAAATTATAAATATAAAATATAAAAATAAATAGTAATTTCATCAAAATTAAGAATTCTAATTTTACAAAGGATCTACAAGTGGGCCTTCCTTGCCAGCGTGGCAGATGGCGGCACCGGCACTAATCGTTCATTTAATTTAATTCCATCGTTGGATCCGTCAACTCCGTTTCCTTTATCATACGCCATTCCGCACTAGAATATCCCACCCAGTGATAGTTTGGTAAATTCCTTCTCTTAACTAGTGAGTAATATTTACACAGGTCTCTCCGATTCAACACCGAAACACCCCCCCCCCCCCCCCCCCTCCCCGCTCACTCTCCCTCCCTCCCGCTCCCTTTCTTCGATCTGTAGGGCTCGTGAATTTCGATCTCTGATTTCCTGGTTCCGATCGAAGCTACTGTATTATCAAATCCGCAAAAGATGGTGAGCTTTTCTATTCGATTTCATTTCTCAAACGCTTTTGCATTTCATTGTAGCTTAGATCTGGCACAAATTCTATTCGATTCGATTGTAATTTCTGATCTCGTAGTCGGTTAGATAGAATGAAATGGGTTTGATATTAATTGATTCGAACGCGAGACTTAAAATTATTCAAGCTACATTTTCTACGAGAGATCTAGTGTTTGGCTGATAACTGACTCGTTTTTTTGTCTGGTTTTGTTATTTGTGTTTGTACAGCCTCTCAGACTGGAAATCAAGGTACTTTGAAATTAGATCTCAAGTCCCTTGGTGTTTTTTCGTATCCCTCCCTCCCCCCCCCCCCCCCCCCACCCACCCCCGCGGCGGGAATTTAGGCATTCTCTATTTCGTTACTGAGAAAATTTCATTCTAATGTGTTAAATGGTTCGCATAAACCAGGCAGGATGTGAATTTGAACCTGCTAATTGTCTGAATAACGGTCTTTTCTTGTTAATCTTTGTATCAGAGAAAGCTTGCTCAAAGATCAGAAAGAGTAAAGTCTGCAGATCTGCATCCCACAGAACCATGGTAAACTCAAGATTCTATGTTATTCTTATTATTCATATACTATTAGACAAAAATTTGTACTATTTTTTTTTAGAGTTAACATAGCTTGTGGTAGAGCAATGCTATATACGAGTTCCTGAGTTGTGGTTCCCATTGTCAAATTGTTTTCCAAAGCACTCTAGGGGAAAAATTTATTTAGGAATAACGCATTTGCCATGCAAAACCATGACTTTACAACTATGTAATTTGAAAATATAAGGTTTATTGTGAGAATTTAAGGGTAATGTAGTGAAGTCTGATGCATGTAAATTTGGTTCAGGATTCTTGCGAGTTTGTATTCAGGAACCGTGTGTATCTGGAACTACCAATCACAGGTATGGTAGTGTTTCGATGGACAGTAATGACCTGGGAAACTTCTTTTTCTCTTTTGGGCATTTTGTTGTTAATTGTAACAAGGTGAGATCTGCATGAAACCTTGAAAAAGTTGTACTGAACTTGCTTTTATTTTTTATTTTTTAACGATCTTTAAATGGATAGCTAGAGCCTTCCCTGAGGAGTGTACATCGCGTTAAGGGGACAGAATACGAACATATCCTGAGGGAATCCTCAGTCACTGGATAGAAAGAAATTTTGCGGAAAATACCTTTCTAGTGACCACATTTTTCAAGCAGCACCCCCCCCCCCCCCCCCGCCTGCCCCCGAAGAAAACTTCTTGTATTTTCAAGTGGATTGAAATGGCAGGAACCTTTTTGACTGATTCATGATTTTTCTTTGTCAAAATCCATTATAGAAGCATCTCTCTCATTGTGCCACACATAAATCCCGAACCTATGGAAGATAGTGCTTTTTCTTTGGGGGAAAAAGGATGGACATAATTAGTGATTCACTGTCCTAAGAGCATCACACCACATGATTCGTGTATGGTGTAGATTTCAATTCTTATAGTTTGTGAATACTATGTTTGCAATTCACTAAGAAGAATCCCTTGGCAGCGTCTTTCCATGTTGATTTGATTTTCTTTCTTGCTTCTGCACAATGCCTTGGAGGCTTCTCTCATGAACTTGGTGATGATGAAAATCCCAAATGCTTGTGCTATGATGGTGTCATTTAATGTCTTAGTTCAGCTTTGATCCTCTTCATGTCTATTCTGTTTCAAATATGTACGGCATTTCTCTCACTCTCTGCGTGAGCGTGTATTATATGCACACGCGTGCACATATGCATGTGTACCAACACGTGTCCGTTTGTTTGTGTGCCTTGAATCATTTGCCTCAGCACACTTTCATGTTTTGATGGAATAATATATGAACTTTAGGAGTTAATCTTTATATGTTTTTTTTCAGTAAAATCTTTGTTTACTTATAACAAAAAACTGAACTAATGTGATCTCTACTTTCTGCTCATTCTATGTTTTAAATTCAGCACTTGGGAAGACACCATGTGTGCCTACAATATAATCAACCATGCGATGCATTGAAGTCCTTTATATGATTTTATTTGGTCTTTCATACTCGTAGTAGGCGTGTTTGCTAATAAAAAGGACTGGTGTTATGTATTTAGAGTGCTTTAGTGATATTTCTAGCCATTGATGTCTAACTTAAATCTCCCTGTATCAGACCATGGCAAAGTCTTTTGAGGTGACGGAGCTACCAGGTATCTGAAATTACTTTTACTTTGAAGTCTAATCATCTTCTCTTGCTTGATGAGGATATTGAGAAAATCATTTTGTTGCTTTATCTTTGTTGGGGTTATTTGAGTTAGGGTGCTAAAGCTATGTCCCTCTTTACAGTTAGGTCAACCAAGTTTATAGCACGCAAGCAATGGGTTGTTGCTGGAGCTGATGACATGTTTATTCGTGTATACAATTACAACACAATGGATAAGATAAAAGTATTTGAGGCACACACAGATTACATTAGGTGTGTGGCTGTCCATCCTACCCTTCCATATGTGCTGTCATCATCTGATGATATGCTCATAAAGCTTTGGGATTGGGAAAAAGGTTGGGTCTGTACTCAGATTTTTGAAGGGCATTCCCATTACGTGATGCAAGTGACGTTTAATCCAAAAGACACCAATACATTTGCTAGTGCATCACTCGATCGCACCATAAAGGTATAATGGGATTTGTCGTTGGTGACCATTTTCCTTGTAATTTCCCTCATCTGGTTCAATTATGCTTATAATGCTTTAGTTTTATTTTCTTTCTAGATTTGGAATCTTGGCTCCCCCGACCCAAATTTTACATTGGATGCCCATCAGAAAGGTGTTAATTGTGTTGATTACTTTACTGGTGGTGATAAACCTTATCTAATTACTGGTTCTGACGATCACACTGCTAAGGTCTGTCACTTGTTCCTTTTTTTTTTTTTTGGCCAAGAAACTTTTGTTTAAATCTATGTACGATGATCTGGAACATTTATGGCTAGAAAATTTTTATGAAAGCAGGTGTGGGATTATCAGACCAAAAGCTGTGTCCAGACACTAGACGGCCACACGCACAATGTCTCTGCAGTATGTTTTCATCCTGACCTTCCTATAATAATAACTGGTTCTGAAGATGGAACAGTTCGAATATGGCATTCCACCACTTATAGGTAACATGTTTTATGCTAAACTTTCTTGAGTTTTGTCTCTGAGATGGGTTTGGCCAGTGAACCTTTTTTCCCTGCCCTCTTTTCCCTTTTAGACTTTTCTTTTTTGGCTGTGAATCAATTTGTTTTCTGCATAACAGTTTCATTCATGCAATGATGAATGATTTCAAATTAACTAGTGTTCATGAACAGGTTTTTATTTAGGTGAAGTATTGAAACAATGTTTGGTGTTTTATTTTTTAGTATTTTTTCCTTTCCTCCCTACCTTCTTTTATGCCTTATAGGTTCCTAGATATCCTTATCAAACAATTTTTGTTAGGAAGAAGGTCCAGGGAATTGCAAGTGCTTTAGGTAGTGGATGATACATCTTCTCCACGACTTGTAACCTTGCTTATGGAAACATGAGAACGAATCATTTTGGTCTAGTTAAAATGACCTAATGAATGTGGACATCTTTAATATTTATATAATAAATTTTCTAGATAGGTGTTTCCCTGGTTTACATCCTGTGTATCTGGGTAGTGCCTTTATAAAAAAATTACGTGATAAATGGTTCAATTGGACTGGAGTTTCAAATTTGAGTCATCGCCAGGATTGACACAATGTTGAAACTTATACATAAACATAGCCCTTTTTTATCTTCTCCTATTTCATTTATTTTTGCATAATTTATTTCTTCCTTTTTTTTTTCCTTAGAAAACCCTAATAATATATAACTGAGTTTATTTATTTTGTCCAACCCTTAACTTTCAGAAATTTAAGCAATTTCATCTACTTACAGGCTTGAAAACACATTGAATTATGGTCTTGAAAGAGTTTGGGCTATTGGATATATGAAAGGTTCTCGTCGGTAAGTTTCTTGATAAGGTTTTTGTCTTAATTGAATATCATCATCGTTACTCCTGTAAGCTTGAAGTACTTTGCGGATGTATTTTCATTATTGGATATTATAAATGTATTGATTTGGTTCAGATCATCTTATGGGGCACTTTAATTTGTGAAGTTTGCTTATTTGCTTAGACAGTGTGGGAATCATCATTTAAATTGTTTTTATGTCTACTGGCACATCTCTTCTTGAGTTGTTTATTCTCATGAATTGAAATTCTTTGTATAAGGTGAAGTTTTGGGAAATTCGGCCCATGTGTTATTGTTTTGAAGTTGTTTTATATCTTTCAAATTGTGATTACCATGTTCTTGTTATTCTTCATTCTAAAATCTACAAAACGTTTTTTTCTCTGTCCAGGGTTGTGATTGGTTATGATGAAGGAACCATTATGGTGAAGCTTGGTCGAGAAGAACCTGTTGCTAGTATGGACAACAGTGGAAAAATAATTTGGGCTAAGCATAATGAAATTCAAACCGTGAACATTAAGAGTGTGGGAGCAGATTTGGAGGTTTGAATTCAATTAACAAGGACCCTTAGGACATGTTTGGTTTGCGGAATAGGCTCCTGTGGAATAGATATTCCATAGTTTTGTTACTAGGAATGAGGAATTCATATTCCTCTTTGAGAGGATAGCTATTATTGGGGGCAAACAATTTAATTGTTCAAAAATTCTGTTATTTCTCTAAAGCAAAATTATATATATATATATATATATATATATAATTTCTATGGTGGCCGGCCACCCAACCCTTAATGCCATGGGTGGTTCAAATCCCAATCCATTGGTGGTCCGACCACCCCTGGCATTTTGTGAGGTGGCCCACTGCTGGCCACCCTCACAATATTAATCAAATTTCTTTTTCCTTTTCTCTTACATTTTTTTATTATTTTAAGGTTGAAAATAAAAATAATGGTTTTTGTTTTGGAAAAAAAAATTGTGGGACTCAGATATTTTATGAATTTTGATAAATTCCAACGAGACCTTTATGTGTTGTTTCCAAGAAAGAATTTGAATCCTTTTAGGATGGGAATAGCCATTTTGCAAATCCAAAGTATCCTTAGTTTGTTGCATGACATGACACCTGGAAATAAATGTTATTTTTGATGGCCATGTAACTTCTTCTTGCTTTGATTATTAGGTTGCTGATGGAGAAAGACTGCCTTTGGCCGTAAAGGAACTGGGAACCTGTGACCTTTATCCACAGGTTATATGGCATCCTTCTGGTCTGCTTTTGAGTTCTCTGTGATTTCATTAGTATGTTAGTGTGTTTTCATTTCTTCTGCTTCTACCATGTAATTTTTGTGATGATAAAGAGATGTATTTTTGTAAGTTACGTGTACTGTACTTTGTGTAGAAAGAAAACTGTTGTTTAATGCGTGTGGAATATAAGATACGATGTGAAGAATTTCAGGACTTGTGAATTGTTTTTGTGTATCTGTTTGTAAGTTCTACTGACGTTGTTTTCTACTATTTGTTATTTTCAGAACTTGAAGCACAACCCAATGGGAGGTTTGTTGTTGTCTGTGGAGATGGTGAGTACATTATCTATACAGCTTTGGCATGGAGAAACAGATCATTTGGTTCGGCTTTGGAATTTGCTTGGTCGTCAGATGGAGAATATGCTGTTAGAGAAAGTACATCAAAGATCAAGATTTTCAGTAAAAATTTCCAGGTTTGTCAATATGTCCAATAAAGAGAATGAAGATAACCGTTAATTTATTGTCGCTAATGTTGGAAGCTGATTTTCAGTTTCATTTCCTCAAACACATTATGATGGTTGGATGATTGAAAGTTGTAACATATATTAGGGAAGGGGCATAGAAATCTCCCCAAGTGGATGACTGGTTTTGAATTTGTCTCATTTATCAGTATCACGTGCTAATTATGAATATTGGTTCCATTTCATTGGCCAATTTAATGAATATTAATCTTAATTTTAGTGATCTTGTGTTGAGTTTAATGGAGATTGTATGTATCAGGAGAAAAGGAGCGTGCGTCCAACCTTCTCGGCTGATCGTATTTATGGGGGAGCTTTATTGGCAATGTGCTCAAATGATTTTATTTGTTTCTATGATTGGGCTGAATGCAGGTTGATTCGACGAATTGATGTTAATGTGAAAGTAAGTAATGATGTATTATCATATCCCTTTCAGTTGCCTTTTTTTCATCTGTACTATTTTCTATGTTTCACTCTTTCATTCTAATCTCAGAACCTCTATTGGGCTGATAGTGGAGATTTGGTGGCAATTGCCAGTGATACATCATTCTACATCCTGAAGTACAGTGTAAGGATCTTTTTAATCTTGTCTTCCACTTAAAAAGTTTCTTTGTAGGAGACTAATGATTTTTTTTCGCTTTTTACGTGCCCACTCTTGTATGTGTGGTTTAGTGCAATTTATTATGAACTTGATTTGTTCTTCAATTGCAGAGGGATGTAGTTTCTTCTTATTTCGATAGTGGAAGACCTGTAGATGAGCAAGGTGTTGAGGATGCCTTTGAACTTCTTCATGAAGTGAATGAACGTGTCAGAACTGGTATATGGGTTGGGGATTGTTTCATTTATAACAACTCCTCCTGGAGGCTCAATTACTGTGTTGGTGGTGAGGTATGGTCCATTTTTTGGCTGAAACTTGTATACTATATCCAGATTTTCTCCATCCATGGATTTGAAAGGCCATCTTGATAATTACTCTATTTATTTAGGTGACAACAATGTTTCATTTGGACCGGCCAATGTATTTGTTGGGTTACCTTGCGGGTCAAAGTCGGGTGTATCTAATTGACAAAGAGTTCAAGTAAGTAGGGTTTTGGTCGCTGTCCATGGAAGTCTATAGCCGGTTGGTTTATCTTTAAACTTTTCTTGTATATTCTATTTGGTCATGCAGCGTTATTGGATACACATTACTTGTTAGCTTGATTGAGTATAAGACTCTTGTGATGCGTGGAGACCTAGAAAGGGCCAGTGAAGTGTTACCGTCAATTCCAAAGGAGCATCATAATAGGTACGTATAGAATTTGAATTGGCAAAATGAAGGCAATGGCATTTTAATTTTTCTTATTTACAGGATTTTCTTTTTATTTTTAACATTTGGCTGTTTGGACACAATAGCAGCATTTCATTTATGGTCCAAGCGGTTCCAAATGGTTTGTTTGTAGGCATATAGTGGCATCCCCTGTTGCGCAGACCTAATGTTTCTATTGGGTAGATGTTGGACGTTAGTGTCCTGTTCATTATAAAAGTATATTATTTACATGTCTATGATTTGTATGTTGTTTCAAGATGGGTGGTGGCTACCTCTGCATATTGGATCTCTCTCTCTCGTCAAATCTTTTTGTACTAAAATTATTATGTGAAATTTCAGGGATCGAAATGTTTCGTGGATCCTAAATAATGGTTTTCTTTTATTGATAGTGTGGCTCGTTTCTTGGAATCACGTGGAATGATTGAGGATGCTCTTGAAGTAGCCACAGACCCTGATTATAGATTCGAGCTGGCCATACAGCTTGGAAGATTAGAGGTTGCAAAGGTAAATCTAATTCATTTATGTCATTGAGAGGTTATGAGTTGCTTGAGATCTATTGTCTACTCAAGCATTGGAACATTTAAAATTTTCTTTTGAAGAATAATATGTTCATTTACCTATTATTTCCCAAGTGATATTCATATGCTTTTTTTTTTTTTTTTTGATAAGTATATTCATATGCTTTTTTGGTAGAGCATTGCCTCGGAAGTGCAGAGTGAGTCTAAATGGAAGCAGTTGGGAGAATTGGCTATGTCCACTGGAAAGGTCATGATCTGCATTATAATCTTGCTCAATATAAATTTCACTGTATTAGAAAAGCATCTCGGTTTCTTTTTCCTACTATCCATATCTGTATGATAGGATATTGTTTCAAAAAATTGAACATGTGCTTCAATTTTCTTATTAAATGAACCGTTAACTTGTCAAGGGTTTATGTAGAAATTTTATAAAGAGCTCATACCTCATTTAGCTCTAGGTATGGGTAATTAAGACCGTAATCTAGGGTTGAAAATGATTTAAACCTGACAAATGTGGGTCAAATTTTTCTTATCCTCCTAGCAGGCTTCTATTAGAAGTTGGTGGTTAGATTCTTACCCTCTTGTGGCATAGCAAATGTTTACTGAGCCACACTTCTCTAGAAATTTATCCTATTAAATGCTTGTTTTTGTTTGGATTTTTCACTTGATTGACATTCCTCTCTTATTGGATTGTTGCAGTTAGAAATGGCTGAGGAATGTTTAAAGCATGCAATGGACTTGAGTGGTTTATTGCTGCTCTATTCTTCTTTAGGTGATGCTGAAGGGATATCACAACTTGCATCCCGTGCTAAAGAGCAGGGGAAGAACAATGTTGCATTTCTTTGCTTATTCATGTTGGGTAAATTAGAAGAGTGTCTTCAGCTGTTGTTGGAAAGGTATATTATTTTAATTATATTTTTTATTCTATACTTGAAGTGTGAGAATATAATTCTAGAAATTATATTTTTGCAGCAATCGGATACCTGAGGCTGCCTTGATGGCACGATCTTATCTTCCAAGCAAGGTCTCAGAGATAGTTGCAATTTGGAGAAAGGACCTTAATAAGGTTACTGTTTTTCACCTGTTTATTGTGCTTGGTTCAGATTTTGTAATAACAGGCCTTGGTCACCCAATATCAATTATAAGTTTGTGATAACAAATACAGGGTATAGTCTGTTGTAATCCAAAAGGCTGTGCTTAATCATGTACATATATTTGTATGGATCTATCCTGATTGTGTAGATTGTTCAATGTAACTTTGATTTTGTAGGTTAATCCAAAAGCTGCTGAATCTTTAGCTGATCCTGAGGAGTATCCTAATTTGTTTGAGGATTGGCAAGTTGCTCTTTCTGTAGAGTCCAGAGTTGCCGAGACGAGGTATTAAGCACTCATGCATTTACCAGCTTTTTGCTGGATAATGTTTTGCTTGAGATTCTTGTCAAGCCTTTCTCCATGTATACTATCCAAATTGATAGTATTTATTTATTTTAATAAGGAATAAAGAGTTTGTATTAACTGTGTTTGTTTGACTGCTTTGTAGGGGTGTTTATCCTCCGGCACGTGAATATGTTGACCATGCTGACAGATCACACCACACACTTGTGGAAGCTTTCAGAACCATGCAAGTGGATGATGAGGAACCCCTTGAAAATGGAGACGCAAATCATGAGGTAGACCCTACCTATAGATTTCTAATGGAAAATGTCTTTGGTTTTATTTAATGCAAATAGGTCCATAATTTTATGTGGGCAACGTTTTAGAGATGTCTGATATGTACAGTGTTTTGCTGTTTCAAATTCTTTGATGTGCTTGTATCAATCTGATTTCTGTTTTTTTCATGATCATGTGAACTTATGTTATGAGTTGCAGAATGGAGAGGAACAGAATGCAGAGGAACACAATGGTGAAGAAGAAAGCCAAGAGGAGGCCGTCGTAGTGGATGCTGATTCAACAGATGGTGTGGTACTCGTTAACGGTAACGAGGCTGAAGAAGAGTGGGGTACGAATAATGAAGGAACCCCGTCCGCCTAAAAGCAATTGGTTGGGCCAGTATGAAAATCCAAATTTTGTATCTGGTGATTAATTGATTCTAAAGTGCCACTTCTAACTCCCATTTTCGCAACTTGCTTTTTTGTTTTCTTCACCCACTATATCTACTAGAACTAACCCTACAACTACTTGTGATTGTAATTATCCGTCATTTTTGTTTTTGTTGTTATTTTCATCCTTGCTATTGTTGTTTTGTTATTAGTATGCTTTATCTATAGGAACTATATTTTTGGCATTTGTATGCATCACATCTAGTATGATACTGTATAGCAAATGACCAACTCCTGTCTGCTAGTTGTAGTAACATCAATATATGAATTTCTTTGCATTTGATTCTTAGAGCCTTATAACTTCCGTTTACAGCCATTTGGCTAGTTGCTTCTCGTATCATATGGAATTTACATCTATGCTTATTACAAGTATGGGCACAAAATTATAGATGTTTTTTCTTTTCTTCATTGCCTGTGTGTGCGCACCAATTCATATATAAATTGTTGATTTGTGTGTAGATAATTTTTCTACTTTTCATTGCTAGGAATTTGACTTAGGTCCCCCCCCCCCCCCTCTCCGGGGCGCGCTCAAAAGGAAAATAAAAAAAAATTCTTTTGTTTTGCATTCTTTAACTTTGGTATATTTATTGATCTGTTTTTGTTTTTAACATGAAAGTTTAGGTATTTCTATCATGACTTGGTTCTTCCTTTCTGTTGGCAGTGCTTACGTCACACCAGTAGGTTCCCAGCTGTATGGATCTCTTACTTGAGGTGAGAAACGATGAGAGAAAATAATAGGGAATGTCAGATGTAATGAATAGATTCTAACCAGACATGCATACGCCTGTGCACATTAACCAGAAAGGAAAAAACAGAAAAAAACAAAACAAAAATGAAGAATCTCTACAATGGCTTAATAATCTGTAATTTAGAATCATTAGTTTTGGACTTTTGGAGAAAAGATTTTGCATATAGCATTTGGTAGAAGGCCGTGTGGTTCTTCGGATGGCATTCGGATTGCCATCAGTGAAGAAACTGATTTATTTTGGAGGGCCTCTGGACACATAAAAAGCAATGTTTTTTTGGATGTAATTCACAAGTTTTTGGACAGAAATGAAATAATTGTTTTTTGTGATGATATATTTTCATGGTATCTACAGGCTTTCAGTGTTGAATGGAAATTACATTTTCTTTTGCGAAATTGACCAAATATTATTTCAAAAGGAGGTTCCTCTCTTCATCTGTTTAATTCCTCTCGTTTTCAATACCAGGTTTCCTGGAGGGGGACGTGTATGAGTGATTTATAGGGGACTGGTTGTTTCTCTTTCCCGATGTTGTGGCATTATAGCACGTTGCATTTTGTCGTTGGGCACATGGTATAAAAAGTTTCTCACTTGCTCTTTAAATTGTCACACCCCTCCCCCTTTCCTTCTTTTTAGCGTATTCAGAGGTTTTGTCTCGATTTCTTCTGTGCCTTTGTGGATGTAGAGAAGGTTGAATTAGTGATGCTTACCCAGATTTTGTTTTATTTTTTACAATTCGAATTCTAGATATTCTTGGTTCCCTTGTTTGTTGAGGGGAATCTTCTTGCATTGTAAACGTGCCTTATAATAATCATTTCCTATTTGTGAGCTTTATCAAATTGATGTGTCTCAATAAATAAATAGAGATTCTTTAGTAGCGTTTCCACCAATTCGTTTTCTCATCCTTTTACTTTTTTCCCCGGTGGTGATCGAGAGTTTTTCCATATGAATGCAAATGCTTCAATCTTTTGTGATAAAGAATAATCTCAGTCTGTGGACAAGGTCTTGGGTGAACAATATCTCTTGTAGAACCGATTTTATAATATGAGTTAGGCTCATGAATTTCTTCATGGTATCAGAACTAGCCACAGAACGAATGAGGCGCATATTACTTATTTCATGATAAGTACCAGGAAAAATACTGGCCTGTACGTGAGGGAGGGTGTTGAAGAATAATCTCACATTGCCTGTGGACAAGGTCTTGAGTATGTTTATAACGAATGAACAATCATCTCTTATAGAATTGGTTTTATGAGATGAATTAGGTTAATGAATTTCTTCATTTTGAAACAATGAGAATTTGACTTTGATCGGGATTTAGACTGATACACTTGGTTGTGTAAGGTTATGTTGAACTGACGGATTATTTCTCCAAATCCAAAAGAATTACTCATCATTCCTGGCTCTAAAGAAATTGATCTCGTATGAAGTTGGATGTTTAGGATTTCGGACGCAGAGAACCGAAGGAAATGTTTTAAGAGTTTTTTAAAAAAAGTTTGATATAAAATTTCGCTGGATTTTGTGAAAGTAATGGGCCTCAGCTAGATACGTTTGGATAGTTTTGTTCCTCCATCAAGCAAAAATAGCATCACCTCCGCTGTAAGTAAGGCTATCAATAAAATTAGAGAATCATCCTTTTCTTAAAAAAAAAAAAAAAAAAAGCGCAAAAATACCATCAGAAATGAAGATAAGTTAAATTATATATGTTTTTTACAATGGAATGAAGACAATCACAAGCCCAATACAGCCTTTTTTTCGTATTTGGGTTCGAAAGCCCCAAACGCAAAAATGCCATACCATTCCCAGTACAGCCCGGCTCCGCACGTGTCACAATTTGAGCTCTGTAACACGCAAAATTCTATTCATCATTTGCCAGTAACGCGCTGATAAAAACCCCTTGTGCAGATGAATTGAGAAGGGCAAGAAACCCTCAGAAACTTCACATATCCAAACCCTTCACACTAGCTTTTTTTTCCCTTTATTTTAAGAAAATTAATTATTATTTTGTTTAATATCTATCTATCTATCTATCTATCTCTCTCTCTCTCTCTCTCTCTCTCTCTCTGTGAGGATTTCGCTTTCGCTTCGTTTTGTTTCCAGGTAAGTCGTACTTCAATCTCACTACATATATGGTTTCTATATCAATTTGTCTTATTTCATTTTTTTTATATATATAAGTACTTTGTTCTGCTTCTAGGGTTGTTCTAAAATGTAGATTGGTTATGATTATTTGGGTTTTTTTCCCTCTTTTTACGATGCTATTAATGACTCATTTTGGGATACTCTAATTTTCCTTCAGTTATTAGGGTCTTAACTCTTATACTCCGTTTGGTCGATGGGAAAAGAAAAAGAAGAAACAAGGAAATATAGATTTTTTTTCTTCTAAAAACTGTTGTGGTTTTCGTTCGTTTGGCATGAAAACAAAAACCCAGCTCAACAAAGACTATAGATATAGAGTTTTTCTTAGTTGGGTCCCATATAACTTATAATGGCTTTGCCTAATATTCTGTCCTTCTAGTACATTTTCTTTGCAATTTATAGAGCAGAGTTACTAGGGATGTTTTGTTATGCGATATAAATGTTTTGAGCTCAAAACGTGTGAGAAAAAGGATGGAATATGACCTGTCTCGAGGCTATGAACAGTAACTGGAATTTAGTAGTCTAGTAAAAGATGGATTGTGTCATTTGGAGGCTAATAAAAGATGGATTGTTTAAGGGTTTTTATCCTATTATTTCTAGAGTTCTAAGTATGAGAAATCAAGTCTGGTTGCAAGATTTCAAAATTATTTTATTTAACGTTAAGGAGAAAGAGAAAATAAGAAGAAGATAAACAAGGCATCACAATAAGCTTTTCCAAGCATGATTGATATCTAGGATTTCCTCGGTATCCGAACCCGAAAGCTTGAAATTTTGTTGGATGATTTAATTTCACTTAACCTTGAGGCAGGCAAATGCTGTTTTTCCTTTATTTCTTCATTTGTTTATAATGTCTTCAGAAAAACATCATTTCTGCTCATTTGCAGATATCTGTTTACCCCAAGGCATCGTGACAACAGTTCTGAAGTTTTAGTTTGTTGACTACATTTTTCAATGGGGGATGCGGAAAATGCTCTTCCACCTTCAAAGAAGAGGGTCGCTGGAAGGGAACTCAATAAAGATAATGCTGGTCTTGATGATGAAGAAGATGCTCCTGAACCAGAGACTGGAACTTTCAAGAAGGCCAGTGAGGGGTGCTGGCAACCAGAAGAATTGTCAAAGTTCGTCGAAACCAGGCCACGTCAGCCCCCTCATTCAATCCATTTGCTACGATTCACTTAGTCCCTCCTACAGAGTTCAATGCAACCTCGTCTGTTACGAGTGTTGCACAGGCTGTTGGTGAGGAGAAAGTTTCAGATGTGGTAGATGAAAAAGATGAGGAAAATAAGCGGTCAGAGAGCAAAACTGATGAGGCAGAGGATGAATCTTCAGCACATGAGGTGAATGCTGTGGAGGAGCAGAGCAGTAATATTGGAATTGAGGCAGCCGAACATGATGAACAACCTGCAAAAGAAGAGAAGTCTGAAAATGAAAACAAGAAAGATAACAAAAGCGAAACTGTGAATTCAGGTGTGGAAGGTACCCCTTTGAGCTCATTCCAACAACTTTCGAGCAGCCAAAATGCCTTCACTGGTCTTGCTGGAACTGGAATTTCCACTTCTACTTTTTCCTTTGGTTCTGTTTCGATGGATGGGTCTAGAACCGGTACTGCTTCTGTGTCTCTTTTTGGAGGGGAAAATGATAAGCCTTTTGGTCTGAGTCTCTCTAATAATGGAAGTTCTTCAGTTTTTGGCACTTCAGGGGCTTCCACTGTTTCGAAGACTGAGCAAACTGGTTTCCCATCAATGCAGGAGATTGTGGTTGAGACTGGGGAAGAACACGAGGAAGTGGTTTTCACTGCTGATTCAGTGTTATTTGAATATATCGATGGAGGTTGGAAGGAACGTGGGAAGGGAGAACTAAAAGTGAATGTCTCCACAACTGAGATGGATAGAGCCCGACTTCTTATGCGAGCCCGAGGAAATTACAGGTTAATTATGAATGCCAGTCTTTACCCAGACATGAAGCTCACAAATATGGAGAAGAAGGGCATTACCTTTGCCTGCATTAATAGTGCCAGTGAAGGGAAGGATGGCCTCACAACATTTGCTTTGAAGTTCAAGGATGGTTCCATAGTGGAGGAGTTTCGTGCTGCCGTTTCTGCGCATAAAGGTAAGGTGTCTACAGTTCTGAAGACTCCAGAGAATTCTCCCAAGGCTTCTGATGATTGAAAGGCGTTCCCTGTTAATGCATGTATGTGGTAGTAGTCCTTCCTCCCTTCGGAAGAGGAGGAAGTTTTAGGGTTTGGAATCCTCGGCTCTTATGTTGCAGGGTTAACAGAGTTCTCTCCATCTTGTTGTAGTTTAATTTCAAGCCCCCAACAAAAAAGGAAAAAAAAAAAAAAAAAGTACTGTTGGATTAATTTTGGATAATTCTCGGGTTCGGACGGCATAGTTGGGCTTGCAAGACATTGATGTTGGTCACAGTTCTATGGTTGTCCCCTAAATCTGTGGGATATATCGATCTGCATCGTGGATATCTTCTTGGTCCCAAAAATCACCAAGTGGATATATATTCTGATATTGTGTTGAGGATTGGATTAAACGATGTCCTTGTGTCTACTCTGTATTATTTTTTTACGAAGTTTTACTGTTTGACAAGATAATTCCTTATTAACATATTAGCCGTGATGTAGAGAGGGAGGGACCGACCTTTACAAATGATTAGGGTCATATGCCATGCTCACATTTTATTTTTATTTTATTATTAAATGAGTTTATTTTTATTTTATTATTAAATGAGTAAGGTGTGATACATTTATTACTATTGAATAATAAAAAAAATTATCTAATAAAAGATTATTTAACGGTGATAAATATGTCACATCTTATATAATGAAATGAAAATAAGATGGTAGTGTGATCTATAAAATTTTCCTCTACAAATATCCCAAAACAAGAAGAAAAAATTTAGTGTATAGAATTTTATTTTTAGGACAATTAGGAAATGGCATACACATTCAACTCGTAAATCTTTTTCCAACAAAATCTATTAGAATAATTTTGTAAATCCTTTTTCAACAAAATCTATTAGAATAATTTTATTTAAAGATCTTTATACTATATATTATTTACATGATGTCATAATTTAAATTTAATGATAAATTTTAAAATTTAAATCTTATAAATCAAATTAAGAGAAATTTGGTTTAAACAACGTGGCATAAATTCATTGGCTAATTGGTACAGGCTTCAGATTCACCTTCCCTAGGCCAGCAGTCCTGCCCACAAGTGGTCCAGTGGAGAGTCACTGCGAGTCTTGCAGCATCTGACGGCTATAAGATAGCCCAATCTCACGTGCCGGACGCTGACCAAAAACTTGCTTTACCAAGAATACCCCTACGAAATTAGCCCTTTTAAAGTTTAAACCCTTCTGCGAAGAAAGACCCGTTTCCTTTTCCGTTTCCTTTTACAAGTCTTTTCCCATACAATTGCTGACGACAACTTAAAAATCCAAAAATATCCTCTTGCCCCTTTCTCTCCCTTTAAAAATCTAGGGTTTCTCAAACGCTAACCTGGAGATCCCAATTTATAAAACCCTAATTGCCTTCAATTTTTTGTCTTATAGGCCGTCGTTTTATCGAGATTTTCTCGAATTGGTGTTTGGTTCTCTAGTAAGTTTCCGTTTATAGGGCTGCTGCTCATTTGATTGCCTGAAAGTCCTTTATTCGGTCTTTCGGTTGTGTAGGGATTTTGAGGATTTTTGTGCTTCTTTGGTTTTGATTGATATATCGTTTTCTAAAAATTGGTGTTTGGTGACTGCGAAAGTTTGGGATTTTAATTTTTATTAGAGGAATTCATGGCTTCGGCGGGTGAAGAAGAGGTTGAGTATGAGAGCGATCCAGAGGAAGTGAAGCGATCGCTGGCTATGCGGAGGCGCGAAGCAAGTGATGATGAGGAAGGCGAAGGAGAAAGGGGAGAGAAGCCGAGGGTGGACCGGAGCTTTGGGACTCATTCCGACGAATCGGACGGTCAGGGTGGGGTGGCGGATTACGAGGATGATGAAGAGTTGGATGAAGAAGAAGAGGTTGAGCTAGATGGGGATGGAGGTGAAGAAGAAGCAGCGGTGTATAGGGACGGAGGCGTTGAGGGAAAGGCACGCGTTGGTGGTAGGATCGACTCAGTAGTTGCAGTGGTGAATTTAAATGAAGCGGATGGTGATGAAAGGAGGGCTATGGATGAGTTGGCAGAGGTGCAAGCAGAGGATCGGGCTGAGGGGGAGGAGGAGAAGAAGGAGAATGAGCCCTTTGCGGTGCCCACCGCTGGGGCTTTCTATATGCACGATGATCGGTTTAGGGACAATGCTGGTGGTAGACACAGGTATATTTTTGGTTTTGGGCTCATTTCTTTTCAGCACAGGCATGATAGTTTACTATTTATAGGAATGTGTTTAGAGTCTCGCTCTAATTTGGGTTGTCATCGATCTTAAGCGGTTTTATACTTTGGTATGGATATTGGATTGGCATGTATTGAAAAAGTGGTCGGATAAGCCTGTTAAATGGTTAGAAGAGTCGTTCAATGCTGGTAGATTATATTTCGAGTTTAGGCATAAAAAAAAAAATTAAGAATGAGGTGTATTTTGAGGGACCTTTGTGCTACATTTTGGAGTACTCCAAATGAACACAAAATTATGTAATGTGGGCATTTGTAACGTGTGGGAATGCAGATTGTTCTATAGAAGGATGTATTTGTCTTGTTGCACTGGTACCCAATAGTATACGCAGGGTGGAATTGGCACTGCCTTGCTCCTCTGGCAATGATGTCGGTGTTGATGTGCTTTTGGTGTTTTCAGAGTATTACTAATAAGTTAATTTTCCTTGGCCTTAAAATGCCATCAATTCCAGGTTTATTTTGTCAGAATTTAGATTATGAAGGCATTATTTCTTCATTTTCCACATACTGACTTCCTCCCACTCCCTTGATTCTTTTTTTTGATCGATAAACAAAATTTTTTTGAGCATAAATAGACAAAGGTTCGAGTATACGGGATGATTCTTAACAAGTGGTGTTGGGGACTCCAAAATGAAAGCCTGCTTTACAGTTTGGAAATTTATTAGGAAATTTGAATTTTAATGTTGCCACTATATAACCCTTTGCAATTAGGAAATTTATTGTAAACAATGATTTTAACATGATTATTGAATTTTTAGGCGCACGCGTGGTGGAAGGAGGTTGTGGGAGTCCAAAGATGACCGGAAATGGGGCATGACAAGTTTGAGGAAATGACTTCGCAGGAAAGGCATTATGAAGAGGTGATCCATTAGATACATGCAATCTGCGTGAGGGATAATGTTTTAAATGTTGCATTCCCCTTCTCCCTTTCTTTCGCTCTCTGATCTGCTTCTCTTTTTTTTTTTTTTTTTTTTTTTATGGCATGCACTTTAATATAACTACAGGGACGGAGGAATTTTAAGGGTCCTTATCGAGGTCGTGGTAAAAATCGAGGTATTGATCGAGGGTATCCAAGAGGGAGTAGGCCTAAAGCATATAACGACCAAAGCCAGACACCTAAGAGTGTGAGAGGACGGGGGCCCAGACGATATGAACCCACCTTTAAAAACAAAAGTCAGGTTCCGCCAGCTGAAAACAAACAGTAAGTATGAAATTTGAGCTTGATGGCTTTCATTCAGAATTTTCACCATGTTCATCAGGTTGTGCTTAAAATTTGCTGTGTTTGCTGATGTTTCAGGTCTGGGAAGCCTCTTGAGAAAACTTCGCATACAAATTCTGGGAGAGCTTTCATGCCCGTGTCAAGTGTGGAATCTGAACCTGTTCCTGTTAGGAGACAAGTGTTTGCATCAAGCTTGAATTCTGCTTCTCCACCATTTTATCCTTCTGGCTCTTCCAATAAAGACATCACTCTGATGCAGAAAACAGATTTACAAGCTGGTAGTTCCAACAGAAGTCTTCACCCAGCTGTTATGGATGATGGTTCTTCAATCCCACAAAGCAATGCATCGCTTCGTGGGAAGAACATAACTGAATCTGTTGGCATGGACAAGCTTTATATTGACGAGTCCATCAATCCAGGTGCTGGGAAGCCTTTGGCTAATCTGCAAATGCCAATTTCGGGATCCTCCTTAGTCAGTGCTACACAATCTCCTCCAACAAAGGGAAGGGGTTTAGCAGGACAGATAAATTATCAACCGGCTCCACCTCAGAACCAAGTCAATAGAGTTTCCCCTTCAACGCAATTCCATGCAGTTCAGAGAGGTCCTGCTCAAAGCAGAGGTCAGCCTCCTGTGCAAGCTCCTGCACAACATGCAAACCAGCGTCCTGGTAGTGGTTCTCAAGCTTCCTCCCCTCCAAAAGTGGGTCTTTCAATAAATTCTTATGAACCTGAGGAGGCCGAATCTTTTTCAGAATCAAATAGCTCTAAAGGTGCATTGGTTGGAAAGGGAAAAGGCAATACTCAAGGTACTGGGAAGGGATCTGTTATGTACAGTGGCACTCAGGTTATGGGAGCTACTGGTAGCATGGCTGTTAGTCATGGAGATCAAAACTTCCCTGCGACTCCCACATTCTTGCCAGGTGAAAGTTTCTTGGATCTTATCTTCAATTATTAAGAAGAAATTTTGTATGTGGAAAAATCTTTGGAATGTTGTTCAAAGAATCCTCATTTTTGGATTCCATAAAAGGGTTTTTCTCGTTTTCCTCTAGTTCAAGTGAATAGTTCTTAAACAAATTTTTGGATTTGGAAACGTGACCAAATTAATTGTACCTAACTAAATATGCATGAATTATTTTATGAACTACTGGGAACTGCTTCATTAGCTTGAATTATTTTTCTAGATCTATGTAATTGCAGAGTTTATGGAATCGTAGTCTATTTTTTTCTCTATTGAACCTTATTCTCATTCTTCCCTGGTTTGGTTTACTTGCAGTGATGCAATTTGGAGGCCAGCATCCTGGTGGTATTGGAGTTCCTGCTGTTGGTATGGCGTTCCCTGGTTATGTTGCTCAGCCACAACTTGGACTGGGAAATTCTGAGATGACATGGTATGGTAATCCTTTCATTGTAAACAGCAGTTTCTTCTGTAGGTCGCCTTGTTTTTCTTTGGCTCACGGGCTCCGTGAATGCTATTTTTTAGTTTTTTTAATTAGTGGCTAATTGGCACTTCCTTTGGATTAGGAAATATCTACTTCTATGTTTTTACAAGCTGAGAGGAGATTCATCTCTAGTCAGGGGTATTCCTAAGTGCCTTCTTTCTGATTTGGGGAAAAAAAAAAATTCACTGCCTGGTAGTAAAATTTCTTTGGGGTGGATGTTTAAATGAGCGACACTCTTACCATTCTTCTTTCTACATTATCTTTCCTCCAGTTACCACTTGCATTTTGTTTATTTTCAAAGGGTAATAGTGATGTTCATTTTCTCGTTCTTCAGGCTACCAGTATTGGCGGGTGCTGCAGGAGCTCTAGGGACCACATATCCCTATATTACTGTTGATGGCGCTTATCATCAACACCCATCGGGGCAGACATCTTCAATGGGTGCCTCAAGGTTGGTAGCATCATCTGCATGCGTTTGATAATTTACAATGGTCAGGGGATGATATACTGGCTTTTGTTTTGACCTAACCTGGCAATTTGGTGTTTAGTGAAACATCATTTCACTTTTGTTCTTTTGTTAAAATGCTTTGAGGCATTGCCAAGTAGAGTCATCTTTCCTATTTCGGCATGTAATCATTGCTCCTTTCTCTGGAAGGCGATATTTTGATCATGCTAATATTGACTGATGTCATCTTTCCAACAACATTGCGTTGTTTTAATCTTTTTTTTTTTTTTTTCCTTTGTAGCAAAGAAAATAATTTGAACAAACCCAATAAGGAATGGAAGCCTTCACAGAGGCCTGGTAACTTTGCAGCTTTGCACTTTTATACATCACTAATTTTGAAATACTTCATTTCATCATTTATTTTAATTTTGAACTCAAAGTAACTGGCTTCCCTGCAGAACTTGGGAATGATGAATTTGGGCAGCGACACAATAAGCCTCGCAGGCAAGTTGGAATACTTGTTTTTGAGTGCCAATAGATCTTTAAGGCTCTCCTAAGTGTCTCCTGGCACCACATTCACTGGTCTGGGTGGGGTGGAGGAACATGATCCATCGTGCTATATATTTTTGCCTTAAAAGAAAATTTTTAATTTGCCTTTTTTCCTATACATGCAGATACTCAGAAATGAACTTTGGCCAGTGAAATACATAGATATTACGGAGCTTTTAATAAGCAGATAAAGGTTCACTATCACCCAACTTAACTTTTGTGTCGTGTGGGTGTTGCAAAATTCTGAGTTGTGATTGCTTCATGCTGCAGGCCTTCCTCCAGGCCCTTTGTGGTATCTAGGCTTTTGTTCTAGAGCACTCTGGGCCGCAATAGGTTCCATGATATTTTAGGTAACTAATCTTGCACTGATTAATGTGTTTTTATCTGTATTTTGGATGTTGCGAATTTTATCTTTTTACTTTCACAGTGATAACAAAATCCATTTAAAGGTTCTTTAGTTTAATATCCCAACATTTTTTTCTCCTTCCCACGCAATTTATTGTCTTTCTACAATTTTTATTTTTATTTTTTGAAATATGAGATTTCAGATTTGTGTTTCATGCTATGCTCTTCTCCTTTCTCCCTTTATCTTTCAATGTATGCATTCAGTTGGCTAGGCCATTAGGATCAAATTTGTGATTCAGTCTTGGGGCAAGATCTGTATTGTGGGGTTGATTGTCGTTTGTTTTAAGCATCAATGAATACTCTGGACCCGTGATGCATTCTCTTAAGGTTTTAGTTTTGTGCTTAGCCAGCACCTGTGATGGTTTGTACCCCCACCGAAAAGATAATTGCTGCTCCATATCTACATTTTAATTTGCACCTGTATTAACAATTTTTCTTGCAGTTAGATATGACGAACACCTGCTCATGCTGCACTAAATAATTTAAGACAATATGGCGGCTTGACTGGTGGCAGTATCTTGTTTAAACATGCGGTAGGAATATGCATCAAAGGATAATCACCAATGTATTGGTCTTGCAAGTTAACATTGGATGAAATTGTGATAATCCCTTGCTTTTGTTTCTTTCAGGTTTTCATGTGGTTTGGTTTTTCAGTGAAGCTTGTGAGAAATGTTGGCTGGCTTCCAAAAATATAAAGAAAAGGCAAAAAGAACAAGATTTGTTGTGCAGCATCTTATTGGTCAGTGGAGTTGAATTTTTCTATTTATATAAATGGTGTGGGTTTTTTTTTTTTTTTTTGAGACAATAATAATTGTTTTGAGAGGACCTTTTAACGAGTGAGAATTTCTCCAGTTGACTTATTGCTGGCGATGTTGCAGCTAAATAGTTTTAGGACTCTAGTAAAGAATGGGTTATTGATGTTTTAGCAAAAACTCATACGTGATAATTGATGTTTTTCTAGGCAATGCAACGCTTATCTGTATTTTATTCTATTAACCTTCTTTTTGTGTGCTTCTAGCATAAAGGCACCTCAATGGAGATACAAATCTACAATCAAGGCTATGTAGTTTAGGAATACGCGAGCAATAGAAATTTATGCAGAGAAGGGAAAAAGTGAGCACGTTCTTCTTATTCTGATTGCGTCCCTTCCAGATTGCTAGGATGAAAGCACAATAAATAAATGGATATTGCCAAAATACAATAGTAAGGCTTCGTTTGCTTCCTAAATTTCTCTCAAATCATCTCAATTCATCATTACAATTTTTTTAAATTTTAATACAAAATATAATAAACAATTCAATTTTTTCAAATTTCAAAATAATAATAATATTAAAAATTAATATTCTAACAATATTTTATCATCTAAATTCAACTCAATTCAACATCTAAATACAACCTAAATGTGTTTTAGAGTAAATTGTAAACTCTCTTGAACTTTCCCGTCCTCGTTCCCAAGGGTTTGATTGGTGACGATGATGGAAGAAGTAGAAACAAACATGAAAAGGAAACATGTAGGCAAATTAGAGATAATGCTCTTGATCAAGGTAATCTCCTACATTTAGCCTGTTAAAATATTTCATCTCATTATTATAATTTTTTTAAAATTTTAACTTAAAATATAATAAACAATTCAATTTTTTTAAAATTTGCACCTTAACCAGAGTTAATAAAGGTTTGCCAGTTTTCGTGACAATAATGAAAACTAACGAAGACAATTCATCACTTTGACTCAAATAACAAGAGTTATTGAAAAGTCAACAAAAAGTACATAAAAAAATACACAATGTGCTATTTACGATTGTCATTTTGTCCCAAATTGCATTTTTGTTGTGACGCCGGAAGGAAGAAAAAACCCTAAGTCTAGAAATCGAAGACAAGAATTATTGAAGTGAAGGGAGTTTCGAACTTATCTGATCTAAAGTAAGGAAAGTACGAGATGGTGTTGTTTGCAATGAGAATAAGTTTGGGTGTCGATTGTAAGACGTAGCGTTTTGGCATGTATAAGCCAAAACAGTGCATCTCGTTTAACGAATCCCTAACTAGTTTTAAGTGGTTTCAATGCAGCGTTTTGACTCTTAAGTCTAAAATGGTACGTTTTTGTTAGTAAATGTTTTATTTCCATTTCAGTAGTAAGATGCAGCGTTTTGGTTATACCCAAAACGATGCGTCTTGTCGTTCACAATTAGGAGGCAGGTGACGTTAGCCTAGCTCAGGAGTTTGTTAGAGATGTTGTATTTGGGGAAGGAAGGGACCTGTGCAGAGGGCATTCGGATTGTGAGTAATTTTCATAGCTGTAAGCTGTAGCAGGAGGAAAGAACTACCTCGAATGAGTTCCAATGTAGTCACCTCAATGAATGCAGCATTTCTTCATACTCGTTGTGTCTGTTTCAATTCATCAAACACCTGCAATGCAATCTGCTCCTAGTGTATTGCAACACACATTCCATTTCCATACCTTCCCATCATACATTACAGTAAGAAATTACAGTGAGAAATGCAAGCGCCTTAACAAGTGGTATCACTTGAGCACTGATCCTGCCATATTCACCTTCTGCATCCTCACCCAGAAAAAAACATAAATAGCCAAATAGTCCATACAACCCAGAAAAGCAATACACAACCAAACAAATTTTACAAACCAGAAACCCATAATCCATCAACCAGTCCATACAACCCAGAAAAGCTATAAACAGCCAAACAAATTTCACAAACCAAAAACCCATAATCCTTCAACCATGGCTAACGCTACTAGATCCAAACACATACAACTACAGATTGATGCCTTGGAGGAGAGCCATCTAGTAACCCAAACACGCTTCAACACCATCGATGAGAGGCTGGACCAGCTCATTGAAATGGTTCGAACTTTGGTTGCTCATCAGGGGAACATGGCACGAGACTTGCAAAACTAGCAAGATAATGACCAAGTGCAGCAAAGGGGACCAAATTTAAGAGGTATTCGTTTGGACTTTCCTCACTTTACTAGAGAAAATTCATCCGCTTGGATTTTTAAAGCATCACAATACTTTGAATACCATCAAACCACCCCTGTCCAAAAGTTACTATTGGCCTCATACCACATGGAGGGGGAGGCCTTAGTATGGTATCAAAAGGCCTTAGATAATAGATACAGCCCAATTTGTGAGTTGGGAAACCTTGGTGCATGCTATGTTGGTTCGTTTTGGACCAACCGCATATGACGACCCTATGGAAACCTTGACAAGGTTGAAGCAAATCACCACGGTAGCAACCTATAAGGCTAGTTTTTAGGCACTCTCGAATAGAGTGAGGGGGTTATCCGACCACCATAAGCTGAGTTGCTTTCTCAGCTGGTTGAAGGATGAAATAAGGTTGCCTCTTCGCATGTTTAACCCACACAATTTAATTGCAGCATTTGGGTTGGCCCGAATTCAAGAAGAATATACCTTGCTAGCGCTAAAAAGTCGATGAAGTTCTCGGGTGAGAAGGGCTCGTTTAGTTCGGGTAACAATTATACCCCCTAGGGTAATAGTGGTGCTAGTGGGGCTCACAACAAAAAATTCAGCCCTCCTATCAAAAAAGTGTTCTCTACAGCGTGGGATGAAAAGCGTAAAGAGGGACTTTGCTATAATTGCGATGAGAAATGAAACCCCAACCACAATTGCAAAAACCTTAAAGTATACCTTCTACAATGAGTTGAAGAGGAAGCTATTATAACTGTTGAACTGCTTAATGAAATGGACTTAAAACATAAAGGGGTGGTAGTGGAACCCGAGATTTCCTTGAATGCAATCACAGGAACCCCTAGTTCTAAGACTATGCGCCTAGTGGGGTGGATGGAGAGTACACAAGTGGTTCTTTAGGTAGACTCTGGTTCAACACACATTTTTGTGGACCCATCTATTGCTCGAACAACCAAGCTGGTGGTTGATGAGGCTAAAAAAATTATTGTCAAAGTTGCTAACGGGCAAGTGGTACGAGGCTTGGGCTACTGCAGTAACGCCAGAATCAAGGTGCAAGGTATATTATTTCATCCCTCATTTTATGTTTTAGCTCTTGGTGGTTGTGATATAGGTCTTGGAGTAGATTGGTTGGAGACCCTTGGGCCCATTGTTTGGGATTTTCATGAGCTATCCATGAAGTTTGTGTAGCTTGGGAAGAATGTGGAGTTGTTGGGACTAAGGTTGGAGGGTCTAACCCTTGCAAAAGGGAGAAAGGCAATGCTTACATCCATGCAAAGGGGAAAGTGGTTGTTTTTGCAGCTGGTTACTGAGACCAATGTAGTGAAGCCCTCGGGTGGGGGGGAGAAAGTGCTAAAACTGATTACACAATTTGCACAAGTGTTTGAAATTCCAAAGGGATTACCACCCTCAAGACCCCAAGACCATAGAATATCCCTTAAGGAAGGAATCCAACCCATTACAGCTAGATCTTACCGTTACCCACACTACCAAAAATCTGAAATTGAAAAAATTGTGACTGAATTACTTGACTCTGGATAAATAAGGCCTAGCACAAGTCATTTCTCTTCTCCCATACTTTTGGTCCGCAAGGTGGATGGAATTTGACATATGTGTGTCGATTATCGAGCACTTAACCAAGAAGCCATAAAGGATAAGTTTCTTATCCCAGTTATTGATGAATTCTTGGATGAGTTGCATGGGTTGGTGGTTTTTTCGAAGCGGGATTTGAGGTTCAGATACCACCAAATTAGGGTGGTACCCAAGGATGTAGCAAAGACAGCCTTTAGAACTCACGAAAGACACTACGAGTTCCTCGTGATGCCCTTTGGCTTGACTAATGCCCCCATCAACTTTTCAAGGGCTGATAAATGAGGTGTTTCGGCCTTATTTGTAGAAGTTTGTGTTAGTTTTCTTTGACGATATCATAGTGTACAATAGCTACTGGATAGATTATGTGGTGCACTTGCGGGTGGTGCTGGAAGTACTTAAAAAAAATCAGTTGTACGCTAAGTTGTTCAAGTATCAGTTTGGGGTCACGGAGGTTGATTATTTGGGGCATATAATCAGTGAAAAAGGGGTTATGGCCGACCCACAGAAGGTGGTTGCGATGCTAGACTGGCCGATACCAGTGAATGTCAAATCCTTAAAAGGATTCTTAGGTTTAACGGGGTATTATTGTAAGTTTATAAAATGGTGCAGATCTATTATTGCACCATTAACAAATTTACTTAAAAAACATGCCTTTGTGTGGAATGAGACTGCACTAAAAGCTTTTAAGGAGCTAAAATTTGATGTGGCACAACCTCTGGTCCTTAGGTTACTGGATTTCACCCAACCATTCACAATTGAATGCGATGTAAGTGGGAGAGGGATGGGGGCAGTGTTGATACAAGCTGTGCAGCCACTTGCTTATATGAGCAAGGCTTTAAAGGGTAAGGAACTCCTTCTCTCCACATATGAGAAAACGGCAATAAGGAAATAGAGACCTTATCTTCTAGGGTAGTCCTTTGTGATTAGAACGAACTAGCAGGTCCTAAAAATTTTATTGGAGCAGCTTGTGGGTACAGTAACTCAACAAAAGTGGGTGAGCAAATTAATAGAATACGACTTCATTATTGCTTACAAGCAGAGAAAGGAAAATGTGGTGGCGGATGAATTGTCAAGAAAAGTGGAAGAAAGTGAATTAGGGGGTGGAGCCTTGGCCATGATAACATTTCCAACACCCGAATGGGTAGAGGAACTTAAGGCCAACTATGAATAGTCAGTTGAGCTTAAGGAAGTCCTTAAACAAGTGAGGGAGGGTACTTTTTTACCAAAAAATTATCAAATGCAGTAGGGATTGTTGTTGAAGAAGGAAAAACTGGTCATTGCAGCAGATTCCTCTTTTAAAGGAAAGGTTTTGCAGTATATACATGATAATCCTATGAGGGCCACTCAGGTTATTTAAGAACTTACCAAGAGGCTAAATGAGATTTTTATTGGAAATGCATGAAAAGGGACATAAAAAAAGGTGGTGAGGGAGTGTGTGATCTGTCAAACAATTAAATATGAGACAACGCCACCAGTCGGGTTGTTGCAGCCCTTACCCGTACCTCAACAAGCTTGGACATATATTTCAATGGATTTCATTGAAGGACTGCCCATGTCTAGTGGGTTTAATGTGATCCTAGTGGTTGTGGATAGGTTCACCAAATTCAGGCATTTCATGCCCTTGTCTCACTCCAACACAGTAGCTGGGGTGGCTAGCTTGTTTTTGAATCACGTGTTCAAGTTACACGGCCTACCCTGAACTATCGTGACAGATCGAGATCCAATATTTGTGAGTTCTTTTTGGCAGTCTTTCTTCTCTTTACAGGGATCAGCTCTTAATCTCAGTTCTTTCTACCCCCCCAGTTTAATGAACAAACAGAGGCTCTAAATAAGTGCTTAGAAGGTTACCTACGATGCTATTCTGGAACTAAGCCTCAGAAGTGGTCACAATGGCTACCATTCGTTGAATGGTGGTACAATACATCTTACCACACAACCACTAAAATGACACATTTCCAAGCCCTTTATGGATACCCCCTACCACTACTTCTATCATACGTACCAGGAACTTTAAACAACCAATCAGTGGACCAAACATTACAAGGCAGAGACAAGATCATCAAAATACTTGAGGAAAACTTGGAAGGAGCAGGAAAACACAAACTGGTAAGCATAGAACTGAGAGAACATTTGAAGAGAGAGATTGGGTATACCTAAGATTGTAGCCATTTTGGCAGAAATCAGTAGCACACCGCCGAAATATGAAGTTATCCCCCCAGTATTTCGGGCCATTCCAAGTAGAGAAGAAAATTGGGCAGGTTGCTTATCTTCTTAAGCTGCCTTCCTCATCCCGAATACATCTCACTTTACATGTGTCGTGCCTCAAAAGGAAAGTGGGGAGTTCAGTTCAACCGCCAGCCACCCTTCCTCCTGTCGATTTGCATGGAGAAGTTCTTCCCAAGCCCGAAACAATGATGGATCGTCGTCTAAGGAAGGAGGGAAACCATGGCATAACAGAAGTTTTGGTCAAATGGAGGGGACTGGGAGATGAAGAGAATTCATGGGAGAAATTGTGGAAAATACAACAGCTTTACCCACACCTTGTGGGCAAGGTGCTATGAAGAAATGAGGAATTGTTGGGATGCCGAAAGGAAGAAGAAACCCTAAGTCTGGAAATCGAAGACAAGAAGTGTTGAAGTGAAGGGAGTTTCGAACTTATCTGATCTGAATTAAGGAAAGTACGAGACGACGTCATTTGTAATGAGAATAAGTTTGGGTGTTGATTGTAAGACGCAGCGTTTTGGCATGTATAAGCCAAAATGGTGCGTCCCGTTTAATGAATTCCTAACTAGTTTTAAGTGGTTTAAACGTAATGTTTTGACTCTTAAGGCTAAAACGGGGCCTTTTTGTTAGCAAATGTTTTATTTCCATATCAGTTGTAAGACGCAGCGTTTTGGTTATACTCAAAACGGTGTGTCCTGTCGTTCACAATTAGGGGGTAGGTGACGTTAGCCTAGCTTGGGAGTTTGTTAGAGATCAACTATTTGGAGAAGGAAGGGACCTATGCAGAGGGCATTCGGATTGTGAGTAATTTTCATAGCTGTAAGCTGTAGTAAGAGGAAGGAACTACCTCAAATGAGTTCCAATGTAGTCACCTCAATGAATGCAGCATTTCTTCGTACTCGTTGTTTCTGTTTCAATTCATCGAACACCTGTAGTGCAATCTACTCCTAGTATATCGCAACACACATTCCAGTTCCATGCCTTCCCATCATACTTTACAATAAGGAATTACAGTGAGAAATACAAAGGCCTTAATAATCTCCCTGGTAAATAATAAGCAAGCTCTTTCTCACAGCCTACTCGTAAGCCTTCATAATTCTCCATTCATTTGGAAAATTTCCAAGGGCTTTGAAAGGAAATCAAACTAGAGTAGAGGTCGAGCTTTTTGAATTATGGTAGGTTGACTCATGAATATAAGTAGCGGTTGCATGTCGCACTGTATCAGATCCTTACTTGCTGTTGTCACTCGTGGTATATTTGTTTAATTAATCTCATTTAAAATCACCCTTTTAACATGTAACAAAGACAACTAGTTTAAGGCACGACCATCAAATTTTAATTTGATTGGTGCAAATTAATTCGTGAGTGCATAAATAAATGAAATTTGGAAGTTCTCTCTCAAATCTCGAGAAAAATCATTTTAAGCATCTTTTTTTCTTTCTTTTTTTTTAATAAAAATATATTCTATATAATAATTTATTCCCCATTTTCTACTGCAATCAACTTCTTTCCACAATTATAATTTCGATAAAACTAATATTTATCATTTTTAACACATCTCTAAAATAATAAATTCCAATGTTAATATTTACCATGTTTACACAGAAAAACAGAGCACCCCTTTTTTTTATGGGGGCGGCTACTATGCCGCCCCATTTTGACCGTTGGGCAGTATTTTTTTTTTTTCACATTTTTAATATATTTAAATATATTTAAAAAATAAAAAAAATATATCAATATACTTAAAATCACTTCCTTAACCACTAAATAAAAATAAAATAAAATAAAAAAATAAATTTTGACTAAGGGTCAAATAGAGGTGTCAAATTAGAGAGGTAAAGTAGACTTTCTCTTTTTTTATTGGTCGGGGCTCTGGGCACATTGTTTATACTTACTTACACAATTAAGAAAATAGGACCACCTCTCTTCAAACACCAAACTTTCGCAAAATCATAGCTTAAAAAAAAAAAAAAAAAAAAAAAAAAAAAAAAAAAAAAAAAAAAAAGAGGAAGAAGAAAAAAGAAAGAACGAACGCTTTCATAACAACTATTTTGACTCGTCATATTCTTTATAACAAGCAAAACGCCCAACACTTTGCGTGTCGTGGGAAAGAGGTTTATTTCTACAATTTAAAATTGATTCCACCTCATAATGCTTGTTAGATGCTTTTTATTTTGTCTTGGAAAAGACCACATACCTACGTATATTGTTTAAAATAAAGATTATTCATTTGGTAAAGCTCGCGTAGGACCCATATGCCTCAATTATTATTATTATTATAAATGAGAAATTATATCTAGAATTGGTAAATCGCACATATCTATCAAAGTATGATTATTTTTTCTTCTATCTTAATACTTAAATATATAAATAAATAGATAAAAATAAAAAATCACATATTAAGTCATCATTTAAATATTGAGCTAAATTAAGATTAGTTGAATTATTTATGAATAGTAATGAGTTGAGATGATGGAGTGAGTTTTGTGAGGCCATCTAAAATGAATTTAGATATGTTTAGATATTAAGATGAATTTATATATATATTTATAGGAAGTTAAAAAAAGTTATAGATCCTATATGTAAAGAAGTATTGAGTTGAAAAAGTTGTAAATCTTACATGTAAAAGAGTTTTGAGATGAGATAAATTTAATAATTTAAGAGTTAGGTATTTATATGTTAAATTCAGTTTAAAATTAGACTGAACTAAGATTAGAGATAATCTCAACTTAGTTTAAGTTCCAAATGGATACTAAGGGTGAGTTTGGATTCAAACTCATTTAAACTCATCATTACAATTTTTTCAAATCTTAATACAAAATATAATAAACAATTCAATTTTTTTAAATCTCAAAATAATAATAATATTAAAAAATAATATTCTAATAATATTTTATCATCTCAACTCAATTCAACTTAACTCAACATTTAAAACCAGCCAAAATGAATATATGTATAACATTTCTCTGGACCAAAAAAAAAAAAAAAAAATGATTTCAAAGCAATGGACCGGTGGGTACCTGGTGGTTGGTGCTGTTGAACAATAGAACTGTTTAAAGGTCAAGATCCATTTGTCAGTTGAATCATAAATTTATATCATCTCATCTCAATTCATTTTATCTAAATATTATAATTTTTTTAAATTTTAATATAAAATATAATAAATAATTTAATTTTTTTAAATTTTAAAATAAAAATATATTAAAAATAATATTTTATTTAATTTTTATTTCAATTTAATTCAATCCAATTGAATATCCAAATACGACCAGCGCCATCCCTACTCCGACGGCAGCAGTACCATTGCGAGAACTTTTAGGCCATCTGTTGCTCTGCTGTACTAAATCCTCTCTAAAACGCGTCACGAAAACGTGATCAGTTCTCATCAATCACGACTGCAGCCTTTGATGACGCAAGTGGATGGGTCTCATGATATTCGGAATTTACTCTTCATGCATTTTGGTAGTGCGGCGTTGTACCGTATCAATACTCTTCACTTTCCTCTTCCCTCGAAACACGAACACACGAGTCAACTCCTACGTGCGATCATTTCTCTCTGAATTTCAAGGCCCTCCATCTCTCTGTCTCTTCCATGTATACAGTACACTCGCATCTATATTCATACTCTTTTTTTTTACTTTGCAACTCTCTCCTCTCTCTCTCTCTCTCTCTCTCTCTCTCTCTCTCTCTGTGTCAAGGTGGTCAAGGTATTCACTGATCGTATGCAATATACTCTAACTCTATAAGCTCCAAGCTCTTACTCTCTTCGCTAAAAGCTCAAAGCGGCACATTCAAGAACCTTCCTGACCCTGTGGCTCAGATCTTGGACTTACAGCTTCAGACAATGAGGTGATCCATGTAATCTTATTCTTTTCGTTCCTCTATTCCTTTTCTCTGCTATCCTTTGTTTGCTCAATATGAAGAATGTTAATTTATCAGTATAAAATGGTGACTTCTTAGGGTTTGTAACCAACGTGTACTGCTTCTTGGATGATCAGTTGTGAAAGATTTCTCAACTTCTAGATAATGTTAGAATAGCTTGTAACTGAGGATCGGTGTGTCGTTGTAGCTTACTTGGTCTCCGAGAAAACAAATGCAGCAAAATAGAAATGCATAAATCAAAATTTTGAAACCGTAAGAGTTCCATTACTTTGTTGAGTTAATACTAACAGGGATTAAGCGATGTCTTCTTTATCGTGTGGTTGGTTTCGTTGTGAATTTTCTTTGTTTGGCGGCCGAGAAAATGCAGTGAAAGAAAACTAACTGAAATTCATTGTGATCACCATTATTTTTGCTCCTGAGAGTGTTGAAAGGTGTCATTTTCTTCCATTTATCGGCAAACAAACGGATGGCTATAGTTTTTGACGATATGGTCTACTTGTGTAGCTTCTATGTTGCTTCAGGTGCTAAGTAACAGAGGTCTTTTCCTTAACATTTAATTCAATACTCGGTAATTTTAGGCTCTGTTTTATTCCTGAGAAAATGCAAGAGAGTTAAAGCGATTAGTTGTGAATCTCTCTGAATGCTTTAAGATCTTGCAAAGAATGGGGAAAGAAAATCAGATACTGCTGTTTGGCTAGTTAAATTGAGGTTACCTTTACACTCGGGAAAGTTTTGGACAAGATATATATCTATTGCTTTTTTAATACTTCTTTTTTTCATCATGTAGAATCATTGCTCAAAGAGCTATAGCAGAACATACTTGTTGAGTATCTTTTGGTGTATAAGCTTCATTCAATTGTTTGAAGAGGTGCCCTGCTTATGTTGAGTAATAGATAACTATTCAAAACATGTCATTCAATCTTTCTGGTGAAGTAATATAGTGGCAGAAATCAATGGAGGAAAGCAGCAACAGAGGGGATTTTAGACAGTCACCATTGAAATCAGGTGGCGGTTTGAAGTCTACATTGTCAGGAAGGTTGACTCCCCGGAGTTCTCCTTCATTTCGTAGATTGAACTCTAGCCGAACTCCACGAAGAGAAGGTAGAGGTGGTGGAGGTGGTATACAATGGTTTCGAAGCAATCGTTTGGTGTATTGGTTGCTACTGATTACTCTCTGGGCTTATCTTGCATTTTATGTTCAGTCCAGGTGGGCTCACGGTGATAACAAGGAGGCATTTTTGGGTTTTGGAAATAAGCCGAGCAATTTTGATCAGAATTTAGACACAGAGCAGAATCTGCAAAGGGATTTGATTGTCAAAGACAATAGCTTGGCATTCGATAATGGGACTAATAAAATTCATGATGAAGATATTAAAACAATAGATGTGGTTTTGGCCAAAAAGGGAAATGTTGTTTCATCAAATAGAAGTAGAAAATCAAAGAAGAGAAGTAAAAGAGCAGGACGTAGTTTGCATGGTAAAGTGCATGGTAAACAAAAGACTGCGGTGGACATTGAAGGCAATGACTTAGAGGATCAGGAACCAGAAATTCCAAAGAAGAATTCTTCTTATGGGTTGCTTGTTGGTCCATTTGGCTTGACGGAGGATAGAATTTTAGAATGGAGTCCTGAGAAGCGTTCTGGAACCTGTAACAGGAAGGGAGACTTTGCGCGCCTTGTTTGGTCTAGAAGGTTTATTTTGATATTCCATGAACTTTCAATGACTGGGGCTCCAATTTCAATGATGGAATTGGCAACAGAGCTTCTAAGCTGTGGAGCTACGGTTTCTGCTGTAGTTCTTAGTAAGAAGGGTGGGTTGATGTCAGAACTTACTAGGAGAAGAATCAAGGTGCTTGATGACAGAGCAGACCTCAGCTTCAAAACAGCCATGAAGGCAGATCTTGTCATAGCTGGATCGGCAGTTTGTGCATCATGGATTGGTGAGTGCAATTTGGCAGTATACACTGTATAGTTTGTAAAATATGTTATTATTTATGCTGATATGAAGAAAGTTAAAGGTGAGAAACAAAGTGCATCAGCATGATTCATCAATTAGACCTATATATGAATCTTTTTATTATTTACTCGTGAAAAAGATCCTTTTATTAGCACTGAAATGTTACTTGTTTGCATTATTAACTATATGCAGGCATTACTAGTTGCTTCTGTTTACTGCTTTCTGCACTCTTCGGATGCTCTTAAAACGCAGATTTGTTCTGCTTTATAATTACAAGTATCTAAACGCTCTTTTGAGGCTCTTGAAATGCAGATTAACTTTTTTCTTAGTTTTTGAAACAATTTTCATGCCTCTGATACGTGTAAGGTCAGACGGTCTAAAAAACTATTGAGTATGACAAGTAAAAAATGACAATAGGGACAAAATCATGCCATTCTAAAGTTAACTAGTCTTCTTTACAAATCAAAAATAGCATTTTTTTAAAGGGTTCAATTTTACTGCCATGTCTTTGTCATGGTTTAACCTTATCCGCTTCAGCTAAAGACAGTCAGCTTAGTTCCTATGATGATTGAGTAACAACACCATGTAATCTCAATTGTAGATGATTTGTTTGAAGAATCATTGGCTTCTTTTGCATTTAGCCCATGTTATGAGTATAAATAAAGATTTTTATTTAGTTGTTTGTTTATTTGTTTCAGAACAATATATTTCTCATTTTCCGGCTGGTGCCAGCCAAGTTGGTTGGTGGATAATGGAAAACCGACGAGAGTACTTTGATCGGGCAAAAGTTGTCCTTAACCGAGTCAAAATTTTAATTTTTCTGTCTGAATCACAGTCTAGACAATGGCTAAACTGGTGCGAAGAAGAGAATATTAAACTGAGATCTCAACCTGCACTTGTTCCTCTCTCTGTTAATGATGAACTGGCTTTTGTTGCTGGTATTGCATGTTCACTTAATACTCCATCTTTCAGCACCAAGAAGATGCAAGAGAAAAGGCAGTTGTTGCGAGATTCAGTCAGAAAGGAGATGGGGTTGACAGATAATGATATGCTTGTTATGTCTCTGAGTAGTATAAATCCTGGAAAAGGCCAGCTCTTGCTTCTTGAATCAGCACGTTTGCTGATTGAACAAGAATCTTTGGACAATGCTTCTAATATAAAAAATCCAGTCAATATAGGCCAAGACGAATATAACTTAGCTAAAAGGCATCATATAAGAGCTCTGTTTCAACATTTGAATGATGTTGGAGTGTCCTCAAATGAATTGCCTGCTTCAAATGAGTCCTTTTTCAGGTTGAAGTTATCCAAGAGGAAAAGCTTGCAGTCACATGGTCTCTTCACCTCTGTTAATGACACAGATGCTGTGAACTTTTACATCTCCCAAGGAACAAGGAAAATGTTGTCTGACAGTAGAGGAATGCAGGAACATGCACTTAAAATTCTTATCGGGTCTGTTGGATCTAAGAGCAATAAGGTGCTTTATGTCAAAAGACTTCTAGGATCTTTATCCCAGCATTCAAACTTGTCAAAGTCAGTGCTCTGGACTCCAGCAACCACACATGTAGCATCACTTTACTCTGCGGCAGATGTTTATGTCATAAACTCCCAGGTGATCAACCTTCGTGGTCCTTTAGTGATTCTAGTCAATAGACAGTGGTCGTGGTTCTAAATAATTTTTTCAAAGCTTTATTTATGTTTTTTATGTTTCAATTTATGTTGTCGGGTTTAAAATACCAAGCTTCAGATATGTCCCCTGCGTCACTGGATACAACCAAAGGATTTTGTTTGCATTAATATCTAGAGGAGTTCTGGCTAAAACTTGAGTGCTGCTAGGTGGTATCTGTAGTCTGATGTGTTGAAAAATGTACTTGCATTCATCTTTACCAAATAAACGTATGCGATAACCAAGGGCGGAACTAGGATTTGGTGCATGGGGGGGGGGCGATCAGTAAAGTGTGTCGTATGTAGGGGTGAACAGTAACCGATATTTAAGGTAGCAAAGTGTGTCACCGACATTTAATATTAACCATATAAGGTTGTTATTTAGGGACAAACTAAATTATTAAAGTCACCCAACTAAACCTCTCACTCGAGCTCCATCGGACTCAAGTGAAAGATAAAAATTAAGATAGAAATAGTCATGTAAGATTTTTTGAAGCAAATGATAAAAATTAAGTAAACAAAGATAAATTTTTTTGTTGAATCTAAGATTGAATATTATAAAGTCTCTATAATATAGATAGAAATAGCTATGTGAGATTTGTTACATTCACTCTTAATTGTTAACTTGATGGTAGTATATATGTACTTACTAACAAAACTAATCCAAACAAGCTAGCTAGCGGAAGACTTAAAAGGAAAAGTGTAAATAAATAGGAAAAATGAAGTTGTAAATTTACCAAATAGCTTATAAAAAAATATAAAGATATTTTATTGCCTCTTATGAAATGTAAAAAAAAAGAAATGAGAATGCAAGATTTTATTAATGACAAAAAATAATGTAATTATGAAAAAATTATTAAAAAACTAAAAGAAACCTAGACAACTAAGTACTAAATGAGATTTTTGAAAATGTTTTGGGGGGGCAAATTATCTTTATATTAGGATATCTTGAAAAAATCATATACTAAAACACATTTTTGAAAATATCGCCCCCCCAACCACCAACATAGGTCCGCCCCTGATCGGCAATAACTACCAAGGGCTATATGAAGCTCACATTTCACATAATTCAAAAAAAATTATTTGATTCATGCTTCTTAATCATTTTTATGATTACACGTTAAATATAAAGCACAAGATAATCTGTATAATTCTGTACAGGGATTGGGAGAAACATTCGGGAGAGTGACAATTGAAGCAATGGCATTTGGTCTTCCGGTAAGAGAACCAACTTGTTTTTTCTTCCTTTTATTTTTGTGAAAAAAAAATAGGCCTTGAAGGATGGTGTTATTTGTTCTTGTCTTGCTAGTTTACCTTCACTTGTTAAAAAGAAAGATTATCTACACTTGCAGAACTTAGGCATGCTATCTTTGCTGACATACTAAAACCCCCGTGATGCTTATAATCCTCTTATCTCAAACATCATTAAAATTTGGGATTATTAATCGTTAGAGTCAAAGCTTCTCACATGTCCTCAACATTGCAACTTCTGTGATAAAATGTGAGGCATCTATTGGATTATTAGAATGGTTAACTGATTTTTATTTTCTTCCCTAGAACTGCTTTACTTTGATAATGTAGCATCAGAACAATTCATAATGTTTAAAAACATTACAAAATTCGGACTATTCCCAGTGTTTGCTTATAAACCATGTTCTACCACGTTACATATCTGTTGACAAGTTAGTCAATGTTTGTCGACATTGTAATTTTTTATTTGATTTGTTTATTTGTACATCTGTGCGCATGTGCTTGTTCATTTATTGGAGATGCTTTATATGGGAAGCGATCTCTCACTTTGGCAAGTCGTGTGTAAATGATTGAGACTGCATATTTCCTATTCAGACATTTTACAAGGGATGAATCTTATCTACTGGACCTGGGTTGTCAATGGACATGCTACAGCTGATATCGCAACGAGAATGTAGTTCTTATTGGTGTTGACTTATCATTTTATCTTCGTAGTTGACTAGTTATGGAAGTTTGGAGACAATTTCTCGTACAAGTGATCGTATTTAGATAGAACTAAGATCATTGATGGGATCTTGTAGACATTTAGGTGAAAGATAAGCTGTCTCCCATGTCTTAGGGGCGTTGGTTAATGTTGCTTGAGAAGCAATGTACGGGATTGAGACCAACAGGTCTTGACAACAATATCTCATTTTTATGAAGCAGGTGCTTGGAACAGATGCCGGGGGCACAAAAGAGATCGTCGAGCACAACTTAACAGGTCTTCTTCATCCTCCGGGGCGTCCAGGAACTCATGCCCTTGCTCGAAATCTCCGGTTTTTGCTTGAAAATCCATTGGCAAGGGAGCAAATGGGGAAGGAAGGAAGGAAGAAAGTAGAGAAAATGTACTTGAAGCGGCACATGTACAAGAGATTTGTAGAGGTTCTCGTCAATTGCATGAAAACCAAATAACATTTACCGCCGAGACATTCTCAATTATTTTATTGGTTTTTGAATATCAGAGGGTGCTGTGGGTATTAAAAATTGAGAAATTCTATCCATAAGCCTTATACTTTACACACCTATTTAAAATCATATCATTTTATATTTTTATCCTATTTTACTTATAAATATGTCTGGAATCATTTTTATTATGTGGATAAAAAAATAAAATGACATGTTTTTAAATGGATGTACAGAATGTGAGACTTATGTCTATAACTTTTCTTAAAAATTTGTGTACACTTCCTGAATTGATTTTACCGATGACTAGTTCTGGGATATTCCTCGAGAACTGAAGAGGCTTATGACCAATCAAAAGTTGTTCAGTTTCACTAACTTGCTACGTACTAAATAGCATGTTGCTCTCCGTCCAGATTTCATTTGATTTTTTTTTTAAACCACTAGTGTATATATATCATTTTTTTATAACATTTAAAAAAGTAAAAAATAAAAAACACACAAAAAAATAAATTTGAACTAATGGTAATTTTGTGGGGGAAAAATTACACGAGGTTGATTTACTGAGGTGGTACCTTCCAAGTTTGCCACCTCATTAATTGCTACTTGATTAATGGGAGCCGTTGGATTTAGTGAGGTGGTACCTTCCAAGTTCCAACATTCCACCACCAAATCATATTAAAATGAATAGTGGAGGAGATCATTTCAATATTATTTAATATTTTATCATTATTTTTATTATTATTTAAATTTTTTTTAATTTTTTTATTATTATTTACAGATCATTTAAGATTATCTCATTATCTAAACATAGCTAAAGCCTACTGCTTATGTTACGTCCCAGCCCAGCAAGCCAAAGACCAACCCAGACCGAAACCCCGGTTACACCGAAACACTTGCATCCCCAAAAAACATGAGATTAGTTCCTTTGGAATTCTGGCAACACGAGACCCAAAATTAAGAAGAAACTTCTTCAAGTTCTCAAGCTCAAGTTTAACCGACCACTTTTCCATGTCTTAATAGCATGCTCAAACTAGCCTATTGCAAATGGATCGGGGATCCAATTTTAAGTCTTCAAGAATCAAATCCTAAAGTTGTCTTCAGAACATGAGCTTATGCTTTATCGATGATTTGATAGTATGTGGTTCTTTTGAATTTTGGGATCCAAAGAGAAGGGCTTTTTTTTTTATTTTTTATTTCAAAAGGTAAGAGAACGTGGACAGAAAAAGTTTTGGCAAAAGCATAAACATTGAAGGTTGTAGTCGGTACCTTTTATACAACTGTAAAGTGTAAAGTGTAAAGTGATCTTTGCCGCCAGGCGACGGTGTGGCGTTTATACATCACCTCGCTCCGTTTGAACAATTCAATTCAGTTTAATTAATTTTAAACTGAATCTAGTTTACGTTTGAATATTGAATGGAGTTAATATGGGTTAAATTTTTTATAAATAATAGTGAATTGAGATAATAGAATAAATTTTATAGAGTCGTTTATTTAAGATGAGTTTAAACGTATTTAAGTGTTAAAATGAGTCTAAATATATTTATGAGAATTTAAAAAAAATTGTGAGTCCTGCGCTTAAAAAGTTGTTGAGTTGAAAAAAATTGTGAATCTCACGTGTAAAAATATTTTAAATTTATCATAAATATATCTAACGAATACGATCTGTTCGCTGAGAAAATATAAAATATAATGATCTAGTAAGATGGAGCCAGCATGTACAGGATTTGAGATACAATTAGGATTCCTATGAATTATTACTACTGTAAAAACTTATCTCTCTCAGATAATGTGACATAAATCTAGCCAATATTAATTAGGATAAGATTTTATTTCTTCCAAATAAGGTAGCTAGGGATCTCATATGTGTGTATATATATATATATATATATATATATATATATATATATATATATATATAATTCTTTTATGCTCAATTTAAGAACATGTGGCCCACCGTCCCACAACGCTCAAATTATTGAGAAATTATAATCACGCACATGGCATTTGTCGGCTCCGAAATGATCAGCCCGATTGAGTGACCAAAATTAAAACCAAAAATAAATAAATCCAGATAGTAATTATATTATGACTCAATAATTTGTCCGTATCCTTAGTATAAATTATACTTTTTTATTTTAAATATTTTTTAAACATGTTTAAATATTTTTAAAAAATAATAAAAATAATAATTTATTAATAGTAACTCTCTTAATCATTAAAAAAAAAATTCTTAGAGAAAAACTTCAAACAAATGAGGTGTTTTTTCTTTCTTTACACCGACCAACACATACAAAATTTAATTCAATGCTTTGTTTAGATCTTTAACTACTCTCAATTCGTCTCAACTCATCATTACAACTTTTTCAAATTTCAATACAAAATATAATAAACAATTCAATTTTTTCAAATCTCAAAATAATAATATTAAAAAATAATATTCTAACAATATTTTATCATCTCAACTTAATTCAACTCAACTCACTTCAACATCCAAACACACTCATAATGTGTGGAAGTTGAGTAAACTTTTCCTTTCTCCCTTCTTCAGTTCATCTCATCTTCTCTTCCCTTTTTCTATTTGTTTCTTCTCTCGTCTCCTCTCCTCTCCTCTTTCTCCCCTTTTTTTCATTATTTGTTTATTCTGAATATTAAGTTGGATGTGGTTGTTATTTTTTGTAATTTTTTTGCTTTGGGTTGCATTGGTTGGTTTTTTTGGCAAGTGGGTGTCATGATTTTGGATTCCAAGCGTTCTGTAAAAAGCTTGTGAGGTATTTTGGCATAAAAGAATTGGTGGTTTTACCCTCCCAATTCTTCTTTATCTTTAAATTTGAAGACTTACTGCTCATGACTATCGGTATTATTTTATACTTATTTGAATGTTGGCGGCTTGCAGGACCACATTAAATGAATGCGTATTAAGATTGGCCTTCAAAATTGTCATTTTGATACGTGAATCTAAAAAAAAAATGAAACAGAAAATTGTGCATTGATATTGTTGCTCAAATCACATGAATTTATAATTTTTTAAACAATTCTCTTTATAAACTTAATATTTTTTTACATCTCAAATAAATATATTAAGTCTAAAAGTGAATAAAAATTATAAAACTATATAAAAATTGTGTATTGTAATTTGTATATATGATTGTTGGGTAGAAGAAAAGTTGACAAAATATATTTGTTGAATAATTAGTTGAGGAAAAAAACTAATTGAGAAACAATAATATAAAGTATTAAATTAAATTATTAATTAATATATGATTAGTATACTTGTAAAATATGAAAAAAAAAATTAAAAATATTATTATTAAAAAAATAATATTATATATTATTTTGATGAATCTAATGACTAATTTAACGTGAAATTATAGATGAGAAACTTTTAGATTTATAAAAAAAATATGTAATTTTTATTAAATTTTAAAAATAAATTTAATAAAACTAATAACAAGGCTCTAAAATAAAAGATCCCACCCATCCCGCTGGAGTGTCTCTTAAAAGGAAAAAAAATAAATACATAAACAAGTCATAATAGCATTACTCTAGGCCTAAAAATTGATGGGCAGAAAGGGAGGTCGTTCACAAGACCCAAGGGTTATTTGGTTTTGTTGGAAGTGACAGCCCAGGAACGAAAAACGAAACGGTAACATGCAGAAAGCGCGTGAATGGAAACAGAAAGATGACCAAAATAATAATTATTATCAGACTGTTAAGAACTGATTGAAGATAGTGGAATCTTTCCAACCAGTTTGTCCTAAAAAAAGATCAACCTGCAATGTGATACGGACAACACATGCAACATGCAAAACATCATATTATAACTTCAATAATGTTGCCTTTGGAATCACTACATATATAATTATTTCAAAACTGATCAGTACAAAGCCAACAAATATATATATATATATATATATATATACACATTATCATATATCAATTATTAAATTAATTTTTAGTTGAGAAAAAATTTGTAATACTTTTAACAACTTTCTTTTCAAACATCACTCACATATAAAATATTTTTTAATTTTAAATTTTAAAAAATTTCAAAATAATTCTGTTTTGGATGCAATTAACATGAAACAAGCCTATTGATGACCGCATTTAGAGCAAACAAGAGAATTTTGTCTAACAGAATTAAATAGAAGATCCAAAAAAGGCAAGCCTAAATTCTGATTGTATATATACAAGTAAAAATTTTGAAAAAAAAAAAATTATATAAATACGGTAGGGTTAAATCTCCAAATAACACCCAGCTTGAACATGTCCGGAGTAGTTCTCAGGGGTCTGTAGTTTCGTCCATGCATAACTTTTCAAATCCAGCATGTAAGCCACGTGGGACCGACCAAACCCTGCAGAACCAATCACCAATAACTTTCCCAGCCACATCCACGTGTAAGCGGTATTGCACACCTCAGCAGGTAGCTTTCCCACCACTTGCCATTTGGCACTTTTATTCGCCACCACATCAGCTCCCCTACACATGTAAACTGCTCCGTCGTCGCCCCCGGCACAAGTGCGTGGACACTTGCCAGCTTCTAAGAAGTCCTCCTCTACATGATTCCAACACCACGCGGAGACATCGAACACTTCGGCGGTTCTCTCGAACCTGCCTTGCATCTCTGTACAGTAGCCACCGATGATGCGGAACTTGCCAGCGTGGAATATCGCCTTGCACTCGTCGCGATCTCTTGCCATGTCAGGTAACATGACCCACTCGTCTTTGTCCACGTCATACGCCATAGCGGATCTCAGCGCTACCTTGTCCTCGTCATGTCCACCGGCGACATAAACCATCCGTCGCTCCGAATCCGATGCGCACCCGAAGAACGTCCTGGGCCTACCCGGCATATCCACCCCACGCCGCCAAGTGGCAGTCAAGAAATTATAGACAAACACCGAATTGGAGACAGTCCACGTCACCGGATCCCATCCACCCATCACCACCAAATACGACCCCGTTCCGGCCAAGCGGCAAAACATCGGTAACCCGGCAGACATCTCGGGCGCCAACGGCAGCTCCCTCCAAACACCGGTGTCCGGTTCGCATATAGTAAGGCGGTGAACCGGGTGATGAACCGAGCACTTTATTACGCCGGAAGTCAGATTGGGTTCGACCCGAGCTTGGGCCATGACAATGAGTTTCTGAACATGGCCAGCGTTCTTCCGTAGCCGGTGAAACTCCGGTAGCTGAATCTCGGCCATCCAATCTTTACACACTGATGCGATAGTCGGGAACCCCTCGTAAGAAACACGAGTTAGACAATCGCGGACTATATCCTCGGGAAGAACTGAAACCAGCTCCGTCATCAAAAGGCAGGAATGAACAACGATTAACAAGACCTTGGAATTGGCTATGAAAAAGCAGGGAAACAAATAAGCTGGGTAATTGAAGAAGTTTGAGACCAGGTTTGAAGAAGCATTTGTTGTATGGTTTGTATTTATAAGAAGTGGAACTAATTGGGAACTAAAAGCACGACAGAGGGGTCAACTTTTTTTTTTTTTTCTTTTTTTGGGTCTCCAAATCAGTGTTCAGTTCCCCATCCTTTACAGCGTTCATATTCCGCGGCGCTAAAAGTAACACAATTAAAAAAATGGAGTTTCTAGAAATTTTTTGGATTGATCTGACATAGACCACCGGATACCATTGAAACGGCTTGCTCCTCTCTCTCTCTCTCTCTCTCACTTTTTATTTATTTATTTATTATTTATTTTTTTCCAAATATGGCATTAAATGTTACCACCTTATTTCTTTGACAAACAAATAGATTGGGATCATCCATAAAAAAAAAAAAAAAAAAATTGGGATCATCCAAGTTTCAGTTTGGATAAGAATGTGAGGCTGTCTGTGACGGACATATATGCCTCTTCTTTTTTTAAGAAATAGAAGAAGACATATTTATGTATATTACGTTAAAAATTGTAAGTGGGACGATACTTCTTACGTGATATTGATGATTTATTTTCACAACTCATTTCAATTCATTTTATATCGTCTCATTTAATTATTATAATTTTTTTAAATTCACATATAAAATAAAATAAACAATTCAATTTATTCAAATTCAAAATTAAAAATAATATTAAAAATATATATTCTAACAATATTTTATTCAACTTTTAATTTTAATCTCAATTCTTCTTATCTCATTTACGAAAACAAATGAGATCATAGGATGTAATTTGGATCTCGATGAAACAGTCTAAAACCCATGGCAGCGATTTGGGGTGTCAATACGATGCTCGTATGTACATGATCCATAACAGTGAATAGAAAAAAGAATAAAACATACGAATTTACATAATTTGGCACAAAATCTATGTCTACGAATCGTTTGAAAGGTAAATTTATTATAATATAAGTATTTTATAATCTCTTATAATCTTATATTTCTTTTTATATAATGAAGTTCGAAGACTCATTTTTCTAGAGAATATAATATCTCTGAAACTCTCATCGTGAGGTTGAAATTCATCCCTTGCTTGATCTGATTAAGGCTTCATTTGGAAAGTAAATCCATCTCAACTCATTATTACAATTTTTTCAAATTTCAATATAAAATATAATAAACAATTTAACTTTTTCAAATCTTAAAATAATAATAATAATAATAATAATAAATAATATTTTAATAATATTTTATCATCTTAACTCAACTCAATTTAACATCTAAACGCACTTTAACCTCTTATTATTGAGATCTCTTTGCTCAAAGTTTTCTCTTATTTCTCATTTTTCTTATGGGTTCTTTTTTTTTTTTTTTTTTTTCCTTTTTTCTTTGACACCTTAAGAATTATCTCTTTATTTTATTGTTTTTTCGTCGTCTTCTTCCTCTATTTTTCCTTTTGCCTCATGTCATGACTCTTTAATGGATTGCCCTGTTATATATTCGACCTGATATTTTTAAGATTAGTGTTACATCACGAGGAATGTAGCCCGAAGATCTCCGAGAAGGCAAAAAAAAAGTTTATTTATTTTTTTTGATATACTTAAATATTTAAAAAAAATCACAATATCGTTACAAAACATTTCATTAATTACTAAATAAAAAAATACTGTCGAAAAACATGTTCCAGACCTATTATTGAAATTCCAAGCATTTCTCTATTTTTAACCCTAACAAGTAGAGTCGAATCAACTTATTAATTATAAATTTTAATGATTAGGTAAATTAATGAGATTTTCTAGACTTATTTTATGTTTAAATAATCATTACGTTTAAATTAAGATTTTTGCTATATATCAGTTATCATTTATCTTTACGTCTCATATTTAATAATTTTTTTATAAAATGTGAAGTATAGAAGTAAAATGTGATTAATGAGAAAAATTATTCTTAAATTAATAAATAAGTCAATTGCTTATGTTACATTCTAGCCCACCAAGCTCGAGACAAACCTAGACCAGAACCCGATTACACTTCTTATAAGGGTAGTGTTACGGCCGTGGAGAGTGGACACTAAGATAAGTCTTGATAAGGGCTTTTTTTTTTTTTTTTTTTTTTGAGTTTTTGATATTTTTTCCAATCATTTTTTGATATTTTTAAATATTATTTAAAAAAAATTATAATATTATTAAAAAATACTTATTAAATTATTAAATTAAGTTAAGTTATTGAGATCAATAGGACTCAATCGTTTGTGAGAATGGTATTTCTTTTTTTACAAATTCCAAGGCAGTAGTGTTTTGTTGCACTTCCCCATCCTTTACAGCGTGCATATTCCGCGGCGCTAAAAGTAATATAATTAAAAAAAATGGAGTTTCTAGAAATTTTTTGGATTGATCTGACATGGACCACCGGATAACATAGAAACGGCCTGTTGCGCTCTCTCTCTCTCACTTTTTATTTTTCTTTTATTTTTTTCCAAATATGGCACTAAATAGTTACCACCTTATTTCCTTGATAAACAAATACAATCTAGTGGATTGGGATTGTAAGGAGATTTTCTCCTCTCCTCCTATTAGTTCGTATAGGATATGTTTGATAAATGGAATGAGATATAAAAATTTTATCTCATCTCATTTTATCATTATAACTTTTTAAAATTTTCACATAAAATATAATAAATAATTCAACTTTTTAAAATTTTAAAACAATTATAATATTAAAAAATTATTTTAAACTTTCATTTAAAATTAAAAACTCTCATATATTAGAGATCTTTGAAGGAGTGAGTTAAAAAGTCCGATCAAGTCCAATGACCCTCTTTTAAAAGAGTCAATATGCCTCTACAATGTACTCAAGCCATAAGCAAAATTCGCCCATGAAGCAACCAATGTGTGGAAAAAACAGATGGTAAGGGCAGATGAGACTCACCGTCTTGACACCCAACCGTCGGGAACCTGCGCAGGGTGGGTGAGAGATACGAGAAACCCTCGATCTTCTGACAGCAAGCATGAAATGACTTAACAAGGAACATCTACAAGGTAAAGTGAGTCAGAGAGTCACACCGCATTAATAGTGCCACTCCTCATACTTCATGTCGCATTAATGACGCCGTCTCAGAAGCCACGCTACATTAAAAGATTCTGACTAAGTAAACAGTTGAAATGACATCAACTCCTCAAGGCTCAGACGTGGGTTGTCCTCACCCAAAAACCTAGTATAAAAATCGATCCTCCAGTACGAAGAGTTTTCTCTAATTCTTCTAAGTTTTTATACAAATTATTAAGAAGATACACTAATTTAAGTATCAGATACTCCCCATCCTCAACCAAGACCTCTCACTATGTGTTTTCTTAACTGTGCAAGTGAAAAGTCTAAAACTCAAATTACTAGAATCCGATCCAAATGTGTACATAACATGACATTAACAAGAATCATCCAAGTTTCAGTTTGGATAAGCATGTGAGTCTATCTGTGATTGACATATATGCCTAAAAAGTAGAAGAAGCCATATTTATATATATTACTTTAAAAATAGTAAGTGAGAGGATGCTTCTCACGTGATATTGATGATATGTTCAGAAAGTAAATTTGTCAAAAATACGAGGGCACTCAAATAAAAAATATGAGGAGTGTTAATATCAAAACTTGAATGATAAATCAGAACAGGAAAAAGAGTCATTTATGGCCTACGAATGTGGTCTGGAACTCGATGAAGCAATCTAAAATCTGTGGTGGCGATTTGGAGTGTTGATATGGTACTCGTACATGCATGATCCATAATAGTAAACAGAAAAAAGAATACTGAAAATGTAAATGGAGATAGAGACGTATAGATTTATATGGTTTGACACAAGATTTATGTTTACAGGTTGTTTAGAAGGTAAATATACTATAGTATAAATATTTTACAGTCTCTCATGATCTCATATTTATCTTTATATAATATTGATCGAATATCTATTTTTCTAGAGATAATAATATTTTTAGAGTTCTTGTTGTGAGATTGAAGACGATCCCTTGCTTGATCCGATCAAATCTCCTATTATTGTGGTCTCTCGAGTGGTTGGTCAGCAATTCAATTTTATGTTACTTCTTTCTTTATGTATTTGATTTACTTTCCTTTTATTTCTCATTTTTCTTATGAGTTCTCTTATTTTTCTCTAACATCTTACTTTTTATCTCGTTCTCTTCCTCTATTTTTCCATTTACCTCCTTGTTATGACTCTTTGATGGCTGGCCTTCTTTGTATTCGACCTGATATTTTTAACCCCAACAAGGAGAGTCAAATCGACTTATTAACTTTAAATTTTAATAAATAAGTCAATAATCATTACGTAAATTAATGAGAGTTTCTAGACTGATTTTACATTTAAATAAGATTTGGAGCTTTTGTGTGGAGTCTAAAAACGAAAGTTACGAAACCATGCGTGGAGTCATCTACAAATGTTTTATTCTTATGGTATACGAATCGGCTGTGGACGGCCAAGCCAGGCAGGCTTCTCTTTTCTTTCTTTTTTTTTTTTTTTTTTTCACTGCAGGAGAAAATTGAATACGATCACATTTTTAAATTGAGAAAATAAATGTCAGCAGACACGTTTATAAACTTAAATAAATTTATGAATTTATTTTTAAGAAATATATTTGTAGACTGCAACGCTTCTCGATCTCCTTTTGTAAAACACTTGATAATCTTTTAATGAATTCGTTTAGTTATTAAATTCATTTTAATTCATTATTATAATTTTTTTAAATCTTAATATAAAATATAATAAATAATTTAATTTTTTTAAATTTTAAAATAATAATAATATTAAAAAATAATATTTTAATAATATTTTATCATCTTAACTCAACTCAACTCAATTCAACATCTAAATGTAGTCTAAAAGAGAATTTCCTAAAACCTAGTTTGAAAGAAAATTACGGTAGTTTGTGGAGAGGAAGTCATAAGGGGGTTTTTAATAATTTATTGACGTTGATTTCCCAAAGGTATTTTCTTAGTTTTGGCCTTTACTATAATAAATTTATTGGAATACATTCTTAGGGCGTATTATTGAAAGTTGACATTTTTTTAATAACTCCCGTGTTGAAACAGATAATCCGACATTATTCTGTTTGCGTGTTTAGATTAGAGAAAACCAATACGTCAGTCACGGCGGAGATTACGATGCCAAACAAAGGATTAACTTTCAACATTATTAGTTCTCCTTCTTTTAAAAATTGCTGTCGCGACCTTTGTTAAATTCCAATACGTCAAATAATTGAAGTTTAATATCATTATGTAGTACGTTAAATATTACAATATGATAATGGCACTTCTCGTTTAAGCAACGAGATCATCCAAATCCTTAATTGTGAGTATGAATATAATTGATGAGTGACGCGGCACCATAATAAATGTAGAAAGAGTAATACCAAGTATAAATTTTAAATGTACAAATCTAGTACAAGCCTTTTATAAAAATGTGAGCTCCCTAAAAAAAAAAAAAAAAGAATTTTTCACATTTTTCCATAATAGGATCATCATTTTTATAAAAGGTATGCGAGCCACTTGTATATATTATTTCTCTTTCGATATTGTCAGCCCGTTATTAAATAAATAAAGAAATACCAAAATCAAATAATACTTAATCATTTTCTACGTGAGTAATGCTATGTACAAATCTTAAATTAAAGAACAGTACATTTTGTAACACAAAAATATACACTTTTAATATTTCCCCTACATGCATCCATTTTATTTCAGTGTTTCCTAACAGACTATGTAGTAATATCCAGAGTGCATATGAACGAAACGACTTGTCTGATATCAATCCCACAACACCTGAAATTACTGATTTGGAGTTGGGAGGGTTCTTTATTGTAAGGTTTTTGATCCCGTTCTTCATCTTAAGAAAACTCTCACTCAAACTAAATTTATTAAAAGTCTTAGATTGAGATCTCTTATAGTTATAGGTATGAACTTCAAGGTGTGTTTTGATTTTGCAAAGAGTTATTTACATACGAGTAATGATGCAATTAAAAGATGTACAAGTCTCGCGTATTTCATTTAAAAAAAATGAGATTTATCATTAAAAAAATAAGTGTATAAGACTTATATATCTTAAAACGATAACTATCATTTTTCTCTTTTACAGTATATTCAATACTATTTGATATGGTCTTCTAGACAATATCAAATGCTTAGGACCCATGCACTTGTATCTCTTACTCATACCAATTTATTGTGAAAGTTTTTACTCCTTCGAAATGGCAAAATAGGCTTAAATTTAATGGGTAACATAGGCATTCAAAGTTATGGTCCAAGTGAAGAGAAGAACAGCAATTATTACGTCAGACTGATGTTGGCGATACGAGAATGGAGGAATGCTGACTGCAAATCCAAATCCAAATCCAAATCCAAGGAAGGGAACCAAAAAATTGTGAGGAATAATGAACGATTTTGACATTTTCCAATAGAAGCTGAATTCTAGAAGACTAGAACCATTCAAAGGTTCTACCGTGGGAACTGGAAAACCTTTCAGTACACTTTGATTAAGGCCACGAGCAACGAAAATTTGCAAAAAGGACCCGAAACCCAGTACTTATCGAATTTTGGTCGTTGCCTATTTCGTTCTGGCTACCTGTTGGAAGTATAATTAAAGAAAAAGTATAGGAACGGCCCCAGTAAATTAGTCCCACGGCGTACCATGAGATGACGTCTATGTTTTTTCTCTCCTTCTTTTTGTTTCTTCTGACAGTGTAAAACTAAAACATGTTTCTTTCCTTTTATTTTTTTTTGAATTTTTAAATAAATAAAAAATCAAATGCTTTAGAATTAAACTTGGATAATTGAATAAAATTTGGACGTACAATTGGTGTAATTCTCTTACTTTTTATGATACAATTAAACTTGTATAATAGAATAAAATTTAGACAATGCTAAGGTGACTATCAAATATGCACACTAGTACAAATGAGTTTTTTATTTTATTTTATTATTTTTCTTTAATGATTTTTTAAACATCCTTAACCATTAAGAAAAAAATAAAAAAATATATATAAACTTACTAATAATCATTTCCTTAACTATTAAGAAAAAAATAAAACAATAAAAAATATAAGTGAACACATTTGATGGACATATTATCATTTTCCATGAGATTTTATTATGGTGTTAACTTTTGCAATTGGCACTATTATATTTTTTCCAGATTCATTGAGTTTCTAACTTTCCCTCATTTATGGCTTGGTTCCGGAATAAATAAATGAGTCAAAGTCAATAGAGGGGCAAGGCCAAGACTATTGTGGCACATGACGATAATGTGAGTAGCATTTTTCTAGAAGAATAAAATATAAGGATAAAGAAAGATGAAAAATCAATTGTACTAATGAAAATAAGCAAAAAATAAGACTAAAAAAAAAATCTAAACTTCAAAAAAAGCATGAGCATTGGTCTCCACATTGAATAACTACCAAGCAAAATATATTCCATCATGATTCTGATTCATAAATACTTGTATTCATTAGTACTAATTTGGAATTCATTAGCATTGGCATCAGTATGCATCATCATGGCCACTTTACAAAATACAACAACTTGCCCAATGACTTAAGCAATTTACATGTTCCTACGATACCTTAAATTCAACCAATATATCAAATATTACATCAAAATTCAACTAATAATGAAGTGATACATTTAAACTTTCTCATAATCACTTCAATGCATAATTTTCTTAATATCTTCAATTTCGAGGACTTCCATCTCTGATAAGTGCATCTGCCATGAATAATACACATTGTTAAATAACACAATGCACTGTAAATAACAAAATAACAAGTAAAATGTTGCTTGGTTGTGAGCATACACCTGAGTTATGACACTGTGTTGTGTTCCTATCATATAATCTTGTTGCAAGTTAGCTGCATTAGGAATCAAGTATTCGTCCATTCCACCTCTTTCTGTTGTCTTACATGACTGATTTTTTTTCCTTTTATTTACACCACTAGTGTCCTTTGCCTTCTTATTCCCTGTATTCAACCTCTTGGAAATCTTTTCTATTGGAGGCACTCTTCGTTTTGATGGTGGTCTGCCTTTGCCTCGCACAACGTGAGGACTGAGCACTTTTGTTGAGCTCACTATTGTGGGGTCAGTGTGATCATTACCTCTAGAAGGTGTGGTCGGGAGTCTCGAGGAAAGATAATCGCCATCCATGATATCTAACCGCTTCAGCATATTAGTACAATGTTCCTCCATTGTAGAAGCATTTTTTGCTACCTCACAACATTGCCTCATGATTCGATCATATCTTTGTGTCTCAGGATCTTCACTCAAGCCATCGTAACTACTCTTGATAAGGGTATACCTTTGTTTTATATCTTTCCTCCATCGTTCCAAAATATACTTTTCAGGCACAGTTTGAACATTTTGTGTATCTAAAACAGAAAGAGCATGTCGACACATGATACCTCTCATTTCAAACAGTCCACAACTACACTTCACCTCCAACTCATCTTTATTAAAGTAAACTGAAAATGCAACTAATTTGACAAAGTCATAAGTATTCATTTTGTCATTCACATGATACGTTGAAATTGCATCTTTGTTTTTATAAAGATGAGCATTGCAACAAATCATTCCCATTATTTCCTTTTGCACTTCCTTAAACTTGACAATTGTGTACACATGTTGAAATATCCTCTCAAATGGTAAAGGAGATATGCATGGAATTGTGCAATTAAAAGAGTGGAAGTTTGCTGCATTCTCGTTCTCAACATTTTTCTTCAAGGCATTGTCAAATTGATCGACAAACTCTTTAAGTGTAGTGCTCGAATGAACAAAACCATAAAAAAATACATTCATGCTTTCACTACGTTGTGTGGTGCTCATCCCTGCCCAAAATGCATCTTTTAAATACACTGGTACCCAATGCATCATCTCACTGTATAGACTTTGCAGCCATGCATGATCATGCAAGTTGTAAGTGTCAAGAAATAAGCCCCAATGCTTCTCGAACTCCTCTGCAGTTTGACAGTCATACACACAACGCTGAAGTGTACTTTTTAGCCCACTATTGTATTGAGCATTGGAAGCCAACTTCTCTGGCAATTTCCTCATAATGTGCTACACAATATCTATGACGTGTTTGGGGAAAAACAATTGAAATTGCATTTTTCACTGTCCTGTCTTAATCCGTTATTATAGTTTTTGGAGCTTTTCCATTCATGCAAGACAACCATGTTTGGAATAACCAAACAAATGTATTTGTGTCTTCAGATGATATCAATCCTGCCCTCAATAGTATCGATTGGCCATGATGATTCACACCCACGAATGGTGCGAATGGCATACCATACCTATTAGTAAGGTATGTCGTATCAAACGTCACAACATCTCCAAAATAATCATATGCTGCCCTACTCCGTCCATCAGCCCAAAACACATTTCTTAACCTCAAATCATCATCTAAATCCATCAATGCAAAAAAATCCATCATTCATTACTTGCATTCTCATAAAATATGCACGAAGGGCCTCAGCACCTCCTTTGCCAAGGTGAAGTTGTCTGGGCTTGTCAATATAATTACGACAATCCTTCTCTAGAAATTGAAGATTCTCGAACCCACCTGCATTAACAACTAAAGTGTTGAAGCTTTTGTTCATGCGTACCCCAGCTCTATCGGCTACGTCTAATTTCCTCTTGGTGATTGTGTCAATTTCCCTATGGCATCTAAGGTATCTGGACTTTTGGGGACTCAACCCATGATTGTGTGCATTCTCTACTGTAGTTATACGCCACAAGCCGTTTACTAGCATGGCATTGATCTTGGCCTTGCATTTTGTCTTGCTAGTTGGACGTGGCTTAGAAACATCACGTGTGTGGTTACGTGCCTTACCGCCACGAGCACAGCCTAGAGTTAAGTATTTGAAAGTACCATCCACATCCTTTTTGACTCTTTGAATGCTAACCCCAAACCCCAGCTGCTTCCCATATTACTTATAATAAGCTTGGAGATCCTCTTTAGTATGAAACATCAATCCACAAGTGGGTTCTTCGAGAGTAGAATTCTCGTTGAAGACATTTCCATTTTCAATTTCATTATCATCCTCCTTCTCAACCTCAATGTGAGCTTTAGGTGTAATTTCATGTTGTCCATCTACTCCATCTTGTTCGTTATCCACGTCTAAAATGGTTCCCTAATCCTCATCTTGTCCATTCAAGTTCTAGAAAATCATATATGGGCAGAAAATCATGCATGGGCAGCTAAATTATTAATGCTTCAGATCCAAAAAAATTATTAATAAAGGTATACCTGTTAATCGAATTCATCATCCCTTGAATCTGAATCTTGAATGAGAGTCTTTTCAACCTCTATAGACGAACAAGGATTGAGTAGATTTGGATAATTAGTTGATGATGGAAATGGTTTGATTAGCGACTGTTGCAGTTTTGAATTATTCATGTGTAAATACTTGTGACGCAAATAAACAAAATTTCTAAAAAAACAAACTAAACAAACATATTACCTGACTTACCCGTGGGTGATAAGGGTTGGCATTTGGATAAGGAATCAAATGAGAATAAGGATTGAAATGAGAAAAAAATGCAGGTGGCATTGCCCCATTATAGGCCTAACGGAAAATGAAGCAATTAGCCAAATAAACCTAAAAAAAATCAAATAAATAAGTTTGATTGTAAACCTGCTCATAGCTTGAGTAATCTAGAGGAGTTGTGTTTGGTATATCCTGTCATTTCAAATATAAGCAATTTATGACCACAAATTAACGTTTTTAAAGGAAATAAATTTATAATAATCAATAACATAATTCTCTTCAAGAAGAATATACTTGAGTTGAAGACTTGGGATTGAAAGGCCTAACGTGATCTTTTCCTTTTCCCATCGAATGGTGAGTTTTCACAAAACTCTCAGACAAAACTATCACACAAAACAAATAATAGTAAGTTGTGACAGTTCAAAGACATCGTTTATTTGTGCTCACAAAAATTGACATATTAATTAATTAACCTACATATGCAGACACTAAACCACATTGCAAAAAGATAAGTAAGTTATTTGAGCAGTCACTAAAATCCAGAAATTAGCAAATCAAGATAGTCTAATCTCCTTGCATTTTAAGCACGCCACATTCATCTAGATGCATTAATTTTTTTTTTTTTTTTGTGACTTTTTGTTCTATTGACTTTTGGCCTGATCTTAATCAAATTGCTAACTATCAAAAAACAATAATATTTATCATCAACAAATCTTGTATCATATACAATGTGATTATAGTTGGGTTTAAATGAACATAGCAAGGGTTTCCAAAGAACCTAACTAAAATTAAACTAATATATTTTTTAACTTAACTAAAATGAAAGCACCTTCTTAATAGACAGAATCGTTGCTTTCACGATGGCAGAAAATTCTTCATGGCGTCTACTCACAGCATCAGCTTCCTCACACCAGACTGAAAGAGAGAAAATCGGAAGAAGAGGAATAAAACAGACTGAAATAAGTTTTTTTTTTTAAGATATTTTAATTTTTTTATTTAAAAAATTAAAATAAGAAAAGAAATAAAATGAGTACAATTGTCAGAAGAAATAAGATAAAAGAAAGCTAAAAAGAGATGTCAAGTCACTGTGCACCGCGGGGCTGGTTAAATGGGGTCGTTCCGTAGCAACTCTCATAATTAAATGATGTGGCCACTAGTTGAAACTTTCAAAAACTTTCTTTTGAAGACCCTTGTCTTCCAAGTTCCATCTCTTTTTCCTTGAGAACTTTCCATAGCTATATATTCTGGGTAACCTTGTACAGTTATTTAGATATGTAGAAAGTTCTGTAATCAAAGTTAAAGCAATTAAAAACATGTTACAGTAATTGTCAAAGGAAAATGATAATTATATCCAGAATTGCAACAAATATCTTTAAACTAACAATGCTGGCATAAGCTACTATTATTTGATATTCAGCTTCAATGAAAGGAGGTTAGATGCACGTAACCAACTGATGATGATCAGTTTGTTGGACAAAGAAATCACACAAGGGAAAACAATCCCACAAGAAGATTTAAAAAAAAAGAGGTAGTCTATATACAGTCTCCAAATGGGACTACTCATGCAAGCTTATACAATTTTGCTTAAAAACATTTTAAAATTACAATAATATCTTTTTTAAAATGATGTTTTTTTTCCTTTTTACCTTCATTCATCAATGAGACTGTACACGCAGTCCTCCACTCGAAACTGCACATGCAGTCCCCCACTCAAGACTGCAAATAGAATTTCTTGTTTCTCAAAAGTTTTTAACTTTTTTGTCTTTATAATTATAAAGGCATACTAAACTAATTCAAACCCTTAACAACAGAGTTATAATGAACAGACGTTCTGCATACCTCTATTTACCAATAAACACAAATTAAGCCATACCAAATAGGCGATGCAGAATTATGAACATAAACACTTTCCATCTACTAATGATTATTTTTGGCATAGAAGCTAATTGTCCATAATAAGAAGCATTTGATTATCTACCACCATTAGAACTCACAGATGAGCCTTCTTTCCCATTTTACATTACTAAGTAGAAAAAGAAAGCGTCACAAGACAAATTATATAAGAAAACTAATCAGGGTACCTAATATTTCTGAATATTTCCATCATCTCAATGAAGAGCTGCTAGTTCGACAAGCTCTTTGTATTCATCCGATACATAAGATTTCACTTTGAGAGTGGGTTTTTCACCATCCTTTGTTGGAGAAACATACTTCAACCCATTAACTGTTGCAAGACTTGTAAAAAGTATAATACAACATATCTATATTTAGGGTTCCTTTTTAATTTTACTGTTGGGGGAACACTACTTCCTTGCAAGTTGTAAACTGTATGAAATCTGTAAGGGGATTTTCCCCACCTCACAAAGCCCAGGCCTAGTACCCAGGGTCCCAAGACCACCCATGAAGCAAGGTGCCTACATGGAAAGGGATCAAGTGACTAACGGGATAGACAAGCTTAACATCGATTGGCCATGTTCAGGACCTGGAAACTTGTATGAAATATATTGAAAAATACGGAGAACCCTCGATCTGTTGACATTGGAACATCGATGGCTCATAAAGGATAAAAGTAAGGACAGGGAACCACGTCGCATTAATGAGACCACTACCCGAGCTACACACCACATTGATGGTGCTGTCGCAGAGTCATGCCACATTAAAAGACTCTGACAGGAGAAGCAATATGAAGAGCACGGACGCCGTAGGGACAGAGACGATCTGTTTCTCCCAAACTCATGGTATAAATAACAAGCCCCAAGTACGAGAAACTCTCTTTGATCTATAGACTTTTCACTTATTTACAAACTTCCAAAAGAATTTACTAACTTTGGCATCGGAGATTCCCCAACCCCAAGGCCGGCCTCTCCTAATTGCCTCTTTTCCTATCTTTTGCAGGCTCAAGTTCTGAAGACCTGAGTTACTAGAATATGGCCCAAAGGTGTGCGAAACACGACATTAATAGTGGCGCCGTCTGTGGGATCCTATAGATCTTACGTATATTTTGTATGCCTGCGACAACCCATTCTAGACAACTCGAAAGCTCGCCAGAAGTACCGGTGACATGGAAGTGGACCAGCGAAAGAACCGAGTTCCTGGGGTTGAAAAGGACACCACGGAAGAAAGATAGACACACATCCGTGAAGAGATGCCTACGAATGGTGAGGTAAGCAATGTGTGCCCTGCAGTGGATGATTGCACCTTGCCACTACCTCCCGACTGTACTCCTGCTGAAAGCGAAGTCTGAGATGAGCAGAGGCTTAGAAAGGCAAAACCAAACGAGCCATTGGAATTTGTCCCACTCAACCAGGATCAACTAGACGTTGTGACGAGGATTGGCAACAAAATGACATCTGAAGCTTAGAGCGCCATGCAACAACTTCTCGCCGTGCATCATGACGTATTTGCCTGGAACTACAAGGATATGCTCGAAATAGCTCCCGAAATCATACAGCACAGCCTTTAGCTTAGACCCAAAGGCCAAAGGAGTGAGGCAGAAGTACTGAAGCATCAATGCAGAAAAGAACGTCGCCATAGTTGAGAAAGTGGACCACCTGTTGCCTGCTGGATTCATTCGAGAAGCCCATTACCCATAATGGTTGTCCAATATGGTGCTTGTAAAGAAGTTGAACGACAAATAGAGATTGTGCATCGACTTCACCGACCTCAACAAAACTTGCCCAAAAGACAGCTTCTCACTTCCCCTCGTCAACCTGGTTGTCGACTCCATGGTGGGTCACCGTATGCTCAACTTCATAGATGCCTATTCTGGATATAACCAAATTCGTATGAATCTCAAGGAAGAAGAGAAGACTTCATTTATCACCGGTCGAGGTTTGTATTGTTACACGGTAATGCCTTTTGGGCTTAAGAACGTGAGTGCCACCTATCAGCGGCTGGTTAATCGTATGTTCAAAAATCAAGTAGGAAGAAACATAGAGATCTATGTAGACGACCTGTTGGTTAAGAGTATGACCCCAGAGCAGAACATGAATGACTTGAGGGAGAATAAATCTTGAACTCATAAACTAGACAAAACCTAAAAGTGAAGTTCAATTACGAGAACTTAAATAGACAAAGATAGAAGGGGGTAATGCCACAGACTTGAGGTGGTTGTGCATAGTGTCAATGCCAACGTCGGGGTCGTACGGATTCAATGGGTCAGGTGCGACCCTAAAGGCCCTAGGGAAGATGGAGAGAGCCAAATAGGCTAAAAGTGGGTGCACAAGATCAGAGCTCCAAGGTTTGGCTACCATATCGGCGTTAGGGTTTGGGAAGAGGAAGCGAACGAACTATACAAGTAGGGAGGTTGGGCGACTGTATGGGAATGTAATTCGAATGGAGAGTGTGGGCGGGAGGGAGTGAGAATTTTCGTCAACCAATGAGTATGCGTTGTGCCAGTACTTGCCTTTCAATGATTTTTGACAATTTCGTAGATGTGTCGGGGGGGGGGGGGGAACGTTTTTAAGACTCACCTCCCAAGAGTAGATCGTCGTTACAATCTGGAAAAAATTATTAGGTATTTGTTGAAATATGAACAATGTGATAATTTAATTTTATTAAAATATATTAAATAATAAATATTATTTATGTAAATATTATTTTTAACTGATATGATTTTCTGTAATAAGATATACCTTATAAATTCTACATATAGAATATACCAAATAATTATTCTCAAACTAAAGATTCTTCGTTTTAAACATCGATTGATTTATGAATAATATTTCATCACAAGTACCGCACATCATTTTGAAATATAGTAGGTTTTACTATTAAAACGATTGCACGGTGCTTAAACATTTCACGATTTACTCACTTTTTTCATATGGTCCTGTATTTAATCATTTTTTCTAAAGGAATTAGACGCGATATTTTTGTACTCTACGATTACAAATATCATTTATCTTTCATTAAATTCACCTTAGTAGGCAAATGATAATGACAAGCCCTCCAAGCAAAATTATTGATTAGGTAACTTCAAATCCCAAAAAATAGACTTCCCCAAGGGATCTGAACTGTCAACACCATCACCTGCAGCTTCCAAGTTTAATAATAAATGATATGCAGATCCAACAGAATAGCTACCATTCTGGATGAAAAAAAAAAAAGAAGCTACCATTCTGGATATCACCCAAAAAATGATTCTAATTAAACCTGTGGAAGTAAAGGAACATGCAGAGTCTGATCAGCTTCATATGGCGGAAAAATCTCATGCACTAAAGCTTGATTCCAGGTTCTTGATTGCTGGTTTAACAATAAACTAACTGTAGCATAGGAGATAAAAATTAAAAACTGGGAATGGTGCGGTTCTATGGTAACATTACACATAGTCGGTCACAATAACCATTCGTGCAGGTCCACTTTGCGGCCCATCAGAAAAGGGCCATATTGCAAGAGAAGTTGGAAAGCAGATCACAAACGTCAATACGCCATAGATGAGGGGGCATTAGCCAAATCCAAGTCAAAATTTTAGTTTTTTTTTAGTTAAAATTCTACTAATTAGATATTTGTGAAATTTTGAGTTACAATAATTTAGGATCTCTAGTCATATTTGGAGAGTTATTATAGAAGGACTAAATCAATATTTTATAATTTTCTCGTCCAACTACCTCTCTCTTTTAATATTAAATGTTAATATTAATACATAATATTAAATATTAAATATAAGTATGTTTGTAAAATATTAATTATTTTTAAATATTTTTAAAATATATAATATTATATTATCATTTTAATTTTAAGATGACTAGTATAATGACAATTAATTTCTCCAAAAGTTTTAATTATAGTCAAAATCTCAAATTTCAAAATTTGGACTTAGACAAGGGCTAATGCTCATAGCAGCAAAACGGTGGCACTGAAAAGTGGAACGCCACAGCGCAATACACAGATTCTTTATGGAACTAGAACCCAGAACCCCGAATGTATCGACAGGCAAAGCGAAGACAACCGAAGGGTTAGTTCTCTCACATTACTCTCAATTTGTGCTATTTTGTTGCATGCTTATGATTTTTTGCATGATATGTTCATGGAGAACCCACTTTGATGATTGATCCATATTTCGTTGATTTTTTGGTGGGTGCAATCTGATGCCATTGCTTATCGGTTTTGTTTGCGGATGCTTGTATAAGAGATAAAATTTTACTCGATACTCAATAGATCACTGGACAAACTGGAATTACCTTGCAAATTTCTGGGTCCCCTTCTATAACAATGGTTTTGAAGCCATTCCATCTGTTGTAACTAGAATTTGTCACAATGTATCAGTGATTTGTGCAGGTTGTAATAGCTTTTACGGGCACGTTATTGTCTATAATTGGGACTCTGTATCTTTACTCTATCAGCCTATACGTGGCATCTCTACTACCTTCCTCCATGGATGAATTCAAGAGAGAATGATGATAGATTTTGTGGAAAGAAACAAACCTGGGGATGGTGAGGATGGGAAAAGTAATGAAGATGAGAAGCCTAAACAAGCCAAAGGGTGTGGTAAAGGACATACATGAACCACAAACTTCTCCAAACTTGTACTAAAATACTGTAAAATGGACTTTACATTGTTGCATTGTTAATCGTTAGTGCATAACCTCTAGAGGTTGGCTCACGTCATGTGATGAGGACGCGTTACATGGATATGGGGTTTAACGGAGTTAAGGCATGTTGTGTTTGCACGATCTCCAAGATTCCTCATCATAAAAAATCATTAGTGCATCATTTGAGTTGTCAGTATTGAGCTCATGTTACACTTTTATATGGGCAGGAAGAGGTAGTATTGTGTTGTCAGGGTTTGTTAATCCCGAGCGCAGCATTTTGTGATCACACGCACTAGAAATGGGAGCAGAATATCAGGCTGACTGGAACTCGGATTGCACTCTCTTGGTTTGCGATTTCCCAACACCCCAAAGTCTCAACAAGTAGAGTCGGACTGTGGGACCATTGTTTCAGGGGTCTCTCTCTCGCTCTCTCTCTGTTGAGATATATGATACATTTATTAGTTTTTTAACTTTTAAGCAAAATACAATTCCTTCTAATTATTTAAGGCTGTTAAAACTGAAGGCGAGGAGAGGAGGATAGGTCTGTGAGAAGACTGTATGATACTTCATACTCTTGTTAATTTTTGTATCTGCTGCTTTGTATTTATAAGCACTCTGGGATTGCTTTGTATTTACTTTAGAATCAGTATAAACCCTGCTATCCAATCTGATTCTAAAGTAAATCTTTTTGTATGCTCCATTTGTTGCTGTATATTAAGCAGTGACAAGCTTCTAATACTGCCAAAGAGTGCTTCTCTCCTTCTAAAGTGAAAAGGTGGGCTGCTGATGACTTGAGTAGAACCATCACATGGCTAGAGAGTCAAGATGAAGAGGTATGCAACTGGCAATCTAGCTTCTCTAACAATTAAAGGAAAATGATTGACCTTTAAGTTTACCACTCTTTTAATCTTGATGGTAGTTATTATTGGAAGTTCTCATGAAGGGGCATGTGAAGAGGGTATTATGCAATTTCTCTACTTGGTTGAAGTTTTTTAGTTATGTTAAATAGCAGATTGTCGACATCAATGGAATTTATCCATAAAAAAAGACAGTTTGAAAATGAACGAACAAATATATTAATAAACTAATATGTAAGACTAACAAATGTATGAAGTGAGCACCTAGATATCATCAGTGAAGTGGAAATTTTCTTATGGAAAACAACAAAGTCTTAAGTTCAGAAGACTGGTTTGTCATTAACAATATTTAGATTGTTATTAGCGTTATTTGCAACTTATTATATGTGAAGAATACTCTTCTCTAACCTCTCATATAATCTCCTTACCTAAGCCATCAGCATCTTCATTCTGTTACACCTGCAATTATTTCTTTCCTTCCTGATGGCAGACACCATAGTAGCCAAATTCCATTTCTTACAATTGCTACTAAAAATCTTTCCTTGGCCCACTAATAGCCCCTGGTCAACTCACCATCCGAATGCCCACCCATTATTCTCATGAAACAGTTCTACATTTTATCCAAATCTGTTTGCAATTGGCGGTAAAATAATTGCCTCGATTTTGCAGCTGGAGCCTTGCATATAACTGAGCACATCTCTCTAGTAATCCTGCAGCACTTTATTTTGTATATGCAGCAGCCTTTCTTTCACTTAATAGTATTCTTTGCAGATCAAAATTCAGATGTTACTTCGATTTTCACTAAGATTAGTCTTTCAGTACCATCAAAAGTAAAAGATTCCATAATCATTGTTGAGTGCTGACGATTAAAAAGTGCAACTAGCAGTCTTATACATACCTGTTAGAACACAACATCTCATTAAGAAAGTACAAAATCACAAGAATGCTCTATTCTGAAATTTGATTTCAGCAGCATTTATGTAATTTCCATATTTGATGCACACATGAATTTTGATCCTTGTACCTCTTGACAGTGACTTGCAACAATTTGCTCGTTATAAGACAGGCAAGCTCTGCTGAATGCGTCATGTTATTCCTGAACTTGTAATATTGTTGTCTGATTATTAGGATGTCCAGTACATAACTGAGCAGTGAAACTTCATCCCTCGTGTGGTTGAGGAGCTGGCACAGCTTGAGAAGTCGATGGAAATGATTTAGCTTCAGTCTCAAAGGAGGAACTTTGCAGACAGGGCAAGGCTTGCAAACAAATATATGATGAGAAACTTATCACTTTAGATGATAATCCGTCGACCAAGAAGAAAAAGCCAAAGACTGGTGAAAGGAATGAGAGAACCAAAGGCAGCACCAAGGATGCAACAGAGTATGACAGCCATGAAACCATTGAGATGACGGGAGGAAATAGAGCTTCCTATGAAACTATTGCGTCTAAGATCTGTAAATGATGACTTTATTCCAGTTTCTTGACAAAGAAGGTGGTATTTTGTGAGCTTATTGTGGATTAATATTCATATCACACCTATAAAATTATCTACCCACATCTTCAGTCCTACCCCATGACTTTTGCTTGGTAGGATTGACATTGGGTCATGACTTTTTTCACCCCTTGTGTATTTAGGAATTCCAAGCAAAATTAAAGAATCTTCTCTCTTCGCAGACCAATAATTTTGGAAATTGTATAATTTTTTACTAAAGGAGGATCATCATTTTTTTCCCTTTAGCGATTACAAGAGGATTAGATGGTTGATAATGTGCTTGAATGTTTGAAGATTCAAGAAGACTTTATGTTGATGTCGGGTTTTGCAGCCTGAATAGTTCCACAAAGCCCAAGCTCCTTGATGCCTGCAACTAAGAAGAAAGAGAGGCTCCCGTGGCTTCCGAGGTCACTCCGATGCCCAAGTCAGTAGGTTGTTCTCTGGTGATGGAGAAGGAAAATACAGTACAGAGTAAAATAGTTATGCAGGTTGAATCAATAGCCTCCCGTAGGGGGGTTATCCCTTATTTATACCTGAGTCGGATCCTTCGGTTGAGGGAGATCATGGCATGTCAGACGTCAGGCCTGTCTCCACCCATTCTCTGTCGTCTTAGTGGGGGCTAGTCTGCGGCCTAGCGGGAGATCGCGCTGTACCTGTCGTCCTACGTCTATGCGGCCGCCACTTCTCTGTTATGCCAGAAAATGTCAGATCGCAGGTGAGTCATCCTTGGCTTGTGGGACGCTCCATTGCGCGCTGGATTTCCTGACACCAGTCTGAGTTGGCTCGTGCCTGAGATTCGTGACTCTGGGCCCAGGAGCATGCTGATGTTGTGCTCGTCCGGCCGGGTGATTGGTCTTGCTAATTTGCAGATCCTCCCAGGCCTTGAGTCGACAGGCCCATCTTGATCGGGTCTGCGCTTACTTCCCGATCCTCTCACCCCGAGTTTTTGGCTCCCCGACTCTGGCCCAGGTTTTATGGTTGGGCTTTCCTAGGTTAAGGCCCTTTTATGGTGGGCCTCCCCTCACACTTTATTTTCAAGGATATTTTTGATAATTTTGAGGAATGAAATGGGTATAATTTTACCAGACCAAAACTAAAGATATAGTTGGAAGCGATGGACTTCTTTTCTTTTTTTTTTTTTCATTTTTTTTTGCGCCCATTAAAACAATGAGTTATTCCCGTAAAATAATTTAAATAAAGAATGAAAGGCATGACCTTATGTATGTTAAGGTAATCTCTATAAAGGGTATGCCTACTTATTGATGTAGTTATCCAATTTAAATAACTAAATTATTCATTCTAAACATAACATCAAATACTAAAATATAATATAATATAATTTATAAGCATTTAATTAATATCCTTTTATATTTTTAACAGGACATTAAATAATTATAGAGTTTTTTTTCACATTTATATATAACATATTAATTGGAGATAAGGATTAAAAATAAGGAATGATTGTTAAAAAATGAGAAATTTTTCATGTATAAACACCTTTTTAGTAGCTCTTTGAAAGTTTAAAAAATGTGTCTTTATACCATTGAACAAAGCATAAAAATCAGGACCATAAGGATTTGTTTGGTAAATATCATAAAATGCAACATCTCATAAATGTAAACAATCTTTTGAAATCATTTTTTGTGAAAAATCAACGATTTAACTAGTTCTATCTAAGGAAATCTCTGAAGATACGGTGTATGAGACCAAAATTTACTCTTTGAAGGGCCTGCTTTAGAGCATTTTCATTGGGTTGGCTAAAATTTAGATAATCTGTGTCAAAAAGACCCTGCATTGAATTGGACATCTCTAAAACAATTTGGACTTCTGCTACAACGGTTGGCCAAAGATGGAGAACCACAATTGATTCACCAAATATTAAAATATTAATTTCTTACTCCAACCACTTGTAGGTATTTATGTAGGTAGATTTTTTATTGACATTGAAATGGGATGTTGCTAGATATTTGATTGGTGAATAAGAAATTTAGATAAAATTTTAGATAAGTTTAATCTCAAATTTTGGTTATTAACATTAAATGATCTTTGAAAATATGATTTTTTTAATATTAATTTAATTAGAATATAATTATTATTAATATTAAATTGGTATAATTATAAGATGTGATACAAATAAATTAAATAAAAAAATATTAATTTAATAATATTTTTTTATTATATAGTGAGTGAATGACTAATCCAATGTGAAGATTAAAGTTAAATGAAATAGATAAATGTAAAAAAATATGATATTGATTAAATTTTAAAAATACATTTAACCAAACCATCGAGAATTAAATAGATTTCTAACATAAAAAAAAAAAAAAACTAAATAAATAAATATAAAATGCTTAATTGTACGTCATTGATCTTCGAGCCTTCGATCATGAAAAAAACACAAGAGAAGTAAATAACCCCCAGGTCCCAACCTCGGACGCTTTTCAAATCGTTCGCCGTAGGGTTGAAGCAGCAGCAGATAAACGCCACCTCTCTCTCTCTTTCTCTCTCTCATCGCAGCTCTTGATACAAAAGAGACAAACCCCAACTCTGCGAGACTTCTCTGTCTCTGTCTGTCTCGCCGTGACACAATGGGTGCCTCTCTACCTCCCAAAGAGGCTAACCTCTTCAAGCTCATTGTTGTAAGCTCCGATTCCCAACTCACTCACTCTCTCGCTGTCTCAGTCAATCTCTTTCTACATCTTCTTCACTGTTATTTATTACGGCACAACCGAAGTTCGTTCACATTATCTCGCTTATTTTCCCCACTACCCAAAACCCTAGATTATTTTCTTTATTATGTAGCTTTGTTTCTAGCTTTTCATTTATTTTTTCTTTTTCTGGAGAAAAATATGATTAAGCGAACTGGGCTTTGAAGTGATGGTTGGATTCGTGCTTTTAGTTTTATATAGGAAGTTAGTGGTGGGAAGACGGATAAGGAAAAATGGAAATTTTCTGTTTCATTGCTTTCCGTTTTCTCTCGGCATATGTGATTAATCAACTATAGTTTGCATAATTGTGTCAATCTGCTTTAATGCGTGCTTTTCCTGTGGGATTGGATAGTTTGAATGGAACAACAAACTATACGAGTTTGGATTTTGTCTCTCTGTTTTTTTGTTTTTAAAATCTTTATTTTAGATTGCTTCTAAATCGAACGAAAATTGAAGGGAAGGAAAAATTGGGGACTTTGTTGGTCATGGGTGAAAATACTTAATTAAAAGTGTGTGTGTGTGTGTGTGTTTTTTTTCCCTAATTGTGCACAATTGCTTGAATTTTGGTTTCTAGAAGAATCATATGGGTATACCTGCGAAAAAAGGGAAGAATCAGATGGCTGGAGAATAGTTAGGAAGTGTGTGGGTGCGGCCTTCAATGGATTTCTTTATTTTGTGTTATAACTTTGAAAAATGTTACTGGTTCAGTTATGCAAAGTTGAGTTTTGAGATAAAATATGTTGAAAATGTTATTTTCAACTTGAGGTTGGATTTTTTGCACTATTCTACTGTTTGTTTCGTCCGGATGTGATGTATGCTATACTTGAAATGACCTTTTAGGGACAACGTATGGACATTCATATGTATGTATATATATATGTCCATATGTACTTCTTATATTATGCCACATTTCTTTTGATGTATTTGCTTCCAGCTTATATTTTCTACATTAACAAGCAAATCTACCCAGGGAACTAAAATTAATGTGGAGAAAATTCTTAACTGTAGCTCATTTTCTATGCAGAAATCGTATGAAACTAAACAGTATAAGAAGGGGCTGAAGGCAGCAGATTCCATATTGAAAAAGTTTCCAGACCATGGAGGTAATTTTCATTTCATGCTCCCATCTGTTTAAATTTTCTTTATTTTTGCAAAATTGAAGTACTTTTGGTTTGGGAGTTACTTCTAAACACTGAACTTTATATTGCTTGATTTTTTCTCTGTACAGTTGAGAAAAAAAAATATTGTTTCATCTCGTTTCCGTTAATGGTGGTTGAGTTTAGTGGTGATTATCTATCGTGTTGAGTGTTTGCGTCGTGATGGGGTCGAGTAGGAATGTTATCATTGATCAAAAGTGTTTTGAGTTTAAGATGGTTAATGAAAGATGGTGGAGGATAACAGGGATCAATTGTCGGGTGGTGAATCACATTTCCATTGACCATGAATCGTTGGGATGGTTGGCTGCCATGGTGAAGGAAGGTGCAGCCTTTGGGGGTCCTCCTGTTTTTCTTAAAACAAGGAGAAATGGTTCCCAGGTTTGGGTGGTGTAGAGGCAGTGTAACTCCTACGGGAGTTTTTTCACCTTATCGGAGTTCGGTCAAGCAAGGCAGCGTGGGTTGCTAGTGATACCGGAAGGGAGGAAAGAAATAGGATGGAGAAACTTTGGAGACTTGTTGGAGGAACTCTCTGCAAAATCCTCTGTTTTGGGAGGGAACAACAGAGGGACTCGCCCATTGATGCCTTATCCTTCATCATAGGGCCACCAAGCATACTCTTCGTACAGAGAGGCCTTGTCTCGAGCCCCAAAACGTGCAGAGAGGGCATACATTCCTTCTTCTTTGGTGCAGGCATAGCTGTGTGAAGGGAATGGCATGAGTGTGTCGGGGACGAATTGGGCATCTTTGTTGCACGCCTTGACTAAAATGAAGATGCAAGTGGGCTGCTTGCAGACTAATATAGAGTTACTAAAACGCTGAGTTGAAGAGGGGATGAAGAAGGACTGGGACATGGGCTAGGAAGAAGGCCCTGGTAATGGGTTGGGTAAGGGAAAAGCTGTGGCCTCAAGTGGCCTAGTGGCCCCATCAGAATCTCAAGTGGCCCAGCGGCATTTCACACAGGCCAGTGTGGAGCTCTAAGCCCAGGCAGTGAAGCCTGTCTGGAGGAAGAAGCCGCAGGACCTTAGTGGCCCGTCGACGTGTCGGCTTGTGCCACCGTCGCCGGTGATACCTCAGACAACATCGCCGAAGGCTGTAGAAGCTCCGGTGGAGGTCCCATCGTCGGAGTCTACTTCATCAGAGGCTGGAGGAGGGCTTAATGTTTCCTCGCCGGTTTGCATTGACTTGTTACTTGCTCAGACCACCTCACCGGAGCCCACAGGTGCACAGACAACTGCGAAGAGGTCAGAGATGGTGTCTGTGAGTAGTGACAAGGCTGTTGTCTCCAAGCTTGCCACGGTCAGCTTCTGCGATGATGTTTTGGAGCTTCTGACTTCTCTTCAGGCACAGAAAGCCCGAACAACCTCAGAGGAAGTCTCGGAAGGATTACAGATGGTGTCTGCGAGCAGCAACAAGGTTGTTGTCCCCGAGCTTGCCACGGTCAGCTTCTGCGATGATGTTTTGGCCATTGTTCCTAAGCTTTTGACTTCACCTCAGGCACATAAAGCCTCGACAACCTCAGAGGAAGTCTAGGGAGGATTACAGATGGTGTCCTATGCGCCGGTAATTGAGGAAGGGGAAATTGTGGACTTATTGAGGTCAGAGGAGGAGGGGACTAGCCTGTGGAAGCAATCCTGCTTTTCGAAGATAGTGAGGAGGAGATGGGTAGTCTGTCTCCTCTACAGACACTACCCCCTCAGATCGCACCTAGAGCATTAGATTGGGTGCTAAAAAAAGTCGGGGAGCTTCATGGGTGGGTAGGATTAACATGTGATGGATATGAAGAACAATTCAAGGCTCTTCTAATAGCCATTGAAGCTGGCAGTTCCATGGCCATGAACTTAGTTCTTAGAAAGGACAGAGAGCTGAGACGATTGCAATGTTTTATCAATTATGATAACAAGGAGGGAACTTCGGGGAGAGTTAGAACAAAAGGGAGGGACTCAATTTTTGTTAATGAAGTCTAAAATACTGTCTTGGAACGTAAGAGGGATCAATGACGTGAATGAACGTCTTCGTATTAGATCTCTTCTACGTAGTTGGAAAGTTGACATTGTTTGTCTACAAGAGACAAAATTGAGTGGTGTTGATAGAAGTATAATCTGCAGCTTGTGGGGTTGTTCATTTGTGGGGTGGTGTTATTTAGCTTCGTCGGGGGCTTCGGGAGGTGTGTTAGTGATGTGGGATAGGAGAGTGGTGGAGATGGTAGAGGATTGCGTCGGGTCCTTTTCCATGGCCGTATCTTTTAGGAACACTGAGGATGGGTGGAGGTGGGCTCTTACGGGTGTGTATAGGCCTAATGTACTAATGTGGATAGTGATAGAAACTTATTGTGGGAGGAATTGGCGGGTCTAAATTCTTTATGGGATTTACCTTGGATTTTTTGTGGCGATTTCAACTTTGTTCGGTTCCCTAGTGAGAGGGCGGGGACATCTACAACGACGAGTAATGGAAAACTTTTCAGAGTTGATTTTTGAGTTGAATCTCGTGGATCTTCCTTTGGTTGGGGGGGGGGGGGGCTATACTTGGCCCAACAGTCAAGGGTGGTCAAGGTTGGATAGATTTCTAGTATCCTCTTCATGGGAGACACCCTTTCCGGAACTATGTCAGAAAAGGTTGTCACGAGTATGTTTTGATCATTTCCCAATTTTGCTGGATTGTGGTGGCATTCATGGGGGTAGGCGTCCATTCAAATTTGAGTATATGTGGCTGGAAGTTGATGGATTTGTGGAGAAGGTAAGGGCCTGGTGGGAAGCTTATTCCTTTGATGGAACACCTAGTTTCATAGTGGCGGGCAAACTTGAAGCTCTAAAGGTTGACTTAAAGAAGTGGAATGAAGAAGTATTTCGACATACGGAAGTGCAAAAAAATATTCTTTGGGATGAGCTGCAAGTATTGGAGGAAGGTGAGGTGAATGAGGAATCTTTGTCAAGAAAAAATGTGGTGGTAACCGAAATTGAGAACGTGTTTTTGATGGAGGAAATATCTTGGAGGCAGAAATCAAGGGCGCGTTGGTTGAAGGAGGGAGATAAAAGCTCTAAGTTCTTTCACAAGGTGGCTAGTTCTCATAGGCGCCACAACGCGATTAAAGTCCTTTATTCAGGCTCGAATGTGTTACAGTCTCCCGAAGAGATTCAAGACCATATAGTGCAGTACCATGAGGAGCTCCTAGCTGAAAAAGTTGAGTGGTGCCCCGAACTGGATGGTTTATTTTTTGATCAGCTGAGGTAGCAAGTTGGTTGGAGAGGCTGTTTGTTGAACATGAGGTGCATGTAGTGGTGAGAGGCATGTGCAAAGATAAAACTTCGGGTCTGGATGGTTTTTTCATGGCTTTTTTTCAAGAATATTGGGAGATTGTGAAGGAGGAAGTGATGAGATTTTCCATGATTTTCATTCTAATCTTAAGTTTGAGAAGTCATTAAATGCTTCTTTTATTGCTCTTATTCCAAAGATAGTTGGTGCCCATAATTTGAAAGACTTTCGACCTATTAGCTTGGTAGGTGGGATCTACAAGATTATTTCAAAGCTGTTAGCTAATCGTATGAGTTTGGTGATGGACAAAATCATTTCCAAACCTCAAAATGCTTTCGTTTGGGGGTGGCAAATTCTGGACTCTGTTTTGATAGTGAATGAATGTTTGGACAGTCGGTTAAGAGAAGGCACTTTGGGGGTCCTTTGCAAGTTAGACATGGAAAATGCCTTTGATCATGTGTGTTGGGATTTCCTTTTTTATATGTTGAGAATGTGTGGTTTTGGAAACAAGTGGTGCGAATGGATTAAACACTGTGTTTCAACCAGTCGGTTTTCAGTTTTAGTTAATGGAAAATCTTGTGGTTTTTTTCATTCTTCGAGGGGTTTGTGACAAGGGGACCCATATCATCTTTCCTCTTTGTTTTAGTAATGGAGGCTTTGAGCCGCATGGTGGAGGCTATCGTTAGGGGGGGATTTATTGCTGGTTTCTCGGTGGGTAACAACAGTTCCATTTCTCACCTATTATTTGCGGATGATACGTTTATCTTCTGTGATGCTGTTAGTGACCAGATTCAAGCTCTAAGGGCGGTCTTGTTGTGTTTTGAAGTTGTTTCGGGACTTAAGGTGAACCTGGGGAAGTCGGAATTGGTACCGGTAGGGGTTGTGAGTAATATTGCTTCATAGCAGAGTTATTGGATTGTAAAATTGCCTCACTTCCTATGAAATATCTTGGACTTTCTTTGGGGGCGTCATTTAAAGCAAAGAGCATTTGGGATGGGGTGGTAGAGAGGATTGAGAAAAGACTATCGGGGTGGAAACGGCTATCAAAAGGGGGGAGGTTAACACTTATTAAAAGTACCCTCTCCAACCTTCCTACTTACTATCTTTCCCTTTTTCCATTGCTGGTTGGAGTGGCTGACTGTATGGAAAAGTTGTTTAGAGCTTTCTTGTGGGGTGGCATGGGGGAGGAAGTCAAATTTCACTTTGTAAATTGGCAAAGGGTGTGTTGTCTGATTGCGAATGGGAGATTAGGGGTGCGAAATTTGAGCATTTTCAAATAGGCCTTTCTTGGTAAGTGGTTGTGGAGGTATCAAATGGAAGAGACCTCGTTGTGGAGAGAGGTAATCGAACACAAGTATGGTAGTGAGTGGGGGGGATGGTGTTCCAAGGAGGGTAGGGGTTCCATATGGAGTAAGCTTATGGAAATTTATTAGAAAGGGGTGGAACACCTTTGAAAAACATATTAGGTTTGGAATGGGTGATGGAGCAAGACTCTGCTTTTGGTTCGATGCTTGGAGTGGGGAGTGGCCTCTTTCCATTGTTTTTCCAGTTGCTTTTAACATGGCTGGAAATCAGCAAGCGGCAGTTTCAGATTTGCTGTGTTGTGCCAATGGGACGGTAACTTGGAATGTCACGTTTACTAGAAATGCTCAGGATTGGGAACTTGATGAGATGGCAGCTTGTTTTAGACACTTGTATTCAGCAAAGGTAAGAGGAAATGGGGGTGACCGTATGTTGTGGATTCACACGGGGAGAAAACGGTTTACTGTTCAATCTTTTTACAAGGTTTTGATAGTACAACAGCCCACCTTTTTCCCGTGGAAGAGTATTTGGAAAGCACAAGTTCCGTCTAAAGTTGCGTTTGGAAAGATTTTGACGGTTGATAATTTAAGAAAGCTGGGGGTATGGTGGTCATGGAGTGGTGCTATATGTGCAAAAGGAATGGAGAATCGATAGATCATTTACTTTTACATTGGGAGGTGGCGGGAAAATTATGGGCTGGTATCCTTGATAGAGCTAGACTGAGTTGGGTAATGCCTAAGAGTGTGGTGGAACTACTAGCATGCTGGAACAGGAGGCATATCAGTGCACAATTGGCAACAGTGTGGCGTATGATACCTTTGTACTTAATTTGGTGTCTATGGTCAGAATGGAATGGTATGTGTTTTAGTAACAAGGAGCGTTCAGTGGGGGAAATCCGGAATTTTTTTGTATTCTCTCTTTTACAGTGATTTTCTGCTATTGTTATATCCCATTCTGATAAGTGATAAGGGGAGGTGGGTATGAGATCTCACATTGCTTAGGAAGGAGAAGTTCTTGCTCTTGATAGTTTATAATATTCTAATGGGGCTCCAATTGTATAATTGACTAATCTTTTTGGAGTATAGACCATGTGGTTTGGGCCTTCCACTGGGACATTACATTTTCCCTCTGGGTTTAAATTTATTTTTTTGAGTTGATTTGCATTTTTTATTTCTTTATGTTTGTGGATTTATGTTTCCCTCCTGTTTACCAGAAACTTTAGCAATGAAAGGTCTAACATTAAATTGCATGGACCGTAAATCTGAAGCATATGAGCTAGTTCGGCAAGGACTTAAGGTTGGGATGCATTTCCCATTCATTTTGCGATAAAGCATATTCATTTTATGGAATCATTTCTTTGCAATGTGATATCATACCTGAATTCTTGTCTTGATGCAGAATGACCTCAAAAGTCATGTTTGTTGGCATGTTTATGGCCTCCTTTATCGGTCAGACAGAGAATACAGGGAGGCAATTAAATGCTACCGAAATGCCCTGAGGATAGATCCTGATAACATTGAGATACTAAGGGACCTGTCACTCTTACAGGTATGTGTTCAATGCTGATTTCTTGTGTTGATGACTGCTTACTGCTGATCAAATAGCTAAGCTCTGTTCTGGTAAATTACAATGAATTTCTGGAACCATATTGGCATGGATATTTGTATTTAATATTGGCTTACTGCATGGCATATACCAAATTTTCTTATGCAGTTTGTGCATTAGTGTTTGCTATGGTACATAATTCTGTGTTAATAGTGTTCTGTTACCACACTTGTTCATAAGGATGATGTGTGCGTTCTGCTTCTTTCATACTATTCCTAATTCTTGGCTATTGGGATATACTGGTAAAGCTGGGGGGTATATTTTTCTACATGCCTATACGTCTCATGGTCATTCGAAATGAACATTATCTATTTTTTTAGCGTAATGTACTTCTACTCTCTACCTCTAGAGTGTTGTTCTTAAGTAGGTCGGTGCCTTTTCTCGATACCTTACTTGTAACAGCAAGAATCAATCCCGATTTGTGTGACCTTATATGCAGCTAATAAGTCTGTCCATTTGAGTCAGATATGGACATAATTAAATTTGTGGATATAAGTTGACATGATGCATTTGGGGCAAGGGAAATCACCACGTGCGAGTTAGATGATTCCTCATGGTTTTTTCTTGTCATTGGGGTTTAGATTTTGTTTCATGTTTCCGTTGAGTGTGCATGCTTTTGTCATTTTTCATATTCGTTTCTGTAATTATTATAGATTTTTTCATTTGGCTACGTTTCAGCAAATGGTTCCTTTTACCTTCCATTTTACAGGCACAAATGCGGGATTTGACTGGTTTTGTTGAGACAAGACAACAGCTTCTGTCTCTTAAACCAAACCATCGCATGAATTGGATTGGCTTTGCTGTTGCCCATCATTTAAACTCAAAGTATGGTTGGATCCTTGGATTTGAAAATTTGAAAATTAATTGACAATATTTTATTGTGCATGTCTATTTTAGTTTTTATTCACGAGTTCTGGTTACGATTGTTTCATGGTAACTGAATAATAATTTATTTGTGCGTACCAAATATGATCATGGAATTCATTAAATTTGAGTTGGCTGTCCTTCTTCATTGCGGGTATTAACAATTTTATGACATATTTATCTATGGATAGTTTAGCAGTTTTTTTAAGATATTGAATATCCTGTGGTTGATAGTAACAAGATATTTATCTTCCACTAATAAAAAGAAATAAAAAAATAGATATTTATTTTCCACTCCATACTAATGTTTTACCATGCGCACAATGGTTCGTTTGCTCCTTGAATGATAAAGATGTTTTATGATTAACAAATCCATCTTGATCAATCACATTATACGCATCAAAGTCATCATTAAACCCATGCAGACATGAACTTTTTCTATAGGCTTTATATTGAGAATACAGTTAAAAGGGATTGAAAAATTGAGCCCCTGAAAGAAATCTGAGCAAATTTTCCCACATGTGGATACCTGGATGATCTTGCTACAAAGGGCATCTCTCTTCTTCTGATGGTATTCTCCTTTGTTTGCCACAAGAATCCGTAGGAGAGTACTATTTAAACAGAAGATAATCTCTCTTTTTTCATAACACTTCATTAACAAGTGCCAAAGGCATGCCAGGTACCTGATTATCTACTTATACTGACAATTCCTTATAAACTTTATTTTGATTTCTAAATGCAACTCATATAGCACTCAATGTTCACTTCGGCAATTAAAATTTTTTGTTCTAATTTAATGAAGTAGCAATTTAGATTCTCAATTTGTTTATTACTCTAATAAACTTCTGTTGATGTATCAGCGCATCAAAAGCAGTTGAAATTCTGGAAGCATATGAAGGGACACTGGAAGATGATCATCCTCCAGATAATGAACGTTGTGAGCATGGGGAAATGCTCTTGTACAAGGTATTATCGTTGACTACATACATCTGCCAGCCCTCATCTATACTGGGATCCTTTTTCAGTTGTTAGATGCTTTATTTAGATCTGTATATAAGAGTTATTTAGTTTAATTGCATATACCTGAACTCACATATTTTGTGATGTTTTGAACAGATTTCTTTGTTAGAGGAATGTGGATTTCTTGAGAGAGCTCTTGCAGAGTTGCACAAGAAAGAGTCAAAAATTGTAGGTGTTTTTTTATGTTTCTGGGATGATTTTCTATTATTGACTTTACTATTGCTATAAGGATCATCAGAGGCCAAACTGCTCATGGTTTTTAGGTTGACAAATTGGATTGTAAAGAGCAAGAGGTTTCTCTTCTTTTGAAGCTTGGTCGCCTGGAAGAAGGGGAAAAATTGCTCCGAGCATTACTTTTCATGAATCCTGACAATTACAGGTACTTTATAGTCAGTTTCAACATTGACATTGAAAGAGCCTCTATCTGAATGACTAATTAAACGAGAAAAGATCTCTGATCTACTTAGATTCAAATAATGGAATGAGCTGACCTAAAATGGCTCAATATGTTGTGATGTTAATCGTTATTGTCTCTCTTTACTATGGTTGATTTGGTGTTTAGTATGTCCATTTATTTTTGATCCACTTAATTCCTTAACTTATAACTAGTTGTTCTCCTTGTATACTTCCTCTGTACTTAGGCTTTGCCTATTTACTTGATCAAATAAAATCTTATTTTACCTAGAAAAATGCATTTCTTAACAGTATCTCTTGCCACAGTTTTTCTTTTTGTTGGTTCTTGAAGTTTGGTAAAGACCAGAGATTTGTTCTCATTGAAAAGATCATTTATAGGAAAATGGAAAAATAAAAACTTTTCCCAGACTCCGTGTGCTTGTATGCAGTTCCTTCTTCTAGTGATTAAAATCTGTAGTTGGTTTTAGTTCTATGCCTTTTGAGTACCTTAACTCTTTTGGACCAGTTATTGACCTCATGTATAATTCCCCAGATAGTGTAGATCAATACAATTTTAATCCCTGTTTAGAAAACAGTTGTCATTATGAGCACCTATAGCTATCAACAGAAGGAAAGAGAAAAATGTAAATCATGGTGGGACACCTGATTATTTTCACTTGATTTGCCATCTCCAAAAGCCAGATCCACAATCAAAAGTTTTGGTCATGTTGGGCTGTTTTATGAAGCTTTCTTTCACCATATTGGTGCTGTTTTTTACGTTTCAAAAACACGATATGTGCGCCAGCTTAGAATATAAGCAACTCTAGCTCTTTTAGCAGGAAAAAATATCTGATGATTTCTTTCTCTTTCTCTCTCTCTGATTGCATATATGATATATACACACTTACCTGCAATCACATATATTGCACACTTATATATCTGTGCGCACACAAAAACCTACATGATGTAACTACTCTCTGCAATTTGTTGAGTTATGCTTCGAATTTTTACTAGTGGACTGATTTTATTTTTATTACTTCCATGTTAGATATTATGAAGGCCTGCAAAAGTGTGTTGGGCTATATTCAGAAAATTCCCATTTTTCTCCTGATGAAATTGATCGGTTAGATGCCCTGTACAAATCGCTTGGGCAGCAATACCAGTGGTCATCCGCCGTTAAGGTAAGATTGTTGTTTATTGCATCTTCCCTTTCTTTAGAATGGAAATATTATTTCCCGCTGAATTTATTACAAAGCTTTCCAGGGATGGGTTTAAAATATGCCTTCAGAAACTTTAACAATCTCTCCTGCTTTCTAGTGTGTAGTAGGTATTTCCTTTGTATACTAGTTGGGCTGTGCCTATTCTTGGTAATAAAATTCTTATTAATTATAAAAAAGAAAAAGAAATTTTAACCATCTCTTATCATCTCTAAACTGCCATCCTGCTAAATTTTGCGTGCTTTGTTAGTAGGGATTTTTCTTCATTGTAATTTTCTCTTTCTTTTGGGCATCTCATACCTTATCTTCATGAAGACCATGTAATCAAACTTAAAACATTTTTTTTCTTGTCAATAACTGAATGCAACGAATAGCATTGTAAAAGGTTTTTCCCTACAAAATGAGTCCTTCCCAAAGTGATCTTGGGTGAAATAATATTTACTAACTGGACTCGTTGGATGACAAGGAATTTTTTTTTTTTTTTGATCTGTAAAGAAATTTTTATTGATCAAGAGAGTAGGGATGACAAGGAAAATAAGGAAAAAAAAAAAAAAAGAATCTAGGGGACAAAGTGTCATTTCTTAAAATCAGGTTAGTCCATAACACTCGCATGTTTTTTCATATTTATTGTTTGTTCTTGTTGTTATCACCACCACCACTGTGATGATGGTGTGCCTAATTTCTTTATATTGTAAAATTGACTTTTTAGATTTGACCCTTTTTTCCCTGGTCTCAGAGAATACCACTTGATTTTCTGCAAGGCGACAGGTTTCAAGAAGCAGCAGAAAATTATATTAGGCCTCTTGTAACCAAGGTATTTATGGCTCTTTCTTTTGTAACTCTTATTGTTCTGTCTAGTTTTCTGTTTAAAGTCATAACTGTTCTTCTTGGGGATGTTTAGGGAGTTCCATCATTGTTCTCCGATCTCTCTCCCTTGTACGATCACCCTTGCAAGGTTAGTATGACCATGCTTATTGTTCATCTGATATTAATTGTGATATTTTCCTTGTATGTTGTAGAACTATGAGAAGCAAAAATATTTTTGAGTTGGCTTATTATTGTTGTTGCTATTGTTATTGTTGTTATCATTGTTGTGATTGTGATTGACAATTTTGTGCAGGTGGATATTCTGGAGCAACTTATGCTCAAGTTGGAGCATTCAATAAGGACAACTAGCCAATACCCTGGAAGGTTATATATGCTTTTCACACTCATATTATATTGTAATAGAAGTATCAACAAAGTTCTCTTTTAGACTGGTTAAAACAGTTGACAATATTATGCATGTGGAACCCTTTAAGGATACTGCATTGGAGTATCTTGCTCTTTGGATTCCCTCTCTCCTGTTCTTGGAGCAATAAGGGCCACTGCTATTTTCTTATATAAAATAGGGGTATATGGTATGGGCCATCCATGTAGGAAGAGTGAAGCGGTTGAGAATTTCAAACTAGGAAGAGGAAAGTTGTGCTGGCATTGAGTATAAAAGATATGTCTATCGTGCCTTTTTTTCTTGGCATCATCTGGCATTAATTTCTAATTATTCTCTCTGAGCTTAGGATGGGTTTCTCGAAGGGCATTGCAATAGAACATAAACTGTTTGAGGTGGTAAGGAACAGACGCCATGTAACTCTGTCTGAGAAAGGATGGAAAATTGCAACAGAGATGAGATTGGGGCTAGCGACTGCTCGTTGGTTCTCTAAAGCTTTGGAGGATCACCTGATGTTTGGGAGGAAGGAGGATTACTCTGGGCATCGAGAAGGGGATAGAGGGTACATAGCCCAGAGGTGTTCTAACTTCAGAGGAATCTTCATGGCCTTAGTGGAGTACGGCGGGGGAGGTTGTCGGAGCTATATCTTCATTCTAGAGGATACGGATGGGATGGAGGAAACTAGTAGAGGAGCTGAAGGAAGCTGGAAGAAAAGGTGGCTTTCTGCGTTTGCCTCCATCAGCGAAGACGGTGCACACGTTGAATCCTCGGTCGTTCATGGAGGTGCTTCAAAGTCAGAAGAGGAAGCCTCGAGACGTGCAGTGCACAGCGAGGGAAGGCAAGTCAGGGTCAGGGGGCACCACTCTTTCATAGTATTCAGAGCCGTCAAGGGGGAGGCAGGGAAGTGGTTGGTCTAAAAGAGGAAATGTTGCTTCTGGCCTTGGATGAAATGGAGAATCCACTAAGTTATTTATTTGATGAAGTGAAGTGGCTTAAACAGTGCGTTAAGGTTAAGGGAATTCTGCAGTTGGGGTTGGTCGAGGTTGTAGCCGTGATCCAGTTTCGGCCTCAAAGCTGGGCAGGGACAGAGGGCCCAAGGTTTGTAGTTCTTCTGGCCTACCGAAGGAGATGGAAAAGGCCTTGGGCCTAAGTCCATGGGACAACCTCCAACCCTTACACAGACAGGCCTAGTATGGAGGAAGAGAGTGCAAGGGGGCCTGGGCTCGACATCTGTAGCCGAGTCACCGTCGCTGGCAGAGGGTCAGGCGACTTCGTAGAAGGCTGCCGACCTCCTGTCGGAGATTACGCCGGTGACGACAACACTTATAGAGACGGAAACACGAATTCTTGCAGTCGCGTTTCTCTCTGACTCTGACATGGTCGCCGGCGCACCCTCAACGTCGGAATCTACACAAAAACAAGCGTCGGTGGCTACTGGTGCTTTCGCGAAGTTAACCCAGGTGCTTAGCCCATCGGTAAGTGTAGATGTAGCAGAAGGGGGTTTGAAGCTCTTGGGTTGCCCCACGTCTTTGGCTGGGCAGAGTCTGGCTATGGTTTCGAAGGTCTTTAACCTTCCCACCAGCGTTCATGAATTGGAAAACTCACCAGGAAATGGAGGAATTCAAGAGGTCATTGGGGTGTCCTGCATAGGATTTGAAGAACAATTTGGAGCCCTTCTAGTGGCCATTGAAGACAACAGATTGAAGTCCGCAAATAAGAGAGATAGGGAACTTAAAAGGCTTCAATGCTCCATTAATTATGAAGCAAAGGAGGGGAGTGCTGGAAGGGATAGATTAAAAGGGAGGGGGTCCACCTTTGCTCATGAAACCTAAGATTCTCTCTTGGAACGTGCGGAACCTTAATGATCGCAATAAGCGCCTTTGCATTAAATCTTTATTGCGAACATGGAAGGTTAATGCGATGTATCTACAAAAAACAAAGTTGCGGGTCATAAATAGAAGAATCATTCGTAGTTTGTGGGGGTGTTCGCATGTGGGTTGGTCATATTTGGCTTCGCCAGGAGTGTCAGGTGGTGTTCTCCTTATGTGGGATAAAAGGGTGGTGGAGGTGGAAGAGGATTGTGTTGGTTCCTTTTCGGTTGCTAGCTGTTTTAAAAATGTGGAAGATGGGTGGGAGTGAGACTTTGTCGGCATTTATGGGCCCAATATGGATAGAGATAGGAGAAGACTTTGGGAGGAATTGGCGGGATTATATTTTTCATGGGAGGTGCCGTGGTGTATGGGTGAGGATTTCAACATCGTTCGCTTTCCTAGTGAGTGATTGGGGGATTATCGACTCTCTCTAGCCATGGAGGAGTTCTCGGAGTTCATTTTTTATCTAGATCTCATGGATCTTCCCATGGTAGGTGGTGAGTTCACATGGTCCAATAGTCGGGGATGGTCGAAATTGGATAGATTTCTTGTCTCTCCGTTGTGAGAGGCCCACTTTTCGGAGTTGTGTCAAAAGAGGCTGCCCCGTGTTTGCTCGGACCATTTTCCTATCCTGTTAGAGCATTGGCATTGGATTGGCTATTTTATTCTTCAAATTTTGACGAATATATAACTTTTTCACTTTTAGCTAATCATTCAAAACTTAAAGTCTACATTGGATTAGTCATCACACTCTCTATAATAATAAAATATTATTATTTTTTATTTTTATTTTTTATAATTAATTAATTTTATTTTCATAACCTCCTATAATCTCCAATAATCATATTCATTTTCATTTTTCCAATCCAATAAATAAAATTTCATCACACGATATCAAGGAAAAGAGCCGCGGGATAGAGAATGAGCCGAAATATAATAAACAATGGGTTTAGACTTGCTACAGGACTTTTCATCTTTGAAAAGAAAAATGAAATTACTGTAACTCATATTTGAGATGAAAAGTCTTTGGCTAATTCAATGTGGGCCAGTTATTGTTAAAATTAGTCAAATATAAAGATGAAAAGGCATTTGGCCAATCCAATGCCAATGCTCTTAGATTGCAGGGGCATCCATGGGGGGTTAGCAAATGATGGTTTTGTAGAGAAGGTGTGACATTGGTGGGCTTCCTATCAATTTGAAGGCAACCCCAGTTTCATTCTAGCAAGCAAGCTCAAGGCTTTGAAGCAAGATATGAAAAAGTGGAACTTGGAAGTTTTTGGTAACATTGTCAACCAAAAGACGTCTCTTATGAAGGAATTACAGGAGTTATAGGGGAGGGAGTTGATGGGAGATACCTTGGAGGGGGCAACTTTGAGGAAGAATTCGGTAGTGACAGACTTGGAGAGGGTTCTATTGATGGAAGAGACTTCATGGTGACAAAAATCCAGGGCCCTATGACCAAAAGAATGAGATAAATGTACGAAATTCTTTCGTAAAGTGGCTGATTCTCATTGGCGCACAATGCTATTGAGACACTTCATTCAAGTACTCAAGTGCTCGCTTCTCCCTTTGAATTAGAAAACCATATTGTGAATTATTATGAGAACCTTCTCACGGAACCGGCCTGTTGGAGGCCGAAGCTTGATAACTTGTTGTTTGAGTTCATTGATTCGCAGAGTGCGAGTTGGCTGGAAAGACCTTTTGATGAAGATGAAATTCATAAAGTCATTATTAGCATGGCCAAGGACAAAGCACCAAGCCCGGATGGCTTTTTGATGGGGTTTTTTCAAGCTTGTTGGGATATTATAAAATGTGATGTTTTGCAAGTTTTTGGGGAATTCCACTCATTCAAAAAGTTTGAAAAATGCCTCAATGAGACATTCATTGCTCTGATTCCAAAGAAACATGGGGCTACGACAATTGAGGAGTTTCGTCCCATAAGCCTTGTGAGTGGAGTATATAAGATCATTGCGAAGGTCCTGGCCAACCGCCTAAGTCTTGTTTTGGAACAAGTTATTTCTAAGCCTCAAAATGCGTTTATTCAAGGGAGACAAATCCTAGACTCGGTTCATATAGCCAATGAGTGCTTGGATCATAGGCTGAAGGAGGGAGTCCTTGGTATTTTATGCAAGCTTGACATGAAATAGACGTATGATCATGTGAATTGAGATTTTCTTGTATACCTGCTTGGGAAATGTGGCTTTGGTGATAGGTGGATTTCTTGGATTCAACATTGTGTTTCCACCGCTCGTTTCTCGGTGCTAGTGAATGTGGCTCCCCTGCTGGCTTCTTTAACAGTTCTCGTGAATTGAGACAAAGGGTTCCATTACCTCCTCTTCTCTTTGTCATAGTGGAGGCACTTGGCCGGATGGTAAAGGCAGCGGTGGGAGGCGGTTTCCTATCAGGCTTTTCAATGGGTAATGGTAATAATGGCTCAATCATAATTTCACATCTCTTGTTTGCAGATGATACTCTAACTTTTGTGAAGCGGATCATGGACAAATTCAAACTCTGCGAGCTCTCTTATTATGTTTTGAAGCTCTCTTAACACAGTTTTCCAGCTCTCTATAGTATTGCAGCAAACAAGGAGGCTTTCGTGGCAGATTTGCGGGTATCTCCTCATGGCCCTCCTTAGGGGAATGTACTCTTCAACCAGGATCTTCATGATTGGGAATTACCCACTTTCAGATTTTTTCAGCTTGATATATGCCACGGGAAACACCACAGCACAAGGGGATAAGATGCAGTGGAGGGTTAATGGCAGCAAGAAATGTACAATCAGGGCGTATTACAAAATATTGATATCACAAGCTGATGCACATTTCCCTTGGAAGACTATCTAGAGGTCTTGTGTGCTTCTAAAGTGGCGTTCTTTGTATGGACAACTGCTCTTGGGAAGATATTGACCACGGACAACTTGAGAAAAAGGGGCTGCGTTGTGATAAATTGGTGCTATTTGTGTAAAAAGAATGGAGAATCAGTGGACCACTTACTATTGCATTGTGAGGTGACAAGGGTGCTATGGGATGAGATCTTTAGAAGAGTCGACATCGCATGGGTTATGCCTTTGAGGGTGGTGGATTTGTTGGCCTGTTGGAAGGAGATTCAAGGTTGTCCTCAAGTGGCAGTAATGTCGAAAAGATGATTCCATTGTGCATCATGTGGTGTATTTGGTCAGAAAGAAATGAGCAGTGTTTTGAAGATAGGGAGCCTACAATGGCAGAGTAGCAGAATTTTTTAGTAAAACACTTTAATGCTTTAGTTTTCAGTCATTGTACTTAATGAAAACAATGTGCATGACTTCTTGTCTTTAATCTCTTGATCTTAGAATGTATTTAGGTGTTCTTTTGTATACTTCCTGTGTACACGGGTTATGCCTATTTCATTCGTATAAATAAAATTACTCTTACTTGTAAAAAAAAAAAAGATTATTCTTTCTGCTGATGACTTGTTGCTGTTATTTCTTTTTTTTTTTTTTTTTTTTTTTTTTTTTTTTTTTAATCTCCAGGGCAGAAAAAGAACCCCCTTCAACACTTATGTGGTCATTATTTCTACTGGCTCAGGTTGTTTGTTGTCACTTGGATGTTTAGTTGGTCTGTTTCTGTTTTTGACACCTTTATTCTGTCTACTTGGTAATATTCTTATAGATATTTTTCTCATACAGCACCATGACAGACGAGGCCACTATGACATTGCTCTTTCTAAAATTAACGAGGCTATAGAACACACTCCCACTGTAATTGATCTGTACTCTGCCAAGGTCTGTTTCTGTTTTCAGCTTGTTGTGCATCCATCTAATTTTCTTGTTCTTATTTAATTTTTCCTGTTTCTATTGGCTGTTGAGGGCTGCTTTGTTTATGTCCAAATAATCAGGATTACCTTTAATGTCAAGTTCAGAATATGGTAATGAAAAGAGATGAATGACACATCAAGAGGAGAACAAATTCTAAAAATTATTGATCAGTTCTGTTTTTCTTTTTTGATGCTCCAAGTAATTTAGCAAGTTGAGTAATTGTTTGAAAGCTTGTGATTCTGGTTCTTCTACAAATTAGTAATTCTGCTTGTCTTTTGACCAGAGTCGAATACTGAAGCATGCGGGTGACTTGGCAGCTGCTGCTGCATTGGCAGATGAAGCTAGGTGTATGGATCTTGCTGATCGTTACATAAATAGTGACTGTGTTAAGCGTATGCTGCAGGCTGATCAGGTTTTGAAGCTGCATTTTAATTATCTTTTGGTTAAATATGTTTTTTTTTTTTCATTTGTCAATTTGCAAGCAGTTTCTCCTGCATATATTTGCACCCTACTGGGTCTGCTTTATTAAAACTTCTGCTTTGAAGGTGGCTTTGGCAGAAAAAACTGCTGTATTGTTCACAAAAGATGGAGATCAGCACAACAACCTTCATGACATGCAGTGCATGTGGTGTGTCTCTTTTTGGTGTCATGTTTCTTGGTAAAAGTGCTATCTAGATTGCAGCTGTTTAATGTGTTATGTGATATTCTTTTGCATCTTTGGAAGGTATGAACTTGCTTCTGGTGAAAGTTACTTCCGTCAGGGTGATCTTGGACGGGCCCTGAAGAAGTTTTTAGCTGTTGAGAAGCACTATGCCGATATTACTGAAGACCAATTTGACTTCCATTCTTATTGCTTAAGGAAAATGACTTTGCGTGCCTATGTGGAAATGCTTAGATTTCAGGATCGTTTGCATTCACATGCATATTTTCACAAAGCAGCAGCTGGGGCTATCAGGTGAAACATTTTTGTAGACTGGTTTTTTTACCATTAAGACAATTTTATTAAAATAAGGCGCAGAGGAATGAAAAACCCCAAGTACCGGAGAAGTATATAGGAGAGCACGCAAATAGGGAGAAGATGAAGAACCAAAATCCAGAAATTCCAGAAAATTAGAAAAAGGAGAACTGTTATGAGCAATTTTCCAAAGACAGGGATTTGATGAAAGTATTTTAACTCAATCATCATCTTCTTGCAATTTGAAAACTACCGTCATTGTATTCCTATGGGATACACCACATTAAGCATAAACAAAAGAAGTCACTCCCCCACTTATGAATTTCATCGAATACCTACTTGACATCTCCAACAAGCCATTAGCTCCCCCACCCGTTGAGGCATGTCCCACCATATCCCAAAAGGATGGAAAATCAAGGCCACGTGGAATTGCAATCTTAAATTCACTTGGAGATCTAGTTAGTGACATACTACGCTTGCTGCTTTGTATTTGGTCTTTTTAGATGAAGTCTCATTACATAATATAGTGCATCTTTGAAGTTTCTAGCGCCAGATAAAATGTCGACAAATATTGTCATTTTTTGGTTCAAGCTTCATTTTTGGTTCATAAAGATGGTAATCCATTGTGGATTGAGGTGTGTCAAAGGTGCAGGCATTGTTAAGGTTTCGTAATTATAGCACAGATCGGAGATATGCTCATATTTGAATTGTATCCATGTTTTGGAGACATCGGCGAGCTGCAGGTAGTGGCATGGTGAGAGAGGATCCTCAATGCGAGTATTTTAGCTCCGAGATATGATGTGGTGCTGATGCCTAGAACAAATTAAAATCCATTTCTTGCAGTGTACCAAGCATCTCAGCCAGAGATGTGGCAATGGATTTGGATAATCAGTTGGATGGTATGCCATGGAATTGGTACCCATAAGGAGCATTCAAAAAACCTAATTGGTGGATGGATTGATCAGGGGCCATTCCTTGAAAATTGGGGTGCCCATGTTCCATGGGTTGAGTGTTAATCTATCCTCTGGATTTGTGAAGGTATAGATGTGGGTGCAGTGGTCTTGTGCTTCGAGCGAGAAGCCTGCTGAGAAGCTCCATGCATGGGAGAGATTTCCAAAAACTGTTGGCTTGGTTTGTTGAGTTGCTTTTGAGATTGAGAGTGTTCAGGTTTAGAGAGGTTAAGTGTCCATGGATGAGCACCATGAACATTCAAGGCTGTTTTGGTGGAAGGAGTATAAAAGAGTGGAGATGCAAATGTGGTTGAAATGTGGGTTGTGGATTGCAGCCTAACTTTTTCAAAGGTCAGGATGATTTTTGAATTTGTGGGGGAGGAATTGGGTGTTTTCTGCTTCTTTTGTGGGATGGAGTAGTGGAGATTGCTGATAGTTATGAGTGATGATTACAGATTATTTTGGGAGGTGAAATGGAGGGCTTATGGAGTGATGTAGAGACAAGTTCTTAGGAACGCTACAGAGAGTGGAGAGTTTTCCTGTCTTTACCCTCAGACAAACGCCATGTGAATTTCTTACTCATTGCCTCTGAGATTGTGCTTTGGTTGACACATATTGTATTTTTAAATCCTGACAACTTTTGTCTCAGGTGTGTTGCATGAAACAACCCACTATTTGGTTTTATTTTGTTTCCATTATTTCCTTCCTCTTTAAAAATTTTCTGAAAAAAGAAATGTAAAATGGCTATCATCTCATGGAAATGGATCCACTAATCCCTTGTACGAAAAAGGCTCTATTAGTTCCCCAAAAAAGAGGTATTGTGGACAAAGTATTAATTTCTAATGAAATGGATATAGAAACAGATTGAAGGAGGATGCTTTACTAAAAATATGCATTAGATTAATTTGTTTGTTTAAAATGTGATATGGTGTTTATTGATATGATTGTCATCATTCACTTACTGTGTAGTGTATGAAGTACTTTTATTCCTGTCCTTTCTTCATATTTTTGGTTATTGGCTTTTGAGATGTAGGTGCTATCTAAAGCTGTATGATTCTCCTCCAAAGTCAACAGCTGAAGAAGATGATGATATGTCAAAGTTGCTTCCTTCTCAGAAAAAGAAAATGAGGCAAAAACAGAGAAAGGCAGAAGCACGAGCTAAGAAAGTATTGTAGTTTGTTTTTGTGGCATCTGGGAATTCATCCTGCTTAAATGGCTTTCACCAAATTTTTTGCATTCTTGTAGGAGGCAGAAGAAAAACACGAAGAATCAAGTGCTGCTGGTGCTTCTAAGTCTGGAAAGCGACACGTCAAACCTGTAGATCCAGATCCGCATGGGGAAAAGTTGTTGAAGGTTTCTTCCAATTCTACTAGTGCATTTTAAATCCCAAGAGAAATATCAGTCTGTCATTCGAATATTGCCTTCTTTAGATTGAAGATCCGTTGCTGGAAGCTACAAAGTACTTAAAATTGCTTCAGAAGAACTCGCCCGATTCCTTGGAGACACACCTGCTTTCTTTTGAGTTAAATATGAGAAAGCAGAAGATTTTGCTTGCCTTTCAGGTATTTTTTCTGTTCAATTTGGAACATAGAAGCCCTCTTTTTCTGTGCCATCTTGTTTGTGAAGTAAATATTGAATTCAAATTTACACCCAAGGTTATCTTCAAATTACTAGATATAATTAGAAACTGTATCATTATTTTGTCTTGAAGGAAGGTGAGTTCTACCATGAATGAGGTTTTCTCTTTGTTAAGTCAAGTTATGAGGTTGATTGGATGAGCTGAATGGTTTTAGTTGCACACCTTGTAGCTCAATTATACTTCTGCTTGGACCTTCAAATTTAATTTATGATGACATTCGGTGGTTTCCTTTTCATTTTTCTTCTGGCTTCTAGGCTGTAAAGCAGCTGCTGAGGTTGGATGCTGAACACCCAGATTCACATCGCTGCTTGGTATGGTATCTTTGTTGTTGTATAAGTTAACTGCTGAAATAATATCCTTTTTGCAGTTTGTGCTATGGATGCTATGGATGTTGTTGTGGGTTTGTGGTGTCAGTCTGGATGTGGGGGATGTGTTTCTGTGCTTCAAAGTACAGAGCCCTCCTATTCCATTATCACTTACTAACAATATCCTATGTGGCAGATTAAATTCTTCCATAAAGCGAGGTCAATGGCTACGCCTATGACAGATACTGAGAAACTTGTATGGAGTGTCTTGGAAGCAGAGCGTCCAACGATCAGGTTCTCTTGTAGATTTGTATTCTAATTTCAGTGCTGCTCTACAATTTCTCATTTTCCATTATTTTTTTTTACTGAATGTCTTTATATATTCTTTTTCTGTAGTCAATTGCATGAGAAATCTCTAACAGAGGGAAACGAGATTTTCCTGGAAAGATTTAAAGGTCATCATAAACCTTATCTAGCCACTGTCTGAGCACCTTATCATTTGTTGCATTGTCATGATGCCTCCCTTTTCCTCCCCCCCTCTCCCTAATTTATTCGTGCAGATTCTTTGTTGCATAGAGCTGCAGTTGCAGAAATGCTTTATGTTTTGGAACCTGACAGAAAATTGGAGGCTATCAGATTAATTGAAGAGTCAACCAACAACATGGTGCCCAAGTACTGATTCTTCCTAGTAATTGGCATTATATCTTGTTTCTATTTGACTTTCTAGATTGAATTCTTCGCATTTTCATATCTTTACGAATGCTTAAGCATTGAAGCTCTGCATGCTCTATTATTATAGAAAGGGGGCACTTGGACCGGTCAGGGGATGGAAACTCAAAGACTGTATCGAAGTCCACAAACTCCTAGGCACAGTACTTGATGACAACGAAGCCTCATTGAGTAAGTACTTGCTTCTTATGGAGAGTGTACATGACACAGAATGCTTGTTGAAGCAAATATGAAATATAGGTGACTATGGTTTGTGTGGGAGCCCCAAATATTTTTTTGATGACGAGGAATCCTGGAGAATGTGGGAGCTCCAAATATTATTTATGCTTGATTTGTATTTCCTACATTCTCCTTGTTTTTTAAGCATCCATTGCCAGTTTCAATCGGCAACTTTAGAGATTTAAGATCAACCATTTTTTTTTTTGAGGCTCCAATAGTCAGAAAAACAACTCGAATATTTTTTAGTGTGTCAAAAGGCATATCATGTGGTTGGCTCTTTTATGCTTCTTATTATAATTGCGTTCGCCCTTATCTGATCTGACGTGTTTGTTATATATGCTATTTTGATGTTGTATGTTTAGTTCTAAAATATGGTTACCATGCGGTTTTATACTTATTGAAGTCTTGCATTTTCTCTTAAAATCATGGAGTTGGTGCATATCAGTATTCTTTCCCTTTATTTATTACTCCGTACTTGATTGCTTAGCGTGTTCAAGCGTGGAGATCTTTATCAGTTGTTGTCTTACGTTTAGTAAAGAAGTGGACTGTATGTGTATAATATTAGCACAGGCACAGCAAACAGGGAAACTGTTTTCCAACTGCTACATACATGGTAGGTACTAGCATTCTATTCAGAGGGGGGAAAACAGGAAAAAAACTATTAATCTACTTTTCTCAACTAATCAAGCCCCAATTGATCTCCTAGTGTTCTTCAGGTTCAGACTAATGTGGGTCAGATATTGTACTATATCCCTGGTACTATAATCAACATCCAATTTTGTAGGATGGAAGGTGCGGTGTGCTGAGTGCTTCCCTTACTCTACATACTTTGAGGGTAGCTGCAGCTCTGCCGTTCCAAACTCAGCATACAACCAGATACGTAAAAGCTCTGAAAATGGGAGTGCAGACCATTTAGAAGGTGGTGAAACTGCAGATTCTCTTGCATCCAATGGAAGACTAGAGGCATTTAAGGACCTTACCATCTGTCCATGATGTTGAATGTGCAAGTCTGCCAATGTATTTGCGAGTTACCATGTTTCAATACTAAATCACAGAACCAAGCTGAGACTGAGAAGTTGGGCGATAGGAGAGAAGGTTGCAGCACATTGAAAACTTGGAGTTTCTGTGCAGGTTATGGTGATCAGAATAACTGTTTCTTTGAGATAGAATTTCTCTTTCACCTGTCATACCTCCCCAATTCTGAGATGCATTCTATTTGCAAATGTGTATAATTTTACTTTCATTGTGTTTTAGGGTTTTTTTATTTGCTTGCTCATGAGGTTCTAGACAAAGGTGCTCCCTCGGTTTGAATCATTCTATGAGGTCACTTCTCATCTTTTTGGGTACGGGGTAGAGCTGAAGAGTATTCTTTTCCTTTTTTGAGTACCTTGTCCTACGTGCAGGGTTGCCGGGCGGCCTTGTACTTTGCCCATTTTATTGGCTTATTTACCATGTATAAACATTAAATTATGTGAAAATTTTGCTGTGGAATTCATAAAGGACGCGTTACTCAGTGGACAGCTTTAGTTTTATGCCATGTATGGAGATTAATAAAACCAATATGTGTCGCTATATCGCTACAACTTTCCGGCTATAAAATCAACAATCCAGAGACTTTCAAGGCTCTCGAATCGTATGTTTTGCCTACTCTGTTTCGTAATGAATTGACCATTTTCCCCACGTTTACCAGACACTAGTAAGTAGTAGGTTGAGGATCCACCCTTTTCAATTGAATAAAACCTTTCATAGTTGTCTAATGCTGCAGGATAATTTGCTTCTGTTTCCAGATGCATGCAGAAACAATGTATGAAGGATCAAATGGTTAATTCTAACATTTCGATTAGAGCATTTGTAACGACATGAAAATAGCGCACATTTCATTGCCTTATAAAGCTTGGAGAAAGAACCAAGCCCTTCAAGGTCAAGGCCACAAGGATTGTAATGGTTTAGTAATTATAGTATACATATCTTTAGTGCATATGAAAATCTTCAATCAATGAGTGCAGGACGTGCTGCACCTATCAAGGGACAAACTAAATGCCCCGCATTTTCTACAAAACTAGGGTTTTACAATGAGAGAAAAGCAGGAAGATGGCAGGCTAAGCAACTCGCTAAACCCTTTTGAGTTCTGTGTTGGAACCCTAAGGCTGGAAGAGGAACACGAAGTGAACCCTAAGGCTGGAAGAGGAACACGAAGTGAAGAACTGTCGAAGTAATGTGAACTGGAAGCTTGCGGAACTGATGAAGGGCTGGAACTCAAAACGGCAGCGCATGGGTTGATCTCAAATGCACCGTTTGGGTTGTGTGGGAAAAACGCACCGTTTAGATAAAAGGGATAAATACACTAGTTTTGATTATTTATTGCTTTTGTAGTACGCACCATTTAGATGAACTGAAACGGTGTGTTTTATTACTGTCTTTTATTATGTAGTGAACTATGGTCAGTTTAGCTAAAGTTCTGGGAGGTTGTTATTGAGTGGGTATTTGAGTGAGGAACGAAGTATAGTGGAGCAGCTTTTGAGTATTTTGGAATTTGATAGTTTGTAACGGAGGTGGGGTCCCTCGAAGAACCCGTAGCTATGAGTCAGCGGCTCTTCTGAGCCTTTTATCATACACCTTCCGTGCATTCTCATTTCCTCTCCATACGGCATCCATTTGCAATACCTTACATCCCTCATTACAACCAAACAACAAAGAATCAATTCCTTACATTTCTCTGGAAGTAGTTTCATTCATTACAGTCGTTGAGTAGAATTACAGAGCTTTACAAGTAGGTTCTTAACATTCTGTATGTTATAGATATGGCTCGCTGACAAACTTGCTCGCAGAACTCAAAAGGGTAGCGAGTTGCTTAGCCTTAACTAATTCTGGGGTAGAAACCACCTAGCTCGCAGCTGCTCTGGCTACCAAAATGGAATTTGGCAAGGGCTTTCGCATACGGTGTGACATTTTAACAACTGGAGTTTTAAGATTTGAACCATCATAACACAAAGCCCCCCACCTATGGCTGAACCCTTTCCGTCCTCTTCACTCTAGCGCTGGATGAAGTCTTAGGCTAAGATGAGGCGACAATGCACTCACCAACCTCACTTTTACAAAGGGGACATAATGCATTGATCTTTAACCATTTGTCAACGCACTCAACGTGAAAGACATGAGCGCAGGGCAGCTCCCTCAGCTCATCATCATCCACATATTTGGCCAAGCATATACAACAAAGCTGCACAAGGTAGAGAGGAAAAGGTTTTGCATTAATTAAAAAAAAAACAATAAAATAATGGATTATGTAGATAACCTTGAATTACTGGAACATCAAGTACATAACGAATATCAGCTTGAAAAAATTGAATTTTTTTTTGTGTTTTGTTTGGAAGTTTGAAAAAGTTGTAATGATCAGCAATTGCAAATTCACCCCTTAGGATTTGAGATGAGATGATGTTTGTGTTTAAGTGTCAACTATTGCTAAAGAAAGGCAAGCTGATATGCAAATTCTGCTAGTTGCACAAAAAGGAGTTCAAAATTCTTAATGTCTAAGAACAGTTGGGCAGAATTTTCACAAGTTTTGTGTAATCTGATTGTAACAGCCACTTTCAATTTAAATTCAGTTGCCAGTAACTCAGTTTCAAACAATGGATTAAGACACCACAAGAACCCAATATCAAACTTACTGCATCCTCTCCTGATATGTCCCGTTCCTTGTCTGTTCCCAAGGCCAAGACCCCACCCTCATTCGCTCCTGTGTTGATTTCCTGATCCTCAACATTGCCTTTTTTCTTCAACTTGAACTTGTAGGTCGGCAGAGCATTTATAGATTCTGAGGTTGCTCCTCTAGTCTGAGAAAGATCCTCACGAATGCCCAAAACAGAAATTATGCAAGGCAAGCAGCAACAAATCGTTGCACATAGTATGAAAGGCATGGCATATCCAATACAGCTGAAGGTAAGAAACACTATACATAATCTGCAGGCAAGACAAGAAACAGTTAGGTAGCTCAACTAGGAAAATCCCCCTAAAAATAAATCAGTAAAATGTCATTAAACTGGTACCTATACAACTTGGGAGCATCAGAGGGTGAAGAGTGACCTCCAAATATCCACACATTGCCCACAACAAACCAGACTGCAAAAAAGCAATCTAAGGCCATCTTGAAATGGTCCACCAATCCATTGAGTCTGCAAATCGGTAACCAAATCCTTCACTTTGTCACGCCAGATAATGAGTATGAAACAGAAGAGCTTTTGTTTTGTTTTGTTTTTCCTTTTGGTGGGGGTGTGTTAAAGTTGGGGAAGGGAAAATACAAAAACTTCTATCTTTTTATATCGACTACTTGATTGTACACATTACAGTAAACAACAGAAAATCTACACAAGTTGCTGATTTTGCTCTTGAAACTACTTGTTTAGACACAAATTCTGTTAAGAGTGCTACTGATTCCACAGCAGTAATCCACACTTGAGAAAGTCAACTTTGCCAATATATTCTAAGAGGAATAATGGGTAAGCACAAAGCAATATTACATGAAAACCTTGAGTTTTTACTGGTATCCTTCTATGCCTTGGTTGTATATGACATGCGCACACATGTTCGTGCACGCACACGGGGCATGAGACTGGACAAGGCTTTCATTCAGAAGCATGGAAATTGGCTTAATATCCTATACTAAAGGACTACAAGCCAAAGCAATTCCTTTCACATTTGATATATTTAATGATATCACAATAAATTTAGACGGCCACATGATAACACATTTACAAGAAAGTTTGCAACAAAGTTCAACAGTTGTTTTAAGACTCATACTGAGTTACTCTTGTTGATTGTCTATACATAACACATATCTTTGATAACCAGGAACCATGCAAACACAACATGTCCTTTACCCAGTCAAACTTTGTCCCCGTTCCACATCACATGGATCAGGTAAACATTGACTTTTTACCAATAAGACGGGGCCCCTAAAAATTGTTTGCACCCAAGGGTTTAAACCTTTGACTTGGGGTATGCTACCAAAATTCCAAATGGAACATTATACTCCCCTAGGTTCAGAGACTTGTTTGAACTGTTCTAGTCTATCAACCATTCTTTGGTATTGTATTATAGTAAGCGGGATTTGATTGAAGAAAACATACTTCAACAATTGCAATGAACACTGCCACCACTACCACAGCTATCACCATTTCATTTTCACAATAGCACCACTGCCAACCACCAATCCATGAAAACAGAGATGCTGCGGCACCGCCAGTTACCACTTTAAAACCAATTTGTCAGTTGCTGCCACTATGACCACCACACTGCTGCCAAGTGTCAACAACACTGCTCTGTGCATATGCTTAGTGTCTGCTAATTGTCTAGTACTGATGACTATGGAAGGATAATCTAAAAATAAAGCATTCATCCAAATGCGTTGTTACATAACATTTAGATTAACTTGGAAAATTCTGCATCAATGCCAAATTTTTATTATGCTGCTCAAACTATCACCAAAATAGGTCATGAGTATTGATATAACATGCCATCTTTAGGGTAAAAAAAATAAAGACTTTTGCGTTACTATAAGACTCATCTAACAAAAGGCACTTCAAAATTAAGATATTTAACATGTCAAACCTCATTCAAAGTTCAAAATGTTTGTGCTCATCACCCTAAACTATTGTAGTCACTACAAAACAATAACTAACAAGGAAAAACTATTAAATGAAATGAGAGAATGAGAATCAACAGTTTTGTAAATTCATACTGACTTTAAGGGACCATAAATTTTCATAACAAACCTTAACTTCATTAATTAAAATGTACTCATATTCTTTAGTTGCTAAGTACAGGGCATAGCGGCAAGATCATGATGGCTATAATGAAAGCTTGGTCTGGACAATATTGCAAAACACGGACTAAACAACATATGATAAGTAGGAATATGGACATCTATTTGCAAAACAAACAAGCATTACTGGATATTTGAATGCTAAACGAACAATAAAAAATGCAGAGATACCGTGTACTTAAGGTTCCACTTTGGTTGTTCCTTGATAAATTCTCTGAGGTCTGGATATTTTCCTCATCTAGAGATTGAGTGACAGAGATAGCAGTATAAGATGTAGGTTCTGGAGTATTGGTATGAGAAGAGCCTTGAAGTTGATGTGATTGAGTAGAATCTTGGTCAGTTCCCTGGTTGCGGTAACGATAACGCCAGTAAAGAATAGGAAGTGTTGCAACACAGCCGAAGGCATAACCCACAACCCATGCAAACAATGGAGTTTGTGGATTTTCATTTCTTGACAACGACAAAACAACGATGGATGCTATAATTTGACTCACAGTGACAACTAACTCAACAGAAATCCATAGCCCAGAATTCAATGGGCTCCTACGGCGACGACCATAGCCATCACCTCTTCTCCTGAATGAGGAAGTCCTAAAGTTTAATCTATTTGATGAAGACAGAGATGTTTGATAAGTGGGGACTTGTGTGCTATTGGATGGTCTATCTTCATGCTGAGTTGAATCCATTCTGGCTGGCTGTTCGTCATGAGAGGAGCTTGATGAGGCATCATCATTTCTAGATACGTCAATTATGTGCTGATGAATGTTATGGCTTTCCATCCGCTCCATCAGCAAAGGGTATTGGTCAGTTTGAGCGTTTCGATTTCTTTCCTGAGAGGTAACATCCATCTAAGTCAGGTGGTCAGCTTAGAAGGCAAGAAAGCATAAATCCCTAATAATGAACCTTCCAACTTTCTGCACCTCTTCCCCAAATCTCTTTATGAACAAACAAAAACTTGTCTAAAATGCTGAATGGCTTGCAACAAGATCCCAGTAACACTTGGCATGACAAGTTCTAAAACATTCAACTGTCATTCTGATTAATATGCAGGCTGCCATGGAATAAGAACCATAATCAATTTCTTTACTCAACAAGTTACAAAACCGAGTTTCAATTCCAGAGACATTGTCAAAGAAGAAATGCAACATCCAAAAGTTGTAAGACATGTAATAAAAGCTTACTCAAAATGACTGATAGTATAATCAGACAAAAGGGCAGAAACATGTTTCACGCGATATTTTTTACATATTTACAAATACGTATTAGCAGACTACTCTCTACAACTTTGTGAACATCAGTACAAAAAAATAAATAAAACAAAATAAAATAATTAACTCTTAATAATCAATTATACCAAGATAGATGGTCAATAATAGCAAGATTTTTACGAATAGATTAAAGCAGGCAGGCGAAAAAAATATACATTGATAAAAGAGAAGAAAAACATAGCCACCAAAATTTGGGGTGGTTATAAAGTTCAGAATGCATCACGTTTTCATCTAAATCTAGATCCTTGCAAGAATAATACTAATCAGCACACAATAGCCCCAGATGACAGAGACCCGCTGACTGAAAACCCAAATTCACAGCATCTACAACCAATATATAAAGCTCAGAAATAAAACCCATAAATCAAACCTTCCTTGTACAGATAATTTGGGGTGGTTATAAAGTTCAGAATGCATCACGTTTTCATCTAAATCTAGATCCTTGCAAGAATAATACTAATCAGCACACAATAGCCCCAGATGACAGAGACCCGCTGACTGAAAACCGAAATTCACAGCATATACGACCAATATATAAAGCTCAGAAATAAAACCCCTAAATCAAACCTTCCTTGTACAGATAATTTGTAACATATTGGACCGACTTATGAGAAATCATTAACTTTTACCGATCAAAACAGAATTGGACTGATTTATGAGAAATCACTAATAATTTAAACTAAAAATAAAATTAGCATAAATTAGAAATAAAATAAAACCCGAAACCATCAAAGATTGGTACATTAAATCCGTACCAGCTTCTAACAAATGACAATATTTAGCGGGAGAATATAAAGAAACTAATCAGATAAGCTTTCGGAGCTCACTTTCCTTCCTGGTGAAATGTGATTTTCTCGAGAAAAATATAGCGTCAGCTTTCGTGCTCCATTGATAACGTAAACTCTTTTCCGCGAGAGAAAGATACAGAGATAGAGGGTGGGAGTGGGACACTGGTAGAGTCAGGGAGAAGGTTGAAAACAGGCGTGTTGTCTCAAGCAAGCGGTAAATTGGACCGTTGGATTATAGAGAGTGACATCGAAATCGTAGGGTCATTCTCGATTGGGAAGACGTATTTGGGCCGTCTGATAATTTTGAGCAGTTGACCCACTTCATACTTCATAGTTTTTTTTTTTTTTTAATCCAATGTTTAGATGTTTTTTTTTTTTTTTTTTCCCTCTAATAAGCTAATGGTTGGGTTTAAAAAAAATATATAAACATTATAAAGTTCTTTAAAATGCTCTAGATTGAAAAATCCAGCCATTCTTAATAGAAGAGGAAATATGAGGTGGTTTTAAATGAAAGATAAAAATTGAAAAAAATATTGTTAGAATATTATTTTTTAATATTATTATTGTTTTAAGATTTGAAAAAATTAAATTATTTATTATATTTTGTGTGAAAATTTAAAAAAATTATAATAATGAAATGAGATAAAATATTTTTTAAATTCAAACAGGGCCTATTCTTGCATTCAAGAGTTTCTTTTTTGTGATTGAATAGAAATTTAAATTTACTATGTTATTTGAAAACATATTATTTTTAACTTGTAACCAAATTGCACTTTCTTCTTCTTGGTTTTGTAACTAAATTTGAGTTTGAGCTTTTGTTCCATAGGTAGTTTGGAGGGATGTGTTCACGAAGGAATGAAATGATTGTTTAGATACTTAGAATATTTCAATATATCTATAAATAGTAGTGAAATGATTTGAGTTAAAATACTTTATTGAATTTTGAAAGATAGAAGAGAAAAAGTTGAATAAAAAATTATAAAACTAATAAATTGTTCAAATATTATTTTTTAATATTATTTTTATTTTAAAATTTGAGAAAAGTATTTCTTGTGTTTTGTTTGGAAATTTAAAAAAGTTATGATGATTAGATGAAAAAGTTAAAAATTTGATATTAAAAGTGTTTTATGTTTTAGTAGAGCTGTAAATGAACCAGTCTATTTGATAGCCCACTCGCTACTTGCCCATAAAAGCATATACCTGTTCAATTAGTAAATGACACATATCTAACAAAATTCAACTCGATTAGGCTAAGGCTCGTTAAGGCCAACTCACTTATGTTTGAGTCGACTCGATTAAAACTCATTCATATATTGATAAATATATATCTACACCTATGTATATATACATATTTATGTATTAGCTAATAATATAAGAATAACACTTTTATAATTAAATATATAATATTTAACCTAATTAATTATGTCTATATATTGAATATATTTCATGATTATATTTTATAATTTATACAATAATTTGTCGATAAGATTTAATAATTTCATATACTAGTATGTGTGAACTATATATAAAATAGATATATGTTATCATATTATGTGTATATATTAATAATTTGTGTAGGCATATAATATATTTATTATGGATAAATGTCAACTAGTTAGATATTAATTATTTATAAATTTTGAAAATCTTATTATTCAATAGATGTTTTACTTGTTAGTTGTACAAAATCAATATTATATTTTTTATTTTATTTTATCTAATTTATTAATTATTAAATCTTATTCAAAAAATAAAAAAATAAACAATTCGAGCCGAACTCGAGTTAAAAATTTAGCTTACTGAGTCGAGCTCAAATAAAAAATAAATAAAAATTTCAAACTCGAGTATTTTGAGTTGAGCTAAGTTTGGCAAGCTAAAGACCAGCTTGGCTTGACTCGATTACAGCCCTATGTTTTAGTACTACTTGGGAAGAAAATATTAATACATGATAAAACTTGAAAACAATTGTGTTGTCAAACGGATCCGAAATCATTCTGTATTATATATACATATATTTGGGAACTTGCCCTGTTTTGATAGTGAAAATGTTTCATTTCATTTCATCTCATCTCATCTCATCTCATCATTACAATTTTTTTAAATTTTCACACAAAACATAATAAACTATTTAATTTTTTCAAATCTTAAAATAATAATAATATTAAAAATAATATTTTATTCAACTTTCAACTTTCATATAAAATTGTCTCAATCAAGCTATAAAAAACGCACCTTAGTTAATCCCTTGTTCAATCTCATGCGTGTTTGCTACGAAACAACGTTTTCCATCCGATAAAAGAAGGCGACACCCATGACCCATAGGATTTTGAGAAAAGTCTCCTTTTCTATAGTTAAGTCAAGTCAATGCTCAATAAGAGAGAATTATCTTAGAATATTGGAAATTAATATGTTGAGACTTGAGGGGATAGCACACATTTGTTGTGTAAATTAAAATATAGAGTAATATTGCGCAAGTGTCACACAATTACTTTAAAAAAAAAATAAGGTTCATTATTAAAAAATTAGTTTTCTTTCATGTTGATCTTATATTTACTCACTTTTTTCAAAGAGATTACACGGCACTTACTAACTCCACTGCTGCAAATATCATTTCTCTGAAACATAAGTTATATGGACTAGATTTTTTTGCATATTCTTTTACAAGAATGATCTCTGTAACGATACCTTGCCTTTCAACTTGTCACTATTTTACTAAACAACATCTAGCCTAGGGTTGCGCAATCGGATCCAGATTCGGGAACATTCAGATCTGAATCCGACATTTTAAAATCGGGCAGATATCCACTAGGATAAATCCGGCATAAACCCGGATAGGTATCGGATATTCGGTTTAATACAGTCTGTTTTTTTACTTCTTTTTTTCTAAATTATTGTTTTAGCACTTTCTAAACGGTTTTTTTTATCACTTTCTTTTAGCACTTTTTGAAAGGCTTCTTTTTTTAAAAAAATTAAAAAAAAAGGAAAGAAAAAAAAAAGACATCTTTTAAACACTTTAAAAGCCTTTTAAAAAAAAAAAAAAAAACTTTTTAACACTTTTTAAAGGGCTTTTCTTAATAGGCCATTATGTTTATTATCTTTTATAGGCATTTTTTATATAATGAATATCTTTATAGGCATTTTAAACTTTTTATTGACCATTCAATTTTTTATAAAACAAACTAATTAATAATAAACATCAACACATACAATACACTGCATATTACATTGTTGTTTACATCATAATGCAAAATATCAATTTACAAACAAAATAAATAATAATACATCACAACAATATCAAGATGTAACACTCAATGCTATGACTATCTGCCTCTAATATAAACAAAGATAGAAATATTTCTATCTCTTAATATTTCCAAAGAGTCATATTGTTGTTGTTCATCTTCTTTACTGTCTCCATCCAAATTGGTCAATGGTGCCAAAACTATTCTGAAAATAGATTTAGTAAATAATAAACTACTAAAAATTGATAAAGATAAAGTACTAAAAACAGATTTAGAAACAAATGCTTTACCTAGTTGTGGAGATGGAGAAATGGGGAAACAATGGCAGCACAATAAGCTTGACTATTCTGTCCTTTTTAATCCACCAAAGACAAAGCACTTCAGGACATATTCAAACATATTAGTTGATGGGAAAAGAATATACTGATGCTCAATTTATGATCAGCAGCTTGACAAATAATTACCAACATGCAGATATATTAATAGAACATATGTTTTAGTAGCTTGACAAAACTACTAAAACTCTCATCAACAAGCTAGATATATATATTGCTCATTAAACAAAAATACAACAAGAAACATAAAGAACAAATAATTTTAAATAGTTACAAAATGCATGTTAAAAAGCAAGATAATATAGGCACTAGCAATAGCTTATTCATCTTTATCTTCATCTTCATATTTGCATAATATGTCTTTAAATTCATCTACATTGACTTATGTATCTCTAAATTTTTACATAGCTATTCACTCTTCAAATATTATTTTTAATGTTTTTTTCTCTCTCCTACACATTAAAATCAACTTTGTAGAATTTATATTAAGATGATTTTGATATATGAAATTTGAATTAAGTTGATGATACAAAATGTTTTTTTAGCATATATTAATATTTATTGATAAAATTGGTCATTTTGATATATGAAATTGGTAATATTTAGATATATGAAATTTGTATTTGTGAGCACATGGTGCTAATTGTAAAATATATAAAAATTATAATTATAAGAAAAAAAATAAAAATAATAATATTTTATTATTATTTGGTTAAAAAATGCATAATCCAATGTGGAAGTTTTTCTTGATATGCAAAATCAATCTTCAAAATATGTGATTTTGAATATGCATATAGAGAAACCAATACTAGTGCTACATCTTGTACTTTAGTCTTTAAACAAAGCAAAACATTTAGTAATACATCTTCTACTTCAAACAAAACATTATTCAAATACAAGCTCATGGACACAACATCCCTTCCACATAATCGGTTCATAGGGTAAAAAGTTTATGCCCTCTTTTAGTCAAAAGCATATATATAGTTTATTCACACACACAAACACAAAAATCCAAATCTAGGCAAACTGCATCTGGATTAAAACACAAAAACTCATATCTGGGCAAATTGCATCTAGATTTAAACACAAACACAAAAACTCATATTCACATTTAAAACTCTAAAAGATTATTGAGGAATAGAGAGGACAGAATAAACAACCAAGAACAGATTCAAATCATTAGCTATCTCAATGAGTCCTATATGAAAGAGATCTGCAAGAACTTCAAAACCAAGATAAAAACATTTCGCACAAAACACACATCGGACTGGGTTTCCATAAACTACACCAAATCTATAATAAGAAATTTCAAAAACCCCATAAAACATTCAAATCTAGAATGGAAACCAAGATTCACAAACCAAATGGATATGGACAAACAAAAACGTAAATCCAGATCTAATCTATCCAACCAAATGGTGAAGCCAAGTTGGGCAGATCTGCGAGAAGCTGCTTATAAGAAAAGATATGGGTTAATAGAGGCTCCTTGTGCTTACTCCGCTTCTATAACAGGACACGAAGTGGAGACCAAGGAGAGCGAGAGAGATTGAATCTCAAAGTTTTGCCTTTGTCTAGGGGGGGACCGCGACGATAGGTTTCATTGAGGGATGCTAGGGTTTGAGAGAGAGAGACTGAAATGAAGTTAGGGCCTAGGAATTCTGTGGGTTGAAGTTTTGAAGGAAATTGAAATGCTGATAGCATGATGCACAAAATGAAATGCGAACTGTTTCTTTAAAATGTAACTGGTTATGGATATCCGGTTATATAACCGGATCCATAATCAATTCTGGATCCATAACTAGATATCTTACCCCCTGATTAATCCAGATTTTCAAGTTCTGAATCGGATCAAGTAAAAATCCAACCTGATTGCCCACCCTAATCTAGCTATGTCCATTGGCTTGATATTCCTTGAAGCACAACCTTAGCATTTATTAACCTACCAATGACTTATCCTATTGGGTCAGGGGTTGTGACTTGTGAGGCTACTAGGACCTATTAGTTGACGAGGGCGAGAAATATTAGGAGAGGCGCTAGGGCTGGACGCGATGTTAATAAGGGAGTTACACCCTTCAATGCACTTGGACAGGTATGCCATCTAACAAGAGAAAAATAGAATTGGCTGCAGGTAAAAATCCATACACCTCCTGCCCCCCCCCCCCCCCCCCCCCCCCCCGCCTTCAAGACCAAGGTCTGATTATCATCCTCCCCATCTCTCTCTCCCTTCAAGTCATCGCACTCGATTATCTCTCTTAAGCTCGAAACTCTCTTTCTCACCCCTTAGTCGCTCTCCCTCTCTTTCTCCTCAGTCAATCTCCGTCGGCCAGTTGCTCCGTAAGTAAGCTTAATATATGTCGCTTTCAAATAGAAAAAAAATCAGTTGTGAATTTGATATATTTTAGGTCGAGTGTGAATCTAGCGTATTTTAGAGGCTGATTTTGTAAATTTGGTGTATTTTAGGCCGATTGCAGATTGCTCTGTAGGCAGGCATGGTATAAATCTAGTGCATTTGTTGTGAATATAGGGAAATATTGGGCTTGATATAGGGATAGAGGAAGCATTTTTTCCCCTTCAATGTCTTTTTTTTTTTTTTTTTTTTTTTTTTGGTTTACCAATTATCAATCGAACAATTTATAATAATATATAATGATTTTTTTCCAGGAGTTTAAGAATTTTTGAAGATTCTACTGTTGGATAATCATTCGGGAAGAAGAACTTCTAGTCAGTTCAATGTTCTAACATGGAAAGAATTTTATTTTTATTTTTATTTTTTTGAAAAACGTGGAAAGAAATTATGGACCGGTTGGAGTGGAGAGCTAGGTGGTTGAGAAATTATTTTCTCTAATCGATTCTATTGTAAATAACGCAAATCTCCTACGTGTCTTTTTTTTTATTGGAGGGTGAAAAATACACACCACATCCAATTTGAAGTTTTTTTTTTCCCGAATATTATTTCTTGTAAAAAAAGTTAATAAACTGACGTAAGTATGCCATATTTATTTTATAATTAAAATAATTTTATAATTTAATATATATCGTACACAAACTTCTTCTCATAGAATCATCTTGTGCGCCAAATATTTTAGTTTTTATTATGTTATACTTTATTTATTATTAAGATGTCTTTTGTATTCGAATATGAGTTGAGATGAGTTGTGAATAGTAGTGAAATTTATAAGTTAAAATTGATAAATAATAATAAATAGTAGTGAGATAAATTAAAATGAATTACGAATACAAGCCGGACACGTGGTTGTGAAATATGTTTTGTGATTATCATTACTTATTCTTGTAAAGTATAAAAATATATTATTAAGAAATATGTTGAGCTAATATGTTGGGCCTTGCCTTTCTTAATATATTATTAAGAAATATCGTTGGGCTATGTCTTCGTTGTACCAAATAGGCAAATATGGCATGGTCATATTCATCAATATATTACATATATTTATTCTTTTTCTTTACTTATGGGTGACCTTTGATCTCCTTTCTTTTTTCTTTTTAAGATATATTTTTTTTCTTATAAGTAAATTGTATCAATTTAAAAAGCTTAAGATATATTTATATACGGTAAAGTGCAAAAAACAAAAAAAAGAGGGATCCATTATTAAAAATTTAATTTTTTCATATGAATTTCATATTTACTCACTTTTTTTAAAATAAGTATACAGAACTTGCATACTCTATGACTATAAATATCATTTCTCATAATTTTCTCCCACACAATGAGGATACGTCAATGATAAAAGAAAATATATTTAGAAAAGATTAAACTCATCTCAGATGTTTAATCATTGCTTGAGATATATATCCAAAAGTAGTAGCTTCAATCCTATCTAGCTTAATTTCTTGAAGTTGTGCGCTGATTATCAAAATACCTATCTTCTACCCGACCTAGATCTAGCAAATTTTTGGATGTAGACCCAAATCCTTTGCAAGTCTCATACAAAAGACATTAGATCGTGGACGTTTGAAGTAGTAGTTGGCAACAAAACCATGGTCGCTTCAAATGGTTGAAAAACTTGAGCAGACCATTGGATATAACAAAGCATGATATGTATAAGCAAAAACAGAAATGAATCATTAGGCGTATGAATAACGTGAGACTTCTATCCAATCATGAAATGTCATACCGGTACGTAGTATATCGAGTGCTTCTATTGTATCCAAACTCTCAGCCCGGCCCGGCTTTCCCCCCAAGTCATACGTACGGGTACGTGGTATATCAATCCAATCGAAAATAATAAGGTTATTACCTTCCTATTATCTTTATTATTCTTTTTATTTAATTTTTTTAATTTATTATTTTACTTAATAATTAAAGAAGTGACTATTAGTTAATTTTTTTAATGATTAAAGATATTAAAAAAATACTTAAAAAAAAAAAAAAACTTCCAAAGATATATAATAGGATGATAACCCTATCACTACTATATATATATATATATATATATATATATATATATATATATATATATATAGACACACACACACACACATACTCCTTACTTGATACTCGTCAATTAGAAAGTGGATCAAATTAAAGCAAAGAAATTTTCTGAATTTTTAAACCATATTTGACGCCCAAAAAACAAATGATGGTCTTATTATGTTTTTCCATGCTTTTAAAACGCACGCATTTGCCGAGTAATTTATGATTCTGATATATATTATGATCATTCTGTTTTCATGCGCATGATAAACTTTTATTACACTGTTTTCACTTGGAAGATCAAAGAGACAAAAATAAATAACTGCATATTAATGTCGAAACCGGCCTTTATATATATATATATGTCATATTTGACATATCTTGTACGACCTTAAGAATATTTTGAAATAGAACAATTGTCTAGCAAGTGCATATTATATAAGAGAGCAAAAATTCTTAAAGAATGTGAGTTGAGATTGAGTGATTGTAATCTCTTCTAGTTAATAAGATTTCTGCAGCTTTGTGGACGTAGGCAATTTGGCAAATCACGTATATTGTACATCGTGTTCTTAATTGTATTGTTTTTATTTTATTTGTCATCATTGGTGTGTGTTTTTATTAAGAAAACACCTTCCAAAATAGATGACAGTAAGATTAAGTCAATGGATGACAGCAAGCTCGATTCCATTCCATGATTTGAGAAATTGTGTTCATTCACTTCTTTCCATTTATGTAAAGATTGTAATTATAGCTATACGCTAGTCTTTCCTATAATTATGCCAATTCCTGTAATTACTCTAGGATACAAGTTTTATAATTTTTATAGCATCTATAAACTACTATATATATACAATTCATCTCGACAACAATTGCACGAGAGTTTCCATCCCGTGAGTATTGTTTTATGGTAATCAGAGCCAAATCGTGACCTCTGTCCTTTTTCTTTTCAAGCTCGATCCCATGGCCTCACCCAATACTCTTACTAACCCTGCAAGCATCCATAGTCTGGTTACAGTCAAGCTCTCCAAAGATAACTATCTCCTTTGGAAAACACAAATCATCCCCTTGCGTGACCAATGTTTGTTTGGATATGTTGATAGAACCATATCTTCCCCCCCCCCCCCCCCACCAACCATATCCAACCCCGATACAGCCACCTCCACCTCTGCCCCCACAGAAATTCTTAACCCAAAATTCAACTCCTGGTATGACCAAGACCAGGTTGTTCTCAGTACGTTGGTATCCTCACTGTCCGAGAGCATCTTGGCTCAGATGGTAGGTCTCTCAACTTCTAGAGAAATATGGGTTTCCCTTGAGAAAATGTTCTCCTCCATCTCTTCGGCTCGAGCAATTCAAACTTGCCAATTCTTGGCTCTCACCAAGAAAGGAAATATGTCTATCTCTGACTATTTCTAGAAAATGAAGTCATACCTCGACACCCTTGCTACCATTGACAGCCCCTACAAAGTCATGAGTTCACTGCCTACTTTCTTGGAGGCCTCGAAACATCATATGATGCCATTTTGATTTCCATTTCAATTCAAGTCAACAAAATGACTTCCGAAGAGATGTTTAACCATCTTCTCAGCTTTGAGTTACTCCTAGAGCAACATCAATCTACTCTTGACACCATAGAAAGTTCGGTGAATGTGGCCACCCGAAATGATCAACCCAATCGTTGTGGAAAATCCTAACAAAACCAACGTTCATCACAACCTCAACAATCCTACAACAATCCCAACTCCAGAAGCAAAGGTTGTGGTGGACGTGGGCGAGGAAGTTCACATCAGAGTAACCCATCCAACCCGAGATCCTCTTGCCAAGTGTGTGGCAAAACTGGTCACACTGCCATACAGTGTTACTATCGCTTCGATCATGCATACCAAGGTGCCCTCCAACCATGACAGCATACATGACCTTGCCCTCATCAACTTCGAACACAAACTGGTATCCTGATACTGGCTCAACGAATCATCTCAAAAATGATTTACAGAACCTCAACTTACACTCGGAGCCATACCATGGAGGTGAGCAAATCCACGTCGGCGATGGGGCAGGTTTGCCTATAAAGAATATTGGCTCAGCCACTATATCAACTCCTACTCACTTTTTCACTTTATCTCAATTATTACATGTAATACAGATTAAAAAGAATTTGATATCTGTGAGTCAATTTACAAGTAAAAATAATGTATATATTGAGTTTCACCCATCTAAACTTTTGGTGAAAGAAGGAACCACAAGGAGAATTCTAATGCGCAGCAAAACTAAAGACGACCTCTACTCTTTCCCTCCATCAACTAACCAACAACATCTCACCAATCCTTTATCTCTCAACGTGCTCCTCTTGATATCTGGCATTGTTAGATGGGCCATCCATCTTATCAAATTGTTGGGCAACTCGTCTCCAAGTTCTCTCTACTACTCTCATCAAATAAAACAGTGGGTGTGTGTTCTACTTGTCAACAAGGAAAGAGTCATCGTCTTCTATTTTCTAATTCAAAGTCTATTTCCCATTCTCCTCTTGAATTAATTTTCTCTGATATTTGGGGTATATCCTCTATTATGTCAACCAATAGAAATAAATATTATGTCTCATTTGTTGATCATTTTAGTAAATTCACATGGCTTTTTCCCATACCCAACAAATCGGATGTGATGCAAATATTTTGCTCCTTCCAAAAACTCATTGAACGCCAATTTGAAAGCAAAATAAAAGCAATACAATCGGATTGAGAGGATAATACCGCTCCCTCCACAAATACTTTGACAAAATTGGCATTCAACATCGTGTAACTTGTTCTCACACATCACAACAAAACAGGTCCATTGAGAGGAAGCACCATCACATTGTTGAAACGTGACTCTTTCTTCTATCTCATAGCAGTATTCCTCATGCCTATTGGGATCATGCCTTTTTAATGGGAATGTATCTCATAAATCGTCTCCCCGCAACTCTACTTGGTATTTCACCATTTAAAAAACTCTATAAACATGCCCTTAATTTTTCACCACTTAAAATTTTTGAGTGTGCTTGTTTTCCATACCTCCATCCCTTCAATTAGCACAAACTTGGTTTTCGCTCAAAGCGATGTGTTTTCACTGGTCTCAGCAACATGCATCGTGGATACAAGTGCTTGGACATTTCAAGTGGCAAAATATTCATATCCCGGCATGTTATATTCGATGAGACCATTTTCTCATTTGCCAGCCCATCACACAAGCCCACTACCACCTAGCCCGCGTACAGCCCAACTGTTGCTTTACCATTTTCTCTCAACATCAACGACACCCACTCATCCTCCATTGCGCCATGAGTCATCTCCTTATGCCAACGACATGTCCCCCATTGCCCCACATCTTAATGCAATGATGTCGTCCCACTCCAATCCATCCGATCACATGCCGTCTCCCACCTCAAATGACTCCCCTGCTTCTGGTTCGTCACCTCCTTCCCTTGCTCTTCCCTTAAACACGTCCACCACCTAACCGTCAATAGAGTTTGCCACTGCTGCAGAACCTTTGGCACTTCGTTCCCACCAAATGACCACACAGTCCCAGAACCACATAGTGAAGCCAAAGACCTTCACTGATGGAACATTCTGTTACCCACTTTCGCAGTCTTTCTTTGTTGCAGGTGGTGTTCTTGACTCCCCCATGAATTATACAGAAGCCAGCAAATACAATGAGTGGTGCAATGCAATGGATGAGGAATTTACAGCTCTTATGAAGCATGGCACCCGGTCTCTAGTTCCATCACAACCGAACATGAACATTGTTGGCTCCAAGTGGATTTTCAAATGCAAACACAAAGCCAACGACACTCTCGAACGCCATAAAGCACTATTGATTGCCAAGGGCCACCACCAACCACCCGAAATCGACTTCGACGACACATTTAGTCCAGTGGTCAAGCCCACAACCATCCGGATTGTTCTAAGCATTGCAATTTCCAAACGCTGGCTAATCCATCAAATTGACATACAAAACCTATTCCTTCATGGGAATCTATTGGAGGAGGTATATATGCATCAACCTCTTGGATATGTTCATCCCAATTTTCCAAATCATGTATGTCGACTGCACAAAGCACTCTACGGCTTGAAACAAGCCCCATGGGCCTTGTACCACCGCCTACATGAGCACCTTCAATCACTTGGCTTCGTCAACTCAAGCTCCGATACATCACTCTTCACATTTAGACAAGCTTTGGTTACTCTCTTTGTGTTGGTATACGTTGATGATATAATCATCATTGGCTCCACCTCGCAAGCTATATCTAAATTGATCTCTGCTCTCGCTAGTGAATTTGCTGTCAAAGACTTGGGTGTTCTAAGTTTCTTTTTGGGCGTTCCAGCTCATCACTTGAAAGAGGGGCTATTCTTATCTCAAAGTAGGTACATATATAATCTACTCAGCCGCACAAAAATGCTAGATGTCAAGCTTGTCTCTTCACCCATGTCTTTTTCCCAAAAGCTATCACTGTTTTCGAGTGCTCCATATTCTAATCCCTCTACCTACCGAAGCATAGTTGGAGCCTTGCAGTACCTATCTTTGACACGACCCAATATCTCCTTCACAATAAATAAAGTGTGTCAATTCATGCACAAACCTATTGATGAACATTGGACAGCAGTGAAAAGGATACTTCGTTACCTTAAGTTTTCCATTAATTTTGGATTACTCATTCGGCCTAGCATGTCTACACAGCTCTCAATTTATTCCGATGCCAACTGGACCAGCTGCCTCGACAATCGAAAATCAACCTTTGGTTTTTGCATATTTTTTTTGTGACAATTTAATCTCATAGAGCTCTAAAAAGCAACCAGCTGTGGCTCGCTCAAGCACCGAAGCTGAGTACCAGTAGTTACTCATGCCACGGTTGATTCTATCTGGCTCCGATCTCTACTACGTGAGCTCGACATTTTCCTTTTCTAGCGCCCCATTCTTTAGTGTGACAACATAGGGGTGGCCTATCTCACAGCAAACCCAGTGTTTCATGCACATACAAAACATGTGAAAATCGACTACCACTTCGTTCGTGAAAGAGTTTAGTAGAAATCATTGGAAGTTCGCTTTATATCAAGCAAGGACCAATTAGCCGATGGCCTCACAAAAGCATTAGTCTCTACAAGGTTTTCCCATCTTTGGCCCAAGCTTAACGTGCAGCCTTCCCCAATGAGCTTGCAGAGGGCGTATTAAGGAAATGCCTTCCAAAACAAATGACAACAAGATTAAGTCAACAGATGACAACAAGCTCGATTCCATTCCATGATCGAAGGAATTGTATTCATTCACTTCTTTCCATTTATGTAAAGATTGTAATTATAGCTATACGCTAGTCTTTCCTACAATTATGCCAATTCCTGTAATTACTCTAGGACACAAGTTTTGTAATTTTTATAATGATATCTATAAACTGCTATATATACAGGGGCGGACCTACGTTGGTGGTTGGGGGGCGACCCCCCCCCCCTCCCAAAAAAAAAAATTCAAAAATATGCTTAAGTATATGGTTTTTTCAAAGATATCCTAATATAAAGATAATTCCCCCCCCCCCCCCCCCCCCCCCCCAAACCATTTTCAAAAATTTAGTACTTAGTTGTCTAGGTTTCTTTTAGCTTTTTAATAATTTTTTCATAATTACACCTTTGTCATTAAAAAAATCTCACATTCTTAATTTTTTTTTTAACATCTCATAAAAGGCAATAAAATATCTTGGTCTTTTTTATAAGCTATTTGGTAAATTTACAACCTCGTTTTTCCTATTTATTTGCACTTTTCCTTTTAAGTCTTCCACTAGCTAACTTGTTTGGATTAATTTTTTTAGTAAGTACATATAAACTACTATCAAGTTAACAATTAGGAATGAATGTAACAAATATCGCATAACTATTTCTATCTATATTATAGAGACTTTACAATATTTAATCTTAGATTTAACAAAAAAATTTAACTTTGTTTACTTAATTTTTATCATTTGCTTCAAAAAATCTTACATAGCTATTTCTATCTTAATTTTTATCTTTCACTTGAGTCCGATGGAGCTCAAATGAGAGGTTTAGATGGGTGGCTTTAATAATTTAGTTTGTCCCTAGATAACAACCTTATATGGTTAATATTAAATATCGGTGACACACTTTGCTACCTTAAATATCGGTTACTATTCATCCCTATATACGACACACTTTGCTAATCGCCTCCCCGCCATGCACCAAATCCTAGTTCCGCCCCTGTATATATATACAACTCCTCTCAACAGCAATTGCACGAGAGTTTCCATCCTATGGGTATTGTTTTAGTTTTGCATAACATTTCATAACAATATATATATAATTTTGTCTGTTTCCGGAATTTGGCCGGAGCTCGATCGCGGGAGACCACCTCGATCTATGCCAAGTCTACGTACTCACTAATTACTTTATCTTAGCTACATAAATCCTGGTTTCCTGCTAAATGTACGCGCACTTTCTAGTTTCTCGATCTCTTCCTTCCGTTGATAATTTCTCCCATGCAAATTTAAGCCCAACTTTTCGAAGCGAAGTACTACTGATCAAGGTAGCTAGCTACGTACTATAACTCGTCTTAATTTATTATAGATCACAAACTTTTTTTTCCAAAAAATTAACCGACAAGTTTTGGATGTATGCATTTTGTCTAGCTAGTTAGCTGTACTTTTGCGTGCAACCACAAAGTTAATTTCATTAGTCTTATAAGCAACTTCCCGAATTCTCTTTTCCATGGCTAATTCAGCCACAGATTTCCCATGTAATTAATGGCTCCAACTATACAACCATTTATGCAATTGCTGGGAATTCCAAGCTGAAAAGATTACACGCTCTTGCTCATGACAGTACTATCCTACTTAAGGAAATTGGAATGGGGTTCACGTCTACTTCACATGCTTGTAGGTCCAATGCATGGCCATATGGCCACCCATTACACATCTTGTTCAACGGTTCTGATCATATAGTCAGCAATACAATGATTCAGCTAGCTTAATTAGTACCCTAAAGAAAAATTAGAAAAAAAAAAAAAATGGTCCAAGGTCGTCCACGATATATCGTCTCTCGCTAGAACCAATGAGACCGATATCGAGTGGTACCCTAAATCCCTAGTGTCTAGTGACATGATCGACCGATCTAGGGCAAATCTTTACAACTTGGTTTCAGTGTCGATCGACCTAATTAAAGACAATGTGACCCAGTAATGTTCCGGAGACAACTCCATCACGTGTGCCTATGTGTGGGGGCTTTGGCGCCCTTCTATCTCATTCGACTTGTCTAGCCCAAAGGAAACATATGCTGGGTTGGGAAGAAACATCTGCAATATTATAATTTAGTTGGGAGGTTTTGCTTAGAAAAAAATAATAATAATAATAATAATTGGGGCCCGGTTTGAGTCGGTTACCTGCAGGCGATATATGCATGCATGTCAAATTATTTACTTAATAAGCAAATTTGAGAGAGAGAGAGAGAGAGAGAGAGAGAGGGGGGGAGAACTGTTGTATAATATCTAATCATGCCTAACATGTTCTTTGGCGACCTAGTGCTCAATGAACTTGCTATAATACTTATTCCGTCGATGTAATCTCTCTGAGTACGAATCATTTGCTAGCTAGATACCAACATTAACGTTGGTATATTATTTAGATAATTAGTTATTTAAATATATATATATATATATATATATATATATATATATATATTGCGCCATCAATGATTCGCTTCCAAGATAAACCTTAACTCAAAACTAGCATAAAAACCCCTATATCATACATCAATGAACCTCATCATGTGTATGTATATAATAATTAATCTTTACTAATTATTTGGTTCTCCTGGCCTCTGATCAGAACAACGGAAAATTAAGAACAAAAGAGAAAATAACCGGCCTTTTGTTTGTTTCCCCCAGTGAGGCAGACATATATAAGATTGCACATGAATGTAGATAAAATGAACTAATTAAGGGCTCATGTGTGTACATGACCAAATTTCGAAGAAGTTCCTCTGTACGTGGCCGGCCAGGACGTTCTTATTATAAAATTATTCTTAACAGTTCAGGCAATATAATAAGTCAAGCGACTTTACCATTAATGATTGAGAAATATTTAGACCAGTAGATACTGATCATCAAGCACACAAACTCTTAATTTTAGAAGTATGCATGTGCTTATTAATTAATCCCTATATATAGTTAGAGATTTAGACTAGTAATCTAACCAAAAGACTGTCTTATTGTCCAGTTATAACGATAAGACAATCTACTCCTCGATCTGATCATCTTCATTTTAATATCATAATATATATATATATATATATATATATATATATAGAAGTAAAAAGATCAAATTCTTTTCAAATGCGCGTGCACATGCATGGAAGCATGATCATGTGCGCGTACTACAAGTGTTCATGCTTTAACTTATTTTGCTTGAAACATCAATCATGAACCATTCCATGATTATGCCTAAACTAAAATTTCAATGTGCTTTGTAGTTCATCAAACCATATATATAGGGATAACGGAGGATTGAGAAAAATATTTCGTAATCATTATATAGCATTAGGTGTATATATATATATATATAAGCTATATCTTCATAATAGAGTGGTTAGCATATATATATTCATCGATCAGAAAACAAAGATTTGGGTTGATCATTGCCATTGATCTTTTTCGAACCCCAGAAATTACAGTTGAAGATTATAAAATATTTTATAATCTTCAACTGTAATTTCTTATCAGAATTGATATTACAGATATACGCATGCATGCGCTATATATATATATATATATATACACGGATTTGAGAGCAGAAGCAAATTTATTAACACGTCAGTCAAAATGTCAATCTAAAGTGTGAAAAACGACCGATCCTTTATCAAGATCATTATATTCCATTCAGAATGAAAGGAGAAAAAGATAAGAATTAGTATCACTTCTTAATTTCTTTATGGTCATGATGTCATGACTTACGGTCGATCTATACGTTCGTATAATATGTTTAATTTGATGGAAATCTTTACGCGTTTGTAAAGTCCTAGCTTGGACAAGGGGGATCCGGATCTCCTCGATCCCATGATGCATGGAATCTCCCACAGAAGGATCATCATGAACTGCGTCGTGGGGTCCCACAGGCAAGACCATTTCATTCCATGATACACGAAGATCATATATATATGCAGACTGCATTCCAAGACACAAATAAATGATAATGTCATGGCATGAATGAGTTTTTTTTTTTTTTTTTTTTTTTTTAACTTCATATATATATAATCATAACACTATATGCACGCGATCCTTCATGTTCCAAAACCTATAGGGATCACATTTTAACGTAAATATAATCTCATGAGTCATTGGTAATCATACTCAATATTTCTGTGCGTGCATGTGTGAATGAAAAATTCGTGACATTAAACATATACCTGTGTCTTCCCAAAGTTGCATTCATCATGGTTCTCTCTAGCCGTTAATGTATAAAGGCAAGCCACATGGCTTGTTCTCAATCACCCAATCAAACGGCCAAGATTAAATCCCACCAAATCGCCCAAAAAAACCAGTTTCCATGGGATCTCATGTCCCGTATCCAACTTATGGTGCCGGCCTTTATTGGTGTTTTAGGAGGCAAAAAGTCCCCACATTTGCCTAGCTATCATGTGACCGACCACCAAGTCATAGTTGACCTAGCTGTCATTTACCCACCATGTCCTCTCTATTCACCATGTATATATAAGAACTAGGCGTTGTCACTTTTATTATTTATAAACCCATCAAGCAAAATCGAAAGCAGTTCAGACGTTCCAACCTATCACCAAAAAGGAAAAAAATGGAAAAAGGTGGTCTTGGACTAGAAATTACAGAGCTCAGATTAGGTCTCCCAGGTTCATGTGGTCCTAGTTTAGTGGACAAAAATGATAAGAAGAGGGTGTTCTCAGAGATTGCCGAAGACAAGAATAGCACCACTGACGAGAAAAGTACTCAAACAAAGAGTCAAGTTGTGGGGTGGCCTCCGGTGTGTTCATACCGGAAAAGGAACAGTTTTCAAGAGAAAGATCACCTGAAAAAAGAATCGAAAATGTACGTGAAAGTTAGCATGGATGGGGCGCCTTTTCTGCGCAAGATTGATTTGAACATGCACAAAGGCTACTCCGATCTCGCTTTGGCATTGGAAGAGCTCTTCGATTGCTTCGGTATCAGTAAGTGGTCTCATTTTTGCCTTTCCTTCTATGTTTAATACTGAGAGAACTTCATTAAAACACACACACACACACACACACACACACACACAGCTATGGACGTTACAGCTTACAAAAACTTAGCGCGCGTCAATTAAGCTAGCTAGGTCTTAGTTCTACATAGAGCCATGCAAATTGGAATAAACGTAGTTGGAAATTAGTTTATTTTCAGATTAATACATTATGAGAGAGAGGAAATCCTTGACAATCGTACATAACAAGCAAACTGGGAAATGCTAGCTGAAACACTCTAACAAAATCCCCACCGTAGTTTTACTTCGTAATTTAGGCATAAAACTGCAAAAATACGTCCCAGCAGTCACACGATCTCATGTACTACATGACCAAGTGATCATGGATTTATATCTTCTAAGTAATAGTAAGGCTTATATATATGGCCGGCGTATATAGCGTTTGAAAGAGGGGAAAAAAAGGAAAAAGAAAAAAGACCCATGGACCAATTAACTTACGAATAGCATGGACTCAAAATCTTAAGTTCCTAAATTACTACTACTCGTCTAAATTAAACTTTTTATACTAAAAATTGTCAACTAATTTTGAATATATATTTTCTAGAGAGAATTTGTATTAATTAAGTTTTTTTTTTTTTTTTTATAATTTTTTTAATTAGTTGTTTGCAAAATTCATGATGCTAGTTTGACGCACAGCACTTGAGTCTAATTAGGTGCACAACGTTTCTGTCAATGGAAAATGTCAAAAATAGATCATTTGTTGTGGAATAAGTACTCTCTAGCTCACAGTCTCGCCACTGATTTTTTGCAGCTTAATTTATGGTATTTTTCACACTATAGCTAGGTTTTAGAAACTATAAGAAATACAGATTCTTCTATTAGAAGATTAAAAACAAAACAAACCTAATTATATTATATAAGTGGTACGTACACATGACAAAATACAAAAATAAAACAACGACATTAAATGCTACTATATATCTGTGGACAGGCGAGGCGTTGAAGGATGCAGACAATTCCGAACAAGTTCCCATTTATGAAGACAAAGATGGAGACTGGATGCTAGTGGGAGATGTTCCTTGGGAGTAAGTATCTGATCCGGCTCATTTATCACATAATTTATATGTGCGCACGGGACATATAATCAAAAGTGCATATATTAAACATCTTACTAAATGAGTAATATTAGATACAGTTATAAGTTGTACGAGTACTATACATTTTTTTTAAAAAAAAGTGATATTCACTATTAAAAAATTAAGAAAAATGATATTAATTTACAGTTATAGAGTTCACAAGACCGTGCACTCCTTTTGAAAAGTGAATAAATATGGACTCATGTGGAAAAAATTAATTTTTAAATAATAGATTCCACTCTTTTTTAAAATAAGTCATGTGCAGTGTTTGCACAACCCATGACTGTATCTAACATTATTCAAAAACTAATTTTTTCATGTAGATTCTATATTACTTTTTTTTTTCAAAATGAGTGTGCAACACTTATACACTTTATGGCTACAAGCGAGACGCACTCATTTTGAAAAAAATGAGTAAATATGTAACCGATATGAAGAAATTAATTTTTTAATAGTGAACTCTACTATTTTTCAAAAAGAACGTGCGACAATTGCACAACCTATGATTGTATCTAGTATTAATCATAGTCATATATATAGTAATTATGGAGTACCCTAGCTATTAATTTTTTTGGATGAGTATTAGGAGCCACGATCAAGTTTATAAATCTAATATTAATATTAAATAATCTTATTATCGAAAAACCTTCACACCTGGCCATACGTTAAATAAAGGTCATGGTTTTTTCTTTTATTTTCTTTTCTTTTTTTCCCTTTTTTTGGGCCTCTCTCTCTCTCTCTCTCCTCATAAAGTCACAATTGCATATCATATGATCATGATATATATAGATTATACTGACGTGTAGCCTGTATATGGCAGTACGTAATAGCTAGCCGTGTTAATTAAGAGTCAAGTAATATTGATTCAAGTTGATCATGTAAACCGGATGGCCGGGGGAAGATTCTTATTCAATCAATTCTACGTGCTTACTACGTTGCAAGCTTATCCGTCAAATAAAGGCATTAGAGTACTTTTGTTTGGGCGTAAAAAAGAAGTTATTCTGTGTAATCATGAGATTAATTAATTAGCAACATTAATCCTATAATAATCTGGCATTAGAGGCCGACAACAATTAAGTATTAGTCCTAAAATACTGTAAAATTAAGCATATTGTAACTCTATCTTAATAATTAACTCTGACCATAAAAGCGGCATGCCGGTAATTATGGTTGTACTTCTTGTTCTTTTGCTTAGAAATTATAATACATGATTTAATACTTTTTTTTTTCCCTCGTCGATGGAGAAGATGGTCGTTGCAAAATTGAATTAATCAGTTTTAGATAATAAAATGGTACTGTTTAATGGCTTTGCATATGGTTGTACATAGATCTTAATATATATTTATATATTATTCATCAGTACCTTATTGGCATTTAATTTGCAGGATGTTCATTGAATCGTGCAAGAGGCTGAGGATCATGAAGAGGTCAGAGGCGGCCAAGGGTTTTGGACTGCAGCTGAAGGGTTTCCCCAAAGGCTTTATAAAAGACGTGACTAAATAAATAATGGCTCGTTGAAAGACTAGTATACTTTTAACCAGATCATTTTCTTGTCTCCTACATGCATGTTTTTAGTTTCGTTGATCATGCCGGTACGTACTCGACCGCGTTGTTTCTAATTTGGTTAAGCAGACAGTACTAGCTAGTACGTACTTGATCTTGTTTAAATCACGAATGTACGTGATACTTCCCTACTTAATTTGGTGTTTAATTTGTGGTGGGAATTAAGTACTAGCTAGATTATCAAATAAAAATATTTTTTCCATCAGCCACTTTATAAATAAGTAATTATACATACAATCGTGAAGTGCGTAAACGTCGCATAATCGTTTTAAAAAAGAATAAGATTTACTTTCAAAAAGTTAATTTTTTTATGTGAATTCTATATTTTATTGACCTTTTTGAAAATGATTACGTAACGATGATATAATTTACGATTATAAATATATTTTTTCATTATAAATGGATGTAGTACCATTATATTGAAAAAAAAAAATCATTCAAGTTAATTAAAAAAGTCCTATATATATACTATAATATGACTCGTACATAAGCGCACGCGGTACGTACTAGGAAACCCGCGACTGAAAAGTCAGTTCGTACGTAGTTAAATTGGAGTTACGCGTACGTTCTTTTTTGTTTCCTTTTCTCATGGCAGCAGTCAGAATTTCTAATATATATCTAGATCATCTGCATCTAGAATATTGTAGAGAAAATACATGAAATTCTAAGAACCTAGCATTAATCCTGCATGGTTCAGATCGCAAAAAATTATATATTTTGGCTATACTTGCTATTAATCTTTAAATATTTCCATAATTTTTTCCTTGTAATTTATTTCTTGACTAAAATTGCATAGTACTCCTCATGCAATCACTATGTATAGACTACTAATGCAGTAGTCTTGCTGTAATTAATTAGAATCTAAAAGGAAAACTTTTCAACATATATCCTATATAATTTTAATCTCTTACTTTTCGTATATATAATATGCCGATCATGTCATGCTTAATATATGAAAAAGTCTGATCACTTCTCCCATATAGTAATGATCGTTGAGCCTGAAATAATAAATACATACGAAGAGTGCTACAATTACAAATAGATTATACATGTAATCTGTCAGATATATTTTACAATAAAAGTAGCTTTACAATCTAACAAATCACATCAAGTCATACATCAATTTGTGAAATTATTTTTATATAATCACTTTAGGATTAGAATATTTCTCAATACGTAATTGTACAAGCTACCCTAATAGAAGAGACAATTTACGTGGCATGAATACATATTATTTATTTATTTATTTATTGTCGTTTTGTTTCATCTAAATGCATGTTCCTAGCTATAGTGCTACTGTATCGGACCTGAAGAATATATAGCTTGTTACCTCATTAATCTAAGAAATAAGACCAAGGTTAATGCTTTTTTAACTAAAGAATAAGTAGTAGTACTAGTACTGAAAGTGGAGAATTTCTAGAACAAATTCAAGCCCATGTTCTCATGATGTCCTTAATTAGCACAAACATGACATCTTTTTGTCTAGTAAATTAATATAGGCACGTGATTAGCTAGCGCCTAAACATCGAATATATATATATATATATATATATATATATATATATTTCCAATATTGCCAGTTTATTAATTGATCTGGCCGGTACAGAATCAAATCTGCATTCTCATATCATGTTTAGAAATACGAAAACCTAACTAACTAATTACCTACCATTGTATCAGGTCGGTTTGGTTTACAATGTTCAATAATTTATTATAGTTTCCCCATCTTAAAATTAGCAACCCAAGATGCCAAACAAAGTCAACGACAACTGATCGCGTTGTTTTACATGAAGACTTTCATGACCGTCTACATGAATTAATGGATCTGTTTTTCTGCAAATTATAAACACACACACACGTATGTATGATGATCAGTCTGCGCTACAAAATTCGTTGCATGAGGCCCTCCACTAGCTAGCTCGCGCGGTGCATCAAAGCGTATTTAATGTGTACTAGAATATAGTAGTAAATTAGTAATGATGATTAATGTCTGAGAGTTGAAAATTTTATTTATTGAGTTCTTGTCTGCATAAGAATAATCAGTAATGTTCAGTTCGTATTTCTAATCAACCAACAGTACTTCATCAATTAACCCACATGATTTGCTACTGATCATAAAAAACATTAATTACATGGTACGTCAAGAAAAATAGATTTTTGTGATCAGTTAATTCTAACGAAATGACTATTTACAATTAAAATTAGTTATAAATAATCTTTTAATTACAATAAATTAATCATAAAAATCTATTTTTCTTATAGTACGTGCTTGACCAATTAGCTAAATATATAAATATAAATACATACATATATATATATATATGCGAGGGATCCAAGAAATTAACTAGCTATTTATTTCCCCTATCTTAATCTTTACAGTAAATTATGCGCGCATTAAATGTAGAGCAAAGACAACTGGAAACCAAGGCCACTAGCTAGTACTCATATATATATATATAGGTCTTGATCAGCATATATATATATATACCTAAATTATATATATACGTAAATGCACTTTTCCGCAGTTGTTGAATTTAAATCAAAAGCACCAAATTTTCATAGTAATTACCAGACACGAAAGGGGAGACATGGAAAAAAAAAGCAACGAAAAGTAAGAAATTCTTCGAATCGAGAAGAAGCTCATGAATTGGCATGAGCGTCGTAAGACAGACATGGAGAAAGCACCGAAAACACCAAAAAGCACCTGTGGAAAAAATTTGCGTAGCTAAATATATATATTATTCCATTCACATCACAATTAAAATGTCATGTTATTTTCTGCTTATATTTGACCTTTTCTATCAAAAAAAAAAATGTCATGTTATTTTATATAACTAATAATTTTTAATATTAATTTATAACGTACATATCCATGCATATATGAAAAGTACTTATACCTAATTAATTAATGATTTGTTGGAGATCGACCAATTCGCATACGGCAGGGGTCTGCACTTTAGCAGACAAAGGTGGTTACCATGCTTTCAAATCAGTTTCCATTTTCGATTCATTTCATTTCATGAAATTAATAAAAAGCTATATAGCTAGCTAGCGTACATTCTTGACTAACTAATTAATTTGGATCTTGACCATGCATGCAGCGTATATACCATCTTATACGTATATACGAGCAAAGAACAAGAAGGATCCCAGCACATGCACTAAGAAATTACGTGTCTTATCAAATCAAGAAAGTGATATTACACGATGATGATCAGACACAGATGATTATTAATTTCATCATGAGCTTTTGTTCGATCGAGTATATTTGCAGAACCCAATTCATGATGCAGTCTGCCCTACAATTAATAGTCACTTCATGCCTTTTTTTTTTTTTTTTTTTTTTTTTTTTTTTTTTTATATTGATATCAAGTGTGTTTGGATAAAATCCCAATTAATTTTGAGGGGGGTATAAATAGACTCTCTATAAGGAATTTTTTGCAAGTGAATTTGTAATAATTAAAAAAAAAATTATAGTCTAATAACTCTGAGAGTATAAATATAAAATTTTGAACTTAAGGCGTTCAGTTAATTACTCGACTCGCCTCAATACTATAATTAATTCACTCCTAATTAGAGCTTACTAGCTATATATACGATTCTTCAAGGTATTATACGCACTCTCCAAACCATCCTATAAGCTAGAGTCTTCCTTTAACTAGTCCTTTTGTACGTGTTTATCATGATAGATTGAAATAAAAAGCAATCATAATGATGGGTACATAGAACTTTTTTTTTTCAATGGTAAAAAGGATTGGTAGGGGCGACGTGATATGACTTTCTTAATAGAGGTGACTATAGTACCACCCAATCCGTTGGAGAGTCGGAAATTTAAGTGACGTTTAAATTTAAAGATGAGTTAAGATAGATTATAAATAGTAATGAGATAAATTATAAATAGTAGTAAAATTTATGAGTTAAAGTTATTAAATAGTAATAAATAATAATAAAATAAATTGAAATGAATTGTAAATATAAACGACTCTTTAAAGCAGTATGCTTCTTCTATGTACAAAAACTATTTTTTCAAAAATATTTTAAAGAGCAGGCGCGCTTCTTTTTTTTTTTTTTTTTTTTAAACAAAGGTTCACTTTAGCAAAGAAACTTTATTTATTTAAAACTTTAAAAAATGTAGATCATGTTTGCGGACAAGTTTTTTTTTTCAGTTTAAGTGATCTCATTACTTTCACAAACATTAAAAAAAAACATATAGGTTTTCTAAGTATTTTTTATATATATATTTTTAATGAACTTTGTCATTTTTCAAAGGTAAATACAAATAAATATATATTTTTTTTAAAATTATCAAAATTATTTTCTCAATACTGATAGCTTTGAAATCTAAAACTGAATATACTTATAATTGAAAATTATTATTAGGCAAGTGTGGTGTTTTTTTAAGGCTTAAAATTGAATAAAGTTAGCCTGTTGCCTCATTTATATCAGTGTAATTGCTTGTTAAAATTTTTTTTTTTTTAATTTAGTGATTAAAGAAATGATTTTAAGTGTATTGATATATTTTTTTATTTTTTTAAAATATTTAAAAATGATAAAAAAATGTGAAATAAAAAAATTAGATAAAAAAAAAACACTAATTTTACCCTGGCAGCGGCACACTAGTGCTACTCCTTAAAATTATGCTGTTCCCTCAACTTCCGTCCCAAGTCCGAATTATCCCGTCTGACGCGGTTGATCATCCTCCACGAGAGAGAGAGAGAGAGAGAGAGAGAGAGAGATAATTCACTTTTTTTTAGCGTGTCTGATGGGACCACAGGAGGAACTCGAAGACATGAGGACCCGAAATACCCGGTTAATGACGCGGGACTTAAACTCGCTATCACCGGTAACGTGTCTCGTACAAGCCGCCACGTGCCGGTGGCTCAAAAGAGACAACCTTACCGACAAACCAACAATCATCACATGGATGTCGCGTGGGCCCTCCACGACTGAAATTTCGTATGGCTTTTTCACATGGACCCTCACATAAAGTCGACTACGGGGAACATGTGTGTCCCACAGCTTCCGCACATATACGAACACAGGAGTTTCTTTTCTGTGTATTTGCTTAGAAGATTCCATCACAAACACAAAGCGGGTCATCGAAGCAAATGAAAAAGACTGGGACCCGACGCAGGGCACAGACTTTGATGCAAATTCATCACGAACAACGCACTTCCATCAGATACGATCACGGAAGTAGACGAATCACAACCGTTCTTAAACTGAACGTGTCACTTCTTTACTGGTCCATTCGCTTTGACGCACAGATTCTCCCTTGATTATATATAGAGCACACGGCCAAACGTGTTGGTCACATACAATTCTGGGTCTCAAAACTTTAGCACCAGGGTAAAAAGAAGAGCAAGAGAGTTATCACTTTTGACAAAAATGTCACCGGAAAATGGGAAACACTTGCCGGAATCCGATGCCACAGGACTGAATCTAAAGGAGACCGAGCTGACCTTAAGGCTGCCGGGCGAGATACGGGGAGATATAGAGATCAAAGCAAAGTCGGGCACGAAACGTGGATTTTCGCAGATTATTGATCTTAATCATGATAGATCGTCAGATGTTGATCATGAACATGATGACAGAGGTTGTGACAAGCTAGAAAACGAGACCTTGGCTATAAAACCGCCGGCAGCGAAGTAAGATATTTATATATATATTTGAAAAAAAAAATCATCTTTTGCGCATATATGCTATATATCATGTTTACGTTTTTCGAAAGTCTTTTTCTCTTAGTACTTTTAATTTAGAGAACCTAGTTACATGTATTTATGTTTTTAGAATTGAAAAGCATATATATTATATATTTTTTTCCCAGGGCAATATAACATAGGTTTGCATTATTGCATGTATATATAGTACTGCACTGGCCTACCTTTAAATCAATTTAAGTTTTATACCGTTACCGATTTTCAGGGCGCAGGTAGTGGGGTGGCCACCGGTGAGAGGGTTTAGGAAGAACGCGATGAAGAGCTTCAAGTTCGTAAAGGTGGCTGTGGATGGAGCTCCCTTTCTAAGAAAGCTGGATCTAGAATTGTACAGTAGCTATCAGGAGCTACTGTGTGCTTTTGACAACATGTTCTCCTGCTTGACTATTTGTACGTATTAATTCCATAAGTATTTCTCTAAATTGTTACTACATACGATAGCTAGCTCTATGTATTTGGATTTATGTAGAATATATTTTTATGCTGTAGGTAATTATTTGAATGAGAAGAAGCTTATGGACACAGCAAATGGGGTGGAATATGTGCCTACTTACGAGGACAAAGATGGTGACTGGATGTTAGTTGGAGATGTACCATGGAAGTAAGTTTCCAAACCAGACTTTTGTACAGCATTAATGAATTGATTCATCATCATGTCTCACGTCGAGGATGTCTGGCCTGAAATCTTAAAAATGTAATTTTAAGTAATCAACATTTTTTTACTAATCTTCTCCTTTTGATCTTCAGAATGTTTGTTGAGTCATGCAAACGGCTAAGATTGATGAAAAGCTCAGAGGCAATTGGACTCGGTAATCTTTTATTTCGAGCTTGGGGCTACATACCTTGCTTAATTTACATGTCTTTTACGATTTAAGATAGCCATTCTTGAACCAATATCATAGTACCGTACGTACGTGTTGATTTTTTTGCGTGTTTTTTTGACGCAGCTCCAAGAACACCTCAACAATCTGCAAGCACAAGTTAAGAAAAAACAGAAAGAGAGAAGCCTTAGAGAATTAATCAAATATCGATTCTTGGAATGATGTAATTGGTTGAACAGAGGCTAGCTATTTTTTTCCTTGGTTCTATACTTTTCTATATTTATTTTGGATGAAGAGTTAGGATTAGATAGGAAAAAAAATTTGGAAAGAGAGAGATTTCTGTATCTACTAGTTGCATCGTAGTGCCAGTTTAAATATTGATGTAGTGGGCTTTTTTTTTTTTTTTTTTTTTTTTTTTCCTCCCCATTTTCGGGTCTGTTACAGCTTCTTCTTCGTAGAGACGCTAGGATTGTAATACTTTTGACAGATTTTATACCGTCTATTTGATTTTTATGAGACTTTTTGTTTTCGCAGTTGATGTGATTTAAATAAACAGGAAATCAACCAGCGCAAAACCGTATATTTTGATAGCAGATGGCAGTCCATGATTTATGTCCAACTAATTCATAATCAATAGATCTAAAAAAATAAATAAACCTTACCGAATCCAAATCTGGGTTTTTTTCTTCTAAGTAATGCTACTCGTTATTCTTTTATTAATCATCATCACGTCGTTTCATAATATTATATTAAAAGATTAAAAAAATTTGATTATATTTTACTTATCTACTAATCATTTGATGTCCCGTAAATGACATCAAATGATACATGTACAATTATTTTTATAAATGATATTTTTTTCCCTATTGTCCTATCTTGCGGTGTAATGATACATGTACAGTTATTTTTATAACTCTTTATCCAATTATTTTTTAAATTGATGATATTTATATAAAATGATGTTACTTTTATAAATTCTTATAGTTGAGGGCATGTATCTTTTAACGATGTTACTCCAACCCTACAGAGCCCCATCGGATGGGTTAATGGTAACCCCACGGATGTCATTGGCCGTGTACACAACTCGGGTCATTAATCTGGATGACTCCCCCAAAGATGACTTCACAGTCAGCGAACGCATTAGACTATCCAACATTAATTTTTATTTACCTTTTCTAGCTGTGATCAAACATCAATTTTTGCTGTGAAAACTCCCTATTAGACTGGCATGTAAGGAGGGCATGCATCTAACGTGTGGATTGATGCTTTTGACAACTTCTACAGGAAGGGATTTAAAACCAAGCATCCAACCCTCGAATAGAAAAACCTAAATGACCTCCAAAAAACACAAATCACTGGCGACATTACACGATTCCGAGGTTTGAAAAAAAAAAATAAAAAAATAGTACAGGGAAAATGGCAACTGATTACAATAGAATAAAATTACCACATAGTGACATAGCAAACACGGTAGATGCTTAATAATTTTTTGAAAAGACTATATTCACCACATTTTGCAGCCTTGCTCGCAACTATTGACTGTAGGAGCAAATGCTGATTTGAACACATTTGTAGTCCCGAGCTGAGGCAAGAGAGACTGCCTACTTTGTGCCAATTGAGATGATGCTATCTTGTTCTTTTTCAGCTCAAAACTTGTTCTCTTCTTCACAAGAAGAGATCATTAGAATTATCGCTATTGGTCAAAACCATTCTATTCAATCCATCCAAATGGCATTTTTTCGAAACTAAATCACTGAAGGCAGAGGAAGCAGTGAAAACCAGAAACAAAAGAAACCATACGCATCAGACAAATAAGTTTCAATAATGCTGCAGAGATATTCGAGATACCATTCTAAGTGAAGAATGAACGACGACTACAAGACAATTACAAAGAAAATTAGTTGATTGAATTGAGGCTTTGGCTGCCATGGTTACAAACTAACTCTTGGTTACAGCTGATGACGTGCTATATAAACTGAACATTGTGACACGAGCAATACACTCGATTTCAGACTTTGGGGCTAGACATCCCTAGTTCTCTGATTAAAAGAAAGACTCAAAAATTTTGTGGAAAGGATATGAATGGATATGAGAGGAATAAGATTATTAGACATCTGGTAGAACATCGTGGAGTAAATGGCAAACCCAGACGATACTTTCATCTGGAAAGTATATATTCAGAATAGTGTTTCAAGCAGTTTTGGGGATGACAAAGCCGCCACAGATTTGAACTGCTACATCAACAAGAACTTCGTAAGAGAACTTAATGAAATTCTAATATTGTGTTTAAAACTAATCCTTCAACATGAGTCAATGATACTCTTTTCAAAATGCTATCTCCAAAAATACTTCTGCATGTATTTTTTTCTATTCATTACCTTTTGTTGCCTATATTTCATGCGTATGGCACTCAGAGGACAACCGTTGGCGTTCAACTGTAAATCTTGCATGGCAATTACTGTGGTCTTCAAATCAGATGAGTTGTAAGAGGTATAGTGTTCTAGAGTTGGATTCTGCAAGATATATAAATGAAGTCACATTTCCAGCATATATATAATTTATTCTACAAAAAGTAAACAAATAAATAAAGGAGAAAATGCAAACCCATGGGTGATTTGACTGATCTAACGTCCATTTGGCAAGAAACACAGCTGATGAAGCTATGACAGAAGGAAGGAAATTCAAGAAGCCATAGTCAATTAGCGAAAGTTCAGCTAAATAGTTGGACAAGTACTCCATCTCCAGACTAGGGGTCTACAAGTTTTCAATTAGATATGTACATATTAGTTTTTTATTATTCTAAAGTGTGTAGCATTTCCCGCTCAAAGGCCGGGACTCTGACTTAAACCAACCATGTTACCTTGTAAGAAGCCTGTGCTGCTCGAAGAAATCTCCTGGAAAAAAATAAAAAAGTGTACAGAAATGCATTGGAATATGAAAATAAATACTGAAACTATCAGCAATATGCAGGATGTCAACATTGGGTAAGCTGAAGTACCTGAGAAAAGTTTTTGCAGTGGGAGCAAATAGCTGGAAGCCAAAATACTTCAATACTTGAATCTCCAGTTCCAATACCTGCCAATGCTCTATTCAGAACGCAGCAAAAAAAAAAAAAAAAAAAAATGGCAGACGATATATATGAAAACAAAAAACCTTGATACAGGTTTCCAGCGAGCTAAAAGTTCTAATACTTGAAAAAGACCATCTCTTTATCAATCACATTGGATTGAAATATCCAAATCTCTATTAAGTTACAACTGTGACTTGGATGTAAAAATGAAACTATTATGGGAGGAATAGGATAGTGTCTGTCAGTAGAGATGATGGCACAAGGATTAATAGACATCACCATAAATCAGAATGAGTAAAAAAATGCATCTTAAATTATGATTTCTAGAGTCGCTTCCCCGTGACAGGTCATTTTTGTCTCCCTAGTTCTATTTAAGTGCAAGGTAATTTTTATTTCCTGTTAACTCTGATAACATTTTTATGAAATCTGAGATCCAATGCATCAGGAGACTTATATTTCCCCAAAAAAATTCAACATACATTTCAAGTTTGATAGTGATTGAAAGCTCAAGCCAAAATGGAATCTATGATCTGTTTTCCCTTTCTCCTACTCATTACTTCTTTTCTCTTAATCGGCATGACTCTATGCAGCCATTGCAGCATATCAGCATTATAAGAGAATTTGTCTTCAAACGGTATTAGGAAATAAATTATAAATGGACGAAATAATTATCCCATCAAAGAAAAGAAAACTAAATGAACAACAACATCAATTTGTTAGGACCTAAAGTGATGCAACAAACTGATGTCTAGGAAAATTTGAATAGATAGAAGACATAAAAATAGATGGTAATTTTTGGTCAGCAAGCAGGTTTTGAACTGTAGCATTTACTTCATCATTAAATTTTTTTTCATCTTTTTTTGATTTTGAGTTGAGCATTCTATGTGTCGGCACTACAGCCACCGATTTCAGGACCCAATCTGGGTCCCAATAAGTGTAGTTCAACCCTTTTTTTTTTCTTGCTTTTTTTATGCATTTTTTCAACACCCTTAAATTTTTTTTTTTTTTTTAAATTCACAACATCATTAAAAAAAACTTCCTTAATTATTAAGTAAAAAATAAAAAAGAGCATCGGGATGCACTATGGGGACCCACTATCGGTGGGTTTAGCATTTCTCCAATAAGAACTAGGCCATACCTCCTCTCTTGTGTAAGTGTTGTCTGTAATGAGGCAGAACTCTTCCACGTGCGGTGCACAAATTTCTTCATACTTCCTTCAAACCACAAAGTGGAGAACCACAATCAGTAGATACTACAAGCTGAAAAATCATTCAAATTATTTGCATCCATCCCCTGCAGAAAACTTTCGTGTCTGACAAGTCAAAAACATAAAGGACTGCAAAGATCATGAAAACTTTCAACCCTTACATGATATCACCAGATTAATGGAAAAAAATCCATTTATTCAAATATAAAAGGAGGAAGTTTCAAATCCTAATTGGTTTAAGATTCTCGTCTAAAATTTAGATTATGAGTAGTCCATGCTGTGAACTATAGATAAGGGAGCTTACGAGGCAATTAGCATGCAAGTGATGCCGAGAAGTTGAAGTCTCTGTCTTTCAATATAATTTTGAGTCAGAAATGAATCAACGAGATAAACTGTGAGGTAAAGTGTATCAGACACCAAGTTATATTCCTCAGATACCTGAAACCAGGCTTTATCTGATCAGAGAAGTTTAATTTTCATTCACAAAATATAGAAAACTAGAAGATTATGCCATTGATAGCCATTAAGAAAGCCTAATGTATCCACCTAGTTACACAAACTAAAGGAGATACACGAGAAAAACATATTTAACAGCATTGGCCCATTATTTTGATTGATCAATTGTGCCCTGTGAATGTTAATCTATATTACAAAAATAATACGAACAATGACACAAATATAAACTAGCAGCAATAAGTGCAACAAAATCGATATGATTTTCATAAGAAACATATTGGCTCTGCAACAATCTCTGACACAATGCAACAATATGCAGTTAATTCTAGACCAAATAGCCGTCAAAGTATCAGTGACATTAGGTTGCAGCTTTTAAATACAAGCGCAAAGATATGTACTAGAAGACATCCTAAAATTAAATAAAAAGATATGTAGTAATCGTCGCAAATCCAATATGTGCTCGATCAACATTCCTTAAAAAAAAAAAAATAGAAGAAGAAGAAGAAGAAAGTAAAACAAAATTTATCATTCAATAGATCATTTACAGAAAACTCCTGGACCGGAGAGAGAGAGAGAGAGAGAGAGAGGATATTTCAGATCTCCACTACATCTTGTGAACCCTAAGTATTAGCATAGTGTACAGGACATTTGTAAAGGTACAGCAACACAGCCTCAGTGACAATTAATTAAGCCAAAGATAAACTATAAAGGCTAATCCTAATATAGATAGATTACAATGTAGAAAATTAAAGCAAGATTTAATATGTGACCTGTCAATAATGACAGAATTCACTTTAAACCAATAAAGACAAGTTTCAGATAGACATGATGAAAACTGACCATATATTATGAAGTACAGAAAGGTGGAGATCCCTTTGATGACAAGGTCTGCACTTGAGTTTAAGACACAAGTTTTTTTTTTTTTTTTTTTTTTTTTTTTTTTTTTTTTTTTTTTTTTTTTTTTTTTTTTTTTAAGTAAGAAGATATATCATTATATAAAGATAGACATTGCCCAAGTACCCAGGCGGTATACATGTGATTACACCTATTTAGGAACTAAGAAATGGTTATAAGGAAATCATGGAAATTGAGACCATTTAAATCTAAAGCGATGGCCCACATAAATAAGTCTTCCAGAATAAACTCTTAAACTCTTCCAAGGAGCACTCACGATCCTTGAAATTTCTATCATTTCTTTCTCTCCAAAGACACCAAAATATACAAATGGGAGCCATCCTCCACACAGTTGCAATCTGTGTTGTCCCCATGATCCCTCTCCAGCTAGCTAGTAGTTCAACCACCCTTCCCGGCATAACCCATGCTAATCCCACTTTACTAAAAAAATAATTCCATATGGCCCTTACTAACTCACAATGTCAAAGTAGATGATCCACTGTTTCACCACTATTTATGCATATACAACACTAGTCGATGATGATAAGCCTATGTTTTCTTAAGTTATCAGCAGTCAATATCTTCCCTAAAGCTGTTGTCCAAGCAAAAAAAAACAGCCTTTGTAGGTGTTTTACTCCACCAAATGTTCTTCCAAGGAAAGTGATTCCTACCTTGGGCAGTAAGAGTCTCATAAAAGGAACGTACAGAAAAGTTGCCTTTCCTGGAAGGCCACCACTCCAGTTTATCCTTCGCTGAAATAGCAGGACTAATGTTGTACAACAAGTTAAAGAACTCCACCATGACTCCTACTTCCCCATCATGTGCCTTCCGAATAAAACTAACATTCCATTGCTGCGCCCCATTATTAATATCCCTCAATTCAGCCACCACGGCATCTTGTTCCCTTGCAATTTTGAAAATAGCGGAGTAGACATCCTTAAGAACCATATCTCCAACCCAAACGTCATGCCAAAAAATGATTCTATGGCCATCCCCCATACACAGCCTAGTGTTGCAAGAGAGAGACCACCAACCTTTCCAAATATGCTTCCATAACCCCACCCCATACGCCCCCTAACTTCCTTAGAGCACCAACCCCCCTTATACTCTCATACTTACTATCAATCACCATCTTCCATAATGCTTCCCTCTCATAATTATATCTCCATAGCCACTTCTCGAGAAGAGCCTTATTGAAGGCCCTCACATTACGAGCCCCCAATCCACCACCCCTCAAGGGAGAGCATGCCTTGTCCCACCCAACTCTAAATGGAACTTAAACTCATCTTCAAGTCCCCCCACAAAAAGCCTCGTTGAAGCTTCTCAATCCGCAAGGCAACACTAGTGGGAAGAGCAAATAATGACAAGAAATAGGTGGGAAGGTTGGAAAGGGTACTCTTTATCAATGTAATCCAACCCCCTTTAGACAAATACATCCGTTTCCACCCAGCCAACTTACGCTCTATTTTCTCTAACACCCCATCTCAAATAGTCTTAGCTTTGATTGATGCTCCCAACGGTAGGCCAAGGTACTTCATAGGCAACAAAGAGACCGCACATCCCAATATATTAGCCAGCCCCCTAACATTACGCACATTACCCATAGCAACCATCTCTGTTTTCAAGAGATTTATTTTTAACCCGGATACCGCTTCAAAACACAGTAGAATAGCCTTTAAAGATTGAAGATGACCTGAATTTGCCTCACAAAATAACAACGTATCATCTACAAATAAAAGATGCGATATAATGGTAGCACCATGGTTAGTATCTCTCACTAAATAACCTGAGAAAAAGCCACCCTCCACTGAAACCGACAAATAAGAGGGGTGATAGTGGATCTCCTTGGCACAACCCTCTCGAGCTGTTAAAGAAACCCACTAGATCACCGTTAACAAAGACCGAGAAGCGTATTGTTGTCACACAATGTCTCATCCACCCCCTTCATTGCTCCCCAAAACCACATCTTCTCAACAAGTAAAAAAGGAATTTCCAATTGACATGATCATAGGCATTCTCCATGTATAATTTGCATAAAATACACGAGACTCCTGATTTGATCCTATTGTTCAAGCATTTATTGGCAATGAGAACCGAGTCCAATATTTGTCTACCCCTAACAAATGCATTTTGAGACTTAGAGATGATTTTATCCATAACCGTGCTCATCCTACTAGCAAGAACTTTTGATATTATCTTGTACATATTGCCCACAAGACTAATAGGCCAAAAATCATGCACCTCTATTGCACCAACATTTTTAGGGATAAGTGCAATAAATGTAGCATTTAAACTCTTCTCAAATTTTCCATAGGTGAAAAATTCATAAAAAACCTGCATGACATCACCATTAGGGCCCAGACCTTTGTCTTTGTTCATTTTTCTGACTACTTGGTGTACCTTTTCCTCTTCAAATGGTCTCTCCAACCAAGCCATACTATTCTAATCAATGGCCTCAAAAGCAAGACTAGGGCTGGGCTTCGACTCCGGAGTCAGAGTCGAAGTGCCCGTTTCCGACCTCCGACTCCGACAAGAGTCGGAGCCAAATTGGAGCTCCGACTCCGACTCCAAATTGGAGTCGGAGTCCGACTCCGATCGGAGGTCGGAGCTCCGACCTCCTATCGGAGCTCCGACATCAGATCGGAGCTCGACGTGCGCTCGACGTGGCGCTCGAGCGGAACTCTTTCAGAGAGGTTCGCTCGACTTCCGCTCAACATGTCGCTCGAGCTCGCTCAACTTCCGCTCGACACCTCGCTCGAGCGCAAGTGTACAGTAAAAAAAATTTTGGAGTCGGAATTGGAGCTTCTTGGAGCTCCAACTCCGACTCCGACTCCGAATAGATATTCGGAGCTACTCTGAATTCCGATGACTCCAACTCAGTTATTTCTTTCAGCGTGCCAAACATCTCAATATTAGCATTGATGGTACGTAAATGTAACTCATTGTTCAAAGAACTATTCAGAGTTCCTAGAGCTCCTTGTAAGGCTTGTTGGAAAACCCGTTGTCGGACTTGATTACTCGCTCTTTGTTGTTCAAAATGAATGGTTTCATTTTTGTAAATTTCTAATTGTTCCAAAGTTTTATAAGTTGAATTAATCATCGGAGTCGGAGTCGGAGCGGAAGTCGGACGGAGTCAGAATTTTCGGAATTTTGCACACCCCTAAGCAAGACCATCTAATCTAGGCTTCCATTCAAAGGATTCCGAAAGCAAATCTTCAAAATGTCCAGCAATGTAGCCCTTTATGGCTGACTGGTCAGCAGAATCGCAGCCATCTATAATCATGGTTTCAATGGCATTATTCTTCCTATGTGAGTTGGCAACCCGATGAAAAAAATTTGTGCATTTATCCCCCTCCCTAAGCCACAATACCCTTGATTTTTGCCTCCAAAAAATCTCCTCCGTTAGAGTCACCCTTTCTAATTCGGAAATGACTTGATCTTTTCTAGTGCTTTCTACTTCTACACCCTCCAATCTTTGTAGCTCTTGTAATAAGGACTTTTTTAAAATTCTAAATTACCAAATATCTGTTTATTCCATGCCTTCAAATCCTTCTTCAAGATTTTCAGCTTACCAACCAATATGACACTCGGAGTGCCCTGTAACTTATATGAACTCCACCATTGTCTAGTCAATTCCACAAACCCATTACTTTTCAGCCACATATTCTCAAATTTAAAGGGCCTTCTTCCCCCTTGGATGCCTCCACAATCCAACACTACAAGAAAATGATCCGAACATATCCGTGGTAGTCTTTTTTGGCATACATCTGGATAATGCGACTCCCAAGCTAGGGATATAAGAAATATGTCACCAAGCATGGTTATTAGACCATGTATATGAACCCCCGATAAAAGGGATGTCCGTGAGCTCCAACTCAAATATGAAATCAAAAAATTCGACCATGATTTTGTCTTCCTTCCCCCAATCTCTCACTTAGAAATCTTGTCACATTGAAATCCCCCCCCCCCCCAATACACCACGGAACATCCCACCAAGAACACAATCTTGCTAGCTCTTCCCATAGAAACCGCCTCTCACTATCCAAATTAGGACCATATACCCCAGCAAATGCCCATAAAAAATCATTTTCAGTATTTTAAAAGAACATCCCACCGAGTATTCCCCTACAAACTCTTCAAGATTCTTCACCACCCTTTTATCCCACATTACCAACACTCCACCCGATGCCCAATTCGAGGATAGATACGTCCACCCTAAATGTTGGCAGCCCTAAATGCTCCGGATAATACTTGTGATAAACTTCAGCTTAGTCTCCATTAAGCACAAAATGTCCACCTTCCATTGTCTTAACAAATTTCTTATTTGGAGGCGTTTGTCAATCTCATTTAGCCCCCTCACATTCCAAATTAGAATTTTGGGCTTCATTTATCTGCTACTACAACCCTCCCTTTGTTTGCACTCCCCTCCTTTCCTTCGTAATTAATATACCATGATAACCTCTTCAATTCTCTGTTTCGTTTTGATCCCATTTCATGATGATAATGTGTACTTGGGCTACACTTACTTTTTTATCAATAGATTTTATTTTTTACCTATAAAAAAATCATCAATAGCTTCACAAACTACAGCCCAGGGATGTGTACTTAACAAAAGAATGCATATTTAGACCACGTAAATAAGAGAACTAGGGTAATGACAAGATCCTGACCTCTACAAGCCAATCAACCAGAATCCCTCGCATGCTTTGAGTAATATCTCGCTGCATTGTTTCCATGAAATTAGGATATGGTCTCCGAGCAAGCTATATAGAAACAATTGATGAGACTATAAGTAAGCATCAAGTACACTTATATGATATTGATCAGCAACAAAAATGAGTAAAATGCATCAGTTACACTTACCTGGTTTTGATCTGAGGTATTTACTCTTTACTATTCTAGGTTTAGCAAGTCATAAATTTCATAACATATTTTCTTTGGGGTTAATTGCAGCTATCCATCCCAACTATGAGATCATTTGCAATTTCCACAGTAAATTATAAATTATTTTGACATTACTTTGCAAGAGTACTTTGCAATGTTCACCCCGTCCCACCCCTAATTTTTAAAAGTTGGAAATTAATTTAGATGGTAGGAAGCACATCGTAAATTAATCTCGAATTAGGGTGTTAGTTGTAAGCACTTATAGTTTATATGCAAATAACAAATACTTCCATAGTACAGGATAGATTGCTACAATAAAAGAACCCTTTTCTTTATCTTATCACCGTCTTTGGAGACAAGTGCTAACAAACAAAATTGACCAAGTCTTAACCTAACAAATCACAAGCATGCTATTTGGCATTGATAAAAACGGAAACCGGATATGGCAAAAAAAAAAAAAAAGGATGTATCTATATTACAAACCTCAGCTACACGTAAATTGTTATATATGTCAGGAGCATACACACTGCATAATTGAGGTTCCATGTAATCTGCATCAATGTCTATAACGTCTGGATTGCTTGATATAATGATGTCCCCATAGAAGCCACCTTTGAAAATTTAAACATAATGTCATTGTTTGCAACAGGCAGCTATATATGAAAGAACCAAATATAAATACTACTTTTCACAGGCAATTCTTCAACCTTGAGATGAAACCATATGCACCAAGTTTATATCGTATTATCAATAATATTAGAGAAACCAAGCCCACTGAAATATCAAATGGCCAAATCATTCACTTGAAAGATGCATGGCCTGGAAAAGAACAAGCTTGCAAGCAACATCAATAGATGGTACTAGAGGAAGTAAAAATTATCACACTCGAGAGTTTTCCTATTTCATGGTTTGATTGTACCACAAGTGATTAATATTGAATAATGGCAAGTCATTGTAAAGCAAAAAACCAAACAAAAAAGGGTAATCATTTAAAGCAAAAATGAAAAATATTAGGAGAAAAAAGGTTCAAACAGTTCTTTCTTGCAAGTCCCGTTGACAACCCAAGTCAACTCCGTGTTATAGATTATACAGATTTAGTGTTATTTCAGTTAACTGCAGAGTTCTCTCCAAAAGGGTCCATGTTTACTCTGAGACCCTGGAACTGCAGAAGACCAGCTAACCATATGATGATTTTAGGAAGTAAACCTATAAAACTTGAAGTTTCGTACTTGTTTAAGCTCTCTGAGTTTTGATTTGAATTGTTCTTACCATATCTGTGGTGTGAATTTTTTAAGTCTGCTCTGCAATTGGTTGGTACAATTGACTAAGACCACATTTCATATAGGAGGGAACAAATATATAAAATCAAAAAATCAGCTCAGGTTAAGCTTTGAGAGCTTATTTAACCCTTTGAGCTCTCCCTTTAGTAACTACTGCTGGATTATAGTTCCACATTGAAGTTCATGATCGTGATCATGAATGTCACTTATACTTCATTATCAGTCCATTTTTCTTACCATACTAGCAGAGTTTGTTCACTTTAAAATATAAGTACGTCAATATACAGGATTCACACCAAGATGGATCTCTTCTTGCAGTCTACACAAATTGGTATGTAGTTGGTAATTTGCAGGTCAGTAATGGTTATCATGCATAGAGGTAAAAAGTTGAAATAGATAACAAAACCTTTCTTAGGGGGACTTTGTCGGTGTGAAGGCACTCCAAAACTCTGATATTCAAGTAGATGATCGTCTATGCGACAGTCCCTTATGCTACTTAACTGAAGAGGCAACTTTTCTTCAAAATTAGTTGAACTTCTAACTTCTTTTGATTTAGGTTCTTGAAGAAGGTTTGCTTTCGCACCAGCTTGAAACTGTTGGCCTTCTGTAGCATCTGAAGGCCCCACTTTGCTAACGTTTGCCCGACTATTTTTAGCCAGCTTGCTGTTCTTAGCCTGACATTGAGCAGGACAAAAGGAAGCAAAACTCAGGTTCTGGAGTAAATGAAAGCTTTTGGAAAATACCCTAACCTACCTGCTAAGTCTTGCAACATGTCGCAATATTCCTTTTTTTCTATAGGTAAGCATGATGCAATTTTCAAGTAAATAGAACGTCCAAAGTGATTATAATTCAATTTGAACTTAGTACATAATCAACTACTGAAAGATTCAAAATCATATAATATTTTCTGGCTCAAACTATCTGAAATTTGCTAACATTCAAGCTGATAAACTCAGCAATGTAATTGGATAACATAAGTTTGTTGTTATTTCCTTATAAGAACAGAGGTCATGAACAAAATTACATGGAATATTGACCTGAATTTTAGTTGCATTCAAGCAGCTCCTAAATGAGCCTTTGTGGCAAATATTGCTGACATCCTGCAACACAACCCTCCTCTTGCGCTGAAGACATGGATCAGTGGGAGCATGATTGCTGTTCTCATCCAAGTCTGCACCTTTTGGATTTCCTCGCAAAGTTCGCTTCTGATTTTGTTGTATAGGAGCTTTCAGATAAGGCAACTTTCCAGATGCAAGGAAGGCAGCAGCCCTTGCGCGTGTAAGTGGAACAGTTGGCTCCTGGCCCTTAGCAGTAACAAGTTTTTTCTCCCTCATGTTTAAAAGCCTCAGAGAAGAACAGCACAAAGTATTAACTTGAAACCATATGAACAAAACCTGAAACATAATTACAAAATAAATGCAAAGAAAAATTGAGAGCAAGCTGTGCAGGCATTGTGTGCAGAAAACGGCTTGTAAACATAGGGGATATGTTCCAAATGCAACTTCAAAGAAGAACCATTTCTAGTCCTAACTCATGGTAAAAATATAAGCCGAACAACCAAAGTGTTATCAAGTTCCTAATCGATTTTCCCTTGCAGTCACATCAAGTAGTTTATATGATAAACTGATTCTGAAGTGTCATGGCAAAACTAGAATCTAGATATTTATACGTGTAGTATTGGCTACTGAAAAGATATATTTTAAATGCCATTAGAAGTCAATTTCCTGATAAAAATGGAGCAGATAATCAGATTCTGATTCGCTGTGGCAGTAGAGATCCATAGAACTTGTTAGCTTTAATTACATATGGAAAATTAAAGCTCCACTAATCATTGAAGTCCTTTCAAACCTCTGAAAATCTATTAAGCCCCGTGGGTTCAACTCAATTCACCAATTGTGAGTGGTTTGAGTAGCTGAATTAAGGCCGACAAAACCTTATCAATAACAGCTAAAAACCTGGACAACTGGGGCCAAGAACAGGAATCGGTTCCTACTACAACCCTATCTAAGGCAATGTATCCTGCTTTACTACGATATTATGTCTCTGGATTCGCTTCAAGATATTAAGATTCTACCTCGATATTTATTTCTTCTTCTTCTTCTTCTTTTTTGAATCATACAAGGAACTCTTTTTTCTTCCAATATAGTTTCAATCGAACAGCTTTGACACATTATCAGAGTAACATAGTGCATAAACAAATAACAGTGTCAAACAGATTCACATACGTTAAAAGACAAAAAAATACATAATTAATTTTAGTCGAAACCTTTTTAAATATTCATGCACAACTGCAGAACGCTGAGAAACCACGCCGTGAATAATGCAAGAAAATCTATGGCACGAGCATGGACATAGTGGGAAGAAACTATATTGCCTGATGTGGTCGCTCAGTCAATGTGCAGGAAATAAAAGGTAACAAATTTTGAACCTTGAATTTACAAACAAGAACAAAACAAAATCCACACCTGACCTGAGATCCAAGAAACGATATGCAGAACAACATGTATTTAAAGGATCCAAAATAGTTCAACTTCTCTGTATTTTACCCGGAGGGGAAAAAACTCCGATTGTTGCATCAGCTTTGCTAGAGTGGAAGTCCCAGATAATTAGGAAAATAAAAAAAGGAATTCCAAGCTTTATAAAGTTTTGAATCTCATTTCAAAAAACATAAAAAATAAAGTTTTGAATGTTTTATTTTCGCGCATTTTACCACCAACCATATTATCCACGCCCCGGAATTTCAAGAATCTGACATACTACAGAAAGGAAAATGATTTACACACAACATTTTTTACAAACGAGCCCGCATTTTCTCATCAAGCAAACAGAGGCATCAATGCCACGGCCCAGAAGTTGTAGAATATGACAAACTATAAAAAACCCAGTAAACACAAGTCGATCTCTGACTAAACAAACCCAAAATTTGAAAATTCGAAAAAAAGTACGGGCAAGCGAACACATACGTAAATGCATGCATTTATAAATTTATTAATGATGATTCGTGAAGTTTGACCTGAATCTATCTTGTAAGCTCCTCCAAGAGAACAAAGACGAGAGCTTCGAGAGAAGGCCAGAGAGAGAGAGAGAGAGAGAGAGAGAGCGAGAGAGAGGGATGGTCTTTGGAGTTCAAATTCCCTGAGGAAAAAAAGAAAAAGAACAAGAAAATGAGGAGTGACACTGATACCTCAGTAACCATTGTAATAATTAATTAGAAAGAAAATGGTGTTTGACTCTTTGACTTTAATGATAGAAAAACAGTTCATTGGGTGATTTCGTTCCCGAGATCTGGCCATTTTAGGTTTTTATTTACTATTTCACCCCTGCTACTTTAATGTTTTAGCTAACTTGTTTATTGTATCTGAGTGTTTTTTTTTATCGTTGAACGGCTAAGGTTCGATTGCCGGATGATTAAAGATGGTTTGGCTACGAGTTTTTGGGAGCTCTCTTTAGTTTTTTAGTATGCATTTTAATATCAAATAATATAAAATTTTACCTGTTCTGTGCTGCGGATTTTAGAGCTTTTTGAATTTGGAGATTTTTTTTTATTATTTTTAATTTACGTTAATTAGAAGTAAGTTGTTTTTCATTTTATACGTTAAAAAAAGAAAAAGAAAAAGAAAGAGAAAAAGAAAAGAAAAGCTGTGACATGATTTTAATAACATTATTTATATTAACGACAAGGTAAAATAACATGGCAGGCCAGCTGGGATTATTTGATAGGAAATATGGCAAGTCCTCAGATATTAAGAGAATGCTAAATGCAGCAAAGACCAGCTATTTCTCAAAAAGGGACCACCTTTATTTGCATCCAACTCTTTATTATTTGTTATTAAGTTATAACTACGTACGTACATGACTTGCATGTTGTTGTCGAGAGCAACAGCCTGCTAGTTTTTTGCTTTTATTGTTTCGTTTCTATTTTCAAATTTCGAATTATTGCAACGTTCCCCCAAGCAGTTCCAGTTTTTTTAGACATGTTTTTAGATTATAAATTTTTTTTACATATTTTTAAAGGGGGGTAGCGTTTACGCTTTTCACGATAGTAAAATATCATTTCTGTATTTAAAATTTGTAGAAATAAAATTGAGGGTGTGTGAAGGTGCGACCATTGTTGTCAAGTCGTAATTACTTAAGCACTTGAATTTACAGTGCGGGAGAGATCAAAGAGAGTAACCCAACAAAAAGTTGTCTTCTCTTTTGTCCTTGTTACGTTGTTTTACTTTCTTGTTCAGTAAAGGTTAACTATTGTTGTCAATGTCCCCCCACCATTGATGGTAGCCCCCAATACAAACGTTGTTGTCACCGTTAAATATTAATATAGACAATCAGACTCTCTCCCAGTCTCCACCATGTATTGTCATCGATCATCATCATCATCATCATCTATCTCCCAATTAAATTCACCAAAAATCAATCATTATATAACTACTCAAAATGGGCTACATCCATTTAATACGCATGCAGGTTAGTTACCATGCGCGCATCATCGATCCCAAGCAATTATTATATGTTAGGATCATCACTAGGATATGCAGGCCGGCCATGCGAATCATTAAGTATTGTTGCCGGTATCCGGTGATCCTAATTACACCGTTACTTCATCATTATTACCATAAATCCACCTTAATTAATTCTTGTATTCTTTCATTCAAAGTTTATTGCACTCGTTATACATTGATCATGGGGAGTGGGGCATGACAACTCGATTCTCAACAATATCATCAGCTCCATAAAGGCTAATGAAATATGAATATTGGATTGTCAACAATATAATACGTTATTCATTGTGTTGATATGGGTTCTTGTATTCGTGTTCGCGTGTAAATTTAATATAAACTTGTGATTTTTGATAGTATATATAAGGATATTAGGGTGCATTTAGGCCACAATTTATGGACAACCTGTTTGCATTCTCGGATGCCTTTTCGAGATTGAATTGTTTCAAGGAGAACCATTTTCTTTTCTAGAAATTGACAGTGTTAAGAATGCTACAACATGTAAGAAAGGAGACGCATCCCTCCAAATAGATTGATCAAGTGCAAGATTTACCCAAAAAAAAGTGTGTAATGTTCCAATAAACCCAACCAACATGGGGTAGCCCAACCCATGATGAGAATGTGTTGGACACATGGCCCAACATAAAGCTCTAGTTAAAGGCATGGTTAAATTTTGCAAGTTGTGTGCAGTTTATTGGTCTTTCATGGCTGCCCAACGACAATGGATCGGTGGATGGCGAACTCCCAAGGATAAAAGGGTGACATCTTCTCATGGGAGGATCGAGATACGACTACCAAGCTACAAACGAAACAAGCAAGCCAAATCAGTCAGCCAACACTTCCAACCAATACAACGTAACCCAATCTGGTGTAGTATATATAACAAATGAGTCTTCGTTTTTAGGTGTGAGTTTAACGTAACCAAATCATTGATCTTCTACAATGACTGATAGATAGAACTGCCATTAAACTACTTAATGGCATATTAAAAACTTAGATGTACATAAAAAAAAATCAGAGCAATGTAAACTCAAGAGAAGATAGAAAAAGGTGTCCCGGACTCCCGAGGAATATTTTGTGGTTTTTAGAAGATTTTGTGAAAAAAAACAAAATGGCTCGAAGAAAAGTTCTAGATTAATTTGTCAATCGAGATCCAACGCTAGATTCTGAGTTTTGGTAAGAAATTGAATACACGTGTTTTTAAGATTTTGAAAACTTAAAAAACCATGTTGCTTATTAATTAATAGTTCAGTTTTGTTACGTACAAGCAAGTTTGCATACCAATCTGCATATTAATGTTGTTGTCTTCATATTCTAAATTTAAATTAGTATTGTTTTCAATAAAATCTATTTTCTGACCAATCATATTGAATGGATACGTGTATTACTGCGCATAATCGCTTGCAATTCAAATTTTCCTTAATAGTTTTAGTTTTTAGGAGCCGTTAGGATAGTAAAATAAAATGAGATGATTTTAGATAAAAGTTGAAAATTAAATAAAATATTATTAAAATATTATTTTTTAATATTATTATTGTCTTATGATTTGAAAAAATTAAATTATTTATTATATTTTGTGAAAATTTGAAATAATTGTAATGATGAAATAAAACATTTTTATTATTCAAACGAAGCTAATGAGACTAAATGTGTGTGTATGAGAGAGAGTATTTCATTTTTTATAGTAAAAATTTTATGTATAGTCACTTTTATATATTTTTTATGCACTCTATTAATATATTTGATAACATCACTTTTTTTTAATATAAAATAACTCATTTATTTAATCACATGAGTAAAATATGGATTGAGTATGTAAAAATAATTGTGCGCACTAAAGCTTAATTAATATTTTGCGAGATCAGACGCAACGTGTACGCGAGAGAGAGAGAGAGCAGTAATGTTTTTGTAAGACCAACTGTGTGGGCGTACCTGGGTGGTTCTTTTTATATAAAATAATGAAATCGGTTGTGCTGCCATGAATTACATGAAGTGTCTATATTTGAAAATGATTAAATAGGAGTTCTTTTCATTTCACTCAAAATGAATAATATCTATTTAATATAAAATATAGTAAAATGCTATTCATAACCGGTTAGAAAAATCGCGGTGCAACTGCATCTCATGTGGCATAAATGAAACGGCACTATTTCATTCAATTTGTCAAAACACCTCATCTCGTATCGTCTTTATCTTCCCATTACCTTCCTTCTGTTTTTTCATCATATTCTTCTTCGAAGTAACATCACCCCAAGCACATAGAAGCCAAATCCTGATTCTCACATTTGTTCATTCGTCTTCATCTCACAGTCTCACATTTGGAAACTTTGATAGTGGTGTTGGAGCATGTATTGGCGCTTGGCAACGGCGAGGCGAAAGGTTCAAAAGTCGGAATCCATTGAATTTAAGGATTAGAGATGAAACTCACTTTTCTTTTTTAATAAAATAATTTATTCTAATTCTAAATACCTCCAAGAAGGGAAAAAAAAAAATTCAACTTGGCTTCCTATCTTGAACCTCTTGGGTGCCTTTTTCGTTTCTGAAAATACCTATAGAGATGAAGCTCACTTTTTTTTTTCAAGAAATAATTATTCGGATTCTAAATATCTCCAAGGAAAAAAAAAGGAATTCAACTTGGACTTTTTCTTCTAATAAAGTTTGGGCATCCGTTGGTTTCTCTTCTTTCATCTATGTCTATGTCTATGTCTAATAAAGTTTGGGCATCCATTACACTGTAGTTGTATGTAGAAGAACTGTAAAATATGTTAGTATTTTTTAATAATTTTTATTTATAACGTTTCTTTTTGTGCTGTTACGGTGGCATTTGATAATGAGAATGGTCTTTAAAGTGTTTTTATTCTGTTAATAAGTTTAATGGTTGAAGCGTTACTGTACGTTATGGGGTTTATTGCTTGAACGTTTTTCAGCCCATCTTTATGTTCTTGATTGCCAGTAACCTTTTTCTCTAGTAGACTTGTTGTAAAGTAGCCGTTTGGTATCTTTATTGTAGTCGTTGGTGGGCTGCTTGTGTTTTAATTCTTTTTTATTAGTTTTTGCCCGTTAAGTCTTTTTACCTCCTGGGACGTTTATTGTCCGTATGGTCTATATATGGTCTTTTGATCATTGGGTACGATGAGGTGACTATTAAGAGAAAGTGAGATAAAAAAAATAAATTTAGTGTGTATATATTTTTGAGAATATTTTTAAATTAAAGAAAGGTGTTTTTTTGAGTGGAGCTTTGAACTTAACTACTTGTACAGAGTAGGCTTGAGTCATACAACGATCAGTTAGGCTGTTGTATCTTGGAGGAGTCAAGTCAAGAAGAATTCTGCTGCACCGGTTAATTTGAGACTTTGTACACTGCAGAGGGCTTGAATCTCCTTAAAAAGAGCGATATTTCCGTGCTTCAGTCCAAACTAGCTTCGTCTTAATTTTATTTTAATTGTAATTTTTATTATATTATTGTGTATTTCACCAACAAATTATAAGATGTTTTTTTTCATTTTATGTACTACTCTTGTTAATACCAAAAAATAACACAACAGATCGGGAGGGGGGAAAGAGTCATTTATAGTCCGTTAAGACTATTTGAATCTCAATTGATGTGGTCTGGGGCCCTCGATCGTAGTTTGGTGCGGTTGTACGGTGTCGGTGCGTACATCCATGTCGATGAAAGAAACTAAATGCGGGAAAAATAAAAGAGAGAGACATAGATTTACATGGTTGACACTAGGCCTAGGTCCACGGGTCGATTAAGAAGGCGAATCCATTATAATATGCTTGTTTTATAGTTTCTCATAGTCTCTCTTCCTCATTGTATAATGGAAATCGAATATCTACCTTCTGATAGAGAAGTTGTCGCTGGAGCTTCGGTTGCGAGATTGAAGAAGTTGGATAAGATGTCGAAGTACCGTCCTCTCCCCTTCTAGGTCCTTTCAGCGGAAGAAGACATCTCCCCTATAAGTCGTTTGGTTGTCCCATTTATCCTCTGCTCCTTCATTACTTTATGTCACATCTTCATTTTTTTATGTCACTTTTCTCATTTTTCATAAATAATTTAATTTTTTTAAATATCAAAATAATAATATTATTAAAATATAATATTTTAATAATATTTTATTTAATTTTTAATTTTTATCTAAACTCACAGTTTAAACCTCCCCATTGTTCTCTCTTTAGAATTCATACGTTATATTTGTCAAGTTTTTCATCGTTTTTTTCTTTCCATTTTTTTTTAAAGTTTTTTATCTTTTAATCACGTTACACATGGTACTGACAAAAAGTTATTTATTGTAGAGGTGACTCATCAGGTGCGCACGACTTAATGCATGGTTGCCACGTCTTTTTATTGACAGTGATGGTATTACTACTCATCTACTATCTATTTACTATTTATAATATTTTTATTTTTTTATTATTTTATTTTAAATATTTTTTTAACATCTTTAATCATTAAAAAAAATTAAAAAAATATATAAATTTATTAATAATCAATTTCTTAACTATTAAGTAAAATTAAAAATTAAAAAAAATCAAATACAAAAAAAATAGTAAATAAATAATAATAAAATAATAACCCTATCATTTCCCCTCCTTATTTAATATAAAATCGAAGCGTTGCAGCTATATATCAAGTTTTTTTTTTTAATATCCCCAATTGTGATATTACAATTGGTGGTACGAAGTTCTTTCTCGTAAAAATCCCACTTCTTAAATTCATGGTTGTCATGTCTCACTATAATTAGAAAAATAAATTTACAAATTAAGATATATTGATAAAATATATAAGATTGTAAAATTATTTTTATCGTAAAATAAATCTTAAGTATCACATAAAACGACGTCAATTTATAAATTTACTTCTATCAAATCTTTTGTAAGAGTAACAACTATCTTATTAATACAATTGACGTCAAGTCTGCATCATAATGACATCATAAAATTATTTATTGTAAAAACTGTCCGGTCCACTTGCACAGTTCTACAAATTAGGTGCTTTAAAATTTTAATTTTTTCCATGTTAATGACCACAAATTCTAGTAGAACGAGATACTTATAAAAAGTGCTACAATTACTTTTATATGCATTCATAGATCCGAAGCAAGTGCCGTCTATGGCTCGAGCTTACTATGAGTGGAAGCCCCCACCTAGTAATTGGCTGAAATTGAATGTAAATGAAGTTGTTTTTGGTGAGATCAATAAAGCAGGGGTGGGATTAGTGCTTAGAGATGAGAATAGTGATGTTATGTTGACAGCTAGCAAAATTGAGTATGAAGTAAAAGATGCTGAAGCTATTGAATTATTAGCAATACTTTCAGCCTTACAGTTGTGTGCTAACATGGGAATCTAAGGCCTCATTTGCGTTTAAAATCTACTTAGATCTATTTCAACTCATCCTATTTTATCATTATAATTTTTTAAAATATAATAAATAATTTAATTTTTTCAAATTTTAAAATAATTTTTTCAAATTTCTATACAAAATATAATAAATAATTTAATTTTTATTCTACTATTCACAAACCATCTCAACCCATCTCAATTCATCTCTGAATCCAAACCACTTATAAAGAATGTTGATTGAGTCAGATTGTTTGATTGTTGTATAAGTGCTCAATAATAAACTTGAAACTGCTACTTTGTTAGATCCATTAGTGCATGAAATCAGAAACTTCAAGGGTTATATGCTGAGTGCAAAATACAACATATGTATTGAGAAGGTAATCAGGTTGCTCACAAACTTGTCCGGTTTGCTTGGAATGTTAAGGATATCTCAATGTGGTATGTTTGTTTTTCAGATTTTATTTCTCAGGCCATTTGATTTGAAAAATATCTGTAAACTTTTTTTATTAATGAAATATTTTGTTCTTATCAAAAAAAGAAAAAAAAAAAGAAAAAAAGAAGAATATAGATCATGTTCAATAACTATAAGACGTGTCCTCTATCCATTAAAGAAGAGAATCCATGCAAGAAAGAATTTCAACTCCCTCATTAATGATTACAATGAATGGAAAATAGGAACCTTGGTTGGCGTGGCCTAAAGGAAAAGTGACAATCATGTATTCATAAGAATGTTTGCTAAGAGCATGCTTTTTTAGCTGTGATGAATTTAGATTTTGATGGAGATCTTTTATAATTCTTACTGAAACTCCAAAATGTTAAGAGTAAAAAAGATATAATTATATAGAGTAAGTCTCATATAATTTTGATATTTAAGACAATCAGATAGTTTTGTCGACTAATTTTAGATAAAATTTTAAATGTACAGGCAGACTCTGCAAAGAAAAATTATATTTTTATAGAATTTACTTGTTATAAGAAAAAAATATGCGCAAAATTTGTGAGTGTATATAAACTCTGGTTTTGAAGCAATTCAAGGGTACAAGTAAAAATAAAAGAGAAAAATAAAAATCTCTCTACCATGTTAAGATATAAAATAAATAATAAAATCTATCTATTTCCATCAGTTTAAATTTTTGAGACAAGTGATAATTTCATATGGTATCAGAGCAGAAGTCTTGAATTTGAATATTGACTCTATACTCTATCTCATTTAATTAAATATTCTATTTATTGGGTCACTTATTGAGGGAGAGTCTAACCCACATGTGAGATGAGTACTAAAATATAAAATAAATAATAAAATCTATATATTTTCATTAGGTTAAATTTTTACGATAAGTGATGATTTCACATCCTTTCAAAATCCGCAGGATCACAAAGCCAAAGGATTATCAAATGAGATGTTGGTTCTGAGTAACGTTAAGTACAAGTGTTAAATAAATAAGACTTATGTAAATCATTTGTAAAAAAAAGTAGATATCACTAATAAAAAATATTTTTGTTTATATATATATTTTTTTAGATATGATCTGCCTTTTTTATAAAGGTTTGTATGTATGTAGCTGATCTATTTTCTCCTCCACACGGCCAAGGAATCCCAGGAATAAAAAGTTAAAAGTCCAACTAAAAGCCTTAAAGGGTATTCATGGAATTCAATTTTCCAGAAAATCCATGGAAATCTGCTGAATTATTTCGTTTGCCACGTTCTTGCTCTCCCATTGTCTGTGATGCCAGTCCAGCTCTTCGCCCCATATCTAATGCATTAATTAATAATTAAAGACAAATAAAGCAACAAAATAAATGTCCAAGCGTATTTCTCGGAGATATCTGGCAAAACCGTTATGGTCTTCATTTTTCCCCCGAGTTTACAAAACGAATATTGTACAATATCTGTCTTTACGGCTTTCTGGGTTTTGTTTTCTCTTCGATAAAGGTTCCCAATCAAGTGACCGATCCGACAAAAAGGTCAAAAACTTTCGTCCACTTCTGCGAAGAGACAAACGAATCGCACAGAGACACAGTGCCTGAATTTGCAAAAAGCATTAAAATAAAATAAAGTAAAATAAAAAGAAGAAAGCTTTGCGTTGTTCGGCTTATCTTTTTGACTTTATTCTACAAGGAGCCACATCATATCATATTAAATAATAGTGGGTGTCGTCGAAGGCGCGGGTTACTTGATCGTTGTAGCTGAGAAAGTTGAATTGCTACAAAAGTTCGACGCTCGGCCTTTTGGTTAGGTTGGTCTTGATCTTTTAACTCCGAATTAATTTCCGGGTAAGTTACTGAATTTAGAATTTGTCTTCGGGGCTTTTAGGTCGGTGGGTTGTATAAAAACCGGACATTTTGCTTTAAATTGGAGCTCATTTGGAGGATCGTGGGTGTTGAATTGGGTAAGACAGATGGGTTCGTATGGAAAGCTTGCAAGGAGGGCTTTGGAGACTGACATGCCAGTCATGGTTCAGGTATTCAGGCTAGAATCCCCCAACACTTTTTATTCCTTGAATCCATTTGTTTTTAGCTTCAATTTATATTTGAATTTGTGTATTTTTATCGGGCGCGGAGAAAAAGATTGTTTTGTTTAGTTCGAAAAAGATTATGTTTTTGGTGGTGAACAAATGGGGGGTTTTGGTTTTTGCAGATACAGGAACTGATCCGAGGAGCCAAAAATGCCGTGTCTTTGGCTCAGGTTTGTTTTTCTAATTCCAATGTCATGTTCTTGTAACTTGTGTTTATTATGGCGTTGCTGTTATCGTGGAGGTATTGAGAGACGAGATGAAAACAGTATATCTTTTAGTGTTCCAAACTTGCAATGTGGAGGAACCGAGAAATTAGATCTTTTTATTTTTCTCTGAAATTAGGCCGTGTTTGGTGCAAGGGGCGTTCTTAGTTTTGAAAAGTGGAGACTGTCAAGGCACGAAAAAATTGTTTGGCAATGCATATTCAGAAACTGATTTTCCAAGTTGATCTAGAAACTTGTCCCTCTCAGAGACTTCAAACTGAAGCTTTTGATTTTTTCTTCTAATTTGTTTGAGAACCTCAAAGAAAATGGCAGGATTAAGAGAGTATTTCCCCCTTTTTTCATCCTTAAATAATTTCGTTGTCCCATTTCATTTCATTACATAAAAAACGGCTATAAGAAAATTGGGGTTGTTCTTTTTTTTATTATTTTTTTTTAATCTCATTTTTCCTAAATGGAAAATATAAAACAGTAAAAGTGATATAAAAAAGTTGAAAAGGTTGAAAAAACGGTTTCCAAAAACACTTTATAGAATGCGGTTTCATACTTTCTCTTCATCCTTTATTTAGGGAGAACAATACCAAACATGCTCAAACAATGCATATACCAGGTATGAAGTTCACTTCAGAAAACCACACAATAGATTTCTTCTTGGAACTTGAGAAAAGATAGCTGCAAAATCACAAGTAGTGCTTTAAGCCACTTTGTCTTGACAAACTCGAGCCACTTCTTGGAGTTTTCGTGTTTAAGGTTCTGATTATGAATGCAGACTTGTTCATTGGTTGGAGATAGTTAAATCTGCTGTTATTGTTTATTCAATTGGTTTCTTTTCTTGCCAGAACTTATACAATTAATTTAAAGCTGTCAGTTTTGGTGGTTTTTGCCTGCCAATTGCATCTTTATGTATCTTGTTATGCTGTTGGTTGAAATATGCCGTAGGGAGTTGTCTATTGGAAACCGCCCAAGCAGGCCTTGGATAAGGTGAAAGATCTTGTGTATGAGCCATCCATCAGTAGATACGGTGCGGACGAAGGTATCCCTGAACTCAGGGAAGCCCTGGTAAAAAAGGTATATATATCTCAAAGAGTTGTATATGACGTAACATCTCAGCTGACTTTCTTTTTCAAGTAACTCATTTTAGCTGACTTTCTCTTTCTGGTCCCAAATAATGCTGCTCAACTTCTCAGAAAAGAAATCGTTAATGTTATGTAGCCACTGTCATCTCAAGCACCCCTCCCAATGGTTCAACTTGGCATTTTTCCCTTAAATTCATTTTCTTAATCAGAAATTGAATGTTGACAATTATGACCATCCAACTGAAAGTTGGAAGTTAATTATTTTCTCTTCATTTTGCAGCTGCAAAATGAAAACAAATTATACAAATCCTCAGTGATGGTTACTGCTGGTGCAAACCAGGTAGTCAAGAATCCTTTTCATTATTTTGTTTTCTCAAATTTTCTTAAAGGGTATATCAGGGAAAGAAAAATTATATGATTTTTGGATTGTACCGAAGTTAAGTTGACATGCTCTGTGTTGTTTTATCACTTAGCTATGGGATGAGGGGAAAGGGTCCACTTGATGTAACCTGATGCTTAATTGTACATAAATGAAAGCCTTCAATTGGTTCCTTGTGGTTAGGTTCATGTACTCTATTCTTCAGAGTATTAGGTGATCCTAAAGCTTGCTTATCCATGATCTCATTTTTCAATTTTACAATATTTGCTTCTATGTCTCACAACTGCTTTTAGATATGAAATAACTTCCACATGTTATGGAAGATGGAAGGATAGAATAAGACCCCTCTAAAGATACAAGTTAAGAAGTTCTCCTCAACAAAAAGAGTGTGCATGTGTGGGTGTGTTTCCCCTTAAATGTTGTATCAGAAACTTTTTGATCAAATACTGAAATTCATATATGTTAAAAGTGATGGGTTTTCTAATTTATTTAACCTAGTTTTTCTTCAGTCGCTAGAAATAATGTATCAGTTGCAAGATTCATGTTACTCATTCCATTAACTTGAAACAAAACAATGCGATTTTCAACAGTCCCATAATATCCATCTCATGAAATCTGATGCAATTTTCTACCAATTGTGATGCAGGCATTTGTAAATCTTGTTCTTACATTGTGTGATGCTGACGATTCTGTGGTTATGTTTGCACCATACTACTTCAATGCCTATATGTCTTTCCAGATGACTGGCATCACTAACATACTGGTGGGTCCTGGTAATCCCACGACGCTATATCCAGATGCAGGTGTGAAGCTTCATCACCTTCTCAGTTTATATAAGACATCTGCAACTTTTGACATTTATGAACTTCCTCTTAACAATTTTGCTGCTTTTTGTGTGAAATTGGATACTATAGACATGCAACAGTTTATTAGAAGGGAAATGGGTATTATATGGTCCTAAATAAATGTAACAAGTATAACAGAATCAAGCCTGGACATGTTATCTTCCATTTCAGACTCTAGATACTTTGTTTCCATGTTTCATGACACACCTTGAGGTTTATTACTGGGTTCGTCTGTGCATTAGAAAATTATATGCATAATACAATATAGTTTGTTATTTTTGTTAAACTACCACTTGTCCCAAAAACTTAAGTTAGAGGTATATTTAATTATTTATATTAAATCCTTAACGCTTCCCCTTACATGTGGGCCAAGTTCCCCGTTGATAAGTGGGCCCAAGACATAGAATATTTAATTAATAGGATGAAGTGTAAAGTCAGTGTTCGAACTTTGGGACCTCTGCTACGATATTATGTTAAACTACCACTTGTTTCAAAAGTCTAAGTTGATGGAAATAGCTAGATTTCATTATTTATATTGTATCCTTTAACAATTTTAAAAAGAAGAACATTGGAGGATTGATGCGAATGAACATAAGTCATGTGGCAGCTCATTTTTTCCGACTATTATTTCTTTGTTTAGACATTTGCCTGATTTCTATTGATCCCTAGACTGGCTAGAAAGAACATTGTTGGAAACTAAACCAGCCCCGAAGCTTGTTACTGTTGTTAATCCCGGCAACCCATCTGGGACTTACATTCCAGAGCCTCTTCTTAAGGTCTCTCTCTCTCTCTCTCTCTCTCTTCTCTCTCTCTCTCTCTCTCTCTCTACCTATCCATTCTATGCATGAGTGGTCATGCATGCATATACCTATGTCCTTTTTCAGACAAATGTTGCAATAATGAGAGTTGATCAAGCCCTGGAGAGCAAACTATTTTCTCGGATTAGATTTCTCGTGAGTTTTCTAACTGTTTTTGCTCCTTTTTATGTAGAGGATATCAGACCTCTGCAGAGATGCTGGATCTTGGCTCGTTATAGATAATACATATGAGTAAGTGTTAGTTATAACATATAATGGCATCAAATTTCTTTATGAGTAAATGTGTTGGTTACAACTTGTCAGATATGTTCTTAAGATCTCTCTCTCTCTCTCCCTCCGAGTCTTCTATACATATTAGTTTTTTTTGTTTTTCTTTTTTTTTTTTGTTGGGGGGGGGGGGGGGGGGGGGGGGGGAGTGAAATCCTAAAGATGCTGAAATTCTTTATGAAATCAATTATCTGGTCCTCAGCTAGAATTAGATCTATAAAATACAGGGTTCAAGCTATTCCATAAGTGAGGATAATCAATACAATTTAAAATCTTTACAAAATGCATAGAATCATGTAATATGTATATTTCTGTATATGTGCGTGTGGTGTGTATACTTACCTACATATATATATCGGCTGCAAATCCAAATTAGATGTCTCCCTTGTATATGTCCTGTGTACATGGACCATGCCTATTTTTCATCAATAAAATTATTGATTACTCCAAATTAGATGTCTCCCTTGTATATGTCCTGCATACATGGACCATGCCTATTTTTTCATCGATCAAATTATTGATTACCTGTTACTACACACACACACACACACACACACACACACACGTACGTGCACACCAAAGACTTGGGAAGGCTTGTATTTTTTTAGGCTTGCAAATTGTTTCCTTATATTTATCTGCAGTTTTGTAATGTCACTGATGCTTAGCTTCGTGCCTAGGTGAAAGATAATTAAGAATCAAACTAAGATACTTGGCTTTTATGGTTAATGAACGTGTAGAATAACTCTGTTGATGATAAATGAATTTACATATCTAATGCAGAGATAAAGGAAGAAATTTAGAGATATGGTGTTTTTCCTGAAATTTATGTCCTTTTGCATAGCCTTCATTACATAAAGCTTTTTATTGACTTAGCTTTTCTAGCTGCTGTTACGTTTGCTTTATATTTTCTTTAATAGTTGTTAGATAATTGGGCTTTTAACCCCATAAATGTGTCTCAGTTCATCCTATTTCATCATCCAATATGATTTTAATTTTGAACAAGAACTCATTTTTTTGTAAAAAAAAAAAAAAAAAATTATTTCTATTTTGTGATGGGAACAAGGAGGATACACTTTACATAGTTTTGCGTAGCACCTTAACATTAAATTTGCTATGGGAACTCCAATTACTTTCAAAGATATTTCTCCAATTATATCTAATCCGGTTGACTTTATATTCAAGATTATCTTTTAATCATTTTTCAAGTGTTCCCTCCTGGTTGAGTCTGAATTTTATTCACAGGTATTTCATGTATGATGATTTAAAACACTCGTGTATGGAGGGAGATCACATAGTCAACATATTTTCCTTCTCCAAAGCATATGGGATGATGGGATGGCGGGTGGGATATGTAAGTAATGCTTTGATCTCTCATGTTTGTTGATGTATTTAGGTCAAGATATGAAAGAGTCATGTACTCTTTTTGCCAAATTTTAAATGGAGCACAGCTTGCTCAGAACAAATTGTGCAGTTGTTATGATTGAAATATAAAGAGTGACTGTGAATGTACCTCTTACTCGATAGGTAGCAGTCACTTTTATTTCATAGTGTTAATTGATTTGAAATCTTAATTCTTTTGGATTTAGTTATTATCCTCTCCAGCAACATGTTCCTCCCGTTCAAACAAAAAGCCTTCAAAATTGCTAGTACCTTCATTTATCTTCTTATGTTATTATTATATTATTTTAAGCATGGATAAGCTTTGGAACCGTCAAGTATCAAGACATATGCTATTCCAAAATATGACATCTTAATTATTTCATTGTGATGACTAATCAGTTATTAAACACAAAACTCACCTCCTTTCCTCCGTAGATGCTGGCTTTTAATTTGTTTTGGTTGATAAATAATCTCTTCCAACTGCATATTTCACAACTTCATCCTAGGTTTTATTTTCTGAGCCTTACTGCTGATCCAAGCTAATTATGAGTGCATACAGATAGCATACCCTTCAGAAGTAGAGGGCTTTGCTGCTCAACTCCTCAAAGTTCAAGACAACATTCCCATCTGTGCGTCAATAATTTCACAACATCTTGCCCTTTACTCCTTAGAATTGGGACCTGAATGGGTTACTGAGCAAGTAAAAAATCTTGTCAAGAACAGAGAACTTGTTTTGGAAGCACTGTCTCCCCTTGGAGAAGATGCTGTTAAGGGAGGAGAAGATGCTGTTAAGGGAGGAGAAGGTGCTATATACCTGTGGGCAAAGCTTCCGGAGAAATATGTTGATGACTTCAAAGTTGTTCGGTGGCTTGCTCATAGGCATGGGGTGGTTGTGATCCCAGGAAGTGCTAGTGGGTGTCCAGGGAATGTTAGGATCTCCTTTGGAGGCTTGGTAGAGAGTGATTGTAAAGCTGCTGCAGAGAGGCTGAGGAAAGGGTTAGAAGAGCTGGTCAGAGATGGGATGGTGGAGTAACCCAAAATTTTTAAGGTTAATTCAAAACCTTGAAATTGGAATTACATTTGCATTTCAATAATGGAAGCCTTGATAAAATTCGAACACTAATTTTGGTTTTGTATATTCAAAAAGTTATTTCTGAAAACATACCTTTACTTTAATACAGTTATTTCTTTGACAATGTTCACCACATCATAGTGTCTGTGTTATAATTTGAGGTTTTGATCGTAGAGTTGAGCAATTGTCATCATGATCAAATTCTTCACCGGGACGAATGATTTGAAGTAGAATGAATACACACAGTCCTAGTTGTCTCATAAATGATCAACCTTAGCATGGTTTTCTTAGGCACTCGATGCCTTGAAGGGTTTTTGTGGCACAAATAGATTTTGCCTCCGCAGTGATTTGATGATAAGGTAATTCGGTAGGTTCAACATTCATTAAAGAGAAATGATAGTTATAGTTATGAGTATACAAGTGCCGCATAATCAGTTTGAAAAAAGTGAATAAATACGACTCATATGAAAAAAAAAATTAATCTTGTAATAATGTTTTTAATAATAGACTATACTATTTTCTAAAGCGACTGTACGATGCTTGTATACTTACGACTGTATGTAGTATTACTATTTTTAAGGAAAGATTTGGAGGTTTCCAATAAATATCCAAAAATGGTAAATCTCATAACGGGAAGAAGCATATTGAATATGATTGGGAGAAATTGCTTTAGTGCATTCTCGAATAGGAGTAAGCAGATAAAAGCTATATAATATTGTAAGCTCGATACAACATCATATTTCTTTTTAATGTACATGACCATATTTCTTTTTTCTATGTTACTATCCCATGATTTCCATTGGTCAACAACCCGTCACAACTCTCTATGGTTATTCACTACTCCAACGAAGGAATCTCTTTTTATTTGAAGATGTGACAATCTTCAATAAATCAATTGAATCAATCTTTGTTACAAGAAGAAGAACAAGAATCATATGACTATCAAACACTTGTTACATCAAAAAGCGAAATAATAATAGTATAGCTTTTAATAATGTTGGACCAGTTATTTATGCTCAAAATATTATATACTACACCATATTCAATTTTGATTAAACTATATAAGAAATTATACTCATCAGCCATTATTCACTTTTACACACCGCACTTATATTTTTTTTTCATGAGATGTGGGATAGTAAATAGTTGCTGATGAGAAAAAAATTTTAAACTAAATTGATGTTGTATTGTTCATCAATGGAAATAAACTTTTATCTTTTAAAATATGAATTTAAAGATTCCACGTCAACACCCTAAAATATAAATGAGAGGAGGATTTAATATATAATATTTAAGGTTGCGTTTGGATGTTGAGTTGAGTTAAGTTAAGATGATAAAATATTGTTAGAATATTATTTTTTATATTATTATTATTTTGAGATTTGAAAAAGTTGAATTGTTTGTTATATTTTGTATTAAAATTTAAAAAAATTATAATAATGAGTTGAGATGAGTTGAATTTAGTTTGGTGTCCAAATGTACCAAAGAATTATATTTATAATTCGGTGTGAATATAAATTTTTTATAGAAGATTCAAAATTAAGTCTGTAACGGCTGGGCCCTACATTTCCAACGGCCGACAATCCCTCCCAAACACAATCAAACCCAACCCCCGACCCCACCCAACGGCCGAACCAAAAAAAAAAAAAGCCCAATTCATAATTTCATACCACCCACTTTCCCCGAAAACGTAAAACTTTAAAAATATCAAGGGCATTATCGTCAGTTCATCTCCCTCATCCCTTCCGTCGGTCGTCGTTTAAACGTCGCCATCGAGTCCACTGCTCCATCGAACCAGACCGAGCGAGAAAATCTGAAAGAACTGGAGAGAAAAAGTACTGAAGAGAGAAGCTTTCGGACACTGTGAGCTTTTTCTTCTTCTTTTTTTCCTTTCTCTTCACGAGGAAACCGTAATTCTTCAGATTTCGTTTCTCTATAGAAGTTTAGAGAGAGAGAGAGAGAGAGAGAGAGAGAGAATGGGAGGAGCTTCACTGTCTGGCTTGCAGGAACACCTGAAATTGGCGAGGGAATATGCTATGGAAGGAGTCTACGACACCTCCGTTATCTTTTTCGACGGCGCCATTGCTCAGATCAACAAGTGAGTCATCTCTGCCTTCATCTCTTTTGAATTCTGTCATTTGATAAGTGGCTTGAGTTTGGTATTGTGTTGATAGTCTTGGAAGTTCCTAGGGGAAGTGTTTGAAAATGTTGGTGTCATTGGCTTTGATTGCGCGCATGTTTCTTTTCCATCAGTTTTGGGCTCATGATTTCCATTAGTTTATATTGATTTGGGGGTTTTTTGTTGTGGAAAATGGTTGGCTGAATTTTTCCGAGGTTCTGTTTGTTTGGATGGAGAATAACTGAAGAAGGAAAATTTTAGTGCGGGATGTACATTTTTGGCGTGGATAAGTATATTTTTTTTTTTCAGTAACGATAAGCAATCTGGTTTCTGAAACACCTCGGAATATGAAGAATTTTAGAATTTTGGATATTGGGTTTTGTTTTAGGTGAGGCTTGGTTAAGTTGATTAGAGTTGATATTGTACTTTTCAAATATATGGATATTGGTGAATACATGCAATTGGGAATCTAGGGACGAGGACCTTTACTTACTGGAATATGCTAATTACGTCAAACATAGTTTTCTCTTAGTTAAATCTGCTTGGCTAATGTGGACAAGGCTCGAAATATTTACCCCAACCTTCTACTTCGTAAACCTACTAAGACATACCCAGGGTTAATAGAACATCATATCCAAAAATGATTATTGGTTGTTGTCAGTCGCACTACGCTGCAAATTGTGTCATATAAGATGATAACACCTCATATTGTGATATTTCATTATTCTGGTTTGTGCCAGAGTTCAGGTAGTAAAGCTTTTTCCATATCTGTTCTGATTTCAGGCACCTAAATACTCTTGATGACCCTTTTATTCGTGCAAAATGGATGAACGTTAAAAAAGCCCTTTCCGAAGAGATAGAAGTTGTAAAGCAACTAGATGCAGAGAGAAAGGCATTCAAGGAGGGTGCCACAGCCCGACGCACTTCTTCGCCACCGGTAAATTCTAAATCTTCATTTGTTTTTCAACCATTGGATGAGTACCCAACTTCCTCACGTGGTCCAATGGATGATCCTGATGTATGGCGGCCACCTAGTCGGGATACTTCCAGTAGAAGACCAGCGAGGGCTGGTCAAGTGGGCACAAGGAAGTCCCCACAAGATGGGGCATGGGCTCGCAGTCCTGCTAGAACTAATACAACTGGCCGAGCTACAAAGGCTGGTGGTTCAAGCAGGGTTAACTCAGGTGTTCGAGCATCAACTACTGGAAAGAAAGGCACTGGTTCTGGCAAATCTAGTAAAGGAGATGCAACGGTAAGTTGTAGTTGGCAAAATAGTTCTCATTAACTGCAGTTTGGAGTTACCATAATAAAGCATAATTTTTGTTATTTAGTGGACCTATAGTTGGTAATAAATAGGTGGGTGGAGTTTTATCTCCAAAGGAGGAAGCATACAATTACATAGTTGTTTTTTACTGTCCTTGCATGAAAAAATTTTGATCCCAAGAGTCATATTACACTTGGCTGTTCTGGTTTCAAATCAAATTGAACTCCAAGCATCAATGTTCTATTGGATGCTTGCTTATGATGTGGAAGTTTTGAAAAGTTTTTAGATCCAAAATCTGGAATTACTGGCACTGAAATTATCAAATGTTGGAGTTTTCCTTTGAGATGTGACCATATCAACTAATGAGTTCCTTTTTTAATTATATTTTATATGGGATCAAAAGTATGGTTTGGTTATTCAAAGGTAGTGACTTGATGGATCCAATCAGGCTAAAGTGGACAAGGCCTTGATTACCTAATTTTACTTTAATAAAGGATTAATTTCCCTTCTCAATGCATTAAATTGGTTTTACTGAAGCACGGCTCCTCAGTGTATGGTGTTCCTCTAACATTCTACGGTTAGTCTTACCTTCGATGTATATGAAGATGTTGCAAGCCCCATTGAGAGAATGTGTTGTATTTAGGATTTGTTTGACTTATAGGCAAGTAATTGGTGCAGGCAGGTATTTTCTTCGCACAGTTGTTTGATCTTTATTATGATTTTAGAAGGAAATTATGCATGAGATGGATGAATTGATCTATCCTATGTCCATCCAGGAATTTTTTTTTTTTTTATTTGTAACTACCGACCACTTTTTTATTCTTATCATGTGAAATCTTTCAGAATAAAAAAATGTGTAAACTAAATCTTTTTTCGGTTATCTTTTTTTGCTATCTGTTATTTCTGTTGAGGAAACAGTAATCCATGCTCTTCTTCTGTTTCCAGCCTCTGAAACACCTGTACCTGTCTTCCTTCTCTAAGTATGCTTAATAGTTATATAAGACTGACGTTATCTATATTCTGCTAAATGTGTTTGTGGAATTATTAGATTGGCGATGCTGAAGATGGAAAGTCAAAGAGGGCACAATATGAGGGGCCTGATCCTGAGTTGGCTGAAATGCTTGAAAGGGACGTGTTGGAAAACAGTCCTGGTGTGAGATGGGATGATGTTGCAGGGCTGAGTGAAGCAAAAAGGCTACTAGAAGAAGCTGTTGTGCTTCCTCTATGGATGCCTGAGTATTTCCAGGTACTATTTGCTGGTTACAGCTAAGTTGCATTAGATTATATTGCATGTGGTTTGTGTATCACTAAATTAAATCATGTTCATTAACAATTATAATTTATATTGGCTAATATCTCACTTTAATTATACATATCCGTATTAAACCTATAGTATGTGCGCAGATGCAGATTTCTCTCTGCTCTTATCATTGTTTTAACGTTCTATGTGCTAGGATTATTTTAACTCCATTTGAATGAGTATTAAGGACATACCAACATAACTTTTGTATTGGATGTGACCACCCAAATTTAATTCTCACATTTTAATTGGCCTGGGAAAACGAAAGATAAAAGAATAAATTTAAAATATAAAAATTAGTTTTTTAATTTTGTTAAGTATTACTTATCCAAAAGAATGGGTAGGGGTCTTTCTAATTTTCTATCCCACATTGCTGCTTCTCCTTGGATTTAATGGCTTTCTCTCGTGCAATGAGATGTAGCTGCAGGTATAGATCATTGGTTGGAACTTGGGGTTAAAGCTTATTGCTTTTTTACTTGTAGGGAATTAGGAGACCCTGGAAAGGAGTACTCATGTTTGGTCCTCCCGGAACTGGGAAGACACTACTAGCTAAGGCGGTCGCTACTGAGTGTGGTACCACATTTTTCAATGTTTCGTCAGCTACATTGGCTTCTAAATGGCGTGGGGAGAGTGAGCGCATGGTCCGGTGCTTGTTTGATCTTGCAAGAGCTTATGCACCAAGTACAATTTTTATTGATGAGATCGATTCTCTCTGCAATGCCCGAGGGTAAGTCTTTCACTTCTTCTTGTGGATACTTGAAAAGCCAATTGATGTTTGTTCCGCTTCTTTTAGTGTAAGATCTTAATGATCCTTTTTTCTTGGAATCCTTTTTCTTGTGTGTTATCCATCTTTTGGCTATGTTGCTGCTCATATAGTTTTGTGCTTTTGTGGATAACCAGATCTGTGATATGTTTATTCTGCTCTAATATGTAAATTAATTGAATATTTTTTGGCAATTCTGTTTTGTATTTTTATCGAAACCAAATTCAAATAATTTCTTTTTTTCAGGGCATCGGGGGAGCATGAATCATCCAGACGGGTTAAGTCTGAGCTTCTAGTTCAGGTGGATGGCGTAAACAATAGTTCCACAGGTGAAGATGGTACCCGTAAAATAGTGATGGTTTTGGCAGCTACTAACTTTCCATGGGACATAGATGAGGCGTTGAGGTTGGTTTTCTATATTATGCATCTATCTATGGGTTTTTTTTTACCCAATGAGTTGTCAATTGAGTAACCATCCTTTATTCATATACATGTCTAAAGTCTACCATTTGAATTTATTAATCACACTCGATATAATTTAATGCAGGAGGCGGCTGGAAAAGCGTATTTATATTCCCCTTCCAAATTTTGAGAGCCGTAAGGAGCTTATACGGATCAACTTGAAAACTGTAGAGGTATAATAGGGTATGGGTATTTTTTCTGGGCGTGTACTGGAATATGATGTTTTGACCAGATTCGTCTTTTTTTTTTTTTGGTCCTGCACATAACTTCTAATTTCTCTGCAGTGTTATCTGAATTTCTTGTTTCTATTTTCAGACGTGGTGTCATTTCTCTCCTGGATTTGATAATATAATTGTAACTTGATTGGCATAGAACTGCACCTACATGTTTACGAAGAAAGTCTTAACACTTTTGAATAAAAACTGGGATTTCTCATCAAAAGATTCATGGTAGCTTTTGATCTTGTTGCTTCTGCTTTCACTCTGCATTTTTTTATATTGTTATCGTCTTGATGGTATAATTTTGTCATAGCAGGGAATTCTGTATGCGTTTATCATAATTTTAGCCTAAATATATTTGGCAGTTCTTTTTCCCTGATCGATCATATTTATCATGTATCAGGTGGCCCCTGATGTAGATATTGACCAAGTGGCTCGCCGAACAGAGGGGTACAGTGGAGATGATCTGACGAACGTGTGCCGGGATGCTTCCTTGAATGGCATGAGGCGTAAAATAGCTGGTAAAACACGTGACGAGATTAAGAACATGCCAAAGGATGAGATTTCAAACGATCCTGTTGCCATGTGCGACTTTGAAGAAGCCTTGGTGAAGGTCCAACGTAGTGTTTCTGCAGCTGATATAGAGAAGCATGAGAAGTGGTTTACAGAATTTGGGTCAGCATAAATAAAGAATATAATGCCATAGAGAAGATAGTACATCGTCTTCCTAACGAGTCAGTGTGATTAGTGTCTTCGGATTGTCTCTCGGTATTTCATTTGTTTCTCCGGCAGCCGATCGATTGTAATCAAGTGTTTGGAAAGTTATACAATTGTTGTGCTATTTTTTGTCTGTAATCCCTGAAATGTAATGTAAATTGAACTCGATCTCAAATGCCTTATTAATTTACTTCACTGACACAACTCTCGAATTTTACTATATCAGTTCTGAATCACGTAACAATCCAAAGATGCGACGAATCATATATATCCAAAAATCTTAGCTATTATCAGCAAAACAGAATTGATTTCGTGACCAATGAAGAGTTAAAGTGAATTAAGAAGAAGAGGAAAAGGAAAACGTGAAGAAGCCTCTTTGACTATGAAGTGGCACATATTGAAATGGCATTAGAGGTCAGGCCTGCGGTCGCGCATATATTTATTAGTTAAGACGGCCGAAGCATGCACTTGGCTAATTAACCACCAATTGCCGATTGCTTTGTGGCTAAAATCGACACTACCAATTTCATCTATATGTCTCATTCTTTCTCCCTCCATCGCATGCACCGCCCCCCATCTAAACCTCATTAATTACACACGAAAATCTTGGGCGGACACCCCCATCGCATTGCCCACCAATAGATACTCTTATTGATGCTTCCGCCCATTGTTGGGCCACTTACGTACGTAGTAAGTGCCTTCTTCTTTTGAAAAATTTTAGACATAAATCCTATACTTTTACACACCACTTAAAAATATGTGATTTTATTCTTTTACCTTTATATTTCATGAAATATAAAATACGAGGATAAAAAAATAAAATCATGTCTTTTAAGTGGTGGACAGAGTGTAAAACTTCTGTACAATACTACTCTTCTATTTTTTCCTTTTTCGTGTAAAACATACTTAACCGAGTAATTCACTAATTTTTTGCTAAGAAAAACCAAAGTTATAAAGTACTTCTAAGGTTTAAAATTATTCAAACAAAAAGAGAAGTTCTTTTGATTCGTTGCCAAAAAATAAAGAACCAAAGAAAGAAAAAGGAAGTTTGGGTAGATCTTGTGATATTGGATACTGCTAAATATATAACACATTTTTTTTTTTTTTTTTTGTTGGGAAAGAAAATTTATTAAAAAATAAAAGTAAATAAGAAAAAGGTGACTTGGGGGTGAGTTTATCATTACCAGCTAAGCTTCTCATATAAATGACCTTGAAACGAGGCTCTACCGACCGTGCCGCCCGTCCATCCAGCACCCTAGCTAGCTAGAACATGGAAATCTTCAGTTTGAAGTTAATCACTCTCATTCATTTCCATCTCCTTCTCTTCACTCTCTTGATCTGCTGCAATCTGAGAGCCACTTCTGCACAGTTGATTCCAAACCCGTTACAAGGTGACAACCCATTTGAAATTGAACACGTGTGATCTTGTTTCGATAAATAATTTGTTCTGTATGTATTATGTTATTGAATTAAAATGGGTTTGGTTTTGATTAATTAGCGTGTAATTTGGAGTGGTAGTGATGATGATGATGATGATGATGATGATGTGTTTGTGCATATAATGCGTAGATGTAGTCTGTGCACTAATAAATTGTGGGGAAGGGACATGCAAGGCCTCTAATGCTTCAGTGCTTGGTTTCGACTGCGAGTGTAATCCTGGTTGGAAGAAAATGCAGCTCGGTCCTTTGACTTTCCCCTCTTGTGTTGTTCCTAACTGTGAGTCTCTCTCTCTCTCTCTCTCTCTCCATGCAGTGTGTTTATATGTATGCACATGATGCATGGTTGGGTTTATCTCTCTCTGTGCACTACTACTGCATATGCATGCAAAGAAAGTAGAAGTCACTAGAACCACAAGGAAAATGCCCGCAAGACCATCCTGCATACATATACATTACAATTTAACAGTTAACAGACCTTCATTATTTTTTACTCTCTCTCTCTCTCTCTCTCTCAACACAAAAAAAAAAAAAAAAAATCCAGGTTCTCCTATTTTCAATTTTTTTTATTTTTTCTTTTCAATTAGCTAGCTGCTTAGAAAACAGTTTTTTGTTCGTCGTCAGTCGTCAAAGGTCGACTAACGTTTCGGATTCCGAGGTTTATCGTCAATTCTGCTATACTTTTTGGAACTACAATCTTTAGCAGATTTTTTTTATTTTTTTTTCAATCAAAACGACAGGGCCATTAAAGAAAGAAAGAAAAAAAAAAAAAAAAAAAAACTTATGACAGCCATTTTGCTCTTGATATGAAATGCGAAGTTGGCCCATCGCACTTATGGTGTACATTAGGAAACAACGATATTTATAATGTGTGGAACTGTAATTCTTTTTTTTTTTAAAAATGAGTTAATACGAAATTTATATAAAAAATTTAATTTTTTAATAATTAATCTTATTATTTTTCAAAACGATTACACAATATTTGTGAAGTCCACAATTATATCAGTATTACTTTAATTTAAAGTTGGTTTTTTTTATTTTTAATGATACTTTGTCATTAAAAAATCAAAATTCTAGAAGTCGAAGCTCATTGTTAATTCATTCCATTTGTAATATTTTCTTGATGATTTTAACCGATTATACTACTTCCATGATTATAATTTATGAACTCTATTGTTGTTTTTTGTTTTTTTAAAAAAAAATTTGCCTGAAATGAAAGAAAAGACAAATTAATTAATTGGGTCATTGATGAAATTGCAGGCACAGTTGATTTTCAATGTGGCAAAGGGTCAACATCACCACCACCGCCACCAGCTCCTCTTGTTCCACCCCCTCTAAATTTGTCTAACCGTACTCCCTTCCCATTTACCACCGGATATTTTTTTAATTTTCAAATATATAAAACAACCAAGAGCATAATCTTGGTGCAGTGGAGAAAATTAAGCCCATTAAACAGCATTTTCTTGTTTTTTTTTTAATTGATTTACAGCTTGTGCTCTCGTTTGGTGCGGCGATGGAACTTGCGTAACCAATGGAACTGGATACACATGCGAATGTAATGAAGGCTCCCAGAATTTGTTGAATTTAAAAGGCAATGCTTGTTTTAAGCAATGTAAGCTAATTACTACTTGATCTTCTTCTTCCCCATTTTCTGTTCAAAAGAAGCTTGAATATTATTTATACATACATGATATCGTGTTTTAAATAGCACCAAATAGGTTTATATTATGAGAAATAATATTTGTAATTCTAGAGTGTGTAAATCTTACGTATTTTAAAAAAAGTATAATCCACTTTTTTTTTTAGTTAATTACACTTTGTTCTCTTGAATTTTCACTTAATTTACAATGTGCCTCCAAAACTACTAATTGCATCAAAGTGGACCCTCCGACTTTCAAAACTTCTCAATCCCCCCTTCCGTCCACCATCATCGTTAAATCTAAAGAAAATTCACTACACGTGCTGCTCACATACATACTATTCACTGTAAAGATGTAATTTTCATCTAATTTATTATCATTAACTATATAAAATATAAAATAATATATGCTATCAATTAATAATAAATCATAAATCATTAAATAATTTTTTTATTAATTTTTATATGGTTAATAAATATCAAATAATTTCATTGTGTACATAGATTATTCATATTTGCTTGCAACTCAGCTATACAATAATTTTATAAATGGTTAATGATTAATGATTTATTATTAGTTGATAACATATGTTATTTTATATTTTATATGGTCAATGATAATAAATTAGATGAAAATTACATCATTACAATAAATTTCTGTTAGATTTAACGCTGCCGGTAGACGAAAGGAGAAGATTGAAAAATTTTGAAAGTTCGAGGATCCTCTTTGGTGCAATTAATAGTTTCAAAAGTACATTGTAAATTGAGTGAAAATTCAAGAGAACAAATTGTAATTAACCATTTTTTTTCCCAAAAAAGTGTGCAACTTGCACACCCTAGAATTGCAAGCCGGAAATTCTAATTTCATGTTTTAACCTAAAGTTTGAGATTTTTTATTGATTTATAAGATACATGTTAAAGTGATGGTTACAATTCCTTTTGACAGGCTACTTGGGAGCAGATTGTAATAGTCTTGGGTTTGGCCCAGCACCCAGTCCTTCTGCCTCGCCAAGAAGTACTAGGCCTACTGGCGTAGACGGGGGTAAATTTATCTATTCTTTTGCTCATCTATTAAAATTGAAAATTCTTGATATATTGCCACACACACACACACACACACACGTGTATATATGGGCCCATGAGCCCAAGTCCCTTCTCTCCTGATTTAATCCGGTTTCTTATTTGTTTGCCTTATGGGCTGAAAGAGTAGTAATGGAGTATACAAGGAGCCCTTTTAAAAAAATCATCTAGCAAGATGTATATAGTCTTTTGGTGTACTTAATTCTGTGAACTTAATAGTACTTTTCCTGCGACAGGATCTAGTGAAGCACCAATCTGCTTGAGGAGTCTCCACGCACTAACCACAATAATATTGGCACTGATCTTTCTACCTTGGACTAATTAAGCGGGGAGCAAAGGAGATGATGATCAAGACGTTGAACACAATGATCATAGTGATAAGAATTAATAATTATCTGATTTTTATACGCCAATCTATATATATATATATATACATACTTTTTTTTTTTTTTAATTGGCAATAATATATATATATATACATGCAATTCTAGCGGCCACTAGCTAGCTAGCTAGCCAGGCAGTTCTTATATATAATAATATTAAACAATTTAAAACATTATCTTCCTAGCTAGCTGATCTTCTTGTCTTTTTTGAGGATGTTTACCAATCTCATCATGTGCTTCTCGACCCAAATTAAAAGTCATAAAGTAGACTACGTTTATATATATATATATATATATATATATATATATATTTGGTCAGAACTTTCTAACTTGATCGTCGGGTCAAAATTATCATTGAAAAAGCAGGGGGCCGGCCTGTAAAAATGTTGCAGATCATAATCTACTAGGTTCGGCAATATTGTTATTAACGAAGATCATGAGGTTGGTAATATAAAAACAGCAGTAGAAGCCTGAGTCTTGCGCAATTATATATGATCTATTTAATTTGCTCCTTGGGTCCTTGGTTTTATTATATATTGAATATCCTCGATCGACTTTATAATTTTTCAATAAAACCCCTCCATCGATCATATATATATCCACTGGAAAATCTATCAAAATCTTTTACCACGTCCTTAAAAGTTAAAATCTAAAAATGATATAAAAACCCCAAGATGATCATATAAAATATTAAACAATAGGCAAATTTTTGAAAATCAAATAATAAAATTCTTAAAATTAAAAATTAAAAAAAAAAAATTAAAGGGTGATCGCATGCACTCCATGGCATGTCTCATATTATATTTTCGATGATATCTTATATAACGATAAAATATGAAAAAGAGATACTTTAATTGAGAAAATTATAAATTTAAGGATTATAATAATGATAATTAAAATTAATAATCGGAAGAAATAAATCAAGCTGAGAGAATATTATAAAATCGATTGATTGGATTATAGGTTTACTCAACCTGATCATCAAGATATTATATTGACCAGACAAGTTCAGAAGCATAGCAGGGTGCCAACATTTCGTGCTAGCTTTTCACGAATTGCACATTAATTGGGACTACTGATCTTTAACTCGATCAAAAGGACAAGTACTTTTAGGTTCACAGATCACAGTACTGTCGTGTTAATAAACAAGCTGGTTGGAGTATGGCATGCATATATGGAGGTACAAAAAATATTGAATCCGACAAGGAAAAGATACTAAAAAATTGTTGTACAGAAGGAATGGTAAGCTGTTGAATCATGCAGCATGTGTCTTGCTTTACCAAGTAGATCATCAGGACAAGTCATGTGCACGAGGAAGATTATTTCTGTTATCATGGGATCAGCAGTACTTTTTAAATGTCTTTCTTGCCTGCTAATTTGCTTTTGTTCTTTCTATTGTCTCAATTTCGGGTTCCTTTAGTTCCGATATATATTAATCTTCTCATGCATATCATGGTGGTCATGATTTATTTATATATAAATAATATCTTGAAGGGCCACAATTAATTGATTTCTTGTTCAGTTTGTTGCCTTCTTTAAAATCAGGGAATCTTTGTTTTCTCCTTATGTATATCGAAATGAAATGAATCGATGAGTCCAATCAAAGCATCTCAACAAATCAAAGTAGTCCAAGTACACGATTCTATTAAAATTTTAAATTAAAGGCCGGTTTAGATATACAAAATCATCTCATCATTACAATATTTTCAAAATTTCATATAAAATATAATAAATAATTCAACTTTTTTAAATTTTAAAATAAAAATAATATTAAAAAATAATATTCTAATAATATTTTATTCAACTTTTAATAAAACATCTCATCTTATCTGAACTGCGTAACCTAAAGATGCCTAAATTTTTTATTAAATTGTTATAAACTTACATGCTCTGTACGCGCACACTCACGCATATATATTACTGAAATAAATAGCCTTGTAAAGGGCTGATTGTAACTTTGCCTTCCATTAGAAAAGGGTACTTACTGGCTGGTTTTGCACAAAGATATGAAGATCCAAGGATTGATATGTATGTATATGTCGCATAATATAAACAAGGAAAAAGATCATAATGAAATTGGAAGAGAAAGTACAAGAGCATGGCAGCAATCAATTTCGTGTGTTGCTTCCCCAACTAGAGGGCAAGGCATGCATGATATGTCGCTAAATTAGATTTATAGACCGCCTATGAAACAAAGCTGTACAGAATGGCCGCTTGCTTTACGCAATTATTGTTCTTTCTCTCGTCTTCTTCCATAGTTCCAAGAATACTTCTTTCATCTGTGCGAACTGCATATGATGAGATTTTATATATACATGTGTATGTGTGTGTGTAAAGGTGAACATTGGAAGGAAAACAAACGGAGATCAGGGTGGGTGGACATGCAAATGGAGGGAAAGTAGGTTTCGATTGGCCGGCCGTTACTTGAATTCGTTGAGGAGAGGAATGGGAAAGATAATATATCATGGTAATTTCTTTTGTCTCTAGGCACCTTACAAATTTAAAGAAGTCTTGGGATTGGGTACCGGAACCTAACTTTGAGGTGCTCTTTATTCTGACTATATATATACACCATCGCGGTTAAAGATTTAAGAGAGTACAATGACTAATTTGGATAGCTATTTTAATTGATTTCTACTCATTTCATTAAATCTTTTTTTTTTTTTCAAAAAACCACTCAAACATAATTTAATTTTTTCAAATTTTAAAATAAAAATAATATTCTAACAATATACAAACAAGGCCTAAGTGCTGGAGTTGATTTTTTTTTTTTTTAAATAAAGAACTTTATAAAGGAACCATTATTAATTAAGAAATGATTTAGACACAAAGAGATTCCACAAAAGTAAACTCATGAATTGACGTGACTTGATGTAATTCATTAGATTGTAATGTTACTTTTATAGTAAAATAGATCTAAAGTATCATATAAAGTTATGTCAATTTATAAATTTATTTTTGTGAGATTTTTTATGCATGTTTGTAACACTTTTTTAATTAATTAGTAAAAGCCCTCAGATTTTGAGAGAGACAAAGTTACAATAGCAATTTGGTCGAGTGAAAGGCAATTCGCTTTAAAATTGAGCATCTATTAATTTTTCATTCTGGATCGTTAATGTCGTCATTTATATATATAGTACAATTAATTTAATTTCACATATAAATCTATGAGATATATATGTGGCAGTACTGAAATCGGCCGCCTGGCTTGTCCAATTAATTTATATAAATATAAATATATATATATATATAAATATATATTTCAATTATTACTGTACAACTTGCATTATCTCACTATCTAATTTTTTCTTTTCAGAAAAATTAAAAAAAAAATTATATCAACCTCTAGATATTTTAGTTTTTTTCCGAGCCTTATTGATCTGTATGGATGATTGAATGATTGTTGATATTAGCCACGTATTATTTACTATGAGAATTATCATGTGAAGACAACAAAGCTGTAATATAAAAAACAGTACGATTCGATCCCAGGACACACTTGGCTATGATGTTTCGGTATTCTCTGGCTTTATTTAGGTTTTCAAGATTTTAATATTATACGTACATCTAGATACCATATATATATATGAGCCTTTCAAGAGAATATATAATTAAATAATGGGACAAAGATCATATGAATAACTTAGCAACCATATATATTTATATTTATATATGCATGCAAGCTAGCTAGCTAGTTGCCCTTTCGGTGCACTCACGTGAAGTAAAGTAAATTATAAGCTGCTATATATGGACATAATAAAAAATGTTATTAATGTATAGCAGCTTATGGAAGAAGAAGAAGAAGAAAATTGCCCTTTTGGTACTAATATGGTATCGATGATTGGACTTCGGAAGAAGAAGAAGAAGAAAAAGAAAATTATTTTTGAGAGATCGAGAAAGAAATATTTTTTAGTAAGAATAATTATTTTCCAATAAAAATATTTTGGACCTTAACGATGGATTGGCTTTTTTTCAAAGTGTAGGGCTTATTCACTCATATTGGCCCATTGCTATATTGTTGGAAATTATTTCTAGAAAAATTATATTAATTTAATTGCAGTACTCCCAAACTACAACTACTTCTTTTGCAACATTATATAATCCAAACTACCAAGGTAATTGCCATTTAGCTCCTTAATTTGAAATATTACTCCCAAACTACCACTAATTCTTTAGCTAGTTTGTTTTTAGAAAATATTTTATTTCATCTAATTATTATAACTTTTCCAACTTCCAATACAAAATAAAATAAACAATTCAACTTTTTCAAATCTCAAAATAAAATTAATATTAAAAAATATATTTTAATAATATTTTATTCAACTTTTTAACTTTAAGTTTAACTCATCTCATCTCATCTGTAAAAATAAACGAAGCCTAAATTGTACCTAAATTCATGAGAGGTTGCTTTTGCTCTAGAGATCATATTACAAAACAATTATCAGTGGTATTTGGAAGAAAAAATATATATAATTTTCCATGTTTCAATTATTTAAAGTTCAACGATTATGTGGTACGTAATTAATTCTTTTATCTTCCAAAAATAGAAAGTAGTACTTGATGTTGACTAGTTCTGTTAATTTGTTAGTTTAAGGGTTAGTACTGTTCTATCGTTTAACAGCTACAAAAAAAACAAAGGAAACTATGGACGTAGTGGTGAAAACTGAAGAAGATGATGTATGATGTGTTATACAGTAACTTAATACTAAGATATTCAGAGGATAAGAATAATGGCCCCCAACCGAGCAATTTTGTCGTCTTAATATTATCTTTCCTTTTGCTAGAATTTTAAGTATCATTTATTTTTACAATTCTTCTTAATTCTATTTAATTATTATATTTTTTTTAAATTCTTACACAAAATAGAATAATTAATTTAACTTTTTTAAATTTTAAAATAAAAAAAATATTAAAAAAATATAATCTAATAATATTTTATTTAATTTTTAATTTTAATATCAACTCATTTACTAAACGCCAAAAACAAAACTAGACTCAAAGTCTTCAAACGTACATAACTTATGCTACTGAAGAATAAACACAGAGTTCTAATTATATCGTTTAAGTGCCTCCGGAGAAAATCATGCACTGAATTCACTTTTGAAAAAGGGACTCATGATTTGATTAGCATTTTGATGTTATATATTCAAGTTATTAAAATGTACGTGGATCAAGATTATATTCTCTGATTTTTTCAAATAAAACATCATAGTATTGTTTTTAAAATCTTTAAATTATTACTTTTATATTGATGAGATGACAAAATTTGAATGATTTGACTTTAAAAATAATGATTGATATTTCAGGAAAGAAATTCGTTATGTATATATATATATATAGATTCTATATAAAAAAAAATGAAATCTAAAATATTCCTCTTCATTTTAATAGAGAAATGATATGTACAGTCATGTAATGTGTAAGTGTCAGACAATTGTTTTTAAAAAAAAAGAGTGAATAAATATAAGATCTAAATAAATAATAATAATAATAAAACCCATTATTTTTTAAAAGGGATCTCGCATTACTCTTTACATAATAACATCATTTCTTAATTTTTTGTGTACCACGTTATATATCTAGATGTGTCTCTTATATGGGGATCGGTTTCCGCGCGTTCGTTCGCTGCTACATCATGTGATTGGTTGCGAGAATGAAAAATAAGTAAATCCAAAGTGCATTAGGCTATTCACCATAAATCATTGCATTATATATACCGAGTCCAAAAGGTGATGATCTCTAACCTCAAACTTTTTAATTATTTTCTGGCTTCGCGTGGACCCAGATAAAAAAACAGATCATAGATATTAATCAGCTCTTTATAAGATTGTTTCAAATGAATATATATATATATATATAAGGAAACATACTAGTCATCAACGCATTTTTTAAATAAATTGTGACCATGATCTCGATCTTAATTACAAAGAATACTTGAAGTTGTATGATGCAAGTAAGACATTAATTTAACTACCATTTTGATACTCGATATATATATATAGTATAAATATCATCAATAGGTAGCGTTATTTGAAAGAGATTTTGCGGAAATCAATATAAAATCTTAGGAATTGAGAGGTTTGTCCGTATCTTTTACTCTGTGTAGGGTGACGTGCGAAATCTCTACTGAAAAATGCTGTGTGCAACCGCCCTTGGAGAACCGTTGAGAAACTGGTGCTCACGTGGAGATGAAACACACCGTTTCATTTGAATTCTCAAAATGCACGTCTTCTCCATGAAGCCAACCCATTCCCACGAAGCCAACCCTTCCCTTCGTCTTTTCCACTCCAGACCTGGTCTCCACGAACCCACCATCAAAGTCCCTTCGTCATCTCCACTTAGAGCAACTCATTCTCTTCTCCACTCAGAGCTGGTCTCTATGAATCATTCATTGTATATTTTCCTCTTCTCTTCCAATAAAAAGGAATACGGGTTTTGGATTCGTGGAAAATGAGTTAATGGATTTTCAAGATTGAACTCCATGGCCGTGAGTCCTAGTGTGAGGATCTCAGAACTGGGGTTGAGGTCCTTCAAGATACAAGAAGCAACACATAATTGTTTAAAAAAAAAAAAACAAAAGGGATAAAGAAAAGCTGGGAAAGTTGTGTGTTTTATGGTAAAAGAATATGAAAAATAAGTGGAGACTTGAAATTCACTGCTTTGGTTGCAGCTCTCTATCTTATACTATTTTTCTTCCACTCTTTTTTGGATCGATGCCTGTTAAGTTCTAGCTACTCCAATGCTCTCTTTCTCTCTTATTGGAAAAGAAAACGAGGAAGCGTTGGTCATATATTCGATAAAACCATGTCGGCAATATCATCTTGTTTTTCTCATATGACCACAACAACAATATCTTGATGTGTGCAACAACAATGTCTTGTTTCTTTTATAACAATAAAAAAATTTATTAATAGCTGCTCCATTCTTTACAACAATGTCTTATTTCTTTTTTTTCCTCCCCATGTGGTGCCCCGACTCTCACGTATAAAAACATGAGAATCGTGACATCAGGATGATGACAACATGGGTCACGCATTCTAATGAAATGTGCTCAAGTGTGTGCAACATGCAAAAGTGCACAATAAAAATCGTAACGGATAATATAAATAAGTCATCTAAGTACCAAGAGTTTAAATACAAATATTCAAAACAAATCATCTTCAAAAAGTTATACAGTCATCCCAAAATATATTACAAAGGCAAATACATAATAATTGATAAAACAAATCTTGATATACGGGAGCAATCCCAGATCACTCCTCCAACGGAGCCAAGCTTAAGGCTCGTCATCCACAACTACATCAAAATCTGCAATACCATAAAGTGGTACCACAGGTAAGTATAAATCAAATAACCACGAGATAAAAACATATTGATGCAACTAACATGCATGCATATGATGAAATATGCGTCAGACCCAAAAATATCATTTTTTCCCGAAAATGGATATTTTTCAACACACGCCAAAATCTCATTTTGACCCATGATCTTCCCTAGGGATCATTCGCACATCCTGACTTCGTAGCGATGCCCAGTTTCGCGCCTAGTGCGTTTGTGGACAAGCATCCACTACGCAACGAGCAATGCCCAGTTCCGCGCCCAGCGCGTTCGTGGCCAAGCATCCTCTAGCCCCCGCTAGCAGAGGGGCCACGGAGTCGGCATGAGACCATCTCGTCCGATCCCGTTGTCACCCGGCGAAAACCCAAGGGATGTCACTCAGTATATTCCGCTCCCGAGTGACCAGATGAGCTCCACCGAGATAATGCCTTATCTCGGCTTGGGGTCGTGATACACACGCACCCAAAAATCCTTTAACACATGAAAACCCAGTTTTCAATAAACACATGAACATGAATGCAATTACACGAAAATCCAGTTTCCTTTACAAACATGATCATGCGTGCAAATATGCCATGTACATGATACGACGCCTTAACCAACAACCAACAACTCTCAACACAACTCAAACACACAAACAACTTTATCCTCCAATCCATTCGACCCCTGTACTCCTAGGACTCAGTTCGGCATAACTAACCAAATCACAATAAATGAGTCAGTGCAAAAATATATTTAAATCACGATAGTTCTTTGAAAAAATACTTACAGTGCTATATGATAATTTTCGAAGGATCACGGAGGTGCAAGAAGTGGCAGCTCAGCAACGTAACAGTGTAATATACATTGTGGCCATGAGTCTTAAAAACTCACTTTTGAATAGAGACAAACCAAGACCCGAAATTGATAGGGTAGAGCTTAGGGATGTCGGTGAAGCTAGTGGTGGTGGTGGTTTGTCGTGGGTGGCGGTGTAGGAGGCAGTTTTAGGCCAAAAATGCTCAAAACGAAAATGTTGATGGATGTACTTCACCGGTGGTAGATTGAAGCTAAGGATGGGTGCATTGGGTTGCTAGGAGGTCGAGGATGAAGTGGTGAAGAAATGGTGGCCGGAGGTGGCGCGACGGCAGCGCGTGAGCTCAAGAGGTGCCACGGCTTTGAGGAGTTCTTGGAGGCAAACGGCGGCGCGAAAGGGGCTAAGAACTGAGGGGGGTGGTCGTGGAGGGAAGAGAAGAAGGTGGGCTGGGCGGTGAGGTGCACGGCGGTGCGTGGCGATGGCTGGGTGGAGGAGAAGAAAATCGCACGGGAGAGAGGGGAAGCAGTGCGTGGGAAGAGGAAAGAGAGAGAGGAAAGAAAAAGAAAAAGGAGAGGAAAGAAAAAGGGAAGAAAAAAGAAAAAAAGAAAAATGGAGGGAAATAAATGAGTTCCAATCCTCACATCTTGGATCACAAAAATGATCAAACGAAAAAGATTTCAAAACACCATCTCAATTAAAATAATTTAAACGTAATGATAAAATGAAAATAAAATAATTAAATTCTACAATCAATTAATTTAAAATGAAGAACAATTGAAATGCATAACAACAATATTAAGGAAATATATCAAATTTAATTTTCACAATTAAAGATCATAAAATAAACCATTTAAAAATCCGACAATTTTAAAACAAGAGAATAAATTTTTGAATTAATAAAAATAGTCATTCAATAAAAATACACTAAAATACGGGGTGTTACATCCTCCTCCCTTAAATAAAATTTCATCCTCGAAATTGACAAGGTCAAACATTAAAGCTAGGACAAGAATAAGATTCGACTAAGAGCAGTCTTAAGAAACATACCGCCAGGGTCAACAAACGTGGCTTTTGTTGTCCAAAACTCTTCTTCAATGATGACGCATGGAACACATCATGAGCATTTCCAAAATAGTCCGGCAAGGCAACTCTGTAAGCAACAAGCACAACTTTTTCTACAATTTGGAAAGGGCCAACATACCTCAGACTAAGTCTTCCCTTCTTACCAAAGCGCTTAACGCCTTTCATAGGAGAGACTTTGAGATAAACTCAATCACCTGCCTCAAAGGATAAGTCTCTTCTCCTTATATCTGCATAACTCTTCTGGCGACTTTGCGCTTCTGCCATTTTAGTCCTTATAAACTGAACTTGATTTTTCATTTCTTGAATTATCTTAGGCCCAATTAATTTACTCTCGCCAACTTCATCCCAAAATAAAGGTGATCTACACTTCCTTCCATACAAAACTTCATACGGGCCATCTGAATGGAGCAATGAAAACTATTATTATAAGCAAACTCAACTAGCAGCAAATGATTCTTCCAACTTTCCTAAAATTTCATGACACAAGCTCGCAACATATCCTCAAGAGTCTGGATAGTACGCTCTGATTGATCGTTTGTCTGAGGGTGATATGCAGTACTAAACTTCAACTTAGTGCCTAAGGCTGCCTGCAAACTCTTCAAAAAATGGGACATGAACCGCGGGTCCCGATCTGACACGATACTCTTGGGTACTCCATGCAAATGCACTATCTCATTGACGTACAACCGAGTCAACTTACCCAAAGAGTCGGTATTATTAACAGGCAATAAATGTGCACTCTTGGTCAACCGATCAACAATCACCCAAACTGAGTTCTTTTCACTAGGGGTCCTCGACAAGGCCATAACAAAATCCATACAAATATCATCCCACTTCCACTCAGGAATAGGGAGAGGTTGAAGTTTGCCAACGGGTCTTTGATGCTCCATCTTAACCTGATGGCATGTGACACATTTCTCAATAAACATGACGATATCCATCATACTCGCGTTAGTCCCCCAGTGACACATCACGCCTAATATTCCTATGGCGGCTATGTTATCCAAAATCTCATTTCCTCAAGAACCTTAATACAAACCCAGTAAATTCCAATGATTAATAGCTCCATACAATAATCTGTGCTAATCTCAATCGACTCCTATGCTATAATTTCTAAACCTTCATTGTATTCTACCTTTGGTAACCTAATGGACATTTCCAAAGTTAACCATCAATAACAAATTTTGCACAACCAAATGATTAATCTCCAACTACAAGTATCGTTTCAAAAATCCAAGTCACCACTAATTCCTCAAGATCAGCGCAAAATCCGAACTCCTAACTACAACCACAAATATCACGCTCCTGCTGCGCATTCTGATAATTCACCACATGCATAAAATTTATGTCCTCATAAAACTAACACCATTGAGTACAAGATGGCTCCATACCTACTAATGAAAAACTCTCATCATAATTTGGTAGAAAATACTCTCTTTTCCAAAACCACGAGTTATCACCCATAGTCCTCAAGTAACTCCGTTGCCTTAATCAAAATCAATATTCCGCAAAATACATCCATGACCATTGACAGAAAACCAATATCAACCAACTTCAGCATCCCAATTGAAAATAAGTGACCTCAACCCAAAATACATCCGTCTCATCTACGATAAGGAACATACCTTAAAAGGCTCGATTCCAACCCGACCAACCGATAAGAGCGCCTATAAACTTCTACCCGACAACCTAAACCCAAAAGCTCATCACCTACATTCTGAATAACATCTAATCTAGCAGTAACTAAACTCACTACGAACCACCATTGACTTTACCAAAACATTAACAAAACCTTCATGGTAACTTGCCCACCTACTTCTACTCCTATAAGCTAGTATTAGCACGACTAGTTCCTTCAATAGCACATCACTATTAAACCTCAAGGCAAGCCATATTGCTCAAATCATCAATCCACAAAAAGCCAAAGCAAAGCACCCAAGGATCCTAATGCTATATTAACTCACATACTTGATCATGTTATCCACCGCTGATGCCTAAGCTTCAACTTCCAAGATCTAATCATACACCATACATGACGACCCACCAATCTCTCTTCAAATTAAATAACAATGTTCTTAATTCAACCAACTGGATGCTTAATCTCCCAAGAAAATATAACCTCAAAATTTAAATTCCTAAGTAACCTCACGTCACAATTAATTCCTGTAGATAATCACAACAATTATTGCCAACCATCATTCCATTGAGTAACCCGCTTCGGCTACACACTCTGATCGACTCACCAAAAAAACTCCAAGCCAAAATCCCTTTAATTTAATACTATTGTATTTATTCCTCTTCAACACATACCAAAGCCATTTCCTCCAAACCAAAATGAGATTAGGATCTGCACTCTTCGAAATGCATACACACTCATCGATCTCAGCGCCCCTAGCCAAAACCAATAATCTTCCAAAACCAATAATTCTCAACTCATCTCAACTCATCATTACAATTTTTTCAAATTCTAATATAAAATATAATAAACAATTCAATTTTTTTAAATTTTAAAATAATAATAATATTAAAAAATAATATTTTAACAATATTTTATCATCTCAACTCAACTCATCTTAACTCAATTTAACATCTAAACGCAACAAAAATGAGTTTTAGGCAGTACCTTCCGGTTTTAAGGGGAGAGGGACCGAAGTTTGAGTATCGCATTTTTTTTTTCTTTTTTGTGTTTTAATAATTAATAGTCACGTGACATTTCATGTCAGTCGATACAATTTTATATATATATATATATATATATATTTTTTTTTTTTTTACTGTAACACCTCCCATATGGAATTTAATTTTAATAAAGTCTCAGAGTTTTCTATATTTTATTTCCTCTTAGATTCCAAATAATTTTCTGGCCAATCATGTGAAGGTTTTGGTAAACGACAGTGGTACGTCCACGGCTCCGAGCTCCTGCGCGAGCTACTAAGTATAATTGGTCTTTTTTTATTTATTATTTTTTTACATGTATTTTTTTACACTTTTAAATATTTTAAAAAATTAAAAAAATCGCAATATTATTAAAAATAATTCTTAAATCATTAAATAAAAATAAAAAATTCAAACAATAACATCGAACTGTAAAAACTAATAATGAGAATATTATTTTTCTTCATTTTTAGGGTGGCACTATTAGGTCTGTGCAGAAAACGTTAGAACCCGGCCCGGCCCGGCCCGACCCGGCCTGACCAAAAGAAGCGGGTGGAGTAACTGGCGGGTTGAATTTGCTGAAACCGACATTATAAGAAAACTCCAATTCAATTCAAGTCGTTAAACGATTTGAACTCGTAGAACTCTCGAGAAAACAGTTTCTCGCCCTTTCCTATCTGCCAAACAACCACCTATTCCCATGGCCTCTCCTCAGATCTACTCCTCTTTCAAGTACTTCGACAGCCTCATCGTCTCGACCATTTTGTTCTGCACTGCCATAGCCTGCGACGCTATCTCTTGGCTTCTCATCTATCACCAAGAAATTTAAGACCAAAAAGATGGAATGCGTCGAGAGCAGCCTCAAGGAGTCGAGCCGCGACCTCTCCCTCTTCAAGTTTAAGTTCGGCGTCGGCGCTGTCGTCGCCCTTTCCTCTTCGTCGTCTTCTGTCTTCTTAACTCACTCTTCTTAGGGTTTTCACCACCACGCGGCGCCAGCTATCTCCATAATATTTTCAACCAATAAAAAAGGATGGGTCGTGAGAGAGGATCAACCATATGAAGCAACCAAGAGAGGGCCTAAGACGAGGAAGCTAGCCCAGAGACTAAAAGCAAGAGCAACCCTCGTGGTGTTTCTGCTTAGAAATTGAAGTGGTTTGATAGCATTAGTATTTATGGAATTTGAATGGAGTGGTTCACGTTTTTTGTTCATGGGATTTGTAAGGTTTTTGTTGAATTTGTTTGTATACGATTTGGATTCCATTACCTACTTTCAATCTCGGATCGGATTGGCCCATATTGGATTGGCCCGTGTTTAAGACATGTTGGGTCGGTTCGGGCCAATACATGAGTCAGGTTAGTCAGGTTGCAGCCCTAGGCGCAACAGCCACTGATGGTTCTAACGGGTTATTTTAGTGTTTTTTTTATATGTATTTTTTTTAATGTTTTTAAATATTAAAAAAATACTATATCATTAAAAAATATTTCTTTAATCATAAAGTTAAAATTAAAAAAAGAAAAATGCCCGGCGCTCGGACGAGAGGACTAGCATTATCTTTTAGTAAATGGGGGTAGATAACTACATCCGTCCTAGCTAGCTTCCGTACGTTTGGCATTGCATGTCAGGCTCAAACATCTCTCTGCATGTAATTTGTCCTGTGGTTTAATTAGTGGAGAGAAGCCAAACCCACTAAAACCAAATCTGGGTTTTGGAGACCAGAGTACTCAGAAATTAATGCCTCAACTATATATTATTATTATTATTAATTATATGAGCACTAGGGAAGGCATTATTAGGGGACCAGGCTACTAAAACATTTCTCATTTTAATTAATAAGGGGGGCCGGTGTATTAATATAAGCATAAGGCATATGAAAATATCTATTCAGCAATTATCTTTTTATCATTTGGCTTCTCATTATTTATAATATGACATTAGATGATAAGTTTATAAATAAAATATAATAAATAATTTTTAATTATTTAATACCACATTATGAGATGATAAAAAGATGATGATAATTAAAATGATAAGTAATATTACTCAAACCATATATGTTTTAATAATTTAAAGAAAGATGCAATTTGCTTATAATCTAATATGATTAGTCAACCTGAAATCATTATAGATTACCAATAACTTTTCATTCTCAACAAAGCCGCAGTACGTAGAATTAAGAAATGACTTTGAAACACGTAAAATCTTAAAAAAAAAAAAAAAAAAAAACTCAAGTCGCATCGAAGTTCATCACCAAAAGGATAGTCAATGTTAAAGTTCTAGCCTGTTGACATCGTTATAAATTTTGTGATATCTCGTACATGATCACATGAGTAGTCCTCTCATGTTTGATATATATTTAGTACTTGATCATCTGAATCTTGAAATACCAAAAAAAAAAAAAAAAAAAAAAAAAAAAACTCAAGCACTCATGTATTTATAGAAGAAAAAAACTTAATTTGGAAATATAAGTTTTAAACAATACATGATATGCCAAGGCTTTATGTATATACTTTCTCCAATTTGAGTACTCGAATTGCAATATTGGTCTAATTCGATATTGATGAAGACGTGTGTGTCACTTTTACATGATTAATTAATTGAAGCCAAATATCATTAATTAAGTGCTTAACGATTCTCTTATCAGATGGCTCCAAAAGCACGAATATCATTTTAACATGTAGTTTAAGTGGTTCGATTCAACAATTAATTTCTATTATTTTAAGCTTTTGGATTAGCTCATAAACGACCAGTGCTCATTACAGTAGCTTTTATTAGAATTAGATAAATACTCTAATTATAAAAGAATTATATAAAAATAATTTCATAATTAAAAAATAATTTCATAATTAAACTTACATTATAATAAAATATAGTTTGTCAGATTATAAAATTATATTTATCATAAAATAGTTATAACGAATCACATAAAATTTTATTAATTTATAAAATTATTTTTACGTAATAATTTTTATACAATTGTAGTATTTTAATATATATATATAATATAAAAATAAAAGTGTCCCCGTACGTATAACTATTTGTTTTTTTTTTTTTTTTTTTGTCTTAGCTTAGCTAGCTAGCTAGCTAAGTTGATGATTTCCACTCAGTCAGATCTTAATATCTTATCCCATGAAATTTTTAATTCCAAAACTTTTGAATTATTTCACCCTTAAAATTTAATATCGAAAAGCTAGCATATGTACGTCAGCATCCAACATGATAAAGAACAGAATATTACGCATTTTATAAACGAAAATGATGCCATCCAATAAGCTGGAAACTCAAAGAATCTTGCTTTTTAGCGCATACAGTAAAATATTTTAAAACAAAGTTAAAACAAAGTGGGATTTTCCAAATTTAGTAAGCAAAAAAAGTAGAAAGTTAAAACAAAGTGGGATATTCCAAATTTAGATATGTCTACCACATTCAATATTTTAAACACTAGCGAGCTATTTCCTTGTTTCTTAATCAAACATTTGGGGAGTGAATTAATCTACAATATTAATCCCATGCCACACAAATTAACCCTGATCAGACCACATTTTTAGACAAACAGATCATATTCAAGTACTAAAATCTGATCAAGTCAATAGATCGATCGAACAAATGTGTTACGGTCGATCGAGTACTGATCATCATCATCTCTCTTGCATCTCTCATATTGTCAACATGCATATGCATAGAGAATAAAATTAAAGTTGTGGTTGCGATCATACTCTTTGAGGAATATTTGAGTGTTTGAGTTTTGCCATTATATAGAACCAAATACTCGATGATCTCTACATGAGATCGAAAAGTTGCGTGCATCGATCCGAGCATATACAAATACCCACATATATATATATATATATAATCATTTATAGATAGATGTGCCTCTTGGACACTTGCGGCAGCAATTATACAAGTTAACAGCCAAAATGCCCATAGTTTAGGATTTCTATCCTATATGGAGGAAGAAATCTTACAATTACATGGGAATGTGAAAATGATAGCTAGCTGGCCAAAATAAACTAGTCATTTCTCCCTTTTACGAACAAAACAAATTAGCCTACCTTTGCTGTACGTCCTAGCTAGCTAAAACCAAACAAAAAGCATTGTAAATTGAAGTTCTGCTCACTAGCTAGCTAAGAGTACTACTACTCATGTATACTTGAAGGCATGTCTACGTTTTTTTATTGAAAATAGAAGTCATGAATCAAAAGTTCTTCTGTACATGAAGTTTTCCCAAGAAATAATTAGAATATTTTAACTAGCTAGCTTGCTAGGCAGGCATGATATATATAACGTCGCTCTTCTAAAAAAAAAAAAAAAAAAAAAGCTGCATGATTGTGTTCAGATTTTTACCAGTCTCATCCCCCACAAACTTTTACACATGTTAAGAAATACCACCTGAGCATGAGAAGCTGGTATTTCATAAAATATATTACTAGCACGTGTGGAGATAATAAATTAACGATTAAAGAACAAGAATCTAAGAATAAGATACCTGAAAATTTGTCGTGTTTTAAAGGGGAAACTTTGTTCCACAGACAACGATAATATTACAGCTTCACCCCTATTATATATAAGTAAAAAATTGGGTATATTTAGTATTTACCGTGCAGCAAATGAAACTTCACCCCAAATCATTGTTTCTGGTCAGTGACCGGGCAACCGTCTCTAACGACCGGACCTCGATCCCCATGTTTGTGCCACGTGAACTGCACATGCATGTAGAATGATGATAGGGCATATGTGCGCAGCGCGAGTGCTCACGAGCAAATGTTCCATGTATGCGGGTCATCTTGTCATGGAAGGGGTAGCCCATGTCCCATGATGTATGAGGGTCATCATCCTACATATGAGCTACCTAGCTATGGTATATCTATATCTATATCTACATCTTTATCTATATATATCTCTATAATATCTACATATATGGGGTATGAGTACTACCATATAATATCAATCACTTTTATGTATTCTTTACGCACTCTACTGATGTGATGGATCAAAATAATTATTTTATATTAAAAAAAATGACGTAACCAATCATATTAATTGAGTGCGCAAGAAATACATAAAAGTGATTGTACATAAAATTTTTGTGTGTATATATATGTGTATATATGACATATGTACTGATATAATCTTGTTCTGACTAATATTGGTGTGCGAGAGTTGCAACCACACAAAAGAAGAAACAGGGGAATCAAATCAATTAAACAAGATATATGGAAGAAAATGCTCATTTTCTAATGAACTTGTTGTCCGTGGATAAAAAAGAGAGAGAGAAATTGTAGGGGACAATGATGGGAGGATATTGAATTATTCAAAGAACAAAATGACCCATTGTGCAGTGCTAGCTTTTAGTAACACCTCTAAAAATGTTCAAGTACGAAAGAATTGGTGACTTTTGGGAGCCCACTGGAGTCACATAGGACAAAAGAAAACAAATCTAACCACAAAATACCAAAATAAACTTTATTACTTTTCTTGGAAATAACCAAATATTCAAGTGAAAAAGCATAGGAGCACTCACTCATCCAATATTTATATATATATATATATATATATATATATATATATTAATTTTGTTGGCCTGGGCCGGGGAAAGAATCATGCCCTTCAACATCTCTCTCTCTCTCTCTCTCAATATATTCCTAAACTCTCTCTTTCCAATTGCTTCATGATGAGGAATCCAGAGGAAAACTCCCAACAAGTTGCCAACCGTAGTACTCCCCCAGCCATATAACATAGATTCAAGAGAAGGTTCACCAAATTTCGAAAGGGCAATTTGGGAAGAAGTCGATTTTGGTCAATTTACTTTAACTGAAGGTTGGCATTGTCCTATTATAAATAGAGAGAGAGAGAGAGAGAGAGAGAGAGAGAGAGAGATTAGGACCGAAAGTAAAGGTGGGTATTGTCCTATACTTCAGAGAGATTAGGAGCAAGATAGGGGGGGGGGGGGGGGGAGGGGGAGGGGGGAGGGGTGCTGATTTAGATGTTTTTCTACTTGAGGACAAGACAGAGGCACATGGAGAGAGGGAGGGCCCTTCCCTTTCATAGTTTCATGGAATACCTTTGGTTTTTGAGAGGTTGAGATGCCTTTCTTTGGTTCAGTTATATTGTTTGTAGAGGACAAGATGGTCCTTTCCCTTTTTGTTCTTTCCCTTGTCCAATACAAAACACTTGCTTCCCCTTTCATTTCTTGTCCCCTTCTGTCAACACTCCCCAACACCACTCAACCCCTCTTCAGAAACTACCATCCTCTCTCTCTCTCACTCACACACACACACACTGTCATACTAACCTCACTACCCCACCTTTGTCATACTCCAATGCCCATCACCCCCAATTGCACATGACTCTTGCTCTCTCCCTATATAAACCCCCCACTCCCCACATCATTGTTATCATCTCAGCTTCCGGCTTTTATCCTTGCATTCTCACAACCAAAGTACTTCCACCAGTACTGTTACCACTACTACTACTACAAATTTATTCTAGCTAACTTTCCATAGTTCCTAGCTCGAGACACACCCACCAATTTCTTCTACACACAAAAGTACAATTACTCCTCTCTCTTTCTGATCTCCCTAGCTCTCGCTACAACCCTCACAGCAAAACTTTCACTATGCCTTTAAGACTATCAGATGCCTTTAGAGCCCATCCTGTCCACCTGTGCCATAAACACCCTGACTTCACCTCACTCCAAGAGTTACCTGACTCGTACACATGGGGACAACTCGACGTCGAGTCTTCTTCTTCATATGGTGACTCATTTAGCTCAGAGTCCGTGCCAGTTGTCGATCTCTCTGACCCAAATGCTCTCACACTAGTAGGCCATGCATGTAAAACTTGGGGTGTGTTCCAAGTTACAAACCATAGCATCTCTCAAAACCTTCTTGATGACATTGAGAACACTGGTAGAAGCCTATTCTCTCTACCTGTCCAGCAAAAACACAAAGCTGCTCGTTCCCCAGACGGTGTCTCTGGCTATGGCCTGGCTCGGATCTCTTCCTTTTTCCCAAAGCTCATGTGGTCCGAGGGATTTACCGTCGTAGGCTCGCCACTCGAACAATTCCGCCAACTTTGGCCGCAAGATTATGGCAAATTCTGGTACGGTTATACATGCTCATGCACGTGTAAAAGCGCGATATTGTTGTTTGCTTTTTCATAGTCAGTTTTTTTTTTTTTTTTTTTCCTTCTTCCTTTTGGCCGTGTGTGTGTGTGTGTGTGGGGAAAGTACTAAAGCTGAACATAAAACGCATTTCCTTCCTTAATGCAATTAGTAAAGATTGCAATGATGGCTACGGACCCACAAAAAAGATTCGGAGCGAGAATAGCAGGAAAACAAAATCCAAATTGTTACTGTTTTCCTAGTCTAATATCCATAATGTTAGCTTCTTTCCTAGCATATACACAGTGTTCTTAATCTTCCTTAAATATATATATATATATATTTTTTCCAGTGACATAATTGAAGAATACGAGACAGAGATGAAAAAGCTCGCAGGGAGGCTTATGTGGCTAATGCTAGGCTCCTTGGGCATATCCAAGGAGGATATCAAATGGGCTGGCCCAAAAGGTGACTTGGAAGGGGCATCCGCAGCCTTGCAATTGAACTCCTATCCTGCTTGTCCGGACCCCGATCGAGCCATGGGTCTAGCAGCACACACCGACTCGACCCTGCTCACCATTCTCTACCAAAACAACACTAGTGGCCTTCAAGTCCACCGGGAGGGAACAGGGTGGGTCACGGTTCCACCACTTCCGGGTGCACTTGTGGTCAACGTGGGCGACCTCCTCCACATTCTATCAAACGGCTCGTACCCGAGTGTCCTCCACCGCGCTATTGTTAACCGCACCCGTTATCGTCTCTCAGTTGCATATCTTTATGGGCCACCAGGCAGTGTCCAAATCTCGCCACTCTCAAAGCTGCTAGGACCCAGTCGCCCCCCACTCTACCGGCCAGTCACTTGGACCGAGTACCTTGGCACCAAGGCTAAGCATTTCAACAAGGCACTTTCCTCTGTCCGCCTTTGCGCTCCTCTTAATGGATTGGTTGATGTAAATGATCATAACAGAGTACAAGTTGGCTAGCTAGCTAGCTACTTACCTTCAAATCATGTTAATTTTCATGATTATTATTTTTTCTCTCTTTTTTCTTTTTTGAGAATTTTATCCATTATTTTGGCCTACCATTTGTTGTCTTGTCTGTTGTTTTTTGTTTGGCCATGTTATCATTGGTGATCTCATTTCTTGAGGATTGTGGGGTTAACAAAAAGAAAAGAAAGGTGGAGGATTGATTATTAGGTCAATTGGCATTGAGAAAAAAAGACCCATAAAGGATAAGTTTATACCAAATTGCATATACTGCATGGGGATGCAAACAAAAGAGCGTTTGGTACTATCTTTTGTCTTTGTGTTGAAAGAGATAGAGGGAAAGTTGCCCGATTTGAATATTCAAATAAAGGACGCAAGCCGACGTGGTTTGCCCTGGAACTGATTCATGAAGCTAGGACAATCCCCCTCGATCCCCCTTTCCAATATATGCTTGAATCATTAAGACGAAAATTGTTATCCAAGGAATACGATCGAATAACACTATGTTCAAGATATATAGAAACGGCCAAACGTTTATATCGATGAAAGAAGCTTGGAGAATTACTTATAATAATAATAAATGATTGTATTTAATTAGGTTACTTATTCGAGATAACAAATCATTCAAGCTAGCTAGATGTTGTTCGATCGAACAAGCTCATGTGTCGTTGAGATTGTTACTTTATATTGTATGCTTCACTTATAGTATTAAAATTTTAGTGTTTTTTTTTTTTAATATTTGTTTATAATAGTGAATTTTGATTTAAAAAAAAAAAATTTGTTGATCATCGTCAAACACAGTCAAATAATGTTTCCCAAACACGACGACTTAAAAAATCGTTAATAAGTTAACCAATACCATATGAGGCTATGATTGTTCGATCGTGTGATTTGATTTTTCCAATGTGGATTTCGGCGTCATTGTAAAGACATAAGTGTCAGTCATTTCGATGCTTTTTTTGAAAATCATATCCTCGTGTAAAAGCTAGCTGAAGATGATGTTGCCTCTGCAACCACGTGCACGGCCTTGACATTAGCCGGCCTTAACACTCAGAGCTACACTCCCTCTCTTTATCATCGGGATAAGGCATTTTTTAACCTTTACCACCTTTCCTTTTTTTTTTATTTTTTGTCTCTCTCTTAATCATAAGGTTATTACTTATTTATTATTCACTTATTATATTTATTTTATTATCATTTTTTAAAATATTTTTACATCATTAATTATTAAAAAAAATTAAAAAAATAAATAATTTTACTAAAAGTTACTTTCTTAATCATTAAATAAAATAAAATAAAAAATTAAATACAAAAAGAGTAATAAATAGATTGTAAGAAGGTAATAATCCTATTATTTTCTATTTTCTTTTGTCTCCCGTCCTCATCTTACCCTTTATTTCTACTTTCACTTTTCTCATATATATTTGGTAACAGCTTTAAGCTATCAAAGCCAAAAACACTTCCTTTTCCTGTCTCACCATCACGAGTACTACTTCTACTGCATGCCATTTATGCATCAAGGTCCATTCATGAATACTGCCCAGGCCAGATGAAGTTACAGTACTGGTCATCTTCCATATAAAATAAGTTGTAGATAAACACACGATGATCTATGTTTTTTTGGGTAAAGAAAAATATAATTAATTAATATGCACAGCCGAATCCATCCTATACAATATGAGAGCCACATGAATAATAATAAATTAAAAACTGAAAAAGATTTGTAATTGCATGGTGGTTAGTATGAATGCAACATGTATGATTTATTGAGTAGAAAGATACACTTTATCAGTTGCAGAGAGGTTGGATATCTTCCTATATAATCTGTGGGTTCTCAAAGATATGAAATTTGACCTATATATGATGTACCCACTGGATTTGATTACCAAAATGGATGGATGGATGGATGGATACTTGTAACAATTTCCATATTGGCCCCATCATGGACATGACTGGAGTACATCGAAATCAATGTATGATTAAAAGCCTTAAAGCCTTGTTTTTGTGGTATGTTTCTCCTAGAATAATTGTGGTCTTGACAATTATTAGTAGCATATATAGACTTCAGAATATAGGACAGCCACAACCCAAGTTTCGGCTGTTATCTTGTGACTAGTGATCAGATGGCAGAGGCTGTCCTACTAAAGTTTGATGCCATATATGTTCCAATATCTGCCAGAGTTTGCAGCTCCAAAATCTTGATTGAATCGACTGACATTTATCATTTTATAACTATTAGCTAATAATGCAATGATCGATATACTTCACTGTGCATTATTTTCATCTCTAGGTAGCATTATATTGATTAATGTCGATCAGGCATGTTTGTCAAATATCTGAATCAATAATTAATTAGCTCCTTCAATTCAGGGAATTATATCATAATCACTCTCAATCAAATCGTATAATTAAAAAGCTGGGTTGAAGTATGATTTTATGAATAAGATGTTTTACACGAACTAATTTGAATGCTATCAACATATATATATATATATATATATATATATATATATCATCATGATGATTATAATCTCAGCTGCTGCTCCACATTTCACAATCACATCATTGACACCAACTCCAACTTGCATTTTAAAGTGAATGTATTTTTAGAATGGGGACAGATTTTTTGTGTCTGATCCCACTTTAGCAAGTCCATTAAGATCATCTAATTCTACGCGGTTTCTCTTTTCACTTCAGATCGAGAATCATATATGTGGCCCTACAGTCTAATAACTAATGAATACCCAAAATATCGAAACAGTGGATTCCTTGGGTCAATGTCTTTTCAAATGATTCAAGTACCTAGCTATTACCCAACTTCAACTTAATTTATGATCACTCAAGTCTCCATCAAAAGGATTCATGTATCGATCCTCTCATATTATTATATATTATTATACATTTCAAATGAAGAAATACTAGTCCAAATTAAGTAGGTAGACGTTCCTTTTAAGAACATTCATTTATGAAATGCATGCCCTGGTGTTTCTATTGAAGATCAGTTATTGTGATGTTTTTTTCCTAGAAACTCTTCATATTTCTATTTATGTTTTACTATATTAAGTTCTCTTTTATTAGTCTGGGTTGAAAGTTGTATTTCTGTTTTAAATGAATTTTGTGAGTTTCTATGTAAGCTTATAAAAGCATGATCAATGGAAGATGAATAGCAGAACCATAGTATCAATCCGTGAACTAAAAGGGTTGAGGTTTCTCAAGTAATTTCTTTGTTTTTTCTCCGTTTTGCTTCCATTGTTTAAAACCAACAATTGGTATCAGAGCAAACCAGGTTCATCTGAGGGTCTAAAATGGCTACCTTTGGAGCATCAACATCTGTTCCTATTTTCAGTGGCGAAAGCTATGATTATTGGAGCATAAAAATGAAGACTTTTTCATCTCTCAAGATTTGTGGCATGTCGTGGAAAATGGGGTGACAGTTCCAGCAGTAGGAGTTTCGGATTCAACTCAATCCAAGCAAGAAACTACCAAAGATGTAAAAGCATTGTTCATCCTACAACAGGTTGTGTCTAAATCAATCTTTCCAAGATTGATGAGGGCTGAAACTTCAAAGGCAGCATGGGAGATTCTGTAGGCAAAATTTCAAGGAAATACTAAGGTAAAACTTATCAAACTTCCAGGTTTTAGAAGGGAGTTTGAAAATTTAAAAATGAAGGACTTTGAAGCAATAATATGATTCCAGATTAATTGAATTAGTTAATCAAATGTGTGCCCATGGTGAAGAGGTGATTGATCAAAGGATTGTTCAAAAGATTCTGATTAGTTTACCCGAGAAGTATGATCATGTAGTAGCAGCTATTGAAGAGTCAAAGGACTTGCAAACTCTGTCAGTTACTGAGTTGATGGGTTCCCTTCAAGCCCATGAGCAAAGATTAGCTAGAAGGAATGATGGTTCTTTGGAGCATGCATTTCAATCAAGAGTGAATCTGAAAAACAAAAAAACAAAAGATTATAAAAAGAAGCCTCAAAAGGATTACAAGAATTCTGATCAAGCTCAAATGGAAAACAGGATGAAAGGGAAAATGGGCGAATTTCCTCCTTGTGGTATCTGCAAGAAGACAAACCATTTAGAAAAAAAAATGTTATCATGCCGAGAAGCCACAATGTTGAAATTGTAAAAAATTTGGGCATATGGAAAAGGATTGTAGATACAAGAACAATCAACAAGCTAACTATTCAGAAGAAAAAGAGGAGAATGAGCTTTTTTTTTTTTTTGCATGTCAAGCTCTCACTCAAGAAGAGAATATCTGGTTCATAGGCAATGGATGTAGCAATCACATGGCATCTAATGAGGCTATCTTCACTAGTCTGGACACTTCTATCAAAACCAAAGTCAAGATGGGATATGGAGAACTTGTTGAATCTAGAGGAAAAGGCACAGTGGCCATCTCAACAAAGAAATGTACTAAGTTTATTAAAGATATATTACTTGTTCCTTCTCTTGATCAAAATTTGTTAAGTGTCGGCCAAATGATGGAAAATGGTTATTCCTTGTGTTTTGAGAATGATTTGTGCAAAATTTAGAAATTTTCCCATTCAATGGAGCTTTCCTAAAGCTATGGTGGCAACTGTGGATGAGACAATGTTATGGCACCAAAGATTTGGGCATTACAATCTTAATTCTTTGAGATTATTGCATCAGAAGGGGATGATGAGAGATTTACCTCTTTTGGAAAAAGAAACTGAAGTATGTGAAGGGTGCATGGTTGGAAAGCAACACAAACTGCCATTCCCTTCAGAAAGCAATTAGAGAGCTAAAGAAAAATTATAGTTGGTTCATACTGATGTATGTGGACCAATGAGGACTTCAACTCACAATCAAAGCAGGTATTTCATTCTTTTCATAGATGATTTTACTAGAATGATTTGGGTTTATTTTCTTCATGAAAAATCTGAAGTTTTTGGAGTTTTCAAGAAGTTCAAACTGCTAGTTGAGAAGCAGTCAGGCCATAAAATCAGATCTTTAAGGAGTGATAGAGGCAGTGAATATAACTTCAAAGAATTTGAAAAATTTTGTGAAGCTGAAGGGATAGAACATCAGCTATCTGTGGCCTATTCTCCACAACAGAATGGAGTGTCCGAGAGAAAGGATAGGACAGTCATGGAAATGACAAGATGCATGTTACTTGAGAAAAAATTACCCCAAGAATTCCGGGGTGAAGCAGTGAACACTGCTGTGTTCTTGCTCAATCGTGTGCCTACAAAAGCAATTGAAAGTCAAACACCTTATGAAGCTTGGAGTGGAATTAAACCCTCTGCAAGTTTCTTAAGGGTGTTTGGTTGTATTTGTTATATTCATGTTCCATCTCAAAAGATAACTAAGCTGGAAGAGAAAGCAGAAAGAGGGATATTTGTGGGATACAACAACATTTCAAAAGGTTTTCGAATTTTCAACTTAAAAACAAGAAAACTAGTTGTGAGCCGAGATGTGAGGTTTAATGACAATGCATCTTGGGATTGGGAAGCTGAGAAAGTGATTAAACAAAGTGTAGAGGTACCAGTTGAGTCACTAATAGAAGAAGAAGAAGAAGAAGCTGAAGCAGAAACAAGTCATATTCAGCAAACTCACACAGAAAGTCCTATAGCTACTCAAGTATTCTCTGATAATAGTGAAGAAGAGTCAACTCTTGAATCTCCCATAAGAAGAACAAGACTTCTTAGTGAAGTATACGAGCATTGTAATTATGCTACACTTGAGCCAAATAGCTTTGCAGGAGCTTCAAAGGAGGAAGTTTGGCAGAAAGCTATGAGAGAAGAAATTAAAATGATAGAGAAAAATGAAACTTGGGAGTTGGTTTCTGTACCAACAAATAAAGAAGTTATTGGAGTAAAATGGATTTATAAGACTAAATTAAATTCGGATGGCTCTATCTTGAAGCATAAAGCAAAGTTGGTTGTCAAGGGGTATGTGCAGCAACATCGAATAGATTACAATGAAACCTTTGCTCCTATTGCAAGGATGGAGACCATTAGAGCCTTAGTTTCACTGAAAGTTTTGCAACTGGATGTGAAATCAGCATTCCTAAATGGGGTGTTGGAAGAAGAAGTTTTTGTGGATCAACCCGAGGGGTTCGAGAAAGAAGAAGGCAAAGTCTATAAACTAAAAAAGGCTTTGTATGGATTAAAACAGGCACCAAGGGCCTGGTATGGGAGAATTGATCAATATTTTATTGAGCAAGGCTTCAGGAGGAGCAAGAGTGAGCCTACCTTGTATGTAAAGTCTCAAAATAGTAATGATTTGATCATTGTATCTCTTTATGTGGATGATCTGGTTTTTACCGGAAGTAATGTTGGAATGATTGAAAAATTTTAAAAAGAAATGATGGCAAGTTTTGAGATGAGTGATTTAGGAAATATGCATTATTTCCTAGGTATGGAAGTAAGTCAAGACGCTGAAGGAATCTTTTGTTCCCAGAGGAAGTACACTGAAGATCTCTTAAGAAGATTCAATATGTCAGGCTGTAAACCTGTGGCAACTCCATTAATTCCTAATGAGAAATTGAAAAAGGAAGATAGTGGAAACAAGGTGGATGCTTCGATTTATAGAAGTTTGGTAGGAAGTTTGCTGCATCTGTGGAACACTAGACCTGATATCTTGTATGCCACTAGTTTACTTTCAAGATTCATGCAATATCCTAGCCAAATACATCTTGGAACAACCAATAGAATTTTGAGATACTTGTAGGGAACTATTAGCTTTAGTATTTGGTATAAGAAAACTTCAAATACAAAGCTGGTGGGATTTACAGACAATGATTGGGCAGGTTCATGTGATGATTTGAGGAGCACTTCAGGTTATTGTTTTAGTCTAGGATTTGCTATGTTTTCCTAGAGTTCGAAAAAGCAAGGCAATGTAGCACAATCAACTGCTGAAGCAGAGTATGTGGCAGCTGCAAGTTGTGCACAAATCCATTTGGTTGAGAAGAATACTTAAAGACATGGGGGAGAAACAGTTGGAATCTACTGAAATTTTCTGTGATAATAAATCAGCCATTGCAATTGCCAAAAATCCAGTCCAGCATTGTAGAACTAAACATATTGCAATTAAATAACATTTCTTGCGTGAACTTGAATCAAATGGTGAAATTACTTTGAAGTTTTGTAGATCAGAAAAGCAACTTGCTGATATATTCACAAAAGCACTCTCAAGAGACAAGTTTCAGTTTCTCATATCAAAGCTTGGTGTAACTGGAAATCACATCAAGGAGGAGTATTGAAGATAAGTTATTGTGATGTTTATTTCCTAGAAACTCTTCATATTTCTATTTATGTTTTACTATATTAAGTTCTCTTTTATCAGTCTGAGTTGGAAGTTATATTTCTGTTTTAAATGAATTTTGTGAGTTTCTATGTAAGCTTATAAAAGCATGATCAATGGAAGATGAATAGCAGAACCATAGTATCAATCTGTGAACTAAAAGCGTTGAGGGTTCTCAAGTAATTTCCTTGTTTTTTTCTCTGTTTTGCTTCCGTTGTTTAAAACCAACAGTTTCTGACATTGACCTGATCAGGAACCCACTCGATCGATAGTGATAATAATGGAAACCATATGAGATTTAAAAGCATGACGTGCATGCAAATGCAAGCTGCTTGATAGTTAACCTGATCAAGCTAGCATAGATCTATATATCCTTGATGCAGTGACTCTTTAACTAAAAAGAAAGGGCAATTAGCTTTTACGTACTTGCATGGACTTTGAAAGCTTGCCCTACAGCTTTAACTTTTTTTCTTCTTCCGTGGAAATATCTATGCCAAATCTTTGCATTAAATTGCCTTTCTTATCATCTATGTGACTTGATGCAAATTCTTGACCATAGTAAATTATCAGTAGCTGGCCTTTTGATTGCCCTTCATGGCCTTGCCCTTTTTTCTACTTTCTTTGACGAAACCTCCAGCACAGAAAGACGTGTGCACTGAATGATTACCTAGGGATATCGCAAGTTGCTGATAACAAACCAAAAAGTACGTCTTATTCCTGCTGATGTAAGTCCATCTTTCAGGAGTACTAACTAACTCCTTTGATTTCTGAAGTGACTGAAACCAACATTCATCTGAACTTCATTAATTAACATCTATTTCTTGACTTTCACGCTTTACTAGAGTACTCTAAATGTCCACGCTTCTAGCAGTAATTTGGGGCTCTAATCTCTAAACCAAAGGTTGGAAACGTTTAGCGAGTCTGATCATATATGCATGGGACTTCAATCAATACATGACAGGAATGCGCGCGAAAGCTGTCACCAACAAAATGAGGTAAGCAAAAGGCTTCCATCAAGGTAGTACCCCCGTTTGGGATCGAAAATTACGCATCCATCATACAGTCATGTATACATGAACGAGTACGTTAAGATCAGGAATGCAGTACCAAAAAAATGAAGATCATGAAGAGTATGATCATTAATGCAGCACCGTGGGATTGAATGCAAGTGATCGATCATACATATATAGAAATATCGAGAAAATTAGAAGTTTATGCATAATGGCTTTACTAGCCTAATTCTGAAGCTCTTTCTCCTCCAATGGGACCGGAACTCACGAGCTAGTAATTGTGGTGGCAACACAATCACAGCAAAAAACAACTGTGCATAAATCTATATATAAGATCGAGTTACCTCATGACACAGAGAAAGAAAAATAAAATAAGAACGGAATTGGAAACATAGAGCACGTACAACTGCAAGAAATTCGTTTACTAGAAATTAAAGCTACCTACGTGCTAGCTAGCAAGAAGATTAATGTTTTAGCCACAAAAAATTATGTAAAAGTAAATTTATAAATTAAAATATTTTATTATTATAAAATATTATTGTAAAATAAATCTAATGTATTATATATATATATATATCAGTTTATAAATTTATTTTTATAAAATTATTTTGTAATTGTAACACGTCTCAAATACGAGTTTACTGTTACGTGACCGAAACGAGTTCAACAAACGGATGTTGCATGCCAGGTGGCAGCAGTATTGATACGTATTAACTTATCTATTCTTTTACGTACAGTAGGGGCGCGTAACTGATGGGGAGTCCCTGCCAACGTGGAAAATAAAACAGTGTTTCATTTGCATCAAAACGAGTGATTCCATCTCGTTGCCCTCCCTTCCTACATCTTCCCACAGACTCACATGAATGTCCTTGTGCGGTTTCTTCAGCGTCCTTCGAGCCTCCCTTCCAAACAGAGTCTTTCATTTTCGCAGCTTCGTTTTCGTAGCTTCTTCTTCGCATCTTCGTCATCATATGGTCTGACATCTTCGTCTTCATCTCCCATATAAATTGGTAGTACTGTATGGGAAGAAAGCCGTAGCTTCTTGTTTGAAGAAGAGCATTTGTTAATTTCATGGCCAATATTATCTCTCTCTATTGTGCATCACGCATTATTGAAATGGCTCTTCTCTAGTCTTGTGTGTGCCGAGGATGGGGCTAAAGGATAAGCTACAATATTGGTCATTTAGCTGCTCCTAATTTCGCAGTCCTAGAGTATAAGCAACAGATGATTCACAGATGGTGGTATCGTCCTTGTTTAATCCCACTTTGGTCTGCATCATTTATTGCCAATGGTACTCTTTGTTTGAGGCAGCCACGAAGACCATTTCTCCTTCACGGGTCAACTAACAAAACACATTTATTTACAAAAGATAAAATTCAACTACCCATGTCACATAATTCATTGATGATATTGGATAAGAACAATAATAATAAAAAAAGAATAATATAATGAATATAGGAATAAACAAAGAATGGTTAGGTCCCATTTCTTCTCATCGGTTCTCCTGCACTTCCATGGCTTTGGATCCGAGTTAGAAGAAGAAGAAGAAGATGCGAAGACGAAGGGAGAGTTAGAAGATGCAAAGAAGAAGCTGTGAAGACGAAACTACGAAAATGAAAGACTTTGGGAGGGAGGGTCGAAGGACGCTGGAAAAATAACACAGGGACATTCATGTGGGTATGTTGGAAGACGAAGGGAGGGAGGGCAACGAGATTGAACAACTCGTTTTGATGCAAATGAAACGCAATGTTTCATTTTCCACGTTGGCAGGGACTCCCCAGCGGTTACGCTTAGCAATTGAATTCAGTTTTTTTTCTTAATTTATATATATATATATAATTAATGGTCCAGTAAATTTGATACGTACACAGACGTACAAAATGATAGAGTTTGAGCCCATCAATATAATTGGATTCAGGTCAATTTAGGTCCCGTTTAGTTTCGAAACTCATTTCAACTTATCTCATCTCATCATTACAATTTTCTTAAATTCTCATATAAAATATAATAAATAATTCAACTTTTTTAAATTTTAAAATAATAATAATATTAAAAATAATGTTCTAGCGATATTTTATTCAACTCATCTTTAAATCCAAACGAAGGCTTATTCGGACTAACAACCTTTGTTTTATATGCTAGGTAGTTTTATAACACGCCGTTCAATTTGGTGCATTTTTACATGCTATAGTAATAATAAATTTTTTATGGTTTTTTCAACCCCCATATATTTGCATTTATAAGTGAATTTAGAAAACTCAAAAAAAGTTAAAAATTGAAGCTTTTAAATTGCAAATAACCTTTTTATTAATTAATCCTAGAGTCTAGATTGAAGACCCCTCACCCCTACGATCAAATCCATATAACGAAATTACAAAAAAACTAAAGCAAGTATCACCTTGGCGCAAAGATTTACTACAACAGAAACGATCTTTTTTGTTGAATAAAATTGCTACAAAAATACTAAAAAATATCGTAAATAATTAATTTCTTCCAACTCCAATCTCCGCAAAGTGGACACAACTAGAGCGTCTCAAAAAGTTTATGGTGGCGAAACTAGTGTGGGTCACAAACAACTCTAATATTTGCCGCAAATTTTGTCTTCACAAATGTGTTTCAATTTAGACGTAAAAGAGTGAGTCGATGGTAAAAAAAACACAATTGTGGCAATATGTTTGTGCCGCAATTGCGAAAAAAAAAATATTATTCCCGAGTTGTTTTTAGTGTCACAAATAAATATCGCTACAAGTCTTTAATATTTGTCGCGAGAAAGACCTTCACAAATGTGTTATTCTTGTGATGCAAAATGACCAACTACACGGTCAAGAAATATATTTGTGACTAACTAGTAGTGTTGCAAATATAAACAATTTGCTAGGAAAAATTTATTGTCAACTCTAAAACTATTGTCACAAAATACATGAAAAAATTACACATTTTATATTATATTACAATCCATAAAGCAATTACACAAAATACTTGTGTTTTCTTATAAAGAATTACAATTATAATCCATAAAGGCACATCAATACTTGTGCGACTTTAAATCTGGTGTTAATGCCTAAAATCGGCACAACAAATTGGAATGGGAGAAAGAGTTATTCCCGGCCTGCTATTGGGATCCGGGCCTCGATTGGTGTGGTGTGGAGTCCCCGGTGGTGGTCGAGTGCGATTGTACGGTATCCGCGCGTATATCCAGGACAATGAACTGTAAATAAATACGTAAAAAATAAAAGAGATGTACACACAGATTTACGTGATTCGACACTGGGCCTACCTCATTTACGGGGGTTTAGAGAGGGTAGAGTCCATTATAATATGCTTGTTTTACAGTTTAGGGAGGGTGGAGATCTCGTTATTGGAGCTCCTATCGTGAGGTTGGAGAAGCCTTCCAGGAGAAGTCTGGTCAAAAGTCCCTAAAGTCATCTGATTCTCTCCCTTTTATCTTCTGCCTCCTCTTCTCACTTTACGTCCCTTCACTCCTCCTTTATGTCACATCACCTCTTCTTTATGTCCACCCCCTCATTTCCTCCTGATGCCATTCTTAGTCTTTTGTCCTTTTCCATTTTCTTCTTATTCTTCCTTCCTGATGAGTACTCCCACTTTGGGTTGGGCCAAGAAAACACAATGGACTTGGTATATTTTATCCCTTCCACCTGGCATGATCATCCAAGGTTCTGTTTAGTTGTTGTTGACCGGTGTGCTTGAGCCCTTCAATTGTCATCTAAGAAAGAATGAAAATAGAGCATTAGCATGCCAAAATAAGGGGCAATTTGAGAGATAGAGAAACCCAACCCAACATATAGTAAGAGTAAAAGCTTTTAAGGTGAAAAAGATTGCAAAGAAAAGCATAGGATCACCGACAGTATAAAATACAATCTCCATCAGAGATTCAGAGTTACACAAAGAAATTATGTAAGAAAAAAATCCATGATGTTTATGCTTGTGTTTAGAGTGCAGAGTAAATAATGAGTGGAAATAATCACTTTCTCCCAAATACCTTGATTTAATATCCAAAGCATTGCTTTGCCGCTACAATGTGCCCTGTAGTAATTATATCCTCAATTAAAGTTAGTCAACATTCTTACAACTCTATGAAAAAAAGTATCATCAGGATAAGGTTTATAAATGCAGGAAAACTCAAACTATAAAAGACATTCAATTGGTTATGCTCATACTTCATTAACCTGTTTGGCTTGCTCAATAAGAAAAATGCACAAGTTTTGCCATAATCTCCATTACTCTCAATCCATCTATGCGGTTGATAAGGCCATGGATGTTGGACACACAGCTTAAGCATCATCTCAACATGAACACTGCTGTTATTATGACAAAATCATCTCCAATCACCCACTTTATATGTTGTATTGTGTCGAGTTTTTCAATCAAACTTAAATGCCCACAAAGGTAACCCAAAGCTCAAACAACGTGTACAAAATTAATTATCAAACCCCATTCCAGCCACTTCCTAGTCCTTAAGGTTAGAATGTTCATTTTTTTTTAAAAAATTTCAATAAATTGTGAATGTCTTCAAGAAGTCACAAGACTTACCATTAAAATATTGGAAACAATTTTAAGCATCAATAGATCGGGAACACCATAAGAACATATGAATTGATATTAGAAATAAGAATAAAAACTCACAAAGTTACCGAATCCAATATAAATGCTGTCTCACCTAATCAAAAAGAAAAAATATAAAAAGAAGGTAAAAGAATATAGACTAAAATGGAGGAAAGAAACAACATGCCTGAATTAGAAGAAAATGATTAATCAAAACCCTCATTGAAGAATAAAATAAGCATATAGCACAAGAGAACACTTTACTCACCATATAATCCACCCCACATCTCAGTCCTAACTAACTTTTTAGATCAAATCTATTTCATAAACAAAAAGCCTCTTAGCAATGCAATCCTATTATTTCCTTTGGCCGTTAGGTAACGAGAGAGAGAAATTCATATATGATTTTGAAGCATCATTGACAAATCCATCTGAACAATGCCTACAAGAACACAAAAAGCTAGCCCAAAATCCTCATTGAAGAAATCCCCAAGCAAACGATAATCAAAACAAGCTCTAAAAAAAAAAAACTTAAATAACAAAAAAGTAACAGAAGAGATTAAGAGAAAATCAAGAAAACATACCGTCAGAAGAACTAAGCACAAAAGTCCTCTTCCAAACGGTAGATGAACACAAAAGAAGACCTCCTTCAATGGAGATCAGGGCCTAGGTTACAAGTGGAGATAATCCAAGGAAGATTACCTCTATCTATAGTTTTTTTAGAAAGAGAAAAAGGTGGAGAGTGAAATGGAGAAAGAGAGGTGCAAGAGAGATCATGGAGAGAGACGAAGACTCAAACTGAAAATACCTAAATTGAATTTGAAAACAAAACAAAGTTTAAAAGACAAAAAGGCCAACGAAAAAAACCATAGCAAAAAGGGAAAGGACGGCTTACCGGTGTATTGGAGCACGATGGTGGCATACGAGAGAGAGAGAGAGAGAGAGAGAGAGAGAGAGAGAGAGAGTATGGAATTTGAATGACAAAATGAGGGAAGAGAAAGAAATAGAGACACAAACCCTGGGGTGGGGTGGGGTGGGGTGGGGGGGAAGAAAGGATTTTCTGCCTTTTTGTTTTTAAAATCGGCCTTTTGTGGTGGTATAATGTTGTTGCAAATAGGTAAATACCACATAGACCATTTTGTGACAAATTAATGTCATTGTAAAACAAATTAAGGTGTCAAAATTAATTTTTTCCATCCAAATTATTCATGACAATAATTTTAATTTGGTCGCAAAAAGTTATTTTTAGCAATGATTTTTTACTCATTTGAAATAATATGACGGAAATGCAAAAAATTTGACTTTTGCAATCAAATTAAAATTGTCGCCAAAAAAAGAAAAAATCGTTGCAAAAAATTTATTTTTCTTGTAGTGGTTTTTGTGGCAACCAAAAAATACCGTAAAAACTTAAAATTTTGCCGCAATAAAAAAATATACTATTAGAATTGTCGTATGTCACCATTTGCAATGGAATTTTGCGTCGACTTTAATTTTGCCGCAAGTGATATGTTTTAGCTTCACAGGGAGTATCGACAAAAATACTTTTGACGCAAAAGGTGGTTTCTATTGATGTAGTGGTTGAAGACCCGGCCTCAAATCTTAATTACCAAGATAAATCCAAATCTTAATTTTTTTTTAATATATAAAAAAACTGGTAACCCGTTCTGATCTCCCGTGCCTTCGATCTTTTGAAGCAAGAACTGCATTGGTGTAAAGATCAAAGGAAAGTTCACTCTCCGATATCATTTGCAAATTTGCAATGGATCCATGAAAAGCATAAGTTCTATTCGGTATAAAGAGCCAAAACTCTCTCTCTCTCTCTCTCTATCTCTCTCTAATAAAAAAGAATCTCATTTATCACCTTTCTCATATCCAATATGAGATGTTTATAATACACTTGAACTAATTGAACTAACTTAAATAAGTAATAAAATAAAAATAAAATTGCCATATCATATTTAATTGGCACATTACAAAGCTCCGGATGGCCAGAGGTTTTGAAAAATTAAAGGCTTTTGGGTATAAGGAATAATTTCTTAGTACATATTCTATCTACTTCATTCCTTCTATCATAGATATTTCTATAGACTTGTGATATTTACCAAGGAAGAATCGGATGGGCTTTCATGATGAAGCTGGTGGACTTCTGGACAAGACTAGAAGGTAAGGCTAATTGATAGGACGACCCAAAAGGCCAAAATAATTTTAAAATCAGAATTATGGGTCGTTTTTTAAGACCAGAAAAATTCCAACATCTTCAGTACCATTAATTCTCTCTAATTTCGGCTGGCTGTGATTACGAACTTACTGGGGACCACAATTAAAGTCTAAAATGTACAATTCAATTTTTAAATCTCAAAATAAAAATAATATTAAAAAAAATATATCTTAACAATATTTTATTTAACTTTTAACTTTAATTTCAACTCCTCTGCAAAAACAAACTAGATTCAAGAGTATTGACAATGATCTAGTTAAAATTTACCTAAAACTACATGTTTTGCCTAAAACCAATTAAGCCATTTAACATATAACTTCACATTGAATTATCCATATATTAGCCAAAATATTATTAAAATATTATTTTTTAATAATAATATTTATTAACTTTTTTTTTTTCATATTTTGCAACTATACCAACCATATATTAATTAATAATTAGAGATAGTAATATTAATAATCATGCAAAAAATTAGTTAATTAATATTATTATTGACAATGTTAATTAATAATTGGAGATAGCAATATTTTAGAATAAAATATTTGTTTTGGCTATGAACAATGTCTAGCCAAAGATGGAGAAATGTTTGGATTTACTGTAGCTCATATGTGGAGCTACCAAGTTTTGACTATTCCAATGCAGAGGGTTTCACTGGTAAATTCAATACCAGTGCTCTAATAGTAATTACTAATTAGTATATCGACTATTAGGTCCGAAACTAAGATTTGGTGTGCAAGAGGCAATTGACAAAGTGTGTTGTATATAAAGATGAATAATAATTGATGGAATTGACTGCTACTAACATTTAACATTAACTATATAAGATAACTATCTAAGAATGACTAAATTATTAAAACCTCCCATCCGAACCTCTCACTTGAGTTCTGTCGTACTTCATTTTCCTCGATCCACCATTGCTGCAAGCAAGTCAATGATTCAACAATTTTCCAACTCCAAAGCAGTCTCTATGCTCTAAAGAATAGAAAAAGAGTAAGAAGAAGGAAAAAGTGGAAGACAGATAAGTGAGAGATGTTTTGTTATTAGTATGTAAAAGGAAAAAGAAACTTAATTTATTGTCATTTTCTATCATAGGCTAGTAGAGATGGTGTCAGTGCGTGAACAAAAATAAAAGATTCAGACTTCCAGAAATTAGCATACTACTTTGTCTAGGTGCATGTTTGAGTGTTGAGGGGACAATCACAAATATTTTAAGGATATTTGAGTGTAAAATTATAATTTTACAGTACATAATATTATTTATTAAGTCTTTTAGGGGGGGGACCGTCTACATAGTTCCACCCCTGTCGACTTTGATGATCAATTGTTAGCCTAGTAATTGACTGCTGATCTCTCTCATAAAACCTTAATAATTTCTTTTATTTTGTTCTTCACTACAAGAATATAAATTAAACGATCAGATTTATCTCTTCTAGACAATTTAAGTTGTTAAAATGACATGTGATTTAATTAATAAAGTATGAGTAGAGAAGGTCTGAATGATCAATTTGAATTAATATTGAAAAATTCAATTTATAAATCGGTGTGGACAGTACACCTAGTAAAGTGCTTATATGCATGATCAATTGATTTGATTTAGAAAATAAATTTTAAAATTTGAATCTTACATATTAAATTTTACTATATAAGTAATGTGGATGATGTGCTGATCTACATATATATACTGACTTGAGAATATAATAACTCTTGAATATTAAGTACTCTATACTATCTATTTCATGAGTTGAATGTTTCATCATGTATTGGGCTTACTTACTACGATTAAGGAATCTAACTCACATGTGAGATCAGAGAATATGAAAATATAAATTATATAATTATCTTTTATCTCTTTTCATCATTTTAAAATTTTGGCATAATCATTTATTCATGAATAATTTTATTTGAAAATCTTTACATTACACACCATTCATATGCTATAATTTGATTTCGAAGATAACTTATGAAATTTGAATATTACAAATTAAATTATGCCATGTGGATGTTGTACTCTAATGTAAAAGCCTTCAAATATATATCACTACTCTTCATTTAAAGTACTGACTTTTATAGTTTTTTTTTTTTTTTTAAGGACCGACTTTTATAGTTATGTCTTCTATTAACATGATTTAAATCCTTCGGAAAAAAAAAACATGATTTAAATTAACATAAGATAAAGAAAAGAAGAGATCACTCTGATCTGCTGGCCGGGGCCAGGAAATAATAAATTAGGCTGTTTGAGCCACGATCATAAGGGACTGCATGGCCAATCAAAAATTAAATGCCTGTTTTTAAGTCGATCATATGAAAGAAGAAAAGGCAAATAGCAGTTACAAAGAAGAGCTATATTAATAATAATATTTTTTATTCCCACGTGCACTCAGATATTATTTATTCCTTTAATTCATGAAAACTAAAGGCATTACAAAGGAAAAGCTAGCTTTGGAAATTACAGATTTTTTTTTCTTTTTTTAGGGCCCGTGGCGGCCTTATAATAAGACAACAAAAATACAAGCTAATGCATGCTAGCTAGCTATAAGCTAGCTTGTAATAACATTGCGACACCACCAAAATAATTAATTAAACACCACAATAAGTGGTTAAAGCAGACTCGGCTCTCTGACCAGCTTCAGTGTAGTAGAAGGCGAGGAACTCAACATGATCAAAGGGCTTAAAGAGCAAAGGATGTTCCTCATCAACTAGCTCCTCTGGGGCTTTTATGATGTATCCTGCTTTGGGTATCGAAAACAACCCCGCCGAGTACCTTGCCTTCTCTCCCGTCATCATCACTCTATGATATGGAGAGTGCAGCCTACCATTTACCCATGCCTGCATGCATGCAAATTCATATATATATATATATATATATATATATATATATATAGATATATATTCTCATGTTAAAACTCATTCTTTAATTAGCTAGGTGCATACATGCATGCATCCCTTAATTTATGGGACACGAACGTATATAAAATTATTACTGGAAATTATAAATTAAAGGTCCTATATTATAACAATTACCAGTAGAGAATCTCCAATCATGACAATGAAAGAGTCTGGGGTGGGTTTGACGTTGATCCATTCGCCATTTTTATTCTTTACCTCTAATCCATCAACTTCGTTTTGATACAATATGGTCACAATGTTTTTATCTGTGTGTGCTGTTAGTCCAAGCTTCTTATTGGTCTCGGTCGTTTGAGGCCCTGCATATTTCATTACCCGCAGAAGGTAATTGGTCGACCCTATGTGTTCATCCAAATATTTTTCAACACCTAAGCTCTCCAAAATCATCCTCCTCACTATTCGATCCAATTCTGATAGTTGCTCCGAGAATGACTGTATGGTATTGCTGCATGCCCAAAAGCCAGATTTAAAAAAAAAATGGAGGAAAGATAAATAATTATTTAGTGGTAAACGCATGCATGCAAGTTTTTAGTACCGTAGAGAAAACAATGTCAATAGCTTAGAGAAAGGTCTCGTTTGTTTTTGTAGATAAAATAAGATGAGTTGAGATAAAAGTTGAATAAAATATTGTTAGAATATATTTTTTTAATATTATTTTTGTTTTGTAATTTGAAAATTTTGAATTGTTTATTTTATTTTGTTTGAAAATTTGATAAAGTTGTAATGATTAGATTAGATGAGATGAGAATAGTTGTGAAAACAAACGAGCCATTGGAGAAAACAATGTTTAATTAATTTTCCTGATTTACTAGAGAGAATAATAACAGTGCTGTAGCATGTATCATGCATGCATATAATTCAAGAAATTTTGTGAATTATTTCTCTACCAGTTAGTAAAGAAACAAAAGTTGCGTACAAGTTTCCATTGTGCAAATTTGAGGTAAGGCTGTTGGGTTGGTACTTTTTTGGAGTCCCACACCGATGGGATTTGTAAAGGGAGCCAAGGCCCATGGCCTATAAATAGGGTGTATGATCTCTTAGTTAATTACACCAAGTTATAAGCTTAATTAGTAACTTGTGACTCTAAGAAAAGTCCTATATTAACCTTTTCTTGTAAAAATGAAAGAGGTGAGAGTTAAAATTTTACTAGTGGGAAAGCTTTGTGGGTGTCATTTGGGATGAGGAAAAAAATTGTGTGATTGTAATAATTTTTCACACAATGTATTTTCTTCTCTGGATTTGGTAGTTTTTCTCCCGTTTTTAAGAGTTTCCACGTAAATTCTTGTGTTGTTATTATTTTTCTATTTTTCTTCATATTTCATCAAAAAAGTGGATCTTGAAGGTGAATTTGGGAAGTCCAAATTCCTAACAAAGGCAAGCCTTTTAAAAAAAATGGGATCGTGCCAATAATTAAAAGCCACCTTTTCCTTATGGTATATAAATATAAATATATATATATATATATAATATTTATTTGTGACTAAAATAAGGATGGATAGAAAGTTAATAATACCAAAATCTAGGTTTTCCTTCAGGCCACAGGACGTTTGCGACGCTCTCAACTTTCTCAGAGATGTTTGCATCATCAATGCCCATGCTCTCATAGAGTGGCACCATAGGGTATTGCCCAACATACCCATGATACGGCTTCTTAGAAACGTTACGCAGCTTTGTTTGTAAAGGGAGGTCGAAAAGCTCGTCCGTTGCACCCAACAGCGCCTTTCGAAGCTCTAATGGAACTTTATGGAAGAAAGCCTCGAAGCAACCGTACTCTTCGAGTGCTTGTCGGACTTGGCCTTTCAACAACTCCCACTCCGGACTGCCTGGTTTTAGATCATCAGGGTTAGAGAAATCTATGGCAGGAAGTTTGAGATCAGCGGACTCGGACCCCATTTTCTTTAATTTGCTATTTCTTTGGTGAAATGTGGAAGAATATATATGCTATATGTATTTATTCTTGTGGTTTGTTTGACCTTTCGGGGTACTGCTTTGGCCTATATATATAGTGTGTGTGTATATATATATATATATATATATCTATTTTTTATAAGTTATATATATATATATATATATATATATATATATATGATCTGTAAGTAGATCATACGCTTAGCGTCAAGTATTGAGAAAAAAAATGAGATCATTTAATTATAAGTACGGGACGTCAATTTAATCAGCTTGCTTAAATTTTGTCTTTGAAAAATTTTGCTTCAAATTAACCGGGTGTGTGTGTGTGTGTGTGTGTGTGTGTGTATATATATATATATATTGGTTCGTCATGGATGACACCTCATTTTTGTTTCTTGTAATAATATTATTGTAATATAATCAATTAAGTTACATGACATGCAGAAAACACGTATGAAACTAAATGGTTAATATATAGGGTATTTTAGAAATTAGTAACGGACAATCGCATGCATACAGATCATGATCATTACAGGGTCATATAGTTTGCATCGTGTGGTGCATATATGCTTAATATATAATAAGAACTAAGGACAAGATTGTTTAATTTATTGCTGTATATAGGACCACTAGTAATTAGGGCTTAATAATAAAAACAATACGATATATTATTATATGGCGTAAATGATTTAATAAAAGATAATATAAAAATTATTTTAAAAGGCGAACTACTCTTATATAATAATTAATTCATCGTACAATAAGTTTTCTTTTTTTACAATAATTATATGAAATGTCGTACAATAATTACAATAAAATATTGAAATTTCTCTTTGCCTCATGCATGTCTGGTAATTATATACATTATAGCACCTTCTCCATCATTCATTTTTTATTGACAAAATAAATTAATAAATTATATAAAATTACAATAGGATCGGCGGAGGTGAGGAGACTTTACAAACGTACGCAGTAAAACAAATGTTAGCTAGGATGCGATAAATAAAAGAGAAATGAAACGTCCCTACAGCTATTTTGATCCTATAATTGATCTCTCGACTTTTCAATCGTTAATTGACAATATTAATAAGATCAAATCAAAATTCAAACGCAGTACTGCATGATGCATGCAGCATGCTAGACTGCTAGTTTTGGTATATATTCAAGGCATATAAGGAAAGAGAAATGCTATAACTATACTAATACGATCCCACTATATATTTTGCTAGCTTATAATGTGATGGTTTTTTTAAAAAAAATATATAAAAGCATATTTCATTCATTAATAGTAGACATTACAAACTTGACCTGAAATATACATTACAAGCCAACTACAACATTAATAGCTCCCCAGTACACACCCGTAACTAACATGGTCTAGTCTAAACTGCAAACGTCTACAGACCTAAAGTCTGAGAGACAACACTACTTTGTCAAGACAGATTTAGCCAAACCCCACACTCCGTCTAAGATGGAGTTGATGACACACTCTACGGACAAAAATCTAAGAGACTATGTATTTTTTTTTTATTTTTATTATTCTAAAACCAGAAGACGTTACAGAAATTAAAAATACATGGAAAAATAACGAATTACATTTTTAGAGATATAGATCCGCATTTTCAATTTTGGAGGAGAAAAACACAAACAACGGCTGTGATGGCGCGTGAGAGCCACGCGCCACCATGGTGGTATGGCAGACGGTCAGGTCTGAAGTAGTCGGTGGCCCTAGACCCAGAGAAGCCGCTCGTGGCGGTAGAAGGGCATCCTGAGTGGTGGCGCATGGATTACACACGCTCCCTTTGGGCCACGCGTGTGGCTCATGCACTGTTCCGTTCGGCGAAATTCTCCGCCCGTCTGAAAGATTGACGCCTTAGGAAGCCTACGGTATGGCACGTGGTGGTCATCGAACGCCAGACAACAACAGATCAACCTTCCTCCATATTTAGCCCTGAAAACACCCAAAAATGAAAAAGAAATGGAGAAAACTAGATATGAGAGGAAAGAGAGATGAGGGAGGGAGGGGGGCTCCTCCCCTGCACCATTTCTAATCTGGGTAGGCTTTAGAGAGAATGAGGACTTTCTAAATCTTAGATTTTTATTTTTTATTTTTATACGGATTGATCTAATTAAGTGGTAATAAAATAGATATGCCAGATCAACTATATTATATTATATTTATTCAAGATGTCATGAAATATATATGATGTTCGGCCTCGTTTGTTTTCAGAAAACATCTCATTTCATCTAATTATTACAAATTTTCAAACTTCCAATACAAAATAAAATAAACAATTCAACTTTTTCAAATCCCAAAACAAAAATAATATTAAAAAATATATTCTAATAATACTTTATTCAAATTTTTAACTTTAATCTCAAATAATCTCATATCATCTGCGAAAACAAACGAGGCACTATCGATTGGATAAAACTTCCGATTTCTTTTTTTTCATAAATGCAAAAGAGATTTCAAAATCAGGGACACCCAGCTACATAGGATAAAACTAGTCCTCCGCTCCCAACTCTCGCTGATAGCTACTGTTGGTAATTTTTTGTTTTTTTAATTTTAATTTTAATTTTTTTTTTACTTTGAGATTAAAGAAGTATTTATTAATGATGTTGTGATTTTTTTTTTTTTTTAAAAAGGATAATGCTAGTCCTCCTGCTCCCAGCTCCGGCTGGGAGCTACTGCTGGCATTTTTTATTTTTTACTTTGAGATTAAAGAAGTGTTTTTTAATGATGTTGTAGATTTTTTAAAAAAAAATATTTAAAAGTGTTAAAAAAATCCATATAAAAAAAAAGCAAAAAAAAAAAAAAAAACAAAATAACTAGTGGGAACTAACGGTGGTTGTAGACTGTAGTGCCCCCTTAAAAATTAAGAAAAATGATACTCTCACCTAAGGCTGTACACACAAACCGAAGAACTGGCTGGGACCGACTCATACTGGGCGGTCGATCTCGGAACCAGTCGAAATTGGTAGAGAACCGGTCGACTTGTGGTAAAAAATTGAGAAAATCGATATCGGCCAGTTCGGCGTGGATTCAAACTTGGTTTAAACCGCTAAACCGGCCGATTAGGGCTGAGCACCGACTGTTTCGGAGTCGGAGGGCCCAACCTCCGACTTTGACTCTGACTTTGTCGGAGGTCGAATCCGACCTACGACTCCGACTCTGATACATACAGAATCCGCTCCGACTCCAACTCCGACTTGTCAGAGCGGAGTCGGATTTTTTGATTTTTTTTTTTTTTTTTTTTTGTCTTTTTTAACTTCATATTTGACCCACTATTTTTTAAAAAAAAAATTGTGGGCTTTTAAATTTCAGTTTTCTCAACATTGCAATCTGAACTAATTAAACTTTTGATTATAACAAAAATACAACTAAATAAAACAAGTAACATACTAACTTTTGATTAAACTTTTGTTATAGTGATTTTAATTTAGTATAACTATATAATAGCATTGCTATAAATATTATACTAACTATATCACTAATAGTATTAGTATACTAATACAAGTATATCACTATAGTTAATAGTACCCTATAGTAATATAACTATATTAGTATTAGTTATAGTGATTTAAATTTTAGTATAACTATATTAGTATAAGTTATAGTTATTTAGTATAGTTATAATACTATAAGTTATAACTATAGTCTATATTAGTATTAGTATTAGTTATAGTGATTAGCATAATTATATATTAGTATTTGCTATAGTGATTTTAATTTAGTATAACTATATTATAGTATTAGTATAAATATTATACTAACTATATCACTGATTGTATTAGTACACTAATGTCTAATACTAATATATCACTATAGTTAATAGTATCATATAATAATATAGTATTAGTAATTAATACTATAGTGATTTATATAGTAATTTATATATAGGCTTAAAGTGGTTTACTAATTTATATATAGTAATTAATACTATTAGTAATTTATATGAATAATACTTTAGTTATTATACATTAGTATTATATGTTATTATAAATTTATAGATTAGTGTTTACCATTAGTATTACAATATTGCATGTTGATGTTATTATGCATCTTAGTGTTTATAGTATATTATATATACATTAGTATTACATGCTATTATATTTATACATTAGTAATTTAGTGTTACATGGTAGTAATATTGTAAATTTGTAATAGTATGATATTTACATATAGTCATATACTAAACTATTATTAGTCAATTTAGTCTATATATTATAGTATAAATATATTATTTAACTAGTATATTATTGAGTTTAACTAACTATATAAGATATAGTTGTATAAAATTTAAATAATTAATATATAGAAAAACACATCTTTTTATAAAATATGTGTAAAATCGGAGGAGGAGGCGGAGTCGAAGGGCACGTCGGAGGCGGAGGAGGAGTTGGAGGGTCGGAGTCGGATCGAAGCGGAGCCGGAGTCGGTTCATCAATGACTCATGAACCGACTCCAGCTCCGACTCCGACTTCCAAGAGGAAAAAACCTCCGACTCCTACTCTGACTCAGAGTCGGAGTGGAGCCGGTGCGGAGTCGGATTGTCCGATTTTTGCTCAGCCTTACGGTCGACTAAAGAAATTGATTTTTTTTTTTATATATATTCTATACTCAAAACGACGTCGTTCTACTTAAGTTTAAGTGGAACGGCGTCGCTTTAATCCTATAGTTGTGTTTTAAATATAACTGAAACTACGTCGTTTAGTATTAAACGAAATGGTGTCGTTTTATTCATAACGTATTAAAAAAAAAATAAATAGAATGGCATACCAAACGGCGTCGTTTTGATATCAATTCGTCTTATTCCTCGCGTCTTAGTTCTCATCCTCTCTCTCTCTCTCTCCTCTGCAACTCTCTCTCTCTAGTCTCTAGTCTCTCAGACGAAGCTCGGTCTGATAATCGACCGTGAACTACCACAAAAATGAAGCATCGGCCGGCGTCGATGACTCTCCTCCCCATTGACCGGTTTCAACTGGTTTTTTCTCCCAAAACTTAAGTATCGGTCGGCATCGATTTTGCTCAAAAATCGTGCTAAAGGGATCAATTTTCACCCATACTCTCACCATTAGTTCTTACAGCTCGATGTTACTGCTGAAATTTTTAATTTTAATTTTTCTTTTTACTTAGTGATTAAGAAAATATTTTTAAATAATATTATGATTTTTTTATTATTTTTTAAAAAAATATTTAAAAGTATAAAAAAATATATGTAAAAAAGATTTAAAAAAAAACAATTATACCTAACAGTAGCTCCCGTGACGTAGCACGGTCCAGCTGCATATATCATGTATACAGTACGTACCTGATTAATAAATATATTGTAATAGAACGTCTTATTAATATATATGACATGACCGTAACGTTTTTCTTTTTTAAAAAATAAACTATTTATGTATTTATAATCATATTGGTTAGAAGGTCCTTTTCGTATAAATAGTTCATATTGATATTGTTCCTATTATATGGTTTTCTTAGGCACCGTTTGGATTGAGAAACGATCTCAATTCAATTTATTTCATTTTATCATTATAAATTTTTTAAATTTTTACACAAAATATAATAAATAATTCAATTTTTTTAAATATCAAAATAATAATAATATTAAAAAATAATATTCTAACATTATTTTATTTAACTTATTTAAAACCATCTCGTCTTACCTCATCTCTCAATTCAAACGGGACCTAATTATATGCAAACCATTAATGGAGAGGTGAACCTTAAAATAAATAAAAAAAAAAAATGAAAAAGAAGAAGAAGAAGAAGCTGCCGATTAAAATCAAATTGCTACGTAAAGATTGGTGTATACAGGGGCGGAACTACCTTAAGGTTTGGCCGCTCAAAATTTTTAAAATTTAATGAAAATTAAGTTTTAGAATGTGTTTTTATAAAAGAAGCTACATAAAAATTAATATTTAACTTCTTAAAATTATTATTTTTTAACTTGAGCCTCCAAACTATATTTTTTGGTTCCACTCCTGGGTGTATATATGAGATTTGTATCAATTTTCTTCAAGTTGTTATGATCGATCATGTTTGCTTCGCAAGAGACGTAATTAATTAACTGATAAAAAAAAAAAATGATCAGGAAGGAAATTGGAATGGCCAACAAGCAACTACGTATTCACTGTTAATTAGCACAATATAATATAATATATATATATATATATATATATATTGATCTTATAATTTAATATTCATCGTAATCAGCATACGTCACGTTTATTTGAGAACAAGCAAGCATGCTGGATGGTGAGTGAGGTTAGAATTAATTGCAGATCAGGATCATGTGTGACGTTGAATATGTATATATAATAAATAGGCTGTAGGCCAGCCTAGCTAGCTTGTACGTACTAGTCTGCATGCGATAGCTGTGCGATGAAAGTTAGCTGCAGGTAATTGGACGGTAACATGATTCAGATCGATGAAAGGTAGCATTTTTCTTTTAGATAATGGGGTTTGAATTGGTGTAGCCCTAGCTGCCGAATATACATGATATTTCACTGTCACGCAAAGATTACTTGATCATGATCGCCAATTCAAATCATCCTTTTTAATTAGTGAAATATCCAATCAATGATTTTGTTTGTTTGTGTTTCTTCTTAATTATAATATTGATGGATATATATCACTTCTCCAAACTCACCCCATCCCCATCTACGCCACATCTTAATTCCTTAACCTTATAATGCATTCAATTTGGACGATTTCGGCATTAATTGTATATATACATATATATATATATATATATATTATGTAACAGAAACGGGGTACGATTGACGAATCCCGGTTCTCCGGACAGAAATCGGGGCAAATTGAGTAAGAATAATAATTATATATAAAATATATATCTTTGTTTTATTTTATTTTATTATTAATTTTCCACATTAGAGCATTAATTCGCTCCCAATAAGTAGCTAGCGGTAAACATATCTTCTAAGCCCACAGTGGTCCTGAGAAGGACCAGCACCGGTCCAGTACGCTCCATTTGGATATACGTTAAAGTCCGCTTCCCATTTGGATTACTTAATTCGAAGATAAATGGTTAGATATTATCGTCCTATCATAATATTTTATATAATTAAAAATATTTTAATAAATATAGTACTACCTATTCTATTTTCAATTCATAATCTTTTATCTAATATTGTCATGTTAATGAGTCACAATTGGCAGGCTTTTTAAGTCATCTATAAATAATAAAAAAAAAAAAAAATTATTTTTTTGACGTGCCGATCCACTTGCACTAAACGTACGTGCCGGTCGGTTTAAGCTTAATTTCTCCTTACTTGGTCTTTTCTATATTTATAATATTATTATATATGTCAATTTACCAAGAAAATGACAGTTTTCATCATAATTAATCTAAACACGAAAGACACTTCATAATTCATAATCCTATATTTTTCCTTACAAGGGATCGATCAAGTTTGATGCATAAATCTTTTTTTTTTTTTTTTTTTAAATACTAGATTAAATCGTCAAATATTATCCTAATAATTAAACTACCCCACGTTAAATAGAAGAGGAATATGGCAGGCATATATATATATATATATATAGCACGAGGGGCATGCATCTCCTGCCAATTATATAAGCAATCCGATGCACTAGTTGCGGTCCTTATAAATTTGTTTATATCTACAATGTGAATCCATCAATATCGATCTGTTTGCTGGATTATTGCATGGAGTGAAGCTCTTGGCCGTATGTGCACAAAAACCTATGTCACTCTCATTAATCTCGGGCACTAATTGGTATTTCATTGAGCAGAAGACCAAGGAATTAACATGTCAACCCATTTAATCATCTAAGTCTCTGCGCCTACTTGCTAGCTTTTGAGTCAGTAAGCCAGAAAGTACGTAAGGTTGCATTAGCAAAGAACAACGATAAATATATATTAGCGTGAAATAAGGATCGATCCATCATGATCTGAATATCTTTCAATAACAATAATAATAATAATAATAATAATAATAAAAGGTAGCCATGCATGCTTTCCAAGCCGATTGACTTGCTAATTGTCTAATTACCTGAATATAATACTAATATTAATAGAGCGCTTTCAATGTTTAGTTAAAAGAATTCCCATTCTAGCGTTGGAAAATATATATTGAGAGGCTCTCAAAATCCCCAAAATTAAAGTGTAGTACTCCTGTACTGATCTTTACCTTTCATACGGACATGATGAGCTTTAATTAATTCCAAACCGCTGACATGATTCTGATAAAGTTCAGACATGAAGGTCTTTGTCCGTACGTGTGAAAAATAAAACTTTATTTTTGTTTGTTTGAAAGAAAAAAATGTCGAGAAAATGACATGAAATTTTTGTATATATATATACACGACATGCATGCAGCACGAGTGGCCTGAGGAAGAGGACTCCTGGCTATACTACAATATACTAGATCATAATAAATACTAGATATCTAGCTAGGACCACTGCATGCTTACGTAAACAAAGTCTCTTTTTTACATATTTCCAAGGCCTATTAATATTATTGGACATAAACCCGAAAGCGACGTTGTAATCTTCATGATCTTAATTATTTTCGAAATCAGATCTAATTTCCTATCTCCTATTTCAAATAGACCACCCACCTAATCTTCTGTTTTAAACGGTTTAGACTTATTTAGCTACCATTTTCTCTATTTTCTTATTTTATCCCTCAAAATCATTCCAAAATATAATTCATTATATATTATTGGACCACCAATCAAGATTTGTATTTTCTGGTCGTCGATCTCCTTAATTAACTTGCATCTTGATAATCTATCTTTTTTATTCATTAATTGTATAATGTTACGTACGAATCTCAGAAATATATGAAGGCATGATTTTGCGGTCGATAGAATCTATATATATCTATGCTTATGAATTATATAATTACTAAGAGCTAGTACTGATCATCTTTGCAGTCAGTACTAATGAAACTGAGATTAGCCAATTAAACTCGATAGAGTGATATTAGAAGAATGTTTAAATTAAAGTACCTTACGTGCATGGTGGCCTCTAATTTCTTTATTTGTTTTTTTGTCGTTTCATTCAGCATGATGACAACTTGATGAATTGGTATTCTTCCATGTAAACGATTATATTTACCGTAGTTATTATTCCACATACATTGAAATCAACTGCTCATATTGGTGTTAGTGTCTGTCTTTGTCTATTATTCTAAATTAGTGACCAAGGGTCGATCTTATTGTAATACTCCGCGGCATGTATGGGAGGATTGTGAATGGAAATTTAATATATATTTACACTCTTTGATTGTTTAGAAGCGATAAATTCTTAATATTTTCGATGAATCTAAAGAAGCTCTAATTATGATCAGATTGGTAAGTCATTTTGGAATATAAATCTAGATGTAATTTGAAGATTCTTTCAAGTAATCACAAATTATATTATTGTCGGTTCAACCAAAAGTGTGAGATTTCAATCGTGTTATATCTCGAGAGTCGTGTCACAACAAAATGACCTATTTGGATATGAGAATATATGTGGAATTGATTATAATTACACTCTAAAACTATTGAATGGTGGTGAATGCAATCCCCACAATATTACCTTAGAGTTATTAGAAGTTATTGAGACTCAAGAAGTTTTCAAGGAAGCTTAAATTATAATAACATAGATTGGTCATTTTAGAATATAACCTCCCATGCATGTGGCATTAACACTTTATCACTTATTGAATTGGTAGCATTAGAGAATTTTGATTCACATAATAATATTATTATATAATGGGAAAAACCAACTTTAAATGTATTCTTTCTCTCTCCTTTTTATATATATATATATATATATATATATATATATATATATTATAAATCGAAAGAAACAGGCCGGCCCGTTGGGTGATAATATTTATAATATAAAAAAGTTTAAAAGAACGTGCAAGTGCCTGATCGAAGTGGGCTGGTCCAGTTCAGCCGAACTCATTGATCCTTTGGGCCACAGAAGCTTGTGATTTATAAGAGCGGTGTAAGACCCGAAACATGACACGCGTATGTAAGTTTGGATAGGCGCCCATCAGTAAGCCTAGGTAAGTCCTGTACTGATCTTTTGAAAAAGTGGAATTCATATATATAAAAAAAATTACTTTTTAAAGTAGAGTCCTATTTTTTTTTTTTTTAATGGTATTGTGCGAGAACTTACATTGCTCTTAGTTTATATTTAGTATTATTCATAATTTTAAACAGTGAAAAAAATTGCTATGAAAATAACAAAAAATATGTTTCCTAAAAATACTATTTAAACTACCATCAATTTTATAATAATTTATGTTATATACCATACGTAGTACTCTAGCTCATTCTTCTCTCGTTATATTGTGTTGATATGATATTTTCTAATAATTATATATTAGATTGATTCTTATTTTTAAAATAGTACCACATGATTTCAAGGATAGTGTTTTGTGCAATTCAAAAGAGGAGGACACAGAATTTGCGAGCTAGCATAAAGATATGTGCGCGCGCGCGCGCACGCATACCATGAGAGTACTACAAATTAACCATGACTCAATATATAATTACATTTTTATTAAGAAATTTAGAGAACACTTGCATGAGTAAAAGGAAAGTAGTGTTGCAAATTCATGGAAGGCATCGGTTTTAAAACACACCCTATATTTAATTAAACCGTGCCAATATTAGTTTATCATACAGAACGTTACACGATGTACGTACGTACGCTTCTTTCGATAAAAATTAATTAAAGACAGTTTTAAACACCACAATAGGATTTGATAGGGAACTTGTCTTTATGAGTCGTATTTTTGCTGAAGAAATCCACTAATCCGCGATGATTAAATGGCTTATACTGCAACGGGTGTTCGTCGTCGACAAGCTCCTTGGGCACTTCTATAATCCCATCGCTGAATGAAAACAGTGCAAGGGAGTATCTTGCTTCATTCTCATTCATCATCACCACTCGATGCTTAGGAGATTGAATTCTATCGTTGCTCCATGCCTAATTATAAGCCACCCAAAACAAGGTATCGATCTCTTAAGAACGTACATATCATGCTTTATAAACTCAAGAATTCAAAGCTAGCTAGGATGGTAGTCATGACAACTCACCATTAGTGCATCTCCTGCCATTACCACGAAGGATGAAGGTGGGTATTCGACACTAATCCACTCGCCGTCCTTTGTTTCGACCTCCAAACCATTGACTTGATTTTGGTGAAGTATGGTTGTGAAACTCTTGTCAGTATGGGTGACAAAACCAAGATTAGGCTCGTTCACCTCGGGTACTCTATTTTTCAGGACCCGAAGAAGATAAGTGGTGGAGCCTGTGTAAGCTGAGGCATGGTACTTCCCTACCCCATAGCTTTCATATATCATTCTGGTCACCATTTGGTCTAGTTCTGCTGTTAGCTTTGCATATGAATGCATGCATGCACTAAACAAGAAGATCACATGATATGTATTTATATATAAGTGACAAAAGTAAAGGAGAAGATCATGATCATAAGAATTATACGTACAGGTAAAATTGGTTCAAATTGTACCTGAAATGATCATTTCCATCTGGCCACAATAGATTTGAGAAACTTTGAGTTGCCTCTAGAGTTGTTGCGTTCTGAATACCCATGCTTTCATGGAGAGGAAGTTTTTGAATTTGTCCAACATACCCATTCAAGCGATTTTCGTATTTGTTTTTCATTTTGATTTCTGTGGGGAGATCAAACAACTCCTCTAAGGCACCGAAGACTTGTTTAAGAAGTTCTGAGGAAACTTTGTCGTACACTAGCACAAAGCAGCCATAGTCTTCTAAAGCTCCTCGAACTTTCTTGCATGCAGACAGCCAAGAGCTTGTTCCAGGCTTCAAATTTTCAGAACAGGAGAAATCTAGAACAGGAAGCTTAGGCTGCAACTCAGAACCCATGATCCTAGCTAGTAACTTTTCTTTCAGCTAGCAATTGTATACAAAATCTCCCTCCTGATCAAGGCACTGACGATTACAGTATTGCAGATCAGGCTGTTTAATTTATAGATCATGCGCAATAGCGTCGTGGTAAGAAAAATAATAAGGTCATGTGATAGCAACAAGTGGGATCATGTATATATAATTCCTCCGATCTCTAAGTTTTCATGAAAATTCATTGTTTTTACTATTTATTATTAATTTTTATTTTCCAACGGGCATGTGACATTTATGATATTTAAAGTGACATATCGAACGAAACTAATTTTGGAATTCGAATATGATATGCATTCCATCTTTATCATCCTATGATCAGCTATATAATATGTATGATCGATGCACCCATCAGCGATAAGAAATAATTAAGAGAACCGAAATAAATTAGAAGATATATAACGAGTATATATATATATATATATGCGGTATATATGCTTGCTATGCACCAATAAAGGCTTTCATTTTCAACGTATATATACAAATAAATTATATATGAATAATTCTATCGGAAGGCTTTTATACCACACAGTATGTGACATAATTTAATTTAAAAGCTAGATAAATTTTAAAATTTAAATTTTATAAATCAAGTTTTATATGCCATATAGATAGTGTACGTGTGGTACTGTAAACATCTTCAAATAGTATTACTATATATATATATATATGTAACATATATGTATAATGATAAGTTGAGGACATGGCATGAGTAATTTTGGTCTACACGGCATAACACGAGTGGTCCGGAGGCTGGCTGCCTGCAAGGACCACGAGCTGAATAAACATACTCTTTTTTTTGGTGTTTTGCTGCATAGAGTAGTACTTCGACCGACTTGGTTATAAAAAATCGATGGCGACGTTGTAACCCTAATTTAATTCAGTTTTCCAGATTATACGGCGAAATCTAGTATTGGCTGCATGTCATCTTTATAATGTCATGTAAACAGCTACCTAATCAATATATAATTCTTCTTTATTATGTTGTTTGTATTGATTTACCTACCGTTTTTCTTCAATTTAGGAGACTTTTTCCAACTATTATAAATAAATCATAGCAGGGTCATGATCAATTTACACTATTATATTATGAATAATATTAGATACAATCATGAATTGTGTAAACGTCATATATTCTATTTAAAAAAGAGTAAGATCCAGCATAATTAATTTTTTTTTTTTTTTAATATGGATTTCATATTTATTTATTTTTTTTAAAAAGAAGTGTTGCACACTCTATATTGCAAATATCATTTTTGACGAGTACCTATCCTTGCCATATTAACATGAATGATGGAATTCATGCTCTATCTGGTGAATCTATTTTCACCTTACCGACAAGAATGTCTACAACTAAGTAGACTCTGGCTTTATAGATTAAATTTTCAATGCATTTCTTATTTCCAATTTTAGTGTTGGTAGAATGATTATTAGTACTATACCAATATTTGGTATTAATTTGTGAATATACATTGTAAGCCAAACTGCTGCATTCATAAGATTAGACTGAATTCCGCCAAATATAGATTTTATTGGGTCAGCATCCTACAATAACTCAATGGTCTTTAAAAATAAGAACTAACCACTTCTGCAACTCATATAAACACCTTGTGCTTGCTGCTAGAAGTCGAATTTAGCTAACATTAGCATCAAAGCACGCTCGTTGTAGATAGGGAAGGGGAAAAAAAAATAAATAAATAAGGGGAACTGTATATATCTAAGAATTTAGCAGCTTCAAGAGCAATCTGGAATCTAAAGTTGGGACGCTGATTGCCTAGCTGCATGTTTGTCATATTAACCAAAAACTGCACTTTCTTTTTTCATCCAAATATACCATGATATCGAGCCAACTCCTCGTTGACACGACTTTGTTTGCGTAAGAAGTGTGGGGGAAAACTTGTTTGTTTGCATATATTGTTAGTTAGGTGTTGTAATTAAGGCATGAGGGATGGAGCTGCTTGTACACTATGCTTTAGATGCATGTATGGCTGAAGAAAATTAGAAATTCGCTGTTTTACCAAGTCATGCTATCATCGGATTAGTCCAAAAACTGAAATGTTGCTGGTTGGGCAGGACCGTAGGAGACACTGTTTTTCTTTTTTTTTCTTTTTTTGGAGGGGGGAGTGTAAGAGAATGGAAAACTGATGAGGTACTGTATGAAAGAATCTTTTTATTACTGTAATTGTATAATGAAGCAGTGCCATATGATACATGTAAGTTATCAAAGAAATACAAAGAACTTCACAATTTTTTGTTTAATCTATACTCGACATCCCATTCTAGTAATCATTTAAAAAAAAAAAAAAAAAACCCTATCGCCTCTGGAAGTTCAACATTTTAATGGACATAGCAAAGATAAATGCAAAGAGTAATGTAAACCCAACAATGACAGCTGCAACCACTCCCACGAACTCATGTTTGAAACCAAAATAGTCTCTCACAAAATCTTCCACTGTTTCCCCAGTATCAAGGATGTCCTTGTTATCCCCAAACTGTGCTGCAACCAACCCGTAAAGGGTCCAAGCCAATGGACATGCCCAAGAGTACCATCTCCACCAAATAGGGATCCTCTGTTTTTGACCAGATAGGAAAAAAAAGGATGAGAAAATATTACTCGAGGGTAATATGTATAGAAGATGAAAAGAAGATACGCTTGAAAGATTGAGAGTATAAGAACTTACAGGTCGTGGGATTATAAATCCTGAGAAGAGATTCCATAGTGCATAAAATGCGGAGGAAACTATGGAAGAAATGTGGTGGTTTGGTGTCACAGCAACTGTCAACATGCCATAGAAGGTGAAGTACAAAAGGGAGACATACATGAAAAATATATACCAGAAGAATTTAGCTGCAGTCCATTCAAAACCAATCATTGCATAAACTATGACACCATATACCGCAGCTTGTGCAAAAACATATGGGAGCTCAATCAGAACCTGTAACAAAATGAAATTGCATAAACATGGGTTTAAATCTCATTGAGAAGTTGATGTCTCACACATGCGTTTGATTGAAAAGAAATAAGATGTTGTAGCTGGAAAAATTGTCAGTACCTGTGCACATGCATAAGGCAAGGCTGAATACATCCCTGCTGCTTTTTCTCTGTAGAAGACTGTTCGTTCAACAGCCACCACTGGCTGCACTGAATTGGAGTTTTTAACACCAATAAAGAGAACAGAAGCGTACATAGAACCCATAGCATTAAATACATCTTGTTTCTTTGTCCTGTGATCATCAATGTTTGAAATTCAGCTCAAAAGCTCAAAGATATAACAGGAATTTGCACATTTGTGGATTGCTTAGTTCTGTAGTTGTAACTTACGTTTTCGAGCCAAGGTTCCAGAACATTGTCCCGAACATCAGGGCAATGATGGTTGTGAAGAGAAACCTTACAGCAGTATACAGCGGGTTGCGCCAATATGACCAGTGTTGTTTCCACAAGCAAGCCATGAATTGTGTGAAATATGTCTGTGAGTATTGTGTAGGGAAATAGAGGTCCTTTGATCCAGGAGCAGGGCTGCTTAATTCATTAATAAGTGCTTTGTTTCTCCTGTAATATTTGGCATTCAATAGTACAAGTTTTGTCAAAAAATTCCAACATAACTACTGTAATTATTTTAGTAGTTTTGATGATGGGAACAAAGATATTATTTCAGTCTTAAAACTTAGGCAGGTATATTATTAGACCGACCTGTAGAGCACTGAATTTCTGTAGACATTAGCAAAATCAATTCCCAAAGCCATTTCATGTGCTGAGGAAGTAACTTCCAACATCCAAGTCGCTGGATTATGACCATCTTTAATTTTACTGATTCCCTCTATTCCCTTGATGTAGCAGAGGTAAATGTATTAGCAAAATCTTTCAGAAAGAAAAGGATTTACAGGATAATTACGACTGTACGTATCTCCTGATGGTCCTTGAGATCATACCTCAAAATAATTGATTAGATGGCAAGAATGGCGACCCAATGGCCCTACATATATCTCCTGACCCCCGCGCTTCATTAGGAATAGCTGTAATTTCATGTTAAATATATGTCATACTCTTTTACAGAAGATAAGGTCCCCAAAAGTTCCAAACAATTCGGTTAATTAGTATTCCTCACCTCATCAAATGCTTCAAATATGTCAATGCTTGGCTGATGGATGGTGCACACAACTGTTCTTCCCGTGTCCACAGTGTTCCTCACAGTCCTCATGACAATAGCAGCAGCTCTAGCATCCAGCCCGGAAGTTGGTTCATCCATGAAAATTATGGAGGGGTTGGCAACTAGCTCTACTGCAATGGTAAGCCTCTTGCGTTGCTCAGTCGAAAGGCCATTCACACCAGGCAACCCAACCAATGCTTGCCTCAAAGGTTTCAATTCCACGAGCTCCATAACTTCCTCAATGAACATCTGCAATCATTTTTTATTTTTTAAAATTAGCTTTACCCGTGCTGGTTTAAGAATTCATGCAACTTATGGGGTGACTCCAATTTTTTTGTCATCCAGAGATCTTCAACTAGTAGATAAAGCTTTAAATTATAATATGAAAATACAGGAAGCAAAGTCAGCATTTGAATATAGAAGTCTCCAATTTTAGATACCAACCTTCCTTGCTTCAGAATCAACATCAGGCGATAGGCGGAGCCATGCTGAATAGAGCAAGGACTCATAGACAGTAACATGAGGAGAGTGGATGTCATTTTGCTCACAATATCCAGAAACTCGAGCAAACGTCTCTTGCTTCTTTGGGTACCCAGAAATTGTGATCTTCCCGTCAATATATCCACCGGTTTTTCTACCAGCCAGCACATCCATCAGAGTTGTTTTACCAGCACCACTGACACCCATCAGAGCTGTGAGAACTCCTGGCCTGAAAGCACCACTCACACCCTTCAGGAGCACCAATTTATCTTCAGTAACACCTTGAATCTTCATTTCCTGCAAAGTCGTTTTAAACAAATAGTGTATAGATTTGAAAGTTGAAACAAAATCCATTTCATTTACGAAACATTTTATAATTGCTGCAAGTTACCTGTGGCATGTCAACCGAGTATGTAATTTCATCAAAGGTAATGGTATGTTGTTCAAATGGAAGAACCATGCCTCTTTTCCTATTCTGACTGACCTCTGCTGTATCCTCCGCACTAACAGATGAGGACTTAGAGGAAATACTTCTCATGCCAGTTTCAGTTCTACTCTCTGCAGGTCCACAAAATTCAGTTGGCTTTAAGAGAAACAACATAAATTAAGAATAGAATAACGGAATAGAAACACACAAACAGATGTATCTCATGAGATATATCACCTATTTTGAATTGGTGACTTGAGCTATTTCCTCTACGCGGTGACTGACTAGCTTGTCCTGATCTGTCATCGTGCCTATTGCTTTGAGGTTCTTCTTGTCTAAAAGCCTGTGGCTTTCCCAATGCTGCACAATTGTTTATACCAAATTACTACACATAACATTACAAGTTCGTATGTATGGAAGTGGATAAAGTGGAGCAACGCACGATTGAGATAAGTGAGCGCCAGAGTGAAGCCAGCATTGAAAACTAAAATATATCCAATCAATCCCCCTACTCCTATCCAATACCAATAGGCATGTGGGAAGAACCCACGGGACTTCAACACTTCAACTCCCAGTGATTCCGTTGAGATTGGGAGAACCTTTAACAGAAAAATAGGTACAAATGTCAGACAATTATTACAGATAACAAAGAGAAAAGGCCGTACATTGACTAGTTCAAGAAATTACATGTCTCCAACTCTTCCCAAGGAACTCATTAACTACTATAGCATTCTGCCCATACATCAAAGGTGACGTCCAGTAACCCCATATCCACCACTTCTTCATGTTCTCTGTGGGAGTAAGCAATGACAAAAGAAGCATTAAGTAGGCTGCAGTCCAATAACGATAGAGGCCACATATGGTATTATGAACTTATTAAATTATACCTCTTGACAGGACAAAGCCACCCAATGCAAAAAGCATGACCAGTGCAAATGAACCAAATGTGGTGGCAACAATCAGGTCCCCCCTACCAATTGCTGCAACGAAGCGGAATAATGCAGAAGCCATCTGATTAACAGCTAAGAGCAGAAGGCACTGTCTAAAAAACCTGGAATATGTACATGATCCGCAAATAAATCATTTGAAATAGAAAAGAAAAAAGAGATTGAAACAACTCTTTACGAGCTAATAATAGAAGTGATAGTTTTTTTTTTTATATATATTATCTTTTACCTTCCAGCACTTGGATCAAATCCAATGACATAGTAAGTGATAAAAACCCAGACAGCAACTTCTACAAACGTGATAGGGATCTTGATGATCCATGCAGGAAGAGAGTATGCCCATGCAGGATAGAATAGGAGTTTCCTTTGCTTGAAGAAAACCGGAAGCTTTGCTACTGTCATGGAAATCTCAGCTGTACCATTAAACATGATAACAACAACACCATAGAACAAAGCGCCAGCGTAGATCCCTCCATCGGTCACTGAATTGCGGTGCATCTCCGTCCGTAGGAAAATTGTCATTGCAATCAGGGCCATTACTAGAAGCTAAAAGAACAGAAAAGGTAGAATTTAATCACAATCATGTGTAATGAAATGTAATACATATATACATACATTATATATAAATATGTAATACACAAAATCAAAATGAAGCTAAAAACTTACTTGGGTGAGCTTGAAGGTGTAGACAAACGAATTCCTCTTCATAAGCAAGAATTCTCTTGATAAGCAAGCTTTCAACAGCTCTGCTTTTCTAACACCATACTTTCTAGTTGTCAAAGCAGCTGGGTGGCTCTTTGCCCTGTTAAATGGAGTTGCAAGCTCTTCTCTAAGTTTCCGTCCCACAAGAAACGATTCGAATGCCTCAGCAAATTCCTTGACTGTTACAAAATTGTAAGGCTCATCTTTAGCTGCCCAATACTGCTCTTGATCTTTCTTTGACGTCACCTATGACAAATCGGTTACATGTGAATTCGACCATAAGATTTTGCATGGAGTCCTCTCCTTTTTAGAAGATAATAATATCTGTTAGCTTCTGAAACAAACAAAAAAAGCTATGTTTAGACTTACTTCTTGGAGGAAGTCGGCCACCCCTTTCCTTTCGGGACATTTGAAGCCCATAAATTCAAAAAACTCAAGAACTTGCTCACGGGGACCCTGATATACAATCTCGCCATCAGAGAGGAGAATAATGTCATCAAAAAGATTGTAAGTCTCTGGTGCCGGCTGGAGGAGTGAGATCACGACAGTGCCATTGAGAATGTGAGCATATTGCTTGATTGAATTCACAATCTGAAAAGTTGTCGAGCTATCCAGACCAGTAGATATTTCATCCATGAATAGCACCTTAGATGGTCCAACCATCATCTCACCTATAATTTCATATCTGAACATTATTTCTACATTCGCACAGAAAATATATATTTGTGCACATTGAACTAGGAATGATTACCTGTTGTTACACGCTTTCTTTGTCCTCCAGATATACCCCGTAACATTTGATTCCCAACCAAAGTATCAGCACAGACTTCCAATCCCAGAACCTGCAAAGTGGATTGGATGAGACATGAACCGTGGTAAACTACCTTGGATTTTATAAACTCTTTTCCTAGTTATGTAACAATTTGCAGTGATGTTACCTTTAAAATATAATCTGTCACCACGCTGGCCTCCTGACCTTCTGTTGCTACTGCCTGAATTAACAATCCCATTTAAAAAAAATAAAAATTCAAAAGAAAATTTAAAAAATTATTCTTCTGGTTTTAACATAGCTTTCACATATAACACATTAATGGAAGGCGACTGTTTTTGCCATTGTAATATCTCAGTAACTACGAAAATATTGTGTGAAGGGAAATTGAGAGAGAGAGAGAGAGAGAGTATTCCCCTGTGTCAAGATAAACGACTTGTCCATCTATAAAACAATCATCAAGCTAAATAGGTATGTCATTATGCTATAGTTATACGTATACGTTAAGTGCTATAATCTCCTAATGTGATACGTAAGTGGCAGTGTATTCCTTCTTACCTTCATGTAGATGTCGATATCAGGATCAGGCTTAATATTTGCTTCTTTCTCTCTTTTTGCTAGCTCTACCAGCATGTCTGCAGTAGGGGGTGTTAAAAGAAAGGTCAAGCTTAAATCAAATAAATAATTCGATTACAACCTCAAGAGAACAATGAAGGAAGGATAGAAGAAAAACGAAGGCTATCCGTATCCTAACCATAACGTGCTCCGACCCCTTGACATCTTGCAGAAAAGGCCAAGGTCTCCCTTACTGTCATTTCGGCAATATGGAGGTCATGCTGACTGACATAGGCAGCAGTTCTCTGGGGAACAAACTCCCGCATTTCATGGCCATTATAAGTAACATTCCCAGAAAACTGAAAGAGAATTTCCGCTTCATATATTAGATATAAAACCAAAAATAACAATATGCAATCCAAAATGTTGAAAAAGTCCTAAACTTTTATACCTTCAGGTCAGGATCGAGCTCTCCAGCCAAAGCCAGCAAGAGCGTGGTCTTTCCAGAACTTGGAGGACCCAAAAGTAGCGTCATTCTATGTAAAAACGTCACACACGGACCATGTTAAAAAAGTATAACAAAAGTTCAAACCCTGAAGGTGGAATATTAAAGAGGGAGATTATCGAACATTGAGAGGTCATTCAGATAATCGGAACAAGGGATGCCACCTCACCTGCTTGGCTTGATGACCCCACTCACATCTTGAAGGATGGACAAATGCTTCTTTCTACTTGGAAGAATATGAAGATAATTCAAGAAACCCTTCAAAATCAAAGGACAAAGTAAGTTTGTATAAAACTAATGAAAATGAAAAGCGTCAATATTTGTACAGTATTAAAAAAAGGTTTAATACACGATGTTAATTACCTCAAGAATGTTAACGGAGAAATTCAAGAACGTAGGTAGAGCTCTGCTTCCAACATGAGCTTCTGCCTCAACTTTTAAATTCTCGAATCGGACTTCAATTGTCGGAAGAGGAATTCCTACTCTGAGAAATTTAATTTAAAAAGAAAACATTACTGAAAGTTCATATAAAACATACTTTAAAAAAAAAATGTTGGATAAACAGAATGAACAAAACCTACATAAATATAAATAACATTAAGTTTACCTGTCGAGACGATCCTTGAGCTTCAGCAAGAACTTCTCATTATCCTCTTCGGGGACCTTCAACAACCTCTCTATTAAACTCTTCTTTTCCTCAACTCCAAGATCATGTATATTGATTTCACTGGCCTCGCCTTGCGGCGTAGTCAGCAAACCTTTCTTCAGACGATTGAAAGTAGGAAGCTTCTGTAGCGCTGCCCATTTAAGAGCTTCTTCGTCGTTTTCTTCCAGTGAAGACCTTGAGAAAACTTCCATGGCATTGTTTCTCCATATCGACGCGTTGTAAATATCACCACTCTCCATTGCAGAAAACCCAGGAATGTTTCTTGGAAACGCAAGTAAATAAAGGCGGAGATTTCAGGCCCGGAACCCAGAAAGGCAGAAATGGGTTACCAATTATGGTTCGCTGGGTTTTGTTCTTTCTCCCTTCAATGAAAGATTGTTTGGGTGCGTATTTATAGAGAGGTTGGAGTCCATATACGGTAGCTTTTGAAGTGAAATCTCTTTCGAAATTCATTCGTAACAGTTTGTTTGACTCTGAAACAATGAAAAATCACTTCTTTAAAATCGCACGTTTCCTTTTAAGAGGACACAGCTGAAATAATGGAATACGTCGGCTGGCCGAACTGATCCTACATATATATCTCTTTGTTCATCCATGTTAAGTGATTAAATAAATAAATAAAATAAAATAAAGCCTTCTTCTGTTTTCTTCTTTAAACTAAAATAATCTCAATTATCAAATATATTTAATAAATAAAAATCAAAATAATTTTTACAAAGCTCAAAAATCCCTTCCCTATCTAACATATTTTCAATGCGTCCACCACTTTTTCAATTAAACTCATAAAAAAATATTTTTTACAAATATTTTCAATCCAAACATGTTTTTAGGGAGTCATGTTTCACAAAACCTTAAAAAAAAAACTATTTTTAAAGGCTTTCATGTAAAAGGAATATTCAGACATTTTAAAAAAAAATTACATCTAAACGCGAATCCCACTGTTCCTCACGATGTTCACATTTCCCCTACACGTCCGTGTGGACAGAAGTACTGACGAATTAAGATTCCAAAGATTTCTGTTGGGATTTTAGTAACTTAGATTAGAAAAGAAACAAACATAAGAATGTGGAGTTTCACAGCAGCAAATTAATATTAAAGATTTATCACTTAATTTGTACATGATGTCTATCTCTTTGGATCCTATATATATGTATACATATATATATATATATATACATATAAAATTACAAAGAAATTAGAACTTACTAATTTTGTATGAGTTTCAAGTTGTGTTGATAAATGTCACAATCCCTCCCACCTTAAAAAAAATATATAGAAAGAGTCAAAGACCAGTCCAGTGCAGGAAAATACAGTTTTTATGACTTTATCCGTCTGTTTTTCTTGCGTTTGCCTAAAAACGTTGATAATAATTAATAACGATCGGTAATGTCTGGTTTTGACCCGATTTCCCACGTTTTTTTTTTCTTTTTTTTTGTAATTTTATAAAAATATAATAATTTACGCATAATATTTTACACAATTATGATTTAAATGACAGATATTTTTATAAAATATTTTATAAAAATAATATCATTTTATAAAAATATTTTTATTTTATATCATTATTATCTTATATATTGTATAATATATTATGTATATATCATATCATTATTTTTTATAAAATACATAAAGACATGATGACCTCACGAGTGACAAAATGTGAAAAGTAAATCTTGTCAGGCTGAGTCATCCTCCATGACCCTCTCCAGCTACCGAGAATTCCACAAAATTACAAGATTTGAAAGTATAATGGAAAACACAAAATTCAATTGTTCACAGATAATGGGGCTTCACCTACATCTATTTACATATTAAAAATGTTTTATTTTTCTCTCTAATTACATTAATTTTATATATATATATATATATATATATATCTTTGATCTTCGATAAATATATGTATATATATATATATATATATATATATGTTCCTTTAAGTTCAACGGATGGAAAACAACCCCGTGGTATACAACTTTTGCATATATGTATGGTAAATCTCCCATATATTTCTCAAAGATGAGAGGCCAAAATATAAGAGGACTTGACGTGATATATATATATATTTATCTTATGGAAATATTATAAATATGTATATATTATAATAATATCATATAAAGAAACTAAGGCCCTGAATACATAAATATTTTTAATTCATCTTATTTTATCTTATCATTATAATTTTTTAAAATTTTTACATAAAATATAATAAATAATTTAATTTTTTAAAATATTAATTATATTTAAAAAATAATAATTTAACAATATTTTATTAATTTATCTAAAATAAATCACCCATCTAATAATACAAATTAGTTAAGCGGAGACTTTTTTGTCTGGATTGAACGTCATCGATGATGTCACCCATGCATATATACCAACATATATGGCAGTCACGTACTTTTGCTTCTCACTCTTATTAGAATTAAGGCTTACACATCATCGTTGACCTCATAATATCTATATCTATATCTATATATCTATATTTTATATCTATATATATGTCTGACATGTGACGGCCATTTTATGTCGGCGAAAGTGAAAATGCAGCCAGCCATCAGTACCTGCCACCCATGCATATATACCAACATATATATATATATATATATATGCAACCTCACCAACCTCACCATGCGCTGGACTTTTGAGTTGCGACTTAATTGCATGCGTGTATGCTAAAGGAAATGCATACCTTTCTACTGGGTGGACATGTTATTTTCAACAAAGTTAAAAGTTTTCCGACTACCGTACTGGGTCATATTTTTCGTCCGTATATATTGTGAGTATTAAGGTAAATTATAAAATCTTCTTAATTAATTTTCTCTGCATTCATATATACAAATAAAATCATGACATGACCTGTGAGAACTGATTACTCTAATATGCCAACTTCATAAAAAAAAAAAACTTCTTAATATGGTAATATATATATATATATATATATTAGTCTATGATTGAGAACGTTTTGCTTAAGATTTAAGAGTGTTGCGTTAAAAATGAGTGAGATATTCCTCTTTTGGAGCGCCTAGTCGATCATAAAAAACTTCTAAATTAGTTAATTTCTTGACTATTTGTAAGGGAGGACAGGACGTGTTACTTTAGTTGCAAGATTCTCATGGTAAGTTTACTATGAAAAGTGCTTGAGATTGCATCAAGATTAGAGCACTGCTTTTACCTTGGGCTCAATGGATTTGGTATAATAACCTTCCTAAGAAAATTTCTATTATTATGTGGAAGGCTTCTAATAACTACTTGAGTGTTGATGATAAGATTAAAACGGTTGGTATTCTCATTATATCTAAATGTAATTGTTGTGCTACAGGTCACATTGAAGATCTTAATCATGTTCTTTGTACTGGTGAATTTACTCTTCAAATTTGGCGTCTGGCTGCGACTCAGTTATGGGTGCATATGGGTATCTTTCGCACTTGGTAGGAGCAAATAAAGTTTTAGTTTCGTCGTGTTGGTAAGTGTGGCGCCCCCAATCCCCCTTACATAAATACACAGGGATCGAGACGCCAGGATGGTGACAACACGGTCACACATCCCAACGAAGTGTCAGTGTGTGTACATGCAACAGTGTACAAATAAAATAACGCAGCGAATAGTCAACTAAGTACCAGAATTTATTTACAATCAAACATTAGTAAAAATTTGAATAGCAGTTATACAGTCATCCATAAAAATATATTACAATAGTTTTCAAATAAACAAACGAGTGATCCCAGATCACTCCTCGGGCGGAGCCGTCTCCTCAGGCTCGCCCTCCTCCTCCTCATCTGCATCAAAATCTGCGTTACCACAAAATGGTATCGCAGGTAAGTATGACCCCAAATAACAACGTAATATAAAATGCATTAAATGCAACTAACATGCATGCACATGAAAAATATGTATTTTACTCAACACATTATTTTCTCCGAAAATAATTATTTCAACACACGCCAAAATCTCATTTTGGCCCAAAATATCCGTAAAACATTTTCCCAGAAAATGATTTACCCAGAAATCCAACTCGCACTATTTTCCTAGAAAATAGTGCATTAATTCCATATGCATCATGCATTAATTCCATATGCACCATGGCCTCCCCTATGGACCATCTGCACGTCCTGGCTTCGTAGCGGTGCTCAGTTCCGCGCCCAGTGCGTACATGGCCAAGCACCCACACTACGCAACGAGCGATACCCAGTTTCGCGTCTAGCGCGTACGTGGCCAGACATCCTCTAGTCCCCGCCAGCAGAAGGACCACCGAGTCGGCACGAGACCATCCCGATCCCATTGTCGCCCGGCGACAACCCAGGGGATGTTACTCAGTATATTCCGCTCCCGAGTAACCAGAGGAGCTCCACCGAGTTAATGCCCCATCTCGGCTTGGGGTCGTGATACACACGCACCCAAAAATAATATCACATAAAATCACAGCCTTTCAAATCACACATGAGCATGAATGCAATGCACGAAAACTCAATTTTCTTTACAAACATGATCATGCATGAAATAATGATATGAACATACACCAACACTGATCCAACATCCATCCAGAACCAATCCTAACAAATCCAATCAAAACAACTCATCAACAACCAAACCAAATAAACCAAACCAGCCAAACAACTCCAATCACAAATCTATCCGACCCCCGAACTCCTCGGACTCAGTCCGGCATGCCAAAAATACAGTGAAATTGGTTAGTATAAAAATACATTTAAATTACGAAAGTTCTTTGGAGAAATACTTACAATGCTATATAATAATTTTCTGAGGATCACGGGTGCGCTCGAAGTGAAAAAATAGCTGTCGAACAGTGTAAAATACACTGTGGCCGTGGGTCACAGATAGCCACTTTTCAACGGTGACAAACGAAGACTCAAATTTGATAGAGTAGGGCCTAGGGAGGTCAGTGAAGCTAGTGGTGGTGAAGGTTGGCCGTGGGTGGCGGCGCAATGGGCGGTAGAAGACCAAAATACCCAAATCGGAAATGTAGATGGTGGAGCTTCACCGGTGGCGGATTGGAGCTGGGGTTGGGTCCAATGGGTTGCCAAGAGGTCAATGATGATGTGGTAAGAAGATGGTGGCCAATGGTGGTGCGACGGCGGCGCAGCGGCGGAAAGAGTGCCGCGGCTTCAATGGGTTCGTGGTGGTTAACGGCGGAGATGGAGGAGCTGGAAATTGAGGGGTGACGTCGCCGGTGGATGGGAAAGCTGGGGAGCAGGGCGGTGTCGACCACCGCTGGCTCACGGCGGCGCTGGGTGGAGAAGAGGCAAACGGACGGAGAGAGGGAGAGAGGCTGGGTCGTGCGCGGGAGGGAGAGACCGAAGGAGAAATAAGGAAGAAAAGAAAAGAAAGAGAAAAGAAAAGGAGGAAAGAAAAATAGAGGGAAAAGAAATGAGGTCCAATCCTCATAACTTGGGTCACAAAAATGATCAAACGGAAACGATTTGAAAACCTCAAGTTAAAATAAAATAATTTAAACGTAATGGTAAAGTCAAATTGAAATAACTAAATCCCACAGTAATTAATTAAATATGAAAAATAATTTAAATGCACAACAATAAATAAATATTAAGAAAGTACATAAAAATTAATTTTCACCAATTAAAAAATCCTAAAAAATAATCCAATTAAAATCCAATAATTTTAAAACAAGAGAATAATTTTGAATAAAATAAAAATAATCATTCAATAAAAATACACTAAAATACGGGGTGTTACAGTAAGTCTTCTCAATTACGAACTGTTTTTGGTCTCCTTCCAATTATAGTTTATTGGAAGCTTTGGCGGAGGTGTTGCAAAGCTAGGTTTGAAGATAAGATTGAAACGGTTGAGTCTGTTTGGCATGCTATAAAATTATGATTTCGCCAGATTATGCAAATGATCATGAAAGTGTTGTGGTTACCTAATCAGGATGTGGCTATTTTAAATCGGTTAGAGATCCCGGTTTTACTTCCCTTTTCTAAGAATGTTCGTGTGGTGAGATGACATAAGCCTCAACAGGGCTGGGTTAAACTTAATACGGATAGGAGTAGTTTTGGTAATCTTGGGTCGTCAGGAGTAGGGGGTGTTATTTGGGACGAGAATGGTAATTTGTGTGAGCCTTATTTTGTCTTCTTGGGTCAAGACTCTAATAACTTTTTTGAAATGCAGAGCTTATTGGAAGGGGTTCGGAGGTGCTATCAACTCAGCTTTCATAGGGTAGAAATTGAGATTGACTGCCAAATTCTTGTGGATTGGATCACTAGGGGTAATTGTAATATTTGGTATTTAGAGGATTTCTGGAATGAGCTGTGTGTTTATCTCGAATCTATGGAGTACTGTGTGAAACATATTTTTCAGGAAGGAAATGCGGTGGCTTATTCTCTTGCCAAGAGTGGAGCTATGGGTTTAGATATGAATTGGACAAGTGATAGAGATAGATTGCCCATCAATTTAAGAGGCTTTCTTCGCATGGATAAACTTGGTGTTCTTTATTTATGGATTTTGTAAGGTGTTTCCTAGTAAGATGCATTTGCTTTATCTGTTTTATTTACTTTATATGCATGTGGTTTCTTTGGTCTTGTTTTCTTGCAGGTTGTTAGATTGGTTATATATATATATATATATATATATATATATGTTTTTTTGTTAAGCATTTTTCTTTTGAGTATATTGTATTCTGGTTGAGAGTTTTAGATTTTTTGATACCTGGTTTTGAAATTTTTTGAATATTTGTACTCCCCAGGTATCTATGATTGTAATTACAGTTTTTCTTCACTATAAGTTAGGACTATCAATAAAATTGAAATATCATACTCTTCCTTAAAAAAAAAAAAATGATCTGCGATTCTTACAAACTCGTGGTTTTAATCACGTTCTCTATCAACTTGGAAACGACAGTTTCGTTTCACCTAAATTAGCCACCCCTTGTACTGCTGTACTGCATGGCAAAAGACTCGAGCATGACACCTTTTGTCAACTCTTCCTCTTTCAAATTCGCTGCATTGGGCTGTTTTTTTGTTTATGCTGCAACGTTGAATTGAGTTAAATTTTTTTATAAATAGTAATAAATTAAAATAGTATAAAAAATTTTTAATATGAATTTAAATGTATTTAAATATTAAGATAAATTTAAATATATTTATAAAAAATTAAAAAATATTATAAATTAAAAAATATTATAAATCTGACGTGTAAATAAATTTTGAGTTGAGATAAATTTAATAATTTAAAATTTAAGTATTTAAATATTGGACTTAAAATTAAATTAAACTTAATGGAATTCATATGATCTCAACAACCAAAATGAGCCTTAGTCATATCCACTTTATTTTTTTCAAGTCAGGTGAATTTTTTTCAAGTCACATGAGGTCGCCGGCTTGGTGGCTGAAGTCAAAATTTTAAGACGTTTGACCGTGTAAAACTTTAGACGCTCATGTTTCTCTCTCCTTTGAAAATTATAAATAATAAAAGATTACGGACGGGAGCATGAGGTACAAACTCCGGTCTTGTTGATCAGATTTCCAACCAGTTACTAATGTTTTCTTAATTCAAAAGAAAGGAACCAATACAATTTCAATGCAATTTTGAGGAACGTACAGTTTCTTCAACCGACACATTGCCATTAATATTATAGATCTCCTTTGTGAGAAAGGGTCTCGCCTAGCTATCTTCATTAATAATCCGATCGATTACATGAGTTATAAGGTATAAATCGGTCCGGTCCGATCTGAGTGGAGATAGATCAAAATTTTCAATCCATCATTTTTTTAGATTGATCGGTCCGCTTCGGTCTAATTGTTTTATTATTTTGTTTTATTTTTTAAATAAATTAATAAAATAAATTATTTAAATTACTAAAATTAAAATTGTGTGAATTATTAATGTGAATTATATAACTAACTCATTAAAAAATATTTAACTATAATTATATTTATGATATTGATAGTTACTACTTACTAACTTAGACTTTACTCTTTAGTGTGCATAATTATTAATAATGTCATACATTTTATATATGGTTAATGAATATTAAATAATTTCATTGTACATAAATTATTCATACTTGCTTGCAATTACTTAATTACTTTAATTAAAGGTAAATAGTAGAGTATGCATGTATAATGATTTAATTATTTACATATAATGACATAAATTATCACATGATTTATGATTTATTATTAATTGATAATATATATTATTTTATATTTTATATGGTCATTAGTAATAAATTAGATGAAAATTACATCATTAACTTATATAATTACTATATAAAAATAATACATTAAATTATTTAAAATATTTTTAAAATATTTCAAATATAAAATCAAATAATCATTTGTATCTGTTAAAACAAATCATAAAAGATATTAGATTTTATTTTAACAAAATTACAAGTCAAGCTCTGATGAGCTAATTAAGATTATTTTAAATTATTAGAAAATCATGATTGAACTCATATCATGAACTTATCTCTTTCAATTGATATAAAGTAAGAATAATAGATCGCTGAACAATAAAGAATTAGGAAAAATATCAATCTCATAAATAATATTACTAATTTTTAAAGAGATTTCATCATCAACCTTAGTTGAAAATTTAGCTAAACATGTGCATGAAAATTTAGCTAGACATGCTAGCTTATGAGTTGTCAGGCTTGATAAGTTGATTAAGATTATCTAGATCACGAGAAGATCATGATTGAATTCATATCACAAGTTTTATCTCTGATATAAAGTAAAAATAAGAACAAGAAGTAGTTGAATACATAAATAATTAGAAAAAATATTAAGCTCATAAATAATATTACTAATTTTCAATGAGATTTCATCCTCAAGTTTATTTGAAAATTTAGTTAAACATATTCATGAAAATAAACTTTAAAATGTGAACATAAATAAATATGAAAATAGTATTTTAAAAAACTAAGGAAAAATAAAAATTACATTTCTCAGGACTTAAACATTGGTATAAAAACTAGATCAAAATTAGTATTTTGTTTTCTACGTTAATGCTAATCTCTCTCTCTCTCTCTCTCGTTATTTTCATGTTTCTTTGTTCCGTGGTCCATTAATGTGCAGTTGCAGCCCCTTTTCACGCCAGCGTGCTTTGTTCCGTGGTAAGTGCAGCGCGTGTTTTGTTTTTTGTTTTTGTCTGTCTTTTACCGTTTCTTATTTTTTAGTTTTACGTGGACTTAAAACTTATCTTTTTGCTACTTATTTTTTAAAGAAGTCTATCTTTGTAAGTACGTACAGTGCCTCGACATAATATTAGCTTTATAATTCTTTCCTAATTCCAATACCAATTAATTAAAAAAAAATTTAAAATTAAGTGAGAAAAATAAATATATCAAAACTAATAAAATATAAAAACTAACACTATGTATTTATGATAATAATTTATTTAAAATAATAAAAATATACATAATTCGACTATTATGATTGGTATTGGTCCCTCACGATCCAACGAACCGTGTCCATATTGGCCCCTTACATTTACACTAATATATAGGTTCAGCTTCGTGCATGGAACTAGCTCGAAGGCGGCCGTTTGGATGGTGATGTGAGATGAGATGAGATAGTTTTAGATAAAAGTTGAAAATTAAATAAAATATTGTTAAAATATTATTTATTATTTATTATTATTATTTTGAGATTTGAAAAAACTGAATTATTTATTTTATATATCTCTCTTTTATTTTTCAAATCAGCGAATTAAGCATATCTTATACACGTTTTAATTAGTCAACACATGCAATTAATTATCATTTAAAGTAATTTCTTAAATGCACAATATTATATAATAGTTTTGTTATTTAGGATCGATCGCTTCATATATACTGTTGTAATACAATTATCATCACTTAGGAAACACACACACACATATATATAAACACCAAACTGTCAATAAAAAGGAAATTAGGCTAATTCCCCGATCAAATATCCAGTAGTACTGTCACATGATCATACATATATAAAATGGAATTGGGGGAAGAGAAAGTGGCACAGATCGACGTTATTTCCCTTAACATTCATGCTAAGATCACATCTTTTATTTACATCTATATAATCAAAACATCATGACTTGTCTAACGCCTTTGGAAATTAAGGACCATGATGGCAAAGCCAAAGATGCATGCAAAGAGGGCTGCAAACCCAACAACTCCAACTGCTACCTCTGCAACGAAGTCATGTTTGTATCCAAAATAACTTGTCGCAAAAGCTTCCACTGTTAAACCTGTGTCAAGCATGTCCTTTACATCTCCAAACTGGGAAGCAACCAATCCATACATGGTCCAAGCCATTGGACATGCCCAGTAATACCATCTCCACTATATAGGTATCCGCTGATCATCGACGTTGTTTAATTACCAATTAGTACGAAAATGAAAGGAAAGAAAATGAATGAAAAGGAAATGAAAGGAAGATCAGATGACCAAGAAAAACATCAATTCAGTTATTGTTAGATGCATGCATATATGTATCACTAATTTACATTATATATATACTTACTGGTCCTGGTATAGTGAATCCTGAAAAGAGGTTCCATAGTGCATGAAATGCAATGGAAACTACAGAAGCGATCTTGTGGTTTGGTGTCAACGCAACGCTCATCATGCCGAAATAGGTGTAGTACATTAATCTGAAGTATGTGAAAAAGATGTACCAAAAGAATTTGGTGGCAGTCCATTCAAATCCAATCATTGAATAGACTATGACAACGTATACTGCAGCTTGTACAAAACCATATGGAAGCTCAATCACAGCCTGCCGGAAGATATGGAAATGGTATCAACGTGCAAAATCTCTTTAATTATTATTGATAAAGTGCATAAACTTTGTCTCCGTGTTTACCTGTGCAAATGCATATGACGAGGCTGAATACATTCCAGCAGCTCTTTCTCTGTAAAAGACTGTTCGTTCAACATCCACAACCGGCTGAACAGACGAAGCAGTTTGGAGGCCAAGGAAGGCAATGGCAGCATACATAGAGCCCATCACATTAAAGAGATTCTGTTGCTTTTCACTGCAATTAGAAATAGAAAGATACATTATATTTAATATAATGTATCAATCAACCACAGAAGTCCCAAGTTAACCCTCCGAGACTGACTTACATTTTAGAGCCTCGGTCCCAGAACATTGTTCCAAATGTCAAGGCTACGGCAACTGTAAAGAGCATTCTTGCAGCAGTGTATGGTGGGTTCCTCCAGTAGGACAAATGTTGTTTCCATAAGCATGCCATGCATTGTGTGAAAAACGACTGAGAGTATTGACTTGGGAAATAGATGTCCTTTGAAGCAGGAGCAGGCTTGTTCAATTGTTCAATAATTGCCTTGTTTCTCCTAATGCATTTGCAATACAATATTTCAAGTGAAAAATATCTTATACATGACATGGTCACGATACATGGTATATATAATATTAATATTTTTTGTTACGATATAATTGTCAAGTAATAGAACATTAAACCTACCTATACAACTCCGAGTTCTTGTATATTTTTGTGAAATCGACACCCAAAGCTATTTCCTCCATTGAAGTCGTAATTTCCAACATCCATGTTGCTGGGTTGTAACCATCTTTAATTTTTTTGATTCCTTCGATGCTCTAGATGAAAAAAAAAAATACAGGTATGAGCAAGTATACAAAACAACTAAGATTAATGATTTTTTTCATATATATTCTTATTCCCAAAGTGTAAGGCCCATTTTTATTTTTTTCTTGGTGAAGCCCAGATCGCACGCGGGGGCCCAGCCCCTTTCATTTTAAGTGGGCAAACGACGCCGTTTTGGGAGGGGTAAGTTTCTTCTCCCTTTTCTTTTCCCTCCCCCGATCCCTTCTTCCCCTCTTTCGGTTTCTTTTTCCTCTGTTTTGCCCCGTGTCCCTCTCCTTCCTGTAACCCACTCACCTTCCCGAATCCCTCTCTTCTCTTTGTTGAGTTTGTTTTGTGGTTCCGAATCCCATGCCCTAAATTTCCTCAATTTTCCTTTTCCCTCACTTTCGGTTTTTCTCTCATAGTCGACGTCTCTCTCTCGCGTCCCGCTATTTCTGCAGTTAGTGTTCCTCTCTTCAAGCTCGTCTCTTCTCTCCCTCTTGCGCTGCATCATCATCTTCAGGTATCTCCCTTTTCCTCTCAAGTCGACGCCTTTTATTTTATTTGTAGTTTATTTATGTTTTTTATTTTTCTTCTTTCTTCAATATAGCCCCTGTTTCATTGTGCTGCCGCGTGGGGTGTTTCCAGGTGGTGTTGCTGCGTTTTCTCCCTACTGGTGGTTTGGTTTTTAGACGCTCATCCACTCTCATTTCTCGTTTGTTCTCTCCCATTTGTGAAGTGTTTTATCTCCTTACCGTAGTGTTGACGCCGAACTCTGTCAAACCGGTAAGGGGTGAGGAAACCGAGTGCTATTTTACGTTCCTGTTTCATGGTGTAAATTCGTGGCTTTTGATGTTATAATTCTTGGAAAAAAATTTCTACTTTTTATAATATGATGTTGGGGGCTTTGTGTTCTGTTGGTGTTTTCTTGTTGAAGAAAAATTTATAAATGGTGGCTTATGGGTGTTGGCGAGGTGGTGTGGGAGGAGTTTTGAAGTTGTGTAATGTTGTTTTAGTTAAATTGTTGGTGGTTGCTTAGAGTTATAGCTGCTGAAATGAGGATGAATTATTGATTATTTGAGTTGGCATTGGTTTTGATGGGCTTATAGGTCAATATTAAAATTAGAATTTGTTTTTTTTTCTTTATTTTTGGGTTGATGATCGGGCTGTTCAGATTACCATATGGTCGTATTAGTGAGTTGTTTTTGGCTATATTATGGGTTTTAATTATTAGAAGGACGTTATGTCAATTGTTGTTTGATACTCAGTGTTTATATTATTTTTATGAATAGGTGACGAGATTGATAGAGATCGTTTTCAAGGCTTAGATGATACGCTGCAGGAGTCAGGTAAGTGGGATTCCTATGCTAGGTTTTATACAAGTTAATAAGACTGAGGTTGACTTTCTGAAAACTTGCATATTTTGTGATGAGATGAGAACTTGGAAAAACAAAGATCAACCTCGGTCGCTTATTTGCATTATTGATGAAATCTGTGTGAAAAAAGAAAAATACTTTCTGACGTGCATTGTGTAGACATGAGCTAAATTTTGTCATGTGATTTCTGAAATCAGAAAAATGAGCGATATTGAAAATCTAAAAAACTGTGCATTTATTTATAAAGATGTTCTGGCTTTTGTTTTCAGTGTGTGTAAACTGACTGATTATGTTTTGGTATTCTGTATTATTTTGATATAACATCTGAAAACCTTTGGCATGGTATACTGGATTTTGTATCTGACTCTGTCTCTGCTTTGCTCTGCTCTGCTCTGTTATGCTCTGCTCTGTTTTGGGTTGGTACCAATTTCTCTGTCTCTGAGTGCACCCACTTTGGAAACAAAGTGGTTTTATTGTGGTATTTTATGTGTGCACACTCGGGGTTCCGAGAAGAATAAAGGAAAGATTCACCTCTGTCTCTGCCTGGTTTGGCCACCGGTGTTAGCACAACCCTACCACGGGGGTGAAACATGGTCTCTGCTCTGTGTGATGCTCTGTTTTGATGTGATAATGATACTCAGTTTATGTTATGCTAAAGTATTACGGGTTTTACTTGTCTTAAAACTATCGTTCTGTTACATTTGGAAAAATATGTTTTTTTTTGTTCTGCATATTGTACTTGGTAAATGCTCATGTTTGCACGATAGCATATGTCTCTTGCTTACTGAGTTGTTGATAACTCACTCCCTATTTTCATAATATTTTCAGATGATGTGGATAGTCCAACTGAGGATCGGGTTTAGTTTGGTGAGCATGATTAAGCTGAGGAGAGGATGTTAAGAGAAGGAATTCTGATGTCTTTCAGACTTAATATCTCTTAGATTTAATTTTATCTTGGGTTAGTAAGACTCGTTAAGTTATCAATTTGGTTTGTTATGACTACCGGAAGATTGTTGACTCCTTAGTTTATTTTTTTGTTCTGTTGCAATATTGGTTTTATGGAGTTTTCAAGGTGTTTATTTGGAAGACTTGAGTTTGAGTTTTGATAATAAAGTTTTGATGGAGATTTATTTTAGTTGTGTCGGAATTTGTGTTTATAAGTCACATATAGTAACTCTCCAAGCCACCCGAATTTGGGGCATTACACAAATAATCACACCTCAAAATACTTGATAAGGTGGCAAGAATGGCGACCCAATGGCCCCACATATATCTCCTGTCCTCCGCGTTTCATTAGGAAAAGCTGCAACCCCGTGATTTAGTATATATCTTATATATAGTCAAGTTTTGAAGAGAACCTACAAAAACGCTTGAAGCTAGCCTTGGATTTTAACATTGCTCACCTCATCAAAAGCTTCAAAAATGTCAATGCTTGGCTGATGGATGGTGCAAACTACTGTTCTTCCCGTATCTACTGTGTTCCTTATTGTCCGCATAACAATGGCTGCAGCTCTTGCATCTAGACCTGAAGTTGGCTCATCCATGAATATTATGGAGGGGTTTGCAACAAGCTCGATTGCAATCGTGAGCCTTTTCCGCTGCTCGGTTGACAGACCATTAACTCTAGGAATTCCAACTAATGCCTGCCTCAAAGGGTTCAACTCCACTAGCTCCATGACTTCCTCAATGTACATCTGTAAACATATATTGTAATTGAAAATACAGTAAATCACTGGCACTTGTATAAATTTTCAAGCTCCTTAAGTTGTATCTTTTTATTGAGGAAGGAGGGTTGGGTATTAGGGAACTAAAAAAGTTAAGAAGTCTCTCTTTAAGACGTTTGCTTAGAGTTTCTATATATGGGTCTTCTCTATGAACAATTGTTTTGAGCCAAGTCTAAGAAATTTTATCATCCATTTATAATTTGTACTGCTTGGACGAATTCTAGCCTTGGGATATTCATCTCATCTATTTTGCAAGAGGTTATGATTAAAGGCGCCAGGGGGTTGGTTAGATCTAGAGGATCATAATTAATGTGGAGTTTTTTTTATGATATTTGGTCTGATCAATGATTGATGGTAAATGAGGTTTCTGTTCATACCCTTATAAGTCAGAAGAGATACGACATTCTTTTCTTTCTCTAAAAATATTAAAAGTTCTTGCACTTTAGGTACTTCATCCACTTGTATTTTGGTGTATTCTTTATGATAAGGTTTAGCAGCACCATGATTAGCAATAATAGAGCAAAAGTCTTTGTTTATTAATTAATAGATCAAAGACGTTAATTTGATAATACAAGTGAGTTTATTAACCTTGATACCGTGACTGGTTTCATATATCCTGATATTCAGCCTTGCTAATAGAAGTCGAGCTCAAATTCTAAAATATTATTGAAAACTAATCTAAACAAGCTGAGTACTTGACAGTCCAGCAGCAGTACTATAAAGGGAGTTTAAGCCTAGGACACATCTCGATCAAGTTAAATTTGGACTGGAAATAGCACTAGAAATTGTAGGAAAAAGAAATAGCAATAGCCCGAAGCGCATTTTTCTTTAAGTTACCTACCTTCCTTGATTCAGAATCGATATCATGAGGGGATAAACGTAGCCATGCTGAGAAAAGCAAGGACTCATAGACAGTAAGATAAGGAGAGTGGATGTCATTTTGCTCACAATATCCAGAAATTCGAGCAAATGTTTCTTGCTTCTTCGGGTACCCTGAAATTGTGATGTTCCCCTCAATATATCCACCAGTTTTCCTACCAGCTAGCACGTCCATCAGAGTTGTTTTACCGGCACCACTAACACCCATCAAAGCTGTGAGGACACCTGGCCTAAAAGCACCACTCAAACCCTTCAGAAGCACCAATTTCTCCTCAAGGACACCCTGATCCTTCATTTCCTGCATGTTATATTGAAAGGATCATGAGTTCTCTAATTTCTGGAAAATCCCATCTTAATGAAGCAAATGGAAGCTTTAATTAATTAATTAAAAAAAACTATAATATCATGATCATCAGTTACCTGCGGCATGTAAACGGCATATGTAATTTCATCAAAGGTGATTGAATATGGTTCAAATGAAAGAACCATTCTTGTTTTCTTGTTATGGCTTGCCCTCATCTCTTCTTCTGTCGTTGCAGCAAAGGACCCAGCGGAGGTACTTCCCCTCCTAATCTCTTCTCCACTCCCTGCATGTTGATCAAACTTATTTAAGACTCGAATTGTACGTTAGGAAATATATATGACTGATATAATGTATACATACGTGGAATATCACCTATATTGCTACAATGATGTGGGTTATTCCCTCTTTGCGCTAATGGTATACCTTGGCCATTATTCTCTCCGTGTTCATTGCTTTCTAGTTGTTCTGATTTTACAGTCTGTGGCTTCCCAAGGGCTGCACAAAGTTATCCTACGTTATATAGTACATTTCTTCTATACTTAAAAAGGATTAAAAGTGTGAATAGGAGATGATGCGCACGGTTGAGAAAAGCGAGAGCTAGAATGGCACCGATGTTGAATAGTAGTATGAATCCAGTCAATGCCCCAATGTCTCAAGAAATACAAAAGCAAGGAGAGAAGGGTACAGACTTCCCTACAACCACACGTCAGAATGAGAGCCCTTTCCATTCCTAATAGCAGAGTGTATTCCCCCACTACATGGCTGCTGCACTCTGATGAATTCTGTTATAGTTTTGTCTTCTCTTGTATAGGCACTTAGCATTAGCTGGCAGACTCAACTTTATTCTTTTTATTCTTTTGTTCGATAGGCTCAGCACATATATATATATATATATATATATATATATATATATATGTTTTTCCTGGTTGTAAAAAAGTGATACAGAAAACACAAAAGAGAATGAAATTATCTTTCTTCCATTGTGTCTCGATCCTAGACTTTTAACATGGTATCACAGAGACAGGTTTTCCCATTCTCATATTGCCTTGTTTTCTCCTAGTCATTTTATTAATCACTTTCTCAGCATTTGATCTCTCTTTTTTTTTTTGCCTTTCTTTTTCTCAAACTACTACTCCATCAATGGCAGAGGACAATGATTCCAGTGATTCCAACAGTGTGGCATCTCACCCATCCAATGATTTCATCAATCCCGCATTTCTCCCTCAGAAAACCCAAACAGCCCATATTTTCTTCATCACAGTGATAACTCCCACACTGTGGTCATCACTCCTCCCCTCACTGGGTCGAACTACCTCACATGACATAGGTCCTTTACTCTAGCCATTTCAATTAAGAACAAAATGGGGTTTCTAGATGGGAGAATCTCAACCCCAGATTTGGCTGATTCTCTCTACGTTCCTTGGCTACGCTGCAACAACCTGATTCTCTCATGGATACTCAACTATATTTCGAAGGAAATAGCCTCCAACGTCTTCTACATCAGCTCTGCAAAGGAGGTATGGGAAAAACTCAAGACTCGTTTTGCTCAACCAGATAACATGCAGATTTTCCAACTTCAACAGCAACTTAGCACTGTTGTGCAAGGGACACAGTTGGTAAGCGAATACTTCACTCAATTAAATGGTATATGGGAGGAATTGCACAACTATAGGCCGTTACCTTACTGTTCTTGTGGGCTTTGTACTTGTGAAGCACTTAATTCAGTTGGGGATATACAACAATCAAATTATGTGTTCAAATTCCTCATGGGATTGAACGATTCCTATGAAACAATAAGAGGACAAATAATCCTCATGAGCCCAATCCCTTCATTAGATAAGACGTTTTCTATGGTTATGCAAGAAGAAAGGCAGAGGCAAACCAGGAGCTTAGTCTTGCCAGCCACTGAATCTTCGACTCTTGCTGCTCAGTTCAAAAGAAAGGAAAAATCAGATTTAACTTGTCAACATTGTGGAAAGGCAGGGCATACACGAGAGAAATGCTACAGGCTTGTTGGGTTTCCTCCAAACTTCAAATTCACAAAGACTAAGCCAGGGTACTCGAGCAATAGTTCTTCTGGTTTTCACTCGGCTAATTAGGTGGTGTCTCAGGGTCAAGGGAAGGTGTTTTTGGAAGGTCCTTAGTTGCCATTCACTCAGGATTAGGTTCAGAGGCTGTTAGCACTTGTGGATGGTCAGTCTCTACAGCCTAGTCATAACCATCTTTCTGCTTCTCAAGCAACAACCTCCACCAACGCAGAATCTACTCCATCCATAGCTGTTCATTCCAACATGGCAGGTATACCTCATTGTCTTTCTACTACATCGGCATCACCTTTTTCACCTTCTCAGCATCATAGTTTCTTATCACTCTCACATAAGAAACTTCATAGCATTGATGACACACCTTGGATTGTTGACAATGGAGCTACATATCATATGGTCTGTTCTCCCTCTCTACTCACCACAATTACTTGCACCACTAAAGCCCATGTTCAACTTCCTAATGGTACTCAAGTTGCTGTCACCCATATTGGTGATGTGCAACTTTCAGCATCTATCATACTTAAAAATGTCCTCTGCGTTCCTACCTTCAACTTTAATCTACTCTCTGTAAGCAAATTCACTCGTGACTCTCTTATTTGCTTAGTATTTTTGGATCACTTCTGTTTTCTGCAGGTCCGATCTTCATGGATAACGATTGGAATTGCTAGAGTTCATCATAGGCTATACTTCCTTGATCTCAGCTCACTCGGGCGCACTCCTTCCAACCAGAAAATCAAAACTCACTTACCTTCCTCCAATACTCGGGTTTGCAATGCTGTGACACAACAGGAGTTCAACATTTGGCACTTTAGATTAGGGCATTTATCCAATCAAAGGCTGAATTTAATTCAGTCCTCTTCTCCTTATGTAAAGTGTAAAGAACAAACTCATTGTACTGTTTGTCACATGGCAAAGCAAAAACGAATTTCCTTTCAATTAAGTGAATCTTCAACTTCATCTATCTTTGAATTAATGCATTGTGATGTTTGGGGACCATATTCACAAGCTTCTCTACAAGGACATCACTATTTTTTAACCATTGTCGATGATTACAGCCAGGTTACATGGGTTTATTTAATGAAGTTCAAATATGAAGCTAAACAGCTTCTACAATCATTCATTCACATGATAAACACCCAATTTAACTCCAAAGTCAAGCAAATTAGGACCGACAATGGTTTAGAATTCCATATGCCGGATTTCTTCCACTTTCATGGAATCATCCATCAAAAAACTTATGTCTATACACCACAGCAAAATGGAGTGGTAGAACGGAAACACCAACACTTGCTCAATGTAGCTCGGTCACTTCTTTTTCAAGCCTCCCTTTCAATAAAATTTTGGAGGGATGCTATTTTAACAGCCACATATTTGATTAATAGGATACCGACTCCAATTCTCCACAACAAATCGCTATATGAGATCCTCTTTTCTTCTTTCCCTACTTACTCACATTTGAGAGTCTTTGGGTGCCTATGTTATGTCTCTACTCTTAAGCATAACAGATTAAAATTCGACTCTAGGGCACGAAAATGCATATTTCTGGGTTATCCTTCAAGAACTAAAGGATATAAAGTGTTTGATTTAAACACCCAAACTACTCTTGTCTCTAGGGATGTCATTTTTATGGAATCAGTTTTTTCCATTTCAGGATTCAAACTCAACCCCTTCCATTAATACTCAACCTGATTCCTTCTCAATTAATCCACCTGTTTTTTTTTTTTACTTTAGCACCTCATCTACTCCCACTAACATCAATTCCCCTCTTGTTCCTACTTCCAATTTAGATTCTTCTTCTATTGCATCTCATTCATCTCCTTCTCCTTCTCTCGGATCAGATTGTACTCCTCCCCTAGAGGCATCTGCTGATGATATAATTGAGGAAACACACACTGAGTTGTTTTCTCCTACTGCACCACTACCACAAACTGACCTGAGGCGATCCGAGAGAATTAGACACACCCCCTCATACTTGAATGATTATCATTGTGCACTTGTTGCACCCTCATCTGCTAGTAGTTTGTTTTCTACCTCCACCACTCATCCTCTTTCACATCACCTTACTTATGATCAATTATCTCCCTCTCATAAATCATATGCCCTCTCTCTTTCTCTCACACACGAACCTAAAACTTATGAAGAGGCTGTAGTTTCTCCTCATTGGCGTGCTGCCATGCAATCTGAACTTAATGCTCTTGAGGCAAATGGCACCTGGTCCATTACTTCTCTACCCCCAGGCAAGAAGACCATTGGGTGTAAGTATGTTTTTAAGAAGAAACTCAAATCAGATGTGTCCATTGATAAGCACAAGGCTCGGTTGGTAGCTAAAGGTTACACTCAACGAGAAGGGTTTGACTACGAAGAAACCTTCAGCCCAGTAGCAAAGCTCACTACTGTCAGATTGTTCTTAGCTTTGGCATTACGGACCAGTTGGATGTCCATAATGCTTTTCTTCACTGAGATCTCTCTAAAGAGATTTATATGGAGCTTCATTCGGGATTTTAGGTTAAGGGGGAGTCTCATTCCAAGAGTAGTAAACTTGTTTGCAAGTTACACAAATCTCTTTATGGCTTGAAACAAGCCTCTAGACAATGGAACTCCAAATTTACTTCTTCTCTCCTTGCTATTAGGTTTAAACAATCAAAATTAGACTATTCTTTATTTACAAGGACTGATGAGAATGGTTTTATGGCTCTCCTCGTATATGTCGATGACATTATAGTGGGGAGTAACAATTTAGCAGCTATAGAAGCAATCAATGTTTATTTGCACACTCAATTCAAGATTAGAGATCTAGGAGCTCTCAAATACTTTTTAGGTTTGGAAGTTGCGAGATCATCAACTGGAATTCATATTTGTCAAAGGAAATACACTTTGGAAATTCTTGAAGATGCCGGATTATTAGGGTGCAAATCTGTTGACACTCCCATAGAGCAAAATCACAAGCTGTCACATGCTTCCAAGGATCCTTTATCTGATATAACTGGCTATAGAAGGCTCATTGGTAGGCTGATATTTGACAATCACAAGGCCCGACATCACCTATGCAGTAAGTGCTCTTAATCAATTTATGGATAAGCCGAGCCAAGAACACTTGCACACAGCTCATAGGATACTCAGATATTTAAAAGGGTCAATTGGATAGGGTATTTTCTTTGCCTCTAGTTCAGATCCACATTTAAAAGCCTATAGTGACTCGGATTGGGTAGCATATCCCGATACGAGGAGGTTAGTCACATGTTTTTTGTATATTTCTTGGAGACTCTTTGATCAGTTGGAAGTCAAAGAAGCAATTGACTATGTCTCGATCCTCTGCTGAGGCAGAATACCGAGCTTTAGCACATATTAGTTGTGAGATAGTATGGTTAATCACATTGATCAAAGATTTCAATACAACTCATGAACAACCTGCACTTCTTTTCTGTGATAGTCAATCAGCCATTCACCTCACCAAAAATCCTGTTTTCCATGAAAGAACTAAGCATGTGGAGCTGGATTGTCATTTCGTTCGGGAAAAGGTATTGGTTGGAACTATCACACCAGTCCATGTGGGATCAAAATTTCAATTGGCGGATATATTTACTAAGGCGTTATCAGCTCCTGTCTTGAATTTCTTATTGTCCAAGATTGGCATCTTGAACATATATGCCCATCTTGAGGGGGAGTCTCAAGAAATACAAAAGCAAGGAGAGAAGGGTACAGACTTCCCTACAACCACATGTCAGAATGAGAGCCCTTTCCATTCCTAATAGTAGAGTGTATTCCCCCACTACATGGTTGCTGCACTACATGGCTGCTGCACTGCTGCACTACATAGCTGCTGCACTCTGATGAATTCTGTTATAGTTTTATCTTCTTTTGTATAGACACTTAGCATTAGCTGGCAAACTCAACTTTATTCTTTTTATTCTTTTGTTTGATAGGCTTAGCGCATATATATATATATATATATATATATATATGTTTTTCCTGGTTGTAAAAAAGTGATACAGAAAACACAAAAGAGAATGAAATTATCTTTCTTCCATTGTGTCTCGATCCTAGACTTTTAACACAATGCCTATCCAATACCAATATGCATGCGGGAAGAACCCTCGAGACCTCAATACCTCAACTCCAAGTGTCTCGTTTGAGTTATTAAGAACCTAATTCATTGAAGAAGTGCTGTAAGAAAAAAAAAAAAAATCTTTCTCTTAAGAGTCAGCAGAAAGCTTCAGGGTCGAAATTTATAGTTAAGGAAATCACATGGCTCCAACTCTTCCCGAGGAACTCATTTGCCACTATTGCATTTTGCCCATACATGATTGGTGAAAGCCAGTTTTTAGGCTATGTTTGAGTAGTGATAATACTTGAGAAGTGTCGAGAATGTTTGTGAATAGTAATGAAAAAGTAATAATAGAATAATAAATAATAGGTAAAAAGTAATAAATAGTAAAAAAATAGGTAAAAAGTAATAATAAAAGAAAAAATAGTAGTGAGAGTATTTGAAGTATTATTAGTACCCAAACGTAGCCTTAATATCCTCTGTAGATCGAAGTAAGAAGAAAGCAACATTTTTTAAAGGGATAGTCTAGTCATGTGGATGGGGTTAGCTAAAAATATGCAAACCAAAGTATAACCTCTTGACAGGACAAAGCCACCCAATGCAAAAAGTAAGGTCAATACATACGTCCCGAACGTGTTAGCAACAATCATGTTCCTAGCCATTGCCGCAATAAATCGGAATAGTGCTGAAGATGTCTGGGCTAGAACTATTAGCAGAAGGTACTGCTTAAACAACCTGCATGCAGTTGCACGTACGTCGATATCAAAGATGATAGAGACGTTACTTATTATTTTCTTTTAGAATAATATTATACACAGTCATTTTTATGTATTTTTTATAAATTTTATTATTGATATGATTGGTCAAAATAATTATTTTATTTTAAAAAAGAGTGACCAATTACATAATTAATAGAGTGCGTAAGAAATATACAAAAGTGAGTAGTACTATATACATAGTGTTTTTTTTTTTATAATTTTTTTACAACTTTTGAAAAGGATTGATTGTATATTTATGGTTGCTTATATTATCGTCTCATCTCAATTTACGTGATATACAAATATCAAAATAAAAACCATTCATATTCAACAACTACTAATAAAATCATTTTTTCTCATTTTTTATTTTCCAAGTTATTCAATTTTTTTTTTTAAATGAGAAGTTATTTATCTCTTTTTTTTTTTAAAAAATGAAAATTTAATGAAAGTCTTGGAATTAGACAAGTCAATTTTATTGATGATCAATGCTCAAACGAAAGTCTTATTCTTATTTAGCAGTCAAGATTAGGGATGTAAATTCAAACTAGAAAATCGGTCTGGACCGGACCAGTTTTGAACCGGTCTGGACCGGACCAGTTTTGAACCGGTCCGGTTCGGGATCGGTTCTTAGAATGTGAAAATCGGCCGGTTCGGATTTTAGGATTTTTCAGACCGAACAGGACCGGTTGATAAAAAATATATATGAAAAATAATATGTGTATTATTGTATATATAAGTTTTATACAAAATATTATATATATATTAATTATATAAGTTTTATATATTATGTATAATTATAAATTTTTATGTGAAATTTTTATATATAATATATATAATTATATATTCATATATGAAAAAATTTGTTATTATAATTTATAAATTATTACCTAAAATGTTAATTCTAAATCACTAAAAGTTTATAACTAATACTATTAGACTAATGGCTATAGTTATACTTATAATTAATACTACACGTTTTTACTAAAATTTTATAACTAATACTAATATTAAATTTATAGTTTATAACTAATACTAATATATAACTTATAATTATACCAATAGTCTAATATTAATACTATTATATAGTCTAATCTATTAATAAAAGTATAAAACAGACTTTTTTAAATCAGTTTTTATTTATTTATTTTTATAAACAAATTTTTAATGACAAATTGTTAAACTTACATTTTAAAAAAATTAGAAAATCGGACTGGATCGGACCGAAAACGGGTAAAACCGGAAGTTCTAGTTTAGGAGGATAACCGGTGCGTAATCGGTTTTGAAAAATATAAAACCGGTACATACTGATTCGGTCTTAAATTTTATCCAAAACCAGACAAGTTATACCCCTAGTCAAGATCCACCGCACCCGCGTATCGTTGGGAGTAATTAATAGATCAGTTTTACTTTCTTTCATTCATTCCTTCTTTCTTTCTTTCTTCTTTTTTTTTTCTTATTTTTATTTTTAAAAAATGCAAGGTATTTTTAATTGATCAAAGAATCTTGACATCAATTTTACTTAAATACATTAAATAATTCATTTTGCTTATTGTTTCTAATCCCTTTTAACATATTATATGTTACAGGAATTCATGAATTTGTAGCAACTGACCATGCATGCATGCGCAATAAATACAATGAATTATCTATTTTACCCATCATTTTTAATAACTTTAATTAATGGCCACCAATGACAGAATTTAAAACTAAATTATGGGAAACTTATAATTTAATGAAAGCTAGAGTTTTAAATATTAGCGAAAGAAACTAGTATTGTTTTAATTATTTAAATCTATAAAAAATTATAAATAATAACAATTAATTTAAAGTAGTACTTCTAGTACACCTATTACACTTTTAACTTCATAAAAAAAATTATGTATATGTTGTTTTTCATTCAATAACTTATAATAAAGCTCTTTCTGAGCATCCCAATTTATAATTAAGCACCCGGCCTATTTGACAACCATCAATACATAAAGTCAATTTTTCAGTTTTTCCCATTTGAGAAAAAAAAAGGCCAGGAATTAATTTGAAAGGAAAAACTGAAAAAATGACTTAATTTTATTAATGATGGACGTTGTCAAAGACTGCTACTTGTCATTTAAAATAGATTTAATTATGAAATACCTTGCAACATTTGGATCAAATCCAATGAAATGATAGGTCATGAAGACCCAAACTCCAACTTCCACGAACGTTATGGGGATTTTGAGGATCCATGATGGAAGAGCATATGCCCAGGAAGGGTAGAAAAGGAAGTCCCTTTGCTTGTAGAAAACAGGAATCTTTGCAATGGTCAAAGCAATTTCTGCCATTCCGTTCATCATATTCCTAGTCACAGCAAAGAACAAAGCGCCCAGGAAAACTCCTCCATCCTCTACTGAATGACGATGCATCTTGGTCCGTAAGAAAACTGTCATTGTTATAACTGCCAACAATGAAAGCTAACAGCAGCGAAAATAGTATTAATAGACAAATCACGTTTAATTTAAAGAAAAAAAAATGGAGCACTAAAAATAAAAGAAATAGACCAACTTGCGTGAGCTTGAACAAGTAGACGAATGAATTCCTCTTCATAAGCAAGTATTCTCTCGAGAAGCATGCTTTCAAAAGCTCCTTCTTGCTGAGACCATATTTCCTGGTTGTCAAAGCAGCTCTATGGTTTTTTGTCTTGTCGTATGGAGTTGCAAGCTCGTCTCCTAGTCTCCTTCCCACATGGAATGATTGGAATGCCTCTACAAATTTCTCGACCTTGACAAACCTGTAAGGTTCATCTCTGCGTGCCCAGTACTGCTCTTGATCTTTCCTTGAGGTCACCTGCATGTATCCAATATTGGGTATGGAACAAATAACATTTAGACATGAGATCGACTCCACAATATTAAAAGCTGATGAAGGGGGATCCAGCTATCGCATATTGACTCAAAATCTCCCGCTTTTCCCTTCAAGTCGTAAATTTAAGTTATTTTTTACTTTTTATGAAATATTTCAATTTCACTTTTAGAGATGATTTTGATTTTGATTAGGAAAATTTGGCAAGATACTTATTTTATTACGTATTTTAATTTTCTGCAATAATTAGTATTTTACCTTTTGGGAAATTTTCTCATAATTTCAGATTTTCATAATTATTCGAACCCGACTTGTGGGAAATTTTTCATAATTTCAGATTTCGGATTTTATCAATAAGATCTAGTACTCTTAGTATTTTGCGTCTTTAACAACCCGTGGAATAATCATAATCATCTTTAGATGGTCAATTAAATTTCACAAGTGGAAAAGAGTAGAAGGCTGAAAATCGCCCACACATACCTCTTGCAGGAAGTCAGCCACTCCTTTCCTTTCGGGACACTTGAAGCCCATGTATTCAAAAAATTCAAGAACGTGTTCACGAGGCCCCTGGTCACGATTTGCCCGTCGGAGAGGAGAATAATGTCGTCAAAAAGATCTTAAGTTTTAGGTGCTGGCTGGAGGAGGGAGATGACTGCTGTTCCATCAAGAAAGTGAACGTATCGCTTGATCGAATTCATAATTTGAAAAGTTGTAGAACTATCCAAACCAGTTGAAATCTCATCCATCAATAGAACCTTTGCTGGTCCGACCAGCATCTCCCCTGGATTTCAAGAATATTGCTGAAGATTATCATACTCCTGAGACAGCTAAATACTTAACAAAATGGTTATTTTACGCTTTTTAGTTGTTTAACCTGTTGTAACACGCCTCTTTTGCCCTCCAGAAATACCCCTCAGCATCTCATCTCCGACCATGGTATCTGCACAGACTTCCAATCCCAAAACCTATATATACAACATTCAAGTTTGAAGCAAGGTGGTACGTGGAGAAACTGAAGAATATTATGATCTGGATATTCCTAAAAGTCATTTTAATTTGTAAGTACAGAACTAAATGGAAAATTGGCAGTATGACCTTTAATATATAATCTATCGCCACGCTTGTGTCTTGACCTTCAGTTGCCTCGGCCTGAAGATTCAGAAGTCAGTTGACAGATGAAAAACAGTGTCAGACAATGTAATTAAGAACAATTGTGATAAATAAAAAAGCAAATAAAACTATCAAACTAATCGGTAACATCTAAAAATGTGACATATATATGTTATATATATATATATATATATATATATAGATTCCTCTGATAGCATGGATCAGTCATCTGATCAGAGCATGCAGCTAGTCCTGTCCTCACCTTCATATAGGTATCGATATCGGGGTCAGGCTTTATATTAGCCTCCTTTTCTCTTCTAGACAACTCTGCTAGCATTTCTGCAGATTTCCAGCATAATAATCAGTAATATTTATATATGAACCATTAATCACGTTACAACTTCTCGAAATTTCTGTTGAAGGACTGTATTTAAGAAAAAGAGAAAATTATGTTAATTCCTTAATTTGACTAACCATAGCGCGACCCGACGCCTTGGCACCTTGCAGAGAAGTCCAAGGTTTCCCTTACAGTCATTTCTCCAATATGGACATCATGTTGACTTATATAAGCAGCAGTCCTCTGGGGTACAAATTCCTCCATTCCATGGCCATTATAAGTCACTTTTCCTGAAAACTGGACGACAAGTTCAGATATTCAAATAAGAGATGACACCAATTAATGGTAGTGCTAATTAACTTAGATCCTACCGTTTGAAATCTGAAAAAGAATAATTCGAGATGTGACAAAAACTTCTTCAGTATTGCAACAAGTGATAAACCCACCAAAACCTGAAAATATGTTGTCCTAGTTGAAATTCTGTGGATGAAGATCAGAGTGAGAAACCTAAATAGCCTTCTGTATGTTATTACAGCTAGCTAGCTAATTTGTTTCTCATCCTTGAGTAGAAAGATATGAGGAAACATTGGTGATCTATATATAGAGGTATTACAAGATCAACAACGTCATGGTAGACTTCTGGAAGTTCTCCGCCCCATGATCGCCCGGGAATTAATTCATGAATTACTGAATGTTATTCCCCGTTAATTACAAAAAAAAAACAAAAAAACAAAAAAAAAACAAAATCAAAAACAAAAAACAGAGGTATATTAATTAACCCATGGTCTATATGCTATAACACTAGGGATGGGAGATGCCGCTTCTTTTGACAGCGTTTTTCACCCTTCAATTTACTATTAGTCCAATAAGCATGTACGATTCTATGACTTTGAAAGTGGATATTTGGTCCCTCAAATTGAGGAAAAGCTACTATAATTAATTATCAGCCCCAAGGCCTCTCAGGCGGGCACCAATATGTCATTGCATGCATGTTGCTTGATTAGGTTCCCAGCCCACATAATTAAGGGCTATAGTAGAGTAGAATTAATATGCGTGCTTCGAGTTGGAGGTGCCTTATTAGGTACAAAGGATTTGGCATATTAAACTGTATATCAATTTTGATATGACTTTTTTTATTGAAAAGAAAAATAAAAGAAGAAAAATTTTAAGAGAAGAAAAGATCCTATCTCTCACAAAAATTATTTTCGTCTTTAATTCACACTGTTTCATTAAACGGATGACTTACATGTCAGCTTTGGTGTTCGATTTGGTATGTGAACTCGCTTGCAAATGTAAATCGCGTACCGACGCTGACATGTAAGGTATTCGTTTAATGAAACAGTGCGAATTGAAGACGAAAATAATTTTCGTGAGAGAGAGAACATTTTCTTCTTTTATTTTTCTTTTGAATAAAAAATAGTTATGTCAGAAGCGGTTTGGTGTGTCAAATCAATTGTATCTAGCAAGGCTCTTACTTATGAGAATGTAACGACGTACTGTATAGTAGTCAACATTTTTTACTGCTTCTATCAACCAAAAATTAAGGAGAGAAAGAAGCAAAAGAAAAGAAAATGAAAAAGAAGTGTTGATATTGGGAGTGAGAAATACTTTTTTATTCCATTTGGTCTAGTTACAGTGAAATCTAAATATGATCCACAACACCAATTTATTGTAGCTAGAAGTTATATTTTTTTTTTTTTTTTTACATTTGCATAATCCAATGTAGTATATTTTTGGACTCTATTATCCAAACATTCTATTAGATTTGCATTTGCATAATCCAATGAGGATATTCTAAGGTTGTCAAATTACTATTTATTTTTAAAGATGTTTTTAATTTATTTTATTTTTTAAAAATATTTAAAATTGTTAAAAAAATCTATATAAAAAAGAACTAAAAAAAATACATGAAAATACATGCAAGAGCTGAGAGCCTCCAACGGGAGCTCTAGCATTATTCCTTTTTTTTTTTTTTTTTTTTTTTTTTTTTTTAATTGAAACATACTATAACAAGTACTTAAAAGTAAAGTGGGCAGGCAATGCTTAGAATAGGTTGGCAAGGCCAAACTGTAGATAATATAGACGTACCCGGCCCGCGGTTTACCTTTGAGCTTTGAAAATTTCTTTTCAACACGTAATTAAAGTAAATTAGGAAATTGAGTTTGTAATATTAATTCTGCATCCATCTTTGGTCCCTCGAAAATGGAGTTTGGGTTATTTTCGGTAAAAATAATTATCGATGCTTTGTCATGTTAAATAAATTGTGAACGTAGGAAATCAATCGATCGTGAGCATAAATAATTCAGTTATTAACAGATTAATTTTAGCCGCCAATGGTTTTCTTACTGACATGAACCCAACTCGCAGCCCAGCCCAGCGCAGAAAACAAAGCAGAACCATGAGCCCGAAGAGTCTCTCTCCCTCTCTCTCTCTCTCTCTGTAAAACTGATCCATTGGACCATTACGTTAAAGAGCCTGATCCCCCTCAAGGGCGTCTCTTTCAACTCCATTTTCACTGTAATGAAATGGAGCACTGTAGATTCACACTCGACTTCGCGATCTAGCCTCTGTGCAACACTGCAATCAAATCGATCTGGAGATTGAGGGGTTGAATTTATTGGGGAATTTTTTACTTAATGATTCCATTTAAGTAAGTATCCTGACCTAATAAACTATATGTTGGTGTGAGGTCTATTCTCTCGCTCGGTTGAAGAAGAAGCTCTCTGCTTTCTTAGGTGAGGCCCTAATTTTGGTTGAATTTCGATTGCGTGGTTGTGACTCAAAGAAATCGGGAATAAATTGGACTCTTGTAGGTTGAACTTAAAGGATTTTGTTCTACGTTTGTAATCGGGAATATTGATCGTTTAACTGTAAATTATAGGGGGTGTAAATCACGTGTTCCAAAGCCCAACTGGATTGTGTATCATTAGATTGGATGAATCTTGCATTTAGGGTTTCAGATTGGTTGAAAAAATTGTCTGAAGTAGTTAGTTCATCTCCTATTCTCCTTCCCTCCCATATGGAATAATTAGAATGCCTGGGGCAAATTTCGAGACTGATAAAACTGATTTGTGCTTCGAATATCGCTTTTGATTTTTCCTTAAGACTACGCACAGTATTAAGTGGATTTTTTAGTATTTACATTTTTTTCTCCTCAGTGTTGCATTAAAAAAATGATTAAAGATACAAATGGAGGGGATGAGGAGCTCAACAATCACTCGAATATGGTGCATATAAAGAGTCCAAGAAATTGCTCCCGATCCATCCCCATGTTCTTTGGTAAAATCAAAGGGGGCAGCCGCCTTAATATTGAACTGTGCTCAATGGAACTATGAAGAGTATTGATGATGTGCAAATGGAACTAGATTGGATCTCTCTTTTGGATTTAAAAATGGTGGAAAGGGAAGTAGAAATTCTTAACTGGATAGGTTTCTAGGCATGGGCATGACCAATATGAGCAGAAAAAGGAAAATGTGAGAGCTTTTTCCTTTTCTTTTTTGATTTTTGGAGGAGAGGGAGAGAGGGTTTTGGTGTTTAGGATCACTTCCACTATTGTAATATAATCATCATCGCTTGTGAAAAAAAATTATTAAGAACACCGTACTGGCAATAAATATGAAGAAAGTCTGATTACATTACATCCAATGTCCCATGATATATTTATAGTCATTAGCATTAATGCTGAAACATCTTTATAATACATATATATATATATATATATATATATATATATATATATATAATCAGATCACCGATCTATCGCCTTTGGAAATTAAGGACCATGATACCAAAGCCAAAGATGCATGCAAAGAGCACAGCAAACCCAAAAACGCCAACTGCTGCCACTGCAAGGAAATCATGTTTGTATCCAAAATAACTTCTTGCAAAAGCTTTCACTGTTACACCTGAGTCAAGCATGTCCTCTACATCTCCATACTGGGAAGCAACCAATCCATACATGGTCCAAGCCGGTGGAGTTGCCCAATAGTACCATCTCCACCATATAGGTATCCGCTGTTGTTTACCAAGTAAAAGCAAAGGAAAAAGAAAACCACCAAGTTTGTTATTATTAGACGCATGTATCACTTTAGAATATGCACATAAAAAGTTGCTAATACTTACTGGTCGCGGTACAAAGAATCCTGAAAAGAGGTTCCATAGTGCATGAAATGCGATGGAAACTACGGCAGCGATCTGGTGGTTTGGTGTCAGTGCTACACTCATCATGCCATAATAGGTGTAGAACATTAACGTAAAGTACATGAAAAATATGTACCAAAAGAATTTGGCGGCCGTCCATTCAAATCCAATCATTGAATAGACTATGACACAATACGCTACAGCTTGTGCAAAACCATATGGAAGCTCGATTACAGCCTGTGGAAAAAATACTCAAATGGTATTAAATATCAACGTGAAAATTAAGTCTCTTTCATTATCAGTACTGATAAAGTGTATAAATATGTCTCCTTGTTTACCTGTGCAAGTGCATATGACGAGGCTGAATACATTCCAGCAGCTCTTTCTCTGTAAAAGACTGTTCGTTCAACATCCACAACCGGCTGAACAGACGAAGAATTTTGGAGGCCAAGGAAGGCAATGGCAGCAAACATAGAACCCAACGCATTAAAGAGATCCTGTTCCGTCCCACTGCATTTGGAAGTTACAAGATAAATTATAACGCAGCAATCAACCACAGGAGTTCAAATTACCCTCCATCGATATTAACTTACGTTTTAGAGCCAATGTCCCAGCACATTGTCCCAAAGGTCACGGCTATGCCAATTGTAAAGAGCATTCTTGCAGCAGTGTATGGTGGGTTCCGCCAGTAGGACCAGTGTTGTTTCCATAAGCATGCCTTGCTTTGTGTGAAAAATGATCGAGAGTATTGGCTTGGGAAATAGATGTCCTTGGAACCAGGAGCGGGCTTGCTCAATTGTTCAATAAGTGCCTTGTTTCTCCTAATACATTTGCACAAGTGACAAATATCTTATACACATGGTCAAGAAGGTTTATTTATACTATGATATTGTCAAGTAATTAAACATAAACCCACCTGTACAACTCTGAGTTCTTGTATACTGTAGCGAAATCAACACCCAAAGCTATTTCCTCTGTTGAAGCTGTAATTTCCAACATCCATGTTGCAGGGTTGTAACCATCTTTAATACCTTTAATTCCTTCGATGCTCTAGATGAAATATACATACACACACAATACACATATTAGAGAGTCTACAAGACATCTAGATTTATGTTTGTTTTATTTCTTTGTTTCCAATGCATCGCACCTCAAAATACTTGATAAGGTGGCAAGAATGGAGACCCAATGGCCCCACATATATCTCCTGTCCTCCACGTTTCATTAGGAACAGCTGCAACCACGTGATTTAGTGTGTATCTTACTCAAATTTTGAAGAGATTCTACAAAAATGCTTAAAAGTCTTGGATTTTAACATTGCTTACCTCATCAAAAGCTTCAAAAATGTCAATGCTTGGTTGATGGATGGTGCAAACTACTGTTCTTCCCGTGTTTACTGTGTTTCTAATTGTCCTCATGACAATGGCTGCAGCTCTTGCATCTAGACCTGAAGTTGGCTCATCCATGAATATTATGGAGGGGTTTGCAACAAGCTCGACTGCAATGGTGAGCCTTTTCCGCTGCTCTGTTGACAGACCGTTAACTCCAGGCAATCCAACTAATGCGTGCCTCAAAGGGTTCAGCTCCACTAGCTCCATGACTTCTTCAGTGTACATCTGCAGCCACATATTAGAATTTGAAATATAGTTCACTGGCACTTCTATAATTTTCATTCTCCTTAAGTCGTTTCAAGGATCTTTCTAGGAGAGGAAGAGAGGTTGGGTATTAGGGAGCTTCAAAGGTTCAGAAGCCTCTTTATATGAAGTTGGCTTCGGCTTTCTACATGGATCTTCTCTTTGAATAACCAAGTCTAGGAAATCTCCTCATCCAATTTTAGTTTTTGCTGCTAGGCTAGATTTGAGTTTATGGAGATTCGTCTCATCTCTTTTGCAAGAGGATGAAAGTCACGAGGTAGTTCGATTGAGAGGGTAATATGAATTTTTGTATGATGCTTGGTCTTATCAATGATTGATGGTAAACGATGTGGAGAATGTGAGGGAACCTTCTTCTAAACGATAGGATGGCTTGAACTCTTCTGGATGGAACTTTGCTAAGCTTCGAGATCTAGTGGGGGAATATCTCTCTAGACAACTTTGTTTCTTCTCCACTCCCTGCATGTTGACAGACGTTGATTTTTGTGTCCCGGTCTACACCCTTGCCGAGAGTGGTCAAGCTCAAATTCTCTTAAGGAAAACTAATCTATCCCAAAGTTGAGCGACTCCAGCAGGAGCATAAGGGAGTTCAAGCCAGACGCATCTCCATCAAGTTAAATATGAACTTGCAATTGCATTAGAAATTGTAGGAGAAAGAAACAACAAAAAGACGGGAACACGTTTGTCTTTAAGCTACCTACCTTCCTGGTTTCAGAATCGATATCCGGGGACAAACGTAGCCATGCTGAGAAGAGCAAGGACTCATAGACAGTAACATAAGGAGAGTGGATGTCATTTTGCTCACAGTATCCAGAAATTCGAGCAAATGTTTCTTGCCTCTTCGGGTACCCTGAAATTGTGATGTTCCCCTCGATATATCCCCCAGTTTTCCTACCAGCCAGCACGTCCATCAGAGTTGTTTTACCGGCACCACTAACACCCATCAGAGCTGTGAGAACACCTGGCCTAAAAGCACCACTCAAACCCTTCAGAAGTACCAATCTATCCTCAAGGACACCCTGATCCTTCATTTCCTGCATGTTCAATTGAGAGGATCGATTCTCCAGTTTCTAGACAATCCCATTTTAACGAAGCAAATAAAAGCTTTTGATTCCAAAAATAAAAAAAATAAAATTACATGGTCACCTGTGGCATGTCAACAGCATATGTAATTTCATCAAAGGTGATTGAATTTGGCTCAAATGAAAGAACCATTCCCCTTTTCCTGTTACTGCTGGCCCTCAAAATTTCTTCTGTCCTTCCAGCAGAGGAGCCAGTAGATGTACTTCCCCTAATTTCTTCTCCACTCCCTGCATGTTGATCGAACTTACTTGGAGTTTGAATGGTACGTTATGAAATATGAGTGATCTAACGTACATATACACGTGACATGTCACCTCTATTGATACCATGATTTGAGTTCTTCCTTCTTTGCGCTAATTGTATGCCTTCTCCTTTATGCTCTCCTTGTTCATCGCTTTCTGGTTGTTCTAATTTTCCATTTTGTGGCTTCTCGCCAGCTGCACAAAGTTATCCTACATTAATATATATATTATTCCAGACTTGAGAAGGATTAAAGCTAGAATAGGAGAGACACTCACAGTTGAGAAAAGTGAGAGCTAGAATGACACCGATGTTGAAAAGGAATATGAATCCAGTCAGCGCCCCAACGCCTATCCAGTACCAATACGCATGTGGGAAGAACCCTCGGGACTTCAATATCTCAACTCCAAGTGTCTCATTTGAGTTATTTCGAACCTAATTCATTGATAAAGTGTAAGAAGATCTTAGCAGCTTCCTCTTAAGAGTAATTAGAAAGCTTTTCAGGGTTGAAACTTCTAGTTCAGGAAATCACCTTGCTCCAACTCCTCCCCAGAAACTCATTCACCACTATCGCATTTTGCCCATACACCATTGGGGAAAGCCAATAACCCCATATCCACCATTTTTTTATATCCTCTGCAAAAGTAAGGAGAGTAGAAAGCAGCATTTTTTTCACTAAAAGAGTACCAAAATCCAGTCATAATAATTCTAAGGGTGCGGCTACTATGCCGTCCCATGACCGTTTAAAAAAGTTTTTTTTTTTTTTTTTTTTCACATTTTTTTTAACATATTTAAATACATTTAAAAAATAAAAAAATATATATCAATACACTTAAAATCATTTTCTTAATCACTAAATAAAAAAAAAATTAACCAGCAGTTAACTGGAGGTGTCAACTTGGGACAAGATAGTAAACTTTCTCTAATTCTATTCTCCAGATTTTTTTGTTAACTTTTTTTTTTTTTTTTAGTCGATGTCAGAGAAAAGAAACATGAACAAATTACAAGTTACAGTTGATTTTTTTTTTTTTTCACACATTAGATTACTCACAATTTAGTCTTTTTCTGGTTTGCTCACAAATTAGTCTAGTTAGTTTTCACAAAATTTTTTAATTTATCTCATCTTATCTTATTTAATTATTATAATTTTTTAATTTTTTATAAAATAATATAAATAATTCAACTTTTTTAAAATCTAAAAAAAATATTAAAAAAAATATTTTAATAATATTTTATTCAATTTTTAACTTCAATATTAATTTATCTTATCTGTAAAAACAAACGAGACTAGATATACAAACTCAAAAATAACCTCTTGACAGGACAACGCCACCCAATGCGAAGAGCAAGAGCAATGCATATGACCCGAACGTATTAGCAACAATCATGTTCCTCGCCATTGCCGCAATAAATCGGAACAGTGCAGAAGACGTCTGGGCTAGAACAACTAGCAGAAGGTATTGCTTAAACAACCTGCGCGCAGTTGTGCGTTTCCAAGTGTCATTTGAAACAAAAGAAATAGGAAAGATGATAAATATCACGACACGATCCCTTTCTTATAATTTTTTATTTTTTATAAATCCAAAATTGCAAAGAAGGTTGTACCTCAATCATTATTAAAATAAAAAAATTATAACCATATTGGAAACTATTAATAAAATCATTTTTTAAATTTTTGTTTCTTATATAAAAGTTCATATGGTGTATCAGTCCATTGAAAAAAGATATATTTTATTATCTATTTTATATTGAATAGAGTTTATGTAGAGTCAAAATTCAAAATTCAAATATTTATTCTAATAGAAAAATTTAAATTTTATTATTTATTTTATATTTTAACAAAATATAACGTTCTTTCCGCGATAAATATAGATCTTTCCAATCTAGTGACAATATAAAACTATCTAAATTTTACAAAATAAAAATAGTTAAAATAAATCTTTATTGTATTTTTCATTCAATGACTTAAAAGCCGTTTTCGTGCAATATCCCAAGCACCCCATTTGATAACCATCAACAAAAGCCATTTTTCAGTTTTTTTTTTTTTTTTTAATTATTAGATTTTCTTTAATGAAAGTGACTTTAATACCTTGCAACATTTGGGTCAAATCCAATGACATAATAGGTCATGAAGACCCAAACTCCAACTTCCATGAATGTTATAGGAATTTTGAGGATCCATAATGGAAGAGCGTACGCCCAAGAAGGGTAGAAGAGGAGGTCCCTTTGCTTGTAGAAAACAGGAATCTTAGCAATGGTCAAAGAAATCTCTGCCAATCCATTAAACATATTCATAGTCACAGCGAAGAACAAAGCACCCAGGAAAATTCCTCCATCCTCTACTGAACGACGATGCATCTTGGTCCGTAGGAAAACTGTCATTGCTACAACTGCCACTAATGAAAGCTAAAAAGCACAGACAATAGTATCAATTAATAAAAAAAAAATATCACATTAAAGACAATAAAAAGAGCACTAAAAATAAAAGAAATAGACCAACTTGCGTGAGCTTGAACAAGTAGACGAATGAATTCCTCTTCATAAGCAAGTATTCTCTCGAGAAGCATGCTTTCAAAAGCTCCTTCTTGCTGAGACCATATTTCCTGGTTGTCAAAGCAGCTCTATGGTTTTTTGTCTTGTCGTATGGAGTTGCAAGTTCGTCTCCTAGTCTCCTTCCCACATGGAATGATTGGAATGCCTCTGCAAATTCTCTGACCGTTAAAAACCTGTAAGGTTCATCTCTGCGTGCCCAGTACTGCTCTTGATCTTTCCTTGAGGTCACCTGTATCCAATCCGTTATAGACATGAGACTCCACATTAAAACATCAACTTTAGATGGTCAAAAAAACTCCACATATGGAGAACACAGAAAAACGCCTACGCTTACTTCTTGCAGGAAGTCAGCCACTCCTTTCCTTTCGGGACACTTAAAGCCCATGTATTCAAAAAATTCAAGAACGTGTTCACGAGGCCCCTGGTACACGATTTGCTCGTCGGAGAGGAGAATAATGTCGTCAAAAAGATCATAAGTTTCAGGTGCTGGCTGGAGGAGGGAGATGACTGCCGTTCCATCAAGAATGTGAACGTATCGCTTGATCGAATTCACAATTTGAAAAGTTGTAGAACTATCCAAACCAGTTGAAATCTCATCCATCAATAGTGCCTTTGCTGGTCCGACCAGCATCTCCCCTGGATTTCATTTTTGAAGATTCTTATACGCCTGAGACAGATAAATACAACAAAATACTATTTATTACGCTTTTTAGTTGGTTTACCTGTCGTAACACGCTTCTTTTGTCCGCCTGAAATACCCCTCAGCATCTCATCCCCAACCATGGTATCCGCACACACTTCCAATCCCAAAACCTATACATTCAAGAGTGAAGCAAGGTAAAGAGACTGAAGAATATTAACTGGATGTTCCTAAAAGTCATTTTAATTTGCAAGTACAGAACTAAATGGCAAATTGCCGATATGACCTTTAATATATAATCTGTCACCACGCTTGTGTCCTGACCTTCAGTTGCCTCGGCCTGAAGATTCAGAAGTCAATAATCGGATGAAAACATTGTCTATCAACGTAAGATCCATTTCTGACAAGAGCAATGCTACATGCAGTTGTGGAATGTGCAAGCGACGTATAGTCGTTTTGAAAAAGAGTGGGGTCCACTATTAAAAAATTAATTTCTTTTATGCGGGTCCTGTATATATTTAATTTTTTCAAAATAATTGCACGGCGCTTGCACATTCACGATAACAACTATCAATTATCTTTTTTGATAAAAGTGCACGCAGATAAAATACTTTTCCGTAACCTAACATTTAAGACAAATGACCGTGTATAACTTTTGCACACTCTCTTTTAAAAAAGTTAATAGATCTGAGATCCACATAAAAAAATAATTTTTTTAATAATGAATCATATTTTTTTCCAAATTGAGTTCGGAGGGCTAGTTGTACACCCTATTATTGTATCTAACATTATTCTATAAGAAATACTTTAGTCATATATGAATTATACAAAAATAAATCCACAAAGTGATATGACTTAATTAATGTGGTAGGTTAGATTGTAAAGTTACTTTTATTATAAAATAGATCTAATAAATCACATGAACTCATGTTAATTTGTGAGTTTACAGCTTTTATATAATCTCTTTGTATTGACGTGGCAGGGCGATTTCACGCTCTACTAGGGTTTCATTGGGTCACGTTTTGGGTGATCTGGTCTGCAGCTTCAACTGTTGCCAGAGTTTTCCCCTACAGTAGCCTTCTGTTACCAGCAGGATTTGTGATGGGTTCGTATGGGTCTGAAGCGGCGATTGCTATTGGTGGTGAGGGAGGTAGAGCAGAAGGGGAAGGGGCTAAGGGTGAGAATCAGGGATTTGGAGGGGGGGATCATCGATCCTTTCTGGATGCGCTGAATCAACCTTTGCCTACAGCTAAATTTCATATTTCTCCAAGACGGCCAAAGTTGATTGATGGGGTGTTGGGTTTTGTATTTTCTGAGGTGGAGATGGAGCAGGTTGCCTAGGATTTGAAGTTCGCTTTGATCCTTAAATTCCACTCGGCAAGGCCTTCAATTGATGTTCTAAGGAAACATATTATTAAGACTTGGGGCTTTTCTAAGGTTCCCATGATTAGTTTCATGAATAAGTTTCATGCGTTGCTCCACTTGACTATTGAGAAAGATTACTTGCACGCTTGGGCAAGAGAAGGGAGGTAGTGGCAGGATGTCAATTTATATTGTTTAATTGGTTTGTGGATTTTGATGTTAGGAAAGAGTCTTCCATTGCTCCTCAATGGATTTTTCTTCCAAGGTTGCTATTACACCTCTACAGGTTGGACTATTTACAGTCTTTATCATCTCGGTTTGAGAGGTTTCTTGAAACCGATAAAGCTACATTGTACCGAACTAGAGCTCCAGAGGCGACATTTTGTGTGGAGATTGATCTGCTAGATGAACATGTTTCAGAATTTTCGATAATTGCTGGTAATAAAAAGCCTAGATGGCAAGAGGTGGTGTATGAGAAGAGAGGTTTTTATTGTACAACATGTTTTAGGCAGGGACATACTGCAGTGGTGTGTCGTGTTGGAGAGCAGGAAAAAACCCAAGTTAATAGGAAGAATGATCCGAAAGGTCATAAGAAAGAGGGGGAGGAAAAAGTGTGGAAGGAAGTTTGAAGAAAAAAGAATGTTTAGGTTGTGGATGAGAAGATTGTTGGAAGTGGGAAAGAAGTTGTTGAAACACAAGTTCAAAAGCTTGTTAATGTAATTGCATAGGAAGGTACTAGTGGGTTGAAAGAATTAGTGCATGTGGAAGAGGAGAATGTTGTTGATAATGTTGTGGTTGAGGAAGAGGAAATTACTAATGATGGCCATACAGTGGAGAAGTATGAAGCAAGGGAGGAGGTGGTTGCTGAGTCGATTTTGGAGATTGTTAGTGAAGAGCGTCAGTCTGGCTGAGAGGTGGAAGTCATGGCTAAAGGCATTACTCATAGGAATCATTTTGAAGTGCTTTCAGAAGGGGAATGTGAAGATATCTCAGAATTTTAGAAGGATTACAATTCTGATCCTGGTGCAAGCATGGATAAAGAGATTGAGACAAGTTGTCAAAAAGAATCAGGGGTAAGGAAGTCTCAGAACCGTTTCAAGCTGTTGACAGATTGCAAAGCTGGGCAAATACTTTAAATTTTCCTATGACCTGCTCGAATATGGATGAAGGAGGCAAATATGGGTTTGTTGGAAGGAAGAAATTGATTTTGAATTGGTTAGTGCCTCTAATCAATCAATTACATAATATGTTTTTTCAGGAGGTGATAAGTCGTTTTTGGCAACTTTTGTTTATGCAAAATGTAACCATATAGATCGACAAGCTTTATGGGAACATTTGGGGGGAAGTCTCTAGTGTGGGCTTGCCTTGGGTGGTACTAGGGGATTTCAATATTATTTGATTGAATGAGGAAAGGAAGCAGGGTAGGCCGAGATCTGTTTTGGCTATGGAGAATTTTAACTCTTATATTGATAGGTGTGGACTTCTGGATTTAAGGATGGAAGGGAGACAACTTTCTTGATGTAATGGTCAACTTGGTAAGGTTAAAAGCTGGGCCAAACTTGATAGGATGCTCATGAACAATCTTTTTTTGGCTCATTTTGGGGAAGCTTCTACTCAATTTTTAGAGAGGCAAACTTTGGATCATTCTCCTATTTTGTTAAAGTCTTTTTCTGATTTCAGGCGTTATGGACCTTCTCCATTTCAGCTTCAGAACATGTAGATTTCTCATGAAGATTTCTTGAGTGTGGTGACAAGCACTTGGAGAGAATCAGTTGTATCAAATTCTGGTTTGTCCAAATTAGCCGAGAAATAGAAAAAGATTGAAGATTGCGCTTCGGACTTGGAATAAAAAAACGTTTGGGCCAGTAGATGTTGTTATTCGAGAGTTGGAAGAAAGATTGGAGGTCCTTGAGGGATCCTTGCAATCAAATTATAATGAAGAGGATGAGGCGGATTTATTGGGAACAAAGGCTGAACTAGAGGTCCGGTTGAAACGAGAGGATATGCGCCTAGCTCAACAAGCGAAGAAAAAGTGGTGGGTGGAGGGTGACCATAATTCTAGATTTTTCCATGCGATTATTACTCAGAGAAGAAGTAATTCTAGTGTTAGAGAAATGAGGCTTTCGGATGGGGGTTTTTTGGATTCTCCGGAAAGAGTTCATGAAGAGGTTGTGAAGTATTTTAAGTCGTTTCTGATGTAAGAAAATTTAGTTGAACAACCAGACTTGAAACAGTTGTTTCCTCAAGGCATTTCTGATGATGATGCATAGAAGCTGAAGCTCGAACCAACGGAGGGAGAAATCAAATTGGCTCTCTCTTCGATTGGTTTTGATTCTAGCTCGAGGCCTGATGGTTTTGAATCCGCTATTTATTTGGCATGTTGGAATATAGTGAAGATGGATGTTATGGAGGTAGTGAAAGAGGTTTTCAGAGGGTGTGAGCTTCCTCGGTATTATACAGCTTCTTACTTGGTGCTTATTTGTAAGGTGAAGAATTCACAGAGTTTTGATAAGTTCAAACCAATCATTCTTTGCAACGTCATCTATAAGGTTTTCTCTAAACTTTTAGTTTATAGATTATCTTCGTTGCTTGATAAGATAATTTCTCTCGAGCAATGGGTGTTTGTTAAAGGTCGAAGTATATTGAATAATATTTCTCTTTCTCAAAAGATGACAAAGTTGTTACATAGGAAGGCTAGGGGGAATATCTTGTTGAAAATTGATATGAGTAAGGCATATGACCGAGTGGATTAGAGGTTTCTGGATCATGTTTTACGTACTCTAAAGGTACTGGATTTTTTTCAAAAATTGGTGAATAATTGTGTTTGTTCGCCTTAGTTCTCAGTGATGATGAATGGAACTTACAGAGGTTTCTATAAATCTAAGAGGCATCTTTGGCAGGGAGATCATCTTTCCCCATTTATTTATTCTTATGGAGGAGGTATTGTCGAGGGTGCTAAATACAGTTGTGATGGAATGAGTATTTTGCCTTTCTCGCACCCCTCAAATGCTCCGAGAGTTTCTCACCTTCTTTATGCAGATGATCTAGTTGTTTTTGCTAAGGGAGCTAAGAGGTCAATAAGTGGTTTGATGCGTGTTTTGAAACAATATGAATGTTGGCCAGGGCAATGTATGAGTATGGATAAATCAACAATTTTCTTCTCTAAACAGGTTTCTCATAACCGATCTAGGGAGATTTTGGAGGAAACAGGATTTTTAGAAGGAAGTTTTCCATTTTCTTATTTGGGTGCTCCGATAATAGATGGTCGCTTGAGAGCTATACATTTTGAACCTCTGGTAAAGCGGGTGAGGAAGAAAATCTCAAGCTGGAAAAGTAAATTGCTTTCGTAGGGTGGAAGGCTTATTTTGTTAAGGCACATGCTCTCGAGCATGCCTATTCACTTTTTTTCAATTTTGCAGGTGTTGAAACTGTGATTAAGAAGATTAATGTATTATTTTCAAATTTTTTATGTGGTGAACATCAAGAAAAAAATAAATATAAATGGCGATCTTGGAAGAAATTATGCTTGCCTATAGAGGAATGAGGTATTGCAGAAGTTGAGCGAGGTGCAAAGATCCTTATTCATGAAATTTGGCTGCAGATTTTGTATCAAAACTCGTTGTGGGCTAACTTTTTCAGAGCCAAATATATCAAGAAAAGCACATTTCCTTATGTATTAGTGATGGTGCTGGTTCGATGTTTTGGAAAAAGATTATGGCGGCTTTGTCAGATTTGTTGAACAATTATTTCAAGAAAATTAGAAAGGGGCGGGTGTCATTATAGTATGATAATTTCATGGGTTCTGGTCCTCTTTGTGATGAAATAATGATTAGAGAGGAAGAGAAGACAACCACTATTCGGGAATTTGTTGTTCATAATGTTTGGGATGTGGATAAACTCCAAATGTTATTGGGTACAGAAAGAACCTTTGAGGTGATGGAAAAAGTGGAGAATCTGAAAGAGGAAAAAGATATTTTAGTATGGAAACCTGGAAAAAAAAAAATGGGTGTTTTTCATCCAAATCTGCATGGGAATGTATTAGAATTAGAATACCAGAATTTCCTTTGGCCAAGTGGATATGGAATAAATGATTACCAAAGAAAATATAAATTTGTATGCGGGAAGCGACTTTTAATTGCCTTAGTGTGGATGATCAAGTACCTAAATTGGGGATCCCGATTGTGTCACACTGTGATTGCTATGTATAGGGTAAGGAAGAGAATTTGGATCATATCTTGTGTATGGGAGATTTTGCATAGGAAGTATGGAGAAAGTGGTCAGCTGAACTCAAAATGCCATTTAGAGAAAACCAAAATTGGAGGGAGCATATTCAGCTATAGTTTAATAGAGCAAGGAGTTCTTAAAGTGGCTTGTTGTTGGGTCTAATTCCTAGCTTAGTGGTTTGGAGATTGTGGAGCCGCTAATGTGTGGCAAGGATGGATGGGAAATATGAAAATATTATGGAAGTCTGGACTTGGATTAAACATTGGGTGATGGTCATTGCAAAAGGTTTTGAAGGAAGGAATATGGAGAATGGTGACTTGCGGGTATTGCAGAATCTGGGGATTCAAATTTCTATGAAGAATTCTGACTATTTGCAGGTTGTTCGGTGGTTAAGGCGATCTTCAAGTAGATTGAACTAAAATTTAGATGGTAGTTGCCTTGATAATCCTAGTAAGGGGGAGGTCGGGGGATTTTGCATGATCATGAGGGAAAGTTACTTTTTACTTTCTCAAAATTTTTTGGATCGGTTACTAACAATGAAGCTAAGTTACGTGCTATCGTGGAAGGAATAAAATACTATTGGCAGTTGTATTTTTTTGCATTGATATAGAATGTGATTCTTTAATTGTGGTTTCTTGGTTGGTGGGTAAATATTGTACATATCTTTGGGATTTTTGGGATCTTTTATTATCTCTTTTGGTGGGCTTTGATTTTTCTATATCTCATTTGTATAAGAATGTAATAAGGTAGCGGATGAGCTTGTTAGAGGTGGTGTTATGGGTGTGGAGTATTTTGTTTATGAGGTTGCTCAATTACCACGTTCTGTCATGGGACTATACAAGTTGGATAGAATGGGTATAGCTTATGTTCGACATAGGAAGTTATGTTGATATTTTGGCTTGCTGAGTAGGTAGGTAGTATGGTTGGAAATTGTTTGGTTGGTTAATTAAGTTGGGTTTTTGTAACCTTTCCTACGCTATAAGGGAGGTTTTTAATAAAGTGCTGGAGGTGCCGTCCTCCTTTTGGCCAAAATAATAATAATAATATATATATAATCACTTTGTATTTGTAGCATTCTCTTAACATATACAATTCGGCAAACTGATTTCACCACTTTGTGTGGTTCTCCCTTGACGGAAAAGGGTAGGCCGGAACATTTGTTTTAATGCCTTTTTTTTTTTTTTTTTTTGTATTTTTTTAGTGTTATGAAAATGTGTTTATCGGATTTCCTACCCTTTATTCATGTATTGCTTTATTTGATAAATATAATATATCAGTTAGCTTAATATATATAAAGTTCTTAATAACAGCTTCTGCCTGACCTTCATGTAGACATCGATATCAGGGTCAGGCATTATATTAGCCTCTTTTTCTCTTCTAGACAACTCTGCCAGCATTTCTACACATTCCCAACATGATAATCAGTAATGATATATGAACGATTGATCATCAGACAACATATTTAAACTTATATTCGAAGGAAAAGAAAAAATTTAAATCCCTTGATTAATTGACTAACCATAGCGCGATCCAACCCCTTGACACCTTGCGGAAAAGGCCAGGGTTTCCCTCACAGTCATTTCTCCAATATGGACATCATGTTGACTTATATAAGCAGCAGTCCTCTGGGGTACAAATTCCTTCATGCCATGGCCATTATAAGTCACCCTCCCCGAAAACTGGACACGAAATTCAGATATATATATATATATATATATTCAAATAAGATCAGATCGATGATGACACCAATGATCGAGCTTAGAAAGAGCCTACCGTTTAAAATCTGAAAAGGAATTCGAGATAAGTTTTCACCTTTAGATCCGGATCGAGCTTTCCAGCCAATGCCAACAGAAGTGTGGTCTTCCCAGAACTTGGAGGACCCAATAGTAATGTGATTCTTCAAAATTCGTATAAACAATATGAGAAAATGGGTGCCCAGAATTTTTTTAAATTACAACGAATTAATCATGCTATATATAGTTTTAATTACCTGCTAGGCCTGATGATTCCACTGACATCTTTAAGGATGGTGAAACGTTTCTTTCTATTTGAAAGAATGCGGAGATAAGTCAAGAACCCCTAATTTATAAACAGTTAACGGACGGACAAGGTAAGTGTACGAAAGAAACAAAAAAAAAAAAAAAAGAAGTGAAAAATATGGTGATCATGAGAGAATCAATTCGCTGTATTAATCTGCAAATTAAAGGTTACTACCTCTACGATATTGACATGGAAGTTGAAGAAACTCGGTAATGCTCTGCTTCCTACGTAAGCTTCTGCTTCTACATTTAGATTCTCAAATCGTACTTCAATTGTTGGAAGCTGAATTCCAACCCTGAGAAATTTCACATAAATAACGTACAATACGCGTCGTCGTCACATGATCATGAGTACCATTAATAAAACAAGTATCTTATAAGCAACCAAAAGGGTGGTCCCTCGATCGGAAAGGTTAAACTGATCAAAGCATGCATAAAATTGGCATATTAATTATATAGTCAGAGGTGAACAAATCTTACCGATCTAACCGACCCTTGAGCTTCAGCAAGAACTTCTCATTATCGTCTTCAATTTTTAGCAACCTCTCAATCAACTTCTTCCTTTCTTGCTGTCCAAGATTATGTATATCGATTTCAGAGGCCTCACCTCTCGATGTAGTTAGTATGCCCTTCCTTAAACGATCGTACGTAGGAAGTTTTTCGAGTGCAGCCCATTTGAGAGCTTCTTCATCTTCTTCATCTCGTGAAGACCTCGAGAAAACTTCCACCGCATTATTCCTCCATATAGGTGAATTACTTGCACGCAAACTTCTCGCCTTGAAGACTTCAGTACCACTTTCCATTACACCACCACAAAGCTTGAAGCTGCAGTACTAACAGCTAAATATATTCCTGCAAAAACCCCCCAAACTCTGTTTCCACAATTTATGCGACAAAAACGTGAGATGCATGTTAATGTGTTATGGCGACAGAACAATATCATTGACTACTTACGCGGCCAGGTTATCATGCATGCAAAACATGATAATGCTATTCTTTCTTGGACTTTGATATCATCAAATATATATATATATATATATATAGGCACACACACATATTAGGGAACGCCCCGGGTGCGTTAGCTCTAGGATGCAGCTTACATAATGATTTAAATAAAAAAATGAAAAAGTCAGTAACTTATTTATCTGGAAAAAGAAAATATAAGGTTAAAGAAAGATAAAAAATGAAGATTAAAAAAAATCTAAATTCAGTAAAATATGAGCATTGGTTTGCATCCATATTGGATTATCTATTTACTCTATATATAATAATAAAACATTATTAGTTTCATAATTTTTTTAATTTTTATTTTTATCACATTTTATAGTTCTACTAATTAAAATATTCATAATAATTATATTCTAATCAAATTAATAATATTCGATATTAATATTAATAATAATTATATTCTAATTAAATTAATAATTAATATTATATATTGAGTGTTTTAAGTATTTTATTAGTTAAATTTACTTAAAGTTGGATTTTACAATGAGAATGCTCTAAAGTATTTATGTTCTAAAGAGTAAAGTCATTTTAATTTATTTATTTAAAAAAAATTGAAACAAAAAGAAATGAAAATGAGTACACTGTCAGAACAAAAATGACATGAAAAAGAGACGTCAATTCATGTGCACCGTGGAGTTATTAAGGGTATTTTGGTAAAACATGATCATTCATTAAATTCTATAAGGGAGCTACGCGTCAAATGATCAAGGGTCTTAAGGATCTTTTGGTAAAACATGATCATTCATTAAATTCTACAAGGGAACTACACGTCAAATAGTCAAGAGTTTTAAAGGTCTTTTGGTAAAACAAGACTTAATGTACTTAACGGAAAAACAACAAAAGTTAATGGAAAAATAACAAAAGTTACTATTCACAGTTAGATAATCACTTATTATAATATAATAGATATATATAGTATGTTTTTATAAGAGTTTGGTTTTGAGATTTTCTGTAACAATTTTTTGCTCCTCTTTGTGTAAGATATTTATCTGCCATAATTTAGGGTTATCAATAAAATTGAAGTATCATCATCTTCTTAATTTTATATATATATATATATATATATATATATATTCTTAAATGCTTAGATGTATCCCTATATAAATACTTATAGCCGGCCTATGTGATCGATGCACATGAATAGCTACAAATTATTATAAATACTAGATGCACTAAAAGTTAGTTAGCACACCTTAAGTCATTATACACACACACACACGCAATAAATAGTGCAAGAATGCTCTTAAAAATGCTTCTATGTTCGTACATTTATTTCCAAGCTGATTTGGTTTAAGTACCTTGATCTTCTCTCATTTTTTTACTCTCTTTTATTTTTATGCTACTAATGAGAAGTGAGAACCTCAAATTTTGCTTTGATGGAGAGAGAGAGAGAGAGAGAATAAATTAACCTCTTAATTTATTTACATAATTAATTCATGTATCAAGATAATTCGTAACTCAATATATATGACACTTTTACATTCTCTAAAAAAACTCATAAACTAAAACTATCATTTTTTAAATGAAAAATAATAACTCAATTAGCTAGATGTGTAATTTTTTATTTAGAGATTATAATAACACATACTATTTGATTTTAATTCAATGATATAATAGGAGATCAATGGATGGTATGATTTCATAGGATCAGTACTAAAGCTCCATATATATATATATATATATATATATATATATACTTTTTAGACTTATATGTCGAGTCTATATTATAAATATATATTAATATAATTATCCCTATGCCTTGAACGAAAAGGTTAACACCTAATAAAGAGGCTCACTACAATAGCTTGCTTGACTACGTAATTCACAGCCCACCTAACTCACGAGTTAGGTGGCGAGCTAAAACTGCATGCTCAGGTCATGAACGGCCTTCTGCATGGCCGGTTGGTTTTCTTTCAATTGCTCTTTATCACATTTGACATTCACTATCTACCTATTGCTAATCCTTCCCTCTTCTAAAATTTGGCCCAAATTAATGTTGACAAAGTAAAAATGAGTATCTGTGACAAATTATTTGTAACGAGAATAACTATTTATGATAAAAATAAATTTCTTTTAGCATGAAATAACTGACCACAAATAAGCAGTTTTCTTATAATCATGTCATTACAAAAACTTCACAAATTGTAAAATGACATCGACATATATATAGACGTGTGGAAGGGTCGAGAGTACTCATAGTGTTGATAAATCATCATCATAACCATTTAAGGATATATATATATATATATAGTTTCTACTTATTTTGTTTTATAATATATATATATATATATATGTTCTTTATCTTGTATTCCAATAATGAGATGTTTGGATACGGATATGAGACATCAAATTATCTTTAATAAAGATATAATATATATATATATATATATATATAGTACTTTCTAGGTACTTTGATGTATATGTGCTCTTTACTTTGTACTTCAATAAAAGTTGAAGGTTGAAATCGCTTCTATAAATTTCTCATCTATTATATATAATATATATAATTATGGGAAAATACGATGAAGATTTCTCACCATGTTTTGTCCTATCAAGAAGTGATTTGCAATATTTAAAATTGCATGTATAGGCTTCGTTTGGTAAGTAAATTCATCTCAATTCATCATTATAATTTTTTTAAATTCTAACACAAAATATAATAAATAATTTAACTTTTTTAAATATTAAAATAATAATAATATTAAAAATAATATTTTATTATTTTAATTTAATTTAACTTAACTTAATTTAATATCTAAATACAGTCTAAGATGACGAGAGATCAGATGAAGTTGATCAACCAAAAAATAATTCAGAGATCAATCATGTGCTAAATATTAATATCGGCGTCCTCCTAAAAGTTGTATTTATTGGCCGATAAAGGTTAACGTACGTATATTTTTTTTACTTGGTTGACTTTCATGAACATAATATTACCATCATGAAATCCTCTGGTCCATGTCGATTTATGTTGTCGACCATCCTTCAAGAGTTTTGGTCATCTACATACATGAGTGGAATGCATGCACTGTAAACATCAGAAGTTCAGAACTATTACTTTTAGCCGCTCTTTCTTGAATTGGTTGGACCGCTAATTTTAATTTGCTCTCCTCATCTGATTTCAGACCTTGTCTCCCTTTGTTATATATTGAGTCTATTTTGTAAACCGGATAATCAAATTTTTTATTACGTCTCATCTTATTATTATAATTTTTAAAATATTTTATATAAAATATAATAAATAATTTAATTTTTAAAATTTTAAAATAATAATAATATTAAAAATTAATATTCTAACAATATTTTATTTAATTTTTAACTTTTATTCCAACTAATCTTATCTCAACTCACAATCCAAACGATACCTTAATGAATTGTTATTTTTATTATAATATCTAATTATGAATAAGCCTATTTTTATATTATCTAGAATCCTATATATATTTCTCAGATTTGAAGCAGATTTGAGGGAATAGAAAAAAATATAAATGATACATATAATGAGTAAGTATCCCACACTATTTTTCAGAAAAATAATAAATATAAAATTCACATAAAAATAATTTTTTAATAATAAATCTCATTTAAAAAAAATAATATTTAATACACAATACATGACTTTTCATCCCTAAAAAAATAGAATAATGATACATATAATATATTTCATAACATATTTCACAATACTAAAATTTTATTTATTTTCAAAAAATATCTCAACTTATTTCATTTAATAATTTTAATTTTTCTAATTTTTCATATAAAATAAAATAAATAATTTAATTTTTTTAAAAAATTAAAATATAAAAATAATATTAAAAAAATATATTTTAATAATATTTTATTTAATTTTTAATTTTAATAAAAAAAATAAATATAGCTAGATAGCCTAGCTAGGCTTACCTAGCTATAAGGCTAAGGGGGAAGAAATAGAGTTCTAATTAATGGACACGTGCGTGATTCCGTGAATCTTCTTTGGTGCAAGAAGTCAAGATAAGTAGTAGAGTAGAGTAGATGGTCGGAAAGGCTACCTAGACATATGGAGCATCTATCTAGTTCCCAATAGGTTCGATCCGCACAATCCTTCTGCTTTTTTCGTAAAAGAGTAATGGTAGGAATAAGTTTTGTGTAAATTTTTTTTTATATAAAAAATGTGTATCTTATTCAAAAAGTAACTTGTTTTTATATATCTTTTTTACGATGGAATCTATTTTTATACAATGGGCTTATCTATTAAAGTTTGAACAAATCATTTTTTTTTTATAATTTAGTCATTCATTTACCACGTGTATAATTGGTTGAAATTTTTAAATAAAAATTAATATATGTTTAAATTGTTTGTGATTATAATTTTGTTTTTATGTAAAAGATAATCAAATAAATAAGGACGTACGTACATACCAAATTAGTAAATCATACGTGAATTTTGGACCACAAACTTGGTCATATAAACATACACACATTCATTTGGTCATAAAGTATGGTGTGGTTTGGGTAGTGAGTTAAAATTAAATAAATTGATATGAAAGTTGAATAAAATATTATTAGAATATTATTTTAAAATATTATTATGATTTTGAGATTTGAAAAAATTGAATTATTTATTATATTTTGTATAGAAATATAAAAAAATTGTAATGACGATATGAGATAAAACATTTTTACTATCTAAACGGGTTAGTAACAATTTACAATGAATAGGAAAGAAACATGCATATGTAAGATTTGGGAGAAAATCTAATAATAAAGAATCGTTAGAATACTAAAATCTTATCATCGTTGATCAAGTATTCGCAAAAACCAATTGTTTCTGAATTGTGAACCTTCACATATTTCAATATGGAGAGTATTGAGTAGGTCAAGACCCTTATCTACTGTTTTCTAAGTTTTGCTTCTTTCCATCAAGGAATGTAACTATTGATTTTTAAATAGGTAGTATCTTTATTTTAATTACCCAGAGTTTTTAATATAAATATAAAAGTATTAAAATAAATATATATAATATATTTGAAAGGATGTAGCACGTAAGCCACATTTAAGTCTCCCAAAAGTAGACGTGTTCTTTCATTCTTTCACTTGACTTACATGACAATTATTTAAAATCATATGGGTAACCAAAACCGAATATGGCCAAAAATAAAACTACTCAAACCATAACCTTTAAAAGAAATATATAATACATGAATCATGGTTGTGATGTTATTATATTAACACTTCCTTTCATGTATTACATTGTATAAGTCTCTCTAAATAAATTTTCATATGTGATATATCTCTTTATGAATAACTTCCTATAAGTCATTCTGGGTCTATACATCATAAATTAGGAGCAAATACTTTATGTGCTCAACTAAAAATATAATTCTTGACAACAAGAAGTATGTAATACAATGAACAAATCAAACATAAAATGAGCTCATTAACCCCATGCTCTCTACATGTTCCAAAAAAATTTTAATTGAGTGCCTTTTATCATGGGATCTCCATAGTAGATGATGCAATGATTGTCTGTTTGGTGCTCTTCCATGATATGGCACATCTTGCTAACATGAAGACATACCCTGAAGTGGACTTTCTGGAATCTTGAAGACCCATAAAATCTAAGTCTGAATATCCAATCACTTCCAGAAAATCAGCATGGTTTTAAGTAAGCATATGATTCTTGGTTCCTTGTAAAAATCTCATAACCTTCTTAGCAGCCTTCCAAAGTTTTATTCTAGAATTGCTTTGGTATCTTCCCAACATTCCCACAACATATACAATATCAGGTCTTATACAAACTTGTGCATGCATTAAAGTACAAATTGTAGACGCATATGAAATGTTTTCTACTTCTTTTAATATGGGTGCTGCATTGGGTGTTGTTGAATCCAAGGTTTCAAGTTTTATATAATTAAATATCTACATATGAATTTTGATGATAAAAATGAATTCAAACATAAAGGAGTCTCAAGCTTAAGTTTTCTACACAATGGAACCAAGCACATCAACGAATCAAGTATGGGCAAGAAATGGAACAAACTTACAATAAAACTCTTAGAGTAATTTTGTACATCTCTTGATAAAATTCGAAATTGTATCAAGGCTCAAAAGTAATCTTTTCTCCTAAAATATCAAATTGCATTTTCTACACGTACATGACATATTTGAAAATTAAATGTTTGAATTTTTGAAAGATGATTGGTTGTCATCTTTTACATATGCATGTTTTGTTTGAAAATTTTGAAAATTGGTTAATGCCCTTTTCGACATATGAAAAAGATAGATAATTTTGTTTGAAAATTTTGAAAAGTAAATAGTGCTCATTTGTCATATGCAAAAAATAAAATATTAAGTTTGAAAATTTTGAAAAGTAATTGATGCCATTTTTGACATATGCAAAAGAAAGATGATTTTATTTGAAAATTTTGAAAAGTAATCATGATCATTTTGTCATATGCGAAAAGTAAAAGATTAGGTTTGAAAATTTTGAAAAGTAAATGATGTTGTCTTTGACAATTGCAAAAAAGAGAATCTTTTATTTGAAAATTTTGAAAAGTGAGTGGTGCTCCTTTTTGACCTGTGAATCTTTTTAAATTTAAAAATGAAGTCTCATATGCTTATAAATATCTCAATTGAGATATTCAAATTTACAACATAAGAACACAACAACAAGAGAACACAATATCCATTCAAAACTTTCAATCTCTTCTCCAAGCATTGAGCCTTAACCCTTGTTCATTTTGAGAGAGATATAATTTGCGTTGTATAGTTCTTATTCCATTTATTGAGGAGTATTTTCTGATAACCTACCCACTATCAACTATTGTATCAATAAAAGGGTGTGTACAACCCTTGTGTGTATAGAAGGGGTTCTACATTGGAAAAAGTTGAATTATCAAGTGTAAGGTGATTGCAAGTGTAGATAGTATTCTACACGGATTCTTTGTAGCGGTACTGCTCAAATGTGTAATAGATTTCTATCTCCACCTAAAGGAGGTTGGATAATGAATTTGAGAATTCTCAAGGGGTAGCTTGAGCCGAGGACATAAGCAGTGGGGCTGAACCTCATTAAAATATTGAGTTTGCTTCCTCTTACCCTTACTCTTTATATTCACTCATGCTTCATATTTTGTTCATATTTTATATTGTGTATTTGGTTTATAATTACGGATCTTTAAATCCAACCCAATTCACCCCTTTTTGTGTTAGTCATCTGGGCGATAATTAGTATTAAAGCAATGGCTCTTTTATAAGATTAACTATATTTTGAGTTAAGATCTTATGGCTAACATTGCAGCTATATTTGGTAAAGGTCAATCTAGCAGTCGGCCTCCACTATTTTGCAAAGACAATTACACATTCTGGAAAGGTAGAATGAAAATTTTCCTTCAATCTCAAGGTCGAGAAATTTGGAGATGCGTTGTAAATAGATCTTATATCCCAACAAAAGTTGTTGATAGAGTAAATGTCAAAAAAGAAGAAGAAAAGTTTGATCGTGAATACGATAGAATTACAACATTGAATTCAACGGCTATAAATCTCCTATATAATGCTCTCAATGGGAATGAGTTCAACAGAATAATGACTTGTAAGACGGCAAAGGAAATTCAGGGTAACATGGAAGTTATTTATGAAGGAATTTCGCAAGTGAAAGAATCGAAAATTTATATTCTTACTCATGAATATGAAATATTTAAAATGAATGATGATGAAACTGTTTCTAGTATGTACACTTGTTTCACTAAAATCATAAACAGCTTGACAACTCTTGGCAAAATCTATTCCAACGTGGAGACAATAAGAAAAATTCTCAACTCTGACAAAATGTTGGGAATCAAAAGTGACGGCGATTCTTGAAGCTAAAGATCCCAAGAAACTGGAAGTAAATGACCTCATCGGGTCACTTACCACCCATGAGTACAAATTGACAAGAAGAGAAGAAAAAGGAAAGCCAAAGAAGAGCTTGGCACTTAAAACTGTTCCTCATGAAAGTGAAAGTGATGAAGACGCAGAAAGTGACGACAAAGATGAAAAAATTGCGACGATAACATGGAGAATTAAAAGATTCTTAAAGAGAAAAAAAGCTCATTCAAGGAAATCCTTCAAAAAGTTTTTCAAGAAAGATGCAGGTAAATATGACTCTTTCACTTGTTACAAATGCAATAAGCCTGGACATATCGAGGTGGATTGTCCTCTGCTAAATAAAGATCGAAACAAGGGCAAAAAAGTAATGAAAGCTATATGGGATGATGATTCAAACAGCTTAAATAGCGAAGCAAGCAATGGAGAATCTGCAAATCTTTGTCTTATGGCTAAATACGACTTTGAAGCAACAAATCTTTACAATATTAAAAATCCTTCAAATGAAGAATTGCAAAATATCTTGGAAGAAGTATATGAAAGAACTTGAGAAATTGGGTATCAAATATACTACTTTGAAAAAGAAAACTTTTTCTTTAACAAACGAAATTGATGTTTTAAGAAAAAAAAAAAGGTTACGAAAGATAAAAATCATGAATTGAAAAAGAAAATGACTGATTTAGAAAAGATTGTTGAAAACTTTACAAACGGAAAAAAGAATTTTGAAAAACTTTTTGGTAGTAAAAAATGTGCTTTTAATAAGGCAGACTTGGGATACATGCCAAAACAAAAATACAAACCTTATAAAAACTTTTTTGATAATTCTTCTAAATCAAAATTCAATATTCAAAATTCTTTTCATAAAAATAAAATTTTCAAAGAAAGATATTATTACAATCACTCAAAGTTTTTCATATATGTCACATGTCATCTGTTATTTTTGTAATAGAAATAGTCATAATTATCATGTTTATCCCATTAGAAGAAAACATACAATGACTATTAGGGTCATATGGGTACCTAAAAATCTTGTTTCTTCTAATACTAATGAATGAAGGACCCAAGGAACTTAGATATCAAGAAAAATCATTTTAATTATCTTTGTAGGTATGCACGAAGTCCTCCATAAGTAAAAGTAGAGGTATATGTTGAGCAACCTCCATGCTTTGAAAATCATATTTCTCCAAATAATATTTTCAAGCTCACAAAAATACTATGTGGACTCAAACAAGCTCCTAGAGCTTGGTATGAGAGACTCAGTGGTTTCTTGATTGAAAAATGTTTTTCAAGAGGAAAAATCGACACAACCTTTTTTATTAAACACGAAAATGATGATATTCTTTTGATTCAGATTTATGTGAATGATGTAATATTTGGTACTACTAATGAAAATATGTGCCAAGTTTACCAATAAGCCTATCCACCAAACTTGACAAGGATGAAACCGGTATGCCAGTTGACTCAAAGGTATATCGAGGTATGATTGGTAATCTATTATATTTGTTAACATAAACATACTTAGAAGAGAAATAGGAATGATGCATGCCATGAATATCTATTAAATATTTTTATTTTATTATCTCAAATGACTTACAAAAATTAGCCTCATTTTTCAAGCGTTTTTACTCTTCATATATTAACATGACATCCTTATCTAAAGGATTAGACAATCAAAATAAAGAGGTAAGCAAGGGTTTTAAATCCTTATTCTCCTACTTTAAGTCTCTTATTTTTTTTGTTATACTCATGAACAAATCGTTGAAGTATACAAATCTTCTTGTTAAGCTTTTCAGCCTCATGAGTTCTGGACTATAACCTTTGGGAAAACGCAACAATGGATGATGAGTATCAAGTACCAAGACTCACAAGCTCATAAATGATGTCATCATCTGACTTGTTAGTCATATCACTCTCATGTTGCATCATGACAAGTATGGCAGATGCATACGTGTCATGATGCAGCAATAACTGGTGGTTGAGGTGTAAAATATCTCATATAGTGATCAAGAGGATTGTTGGAACAAGATTGTTGAGCCATTGCAAAAAGAAAAAACTTAGAGAGTGAGAATGCCAGATGGATTACAGATAGCAAAGAAAATTGATGCGAATTAGATGGAATTCAAGACTGATTTTATAGAGATAGAAATAAGAACAAGACAGGCTATCATTCTTCAAATCTGACATAGTCAAAAATCACAAGATATGCTAGACGCATATTGTCAAAAGTTATTTAGCTAAACCAGCGAGATTAATGGCAGTTTGTCCTTTTTTTTTCGTAAACGCTGAACCTCTACTGTTATCTGTTGATGTTGACTTTGTATTTAGACTCTCTCTCATTCTAGCTCCTCTATTCGTGGTTGCAGGTTATGAGCGTACCAGTCCACAAATTTCTTCAACTCCTTGTTTTCTTGTTTTCTTGTTTTAGCCTTTTATTCTTTCTATTTTTATTAGCAAGCCTTTGACGCAAGTAAGATATTTGAATGTTAGACTGATCAACCTCACTCGCCCTCACCAGTAACCTCCGAGACATGGTCGTTATAGATGCAGCATATTAAGTATTGAACCCAAGACTTCAAACTTCATATAATTATATATCTACGTATAAATTTTGATGATAACAAATAAATTCAAGTATAAATGAGTCTCAAGCTCAAATTGTCTACACAATAGAACCAAGCACATCAACGAATAAAACATGAGCAAGAAATGGAACAAACTTACAAATAAAACTTTTAGAGTAATTTTGTACATCCCTTGATAAAATTTGAAATTGGATTAAGGCTCAAAATTAATCTTTTATCGTAAAGAATCAAATTGCATTTTCCACATGTGCATGATATATTTGAAAATTAAATGTTTGAATTTTAAATTTTTGAAAGATGATTGATTGTCATCTTTGACATGTACATGACATGATTAAAAGTTTGAATTTTGAAAATTTAAAAGATGATTGATTGTCATCTTTCACATATACATGTTTTGGTTTAAAATTTTTGAAAAGTAATTAATACCCTTTTTGACATATGCAAAAGGTAGATATTTTGTTTGAAAAACTTGAAAAGTAAATAGTGCTCATTTTGTCATATGGAAAAAGTAAAAGATTCTTATCCACTGTTTTCTAAGTCTTGTTTCCTTCCATCAAGGAATGTAACCGTTAGTTTTTAAATTAGTAATATCTTTATTTTAACCATCTAGAATTTTTAATATAAATATAAAACTATTAAAATAAATATATATAATATATTTGAAAGGGTGTAGCACGTAAGCCACCTTTAAGGCTACGTTTGGATGTTGAGCTGAGCTCAATTCTTTATGAATAGTAATAAGTTGAGTAGTGGGAGGAGTTATGAGGGACTCATCTAAACTGAGTTTACAGTGTGTTTGAATGTTAAGATAAGTTTAGTACTTTTATGAGAAGTTGAAAAAGGTTTTGGGTCCTACGTATAAAGATGTGTTAAGTTGAAAAAATTTGTGGGTCCCACGTGTAATGAGATTTTGAGTTGAGATTAGTTAAGTAATTTCAGAGCTGTGTGTTTGGATGTTAGACTCAGCTTAAAATTAGACTGAGCTCAGCTGAGTCTTACAACCAAACGCAGCCTAAGCCTCCACAAGGAGACTATTCTTTCAGCATATCCCTCAAGGGGTATAGTTAAAGGAAGAAGTCCGGATTATAAATTTGAAAAGACCACATATAATTTGTAGATTAAAATAAATAGTTCAATTGAAGTCTTTGAGAAACTCGCCAAGTTGGGTTTCCATCTCTTTTAAAGAATTGTGCATCTCGACAAGCTGGTCTTGAGGCATAATTTGCAAACCCTCCTCACTCTGAACCCCAAAGCCTGACCCGTCTTTAGAGCTGCTGCATAAGATCGCCTCGGCACATGTCTGCTACGCGGCTCCCTGACAGAGCCATGTCCTACAACACCTTGTCCTTCCAAACCGTCACTCCCTCTCTTGCTGAAGGAAAAATCATGCAGCACCTCCTCCATCCTTCTCCAGCCACTGCTCCCTTCCTCAAGAATGAAAATAAAATTCCTCCTCCCTCCACCTCCATACTCTTCCACTGCCATATAACGTCCTCGAGCATTCGAGCAACGATGTGCCGTGAAACTGCGTCTACCTTCCTGGACAATAGAGAAAAAATCTTGTTTCTCATCTTTTGTACACGCTTCCATGGCCTTGGCCAACCATTGTACTATTGTTAAACCTAGAACCAGCTTAGATATCACCCTTCAACTCCTTTTAGTGATGACCAACATGCTCCCCTCCTTCATCAATGTAAAGGATTTATATTCTATGACCAACTCCATAGAAGAACCCATCCTGACCAACTCCCCTCCTTTAACAACCATTCATCATCTCAGAGAATCTAAATCTGTGACACAGGGACACGGCTGAAGACCACTACTTGATGTCAGAGTACTCCCAGAAGACTCGCCGAAAAGCGTCGACTCATTATGTGTTGACGACAAGACCAACATAGCTGTTGTAGGGGTTGCCGGAGTACTCTGAGAGACGACACAAAGAAATCTAGGTCGCCATAGGGTGGACCGACGCCGGACGGCCCTTAGCGAAGTCGCCAGGGTCCGTCGGCTTTATCTGTGATGAAATGGTGCAGTATCTCTCGTCGGCAAGGGTGGGTGGCAGCAAATCTAGGGTTTTCTCACTTCGTAAGGATTTGTCTCTCCTCAGGACCGATGCCGGACAACCCTCAACGAAGTCGCCGGCGCCCTTCGGCTTTGTCTATGACGACGATGAGAGGTCACTCGCCGGCAACAGTGGATGGCGACGGTCTCCTTAGGGTTTTCTTGGATGTACGGGGAGAGATAATTTAACTATAAATCTCTGAAGGTACTCTCTGTGAAATATCTCCAAAATCAAATCTACATGGTTCCTTATTCAGTTCTAATCCTTATAATGATCTCCAAAATATCTTCATTTTAACATATTCATAAATATTTTGATAAACTCTAACAAATAACAACAACCCACATATCAATTTCAATACTAATGCCGAGACATGTGTTTCAACAAACAATCCACGTAACAATTGAAATCTATACTAAACAACGTGACACAAGAGTTCGCTCTAATGCCACTATTGTAAGATTTGAGAAAAAATCTAATAATAAAGAATCATTAAAATACTAACATTTGACCATCGTTGATCAAGTATTCGCAAGAACTGCTTGTTTCTAAATTGTGAACCCTCACAGATTTCTATATGGAGAGTATTGAGTAGGGGTTTTCAGCCTATCTTTATTTACGTTAATCAATGTGACTGATAAAGAATCACAGGCCTTTATATATAGATAGGCCAAGACCCTTATCCACTGTTTTCTGAGTGATGTCTTCATTCCATCAAAGAATGTAACCGTTGGTTTTTAAATTAGTAGTATCTTTATTTTAATCATCTAGATATTTTAATATAAATATAAAACTATTAAAATAAATATATATAATATATTTGAAAGGGTGTAGCACATAAGCTACTTTTAAGGCTACGTTTAGATGTTGAGTTGAGCTCAGTTCTTTATAAATAGCAATGAGTTGAATAGTGGAGAGAGTTATGTGGGGCTTATCTAAACTAAGTTTAAAGTGTGTTTGGATGTTAAAATGAGTTTAGTACTTTTTATAGAAAGTTGAAAAAGGTTGTGGGTCCTACGTATAAAGATGTATTAAGTTAAAAAAAGTTGTGGGTCCCACGTGTAATGAGGTTTTGAGTTGAGATGAGTTAAGTAATTTCAGAGTTAGGTATTTAGATGTTAGACTCAGCTTAAAATTAGACTGAGCTTAGCTGAATCTTACAATCAAACGCAGCCTAAGCCTCCCACAAGAAGACTATTCTTTCAGCATATCTCTCAAGGGGTGTAGTTAAAGGAAGAAGTCCGGATTATATATTTGAAAAGACCACATATAATTTGTAGACTAAAATAAATAGTTCAATTGAAGTTTTTGAGAAACACTATCAATAAAGTGAGTAAAAATATAATAAAGAAAAAAATAAATTTCAAAATTTGAATCTTGTAATAAATTTGAAAGTTTTCCGAGTAGGCTTGACATATATTGCAATTAAAAGAAAGAGGCTAAACTTTGTAAACGAGTTATATACGAATCATAAAAAAATAAATCGATAATTATATGTGAAGGATAAACTAAGATTTGGATTTTCTAAATAATGTATGATAGTATATTATATTGAAAGGTTTTAAGTAGTACATGAATTACAGACTATGTACGTACCTAGCTACCCAACCAAATGTGAATTTCTTCATTAAATATATTTCATTCATATAATTATTATATGTCTTAAAAAACAAATAATTTAATATCAATTTATGATTTTCTTCAAATTAAATACAATAGAAAAAATTACAGAAGACCAACAGCTAATTTAATGATGAAAAAAATGGTCCAATTAAAAAATTATAATAATATACACTCTTAATTTTTTATGAGACAAACATTAATCTTATAAATCAACGTGTGGCTTCTGAAAGTTGGGAGACTTTTGACTTGCTTTCGTTTTCAAATTTTCATGGAAGAAAAACTATATATTCTACCTCTACCCCCGCTTTGTTTGGTATTTAATTAAAAAAAAAAACGTGAATACAATGAACAACGTTCTGGAAAGAGGAAAAGTTGAGAGAAATGAAAGGTCTTCATTTATGTGTTGAAGAAGGTGAACTTCATGAAAAGAAAAAAAGAGAAAAGGACGATAGAGTTAGTGTCGATAACAAATGCAGGGAGATGCCTAGCCTACATGAATTATATCTCTACATCATTATATATGTATTTATCCATCTAATATCTACCATTTGTGGGCCTTGAACCCTCCGTTTCTTTGACAATAACTATATATATATATATATATAGCACCTAAAATTAGAGTGGACACAACCAAGTTCCATATTAAGGTATACTTTTCTTGACAGGAAGCTTTTGACAGCTCCTTACTAAACACCATCCTTTTGGGCTGTCAAAGCAGCTGGAAGCTTTTTCTCTAGCCATTTGCTGCAAGTTCACCTCCCTACTGTGCAGACGTGGCTAATTTTCATGTAAAGGGTTAATTTTGAGCACCATACCAGGACTAAAAATGAAATCAAACCTTAGCTCGGTTGTATTATCAAGTATCTAATGATAAATACATTTGGAATTGGCAAGAGAGAAAATAATATGGACGTGATTGAGGTTCGCATTGACCCCAAATACACCCAACCCCCCTTACAATCAAAACACTTCTCTATCGCCTTTGGAAATTAAAGACCATTATAGAAAAGGCAAAGATATATCCAAAGAGAACTGCAAAGCCAGCAACCCCAACTGCCACTGCTGCAAGAAAATCATGTTTGTATCCGTAGTAACTTCTCGTAAAAGCTTCAACTGTTATACCAATATCAAGTACGTCCTTTACATCCCCAAATTGTGAAACAACCAATCCGTACATGGACCAAGCTACTGGACATGCCCAGTAGTACCATCTCCACCACATAGGAATCTGCTGTCGTTCACCAAGTATAGAAATAAAAGAAAAGGAACATCAAGTTAGATTTTGTTAGATGCAGGTATCACATAGAATCTGCATACAAAAGCTGGCTTATACTCACAGGTAGTGGGATAATGAATCCCGAAAAGATGTTCCATAGTGCATAAAACGCAGTGGCAAATATGATGGCAAAGTGGTGATTTGGTGTCACGGCTACACACATCATGCCATAAAAGGTGAAGTACAATATCGTGAAGTACATAAAACATAGGTACCAAAAGAATTTGGCAGCAGTCCATTCAAATCCAATCATTGGATAGACAATGACACTGTATACTGCAGCTTGTACAAAAACATATGAGAGCTCAACCACAACCTGCTACGAAAGATGGAAATGAATTAGGATGCAAATTTTCTTTCATTATTATTGATCATGTCTGCTAGATATATCCCCTTATTTACCTGTGCAAATGCATATGAGAAGGCTGAAAACATTCCAGCAGCCCTTTCTCTGTAGAAGACAGTTCGTTCAACGTCCACAACCGGCTGAAAAGATGAAGCATTTTGGATTCCCAGGAAGATAGTGGCAGCATACATAGAACCCATTGCATTAAAGAGATTTTGTTCTTTCTTGCTACAATTTGAAATGGTTAAATCAAGATGTGGCAATAAACAGCAGGAGTTCAAATTTCTTGTTCCAATGGTAACTTACATTTTAGAGCCAAGACCCCAGAACATTGTCCCGAAGGTCAAGGCTATGGCAATTGTGAAGAGCATTCTTGCAGCAGTGTATGGAGGGTTGCGCCAGTAGGACCAGTGTTGTTTCCATAAGCAAGCCATGCATTGTGTGAAAGGATTGTGAATATTGAGATCAAAAATAGAGGTCCTTGGAACCAGGAGCAGGCTTGCTCAATTGTTTAATAAGTGCTTTGTTTCTCCTGATGCATTGCCATAAAACATTAGAGTTTCAGCCCCAAATTCAAGGTACAAGAAACTTGGACAAAGATCTTCTATCAGCATTGTCAAGACATACGATAGACTACTATTCTTTTGTAATAAAACATTAAACCTACCGGTATAGCTCTGAGTTTTTGTACACACTAGCAAAATCAATACCCAAAGCTATTTCATCAGCTGAAGTGGTAATTTCCAACATCCAAGTTGCTGGGTTGTAGCCATCTTTAATTTTTCTGATTCCTTCAATGCTCTACATGAAAATATAAGAAAGGTTACTAGTATTAGCAACTCTACAATACATCAAAATTGTTTTTTCCTGATTTCCAAAGCATCCCACCTCAAAATATTTGATAAGATGGCAAGAATGGAGACCCAATGGCCCACATATATCTCCTGTCCTCCACGTTTCATTAGGAAAAGCTGCAACTCCATGATTTAGCATCACACTCCAATCTAGAAGAGAACCTACAAAAATGCACCTACGACTCATGGATTTTGACATTTCTCACCTCATCAAAAGCTTCAAATACGTCAATGCTTGGCTGATGAATGGTGCAAACTACCGTTCTTCCTGTGTTTACAGTGTTCCTAACTGTCCTCATGATGATTGCAGTGGATCTTGCATCTAGACCGGTAATTGGCTCATCCATCAATACTATAGAGGGATTTGCAACAAGCTCAACTGCTATGGTGAGCCTTTTCCGCTGCTCAGTTGATAGACCATTCACACCAGGCAACCCAACTAATGCGTGCCTCAAAGGGTTCAGCTCCACTAACTCCATGACTTCCTCAGTAAACATCTGCAGCCATACACTAGTATTGAGAATCCACAGTTTACAGGCACTGGTATAATATTCAAGCTCCCTAAACAGTTTCAAACTATTTACATTTTAAGTTCAAGCACTAGTAATTTTGTTATTAAGTATGTTTAGCTTTAGCAACACCACGCTTAGCTACCAAGCAAATTTTCTTGTCACTTGAATAAAAAGACTAGTTAATTTGAAAAGGCAAGTAGGTCTATTAGCCTTGATATTGCTCATAAACTGATTTCACAACGTCTTGGTCTGCAAACTTGCCAAGAGAAGACAAGCCCAAACTCTCAAATATGAATGTAAACTAAAATTAAACAAAAATTGACAGCGTCCAGCAGGGGAATATGGCTATTTAAGCCTAAGCCATATCTCAATCAAGTTTGAACTGCCACTCGCATTAGAAATCAAGGGAAAAAGAAACAACAAAATCCTCAAACAGTTTGACTCTAAGCTACCGACCTTCCTGGATTCAGAATCAATATCACGGGATAAACGTAGCCTTGCTGAGTAGAGCAAGGACTCATAGACCGTAACATGTGGAGAGTGGATGTCATTTTGCTCACAGTACCCAGAAATTCGAGCAAATGTTTCTTGCTTCTTCAGGTAACCTGAAATTGTGATGTTTCCCTCAATATATCCACCAGTTTTCCTGCCAGCCAACACATCCATCAGAGTTGTTTTACCGGCACCACTAACACCCATCAGAGCTGTGAGAACACCAGGCCTGAAAGCAGCACTCACGTCCTTCAGAGGCACCAATTTATCCTCGAGAATAGCCTGATCCTTCATTTCCTGCAAGTTCAATTGAAAGAAACGGGAATTCAGTTTCTGGCCAATACTGTCTGAATGAGAAACAATAAGCACTAATTCAAACATTTACCATGTGAGTTACCTGTGGCATGTCAACAGAATATGTAATTTCATCAAAGGTTATTGATTGTGGTTCAAATGAAAGGACCATTCCTCTTTTCCCATTATTGCTTGCCCTGATAGATGCTCCTGCCAATAGAGATGACGATCCGGATGAGGTAGTAATTTTTTCTCCACTTCCTGGATGTTGATCAAATTAATTTGGAACTTAAATGGCATGTTAATGATTTTTTTTTTTTTTTTGATAAGTTGGCATGTTAATGATAAATACAAGAGATCAGTGACAATCACAGCACGATAGATAAAAGACGTATCACCTATGTCCATTGAGCTATTCCTTCTGTATGTTAATTGTATGCCGTATCCTGTCCATTCTCCCTGATCATTGCTGTCTGGTAATTCTGATTTTACAGTCTGTGGATTCCCAAATGCTGCCCAAATAATTAGCAATGAATGCATAGCTTCTACAAGACTAAAAAGAATTGAAAGTTAGAACAGGAGATGAAACGCACAGTTGAGAAGAGTAAGAGCTATGGTGAAACAGATGTTGAGAAGTAACACAAATCCAATCACTGCCCCAGTGCCTATCCAGTACCAATACGCATGCGCGAAGAACCCTCGGGACTTCAATACTTCAACTCCAAGCGGTTCGGTTGAGTCGGGGAGAACCTTCATAGTTGACGTTTTTTCTTTAGAAAAATGGTTTTCTTTTAAGAGGAAGAAAGAGTCTGTGTCAAAATTAGCGGTTCAAATCACTTACATGGCTCCAACTCTTCCCAAGGAACTCGTTAACCACTATCGCAATCTGCCCAAACATCATTGGCGAAGCCCAGTAGCCCCAAATCCACCCTTTTTTTATATCCTCTGCAGTAGTAAGAAGGAAAAAGCATTCGTTAAGCTATAGTCTAACCATGTGAAACGGGTTAACTTCAACAAAATTTATCAGCTGGACGAACCTCTTGACAGGACAAAGCCACCCAATGCAAAAAGCAAGATCAATACATAGAACCTAAACGTGTTAGCAATAATCATGTTCCTAGAAATTGCCGCAATCAATCGGAATAGTGCAGAAGCCATCTGGATTAGAGCTACTAGCAGAAGGTATTGTTTAAACAACCTGCAGTTGTACATTTCCAACTTTCATTTGGAACAAAAACGAAAACGTGCTAAAGTAATCTCTAAATACGTGACAGCTTCATCATATAAGTGGATACCTCCCAACATCTGGATCATATCCAATGACATAATAGGTCATAAATATCCAAACACCATCTTCTACGAATGTTATTGGAATTTTGAGGATCCATAAAGGAAGAGCATATGCCCAAGAAGGGTAGAAGAGGAGGTATCTTTGCTTGAAGAAAACAGGAAGCTTTGCAATGGTCATTGGTAACTCTGACAATCCATTGAACATGTTCATAGCCACAGTGGCCAACAAAGCACCCGTGAAAACTCCTCCATCAGCTACTGAATGACGATGCATCTTGGTTCGTAGGAAAACCGTCATTGTTATAACTCCCACTGATGAAAGCTACATTCAGAGAAAACAGTACTAATCCAAATCACTTTTGAAGACAATTAAAACAGAAGTAAAAAAATAAAATATAGACGCACTTGGATGAGCTTGAAGAAGTAGATAATTGAATTCCTCTTCATAAGCAAGTATTCTCTTGAGAAGCAAGCTTTCAACAGCTCCTTAATGCTAACACCATACTTCCTAGTTGTCAAAGCGGCTCTATGGCTCTTTCTCTTGTCATACGGATCCGCAAGTTCGTCTCCGAGTCTCCTTCCCACATCGAATGATTGGAATGCCTCGGCGAATTCCGGGACTGTGATAAAACAGTAAGGTTCATCTTTGCTTACCCAATACTGCTCCTCATCTTTCCTTGAAGTCACCTGTGAATGTATCGGTTCGTTGGTCTATTCCATTTTACAAATAGGCGAGAGGAGGGAAAAAGGCTAGATTTAAAATTACCTCTTGCAAGAAGTTAGGCACGCTTTTCCTTCTTGGACATTTAAAGCCCATGAATGCGAAAAAGTCAAAGAACTTGTTCACAGGGTCCCTGGTACACAATTTTGCCATCGGAGAGGAGAATAATGTCATCAAAAAGGTCGTAAGTTTCCGGTGCTGGCTGGAGGAGCGAGATGACCGCTGTTCCATCAAGAATGCGAATGTAGTGCTTGAGCGAATTAACGATTTGAAAAGTGGTAGAACTGTCCAACCCAGTTGATATCTCATCCAAGAACAATGCCTTTGCTGGTCCGACCAGCATCTCCCCTTAATTCTATTTTGTAGAGACTATCAAAGCACGAATCACGTTCACATAAAAAATAAAGAGTACTTCAACATATTCGTGGGTAAATATTTACTAATCATTTTGAAAAATTATAGAGATTTATTATTAAAAAATTAATTTTTTTCATGTGATTTCATATTTTATTTATTTTTTAAAACGATTACATAGCAGTTGTATAATTCACAATTATAAATATTTTTTTTAAAAAACAAACAAATAACTTGTGATGTTTCGCTTTCCAGTTATTTTATCGAGCAATACTATATACAGTCCTTATTTGGAGATTACAATACAAGTTTAAACAATTTTATCTTTAAAAATTTTTAAAATTATAAAAATATCTCTTTTAAAATGATGTTTTTTTTTATTTAATAAAATGCCTCTACATACAATTTTCAAGTACGAACTGCAAATAAAATTTGTCTATTTTACCTGTTGTAACACGCTTCTTTTGACCACCAGAGATAACCCTTCGCATTTCATCCCCAATCATGGTATCCGCACAAAAATCCAATCCCAAAACCTGTACAATATTGTAGGTTCAAGCAAAGTAAAGAAACTGGACTTTTTAAGGATATGGCAATACGACCTTTAACATGTAATCTGTCACGACGCTAGCCTCCTGGCCTTCGTTTGCCTCGGCCTGAATCATCACAAGTGAGTAAGCCAACCAAAAACATTTGTCAGCAAATCAAGAATCAAGTTGCGATAACATACTTGCCTGATGAAATATTATTCGGTACGGTCCGATGATTCAGTCGGGACTTTTTTTTTTTTTTTTTTATCATATCGAGATTAATTTTTAAGATCATAACTTTCAGAATTAATAAATAATTTCACATTATCACAATAAAAGAAGAAATAATGAGATTGTTTTTCACTTTATATAAGGATTTTAACCCTATATTTCATCCCCGATCGTGGTTATACTTGATATTTCAACAGCTATGCGAATTATATTAAGCAAAATTATTTTTTCTATTCCGAAACTAATTATTTCTTTTTAAAGTAATAGATTTAAAAGTTTATAAATATCAAGTCAAATTAGTAGAATAAGAGTGTAATTCATAACATGCTACAGTCACAAATATATTTTACAAAAATAAATTTACAAACTAATGATACGTTATATATATTTTATAATAAGAGTAACTTTACAATCTAACGTTAATCTACGTTATTTTATAAATTTACTTTTGTTAGATTTTTTTATAACTAAACCATTTCTCAAAAATATTAATAATGCATAGGCAACTTTTTTTTATAGCTTTTAAAAAAAAAAAAATTTGAAGGTGGTTATGCGAAATTTATGCTGGAGTCGTGATTTCTGGTTATCAAGATCATTTTCAATAATGAATGTGAATTAGATGTTTAGATTCGAAGAAAAAACTAGTGAGATGCATATGTGAGATGCATATGCATTCTATCCAGTATCCATGCAACGGCCCCGCAAACTGCAGAGACACTGCTGCTATGTCATGACTCCCCAAACCAAAAACCATTCCCATGACGTCGCTCATGTCGCGCGCCTCCCATCTCTTTCTCCTGCACAAGATGATCATAAGAGTCATCTGGGAGCAGCTTCTGTCTCACCTTCATGTAGACATCGATATCTGGGTCAGGTTTGATATTTGCCTCCTTTTCCCTTCTACACAACTCTGCTAGCATTCTGCAGATTAATTTCCAACGTCATGATATATCAGTATTGATTTCTTAAGATGCACTAATCACCAGATGACGTTTTGAAATTTAAACTCAAAGAAAAGATCATGATCAAATATCAACTTGAATCAGACCAACCATATCGCGATCCGACCCCTTGGCATCTTGCAGAAAAGTCCAAGGTTTCCCTTACAGTCATTTCTCCAATATGGACATCATATTGACTGATATAAGCAGCGGTTCTCTCCGGTACAAATTCTTTCATGTCATGGCCATTATAAGTCACCCTGCCAGAAAACTGGCGATTTTTCTAATAAGATCTCACTAATCAGTGAGCTTAGAAACAGCCTACAACCATTTAATTAAAAACTAAATAGAAATCAATTGGGCTGTAACAAAACTTTTGCACCTTAAGACCCGGATCAAGCTTTCCGGCCAACGCCAATAAGAGTGTGGTTTTCCCAGAACTTGGAGGACCCAATAGTAATGTCATTCTTCAAATTTCATATGAACATGCAATATAAGAAATGAGTGCCAGAAATTCTATAAATTCAGAATCCATGGACGTTCCAGATTACAACTGATCAAGTTTTTTCAATTCTAACCTGCTAGGCCTGATGATTCCACTGACATCTTTAAGGATCCTGAAATGTTTCTTGCTACTTGGAAGGATGTGGAGATACGTCAAGAATCCCTAAACAGTTCACGGGCAAAGTAAATGTAAGAGCAAACAACTAAGAAAAGTCCCATTTAATAGCTTGTGTGCTTGGTTTTTTTGCAGGTTCCATATTTTTGGTTTGTTCCGATTTAGGTTAGCCGTGTAGACTATATGAATGTAATGGTTTTGATACCTGGATTTTTAATTTCATAGCTTATATGTACCTTTAAGATATTATGTTTGTAACCACGATTTTTCTTCCTCACAAATGAGGGTAATAATAAAATTGAGTTACATCACTCTTCTTAAAAAAAATTAAAAAAAAAATAGCAGAAAACATGCTTTTCTAGTTACCTCTAGGATATTGGCATTGAAGTTGAGGAAAGTAGGCAAAGCCCTGCTTCCTACATAAGCTTCTGCCTCTACATTTAGATGCTCATATCGTACTTCAATTGTAGGAAGCTTAATCCCAACTCTGGAAAATTTCAAAGAAAAAAGAATACCTATCACAATACCCCAACAAAAAACTAAGAACATGAGAAAAACTAATAAATATTGGTAAATCTCATAGCATTAAATTGGCATCAGAGGATAAATCTTACTTATCTATCCGATCCCTGAGCTTCAACAAGAATATTTCATTATCATCTTCAATTTTTAACCTCTCAATTAACTCCTTCCTTTCTTGCTGTCCAAGATTGTCTATATTGAATTCGGAGGCGTCACCTCGCGATGTAGTTAGTATGCCTATCCTTAAACGATCGTATGTAGGAAGCCTCTCGAGTGCAGCCCATTTGAGAGCTTCTTCGTCATCTTCATCTCGTGAAGATCTGGAGAAAACTTCCACACCGTTGTTCCTCCATGCAGATGAACTGCTTACACGCAAACTGTTTCTGGTCTTAAAGAGGTCACCAGTCTCCATTACAACCCCAGTGCCAAAGATCAAATGCTGCAGCAACAGTTAAAACCCGCCAAAAACACCCAGAACTAGTTCTTCGCAGCACTCAACGGCCAATAAAACGTAGGAGTGCAAGGTCTTACGGGTAAGCCCAATGACTCACTTGGGTGGGAAACGCTGAAAACAAAGTAGGAAAAAACTACTTTCCCAACAAAGTACTCTCACCGGCACTCCTTTCTCTCCCGAGGTGGTGCTAGGTCCACCGACGCTTCTACATATTTTTCTATCGAAATTGTTTTTTCCTTTTTTTCGAACGTTTTTTAAATCCATTTACAAACTCATTAAAACATATTTTTTAATCATTAAATAAATTAAAAAATTAAAAATAAAGAAAGAACTCGTTACAAAATATCGGTAGAAGGATGATCTACAATTTCTCCTCTCCCACCCCCATAAGAGCGTTGGCAGTCGCCTAATCATTGTCAAGTAATTTTTTTTTAGGTTAAAACTTTTGCATTAGACTAACTAAATGGAAATTTGTAAAATTTTGAACTACAGTAATTTAAAGGTCCTAGTCAAATTTAGAGAGTTACTGTAGAATAATTAAATTAATATTTTATAATTTTTCCATCCAACTACTTCTCTCTTTTAATATTAAATTTTAATATTAATACAAAATATTAAATATTATTTACAAAATATATTTACAAAATATTAAATATTAATATTAATACAAGTGTATTTACAAAATATTAATTTTTTAAAATAAATTATTAAAAGATATAATATTATATTATTATTTTGAATTTATGATAGCTAGTTAAACGTGGCTCAAGATTCAAATATTATATTAAAAATATAAGATTACTTTATTATATATCATAAATCAAATGTTATATTAAAACTTTTAAGATTAGTTTTATATTATATCAAATGTTATATTAATTTTATATTATAAGATTAATAGACATGAATAATAAGATTAAAATTTTATTTTATATTAATTAACAATTTAGCATATAATATAAATAATATTTTATATAATATACAAAATTAAAATTAAAAATATATATCGGTTTGATTCGGTTCAAACCGATTTTTAAAATATAAAAATCGATTTAGAGCCAATTTCGATTCTTAAGAATTAGTTACGAACCAGATTGAACAGACCAGTTTGACAAATTTTTTTATCTAGTGCTAAGTAATTGTAATTTTGTTTCTCATTGTAATGCGAGGAAATGCACATTCTAATCATCGGTCGACTGAATAAGTCAACGTAGTCTTATTTAGTTACGCAGTTTAGATAAGATAAAATGAAATATTTTGTTAAAAGTTGAATAAAATATTGTTACAATATTATTTTTTAATATTATTTTTCTTTTAGAATTTAAAAAAGTTGAATTATTTATTATATTTTATGTAGAAATTTAAAAAAATTGTAATCATTATATGAGATAAGATGAGATAATTTGATTTTTTAGAATCAAACTAGTCCTAAAGTGGATTTGTCGTGCGAAGAGTTGGGCTATAACCTTACATATATATATATATATATATATATGTATGAGCAAGAATAATGATATGTATAATTTTCAAATAGACATGTCTACCTTTTGTAAAAGAAAAATGATAAACACACAATATTTTATACAATAATATTTTAAATGAGTGATATTTTTATAAAATATCTTATAAGACTAATATTATTTTACAAAAATATTTTTATTTTATAACATGTGTTGTAAAATATGTTATAAAATATATTGTATAAATATCACTATTCTTTGTAAAAAGTGTCTCATTAAGAAAGAATAATTTCTTTTATAATTTTTGTTAAAGTAGAGTCAACTTTCTTATAAAGATATACACGAGAGTCAAAATTTATTTATTTAAAACTTATACACATTATTTTTGATTTGGACAGTCAGGATACGGGTATTTGTATATGGGACTCTGTATCCAAGTTATTTCTGTATATAATTTTGTAGAATCGATATATTTGAATATATCAAAATTAAAATAAAAGTCAAATTCTTTACCTGTGTTTCCTTGCACCACTCTTATTCCTTTTAGTATAATTTTCCTCATTTTTTATATACTTTATAATTTATCTCTTCTCCACATGGATGGCTGAAAAATAAAAAAAATTTGCTACTTATCGCATATCATATTTTATTGTTTTTATTTTATTTCTATTAAACTAATTAAATTATTCTAATCATTATCTCTCCACTATATATTTACTAGGAGAAAAATAAATCATATATGGTATATAACATAGGGAAGGTCAGTGAATTTAAAAAAAAAATAAAAATAAATTAATCTTCTCGCAATTGGTGGGCTAAAAGGGATGGTTCTACAATCACGCTCCTGCTTTAGGATGTTTATTTTTCGTTACTTCTTTATACGTGTATTTTTTTAAAATTTTTAAATATTTAAAAAAAATTAAAAAAAAAAATTACAATATTTTTTAATCACTAGATAAAAAAAATTAAAAATCTCAGCGGGATCCCCGGGAGCTCCGGATGACCAGCATTTTCTGGCTAAAAAATCAAATCACTCTGTCACTGACGGAGATTGCGTCAATCCGCAGCAGGGGATGGGGACCGTACTTTCCATTCAATGGCGTTCTTTATTATCATTCAGATCGATCAGCCCGTTGAGGGATTGGCTTCTCTTTCCGACTGTTGCCTCATGCCCTTATCTATCTACCCTCTTTCTAAAATTTAGGGAAGTGATAGTTAGAGCACTTTCAATAATTTATGTATCTTATCTTTTAAAATATATTATTAAAATATATTTTTTTATTTTATATATTAATTTTTATAATATATTATATATCAATTTATATATTTTTTTATATTATATTATTTAATAGTTTGTTAAAAGAAAGTATAAAAAAAGAGAAATTATTGTGAAAGATAAAGTACATGAGAAGACAATAAATAAATAAAATATTTTTACATTTGTGAACAGTTTATTTTACATTTAGCTGAATACTGTAGTAAAATGTAAAATACATTTGAAAATAAAGGATCCATTGGAAGTAGTTTCAAGCTACTTTTCTTCAAATTTTACATAAAAATAAATTTTACAAAATCATTGTGAGTACTCTTATCTTTTTACAATTTATTTATTATTATTTTTATTTAATTTTTTAAAAAAATTTTATTTTATTTAATAATTAAGAAAGTAACTATTAATAAAATTTTATATTTTTTTAATTTTTTCATAATAATTAAAAATGTTAAAAAAATACTTAAAAAAATAATAAAAAAAATAAAAAAATTTCTAATACATATAAATATTAAATGAGTAGTAACCCTATCACTATCTTAAAGTTGAATATATATTTTTCTTCCTTGTTAAGAAATAATAAAATAATACTAAATATAATTTTAAGATTTACTATTCATTTATTTTCACAAAAAATATAATTTTTTATTTTTTATGTAAATATAAAATTTATTCTTTTTAAATGAAATACATAAAATTTATCCATTCTAATACTATAAATATTATTTTTTATAATAATAATAATCATAATAAGAACAATAATAATTTTCATACTCTCTACTATCATGATAAATAAAATATAATGAATACTTTCTAATAATTTCATATAAGAATAAAGAAAATAATAGTGAGTGTTGACACCTACATCATTAATTGATGAAGCGTGGGATAACCTGCTACTTTCAATCATAGAGACCATTATGTGCCAACCACATAATAAGTGGTAATGATCTAACTAAATATCGCTATAAGTTCGTAATTTTGCTATATGTTAGAAAAAATATCTATATTGGAATAGCCTATATTCCAAAGCTTAATATGTGAGCTACAAGCTACAGTAAACTAAGAGACTTTCAAAAAAATATAGAGAGAAATTATTATTAGGAGCATCTATTTTGTATACATGATGTAATATTATTTAGACTATACATCTCCTCAAATGAGTGTTAAGAACAATTAACTAGAAGCAGCTATACAGTGAGTATAAAGTGTACACTGCTACAATAAATTCTCTATATTATTCTTTCGTTATTGGCGAGTCACTGTTCACCCTTCGCACATTATTTTATTATTTTCATCAACAACCTCTTCTTTCTTTCCCTCGTTATTTTCTCTCTGCCCAACCCGCAAGCTTCCTCCCCTCATTCGTCCCTCTTCTCTCCCTCATTGCCGGTGAATGTCGTCCAACAGTTTTGCAATTTCCTCCACGTTGTCCAGGATGTTGAGCCTCCAAACAAAACGTAGCTACGAAGAACAAGATGTTGAGCCTCCCAATTGCTTTCTTTTCGTCGATCAACTTCTCTTCACAACCCCATTTCCCAATCTTCAAATCCTCCGTCAATGGCACTAAAATCAAGCACATTAGCGTGATTCGCGTGCCTCCTTAGACGGGGTTACTCCGAAACCCTTCATCCTCGGTAGTAATGATGGCGAAGCGAGAGGAGAAAATAAATGAAATTAAGGTGAAGACCACAGAAGAAATCAACGAAGGGGTGGTCAACCTCAAGGGAGAGCTCCCCATGCTTTGCCTCCAGAAGTCACCCACAACGAGTTCAAAGTCCAGTGAGTTTCATCGCATGCGCAAAAGGGTACCTTCCCTTTCGTCCCGTCTTATTTTTCCAAGACCGAGATGACTTAACTCATTATAGATTGATGCTTTTTGTTGGAAATGTGGTGTTTGTTGCTCTACTTCACTGATCTTGGGAGACTTTGATACCAATAATAATATGGTTTGGTAGGAGAAATCACCTAGATTAAGCTGGGATGAATGAGCGGTAACAACCCCAAGTTTATGTTTGAATCTAGATTAGTTAGTTTAAATGTCGTTAATTGACAATCTTTAAGTTGTGGGGGCAGGATTTGGGAGTGACTAAACGGTAATAACCCCAAGTTTATGTTTGAATCTCTCTCTAGGCCACTTCATTATAGTTCTTATTTAGAAATAGTTCAATTCTCCGTCATCTTTGTTAATAATATGAGAAGAATCCTTCCATATAGAATTGAAGGACGGTTGCTCAAGATGGCTATTGGCTACCTCAACAAACATAAATGAATTATGTGGCAAATAAACAGAACTGAAGGACGGTAGCTCAAGATGGCTATTGGCAAATTTCCTTGTTGTATAATAGATATACTCTGCTACCAATATGTGGCAACCTCAATAAATAGAAATGAATTATTTTTCTTGATAGGATTCTATTGGTATTATCATTTTGGCATATCTTTCTAATGTGTGATTGAAGGAAGTTTGAGGTCTTTTTAGAGATGGGTTCATAGAATTAAATTAAAAGAAAATCATTTCATACTACCTCTGACTTATGTTCATAATAATCTTTATCGTAATTGGTAGGTTACATTGAGGATTGGAGGCCAGCATCTAACATGGATCCATATATTGTCACTTCCATGATTGCTGATACCACAATTCTCAGGAAACCTTAGAAATGATATTGAACATTAGGAGATAAGAGGAGGTGGGAGGAAGAAGGCTAGTATCGAATTCATGTGAATAATTGTCTTTCTCTTTGTCTTGGAGGAAAAAAACTCTATTTATACTTGGATTGGTTCAATGCCGTTGAAACTTTGTGTGTTTTCGGGGTTTTAGTTTTGGGAGGGAATATCAGCCCTTCAGCTGAGAATTTGAAAGACATCCTTGGATCTGTTGGAGCTGAAGTTGATGATGATAAGATTGAGCTGCTCCTATCTGAGGTGAAGGGTAAAGACATTACTGAGCTTATTGCATTTGGAAGAGAGAAATTGGCATATGTCCCTACTGGTGGTGGTGGTGCTATTGCAGTTGCAGCAGCAACAGGTGGCGGCGGCGGTGCTGCTATTGCTCCTGCTGCAGCAGAGCCAAAGAAAGAGGAAATAGTGGAAGGGAAAGGAATTAGACGATGATATGGGCTTCAGTCTGTTTGATTGAGAAATTAGGATATCATGTTATGTTTCAAGATTACTCCAATTCAGGGCTTGGTAGAAATCACAAGTTTATGTTTCTGTAAGCTATTTATTTATTTTTTAATGTTTGGTTATCTTTTAAGACGGAGAAGTTATGCAGAAATTTTACAGATTAACTTAGTATTGTTCTTTCGAATATTGCACGTTGTTTTCTGGTCCCTGAGATATCGATATGATCTACTAAAAAAAAAAAGTATGGTTGGTCAGCTTTAAGTTTTGACCAATCTTCGACACAGATGATTTATTACATGAGAGCTGTTGGGTTTTGCCTAGGATTTCTTGTACATGTAGTTCGTAACTGGTTTTGGAATGAGGAAGAATTCTCTAATTAAAATGAAATTATTAATTAATATATAAAGTGTGTTTGCAAAATATTAAAAAAAAATGTCAAATATTATTAAAATATATAATATTATATTATTATTTTGAGTTTAAGATAGCTAGTCTAATGTAAATTCACCTAATTAAAAGTTGACATTTTAGCTAAATTTTAGACTTTAGGCCATTGCCAACTCTTACATCCCCAAAGAAAAGTTGGATATGGTTAATGAGAAGCAAAACTCTTCTCCCACCTATAATCTCCATAGATATTTTTAACCGATTTGACTTTTTTATTTACTTAAACGTTAAGAGAATATTTTTTAATAAATGTATTTTTTAAAATTGTTAAAAGATTTAAAAAATATTTTTAAAAAAATAAAATTAGATATTCGGTGAGGAATTATCCCTCAATAGATGTAGCATCACCCTAATGAGAAACACTACTATATTGTCTCAGTTATACTGTTTATTTTATTCTCATGTAGTGTCACGTAGTTTATTAAAAAAAAAATAAATATAAATATAAAAGTATTATTTATCATGATGTCAAGTGATTTATTAAAAAAAATTAAAAACACAAATATAAAAAGATTAGATGGAACCAACAGTTTTAATTTTTCTCTTTTTATAATTCTAGATTTCATTTCATTTTAAATATATTTCTTATATTTTTTAAATAAATCACGTTGCACAAGTACCACAGGACTCAGGAGACAAAATAAGGTACATATAACTGGGACCGCGTGGGACCAATTCTCGAAGGTTAATTTTCTCAACTATCAAACTCGAAAGGCAGCTCCTAAATGAGTACTTGTAACACTAACCGCGCTATTTATTTAAATTTTTCACGAAATAATATGGAACCTCAGCATGAATAAAATCATTCCAAAATGAACATATTTCGATAAAATAACAATATCTCTACAAGTTATTTACATTTAAAACACGTTGTTTAGTATAAAAAGCTAGGTGTTTAGTTAATAGTATTTTCCCAAATTTCAAACACGTTGGACGCATGTAGTTTTCCAGTCGTGCATTTATAGGTTACTTTGGATGTTAAAAATATTTTAAATTATTTGTAAATAATAATAAAATAATTTTTAAATAATAATAAATTATTTATAAATCATAATAAAATAGATCAGCAGTCAAACACAACCTGGCAAGAAAATAAAACCGTATTGGAGGATGGGGATGCTTTAATTCCAGCTTCTGCCTTTTTGTTTTCACTTCCAACTTGCACGAAAGGTTGTAGCAAAAGCAATCTAACATCGAAAGGACTTGTACGGTAGGGGTAATTTGGAATGGAGCACTGCTGCGCGTCCCGAATTCGGGACCCAAAATGTTCACCGAACAGTATAATTTTTTTTTTTTTTTTTTTTTTCATGTATTTTTTTAATCATCATAAATATTTTTTTAAAAAATAAAAATTTTATAATATTATTAAAAAATATTTTTTTATTCATTCAGTTAAAAAAACCAAAAAAACCGAATTCGGTGAACTCTTTGGGTCCCCAAAGCATTTTTCTTTAGAATGGATAATGATAGAATTATAAATTTTTTTATTATTATGTTATTAGAGTATTTGTTTTTTTTATTTTCTCTTAAATATTTTTTTAATATCTTTAATTATTAAAAAAAAATTTTTAAATATATAATTTCAGTAATAATCAATTTCTTAATCATTAAATATAAAAAAGTTTTAAAAAAATTAAAAGGATAATAGAAAAGTGATAAATCTATCACTATTCATTTGGAATCTAACAAAAATTTTCAAGTTCCTGTTGAATTTACTTGAAATAGACCATAAAATATATATATTATTAATTTAGATAAATTAAATAATCAATAAATATCATAAAAGTTTACTCAACTTGCAAACGGCTAAAAAAATCTGCGTAACTAATTGCATAAAAAATATTATTTTATCGCCTCCTAATTTTTAGCTAAATTAAATAACCAATAAATATCATAAAAGTTTACTTGCCGCCTTGTCAGCGCCCAAAATTCATTGGGAAGGTCGATTCCTACGTACTGCACAAAACTAATCCTATTGGTGCTGTCACATTATAGCACTAATATTGAATTCATCAAATGTATATTTAAATTTTGATAAAAAATATATATTTTTTATATATCTAAAATCTCATTATCTATAATTTCACATTGTATTAATCATTAGATTCATCAAAATAATAATATAATATTATTTTTTTAATAATATTATTTTTTTTATTTTTTCTTTCATATTATTTTTTCCTTCTTATCCATACGGATGACACCCATATCTAGGTCCATACTATTTTTGAATTATTCATATTTGCAAGTAAATTTGCTAAAAGTGGTGCTATTCCCAAATAAAGCTCGGAACAGAGACTCAAGTTCAAAATTAAAATTTAACCAATGCACATTCTGATTAATAACATGATTCCTGGCCATGTAAATAATAAGCAACTAAAACTCAGAAATTGGATTTTTGTCTTGCTCGGAATCATGTAAATAACAAGCATCTAAAACTCAGATTACATCAACGAAACAATTCACAATTCTCAAAATGAAGTCACAACTCTACAAAACATCAACTACACAATTCAGATTACAAGCCACAATTCCCCTTCCAAAATGAAGTCACAACTCCACAAAACATCAATTACACAATTCAGATTACAAGCCACAATTCCCCTTCTAAAATCAAGTCATAATTCCACAAAACATCAACTACACAATTCAGATTACAAGTCACAATTCTCCTTCTAAAATCAAGTCATAATTCCCTCATACCATCAGGTCACAATTCAGATGAACCTTTCGAAAATACAATCATCTATTTAAAACAAAAGAAATTCAGATGTCATAGTGGCTGCCTAGCCACATGTTTATCCAAAACATGTGGCTGGGCAGCCATTAAAAGCTGAAATTTTTTTTACCATAGCCAACAATTACACTGATCCATGAGGTGTGGATGGAGATGTGTCGAATGTACCTTCAGAGTTATTCAAAAAGTCTTCATAAATCTTCCTTTGAATATTAAGGAAGTAGGCTTGTTGCATGGCAGTCATGCTAGAAACATCCTTGCTCATGATCTCCGCTTCGAACTTTCTCTTATCAAGTTCCAGTTGTGCACTTCTAACTTCATCTGCCTTTGTCACCCATGATCTCCTCTCTGCCATGAACAACCGTCTATCATCGGTCATTTTTTCTAACGCACCGTTGAACTCAGCATCACATGATTCATGGATCTTCCACTTCCTCAAGTTATCTTTCTCAGCCTTTTTGCCTAGAGGCCTCTCAACGTTCTCCACCACAACATCGTCGGCAACTTCACTTGACTGCTCATTGGTTGGACGTTTATCGTTTGGCTTTCTCCTCATATTTTTTAAAATTATGTGTTGTTGCCATTTAGGTTGGTGTCTCAAAAGACACCAACAATGGTCCAATGTGAAGTTCCCCTTCTCCATCTCTTTGTACATTACTTTTGCATTTTCAATCTGAAAATAACAATGAATATTGTCAGAAAGTAAATATTAGATAAATAAATACATTATTAAATGAAAATGGTACATACCTTATCTTGTTCGGTCGCACCACTTGGGTGCAATGATTCAGCTTGTGTTAGAAATGCACAAAACTTGTTTGTGCATTTATGGATCATAGACCAACGATTGATCAATGAACCAATTGAACGGTTTGCAGTATTTGATTTTTTATACTCGTGATAAAATTCAGAAATTCTGTCCCACATTTGAGTGGATTTTTAATCAGTTCCCCGTATGGCATCAATGCTAATGTTGAGACACCCGGAGACAAGTAAGTTATCCTCCTCTACAGTGAAAGATGCACCTCTTTGAACTTTTTTTGCTGGAGGCCTCTTTTCACCATGAATGGGAGTTGATTGTATCACAACATTAGAATGCACTGGGTATATTGGAGTGCTATTACAACATTCTCCTCCACTTTGTAAAATAGTGGTGAAGAAGGGATCCTCCTCAAATGGAGTGTCCATCCTTTAAGAATTGTAATATTTAACTTGTTAGACAAGGCAGCACAAGAAAATAGATACAAGATAACATAACAAAATAGATACAAAGCAGCACATTTATAAAAAATTCAGACCACTGCTGCATGTTACTTCCCTATTGTTCATTTAGATTAAATTGTTAAGTAGTAATAGTTTTCTTTAAAAGATTATGACAACTTGGGTAATATCTAGAATAAATTTATACAATAAATATATAGAGTATGAAAAAAAAAATACCAACAAAATCAGAGACGGTCAATAACTCAAAGGAATTTAGTTAAAACAATCAAATTTATACTGTAAAGAGAAGAATCAGCCCATCATATTGACATATGGATGGCTGTGTAGTGTGCAGAGGCAGATTTATAAGAGCCTTACCATGAATAGATATCATATCTCTAGAGATCAAGTCATCACATTGACAATACATTTTTTGTATCCTGGCTTCATTTTTATACGTGTTCATGTAAAGAGAATAATCCACAAAAATAAGTTTTCCCCTCACAACATGAAGTTTTCCCAAAAATATATATGACTGAAATGGAAGGAAGTTTCTACCTCCTTCCATTTCAGTCATATATATATATATTGGTATAACCTCCTTCCATTTCAGTCATATATATATATATATATATATATATTGGTATGTATCCTACTAGTAAAAGTTACACTAATCATCATAGATTAATCTAACTCAACAACAAAAGGCATTGTAAACCCAGAACCAATAGAAAGTTCTAAGAAATAGAGATGAATGTAATGCATCTCGTGAAGAAACAGAAATGAATGCAATGCTATTGATTGAAGAGAAAGCTCTAAGAAAATGAAATTAATTGAAAATACTCGTGAAGAAACAATAGAATGCTTGAAAAACAGGATTGAACAAACAACATTTTGTTTCAAACAACTCAAACAACATAAGGATTGAAATATATACATGGAGTGCAAATTTTCTTCACGAGAAAAAATACATAGATAGGCATACAAATCTCTTTTATCAAAATTTCTTATACATGCATATAACATGAAAATTATCAAAATTTCTCATAGATGCATATAGGATTAATATATAAAGACGGGGGAGAGAGTGAACTCACATAGACAGATCACGTTCGGAGCGGAGAAACTCGTAAATTCGAAGAAGATAAGGGAGCTATAATAGCTTGCCTGGAGGTGATGGAGGTCCGTGCTCGTACAAGAGCAAAGAGTCGAAGAATCGAAGAAGAGAAGGGACCCCGTACACGTAAGAACTTGAACTTCAGTGGAGGTTTAATTTCAAATGGACGAAGATGAAGTTCTTCAGATTCACGACAAAGGGAATGGATAGCCTGGCGGAAAAAAGAAAAAAAAAAAAGAAAGGAAACGAAGGGAAGAAATGGAGAGGAAGAAAGGGATTGAGGATTTCTGGGAGTCGGGAAGAAAGGGAGAGGGAGAAAGGGAGATGAAGTGAAAAGGGATTGGGCTTTTCGCGGGGAGATGAAGAAAGGCAGAGGAAGCGAGGGATTTGGGGATTTTCGGGGAGAGGAAGAAAGGCAGTGAGATTTGGGGATTTTCGGGAGGAGAGGAAGAAAGGTAGTGATGAAAAGGGGATTCGGGAGGAAGAGGAAGAAAGCAGAGGGAAAGAAAGGAAAACTAACGACATCACGGGCAAAACAAAATACTTTTTCTAATAAAATAATGCGTTTAGCCATGAACAGGATCTCTTCAAATTTGAAGATGAAGATAAGCACACTGTAGCTAAAAGCTTGAGAATTGAATATATGATGAATCCAATGCCAGCCTTTTAAAGTTAAAATCATCAAAATTTGAAGATTGAACTCATTTGATGAGTCCAATGCCAGTGCTCTTAACTTCACATATCCTCCACTTTTAATTAGAGTTGAAAGGCTGATATCCTGACAAAGAAGCGGAAGTGTTGAAATTGATGCCTTCATGATTCATTTTATTAGTGGTACTGTTCTGAGATTTACATCCATATCCAGAACAAGACCCACCACAACAGCAATAGTTATGCTCTCTGGATCCAGAAAGAAAAGGTCAACCAGATGCATAGCCCGTACTCTCGAGTCATTCCATTCAGTTCTGTTTGAATCCTACTTCGAGCCTTATTGAGTTTATAGGTCCTTCACTTAACAAAAATGAAAAGAAAACATTTCATAGGTCCTTCACTCAACAAAAATGAAAGAAAAATGATAAATACAAGAGTTTTGCTAGGAACAACGGGATATGCAATCGGGGATAATCGGGCTATATTTGACGGTTTATATATAATAAAATATAATAAAAAGGACAAAAATTTAAAAAAAAAAAAAAAAAGAAGAAGAAGAAGAAGAAAGCTCATTGTAAACATAACTTTTTATGGAAAAGAACATTGTTGACTAAATTTTTCTTTAAATTTTAGTTTAAAAGCAATGTTTTCAATTTCGTACAGTATCGGTTAGGCCGGTACAGGTACTTATATAAGTTTCGTACCGGCCAAAACCGGTCTCAATTTCGGCATGTACCAACCTATATTACGGCTTCAATTTTTTTTTTCATTTTTTCAAATCACAAGCTTATTTTTTTACCCCCAATTCAGACTAGATTATTTATAATTATATATATAATTTATTCATATATCGACTATCCTGAAAATATACAGGAAATGAAATATTTCGTTCCAGTGCCTTGACCGGTACAACTTCCGGTATGATATTCAAAACATTGCTAAAAAGTACACTTTATATAATTTTATCCTAAATTTTACTTATTTTAAAAAAACATTCTACATCTCATTCTCTATCATTTCTCTATTCTATTAAAATAATATTCTTCTATTCTTTCTTTATTACTTTTTTCTCTCACTTCCATTTCCATTCTTAACTACTAACTATTTTGTCTTATTTTTTTCTTTTCAAATATCACATTTTATGAATATTTATACGATTTTTTTCTCGGATACAGTATTATTTTTCAATTCAACATCGGTATTAAGAATAAATTTTTTTTTAATATATGCATTTTCCAACGCGATGATATTTTTTAATATGATTTTGTCCGTATATACTTGAGTAATATTTGATTTGCATTTGTCTAATGATAATATTTTTTTCATTTTTCAGTTTCTCTAACGGTAATACCTGTCCACGCATTGATGATAAATTTTTTTTGCAAAATAGTATAACGATAACATTTTGAATTCCAGCCTCCAATGATAACATGTTTTGTCATTTATTCAACGGTAACTTTTTTTGTCTTTTCTCCAATGGTAACATTTTCTGTTTGCATTCACATTCTAAAAAATTCAAGTCTCATCTCCAACTTTCTTCATCAAATGACTCTTTCTTTCTTTTACAAATTACTCATATACTTGTCATATGATGATGAGTTGGATGTTGTTCTTAATGTTGAGGCTGATGGAGAGTCATCGAGACATCGTGACAATCACCAATGTCGTAAGTTTATTCGGCATGATCATATTCAAGGGCACAAGCACCCTTTTCACGACTATATCGCAGAAAATCCAGTATATCCCTCCAATCTATTTCGAAAAAGATTTTAGATGAGTCATCCTCTATTTCTCTGTATTCTAAATAAGGTAGAGGCTTACGAGTCCTACTTCGTCTAGAGAAGAGATAATGCCGGAAGACTCGGTTTATTTTCTATGTAAAAAATAACTGTAACACTTAGAATGCTGACGTATAGGGTTATTAGAAATTTTATGGATGAATACATACGTATTGGAGAAAGCACCGCAATGGAAAGCCTAAAAAAATTCTGTAAGACAATCGTAACTGTTTTTTCAAATGAATATTTGCGGTTTCCAAAGGCCAATGATATTGCTCGATTGCTTGCAGTTGGTGAACAACGGGGTTTCTCAAGAATGCTAGGAAGTATTGATTGCATGCATTAGAAATGAAAAAATTGTCCCGCTGCCTGTAAAAGTATGTACACTAGCCACATCTGTGAACCAATTATTATTTTAGAAGCAGTTACTTCATATGATCTTTGGATATGGCAGGTATTTTTTAGTATGTCTAGTTCACATAATGATATTAATGTGCTAGATAAATCTTTTATTTTCATAGAATTTGTCCAAGGGCGTGCTCCTCCAGTCAATTACACAATCAATGACAACAACTACACTATAGGGTACTACCTTGCCAATAGTATTTATCCCAAGTGGTCAACGTTTGTGAAGACGATTCCATCACCCCAAGGGAATAAGAAGAAAAACTTTATTGCAACACAAGAATCAGCAAGAAAAGATGTCGAGCGTGCCTTCGGGATACATCAACAACGATTTGCAATCGTTCATAGACTTTCCCGATTTTTCAAAGTTGATGAGCTAACAAATATAATGAAAGCATGTGTTATTCTATATAATATGATCATTGAGGATGAGCGTGATGATAGTTAGGGTCCAAACATTGAGTATGATGAAGTTGATGATGATATTCCAACATTGTCGCGCAATCCAACAAACGAATTTATCAATTTCATTAAGCACTATCATGAAATTAGAGACAGCTCGGCACATCATCAACTACAAGTAGATTTAATTGAATATCAATGGCAGATTTATTCCTAACAATAAAGAGAAAGTTCTGTTGGATTCTCTATCTTATCATTAGTAGCGACCATGTATTTCTGTTTCCATAATTTCCATTCTAAAAAACATGTTTTCTTCAAGAATATGTAGATTGTTACTGTAATATTTTCATTATCTGTAATAGTTTAAAGATTTGTAATGTCGAGCTGTAATCAAACAACATCTATCCATGTTAGACTCAAATTCAACGACCACGTTTTTCTATATTTTCAATAAATACTTGCTAACGCACACATTATAAACTACAACAAACGTGCCAAAGCCTTTTAAAAAAACCATCAACATCAGTCTCAACGATCAAGCAAATTATACTAATGTGCCAAACATAAAATACAAATGTCTGAATACTGAATAAAAAATAAGTTACAAAAAAGATGTAGCCTCAATTTTTTGATGCATTGCGTCTCACCAATATCTTCCTTTGAAGTTTCAGAAAATATACCCGCTGAACTCCAGGCAACATACTCACATCGAGCAATATTATGCCCTCCACTCTCTCTCCCCCACCTGGCGATTTCCAGTTTCTCTACCTTCAACCTTAGTATTTCGTCCTCTTGTCTACTTTTATATCCCTCCCTTTCTCGATCATATACCATCTTCTCGGCCTTGAGTCAAAAAAATTATTTCTCTTGAGCACGTGACTCCTCTAGGGGAGTATACTTACGTTTGCTCAGCTTCACAAGCTCATCTGATGCCCTGCCTTGGGTCTTACATTTTCCTTCTTAGCTTTTCTTCCCATTGGCTTATCCAATTCAATGACATCATTATTCACCAAATTCTCGACCTCTCTATCACCAACTGAATCCATAGGTGAATTAGGTGCAACTGTTGAGGTACAGGAATATGCCAGGGACATTGTTGACCTTCTCTTCATCCCGTCCTTTGTGCAATGTTGATTCCATTTTGGCTGGTCCTTTAACAACTGCAAATGCTTGAATTGAAAGGATGTTTTCTCAAGCGATTGATACATGACCTTAGCTTTGTCAAACTTCCAATTCAGGCATAAAATCAAAGAATTAACAACACATTAAAGATAAAAGAAACATAACACATAAATATCACAACCAAAAGCTGGAAATAATAAAAAGTGGATGCTTATACCTTGTCTTGCTCAGTCATGCCACTTTGATTCAACCCTTCAACTTGGGCAAGTTTAGAACAAAATTTATTTGTCGCCTTTTGAATGGCAGACTGCCGATATATTAAGGACCCAACACTCTGCTCATTTGTACTTTGTTTATACTCATTGAACTATTGACTAACTTTTTTCTACAGTTGGGCTTGTTTTTAGTCTGTTCCCTGGATTGCATCAATGCTACTATTTAGCCATGCAGAGACAAGTAACTTGTTTTCTTCGAGGGTGAAGTTTGCACCCCTGACTGATTTTCTTTGAGAGTGAGGCTCTACTTGGGGTGGGAGTGGAGAGTCATTCAAAATCACGGGAGATTGTCCACCTTGACCACCATAAATGTGGTCAATTTTAAGCTCCTAAGTCAGGAAACTGTTGAAAAACATATTTTCATGCTCTTGTGAAACCATCTCTAAAAAGTTGTAAACATAGAAATGTGGTACGCATGTTAGACAATTATGAACAATATTTGCAAGTGATTTTGGTAGCCGACTCATAAACCCTATGGTAACATATGACCACATTTGGCACCCTTCTTAGCATGGCTACAGCAATCGGTTGTCACTATTTATTGGCCATTCAGGTTACCATGCCATAGAGGTGTGTGCCAAAGTGTCACTTCACAATTTTTAGATTTTCTTATCATCACAGCCAAGGGTTTAATACAACTCAAATCCAATAACAAAATCAGTTTGCAAAATAGAAAATAAGATCATTCTCATCTGCTTCCTTAAACACTTGTGTGTTTTAAATGTAGCTCAGAATGGTTTACAGAATTTACATCATGTGTGAGACAGGAGCCCAACATCAAATAGCTGCAAAACCTTACCCAAACCCTAGTTACCTTTTGTGAAAACTATCACAAATTGCAATACGGTCATCTGGGTGAGGATTACCCCGCCATCTCGATGGGGCCTCACTAATACTTATGAATTAACCCCCACTAACACCGTCATCATAACCTAACAGTAGAAATGCAATCCCCTAACAAGAAATAATTATTCATCAGTACCAAACACTGCAAAAGTCCCAATAAGCAACATGCAAAATGAATAAGAACATAAAAATAAAAATTTGAAGTAGCTCATTTAGTCCAAATTAGGTAATTCAAACCAACAATAGCTCAGTCCATGGGAACAATAAGTAAAGATACCATCAAATCAATTATAGCAAGATACTTGAAATTTGCTCAAACCAACAAACACATGCAATAAATAAGTCCAAACTGTGCAATTCCACAACATTTTACAATGGTAGATTCGGATTTCAATGTGCATTGAATCATATAAAAATCAAACATGCATACAACCAACGAAATACCACAATAACAAATATATAATTTGCCCAAAAAACAAACAATTTCCACAATCCAATTGGTGCAATGTCTTAGATTCAGCCATGGCATATACATTAGAGCACAAGTCCAAGGATACACAAAGAGACTAATGATTCAAATCATGAAAAAATATTCTAAATAATCTTCTCATTGGGTGAAGGAAAGAACAGTCAAAATGAAGTCAGACAATCCAAACAAAGCCAATCAAAATGAGGTGTAAGAAGAAGAACAAAAACCAATTGTCCAAATTCAAACATAGATGCTCAAATTTATGTTCACAATAATAGTATTGAGTGCCCAAATACAACAAGTCCAAACTGAGCACAAATCCAACATTCAACCATGGTAGATTCAGATTTCAGTGTGACCTAAATCATAGAAAAAGCCAACATGCAAAAAATACTTGAAATTGCTCAAATTTGCTCAAAGAACAAACAATTTTTTCAAACATATAAGATCAATGTCTCAGATTCACCCATGGCAGATACATGCATTGAGTGTGCTATGAATGATACATAGATCCATTATCCATTCAAACCCTAGAGCACCAAATAAAATGCAGGGTTCTGGAATTTCAATGGCCAAGCAGATCGATTGATACATACAACCAAGAAGTCGAAAAAGGTAACATATATGAAAACCATGGCAGATACATGCATGAAAGTTGTAGTGAATATGTGATATGAACCAGTGGCATCTTGGTGCCCATCAATATGGGTCATGGATCTATGAATATTCAAACCCCAGAGCACTAATTTAAATCTATGGTTCTCGAATTTCAGTAGTCAAAGTGACAAATACAATTCCATTTAAACTAGAAAATGTATCAGATTCAGTCATGGGAGAGAGGCTCAGTGTATTCAATTTGTGCGAGAGATGACAAAGTCCATCCATGGAGAGAATAATAGGGAATATGCGAGAGAGAAGAGATAACTTACATATAAACAGTGTGAACGGTGTGAGAAGAGAAGAGAAGTTACCGTCAAGGGTGTTAAACGGTGCTAAAGAGGGCCTCCACGAACGAGGGCAATGACGAGTGGAAGAGAGGAACACGCAGGACCAACAACAAGAAATGAATGGGATGGTCGATTGAGATGTACAGTGGTTCTCCAAATATGGAGAACGACTATAGCTCCCCTAAATGAAATTCCCAATTTAGGGAATGGGATGGGAGGGAGCTTTTCAGCTTCCTCCAATTCTTTTCCCTAAATTTTAGAGATAACAGTAGTTTAGGCATCCAGATGGGAATGCTCTAAGTTCTTTTTCTTCCTTCTTTGTACACTAGTCTGTGCATTTATCGCAAGCAACTCTCTCTCTCTCTCTCTCTCTCTCTCTCTCTCTCTCGCAACCTTTCTTTTCTCTCTCTCAACTTTCTTTTCTCAACTCTCTCTCGCAACGTGGCTCTCAATGTCTCTGTCAAAACCCCAACTTCACTCAGTTGCAGCAAATCTTCTCTCGTCTAGGCACTGATTTTTGTTTTTCTCATGTAATTTTATTCTTTAATTGTTTTTGTTTTGTTAAGCATCATTAATGTAATTTTATTCTTTAATTGTTTCTGTTTTGTTAAGCATCATTAATAACAAGTTAGCAAGTTGAAAAGTACCTGAATGAGCAGTAGTTGACGCAAAATGGTGGGCTGAAATGCCACCCCAGTAACACTTCTAGTATTTCTCAACCATTTTGGAAATAATGTGGGTTCACTTCTTTACATAAGGAGCACTGAACAAGAGAAGAAAAATGGAACTCAAGAGGTCCTTCATCAAACCCAAGCTTAATGGCATCTATTTTTCAATCAAAAGAAGAAAAATTTTCGTAGATGAGAACCCAAAGTATGAGAACGAAGGCAATGTAAAGAAAATTGTATTGAAGAAAAAAGTCTATCTACATCTCCATCTTTAGTTAAAGATTGATATCTAGCCATTGGTGACATTTTTTAAAAATATTTTAAATTAGTCGTTCAATCCATGCTCATACATAAACACTCGGACTTGATTAGAAAAAGAGAGGGAATGATTACAACATATAAAATTGATAGAGAGAAAAGAAACAAAATGAAGAGAGGGAGGGAGAAAGAAATGACAAATTTTATTAACAGTTTAAATGGGGGTGCCGGTTGCAAGTCAGTTGCACTAGGCGGTTGCAACACGTATTTTTATAAATACATTTAACTTTTTACAATATTTTACACAATAATATTTTAAAATAAAGGTTAATTTTGTAAACTAAGTAATATCATTTTATCAAAATATCCTTATTTTACCACATGTATTGTAAAATATGTTTTGTATATATCATTACTTTTTTAAGCATTCAGGATTTATTAATTGTGATAAGATAGTTCCCCTTCAAAAGATCTCTCCTTTTATCTCTTTCTTTTCCTACCCCACAATTACTTTAAAAGTGAGACCGGTCTTAGTTTTCGATCCGGGTATGTTTGAAAATTAAACCAAATTCAATTCATCTTAACTCATCATTATAATTTTTTTAAATTTCAACACAAAATATAATAAACAATTCAACTTTTTCAAATTCTAAAATAATAATAATATTAAAAAATAATATTTTATCATCTCAACTCAACTCAACTCAATTCAACATTCAAACGCAACAGTTAGGCAGCTATCAACGACAATGACCCTTGAATCTATATCCCATATCTTGTACCCACTCTCTCTCGCTTGCCCCTCATGTCCATTGCTTTTAACAAAGCTCAGCTCAGCTCAGCTATCAAACAAACCCAAACCGTTCAATCTAAGCCATGTTCTTCAGCTCATAGAGAGCGTTTAACACAGGGCTAAGGCACCTTAGTTAGTCGTTATGGTTTGCAAGCAAAATGATCCAAGGGTCTAAGAATGATGGATGGATTGCATCACTGTCAATGGTCTGCTAGGGGATGTTTTTTTGGTCCACCCTCTTCAAACAAAAAGCATTTACAGTTTACAGGGTGTGAACATTGACTGTAGAATTTAATTAATGCAGGAAGATCATATTTAGGTGGAAGGTAACCGACAAGAACAGACAACATTAATTTTTTTTGTTTTCATGATAGACTTGAAATTGCAGCATGACTTTTCTTTGAGAAGTATATTGGAAGAGAAACACAAACTCTCTCTCCATTCTTTCTCCAAAAGAGTTCGTGCTCTAGGACTAGAAGTCGGTGTCTTGGAAAACTATATTGGAAATAAAAGTTCAGAATTCTATAACTCTATTTATATCAAAAATAAAGTTAAGTGCCTTAAGCTCACAATTAAATAAATAATAGCGACAACAATAATAAAGTGCCTTAATAATACATGTACGTAGGTGGTGAAATATATATATATATATATATATATATACACATATATAATTTATAAATTTGGACAAATGCTAGCCTGTTGCTAGCATGAATCTTGAAACATATATCATCCTATACAAATATTAAAAGTAATTCTACGGAGAATCGAAAAGTGCGTAAACGTCACGTAATCGTTCTGAAAAAAAAATATAATCTACTATTAAAAAATTAATTTTTTTATATAGATCTCATATTTTATTCACTTTTTTCAAAACGATTACACAACAGTTATACAATTCACAATTACAAATATTTTTTCTCAAATATTAATCATTACGATTTTCTATCGCCTCTGGAAATTAAACGCCTTGATGGAGAAGGCAAAGATGAATCCAAACAGCACTGCAAACCCAGCAACCACAACTGCCACAACTCCCAGAAAATCATGCCTGAATCCCAAATAACTTCTCAAATATTCTTCCACGGTCTGATCATTGTCCTCCAGTCGGTCCTGTACGTCTCCAAATTGTGAAACAACTAGTCCATACAAAGTCCAAGCAACTGGGCATGCCCAGTAGTACCATCTCCACCATATTGGAATCCTCTGTTTTTGGCAGAAAAAAAGGAGTTATGTATTGTTATGTAAATCTGTGCTGTTATTATAAACCGCAGATCAAAAGTTGCAAATACTTACAGTTCGTGGGACGATGAATCCTGAAAACAGGTTCCATATGGCATAGAATGCTGAGGATACTATGGAAGCAATATGGTGGTTTGGTGTAAAAGCCACACTCATCATGCCATAGAAGGTGAAGTAGAGCAATGTGAAGTACATGAAAAACATATACCAAAAGAATTTGGCTACCGTCCATTCGAATCCAATCATTGCGTAAACTATAATGCCATATACTGCAGATTGCATGAAAACATATGGGAGCTCAATTGCAACCTGGAGGTACATCAGATGAGAATTTTATTATTACCTTCTACAAAGTTATTGAGTTTTATATATGAATATGGGTGGAATATATGAACCTAGTTTACCTGTCCAAATGCATAAGGCAAGGCTGAATACATTCCAGCAGCTCTTTCTCTGTAGAAGACAGTTCGTTCAACAGCCACAACAGGTTGCACAGATGAAGAGTTTTGGACACCAAGGAAGAGAACAGCAGCATACATGGAACCCATCGCATTGAATAAATCTATTGTCGTCTTGCTGCAATTTAAAATGTAAAGGAAAATTAAAATGTTGCAGTGATGTGAATGAATCGTTAATAGAGTGAATAAAATGTTTTTTTTTTTTCCCGAGTTTTCCGGTAAAAAAACTTACGTCTTGGAGCCAAGGTCCCAGAACATTGTCCCAAATGTCAAGGCTATGAATACTGTGAAGAGAAATCTCACGGCTGTATATGGTGGGTTACGCCAATAAGACAAGCGTTGTTTCCACAGGCAAGCCATGCATTGAGTCCAAAATGACTGCGAAAACTGAGTCGGGAAATAGAGATCCTTTGAAGCTGGAGCAGGCTTGCTCAACTCTGCAATCAATGCTTTGTTCCTCCTGAGACATATGCCACACAGCAGAAAAAGTTTCAGCCAAAACATCTAAGTTCTCAATAATGACGATGATCTTATACATAGATCCTCAAGATGGTAGGCTTTTCTTTTTTCTTCTTTTCAGTCATACCATGTGGTGAACCAATTAAACATTGAACATACCTGTATAGGTCCGAGTTTTTGTACAAAGTGGTAAAGTCTACCCCCAAAGCAAGTTCTTCCGCTGGAGTCGTAACTTCCAACATCCAAGTTGCTGGATTATAACCATCTTTAATTTTTCTGACTCCTTCCATGTTCTAGAAGCCAAAGAAAGGTATGTGTGTTAAGAAATTTACAACATATACCCAGATTTATGGACGTTTGGAAGTCTTTATTTTTTCATTTCTGTAGCATCCTACCTCAAAATACTTGATAAGATGCATAGAGTGGTGACCCAACGGCCCAACGTATATCTCTTGTCCTCCACGCTTCATTAGGAAAAGCTGCAATTCATGTTTTTATATATACATCATTCTCAAGTCTACAAGAGAATCAACAAATGTTCACCTAGCTATCTGCAGATTATTTATAGTTCTCACCTCATCAAAAGCTTCAAATATATCAATGCTTGGCTGATGAATTGTGCACACAACAGTTCTTCCTGTGTCTACCGTGTTCCTAACTGTTCTCATGACAATTGCAGCAGCTCTTGCATCTAGACCTGAAGTTGGCTCATCCATAAATATTATGGAGGGGTTAGCCACAAGCTCGACTGCAATAGTGAGCCTCTTGCGCTGCTCGGTAGAAAGACCATTCACACCGGGCAACCCAACTAGTGCATTCCTCAATGGGTTCAGCTCCACAAGCTCCATGACTTCCTCAATGAACATCTGCAACCATGTGTGATCAGAATCATGAATCCAGATTTCGGGTAATGGTATTCAAACTCTTTATGGCAAGTTCAATCATCTTTTATCATCATATCATGCCTTTCATAATCCGACTATACACGCACAAGAGGGTGCAACATTAATACTGCTCATTGCCTTATTCTCTACCATGTCAAGAGAAGACAAGCTCAAATTTGACATGTGCGCGCGTGTGTAAACTTGGGCAAGAATCTCCGTACTCCAGCATGAGCACAAGCCATATTGTCAACTGCCCTTAAAGAAATTAGAAATAGGAACAAAAAAGTGAAACAGAGTTGTCTTTTAGATACCAACCTTTCTTGTTTCCGAATCAACATCAGAGGACAAGCGGAGCCATGCTGAATAGACCAAGGACTCATACACAGTAACATGAGGAGAATGAATGTCATTTTGCTCACAGTACCCAGAAATTCGAGCAAACGTTTCTTGCTTCTTTGGGTACCCCGAAATTGTGATGCTCCCCTCAATATATCCACCAGTTTTCCTACCAGCCAGCACATCCATCAGAGTTGTTTTACCAGCACCGCTTACACCCATCAGAGCTGTGAGAACACCTGGCCTGAAAGCCCCACTCACACCCTTCAGAAGCACCAATTTATCCTCAAGAACACCCTGCTCCTTCATTTCCTGCATGTTCAGTTGAAGAAAATGAGGTCTCAAGTTCTCTTGTATTGACCTTTCGACTTAAGTATTGTCCTGAAACTTTTTCAGTTCCAGTGTTCCAGAGATTTATGATTCAAGTTACCTGTGGCATGTCAACAGAATACATAATGTCATCAAAGGTGATTGAATGTTGTTCAAATGGAAGGACCATTCCTCTTTTTCCGTTACGACTAGCCTCAATTTCAAATGAGGACCTGGTGGAGGTACTTCCTCTCCTACTGTCTCGTCCACTCCCTGCATGTCAATTAAGTTCAATAGGAATCTAGGAGTAGTATGAGCTATTTAAATATACATATGTGTGTGTGTCTAAGCTGTAATAAAACTATTGACGCTCAAAAGTCACCATGCATATTTGCAGCGTCTTACCTATAGTTCTACGATGATGACTTGAGCTGTTTTCTCTGCGTGTTAACTCTACGCCTTCTCCTGTCCTACTCCCCTGTTCATCGCTTTCAGGTTCGTCTGATCTTACAGTCTGTGACTTCCCGAATGCTGCACCGTCAAATATAGTACACTATCAATACAAAAGCTACTACATTTAGAAGGCCTAAAAGTGGAAAAGATGGAAATACGCACGGTTAAGATAAGCGAGGGAGAAGGTGAAACCGATGTTGAATAGTATGATGAATCCAAACGATGCTCCCACGCCTATCCAATACCAATATGCTTGTGGGAAGAACCCGCGCGACTTCATCACTGTAACTCCCAGTGGTTCGATTGTGTTTGGGAGAACCTTTAAAGGTCAAATTTAATCAAACATTAGCTTTATTTCAAGCGGTACAGATCATAATTGTTCAAAAGAAATAGTTCAAGAAATCACCTTTTTCCAATTGTCTCCCAGGAACTCGTTAACTAATATTGCATTTTGGCCGTACATCAAAGGCGACATCCAGTAACCCCATATCCACCATTTCTTTACATCGTCTGTAGAAGCAAAGCAAAGTGAAGAAAAGGAGCATTCTTTAATGTATAGTGCATATACCGGGGAAAAAATGTTAAAAAAACTAATTTCTCAGTTCAAAATATCGTTACCTCTGGAGAGGATAAAGCCACCCAAGGCAAAGAGCAAGAGCAGTGCAAATGACCCAAAAGTATTAGCAACAATCATGTCCCTACCCATTGCTGCAATAAATCGGAAGAGTGCAGAGGCCATCTGGTTCACAAGTACTAGCAAAAAGTATTGCCTAAACAACCTGCAATACATACATTTCCAAATATTAGGAAACACAAACTCGGGTAAAACAGTTTCCAAATGTGCAACAAATTCGTTGTACATACCTCCCGACATTCGGATCAAATCCAATGACATAGTAGGTCATGAAGACCCAGACAGCAACTTCCAAAAAGGTTATTGGGATTTTAAGGATCCATGTTGGAAGAGCATATACCCATGAAGGATAGAATAGGAGGTCCCTTTGCTTGTAAAAAACAGGAAGCTTCATAATGGTCATGGGCAACTCTGACATTCCATTAAACATAATCATAACCACTGTGAAAAACAAAGCACCCAAATAGATATTTCCATCGGTTGAATCACGACGAGGCATCTTCGTCCGTAGGAAAATTGTCATTGCAATCAGTGCCATAAGGAAAAGCTAAAAAGCAGGGACGAAAGCAGAGTCAATATCCTGTTTTGCAGAAAAATGAAAGCAATACCAAGTAAAATTTAAACTTACTTGTGATAGCTTGAAGACGTAAACAAACGAATTCCTCTTCATCAGTAAGTATTCTCTTGAGAAGGAAGCTTTTAACAGTTCCTTCTTACCAACACCATACGTTTTGGTTGTCAAGGCAGCTGGGTGACTTTTTGTCTTGTCATATGGAGCTGAAAGTTCATCTCCTATTCTTCTTCCCACATGGAATGATTGGAATGCCTCAGCAAATTCCCTTACTGCGACGAAACTGTAAGGCGCATCTCTGCGTGCCCAATACTGCTCCTGATCCTTCCTTGATGTCACCTGTGACCAAACGATCAGAAACAAATAACAGGCATGAGATTCCACATGTAAGGCTCGCCATCTAAAAGACTTGTTGTTGAGGTTCTTCTGCTAACTCCATACATTTTGCTTTGTCCAAACAATTACTTGCCCATTATTAGTAAGAATGAGACCATCAAAGTCTAGATTTACACTAACCTCTTGCAGAAAGTCAGCCACACCTTTCCTGTCAGGACATTTAAATCCCATGGATTCAAAAAACTCGAGAACGTTTTCACGGGGTCCCTGGTACACAATATAGCCATCGGAGAGGAGAATAATGTCATCAAAAAGATCGTAAGTCTCCGGTGCTGGCTGCAGTAGAGAGATGACTGCTGTCCCATCCAGAATCTGAACATACTGCCTGAGCGAATTAACAATTTGGAAAGTTGTCGAGCTGTCCAATCCGGTAGATATTTCGTCCATAAACAATGCCTTCGCTGGTCCGACTAGCATTTCCCCTGTAATTTGACTTACGCAGATTATCATACAGGCAACTCATATCAAAGAAAGTGAATTTCATTTGCCATGCAATTTCGTGTACCTGTCGTTACACGCTTCCTTTGACCACCAGAGATACCCCTCACCATTTCATCTCCTACCATGGTATCAGCACACACTTCTAAACCCAAAACCTGAAAGTTCGAGGAAGCACATTAAAGATACTGAAGGATATGATTCCCTAAATCCTAATAAGTAATGATCATTTTCTAAATGCAGAACTCAAACGGCAAATGAGCAATATTATTACCTTCAATATATAATCTGTCGCCACATCAGCCTCCTGGCCTTCAGTTGTTGCAGCCTGATATATCAGAAGCAAATAGAGAACAGAAAGCCATCATCACTTATTGTGAAACTTTATTATGTTAAAAATCAAATTAATTACTACTCAATAAAAAATTGACCAAAAGCCTCAGTCATGCTAAAGATTACAGTTCCAAGCAGTGTTTGTGGTATTAGTTCTGGAATCCTAGATATAATTAATGGCCAATAGCTCCTGACTCACCTTCATGTAGATATCGACATCTGGATCTGGTTTGATATTTGCCTCTTTTTCTCTTCTAGACAACTCTGCTAGCATATCTGCAGATTTCAAAAATATGTAGTAGTCATTATTTGTATGTTACAGATTACTTGTGGAAAAATTTAATATTCAAGGAAAGCTAAAAAATGGAAATACTGATCCCATAAGATAGTTTACAAACCATAGCGTGACCCGACCCCTTGGCACCTTGCTGAGAAGGCCAAGGTTTCCCTTACAGTCATTTCTCCAATATGGAGATCATATTGGCTGATATAAGCCGCAGTTCTCTGAGGTACAAACTCTCTCATGTCATGGCCATTATAAGTCACCCTCCCAGAAAACTGAAATGACAAGTCGCGGTTTTCTAGTTAGAGATGAGATTGAAGTCAAGAAAGGATTGAAGCTGAAACGGTATTATTTTCACCTTTAAAGTTGGGTCAAGCTTTCCGGCCAGAGCTAGTAAGAGTGTTGTCTTCCCAGAACTTGGAGGACCCAATAGCAAAGTCATTCTGTCAATTACATATGCACAAAATGAAACATGGGTTTCAGAAATACAGTCTTAAATCTTAATATCCAGCATCCAATTCATGATTTCTGATGGGGATGTTTTCTCACCTCCTAGGCTTTATGACTCCAGTAACATCTTTAAGGATAGACAAATGTTTCTTTTGACTTGAAAGAATATGGAAGAAATTCAAGAACCCCTGCCGAGTGAAAATTCAAGAACAACTTAATTCACAAAAACGCTTCAAAATATATGAATGTGTCATGGTATGTAGTTCGCAAACGGTTACCTCCAGAATATTGACAGAGAAGTTAAAGAAGGTAGGCAAAGCTCTGCCTCCTACACGAGCCTCTGCCTCGACATTCACGTGCTCAAACCTGACTTCGATTGTTGGAAGATCAATCCCAACTCTGAGAGATTCCCGGAAACAAGAAAATCCGTTACGGTACTGAAGAAATTACGCACGAAAGCTAAGTACACTTGAAGAAATACGTTAACTCCATTTCGTTACCACGAAAACTTCCGAAAAAAAAAAAGCGTAAATAATTGGCAGAGCTCTTACCTATCTATCCGATTCCTGACCTTCAACAAGAACTTCTCATTATCCTCGTCGGCTAATTTCACCAACCTCTCAAGCAGTTTCTTCCTTTCTTCTAATCCGAGATTCTGTAAATCGACTTCAATGGCCTCACCTCTTGAAGTAGTTAGTATACCTTTTCTTAGACGATCAAAAGTAGGAAGCTTCTCGAGGGCAGCCCACTTAAGAGCTTCTTCATCATCTTCTTCTCGCGAAGACATCGAGAAAACGTCCACAGCATTATTCCTCCAGACCGACGAATTCCGTAATCGTAAACTACCAGTGGCCCTGTAAAGGTCACTGTTATCCATTTTTAGAACCCTGAATAAAGATCACTGCGGCTAAAACACCTCAAACCCACCAAAACCCAGAAATATATCTTCAGGATTTACTCGAACATGATATGGGTATAAATACCGAAGATATATAGCTGCCACAATTAACTGCAAAAGTCCACCCAACCCAGAATGGTATTCCTCTAGGCAAACCAGCCAAAGGTTTCAGAGTCTATGGACAGGAACCCACGCAACAATACGTAAGAATTATCCACTCTGCAGGGTAGGAGAACGCCAAAAAAAAAAAAAAACTGCTTAATTAACTACTCAATAAAAATATTAAAACTACTCAAAGCAATCCTAATAACACTGTATCTCTGGAAAAAGCTGATGAAAGACAGATCAGAATGTATGTATTTATGTATGTTGGTTCAGATTTTCACAACAAATATATATGCATGGTGAATGGGGTCTATACAGGGAGTGCAAGTGAACCGCATGGGTGGCTTTTGAAGTGCATCCGCACTCCAGGTCCAGGAGCCAGCTTCTTAGTTCTTAGGTGAAAACAGGACCCACACAAACAAAACAAGAAAAAAAAAAAAAAACAAGAAGTTATTGCCATTTGTGGATGGTTCCTCAGTCTTGTGAACGCAGGCGCCACCTTTTGTTGACCAACGCTTCAAATATGAAATGACTTACAAAAGTATTAAATAGACCAATTCGTGTATCTCGGTGTGAATCTGAAGGTATGGACTTGGAGTAGATGCGAACTGATTGGATTGGTTAGTCTTTGCGGTCATTTGCGGAGGATTGGTTTGTATCAGTGGCCGGATGTTAATGGTTTTTTTTTTATGCTTGGGTTTGTCTTTTATGTCTATTTATAACCTTTTAAGTGTTTGTTTATAATTACGGTTTTCCTTCACCATAAATAAAAATTGTTAATAAAATTGAGGTCTTGAAAAAAATAAAAATAAAATAAAATTCGTGTATCTCATTTTAAAAAAATTATTTTTTATTAATAAAAATTATATATAACTTATATATTTAAAACTTATACCCACCATTACCTCTGTTACTAGACAATCCAAAATATCCGGTCAGCTTCTTGTTCAGTACGATCTGAATTTCTAGACCGACCACAAAAGTCCAGGAAGAGAGTTTAAACAGAGTAGATAATCATCTTCTCTAAAGACTTTTGATTTTTTTTTTTTTTTTTAAGAAAGTAATGAAACGGAACTTGGGCAATAAGCAACAAATAATTTTGGATAGGTAACATGACAGCCAGCGGGGAAAGGATAGTTTGTTGGGTTAGATAGTTCAAAGAAATATAAAACAATTTAGATCCCCCTTTTCTTAATATATAATTCGGTGCTATAGTTTAATTGGATCACGGACGGCTGCCTGCATTTTAATTTATTTATTCAATGCTGAATTATAATATTAACCAATTAATTGTAATTTATTATAGAATCAATAACTTCATGAATGACCCTATCACTCTTCAATTATTTTTAATTTTTAATGTTTTCGTACACGTATCTTAATATTTTATTTTATTTTTTTATTATTTCTTATTAAATTATTCTTTGTTTGTATGTTTCTAGAATATATATATATATATATATATATATATATATATATAATAAGAATGACGGACCTCACACCGCTATTTTATCAGTCCCTCCTCGGTTTGGTTGAAAAAACATGAACCTGGATCTAATTTCTTGAATCGATTTTTTTTTTTTTTATTCATTATATTTGTAACCTTGATCTTCTCCAATTTCTTGAATTCTCCTATTTTATGTCACGGACAAGGGTCCATACCTAGGGACATTTTTAAATTTAATGCGAAATTGAAAATTCTCAAGGTAGTTGGTGGTGGGGCTAATATATAGGGACAGGCTCCACGCTGTTTGTGTATGGGTTACCTATCTGTCTTTTTCCTTTTTGTTTTTTACATACGCCACGTTTGACTCTTGACTTTATTGTTATAATTTCTTTTTCCTGACTCAGAAACGGTGCATTTTTTTTTTTTAATTTTATTTTTTTCTATCCCATAGTTGCATGAATGTCTCATGAATGAAATCAGCACTGACATAATAGTGAAAGTGTCAACATTTGCTAAATGACGGTACTGTGAAATCTATATTTTACTTACAATTAAAAAAAGAAAAAGAAAAAATATATGTAAAAGATTAATTTTTTTTGGGAAAAAAAGGGGAAGTCGTTGAATTATTGTGGTCAAAATGATCATGCTTGGTTTCGTCATCAAAACACGAGGTGTGGACTACAATAAAGAGAGAGGCAGAGTGGGGTATTTCGAACTCGGAAGTCTACTAAGTTGCTCCCGTCGTGCAGGGCGTGCCCTGACTTTTTGACTACGTTGCGCTTCCAAGAAAACAGTGGGCACTTTCTCACTAGTCGCTGCTTTGGTATTTATTGAAATTTGAATGTAATATCACAATTTATTTTAAAATTTTAAATTAATAAAAAAATTAAATTTTATTATTTATTTTATATCTTAATATTATTTTTACGTATCAGTTACTTCTTCTCAATAAGTGGTCTAATACGTAAAATATTTAATTAAATAGAATAGAGTGTAGAATCATATTCAAACTCAAGACCTCTACTTTGATATCATATGAATATACTACTTGTCTAAAAAATTTAAGCTGATAAGAAGAGATAAATTTTATTATTTATTTTATATCTTAATATTACAGTGGTACTAGCAACAAGTAATTAGTAGGTAATTCTAGAACGAGAATTGCTAAGTATATATATATATATATATAAAATATTATTCAAAATTAAATTTATAAATTGACGTACGTTTATTAGATTTATTTTATAATAAAAATAATTTTATAATTTGATAAATCACATTAAGTCATATTGTTTTATTAATTTATGTAGAGTGTGCTCTACGTAGGCCCCATGGCTCATGGCACATGTGTTGTAACGCATCAAGGGGCACAATGCATGGAAAAAAATATAATTTCCAGATTGCACCAGTTGATATTTCAACTTGGGCAAATTGTTTGGAGAGGGAACCAACGCGACCATTGGACTAGGTCCAATCCTTGTGTCACTTAGTAACAGACATAATAAATATATTTGTTCGTATTAGATTATAAAAAATGAAAAGTTACAACTTTTTATTTACATCCTTTGACCTTCTATAAATATACTCATTGGCCTACGAATTCAACATAGAATTGAGAGAATATAGAAGGCAGTTTCAAAATTCTCTCTCTTTCAAAAGTTTTCATTTTTTCAAAACTTATCATTAGGATCTGTTCATTCTGTAGAAAATAGATTTCTGATCTCTTGGTTGAATAGTAAAATTTGAGAATATTCGAGATCTAATTTCGTGTGTGCATAACACAGTTAGACAAACAGACTTGTTCTGGGCTTCATTGTATCTTAGAGGTAAATTCGCTTATAATCTATATGCATATCGTTATTGATAAAGATAAATATTATCTTAAAGAAAGTGACATTCATAGCATACCTTGAAGCAAATTTTTCTCTAAATATTTTTTATTTTACAGCTCCTTTATTCCAACAATTACTCAATAAATTTACTTTTATATAATATGTTCAACGCGTGATATTCACAACCTATTGTAAAATATCATGTCAGTAGAAATTAAAGGTGAAATCCGTACTTATCACAACCTATTGTAATAAGAGACTACAGCCACCGCTCCCCCGTTAGTGGTTTTGGGATTTTTATTTTTATTTTTTTTTACATGCATTTTTTTTACACATTTAAATATTTTTTAAAAAATAAAAAATTCATAATATTATTAAAAAGTAATTACTTAATTATTAAGTAAAAATAATAATAAAAAAATCATAGCGATAAAAATTATTGGTAAGAGTAGTATTACTCTTATAATAACTCTATGCAAATGATAGTTTTTTTTTTTTTTTTATCATTTCAATTTAACTTTTATTTCAGGGTTAAGTATAGGTAGACTTGGTGGCATGTAACATTTCGTAAAAGTTTACAACATTTTCTAAAATTCTTAAACATAGTTTCATAATATTTTTATAAAAGTGATGAAATCTATTAAAAATATGTTGAACTTGAGAAAGTTTTTAGAGAAGTTTTTATTTTGTGAGGATTTTTTTTTTTTTTTAATTCTGTAAAAGTTAATTCTATATTTTTTAACGTAATTAGTTCTAAGAATCTTTCTTCCCATTGCTTTAACATATGTATATTAGGTGAGGTTAGTTGGGGAAGTGGCATGAATATATACACACACACACTCACTTCAAAAGCTATGCCTTTAATTAATTAAGCAATAAAGGTTTCCGGCCGACCTTGCGGTTCACGTTGATGTGGAAAGTGAAACCAAAGTCGCCTTCAAATTGATTTTGGAGGTTCAATCGGGAATCGGGACTCAAATTTCAAGCTTTTTCTTGAACATCAAAGGTTTCACATAAATGATTTCAGAAGCATTCTTGTTGGAGACTTCATCTTTAATTGGACTTGACAGAGAGTGTTTCGATCAAGAAACTAGTATGGTAGGGTTGAGACTGGTCTGGGGCACGTTTTTGTTGAAAAACCTTGTATTCTGCATAAATCATAAAACAACCCATTTTATAACTTATTCAGTTCTGGTTGATCTCGTTTTTATAGGACCCTAAAGTCATATGGGAAGTGTTGCAGGAGATGGACTAATTCCACATCTCTAGACGTACTTTCTTTTTCTGTACGTATCACTTTCTTTAGAAACAGCCGAAGCAAATACTTGACTAAAGAAAAAAAAATAGTACATCAATCATTTACTCCTATCCAGCGTTTGCGCAAAAAGAACATTAAGCCATTAACTTAACAGGCATTTCTAGTTAAATACCGTTACATCTATAAAAGAATTATATAAAAATAATCTTACAAATTGACGTGATTTCATTTAATCCGTTACTTGATAATAAAAATAACTTTATAATCTAACGAACCACATCAAGTCACGTCAATTTGTGAGATTACTTTTGTCCAATCCCTTTGTGGCCAGAATATTTCTCTTTCTAATTTTGTCAAAATGATTACATCAATAGGGAACATTAAAGTACTGGAGGCTGGACATGTAAATTAAAGGCTCGAGTCAACCAGCTTTTAACTTTCGACAGCAGCATCAACGTCCAAATATGGTACATACTTAGAACCAGCTCGAGTCAGTATTCGTCAAGTTTGGTAAAGTGGTGGAGCTTTTACGACAGTAAAGAGGTACATAAATGTGGAAACCAGCATGAAAAAAGATAAATCGATATGGCTGGGAAAACATGTTTTTTTTTTTTTTTATAAGTTGGATGGGAAAACATGTTTCAGTAATTACTCTTTCAGAAAAGCAGCATTTCTTATATAACAACAGTAAGCAACCAACATAACATCTACTTTTGATGTTTGTCTACAATAAAATATTCTTCACATCATTTGAGATATTTTCATCTCATTCTACATCATTGCCCTCTTTCTCAAGAGCGGTCTTACCATTGATCCCGGAAACAAGCTCAGCTTCAACTGTTTGAGAAGGTAAGCGCTCGTACATTCTGAATCTTGATGGAAGAAGCTTAAAACGACCCAAAGTAAGAGTCTGCCTAAGCTTCTCATAATTCCACCTTTGCTGAATATAGATAGCAATTGCAAGAATAATTGCTGTCACCGGTATCGCAATATCGCCAAACTTAGAGTAAAAATCAAAACTTGGGTTGACAAACTCATAATCCTCAGCAAAGTATGGATTACGAACGGGAGCTCTTACATAATCATAAATGTGGGGAACAGTCTGACAGCTGTGATTCCAATGAAATAGAGTTTCCTGAGTGGTTTACAATCAATCTGCCACACAAAATTGCCAATAAGTTGGGGGAGCAGGAAAAAATCTTGAACGAGACCCACATATTCTTCTAGTACTGTTTCCCATTCCTGCAGCAAGTGGGAATTTCTTTCCAAGATTAGAGTATGTGTTTTTGCCCGGAGAGATCTCTGGCTGGTCTTCGTACTATGAATGATTAGAACAATCATGAACCCGATCACATGGATGCTGAAGGTAGTAATAAGTATCCGCTTATCACTGGGGACACGGTGCAGTTCTAGAGGGGGGGCTTGTGTTAATAATCTAATGCGAGATTTCCACACCTTCTGGCTAAGCCTTAAAGTCAATATAAATGAGACCATTACAAGAAGCTTCACCGTGTAATCAATCATATGGAACCACTGATTATTCTCGAGTTCATAAGATTGCATCTCATAAGAATCGGAAGCCATTCTCTTGAAAAGAGCTTCTGCCCCTGTGATCAGAGGAAGGCTATAACCAAGAGCTTGGATACCTAGCATGACAAGAGACATATAAGGAACAGAAACCAAATTATGCTTCATGTAAAACAGCTGGCTTGAAATGCAAGCTATTGCTAATGAAAGAGTCAAAATCCGGAGAATTCCCTCAACAGCCCTATGAGACAGGATGTCTTCCTGCTGCTTCCTGTACATAACCGGAAATGTTTGGAGCATGATTGTACTAAAGTGGAGGGGGTCATCTTCATTCCTTTTGCTGTTAATGGAAATCCTTGCCGTTGGATCCACTAACCAACGAGCTGTAGTGGGAGGGTACGACACCACCACCTCAATTAAACAGTCCATCCCAGCTTCAAGATCCATGCTTGCAAATAAAATCTTCCAAGAGGCTCGGACATCCCTGCAACCAACTAGATACATCTTCCCAACATGTGGATCATAAAGACCCTCCAAGAAAAGCACAGAAAAATTGTTATAAGCTTTTCCAGTAAGTGTGAGTTGTGCTGATACATTGAGAAGGAGCTGCTTTTCGGTGTATTCAGCCTTTGTGTGGTAAGGAGTCTCCTCTTCTGTGGTGGAACCATTGGACCAGTAGCGCCCAAACAAGGGACCAACTGAAAGAATTTCCAGTTGAACTTCAGTTTTTGGCAATCAAGGACTAGGAAATGGATCAGGAACTGCAGAGACATGAAGGGTGAGATCTTCTGAGAGAAGCGAAAGACTCACTAGGAATGCCTCTGTGTCTTCCAGTTTGGGGAAATGAAGCAAAGATTTCTTGATGACAGTTCCAAAAGTGAAGGGCTCATTCTCTTCTAGGATAGTACCAGCTGCATCAGGTTTTGAGTAGCTGTAATATGGATGGGAGGCTTTAAAATAATTCCACAACTCCGTAGGCTGCACTATCTTTTCAAATGACAATGGGAAGTATGATGCATTGTTCTTATCAAGGCTGGAAAAACTCCCAAAAACAATGCTTCGTTGCTTTATGGAAAATGAGATAGGTACGTACAAACAGATCCGGGAAGTACAGCCAATCCCTTCACTGCCAATGAGTCCAAGGCAGCCAACCATGCAAAGCTGCCCACTGGAAGACTTCCAAATACCCTCAGCAGCAACAGTCATGTTGCTAACCCCAGACCTCACTGCTGCAGTATACTGATTCTCCAATGGAGGAACAGCTCTAAACACAGCTGAAACCATTACAGAACTGACATTTCCCCGTGCAGCTTTTTGCTCACACTTTAGATTCTGGATATAGATTTTAACATCTTTGAAACTCCATCTGTTACTTTAATCTCCTTATCCGATATATAAGGACCCAGCTTACTGCAAAATTCATCTGTACCATTGCATCTCCAGTTTGGCACAACTGTGAAAGCTTGGTCCCGAGTAACTTCTTCAAGTATTTCACAAAAATGAGAACCTTTATAGACACTAACGCCACCATTCATCAAGCTATCCTGGAATGGGTATTGATCACACGCTTTGGACACAATCTTTTCAGAAGCAAACTCATAGTCCGTTGACGTGCCCAGCTGGGACAAAATTTGAACCTCGTCAAAGTACTTGGGGTTGGATTTTGGGTTTAAACTTCTCATTTCCCCTCGGATCACCCGGCTTGTCAATGTGAATGTCATGGGAAAGCGAAGAACCAGCAGAATTCGATCATCTTGCAAAAGAGGAGGCTGGTCATAACGCGGAATAGAAACCTTCACCCATTCCCATGGATCGATAGTATTGGGCTCCCTAGATGGCAACATTGCACTCCCCAACAAGCACAACACTCTTTCCCCACCATTTTTCTTGGATTCGGTGTAAATCCTTCAAAGGCAATAGAGAGCTGGGAATGACCGGGCCATATCTGAAAGTGTGGATTTCCATCAAACCCACTATCCGTAAATGAACCATCTCGTGTTATGCCCATACTTAACAACCCACTGACACTCACCGACTTCCTAGATCGACGAGTATGATCAACATCCTTTACCCAAAAAGAAACCAAATTTAATGGATCCGGAGTATCAGATGAATTCTTTGGAACTTCTCTATCATCAAATGGCATAATTGGAGCCTTACCAACCTCCTGACTCCAATCCCCATTAATAAAAAAGAGCTCCTTTTTAACACTATAAACCCTGCTTTCTTCAGGTCTCAATTCAGAGGCAGAAGATAGAACAGAAGCACATTCTTTTTTCACTTCGTCTATTCTATCATAATTGTAGTTTATGGGATCTGCTTCTAGGAGTTCTGGATTTGCATAACCAAATCCGAAAAACAATCCACACACTGACCAGACAATAAAAGCAAAAGATGCAACTTTCATGATTCCAATTGCTCTGCCAGAAATTTCTATAAAACTAGTTCAGTTTTTGCAACAGAAATCACAAGCATAAACATGAACGTAGCTACGTAATTCGTTCCAGATGACCATGAAGAAGATCAGAGTAAATGAGAGAAAGGTCAAATCCAAGTTCATAGTTTGGATGCGTATGGAGTCAAATTAATTTGACATTTTGCTTGAGGAAGGCTAACCTGAACTTGGAATTGTTCCTTTGTGTCTTGTTGCTTAGATATCTCTGAATCGGAACCCCACTTTGCAGAACTCTGGATCTTAGGCTTGTAAAAACCGTTCGGTACCCGTTAGAACTTTATCTCGGAGTCTGGATCTTGGGGAGACCGTGGAAGAATGAAGTTGAAGCGGTTCTGGTGCAAGCGTCCATTGTCTTTACATGTCCACACAACTTCCCGAAGCGCGTGTGAATCGATCGAGCAAATGAGAAATTAAAGAGTGTAGCTATGAATATTTCAGTATTTCTTTTAATAATTCATCTGGACAGTAGAATATCATTCCGTTTAGATTTGGAAAATATTTTATTTTATTTATATTATTTTATTATTATAAATTTTTTAAATTTTTACATAAAATATGATAAATAATTTAATTTTTTCAAATTTTAATTTAACTTTTTCAAATTTTAAAACAATAATAATATTAAAAAATAATATTTTAACAATATTTTTTTCAACTTTTATCTTTCATCTAAAATCATTTCAAAATCTAAACCAACCCTAATTCAATTGTGTTGATTGAACAACTAATTCCTAATTTATGAAGTTGATCGATATGAAATTCCTTTACTTTAATAACTTTTTTTCTATAAGTAGTAGGAATGAAACTATCTAATTCAAAATTTAATATTATCTGATATATTTATTTTTAATCAAGCTAGCTCGAAATTAATATAATCTTTTATACTTGACCTAGTTATAATATACTCAGACATTGAGATATCTTTTCTACACTAATAGTAATATGGTCCTATAAGAATATTATGACTGTCCATTTAGAGGTTTTTTTTAAAATAACCATTCAAAAAGCTTCAATAGAACTGATAAAAAAATAAAAAATAAAAAATAAAAATTTCCCATTTGGTTTCTCAAAAATTAATATTGATTTGAGACATTCATCATCACATAGTACAAATACTCCATTTAGGTCTATTGAATTTTGTAGATAATATGATTAATATCTCTGATCCAAATAAAAAGAATGAAATCCAATTTTACATTATGTTGGGCGGTTGTTACTTAATAAGCACTTGGCAGACTGCTTGGTGGGATGTCGTGGTCGACACGGACTTTCTAACGCGTGGGCAGTATGTTTTGAATATTTCCGAGGATAATTTAGTCATTTCAAGTTGCCTTTTTAAAACTCGACCAATCGTGACTCGTGACACTTGCGTTTTTTGTTTTTAAACGTGAGGATAGTTTGGGTAGAATAATTTGTTGACAGACAACCCAACGTAGTTCACAAGTAATCGAGAATCAACACCGCTATACTCTCGGGAAGTGGAAAGAATATAAAATAAATTACATAATATTAATTTTGCATTCAACAAATATTTTTTTTTTATTTTTTTACTTTTTCCTTCACCATTTTTTTTAAAATTATTTAGATATTTAAAAAAAAAATCATATATTCATTTAAAAATATTCACTTAATCATCAAGTAAAAAAAAGTGAAAAAAAAATCTGTAGAAGATTTCAGTAGAAATCCTATGTAAAACTAGTGTTTTCCTTTATTTTATGAATTTATGCTGGAGTCTACAAAAACTCTAGAAAATTCGACTCGTAGAGATGACCCATTTTATAGGGCAGCATGTCCGGTCTGGAAGCTTATTAAGTCCTAATTTTGGATGGCAAAAAGTCTCACGAATCTCATTCTATCTCAATTGTTTTTTTTTTTTTTTTTTTTTAGTATCTAAATATTATAAGATTGAGCTGCTCCTATCTGAGGTGAAGGGTAAAGACATTACTGAGCTTATTGCATTTGGAAGAGAGAAATTGGCATATGTCCCTACTGGTGGTGGTGGTGCTATTGCAGTTGCAGCAGCAACAGGTGGCGGCGGCGGTGCTGCTATTGCTCCTGCTGCAGCAGAGCCAAAGAAAGAGGAAATAGTGGAAGGGAAAGGAATTAGACGATGATATGGGCTTCAGTCTGTTTGATTGAGAAATTAGGATATCATGTTATGTTTCAAGATTATCCAATTCAGGGCTTGGTAGAAATCACAAGTTTATGTTTCTGTAAGCTATTTATTTATTTTTTAATGTTTGGTTATCTTTTAAGACGGAGAAGTTATGCAGAAATTTTACAGATTAACTTAGTATTGTTCTTTCGAATATTGCACGTTGTTTTCTGGTCCTTGAGATATCGATATGATCTACTAAAAAAAAAAAGTATGGTTGGTCAGCTTTAAGTTTTGACCGATCTTCGACACAGATGATTTATTACATGAGAGCTGTTGGGTTTTGCCTAGGATTTCTTGTACATGTAGTTCGTAACTGGTTTTGGAACGAGGAAGAATTCTCTAATTAAAATGAAATTATTAATTAATATATAAAGTGTGTTTGCAAAATATTAAAAAAAAATGTCAAATATTATTAAAATATATAATATTATATTATTATTTTGAGTTTAAGATAGTTAGTCTAATGTAAATTCACCTAATTAAAAGTTGACATTTTAGCTAAATTTTAGACTTTAGGCCATTGCCAACTCTTACATCCCCAAAGAAAAGTTGGATATGGTTAATGAGAAGCAAAACTCTTCTCCCACCTATAATCTCCATAGATATTTTTAACCGATTTGACTTTTTTATTTACTTAAACGTTAAGAGAATATTTTTTAATAAATGTATTTTTTAAAATTGTTAAAAGATTTAAAAAATATTTTTAAAAAAATAAAATTAGATATTCGGTGAGGAATTATCCCTCAATGGATGTAGCATCACCCTAATGAGAAACACTACTATATTGTCTCAGTTATACTGTTTATTTTATTCTCATGTAGTGTCACGTAGTTTATTAAAAAAAAAATAAATATAAATATAAAAGTATTATTTATCATGATGTCAAGTGATTTATTAAAAAAAATTAAAACACAAATATAAAAAGATTAGATGGAACCAACAGTTTTAATTTTTCTCTTTTTATAATTCTAGATTTCATTTCATTTTAAATATATTTCTTATATTTTTTAAATAAATCACGTTGCACAAGTACCACAGGACTCAGGAGACAAAATAAGGTACATATAACTGGGACCGCGTGGGACCAATTCTCGAAGGTTAATTTTCTCAACTATCAAACTCGAAAGGCAGCTCCTAAATGAGTACTTGTAACACTAACCGCGCTATTTATTTAAATTTTTCACGAAATAATATGGAACCTCAGCATGAATAAAATCATTCCAAAATGAACATATTTCGATAAAATAACAATATCTCTACAAGTTATTTACATTTAAAACACGTTGTTTAGTATAAAAAGCTAGCTGTTTAGTTAATAGTATTTTCCCAAATTTCAAACACGTTGGACGCATGTAGTTTTCCAGTCGTGCATTTATCGGTTACTTTGGATGTTAAAAATATTTTAAATTATTTGTAAATAATAATAAAATAATTCATAAATAATAATAAAATAGATCAGCACACAACCCTATTGGTGCTGTCACATTAACTTCACATATCCTCTGCTTTTAATTAGAGTTGAAAGGCTGACTTCCTGATAAAGGAGCGGAAGTGCTGAAATGTGATGCCTTCATGATTCATTTTATTAGTGGTACTGTTCTAAGATTTACTACCATATCCAGACCACAACAGCAACGGTTATGCTCTCTGGATCCAGAAAGAAAAGGTCAACCAGATGCATAGCCCGTACTCTCGAGTCATTCCATTCAGTTCTGTTTGGATCCTACTTCGAGCCTTACTGAGTTTATAGGTCCTTCACTCAACAAAAATGAAAAGAAAACATTTTACAGGTCCTTCACTCAACAAAAATGAAAGAAAAATAATAAATACAAGAGTTTTTGCTAGGAACAACGGGATATGCAATTGGGGATAATCGGGCTATATTTGACCGTTTATGTATAATAAAATATAATAAAAAGGACAAAAGTTTAAAAAAAAAAAACAAAAAAAGCTCATTGCATACAGAACTTTTTATGGATAAAAACATTGTTCCTAAATTTTTTCTTTAAAATTTAGTTAAAAATAACATAAAAATAACACTTCCTATAATTTTATCATAAATTTTTACCCATCTTCAAAAACTTCTACATTTCATTCTCTATCATTTATCTCTTTTATTAAAATAATATTCTTCTATTATTACTTTTTTTCTCTTACTTTCATTTCCATTCTTAACCACTAATTCTTTTATCTTATTTTGTTTCTTTTCAAATATCACATTTTATAAATATTTATACGATTTTTTTTCCCAGATGTAGTATTATTTTTCAAGTCAATATCAGTATTAAAAAATAATAACTTTTTTAATATATGCATTTTCCAATGTGATGGTATTTTTTAATATGAGTTTGTCCGTATATACTTGAGTAATATTTGATTTGCATTTGTCTAACGATAACATTTTTTTCATTTTCAGTTTCTCTAACGGTAATACCTATCCGCGTATTAATGATAAATTTTTTTACAAAATAGTACAACGGTAATATTTTCAATTCCAGCCTCCAACAATAACATACTTTATTTCTCTAACAGTAACTTTTTTTTGTCTTTTCTCTAATGGTAACATTTTTTGTTTGCATTCACATTGTTAAAAACCCAAGTCTCATCTCCAACTTCCTTCATCAAATGGCTCATTCTTTCTTTCGTAAATTGCTCATATACTTGTCATATGATGATGAATTGGATGTTGTTTTTAATGTCAAGGCTGATGGAGAGTCATCGAGACATCGTGGCAATTACCAACGTCGTAAGTTTATTCGGCATGATCATATCCAAGGGCACGAGCACCTTTTTCACGACTATATCGCAAAAATCCAGTATATCCCTCCAATCTATTTCGAAAGAGATTTCGGATGAGTCATCCCCTATTTCTCTGTATTCTAAATGAGGTAGAGGCTTACGAGCTCTACTTCGTCTAGAGAAGAGATAATGCTGAAAGACTTGGTTTATCTTCTATGTAAAAGATAACTGCAGCACTTAAAAATGCTGGCGTATGGGGTTATTAGAGATTTTATGAATTAATACATACGTATTGGAGAAAGCACCACAATGGAAAGCCTAAAAAAATTCTATAAGACAATTGTATCTGTTTTTTCAGATGAATATTTGCGGTCTCCAAATGCTAATAATATTGCTCGATTGCTTGCGGTTGGTGAACAACGGAGCTTCTCAGGAATGCCAAGAAGCATTGATGCATGCATTGGAAGTTGAAAAATTGTCTCGCTGCCTGGAGAGGTATGTATACTGGTCACATTTGTGAACCAACTATTATTTTAGAAGTAGTTATTTCATATGATCTTTGGATATGACATGCATTTTTTGGTATACCCGGTTCACATAATAATATTAATGTGCTAGAGAGATATTTTATTTTCACAAAACTTGCTCAAAGGGCGTGATTCTCCAATCAATTACACAATCAATGACAACGACTACACTATGGGGTACTACTTTGCCGATAGCATTTATCCCAAGTGGTCAACGTTTGTGAAGACGATTACATCACCCCAAGGGAATAAGAAGAAAAACTTTGCTGCAGCACAAGAATCCGCAAAAAAAGATGTCGAACGTGCCTTTGGGATACTTCAACAACGATTTGCAATTGTTCGTGGACTTTCCCAATTTTTCAAAGTTGATGAGCTAACAAATATAATGAAAGCATGTGTTATTCTACATAACATGATCATTGAGGACGAGCGTGATGATAGTCAAGGTCTGAACATGGAGTATGATCAAGTTGATGATGATATTCCAGAACTGTCGTGCAATCCAACAAACGAATTTATCAACTTCATTCAGCGCCATCATGAAATTAGAGACAGCTTGGCATATCATCAACTACAGATTTAATTGAACATCAATGATAGATTTATTCCCAACAATAAAGAAAATGCTATGTTGGATTCTCTATCTTCTCATTAGTAGCGACCATGTATTCCTATTTCCACAATTTCCATTTTAAAAAATATGTTTTCTTCAAGAATATGTTGATTGTTATTGTAATATTTTCATTATCTGTAATAGTTTAAAGATTTGTAATGTCGAGCTGTAATCAAAGCAACATCTATCCATGTTTGACTCAAATTCAACGACCACGTTTTTCTATATTCTCAATAAATACTTGCTAATGTACACATTATAAAATACAACAAAAGTGCTAAAGTCTTTTAAAAAAACTATCAACATTAGTCTCAACGATCAAGCAAGTTATACTAATGTGCCAAACATAAAATACAAATGTCCTAATACTGAATAAAAAAAATAAGTTACGAAAAAAATGTAGCCTCAATTTTCTGATGCATTGCGTCTCGCCAATATTTTCATTTGAAGTTTCTGGAAATATACCCACTGAACTCCAAGCAACGTATTCACATCGAGCAACATTATGTGCTCCTCTCTCTCTCTCTCTCTCTCCCATCAGGCGATTTCCAGTTTCTCCGCCTCCAACCTTAGTCTCTCGTCCTCTTGTCTACTTTTATATCCCTCCCTTTCTCGATCATATGCCATCTTCTCGGCCTTGAGTCGAAAAAATTATTTCTCCTGAGCACGTGACTCGTCCAGGAGAGTATACTTACGCTTGCTCAGCTCCACAAGCTCATCTGATACCTTGCCTTGAGCCTTACGTTTTCCTTTCTCAGTTTTTCTTCCCATTGGCTTATCCAATTCAATGACATCATTATTTACCAGATTCTCTACCTCTCTACCACCAACTGAATACATAGGTGAATTAGGTGCAACTGTTGAGCTACAAGAATATGTTGGGGACATCATCGACCTTCGCTTCATCCCGTCCTTTGTGCAATGTTGATTCCATTTCGGTTGGTCCTTCAATAGCTACAAAAAAATGCTCGAACTGAAATGACGTTTTCTCAAGCGATTGATACATGATCTTAGCTTTGTCAAACTTCCAATTCAAGCATAAAATCAAAGAATTAACCACACATTAAAGATAGAAGGAACATAACGCATAAAATATCACAATTAAGTTGTTGGAAATAATTAAAAAGTGAATGATTATACCTTGTCTTGCTCAGTCATACCACTTTGATTCAACACTTCAACTTGGACAAGTTTAGCACAAAATTTGTTCGTTGCCTTTGAATGGCAAACCGCCGATGTATTAAAGACCCAACACTCTGCTCATTTTGTACTTTATTTATACTCATTGAACCATTAACTAACTTTTTCTTAAAGTTGGACGTGTTTTTAGTCTGTTCCTTGGATTGCATCAATGCTACCATTCAGCCATGAAGAGATAAGTAACTTGTCTTCTTCGGGGGTGAAGTTTGCACCCTTGGTTGATTTTCTTTGAGAGGGAAGCTCTACTTAGGGTGGGAGTGGAGAGTCATTCAAAGTCACGGGAGATTGTCCACCTTGACCACGATAAATGTGGTCAATGTCAAAGCTCCTAAGTCAAGAGGCTGGTGAAAAATATATTTTTCATGCTCTTGTGAATCCATCTCTAAAAAGTTGTAAATATAGAAATGTGGTACACATGTGTACACATGTTAGACAATTAAGAACAATATTGCAAGTGATTTTGGTAGCCGACTCAGAAATCATATGGTAACATATGACCACACTTGGCACCCTCTCTAGCATGACTGCAACAACCGGTTGCCACTATTTATTGGCCATCTAGGTTACCATGCCATGGAGGTGTGTGCCAAAGTGTTACTTCACATTTTTTAGATTTTCTTATCATCACAACCAAGGGGTTAAGACAACTCAAATTCAATAACAAAATCAGTTTGCAAAATAGAAAATAAGAGCATTCTCATCCGCTTCCCTAAACACTTGTATGTTTTAAATGTGACTCAGAATGGTTAACAGAATTTACATAATGTGTGAGACAGGAGCCCAATATCAAATGGCTACAAAACTTTACCCAAACCCCAGTTGCCTTTGTGAAAACTATCACAAATTGCAATATAGTCATTTGGTGAGGATTATCCCGCCATCTCAATGGGGACCCACTAACACTTATGAATTAACCTCCACTAACACCATCGTCATAGCCTAACAGTTAAACATGGAGCCCCAACAATAAATAATTATTTATCAGTACTAAACACTACAAAAGTCCCAATAAAGCAACATGCAAAATGAATAAGAACATAAAAATAGAAATTAGAAAGTAGCTCATTTAGTCCAAACTAGGTAATTCAAACCAACAGTGGCTCAGTCCATGGGAACAATAAGCAAAGATACCATCAAATCAATTAATGGCAAGGTAATTGAAATTTGCTCAAAACAACAAACACATGAACAAATAAGTTCAAACTGTACAATTCTACAACATTCTACAATGGCAGATTCAGATTTCAGTGTGCATTGAATCATATAAAGATCAAACATGCATACAACCAACGAAATACCACAATAACAAATATATAATTTGTCGAAAAAATAAACAATTTCCACAATCCAATTGGTGCAATGTCTCAGATTTAGCCATGGCATATACATTAGAGCACAAGTCCAAAGATACACAAAGAGACTAATGATTCAAATCATGAAAGAATATTCTGAATAATCTTCTCATTGGGTGAAAGAAAGAACAGTCAAAATGAAGTTAGGCAACCCAAACAAAGCCAATCAAAGTGAGGTGTAAGAAGAAGAACAAAAACCAATTGTCTAAATCCAAACATAGATGCTCAAATTTATGTTCACAATAACAGTATTGAGTGCCCAAATACAACAAGTCCAAAGTGAGTACAAGTCCAACATTCAACCATGGCAGATTTAGATTTCAATGTGACCTAAATCATAGAAAAAGCCAACATGCAAAAATACTCGAAATTGCTCAAATTTGCTCAAAGAACAAACAATTTTCTCAAACATATAAGAGCAATGTCTCAGATTCACCCATGGCAGATACATGCATTGAGTGTGCCGTGAATGATACATAGATCCATTATCCATTCAAACCATAGAGCACCAAATAAAATACAGGGTTCTTGAATTTCAGTGGCCAAGCAGATTGATTGATACATACAACCAAGAAGTCGAAAAAGGTAACACATTATGAAAATCATGGTAGATACATGCATGAAAGTTGCTTTGAATATGTGATATGAACTCGTGGCATCTTGGTGCCCATCAATATGGGTCATAGATCCATGAATATTCAAACCCTAGAGCACTAATTTAAATCTAGGGTTCTCAAATTTCAGTGGCCCAAAGTGACAAATACAATTCCATTTAAACTTGAAAATGTATCAGATTCAGTCATGGAGAGAGGCTCAGTGTGTTCGATTTGTGCAAGAGAAGACAGAGTCATCCATGGAGAGAAGAAGAGGGAAATATGCGAGAGAGAAGAGATAACTTACATATAAACAGTGTGAAGGGTGTGAGAAGAGAAGAGAAGCTACCGTCAAGGGTGGTAAACAGTGCGAGAGTGGGCCTCCACGAAAGAGGGCAATCGAGAAGTGGAAGAGAGGAACAAGCGGGACCAACAATAAGAAATGAATGGGATGGTTGATTGGGATGTACAGTGGTTCTCCAAATATGGAGAACGACTGTAGCTCCCCTAAATGAAATTCCTAATTTAGGAAATGAGATGGAAATGAGCTTTTCAGCTTCCCCCAATTTTTTTCCCTAAATTTTAGAGATGATAGTAGTTTAGGCATCCAGATGGGAATGCTCTAAGTTCTTTTTCTTCCTTTTTCGTACACTAGCCTATGCATTTATCGCAAGCAACTTTTTTTTCTCTCTCTCTCACCTCTCTCTTGCAACCTTTCTTTTCTTTCTCTCAACTTTCTTTTCTCAACTCTCTCTTGCAACCTGGCTCTCAATGTCTCCATCAAAACCCCAACTTCACTCAGTTGCAGCAGATCTTCTCTCATCTAGGCATTGATTTTGTTTTTCTCATGTAATTTTATTCTTTAATTGTTTTTGTTTTGTTAAGCATCATTAATAACAAGTTAGTAAGTTGAAAAGTACTTGAATGATCAGCAGTTGATGCAGAATGGTGGGCTGAAATGCCACCCCAGTAACACTTCTAGTATTTCTCAACCATTCTGGAAATAATGTTGGTTCACTTCTTTCCATAAGGAGCATTGAACAAGAGAAGAAAAATGGAACTCAAGAGGTCCTTCGTCAAACCCAAGCTTAATAGTATCTATTTTTCAATCAAGAGAAGAAAAATTTTTCGCAAGTGAGAACCCAAAACATGAGAACGAATGCAATGTCAAGAAAATTGTATTGAAGAAAAAAGCCTATGTACATCTCCATCTTTAATTAAAGATTGATATCTAGCCGTTGGTGACATTTTTTTAGGATGTTTTAAATAGTCGTTCAATCCATGCTCGTACATAAACACTCGGACTTGATTAGAAAAAGAGAGGGAATGATTACAACATATAAAATGATAGAGAGAAAATAAACGAAATGGAAGAGAGGGAGGGAGAAAAGAAATGACAAATTTTATTAACAGTTTAAATGGGGGCGCGGGTTGCAAGCCGGTTGCACCAGGCGGTTGCAACAAGTATTTTTATAAATACAACATCTTTTCACAATATTTACACAATAATGTTTTAAAATAAAGGTTAATTTTGTAAAGTAAGTAATATCATTTTATCAAAATATCCTTATTTTATCACATGTATTGTAAAATATATTGTAAAATATGTTATGTGGATATCATTACTCTTTTAAGCATTCAGGATTTATTAATTGTGATAAGTTAGTTCCCCTCAAAAAATCTCTCCTTTTATCCCTTTCTTTTCCTACCCCACAGTTTACTTTAAAAGTGAGACCGGTCTTAGTTTTCGATCCGGGTACGTTTGAAAATCAAACCAAATTCAACTCATCTTAACTCATCATTATAATTTTTTTAAATTTTAACACAAAAAATAATAAACAATTCAACTTTTTCAAATTCTAAAATAATAATAATATTAAAAAATAATATTTTATCATCTTAACTCAACTCAACTCAGTTCAACATTCAAACGCAATAGTTAGGCAGCTATCAACGACAATGACCCTTGAATCTATATCATATCTTGTAGCCACTCTCTCTCGCTTGCCCCTCATGTCCATTGCTTTAACAAAGCTCAGCTCAGCTCACCTATCAAACAAACCCAAACCGTTCAATCTAAGCCATGTTCTTCAGCTCATAGAGAGCGTTTAACACAGGGCTAAGGCACCTTAGTTAGTCGTTATGGTTTGCAAGCAAAATGATCCAAGGGTCTAAGAATGATGGATGGATTGCATCACTGTCAATGGTCTGCTAGGGGATGTTTTTTTGGTCCACCCCCTTCAAACAAAAAAGCATTTACAGTTTACAGGGTGTGAACATTGACTGTAGAATTTAATTAATGCAGGAAAATCATATTTAGGTGGAGGTAACCGACAAGAAACAGACAACATTAATTTTTTTTGTTTTCATGATAGACTTGAAATTGCAGCATGATTTTTCTTTGAGAAGTATATTGGAAGAGAAACACAAACTCTCTCTCCATTCTTTCTCCAAAAGAGTTCGTGCTCTAGGACTAGAAGTCGGTGTCTTGGAAAACTATATTTGAAATAAAAAGTTCAGAATTCTATAACTCTATTTATATCAAAAAATAAAGTTAAGTGCCTTAAGCTCACAATTAAATAAATAATAGCGACAACAATAATAAAGTGCTTATTAATACATGTATGTAGGTGGTGAAATATATATAATATATATATATACATATATATAATTTATAAATTTGGACAAATGCTAGCCTGTTGCTAGCATGAATCTTGAAACATATATCATCCTATACAAATATTAAAAGTAACTCTACGTAAATCAAAAGTGCGTAAACGTCACTAATCACTTTGAAAAAAAAGTATTCTACTATTAAAAAAATTAATTTTTTTATATAGATCTCATATTTTATTCACTTTTTTTAAAGCGATTACACAACAGTTATATAATTCACAATTACAAATATTTTTCCTCAAATATTAATCATTACGATTTCTATCGCCTCTGGAAATTAAACGCCTTGATGGAGAAGGCAAAGATGAATCCAAACAGCACTGCAAACCCAGCAACCACAACTGCCACAACTCCCAGAAAATCATGCCTGAATCCCAAATAACTTCTCAAATATTCTTCCACGGTCTGACCATTGTCCTCCAGTCGGTCCTGTACGTCTCCAAATTGTGAAACAACTAGTCCATACAAAGTCCAAGCAACTGGCATGCCCAGTAGTACCATCTCCACCATATTGGAATCCTCTGTTTTTTGGCAGAAAAAAAGGAGTTATGTATTGTTATGTAAATCTGTGCTGTTATTATAAACCGCAGATCAAAAGTTGCAAATACTTACAGTTCGTGGGACGATGAATCCTGAAAACAGGTTCCATAATGGTATAGAATGCTGAGGATACTATGGAAGCAATATGGTGGTTTGGTGTAAAAGCCACACTCATCATGCCATAGAAGGTGAAGTAGAGCAATGTGAAGTACATGAAAAACATATACCAAAAGAATTTGGCTACCGTCCATTCGAATCCAATCATTGCGTAAACTATAATGCCATATACTGCAGATTGCATGAAAACATATGGGAGCTCAATTGCAACCTGGAGGTACATCAGATGAGAATTTTATTATTACCTTCTAAAAGTTATTGAGTTTTTATATATGAATATGGTGGAATATATGAACCTAGTTTACCTGTCCAAATGCATAAGGCAAGGCTGAATACATTCCAGCAGCTCTTTCTCTGTAGAAGACAGTTCGTTCAACAGCCACAACAGGTTGCACAGATGAAGAGTTTTGGACACCAAGGAAGAGAACAGCAGCATACATGGAACCCATCGCATTGAATAAATCTATTGTCGTCTTGCTGCAATTTAAAATGTAAAGGAAAATTAAAATGTTGCAGTGATGTGAATGAATCGTAATAGAGTGAATAAAATGTTTTTTTTTTTTCCCGAGTTTTCCGGTAAAAAACTTACGTCTTGGAGCCAAGGTCCCAGAACATTGTCCCAAATGTCAAGGCTATGAATACTGTGAAGAGAAATCTCACGGCTGTATATGGTGGGTTACGCCAATAAGACAAGCGTTGTTTCCACAGGCAAGCCATGCATTGAGTCCAAAATGACTGCGAAAACTGAGTCGGGAAATAGAGATCCTTTGAAGCTGGAGCAGGCTTGCTCAACTCTGCAATCAATGCTTTGTTCCTCCTGAGACATATGCCACACAGCAGAAAAAGTTTCAGCCAAAACATCTAAGTTCTCAATAATGACGATGATCTTATACATAGATCCTCAAGATGGTAGGCTTTTCTTTTTTCTTCTTTTCAGTCATACCATGTGGTGAACCAATTAAACATTGAACATACCTGTATAGGTCCGAGTTTTTGTACAAAGTGGTAAAGTCTACCCCCAAAGCAAGTTCTTCCGCTGGAGTCGTAACTTCCAACATCCAAGTTGCTGGATTATAACCATCTTTAATTTTTTCTGACTCCTTCCATGTTCTAGAAGCCAAAGAAAGGTATGTGTGTTAAGAAATTTACAACATATACCCAGATTTATGGACGTTTGGAAGTCTTTATTTTTTCATTTCTGTAGCATCCTACCTCAAAATACTTGATAAGATGCATAGAGTGGTGACCCAACGGCCCAACGTATATCTCTTGTCCTCCACGCTTCATTAGGAAAAGCTGCAATTCATGTTTTTATATATACATCATTCTCAAGTCTACAAGAGAATCAACAAATGTTCACCTAGCTATCTGCAGATTATTTATAGTTCTCACCTCATCAAAAGCTTCAAATATATCAATGCTTGGCTGATGAATTGTGCACACAACAGTTCTTCCTGTGTCTACCGTGTTCCTAACTGTTCTCATGACAATTGCAGCAGCTCTTGCATCTAGACCTGAAGTTGGCTCATCCATAAATATTATGGAGGGGTTAGCCACAAGCTCGACTGCAATAGTGAGCCTCTTGCGCTGCTCGGTAGAAAGACCATTCACACCGGGCAACCCAACTAGTGCATTCCTCAATGGGTTCAGCTCCACAAGCTCCATGACTTCCTCAATGAACATCTGCAACCATGTGTGATCAGAATCATGAATCCAGATTTCGGGTAATGGTATTCAAACTCTTTATGGCAAGTTCAATCATCTTTTATCATCATATCATGCCTTTCATAATCCGACTATACACGCACAAGAGGGTGCAACATTAATACTGCTCATTGCCTTATTCTCTACCATGTCAAGAGAAGACAAGCTCAAATTTGACATGTGCGCGCGTGTGTAAACTTGGGCAAGAATCTCCGTACTCCAGCATGAGCACAAGCCATATTGTCAACTGCCCTTAAAGAAATTAGAAATAGGAACAAAAAAGTGAAACAGAGTTGTCTTTTAGATACCAACCTTTCTTGTTTCCGAATCAACATCAGAGGACAAGCGGAGCCATGCTGAATAGACCAAGGACTCATACACAGTAACATGAGGAGAATGAATGTCATTTTGCTCACAGTACCCAGAAATTCGAGCAAACGTTTCTTGCTTCTTTGGGTACCCCGAAATTGTGATGCTCCCCTCAATATATCCACCAGTTTTCCTACCAGCCAGCACATCCATCAGAGTTGTTTTACCAGCACCGCTTACACCCATCAGAGCTGTGAGAACACCTGGCCTGAAAGCCCCACTCACACCCTTCAGAAGCACCAATTTATCCTCAAGAACACCCTGCTCCTTCATTTCCTGCATGTTCAGTTGAAGAAAATGAGGTCTCAAGTTCTCTTGTATTGACCTTTCGACTTAAGTATTGTCCTGAAACTTTTTCAGTTCCAGTGTTCCAGAGATTTATGATTCAAGTTACCTGTGGCATGTCAACAGAATACATAATGTCATCAAAGGTGATTGAATGTTGTTCAAATGGAAGGACCATTCCTCTTTTTCCGTTACGACTAGCCTCAATTTCAAATGAGGACCTGGTGGAGGTACTTCCTCTCCTACTGTCTCGTCCACTCCCTGCATGTCAATTAAGTTCAATAGGAATCTAGGAGTAGTATGAGCTATTTAAATATACATATGTGTGTGTGTCTAAGCTGTAATAAAACTATTGACGCTCAAAAGTCACCATGCATATTTGCAGCGTCTTACCTATAGTTCTACGATGATGACTTGAGCTGTTTTCTCTGCGTGTTAACTCTACGCCTTCTCCTGTCCTACTCCCTGTTCATCGCTTTCAGGTTCGTCTGATCTTACAGTCTGTGACTTCCCGAATGCTGCACCGTCAAATATAGTACACTATCAATACAAAAAGCTACTACATTTAGAAGGCCTAAAAGTGGAAAAGATGGAAATACGCACGGTTAAGATAAGCGAGGGAGAAGGTGAAACCGATGTTGAATAGTATGATGAATCCAAACGATGCTCCCACGCCTATCCAATACCAATATGCTTGTGGGAAGAACCCGCGCGACTTCATCACTGTAACTCCCAGTGGTTCGATTGTGTTTGGGAGAACCTTTAAAGGTCAAATTTAATCAAACATTAGCTTTATTTCAAGCGGTACAGATCATAATTGTTCAAAAGAAATAGTTCAAGAAATCACCTTTTTCCAATTGTCTCCCAGGAACTCGTTAACTAATATTGCATTTTGGCCGTACATCAAAGGCGACATCCAGTAACCCCATATCCACCATTTCTTTACATCGTCTGTAGAAGCAAAGCAAAGTGAAGAAAAGGAGCATTCTTTAATGTATAGTGCATATACCGGGGAAAAAATGTTAAAAAAACTAATTTCTCAGTTCAAAATATCGTTACCTCTGGAGAGGATAAAGCCACCCAAGGCAAAGAGCAAGAGCAGTGCAAATGACCCAAAAGTATTAGCAACAATCATGTCCCTACCCATTGCTGCAATAAATCGGAAGAGTGCAGAGGCCATCTGGTTCACAAGTACTAGCAAAAAGTATTGCCTAAACAACCTGCAATACATACATTTCCAAATATTAGGAAACACAAACTCGGGTAAAACAGTTTCCAAATGTGCAACAAATTCGTTGTACATACCTCCGACATTCGGATCAAATCCAATGACATAGTAGGTCATGAAGACCCAGACAGCAACTTCCAAAAAGGTTATTGGGATTTTAAGGATCCATGTTGGAAGAGCATATACCCATGAAGGATAGAATAGGAGGTCCCTTTGCTTGTAAAAAACAGGAAGCTTCATAATGGTCATGGGCAACTCTGACATTCCATTAAACATAATCATAACCACTGTGAAAAACAAAGCACCCAAATAGATATTTCCATCGGTTGAATCACGACGAGGCATCTTCGTCCGTAGGAAAATTGTCATTGCAATCAGTGCCATAAGGAAAAGCTAAAAAAGCAGGACGAAAGCAGAGTCAATATCCTGTTTTGCAGAAAAATGAAAGCAATACCAAGTAAAATTTAAACTTACTTGTGATAGCTTGAAGACGTAAACAAACGAATTCCTCTTCATCAGTAAGTATTCTCTTGAGAAGGAAGCTTTTAACAGTTCCTTCTTACCAACACCATACGTTTTGGTTGTCAAGGCAGCTGGGTGACTTTTTGTCTTGTCATATGGAGCTGAAAGTTCATCTCCTATTCTTCTTCCCACATGGAATGATTGGAATGCCTCAGCAAATTCCCTTACTGCGACGAAACTGTAAGGCGCATCTCTGCGTGCCCAATACTGCTCCTGATCCTTCCTTGATGTCACCTGTGACCAAACGATCAGAAACAAATAACAGGCATGAGATTCCACATGTAAGGCTCGCCATCTAAAAGACTTGTTGTTGAGGTTCTTCTGCTAACTCCATACATTTTGCTTTGTCCAAACAATTACTTGCCCATTATTAGTAAGAATGAGACCATCAAAGTCTAGATTTACACTAACCTCTTGCAGAAAGTCAGCCACACCTTTCCTGTCAGGACATTTAAATCCCATGGATTCAAAAAACTCGAGAACGTTTTCACGGGGTCCCTGGTACACAATATAGCCATCGGAGAGGAGAATAATGTCATCAAAAAGATCGTAAGTCTCCGGTGCTGGCTGCAGTAGAGAGATGACTGCTGTCCCATCCAGAATCTGAACATACTGCCTGAGCGAATTAACAATTTGGAAAGTTGTCGAGCTGTCCAATCCGGTAGATATTTCGTCCATAAACAATGCCTTCGCTGGTCCGACTAGCATTTCCCCTGTAATTTGACTTACGCAGATTATCATACAGGCAACTCATATCAAAGAAAGTGAATTTCATTTGCCATGCAATTTCGTGTACCTGTCGTTACACGCTTCCTTTGACCACCAGAGATACCCCTCACCATTTCATCTCCTACCATGGTATCAGCACACACTTCTAAACCCAAAACCTGAAAGTTCGAGGAAGCACATTAAAGATACTGAAGGATATGATTCCCTAAATCCTAATAAGTAATGATCATTTTCTAAATGCAGAACTCAAACGGCAAATGAGCAATATTATTACCTTCAATATATAATCTGTCGCCACATCAGCCTCCTGGCCTTCAGTTGTTGCAGCCTGATATATCAGAAGCAAATAGAGAACAGAAAGCCATCATCACTTATTGTGAAACTTTATTATGTTAAAAATCAAATTAATTACTACTCAATAAAAAATTGACCAAAAGCCTCAGTCATGCTAAAGATTACAGTTCCAAGCAGTGTTTGTGGTATTAGTTCTGGAATCCTAGATATAATTAATGGCCAATAGCTCCTGACTCACCTTCATGTAGATATCGACATCTGGATCTGGTTTGATATTTGCCTCTTTTTCTCTTCTAGACAACTCTGCTAGCATATCTGCAGATTTCAAAAATATGTAGTAGTCATTATTTGTATGTTACAGATTACTTGTGGAAAAATTTAATATTCAAGGAAAGCTAAAAAATGGAAATACTGATCCCATAAGATAGTTTACAAACCATAGCGTGACCCGACCCCTTGGCACCTTGCTGAGAAGGCCAAGGTTTCCCTTACAGTCATTTCTCCAATATGGAGATCATATTGGCTGATATAAGCCGCAGTTCTCTGAGGTACAAACTCTCTCATGTCATGGCCATTATAAGTCACCCTCCCAGAAACTGAAATGACAAGTCGCGGTTTTCTAGTTAGAGATGAGATTGAAGTCAAGAAAGGATTGAAGCTGAAACGGTATTATTTTCACCTTTAAAGTTGGGTCAAGCTTTCCGGCCAGAGCTAGTAAGAGTGTTGTCTTCCCAGAACTTGGAGGACCCAATAGCAAAGTCATTCTGTCAATTACATATGCACAAAATGAAACATGGGTTTCAGAAATACAGTCTTAAATCTTAATATCCAGCATCCAATTCATGATTTCTGATGGGATGTTTTCTCACCTCCTAGGCTTTATGACTCCAGTAACATCTTTAAGGATAGACAAATGTTTCTTTTGACTTGAAAGAATATGGAAGAAATTCAAGAACCCTGCCGAGTGAAAATTCAAGAACAACTTAATTCACAAAAAACGCTTCAAAATATATGAATGTGTCATGGTATGTAGTTCGCAAACGGTTACCTCCAGAATATTGACAGAGAAGTTAAAGAAGGTAGGCAAAGCTCTGCCTCCTACACGAGCCTCTGCCTCGACATTCACGTGCTCAAACCTGACTTCGATTGTTGGAAGATCAATCCCAACTCTGAGAGATTCCCGGAAACAAGAAAATCCGTTACGGTACTGAAGAAATTACGCACGAAAGCTAAGTACACTTGAAGAAATACGTTAACTCCATTTCGTTACCACGAAAACTTCCGAAAAAAAAAAAAGCGTAAATAATTGGCAGAGCTCTTACCTATCTATCCGATTCCTGACCTTCAACAAGAACTTCTCATTATCCTCGTCGGCTAATTTCACCAACCTCTCAAGCAGTTTCTTCCTTTCTTCTAATCCGAGATTCTGTAAATCGACTTCAATGGCCTCACCTCTTGAAGTAGTTAGTATACCTTTTCTTAGACGATCAAAAGTAGGAAGCTTCTCGAGGGCAGCCCACTTAAGAGCTTCTTCATCATCTTCTTCTCGCGAAGACATCGAGAAAACGTCCACAGCATTATTCCTCCAGACCGACGAATTCCGTAATCGTAAACTACCAGTGGCCCTGTAAAGGTCACTGTTATCCATTTTTAGAACCCTGAATAAAGATCACTGCGGCTAAAACACCTCAAACCCACCAAAACCCAGAAATATATCTTCAGGATTTACTCGAACATGATATGGGTATAAATACCGAAGATATATAGCTGCCACAATTAACTGCAAAAGTCCACCCAACCCAGAATGGTATTCCTCTAGGCAAACCAGCCAAAGGTTTCAGAGTCTATGGACAGGAACCCACGCAACAATACGTAAGAATTATCCACTCTGCAGGGTAGGAGAACGCCAAAAAAAAAAAAAAACTGCTTAATTAACTACTCAATAAAAATATTAAAACTACTCAAAGCAATCCTAATAACACTGTATCTCTGGAAAAAGCTGATGAAAGACAGATCAGAATGTATGTATTTATGTATGTTGGTTCAGATTTTCACAACAAATATATATGCATGGTGAATGGGGTCTATACAGGGAGTGCAAGTGAACCGCATGGGTGGCTTTTGAAGTGCATCCGCACTCCAGGTCCAGGAGCCAGCTTCTTAGTTCTTAGGTGAAAACAGGACCCACACAAACAAAACAAGAAAAAAAAAAAAAAACAAGAAGTTATTGCCATTTGTGGATGGTTCCTCAGTCTTGTGAACGCAGGCGCCACCTTTTGTTGACCAACGCTTCAAATATGAAATGACTTACAAAAGTATTAAATAGACCAATTCGTGTATCTCGGTGTGAATCTGAAGGTATGGACTTGGAGTAGATGCGAACTGATTGGATTGGTTAGTCTTTGCGGTCATTTGCGGAGGATTGGTTTGTATCAGTGGCCGGATGTTAATGGTTTTTTTTTTATGCTTGGGTTTGTCTTTTATGTCTATTTATAACCTTTTAAGTGTTTGTTTATAATTACGGTTTTCCTTCACCATAAATAAAAATTGTTAATAAAATTGAGGTCTTGAAAAAAATAAAAATAAAATAAAATTCGTGTATCTCATTTTAAAAAAATTATTTTTTATTAATAAAAATTATATATAACTTATATATTTAAAACTTATACCCACCATTACCTCTGTTACTAGACAATCCAAAATATCCGGTCAGCTTCTTGTTCAGTACGATCTGAATTTCTAGACCGACCACAAAAGTCCAGGAAGAGAGTTTAAACAGAGTAGATAATCATCTTCTCTAAAGACTTTTGATTTTTTTTTTTTTTTTTTAAGAAAGTAATGAAACGGAACTTGGGCAATAAGCAACAAATAATTTTGGATAGGTAACATGACAGCCAGCGGGAAAGGATAGTTTGTTGGGTTAGATAGTTCAAAGAAATATAAAACAATTTAGATCCCCCTTTTCTTAATATATAATTCGGTGCTATAGTTTAATTGGATCACGGACGGCTGCCTGCATTTTAATTTATTTATTCAATGCTGAATTATAATATTAACCAATTAATTGTAATTTATTATAGAATCAATAACTTCATGAATGACCCTATCACTCTTCAATTATTTTTAATTTTTAATGTTTTCGTACACGTATCTTAATATTTTATTTTATTTTTTTATTATTTCTTATTAAATTATTCTTTGTTTGTATGTTTCTAGAATATATATATATATATATATATATATATATATATATAATAAGAATGACGGACCTCACACCGCTATTTTATCAGTCCCCTCCTCGGTTTGGTTGAAAAAACATGAACCTGGATCTAATTTCTTGAATCGATTTTTTTTTTTTTTATTCATTATATTTGTAACCTTGATCTTCTCCAATTTCTTGAATTCTCCTATTTTATGTCACGGACAAGGGTCCATACCTAGGGACATTTTTAAATTTAATGCGAAATTGAAAATTCTCAAGGTAGTTGGTGGTGGGGCTAATATATAGGGACAGGCTCCACGCTGTTTGTGTATGGGTTACCTATCTGTCTTTTTCCTTTTTGTTTTTTACATACGCCACGTTTGACTCTTGACTTTATTGTTATAATTTCTTTTTCCTGACTCAGAAACGGTGCATTTTTTTTTTTTAATTTTATTTTTTTCTATCCATAGTTGCATGAATGTCTCATGAATGAAATCAGCACTGACATAATAGTGAAAGTGTCAACATTTGCTAAATGACGGTACTGTGAAATCTATATTTTACTTACAATTAAAAAAAGAAAAAGAAAAATATATGTAAAAGATTAATTTTTTTTGGGAAAAAAAGGGGAAGTCGTTGAATTATTGTGGTCAAAATGATCATGCTTGGTTTCGTCATCAAAACACGAGGTGTGGACTACAATAAAGAGAGAGGCAGAGTGGGGTATTTCGAACTCGGAAGTCTACTAAGTTGCTCCCGTCGTGCAGGGCGTGCCCTGACTTTTTGACTACGTTGCGCTTCCAAGAAAACAGTGGGCACTTTCTCACTAGTCGCTGCTTTGGTATTTATTGAAATTTGAATGTAATATCACAATTTATTTTAAAATTTTAAATTAATAAAAAAATTAAATTTTATTATTTATTTTATATCTTAATATTATTTTTTACGTATCAGTTACTTCTTCTCAATAAGTGGTCTAATACGTAAAATATTTAATTAAATAGAATAGAGTGTAGAATCATATTCAAACTCAAGACCTCTACTTTGATATCATATGAATATACTACTTGTCTAAAAATTTAAGCTGATAAGAAGAGATAAATTTTATTATTTATTTTATATCTTAATATTACAGTGGTACTAGCAACAAGTAATTAGTAGGTAATTCTAGAACGAGAATTGCTAAGTATATATATATATATATATAAAATATTATTCAAAATTAAATTTATAAATTGACGTACGTTTATTAGATTTATTTTATAATAAAAATAATTTTATAATTTGATAAATCACATTAAGTCATATTGTTTTATTAATTTATGTAGAGTGTGCTCTACGTAGGCCCCATGGCTCATGGCACATGTGTTGTAACGCATCAAGGGGCACAATGCATGGAAAAAAATATAATTTCCAGATTGCACCAGTTGATATTTCAACTTGGGCAAATTGTTTGGAGAGGGAACCAACGCGACCATTGGACTAGGTCCAATCCTTGTGTCACTTAGTAACAGACATAATAAATATATTTGTTCGTATTAGATTATAAAAAAATGAAAAGTTACAACTTTTTATTTACATCCTTTGACCTTCTATAAATATACTCATTGGCCTACGAATTCAACATAGAATTGAGAGAATATAGAAGGCAGTTTCAAAATTCTCTCTCTTTCAAAAGTTTTCATTTTTTCAAAACTTATCATTAGGATCTGTTCATTCTGTAGAAAATAGATTTCTGATCTCTTGGTTGAATAGTAAAATTTGAGAATATTCGAGATCTAATTTCGTGTGTGCATAACACAGTTAGACAAACAGACTTGTTCTGGGCTTCATTGTATCTTAGAGGTAAATTCGCTTATAATCTATATGCATATCGTTATTGATAAAGATAAATATTATCTTAAAGAAAGTGACATTCATAGCATACCTTGAAGCAAATTTTTCTCTAAATATTTTTTATTTTACAGCTCCTTTATTCCAACAATTACTCAATAAATTTACTTTTATATAATATGTTCAACGCGTGATATTCACAACCTATTGTAAAATATCATGTCAGTAGAAATTAAAGGTGAAATCCGTACTTATCACAACCTATTGTAATAAGAGACTACAGCCACCGCTCCCCGTTAGTGGTTTTGGGATTTTTATTTTTATTTTTTTTTACATGCATTTTTTTTACACATTTAAATATTTTTTAAAAAATAAAAAAATTCATAATATTATTAAAAAGTAATTACTTAATTATTAAGTAAAAATAATAATAAAAAAATCATAGCGATAAAAATTATTGGTAAGAGTAGTATTACTCTTATAATAACTCTATGCAAATGATAGTTTTTTTTTTTTTTTTTATCATTTCAATTTAACTTTTATTTCAGGGTTAAGTATAGGTAGACTTGGTGGCATGTAACATTTCGTAAAAGTTTACAACATTTTCTAAAATTCTTAAACATAGTTTCATAATATTTTTATAAAAGTGATGAAATCTATTAAAAATATGTTGAACTTGAGAAAGTTTTTAGAGAAGTTTTTATTTTGTGAGGATTTTTTTTTTTTTTTAATTCTGTAAAAGTTAATTCTATATTTTTTAACGTAATTAGTTCTAAGAATCTTTCTTCCCATTGCTTTAACATATGTATATTAGGTGAGGTTAGTTGGGGAAGTGGCATGAATATATACACACACACACTCACTTCAAAAGCTATGCCTTTAATTAATTAAGCAATAAAGGTTTCCGGCCGACCTTGCGGTTCACGTTGATGTGGAAAGTGAAACCAAAGTCGCCTTCAAATTGATTTTGGAGGTTCAATCGGGAATCGGGACTCAAATTTCAAGCTTTTTCTTGAACATCAAAGGTTTCACATAAATGATTTCAGAAGCATTCTTGTTGGAGACTTCATCTTTAATTGGACTTGACAGAGAGTGTTTCGATCAAGAAACTAGTATGGTAGGGTTGAGACTGGTCTGGGGCACGTTTTTGTTGAAAAACCTTGTATTCTGCATAAATCATAAAACAACCCATTTTATAACTTATTCAGTTCTGGTTGATCTCGTTTTTATAGGACCCTAAAGTCATATGGGAAGTGTTGCAGGAGATGGACTAATTCCACATCTCTAGACGTACTTTCTTTTTCTGTACGTATCACTTTCTTTAGAAACAGCCGAAGCAAATACTTGACTAAAGAAAAAAAAATAGTACATCAATCATTTACTCCTATCCAGCGTTTGCGCAAAAAGAACATTAAGCCATTAACTTAACAGGCATTTCTAGTTAAATACCGTTACATCTATAAAAGAATTATATAAAAATAATCTTACAAATTGACGTGATTTCATTTAATCCGTTACTTGATAATAAAAATAACTTTATAATCTAACGAACCACATCAAGTCACGTCAATTTGTGAGATTACTTTTGTCCAATCCCTTTGTGGCCAGAATATTTCTCTTTCTAATTTTGTCAAAATGATTACATCAATAGGGAACATTAAAGTACTGGAGGCTGGACATGTAAATTAAAGGCTCGAGTCAACCAGCTTTTAACTTTCGACAGCAGCATCAACGTCCAAATATGGTACATACTTAGAACCAGCTCGAGTCAGTATTCGTCAAGTTTGGTAAAGTGGTGGAGCTTTTACGACAGTAAAGAGGTACATAAATGTGGAAACCAGCATGAAAAAAGATAAATCGATATGGCTGGGAAAACATGTTTTTTTTTTTTTTTATAAGTTGGATGGGAAAACATGTTTCAGTAATTACTCTTTCAGAAAAGCAGCATTTCTTATATAACAACAGTAAGCAACCAACATAACATCTACTTTTGATGTTTGTCTACAATAAAATATTCTTCACATCATTTGAGATATTTTCATCTCATTCTACATCATTGCCCTCTTTCTCAAGAGCGGTCTTACCATTGATCCCGGAAACAAGCTCAGCTTCAACTGTTTGAGAAGGTAAGCGCTCGTACATTCTGAATCTTGATGGAAGAAGCTTAAAACGACCCAAAGTAAGAGTCTGCCTAAGCTTCTCATAATTCCACCTTTGCTGAATATAGATAGCAATTGCAAGAATAATTGCTGTCACCGGTATCGCAATATCGCCAAACTTAGAGTAAAAATCAAAACTTGGGTTGACAAACTCATAATCCTCAGCAAAGTATGGATTACGAACGGGAGCTCTTACATAATCATAAATGTGGGGGAACAGTCTGACAGCTGTGATTCCAATGAAATAGAGTTTCCTGAGTGGTTTACAATCAATCTGCCACACAAAATTGCCAATAAGTTGGGGGAGCAGGAAAAAATCTTGAACGAGACCCACATATTCTTCTAGTACTGTTTCCCATTCCTGCAGCAAGTGGGAATTTCTTTCCAAGATTAGAGTATGTGTTTTTGCCCGGAGAGATCTCTGGCTGGTCTTCGTACTATGAATGATTAGAACAATCATGAACCCGATCACATGGATGCTGAAGGTAGTAATAAGTATCCGCTTATCACTGGGGACACGGTGCAGTTCTAGAGGGGGGGGCTTGTGTTAATAATCTAATGCGAGATTTCCACACCTTCTGGCTAAGCCTTAAAGTCAATATAAATGAGACCATTACAAGAAGCTTCACCGTGTAATCAATCATATGGAACCACTGATTATTCTCGAGTTCATAAGATTGCATCTCATAAGAATCGGAAGCCATTCTCTTGAAAAGAGCTTCTGCCCCTGTGATCAGAGGAAGGCTATAACCAAGAGCTTGGATACCTAGCATGACAAGAGACATATAAGGAACAGAAACCAAATTATGCTTCATGTAAAACAGCTGGCTTGAAATGCAAGCTATTGCTAATGAAAGAGTCAAAATCCGGAGAATTCCCTCAACAGCCCTATGAGACAGGATGTCTTCCTGCTGCTTCCTGTACATAACCGGAAATGTTTGGAGCATGATTGTACTAAAGTGGAGGGGGTCATCTTCATTCCTTTTGCTGTTAATGGAAATCCTTGCCGTTGGATCCACTAACCAACGAGCTGTAGTGGGAGGGTACGACACCACCACCTCAATTAAACAGTCCATCCCAGCTTCAAGATCCATGCTTGCAAATAAAATCTTCCAAGAGGCTCGGACATCCCTGCAACCAACTAGATACATCTTCCCAACATGTGGATCATAAAGACCCTCCAAGAAAAGCACAGAAAAATTGTTATAAGCTTTTCCAGTAAGTGTGAGTTGTGCTGATACATTGAGAAGGAGCTGCTTTTCGGTGTATTCAGCCTTTGTGTGGTAAGGAGTCTCCTCTTCTGTGGTGGAACCATTGGACCAGTAGCGCCCAAACAAGGGACCAACTGAAAGAATTTCCAGTTGAACTTCAGTTTTTGGCAATCAAGGACTAGGAAATGGATCAGGAACTGCAGAGACATGAAGGGTGAGATCTTCTGAGAGAAGCGAAAGACTCACTAGGAATGCCTCTGTGTCTTCCAGTTTGGGGAAATGAAGCAAAGATTTCTTGATGACAGTTCCAAAAGTGAAGGGCTCATTCTCTTCTAGGATAGTACCAGCTGCATCAGGTTTTGAGTAGCTGTAATATGGATGGGAGGCTTTAAAATAATTCCACAACTCCGTAGGCTGCACTATCTTTTCAAATGACAATGGGAAGTATGATGCATTGTTCTTATCAAGGCTGGAAAAACTCCCAAAAACAATGCTTCGTTGCTTTATGGAAAATGAGATAGGTACGTACAAACAGATCCGGGAAGTACAGCCAATCCCTTCACTGCCAATGAGTCCAAGGCAGCCAACCATGCAAAGCTGCCCACTGGAAGACTTCCAAATACCCTCAGCAGCAACAGTCATGTTGCTAACCCAGACCTCACTGCTGCAGTATACTGATTCTCCAATGGAGGAACAGCTCTAAACACAGCTGAAACCATTACAGAACTGACATTTCCCCGTGCAGCTTTTTGCTCACACTTTAGATTCTGGATATAGATTTTAACATCTTTGAAACCTCCATCTGTTACTTTAATCTCCTTATCCGATATATAAGGACCCAGCTTACTGCAAAATTCATCTGTACCATTGCATCTCCAGTTTGGCACAACTGTGAAAGCTTGGTCCCGAGTAACTTCTTCAAGTATTTCACAAAAATGAGAACCTTTATAGACACTAACGCCACCATTCATCAAGCTATCCTGGAATGGGTATTGATCACACGCTTTGGACACAATCTTTTCAGAAGCAAACTCATAGTCCGTTGACGTGCCCAGCTGGGACAAAATTTGAACCTCGTCAAAGTACTTGGGGTTGGATTTTGGGTTTAAACTTCTCATTTCCCCTCGGATCACCCGGCTTGTCAATGTGAATGTCATGGGAAAGCGAAGAACCAGCAGAATTCGATCATCTTGCAAAAGAGGAGGCTGGTCATAACGCGGAATAGAAACCTTCACCCATTCCATGGATCGATAGTATTGGGCTCCCTAGATGGCAACATTGCACTCCCCAACAAGCACAACACTCTTTCCCCACCATTTTTCTTGGATTCGGTGTAAATCCCTTCAAAGGCAATAGAGAGCTGGGAATGACCGGGCCATATCTGAAAGTGTGGATTTCCATCAAACCCACTATCCGTAAATGAACCATCTCGTGTTATGCCCATACTTAACAACCCACTGACACTCACCGACTTCCTAGATCGACGAGTATGATCAACATCCTTTACCCAAAAAGAAACCAAATTTAATGGATCCGGAGTATCAGATGAATTCTTTGGAACTTCTCTATCATCAAATGGCATAATTGGAGCCTTACCAACCTCCTGACTCCAATCCCCATTAATAAAAAAGAGCTCCTTTTTAACACTATAAACCCTGCTTTCTTCAGGTCTCAATTCAGAGGCAGAAGATAGAACAGAAGCACATTCTTTTTTCACTTCGTCTATTCTATCATAATTGTAGTTTATGGGATCTGCTTCTAGGAGTTCTGGATTTGCATAACCAAATCCGAAAAACAATCCACACACTGACCAGACAATAAAAGCAAAAGATGCAACTTTCATGATTCCAATTGCTCTGCCAGAAATTTCTATAAAACTAGTTCAGTTTTTGCAACAGAAATCACAAGCATAAACATGAACGTAGCTACGTAATTCGTTCCAGATGACCATGAAGAAGATCAGAGTAAATGAGAGAAAGGTCAAATCCAAGTTCATAGTTTGGATGCGTATGGAGTCAAATTAATTTGACATTTTGCTTGAGGAAGGCTAACCTGAACTTGGAATTGTTCCTTTGTGTCTTGTTGCTTAGATATCTCTGAATCGGAACCCCACTTTGCAGAACTCTGGATCTTAGGCTTGTAAAACCGTTCGGTACCCGTTAGAACTTTATCTCGGAGTCTGGATCTTGGGGAGACCGTGGAAGAATGAAGTTGAAGCGGTTCTGGTGCAAGCGTCCATTGTCTTTACATGTCCACACAACTTCCCGAAGCGCGTGTGAATCGATCGAGCAAATGAGAAATTAAAGAGTGTAGCTATGAATATTTCAGTATTTCTTTTAATAATTCATCTGGACAGTAGAATATCATTCCGTTTAGATTTGGAAAATATTTTATTTTATTTTATATTATTTTATTATTATAAATTTTTTAAATTTTTACATAAAATATGATAAATAATTTAATTTTTTCAAATTTTAATTTAACTTTTTCAAATTTTAAAACAATAATAATATTAAAAAATAATATTTTAACAATATTTTTTTCAACTTTTATCTTTCATCTAAAATCATTTCAAAATCTAAACCAACCCTAATTCAATTGTGTTGATTGAACAACTAATTCCTAATTTATGAAGTTGATCGATATGAAATTCCTTTACTTTAATAACTTTTTTCTATAAGTAGTAGGAATGAAACTATCTAATTCAAAATTTAATATTATCTGATATATTTATTTTTAATCAAGCTAGCTCGAAATTAATATAATCTTTTATACTTGACCTAGTTATAATATACTCAGACATTGAGATATCTTTTCTACACTAATAGTAATATGGTCCTATAAGAATATTATGACTGTCCATTTAGAGGTTTTTTTTAAAATAACCATTCAAAAAGCTTCAATAGAACTGATAAAAAAATAAAAAATAAAAAATAAAAATTTCCCATTTGGTTTCTCAAAAATTAATATTGATTTGAGACATTCATCATCACATAGTACAAATACTCCATTTAGGTCTATTGAATTTTGTAGATAATATGATTAATATCTCTGATCCAAATAAAAAGAATGAAATCCAATTTTACATTATGTTGGGCGGTTGTTACTTAATAAGCACTTGGCAGACTGCTTGGTGGGATGTCGTGGTCGACACGGACTTTCTAACGCGTGGGCAGTATGTTTTGAATATTTCCGAGGATAATTTAGTCATTTCAAGTTGCCTTTTTAAAACTCGACCAATCGTGACTCGTGACACTTGCGTTTTTTGTTTTTAAACGTGAGGATAGTTTGGGTAGAATAATTTGTTGACAGACAACCCAACGTAGTTCACAAGTAATCGAGAATCAACACCGCTATACTCTCGGGAAGTGGAAAGAATATAAAATAAATTACATAATATTAATTTTGCATTCAACAAATATTTTTTTTTATTTTTTTACTTTTTCCTTCACCATTTTTTTAAAATTATTTAGATATTTAAAAAAAAAATCATATATTCATTTAAAAATATTCACTTAATCATCAAGTAAAAAAAAGTGAAAAAAAAATCTGTAGAAGATTTCAGTAGAAATCCTATGTAAAACTAGTGTTTTCCTTTATTTTATGAATTTATGCTGGAGTCTACAAAAACTCTAGAAAATTCGACTCGTAGAGATGACCCATTTTATAGGGCAGCATGTCCGGTCTGGAAGCTTATTAAGTCCTAATTTTGGATGGCAAAAAGTCTCACGAATCTCATTCTATCTCAATTGTTTTTTTTTTTTTTTTTTTTTTAGTATCTAAATATTATAAGATTGAGCTGCTCCTATCTGAGGTGAAGGGTAAAGACATTACTGAGCTTATTGCATTTGGAAGAGAGAAATTGGCATATGTCCCTACTGGTGGTGGTGGTGCTATTGCAGTTGCAGCAGCAACAGGTGGCGGCGGCGGTGCTGCTATTGCTCCTGCTGCAGCAGAGCCAAAGAAAGAGGAAATAGTGGAAGGGAAAGGAATTAGACGATGATATGGGCTTCAGTCTGTTTGATTGAGAAATTAGGATATCATGTTATGTTTCAAGATTATCCAATTCAGGGCTTGGTAGAAATCACAAGTTTATGTTTCTGTAAGCTATTTATTTATTTTTTAATGTTTGGTTATCTTTTAAGACGGAGAAGTTATGCAGAAATTTTACAGATTAACTTAGTATTGTTCTTTCGAATATTGCACGTTGTTTTCTGGTCCTTGAGATATCGATATGATCTACTAAAAAAAAAAAGTATGGTTGGTCAGCTTTAAGTTTTGACCGATCTTCGACACAGATGATTTATTACATGAGAGCTGTTGGGTTTTGCCTAGGATTTCTTGTACATGTAGTTCGTAACTGGTTTTGGAACGAGGAAGAATTCTCTAATTAAAATGAAATTATTAATTAATATATAAAGTGTGTTTGCAAAATATTAAAAAAAAATGTCAAATATTATTAAAATATATAATATTATATTATTATTTTGAGTTTAAGATAGTTAGTCTAATGTAAATTCACCTAATTAAAAGTTGACATTTTAGCTAAATTTTAGACTTTAGGCCATTGCCAACTCTTACATCCCCAAAGAAAAGTTGGATATGGTTAATGAGAAGCAAAACTCTTCTCCCACCTATAATCTCCATAGATATTTTTAACCGATTTGACTTTTTTATTTACTTAAACGTTAAGAGAATATTTTTTAATAAATGTATTTTTTAAAATTGTTAAAAGATTTAAAAAATATTTTTAAAAAAATAAAATTAGATATTCGGTGAGGAATTATCCCTCAATGGATGTAGCATCACCCTAATGAGAAACACTACTATATTGTCTCAGTTATACTGTTTATTTTATTCTCATGTAGTGTCACGTAGTTTATTAAAAAAAAAATAAATATAAATATAAAAGTATTATTTATCATGATGTCAAGTGATTTATTAAAAAAAATTAAAAACACAAATATAAAAAGATTAGATGGAACCAACAGTTTTAATTTTTCTCTTTTTATAATTCTAGATTTCATTTCATTTTAAATATATTTCTTATATTTTTTAAATAAATCACGTTGCACAAGTACCACAGGACTCAGGAGACAAAATAAGGTACATATAACTGGGACCGCGTGGGACCAATTCTCGAAGGTTAATTTTCTCAACTATCAAACTCGAAAGGCAGCTCCTAAATGAGTACTTGTAACACTAACCGCGCTATTTATTTAAATTTTTCACGAAATAATATGGAACCTCAGCATGAATAAAATCATTCCAAAATGAACATATTTCGATAAAATAACAATATCTCTACAAGTTATTTACATTTAAAACACGTTGTTTAGTATAAAAAGCTAGCTGTTTAGTTAATAGTATTTTCCCAAATTTCAAACACGTTGGACGCATGTAGTTTTCCAGTCGTGCATTTATCGGTTACTTTGGATGTTAAAAATATTTTAAATTATTTGTAAATAATAATAAAATAATTCATAAATAATAATAAAATAGATCAGCACACAACCCTATTGGTGCTGTCACATTAACTTCACATATCCTCTGCTTTTAATTAGAGTTGAAAGGCTGACTTCCTGATAAAGGAGCGGAAGTGCTGAAATGTGATGCCTTCATGATTCATTTTATTAGTGGTACTGTTCTAAGATTTACTACCATATCCAGACCACAACAGCAACGGTTATGCTCTCTGGATCCAGAAAGAAAAGGTCAACCAGATGCATAGCCCGTACTCTCGAGTCATTCCATTCAGTTCTGTTTGGATCCTACTTCGAGCCTTACTGAGTTTATAGGTCCTTCACTCAACAAAAATGAAAAGAAAACATTTTACAGGTCCTTCACTCAACAAAAATGAAAGAAAAATAATAAATACAAGAGTTTTGCTAGGAACAACGGGATATGCAATTGGGGATAATCGGGCTATATTTGACCGTTTATGTATAATAAAATATAATAAAAAGGACAAAAGTTTAAAAAAAAAACAAAAAAAGCTCATTGCATACAGAACTTTTTATGGATAAAAACATTGTTCCCTAAATTTTTCTTTAAAATTTAGTTAAAAATAACATAAAAATAACACTTCCTATAATTTTATCATAAATTTTACCCATCTTCAAAAAACTTCTACATTTCATTCTCTATCATTTATCTCTTTTATTAAAATAATATTCTTCTATTATTACTTTTTTCTCTTACTTTCATTTCCATTCTTAACCACTAATTCTTTTATCTTATTTTGTTTCTTTTCAAATATCACATTTTATAAATATTTATACGATTTTTTTTCCCAGATGTAGTATTATTTTTCAAGTCAATATCAGTATTAAAAATAATAACTTTTTTAATATATGCATTTTCCAATGTGATGGTATTTTTTAATATGAGTTTGTCCGTATATACTTGAGTAATATTTGATTTGCATTTGTCTAACGATAACATTTTTTTTCATTTTCAGTTTCTCTAACGGTAATACCTATCCGCGTATTAATGATAAATTTTTTTACAAAATAGTACAACGGTAATATTTTCAATTCCAGCCTCCAACAATAACATACTTTATTTCTCTAACAGTAACTTTTTTTTGTCTTTTCTCTAATGGTAACATTTTTTGTTTGCATTCACATTGTTAAAAACCCAAGTCTCATCTCCAACTTCCTTCATCAAATGGCTCATTCTTTCTTTCGTAAATTGCTCATATACTTGTCATATGATGATGAATTGGATGTTGTTTTTAATGTCAAGGCTGATGGAGAGTCATCGAGACATCGTGGCAATTACCAACGTCGTAAGTTTATTCGGCATGATCATATCCAAGGGCACGAGCACCTTTTTCACGACTATATCGCAAAAAATCCAGTATATCCCTCCAATCTATTTCGAAAGAGATTTCGGATGAGTCATCCCCTATTTCTCTGTATTCTAAATGAGGTAGAGGCTTACGAGCTCTACTTCGTCTAGAGAAGAGATAATGCTGAAAGACTTGGTTTATCTTCTATGTAAAAGATAACTGCAGCACTTAAAATGCTGGCGTATGGGGTTATTAGAGATTTTATGAATTAATACATACGTATTGGAGAAAGCACCACAATGGAAAGCCTAAAAAAATTCTATAAGACAATTGTATCTGTTTTTTCAGATGAATATTTGCGGTCTCCAAATGCTAATAATATTGCTCGATTGCTTGCGGTTGGTGAACAACGGAGCTTCTCAGGAATGCCAAGAAGCATTGATGCATGCATTGGAAGTTGAAAAATTGTCTCGCTGCCTGGAGAGGTATGTATACTGGTCACATTTGTGAACCAACTATTATTTTAGAAGTAGTTATTTCATATGATCTTTGGATATGACATGCATTTTTTGGTATACCCGGTTCACATAATAATATTAATGTGCTAGAGAGATATTTTATTTTCACAAAACTTGCTCAAGGGCGTGATTCTCCAATCAATTACACAATCAATGACAACGACTACACTATGGGGTACTACTTTGCCGATAGCATTTATCCCAAGTGGTCAACGTTTGTGAAGACGATTACATCACCCCAAGGGAATAAGAAGAAAAACTTTGCTGCAGCACAAGAATCCGCAAAAAAAGATGTCGAACGTGCCTTTGGGATACTTCAACAACGATTTGCAATTGTTCGTGGACTTTCCCAATTTTTCAAAGTTGATGAGCTAACAAATATAATGAAAGCATGTGTTATTCTACATAACATGATCATTGAGGACGAGCGTGATGATAGTCAAGGTCTGAACATGGAGTATGATCAAGTTGATGATGATATTCCAGAACTGTCGTGCAATCCAACAAACGAATTTATCAACTTCATTCAGCGCCATCATGAAATTAGAGACAGCTTGGCATATCATCAACTACAGATTTAATTGAACATCAATGATAGATTTATTCCCAACAATAAAGAAAATGCTATGTTGGATTCTCTATCTTCTCATTAGTAGCGACCATGTATTCCTATTTCCACAATTTCCATTTTAAAAAATATGTTTTCTTCAAGAATATGTTGATTGTTATTGTAATATTTTCATTATCTGTAATAGTTTAAAGATTTGTAATGTCGAGCTGTAATCAAGCAACATCTATCCATGTTTGACTCAAATTCAACGACCACGTTTTTCTATATTCTCAATAAATACTTGCTAATGTACACATTATAAAATACAACAAAAGTGCTAAAGTCTTTTAAAAAAACTATCAACATTAGTCTCAACGATCAAGCAAGTTATACTAATGTGCCAAACATAAAATACAAATGTCCTAATACTGAATAAAAAAATAAGTTACGAAAAAAATGTAGCCTCAATTTTCTGATGCATTGCGTCTCGCCAATATTTTCATTTGAAGTTTCTGGAAATATACCCACTGAACTCCAAGCAACGTATTCACATCGAGCAACATTATGTGCTCCTCTCTCTCTCTCTCTCTCTCCCATCAGGCGATTTCCAGTTTCTCCGCCTCCAACCTTAGTCTCTCGTCCTCTTGTCTACTTTTATATCCCTCCCTTTCTCGATCATATGCCATCTTCTCGGCCTTGAGTCGAAAAAATTATTTCTCCTGAGCACGTGACTCGTCCAGGAGAGTATACTTACGCTTGCTCAGCTCCACAAGCTCATCTGATACCTTGCCTTGAGCCTTACGTTTTCCTTTCTCAGTTTTTCTTCCCATTGGCTTATCCAATTCAATGACATCATTATTTACCAGATTCTCTACCTCTCTACCACCAACTGAATACATAGGTGAATTAGGTGCAACTGTTGAGCTACAAGAATATGTTGGGGACATCATCGACCTTCGCTTCATCCCGTCCTTTGTGCAATGTTGATTCCATTTCGGTTGGTCCTTCAATAGCTACAAAAAATGCTCGAACTGAAATGACGTTTTCTCAAGCGATTGATACATGATCTTAGCTTTGTCAAACTTCCAATTCAAGCATAAAATCAAAGAATTAACCACACATTAAAGATAGAAGGAACATAACGCATAAATATCACAATTAAGTTGTTGGAAATAATTAAAAAGTGAATGATTATACCTTGTCTTGCTCAGTCATACCACTTTGATTCAACACTTCAACTTGGACAAGTTTAGCACAAAATTTGTTCGTTGCCTTTGAATGGCAAACCGCCGATGTATTAAAGACCCAACACTCTGCTCATTTGTACTTTATTTATACTCATTGAACCATTAACTAACTTTTTCTTAAAGTTGGACGTGTTTTTAGTCTGTTCCTTGGATTGCATCAATGCTACCATTCAGCCATGAAGAGATAAGTAACTTGTCTTCTTCGGGGGTGAAGTTTGCACCCTTGGTTGATTTTCTTTGAGAGGGAAGCTCTACTTAGGGTGGGAGTGGAGAGTCATTCAAAGTCACGGGAGATTGTCCACCTTGACCACGATAAATGTGGTCAATGTCAAGCTCCTAAGTCAAGAGGCTGGTGAAAAATATATTTTCATGCTCTTGTGAATCCATCTCTAAAAAGTTGTAAATATAGAAATGTGGTACACATGTGTACACATGTTAGACAATTAAGAACAATATTTGCAAGTGATTTTGGTAGCCGACTCAGAAATCATATGGTAACATATGACCACACTTGGCACCCTCTCTAGCATGACTGCAACAACCGGTTGCCACTATTTATTGGCCATCTAGGTTACCATGCCATGGAGGTGTGTGCCAAAGTGTTACTTCACATTTTTTAGATTTTCTTATCATCACAACCAAGGGGTTAAGACAACTCAAATTCAATAACAAAATCAGTTTGCAAAATAGAAAATAAGAGCATTCTCATCCGCTTCCCTAAACACTTGTATGTTTTAAATGTGACTCAGAATGGTTAACAGAATTTACATAATGTGTGAGACAGGAGCCCAATATCAAATGGCTACAAAACTTTACCCAAACCCCAGTTGCCTTTTGTGAAAACTATCACAAATTGCAATATAGTCATTTGGGTGAGGATTATCCCGCCATCTCAATGGGGACCCACTAACACTTATGAATTAACCTCCACTAACACCATCGTCATAGCCTAACAGTAAACATGGAGCCCCAACAATAAATAATTATTTATCAGTACTAAACACTACAAAAGTCCCAATAAGCAACATGCAAAATGAATAAGAACATAAAAATAGAAATTAGAAAGTAGCTCATTTAGTCCAAACTAGGTAATTCAAACCAACAGTGGCTCAGTCCATGGGAACAATAAGCAAAGATACCATCAAATCAATTAATGGCAAGGTAATTGAAATTTGCTCAAAACAACAAACACATGAACAAATAAGTTCAAACTGTACAATTCTACAACATTCTACAATGGCAGATTCAGATTTCAGTGTGCATTGAATCATATAAAGATCAAACATGCATACAACCAACGAAATACCACAATAACAAATATATAATTTGTCGAAAAAATAAACAATTTCCACAATCCAATTGGTGCAATGTCTCAGATTTAGCCATGGCATATACATTAGAGCACAAGTCCAAAGATACACAAAGAGACTAATGATTCAAATCATGAAAGAATATTCTGAATAATCTTCTCATTGGGTGAAAGAAAGAACAGTCAAAATGAAGTTAGGCAACCCAAACAAAGCCAATCAAAGTGAGGTGTAAGAAGAAGAACAAAAACCAATTGTCTAAATCCAAACATAGATGCTCAAATTTATGTTCACAATAACAGTATTGAGTGCCCAAATACAACAAGTCCAAAGTGAGTACAAGTCCAACATTCAACCATGGCAGATTTAGATTTCAATGTGACCTAAATCATAGAAAAAGCCAACATGCAAAAAATACTCGAAATTGCTCAAATTTGCTCAAAGAACAAACAATTTTCTCAAACATATAAGAGCAATGTCTCAGATTCACCCATGGCAGATACATGCATTGAGTGTGCCGTGAATGATACATAGATCCATTATCCATTCAAACCATAGAGCACCAAATAAAATACAGGGTTCTTGAATTTCAGTGGCCAAGCAGATTGATTGATACATACAACCAAGAAGTCGAAAAAGGTAACACATATGAAAATCATGGTAGATACATGCATGAAAGTTGCTTTGAATATGTGATATGAACTCGTGGCATCTTGGTGCCCATCAATATGGGTCATAGATCCATGAATATTCAAACCCTAGAGCACTAATTTAAATCTAGGGTTCTCAAATTTCAGTGGCCAAAGTGACAAATACAATTCCATTTAAACTTGAAAATGTATCAGATTCAGTCATGGGAGAGAGGCTCAGTGTGTTCGATTTGTGCAAGAGAAGACAGAGTCCATCCATGGAGAGAAGAAGAGGGAATATGCGAGAGAGAAGAGATAACTTACATATAAACAGTGTGAAGGGTGTGAGAAGAGAAGAGAAGCTACCGTCAAGGGTGGTAAACAGTGCGAGAGTGGGCCTCCACGAAAGAGGGCAATCGAGAGTGGAAGAGAGGAACAAGCGGGACCAACAATAAGAAATGAATGGGATGGTTGATTGGGGATGTACAGTGGTTCTCCAAATATGGAGAACGACTGTAGCTCCCCTAAATGAAATTCCTAATTTAGGAAATGAGATGGAAATGAGCTTTTCAGCTTCCCCCAATTTTTTTCCCTAAATTTTAGAGATGATAGTAGTTTAGGCATCCAGATGGGAATGCTCTAAGTTCTTTTTCTTCCTTTTTCGTACACTAGCCTATGCATTTATCGCAAGCAACTTTTTTTTTCTCTCTCTCTCACCTCTCTCTTGCAACCTTTCTTTTCTTTCTCTCAACTTTCTTTTCTCAACTCTCTCTTGCAACCTGGCTCTCAATGTCTCCATCAAAACCCCAACTTCACTCAGTTGCAGCAGATCTTCTCTCATCTAGGCATTGATTTTTGTTTTTCTCATGTAATTTTATTCTTTAATTGTTTTTGTTTTGTTAAGCATCATTAATAACAAGTTAGTAAGTTGAAAAGTACTTGAATGATCAGCAGTTGATGCAGAATGGTGGGCTGAAATGCCACCCCCAGTAACACTTCTAGTATTTCTCAACCATTCTGGAAATAATGTTGGTTCACTTCTTTCCATAAGGAGCATTGAACAAGAGAAGAAAAATGGAACTCAAGAGGTCCTTCGTCAAACCCAAGCTTAATAGTATCTATTTTTCAATCAAGAGAAGAAAAATTTTCGCAAGTGAGAACCCAAAACATGAGAACGAATGCAATGTCAAGAAAATTGTATTGAAGAAAAAAGCCTATGTACATCTCCATCTTTAATTAAAGATTGATATCTAGCCGTTGGTGACATTTTTTTAGGATGTTTTAAATTAGTCGTTCAATCCATGCTCGTACATAAACACTCGGACTTGATTAGAAAAAGAGAGGGAATGATTACAACATATAAAATTGATAGAGAGAAAATAAACGAAATGGAGAGAGGGAGGGAGAAAGAAATGACAAATTTTATTAACAGTTTAAATGGGGGCGCGGGTTGCAAGCCGGTTGCACCAGGCGGTTGCAACAAGTATTTTTATAAATACACATCTTTTCACAATATTTTACACAATAATGTTTTAAAATAAAGGTTAATTTTGTAAAGTAAGTAATATCATTTTATCAAAATATCCTTATTTTATCACATGTATTGTAAAATATATTGTAAAATATGTTATGTGGATATCATTACTCTTTTAAGCATTCAGGATTTATTAATTGTGATAAGTTAGTTCCCCCTCAAAAAATCTCTCCTTTTATCCCTTTCTTTTCCTACCCCACAGTTACTTTAAAAGTGAGACCGGTCTTAGTTTTCGATCCGGGTACGTTTGAAAATCAAACCAAATTCAACTCATCTTAACTCATCATTATAATTTTTTTAAATTTTAACACAAAAAATAATAAACAATTCAACTTTTTCAAATTCTAAAATAATAATAATATTAAAAAATAATATTTTATCATCTTAACTCAACTCAACTCAGTTCAACATTCAAACGCAATAGTTAGGCAGCTATCAACGACAATGACCCTTGAATCTATATCATATCTTGTAGCCACTCTCTCTCGCTTGCCCCTCATGTCCATTGCTTTTAACAAAGCTCAGCTCAGCTCACCTATCAAACAAACCCAAACCGTTCAATCTAAGCCATGTTCTTCAGCTCATAGAGAGCGTTTAACACAGGGCTAAGGCACCTTAGTTAGTCGTTATGGTTTGCAAGCAAAATGATCCAAGGGTCTAAGAATGATGGATGGATTGCATCACTGTCAATGGTCTGCTAGGGGATGTTTTTTTGGTCCACCCCCTTCAAACAAAAAGCATTTACAGTTTACAGGGTGTGAACATTGACTGTAGAATTTAATTAATGCAGGAAAATCATATTTAGGTGGGAGGTAACCGACAAGAACAGACAACATTAATTTTTTTTGTTTTCATGATAGACTTGAAATTGCAGCATGATTTTTCTTTGAGAAGTATATTGGAAGAGAAACACAAACTCTCTCTCCATTCTTTCTCCAAAAGAGTTCGTGCTCTAGGACTAGAAGTCGGTGTCTTGGAAAACTATATTTGAAATAAAAGTTCAGAATTCTATAACTCTATTTATATCAAAAATAAAGTTAAGTGCCTTAAGCTCACAATTAAATAAATAATAGCGACAACAATAATAAAGTGCCTTATTAATACATGTATGTAGGTGGTGAAATATATATATATATATATACATATATATAATTTATAAATTTGGACAAATGCTAGCCTGTTGCTAGCATGAATCTTGAAACATATATCATCCTATACAAATATTAAAAGTAACTCTACGTACAATCAGAAAGTGCGTAAACGTCACATAATCACTTTGAAAAAAAGTATGGTCTACTATTAAAAAATTAATTTTTTTATATAGATCTCATATTTTATTCACTTTTTTTAAAGCGATTACACAACAGTTATATAATTCACAATTACAAATATTTTTCCTCAAATATTAATCATTACGATTTTCTATCGCCTCTGGAAATTAAACGCCTTGATGGAGAAGGCAAAGATGAATCCAAAGAGCACTGCAAACCCAGCAACCACAACTGCCACAACTCCCAGAAAATCATGCCTGAATCCCAAATAACTTCTCAAATATTCTTCCACGGTCTGACCATTGTCCTCCAGTCGGTCCTGTACGTCTCCAAATTGTGAAACAACTAGTCCATACAAAGTCCAAGCAACTGGGCATGCCCAGTAGTACCATCTCCACCATATTGGAATCCTCTGTTTTTGGCAGAAAAAAAGGAGTTATGTATTGTTATGTAAATCTGTGCTGTTATTATAAACCGCAGATCAAAAGTTGCAAATACTTACAGTTCGTGGGACGATGAATCCTGAAAACAGGTTCCATATGGTATAGAATGCTGAGGATACTATGGAAGCAATATGGTGGTTTGGTGTAAAAGCCACACTCATCATGCCATAGAAGGTGAAGTAGAGCAATGTGAAGTACATGAAAAACATATACCAAAAGAATTTGGCTACCGTCCATTCGAATCCAATCATTGCGTAAACTATAATGCCATATACTGCAGATTGCATGAAAACATATGGGAGCTCAATTGCAACCTGGAGGTACATCAGATGAGAATTTTATTATTACCTTCTAAGAAGTTATTGAGTTTTATATATGAATATGTGTGGAATATATGAACCTAGTTTACCTGTCCAAATGCATAAGGCAAGGCTGAATACATTCCAGCAGCTCTTTCTCTGTAGAAGACAGTTCGTTCAACAGCCACAACAGGTTGCACAGATGAAGAGTTTTGGACACCAAGGAAGAGAACAGCAGCATACATGGAACCCATCGCATTGAATAAATCTATTGTCGTCTTGCTGCAATTTAAAATGTAAAGGAAAATTAAAATGTTGCAGTGATGTGAATGAATCGTTAATAGAGAGAATAAAATGTTTTTTTTTCCCGAGTTTTCCGGTAAAAAAACTTACGTCTTGGAGCCAAGGTCCCAGAACATTGTCCCAAATGTCAAGGCTATGAATACTGTGAAGAGAAATCTCACGGCTGTATATGGTGGGTTACGCCAATAAGACAAGCGTTGTTTCCACAGGCAAGCCATGCATTGAGTCCAAAATGACTGCGAAAACTGAGTCGGGAAATAGAGATCCTTTGAAGCTGGAGCAGGCTTGCTCAACTCTGCAATCAATGCTTTGTTCCTCCTGAGACATATGCCACACAGCAGAAAAAGTTTCAGCCAAAACATCTAAGTTCTCAATAATGACAATGATCTTATACATAGATCCTCAAGATGGTAGGCTTTTCTTTTTTCTTCTTTTCAGTCATATTATGTGGTGAACCAATTAAACATTGAACATACCTGTATAGGTCTGAGTTTTTGTACAAAGTGGTAAAGTCTACTCCCAAAGCAAGTTCTTCCGCTGGAGTCGTAACTTCCAACATCCAAGTTGCTGGATTATAACCATCTTTAATTTTTCTGACTCCTTCCATGTTCTAGAAGCCAAAGAAAGGTATGTGTGTTAGGAATTTACAACATATATCCAGATTTATGGACGTTTGGAAGTCTTTATTTTTTCATTTCTGTAGCATCCTACCTCAAAATACTTGATAAGATGGCTAGAGTGGTGACCCAACGGCCCAACGTATATCTCTTGTCCTCCACGCTTCATTAGGAAAAGCTGCAATTCATGTTTTTATATATACATCATTCTCAAGTCTACAAGAGAATCAACAAATGTTCACCTAGCTCTCTGCAGATTATTTATAGTTCTCACCTCATCAAAAGCTTCAAATATATCAATGCTTGGCTGATGGATTGTGCACACAACAGTTCTTCCTGTGTCTACCGTGTTCCTAACTGTTCTCATGACAATTGCAGCAGCTCTTGCATCTAGACCTGAAGTTGGCTCATCCATAAATATTATGGAGGGGTTAGCCACAAGCTCGACTGCAATAGTGAGCCTCTTGCGCTGCTCGGTAGAAAGACCATTCACACCGGGCAACCCAACTAGTGCATTCCTCAATGGGTTCAGCTCCACAAGCTCCATGACTTCCTCAATGAACATCTGCAACCATGTGTGATCAGAATCATGAATCCAGATTTCGGGTAATGGTATTCAAACTCTTTATGGCAAGTTCAATCATCTTTTATCATCATATCATGCCGTTCATAATCTGACTATGCACGCACGAGAGGGTGCAACTTTAATAGTGCTCATTGCCTTATTCTCTGCCATGTCAAGAGAAGCAAGCTCAAATTTGACGTGTGTGTGCGCGTGTGTACTTGGGCAAGAATCTCCGTACTCCAGCATGAGCACAAGCCATATTGTCAACTGCCCTTAAAGAAATTAGAAATAGGAACAAAAAAGCAAAACAGAGTTGTCTTTTAGATACCAACCTTTCTTGTTTCCGAATCAACATCAGAGGACAAGCGGAGCCATGCTGAATAGACCAAGGACTCATACACAGTAACATGAGGAGAATGAATGTCATTTTGCTCACAGTACCCAGAAATTCGAGCAAACGTTTCTTGCTTCTTTGGGTACCCCGAAATTGTGATGCTCCCCTCAATATATCCACCAGTTTTCCTACCAGCCAGCACATCCATCAGAGTTGTTTTACCAGCACCGCTTACACCCATCAGAGCTGTGAGAACACCTGGCCTGAAAGCCCCACTCACACCCTTCAGAAGCACCAATTTATCCTCAAGAACACCCTGCTCCTTCATTTCCTGCATGTTCAGTTGAAGAAAATGAGGTCTCAAGTTCTCTTGTATTGACCTTTCGACTTAAGTATTGTCCTGAAACTTTTTCAGTTCCAGTGTTCCAGAGATATATGATTAAGTTACCTGTGGCATGTCAACAGAATACATAATGTCATCAAAGGTGATTGAATGTTGTTCAAATGGAAGGACCATTCCTCTTTTTCCGTTACGACTAGCCTCAATTTCAAATGAGGACCTGGTGGAGGTACTTCCTCTCCTACTGTCTCGTCCACTCCCTGCATGTCAATTAAGTTCAATAGGAATCTAGGAGTAGTATGAGCTATTTAAATATACATATGTGTGTGTGTCTAAGCTGTAATAAAACTATTGACGCTCAAAAGTCACCATGCATATTTGCAGCGTCTTACCTATAGTTCTACGATGATGACTTGAGCTGTTTTCTCTGCGTGTTAACTCTACGCCTTCTCCTGTCCTACTCCCCTGTTCATCGCTTTCAGGTTCGTCTGATCTTACAGTCTGTGACTTCCCGAATGCTGCACCGTCAAATATAGTACACTATCAATACAAAAGCTACTACATTTAGAAGGCCTAAAAGTGGAAAAGATGGAAATACGCACGGTTAAGATAAGCGAGGGAGAAGGTGAAACCGATGTTGAATAGTATGATGAATCCAAACGATGCTCCCACGCCTATCCAATACCAATATGCTTGTGGGAAGAACCCGCGCGACTTCATCACTGTAACTCCCAGTGGTTCGATTGTGTTTGGGAGAACCTTTAAAGGTCAAATTTAATCAAACATTAGCTTTATTTCAAGCGGTACAGATCATAATTGTTCAAAAGAAATAGTTCAAGAAATTACCTTTTTCCAATTGTCTCCCAGGAACTCGTTAACTAATATTGCATTTTGGCCGTACATCAAAGGCGACATCCAGTAACCCCATATCCACCATTTCTTTACATCGTCTGTAGAAGCAAAGCAAAGTGAAGAAAAGGAGCATTCTTTAATGTATATTGCATATACCGGGGAAAAAATGTTAAAAAAACTAATTTCTCAGTTCAAAATATCGTTACCTCTGGAGAGGATAAAGCCACCCAAGGCAAAGAGCAAGAGCAGTGCAAATGACCCAAAAGTATTAGCAACAATCATGTCCCTACCCATTGCTGCAATAAATCGGAAGAGTGCAGAGGCCATCTGGTTCACAAGTACTAGCAAAAAGTATTGCCTAAACAACCTGCAATACATACATTTCCAAATATTAGGAAACACAAACTCGGGTAAAACAGTTTCCAAATGTGCAACAAATTCGTTGTACATACCTCCCGACATTCGGATCAAATCCAATGACATAGTAGGTCATGAAGACCCAGACAGAAACTTCCAAAAAGGTTATTGGGATTTTAAGGATCCATGTTGGAAGAGCATATACCCATGAAGGATAGAATAGGAGGTCCCTTTGCTTGTAAAAAACAGGAAGCTTTACAATGGTCATGGGCAACTCTGACATTCCATTAAACATAATCATAACCACTGTGAAAAACAAAGCACCCAAATAGATATTTCCATCGGTTGAATCACGACGAGGCATCTTCGTCCGTAGGAAAATTGTCATTGCAATCAGTGCCATAAGGAAAAGCTAAAAAGCAGGGACGAAAGCAGAGTCAATATCCTGTTTTGCAGAAAAATGAAAGCAATACCAAGTAAAATTTAAACTTACTTGTGATAGCTTGAAGACGTAAACAAACGAATTCCTCTTCATCAGTAAGTATTCTCTTGAGAAGGAAGCTTTTAGCAGTTCCTTCTTACCAACACCATACGTTTTGGTTGTCAAGGCAGCTGGGTGACTTTTTGTCTTGTCATATGGAGCTGAAAGTTCATCTCCTATTCTTCTTCCCACATGGAATGATTGGAATGCCTCAGCAAATTCCCTTACTGCGACAAAACTGTAAGGCGCATCTCTGCGTGCCCAATACTGCTCCTGATCCTTCCTTGATGTCATCTGTGACCAAATGATCAGAAACAAATAACAGCCATGAGATTCCACATGTAAGGCTCGCCATCCAAGACTTGTTGCTGAGGTTCTTCTGCTAACTCCATACATTTTGCTTTGTCCAAACTATTACTTGCCCATTATTAGTAAGAATGAGACCATCAAAATCTAGATTTACACTAACCTCTTGCAGAAAGTCAGCCACACCTTTCCTGTCAGGACATTTAAATCCCATGGATTCAAAAAATTCGAGAACGTTTTCACGGGGTCCCTGGTACACAATATAGCCATCGGAGAGGAGAATAATGTCATCAAAAAGATCGTAAGTCTCCGGTGCTGGCTGCAGTAGAGAGATGACTGCTGTCCCATCCAGAATCTGAACATACTGCCTGAGCGAATTAACAATTTGGAAAGTTGTCGAGCTGTCCAATCCGGTAGATATTTCGTCCATAAACAATGCCTTCGCTGGTCCGACTAGCATTTCCCCTGTAATTTGACTTACGCAGATTATCATACAGGCAACTCATATCAAAGAAAGTGAATATCATTTCCCGTGCAATTTTGTGTACCTGTCGTTACACGCTTCCTTTGACCACCAGAGATACCCCTCACCATTTCATCTCCTACCATGGTATCAGCACACACTTCTAAACCCAAAACCTGAAAGTTCGAGAAAGCACATTAAAGATACTGAAGGATATGATTCCCTAAATCCTGATAAGTAATGATCATTTTCTAAATGCAGAACTCAAACGGCAAATGAGCAATATTATTACCTTCAATATATAATCTGTCGCCACATCAGCCTCCTGGCCTTCAGTTGTTGCAGCCTGATATATCAGAAGCAAATAGAGAACAGAAAGCCATCATCACTTACTGTGAAACTTTATTATGTTAAAAATCAAATTAATTACTACTCAATAAAAAATTGACCAAAAGCCTCAGTCATGCTAAAGATTACAGTTCCAAGCAGTGTTTGTGGTATTAGTTCTGGAATCCTAGATATAATTAATGGCCAATAGCTTCTGACTCACCTTCATGTAGATATCGACATCTGGATCTGGTTTGATATTTGCCTCTTTTTCTCTTCTAGACAACTCTGCTAGCATATCTGCAGATTTCAAAAATATATAGTAGTCATTATTTGTATGTTACAGATTACTTGTGGAAAAATTTAATATTCAAGGAAAGCTAAAAAATGGAAATAGTGATCCCATAAGATAGTTTACTAACCATAGCGTGACCCGACCCCTTGGCACCTTGCTGAGAAGGCCAAGGTTTCCCTTACAGTCATTTCTCCAATATGGAGATCATATTGACTGATATAAGCCGCAGTTCTCTGAGGTACAAACTCTCTCATGTCATGGCCATTATAAGTCACCCTCCCAGAAAACTGAAATGACAAGTCGCGGTTTTCTAGTTAGAGATGAGATTGAAGTCAAGAAAGGATTGAAGCTGAAACGGTATTATTTTCACCTTTAAAGTTGGGTCAAGCTTTCCGGCTAGAGCTAGTAAGAGTGTTGTCTTCCCAGAACTTGGAGGACCCAATAGCAAAGTCATTCTGTCAATTACATATGCACAAAATGAAACATGGGTTTCAGAAATACAGTCTTAAATCTTAATATCCAGCATCCAATTCATGATTTCTGATGGGGATGTTTTCTCACCTCCTAGGCTTTATGACTCCAGTAACATCTTTAAGGATAGACAAATGTTTCTTTTGACTCGAAAGAATATGGAAGAAATTCAAGAACCCCTGCCGAGTGTAAATTCAAGAACAACTTAATTAACAAAAACGCTTCAAAATATATGAATGTGTCATGGTCATTAGTTCGCAAACGGTTACCTCCAGCATATTGACAGAGAAGTTAAAGAAGGTAGGCAAAGCTCTGCCTCCTACATGAGCCTCTGCCTCAACATTCACGTGCTCAAACCTGACTTCGATTGTTGGAAGATCAATCCCAACTCTGAGAGATTCCCGGAAACAAGAAAATCCGTTACGGTACTGAAGAAATTACGCACGAAAGCTAAGTACACTTGAAGAAATGCGTTAACTCCATTTCGTTATCACGAAAACTTCCGAAAAAAAAAAAGCGTAAATAATTGGCAGAGCTCTTACCTATCTATCCGATTCCTGACCTTCAACAAGAACTTCTCATTATCCTCGTCGGCTAATTTCACCAACCTCTCAAGCAGTTTCTTCCTTTCTTCTAATCCGAGATTCTGTAAATCGACTTCAATGGCCTCACCTCTTGAAGTAGTTAGTATACCTTTTCTTAGACGATCAAAAGTAGGAAGCTTCTCGAGGGCAGCCCACTTAAGAGCTTCTTCATCATCTTCTTCTCGCGAAGACATCGAGAAAACGTCCACAGCATTATTCCTCCAGACCGACGAATTCCGTAATCGTAAACTACCAGTGGCCCTGTAAAGGTCACTGTTATCCATTTTTAGAACCCTGAATAAAGATCACTGCGGCTAAAACACCTCAAACCCACCAAAACCCAGAAATATTTCTTCAGGATTTACTCGAACATGATATGGGTATAAATACCGAAGATATATAGCTGCCACAATTAACTGCAAAAGTCCACCCAACCCAGAATTGTATTCCTCTAGGCAAACCAGCCAAAGGTTTCAGAGTCTATGGACAGGAACCCACGCAACAATACGTAAGAATTATCCACTCTGCAGGGTAGGAGAACGCCAAAAAAAAAAAAACTGCTTAATTAACTACTCAATAAAAATATTAAAACTACTCAAAGCAATCCTAATAACACTGTATCTCTGGAAAAAGCTGATGAAAGACAGATCAGAATGTATGTATTTATGTATGTTGGTTCAGATTTTCACAACGAATATATATGCATGGTGAATGGGGTCTATACAGGGAGTACAAGTGAACCGCGTGGGAGGCTTTTGAAGTGCATCCACACTCCAGGTCCAGGAGCCAGCTTCTTAGTTCTTACGTGAAAACAAGACCCACACAAACAAAAAAGATAAAAAATAAAAAACAAAAAAAAATAGAAGAAGTTATCGCCATTTGTGGATGGTTCCTCAGTCTATAGACTGTGAGCGCAGGCGCCACCTTTTGTTGACCAATGTTTCAAATATGAAATGAATTTGTAAAGGTGTTAAATAGACCAATTCGTGTATGAATCTCGGTGTGAATCTGAAGGTATGAACTTGGAGCAGATGCGAACTGATTTGATTGGCTCCGTTTGGATTAAATTCGCGTATCTCATTTATAATATATTAACTTATATATTTAAAACTTATACCCACCATTACCTCTGTTACTAGACAATCCAAAATATCCGGTCAGCTTCTTGTTCAGTACGATCTGAATTTCTAGACCGACCACAAAAGTCCAGGAAGAGAGTTTAAACAGAGTAGATAATCATCTTCTCTAAAGACTTTTGATTTTTTTTTTTTTTTTTAAGAAAGTAATGAAACGGAACTTGGGCAATAAGCAACAAATAATTTTGGATAGGTAACATGACAGCCAGCGGGGAAAGGATAGTTTGTTGGGTTAGATAGTTCAAAGAAATATAAAACAATTTAGATCCCCCTTTTCTTAATATATAATTCGGTGCTATAGTTTAATTGGATCACGGACGGCTGCCTGCATTTTAATTTATTTATTCAATGCTGAATTATAATATTAACCAATTAATTGTAATTTATTACAGAATCAATAACTTCATGAATGACCCTATCACTCTTCAATTATTTTTAATTTTTAATGATTTAGTACACGTATCTTAATATTTTATTTTATTTTTTTATTATTTCTTATTAAATTATTCTTTGTTTGTATGTTTCTAGAATATATATATATATATATATATATATATATAATAAGAATGACGGACCTCACACCGCTATTTTATCAGTCCCCTCCTCGGTTTGGTTGAAAAAACATGAACCTGGATCTAATTTCTTGAATCGATTTTTTTTTTTTATTCATTATATTTGTAACCTTGATCTTCTCCAATTTCTTAAAAGAATTATATAAAAATAATCTTACAAATTGACGTGATTTCATTTGATCCGTTACTTGATAATAAAAATAACTTTATAATCTAACGAACCACATCAAGTCACGTCAATTTATGAAATTACTTTTGTTCAATCTCTTTGTGGCCAGAATATTTCTCTTTCTAATTTTGTCAAAATGATTACATCAATAGGGAACATTAAAGTACTGGAGGCTGGACATGTAAATTAAAGGCTCGAGTCAACCAGCTTTTAACTTTCGACAGCAGCATCAACGTCCAAATATGGTACATACTTAGAACCAGCTCGAGTCAGTATTTGTCAAGTTTGGTAAAGTGGTGGAGCTTTTACGACAATAAAGAGGTACATAAATGTGGAAACCAGCATGAAAAAAGATAAATCGATATGGCTGGGAAAACATGTTTTTTTTTTTTTTTATAAGTTGGATGGGAAAACATGTTTCAGTAATTACTCTTTCAGAAAAGCAGCATTTCTTATATAACAACAGTAAGCAACCAACATAACATCTACTTTTGATGTTTGTCTACAATAAAATATTCTTCACATCATTTGAGATATTTTCATCTCATTCTACATCATTGCCCTCTTTCTCAAGAGCGGTCTTACCATTGATCCCGGAAACAAGCTCAGCTTCAACTGTTTGAGAAGGTAAGCGCTCGTACATTCTGAATCTTGATGGAAGAAGCTTACAACGACCCAAAGTAAGAGTCTGCCTAAGCTTCTCATAATTCCACCTTTGCTGAATATAGATAGCAATTGCAAGAATAATTGCTGTCACCGGTATCGCAATATCGCCAAACTTAGAGTAAAAATCAAAACTTGGGTTGACAAACTCATAATCCTCAGCAAAGTATGGATTACGAACGGGAGCTCTTACATAATCATAAATGTGGGGGAACAGTCTGACAGCTGTGATTCCAATGAAATAGAGTTTCCTGAGTGGTTTACAATCAATCTGCCACACAAAATTGCCAATAAGTTGGGGGAGCAGGAAAAAATCTTGAACGAGACCCACATATTCTTCTAGTACTGTTTCCCATTCCTGCAGCAAGTGGGAATTTCTTTCCAAGATTAGAATATGTGTTTTTGCCCGGAGAGATCTCTGGCTGGTCTTCCTACTATGAATGATTAGAACAATCATGAACCCGATCACATGGATGCTGAAGGTAGTAATAAGTATCCGCTTATCACTGGGGACACGGTGCAGTTCTAGAGGGGGGGCTTGTGTTAATAATCTAATGCGAGATTTCCACACCTTCTGGCTAAGCCTTAAAGTCAATATAAATGAGACCATTACAAGAAGCTTCACCGTGTAATCAATCATATGGAACCACTGATTATTCTCGAGTTCATAAGATTGCATCTCATAAGAATCGGAAGCCATTCTCTTGAAAAGAGCTTCTGCCCCTGTGATCAGAGGAAGGCTATAACCAAGAGCTTGGATACCTAGCATGACAAGAGACATATAAGGAACAGAAACCAAATTATGCTTCATGTAAAACAGCTGGCTTGAAATGCAAGCTATTGCTAATGAAAGAGTCAAAATCCGGAGAATTCCCTCAACAGCCCTATGAGACAGGATGTCTTCCCGCTGCTTCCTGTACATAACCGGAAATGTTTGGAGCTTGATTGTACTAAAGTGGAGGGGGTCATCTTCATTCCTTTTGCTGTTAATGGAAATCCTTGCCGTTGGATCCACTAACCAACGAGCTGTAGTGGGAGGGTACGACACCACCACCTCAATTAAACAGTCCATCCCAGCTTCAAGATCCATGCTTGCAAATAAGATCTTCCAAGAGGCTCGGACATCCCTGCAACCAACTAGATACATCTTCCCAACATGTGGATCATAAAGACCCTCCAAGAAAAGCACAGAAAAATTGTTATAAGCTTTTCCAGTAAGTGTGAGTTGTGCTGATACATTGAGAAGGAGCTGCTTTTCGGTGTATTCAGCCTTTGTGTGGTAAGGAGTCTCCTCTTCTGTGGTGGAACCATTGGACCAGTAGCGCCCAAACAAGGGACCAACTGAAAGAATTTCCAGTTGAACTTCAGTCTTTGGCAATCGAGGACTAGGAAATGGATCAGGAACTGCAGAGACATGAAGGGTGAGATCTTCTGAGAGAAGCGAAAGACTCACTAGGAATGCCTCTGTGTCTTCCAGTTTGGGGAAATGAAGCAAAGATTTCTTGATGACAGTTCCAAAAGTGAAGGGCTCATTCTCTTCTAGGATAGTACCAGCTGCATCAAGTTTTGAGTAGCTGTAATATGGATGGGAGGCTTTAAAATAATTCCACAACTCCGTAGGCTGCACTATCTTTTCAAATGACAATGGGAAGTATGATGCATTGTTCTTATCAAGGCTGGAAAAACTCCCAAAAACAATGCTTCGTTGCTTTATGGAAAATGAGATAGGTACGTACAAACAGATCCGGGAAGTACAGCCAATCCCTTCACTGCCAATGAGTCCAAGGCAGCCAACCATGCAAAGCTGCCCACTGGAAGACTTCCAAATACCCTCAGCAGCAACAGTCATGTTGCTAACCCCAGACCTCACTGCTGCAGTATACTGATTCTCCAATGGAGGAACAGCTCTAAACACAGCTGAAACCATTACAGAACTGACATTTCCCCGTGCAGCTTTTTGCTCACACTTTAGATTCTGGATATAGATTTTAACATCTTTGAAACCTCCATCTGTTACTTTAATCTCCTTATCCGATATATATGGACCCAGCTTACTGCAAAATTCATCTGTACCATTGCATCTCCAGTTTGGCACAACTGTGAAAGCTTGGTCCCGAGTAACTTCTTCAAGTATTTCACAAAAATGAGAACCTTTATAGACACTAACGCCACCATTCATCAAGCTATCCTGGAATGGGTATTGATCACACGCTTTGGACACAATCTTTTCAGAAGCAAACTCATAGTCCGTTGACGTGCCCAGCTGGGACAAAATTTGAACCTCGTCAAAGTACTTGGGGTTGGATTTTGGGTTTAAACTTCTCATTTCCCCTCGGATCACCCGGCTTGTCAATGTGAATGTCATGGGAAAGCGAAGAACCAGCAGAATTCGATCATCTTGCAAAAGAGGAGGCTGGTCATAACGCGGAATAGAAACCTTCACCCATTCCCATGGATCGATAGTATTGGGCTCCCTAGATGGCAACATTGCACTCCCCAACAAGCACAACACTCTTTCCCCACCATTTTTCTTGGATTCGGTGTAAATCCCTTCAAAGGCAATAGAGAGCTGGGAATGACCGGGCCATATCTGAAAGTGTGGATTTCCATCAAACCCACTATCCGTAAATGAACCATCTCGTGTTATGCCCATACTTAACAACCCACTGACACTCACCGACTTCCTAGATCGACGAGTATGATCAACATCCTTTACCCAAAAAGAAACCAAATTTAATGGATCCGGAGTATCAGATGAATTCTTTGGAACTTCTCTATCATCAAATGGCATAATTGGAGCCTTACCAACCTCCTGACTCCAATCCCCATTAATAAAAAAGAGCTCCTTTTTAACACTATAAACCCTGCTTTCTTCAGGTCTCAATTCAGAGGCAGAAGATAGAACAGAAGCACATTCTTTTTTCACTTCGTCTATTCTATCATAATTGTAGTTTATGGGATCTGCTTCTAGGAGTTCTGGATTTGCATAACCAAATCCGAAAAACAATCCACACACTGACCAGACAATAAAAGCAAAAGATGCAACTTTCATGATTCCAATTGCTCTGCCAGAAATTTCTATAAAACTAGTTCAGTTTTTGCAACAGAAATCACAAGCATAAACATGAACGTAGCTACGTAATTCGTTCCAGATGACCATGAAGAAGATCAGAGTAAATGAGAGAAAGGTCAAATCCAAGTTCATAGTTTGGATGCGTATGGAGTCAAATTAATTTGACATTTTGCTTGAGGAAGGCTAACCTGAACTTGGAATTGTTCCTTTGTGTCTTGTTGCTTAGATATCTCTGAATCGGAACCCCACTTTGCAGAACTCTGGATCTTAGGCTTGTAAAACCGTTCGGTACCCGTTAGAACTTTATCTCGGAGTCTGGATCTTGGGGAGACCGTGGAAGAATGAAGTTGAAGCGGTTCTGGTGCAAGCGTCCATTGTCTTTACATGTCCACACAACTTCCCGAAGCGCGTGTGAATCGATCGAGCAAATGAGAAATTAAAGAGTGTAGCTATGAATATTTCAGTATTTCTTTTAATAATTCATCTGGACAGTAGAATATCATTCCGTTTAGATTTGGGAAATATTTTATTTCATTTTATATTATTTTATTATTATAAATTTTTTAAATTTTTACATAAAATATGATAAATAATTTAATTTTTTCAAATTTTAATTTAACTTTTTCAAATTTTAAAACAATAATAATGTTAAAAAATAATATTTTAACAATATTTTTTTCAACTTTTATCTTTTATCTAAAATCATTTCAAAATCTAAACCAACCCTAATTCAATTGTGTTGATTGAACAACTAATTCCTAATTTATGAAGTTGATCGATATGAAATTCCTTTACTTTAATAACTTTTTTTCTATAAACAGTAGGAATGAAACTATCTAATTCAAAATTTAATATTATCTGATATATTTATTCTTAATCAAGCTAGCTCGAAATTAATATAATCTTTTATACTTGACCTAGTTATAATATACTCAGCATTGAGATATCTTTTCTACACTAATAGTAATATGGTCCTATAAGAATATTATGACTGTCCATTTAGAGGTTTTTTTAAAATAACCATTCAAAAAGCTTCAATAGAACTGATAAAAAAATAAAAAATAAAAAATAAAAATTTCCCATTTGGTTTCTCAAAAATTAATATTGATTTGAGACATTCATCATCACATAGTACAAATACTCCATTTAGGTCTATTGAATTTTGTAGATAATATGATTAATATCTCTGATCCAAATAAAAAGAATGAAATCCAATTTTACATTATGTTGGGCGGTTGTTACTTAATAAGCACTTGGCAGACTGCTTGGTGGGATGTCGTGGTCGACACGGACTTTCTAACGCGTGGGCAGTATGTTTTGAATATTTCCGAGGATAATTTAGTCATTTCAAGTTGCCTTTTTAAAACTCGACCAATCGTGACTCGTGACACTTGCGTTTTTTGTTTTTAAACGTGAGGATAGTTTGGGTAGAATAATTTGTTGACAGACAACCCAACGTAGTTCACAAGTAATCGAGAATCAACACCGCTATACTCTCGGGAAGTGGAAAGAATATAAAATAAATTACATAATATTAATTTTGCATTCAACAAATATTTTTTTTATTTTTTTACTTTTTCCTTCACCATTTTTTTAAAATTATTTAGATATTTAAAAAAAAAATCATATATTCATTTAAAAATATTCACTTAATCATCAAGTAAAAAAAAGTGAAAAAAAAATCTGTAGAAGATTTCAGTAGAAATCCTATGTAAAACTAGTGTTTTCCTTTATTTTATGAATTTATGCTGGAGTCTACAAAAACTCTAGAAAATTCGACTCGTAGAGATGACCCATTTTATAGGGCAGCATGTCCGGTCTGGAAGCTTATTAAGTCCTAATTTTGGATGGCAAAAAGTCTCACGAATCTCATTCTATCTCAATTGTTTTTTTTTTTTTTTTTTTAGTATCTAAATATTATAAATACTTTTCAATTTTAGATCTTTTAATATTTTCATTTAATCATTATAAATTTTTTAAATTTTTAAATAAAACAAAAAAAATAATTCAATTTTTTCAAATGCCAAAGCAAAAATTATATTAAAAAATTATATTATAATAATATTTTAACTTTATAATATTTTTATTCAACTTTTTCTTTTTCATTTCTTAAAAATTTATAAAACATTTTAACTCAAACTATTTCACTATTATTTACAAACTGTTTAATTACTATTTACATATCATCTTATTGCATTATTTAAACAAGGATTAAGTTTACGAAAATGATGCTCCAACTAATAAAATGTACACACAAAATGTAGATAGTATTTTTTTTCTTAAGTATTTGTTAGTATTTTCTTTTTTAAAAAAGGATAATGCTACCAGTCTCGTTTAATAGTCTCATTTTAATTTCCCGCTTGACATGGATACCCCACTTGGCACGCTAACTTGATTTCTTTTTTTCACTTTTTGAAAGCCTAAAACAAAGCCCTCCCTGTTTTACTGTTTTACCCATTCCCTCCCTCGACTTCACAGGCAAACATCTCCCCTTCAGTTCACATTGCCCCGCACTATCCATCCCGCCCAGGTCTCCATCTCCCCTACCCCGACAAAGTCCCCTCCAGTTGACATTATCCCTGCCCCACACTACCCCTCCCTCGCAAGTCTGCATCTCCAACAACGTCCATTGCAAACCTACTCGACCTCATCTCTGAAGTCGTCTCTCACATCCTCCATCTCCGACTGGCCTCATTTCCTGAGTTCTTCGACCTCATCTCCCTTGCATTGGCTCTCATTCAGGTAAATCGATTTTTTTTTCCCGTGATCGATTTTTTTTCCGTTTCGCTTGAGTTTTGGTCATTGTTGTATTGTTGTATTATTCTGAGGTCTGAGATTTTTTTAGTTGTTTCCCCTAAGTTCTGAGACTCGTTATTGTGGTTGAGACCTCGTATACATGGTGAGATTAAAGGAGTGACTCTGTCAAGCACTAAGTGCTCGACAGAATGCCACAACAGAATTTGCTTGTGTATATTTGTATTATTAATGCCACAATAATTTATTAATGTATATATAGAAGTAGATTAATTACTTGAATTATGTGAATAAAAATCCAAACTCAACTTGGGTCAATCAGAAAGTTGTCCTCAAAATGCATCCATGTTTTATAGGAGTAGTTTAAACTTTCTACTGGACATGGTTTATCTAGTATAGAGACAGGTGAATAAAAATGCATCCATGTTTAATCTCTCTCTCTCTTTTTTTTTTTTTTAATACTGAGATTGAAACATTAGGTTGCGGTTTACCCCATCAAATCAAGAGAAATGACCAAAAATATTTTAATAGGCATACTCTATAAATTTGGGATAACACCCCGAATTTAAAACTATATAATTATATTTAGAGTGTGCCATTAATTATATTTAGAGTATTAAGAAATTTAGTACTAAAAGGTGATTTCACCAGAATGAAGCTGCGGTTCATTTTTATAAATATTGTGTACTAAATTTACGATTAACTTATTATAGACGTGTAGAGCTAAATTATAATGGTTATTCTAATGCACAACGGGTCACACTCCAAATGAATGCATTGTGAGCGGCATACAACAAAGTTAAGTTTGGACACATGCGCCAGATTTTTTTGCAACTCTTTTGACTGCTCATCACTCACAGGTAATGTAAAACTAAATTATTTTGGTAACCTTTTTAGTGAATTGCGTTGCTATTTTTAACAATTTTTTATGCCCCTATAAGGCAAAACTGATATTGGACACACGACGTATCTTCATCAGGACTTCAGTGCTTGGTAGACTCTATGCTAGTTCTGGGAGAGACCACTTTCTTTTGTGATTAATAGACCTGTTTCGATCATTAATTATACATTTTTAATGGTCTTTGAGTTGTTTAGATCATTAATTAAACATCAATTGAACCTATTTTTGAGATTTTATTGAACCTGCTTTTGTAACTCTTTGTTGATGTCAGCACTCATGGTTTTTCTCCCTTGATGTAAGCACTCGTGGTTTTTGTAACTCTTTGTTGATGCATTATCATAATCGTAATCATGCAATTTGGATTACAATAACAATACTGAACTGTGAAATGCATAGAAGTGATATTAAGGTATCTAGTACTACACGAAGTAATAAGATTACATGAAATTAACTTCATAGATTACATATTGCCTTAGAATTCTTCAAAAAACATGTCTATACAAAGCACACATGACATTGAAATTACTAAAACTACAATGACTCTCTCAACCTTTCTCTTGTGCCTCTCTATCTTTAATTCTAGTCGATGTCGAGTTGTTTGGACATCCATTGCTAGTTGTAGCTTTTGAAATCAAGTTTTTAAACGGTTGATTTTCTTCTCCCCATATGGTGGTATTTCCAGATCATACCAACAAAAATATTAGCAAGAATGTCCAACCTGTAAAACGAACCAACACATTAGCAAATAAGGATTACCATTCACTTCTTAGCAAATAAGAGTGAAATAACATACTCCAAAGTTTTGGCAATTGAAAAATCGACACCCGTCATTATCCTCCGTATGCGCAGTTCGTCTACATGCTTTAATACCACAAAAGCATATTAGGTATTCATTTTGCCAATAGTTCTTTGAGCAAGAGACATTGTTAATACTACTACGTGCTTCAGACATTGTGTCAATATTTATAGCCTCGTGTACAAATTGATGTTAACCCTGAAAATATCTAACTTCATGTAGGAAGAATGTATTTTATTCATCATGTGCATAATCAAGTTATGCATTAATGTGGAAACCTAATTAACAAAAATAGAACAAGAAAGGTAGAAAAATCCAACCAGCCAGATGCATTTTTTTATCACACACAAAAAAAACAAAGTTCATTAACAACCACAAGCTAAAAGAGTACCTGCTGAAATCTCCTGACACAAGTTAATCCAGTAAGTGCATGTTGACCAAAAAAAATACTAGCCTACATATGATAAGGACTAGAAAAAAATACCGGCCTGCACATAAGAGAGAGTGTGGAGGAATAATTACACATTATTTGTGGACAAAGTCTTAGACATATTTATAAGGAATGAACAATCCTCTCTTGTAGAACCAGTTTTATAAGATGAGTTAGGCCCAAGAATTTATTTAGTACGCCACTGGCCTCATTGCGATGCAAAACCCTAAAATCAGCCCGTCAAAGTGAAAGTTCTATAAAGCAAATAAAAAACAATCAGGATAATGAAGGTGCAAAGAAGTGACATAAAGGTAACTACTTAATAATGAGATTAGAATAAAAGAAAATAGGATGATATGTTGAGAAAATCATACATAAGGTTTTTGGTTAAAGACGTTTCTTTATTAGTACCTCACTCAATTTTTTTTTTTATTATTATTTTTTTTTTTGAATAAACCTCAATCAATTTAATAAAAGAAAAGGTGCAAGTGCGCTGCCAAAGTACATTAGGAGTATACATAGAAAAGCACCTAGTTGAGGAGAAAGAGAACAAGAATTTAGAAAATTACAAATGAAGAAAAACCAATTTCGTTGTGGATGCTGTAGCATTATCCTGTAGTCTTTGAAATTGTAGGCTAGTTTTTATTCCATACACACTAGAGCCATCCTCAATATGTTTGAAATTGCAGGCTAGTTTAGCAACAAATGCTTGTGGTTCTCGTAAGTATTTTCACAAACATTTTAGTTTCATTCCTTGTTTTGATAGTTGTATCCATCATTCCAATTATATTACCTACCTTAATACAATACAATGACTCATAGCAAGGATCATAACACACTCCTATCAAATAAACAGTTAAATTGTGTTAACAACAACTTGTTAAAAAAACCACAAAGAAATGCGTAACATTATAACGCGATGCAGGGGTTTACGGAGGTAAAAGAAAATTTTGATTTACCTGAATGAGGGCCAATGCAGGGGAGATGAGGTCTGAGAACTCAAGGAATGAGGTCGATCGGATATGGAAGGTGTGGGAGACGACTTCAGAGATAAGGTCGAGCAGGTCGAAGATAGGGACCTGCAAGGGAGGGGTAGTGCGGGGCAAGGATAACGTGAATTGAAGGGGACATTGTCGGGGGAGGGGAGATGGAGACATGGACGGGATGGGTAGTGCGAGGCAATGTGAACTAGAGGTGAGATGTTTGCCTGCGAAGTCGAGGGAGAGAATGGGTAAAACAGTAAAACAGGGAGGGCTTTATTTTAGGCTTTCAAAAAGTGAAAAAAAGAAATCAAGTTAGCGTGCTAGGTAGGGTATCCACGTCAAGCGGGAAAGTAAAAAAGGACCATTAAGCGAGACCTGTAGCATTATCCTTAAAACATACACAAGAATGCTTTTTAAAAAAAAAACATAACACTAATTGTACCCTTCCTGGTACCGATCCTCCATGCATATAGCATCATCCTTTTAGGCCTCCTTTGTTTTTATAGATAAAATGAGTTGAGTTGAGTTGAGTTGAGTTGAGATTAAAAATTGAATAAAATATTATTAGAATATATTTTTTTAATATTATTTTTATTTTAGAATTTGAAAAAGTTGAATTATTTATTTTATTTTGTATGAAGATTTTAAAAAATTATAATGATTAAATGAGATGAGATGAGATAAAAAGAGTTGAAAAATTTTGTTAAAACAAACTAGGCAAGTTTATATTTCTGGCTTAAATTCCAGTGCTTTCTGAAGAGTGAGCCATATCCTTTTGTGAAGGGTACAACACATAAATGTGCTAGCATACTTACGTCTTGCAATCTTGGTGCTGCAGTTTTTGTTGTTTTTGACGGGCTCCAGATTCTCTTACCAACTGCAATTTATGGCGAGTTATATTGGTTCCTGACATGTGGCACGTTAACCTAATCAAACCCTTTTCTAAGTGTATTGGCAATGGTCTAATTATTGTCAAGTCTAAAATTTAATTAGAATTTTAATTTTTAGCTATAATATCAATTTTTGATTAGGAGAGTCCACATTGGACTAGCCATTATAAAGTTAAAATAATAATATAATATTATATATATATTCTTTTCTTTTTTTTTTTATAAATACAATTTATATATTTCTTAGATCTTCATGCTTTATAGAAATAATATGTCTACTCTATCAATTAGTAAAAATAATGTACATACCATACATGTTTTACCATTCAAAGAGAGAGGGAAGTGATGAAATAATTAAATATTGATTTCTATTGTGAATAGTAGATAGCCATGTTTAGAAAGAACTTAAGATTTACTATTCATCAAGTCTTAAGCTTTGGACTATTGGCTAGTCTAATGTGGAGGCTTTTTCTCATATCTAACTAAAGTTTAGACTTGCATTGATATTTGACTAGTCAATTGCCAATGCTCTAAGCAATGAATCCAGTTTCATCATATGTAGAAAGGGTAGTGATAGGGTAGTAAAAAAAAATTTAAAAAAAAAAATCAAATCTAGCATATAGGTTGATGAAGAAATTTATGGGCCTAACTCATCTCATAAAACCGGTTCTACAAGAGAAGATTGTTCATTGCTTATAAGCATGCCCAAGACCTTGTCCACAGACAATGTGGAATTATTCCTCAACATCATCCCTCAAGTGTAGGTCAGTATTTTTTCTGGTCCTTATCACGGATAAGTAGTGTGGGCTCCCATTCGTTCTGAACTTGGCTTTGATACCATGAAGAAATTTATGAACCTAACTCATCTCATAAAATCGATTCTACAAGAGAGGATTGCTCATTGCTTATAAGCATGTCCAAGACCTTGTCCACAAATAATATGAGATTATTCCTCAACAGTAGCAATCCTATCATTATTATCATTATTATGTAGAAAACTCGACTCCTAGTGTCTGTCTTTTTCTCGGCACATCTGGTGTCTCTGCAGGAAAAGCCAATTCAATCCAAGCAAACTAACCGGAGACTGATTCAACATTTCTAGCTGCAGAATACACCACAGGAAGGTACTGGCCAGTGTTCGGCTCCAGATTCTTCTCCACTGGTTTGCACCAAACCACTGTCCAAGGAAATACCCCATAACATAAACCATGGCTTGGATTAATAGCATGCCTACTTACAAGCTATTTCAGGTGAAAAATGCCAATCATAAAACGCCTGGGAAACCAAAATGGGAAAGTTACAGAAAATGAGAATGTCCCACAAACTAAGTTACATTATGTGGGAATCGACCTGGCTCTATCAATGTCGTCCCTTGGAGGAGAAATCGTAAGATTGCGCAGCCTAAACAAACACAAGTTCCTAAGGAATTATGCCCGTAGTCTCATCATCATCTGAAGATTTGGGAAAACCAGAATTACCAGAACACTCCATGTGCCTCAGTTTTAATAGCAGGAAGAGCAAAATCCCACACCCAAACCCCAGAGCAGCACTGGAGCCGGTCAAAGAAACCGCAGCACAGACCAACATCACAAAAGACTCTTCCTTTGTGTTCATATCCCTACAAGCCATAGCCAACTCAATCCCAGCAAAAAGCAATAGCACCCCAAGAATCCCAATCGGAAAATGACCCAAAATCCTCCCAAACGAATTCCCAAACACCAATCCAAGAAGCAGCTTCCCTATCCCCAAGAACACCACAGACAGGCCACTCCTACCCCCGAACCTGTACTGCCCTGCAAGCCCACCAGCGCCATGGCACACTGGCATTGCCCCAAACCAGCACCCTACAAAGTTCATAATCCCAACACTAACCGAAACCTTCATCACCGAGGCCTCACGGTCAGGGAACAAGTCCCCGGACAACTTACACACCGCGATCACTGAATTCAATATAGATAACGGAATCTGTGGTATCGCTGCGCGAAAAAACCCGATTTTCCAGTCCTCCCACGTAATCCTTACCAAACTTATCTTCGACGGACCAAATTCAAGACGCTTGAAGGCCGAAGGGTCGCGAAGAAAACAAAGAAACATCCCGATCAAGAACACAATGAGGGCAGAAGGAATAGAAGAGAGAAGCCATAACCTTTCAGACACTCGACGACGTCGAAAGCTTTCGTTTTCAGATTCTTCATTTACAGTAGGATTGTCACCAGCGCCAGTGGTAAGCACAAGAAATAGGAGAGCAAAGAGAGCAACAAGGACACCGTCGAGGCCGAGCCAGGAACGAGGAGCTCCTGATTTGGAAGTGGCTAAGTCTTGGTCATAGCGGATGTATTTGATGGCGGAGAAGGCGAAAGAGAGGCCCTGAGAGAGCTGGACGCCGTGTACGACGGGGAGGGGAAGGAAGCGGTAGAGGAGGGACATGAGGCCAGTGGAGCCGAGGATGAGAAGAACGGCAGCTGTGGAGAGGCCGGCGGCAGCTAGCTGGGGGACGGAGAGGTGGGGGGACTCGGAGACGGCAACGGCGGCGATGGACTTCATGGGCTGGACGGGCATGGGGATGTCGAATAGGAGGCCTGTGGCGACGTTGTAGAGGGCAGTGAAGACAAGAGTGGTGCCGAGATCAAGGTGGGAGACGAGGGTGAGGGTGAGGACGATGGGGATGTAGGTTCCCAGATCTCCCACTGCGCCGGAGAGCTCTGAGGAGAGAGTGGTCTTCAGGCGGAAGCGGCGGTGCCATGGGGTTGAAAGGAGAGGAGTGGTGGTGGTGCTTTGGTCCATTGAGGCAGTGAAAGGAAAGGACATGGATGTTGCAATTATTGGATTTGCGGATAAGCAAATAATAATAACGATATTTGCAACAGAATGCAAGTGTCGTAATTTTTTTTAAAAAAATAAGTTCACATATAAATTCTACACTTTTTTTAAAACATTACAGTTGTTTACCCATTTTATAACTATATGTATCTCATTCTTAGATAAATATTCTAATTATAAAATAATTAAATAAAAATAATTTTATAAATTAATATGATTTGATATAACTATCAAATTATAAAATTATTTTATTATAAAATAAATCTAACAAATTATATAAAATTATTATTTTTATATAATTTTCTAGTGGATGTATATTCCTCTTACTCTTACCCTTTATTCTTTGGGGTTAGATAAAGGGGGAAAAAAAAAGTTGGAGAATATCTTAAGATTCGGATAATTAATAATGAAAATACTGGCATATAATGGTCTTCCCATCCCCTTCAACGGGAGGGTATCCTCTCCGGTACGACAGTGATATATGGGGTGTAATTGGTGTCGTTTAGTCCAGTTTTGGATAAATTTTGACATATAAATTGATTTTTGAAATTTAAGAATTTAGATTTGATCTTGACTGATTATCACTAAAATTGAAACTTTTGATTTTTTTCATTTTCAGTTCTGTTCGTCTAATTTTTTTAATTTACCGCTTACACATGCTACATAAATTAGATTTGAGATCCAGTTCTTCTAGTACTTGTTTTCCACAAAGGAACTTCTCTTCTTATTCTCTAGGCTTGTTTGATAATAGATCTTATTCTAAAATTCTCATATCATATAATCTCATTTCATTTTATTTCATTTTTTTCTCAAATATAATTTAAATACAAATATTTTCAAACTAATCATTACAATTTTTTCAAACTAATTATTACAATTTTTTTAAACTTTCAAACAAGAAATAAAAAACAATTCAACTTTTTCAAATCAAAATAATATTATAAAACTATATTTTAATAATATTTAAACTTTATAATATTTTTTTTAATTTTTTTCTCTCATTTCCTAAAGCTCAAAAAATAGTAAACTCAAACTATCTCACTACCATTCCAATAATATTATCTACAAACTATTTTGTTTGACATTTTGGAAAAATTGTAATTATTATTCAACAAGGGTGCAAATTGGTCGGTTCGGTCCGGCGATGGACCGGATATTTTTGGTCCATTATTTTTCCGAATCGGACCGGACCGAACACCCATAGGGACCGGACCAGACCTGCAGCTATTGGTCCGATCCGGTCGATTCATTCGGTCCAGCCTATTTTTTTTCTTTTTATAAATCAATTAATAAAAAAATTATTTAAAGTACTAAATTAAACTAAGTAACTTATTAATGTGGATTATGTAACAAACTCAATAAAAAAATATTTTTTATGGTCAATGATAATAAAATAGATGAAAATTATATTATTAATTTATATAATTACTATATAATTAACTAATTGATATTATATATTAGTTAATTCATAGAATATTAACAAGTGTTAATAACGTATTTAAAATTTTATATTGTTAATAGTGTTAGGTTAGATAAAGATATATATAAAATATTGTTAATTTATAGAATATTAACAAGTATTAATAACATATTTACAATTTTATATTGTTAATTGCACAATTATTATATAAATAATATATAAAAAATATTTTTTTTATTTTTCATTCGGTCCGGTCCGGCCTAGAAAAACCCTAGACCGTGGACAAGACTGAAACTTTTCGGTCCTCTAAAACGTGGACCGAGACCGATCGGTCTTAGTCTCAGTCCAGTCCGGTCTGTCCATTCAGTTCGACCAGACCGTTTAGCACTCCTAATTATTAGTTTAAAAAAATTGTAATGATTAATTTGAAAATATTTGTATTTAAATTATATTTGATAATGAAATGAAATGATATAAAAATTCTTGAATAATATCTATTTCCAAACAAACTCTAAACTTCACTGCTTCCTCATTAGTAGAATCAGGAATTTATAGTATAATTTATTATGCAAAAATATATATTTATCCTTTAATATATAAAAAGTAATTTTATCTTAATAACTTAATATTAATGTTTATGTTTAAAATTAAGATTTCAAGTTATATTAATTTTATATTATATTAAGATTTTATAAGATTTATTTTATGTTATAAGATTAATAGATATGAATAATAAAATAAAATTACATATTATATTAATTAAAAGTTTATCATATAATATATATATACCAATCCAATTCGGTTCAAACTGAATTTTAAAATATGAACATTGATATTGAATCGGTATCAGACTAGACCGAACTTACTGATTTGATTAATTCAACCAATTTCTTATTTTTTTTATGCCCCTGCCTATATTTGGTTCTTCAATGAGCATACTTAAAAGTCGCTTATTAAGTCTTTTAAATAAACGAGTTTTGTTACTCATCATCTATATATATTATATTTTTTTTATTCTTCTTAAATTAATTAAATTTTTCTACTCATCATCTATATATCACATATTTTATAAAGAAAAAAAAAATATAACATGTAGTATATGAAGATGATGAATATAATTTTTCAAAACAATAGGATCTAGAAATAAACAAGAGACTGTTGTGTCAAAAGTCTACGGTCTTCCCCGTAATTAATGATATGGTGGGGTTTCTTTTAATTAATAAATCAAATAAATAACTGCCATTATCTATCTGATATTTTATCTTCTTTGGTTAGTCTGATTAATGTCACATATAAAACCATTTAACAATTAAAATATATCATGGTGTAATGAAAAATAAATGTTAACATTGTTGAATCGACATTCTTATTGCATCGATTCCATCGGGTAGAGTTACAAGGAGCAATTATAATATGCATTGAGAAATAATATCCTTACTACTCCAGTACAATTTGTCTACAACTTTCTAATAAAATAATATTTTTTTAAATATTTATTTTAGTTTTGATTTTGATTTGGTATGTTTAAAATTTTTAAAAAATATTATTTTATTAAAAAATAGTAGAAAAATTATAAATGAGTGGTATGGCTGCATTATAATGGGAAAGAAGCCAATCCACTGCATCACCACCACACAAGATAGAATCCCACACGCACGCGTTATAAATGGAAATGCTAGTCGGACTGACAAAGATTGACGCATTTATTTGTATGCATACAGTTATATAATCTCGATTTGATAAATCTGATTTAGGTGTAACAATATAGGAAGTATTAAAAATAATATTTATAATCGTAGAATGTGTAATCTTGATATTTTATATCATTAAACTTCCGCTTCTTCTCACGTTAAAAATTTTCATTTATTGTCATTATTAAATTAGACAAAAATGGTATATATATATATGTTTAAAATGCCTATTGTTATGTCGTCATTGTTTTGAAGAGTTAATATAATAACTTTCATGATTTTGATGCTACATGAAAAAAGTATCATAATATTAGGATGATTCTGAGTTTTGTACGTTGTTTGGTTCTGGTTGCATGTGTCGTTTGTTGACATTGTGAATATCTGACAGATCTGTGAATGAATTAATGTGCTTGTCTTGAATGAATGTGCTTTGTCAGCAGCTCAACAATTTTCTTGAATGAATAAACAATTTGCCACTAACAATGCTTGTCTTGAATGAATGAACAATTTGTAATTTGCCACTAAAAATACTATTCTTGAATGAATGAACAATTTGTCACTAAAAATGCTTGTTTTAGGTGAGTTAATTCAAGACTAGTTATTTTGGATAGTTAATTGAGTTAATACCCAGTTTTAACAATTTTTTATTTATTTATTTTTTATTTTTTAATTTCTCAATTTATCTGCCAATCACATACCTAGAGTATGTTTCCAAAATAAACCATGTTAGCCCATCTTATAGTAGCATATGGTTGTTTGCTAGTATAAATCTAATATATTTACTTGTTTTTAACTGTTAGATTATGTTCACATATTCAACTTGGGGTGAATGAAACACAGCCAAATACTGGGGATAGGACACAATCGGATCTATGTGAAGCTGTAGATGGAGATTTTGGTTTTCAATTCCAATGATATTGAGCAGAAAGAGTTGTTATTTGGACTAAAGGTATTCTTAGGACATGACTGTTGATTATTTGGATTCAAAATATTCGAAGTTGTTTTTTTATTTTAGGTGATACTGAAGTTACAAGTATTTTTTTTCTTTGATTCCAAAATACTGATGATATGGAGATGTAGATCACAATGAGGAGTTATTTCTCTGTATCCTGTAGTTTAAGGCCACAAATAACTTAGTGTCGAAAGAAGGCTATGCAGTTTCGGTTTATTGTGTTGTAAACAACATGTAACATGTTGACAGACTGTTATTGTGTATTGATGTTTATAACTTATACTGTAGTAAATTTGTTGAACATCTTCTAACTTATTTCCCATAGTCAATGGAGTTTGTTTTCTATTCAGATTTTTATATATTGATTGAATATTATGAAACCAGTTGATTCCATATTACAGGAAGGATGATATATCCAGCCTTGCTGGAGAGTTTAAAGCTCGTTCACAAATAAATCCTTACCCAATAACAAGGAAACGAATAATGGAGCAATATAGATTATTGCATTATTTGTCAAATTACATTGGCAATGCGGTATGTACACCCATCCAATTATCAAATGGGAAATTTCTATACTAGTTCAAGGATTAGAAAATCTATTCTGCACTAGCAATATTCAACATAAGCATGTAATAACCACGAGTTTAGCCTCAAAACAAAAAGTAATTTTAACAATTTCCATTAGTAGACAACACAACGTCATGTAAGAGCGTTTGGATAGTGAGGTAATCTCATGTATTATGTGAATAGTAATAAAAAAAGTAATGATAGAATATTAAATAGTAATAAATAATAGTGAAAATTAATAATAAAATAAGAATAGTAGTGAAGTATTATGAAAATACTTAGTATTCTCAGTAACCAAACTAAAAACATATTGTCATAACTAATTTTTTACTACCAAAACATAGTAGTCATTGTATCTAGCACTAAACACAAAGACTAAGTCCCTAACTCCCTTATAATAAAGTGAGCAACTAGTTGGTCGAGAGTATACATAATAAAGTTTCAAAATATGTTGTACAAAGTTCCCAAAAATACAATGGATGTCTACTTCTTGCCTTTGAATATCGACTTGTTTGTTGTGAACTCCCAATTCTCTCTTCACAATCTCTTTTTTTCCAAAACTCTTCCTCATTCCTTGACAATTTAGTTCCTCTCTTCACATGTTTTTGTTTCTCTATCTTCACAAATATTTGCAATATGGTAATTCCTAATGACCAACAAACAAACGATTGATTGTTAAGTGATCATTTTTCTGCAAGTTCATCCCTATTCAGCATCTTTTTAGGTCGAGATTTTCAATCCCATATGATGGATTAACACTATCTTATTGCAGTGATTTGGTTTAACACTACAATATGTGAGGGGCTACCGGCTCTTAAAAAAAAAAAAAAAAAAAAAAGCCAAATCACTGCAATAAGATAGTGTTAGATTTAGTTAAGCCATCATAATCACTGCAATAATCTAGTGTTAGATTTACGTCCTGTCAAGTTTTAATCAACTTCATCTAATGAGTAATAAATAATAAAGTTTGTTAACTTTTTCAATGTTTTAATTAAAATAAAATGTCATCTAACTCTATTAATTTGAAGCAAATTATTAAATATAAATATTTACGCTATATTGACGAAAGTATGTTTTGATTTGCACGTAATCTCGTAGAAATTAAAATACAAAAATAGAAGAAAAACACCCATAATATCGTTTCTTTGTTTATGTCGTTTTTAATCCAAAAACATCCTCTGTACCCAAATTAAAAAATGCATCTAACAAATACAAATTAAAAAACTAATTTTTACAACCTAACATATTGCATCCTAGATACAAACAATAAAAATCAAAACATATCTACAATATAAACAATCAAAATCAAAACAAAAATCACAAAGGGGAAGAGATATACCGATAGTGAGAACAAGGAAACAATACAGTGTTGACGAGAATGTATCCCGAAGAGGAGATTGGATACTGTTCTAAGTTGGGACTTGCAGAGTGGCTTAAGGTTAGGACATGAATGAGAAGTGAGGGGTCAGGGTTATGAATCCAAACACTACCAAGGGGTGGGGGGAGGGCGGGGGGTGGTGACATGCAGGGGTTTTGAGAGAATAATGAACGCATCGTTTCATTTTTGGTTTACTCCAAAACATACCGTCTCATGTCTAATTTCAATTTTCCTGCACATTTTTCTTATTTTTGTCTCCCGCCCATACCCAAACATTCTCTTGCCAATCCGCACCGTTTTATTAAAAATCTACCTACCACGTTAATTTCGTGCGCAAGGGTGTGCAAAATCGACTTATTCTAGAGTTTTCCTTTTTATAATGATGGTCCCAATATATATGAATATTCCTTTGCGTAAGATACCATAACTTTCATTCTTTTACGCCATTTTAATTTGTGATTTGATTTATTAATTTTTTATATCTTGTTAAAGTGACACACTTGCCAGAGTTTGAACGTAGCCAAAAAAGTTGGGAGGGTCGGGCCCCAATTCAGCAAGTATCAAAAAAACAAAAAGACACCAAAAGGTGGTTCAAGAATATTTGATGTGTACATGCAAGATTTTATTGCAAAAGGCTACTAACTTATAACTCATTTATAAAATTTGCAAGTAATAAGATAATAAACATAGAACTAATATTATATATATATATATATATATATATATATAAGTTCAGAGCAACTTATTTAAAAATAAATAAATTTTATTATTAAAAAATTATTTTCTCATAGAAGTACCAATTTTTTTTTCAAAAATTTTATGCAGGAATTTTTTTTTTTTTTTTTAATGAATAAATACTCATTGGATCGAACTCAAATTATAATTATCTTAAAACTATATTACTGATTAAACTCATTTGGGATGGAGCCATGGTCTTCAATGAGACCAGTAGTACCTCGCGATGAAAAAAAATTTCCATCTTAAGCCAAAATGATCAATTAATCCCATAAAACGAATGGACAGCCGAAGGTAGGTAGCATGCCACGTGGGATCAACTTTTTAACCATGAAAAAATAGAAATAAATACGCAAATGAATACTATAACCTTTATTAATGCATATTTGAATTCTTAAAATATAAGCAAATGCTAAATAAATTATTAGGATACACTTATTTTGTAGATCAAATCATATCATGGAGAGTAAAGCTATTTTAAAGTCTTTACATCACACACTATCTACATGGTATGATTTGATTTGTAATATTTAAATTTTAAAATTTATCTCCTAAACTAAGTTATGAAAAAATCTACACAACTTCTTACTATTCACACAACCTCCACACACTACATTTTTTTTAATTTTTATTATTTTTTTATTTTATCAAATATTTAATATATGAATAATAAATAGAAGAATTGAATTAATTTAAAAAGAATATACTAAAAAAAATATTAAAAAATTTTAAAATTTTAAAATAATATAGTGTGTGGAGGTTAGGGAGGTTGTGTAATATTGCTTTTAAATTATGTCACGTGGATGGTGTGTGGTATAAATGTGAAGACATTCAAATAGAATTATTCTATCATATGATATACAGAGTGTATCATCTATATTATTTGATAAGTAAAATGACTCATATATTCAGACGACTCTACAAAATTCTAATCATGACATTAAACACGTATCATCTAGAGTATATACCTGAATTCCATAAAGTAATCTAGAAAAACATCAATAAGAATGCGGTAAAAATTAACATGGAAATACTCGATGGGCAAGAGTTTTAAGAGATTATACATTACACAACAAGAGATTGTGAACTTCTTCCCTTTAAATCCCTCCTTATCCTAGTAGTATATGTAGTATTCAATCCTAAAATCTCTTATTCCATGATAAGAATCTTTTCCAGTTAAACCAATTGACATTTATGGGACACATTGGATCCAAACAAGAGTAAGTCTGGAAAAATTGATGCCATTGGGGTCCATATGTTGGGACCCAATTTTGAAGACCTAGGTTCCATTTCAAACGGAACATTTAGGTATTTTTGTTATTTTTTTCCTCTTTTAATAGTTGCCATTTTAAAATTGGTCATATTCAATTATACTATTGATATAATATATTTGTTATTCTCGTTCATTTAAGTGATAAGTTTATAAATCGATTTTTAAAAGTGCCTCATTAATATATGCGACTAAGGTTGTATTTGGATAGTGAGTAATTCTCAATTATTCTGTGAATAGTAGTAAAAAAATAATAAAAAAGAAATGATAGAATATTAAATAATAGTGAAAAATAATAATAAATAATAAAGAGGTATTCTCAGTACCCAAACTAAGTATAAATATGATAAAATATATAATAAAAAAAATATATCAAATTAAGAGATAAACTCATGAAACTATTATATGCCACCAAACCCAATTGAAACCCTTGGCAAAACTTGTGACAGAGCACTTGGAGGACCCAAAATAAAGAATTGTCGGAGGTCGGTAAAAGGGACTTTCTGGTTGCTTTTATGTGTAGGTTAATTCCTTGTTCAAACTATAATGATTATAGATATCATTGCTTATTCGGATTTCAAATTGGGAAAAGGTCTCATGCACCCACAGTAGAGACAACTTTGACCTGATCTCTCTTTATTGTACTCTTGAGTTCTATTTACAATTGCTATGTACCCTTTATTTTATTTTATTTTTTTTAAAGGAAGCTTTAATTTTATTGCTATGAAAAACTATACTAGAGTAGTAATACAAATTGGGATTTCCTCAAACTTAATAAGTACATCATCTATATCAAGAGCCTTCTTAGCTTGACAATGAGCCACCTAATTGGTAGCCCTCTTAGTGTGATTCACTGTCCAGTACTCGAATTTGCCAAGGTTCTTCTTCACATATGATATTATCAAACTAGCTTGATTCGAATGTTCTTCATTCTCATTGATCTCATTGACAACATTAAATACATCTCCCTCAAGAATTATCTTGCTTATATGAATATCTGAATCAAGTAAGACAGACTGCAGAGTTGCATACTCCTATGCAAGATGTGGATTAGGAAATAGAGATCTGTTCATTCTCATTGTGGCTATGTTCTTCCCTTCCCAATCTCTAATAATTGTTTCAAAACTAATTATGCATTTTTGTTTGTCTACTGCAGCATCTCAGTACAAATCTTGATGTACTCTTTAATTGGGGTCATAGAGATATCAAAGTACAAAATTGATGTTAATAACCCTAGCTAGGTGGGTCATCTTCATACCTTTATCAATGCCACAGATTCTCATTGTCCATGTCCCAATTATAGTCTCATTGCCTCCATGTCAATTCAAGATGTATTCTCTAATTTGCTATGGAAAAGTTGGGATAACAGTAAGATAACCTATATTTTTATATCAATTTCATAATCATGCAACTTTAGTTTCATAAAAATACGTAAAATATTTTATGTATCTTTAAATCATTTAAATAATTATGTGTATTGATTTTAATAAATATATTAAATGAGTCTCACATATTGCGGAGATCTATAATAAGTATTTGTATAATTTATCAATAATTTGAAGGACAATTCCAATATATAAACAAACATGGAAAGGAAATAAATGAGCATAAGAATATGAGTTGATTTTCAAAAAAAGTTGAAAAATCGTGACAAAGAGTAATATATTATTGCTTTTTAAATCAAAAGGCTACAGATAATTTTGTAAAAGAAGAGAGGAAAATAGAAGACACAAGGAATGAGACAAATTAGAGATGTTCTACGCTATCTAGCCGTTGCACCCACTCCCACCGTTCGCCCTCGTGGCACACAATTTGAAAGGTACGAGCATTTAAATGCAAGATTAGACCGTTAGCTTTCTTCCTCATCGTCACAAAAAGCTCTCTGCATCCACATCTACCTCCAAGGAACGAGTAGGAAACAATGGCTTTTGAGTATGCGTTCCCCGAAGAAGAAATAGCCGTCAACGAGAGCTTCGGGTACCCAAAAGCCTACGCTAGGCTCTGCCGCGACCGCCGTGTCTGTCCCTACAACCATGGCCCTCCTTTCACTTACATACCTTACGGTCTGGAGCAAGATGAGGTAAGAAAATGACCCTCTTTGATCCTTTGATTGGTCGCCTAGAAAACGCATGAAAATAAAAAGTGAAACAGAATGCTGAGATTTTATAATGTCGGTCGCTTGGTTATTAGAAAATGGTAACTCTCAACAGAAACAAGCAAATAGAAACACTCAGTTTTTAGATCTGCGTATAACATCTTTATAATTCCCAAGTTTCGCTGGAAATTCAAACTTTTTTCGTCTGTTATGTTCAGTGAATTATGGATTTCACATGAATTGCGGGTTTTTGGATCAGAATTTTGGGTCTAGTATATTGACTGAACTTTGGGTTCTAATGAAATTCTGGCGTCCTCCCAAAATATCCTAGTTTAAGTTGGTCTTTGTTGTATCGTCTGGTTTTTCAGGCGTTGAGAGCAAGGGAATTGGATCGGATGTTCCCAATCATCGACCCAAAAGCTAAACCATCTACAAAGCCCAAGATCTTTGTCAGTCTGTTGTGGAAGCAGCTCAACCACCTTGGGTAACTACTTGAAATTTTCTACCATAAACCATGACAAAGACTCAATTCTGAGTTTCTGATTTTGGTTCTTTTCTCCAATTTAGGAATGCCGGCTTTGACCCCGCAGTGATTCGAGTCGACCCATATGGAAATGTTCTCTACTATCACGCTGATTCGGCTTCTCCTCTCGCTTGGGATATTGACCATTGGTTTCCTTGCTCAAGTATATAACTTGACTAATAATATCTCTCTGTTTTTTCTCTTTCTCCCATATTTATTGGTCTTTTTGGCTGAAAATGCAGGGGGAGGGTTAACGGTTCCAAGCAATCTGAGAATATTACAGTGGGAAGTCTGCAAGAAAAAACATAATAAGCTGGAGTTTTTAGTTCCATGGTGGGAATATCAGCTGGGAGTCTCAGTAAACCGGTTCTTGTCCCTTTTTGCCTCCAAAAACTCAGATTTCAGGTGGGCATGTTTCATTATCCTCACTTGCATGCGTTTTAAGATATAACAACAAGGGTGGATAATTATTTTCTGGTTTCATACATGGCAGGCACAGAGCATTTTCATTTTTGTTTTCTGAAGGTGAAAATGAAGAATTGAATGCTTCACAGAGAGTAGATTCGCATTCTTTTCCTCAACATTTCATTGAATCCAAAGAGAAAATGGGCCTTGCTCCCGCCGCGATTGTTGTATCTCGAAGGGAACCGTACGACACAACGTTAGCTTTGAAATCCCTGGATCACAATAGGCAGCTAAGGCCACAGTCCCCTGCTATTGGTAAGTAGAAGAATATCCAACAGGGTGACCTTTTTTATTTGTAATGCGGTGAGCATTTCCATACCTAAAAATGCATTTCCTTCGATTGTATACAGTTGCAAGAAAAGCAAATCCTAATGTCCTGAAAGAAAATGAAAACCCGGATCTTGTTACGAACCCGTACCAAGCAATTGTCATGGCTAGAGATTCCTTGAAACAAAGAGAGGAAGCTTTAAAGATGCAGACAGAAATACAGAAACTAAATGACGAAGTAAATGAATTGAAGCAAAAGAATGAGGAGGAAAGGCTCACAATCCAAGAACTAGAATTGGTGCTGATAAAACGCAGGAGAAGGGCAGAGAAGAGCAGGCGACTGGCAGAGGCACAACATTCATATAGGACCATGATAGAGAAGATGATCCGAGATGCAATGCACCAGTAAGATCGATAAAACTCCTCTTGAAAAAGAGGATGTTGCTATCAAATTCTCTTAGAATTTAATTATGACAGATAATTTTTAAATTGTTCCTTGTAGGAGTGTCATATATAAAGAACAGGTGAGATTGAATCAGGCTGCAACTAACGCACTCATGGCAAGACTTGAAGCACAGAAAGCCATTAGCGATGCCTCAGAGAATGAACTTCACAGGAAATATAAACAAAGGGATGAGATTCAGAAGCAGATTAGGCCAGACTGGGAGCAAGCTAGGAAGAGATCAAGAATGGATGATGCCTTACTTGAAGAGAGGGACAGTAGAACTGTTCTACATTTACCGAGGATCAAGCCAAGGACGCCTGTACACAAAGAATTAAGAGTATTCCTAGAGGAGGAACAAAGGGCATCTGAAGCTGGTTCATCGTTTAACGAAGAACGAAAGCAGAAAGAAGAAATTGAGAAGGAAGTGAAAGTACCTGCAACGATAATTACTATAGAAAAGCCCGAGGAACATAACAGACCCATTGTTACCTTGGAGGATGAAAACCCACTTGAGGATCAGCTTCAGAAACTTGAAATAGGAGGGAAGAAACTCAACAACATTCAGTTACTTCCTCGAGAACCAGAAACAGAGGAAGATGAAGAGAGCAGAAAGCAGCGCGGAAAAGGAAACGTAGAGAAATGGCTTCAAATGCTGTTAGAGAATACTCAAGAAGAATTGGAGACTGAACATTCGAATGAAGGCGAAAAGCGCAGCATTGACGGAATAATGAGAAAACAGAATCCAAAGTACTCGCAAAAAGAGAAACGGCAGATTATTGAAGAGAATAATGGTGGGAAAGAGATAGAAGAAATCACCGAGATGGAAGCCAGAAATATTCGGACAGAAGAGAGAAGAGCGGGTGAAGTGGGTCGTATGGGTGAGAGAGTTGGAAGTAGTAGCTTTGAAGGGGGGAGGGAAAGAAGAGACCATAGTAATAATGGAAAGGAAAGAAAACTAGTGAGGTCTGAGAGTGCGAGGGGCTTTCGGCGAATCCCATCTTCTCCAGCTCTGATCTTGGGTGGTATGAGAAAGGGAGTGGACTGCATGGGCAAGAAGCCGATCGTAAATGGCGATGAGGATAGTGATGGAGATCGTGCTGCAGGGAACAACAGTTTCATCAAGTCATCCATAAGGTCGATCAAGAAGGCTGTCAAAATATGAAACTCAACTTTGTGGCTTATGCATGTATCTATCTTGCTTTATCTTTCATTTTATTTCTTTTATATTTTTTTGGGAGTGCTAGCAATTGCTCTTAAAGCTGAATAATTGTGTGAAACTTAGGTATTCTATTGTTTTTTAATTTGTCTATAAGAATGGTTTTCGTTAGATGTGTGAATAAATTCGGTTTCCACCCCTACAAAGATCCATTTTCAGTTTAGTGAAAATGTATTTTTGTTCATTTCACTCCCCAAGCTTTTGAATTTTTGTTGTCCTTATGAATACCTCGGAGAGCATTATATGACAATAATCGAAGGTATCTCCCTCGACTCACATTCAAGAAAATACCTGTTGTTAAGACGGTTTCATCAGCTAAAAGAGAATCCAGTAATGCTAGAATGTGGATATTCTTCTCTCCCGCGTCCTAAGATAAGGAAGCATACAAAATGATGGCCACCAGCCCCGATCACAAGGCGTAGTAGCTGAGTGTTAAAGACACTGCGAGAGGACAAATTTGGGAGGAAGAAGTATTTTGATGTTATACCGCATCAATGACTTACAAAAACTTACGCTACATTCAACGGCCAGCCCCCCTTTTTTTTGTTGGAACACCTAACAGGGAAGTACATATATCAAATCCAGAGAAATGGACATCAAAATGGCAATTCTTGAGGAAGATTAAAAAAACGTTCGATTGGGAGTTTCCCTCAAAATTTCAATGTCATTTCCTGATCTGAAGAGCAGTTTCTTCCCTCTTCACTCTACCATCACACTAGAAAACATACATGTGTGACGTTCAAGCTGTTTCTTATGGTCTATTCTATTTTTCCTCCCAAGGGTAACATTTTGGATATAAAGGGCCACTCCAAGATCCATAGACCCATTAAACACCGTTGAGTGCAACCACCCTGAAGTTGTGACTGCTTCGTTTTATCACAAGTTAATACAACATCGATAATTCTTCCACCGTACCAGGCTTTCCGCAATAACCATTATCCCCACAAGTACAGATGCCATCCTTGAAATGGTGGAACTGTTCAGTATCCCTTACAGATATCTCCCTGCGAACAACCTTGGAGATAAATTTGAAAGTTTTGTGACAGCTCGGGCACATGTACAGATTCTTGGTCACCAAAATAGGCATCCCAGGGGCAGTATTAATGAGCCCAAATGCAATGGCCAGTCTCTCACTGTGCCCACAAAAAATCTCGGCCTTTGAAGCTTCAACTTCATCCGTAGAACTCTTTTCAGGCTCACTGAAACCGACTGCCTTCATTTTCTCATAAAATCCATCCAAAACTGCTTTTAATTCATTTATTTGAGGATGGAATTCATCACCACTAAGGAAAGCATGAACTGTCCCCTTTACTTCCACCCAACTGCACCCAGGATCTACAGTTAGCCCATTCTGTCTCATTGCCCTTCTTACTTTTGCGACTTCATCCCATTTACCACTGTCAGCATAGAGATTACATAGGAGAATATAATACCCAACACTAGTTGTATCCTTTTCAAAGATATGATGTGCTGCAAGCTCCCCAAGCTCAACTTGGCTGTGGATCCTACATCCATTTAACAAGGCTCCCCATATTGCTGGATCAGGTTCTATAGGCATTTTCTGTATGAAGTCATGTGCATCCTCCAATTTCCCAGCACGACCAAGCAAATCAACAATGCACGCATAATGCTTCAGATTAGGGGTGATACAGTATTGATGTTGCATTCTATGGAAATATTCCAAACCTTCTGTCACCATACCAGATCTACTACAAGCACACAATAGCAAAATAAAAGTTATATCATCTGGATTTACCAGCGCCTCCAACATACTCTGGAATAGCTCCACCGCCTGTGCTCCTTGCCCCCGCTCAGCATACCCTGTCAGCAGAATATTCCACGCTGCTACATCTTTTCTGAGTGAGTTAAATTGGTTCATTGCGGGTCCAATTCTTCCGCACCTTACATACATGTCCAAAAGTGCATTTGGAATAAAACCTTCAAACCCAACTCCAGTCCTTAATGCATGGGCATGAATCTCTTTTCCACACATCAAAGCTCCTATCCTAGAACATGCAGATAGAATAGAAACTAAGGTAACAGAATTTGGTTTTAAACTGAGTTTCATTTGCCGGAAGAAAATCAAAGCTTCAAAGCTCCGATTGTTGACACGAAGGCCAAGGATGATTGAAGTCCAAGATATCACGTTCTTGTCAGGAATAGAATGGAAAACATCTAAAGCTTTGTCAATGCATTTACACTTGGAATACATATCAATGAGCGTGTTAGCAACTAAAACACATGAGATGAGCCCTTTCCTGTTAGCAAGCTCATGAAGTTTAATGCCCATATCCAAATCACCTAAACAAGTGCAAGCAGATAAAACACTTGCTATAGTGATCTCATCAGCCACAATTCCCTCTAGGTCCATCAATTGGTATGTTCTCACAGCTTTAGCAGGTAGCATGTTGTTCTCATAACCTGAAATCATCGCTGTCCATGACACCACGTCCTTACACTCCATTCTAGAAAAAACTTTTTCAGCATCCTTCCATTGCCCAACACTTGAGTACATCTGAATTAAAGAATTACACACTGAAACACAGGCTCCAAAATCTGTTCTCATCACAAAACCATGGACCTGCCTTCCTAATCTCTCATCACCGAGACTCCCACAAGCAGAGATCACACTAGTCATTGTCATCAGGTCTGGATCGACAGAAAGTTCACGCATTAGAAAAAACAGCCTTAATCCTTCCAAACACTCCCCATTCTCAAAATAGCCCGAAATCATTGCATTCCAGGAAATCCTATCCTTTCTCGGCATTCTATCAAACACCAACCGTGCATTTATAATATTGCCACATTTCACATACATTGTGATCAAAGCATTAATCACATCGACATCTGACTCAAATCCATATCTTAAGACGTGAACATGCACCTCCCTCCCCCTTGCCAAGTCCGGGATTCCCCCACAAGTCCTCAGAACGCAAGGAAAAGTATAGACATCAGGATGCACACCGACCCACAACATCCTATGATATAAATCCAATACTTCATCGAAAAACCCCGCCTTTGCATACCCACCCACCAACACGTTCCAAGAAAACACATTCCTCTCCTCCATCCTCCCAAAAACATACCAAGCATTACCCAAATCACCAAACCTCACAAACATACTCAACAAAGCATTGCCAAGTCTAACACTCAATCGAGTTATCGAATTCGACACGTAAGAGTACACTCTAGCCCCCTCCTCATATGCCCTTTTCCACTCACTAAGCCTTAGTAAAGCAATATAAGCATCTTCTTCTACGAAAAGCTGAAGCTCTTGCATTGAGTCTAAGTGCTTAAGAGCTTGTTCCAAGTTCCCAGAAAGGCATAGTTGATATATATCTGAGTTAGGATTGTTGGTGGTAATAGAGGAGGATGATGGGGAGGTGTTGAGGACTGGTACTTCTTGGGTTCGTTTGAAGGAGAGGTGGTGGTTTTGGGGACTGTGAGAGAAACTGAGGACTTTGGAATTGTGGCTTTTGACAGATTGATGGTTGAGGTGTTCTGGGTGGAGAGGGATTGGAGAGGTTTTGGCAAAAGCAGCCATTTTTGCAGGTGCAGAAGCAGAGCATGGTTTCTCAGAGGTTTTGGCTGAGGTTTAACAGTCGGGGCATCTTGAAGTCGACAAATAGAGTCAAACGGTATCGTTGCGCATTCTCTCATTTCATCCATCCCTTGCGTTCAAACCCCAATAATTGCCATCTTATCCACACGAGGGTCTTGGATTCATTTTATATGTATTTTTTTTATTATTTTAAATTTTAGAATTCCTATAAAACCTTTAAAAAATTCTTAAAGTTTATAAAGACAACTTTTTTGAGGGAATAAATGGCTGAATAGTATTATATAAAAAATATAAATATACGTCACTCCTCAATTCTCATAATTTTTTATATAATTATATTTCAAAATTAAAAATATTTATATAAATAATTTATAAAAATAAAATCATTTTATAAAAATATCTTCACTATAAAACATATATTATGAAATGAGTAATGTTATGCGCTATATCATTATTTTATTTTTATCTTATTATGTAAAATGTGACATATTTATTACTACTAAATTATTTTTTTAATAGTAATAAATGTGAGATCTTGTATAATAAGATAAAAATAAAATGACGATGTGATGTATAGAATTTTATATATAAAATATATTGCCTAGATATCACTGTTCATATTATAGACAACTTCATCCATGAAGTACTTACAAATGTCGCAAAATAAGAACATTACTCTGAACTCATGTAGTTGGTAATTGAAATGAATAGATTTTTTTTTTCTTTTAAATATTTGCGGAAACACGATGATAGTCTGTACTTTCGATCATGCCCTGTTGCCTTGCTAAGGAATAAAAGAATTTTCAGTAGAAAAAAACACATGCATCTAGGAATGAAACGTGTTGGGACTGAGGACTCCCGAGAAAAGGCCCAGTGGAATTCTAAAAATTGTTTAAATTTAGGTGCCTTGGGGTAAGTGAATCGAAATCAGCTGAAATTAAAAATTAAAAATTAAATAAAATATTATTTTTTAATATTATTATTATTTTGAGATTTGAAAAGTTAAAATTTTTATTATATTTTATATGAAAATTTAGAAAAATTATAATGATGAGATGAGATAAAATTAAAATTTTAAATATCATTTCGGTTAAGGCACTGAAACGAAATATTTCGATACTGATACCGTTTCAGGATAGTCTATATATAGAAAAATTAATTATATATGTATAAATTATATTTCAAAATAACATCAACACAAGTCTCAAAAAATCAAAAAACATATTTATAAAACTCAATAATACTTCTATGTTTTCAATCTAATTATTAAAAAAATAATCACTCATCTCCATCACGAAATGGGAGTAGGGATTTGATTTTCAATTCTAGAGAAAAAATGGATTAGAAAAAATTAAGAAAATAGTCTTCAGGTGTAAGAATTTGAGTAAAAATTATGAAAATATACTAAAAATACAAAAATATGTACATCGAAAACCAATCAGTATTGACTAAAACGCACCGAAATAGCCGGTATTTTATCTGATACAAAACACTTATCTCTCCATGCCATTTATTAGTCTGGCAAGGTAAATATCAACCGTACCAGCCAGTACGACACAATATTCAAAATGAGCAATGCTATGTACAATCTACAAATGGAGACTGCATTGCAAGCCTAGTTAATTTCTCATTTAATGAAGAAAAACTCTATATACAACCATCGCAGCATCGCATCCCACGTGGCAAAATAAAAACGACATCGTTTTGTAACAGACAGAAGGGCCTCTCGTCTCCCCCATTTCGTCCCACATTTTGTCTTTCTATTTTCGTCTTCTTCTCCCTTCTGTCACTATTACCCTTCGTCTTCGAGAAAGTCACAGATCCACCCACGAATTCTTGCTGAGCTTGTGCAATAGATAGAATAACCTGATGCGATTTTCCTATCTCACAATCTTCGAGCCAGTCGTTGGGCCAAGTCCTAGAACAGAAGATGGCTTGGTCAAAGATAATATAATCCTTTTGATGAGTTTTTCTGGTATGGCATGCGCATTATCTATGGTTTGAACTTTCTTTTCCCATTTTTGGCTATTTCAACATCGTCTTCTAATTTTACTTCTCGAGCTTTCAACATTATGGAATCCGAACCCATATCGAACCAAACTACCCTCAAAAGTCTAATTCTTCTTCCAAACTAAAGTTTTTCCCAAGATATTGAAAGCAATAAAAATGAGAGAGAGAGAGAAATTGAGAGAGAGTTTTGTTGGACTAAAGTTTTTCTAAAAAAAAAAAAGCATCGTTCAACTGCCAATAAATCAGAGAAGAAATAAATTGAGAGAGAGAGTTTTGTTGGACTAGCAGCAAGTTATGCAATGAGAGAGAGAGAGAGAGAGAGAGAGAAGTCTGGACAAAGAAGAAAAGTTTGGTTTCGCATCAAACCCAACCGCAAATTTCCTTTTTGGTTTTCCCTCATTTCTGCATTTTTTTTATCAATTCTGCTACAGCCAACCGGGGTTGGGGAACCGTTGGGAAATCATGACGTCAACCGATATATATATATATATATATATATTATTTTTAAAAAAATAAAGCAAACCCAGAAAGAAAACACGAGAACAAAGCTACAGCCTCTCAGGGTCTGATCCCTCTTGCTTGTCAAGTGTTTGTCGGCGGTTCCATCACAACAAGAAGCAAACTAATTCATGGATAAGGTTCACGGATTGCTAGCATGTGCCGGAAAGGTGAGGGGTCAGACTTCGAAGGTGGCCAAGCAGGACAAGAAGAAGAAGTTGTGAGGCTGCGCCCACAAGCGTATGCAGTACAATGGCTGTTCGTCACCGATGTAGTTGGATTTGGGAAGAAGCGTGGACCCAATTCTTCAGAGAAGTAAGCAGCTTGTTGTATGAGAAGTTCGGTTATGGAGGCAGTGGTTGATCATGAAGCACCAGTTTCGCACTCTTATATTTTGTTTGTAGCTAAACTACATTTCAGTTTAGTAGTTTATAATTTAGGGGTGGGCTCCGACTCCGACGGAGTCGGAGTTGGCACTTCCGACCTCCGACTCCGACAAAAGTCGGAGTCGAATTTTCCCTCCGACTCCGACTCCGAACGTAGTCGGAGTCCGATTCCGATCGGAGGTCGGAGCTCCGAACTCCGATCGGAACTCCGAACGGAGGTCGGAGCCCCGAACTCCGAACGGAAGTCGGAGCCCCGAACTCCGATCGGAACTCCGATCGGAGTTCGGAGCTCCGACATCCGAATAAAATTTCCGAACTCCGAACAAAATTTTGTTTTTTTTTTTATTATTATTTAAATTTTATTGTTCAATTTCGTTTCAGATAGTGAGCAACATATATATTTTTTTTAAAAGTGAAACGATCTACAAATATTTGGTTTATTCAAGAGTTCTCAATAATTTAAATATTCGTTCTGATTTTGTTACTGAATTTTGATTATATCTTTAATTTGTTTTATGTCCGCCTGAAATTTAGCATTAAAAGTGCTCATGACTCATGAGTTGAAAATTATATAAATTTAAAATTTTATAAAAAAGAATGATGGTACGAATTTCTATAATTCGATTAATTTCAGTTGGATAATAAATTCTAAACGTTTGAGAGAGGATGAATAAGTATTAATAGAAATTATAGAATAAAGAGTACTTATCTCACGTCTTTGCTCGGGATATAACTACATAAATATAACTATATAAATAGTTTAAAAAGTAAATAACATGTATGATGTAGCCATAAGTTATAACAGTCTCATTTATAACGTAATAACAATATAACTATAATTTGAAATATAACTACAATTCGATTAAACACGGATTTCAGTCAAATACTTTTTGTTCCATTGGTCATGCCTGAAATGAAGATAGAAAGTAACAATCAATAGATGAAAAAAAATTGATAATAAAAAATTGAATACGGTAAAAGAATAATTTTATTCTTACCAAGAAAGGAGGTTCTCCCAACTCCATCCCAACTCTCAAGTAGCGTCCGTTCCAGACTCTCAATCATCGGTAATTATGTTAGGGTTCACAATTAGATCTATAAAATCATAAAAATTAGAAGTTAGAAACATTAAAAATAATTAAATCATCATTTAAAAGCATATAAACTTACCCGATTCAAGCCTATAGCTCTCGGCATCAACGCCAACGGTATCTAGTCCAATAGGCGTTTCACTTATCCAATTCTGTGTGCAAACGAGGGCCTCCACGGTTGACGGTGACAATGAACTCCGATAAGCATCCAACACGCGACCTCCAGTGCTAAATGCCGACTCTGAGGCAACTGTAGTGACAGGAATGACTAGCACATCTCGGGCCACACGAGAAAGGACTGGATACTTGGTGGAATTAACTTTCCACCAAGTTAATAACTGAAATACATCACTAGGTGCCTCGACAGCTTCCATAAAATATCGTTCAACCTCAGATATACAATGCATAATATTCCTTGTTGACATGAGTTGATGATACTGCTGTATAATACGATTGCCTCTAACCCCTACAGATGGGTCAGTATCACCTGAGGAAACTGTCAATCCTGTCGGCCTCGAATGTGAGGAGCTACCAACTGCGGATGAAGGCTGAGCACTAGTACTGTAGTGATGATATAAGTCATCAACATCACTTTTTAGCAATTTAATAAACTCTGCAGCCTTCACTGCCCCGAGGACGGAATTTACCCAAAATTCTAGAACGGCCAACTTAACTCGGGGGTCAAGGATCACAGCCACAAATAGCAATCTATTTATCTTCTCAATATTCCCCCAATATTTATCATATTTGATCTTCATCCTCGTAGCCATAGCAAATAACAATCCAGCAGAGTCAGTACAACTATTTTCCAACTGGAAGTGAAGCTCCGAGAGCTCGTTGAAAAATGAGTTCGCAGTCGTATATTTGGATCCAGATAGCCGCATGGTTATCTCATAAAAAGTTCTTAAAAATTCAACAAAATAACTCACACTGGTCCAATCATGTGCATCCGGCGCACCGAGCCCCTGTCCTGCTGGCTCCAACAAAGCATACCTCAGACCCCCATCCTCGACCTCCATCCGCTCGAATGCTTTTTGGTACTTCTGTGCCACATCCAACATCATGTATGTAGAATTCCATCGAGTCGGAACGTCCAAGCACAACATACTAGAACATTCAATCTTCAGATCTTCTGCTATTGCCTTAAACTTGGCAAGCCTTTGAGGGGAACCCCTCACATATCGTACAATGTTGCGGACTCGGGTTATGGAATCATGAACCTCTTTTAATCCCTCAACAACTATGAGGTTAATGATATGAGCACAACATCGAACGTGAATAAACTCGTGGGCCCGAATGACATCATCTCTCACCGTCGTGTTCCGCTTAAACCAATCAATTGCTGTTTCATTCGCACTGGCATTGTCAACTGTAATACACAGCACTTTTCGAATTCCCCAGTCCTTTAAACAATCATCCATCTTCGCCCCAATGGATGCACCTTTATGATCCACAATTTCTTTAAAACCAATAATTTTTTTATGCAAAATCCACTCACTGTCAATGTAGTGTGCTGTGATACACATGTAGCAGACGTTCTGTATGGAAGTCCATGTGTCAGTCGTAAAAGACACTCTCTGGCCAGTGGTAATAAACATCTTCCTCATCTCCTCCTTGTCCTTCGCATGCCTCTTCATACAATCTCGCATCACTGTATACCGTGATGGAATGGGAAATCGTGGCTCAACAAAATTTAGAAACTTTCGAAAGCCTCTTTTCTCGACTGTGGTAAATGGCATCTCATCAGTAATTATCATCTCTGCAAGCATGTCCCTCAACATCTTCTCACTGTATTGAGGGATGACCAATTTCTTAGTCTGTGTACCATCAGTGGCTGTAGAAGTTTGGTAACTGAGGTTGGTCTGATCAGTGGCTTGCAATCCCTTCGCTATCTTATATCGTTGACAACCATTTAGATGTGCTATTAACACACTGGTACCTTGCTTCTTCGAATGGCATCCACAAAGTGATCCACAGTAATGGCATCTTGCTACTGGGTTCGCAATTTCACCAGGAATTTTGGTGAAATGCTCCCATGTCCACGACCTCTTTTTAGAAGGTCGTGGTGGTTGATCTTGCTCAATGGGCATATCCTCCTCTTCGTTGAACATATCCTCATCCTCTATATCAACTGGGAGTGGGAGTCGACTACTCGCACAAGATGTAGCTGCTCTAGATGTAGCTGCTCTAGATGTAGCTGCCCTAGATGTGGCTCTAGGGGTGGAAGTACCCACCGGTGTAGGAGTTGTAGCATTGGCATCCGCCACATTCCTTTGTGGACGATCATCTCCACTATGTCTAGGATCCATATCACAATCAATGAAGCTGAAAAAATTAAATTAGAAGCAAAAAATTAGATGTGCAAATAAACTAGGCTATTGTATTATACAATAGGACATGTATTATTGTATCATAATATATTATTGTATCGATGTATTATTATATCGAGGTTCGGTTGACTTGCGCTCGACTCAGCGGAACCCATCCAGAGATATTCGCTCGACGTGCGCTCGACGTGCGCTCGAGCGAAAACCATCCAGAGAGGTTCGCTCGACGTGCGCTCGACGTGAGCTCGAGCGGAACCCATACAGAGAGGTTCGCTCGAAATGCGCTCGACGTGGCGCTCGAGCAGAATCCATCCAGAGAAGTTCGCTCGACGTGCGCTTGACATAGCGCTCGAGCAAAACCCATCCAGAGAGGTTCGCTCGACGGGCGCTCGACGTAACGCTCGAGCAAAACCCATCCAGAGAGGTTCGCTTGACGTGCGCTCGACATAGCGCTCGAGCAAAACCCATACAGAGAGGTTCGCTCGACGTGCGCTCGACGTAACGCTCGAGCAAAATCCATCCAGAGAGGTTCGCTCGACGCGCGCTCGACATGGCGCTCGAGCCAATGTTCAATACAACGTGCGCTCGACTTGCGCTCGACACCTCGCTCGAGCGCAAGTCTGCAATACAATGTAAAATTCAGGGTTTTGAGCGCCGTGTTGGGACTATATTGAATATTCAATACAACCAATTCACAAGAATCACAACTGCAGGCTCCAATTCATAAGAGACGTGGTTGAATTAAATTTAGTGCTCATAAATTTAGGGCTCACCGTAGGTGGAACTTGGAAGCTGAGTAGAGGAGCAACGAGAAACAGCGGCACGGAGGAGCAACGACGAACGGCGGCACGCTGGCACTAGGACGGAAGACGCGAGAGAGAATGGATGGTTCAGTCACTGGGAGTTTGGGACAGGAGACGCGAGAGAGAAGGGAGAAGGAAGAAGAAGAAGAACTGGAGAAGGAAGAAGAAGGGGAGAAGGCTTCCTTAGGAAGCCATATGAAACGACACCGTTCCATATTAAGTGGAACGGTGTCGTTCCAAATTTTTTTTTTAAACCCAGCTGTAAAACGACGTCGTTTTACAGCTGGGTTTAAAAAATAATTTTCGGAGTCGGAGTCGGAGCTACATGGAGCTCCGACTCCGACTCCGCTTCCGAATCACGAGTCGGAGTAGTTCCGAATTCCGACTCCGAATTCCGACAACTCCGACTCCGTCGGAGTCGGTATCGGAGCGGAGGTCGGACGGAGTCGGAATTCTCGGAATTTTGCACACCCCTAGTTTATATTGAAAATCTGACTTTATTTTGTTCAAGACTTCTCTTGAGGTTTAAAACTTGAAAATGCATGGGTTGTGCCGATTTTGAGATTTCAAAAAAATAAAAAAACATGAAAATAAAAGCAAACGAAAGGTAGCATAGCGTTTGAGAGAGAGAGAGTGTCGTCATCGTCATTTGGCAGCGACCTTCTAAGCCCTGTTAGACTATCAGCATCTTCAGCAGAAAATCCAGGAGCACGTGCACTAATCAACTCCATCCATTCTGTTACTAGTTCAAATTCAAAATAATCTTCAACAGACTTGTACTTGATTGTTTCCCTATTTTTCTCATGTTTGTTTCCTTATTATACTCTTGACAGTTCAATTGTACAATTATAAATATAATGAAACACTACACAGCTGAGGCATGTTAGCCAAGCCAAAACATATCTCTTATATTTATCTTACAAGCCCAACGCTCCACACTCCTTCCGCAATCTTGGGTTTGGCTTCTCTCTCTCCCTCTCTCACTCTCAAATCCCATCTCGGATTGATTCTAAAACCACAGTTTGGTACGCGGATCCCATCTAGTCCTTTTGAGAAAGATGGTAACTTCATTTGAAGACGACCACAAAAAACATTGCTTTAAGGCCAAATCAAGAAAAAAAAAATGTACATTTTGAAGCCAACGTGAAGTAGAGGCTTACGGTGGCTTGGGTGCAGTTGGCGGCGATTTTAAGTGGGTGGTTGTGCGTGGGAGGTATCTGGGCTTAGAGCACAAAATTGCTCTGTTTTGGCGCTTTAAAACAGAGGAGTAATGGCAACGGAGAGGTTGGCTGGGCTGTTTTCATGGAGTCTCCGACGTGAAGTAGTGCCTTGCGAGATGGTTGGAGTTGCCTTGCTTGAAGGGATTCACGTGTAGTGACGGCTGCTACAAGTTGGAGGTACCTTACTAAAGCTTGAAGGTTTGCGGTACTCGTGGTTTCTTTCCTCAGAAATGGGGCCATACCTATTTGGTTTCTTGAAGGAAAAAGACATGCATGGGGCACTAGGTGTCTTCAAGGGAGAGGGAGTGATCCGACGGAGATGGAGATGGAGATGGAGATGGAGGGAGGGAGAAATGAAATTTCGAGCGGGAGAGAGGGGGAACGAAATGGAAAGGGAGAGGAAGGAAAAAATAAAACAAGTGACGTGGACGCGCCGGTTGCACGCCGGTTGCATCAAGCGGTTGTATCTATCATTTTTGTTTTTTTATTCTTTTTTTTTAATATTATTGGACTGACGTGGCAGTCAGCAGGTGCCGCAACGGGGACGCATCTCGGTTGTCTCTAGAATTTCTGTTTAATTAAATCCTTGCACATGCAATCCCTAAATGGAGGGTGCAAATAGAATTTTTCATTCAAAATTTTAGATAAAACACTTTTACTACCTAAACCGGACTTAATACAAGACTTTGGAGTTCAGAGAAAGGTTTCGCTAAGCTATCTTAATTTCAAAGTTTCAATTTTTCACTGCTTATATCTGATATTACTTTGAAAATCTTCGTCATTCATATACATAAAATACTTAACAAATGTAAATTTAAATATATTTCAAATTAAAATATTTTGATATAGTATATCAAATTATAAAATTAATTCTATTATAAAATAAATTTAACTAATCATACGTGATTTAATTTATAAATTTAGTTTTAATTTTGTTTTATAGCCGTAACAATATATATATACTTTTTTTGGATTGGTAATTATATGTATTTATTTATGGACGTTGCTACGTTTACAGAGAATTTTTTATATAAATTCTCTACCGAACGCTTCAATTTTTTTTTTAACTTTTATTTTCACCATTTTTTTAAACTATTTAGATATTTTTTAAAAATAAAAAAATACATATTTATTTAAAAAATATTTACTTAATCATTAAATAAAATAAAATAAAAATAATTTCGGTGGCCCACTGGAAAAGCATCTCCCTTTATTTATATGTAGAATACATATTACATATATAAGCCAGTAACAAGCTGTACCCAGTTGATCTGACATTGCACAACATATCATTTCAATTAGTGATCCTAACCTATTACTATCCATCATATTTCAAAGTTTTTTTTTTCATTTTTTTAAAATATTTTTTTAATATTTTCAATGATCATTGAGAAAAATTTTAAAAAATATATAATTTTATTAATACTCACTTCCTTAATCATTAAATAAAATTAAAAATTAAAAAAAATCAAATACAACAAAGATAATAAATGGATAATAATAGAGTAATAACCTGACCATTATTCCTTCACCATAATAATCAAGTAAACAGTAAATATAATACAACCACATGAAAGCATCGTAGCTGATCTCCAACCCGTCTTCACTTTCAAGACATGGATTTCCTCCACTTGGGAGGATTGTTCCGACCTCTCACCAACTTAGTTTTCATGTCCAAAGGCGTTTCTCGTCCGTACTCCACCGGTTCTTCAACCTCTTCGATCAGCTTATCAACCACACTAACACTCTTGAATGAAGGCATTCCGAGCTTCTTCCAATTGAAAAACCCTCTCTTCTTCTCCACAAGCCTCTCTATTTGCGCTTGCATGGTGTTGCACTGGTTTTGAAGCCTAATAACATCTTCCTTCAACCTCCTTATCTCCATCTGTTGAGTTGTCATTTCACGCTTCGAGAAGCATCGAGCTGGGTGGTCAATTCCTGGGTTCGGGCTCCGGTTGCCGTTGAAGGAGCCACTCCAATCTACATGGCGACTAAGCTTATTTTGCTCGGAGAAGAGCACCTGGATAACAGCTCGGACGGGTAAGCGTTCGTTTTGTGCAGCGTGAAGGGATGCTTCCGATGAGAGTTTTCGGCTGTCAATCAGTGTGCAGAGACTTTTTCTTTCTTCCTTTGTTGTGTCAGGATGTGCCTGCGGCCAGTAGACATGAAATTAATCAGGGACATGTTCATAACATGAAGATATCATCATGCAGAATGCTGGGAATATATAGTGATGTGTTGTAAAGCATATATATATATATATATATATATATATATATATATATATAAAATATCCCAAACAATTGCATGGTAGTCAGTTAGCCTTAGGTGGTAAATAGTACATATTCACATGATCATAATAGAGGACAGCGCAAAAGCCAAATTTCGTAAATTAATCTAGAGTACTATTGCAATCAACATATAATGGCCGGGCATGCATTGATGTCACTTTACTTCTGCCCCGCAAGAAACCGGCCACATAACCATTCAGATGAAGATCTTATATTGCAGGCAGATCATCCCTCTACGGCCACCCAGATCATGATCATGATCAATCAGCACGGCCGGGTTAAATTGATTGTCACTAGTGATTACCAATATATATGGAAGCAGTCTGGGGTAATAGGCAAAAGGAAATCATAACGGATGAATTAACAATCTTATAAATAAGGTCCGACAAGCCTAGCTAGCTATATTGTTAATTTCTTTTTGATCGATCCAAAAATATTATTTGTAAATAACTTATATATATACACTGTAATTAGCAGGAAGAAGATATATTATAGAGGGGTTTAACCACGAATATAAATTAATGACAATATGAAGCGGACCATATATAATTAAAACCCCCCAAGTTTCTGACTCCTAATAATTAGTAATCTAGCTAGGCTAAATTAAAATCAGAATAAATCATATATATATATAATGCAACCTACTTTGAGATAAGTATCAATGGCTCGGTATAACCCATCATCCGTGGCACGAGAATGGCCAGGGAGAGCTCCGGCAAGCGCAACAAGCTCCGACATGCTCATATTTGAATCCATGGCTGCCTCGGCGAGATAACAATCCACAAGTTTTGCCACCTTAATCAATGCAGAGCCAGTCTTAGCAGCCTCATCCAAATTCACAAACCTCTTCACCAGCCGAATAACGAGGTCGACATCTAGCAAAGTCCCACAAGTGTGACTAAAGGATGGTATCATTAGCTCTTTCAATGAAGCGTGGTCGAGTTGCCATGATATACGTTTCTCAAGCTCGGCCCGATATGTGGGCTCGACCCCGACCATGTTGGCGGTGCGGAGGAGGCGGAGAAGGAAGTTACATGGGATGGAATCCTTTTCGGGAGGGAGAACTCCCACTATGGTTTCCACAAAGAACCTTTTCTTCATCCATGAAGCCGTGACGCTTTCCGGAGATTCTTCAAAGTAATTTGCTGGGCTCTTTTCCATCACGTCCCCACCGGATAGGTCCGGCAGCCATTTGGAGGCGTAGTGAGTGATTATCGAACCGATCAGGTCGTGCCGGACACCCTTGGCCTTAATGCCGGAGAGGGTTTTGATAAAGTAGTCCATGTCGAGGATACACGCATCGTCGAACCAGCATTCGGCCGCGAATTGGGATGGTTTCGCCAGGAAAGTGACAGATTCCGGTAACGATATCTTCTTCATTTTTGGTGCATAAGTTGGAGGAGGAGCAAACTGAGAAGGATATCCTTAACTAATGTACTATATTTGTGGGTGGCTTTCCGAGGGAGTTCATGTTGAATATAGACGGCTTGCAGGACCAGAACATATAGAGGGTAAGAATATATACGAGATCAGTAAAATTAAAGGACGGATACCGGCTCTTTTGTTTAATTGACTAAGTCGCCCCTGAGATTCTTGTACATTTGAGTGATGAACGGCAAAATTCAGAATGGGTTATTTAGGGATATAAAGATTTTTCTTACCGGTTGGATGGTTGGAGCTCGAGAGGGATAAGAGGGAGCTTCCACTTCTTGAGCTTCTAACTTGTTGAGTCCCTTTCTGTCTTGGGTGGTGCTATAATTAATTGGTTTTGTACATGTCAGGGGATGGAATATTTGCATTTAATAGTCTTTGTCCTCTCTCACTCTCTCTCTCTCTCTCTAACCCAAACATTGAGGAATTACGAGGAAGCTCGATAAATACTGTTATGGATGATCCGCAGTGTGTGCAGAGCCATTATCCGGATTCCTTTTTTCTTTTTCCCCAGAAAATGGCAAATTCACTTTCCCTGCGAATCTGTGATGCTCAAAATGCATGTATTGAAATTCATTCACGAGTCAGTTATATATATACAGGTCATTATATATAGCCATATCGCTATGATACTATATATTTAATGGCACTCGAGACTAATTATCATTTCTTGCAGAAAATGTATGAATGGGTGAGAAGGAGATGGGATGCCGCCTGAATATGACAAAAGTTTGTGCGTCCTGCATGCTTCGACTAACACGTGAACTTCAGATTTTTGTTGGTTTTGTAGCAAACAATTGCGTCTGTGAGCGGAGATGGACCCCCCGCCACTTTTCTCCATGCAGCCTAAACGGTCCTGAAACCTACTCCTCCCGATTCAATGACAGGGAATGTTGAGCATAGCTAGCGCAAGGAACATAACACAGGCATCTCACGAAGCTAGAAACTTGTGCATATATATAGTACATATAGGGACTTTTATGCATATGGTAAACACGGGGATGAGTGTCTAAAATCGTGAGCTGGAACTTGGCCCATCGATGCCAGCCGGAAGCATATTTCCAATTTTTTTGTTGGATTGCATGATTGGATTTGAGAAATGCTTGGGCTATTTAGATTGGGTCGAGTGTCTACCAATTTATATATATATATATATATATATATATATACATATACATTTACTTAGTGATTAAGTATTTTTTAATAATATTGTGATTTTTTTTTAATATTTAAAGATAAAAAAGAAATGTATGAAAAAATATAAAAATACAAAAAAGCAATTAGCCTTCTCGGAAGAATTTTTACCCTCAACTCATTGGATTTTGTGGTACATCGGAAGGAGACAGGAACTATTACTAGCTCTGAAGCTGCACAAATTGCGCTGGTTTTGGAGTTTCTCCAAAGGATCGGGTTTCCTGAACTTCGTAGTGGTGTAGGGGGTTTACAGGGTTTTCACTCCTTTCAAGTCATGGGATAGGGGGGATCTTATGTTAAACCCCAAACGAAATATAAATGGGTTGAGAATACGGAGTCCAAAGGTGTGAAGATAGTTATCATATAAACTCAAGCGGTAGTCCATATCGAATCGTGGGCATGAAATGAAAGTAACCTCGGTGCAAGGTATCATCCAACGTTTGCAGCAAGAAATTTTTGCACGAAGACCAAAATAAAAGAAAGGAACCCTCCATATAGTTCCAAAGAATTTCTTGAAGTACACAAACTTTAAACGTAACGGATATTTTTTGATATTCTTTTTATTATTATGTCGAGGCCAAGGCAGGGCCTTACTTGCAAAAGAAATCCCGGTCCCGTATATCAAACCGTCGAAAATTTTCTTACAAGAAACTGGTTATATTTTTTACTTTTTACTGTAGCCTCAAAGGATTGTTTACACCTATAAAGTATTGAACCTTAAACCTTAAAATGAGTGATACCCTAGGACCAAAGCCTTCAACACTCGGGCCAACCCTTGGGGTTGGATTTTAAGCTCATTACATATGGAAAACTGGACTCCAAGGACAATCAGTAGCATACTTATTTCATACGTAGATCAAATTCTACAATCAATATTTCACCAAATACTGCTTCTCATCTGCTCCACTAATTCCTCCTGTTAATCAACTTGGCAGGAGAACCATTATTAAGTGTTTTAAGGGGTTGAGGTTTCAGATGAGCTGCCCGTGGGGTCACCGGCTTTTGGATTCAGTGCTGACCCACTTGCAAGAGAACCATTCCCAGTTGCGTTTTCTGCCACAACTGGAATCTTGACAGCTGCTCTTTCCATCTCCTTCTCAAGCTCTTCCTCCCTCCGCAATGCAGTAAACTGCGTATCCAGTGACTTGGCTGCTGCTAACCATGCAAGAACAATTACCAAAAGTATACCCCCGAGGTAAGGAGTCGAATTGGCAAGTGACCCGAAGGTTAAGATCATAAACTGCTGAATTAGAGCACCGCCAGACTTCCCCAATGGATTGCAGACGACATCAATGGCTGCCTTTCCTTTAACCTAAAGCAATAAATAAATAGACAGAGTGACAGGGGGCTCAGAGATGAACCTCAGAAAAATTGATGTTGAAATAAAGTGATATGGTGAGTAATCAAATATTGAAAATAAAAGGATATATACGTATGCATTATCAGAGTTTTGTAAGGAAATTTCTGAAGTTTGAATCTCTTCAATTTTAGGCCATAAAGATTCCTGGAGTTTTTCCCCTTTCTTATTCACAGATGTAAGTTATTAGGACAAATTTAACTTCCAGATTAATTTTTTTAGCATCGCTGAAACCAGTTTAGGTCAATAATAAGAACCCTGAATAGCAGGAAAAGTGTTTTAACCTTGGTTTCCTCATCCAACGGAATATAGGCCATCTCTTTGCAAGGGTCGAACAAGCTATACTTGGCACTCTTGCTGAATATGTTTTGCATGGCACCCACATATACAGCTGCAAGAAGAGGTGTGATCCCAAACTTCAAAAGAGAAGGTCCAAGTGGATCCCCAAATAATATCAGAGAGAAGAAACCGACTCCTGTCAGAAGCAGGACTGTGGGCGTGATTTTGGCAGCAACTCCCCATCCATATTTTTCAAATATGAACTGGCTTAGCAGCATCATCGTAAAAGTCGCTATTCCAGTGGCAGTTGAGAAGTCGCCCATAAAGGAAGAATACTCATTTGGGCTTGGAAACTGCACAATTTTGAGTCAGAGACCCTTTAAGTATCAAGCCAATTCAGATATAAAATTGGAACAATCCATCATTAGTTTACCTGAGCTTTGAGCTTAGATTTCCATGTAACTTCAACAAGGTTGATGCTAATACCATATGCAACCACCAAAGTGGCAAGATCCCTAATGTATCTTGAAGAAACCAAGAATTTCAAACTCTCCATTGTCCCCATTTTCGGCTTCTCCTGCAACAATGGAAAAATACATATCAGCGTATCTTTCATAGCTGCTTCAACCATGGGGGATCTATTTTGACGCAACCGAACAAAAACTGTGCTGGTGGATCTTATAAGACTTTCAAATCATACCTAAGATTTATGATCGATACAAATGAAACAAAAATCATGTATCCGTCTTAATTAAAATATGAGCAACATGAGCAAACTATGGTGTAAATTGCAAACACAAAAACCCCTTACAATTATTTTTTATAGGTAAAAATTTTATTTTATTGATTTAAGTAGCGTAGACCCCGGTACACATGATAAAGAGAACACCTAATTAGAAGTTAGCAGAGCAACCCAGCTAATAACAAACGAGATAGTGATACATCATATCAAGGTAGCTTTCCGACCAGTTCCGCACGTAAGAAAGAGTGCCATGTTGAGCAAAAGTAAAGAAATAAATGGCAAATCTTGCCAATATAAATGTCTAATATCAACATGCAACCGAACCAATGAACCTTAATGAACAGCAGGAGTTTCATTGCTGAGGATTACCTTCTTCTTCTTACTACGGGTTGGAAGAGGAACATAATTATTCACCCACCAGTATAGAAGACAGATTGTAAACCCCATCAACACCACAATGCTCATCATTGCTTTAAGGGAAATGGCCCAACCATCAACACCAGGACCTAAATGTTTCCTCAAATTTGAAAAATACTTCACTGTTCGACCTGAAAATATAAGAGCAACATTTGCCCCAAGACCAAATAGGGGATAAAATCTTTTTGCTTCCTCAACAGTAGTTATCTGCACAAAAAAAACAACAGCAGATTAGAGGATGGCTAAAGACAGAATGTTAGGTATAATCATAGAAAAATACATGCAATGTTTTGCAATTCACATGAAGTCAAAGACCAAACATACCAGAAGAAATCAAAACCACACTCTATAATAGCTACAACATAGAATGAAACAAGAAGATTTAATTGGACTGGGATGTATTTGTAAGATTGAAAGTTTCCTCCTGTTTCAGCCTTTTGCAGGATTTCATGCTTCTGAGAGAGAGAGAGATTAGCAATTATATTCAAACTCAAACTTCAGTGAGACTTTCCAGTTCCAAACTCAGCCACAGTCTTTGTTTCACAACTTATGAGACAGAATAAGCTACATGAGTAATATTTAGGTCATGCCTATGTTATGTAAAATGAATGCAGCTATTTTTGTATTGAAAACTGCTAGAATCTTATATTTCAAACCACTGTTGAATAATGAAAGGAAAAGAATACATGGTGGAAAAGGCATTTATCACTCCATCACAAATGCTTCTGATTTGTATACCTAAGAAAAAAAAAAATCAGGAAGAGGTATTTACAGCACGAAAGAAATGCTTGTCATTTGCAGAATGAAGTAGCAGGTCCTCCCATAAATAGACTCGCAATTCTGTTCACTATCAGGGAGCCATTCTTTCCTTCTCTCTACATTTTGCCAATATAAGATGTACAGAATGTATAGATATTGTCACCCTAATCCATTTAAATAAGAAGGAAATCAATAAACACGAGAATTGCAAAAGAGAGCATAGCCATGATACATCCATCAAGGGATCAACATTAGATATGATTATCTTCAAAAACAAAACCTTAAAATAATGCAAGTATAAAAACTAGAATTCATAATACCTGAAAGAAAATATCAGGCGATAGTAACTTCACCTAAATATCTATTAACTATGGTTCACAAGCATTAATTACATCACACTGTGGAGGGGAATTTCCATCCCTTGTGCACCAAAATAATTCTTGTTTCTTGAAAAAATGCAAAATCACACTTTGATGCTGATGCAGATTACAAGGCATAACTTGGAAGCCAACACCTTGAGCTCCAAAGTTATTTCATGTCCAGTTCAGATACAAACTATACAATATGTATCAGAGAATCGCCACATAAGCAAATAAGGCATTTTTATACGAAGTCTAACTCAAAGGCAGAACCAGACACTATAGTCTCATTTGGAAAAGCTTCAGATTCATGCAACAGAAGATATCCTAGTTCATGCAACCTATTATATCGTCCTAGCCTCGAAGAATCCCATATATCCAAAGAAACTAGACATCTCTAAAGTAGCAAAAATTAGACATCGAGGGCCTAGAAATAAAACTACCAAAAAAAAGAAAAAAGGGAAAAAAATAATTTAAAAACCAAATGAATAACAGGGTATTATTGAATATGGGCAGCCGACTCATGAAGAAAATATAGAGTATTCTACAGCGAAAATTATCCACCAGTAACGACCCGTGTAAAGATAGTGATATTCTCAGGCCCATAAAACAGGTATACGGAAAAAGAAAATGAGACAAAATCAAACATGGAACAGATATGAAATTACACAGCAAACTATATAAGCAGATATGCTCTAGTGTTTGAGCAACATATAGGAAAAAAATAATTACGAAATTGTAACACAAGAAACCTTCATCGTATGTAAGGCAAGTATATAGTATACCAACCAAGTATACAGATTATCTGTACAAGTCTACTTCACGAGATAAGTTAATTACCTGATTTGCAAACCCCCAAAACAATACTGAAATCACCACACTACCCCAAAGTTCAGCCATGACATAGAACAAACAGAAGCTCCAGATCCTCATAATAGCAAGGGGACCAAGGAACCTGGGGCCAAGTATGTTGAGAAGCTTATCAGCAAACGCCTCTGGGTGTATATAATTGCTGAGAGGATACAGGAAAAATCCAAATGCCCCAAAAAAGCCTATGAATGGGAGAATAACCGAATAGAAGAGAGCCTGCTTAGACAACACATTAGCCAGTTTGGTGTACAATAACATGAACCCAACAGCCATTGGCAAGTTCACCCAAGTTTTCAGAAATGGAATAATTTCTGCACTGCTCCCTTTGGCTGTCACGACCAATACATCCTTCGTGTCTCTGAGTATTGTATAGTTGAAAAGGATACAAAAGAACATCAACCCAAGAGGTATAATCTTCTTCAACGTCGTAATTTCAATACCCAAAATATTTGGCTTCTCAATTTCTAATTCACCAGAGGGTGGCTGCCCATCAGCTGCTGCTGCAGCCTCAGCCCGGCAGATAAACAAGTTTCTCTCTTTTTGACAAAACCCATGAGTTTTTGAGACAAACCCATTGAATTTTTCGAACCCATTCGAGGATAGAGAAAACCCACCAGTGGTTTTAGCCTTTGGGGTGAAAAATCTATGCCTTAAGCCCTGTGATGGGGTTAAACCCCTGGCTCTGGGGCTTGGGGGTAGAGAGAGGAGCCCTTTGGCCTTTAAAACAGCCTCCATGTCTCTCTTAATTCCCTCGAGAAAAACCCAAAACTTGGTATTTCAAGAGCAGAACATGAAGAGGAACACGGATGCGAGAATGGGGAAAGAGAAATAAGGAAGCTAGGAGAAATGTGGTTTTTTTTTTTTTTTTTCTCAAGAGTCGTGGCGTTGGGGTAGATACAAATATCATTTTATACCAGTGAAGAAGCCAAACCCACCAAATCCCTCGAGGAAATGAGGAAGGAAGAAAAGGACAACAGTAACAAAAACCCGAGAATTAAGGCAAAAATAAAGAAGGAATTTTATTTTTATTTTTTCCGCCGAAGGGTGCACCCCTATTATTCATTACTCTCATACATTATATAATATTTTTGTTCTCTCATATTAATTAAATTCTTCTTACCATCATTTATATATTATATATTTTATAAGAAAAAACATATATTGTATAATTTGTAGAGATAATAATTAAAAATTTTCTATTTCATAACAATAAGAGTTGCTATTTTTAAGCGGTAAGAATTATGGTTTGAGATAAATCATAAAACTACAAATGTGATCAAATATTTAATTAAGATGAAATATTTCATCTCATCTTATCATTATAATTTTTTAAATTTTTATATAAAATATATTAAAAAATTAAATTTTTTCGAATACTAAAATATTATTATTATTAAAAAATAATATTTTATTTAATTTTTAACTTTAATTTCAATAATCTTAACTTGGATCCTTGTTGTAGAACTCGGTAAAAGATTTTATGGCAGAGAGAGAGAGAGAGCATAGATTAGAGGACTTGACATGGCGAAAGAACGTTTAGGAATCAAGAAGAATGTGCTTTAAAATAGAGGGCCAGTCTGCATTGGTCTTCTCTTCTAGCTATGCCACGAGGAACATGCACTATAAGGTTGTGTCCACATCATATTCATGTAAGACATTGTACGAGACCCGCCTGTTTTTTTATACCAATACAATTCAATTTACTACTGAATGGACTTTTTCCCTATGAAATATGGAGTGACTTGGTTGGTGGCAAAGTACGAGTTCTCCACGTTTGCATCTACCAACGTTTGCATTCTTTACTCCTCATTTTTGTGGAGGCCAATTCCAAAACAATACCGTATTGCGCCTTGCACGGCTCTGTGCTCCCCTTCTTCCAGGTTACAAATACGCTACAAAAAAAAATACATTATTATTATTATTATTATTATTTTGTTTTGGACATAATAAAATTGTCATTAATTAGAATAATTTTATATATAATTGTAAAATGCTTAAACGTCATATAATTACTTTACAAAAAATAGAGTTTATTATTAAAAAATTAATTTTTTTTATGTAAATCACATATTTTATTCACTTTTTTAAAATAATTACACGGTGGTTGTACAAGTAATGATTATAAATATATTTTCTCATAATATTTATAGTAGTGTAGTTCTTTTATCTTCGTTTAAGTTCTTAAATTAATTCAAAACTATTAATCCAATAAGAAAATTGTAGCTTGAAATATATGTATCTCTCAACAGTCTCCTGTCTGTTGGAATTCAAATACGACATTTCGTTGCTTTCTAGTTGTGTCAATGCAAGTGGAGATGATTTTGTTTCTGTTTTGTTATACCCTGTCCTATTCGGGTTGTTGCTTAAATTTCACAAACGGGTGCTATGACTGTTTTCTTTGATCATTGATTTGTCGTTTATAGGCCCTTTTGAGTGTAGGGCACGCTTGTTACACGACATTCCTTTTTCGTCGTAACCTATTCAAGTTTCCTTTCTAGGTTATAGAATCGTATTTTTAAAAACAAATGGAAAAAAATATATTGATATAATATATATATATATATATATATATTATGGAAGATAGACTACATTCATTCATAAAAGTAAAGTTAGAGTTGTGGCTGATACATATTGGAAAAAAATACAGATTACAAACAACTATTTACATTTAAGCTCTACTAGTACACAAATTTCTTTATGATTGGTATAATCTTAACTTATAGAATTCTCTACATATAAACTGTCTGAGAGACTACACTCTACCTAAAGTAAAGAATTCAAACCCCATACTCCAGAAGATGAGAAGACTTTCACTCACAAAATGTCAAAGAGACTTTTTTTATTATTATTAATCTAAAACAGAGAAAATATCATAAAACGTAAATGATATATAGAAAAATAGCAAAATACATATTAGAAAGCTGTAAATCTGTATTTTCAACCTTAGAGGAAATCAAAAAAGCAAATACAGAGACTGTAGTGGATCGTGAGGGACATGCGCCACCCTAGAAGTATAGCGGATAGTCAAGTTTAAAGAAACCGATAGTCCTAGTTCCAGAAATGTCGCGCGTAGCGGCAATAGAGCTCCACTTGCGGTGGCACGTGGATTTCACGTGCACATTTTGGACGGCACGTGTGGCTCACCCGCCGCTCCGTTGGAAGAGAATCTTCACCCATTTGAAGGATCGGCACTTTGAAAACCTTGCGTTGGGGTGCGTGGTGGTAGTCGGGCTCTAGAGGACAACAAATCGGCATTTCGTCCTACTTTAAACGGTATAAAAAAAGTAATTATATATGTATAATTTTTTTAAAATTAAAGTTGAGGTAATTGGTATTTAGGCATAAGTAATATTATATACAGTTTTTAAATATGTAAGTCTCGTGTATTTATTTTAAAAATGTAGCTAAATCACTTGAAAATTTTACAAACCCCACTTTATTTTAAAATGAGTGCGTAAGATTTGCACATGTTAAAATTGTATTTAATATTACTCATGTTCAAATACCAATCACTTTAATTTTTTTTTTTAAAAAAAAAAAGAAACCTCAATTTTGAAATTTTCGAATCTTCTAACCTTCTACGGTTTTGCCTTCATAATTTAGAAGTTTTATATTTCATTCTTTATTTTATTATAATCTCCATAGAAGACATATTTTAGATGACTCTTTTGTTAAAATTGTAAACATATACCATTAATTTAAATATATTATATTAATTGATATAATTAAAAATAATAAAAATATGATAAAAGAGTACACTTATTTTTAAATTAGCAATGTTCAAGTAAAGTGTTAGCAAGGACAAAATATGCTATTATATAATTAATCTTATAAAAATAATAAAATACCAAGAAGACAATATTGGCGAGGTTTAACGAATTTACTAAAAATGTATTATTAACAAACTAAACAAAATTAAAGAAGTAATGAATTAAATTAAATTTATTTATAAAAAAAAAATATTTTATAATCTTATGTACATCAAATAATAAATATATTTAAAAATATAAAAAATGTGGGCCAAATAAGTTTTTTAAAAAATAAATTGATAAAAAGAAACAAGTACGAAGTTATCAACCACATAAATATCTCTGGCGACGGCACATGCATCACATATGCTCTCGCTCGCTCAGAATGGAGTGGACTCAGTGGAGGGACTGGTGCTGGGCATCGTGGTGGTCCGGTGGACGATTGTACACGTTTCGAAACAAGGTGAAGGATAAGGTTACCTCGAGATTTTAACTCACGCAGCCCCACGCACCGGACAAAACCGTCTTTCTACGTGCCCACTTTCAACACGTCATTCTATCCCTTACGTAAACGAGTCGCGGGCAGCCCGATCAAGTTATTTTTATTTTTTTTCATTTTTATTTAAATATTTTAAAATATTTTAAAAAAATAAAAAAATACATCCATATACTTAGGCTTCGTTTGGATGCTGAAAGCATCTCAACTCAGTTCAAATTTAAACTGAGCTCTGTTACCCAAACACACGTGAAGCCGAGTTTGAAATTACTTTAATCCATAAACTCATTTTTACACTGTTGTAGACGCGACACATCTCTACTTTCAGCAGAGATTTCTGAATGCTTTTATTTTCAACTCAATCTGTTATAATGACTGTCTTTCTCTCTCTCTTTCCCGTCCTTCATCCCCAACATTTCCAAAACTCCCATTTCATTCAAAACCAAGTGGATTCCTCCATAGCCAACATCTTGATCGGGCGCCATTGTGAAGCCTAGTTGGAATTGCAAGAAGGCTGATCACGGAAGTAGCAGCAATCGAATCCCACCATCGTCCCCCATAGTCGAGGGGTTGGATGTTAGATGTGTGCAGCCCCTGTTTGAACGGAAGAGGTTCCCCTCGTCAAATCCACCATCCTTTCCAGCCCTCGTGCTCCAACAGTGGCGAAGGACCTTTGGGCTTGTCCTTCCCGTCTGAGCTCACTGCAGCCCCCTAGCGAACATCCTTTCGGCGTGGTAATAAACATAACGCATCTGAGTACGACTTGATTCCTTCTTACAAACTGATCTCTACTCTCAAGCAGCAATCCAATCAACTGATACCTGCTACTGTAAACCCGTGCCCTGCTCTGTGTTGTATTCCTATATAATGCCTGTACCGAGCTCAACTAAACCCACCACAATTTCACTACGGAAGCAAAGCGCCTCCACGGTGAAGCTTCGCAATCGAAGGCGAGCCATCAAGAGATTAGTAATCACGGCTCCGAAGACGCGCTCTTACCGGGTAAGCAACTATCTGAACTTTATTTTAAGCATTTGGAGTATATGCATGTCATAAGTATTTACTCAAACGTCTGGGCTGCAATTTTAAATAACTATTGGATTGTAATTGGCACTACTGAATGAGAGAGAGATTAGAAACAAATGGCTCCATAGGTCCATATTCAACAAACATTTGCAGAGTTGGAAAGTCTGACTTGGATTCAATTAGAAAAAAACGTTGCATTTCATTGGGTCATAGGAAAGTATAGAATGTGGAGCCGGGGAGCCATGCGAACCTGGGATAGAATAATTGGACCACCTTGAGACTCATACAGCCTTTCAGCTTTCATCATATTGATCTGCATTTGATGATGCTAAAGAAAAGTACCCATCCTACCATTTCTGAAGCATCAATCCTCAAGGTGATTGAGTTTCCTGTTACCCTCCCTTCTTTAGTCTAGAAAGTACCGAATTTGTTGTCATTCGTCGTGTGTGGTCCGTCCAAAGGAAGTTTCTTTGTTATTAGACACAGATCACAAGCTCATGGTCTTCGTAGTTTCTTGGCTTTCAATATCTTAGATACACCCTTTCAATTCTCCTCCCAATTTTGGTGTTAGAAACTAAGATTAGTGGCCTCTTCTGCAGTGATGCTATAGCCACCATGACATATTAAAACCGACACATTATACCCTCAAATTATTAAAAATAAATAGTTTTACACCTTCATTTTATATATATATATATATATATATATTATTTTAAACTGGGTAGTATTTGTTTCATTTGTGGGTTTTACACCTTCATTCTAATTGCTATGTATGACTTGCAGCCCTACTTTCTGCGCTCATCTCGCAGCTCCTCGTACAAGGTATTAAAACTTTTTCAGTATATATTATTTTGATATTTATCTTACTCGTATATAGGCCTCGATTCCTTGTATTGATATATTACATGCATTTGACTTATAAAACAAAAATAACATTGCATTGCATTTAATATAGTGAAATTTACTAGTTTTGGATTTGATGCATGTACCATGTTTATGATGCATAGCAATACGTAATAATATGGATTTAAGTGCATTGTCTATTGTTTGCATTGTCATTATTTTTTGTATTGTCATTATTCGCCATTCGCAGTATACCATGGATGACGTAGAGGTTGTACGTGATCGTGAAATTTGGTCTGGTGGGTTGGAGGAGATGTTGGTTGATATTTTGTACCAAGAAACATTGGAGGGTAAATTGGTGGGGTCCAGAATTACAAACCGTGACACAGTCCGACTTGCCACACGCCTCAATCAACTTGGTATTAGGCCAGTAGATCCCTTACAAGTGAAGGGGAAAATTGCCCGTCTTAAGAAGACACAACGCGAGTTTACAAATTTAATGGGCCAAACGGGTATGGGTTGGAACCCGATAACAAAAACTGTTATTGCTACGGAAGAACATTGGGCAAACCCGATCCGGGTAATTTGAAATTTTCTTGCATTTTATTCTCAATAATTTTTGGCCAATTATATGATTACATGCTTTTATCAATTAGTTTCAACTTGTGTAATTATTTTTACCATTTATTAGGTTCGAAACCAGTGGAAAAAATACAAGACCAATGGATGTGCCAACTACGACATCCTTTGGACGATTTTTGGTCAGGCCGTCGCAACAGGGGTCTTGCATTATGCTTCGACGCAGGAACCCCCTACTAGAGAGGAGGAGCAGCAACTGGAGGAGGAATTGAGGGCCCGAGGTCCCGTGTTGGGTAGTGGCGTTGGATTAGACTCCACCATTGATTTGGATGACATTTCCATGACTCCATCGACGCAAGGAGGGGTTTCACAGCGAATGCCTCCTCGTAGGCGACGTCGGGATGCAGCCGGACCATCATTCTCACCAGAGCTTAGTGTTGCTATACAGACACTTGCCGCCACTTCTAAACAACGGGCAGATTTGGATGCAAAGATGTTTGAACTTTGCAGCTCCAAGCGCAGTAGAGGCGAGGGTTAGAATATTGGGTCGGATGCAGGCTTTAGCAGTGTAGCACAATGTATGAAATTTTTGGAGGATATCACCCCTCCCCTACCGCCGGACGTCCATCTTCGTGCAGTAAAAGCGTTTATGGATCCTAATGTCCTAACTGTTTTCCAGAACATGACCCCATCGATGAGAATAGTTGGGTTTGGTCACTAGGCTGACCATACCCACTCCAGCCTTGCTATGTTTTTCGTACTTCCTAGATGAGACTTTATTTTTATGTTTAACTTTATTAGATCTGTTTAAGATTTCTAACAATCTTATTTCGTGTTGTCTAATTTAAGTTCAAACTTGGTATTTGGTTTTAAAAAAATTTGCTTTGCTAAGTTTCTGCTCTTTATGAATTCTTTTTTTGTTTGGATGACAAATTCATATGCAATATGAAATTTTTAATGTTTGTGTGAACTCCTTTTTTCAGAGGAAAAATGGACAATGATAGCGATGCGTGGAATGATGACGACAATATCGAGGAGAATGACACGAGTGAAGAGAGCTCTAGTAGTAACGCGTCAAGTACATTTGATTTTGATACATGGGCGGAATGGTACGCATGGTCTAGACGTAACGATGGTACGGAAGAAGCAGTTCTTTTGAGCATGTTGATGGAGGAGCAGCAATCCCATGCCCCACGTCGTATGCCCAGGCCACAACATAACATTGGCTTGCGTGGTAACCAGTACATCATCGCAGTACTAAATGGACATCCTGACACCTGTTATGAGATGTTCCGAATGGAGGTAGATGTATTCTGGGCCTTATGTGATCGTTTACGTACAGATGCAAGATTGCGTGATTCGTCACGAGAAGTCACGGTTGAGGAAGCCTTAGGAATGTTTTGCTACACTGTCGGGCATGGTGTCGTTCAACGGAATGCAGCTAACTTGTTTCAACATTCGGTTGAAACAATAAATCGACATGTGTACCACGTAATGCGTGCATTATGTCGTCTATCGCGCAGTGTGATTAAACCGAGCCAGACAACTGGGGTGATGCCTTATATTGAAGGAAATCCAAGACATTATCCATGGTTCGAGGTAAATATTCGCCATTACATGATCTACTTTCTCTTTTAAAATTCTACATATGTCAAAAACTGTTTGCACTACGATATTTTGGAATTTACGAGAATTTAAAACGAAATCTGCAGAAATGTCATGGTGCAATGGATGGGGTCATGATCAAGGCAGCTGCACCGGCTTCCGTAGCAAATGCATACTTAAATCGGTATCACAGGATTACTCAGAATGTCATGTGTGTCTGTGATTTCGAAATGAAATTCACATTCGTATACGCAGGGTGGGAGGGTACAGCCCATGATGCTCGTGTTTTAATTGATGCGTTGAGGCGTCTGGGGAACCATTTTCCATGGCCTGAAGAGGGTAATTTTTACACATTATTTTATTTGTACGTTGAAAGTTTGCAAGAATTTGGATTCTTCAAACATTATAAATGATTAATTTTGTATTATAAATTTTTAGGTTATTATTATCTAGTAGATTCGGCATTTCCATGTACTGAAGGATTTATGCCACCGTATCCGAGGGTAAGGTATCATAGATTTGAACGAAGAGGCTCTCGTACCTTCCAAGGATATAAATATCTGTTTAATTATCGGCATTCATCCCTTCGGAATGTCATTGAACGAACATTCGGCGTGTTGAAGAAGCGTTTTCGAATTTTAAATTTAATGCCCCCATACCTTCCAACTCGGCAACGATATCTTATTATTGCATGTTGTACGATCCATAACTTTATCCGCATGGTTACACCTAATGATCGGGATTTTCTAATATATAGCAATCCAGATGATTATCCAGGAATGGATGCGAATCAGAACACCAGTGAAGAGACTCATGTACCTAACATGTCGACTGCATCAGCACAAGCGATGGCCGCAAGAAGAGATGCTATTGCATTACCTATGTGGGAGCATAGTTATGGTCAACAAGGCAACACCTAATTGCTAGTATGGTGTTGCAATTTCTTTTTGTTATGTCAGTGTGAAACAATAGATTGTCAATTTGAGACCCTTTATTTACATAAATCGATGTTTAATATGTAAATAAATTATTGAATAAAATGTATTATGCTCCTGGTAGAATTTTTCCCCACTAACTCAATATATATATTTTACATTTCAAGAAGGAATTTACATACAAAATGTAGTGGAAATTCTATTTTTTGCATGCTTTGACTCATTTAAATAATAAAGTGATGTTCTTTATTAATTTTGTTGTTTTTAAAAAATTAAAAATAACAAAATTAAGAACTTTTTTATACAATCAAATAAAAACTTTAGGGAAGATATATAATGGTATTTGGTATTACTAATTTCGTGTCATATCTTAAATAAGAAATAATAAAAATAATGAAATAAAAGTGATGAAAATAGTGAAATGGTAATATGAAAAATGATATAAAAGGAAATAGATAAAAAAATATTAATGAAAAAGTAATATAAAAAATAATAACTTCAAAGAGTACTTCCCGTCTGTAAATAGTGAATACTATTATCAAAACAACAAAAAACCTGATGGCATATTCCAAGTTATTTCCTGCTTGCATGTTCTCGTTGCCGTATAAGCTACAGTGACAATTTATTTGATATTTTTCCTGCTGCATTTGGCGCCAGTTACGGAAATGATTTCCGTTTTTACTGTGATATGAACAGTATAAAATAATGATAGGATTTATTTATTTTTTTTAACTTCCCATAAATATATCTAAATTTATCTTAACATTCAAACATATTTTAAACTCATTTTAAGTGGACCCCATCAAACTCATTCAACAATCTCAACTCACTACTATTCATAAAAAATTCAACTCACTTCAACTCATCTCAACATTCAAACGCAACCTTAAAATTACTTTCTTTATCACTAAATAAAAAAAAAAAAAATCAACAGTCAATTAGAGCAATCAGACTAGTGGATAAAGAAACTTTTCCCTAAGTTATAAATACATGTCACTTTTCATAATACATTACCTAATTATATTTTAAAATAAATGATATTCTTATAAAATACTCTTATTTTATAAAAATATTTTCATTTTAATATATATATTATAAAATATATTGTGAAATATGATGTTCGAGTATCATTACTCTTTTTTTTTTTTTTTGTCACAACCACTATTTTATCTGCTATGAGGATTATTTTCCCATTTTTTATGTTTATAAAAGTTTTGACGAAATTCATTTTGGGATATCATATAAAAGTACGGTTAATAATACTCTTACACTTCATTTATTATTATTTTATTATTCAATTATTTTTTTTCATTTTACTATTTGAGCAAAAATCTATCTTCAATTTTTATAAAATTAAATTTATTTTTAATTAAATTACATGATTACATTGATTGATTGAATTTATTTTCTTCTAAATTATACAAGAAGATCATGTTCTGAAATTTTTAATCCAGATTCAAATAGTAAAATGAAAAAAAAAAATTAAGTAGTAAACCAAGAGTAAATGAGGTCTAGAGTTCGAAAATCTCCTCTCCCAAATGTAGGATATCATTATCCTAAGGGAACAATTTTCATACACATTAATATTTGAAAAATTATTCTCATCAATTACTATTCACTACCACACACCCCACATTTTATAAAAAATATCCTCACACCTTATAAAAAAAAAAAAGATAATACATGTGAGTTGTGAGAGTGAATAATAGTTAATACACAGTATTCATCTTAATATTTTCATATTAATGGGTAAAAAATAATCGTTGAAAAATGAATTTGCTTCGAGAGCTAATGTTCTCACATCCAGAATAATAGTTCAAGTTTTCAAAAAGAGAAATGATATTTGAAGTTGAGTGTGCAAATATCACAATCTCTTTAAAAAAAGTGAATAAATACGAAATATATATAAAAAAAAATTTAATAGCGAATCTCACTCTTTTTTAAACAGATTGTATAGTATATATACATTTTACGATTATATCTAGTATTACTCGAAAAAACGATTTACCTTTTGAGTTGTCTAAAACTCTTCACATACCACGGGCAATAATGGGCAGTCCTTAATAGGATTAGGTCAAATTTACGAGAATCTAAAGAATCCAAGAAATTTACGAGGGATTCAATAGAGCTACACAAAAGAATGCATCCAAAAGAGAGAAATAAACCGGAATATATTATTCTAAAGCCCAAGAACAACTGCCTCGCTGGTTGGACTTAAGAAATTTCAAACGGCCGGCTAAGCTTAGCCCACCAGATCAGATCGGGAAAACACGGAAGAAAACACTTCGGAGCCAGCTTCACCCAATTTTAGGTGTTCGTATCACGATTCACCACTCCTTATTTTCCCTCCTCGACGTCCATGCCCGTGTTACATAGGATAGCCTGACACCGACATTCGCTTTGTTCGTGTATATGATTGCCGGACCATGGACGTGAGATCCTTTAAAAGCATTTTGATTTTATTCCGTCAAGGTTCTTTAATTGACATCAGGCGTCAATTGAATTTCTAAACTGTCGATTTTTTTGTTTGGGTAGGGACATTTAGCTGTGCACGTATCAAACAAATACTATATTCACAAAAAGATTTCACAAAAATAAATTTACAATTTGATATGAATTTATATGATACATTAATATCAGATTAAGTTGTATCAATTTATAAATTTATTTTTATAAAATTTCCTTATAATTAAAGCATTTATCTTCATGTTTGAAGGCCTTGAAGTAATGCTATGCAAAGACAATGATGGACATTTATTAGAGTCTTTGCTAGTTGGCATTTTCTCATCTAGCACCAAGCATGTAGCCAGAAGAAAATAGTCAGGGTCGGATCTAGATTTATATTTAACTAAAATCTATCAGGATTATTAAAATCTTTACAAAATTAAAAAAAAAAAAATACATTCAAGCCGGCTTAGTGCGTAACAAGATGGAATCAAACATAATTGCTACAATGTTTACATGTCAAATGTGTTACCAAAGTTAAATATATGAAAAAATGAATCATACGATAGCTATAAAAGTATGATTGTTCTAACAAAAAGGAAAAAACACACATAATAATTAGTATTTAAATGCATTCGAAAAAAAAAACATACACAAAAGACAAGCTAATTCAATTCATACATGGAATACAACATTAAAGTTTAGTAGCAGTAATTCATCACTTTATTACATTTGTTTTTTCTCAACTCTCTGTCTTCTCTGTTTTTTTTTTTTTTTTCAAAAGAAAGAAAAACACACACGTGGCATTTTAAGGAAGGGGATTTTTGGATCCGTACCTCTCAACTCTCTCGTCGATCCACTCCCTCATTTCCTTCAATACAAGATTAGCATTCTCATCTGGCTCCCCCTGTACCAACGAGTGGTACATTCCGTCGTAAAGCTTTAAGCTTTTATCCTCGCTCGCTGCCTTCTCGTAGAGCATCTTCGACGAGGTCGGGCACGTCACCCCATCTGATGTCCCGTGCACCGTTAAAAATGGCGCCGTTACCTTCCCGAAGTTATCCTGTATGTACTGGCACACACGAGCCAGCTCCCTCATAGTTCCCACTCTTGGCTTTCCCGTGTACCTCCTAGGATTCGACGCTATAATCTTTAATTTTTCCGGGTCCTTGATCGCTTTTCCGACCATTTTGTTGTCCGGCATCGCCGCCCACGTGTCGGCAATCCCGAAAAGCATACCGTACACGAATAACCGGACCTTGCTGGGCTTCATGTTCTCCGGCATGACGAATAGTGGGGCTGAGAAGATCAAGCCCGTCCACGTGTCGGGTTCCGATTGGAAGTACATTAGCATGGTCGCGGCTCCACCCATGGACTCGCCGAAGAGAAAGGCGGGGAGGTTTTTGTAGGGTTCGCTGCGGCGGGTATGTAGGAAGAAGGAGAGGGACGTAGCGGCGACCTTTTCCATGTCACCGAGGTAGCAGCGAAGGCCTTCGGATCTTCCGTGGCCGAGGAGATCGGCGGCGAAAACAGCGTAACCCCAGTTGGCGAAGCTGATACAGATCTTCTGGAAGAGCCAGCCGGTGTCGGAGCCATAGCCGTGGCTCATGAAGACGGAGGCTTTAACGTCTTGGGTATCCAAGGGAAGGAAGCTCTGGGTGAAGATCTTTCCGTTGGGGGTGTCGAAGTGGGATTTGGTGTTGCGCACGCCCTGGGAGCTGTAATACTCTTCCTCGGGCATGTGGCCCCAGAAATTCGGGGGCGTCTCGGAGGCCGCATGTTCCGACGGCATGGCAATGAAAATTTCGGTATATTTTTAGTTGGGAAAATTGCAGCGAAACGGTATGTGAAGTTTGTAAGAACTTAAGAAGGTAATCGGAAGCTCTGTTATTTTAATGGACGCAGTTTTGGAGAGAGAGAGAGAGAGAGAGATGGGGTTCACCAACCATGTTGTAGGTTGCGTAGGGCCCAGTGGGGGTGGGTGGGTTAGTGGGTGAGAGTCGCCGGAGTTGGTGGATTCATTTTTTATTCTCTTTTCCTTGGAGGGGCCTAATATTACGTTTGTTTACGCAACTTAGAGCATTGGCATTAATCATGCAAATGTAAATAAAATGAATGATTTGATTAACAGATGATGAAACTGACCTGTATTGAATTATCTAAATATAAACAAGATAACTTTCAGCTACAGTAAACTATCTCCTATGGTCATATTTGACAATCACTATACTTCAATCAAAAGTATTAAAAAACTATTTCTTTTGCTTGAATATACGATTCTCGCTTTCTCGATTTTCTCTCTTCTTTCTTTTTCTTTCAACTCCGTTAGTTCTTTCTTTCTTTTTCCAGCTCAAGTAATTATATGACCGATACATGCATGTGCTTTCCGGTTCAGAGCATTTTCTGCAGGTTTAGCATTATTCCAGCTATGTTATGATGCTTTTTAGATAATTTCCAGCATAGTTACGGTGAAATTAAACAAAAAAATATCATTGCTTTCCGGTGTCATTGTATAATATTAATATTTCTATATAGTTCTTAATCTATGAAAAAATAAATTAATAGAACAAAAAATAAATTGAAAAAAAATATTATTAAATTTATAATATTTTATTATTATTTTAACTAATATATGGATAATTCAATGTGGGAATAAGTTTTAAGTAGAATAGCTACATGCAAAATCATATCATATTATGTAAATTTTATATTTGCATTTACATAATTCAATGCTAATGCTCTTAGAAAGAGATAAAAATGAGATATTTTTTAAAATTTGTATAAAATATTATTATAATATAATTTTTTAAAAAAATTTTAAAATTAAAAATATTAAAAAAAATTAAATTATTTATTATAATTTTTATAAAATATTAATAAATTATAATAATTATATAAGATAAGTTATGCCCATACCATCCTAAGAGCATATTTAATGAATTAGCTAAAAGTTAAATCAATTGAGTATTTAGCCATTAAAAAACAAAAAGATCACAATAGATTAGCTAAATTCTAAATAATTAAAATTTAGCTGCAATTACATTCAAAATAATTTTCAAATTTGAATGTTCCTTTTATAGGTCAAATTCTTATTTTATGAATTATTTTTCTCTCTAGCAAACTAACATATCTAGTTTTAGAAATGTTTGTTGAATGAATGCTCTCTTCAAGTACACGGGTTCATGGATATTCTGTCCAATTTGATAAAAAAAAAAATATAGTTGGATGGAAATGATAGAGATTAGTAAAATATAATCAAATAAAATAAATTAATAATTAAAAAAATTAAATATTTTTTAATTATTAATTACTCATTACTATATAATGAATAAATAGATAATTAAATGTAAAAATTTGATGTGAATATCTAAAGTTAAATTTATTTTATATTATTTTATTATTATATAATAAAAAAATAACTATTAATCCTTTCTTTATTTGTTTCTCCTATTTTCCCCTCTCTCTCTCTCTCTCTCTATACGAAGATGATAGTGACTCTAAAATAGAAGAGAGACTATCCCTGATTGTTTGGTGGGAAGAGAGAAATTAAGGCCATTTCCAAGATCATCCTTCTGGTTGGGCTTACCTTCAATTTCAAAGCAATCCGAGGCTTTTCTTTTACTAGATAAAAATAGGATAATATACTAGAGTCGCCCAACATGTCCGGCCGGATGTGTTACTATTGCATTTGGTTTTTTTTTTTTTAAATATTTTTTTAACATAATTAACAATTAAAGAAAAAAGAATTAAAATATTTGAAATTTAGAGGGAGCCAAGTATCATTTTTCATAAAAATAATTTTAGGAGTGATAGAGATGTCTTCACTAGCTTAATGAAATATTCAAAAGCACTTCGAGGCTGTGCGGCCAACAATGTCCTCTGTTCAGAATATGGGCCAGTTTAATTAATTGCGTGGTCTTGATTATAAATATTTTACAAAGTATAGCTCGTATCCTTCATCATACTTTGGTTGTATTATCATTTTTTCCAATATAAAGAGTAAAAAAGCTTTTTTGACCTATTTTTATCATGTCAATAGCTTGCTTCGGCCTTGCTTAATTTCCCAATGAGGCCTGAAGTTCGGAATTGTTTCTCATGCACCTGTCTTCAATCTAATAAATGGGCATGGACTTCTTATCCAAATGGCTGGGCCCTGCATATTTCATGGTCCAGGCCGCATGGAGCTACTAATTCCTTTACTCTTGCGACTTACTGTGGCAGTGCTCCGACTCGTGCAGTACGACAACTCATGATGTATTGAGTTGGTCTTCAGGAATCCCTCAAGATCATCGAGGAGGCCGTGTCTAATTAATTTTCCCAAATTAATGGTCGGTCTCTTTGTTAATCTACTTTACTAATTTTGGAGAACATGAGGTGGTTGTTCATGACTAATTAATGATATGTAAAAGCCATATGAATGCACACACACACATATATATATATATATATATATATATGGTCTTTTTCAACATTAATTATATATAGTGAGTAGTCACGATCGGCCATATCAATAACTGAGTACCGTATCAGGCACTGTGTGGTCCTCTAGATCTAGATCTAGATCTAGTTGATCTCATGTTAGGGAAGGGTCCTGATCTCATTAATTGTTCCGAATAAAGAAAAATAATAATGAAAATTGCCGGTTTCCATGTGGGAAGGCAACAAAACCATTAATGTTTTTTTGTATTATTTATGTTGTTTTTTTTTTTTTTTGTAAAGAAATGAAGGAAATGAAAATTATACATGTACAAATTGGGTGGATTTAGACTTTTCAGAGCTAACTTATACAAAACTTAGAAATTATATATAGACCTATATATGAATATAGTAGGTCTCATAACATTAATTATTTGTATAAACTGTCCGAATTACGAATATTATTTTTCTCTCCACTTTAAATGTTTAGTAATTGGTGTGGTGGAATCAACTTAAAGTACTATTTTCCCTCTCTCTCAATCACGACCATAGAATTTAGATTACAAGAAGAAGATGATTAGGTACTCCAAATCCAATTTAAGTAGTAAACTCGCTCGATCCCACACGCACACTACGTACGGCAATGCCAGAGTCAATGAAAGATCATTGCTACGGATAGATTTGATCAAGATAAAAAGATATCCACGTAAATTCTTAAACCAACTATAAAACTCTGCGTTTTCTAAAATTTATGCAGTATGTGTTTTGGAAAAGGTGTCATTGGCATGATGATCAGAGAGCTGCAGGGATCCATGAACCAAACACCAGATCGAGAGTACTGCGTCAATAATATTTACTACTGCACATTAATTACCGCACACTACGTACGTACGTACGTACGTACGTAAAAAGGATTTAGATATTTGTGTATAATTATTCCTACGCCAATTAACTTGACTTTGACTGGAAGTTTGATTGATATACATGCATGATTCCATGAAATTAATAAGTTGACAGAAATGCGAAGGGTTAGTTTGTTTTCTAGATGAGATGAAATGAAATTAAAGTTAAAAAATTAAAAAAAATATTATTAAAATATATTTTTTAATAATATTTTTATTTTGAGATTTGAAAAAGTTAAATTGTTTATTTTATTTTGTATGGAAATTTGAGAAAGTTATAATGATGAAGTGAGATGAGATGAAATGTTTCTTGAAAACAAACGAGTAAATGTCTCGAAGATGTGTCTGATTTTTTTTTTTTACTTAATGATTAAATAAGTATTTTTAAATGATATTATAAATTTTTTATTTTTTTTAAAAATTTATGATGATTAAAAAAATACATAAAATAAAAAAAAATAAAAAATAAAAAAATACTTTTTACCTGTTGGGTGGACTTTCAGGCTATACCTCTCAGATGTTGCACTGCTCATAAGTTGAAGTCGTGTTGATAATTATTAATCTAGTAACTCTCTAATCCTAGGACTCAAACTATATTTAGTATCTAATTAATAATTTATAAGTGTCGTCGTCATTCTTATTATTATAACCACACAATTATATATGAACTTCTCGATTTTTTATATATATATATATATTTTGTGATTTTTAATTTGTTCATGGATCCAAATGAAATGATCACTTCTATACACTACAACAAATTTGAGATTTTGGGATAAAATTTAAATTTCATCTCAAAAAATTGATGACTTTACAAAATCGTTCGAACGTTACAATAACCGTTCGAACAGAATTTTCTGTGATGAATTAAATCATCTCAAAAACTTTTTTCCGTTCGAACATCAAAAAATACGTTCAAACAGTAAAATTTGGCGGAGAATTAATTTATTATGGCGGAGAAAGTTTACAAACGTTCGAACGATTATTTGTTGCGTTCAAACGGAAAATATTTGGTGGCAAATACTGGCGGGAAAGTTTCTAAACCGTTCGAACGGAATATATTTAGTTAGAACATATTCAAGCACCATATTTATACATTCGAAGCTATAATATTAATCTCGGTACATTCGAAGTACGAGAACAAGGAAGATGCACGCCAGCATCATTTTCAGGATGTTCGAGCTGAAGAATGGGGAAAACTTTACGATATGTTTGAGTATCCATCATATAAGGTAAATTAAATGAATTCTTTTTGTATCATATTTGTAATTTTCACTTACTAACTTTTACAACTTCTATGCAGGAGCGAAGTTCTATAAACAAAATGAATAGATTAAAGTTAAAGATTCATCATCATGCAGGCTCAAGATCTTTCCATCGACTATCTCAGAAATTGGTAATATACTTTTTTTTATTATTATTTTTTATTCTATATAGTTTGTTTTTAATATAGACTTTATATCTTAACAATGTCTCTTGTAGCAAGAGTCAGACACCAATTATGATTTGACAAAATTATATGCTGTATCACATACTAATAGTAATAGAGAGTGGACTCATCCCGATGCTCCTGAGAATTATGTAAGTATTATAATTTCTTTTAATTAATCATATTTAAATTATTGTGTCAATAGTAATTTTATATGTTGTGTGTAGGATAAAATGGTTGCCATTCGTGCTGAAGCTACATCAGATCATAATTCATCAACAAGTGATGTTGAAATTTTTACACAAGTTCTGGGTCAACATTTTGGCTACTCGAGGGGTTTGGGTCGCTGTGTAAAGCCTTCAGGCTCTTCATCAACATCAAGCACTACTACCATTGCGTTAGAGAATGCAAATTCTAGGATCGAAAAATTGATGGCAAAACAGCAGGAGTTAGAGGCTCAATTAACGAAACAAGCAGACATGGAGATGTGCATAAAACAGCAAGAAGATCAACAAAGAAATATGCAACTCCAAATGCAAGAACAACAAAGACAGATGCAGCTTCAAATGCAGATGCTTATGCAACAATTCATGCCTCCAAACAATTGAATTTCATTATAAGTGTTTTTGCATATTGAACAATTATGTATAATGTATTGATAATTTTATTAGTATTATTAGTATTTTATTTATTTAGTTCTAAATTATTAGATTAGTTTTATTTATATTGAACAATTTATAATGTATTTTTGAAATATAAATATCTATTTGGTTTTAAATTCGTATTATTGTCCAAGAAAATAATAACCGTTCGAACTCTCATCAAACGTTCGAACATATAAAAATGGACACAACCGTTCGAACATTAAAAGTTAGAGTTCGAACGATAAAAAATTTTGAGCCGTTCGAACAGAAAATTCACTATTTACGTTCGATCGATAATTTTTTTGTTTGAACGTTTATTCATGTGTATTTGGTCGAACGGATTTGTATCGATCGACCGGCCATGAAATACCCGTTCGAACAATTACTCATGGTTTGAATGTTATTTAAGGCGTTCGAACAAATTTTCAAGACGAATTTAAATCGTTCCAGGAAATAAATTCCGTTCGAACGCGATCAAAAGATCCAGCTTAATTTTGTTCCAAAAGATATTTTTTGGGACGATTTTTTCATTTTCGTCTCAAAATACCTTTTGGGACAGTTTTATACGAACAAACTTGGGACGGTTTTTTTTATCCCAAAAATTATTTTAGGACGAAATACCAGTCTTTTGGAAAGAAAATTTTCTTTCCAAAAGATCTAATTTATTGTAGTGATATATTAATTAGAGCATTCCCAATGGATGCTGTAAACTGCAATTTTCTTTAAAATATGAAGAATATTGATCAAAATAAAGATCCAATGGATGTTGTATATCATCTTTATTTTTCAAGTAGGTACAGTAATCCTGCTACATCTAGAGACTATTGTTCATACATGTAAAACATTTTTAATTATTTCTTTTTCCTCTAAATTCTTTTTTTTTTTTCCTTTATCCTAATTTCATTTTAGCCCCTGAGTGGCATTGGGCACGGTCATATTTGCTTATCTATTTGCCTTTTTTTTCCTAGAGATCGATCCACCAAAGTGTATTGAAAAATGGAACTGGGTTTCTCAATTTTTTTTTCTTTTTTTTATAAGTAATTTAAAATAGGGCATAATTTTTCCTCACTATTATTATTTTTTTATATTTTGAATCAACGTCAATTTTAGTTTGATTTATAAATTTAGATTAATCTAAGCTAGGACATAATTATATGACATGATATATTGAGAGATATTGTGAATATCAAAATATATGAGGATATTATTGATAGTTAGAGGAGATATTTGAAATTAAAAAATAATAATATTTAAATAATATAAATAAAAAATAGAAAAATTAATATATAGTTTATTGTAAAATTTAATATATAAAATAGAAAAAATGAATTTTAATAATATATTTTTAAGAATAAAAAAAAGAATTTATTATGAATGCACTAATACGAGGGCACAAGAAATCAATCAATGTTTTTGCTCTTACAAAAAAATAAACATTGATTCGATTGGTCTTAAATAAAAAAAGAAAAAAAAAAAAGGATTGATTCGATTGGTCTTGGCAGCTTCAATCAAATCGAGCAATTGATCGATGGAGTGTCATAAGGAGGCTAGCTCCATCTTATTTTTGAACGTTCTCGTTGTAATCTACCTAGAAAAGAAAATTCTCGATGTCGGAGGCATCTTCGTACGGAAGATAAAGAGGAAAAAAACATGATTCCTACATTTTCGTCGAGTTGTAGCTTGGTAATTCTTTAATTATTATCTATTTTAAACAAAAGGAAACAAAAAAAATGCATGGAGTTCAGGCCATGCATGCATGCAGCTGCTAGCATCCGGACCGCGCGCCATTGATCAATCGATGAAAGGACTAGCTACTCAAACTTATCATGCATTTCAGCCCAACTTTGTCGGGTTTTCTGTTTTGGTCCCTTGTTTTGTCTCGTATTTATTTTTGTAACATTATGTTTTTCAATGTGCTAGCTTGTCTCATTTTCCTTTTAGAAAATAGTTCTGAATTATTTTGGGACAAAAATAGCTTGGATCTGTTCGGGCAATCATGTCTCCCAGACCAGCTTTCCCCTATTGGCTTCTATCATGGAACCAATGTACTGGCCTTGCCGTACCAAATCTGATGTATTGTGTGCTTTAAAGGAAGAGAAATGCTACAAGAAAATTTTATACTAAACAATTTCATTTGTTATTTTTATATTTTTATTTAAACACACATAATTAAATTATTTTAAGAATAAATATGACAAATCGATAAAAATATTTAGTACAAGGCTTAACACCAAAAATTTCTGACAGGGCAGGCAATATTTATTACGTAAGAGCACACAATAAAAGTATTTTTATTTGAGTCTTTAAAACAAAACATTGAATTGATGGGTACTGACAGATCTCCATGCAATAAGTTTTCTTTCAGCTGCCCCGATCAAATCAAGCAATGGATACATAAAATTGTCATGATGACGCTCCCATGCATGCAGTGTCTCGTTGTTGTAATCTACTATAAAAGAAAATCCTCCATGCATGCATGGTGGAGGCATGCATCGTATATACGGAAGGTAAAGAAAAACGATTCTTAGTACGTTTTCGTCGGGTTGTAGCTAGCATGCAAGCTGTATTGCTTAAAATGATCTGTACTATCTTTTTGAAAGAAACAAAAAACACACACAAACACGTATATATGGAGCCCGGCCATATATAATAGCATCAGGACCGCAAATTGAATTGAAAGCTGCATGCATGGGCGACTCAAAAACATATCTTGCTGCTGAGCTTACTTTGTCCTGTTATCTGGTTTGTTCCTTTAAGTTTAATTTGCCCCCTCTCTCTCTTATTTTTTGATGGGGTTCTCGAATTTACCATTGAGCAAAAAGTATCGAATTCTTTTTTTTTTTTTTGAACAAGTATCGAATTCTTTTGGTACAACAGATCAGAGATCAATAACTACTTTCTGTTCTGGTAATCATATGACTCCCAGTCTGATCTCCATAGTGTCTTATTTTGAACAATGTACTCCACTTGTCGTACTAAATTAACCTGTCGTATGTGGCTTTAAAGGACGATTCTAAACTATATCAAATCATGTCGAAGTAACACGATCGAGGAGACTGATCATAGCTTAGCCCGGAAAAAGAAAATAAAGAGAAAAAAAGAGCTCTTCTTGTCTTCTCATGATTATAGCTATCGCTTTGTCTAATCTGAGTTAAGCAAGCACAAATCATTTTCATCTTTATCCCTGTCTTGATTTCCCAAGTTTGAAAATATATATATATATATATATATATATATATATATATAGAGAGAGAGAGAGAGAGAGAGAGAGAGAGAGATCGAGCTTCTTTATTTAAACCTGATTGCAGTACTTTCGTGTTTGATAATATTGTGGCATTAATTAGATTACACCCATGCCTATAAACCACTATTTCCATTCTTTTCCCATTAGATAAACTCAAGTACTCGGTCTAGAGTTTACTAAACTGGTTATGCTAGCTATCTATTGAACCAGACCATTTGAGTATTGGCCGGAATAAGTACAGTCCATATTTGATAACAAGAGCATACATGCGTTTGGTTGTGGCCGGAATAAGTACACTCCATATTTGATGACAAGAGCATATATACATGCGTTTGGTTGTGGCTGCAGCGCCGTGCGTCAAATATCAGTTTTCCTGTCCATCACGAGAAAGGCTCTTTCACTGATAAGATATATAATAATCAGATTGGGCCCTTTTGGGACACGCAACTTTAAAATGGAGTTTCTGTAATAGCTAATATAAGAAAAATTAAGTTCTACCTCGTTAACATTATTTCCATGTCGGGACTGAGAAAATAAAGAAAATCCATCTGATACTTCATACTCGTACACGCAACCTAACTTGATTATGAAGATGTTGCAATGATGCTAAGTCTGAAATTGGTTTTGTACGTACGTACTAGAATAAATAAAGTCTTAATATGTGGTTACGAGTCCATTTTTCACGAAACTCTAATAGTAATGTTGACTACTTATTTCCTTTTGGAATATAGTATAGTTGTTGACTAGGTTTTTCTTTAGTGCTGACATCCATCTATCTATATTACATGTTTCTTCTTTTCTTTTCTTGATCTCCATTGCAGACTACAGAGCATTCGCAGAAGTGTCTGTGAAGTACTGTTTCTTTTGATCATCTATACATTGGAATGGCTTAATTAATTACTAATCTTATTCCTATATCAGTACTAGCACTTTTTGATGCAGAACTCTCGCACTTCAATGTAGACGACTTTGATAATTGGCACGCTTCTGATCTTCCTTTGCGATCGAGGCACCGATCGATCCTCTTCTCCACATGCTAGTTATATATGAATGGTTCCATCACTTCCAGTCGTATGACATGAAAAAGGCTCTTTAGAGTATGAAAAAGTTAGAATATTTCTCGAAATGTTCCAAAACTTTTCTCTTCCCTTCACAATAATGTGATTTTGGAATGTGCTCTAAACTTTTCAATATATCATCTAATTCAATTATGATCTACCTTTGAGGTACCTCTATGACTACTTTGAGGGAGCTAGCCAATCTCTTTATTATGAACCTAAAACAAAAAAGAAAGAAAAAATCCGTACGTAGTTCTGGATACTCACTAAAAGTGACTGCAATCAAAGAATTTACTCTTCGATCGAGAGAGCTAGCTAGGCCTCCTTTTACTGGTGGTGATAATTTGAATAAAAAGAAGAGGTTAATTAGTTATCCTGGGTAATTGCATTAATTCATCTATCCAAAATGCATGCAGTCCGAGGGCATACAAAAAGTTTATTTCGAGATTCTTCTAGCTCTCCTTGTCCGCGGGCTCACCTTTTAGTTGATTATTGCTGTCGATACATCTTTGTGAAACATGTTTTCAACGTCAGTGGTGTTATCCATGCACTACATCGCATTATTCATTTAAGTTAGCAATGTATTGAGTCATTGACCCCACAAGTACTTGTCATGATCAAGATTCCCATTCGAACGTACAATCTATATATCCAGGTATAAAGCTATCCATGTTATATTGCATGCATGCATGGATTCATATTAAAGATCAGCCCGTACACTATATATATGGAAAATACTTTAACCCGCTTACACAAAAGTAAACCTGCAGATGCCGTTTGAAGTATTATGTCAGATTATAAAATTATTTTTATTATATAATAAATTTAACAGATTATATAAAATTTTATTAATTTATAAGTTTATTTTATATAATCTCTTTATTTCTTTGTATATATATAAAAGTGGTGCATGCCTTCCCCGTCACGTGAGGAACAAGACATGTGTACGTAGCTTCCCCGTAATCGATTGTCCATTTTTAAGTTTGTTTGCTTGCGTTTTATTTTATTTTATTTTTCCTTTCCATCCTTACGTAATTAGTTATTGGTGAAGAGAACTGAACTATGATTTGGATTGGTCATAAATTTCGTAGGTTAATGATGCATTTTAAATATACAATACGGTAGTTGTTCAAATTGAGACCTATCAACGGCACACTTGCATGAACATGTGCCCACCTCCCTGCACGTGTGAGACGCTTAGCTGCCGCACCCCTATCCCTCAGCTCAGAATCCATTCTAACTCAGCTCATGGAGTCGATTTAATAAGAGAATCGGTTTAATAAGAGATGATTGTTCATTCTTTATAAATATGTCTAAGACATTATCTACAAACAATGTAAAATTATTCCTCAACACAATACATTAATAATCGGGTTCTCTGCTATATATCTAGTACTTTTCACAGTTGTCACGCTTTGTACCCCAGGGCTTTCTTTTAATCTGCATTTCTATTTCTTTGCTCTCGCTGTTCTGGCTATGTAATACCCAGTTTTGAGATTGTTCCGCCACTGTCTGCATTACTCATTTAGAGAAGGGGGGATGGCACATCGCCCTGCATGTTGCAACAAGCAAAAAGTGAAGAAAGGGCTATGGTCACCAGAGGAGGATGAGAAACTCATCAAGTACATTTCGACCAATGGCCATGGTAGTTGGAGCTCAGTTCCTAGACTTGCCGGTAACTTTTCTTTGATGATGATAATCTAACCTGCACCACTTCTCAGGTTCCATGTATTTTGCCTTGTTTAGACCTTTTCTTCTTTTACTGGTAAGTACGTAACAGAATTTGGGAAAATATATTTCTAGAATTTTTTTTTTTTTTTTTTCCTTTGGAGCTGCATTTGCCTGCAACCCTTATATATTCGTTAATGGCAAAAGCTTATAGATTTAGTGTTTAAATATATATTCTAAGTCTATCTCTTGCGTGTGGGTAAGTCTAACACCGTATTACATTTAAGAAGATAAACAGTGAGATGAGATGATTTATGAATAGTTGTGAGATTATTAATTAAAATTAGATGAGATGAGATGAGTTTCATAAACGGGTCCTTAATTGATGTAAAGTGCAGTCATTAAACCGGAATCTTTCTTTTTTGACTTGTGCAATCTTTAAACTTGCAGTATGTTACCGCAACACTTGTAATGGAATTCATATAATTATAAAAACCATTATAATACTTATTTATTATTATGAAATTCACTTCATTGCAGTGTTAAGTGCATAAAAAAAATTATAAATAGATTTGTACTTTTCCTTTCTTTCTGTTTTTCATGATGCAGGCCTAGAGAGATGTGGAAAGAGCTGCAGACTCAGATGGCTAAATTATCTCCGACCAGACTTGAAACGTGGGAGGTTCTCTCCCCGAGAAGAAGCTCTAGTCATTGAACTCCATAGCATTCTTGGTAACAGGTAGGTTTTCTTCTCCTTCATATTCTTATATATAACTTCTTCCCCTAAACTTCTTCTGATAATATTTTTTCGCCCATGCATCACCATCACCCTCGCCAATGTAATTTTGATCAGTTCTTCTGATAAGCTGGAAGTTATATATATATATATATTTGTACAGGTGGTCTCGGATAGCCAAGCACCTACCTGGAAGAACAGATAATGAGGTGAAGAATTTTTGGAATTCAACAATAAGTAAGAAGCTCCTTTACCATGATGCTGTTCCTGCTTTTCCAACCTTTCCTCTTATTGACTATATTCCTTGTGGTTTAGAGGAAAATGAAATCCCTAATTTGATCCAAAGATCTCAACCAGACCAGCTACTTCAGCTTCCCCCTCCAATCACAGTGCTGCAAGTCCTGGATCATGGCGATCAAAGGTCAGGACAAAGCAATTATAGTCCCACAGCTTGGTTTCATTTTCAACCTCCAATCCCTCCACAATCAGATTCATCTTCTTCATGTGAAACTTGGTCTCTAGGGTATAACGGTCAACCCAATTATCAACTTGATCCCAATCAACAAGACCATCTGAATCTCCTTACCCCTGATGCCGTTCCTTATTTAGCAAGATTTCCTGCTACTGATTATCCTAGCGGTTCGGAGGATACTGGTTTAAATGCGAACCCTAATTTGTTCCTAAACTCTCAACATGACCGCCTACATCTCGCCCCTCAAATCACAATGGCACAAGCTTTAGATAATGGTGATTATAGATTAGGACAGAAAAATTGTTGTCCAACTGCGGTTCATTTCCCACTTACAGTATCAGCATTATCAGACTCTTCTTTTAAAACTTGGTCACTGGGGTTTGAAAATTTCTGCAAAGGAGCAACTCCGCAGGGTAGTGGCTTTATCAACAATCCAAGTATCCCAGAACCTCCAAATTACGAGACTAATGCAAGATTGGAATGCCACGAAATGCCGGAACTCTTTGAGATCGTTAACGGTAGTATTAATTAATTAATTAATGCTGGTAGCTAGCATGCGCACCAGCTCGATCCTTCGCCAGGAATATTATTAATATTACACCCGCTGGCCTGCAGCTAGATATATGATCACCCTCCATACATGTTCTCCACTTGGGTCTTTAATTTCCTCGTTTATTCACAAGTTCCAGCCATTCCATATATCATAACACCATCGTTATCATCGTTATCATCTGCATCATTGATATATTATTCTCGTTGAGGTACGCCATCATCAAAATTTCAAAATTTTGTCTCTAGCCCTGGACATGCTAGTACTACTTCATTGCTATAGTCATATCTGAAGTACGTGGGGCCGGATATTTGCTGATATATATATACGCAAGGGAAAGTGGCCGTTCGTGTACTGGAACCCTGAAGTACTGTCGTCACTGGCTGATCAAGCTATATATATAATTATTGACTTGTACTAGTCGTGTTGATCATCAGTTGCATATATGAATATTATGTTTTTCTGACACGTTTGTTAACCTACATGCATGCATGCATGGCCTTTTTTATTTCCCGCGAATATATACTCTGATTTTTGCATATCAATTAGTTTACGTGTGTAGAATATTGCAGTGATGTACGTAGTACGTACCCTAAAAAGCCTGATCCTGTAGTTTCATGCATTAATATTGATGTTTTGGAGGCCAGTGCATGATAGCCAGCTGGGCCAAAAGCCGACTAAAAAGTGATAAAGTTCAGATAATGGCTATAGACATAAATAATTATATAAAAATAAATTTATATATAGATTGACGTGATGTTATAAGATTTATTAGATATAATTTATAATAAAAATAATTTTATAATCTAACCTACCATCACATCAACTAGCCACGTTATGATTTGCCTTTGTGGCAAAAAGTATTTCCCTTCTATATATCCAAAAAAGCATGCCCCACACACCTACATATATAATAATATTTCTTTATAATGTAAATAAAGTAAAAAAAAAAAAAACTGATCACCCAAGTAATTAAGGATATAATATAATTGATCCCCAACCTCAACCATGATCAACTTATACATATTGTGGTCATGAGCGCATGGAGATCATATATATCACGTCATAGATCATCGAGCATCCGTGGCCATGATATTATATATTGCTTCACAATTTAGGATAGATATAATTTCTTCGGAAATTAAAACAAACCAAATTACAAGTGAATCTGCATGACCGGGATAGTATATTTATAAGAATTGCTACATATATAAAGATATTACACAAAATAAATTCACAAACTGATGTAGTTTCATGAAATTCGTTAAATTTATGTTATAATAAAAGTAATTTTACAATCTGACATAATACCACATCAAACCATATCAATTTGTGATTTTACTTTTGTATATTAATAATCACAGCTTTGAAGCTAAAGTATTTTCCTATATTTAATTATTCTCTCTGTTTTTTTTTTATATACCTTCATTTAATTTCCTCCATACTGACTTATAATACAAATGGAATGACTCCACTAAAAGCGGATCATCAGATTCTTTTCATGAGCGCTAAATGATCATTCACGCATAGCTGTAGTCGGATCCTTTTCTTAATCAAACGACGTGCAGTACATATAATTAATTACTACAGTTGTTATGACCAAGTACGTACGTAACTTTTTCTTATTCTCAGGAAAATAAACAAAGAAATAATTCAAATAAAATGGAAATCCTCGTGGATCGATCGCTTGTGAAAATGCCCTAGCTGGACGCGAGTTTCCAATTATATATATATATATATATATAAAATATATTGCGGGGGATCCAATAATATTAATTCCAAGGCTGATGATATATTGCAGTTACTTGATAGGCCAGTCGTCTTGTGCAACCCACCATCCATTGGCCCAAATCCAAAGCAGCTTCAAAGTTCAACCAACAAAAAGGCCGTAAGTACCGAAGGTATATAGTGGGGCTCATGACCACACAACCTAGTTACGAGATTGATCTGTTGCATCACCTTACCAAATTTTCAGAATTAATAATGTGAGATAAGTGTTTTAATTCATTTAATAATTACAGTTTTTTTAAATTTCTATATAAAATATAATAAACAATTTAACTTTTTCAAATCTCAAAACAAAAATAATATTAAAAAATTATATTCTAATAATATTTTATTTAACTTTTAACTTTCATCTAAATTCATTTCATTTTATTTACGAAAACAAACGAAGCATTCTATCTAGACATTTTTGGTAAAAAGTGTCCCGATTCTAATTGTTTTTGTTTATATTTTAATATTTTATGTTTTTAAAAAAATATACATTTAAGAATGCTTAAAAAAAAGTTTTACACAATTAGTAGAAACCATTGATGGTTCTAGCAGCTCTTTATATTTTAATTTGAATGGGATGACAATATATTTCATATACACTATTTTATACTCTAATCTCAGTCCTTTTTCCGACATACGTGCATCACTTTTCGACGATAATTTTTTTAATTATATATTCATCTAATTTTTGTTCCTTTTTTTCTTTTTAATTATGATTTCTTCTCAAGTGATATATACGTACTCTTGATTTGCCGATCTCTACTAACGCTGTTATAGAGCTCAACCTCGAAATATTCCGTTGGGAATAGTTTTCTTGCTTGAGTTCAATTTAGCAAAGTGCCAATAATTTTGGTCCTGTATTGTACCAACTGACACAAACCCCTCAACAACCTGATCGATTTTGGGTCACTTCAATCTAACTCAACAATTGTCGTTTTTTACTTCCTTAATTCACTCGGCATGCAATAATTTAATATTAATTGGCTCACGAACACCGTAAATTAATCATGCGCGTGCACTCTTATTTAATTTATCTTTAGGCACTTAAAGATCTTAATCAAGCAGTGACTATATGGATGGCGAGTATTTAAAACGAGTAATTTTACGTATAATTGTGATGAAATGTGTAAACATTATGTAATCGTTTTAAAAGAGAGTAAGATTTATTATTAAAAAATTAATTTTTTTTATGTGAGTTTCATATTTTATTCGCTTTTGTCAAAGCGATTATGTGACGATTGTACAATTTACAATTGTAAATATATATTTTCGTTTAAAAGCTATCTTCCGGTAAGAATCTTAATTTGACATTTTAAGTTTTTTAACGGACTTGCCCAAAAAAAAAATATATAGGAAAAAAATAAAGAAGAAAGAAAAGTATTGTAAAAGAGTTAGGTCTTGTTTGGGTTCTGATCTTAATTAATTTCATATCATTTAATTATTACAATTTTTTTAAATTTAAAAATAAAAATAATCTTTTAATAATATTATATTCAACTTTTAATTTTCATCTCACTCACTATCTAAACTTCTCCCAGTATACATCATTACATGTCTGGGAAATAATTGAAGGTATGATATATAGGGACAAATCATGGAAACCCTACTGCATTTAATATTATTTTTATACGAGTTTTAGATAACATAGACCTCACTCATCGTTATTTTTTCTCCAGGTTATACTATGCAATTGGGATAAATTAGAGTGGTAGACAATGTTCATTTTTGGACATGAAATACTAACTGATATTTGATCAATGTGTTATAGCTAGCATTATTGTAATAACTATGGACAATATTCATGACCTTGTATCGATGTATAATGACGTGTCATTTTCTGATCTTCAAGTTCATTCATTTTTTTGGGATCAAGATTTTTTAAAATCTTATAAATACCTAAATACCTTCTATAATTTGAAGAGAAATAGATACAACATGTAGACCCTATTGCATTTAATATTAGGACCCACATTACCTACATAACAGTATTGATATTTCATTAAACTATTTCTGATACATGAATGGTACTATTGGTTGACTTAGACTAGTTTGGATTTAGAGATAAGATGATATGGTTTTAAATAAAAGTTAAAACAAATATTGTTAGAATATTATTTTTTAATATTATTATTATTTTGGGATTTGAAAAAAGTTGAATTGGAATTTGAAAAACTAAGTTGAATTGTTTATTATATTTTGTGTGAAAATTTGAAAAAATTATAATGATGAGATGAAATGAAATGAAATGTAATTAAACATTTTTTGAATCCAAACGGTACCTTAAAGAAGAAATTAAGAAGTAAGTAGTAAGTCATGACCCACTAATCAGAACCTTATCCTTGTTTGGTCTTCACTGTTGGGATAAGTGGGAAGAGTAATGATTTACACACAACATATTATACAATACATTGCATAATAATATTATAAAATGAAGATATTTTTATAAAATGATGTCACTTTTATAAAATATTTTATAAAAATAATCTTCATTTAAAATATAATTATAAAAAAATATTGTATATAAATTATTTTTCAAGCAAATTATGGTACGTACTGAACTCCCCATAAATGCCCACTTGTTGGGAGCGAGGAAGGATCAAAAGCGGCTCTTAAATTGCCGGTTAATTTCCATGGAATTAATAGCAAAACCTGCATTGTCTTTTTCCCCGATGCAAGTTGAACTTGAACTTTATAATATATAGTCCCGATCTTATAACACTCCAATCAATTAATAGACTAAATCAAGTACTTCTTCTTCATCATGATCATGTCATCATCCTCTCATAATATTAATATATATAATGAGTAAGAATTTATTGAATATATACTAGAAAACTGATCATAAAGAAATTAAAATTCATATCCTAGATTATTATGAATTAATCTCCCACCCCATGGCCGAGGCCCGAGTATAAGGGGAATCCGGCCAGCCAACGCAAGCATGCAACCAGCTTGATCCCTGAAATTTAAACCTATCTAACTCTGATTTTCTTCGGTGATCTATTATATATATAATTAGATCATGTTTTTTTTTTTTAAAATTATATAATTTAAAAGCGCAAATTGTCCCGTGTTATGTATAATTGATTTGATTAGTATATATTCAACCGTTGGCCCCAATAACAATTCTTTAATTTAGAAATAAAGCAAGGGATCAATTGTCAAAAGGTGCCTACTTTCTCGTTGTAATTTACCTACTAAAGAAAATCGTCCGTGCATGGTGGGAAGGCAATATCGATCGATGATATATCTTACGGAAGGATAAAGATCGAGAAATGTGATTCTTACACATGCGCTGAGTTGTAGCAATCTGTACATTGAAATTACGTACGTACAATATTTGTGGAATAAAAAGAAAAAAAAAAAGAAAGAAACATGCATGGAGGCCCATACACGAGCTAGCATTAACACCATGATTGAAATGAAAAGTGGACTCAAACGTGTCATGCATTTGAGCTGACTTTATGTCCCATTTTCACGTTTTGAACCTAGTTTTGTCTCATACACAATTGAGAAAATTGTTGGGGATACGGTAATTTGAGCATCCCACCAAACTATGAACAGCAAGAAAATCAATTAACACTAGTTGGGGAGGCAATCATATGATTCGACTTTTTAGTTTTTCAATTTTTTTCTTTTATAAATGTGTGTGTGATCCAAAATCAACGAATCGAAGAGCTTCATGGACTTCTTTATGGGACACGTGACAGCTCATTGCACTCGTGTCCACAAATTTATTTTCCAAACTACTGTTAAGTCTTACAAGGAACATTGAGATATAGGGACACAATACAAAATATTGCTTGAGAATTTGAGACATTTAGATTTGACTCTATGACAATTCTGGTCATGTATTCCTAGTTGCTTTTCTAGTGTGAGATTTCTAATTCTTTTTTTTTTTTTTTTAATGGAAACAGACTCATTTCATTAATGAACCGAAATTACAACTGTGACTTACCAATACATAGAAATTCAGACTATAAGTCAAATTACACATCAATTCTGGAGCTTCCCCACATACAAATCCTTCGTGGCAAACATTGTCTTAACTTGTAAACAAACTCTCTCCTAACAGAGAAAGCGCTTTATAAAAAAGAACTTAAAGGCCCCATCTGTCTTCCTAGGGAGGATGAGTACGAGACACTGCTATGAACACCAAATCCAATAGCTTATTTCTATTTTATTAATAACTAAAATAACAAAAAAACTACAACTAAACACAATAACAACTATAGGATCACAAGCACTAGTGAGACCCCGAACGTCACGCCCACTGCAAGCATCCGCATCTAGAGTCCTGACAAAACGAGAACCCAGCTCACGCACAGACCACAACAGCTTGGCCGTATGACCAGCAGTAGTAGTATCGCCCACTACTCTCGAACAGCTCTTACCCCAGATTATGTCTGATCTAAAGGCTCAACATCAAACTCAGGTAAACAAAAACCAACAAAACATAAAAACAGAACAACTACAAAACACTAAAACGAAAACAACAAAGAAATAGAAAAACCAAAAACGGATGAACAGTGCACAATGGTCGGCAGGGCGCATGCAGGACACTGTTCACTATGGGAGGAAAGCCGATGGTCAAACATGGAAGTCCCGAAGTCAAAGGTTCCACAGAAACCGAGCGTGGTGTCGGTAGGGGGCTCCTTGGTGGCGTGTGATGACCATGAGCCGACAAGATCTAGAACTTCGTCCCGTGCGTTCGGGTTACGCTCCACTCCGATGGACGCCGTATTTGGTGGCCTTGAAGATTGGCGGCTAGGCGTCATGCCGGTGGGGTGCGTGTAAAAGGTCGACGGCTGGAAAGACTCAAACGGCGATCCTCCCTTATTTGGCCTGAAGAATACAAAAATAAAATAAAAAAACACTACACGAAAATCAAATGAATAGGGGGGAGGGGGGAGGTGCCGAAGCTCCCACCCCTTTCGTTAGATCTGCAGTTTGGGAGAAGAGAAGGGAGAGGGTTTTTTTTCTAGAGAAAGAAGCATTTTCAACGACTTGTACCTAGCATTACTCCCGAACATGAGATTTCTAATTCATGAAAGCCCTTTAAGGCTTGATGGCGTTGTTAATGAAGCTGTTTAGTGGTTGTATGAACTATAACAAGAGGCCCACTTAATAACAGTTATCTGCTATTGTGTTATTTGTTCTTGAAAACTAACTTTCAGATTTAACCGAAATGAGTTGGGGAACCAGACTGTTGTAGAACTTTGATGTAGTTGTTGAACGTGGTTCAGCTTTCTGCACAGTACATTAATTCTATAACGGCTTAAGTTACCAGAAAATATTTTTAAATTTTGTATATCGTGGGGATTCAATTGTTTATCTCCTTTTGTTTTTCTTGCTTAATGGACATAACGGTTTTGTGTAATTCATGTGGATATATACAAATCTCTGTGTTACGTGACTACAATATATTGGTTAAATGAATTAATTTGTTGTTGAATAAGCTTTGGTTTGTCTAGCTAGCTAGTGAAGTTCTCAACCATATTCTACCATAGTGAGGAAATGTTTTCTGATTTTGGAAAGATCAATAGTTCATGTAGAAATCTGGACGTGTGAATCTTCTTTGTGAACTACCATACTAATTTAACTTGATTTTTTTCCTGATATCTTAGATGGTCATTATCCAATTATACTGCAGTATATGCTCCTTCAAAGTGTTCTAATAAACCATCTCCTAAGAAATACGGTCGTAATGGTATCACTTCAATTTTCATTTTCTATTTGATTACATTACTAGCTAATAGAGTCCTAGAATTGGTAATTAGGATATTTCTTGTTTACTTATATTAATAGAGACCTTTACTAAGAAATTGCAAGATAATAAATGCAATGAATAGTTTTGGCAAGTTACCAAAACCGTGTGTAGTATTATGTTTATATATACTTTACATTTGAGATAAAGGTTACAGTTGTAGCCGGCATGATATGCGGGATATACAAGATAAAGTACAAGTTCAAGTTTAAATATGAAATAGCAGAATCTGTAGGAAACTAAATGATAGAGTCTGTTGCAGAGTTTGTAGGGAGCACGTGATTGATATCCTTAACACCCTCCCTCAAATTGGAGGTTAAGGAACAAACCACCAATTTGTCACGTAAAATGCAAAATCGATCAGAAGTGTGGCCTTTGGTGAAGATATCTGCAACTTGATTATGGGTATTAACATAACGAACAACCACATCTTTATTGACCACCTCTCGAGTAAAGTGATAATCAAGTTCAATATACTTGGTTCGAGCATGAAAAATAGGATTGGAGGCCAATGACATAGCACTGGGATTATCATACCAAAGTGCAGGAGGGGAGGGTAGATAAATATGCAATTCTCGCAAAAGCATGCGAACCCAATATACTTCAGCAGTTGATAAGGCCAGACTTCTATACTCTGCTTCAGTACTAGATCGAGAAACGACGGGTTGTTTCTTAGAAGACCAAGAAACTAAACACTGGCCAAGAAAGATATCATAGCCACTAGAAGAATGTCTATCATCTGGATTACCCGCCCAGTCCGCATCACAAAAGGCATGTAAAGCAATAGTGCTTGGTTTATAGTGAAGTCCAAAATCAGCAGTATGTTTTAAATACTGAAGAATTCTCTTAGCCGAAGTCCAATGAGTGCTAGTGGGAGCTTGCATCTGTTGACATAACTGATTGACGGAGTATGCAATATCAGGACGTGTAATGGTAACATATTGTAGAGCCCTAACAATATGGCGGTATTCAGAATGATCATTTAATAAATCACCATCAAATTTGGACATTTTGGAGCCAGAGATGCAAGGAGCTTTGTAAGGCCGAGCACCAACCATATTGGCGCGATCAAGTAAATCAGCAATATATTTAGACTGACGTAAATGCAAGCCAGTATCATCATGTGTTTCCTCTATTCCCAAGAAATAGCTCAGGTCACCTAAATCCTTCATCACAAATTCAGACTTCAATTGTGAAATAATAGAAAAAATTGTAGAATCATCATTGCCTGTGACAATTATATCATCGACATAAACTAATATAAAAATATGTAGTTTATCTCTATGAAGTGTAAAGAGAGAGTAGTCAACATGCGAGCCAGTAAAACCAAGATCAGAAAGTGCCTGTGAGAAAAGAGTGAACCAAGCTCGTGGTGCTTGTTTAAGATCATAGAGAGAGCAATGTAACCGACAAACAAAGTCAGGATGCTCAGTACTGATAAACCCCTTTGGTTGCTCCATATAAACTTCCTCATCAAGATACCTTTGGAGGAAGGCATTAGAGACATCTAGTTGCCGTGTAGTCCAATGGAATTGTACAGCCAAAGAAAGAATAATGCGAACAGTTGTCGGTTTAACAACTGGACTAAAAGTCTCAAAGTAGTCGATACCAGATCTCTGATCAAATCCTTTGGCGACCAACCTCTCCTTGTACCGATCAACCGAACCATCAGGTTTTTGTTTGATCTTATAAACCCATTTATTTTGAACAATAGGATAACCAACTGGTCGTGGACAGAGGGACCATGTATCGTTGTCCAATAATGCCTTGAACTCATATTCCATAGCTACACGCCATTCCGGTTTAGAGATTGCCTGTGTGAAATTTTTAGGTTCAAGAGGGATGGTATTAATGTCAAATAGGATGAGTGGGTGACGTGAGGAGTAGTGGGTGACATAATCAGGGAATTGGAGAGGTTGATAATTCTCTATTTGGGAACGGGTAACCATGTGTGGGATAGGGGAGTGTTGGGCAGGTTCCAACGAATTTTGTGGGTCATCAGGAAGTTGCGAAAGGGTCGGACTTATGGTTGGAGCTTGAAGATGAGATGAGGCAAGTGACATATGTGGATCGAAAAGCATGAAATTTTGAATATGAGATGGTTCGGTTGAGATACAAGGAGCATTAGACATGGACGGAACGACAGTTTCGAGAATACCTGTGGAAGAATCTAATAACCGCGTAGGTGAAGAAATGGAAAAATCAGTAGATATGGGAAGTTGAATTGAAGAAGAGGACTTACTAGTAGGAAGCACGGCACCATCAGAGGAGTGATTCGGGATACCTATTTTAGCTAGAAAATTCAGTTCGTCAATCACAACACTGCGAGAGATGTAAACACGCTCATTTACAGTATCAAGGCATCTATATCCCTTTTGGTTTGAACAATAACCAATAAAAATGCAGGGGATACTACGATATGACAACTTATTTTCAGCATAAGGCCATAACAAAGGATAGCATCGACATCCAAAATTGCGTAGAAAGGAATAATCAGGTGCAACTTTGCAGAGTTTGAAAAAGGGGGTATCATTATTTAAAACTGGCGTAGGTAAGCTGTTGATTAAATATACAGTAGTTAAAAATGATTCAACCCAAAATCTCTTAGCGAGTCCAAATTGTGCAAGTAAAGTGAGTTCCATATCAACAATATGACGGTGTTTACGTTCTGCAGTACCTTTTTGTTGAGAAGTATGCAGACATGTTTGTCTATGTAAAATACAATTTTCCATGAGATACTGAGTAAAAAGCGAGGAGATGTATTCTCCACCATTATCGGTTTGTAAACGTTTAATAGGAGAGGAAAATTGTTTTTTCACAAGTAGTCGAAATTGAACAAAAGAATTGAAAACATCAGATTTATTCGCAATCGGATAAAGCCATGTAAATCAACTAAAATTGTCAATAAACGTAACATAAAATTTAAAACCACTATGCGAAGCAAGTGGTGCAACCCAATCATCTAAATGTATTAATTCTAAAGGACTTAAAGTTTTACGATGAGAAGCGGAAAAAGGTTGTTGGATGGATTTGCCAAGTTGGCAAGATTCACAAACAACATCCTTTCGCATAGAACCAATAAGAGGTAAATTAGAATTACATAAAATATGACGCATGACAGACTCAAACGGATGACCTAAACGGTGATGCCAAAGAGAGCTAGATGCCTTAGTGCCCAAAAAAGCAGTTACCCCTCTACGCTTATTGTGTGAGAAGTTGGTAAGATTAATATGATAGAGCCCATTTTCACTCGGACCTTGAAGGAGCGTGATTCTCGTCTGATTGCCTGAACAAAATAAGCATTATGTGTGAGAAGAAAAGTCACATCATTATCATCACAAAATTGATTAATAGAAAGAAGATTGGTTGCTGCTTGAGGACAATGAATAATATTATTAAGGAGAAAGCGTTTGTTATGAGACTGGACAAATGATGAACCAGTGTGTTTAATAGACAAACCTGCACCATTACCCACACCAACAGTCTCATTACCATCAAACGGGTGTTTGGAATCAAGATTCTCGGCATTATTGGTTACGTGTGCATTAGCACCACTATTCGCAAGCCATTGATTATTCACAAATCAGCATTAATATCAACAACCATGGCAGCCAGTTCGGTAGGAGGATGGTGTCCTTGAAATGAAGAATCCATTCGCCGAAAACAGTCCAGTGCCTTATGATTAGTGCCCTTGCAAATCTGACAGGGAGAACGAACACCAGAATTAGGCGACAGACTAGCAGCCGTCTTAGGAGATGCAACAGGTTGAGATTTATGAGAAAAATATGGCTTGGTAGCATTGGAGTTGGAGGACCCAGAAAATTGCAATTTACGCTTCACAGGCTGAAGCTTAGGACGAGTAGAAAACAGACCAAATGAGGATGTCTCTAGCACAGGGTTGACAGGAGCATGACGATTTAGAATTATCTCATGATTCAGTAATTCAGACCTGAAATAAAAAAAGGACATATAAGCTTCCCTAGTATGGAAGGAGTAAGAGGTGATAAATTGTGTAAACGTGGGATTAAGGCCCCTAATAATAAAGGAGATGAGATCATCATCCTCAACCGATTTTCCAACAGTTGTGTAAACGTGGGATTAAGGCCCCCAATAATAAAGGAGATGAGATCGTCATCCTTAACCGATTTTCCAACAGCAGATAATTGATCGGCTAAGTATTTAGCTTCGGATAGATAAGCAGCACAATTCATGGAACCTTGCTGGAGATTTTGTAGCTGGCATTTCAGATAGGAAATACATGATTTCGACTGGGACGCAAAACGAGCAGCAAGAGACTGCCATGCCAAGAATGACGTATCCAAACCATAGAAAGAAGCCACCAGCGAAGGAGAAATAGAGGAGATGATCCAACTTAGCAGTAGTTGGTCACATCCCTGCCAATTGGTGTAGGCTGGGTTCACAGACCCATTCTTGGCAGCATCAGCATCAACAAATAGCAGGGCAAGCATTAGATCCATCAATAAAGCCAATTAAATTGTGACTCTTGAGGATAGGTTTAAATTGAGCAGTCCACGCAAGATAGTTTGTCTCATCAAGTTTGATAGAGACAAGTTGTGTTGGATTAGGAAGAATGAAATTGGATGAGAAGAAAGAACAGACTTAGCCATGTTTAGGAGGAGCGGAAGCAAGATCGTAAAAAAAAAGTAAGCTATTTGGCTTTGATATCATGCAAGATAATAAATGCAATGAATAGTTTTGGCAAGTTACCAAAACCTTGTGTAGTATTACGTTTATATATACTTTACATTTGAGATAAAGGTTACAGTTGTAGCCGGCATGATATGCGGGATATACAAGATAAGAGTACAAGTTCAAGTTTAATATGAAATAGCAGAATCTGTAGGAAACTAAATGATAGAGTTTGTTGCAGAGTTTGTAGGGAGCACGTGATTGATATCCTTAACAATACGGTCTTAAAGGTGCCAATTCAACACTGCATTTTCAGTTTATTGTTATTCCCACTTCTTTCACTAGCCCTATTAGAACTTAATAAAGATGTTAAATCATTGTGTTTGTTTTAGAGAATTTAAGGAATTGGATGGTAACCTTGTTCATCATATTAAACTTGGAGTTTCATTCCAAATTCATGGGCTCTATGGTGTTATTAGAATTGACTTATTTTTTTTCTTATTTCAAAAGGTTTGAGAGGAATCTTCTAGTGTATGCCTACTACTACTGCAGCTTCTTATTGCTATATGGAACCTTGTTGTTGCCGTTGTTGGTCACACTACAAGAATATACACTTTTTGCGGCAGTCATATGTTGCCACTATAAGTATCATAATCGCCACAAAAAATTAAACGCGGCTTTTTATCGAGCGCATATAAACTGCTGCTATTCGAGCCTGACATAAGCCACTTTTTTAGCCGCAATGCTCCTCCGTAAATTCAAAGGCAATTCTCGACAATTTTGTCCTCCGAAACAACAGCGACCGATAAATGCTGCAAAATTTTTAGGGCCCAATCGACTTTGTTGCTGCAAGATCTGTGGTGGTGCCTACGGGATTGGTTCGTCGCAAAAGGTGGTTTTTATCGGGGATTTAAGAGACACCAAGAAACCTAGCTGCAATTCTATACATGTCGAGAGAAAGTGGAGAAAGTTTCAGATTAGATCGCAATACCAAGTATTTACGGTGATTGGAATAATCGAGAGGAATTTCAATTTCTACGAAATTGTTGGGTTTTCCAGTGCAATAGAGGTTGCCGAAAATTGGGTTTTGACCAATATTAAACAGTATGAATGTTAGGGGTATTCCGTCGAACGTAATGGGCGCCGAAAATCATCATTTTTGCCCAAACAAGACTCATGATCAGTTGTTTGTAAAGTTAATTATCCCTTGCCTAACTGGGTAGAAATTAATCTGCCCATTCTAAATGATCTACATTGGGTTTACACGTACATATATATAAATATATATATATATATATATATATATATATATATATATAGGGTTTTCACATAATCCCTTGCATTATGAATTTGGTCTATATATATAATTGTTACTTTTTGCATATGCATACAAATATATGTCATCAGTAATATAATTATATATACAACATTTTGCATATATCATGATTCTAGCATTCATACAAAATAACCTGATTGCCTTCATGAAGACTTGAGACAACACTACATATATATAAACTGCTCAGTTTCTAGTATTTAATAATTGATTTGTTGAACTCATGAGTTCAACACATCAATTACTTACTAATTTTGCACTCACACTAGCTAGTTCTTATTAAATACTTGCTATCCTTATATGCCAATAGTACTAATCTATATGTCAAAATCTCTACATGCATGTACATGATACTCCACATGAAAAAATCTTTCGGGTCTGGGAGTATATACATGCAGCACATACTTGAAATTAGTAAAATCATAACAATTAAGACCTATGTTCTTAACCATTCACAGCATACATTAAGAAATGATACACTCTAATTTGGTGCATTTTTTTGTTATGAATAAGCTTTCAATACACTAAAAAGTGGAATACAAATGGAGGGTTTGGAGAGGCCAGAAACAAAATAGGTTCTAAGAACTAATATTCATAATATAATATCTAAAAATAAATAAAGGGCAATGGAGCAGCTAAACTTGATTAGGCCAAATTTATAACTCTGGTTGATTGAGAAAATTAGCAAGAATTGGTAATTTGTTGCACAAAACTGTGAAGTTTAAGTCTACTAAGGCTAAACGTCAGAACTAGTAATGATACAATTTAGTTCATTGCTTCGAGAAGGCACATCGAGCTTCCCACAGTTTCAATATTCCTCTAGATCCTCAAAGAAAAAAGTTAGATTTAACTAATATTAAGAACCTCTTAACTATATGCATGAAAGTCCTAATCAAAAAATTAGTATCAACATGGTCTCAAATATCTAAAAAATCTAGAAATGGAACTAATATATATGTAACAAAACTCTCGGTACTGTGAATTAATTCTGTTAATTTCGTAATTCGATCTCTTTGATTATAAAGTAAGGCCTGATATCTAAGGTAAACATGTACATGAATATGCTGTGAAATCGGTTGATTCTATATGCATGAAAATGGGCATCGCATAATCTAGATACACATCAATGTTTACACATCATATACTAGATAGAGTATTGTGCTAATATTAGATGAAGGAGATGACATACACATGAGGAGGTGGCGCACCGCCTGGAACTGCTATCGCGACACCTTAGGTCGTTAAACAGAAGACCGAAATGAGAGTTATCATAAATAGAGAGAGAGTGAGGGGGGAGAGAGGGAGAGACCGACCAGTACATGATCAGATGGAAGGGTGAGAGAGATAAACACAGATTTCTTACACATTGCAGCGGCAAGACCTCAACAGAGATGAGAGAAGATGGTCTGGGCAGGTTTGCGGCAGCAATACCTCAACAAAGACTAGAGAAGATGGTCTGGGCAGGTTTGCGATGTCAACACCTCAACAGAGACGAGAGAGATGGTTTGGGCAGGTTCTGAATTTTGGAGAAAAACTTTTGCTGGGTCCATCACTTTTCAAATCGTTAGTGTCTTGGAAAATATATCATTTACGGTGACTTAAATTTGCCGCTAAACTAGTATTTGTCGCCGCTAAAGGATTCAGTTTGCAACGATTGCTTTGCATCGTCAAAATTTCGCCGCATTAAGTGTTTTTAACGATGGGAAGAAAAACCGCCAGTCAAAATTTTCCGTATTTTCTGTGATTGTTTTTGCGGTGGCATAATTTCGATGCAAAAAATATTATTAACAGTAGGAAGAAAATGCTGAACAAATAAAAAATTTCATTTGCTACGCTTGTAATTGCGGCGACCAAAACTCACCGTAAAAAAAGAGTATTATTTCTGGAGAAGTTTCCACATGCAGTCTAGAAGCCAGTTCGTTGGATATGAACAAACATTCACGGATGTTCTTAGTCGCCGCAAAAAATAATGGCCGCAAAAGCCCAACATTCTTGTAGGATCAATCACCCATCTGCCACAACATGCTACTGCCCATTATGGAATTTTATCCCAGAGGAACTTCCAGGGGACAACATGCTGCAGTCGACAAATTGATATAAATAGGACAGTCATATATAATATATGTTTATTAGATTTATTTAAACTGTGAATATCCAATATTGATTTTTAATCTAAAAGTTTTTATTTTTGCCTTGTTTTGGGACCATTTGTTGTGAATTTTTAATTCAACAATTGGTTTTATATTTTTTTGTGGTTTTTTTTTTTTTCTATTTGTGGTGAATTCAGATTCGTTGCAAATAGTTTTATTTCTTTATGGAAAAAACCTATTTGCAGCGAAATAGGTCTTCCCAAATACATATTAGTTGCAGCCAAGTTCGTGGCAAATAAGTAGTATTTTCTGAGAGATAGAGTTCGCTGCAAATGGTAGAGGGTTTTTGCCACGATTCTTTATCACACTGGAGACACTATTTTCGACAATATTTTGATTTTTTGCCACCAAAATTTTCGCCACTAAATGTAAATATTTGCCACGATCTTTTTGTTATCTAAGAGCTTTTTTTTTTTTTTTTTTTTATCCTGTTGTTCACCTGCGGTACAATATGGTGGCGGAAGGCTTCTGCCGTGACTTTCCTAATATTTGCCGCGAGTTAATCGCAGCAAAAGGCCTTATCTGTGGTTGTGAATTAATTAATGTATTGCCCTTTCCGTACCAAATCTCTAAGAGAAATAATATTGACTATTGTGTGTAAGTATCTTGTGATTATTTTAAAAAATAAATAAATATAAAATTTACATGAAAAAATAATAATAATAATAATAATAATAATAATAATTTTTTAATTATAAATTTGACTCTTTTTTAAAATAATTATACGACACTTACACTCTACAAAGCAGTCAATCTCTAATATGTGGCCGGTTTGAAGGACAAGTCTACTCTCTGGATCATACCAAACTGATGAACATTAAATTAACCCTCTAGCTAGGACCAGTACGGTACCCTTTCTTTGTAAAAACAAGAATAATGAGTATCTATATATTTAATTAATCCCATTCGAACTCATATATCACATCGAAATGTGATGTTTACAAATGATCGTGATCAGTTCTTAAGAAATTATAGACTTCAATTCAAATCGTTTACCCATGCGAGCAGTACGTTCTTGTGAAAAAACTAGTACACCTTTTTTATATCGATCATTGTGCATTTTCTTAAATCTTAAAGAAAAAGGCCCTATAAAACTCATAATTAAGCCCTAGAAATGGAAGAAAGAACTAAGAAGTTATGCGTAGTACTACTAGTACTCTAACTAGTATATAAATCCTATAACCCAACATTTTTCTTGCTGTTTTGGGCCTTTAATAGTAAGATCACATCAATCGAATAGCACACCAAGTACCCCTCAAAATTTAATAAATAAAGTAAAATGCTCTGGAAAACATAATTAATTTACGCTGAAAATTTTATAATCAAGCAAAAAAGTACGTATGGGCGTGGAAAGTATTAAAAGTTAAAGTTAATCTATGATTTTATATATATATATTGATGGTTTATTCAATCTCGACCTCTATTTTGTTTAGATTGTGTTTGAATATTAAATTGAATTGAATTGAGATGATAAAATATTATTAAAATATTATTTTTTAATATTATTATTATTTTAAGATTTAAAAAAATTGAATTATTTATTATATTTTATATTAAAATTAAAAAAAATTATAATAATAAATTAAAATGAGTTAAATTGAGTTTAGCGTCTAATGGAAGCCTTAATCTTTATATATATTAATAAGATTGATTAAGAACATCACATCAATAAATGGTACTAGTACTACTGAATCACTGATCTCGAATCAGAAAAAGGATGAAAGTACTAAAACCAAAATTAATTTGATCATTCGAATCGATCGATTTTCAACGCTGAAAGAATTATAATATCTTACTAGTAGTTAGTATTTCATAGATTATAAATATCAACAAGTGGTCAGATCAACACGTTTAAAATTCGTAAGTTAATTTATTTAAAGAATAATACTACTTGATCATCTGAAACTTACTATACACTCATATAATCTCCTTGACACAGCGTCACCATATGATACCACGTGGTTTATTAAAAAATTAGAAACATAAATACAAAATGGTAGAAGAAACCTAGCCAGAGTTTTAATCTTTATCTTTTTGTATTTTCGGATACATTTTTGGTTTGAATATATTTTTTATTTTTAATAAATCATTTTGGCACTATATGGTACTGATACTAGTACCACATCAAGAGGGAAATATGAGCGTTAAGTTTCAAATGGTCCAATAACAAAACTCTTTTCAAAAAAAGCTAGCAAATTATTAATTAGTGAAAATAAATTACGACGTACTAGAATAGTGAATAGGAAAATTTTAGAATTGCGGACAAATTATTCGATGACTTATCATGTCAACCAGATAGAGAAACATACCAATCCTGAATCCTTTATCATTAAACTTAATTTTGTTTATTATCGTAAATTAATTAATGAGATTATATTTTACTGCTTCTTGTGCCCTTCATGATCAAACTGTTTTGTTTTTTGTTTTGGTTTTTTTAAAATGCACCTTACAAACATATATTTAGTCACTGTTCTAATACAATTAGGACTTATAAAAGGAAAGACCAAGATGCAGTTGATAAAAAGAGGAAAGGAAATTAAAAGTAATAATTAAATAAGCTTTTTGGGAAGAAACTTTTGACTTGTATTGTTTCGAACTGTATGTCAGTCATAAGAGAGAGAATAATCCAATTACTAACAGAGGCAATTAATATATTTGTTAGTAAGAATTCTGATGTCGTTGAGTTGATAAAAAGTTTGTAATTAATGAAGGAAAAATCTTATTGTTACTAACAAATTAAAATATTTATACAATCATTTTATTTAAAAACGTGTTTCTAATATAATGTAAAAAACAAAATTTTGGATAAATGCAAAGATAATAGTGGTTGATTTGTGCCAGTTATATTTTTTACATGTTATGTATTAGCTGTAAAAAAAAGAACTGGCCATGATTACAATGATAGCTTCCTTTGTGACATTGCAAAAACTAAAACATTTCTCAATCACAGTATGTATCTTTGACACAAAATGATGAATTATAGTACAAACATCAAATGACACATTTTGAAATACTGTTTTTGTTAGACTTTTATTAAACTTATCGCAAGAAGTTTTGCTAAAATTATAGATGTTATAAACATGTATTGGATTGTATGATATTTTGAATTAATGTTTTTATTTTCTCCACTATGTCTTAAATTATTAAGTGAAATCAATCATTTTTATAAAATATATATTATTTTTTACAAATGACCATTTTATAAAACTAGGCAAATGTGCTTTGCACGTTGCTCCCGCCTAGTATATATGTATATATACACACACATACACACACGTAAGTACGTATATATACGTAATATTAATCTTATTAGAGGGGACAAGCGTGCACGCATGCAATCCTGCACGATCAATAACCACACCACAAAAATTAACACAAACTAATTTGTACATACACGTGTTATTGAAAAACCAAACCGAAATTAAGAATGATTAATGGAGGAACTTACAATATTCATTCGAGGGTACGTACGTACTGATCACATTACTTAGGGTAATTATTATTTTCTTGATCTATATGTTAATTAATATATGGTATCTATTTATAATTTTAAATTGTTTTTACATATATTTATAAGATAAAAAAAAAAAAAAAAAAAGGTTGATTTAAAATCTGTCTGCACGTACGGATATAGGGATATTATTGATGTTCGCAAAATTATTAATTACCAATATAATCCTCCCGCTCCTCTACTAAATCTGATAGATTAATAATTACTATATAGCTAGGTTGAATCGCGGGTTATAAATAATTTTTACAACATGCACATATATATACATATATATATATATATATATATATATATATATGTATGTACTCGATCCCTTGATCGAATGGATCGAGTTATTCAAAATGCACGTTTGCTAGCTATAAACTATAAAACAATAATTTTTCATCTCAAATATATAGATCCTAATTAAATACATCTTCACTAGCAACAAATTATTTTGATTTTACAACGCATATATATTATCAGCTAAAAAAAAAATTAAATATTGTCGATATTATTTATTTAGAATCTTCCCCAAAACCTTAGCTGTGACTATTAATTAATATTGATTTAGTTAAATTTTTAACCTTAGTTTCATAACATTCATCTATATTTGCCAGATTCTATCAACATTAATATATAATATTATTGATGAGTTGATGATGGCCGTAACTATTAATTCTCTTTTGATAGCTTTAGTACTTATTTATTAGTATTACATTATACTCGTACATATATATATATATATATATATATATATATATATATAGTATACGTACCAAGACACTAAAATTGTCATCTAAATACATGTTTCCAGAAGAAAACCGGAAAAGAATTCAAACTTTTCCGTAAATTAGAAGAGCAGCGGCATGAAAAAACGAACATCGATAACGTAAGCTCTTCTTTTCACTTCCTTTCATAATGATCAAATGGATTCCTTCACTGTTTAAGGATGATCTTCGGAAAGGGAAGGGTGAATATTCTGGTAAAAGTAAAATACAAACATCGGCACGAGGTACAAAATATAAAAATTAATACTTATTTGTAACTAATTTTTTATTACGAAAATTATTATTTTATGTTAAAATAAATTTATTTTGCAAATTAATAATTTGTCATAAATACTCTTTTTTTTTTTATAGCAGCCTCTTAGTTTTCTACAAACTAATTGATTAATTAATTACTCTTTAAAACTAAAAGTACTAGGGAAATTGTTACTTGGACAATATTTTGACTGTCACTATATTTTTGTTAAGGATGACCAGGACCTATCATATGATTGGTTCCACGGAAAGAGTGCATACATAATTGCAGTATCCTGACAAAACAAACATAAGTGAACAATATATATATATATATATATATATATATATATATATATCAGTACACATGCACTAACGTTCATTTCAAATAAATGGTTTATTTATTTGGAAGTTTTGGAATAATATTGAATCAATCTTGGAAATTTATATACAAGCTGCAGTAGAAAATTAAGTGTACGTACATCGATGGGCATGATATCGATGTCGTCATGTCATGACTAACTTGGAAAGCTTTTGAAACCTCAATCGTTCAACAACCAAATGATCATCCGCGCGCACAAGACATGATTACAGATTTAAAGCATGCAAGAACGATATATATATATATTTGATCATGTACTTATAATTAGCTAGCTAGCAGCTGTAGAAAATGCATACGCGGTAAATAAATGGCTCGCAATTTTAACAGTGCATCCGGAAATCCATCGATTTTTGCCATCCTTAAAAGGCGTAGACAAGGTTTATTTGGCAAACGATTCATAATAATTGCACTTCATCCAAAAATGTATAATTGTCTTGATCAGTCATCCCAGAAATTAATGTCCGATTTGGGACTTGTCAAAACATCTGGCCCCACCGCCCTGTATGTTTGATATTCGTAGTGGTCGCCCATCTCTGAACTTAGGATCCATTATAAACCATGCAGCTCTTGAAGGGAGATGCTCAAACTTTTAGCCCTTTGCCACAAACCCTAATTGGCCGGCCACCAACTAATTAAGAGCAATAATATCAATATATATAATTATATGTATCATCCATTTGTCGATCTGTTGTGTTCTCTTCACTATTTTCATGATCTTTTTGTAGCACTCCAGGTCTAGATCATGATCAGCTAGAGCCCTCCTTTCTTTTATTCTCCCTTTCTATCTCCTGTCGCTTTTGCAGATAATATATACCCAAATTTCTGCAAGCCAAGTTCATCACTCATTTAATTTGCACCACTGATTTTTGAGAAAGGAGGATGGGACATCACTCATGTTGCAACAAGCAAAAGGTGAAGAAGGGGCTATGGTCACCAGAAGAGGATGATAAACTCATCAAGTACATTTCAGCCAATGGCCATGGTAGTTGGAGCTCAGTCCCGAGACTTGCCGGTAACTTAATTGCTCACTTCGATCTATTTCCTTTGATGATCGATCATACGTCTGAGTTGCACTCGCTCTCATGTGTTCTATGTGTTTAATTTTCTTCCTTTTGACCTTTCTTATAATTCCCCCCCCCCCCCCCCCCCCCCCCCCCCCCCCCCCCCCCCCCCCCAAAAAAAAAAAAAAAACGGCCTACTTATTTTTCAGGTTAACCCTAGTACGTACATATGAACTTTTAATTTCCAGATTCGCAACTATGTATTTTTTTTACTTCTTTTTGTATATACGCATGCATGACGCAGGCCTACAGAGATGTGGAAAGAGCTGCAGACTAAGATGGATAAATTATCTCAGGCCAGATTTAAAACGCGGGAGCTTCTCTTCCCAAGAAGAAGCCCTCGTCATTGAACTCCATAGAATTCTTGGTAACAGGTAGATTTTCTCTTTCTTACTCTTCATCAGCTTGTAATTGCTTTAATTAGCCATCATCACGGCACTCATCGTGGTTTATGATGATCGGTACGTTGTTCATGCAAAAGGGAAAGTTTTTTGGACAGGTGGTCTCGGATAGCCAAGCACCTACCTGGAAGAACAGATAATGAGGTGAAGAATTTATGGAATACAAGCATAAAGAAGAAGCTCCTGTCAGGTACTGATGGCGCCGTTCCTGCTTTAGGAACCTTTCCTGTTATTCATCAGTACAATCCTAGTACAGGTTCAGATGAAGCTGGTTTCTTACCTCTAAATGATCCGAACCCTAACTTGATCCTAAAATCTCAACAATATCAGCTACAGTACTTTACCCCTCCAATCACGATGCTACAAGATTTAGATCATCATGGTGAACAGAGCAATAACTTTCGTCCCAGTACTTGGGTTCATTTTCCAACTCTAATCCCATACTCATCAGATTCATGCAGTAGTATTACTTGGTCGCTAGGGTATGATCATGCTCAACCTCATGACGATTCAGTAGTACTAATTGATCCCAATCAAGAAGAAGATCATCAGAATTTCAGCCTGAGATCAGCACCAGTTCCGCATGATGATAGAATTGGCCTAATTATCAATAATCCAAGTATCACAGATCAACCGCCTAATAATAATGCAGCAATATTGGCACCCGAAATGCCGGAACTCTATGAAATCATCAATTGCGGTATTAGAGTTGGCAGCAAGAGCGCATGCACCTCCTTCACCAGAAATTAATTAACAGTACTGCGTCCGGCCACCTGCTAGACACTAATGTTGATGAAGCTTCTACTTGGGTCTTGTCCACGTGATTCATCCACAAGCTAGATATTCCAGCCATTCAAACGGAGTACTATATACATTAATTATTACAACGTCGTGCCATCATATATATAGTCATGCTCTACATCATTGCCACCACTAGGAGCTAGCTAGCTGCATATATATGGAACAGCCTGCCGTTTGTCTCTAAGCGAAATCTGTCTTCAGTCTGGGTAGTCTGGACATGGTATGGCCGTACTTTGAATCTTTGATTGCACTAGTATAGGAACACTAGAGTACTGCAGTACTGGCGCTAGCTAGTTCAAGCTATTTAGCCTATACAAATTAAATAATAATGTGTGGGTTAATTTCTTGACATGTCTGTAAACCTAGTACTAGCTCAATATATATTTTACTATGAAATACTCTGATCATCATTAATCTGATCCGTAGATATATATTTTTTTATTCCAAGCTAGCTAGTTGGTTATGTAGTACTACTATCTATACACACACACACATGTTTGAGCTAATCCCAGCCTTCATGATCTTATAATCTTGATCTAACTAGCTAGGTTAGTTGCTAAGTAATATTATACATATGTCATTTGATATAAAAATCATCGGAGAATATAGATCTCACTTAACATGTATGGTGGAGATATAATTCGAAGGGACGTGCAGCTGCTTGATGCGAGATACAGGTATCTAATTATGTACGTCCTCCATAGTGCTCATGTGTGCTCGTTATAAAAGCCTTTAATTCGCTCCCTCAGGGGCATATCTATCTATTCATTCATTGTTTCATGTATCGAGTGTAAGGTGGTTACTAATTAATTAGTACATGACGAACGTTTGATATAAAAGATCAGGGATCAACGTGTAGGCTGCATATATTTATATATATATACACACACCATGTATAGGATCAGTAGTACTAGTACTACTAAAATTAGTTTTATTAACACCTAAGTACGTAGTATATATATATATATATATATATATATATATGCATGGGTACATATGTGGAAACAATAATATTGAAACGATGAATAGTTGCTTAATTAAAAACATAAACTGCATATGGGGAAACAATAATATTGAAACGATGAATAGTTGTTTAATTAAAAACATAAACTGCATATATGTACGTAGACTGTAGGACTGCGCCCCTTCGAATTTCAGTACTACTAGACCCTAGCTTATTATAAGAATTAATTAACTGATCTCAAGTGATTTCAATTGCTATATATGTACCTGCGCGCATGTAAAGCATCAGGACCGAAATATATAGGTAATTAACGAAGAACCCAATAACAGAAAGTCTCTACCCTCATGCAAACGATCTAATTCCCATGTAGGGAAATTGTAGTAAAATTGTGGAGGCCGGAAATGAGAAAAATGCAGTGGGAAGAAAGTCTTGATCAGTCTTTGGTCTTGATCATGCATGGATTGATAATTAAATATTAGGATTACTAAAGTTTATGTTTAAACTCTAGAGTCAAGAATATGAAAGAGATCATAGCTAGCTAGATTTATGGTTTGCAATACTGTTTATGTATTGCTAATTACTAATTAACTGTGTAATTTTTTGGCGTTATACATTAACACTCAACAAATATATATTATATGACCTATTTCATGTATTTATCTCTCTTTTAGTCTAGAATATCCTAAAGTTTAATAAAAGAAAACTCTAAGGGTTTTGACTTAGAGGAATTTTATGCATCAGTCACTATTCACTTTCATACTCCACACCTTTAATTTTATTTTGATTTTTATAAGGTGTGTGGGTATTTTTTATAAGGTATGAGTGTGAAAGTAAATAGTGACATATACATAGAATTCCTCTTTGAATTAACTTGCATTGCTAATGGACTAGTACATATATAGTAATTAGCATTCTAATAATAAATTATAATGTTCATGGGTTCGCATTTTAGTACGTCGTAATCAATAAATATTTAAACTTCTTCATGCTACGTGCATTACTGAATTGAAGTATTAATTGATAAACAAAAACTCTATGTGCAGCCATTTTTGTGTATCTATTGTACATTCCACTAATGTAATTGGGTGCGTTACTTTTTTTAATATAAAATAACCCTTTTGGTCAATCACATTAGTGGAGTGTACATAAATTACAAAAAAATAACTATATGTAGTATAAGTTATAACTCATGAGTTGTGGCCGGATTTCAAATACAGGAGACAATTCATGAAGGTGGCCACCTTCATGCTTTTTCTTGTGATCTTGTCGAGAGGTACTAAAGGATTCTTTACAGTTTTTCGTCTCTTAGAAAGAGCTTTCTCGTGAACTACCGATCAGTTTTATAATGTGTTAACACGTACATGCTACAATTAATTGGAGACTAAAGAGTTTGGCTTGAACCAGAATTTATTGGAATTTGACTCATTTAGTGAAAATATATCTATACATAACATGACGTACCGCGTACACAAGGAATTTGAGACTCAACTACTATATTACCTAGCTACCAGTCAAACCTTAATACGAGCACACGTGGAATTTCCTACACTCACTAATCATCAATTACGTTTTTCTCTTTTATTTTCCACCAAACGATTCGTTATATAAACCAGCAACACTACATCTCATCTTAAATACTGTCATCTCTATATATCATACTTGTTAATAATATAATACATTTTAAGTGATTTTCGATATCAACTGCTTAAATGATCATAACTACTTTAAATATATCATATAAACACAAGTATAGTGTTATATCTACAAAAAAATTACACAAAAATAATCTTACAAATTGACGTGACTTGATTTGATCCGTTAGATTTAATTTATTATAAAAATAATTTTATAATCTAACGTACATCAAGGTATGTCAGTTTATAAAATTGTTTTTATATAATCTTTTATGACTAAAATATTTTCCTAAAAAAGAAAAACGATTCCACTGAAAAGCAGCGATGCTTTTCCGGTTTTCAGCTCTTTCAACGAACGACCTGCAGTTCAGGTAATAAATAATAGCTACACAAAACCCTGCCTTCCCACTCACCCAAAGAAAAAAAGGAAAAAAATAATAATAATAAATCCTTTCGATGGAGTCACTTGTGAATTAAATGCCCAAGTATAGAGATTACGGGCCCCCATCAGATCTCGGCATGATTGTAGGCCCCCGGTTTCTTTTGAAATTTTAAAACCCCGAAGCCCAAAATCAAATATTCCCACTCCAAATCCAAAATTTCAACCATGAACGAACGCATAAAATTAAAAGAAAAAAAATCCAACAATTGTAGAAATTAGAAAAAAATAAAAAAAAGAGTAGAGACTTTTTAAGAAGAAGATGGTACTGTTTCTTCTTCTAGGCACAGCCCTACTCTCATGTGGATCAACTGATTCTTGTCCCACCTACTTTATTGAATTATGGCCATCATGATAAATAGATTCATATATATATATATATATATAGAGAGAGAGAGAGAGAGAGACCTCCCTTCTCCATGAAAACGACCTCCAATGACTTTGAATCGTTTTGGTGGGGATACTTTCTATTTTCCAGTCCTGCATTTCCCTCAAATCCTACCAACCAAACAACACCAAATCCTTGTACTACAACCTTAACCATGAGGAATTCTTTGCTTCACTTCAAACCCAATTAGCCATTTTTTCCTGCCATAACTCCATTTGCTTGACACAGTGTCATCTTCTAGGCCTGGTTTTACCTTATCGATGCCGCGATCCTACTGATGTTTTGACATTTTTTTTCTTCTCGTTTGAGGTGATTACTAATCATAGAAGTAGATTTGTAAGGCCGGCGTAAAGGCACCCTTGTGATATTACGATTTGATAGTGATTTTGGTTGTGGATTGGACGGTCATGATGCTCTGGCCCTCATATCTATTATAGCTTTCATCTGTCAATCAACTTTTTGCTAAAATTAACATTGATTTGAACTTAAGAGTCTTTAATAGCCTGTCAATTTCCAACTAACAAGGCTATCGTGGCCTATTAAAGATGCTTATTGCGATCAAGAAGGAAAATGACCCAATATTTTTGTAATATTTGTTCTTATTTTGAGATTTCTGGGAAAATAAAAGCATGCAGTATGTAATGGTATGCTTAGACCAATCCCAAGAATAACTAAATTACGGACCTTATAAATACGTAATATGAAAAGACAGAAATCAGAGACATATAAAATCGAATAAAACTAGTCCCACCGAGGTGATCCCGATAAATTTTTTTTTTTTTTTAATTTAGTGAGTAAAAAAATATTTTTTAATGATGTTGTGAATTTTTTTAAAAATAATTTAAAAATATGAAAAAATTGAATAAAAAAATAAAAAAGACCAATTGGTCTTCTCAAGAGCCATTCTCTTACTACACTCTCGAGATGGGTATGGTGAAATTAATATTTAGAAATGAAAAATAATACGCATACAATAATTTTCACAATTCTTTTCACAGCCCTATTTTAAATTATGAATATTTTTTATAAAAATACTTTCAACTAAAAATATAGTTATTTAGACTGCTCCGGAATTTAATGAAATTTACATGCCTTAGAGTCGTCATCTGATCGACTTTGTCATGCTGTAAAATTGTAAGATTCAATAACAACGGCTATGCATGCTGTCATCTATTTGACAATCTTAAGGTGACGAAATTGACAAAAACTTTGTGAATAATCTCTTGGTAATGCCGAGTACTTAGGCATTAAAAATAAGTAAATCGATATGAAAAGTTAGATGCTTAATGAGGTACGTAATTGCATCGCCTACGATGAAGACAATCTTGCCAGATTAGCAGCCTGACTATAGTCAATACAGTGCCACACTTTTCAGTTTTCAGGCCCCATCTCAATCTTGAATTTTAGATATGTCGTTGTCCCAAGTTGTAGAGAGTTGGGACTTTGTTTATGGACGTCATTATCAAAACCAGGACCTCTTTTTTTTCCTCTATGAGTATTAAATTAAAATCATCGTTAATCTTTATTTATTTTCGTATATAATATGAGTTAAGATAAAAATAAAAAATTAAATAAAAATTGTTATAATATATATTTTTAATATTATTATTATTTTAAAATTTAATAAAATTGTAATGATTAGATGAGATGAGATGAGATGTGTTCTAAAAATAAACGAAGAAAATCCCAAAAGTACTTTTCAGATATGTTTCACTAGGGTTGTTATTACAGTTGGTGGCTAGAAAGTGTACAAAGGAGACCACCAACTATATTGGAAATAATTCCCTTGGATGATAAGTATTCTGCTTCCTCATTTCAAAAATTTAAAACGTCTTAGATATAATAATTGTGTACAGCTCACTCCCATATGGGTTGCAAGAAAAGTTGAATTTCTGAGTTGTAACTTTGGGAGTTGAGACAGTCTCCACCCTCTGCCTTGTAATTGATGATTATTCACTTTTGTTTATCTCTTAATCTCTTTTTAAATTTTGAATACACTTTGTTTTAGCTCTATTAATAAAATCTTATCTTCTTTATTATTTTAAGATTTATCATCTTTAATTTTAAATTTTAAATTTTAGAAATGGTTCACTTTTATATGCATAGTGGAATTATTCTACAGGTGACAAGTCTATCACTGAAAGATCCATCTTTGTCAAGATAGATAAGCACCCCCCCTCTCATGTTGATGGTGTCCACTAGGATATATGTTCCCTTAATTGGATTTTGACATTGAAAATGCCAAATTTCAACAAACGAAATAATAGTGATTAAGAATTCAATTCATTCATCATTACCCTCCAAATACACAAGGAAACCAATTTCATGAGACCAAATCAAACAGTGAACAGAACACCACAACATCAATGGTTCCGGACCATTCTTATAACTAAAAATAGTAGAGTTACATGTACTAACAGTTTTACTTATATTTTTACTTACAAGACTCATTTTATTAGTTTTATTTCAAAATTTAAATTTCATACTTTTCAGTATATTAATTATCAATAATTGGCGTGTTGAGAAGTAAATTTTTTGTAAGTTGTTTTTAAATACGTTTAACATTTTGCTAACTAAAAATCATGTCTTCCATACATCTGACGTCTTTTGTATGCCATAGTGTCTTTTTTACAGAGACCCATAATATTTAGGGCTGTTTTATATTGTTAAGTCTTTTTGGCTACCAAACAACTTGGAATTCTGGCCATTTGTAAATCAAACCACCATTAAAACTGACGTTGATTTATCGATGATTCATCGTGGCCCCTGTCCAGGGGAGTAGGGAAGTTCGATATTTTGTGAATAAATTTCTATATATTCCCAGTAGAAATGGGGTGGAAAAAAAGCATAAATAATTCTCTCGTATTATCTACAACCATGGACAGGGTATCTGTCTCTGTTCAGATTATCTACTTGGAAGGGAAGATGGAGGAGGACCCATGCGACATCAGCACCAAGTTGAATCGACAGGCTGGCTCAGATATTCTTATCTTTAACTTGACTTTATGTCCCATTTTCATGTCCAAGTCACCCCTTTGTCCCGTAAACAAGCAGGGCAAAGTTTTCAATTATTTTGACTTTCCCAGCAATCTCCGACGAAGAAGAAGATAGTATTCATCGAGGGGAATCGTACGGCTTTCTCGAGAAAATAATGGGGGATGATTCTCAATGGATTCTTTACACTTACAAATCCTTGAATGCCAATATAAAAGCACAGAAAAGACCGGACTTCCACTGCCATGCCAATTTTACCAATTTCTCCTTTTTCTTTTCTGATAGGTGTTTATTTGTCTTGAATTTTGAATCCAAAAATTCTCATTCTCTTTGTTCACGTCGTGTTTCATATATTTTTGTATCTAGTTACAACAATTCAAGTCTTTAAAATTATATCTACAAAAATAGAAAAGAATACAACTGGAAGAGAGTGGTATTGGGGCCGGAGAGTTTTCGATACTAAAGTTAATATCGTCATTTAGAAGTTTGTAAATAGAGAAATAATTCATGACCCAAAAAATGTTCCAAATAGGATTTTTATTTTACCGAATGATTAAAAAAATATTTTTTAATGATGTTGTGAATTTTTTATTTTTTTAAAAAATGTTTATGATGATTAAAAAAATATATGAAAAAAAAAAGAAAAAAAATTTACACTATTCGGTGAACTTTTTGGGTCTCGAATTCGGGACCCGTAATAATACTCTTGTAAATAAGTGAGAGAGTCTAAAAATCAGAAAGTTTTTATGGTACCTAGGGATTGCTATTTATACCATAGGTCTAGGGAGGGCGAACAGATCGTGCTGCACTCATAGAGTTCATGTCATTTGCATTGTTCCTTTTGTCAGAGATATTTAATGTGGCGTGCCTTTACAATGACGTTATTAATGTGACGTGTAGCTTGAATAGTGGTACCATTAATGCGGCGTAATTCCTTGATTTGCTTTATCTTCAGTGGTCCGTCGATGCCCCCATGTTAGATGATTAAGGGTTCTTTGTCTTTCTCATTCTACACTGTACAAGTTTTCACGATCGAAGTGTGACCGAGCGACGTTAGGCCTGTCTGTCCCATCAATCATCATTGTTTACTTTTCCTTATAGGAGCTTTGTTTCATAGTATTGGGCTGAGGCTCAGTGGACTTGTGAAGTAGAAAAAAATTTCCTTACACTGTTTTCTGGTCTATAGTTTATAATAATGCTTTACCCATAAAGAAATTTTATAAAAATAAATTTATAAACTGACTTGATTTGATATGATATGTTAGATTATAAAATTATTTTTATAATAAAATATATATAATATATCTGAAAACAAAATTTACTTTTATTGAATCTGATTATAGCACTTCTTTGAGTAATGATATACCTACAACTTTTTTATAACTACTTTATAACTTATTTTATAATTAACCAATACAATCATATCACTTCAATAAAAAAAAAAAAGTCAAATTTATGAAAGTGCCCTCAATTTCACATTGATTTGTAAAATAGATACAGAAGAGTTCTGAGAGAATAATTTTTCTTTCAGGATTTGGTGTTATAAGGATAGACTTATTTATGTTATTTTTATCTCCATATTAGATTTATTTTTGAAAAGTGATAAACACACGTTACTTTTTATAATATTTTATATAATACTATTTCAAAAGAATGTTATTTTTATAAACTAACTTGTAAATTACATCAGGTACCGAAGGAAAAAGTCAAATAAGCCTTGAGCCTTTTATTATTTTCTTTGCAAGTTATAAGAATTATCGTCTTAAAAAATTAATCTGTTTAAAATATAATTGTTTTTATATATTTTTATATTATTTTATTATTATTTATAAATAATTTATTACTATTTATAAATTATTATTATTTTTTTATTATTAAAAGATGATCTGAAATATTTTTAAGAGAGAGAAAAAAAAAACCAGAAAACCATGGGTGGGGCAAGGGGTTGAGACAAAAAGTGGGAAAGTGGAAGCTGCGTGCGTAAATTTGACAGAGCTTATGTAAGCCTGGTCAGGAATAGGCCCATCCTCCCCCCGATGTCATTCCTTTACGAGAATCAAACAGACGGTACCATTACCGCCCCCACTATTTTTATTTTTATTTTTATTTTTTTGCTCGGCCGAACCCCTGAACCTCCTTCGTCGGCTTGTGCCCTGCTGTGCCGGTTCGCCTATATTCTCTCCTTTTTAAAAAATAATAATCCGACCGTTGCGTCCTCCACTCCCGTTGGCCCCACACAACAGCTTCATCTTTTACAGGCTGTACGGTGTCGACACGTGTCTCTCAGGGCGGAAGAGAACATGCTTTGGGTGAGGGACAAAGGTGGGACCCCTTTGGGCTCTGTGATCTATGATCGAGGTACTGATGGTTGTGATGGTGACGTGACCCTCGGGTGTTGGGTTCGGTATGGTATGGGGGGGGGTATTATTTTAGATTTCTGGTCCCGACCACGATCTCCTTCCACCGCTTAACGGTCACGTTCTTGGTTACTCGCTACTTTTTTTTTTTTTCAAATAGTTTGTATTATTATTATTATTTTTTTATATAACATGTCAATTTTATTATAATTTTTAAAGAAAATGTAAAATTTCCAACCATGAATGAAATTTCATGTCATTGACCAAGATTGGAAAATTTCATATAGCTTTTTGTCCAAGAAATTTGTACAATTTGGAGAGAAAGTTATTTGGACCCACATTGTTTATGCGTTATATTTATTATGGAAATAAAAAAAATATTGTAGAATCTGTGCTATATATCAAACTCTACCAATTATGGATATATTTAGAACAAAAAAATTTATAAGACGACCTTGTTATCTTATGAAAATGGGCATTCCATAGTCATACATATCATCTTGTGGTGTTATCGAATAATTACTTATTCATATAATCAAATGAATTATACTATTTATAAATTTGTATATAAACACACTATTTGTTATAAATTCATTATAATAGTAAAAAATAAAAATAAAAATATATTTTTATATGAATAGAGCTGCATATACTAATAATACTAATAATTTGAAGTACAAGATCCATTTTATCAATTTTATTTTTTTATATTAGTTACTGTAGCAAATATGCGCCTCAATAGCCTCTTTAGTATATAAACAAATGAGATTGGAAATAAAATTTTATACCCAATAACTAACTTAAAAAGTCTGAAAAATAAATACATAATTTATTATCCCCAGATGAGGGGTATTGTGTAACGATATATTTACAAAAAAGTACTTAATTAATAAAATAAAGAAGGGGATGACAGTACTTAATTAATAAAAAAATATAGTGATTTTAATTAAAAACTTTTATTAGTGCTTATAGAATATAATTTAATCTCAAAAATATATTTTAAAATTTTAAATCTTATAAATTAAATCTTATCATCTGAATATACATCAATTTAAGATTAGAATTAGCAATTCTTTAAAAAAAAATAGAATTAGCAATAAATTTCTTTCGGACGGAACATTTGGTTAATGATGAATACCAAGTGCTAATTATTATTTTTTATTTTTTTTGTAAGCTGCTAATTATTTAAGTAGCCCAAACAATTTATAATAAACAGTTAATTAAAAAATAAAGAAACAAATACAAAACTTTAAAAACCCAAAAAGACGCAACAAATGCATAAAACAGACTCAACAGACACAGAGAGAGAGAGAGAGAGAGGGAGATGAAAAGAGAGAGAGCAGTATAACTTTTGACAACAATGGCCTTCTGAATTTGACTTCAAAATCTCTCTCCCTCTCTCCGTGAGAGGTTTCTGGAATCCTGCCCTCGAATTCCTCCACGAAGCCGTGAATTACCATTCGTCCCCTTCTCTCGCTGGGAAAATTTCTGAAATGGCCAATATCTTCCGCCGGTGGATTACTCTCTTGTTTTATCGGCCGGGGTTTCCGCCCGCTCTCAAAGTCTCACATAAAGGAGCCACAACCGTCCGATCAAACTGAGTGAGAGATATACGTAGCGAGATTTGTACGTACAACGTTGCCGTTACACATTTAAGGTACCTTCATTCGGGACCGTCAGATTTGTCATGGCGAAAGGATGGCTGGAGAGGCTTCGGAGGGTCGTACGGACTCTATTCTTCATGGTGGCGATGGTGGTGTCACTGCTGGTCTCGTCGCTACCTTTGCTTGTGGCCTCAGGGGACGTGCTCGTTCCCTGTGTTCTGATCTCGAGCTTTACCTGTCTCCGTTGCTACGGTTTCAAAGAGCACTTTCGTCGATACGCTTTCAAGAGCTCCTTGACCGATATTCCTTTCGTCTCCGTTGTCAGATCTCTTATCATTATTTGTATGATTCTCTATGTTCTCCGCTTTTCTTTTCCAGCTTTTACATTTTTTATTTCAATTTTAAATTGTATTTTGATATTTAATTTACCGGTTTTGCGAGGGACCAAAATTCAAAACTACATGTATTATTTTTTCTTTCAAAATATTTTTTCCTTGTTCCGTGTATTCAGGCTATGAATTTGTGTTTTTTTGTTTTACTTTTGTTTTTGGTTTTAAATTGCAGCCTATGTTTGGTTGCTGAGACTATAGGGGAAAAGAGAGATACAACAAGCATTCGGAAATAACTTTACTTTCTTTCTTTTTTGGTTTCTTCGATCCAGAAGAAGAGAAGGAAAACCTCATCTTCGACTGTTTTTAACCTTTTTATCTCTTTCTATTACGGAAAAATCTTATTTCACTTTGTACATATTAATAGCGATATCTTTTTAATTTTATGTTTGGTTTCACGGAAGTACATGAAGCTCTTATAGAAATTATTTGTATTTTCGAATGGTCGGAAGTGGGGAATGAAGCCTCATTTTTCTGATACCTTATTCAATTTGTTTTAAGTGTAGTTTTTACCAGGATGTTTCATTGACCAAATGCTATGGAATTTTATAAACGGAATCGTAAAGAAATTGATGGAAACCGCACCTTTTTTTTTTTTTTCTTTTTTTTTCTCCCTTTCAATATTTACATGGCAGCGCCAATTTATTTTCCATTCCATTTATATGCTTATCCAGCGTCTTGTGACTGCAGGTGTTTATTCAATGTGTGATGCCCCTACTCTCTCGCATGGTCCATACCTTGGAACTGTGACTCTGTGTTCATTTCTCTCAATTCTTCTCCTTTCAGTTAAGGCTTGTCTTTTCACCGTTAACTCTCAAATTGAGGCCGAAGCCTCGTCTTCCCTCTCTCGGCAGAAGCTTCATTTGAAGAAGTCGTGGGGAATGCCCGTCTTGTTTCTGTCATCCGTAGTCTTTGCCCTTGGCCATACCGTGGTTGCATACAGAACAAGCTGCAGAGCACGGAGAAAGCTCTTGTTTCACAGAGTTGACCCTGAAGCAGTAAGCTTGCTATTTCTATAACGTATTTGCTTTTCGAGGTGTAACATACTTGTGAAAAATCTCGTAAATCTTTCCTTTAAGTGGTTGAATGTGTTCTTCTCAATTTCATGATTATGTCTTCCTTCACATGAGACCTTCAAGTTGGTGCGTTTGCTTCCCTCAATAAAACTACTTTATGCAACTATGTTGTCCTAATTATTGTCAGATTTTTTCATTGGAGTGTTCAGAGCATTGGATTCTCTAAATTTGTAGTTAAAATTTAGCTAAAAATGCCATCTTGGCTAGTTTATGTAATAAATTCCTATATATCACACATTAGATTATGTATAAATTTTCTAAACCATTAAAATTAAGTTTGTTAATATTTTTTTGTTATTTTCTTATTTAACATATAACGGTCATATTTTGAAATCCAACAGTCATATTTATTATTCCATCTAAACGTCTTTTTATTTACAATCTTTTGTTTTAACAGTAATTTTTAATTAATGATAGTTTTTATTTACGGACATTGTAATTGTGAGATGTCACTATGCTCTATTTAACCGAAGTGAATAAAACAAGGATGATTTTTATGTGCTGAAACACGGAAGAATATGTTCTAAAGTTGATTTTGGTTGACTTTAGAAGTTATTACGATAATATCAATCTCCTTGTTCTGCAAACCCAAAGTACGTTAGATCTTTTTAGGAGCATTTCTCTAACAGTCAACTTCAAAGATTGCGCATATGTAATAACAAAATTCTCATTATACTAATTTCCAGAAATAATAGTTTTTTATTGTCTTACATTTTATTTTTCAAACATTCCCTAGAATTTCATTTGGGAGTACTTATTCTTATATGGTCTATACGAAGTTCTCGAGTGCATTGCATCAGTGCATTGATCATTAAATGTAGAATAATTATAAGAACTAAAGTGTGGTTGATAAATAAGAAAAGAAAGTCATGAAATTATAGTGATTAAAGAATGTAATAATAAAATACTCATTTGCATAAGCCACAATATTGGATACTGTAGATGAAGTTAAGAACTTGCCCTGAGGTGCACTTACGAGAAACTCTTTGTCGAGAGCCTGTGCACCCACGGAATTAGTCAGGACTTTGTTCTTGGACACCTGGTGCCAATAAAAAAAAAATTACATAATCCAATGTGGGGGTGTTTCTGTAGTTTATGGCTAAAAATGTACTTGCTAGACATTATCCATAATCCAATGCTACCGCTCTTATATGGATACATAAAATCTGTACTATTTTGTTGACTACTCTTCATATCAAATTAACAGGTCCTTTCATGCAAAAATGGTTTTTATGGCTTCCAGAAGGTCCCACGGTCTCCCACTCCCTCTGGAGGCAAGACTCCTAAAAGTGACAGTGAGATGAGGCGAAAGCCTTTAGGGTCACCTCGTGATGAAGGGGAACTCCCTATCAGATTACTTGCCGACATTGACAGTTTATTTATAACATGCCGTGGGCTTACTCTACATTACAAGCTCTGTTTTCCTGGCTCTCCACCTCGTTCGTTATCCTCCACCACCTATCTCGAACCCAATCCTATCTGCAGCTCCCCGAAAATGGTCATGGGAAGGCCAAGATTCGACGGGCATCCAATGAGTATGTTGTCAAAAAGCCAGTTTCAACTTCACAGGAGCTACAGCAATCAGTTTCATGGCTCTTCACTACATGCTCCACTATTGGATGGTTCTACAATTCCTGTTCTTTCTGAAGAAATCCCTGTCTTGAGCCTAGATGACACTGGTGAGGAGGTTGAAGTTAATAGGTTTAGCTCTGCAACTTTAGAGGGGGGTTTGCAGGCAAATGGCCAGTTTGGTATTGTTCTAGTGCATGGATTTGGGGGTGGTGTCTTCTCATGGAGGCATGTGATGGGGGTGCTGGCTCGACAGGTTGGTTGCACAGTTGCTGCTTTTGATCGACCTGGTTGGGGATTAACATCAAGACCACGCCGGGAGGCCTGGGAGGAAAAAGAATTGCCTAATCCTTTCCAGCTTGAGAGTCAGGTAATTATATATTCGTATTCTTTGTTCTTGTAACCATGCTAATATTATCCCATGGGCTAGGTCCCGCATTCATTATGGGTTCAACATCTCTTCTTAATGCTTGTTTGTTAACATATTTGGAGTTTTGGAACTAAATCTAGTGAATCCTGTAGTGTTGCTATCTTGGTCTTTTCTCCACAAAGTTTGTATGTTCATAATCTTTTTACCCTACATGTTATGAGAAAAATATTATTTTAAATGTTGGATTATTTAATGTTTCAGGTAGATCTGCTCATTTCCTTCTGCTCTGAGATGGGGTTTTCGTCTGTAGTTCTTGTTGGTCACGATGATGGAGGCCTACTTGCTTTAAAGGCTGCACAAAGAGTCCAAACATCAATGAATTCTTTCAATGTGAGTAATCTCCTTTGTTCCATATTAAATGTCTTTACACGCTATGGTTGGGCTGGGGGTTTGTGTTCACCTTTTGGACAAAAAAGATGTGGTCACCTTTCAGAGTAAAAAAAAGACAAGGGGCTTTGGCCTACTCTTTTGATCGATAAAAATTTGTTTACCGATAAAAAAAAAAAAGAAAAAAGAAAAAAAGATAAGGACAGAGTTTTCCTTTAACTTGGATTGAAGGATGCTTGTTTCAATCTATCTATAAAAATGATGAGTGTCCACTAAGCTTAAAATTCTAAGTTTAACAATTGTCTTGTGTCCTTTTATTTTAAAAAACATGTGCTTCTCACATGCTCAAGGGACACATGACAATTAAATGGGTTCAAGGAAATTTTCTCCAACCTAGTTTGGAGGAAAACTGTTCAAAAGATAATATTTTGTGGCATCTAATATTTCTATTTCCTTTAGGAATGGACTTACTATTACGAGCATGTGTAACAACTCTGGTTGTGGGTTGATTGCTTATTTTGTTAGTTGAAAATTATACGGTCGGTTATTAGAGGTAACCTAAGCCTCTTTCAAACAGTTTGGATGAATAAGACCGCATACTTTATTCATAACTTATAGCCTCTGATAAAAATAACTAACTGGGTTAAGGTAATTAGCTAATCAGATTATCAAATAGCTAATATCTGTATCTATATTGAGATAGTAGCTAAGTGGAGTCCCATGCAAGAGGCCTACGCTAACTTGCTGCCTTCCACACTTCACTTGCCATCATGCCTCGCTTGCTGCCATACCTTGCTTGTGTTCCTCTTTTTCTGATGCACCAAGCAATGGCACAATTCTTCTTCCGCATAGATTATGCCCCATAACGCTAAGTCTTCTAGTTCAGTGGTCAAACCTCATGGCTGTGAGCCTGTAATGGTATATATTAAGTAGCGAACAAAATATAAACAAACTAATTATAACATTACATCTAATGATGGGAGAAGTTATGAAATTATCAAGAACCTTTTGTTTGAGTGATTTGGTGCAAATATCTGAAAACTTAAAAGCAAAAGTCCAGGAAAGTTCTTAGCCGTTCATTGCATCATTCAGGTTGTGATTCAAGGTGTGGTATTGCTAAGTGTTAACTTGACAAGAGAGGTGGTTCCGTCCTTTGCAAGGATTCTTCTGCACACTTCACTTGGGAAGAAGCATTTGGTGCGGCCTCTACTGCGAGCAGAAATTGCTCAAGTGATTAATCGGCGTGCATGGTATGATGCTTCCAAGCTAACAACAGAGATTTTGAATCTCTACAAGGTATGTCTGCACCTTCTTTAAACCATGGATAGTTTTCTTTCCATGTTATTGTCTTAAAGTTGTAGAATGGCATAGTGCAATTCAGACAGTTTACATACTTTGTGGATGGACTTATGGGTCATTACATCTTCCAGCAACTTATTATCATCCTATTATTACTGGAAATATTGACTTCTCATGGACTTGAATTGGCAAAGAAAACCTGAACATGCTTAACTATTCTAGGTTGGAAGTGTAGTTTTGATGTTTTTGATTGGTTGTTAGGAATTAAGTGTGGGGAATCCAATCCATATGGGAAATGAAAGCAAATTGTAGGAAACGTTGACACTATTTTTTTCATTGAATGTTGAAATTGAGGTTGTTTGTATTTGTTTCTTTCTCACATATTACTGAAGGGTTTTGGGGTAATATAAACCATTGATATGTTAACTAAACGGTTAATCACAACCTTAAATAATGCTATCAAGTTTTTTCCCCGTGTGAAAATGACATGTGAACTTACTCATTTAGTGTACTTTCAGAGACTTCCTCCAAGATTTTAAACAAAATTGAGTATTTGATGTATTATGGTAAAGCAAAATCGTACAGTCTAGATTAATTCATCTACTCCATGAATTTGAGGGCAAGCAATAACTCATCAATCTTGTGGGGTGTGATGTGTTTGAGGAGTGAAAGTTTGGTTTCCCTGATGTTCATTTCCTGTGATTCCACCTCGTTCTAACTATTCCAGAAGCAGTCTGGTGAAGGACAGTGCCATTGCCATCCTGTTAAAAAAAAATATATTTTTTGTTAAGAACAATCTCAGTTTTTCATCCTAAACTATCCTTTTCTTGCTGCACTTGAACTGTGGTTGGCTTAGATTTAAGCTGAATGCGCAGCTCCAGAAATTGGTGATTTTACTACTATTGGTTATAAATTTCAGTTTGTTAATCATAAGTTGAATTGCTTGGAACGTTACCAGGCACCCCTATGGGTAGAAGGTTGGGATGAAGCACTTCATGAGATTGGTAGACTGTCATCTGAGACAGTCCTTTCACCACAAAATGCAGAATCGTTGCTAAAAGCAGTTGAAGACATGCCCGTGTTGGTTATTGCCGGAGCTGAAGACGCCCTTGTATCTCTTAAATCTTCTCAAGCTATGGCTTCAAAATTAGCAAATTCTGTAAGTATCTTTCTTTCCTTGTTCTATTATGTATCAACCAAATTTGTTGGATAATGTCTTGGGGAGTGGAGAGCATTTCGTCTCTTAGGACCCCTTGGTGTCACACACGAGTTCTGCTATATATAGTCATTTTTGCGTACTCCACTGATGTGATTGACTAAATCAATTATTTTATATTAAAAAAATTGACGTAGCCAATCACATTTGTTAGGTGCACAAAGAATACGCAAAAGTGACTGCAAATAGAATTTTTGGTCACACATTGACAATGCTCAATGGCTGCTTCCCAAAAATCCCAAGGGGCCTTTTCTCTTTTTACACTATCTTGTTAAACTAGGATTCCTAGATAACAGTAGAATGCCCTTAACAAAGACATTATTATTTCAAAAGTGATAGGATGTGGGAAAAAAAAACTTCGATAATCACTGGATCTTATCATTACCATTATTGATTGCCATGCAGAGACTGGTTGCGATATCTGGATGTGGCCACCTTCCACATGAAGAGTGCCCCAAGGCATTACTTGCAGCTGTAGCACCCTTCATTAGCGGACTCATATATAAACCCGACTTGCAAAGACAATAGGAAACCTTTTTAACTATAGGGTCGCTTTTTTCTTTTCTTTTTTTTTTTCCCCATTTTGCTTTATTTACTTTTGTTTTTCTTTCGGTCTTTTTTTTTTCTTTTTCTGGTTCTTCTGATCTTTTCTTCTCTCTCTGATCAATTTACCCCAAGAGAAAGAGGCAAATGGAATCTCTTCTTTTGGGTATTTTTGATGTGCTAGTTTGGAGCTTAACCCTAACCCATAATCTCCAGGGGTTGTATAGCTCTCTCACTTGTATTTTTCATTTTTTTTTTTTTTTAAGTTTTAGTTTTTGCACGAATTTTCATTCCAGGAATGCTTGCTTGAACAGATGGTTATTTTCCACTAAAGGAGTGGAAGATGACATATATTTGTACATAAATCAGATTGGGAAATTCATCATTTGATCATGGTTTTGTCTCAACAAGTCCCTGTAAACTATTTTTGCCTTCCAATGCATAATGGAGTCTTGTATTTTAGTAAAATGGCTTCAGCCGTATGACTTGAAGTCACAGATCAACTGACTAGGGGAGCGGCATGTGGTGACCATAAAAGAGACAGAGAAGTGGCACATTTGGTGGCATCGGTAAGAATTAATTGCAAAGGTGGTCGTGGTGGTTTGATTTGTTCCATACGATACATATAACATATCCTTTCTAGAAATTCTTGTGAGTAGATTATCTCCTTTGTTTTTTCGGTTTATTTCTGAGGAAAACTGTGCTTTTATTCCAGGCTGAATTATCTTTGAAAATATGAGTTTGACACAAGAGTTTATCCAAGTCTTCATAAGCCTACTCGTGGGGGTGATGTTGTATTAAAAATAGATATGACGAAAGCATATGATAGGATCAACTGTGGATTTCTGATTCATGTCATGGCAGCCCTTAGATTTTCTTCAGCTATTCGCAATTTAGTGAGGCAGTATTTCTTTTTCATGGTACTCCGTGGTGATGAATGGAGTACTCAAAGGTTTATTTCAAGGCGCTCGCGGTTTGCGACAAAGGGACCCAATCTCCCCTTATTTGTTCATAATGGTGGAGGAAATTTTGTCTCACATTTTGAAAAAGAATTATCGGGAGGGCTTGGTTGGTGCTTTCTCTCATCCCCGAGGTGTGCCAATCATCTCGCATTTACTATATGTGGATGATATTGTTATATTCTCAAATGGCAGCAAAACCTCTCTTAAGGCAATATTGGACTCTCTTGTGTTATATGAAATGTGGCTTGGATAGAAAGTGAATAAGGAGAAAAGTTTTCTTTGATTTTTTCAAAGCACATCTCTAATGCTAGGAGACGACAACTCCTAAGGTTGATTGGCTTCTCTGAAGGGGTGCTTCCTTTTAAATACTTAGGAGTGCATGAGAGAATAAGTGGATGGTAGTCTCGGCTGCTGTCTAGTGGAGCAAGGATACTATTGTTGAAACATGTGCTGAGTGGAATGCCGATCCATCTTCTATCGATCCTACAAGTTCCTAAATCGGTGATTGTGGCTCTTAGAAGATCATTCAGTAATTTCTTTTGGGGGTATAAGGATGGTAAGCCAAAAAAACATTGGAAAGGTTGGGATTCCATGAGTCTTCCTACGAGTGAGAAGGGGGGGGGGGGTATTGGTCTTCAGAAGTTTCAAGATGTCCAAAAGTTGTTACATATGAAGATGGCCTGGAAGTTATTAACAGTTGACTCGTTATGGTCTTGGTTTTTTAAAGCCAAGTATGTAAAGGTTGATCATATCTCACTCCCACCCCAAATAAAGGCGCTTGGTTTTGGAAGATGTTGCATAGTTGTATTCCTAGTATCTATGAACATTCAAAATGGAGGGGGACATTTTCTTTTGGTTTGATAAATGGTTGGGAGATGAAGCTCTTGCAAGCAATGTTCTTGTGTCTCAGCCTAGATTGAAATTGAAAGACTATTGGTTATATGAGGGCTAGGATGTGGATTTAATATTCCGGCTGATTGGTTCTCAAAAGGCTCAAGATATTGTGACCTCTATGTGTGGGCATTCGAATGGTGTAGATAGGCTGGTTTGGTTGCCTAAAGAGTATGGTAATTTTAGTATGTCAGGGCCTTGGGAATGTATAAGAATAAGAGCTCCAAAAATTAGATGGGAGAAATGGATATGGCATCTGTATATTCCAAAGAAGATGACTATTATTTTATAGAAGTGTTTTAACAATACACTAAGTGTGGATGACAGTTAAAGAAGAGTGGGCATTCCACTTGTATCTAAGTGTGATTGTTGTACAGAAGGGACTTGTGAAGATCTGAACCATGTACTAGTATCAGGGGAGGTGACTAAATCTATTTGGAGGAGATGTGCTAGTCAAGTGGGGCTGTTGCGATATGATTTTGGATCCTGGGTTGAGATGGTGATTGCATGGTATAACAGAGCATCAAAGAGGTCAACCCGTGGCCTGTTATTTGGCATAATTCCTGCCATTGTCACCTAGGTTCTATGGACTAGGAGCTGTAGTGCTAGGATGGAAGGTAGAATATAGTCGGTGGAAAAGATGTGGAGTAAAGTTAAATTTTGGATTGCAAAAATCAGTGAGAAGGCTCATGGTCATTAGGTGATCTCTGGTCAAGATGAGAGATTGCTAATTGAGTTCAATATCAACATGAGACCTGCATATAGGCAGCGTATGGTACCTGTTTATTAGTGTCGACCAAAACAAGGATGGATTAAACTAAGTACGGATGGCAGTAGAAGGGGCAACCCAGGGAGAACTAGAGCAGGGGGTGTTTTAAGGGATGAAAATGGCAACTTGATAAAAGCTTTCTCTACTCCACTTGATAATGGGACAAATAACCATGCAGAATTTATAGGTTTACTCATAGGAGTGAGAACTTTCTGTTTACTTGGATTGAATTATGTGGAAATAGAGTTGGATTCAAAGATAGTAGTAAATTGGCTTCAGTTGGCTAAGTGCCTGGTGTGGTACCTAGAGGACTTTTGGGATGAGCTTATGGGATTGCTTAAAATGATTTACTATCTATCATGTCTATAGGCAAGGTAATGCGCCAGCAAATTATTTGGCTTGACTTGCGTCGGATGATGGTGCTATAATATCTTCATGGAGTAATTGGGAATTGGTTCCTCCTCTGTTGAGAGGTCTTCTAAGAACCGATAAAACTGGTCTCCCATACATAAGATAGTACTTAATGTCTATAGTTGGATGTGGCTTGCATTGTTATTTTTTTGATTCATAGTTGAGTTGTTTGTTTCTTGGTTGGATGTAAGCACGGTTATACTTCACCAAAAAGTGAGTTTTTTTTTTTTTTGAATAAATTCGGGGACGGATCACTATTGTACATGTGATCTGGACTATTAATAAATAAATAAATAAATAAAATCTAACTTGACCATGTCAAGTCCATTTGGCTGGTTTGGACACTAAACTCTTTGGTCCAATGATTTGAGTTTGCCATGATATCCATTATAGTTATAAAAAAAAAGAAAAATCGATATTTCATTTTCCCGGTGTGGTGTGAAGAAAAATTGCAAATTGATTTTTCAACTCTTTGACAGACTTCAATCACGGCATTGGCATGGTATTAAAATTGCTGAATAGAAAGTTCTATCAATTATATCATGTTTTGAAAATAGAAAATAACTTGTTTTATAGTAATATTTTATTCGCTAGCTTGTAGAACTGATGGGTTCCATCTATTTATTATTATTATTATTATTATTATTATTTTAATATTTTATCTTGTCTCTCGGAGAACCTCTTTTTTTGTTCAGATTTTTTTATAAACTTTTAAATATGTCATAACCACTTAGATTGTGCATGTGGTGTCCATCCAATAGCCATTGCATAATTTGAAGTGGAGTACTCCTATTTTATGCCTTTTGTTTTCTTTCGTTATTTTTTATTTTTTATTTTTTAATATACTTGGTCATTAGCTTCTCTTGCCTAGTTGCCTTTTTTCTTCCAAACTTGTAAGCATCCATCCAAAGTACCATTGACCAAGGAAGCCAAATGCATATTTGTTCAGTCGTTTTCATGGAAACGACGATTCACTTGATCCTTGTTTCTTTGTCTGTATGGTGAATTGCTCAATTTTAAATTCCCCCCATCATGCTTGGATATTCATCGTATTTAAAAAAAAAAAAAAAAAAAAAAAAAAACCACTCCCTCCCCCCCTCCATCTCATTTTAGTTTATTTTTTTAAAAGTCGAAATAGTACTTGTAACCTTGTTAAAATTGGATAGTCTTCCTTCTTCAACCTTTTTTCTTTTTCTTTTTTTCTATCAAGCTTTAAAAATAACGATTCGAAGTAAATTTTTTGCTTTTTTCAAAAACAGTATATTAATTTTGTTCTTAATTAATACTAATCTTATATATATTTTTTTTTTCCAATTTATATCATATTATTGCAAATTAAGACACTTATATTAGCACGAAAATATCTTTGATTTTTTATTCGAAGTCTTATATTCTTAATTACCAGAAATTAAAAATCGTTTTCTCGTCAATGCTTCATGCAACCAAAGACAAAATCTAATTAAATATCTTGCCAAATTGCAACGTACCGTGTACTCACGGATCAGCCAGTCATCCGTATACCGCTGCATGCGTCCATTCTGTGTGCCATCATTACATTTTTTTAAATATCTTTTAAACATATTTAAATATTTTTAAAAAATAAAAAAATATAAATATATTAATAATCATTTCTTTAATTATTAAAATATTTTAAAAAAATTTAAATGCATGAACGGTTAAAATAAAAAAATAAATTAAGACAACATAGTAATATTATTCATATTATTATCTCTAGTTGGTTGAGGATCACTGAGAACGCATAATATATAGATATACATGGAGTCTCCAACGAATTAAATTGCGAAACATGTGCGTTAATTCTTCAGATCGATCAGAGGTGTAGTAAACATGCATGAATTTTCAACGGCTGCGGGCACGATATACAGTGGCAGAGAAGCAGAAGAGATTTCTTATTGTTGTTCCTCTTGTAAAACAACAGAAGAATTTTTTATTAAAAGGAGGTAGAGGCTTCATAAGTAGAATATGTGCATGAGCATGTGCAAAAGATTTATTCAATTCCATAAAAAATGGTTAAACACGTTCTTGTTGAACATAAGAGTTCAACGTTCGTGCAGCTTCATAAGAACAAGTAGGAATAGACTTGTGATTAATAAATTCATCCCAAAAGTCCTTAAGACGAGTAAAATAATTACTCACCAAAAGAGAACCATTATAAAGAGAAGAAATCGATTTCGATAATTGAAAAATGTGAGGTCTATTTTTCTGAGAAAATCGTTCCTTAAGATTTGACCAGATCTCACAAGCATTTGTAATATACAAGATACTAGAAGAGATTTTAGGAGAAACAAAGTTTAAAATCCAATATATCACCATATTGTTACATCTGAGCTATGGAGAAATGAGAGAATCTGTTGGATCCGAAGGTTTAGGAATAGATCCATCAACAAATCCAAGCTTGTTCTTTGCCGAGAGGGCCATAGACATCGAACAAGACCAATCAAAGTAGTTCTCACCAAGAAGAGGTTACGTGACCAAAAGAACACTAGGACTATCACTAGGATGAAGAAAATAAAGAGAAATGGCATCCTTGAAGACTGATTTGTGAGATGGTGTCATGGAAGTAATAAAAAAAAGGACGTCTGATACCATATAAAATGTAAACCCTAGCAGAATACAAAGGGGCAAAAACATAGCATGACAAGGGATGAAACCCTAGCAGAGCAAAAGTTGAGACAGAGAAGCTTTTGGAAAAAAAAAAAAAAAAAAGGCTAAAAATGAATTGTTATTTACATCTACGTACAGTGACCTGTATTTATAGTAGTACATAAAGAAATAAAAATACATGTGACTAACATGTGATACAAAGATGAATAAAATAATTAAATAATTAAAAGAATAACTTTAATTCGTGATAAAACTCAATAAAACATCGTAACTCTAAATATTTTACTTTTATGCAAAGATATATTAAGATATTCTTAGTATCAAAACGGAACTTAGCATTATGCTAAATGATATGATATGAAATAACTGGAGGATAATTATAGATAAAAAATAGTGTCTCTATTATTTAATATCATATATATATATATATATATATTACAGAATGATGAGTCGATAATAACTAAAAAGATGATGAATAATGTTTTTTTTACTAAACAGTACTCTATTTTTAAATAAAAAAATATTATTTATCACACTTTTGATTATTTTTTATATATGATCATATTCTAATAAAATATTAAATGATTGAGATATATAAAGAACAAATAACATGTAATATTCTAATAATTTAATATCACAACAAAAAATAGAAAAGGATGATGATTAAAAAATGATCATATTATCTTTATATATAGCTAGGTTGGAAAAACTGCATGTTTGGGAATCAAAATGATTAATAACTGTAGCAAGTGGTTACATGAGTACGTGACGATCTCTAAATTAGGGATTGTACGTAGAATGAATGCATGCAATTTTGAATTGCTAAACTACAAGCAGTATTATTTGACTCTACTAGTTATAAGTAGGGTTTAAGTACTTTTTCTCTCACGTCACTTTCCCACAGACGTACTAAATAATTAATTAAGCTGCTAATTAACTATAACCTAAACCAAACAAAATAGTCATCCATATCATTGGAGTAAGTCCAACGTCCTATGTACGTACTGTAACTGGCGACTTATAACATTCCATTCAATATATGAGTCGTGCTACACTCATTCAGATTGTAGCCTGACAAATTGTCCCGATAAAATTAATTAATGTCTTTATTTTTAATTTTTTTTTTGTACATTTTTTTATATTCTTAAATAGTTTAAAAAAATCACAATATCATTAAAAAGTAATTTTTAATCAGTAAATAAAAAAAATTATCTGAACGGACCCATCATAGAGAGAAGTAGCATTATTCTTCAATATATATTGGTCTCGTGTGCATGTAACATGCACGTACGTACGGGGGAGAGCCCTCGATAGGTTAATTAATTTCCGATCCACTATCCAAATAGATAATTAAACTCGTAACTAGGGAGACTGGTGCGGTTTAGATAACAAGTTGAGATTAGATGAATTGAGATAAAAGTTAAAAGTTAAAATAATATTGTTAGAATATAATTTTTTATATTATTATTGTTTTAATATTTGAAATATATAATTGAATTGTTTATTATATTTTATGTAAAAATTTAAAAAAATTATAATAATTAGATAAAAATAAGTTGAGATCATTCATCTATCAAAATCGTAATTATTATTCTCTTAAACTTTAATCGGAGTCTTCTTTCTTTTCTTTTTTTCTTTTTTTTCCTTTCTTTTACAGACAATCACGTACTTACGTGAAAAAAATATGATATTTATCCTCAGAAATAAAATTAAGGGAATTACGTAACTTTAAATAAAGAAAAAAAAATTAAGGGCGGCAACAAAAGTATAGTCCTCTTCCTCATAAGAATTGGTTTAACCTCTCCGGCCTGATCTCCTGCCAAACAAATTTGGGAAAAAATAATTAAGGAAGCAATTAGGATAATCGATAGTAACTTAAGAAATGGTTTATGATAATCATCTGGAAAAGTGGTGTTGGAGACGCTGGCTAAATATTCTGACAACTTAATTGATATGACAGATTAATTATATAATTATATGATCTTAGGAGTCAGCTTCGGTCTACCTTATTAAGGATATCTTTGTCAGCATTCATTTCAAGTGCTTTAACAGAAAAAACTAATAAATAATGAAATGTACAATTTCTAGAGAAAAAAATACTTTAGACAATTTTATTGTACAGATAATTTTATTATAAAGAATATTTCAGATCTTATAAAATCACATCAGTTTATAAATTTATTTTATATAATATCTTTATATATGTAGCAGTTCATTTTATCGAGATCATTAAATATGGAAGCACCCGTATATTATTATCGGAATGCAATGATTTGATAACCACATTATATGTGTGTTCTAAAGTATTAGTTTGACCACATCTTTTAATAATTTATGAGTAATATTAGATATAATCATGAGTTGTGTAAGTATCACACGTTTTTTTTAAAAAGATATGGTTTATTATTACAAAATTAATTTTTTCATGTGAATCTTATATTTGTTCACTTTTTTTAAAAGGAATGCACGACACTTGTACACTTTATGATTGAGTTAGAGCTTATGATTGTTTTAAATTTGACAACTTGTATAGTTGTCATGACTGCAACTTCTATTTAATTAGATACTATATTTAGCCACTATACACATAAGTGAAAACCACCGTATTAATTGAAATTGAGATCTTTAGGTAAGAAAAAGATAAGGTAAGTTCTTAATATATAAAATATTGTTTGCCTTCAAATTCAAAGAGGAAATTGAGTTGCCAAATATATACACTCAAACGAAAGGTTGACGAGTGTCTCTGCAGATAAAGATTTATTTTAAAATTTAATGATGTCTGATTAAAATTTTTAAATAGTATCCTCACACAAATATTTTAAGAGAAATATTTTAGACAAAAAGTGAATATATAAAAATAAATTTATAAAGTGATATGACTTGATGTAATACGTTAGATTGTAAAATTATTTTTATTATAAATTAGATCTAACGGATCATATGAAATTACGTTATTTTGTAAGTTTATTTTTATATAATTTATTTACGTATGTAGCACTTTTCATATTTTAATATCGCATGTATATCTACGTAAGAAAATCTAATTTTATCAGATAATTTAAAAAAGTCTCGACTTAAAATGTTTGCAATATTATAAGTACTGGAATTTCTACTTTAGTTGAGCTGAGACCCGAAATCCATTGATAAGTGATTATGCACTTTGAGGGAGTCCACCTTCCAGCTATAAAATGGAGGAATTTTCAACATTTTTTTATTTTATTAAAAATAATACCCCAATAAAATTAATTTTAACGTAATGTTTTTTAGCAGATGGCTGATTAAGACGGTCACAATAAAGAAAATTTGCGAGGAAAACAATCACCCGCCGCCAACCACGGAATGGTGCCAGTTGGACCCTCGCGGGTCATTTATAAAAGACGTGGGACATTTGCCTCCGCTTCACCTTCCACCCTAAAGCCGCCAATGGAGACTGAAGCACACACCTTTTGAGTTTCCGGCGAGTCTTTCGGCCATCCATCCGGCAATGTAAACTCTCCTCGGTTCACTTTTTTTTTTTCTTTTTTTTTTTGCGCTTCATCGAAATCTGCTATCCGTTTCTTTTGTTATCATTATTATTTTTTATAAAGTCATAATATTTTTATACTGTGCATGGTTGTGCTTTCTACCCAACGTACCAAGTTTCTCCCCATCGTGTGATTTCTATTAAACTGACCAAGGAGAACTTCTTGCTCTGGAAGGCTCAGAGGAAACCCTACCATTCTCAATTTGTTACTGCTACTGCTTCTGACGGCTCCATCACCTCTTCCTAATTCTGACTTTTCTCTTTAGAGTAATATGGAAACACAGAGTGCATATATGGTTTTCCTCCTTTATAATCTTCAGGAGTTAGAGGCGTGTATTGATGATAATACTTGTAAAGATTACACAGGACAACAAGGACTCACTCTCAGATAGAGTTCGTGATTCAGTCAACCCGAGGTCAATCAGATTTAGATCATTATTCTCAATGTTGTGTTATATGGTCCGTCGAATCTTAGTTATTCGATGAAAATGAAATGAAGGGTTTGGTTGGATTGTTATATTTAATGGGAAAAGGGAAATGTGTTTAATGATTGACATGTTTGGTTACCGAGAAAATGTTTCAAAAGAAAGGCGATGGAAATAAGAACTCAAATTTCTTCTTGTTTTTATTGCAAGAAGCGAGGTAAACGGACAGATGACCACAACTGAGCCTAATAGAACTAGTTGTCGCTCTTCGTTTTGATGAGTCCTTTTGTTGTTTGGGATGCAGAGATACAGAGAAGAAAAAGAGTCTCTTTTTCTGTCTTTTACTCTCCTCTCATCTGACAAACAGACTATTATGAGGAAAATATTCCAGTCAAATTTCTTGGAGGAGTGAAAGGGTGACTTTTAATACACAAGAAAAGCGTTCTCTGCTTGATAAACTCTTTGCATGGAATTATTTTTTTCATTAAATTTTACATATCATTTTAATTCCTTACCTGTTTTCCTATTGTTCTCGCATTCTCATTAAAAATGTTTATTTTTTTCACTTTGTTGCGGAGTTTCTGGTTTATTTTTTTTAATCGTTCCAGGCCAGGATTTTATCAATTTGAGATCTTTTAAGTCACATCTTTCAGAACTTTCGAGTTGCGCGGTTCTTCTTTTTTTTTTTTTCTCTCTTTTTTTCTCTTCTTAATGTCATTTTTTAGAGATTTATTTTCTCTGTTTCGTTGATTTGTTTTCTCAATGATTCGGAGAGTTTTTTTCGTGCTTTGGTAATTGATTTCTCATATTCTCTGTTTCACTTACATTTGATCTCTCGCCATTTTTTTATACGCCTTTCGTATTTAAAAAATAATCCGAATCATACTTTCTTTGAAGTTTAATTGTGGGATTTTTTTTTCATATTTTAGCGGATGGAGAACTTCAAAGCTCCTTTCAGAGGAATTGCAAATGATGTCAGAGGAAGAGCACGGTGTTATAAGCAAGATTGGATTGGAGGACTTCGTGCAGGAAATGGGTAAATTTTAGCGTCTATTTTACACCCACAGTTGGAAATGCACAACTTCATCACCAGGATTTGCATTTTTACTTCAGTTTCCTTCTATTTTGTTATAGGATACTAGCCCCAACTACCTATATCTTCTTTGCTTCTGCTCTTCCGGTGATTGCCTTTGGCGAGCAACTAAGCAGAGATACTGGTTAGTAATCTATGCTACTTCTTCAGTGTATTGTTCAATCGCTGAGAAGGTAGTGGGAAGGAAAACGAAAGCCAGATATTAAGGCTTTATATTTTTTATTTGGTGAACTCTTTATATTTTTTATTTGGTGAACTCGAAAGTAATACAAATGTATACTGCATTCAGATGGAAGCTTGAGCACCGTGGAAACTTTAGCTTCTACTGCTATTTGCGGTATAATACACGCAATTTTTGGAGGACAACCTCTTCTAATATTGGGAGTTGCAGAACCAACTGTTATTATGTACACCTATTTGTACAACTTTGCCAAAGGGAGGGATGATTTGGGACGCGAACTCTTCTTGGCTTGGGCTGGATGGTAAGAGGAATGAACCTTCCTTTGGTTTTCAAAAATGTCTGCTTCATGATTTTGACGAAACTTTGATAATATTGATATAACTTCTGCAGGGTTTGTGTTTGGACAGCTCTCTTGCTGTTTCTTCTTGCAATATTCAATGCCTGCACTGTCATCAGTAGGTTTACGAGGATTGCAGGCGAGCTTTTTGGCATGTTGATTGCTATTCTCTTTATTCAAGAGGCCATCAAGGTAAGACCAGTCAAGATAGCGAAAAAATATTTGTAGAATATTGTTACAAAGCTGTTTGAGAAATGTAACTGGTGACTTCAAACTGCAGGGTATGATTGGTGAGTTTGAAATTCCCAAAGCTGGGGATCCAAAGTCAGAGAAGTATCAATTTCCATGGATTTACACAAATGGATTACTGGGGATCATATTTACTTTTGGTCTACTCTACACTGCCCTAAAGAGCAGAAAGGCGAGGTCATGGTGGTATGGCACAGGTTTGTCAAGCGAGATTTGAGTTGTGTTGTCAGTAAAATAAGATACAGGCTGATTCTCAAATATTTTACTTTGTTCTATAGGGTGGTTTAGAAGTTTTGTGGCAGACTATGGGGTTCCTTTAATGGTTGTAGTGTGGACGGCACTGTCATTCAGTGTACCAAGCAAAGTTCCATCTGGTGTTCCGAGAAGGCTCTACAGCCCTCTTGCCTGGGAATCTGCATCTTTACACCATTGGTCTGTAGTACAGGTAAACTCAGATTTTTACCTTCTTCTCCACCTTGAGCTTTTGTCCAGAAAATTTCATGTCTTAGTTCAAACAAATGTGTCATACTCTCAAAGAAGTTATAAGATTGGCATATCCTTCTGTGTGTGTTCAAAACATATTGATGCATCTCTGCTGTAGGACATGGGCAAGGTTTCTCCAGCATACATCTTTGCAGCTTTTATTCCTGCTGTGATGATTGCGGGGCTTTACTTTTTCGACCACAGTGTTGCTTCACAGATGGCACAACAAAAGGAGTTCAATCTTAAGAACCCTTCTGCTTATCATTACGATATCTTATTGCTGGGATTTATGGTATGTATCCATACTTGTTTGTGTTGCTGGTTATTTTCTTTTTACAGTTATCAAGACTTGCATTTATATTTGGAAAACATTGTCTCAGACTCTGCTTTGTGGATTGATGGGGCTACCTCCTTCAAATGGCGTCCTGCCGCAGTCCCCCATGCACACCAAGAGCCTTGCCGTTCTCAAAAGGCAGGTGAGTTTTTAGACAACCATAATAACTTGGTATTGTTGGTAATCAACTTGACTAGAGGAGTAATTGAATTGATCCATGGGTTGCAGTTGATGCGAAGGAAGATGGTGGAAAGTGCCAAGGAAAGCATAAAGCAGAAAGCTAGCAACTCTGAAATCTATGGCAAGATGCAAGCTGTGTTCATAGAAATGGATGGCACTGCAGCAGTACGTCCTCTAGTTACTACCAAAATCTTTAAAATTTTCTTCCAGACCATATTTCTCTGAAAATTCGAAGTTGATATAATTTATTAACTTTGAACTGGTCATTTCTGTACCATGAAGTTGTTCACGTTATCTCAATACATCCCCACCCATTCCCCCCAGAACCCATCTGCTTACAAAATTCTATATGCAAGTGGTTGCTTAATCCTGAAAAATTTGTCTTGCAGTCTACTTTAGTGGTTAAAGAGCTGGAAGACTTGAAGGAAGCAGTAATGAAAGGTGAAAATAGCAGTGAAAGTGCAAAGGGATCATTTGAACCTGAGAAGCACATTGATGCATACCTGCCTGTCCGAGTTAATGAGCAGAGAGTGAGCAATCTCTTACAGTCACTCCTTGTGGCAGCATCAGTTGGTGCTATGCCTCTAATAAAGAAGATTCCAACTTCAGTGCTTTGGGGATATTTTGCTTACATGGCCATTGACAGTCTTCCTGGGAACCAGTTTTGGGAAAGGATTTCATTTCTCTTCATAACGCCTGGCCGGCGTTACAAGTAAGTTATAATAATTTTCAAGTAGATGAGAATCCATTACATTTTTAACATAGATTAGAAAATTTAGCTTTAGTAAATTCGAACCAATATAACATACATAATGGCTTTGTTCTCTGGAAGGTATGGAGTTGTTGAATGGCATGAAGATTCAAGGAAATAGACATTACTTATGATAATTTCATCTCAACCGCATCCTAATTGAACACAATAAGCCTGATGATATTCAAATGTAGCAAAGATCACATCATTATTTTGGCAAATATGCACAAAATTTAGCATCCAATTATATTCCTGCTGTGACTGAAATATTGAATTCCTTTACTGGAGATGCACTTTATCTTTCTCACAAAGTTCTATATACAAATGGTAGCCAATAATATTTACTAATTCCTGTTATGCGGATGGATATCTGTTGGCACAGGGTCTTGGAAGGGGTTCATGCATCATTTGTGGAGTCAGTACCATTTAAGTACATGGCCATATTTACGATCTTCCAGATTATATATTTCCTGGTCTGTTTTGGTATAACATGGATTCCTATTGCTGGAATCTTGTTCCCCTTGCCATTCTTCGTTCTTTTAAGCATAAGACAGCATATTCTTCCCAAGCTGTTTCAACCACATCATTTGCGGGAACTGGATGCAGCTGAATATGAGGAAGTCACTGGTGCCCCAAGAGTTTCCATCAGCCTATCGTTTAATGTATGTCTCACCTGTTTTCTCACTGTTGATGATATATTTTTGTTATTAACCCTACAAATTCTTAATATATTATCTTAGGAAAGGGAAGCACAGCATCTTGGAAATGGGGATAGTGGAGTGGAAATTTGTGATGCTGAGATATTAGATGAACTGACAACAAGCAGGGGGGAATTGAAGGTTAGAAATTTTAGCTTCAGGGAAGAGAAATGTGACCAGGTAAGATATCACTGCTTCTCTTTCACTATCTCTATTCAGTAAAAACTTCTCTATCATGTCACACACAATAATGCATTTTCGTGGGGGTTTGATTCAACATGTTTTTAAGTACATAATCCTGCATTCAACCGTGTGCATGGGAGACTAGATATTCAATATTGATCACACTCTGGTATATTATGTTGTTTTTGCAGGTTCATCCAGGGGATTACAGTTGAGTGAAAGATGAGTTCGATTGCCATCGAAATGGGAAAGCCTGATAATGAAGAAGATGATACTTTAATCCTTAGATAGCAATATACAGAATACCATACTTAGGCCTAATTTGGGTATTGAGAATACCTTATGTATTCTCATAATATCTCATTACTATTTATTATTTTATTATTATTTTTTTACATACTTTTTACTACTATTTAATATTTTATTATTATTTTTTTACCATTTACAGAATACCTAAGAATACCTCACCATCCAAACACAACTATTAAGCTTTAATTGAAAAAAACAATTAATTTTGTGCAGCTAGTAATTGATAGCATGGACTAAAAGGAGAGCAATCATCTCCACTTTTCCCCATGGTAGCAAGTCCCTATATGAGTAAAACAACCCAAAGAGGGACATATAAAAAGCAAAGAACAAGGGAGTTAGAGAGTTAACACCCGCACTTTCATTCTCCAAGTAAAACAATGTCTACAGTATATGCATACATCTATCTATGTGTGTCACTTCCAGTGTGTGCGCATTCATAGTTGGGATTAGGACTTCAAAATAAATCAATCTATTTGATAGCCTGCTCGGTACTTATCCGGTTAAACTTGAATTGAATTTGACTTGTGAAAAAAAAACTCGTTCATGAAATTAGATTCTTGCTCGATTAGTAAATGACATATACCTAGGGGTGCAAATAGTCCGGTCTGGTCTAGTCGGTCCGACCTAATTTTTTTTCTTTTTTATTTTTTTAAATAATTAATAAAAAAAATTATTTAAAATACTAAATTAAATTAAGTGACTTATTAATGTGGATTAAGTAACAAATTCAATAAAAAAATATTTTATATGGTCAATGATAATAAATTAGATGAAAATTATATTATTAATTTATATAATTACTATATAATTAACTAATTGATATTATATATTAGTTAATTCATAGAATATTAACAAGTGTTAATAACATATTTAAAATTTTATATTGTTAATAGTGATAGGTTAAATGAAGATATATATAAAATATTGTTAATTTATAGAATATTAACAAGTATTAATAACATATTTAAAATTTTATATTGTTAATTGTATAATTATTATATATAAAAAATATATATATTTTTCATTCAGTCCGGTCTGGTCCGGAAAAACCCTGGACTGTGGACCGGACCGAAACTTTTCGGTTCTCTAAAATGTGGACCGAGACCGACCGGACCAAGTCTCGATCCGGTCCGGTCCAGACCGAGACGATCGGTCCGGTCGGTCCGACCAGACCGTTTATCACCCCTACATATACCTGACAAAACTCGAATCGAAAGGTTCGTTAAGGCCCGCTCATTTATGCTCAACTTGACTAAAACTTATTCATATATTGATAAATATATACATACACCTATGTATATATACATATATATATGTATTAGCTAATAATATAAGCATAACATCTTTATAATTAAATATATAATATGTAACCTAATTACTTATGTTTATATAATTAATATACTTTATAGCTATATTTTATAATTTGTATAATAATTAGTGGATAATTTTTAATAAGTTTCATATATTATTATGTGGTAACAATATATGAAATAAATATATGATATCATATTATGTGTATGTATTAATAATTTATGTAGACATATAATATATTGTTATTATGGACGAATATCAATTAGTTAGATATTAATTATTTATAAATTTTTAAAATCTTGTAATTCAATAGAGATTCTACTTGTTAGTTGTACAAATTTAATATTAGATTTTTTTTAATTTAATTTATTAATTATTAAATCTTATTTAAAAAATTAAAAAAAATAAACAATTTGAGCTGAATTCTTTTTGAGATGAATTCAAGCTCGGATTTAAAATTCAACTCATCGAATCGAACTCAAATAAAGAATAAATAAAAAAATTCAAATTCAAGTACTTTCAATCGAATCGAACTCGACAAATCAAAGGCTTGTCGCGAAGTAGAGTGAGTTAGAAATGGGCTTTCAGTACATCAATGGGCCTTTATTAGAAACTTACGGGCTTTTAGTGCGCACTGTCTCTCTAACCGTCATGATTCATGAGTGTAGAATAATTACCTAACAGAAATCTAATCTTTCCTTTGACTTCAAGAAAAATTAATTACTTCTCCATAGTCCATCCCGCCAACTTGCTGGGTGATAAGTTCACATCTTTAAATTGAGTAAAATTATTTAAATAAAATGTTATAGTGTGTAGATTAAACTCTCTCTTTAGGACTGTTTAGATTTTGAGATAATAAATTCAGATAATTTATAAATAGTAATGAAATTTTTAAATTGAAATTTGTAAATAATAATAAAATCTCTTAAGAGTAATGCTACTTGTTATCTATTTTTTTATTATTTTATAATATGATATTAAATTTTTAAAAAGAATCAATTATTTAATGTCACTTTATGAAATAATGAAAAGATAATAAAAAAATAAATGATGAATTAAATGCACATTCTCTGTAGTACTGACAACGTTGAAAAAAAGTATAGGAGAAATAAAGCACAAAAGGATAAAACAACTTTGCTTTTTAATTGTATCGCTTAATTTGACTGCTTGATAAATTTATTTATTTTTTTTAATAATTAAAAAAGTGATTTTAAATATATTAAGATATTTTGTTATTTTTTTTAAATATTTAAATACATTAAAAAAAAAAAAAAAAACAGGCGGTAAACGTGAACGGGAGTCGGGACTGTGGGCGGCAGACTAGCCGGACTCAAAGCACAAAAATCAGTCAAAGTCATTGAAAAGCAATAAAAAAAGCTAAACAAAGGCCCCCACGAATAGACGCCTCGTCACTCCGCACCCTCCCTCTAGTCTGCTTCCTTAACCTTATCCACTTCCCTCCCTTATCACCTGCATTTCTTTTCCTTGTACTCCTTCTCTCCTGCTATTTCTGATTGTACTCCTAGCCCAAATTACCCTCTAAACTCATCCAAAGTCCTTTTAAGTCCCCAACGAACAACACTTGAAAATGAGAGCTTGTATGGATTCTTTGAGTTCTCGACTGCACTGAATACAATCCCTCACCTCTTACTACCTTCAAAGTTCAAAGCTCTTCCCCCTCTTCTCTACCATTCTTCCAAGTCACAGTTTCTCTCTCCTGAGTTATCTTCTTCAGTTTTTGTTTCTGCATTTGTCTCTTCCCAATGGCTTCCGCTCTCACTTCTTTCCGGCCGGCAGTGGTCCGGGCCTCCGCTTCTTTCTCTAACAAACCCGACCCGAATGTCCGGAAACCCGCATCGGCCAACTGGTGGGCCCCGCTCTTCGGCTGGTCCTCCGATGCGGACTACATAGACCCCACCGCCGGGGGTCCTTCAACTAACGAGACAGGTGTCTCGGACATGGAATCCGGCCAGCTTAGGTCCAGATTTGCGCTGGGGTGCTTCACGGAAGAAAAGGCGAAGCAGCTTCGGAGGAAGACCATGGAAAGCTCGGCGTTCCACGATATAATGTACCACTCGTCAATCGCGTCCCGGCTCGCCTCCGACATTTCTGAATCGTCCGAGAAGTAGTAGGTATCGGTGAAGATCCGGTAAGTCCCCCCCCCCCCCCCCCCCCCACCGCACGGTTCGGGTTATGAGGTCCTAGTCGTCAAGGTGCATGTTATTTGCCATATTTGGCTTGCAATTTGTCGAAATGATAAGAAGGGGAAAAAAAAGGAACTATTTTTATTTTTGCTTGTTGGAAATATTATTTTTTGGATGTTGTGAGGAGGACAATGTACTATTTTGCAGCATACTTTGGATTTTGGGACATTGGATCTTTTATTGGCAACTTTATTTTTTTCCTCTCTGTTTGCTTAAGTAATTAGTGGATTAAGAAATTAGTAAGAGAGAGAGAGAGAGAAATCTGATTAAACCATATCAGATTGAAGTTGAAAGTTGATGATCTGATTGGTTTTAGTCCGGACATGGTGTGCTTCATGAATCTGTAATCAAGTTAGTAAATTCTACATCATGTTAAACCCTGCCTTCAACTTTCACAGTTCTGAAGTATTATTGATCTTTTTCTTTGTACCACTGTCAAAAAGAGAGGGAAGGGGAAGGGAGGGGAGCCCCAAAGAATTCATTTTGGTATGAAGAATAAGAAAACCACGTTACTGACGGGATGTTAATGCTGAAGCCTAAGGTTACACCTTTTTTTGATTTTCAAAAATAGATTAATCAGAATGCCTGCATGCGGAGAACTGGAGATGGGTTGGGTTCATGGTTTAGATCTGGTCCCAAAATGTAAAAGCGCTCAAACCGATGTACCTTTAGATATTAAACTTTGGATGAGATCAGGCATATAATAAGGTTTTGAAACCAAAGGAGAGAACACATGATAAGGTTTTGAAAACAGGCCCACACAGAGGATAACGTTTTAATTTAAACTATGGTTATGTTTAGGCAGACCATTGTTTGGAATAGGTTATCCTGTGGGCTTTCTAGAGTGCATGGTTATGCTTTATTCCTTTGAACCGACACAGTCAATGTTTTATGTGTGAGTTGATAATGATGCCCAAACGTATGGACTTGGGTCCCCTGGTCCATTTGCGAGCCATCTCCTAAAACCATGCGGCACTGCTTTGATAAAAGAAAAATTCTATTATCAAATTGGTATGTAGAATATATTTAATAAAATATTTATATGACATAATTTAATTTGAAAGATAAATTTTAAATTTTAAATTTTATAAATTAAATTTTACCATTTCATTATATGCTATAAATATTGGTTCATAAGCCTAGAATAAGTCTTGATAAATTGCTTTGGAGTAGATGTTCTATTAATGGTGTAATTAGCAAGGATAGAAGCTACTCGAGCTGAACAACCTTGAATTATATGTGTATCAACCTGACATATGCACTCTGCCTTCTTGAAGCAAGACTCTCTACCAACAAATGAGTGCTGAGTGCTTTCATTGTTACATAATTCTCATTGAGGGTTGGAGCCCTTCATCATCTCGCGTAGTGCTTTAAATTTGAGCCATATTATGTGTTGTTGTGTTTTGTGGGCTTGGTCAACTTCACGCCCTTGGTATACAAGCGATCGCATGCACAGTAACTACAGGGGAGGGGGGGACCTCAAGCAATATTTTGAATATCGTACCGGAAGTCGTACCGGTCAAGGCACTAGAACGAAATATTTCGGTACCTGTACCGTTTCGTGTACCGTTTCGATATAGTCGATATATGAATAAATTATATATATATATAAATTAAATTCTAAAATAATAGTCTATATATGAATAAATTATATATAAACACATATATATATATAAATTATAAATAGTCTAGTTTGAATTGAGGGTTAAAAAATAAGCTTGTAGATTAAAAAAATTAAAAAAAATAAAAATTGAAGGCCGAAATATAGGCCTATACAGGCCGAAATTGAGATCGAAACGATCGGTTCCGGCTGGTATTTAGGCCAGTACGAAACATATAGAATACCTGTACTGGCCCAGCGGCCGGTACGGAAAATTTCAGTCGTACCGACCGGTACGGTACAAAATTCAAAACACTGACCTCAGGATCCGTTGATCCTCCGATATTTAAGTTAGTATGGTGAAAAAGAAGATGATAAACAGTAATGAAGATGAAAGTGAGGTGATAGTGATAGATTGACTGATTACCTTGTCCCTTGCTGGTAGTGTCCTATTTATAGTTACCGATCAGGTCTCCACCATAGTGGAGTGTTGCATAGCAAGGGATAATACGTGTGCGCTGTTGATTCACTGAGCTGCTCCTGTGCCATCTCCTTGTCGAGCCGTGAAGGGCTCAGACTTGCTGTGCGTTGTTCGGGCATTGGGTCGCATTGAATGCGGTATGTCTTCTGCTCTGGGCCGCATTGAATGCGGCATGGTTTTTGCCCTGGGCCGCATTAAATGTGGCATGTTTTATGTCCTGGGTCCCTTCCATTTGATGATGTATGCCATGTCCCTTCATTCTCAAGCCTTGCCTTTGTCCTCTATCCCGTCAGCCTGGCCTGACCTGGGTCTCTCTCCTGCCCGAGCCCTTATCCAGATTGTTTGTTTGACTCAGTCCATGTGATATGGCTGGGCCTTGCCTCTAGCCCAGTTCGACTCAGACCACATATCTGGGTTGTGATCTGGGCCCATCATTTGGCCCAGTATAAGGAATTTTCTCCCTTCACATTACACATCAGAACTTCTCATCATATTTACATATATACATACACACACACACACACATATATATATATATATATATATATTTATGGTTCTCAAATGGGACAGCCATTTCAATGGATCTCCTTAGGACCTTGACCATTGATCATTAGGTCCCTCATGTAGGTATAGCTTTGATCATTCTGGACAGTAATGGAACAAACTGGCAGATCGAGTTGCTCAAGTTCAAAACAATGTTCATCACGCACAGTAGCTTCAACAAGCTGCATCTGATTTCAGCGCACTCAACCACACGTGCATCCATGTTGACTGTTCCCAAATACCGACACGTACATATGATCTAGCTGCAATTGATTCCAAAGCTAGCTTTGCCCTCTTCCCATTTCCAATATTCAATGACTCATGGCTCTTCATAAACAATAGAATGATTGCCGACCAAAAGGAACAGAAGCAAAAAGAAAATGATAAAATACCCCATTTTGCATGGCTGGTTAACCATGCCAAGGATTTGAAGGCAACACTCAATCAAAAGCTCCCTAGCACGCACATGGGTTACCCATTATAAGATCACTCATCAAGCTGGTCCTTGATCACTTTTTTTTTAAAACAATTCTTTGTTTGGATTTTGCAGATTTTGATTCTGATGTTCTTGTGTTGATCAGCAGGAACCCTTGTGTATTGATCAGAAAACCGGATCTTGGACCTCCCCCAATCACGTTGTCAGAAGAAGATCCAAATTAAACAAAGCATCAAATTATTAAAGCCATGTGCACTGTGCTGTGGATTCTACAAATTCAATGTCATTTTGACAAAGAGACATATTTTTGCATTCACTACTTATGAGTTAAACTAAGGTCGAAGATATATTTTTGTCGCAATAAGATTGACAAAGAGACATAAATGAGAGTAGCACGTATTTTTTAAATGGACAAAGCTGCCCTCCAGCCGACAGCTCGCCTAAATTTCCATGTGGTCTTGAATTACAATAACTAGTCCTCAACCTTCCCCAGAAAAAGGCAGAAATGATGAATTCTCTCCACCTCTAAAAGGATAGTTCCAGTGGCATCCATGTGGTTTCTCTCCAAATTCAGGGGCTTTAGCATGGAATGTGACCCATAAAACCCCGTCCTCATCTCCCTCTTCTGACATCGACACAAATCTCTCTCTCTCTCTACCATGAGGCACAGGCTCAGCGTGCTGTTAGTGTTGCTTTGTGCCACCTTGCATACCGTCTCTTCCGTCATTGACGGTAAGCTTGCTTACTGATCTTTCCTGTTACAGAGATGGGTTATGCATATCTATTATCTAAGTGGTGGTTTATTATTGAGAGTATGCTGGAACATGTTGTGATCAGTGGCATTTCACTTCTGCGACTTCTTTTCTTATAGCATAAATCTTGTCGCTGCGAAAGACGTTTTCGTCTCGATCAAATGATCTCCAGCTACATTGAAGCTAGCTTACATAATCTGAAATATATACGTTGCACATTTTCTAGTTCTTGTAAAGTTATAAAAAGGTAGCTTTAGGGGCATATATATTAGGTTCTCTACTCGTCAAGATCTTGTTTTCATTCGAAAGTGCCCGAAGATTCTTATGGTTTTTGGTCATTAATCAGCTTCCACGTCTAATGATCTCTTGGACTCTTGAATATTAGACGACCCTTAAACAGAAAACTCAGAGGGTCGAATCATTTCTAGTCTCTGTAGAAATGATGCTCAGTACTTTTTTATCCAAGTAGATTTCACAACTAGAAAAGAAGTAGATAAATTATTATATGAGCCTCACTGCATTTACAACATTGATTATAATAAAATTGATCTGTCTATCTCTCTAAAAAATAATAATAATAATAATATTTGTGACCCCAATTCTGCATGTATATGTAAAGCAACCCCTTTATGAAGGACGACGGCATTTTCTTCTCCAGTAGCTAATTGCTAGAATGTCCCTAATTAATTTTATTTCTCTCATATTTACTAGGATTCCAGTTTCATGACTCTTTTCCAAAGATACTCAACTGGACATATTTTGTAGACTTATATGCACGTAAAGAGTAATTCTGGACATAATAATAAAACCCATATATATATATATATATATTTAATGATTCATCTCCGAAAAAAACTTCCAAAGTTTTTGGAAATCTTGATCGTATTTATTTTAATGCTATACTCATGTTGCTATACATTAATTACTATTCACCTCTACACTAAATATATATATATATATTTTTTATATGTTAGACTCATCACCTTCAACCTCTCTCTCTCCAATTAATCTCTCTCTCATCGTGCTTCTTTCGAACCAGATGGAGATGTAGGGTTTGGGACAAGAATCAGTTCACATGTTAGTGAACTTAGTTTGCCACATAAGATATAGGATGTAGAATTGTAAATAATAATTAATAAAAAGATTTATTATTTAGTAATTAGTATTATAATTTTTTTTTTCTTTTTCTCACTGAATGATCGAACTTTGAACCGAGCTGGAAATTAGGGAAATGAGGCCCAACAGATCCGTTGCATGCAAATTTGCATCCACGTGAAAACCTGATCAGATTGCGCTGTCCGGAATCCTAATTGGCAACTGGCATCTCGACTTTTAGAGATCTACATTTTAATATCCAAAATAGTACCATTGAAATAATTAATATATTAATTTCATGGAGTCCGACAACAAAAAAATATTATATTTGGCACAGCTAGCACATCATGTGTTGGACTGCAACCCGGCCACTCTGGAAATTGGGCACATTAAATATCCCGCCACTCTACTCTTCTCTGGATATTAGATCATTCCTAAGATTGACTGAAATCACTTTTTAGCCCTTCAAATTTTAACCTAATATATATAGACTTCCTAGTCCCTACCTGTAATTCTTCCCTGTTTTCTACATAAAAAGACTGACACGTAATTAATTTTTGATTTTTCAGGTTTATTGCCAAATGGCAACTTCGAATATGGGCCAAGGGCATCACATCTGAAAGGCACTTTAGTGACGAACCACCGTGGCATTCCCTTTTGGGAAATATCAGGCAACGTGGAGTACATAAAATCAGGGCAGAAACAAGGTGACATGTTGCTAATAGTCCCCGAGGGTGACCATGCTGTGAGGCTCGGCAATGAGGCTTCCATTAAGCAAAGTGTGAGAGTGATTAAAGGCATGTTTTACTCTTTGACATTCAACGCAGCTCGAACGTGCGCGCAGGAGGAGCGCCTCAACGTGTCCGTGAATCCCACCATCGAGAAAAACGACTGGGGAATGTTGCCGATGCAGACCATGTACAGTAGCAACGGCTGGGATTCCTATGCATGGGGTTTCCAAGCGGACAACCCCAACTGGAGATTGCGATCCACAACCCAGGTGTAGAGGAGGATCCGGCTTGTGGCCCACTTATCGATTCGGTTGCATTAAAGCTTCTCTACCCTTCTAAACGTACCAAAGGTAAATGAAAATTAAATTTTTTACGAATCAAATTGTAGAATTTTTTTTTAATGATTCATCATAATAAAACGGGTTTTGTCTTTCGGCCCGAATACAGGATTGGATAATTAGATGGTGGCCTAAATTCTTAATCTTATATTAATGCAGAGCATTAATTATGTGCCGATAATTTCAATCCTCTTAGGTATATTCCACGTGATCATTAATATGTTTGTCTTGCACATTGCAGCCAACATACTGAAAAATGGAAATTTTGAAGAGGGCCCATACGTGTTTCCCAAAACATCATCGGGGGTCTTAATCCCACCCAACATAGAGGACGATCATAGCCCTTTACCGGGCTGGATAATTGAGTCCCTCAAGGCTGTCAAGTACATAGATTCAGATCACTTTGCCGTTCCTGAGGGAAAGAGAGCGGTTGAACTCGTGGCCGGAAAAGAAAGCGCCCTTGCACAAGTGGTGTACACAAAGCCTGGAAAAGTTTACGTCCTGACATTTGCGGTAGGTGATGCTAGCAATTCATGCGAAGGTCCTATGGAGGTAGAGGCATTTGCGGGCAAGGAAACTGTCAAGGTTTCGTATGAATCTAAGGGCAAAGGAGGGCTCAAGCGCGGCACGCTTAGATTCACGGCCGTGTCGACACGCACACGCATCATGTTCTTGAGCTCTTTTTACACCATGAAAAATGACAAGTCAGGCTCTTTATGTGGACCAGTACTAGATGATGTGAAGTTGCTTAGTGTTCGGCAGCCACGAAGTGCTTGATCGCATTGCATGCTTTTTATGCAAAAGGCATTAATTTGTGCTTGAGATCAATGATCCATTTATCTTATTATACACCATAGATTTCCATAGGAGAAAGGAAGAGGCCGGTTGGATGTGAATTTTGGAATGACGTTCGGTTTGTGTACTAAATATTATTCTCTATCATCAAGTAAATAAGGCGTTCTTGGATTAGAAGATTTGGTTTTGAAAAGCTCCATCCGTCACTTTGTTGGTAATAATATTTTCTCTCCTTCCTTTCCTAATTAATTTGCAAGTTAGCCTCAACATTCCAGACCATAACAATGATCATAAAAAGAAATTGAAACACTCAAAAGGAAAACTTAGAGATTACTCGTTTTGTTTCTCCAAAAAGTTTTGGGCGGAGGAAAGAAGTGAGCAAAGTGAGTAGGGGTTATCAAATCCAAGGATAAATATATCAATAATACTTAATATTTGAATCACAAACAATATAGTCCATGAAGAGTGGCCGGGATGCAATGAGCCTAGTGGCCTTTTTTGTGTGTTGTAATATCTATCATATCCGTCTTGGTCTGGTGTACAATTTTTTTTTTTTTTTTTTTCCTTAATTGGGTATTCAATTAGAAAAACCGAGGGCAAATATGTGTTGTTCATGCACTTCAATATTTTGTAATAATTATATACAAATGGCATCTCTATCATTTTTTTAAAATTAAAATTATCATCTCCCATTTCTAGCACTAAGAAATTATGTTAGTCACACAAAGATATTATAAAAAATAAAAAATATATATATAAATTAATATAGTTAAATTTGACACGTCCAATTTATTTTATAGTAAAAAGAATGTTACAATATGATGTACTAGAGTAAAGTGACGTTAATTTGTAATTTTATTAAGATCAATGGATTAAACAAATCTTAAATTTGAGAAGTACTGCTAGATTTATAAAAGATTTTTATAAAAATAAATTTATAAACTGTAAAATAGATATGATGTATCACAATAAATTAAATTTTACTATTTAAGTTACTCTATTATCAAATTTGTGTGTAGAACATACAATTCATGTCACTTAAATCATAAGATTTAATTGAGGTTATAAATAAAATTTGGATAATACTTTATCCACTGACAAAAGCCATTATGGTGGTTACCTATTGCTTTTATTTTTTTTATTTAATAATAAAAAATATATTTTTTAATGATATTATAAATTTTTTTTATTAAAAATATTTAAAGAGTATTTAAAAAAAAAGTTCGTTATCGGTGAGTGAGACTCATAAAATTTTTCTTCTTTACGGGTAAGAAAAAATCCTACTCTCTCGCACGTGCGAGTACATATCCACGTGTCAAGGTCAGCGCATGCGCAGCCCCTCACACCCCCTTCGCGGCTTCGCCGTGTTTCTCATTTAGAGACGAGAGAGGCACAGACAGCTGTGAGTCGGGGGGCGTGACCTGAGAACTCAAAACTCCGAACAGAGCCTAACGCAGTCTCACCAGCATGTGGCGGAGACTTCTTTCTTCCCACCTAAAAACCCTTGCCACTTCCACCGCCTCCGCCTCGGCCCGATCCACTGCGTTACCCGCCCGAGCCATCATTTCTCCATCCGCCTCCCACTTCAGTCTCCGCTGCTTCAGTGTCGACTCCGGTACTCACTGAACCCTAATCTCCCCCACTCAGATCCACTTACATATCTATGTGTGTATGTAGCCGTGTATATTTTTCTTTGATGTGAATTTGTTTGGTTTTGGTAGCGGAGGGTGCTGTGAAGAAGAAAGTTGAAGATGTAATGCCGATAGCGACCGGGCACGAGCGTGAGGAGCTTGAAGCTGAGCTTCAGGTGTTAATTACTTTGAATTAATCCAATCATTTGATTATGTAGGCAAAATCAATGTATTTCACGATCTGTTTGGTTGCTAAGAAAATTAGAGGGAAAGAAATAAAAAACTCACATACTGCTAAATGAATTTTTATATCAGGCTCAAGGAACAGGTTTCTTGATTTTATTTACTAGACGTTTATATTTATTGAATTTTGATATCGCTTAAATGCTTGTTATATTCTTGGCTTTTGAGAAGATTCTGAGTTCGATCGGTTTCGTTTGTGTAGGGAAGGAAAGTTCTTGATATTGACCATCCAGTTGGTCCTTTCGGCACAAAGGTTAGTTTTAATTTTTTTTTTGACAATTTTGTTTTACATGCTTAAGTTGATTTGCATTACCTTCTTTTAATTTTAATATAATTGGTAATTTCATCCCTAGTGTTCCTATAAGCAGTTCTTGTATCTCTTAACTTATTCAGTATTTATATAAACATTACCATCTTACTATCTCCGGTAACTTTTGTTCAATGATGGTCCTTTTAATTTGTTTGTTATGTTAATATATAATTGGTAATTTCATTACCATCCTACTATATAGAAGCAATTAATCTTTCTAAATGGTGTTACTGGTTCGTTACCATCTAGAAGCAACCGGTTATGTTATATAACCATCCTACCATATAGAAGCAATTCATTCTGTTTGTTATGTTAACATAATTGGTAATTCCTTTTCTCCTTTTTCTCTGCGGTACAGATGTGACAGATCTTTTTTCCCCTGCAAGAACATCTTACATGTACCACTTCACATTATAAATCAATAAATTAGAGCTCTTGAGTTGACATTAGTTGTTAAGGCATAGATTTTAGTATCACTAGATAATCATGGCTAGATGTTACTCTTGTATGTGTTCCGTGTACTTGTTCTATGCCTATTATTCTCATCAATAAAATTCTTGTTTTACCCAAAAAAAAAAAAATATTATTATTTGAATATATATGATGCAGACAAACACTTTCATAAATTTATAATCTTGCAAGGCAAGAATTATTGGCTTAATTATGTAAGTATATGGCCAACTTTATTGGAGATTTCTTGGTTTGCTTTGTTGCCTTTTTTTAAGTATTTTCCTTCTTAGCTTTAATATATCAAGTAATTACATTTTTCCTGATGTAAATAAGTAAATTTCAATCTTGATGCTTCTTTCTTTGAAGAAGTAGGTATCTATTATGAAAAATGTTATACCACCCTGGGGAACCTTTGGGGAACTGTTGCCCACGTGGAGATGAAACGTCCTGTTTCATTTGATGACTCAAAACGCACGCACCGGGCTTCTCCACAAAGCCAACCCCTCCCCTTCCCTTTGTCTTCTCCACTCCAGCACACCTCTCCTTCTCTTTCTCTCGCTCTTTCTGCCAAACCTAAGAAGCCATAGAGATCCCGGAAAAGCTTCTCAGGTACAAGTTCCCCATTATCTTCGCTCTCACTCTCTCTCACACCACCGTCTCCATCGTCCTCATAGCACCCAGTTTCGTCACCATCTTGGCTTACTTCTGGCCCCTCTTTCTCTCCACCGCACTCTTCCTCTTCACCGTGATCTTCTTCAACTGGACTTCCGTAAAGGGCACTGATGTCCGTAAAGGGCACCAACGTCCACGGCGACGACAAGGCCGGAAAGGGACTCCTCGACTACGTCGCCGGGCAACTTGAACATCCGGTTGAGAGCTTCAAGTCCGAGTAGTAGCACGAAACAATAGAGCTCTTTCGTTCTCCAAAACTCACAAAGCGGACAACAGCTTGTACCCAAAAAGTAGAGAAGAAATTCGCGAATGGAAGAAAAAAAAGAGGAATAAAAATCTAGAAAAATTCATGGCGTTTTTGGCATCAAGTGGGATCCTCGTCGAAGCACAAGTGGTTGAGGTACCACATGGGATTGGAAGAGGAAGGAGGAGGAGAATGGTCAGCTTCTTCCTTTCAATCTAAATGCTCTGCAGTTGAAATGGGATTGGGCATTTTTCAGTCAGGTGGTCTTCTTCCTTTCACTTGAAATGCTATGCAGAAATGGGTTTGGGTGGCAAAAATACGACGTTTCCCCCCATTTCCTGTCACTTACGAGGCCATGATTGATTTCTGGACGCCAACATTCAAAGGAGCTTTCAGATAGAGCAACAAGAAATGGTCAAATTTCAGTGCCCTATTCTCTGTAATTAACGAGTATATATCAGATGAAAACCCAAGCCAACTTGGGAGTAATATGGTCAAAGAAAGAGATCGAACAGAAAGACAAAGAAAGCCCACGTTATCGTACTAGTAAGAGTTGGCAAAGAAATTCAAGAAATGGTGAAAGGGAGAAAAAAGGAAATGACTTTCCAAAGGACGGCCATTGTTGGCCAGTTATAGGAAAAATGATATTGCAGGTGTGGCCAATATTGGAAATAACGCTCCAAAGGACAGCCATTGCTGGGAAGATACAGGCAAAATGATGCTGGATGTGGCCAATACTTTATCTTCCAGACCCGAGACCCCTTTCTTCCCCTTTCCTCTGTTTTGTTTTTTATTTTTTAATATATTTACTGACATGGCAAGTGCCGATTCTCCTACGGTTGCAACTGCCGGTTGTCTGTAGAAGAACTGATATATTATTGAAACACACAATAAGTTGATAAAACTCCATGTAAATGGGATGTAGAATGAAACGCTTTTTCTTGTATTGAAGTTTGATATATTTATGATTTCAACTTTTAAGTCCCAAGTCCTATGGGACTTTCTACAGATATGATCAATCTTTATGGGGCAACAAAAGGAACCCTTATTTTTATATACAACCCACTCTTTTTTCTGATGTGGATTGAGACTACTAATTTAATGTCTCTCTGAAGCTGTTATTATAATGCCTTTCTTGTGAGGCATATTTTCTTTTTCTAGTTGATGTCTTTTCTGCAATTTATCTTTTTATCTTCAGTATTCAATTCAACCAAAGGTGTGGATACACTGGATAAGCTATGCTGGGCTCCTTCAAAGCGTGGAGTGTTTGAACTGAGATGTAACATATATATATATTTTTTTTAATAAGTAAAAAATATTATATATATCAAAAGGAGAAACCAAGTACACTAAATGTATACAAGAAAATACCTTGTCCAAAATGACCCAAAAAGCCCCTAATGACCCAAAAAATCCAAAAAATACCAAACCCGACCCCAACCCCAACCCCAACCCCAACCCTTTGTTTCCTGTAGAACTAAAACTCTACATGAACACCCAATCCCAACCCCTTGATTTCCCATCTTCACAATGCCCTCCCTTTAGACTTTCCTCTAGTTGAGCTACCACCCTTAGCATCGTAGTTGATTGCCCAAGAAAGATATTGTAACTTCCTATTTTTCTTGAAACTTAATTTGGTTTCAAGCCCGTGGCTTGCCTCTATCGCAGTGATTAGTTCTTTAAATTGGTCTTCACATCCTCCGTGTGAAATTCCCACAAACTGCTAAATTTCGTTAACTTTAGGCAGAATCCAGTCTACTATTGGAGGAAGAGAGACCAGGGGAGCAATGTTATCCCCAAACATAGTATCTAATTGCACTCCCGACTCTAGACATTCCTCTACACAAGACACCAACGCCAGACCCATTGGTTCTCCAGCAACTCCATTGGAGATTCTGGGGTGACAACAAGTCCCTTCACCTTTGGGGTGATAGCGGATCCTACACTGAGATGTAACGTTTTCCTCCTATTGTAGCAACCCATTCCTTTGGAAGAGAATTTGGTGTAATAAGGCCCCTTTGAGAGTGTCCTTTTTTGTTTGTATTCCTTAGATAGTTTAAGGAATACAAAGATTATTGTGATGGATTCGTGCTACATGTATAAAAGGAGTGGAGAGTCAATTGATCACCTTTTTCTGCATTGTGAGGCAGCTTCAGTGACATGGAATGTTCTTGGGTTGTTTGGGTTAGCTTGGGTCATGCCTCATCTCATGATAGATCTCTCATAGTGTTGGAAAGGAAGGTTCACTTGTTTCCAAAGTGAAGCAATGTGGAAGATGGACCCATCTTATCGATTGTGGTGTATACTGAGAGAGAAACGACTGAAGTTTGGTGACAAGTAGAGAGGAGGAACTCAAAGCTTTCTTTTCTGATACCCTTTACCTTTGGTCTGTTGGATTTTGGCTCATTTATGTTTTTCTATTTCTAGTGTCAAGGATTTGTTTTGCTCTAATTACTTTTTAAGGTTAGGTGTATTTCATATATACGTCAGGTGTACTTTGGCAACATTGCCTTTGATTATTAATAAAATTTAACATATCAAAAAATATATATTTGGTATTTGCCTAGATCTGTAATGGTTATTTTGTAGCAGGATTTATCTGTTTAATATATTTTTTTTTCTTTCTGGCTTTTGACCTGTAGGAAGCTCCTTCAATTATCAAGTCCTATTATGACAAGAGAATAGTTGGATGCCCAGGAGGTGAAGGGGGTGGGTGCCTCTCTCTCTCTCTCTCTCTCTCTCTCTCTCTCTCTCTCATATTCTTCTCCCTTGAAACACACTGTCTATGGGTTAAGGCTTTTGTAATGAATAGTGATGAAATGTTGGAGTTTTTCTAGTACAGCCGTAGGTATTTCCTCTTGTATACTTCCTGTGTACTTGGGCTATGCCTATTTATGGTAATAAAACTCTTATTAATTATCAAAAGAAAATATTCTTCTCCCTTGGATACATGAATACAGTATTTCATTTCATTAAGGTCCCTCTTGCATGACTTCCGTGCTTTTAAATTGCAGAGGATGAACATGATGTTGTCTGGTTTTGGCTGGAGAAAGGTAAACCACATGAATGTCCAGTGTGCTCACAGTATTTTGAGGTAAGTGGATTGTCAGCTTTGGACTGACTGTTCGTTGCTAGGACCTTGTCTGGAGTGAACTGAGGCGATCCGGGATTTAAATATGAAGTTGTATATCTAAATGTGGATCCAGATGCTAATAGATGATACACACAGACATGTTAAACTCTCATGCACACTGATTCAGGCCACACCAGCTGACCTTTTACTTTAATGGACATAGCAGATTATCCAACAAGCCAGGCTCCATAGGATCATTATAACACTGGTTGTTGGTCATAAACTATTGTGTAGTTACCTTCACCATACACTTTCTAAACTGGGCATGGTCAATTTAAATTATATGTTTATTTGACCTAGGTTGACCCATAGTAAACAACTAAACTTATGATTCATATTTGAGCAAGGATTTAAATTAGTTGTTACTTATATAAAAAATAAAAATAAAATTAGTTGTTGATTGCGGAGGTTGAAGGCAGAGGCAAAATACTTTTGTCATATATAAATAATTTTCTTTGGGAAAAAATAAAGAAAGTGAGAGAAAGTAGAATGTGATGATTGTAACATTAACATTGTCTTATCTGATTTATATTCTGTACAGTTCCTATCTTGGACCAATTTTGGATGAGAATGCTCCTTTTTACTTATAACCTATGTCTTGGAAGAACTCGAGTGAAATGCACCAGATAATGGATTGAATAGACCAATTTGCTTTTCTTAGTTTACTTAATAGTTATTTTGTACCGAACAATGTTCGGTTGGTTTGGGCATTGCAGCATTTCTCTAATTATTCCATTTGATGTTTCACAGCTGGAAGTGGTTGGACCTGGAGGACCTCCGGATGGACATGGTGACGATGATCATCATCACTAATTGCAGCCCTTCAATGCGGCGACGAGACAATTTCTGGTATACGCAGCTTTCAGAATTCAAAAGCCTCCGAGTTTTGTTTTTTTTTTCTTGGTATTCGGTTCTTTTGACTGTTGCTTTTACTCAGTTTTAAATTAAAATATTTGCTGTGGTAGTACAGGCAGGCTAGTCATCTGTTGGAACTATGGATCTTGGTAGGATATCTGTTGTGAATTGCCAAATAATCGATGGCTACAACTTGATTCAATTTTTTTTTCAATCCCTTGGTTTGGGGAGACGTAGAACCTATATTTCCCTTACTAAAGTCTCGCATCGTCAAATAAAGTGTTGTTCAATCCCGTTTGCACTCCAAAATGTTCACTCATCAACTCCATTTTTCATCCAACATGTCTCCGATGATAAAATATTACTGCACTTGCATTTACCCAAGGTGCATGTCTTCATATAAGGTTGCAGTTTGAGCTGAAGTCGGAGTCTGAGTTGCATCAGTTTAGCGTATTATGCAATCAACCGTGTTTTAAGTTATTACGAAACCATTCAATTATGGCTCATAATCATTGACATTGTCATGCTAATTGCAAAGTCTGTAGTTTTCAAAACATTACCAAATACTGCTATAAAAAAAAAAAAGTACAAAATACTGGTTGACGTATGCGACTGATAAAAGTGGTGTGGTCCAATTCTATTTGTAAAACTTTGGTGAGGAAGTTGGGATATAAATCTGCTTAGTAAGACTCCAACAGAAAAGAATCAAAGGGAAGTCCAATTAGGCTTGTTTTGTTTTCACAAATCATCTCATCTCATCTAATTATTACAATTTTTCTAAACTACAAAACAAAATACAAAAAATAATTCAATTTTTTTCAAATTTTAAATAAAGAATTAGGCCTGATCTGAGTGTGCCCAATGTTCCTCCATATTTTAGGCCCATCCGTACTTGTTTTCTATGTTAATATTCTACAAATAAAGAATTTAATTAATTAAATAAGTATTTAACGTAATTTAACTTCTAAATTGCTTCAGGCCCAATAATTTAAATTAGTTAGCACTCTAAATTGCTTCTATTTGATACCTAAAATTTTAGGGCATTTTTTATTTTTAATAAAGATCTAGCACCTTTTTTTATTTTTAATAAAGTTGTCTCTCTGTTTTTTTTTTTCTTTTTTTTTTTTTGTGGGGGGGGGGGGGGGGGGGGGGCTAAGCTGAATAAGCCAGAAGTTTGGCAATATACATATAAGAATTGTCAATTATTAGCAAGGCATATATGAAATTCCCATAAAGTATTTTTGCTTCCCCCCACCCAAAAGGTAATAACAAAAAAAAAAAAAAAAAGCAGTAAAGTGAAATGAATTACGTACAGTACTGATCAAGAATGTCAAGCTCTGATGGGAATCGAAATGGAATTTGATTCAAAGCTGCTTCCATCACAATCTCACCAACAATGAATGACGACAAAGGAATAACATGATTCCACTTTTCTATAATTTCATTGAAATGATGAAGAAAGAGACAGATGCATGTATGGATCGACAACGATATCGACATTTAGCAGCAACCCACCCATTATTCTCTCCCTCCTCTTCCTCTTCCTCTTCCTCTTCCTCTTCTGCATGAATCCCCATTTTTCTCTTCACTTCCCTGAGAATCCCACCTTTCACCCAATATCACATTTTCATCAATTCACTTTTTGCCTTTGGTATTACACGGAACATTGAAAATTCTTGCAATCTCCAGGCAAAAAAAAAAAAAAAGAACCTTGTAGTTCTAAAAGGTTCCATCTATTATGCCCGTAATTGCCAATAAGAAAAAAGAGAAGAAAAATAGTGAATATGATTCCACTGCAGCTACTAGAAACAAAAACTTGAAAATTTTAACCGAAATGCCAAAGTTAGTGTCTTTAATTTTTTTTTTTAACTTTTCTGAAAGTGGATGACCTTTTACTTGATGCGACGTAAAGCATTATTTAAAAATAAAAAAATAAAAATAAAAAAAAAAAAAAAAAAAAAAAAAAAAAAAAAAAAAAACTCACCACCTTTAACTTTTGAAAAATCTCATAAAAATTCCAAGGGCGCCTTGGAGTTCAATAATAATGTCTGGCTCTCACCACTCACCAGTGCGTATAAAAATAAAATAATTAATTATATGGCTTTCATTCAACAAATAGGAAATGCTAAGGAATTATCAAAAATTATCAAAAATCAAATTAAACTACAGAGAAGTGCTACAAGTATTAAAAAATTACATAAAAATAAATTTATAAAATAACATAGTTTATTTTTAAAACTAGTCGAGGAGAGGCATTCGAAACTAATTCAAGCATGTAAGACAATGCCCTTTAATTAAATGAACGTCGTAAATATATTTCCTTTTCATGGGATAGTTCTCAAATGCTTAGTTAATGTGTAGATGTAAAAGTTTGGTTAGGAATAGATGATTAAATTGATAAGTTTGGATAGGATTAGGTGACTAAAATGATAGAGTTTATCCTATCATTAAGTTGTTAATTTTGAATAAATGTAAATTATTTATTGACTCTATATATAACAATATTAAGTTTACCATAGAGAGAGTCTATGTCTTGAATTGACTAATATTAATTAAACTTAGTACAATAATAAAGGGATCTCCCTTTACCAAACATAAATGGTTGATCCATATAGAAAAAGTTGGTATTGAATTATTGCGAAAAAAGACAAACACCCTACACGGATCTGTCCCTCAAGTCCTTATAGAAAGAATCGCTGCTCAAATCATTTTGGAAAAAGATGAGCAACAAAAATAGACATAAAAAATGGGGGTTGTACAAACTATTGTTTGGAAGAGATATTCATGTATTTAGGCCATAGCATAAAGTTTGACTTTTGAGGTGAGTGACAATCTCTTGTGAGCTTCTATAAGAATTAAATACTCATGAATAATATTATAAAAAATAAATTGAAGAGAAAAAGAAATAAAGAGTTACTTTTCTATATAAGTTTGCTCACTCACACACACTCACATGAACTTTGACATTGATGATCTTATGAGGTATGAACATCCAATGAGATTGTTGCAAATAAGAGAGTGTATTTTATTGTACATTATTTGTGAGTGGCACTATACTTGAACTGAGATGCATCTAGACATGTTATTTGCCTTATTTTTTAATTTTTAATTTTTTTTAAAATATATATATACAAAGATTTTATTTTGTATAAAATAAATAAAATGGTGAAAATATAAGATATATTTTATATTATTTTTATGGTTTTTTTTATGGGTCAGTGTTGGGTATTTGTGATTCTAAAGTAGAAGTTTGGAATTTGGTTTCTGATTTATTGGCATAACTCTCGATGGGACTCTAAGGCACAAAGCACATGCACGGTCGCTAGTCATTTAAGTGACTCAAGTTAATTTTGCCAAACACACCTCGACGACATTACTCTCACTTACACTCACGGCACCTTCATCTTATATCGAATCCTGGTCACAACTTCTTTGTCAATCTCATACAATTATTTCGTGATTTCGACTAAGTTCAGATAATCTTCATCTATGATTCGGTACGGTGAACGTACTTTAATTAAATCCCTCTCTTTCTCAGATTCTAGAGTTCAGCGCATGCATATATATATATATATATATATATATATATATATAATATGTATGGAGATTGGGTTGTTGATAGTTGATACATGAAGTTGGGGCTTGGATTGTATTGGGTTGTGTATGCATTTATATATAGGATTACATGAATATAATTTATTGATGTATAAAGGCTTGATTTTTGTGGGTTAAGTGTTTATACATCTCGGTTTTAATCAAATGCCCACCAAGTGTTTATTTTTATGTCTCAACCAAACTATTTCATTCATTTTGTCATGATTTTACTTGCATTCATGCTCATACATCAAGTGCATTTAATACATGAAAAGTTGAGACATATGAGAGTTGTTCATCATGTCTTTCTTAGTGTCTTCATCTCTGCTCACATAAGCGGTATTTATTATCTTATGAGTCTTGTCAGATTAGTAACAAAATTGGGAGAAATGAAGAAATAGATTGATTTATTTTGGGTATTGTGAAATTTAGGGGAAGTTTGAGTAAGTGTGTTGTTGAGGGGGAGTTGAATGATTTTTTTTATATATGTATGATAGTTTAATATTGAGGGGGAGAACTAATTATAATATTGAGAGGGAGAACTAAATTCTAGACATAATTTTGATGTTGGACTAGAACATAGTTAGACTTTGATTTGGATTTTAAATCTTGTGAATTTTGATAGTACTAATCTTAGTCACTATTCTATGTCAGTATTTTTTATTCTTGATTATTTGCTTGGAATTTCTACTCGGTTTCTAGGTCTACAGTTTGTGTTTTTGACAGGTTTATATTATATTCATCAAGCTGATTTTGTCTTCAATCCGCCAAAGGGAGAGATTGTAGGTGTAAGACATTTATCAAGTTGGCTTTGTCACCAATCCGCTAAAGTGGAAGATTTTAGATGTAAAAGTTTGGCTAAGACTAAGTGACTAAGTTGATAAATTTGGATAGGATTAAATGACTAAAATGATAGAGTTTATCTTATTATTAAGTTGGTAATTTTGGATGAATATCAATTATTTATTAATTTTATCTATAACAATATTAAGTTTACTTAGGAGGTATTAGAGGTTGTTTAGATAAGTCATAAGTGTGAAAATCGAGTCTCAAGAAATCTGCACTTATCCAAAAAAGATGTTGATCTGAAATCTGTTACTGCAGAGAAAATTTATCACAAAATGTTTAGCATTCCGTCAACGACAGATTCGTTCCGTCAGCAGAGTCCTACAGAAACTAAAACTTCTTTCAGATTGTTTATTTAAAAGAACCTATTGGTTAGGATATGTAGAGATTCAGATCTATATATTTTCTAAAACACTTTTCAATGCATATTTTGGTGAGAAAATTCTTTGAAAAATTTTCATATTGTTTCTTTCAAAGAGTGTGATCGTGCTCCATGTTAGAGAATTGATTGGTCAAGTTTCAGCCACTGAAATTCTAGGAGAAAAGTCAATATTTAAAAATTGTCAGAAATTCTGCCTGCTATTGCAGTAAAAGACAAATAAGTCATTTATCTGGTCAAGTAAGAATGTCAATTAACCAAAGTTTTGTAATTGAGTTTTACTTGTAATTGATTTTCAAATAATAAAATTAATTTTTTTGAGTTTGGCTGCTCTGTAGAGTTTTACCTTTAAAAAGTTTTTTAAAGTGTTTTCCTTCGATACCAATCTTAGTATTATGCACTTTATTTACTTTACGTTATTGTTTAATTATTAAATAATTGCATGATTAATGACTAATCAATTTGTTGAATAAATTAATAGATATTTTTACTGCGTTATAATACAGGAATACTTGAATAATTTCATAATCGATGAGCACCTGCAGCCTCTTATCTTAGAGTTTAGGGGATGCAACGCTTACCCTTTTATGTATGATCATTAAATTAGAAACCTCGACTTCTATTCTAGATGCTACTGCTTTTCCTGTGGCAGCCAGCTTTGCAAATTAACAAAAAGAAAACATACCAATAAATACACATCATCCTTTTTCTAATCTCCAATAAAGAGTGTAGTGCCAACAGCATATGTTGTCCTCTTTCTAGCAAACCCACAAAGTTAATTTCCAATCCTGTTTTATAATCGACATTGATTCTTCTTTACAAGGCTGTGGGACAAGGTAGGAGTTTGACAAACAAAAAGCCACTTCTACAGTCTCTCCTCTAAGGAGGGAACTGCCATAATATTGACATAGAAAGGAAAATCGGATGCTACCATTTACCGCAATAACCAATTGTGTGATTAGATTTTCCAGGTGTTTAGTCAACAGGTAAAACATAGATCTTGCTTTTGCTACATTGGCATTGTATGAATTGTATATAAAACCTAGACTGTACGAGTAATGAAATCTACTACTCAACATATATACAAAGTGTCACAGTACACGAACCAGCACTAAATATGAGGTTTACCATGACAACAGTAGTCTACAGTGTAGAGCACACCAAACAGGGCACTAAATCATAAACAGCAGAAATGCAGAGTTGTTGACTACTCTACAGCATAAGGTCACGCCTGAAAGAGCACCAAGCATCCCTGTCCAGCATAAACATAGAGGTATGGCTGCATTATTCCAGCCATCCACAACAAATCTAGCAACATCCACATCATCCAGAAAACAACCAATCAACAAGGACTAGCATATCCACACCAACCACAGCACCTAGAGGGTAGGGGCAGGACATGACATGATTATCATGTCAACAACCATTGAAAAAAAAAATAGAAAAACTAGGATATATACATAATTAGCAAAGATTTCTTCTCATTAATGCCTAGTGCATGAAAACTCCATATAATAAACGGCCAGACCAAATATAGTGCGGTGCATGATGATGGCTTAGAACCAGTTGGCGTCGTGGATGGTGTACAGAGTTCCTTATTCTTGGGTCTGCATATGAAAGTATATCCTGTTGAGGACAGTATATATGCCAAATCCACTTTGATCTGGTTTACACGTTTAGTGACCAGCGTATCTCAATTTGAAATGCAGACAAGACTACCAGCCGTATGCATCTGACATTATGTTCCCCGCTCTAAATTTTAAAGGCTTAGATAATTTAGCTGTGGAAGAAAGTTGCAGGTGTAGTGGACTCTCTCTCTCTCTCTCTCTCTCTCTCTCTCTTCTGTGGCTGGTTTGAGAAATTAGAAATTAGATGATTTCCTAGTTGTGTAAGGAAGGCAGGTAACAGAATTTGAAAAGCTTTGGTTACTTTTAAGTAGAGAAACAAGAACTTCTTGCGGCAAGGCATTTGAAAAATAAAGTTCGGCGCATATTGAAGAAAATCAACTCATTAAAAAAAATAAAGAACTTTGAAAAAGATGCTTCCCAAGATTTTCCTGGTCGGGATTTCGGCTGATTTCATAATTGTTAAAAATCCACAGGTAACCGTGCCGGGAGCATCGAAGATTACTGGGAGATTTTGGTCGTACCAATATAATCTTAAGAAATTTCGGATAGAAAATATATCTATATCATTTTAAAAAAAATAAATAAAATATGAGATTCACATGAAAAAAATTAATTTTTTAATAATAAATTTCACTTTTATTTAAACGATTATATGGCGTTTACGTATTTCATAGTTGTATATAAAATTACTCTTTCAGACCGATTTGAATAGTAAGATGAGATGAAAATTTTTTTTATAAAAATTAAAAGTTAAATAAAATATTTATTAAAATATTTTTTAATATTATTATTATTTAAAAATTTAAAAAAATTATAATAATAAAATAAAATAAAATACTTTCATTATTTAAACTACGTTTAATATATGGTTGCGGTGTCCCATGACTATAAAAAAAAAAACAAAAAGCTTTAATGTTCGGTTTGACTCTTCGAGCAACCAAAGGAAATTAGTGGCAACAAAGAAAAGCAATGATACAAGCAAAGAAGAGGAGGGAAAGAGAGAAAAAGCTCACGTTCTTTTTCTGTCTTTTCCGTACATAAAAAGAATCCAGGTTGGCGTCGTTAAACCTAAAAAAAAAAGAATAAATCTTTTCAATCTCATCACATTCCACATTTTACATTTTTTTTTATTATTTTTTTCTTTTATCAAATATTTATTATATGAATAAAAAATAAAAAATAAAATAATTTAAAATAATTTAAAAAAAATAAACTAAAAAAAATATTAAAAAATTTAAAAATTTAAAAAAAATATAAAGTGTGGAGTATGGTGAAGATTGTGTAGTAAAACTCAAAAGACAGTAATTCTAAATTTTATGATTTTTTAATTATATCATTGATACAAGATATTTTAAGGTTACGTTTGGGTACCAAGAGTACTTCAAGTACTTTCATTATTATTCTTTACTTTATTATTGCTTTTCACCTACTTCTTTTACTATTCATTACTTTTTACCTACTATTCATTATTCTATTATTACTTTTTCATTATTTTTTTATTACTATTCACAAACATTCTCAACACTTCTCAGATAATCTCACTATCCAAACGTAGCGTAAGTAATTTTTCATATATACTAACATTTTTTGAACTAAAAAAATATCTTTTATATGTTATTAAGAGAACAAAATCATATAAAAAATTCCGGAAAATGGAAATGTAATCATATTCCACTTATTCTCATTGAGTTATTGGCCATTTCCATTTTCCAGATATTTTAAGACCAGTTGTTTCTCACAGATAAATTGGGCTCTGGCAACTCTGCTTTCATGTTAATGGGTATCCATCAATCATCAAAATGAATAAAAAATGATTGTGAAAAGATAGTTTCTTTTATAAACCTGGATTATTCTCTCGTTTTCAGTAATATTCTCTCAGTTGTTGGTATTAGCTTTATTATCTTCTGGCCAGTGCCCACAAGCATAGATTCTCTCTATGATGCAAAACCTGAGCTCTCTCTCCCAGTTGGGTGGCTTGGGAATGGATGAATGTGCTCTGCCGCTGCTTGGATTCTCTCTGCTCACAAAAGATTTCCTGCTTTTGTCCTTGCCTTTTTACCTTTCCTTTTCATGGATGCCTATACCTTTTCTGGGTTTCACGGTAGGTGCAAGGCGTGGCTGGAGTGCACAATACACATACACAGCAATGCATACGTGCACGTTTTATTCCACACATTTGGGTATAAATACTCATTAGCATTCTGAGTTTCTCTATAGCAGTACCTCTCCTCCGTCATTTGCTGCTATATGTGGACTGTATTTAGTGCAGATTGCTGAACCGTGAATATGAGCTACAATACGCATTACAACATGGGTTCTGGTTTGTTTCTATTCCTCCTTTCATTGCCTCTTTCATCTCAAGTACTTGCATGTAGTGTGGCCTGCTGTGGGAACTCCTCCATATTCTTCGTGGTTTTCTTTGGTGTGATGGATGTTTGTTCTTTGATTTGAACTCATATGGCTCTTGAGTGGTGACATTATGGTGACATAAATTCAGGTAGTCGAACTGCAAGGACATTTGAGTTTGGAAGGACACATGTAGTGCGCCCCAAAGGAAAACACCAGGCCACTATAGTTTGGCTTCATGGACTCAGTGATAATGGCTCAAGGTGATGTTGCTATTTTTGCCCGCAGTTGTCTTCCATGCTCTTCATCATTGTTGTTGTTTTTCTATGGATTATTGTGGTCATCTCCTGCAAGGACCATCTCCAACTCTTTTAGGATGGATGGAAAGGAAAATTGCATTTCCTTTTTTCTTTTCTTTTTTTTTAAATTTTTTTATATGTGAGGGGGGCTTGATAATTGTGAGGGAGATTTAATACCGGGATGAGAGCAATTGCAGTGCTATCGGTAAGTTCAACATAAAACTAAGTATTTGACAACCTAGCTTGTATCATTGTTTCTATGTACTATTTGATTGGTAGGGAGAGACAGCCAGGTTAGAACTGTCAAAATTTAATTATTGTCTTTGTTTGATTTTTATTTCTGTCTTTCCCTCAAGGGTTGATGCTATTCTTTCCTTCTGTATTTGAGTACATACCCGGTAATGGAAAGATTGGCTTTTTGGTTTCAGAGGCACCAAAAAAAGAAGAGTTCAAGGATGTCAACATCCTGACATGATCTGTAATGTCAAATTCTTTGATGTGGAGTTCCTATAATTTTTTTTTTTTTTCTGGAGATTCCCATGAATAAATCTGATGGGAGAGAGAAGCAGCACCGTGAATCAGTATAATTTGTTTAATTTGTCATTTTCGTAACTTGTGTGATTTTGATGTAAGCTTAACTTGAGAAGCTTTAGTTTGGGAAAGAGTATATGCCATATGCATGAATGGGACCAGTAGTTCACTTGGTTTTTCCCCAGCTGAACAACTAGAGAAGATACTTTACAAAGGATATTCATGCGTCCACACACACACACCCCGCACAGAGGAGATCCATCTGTATGTGTTTTTAGATAAATGAAATAACTTTTCATTGCCCTAATGAGAATGAAAGATCTGTAAGTTGAAGGAAGAATTGCTTTCTCATTCCCAGTTTCATTTGGTTGCAGTGCTTCCCAGCTCTTAGAATCCCTTCCTCTTCCGAATGTAAGGACATTATTTATGAACTTACTAAGCCTGTACATACTCTTTTACATGCATGTATTACTTCCTTCTTATCATAATTAATTTTTCTTCTCCATAAGTATCTTAGGCTCCTGCTAAAATTCTGTGACGCAGATTAAATGGATCTGCCCAACTGCACCCACACGTCCTGTTACATTGCTTGGTGGTTTTCCTTGCACTGCATGTAAGGATCTATCAACTTTGTTTTGGAATTATAAAATCTCAAGTATAAATAGCACAGCATATCTTATCATGTTTTGATCATCGGTATTGCTTATGCCATTTGTCTCAGGGTTTGATGCGGGAGAGCTTTCAGAAGATGGTTCAGATGATTGGGAAGCTTTAGATGCTTCAGCAGCACATATTGCAAACTTGTTGTCAGCAGAGCCAGCTGATGGTACTTTAAAGGCTAAATAACTTTCAAAATAACAACCTCACTATAATAAAAAATAAAAATAAAAATAAAAATAAAAATCTTTATTTTATCATTTTTAATTTGTTATAAAGTTCCACAACCTCTATGAAATTATTTCAGAACCAAGAAAACCAATGTTTCACCTCAATAAAAAAAAAGTTTTTAGACAATGTCTAAACATCAGTCTTGCAATAAACGATCCAGTTATTGACAATTTTATGATCATACTACTTTATTTGACAGTTAAGGTTGGTATTGGAGGCTTCAGTATGGGTGCTGCAACGGCCCTATACTCTGCAACTTGCTATGCTCTCGGGAGATATGGAAACGGTAACCCATATCCTGTCAACCTAAGGGCAATTATTGGACTAAGCGGATGGCTTCCAGGGGAAGGTACAACTTCGTTTGGAACGGAACATTCTTTCTCAGACAAAACCAGATATTCATTCTCTTCTTTATGTTGGAAATGACTAGCACTATACTGTGTAGTAAACCATGCTCCAAGTAGGGGTTTGTCAATTTGAGAAATTATTACAATATAAAAGCATTTGATATTCATGTCATTCCAGCGGTTTCTATATGATTTTCATTTGAACTTCAAGTTCTTTTCATTTTGATGGATCTTATCTAATGATCGTAACATGTGGTATATATGCATCTTAGTAGGCACCCAATTAGCCATACGTTATATGTAGAAGGTGCACAGAGCCAATGATTAAATAACTTTAAGAAAGGCAAGGGGCCGGGTGCATCTTTAAACAAGAGAAGCTGTGCGTGGATGTACGTGATAGAGATGCCAAATGAGAGAAAATAATTTGGGAATTTTCAAACCAATGTCTTGCTTATTTAGTTTGCACAAAGAAAAGTAAAAAGAAAAAAAAATTCTGCTGTGTATTTATTATTGGTGTTCACCCTATCATTTTACAATGCAGGAGCTTAAGAAGCAAAATACAAAGTTCACATGAGGCTGCAAGGCGTGCTGCTGCCTTACCAATTTTACAATGTCATGGGACAGGTACGAGTCTGTCTCTCTATGGGCTGTTGTAGTTTATGCTTCTTGTTTTATGCACTGTTTGATTAAAAATAATATAATCGTCAAAGATTTGGGTCTTAATGGGAGAACTTTAATCCACAGAAAGAGATGACAAGTCTTTCCATCTTACCGTGACTTTTGATTTCTCCTTTCCCTTTAACTACTGTAGTCATAGGAAGCTCTCATCTAGAAATTTATATGCGTTTGGGCTGGTGTATATGTGCATGTGAAACAAAATCAATCATCCTAAAGCTCAATCTAAAATTCCATTATCTGTATCACATTTGTTTATCGGATGTTGTGATGTGTAGCAGGCTAGCAGCTAACAATAATAAGTTGGTGACATTACCTGTTAGGTAGAAAGAAGTAGTTTATTCCAGTCTTGATGCATTTCCAAATTCCAGATATCAGTTATAGAACTTCTGTTTCTCGAGACTGTCATTCCAAGCTTAGGTTACCCCTTGTAGTCAGGCTTCTCGATGGCAATATAATCTGTTCTGCACACAAAATAATTAGGTAGTTAAGTGAACTAATTTGACTATGTATCTTCTTGTAGGCGATGATGCTGTCCTCTATAAATACGGGGAAAAATCAGCCCAATCCTTAAGTTCAGCAGGATTTCACCACCTTGCATTCAAATCCTATGAGGGGTAAACTATTGACTTTGTTTCCATTAGTGAGATATGGACTCACAATTACAAGATGAAATTGGAAAGAAGCATCTCTTAGCTCTTGGTTTGGCTTTGCAGGCTTGGTCATTACACAGTACCTGCAGAGATGGACGAAATCTGCCATTGGCTGACCCCAAAACTGGCGCTCGAAGGGACTCGCTCGATGCGGAACTAGTAGTTGGAGCTAGTGATCAGTATGAGGAATAAAATTTTGAAAGGAGAACAGGTTTTGAGTGCACTGTGTACGAGTACTAGGTAGTACAACATAGTATTATGGAGCATGGGGTATATTGGTATAGTTAAGATAAATAATATTTCTCATTCCTTAGCCTCTTCTCTTGTCCTAAATGAAAAAGTTTGGATGTACCTCGCTATTTTCATTCTAGTTTATTTTGCTTTTCATATCAAGCAATTCTCTTTTGTATGCACATATTAAGCAAACCAGGCTAATTACCAAATAATGATTCATTCAGCAGTAATGCCGAAACTGCACCTAAATCTCATACAGATGACAAAACGTGACGAACAGAAGCCTACCAATTTGTTTGACTCCAATGCTGATGCTTCTCCGCCGAAGCTCAAACTTCAAGTCATGCAGGAAGCTAAGTACTTGGATTTTAAATTTTAATGAATGATTTGAACTGACTAACCATCTTTATGTAGTTATCCGTGAGGATTTTGAACTGAGAAAAATGGTCCTTGACGTGCATCGTATTAATAATATTGATGTGAACTAATTTCACGTTGTTGACTTTTATTTCTTGTATTGCACAAACTAGAGTATACATATAATACTTGTTGTAAAACCCATTACAGTTATTAAGGAAAATCGAAGTACCATTTTTTTTTTTTTTTTTTTGCCAGTTGATATGGAAAGCTTTAGCATCAATGGTGTGTTAAATGTGTTACTAAGCAAGCTTGCAAATATAATATTTCTTTATCGTTTTGTGTTTTCAAATAGGCACTCTTTCAGTTTGGTTGCCAACACATGCTTTGCAGCTCTAACTAATTTCTTAACATAACCAGAAAATCTAACAATGCTTTAGAGCTCTAAAGCATGATCAAAATTTGATTTCCAAACAATATAACAACCTTTTACCAATAAACCAAAACTCTACAGACAAAAACTATACTCACAGAAATACCTGCGCCTAAATCTAACAAAGATAGTAATTACACGTGCCTCTATACCATAGACGACCTTAGAAAGAGTAGACTAAAAAGGCTAAGAATAAGCACCGCCATTGGAATGCAGTTTCCTAGATTTCTTAGCAATTAAAAGCCCGTCTTCAGATCTGCTTATGAAGTAGAAAGCAGGTTACTTCCCGATGCCTGCAAAATACTGTAAACAGGCTACAGATTATAGAGTGCTTTGTCAATTGCATTACCAAGTCAACAAAATATTGATAGACTTACCCAACTCCATGGATTCATTCAAATCAGCGATTAGCAGCACTCTCTGTTTGATCATTTTTTAGCTTGCTTGACACCGTCTTGTATGGGGTAAGAGGAGGGAAAGAAGGCACAGCCTGCAAAATGAATTTGCGGCCACACCTCAAGCCCCGTGGAGAGCTTGAACTTTGACCCTCTGCCCTGTGAGTGTTAGTAGTGTCCTTCAGTATCTCACGCATATCGTTGTCCTCCATGTTACAGAATGCAGAGTCAGAAGTGAGCTCATGGGGGCCATTGCCCCCACATAACTTTGGCGTAAGAGTAACAGGGGAGTAGCGCCAATGTAGGGAAGCAGCTGATGACTGAATGTTACTTGCCAATTGCAATTGGGCTTGTGAAACTTCTGAGCAAGGATCAAGATTACGCATATCAGCAAGTCCTTCCCATGATGTTGGCGAGAATTGCTTGCTACTCCCACTCTTTTCACTTTCCGCAATTTGCAGCTTCTCATGAGACAGATTATCACATCTCTCAGCTCTCCTGTAGTCTGTTTTTGCCATTCAATTGCAATGGAAGGGTTAGTCATTTGTAACCATGGAAAAAAGATAATGACCAGTAATATCCAACATATTAAAGCAAAGCCCTTGAGAAATACTTCCATGCATCCACGACAGAGGTTAGTGCCAACCAACCAAATGTATTGTTTCCAATTTGCTTGTCAATGAAAATGCAAATTTTTGATAGATTGACAGAGATTGAACTAGTGCAGATGATTTTCACTTATCACAAAAGTGGGATATCATATTGTATACATGTATTTAAAAAAATAAAAGGTCAATTATAAACTAAGTCAACTAACTTATTAGCTGCTCACAGTACGGATACCAAGAGACAATTGACTAATTGCTACTATCATCCTAGGCATTTTGGGCGACAGATCTACTAAGTCTTTGATTCCAATCAGGTAAGAGGGATCTTGAACTAAGAAATAGAATCTAGAAGCTAAAAAAGGGAATGCTCGAATACAGTTCCTCTTCTCACACGGTTTATCATTTCCTTTGCTAAGAGTATTAAATTTCAACTTCAGCTCTTACTCTTGGAATGAGTGGATGATCCAACCTTTTTCCAATGTCATATACAAAAACTTGAAGAATTTTAACCACACTGGGTGGCCACCATATATCTTATGTAAAACAACGCCATTTCACTTAAGTGAAACGGCGTCATTTTACACAATACACCAAACGGCATCATTTAGATCTAGGGTTTAATAATCCCTCCCCTCCCCTTCTCCTTCACGCCGCTCGGCCTATCCCTCATCTCTCCAAGATCTCTCATCTTGGGCCTGTCCCTCATCCCTCCAAGCTCTTTGTCGTTCACGGTTCACCTATCTCGTTCTCCTCTCTGTTGAGAATTTCAAGTTGATTTGTTGTGAATTTTTGAATTTATTGTGAATTTTGGTTGATTTGTTTTAAATTTGTGAATTTGGGGATGGGTTAGCAACCAACGGACCGACCGTCGAATCAATCGGTACCAACCGCTGAACCAATATGTACCGACTGTAAGATTCCGGCCGATTCTCTCTCTCCCTATCGGCCGGTTTCGTTCGGCACCACCCTCTTAAAAAACTATTGGTGCAGTTTCGGTCTTGAACGAAACTGCACCAATAGGGTCAGTTTTCAGCCCTAAACGATACTGCATTTGTGATGGAAAAACATGCTATTATATAACTCAGTTTACTAGAAGAAGCTAAAGAAAAGAGATTGGACGAAAAACTGACCTGACTTTATTCCAAAAGAGTTTTGACAACCGTCACATCGGCATCCATCAGAACATCCCACTTTAGCCTTGAAATAAAGCAAAATGTGTCCAATGAGAATTAAGGAAAAGAATGCAAATTTATACCTTGGTCCTAACCCAACTCCCTTATTCTGACACTTAACTCATTGATTAATATTTCATCAAACAAAAAACGACGACAATCAGCATGATATAAATTTCAGGAATGTCAGGGCAAGCGATTGTTATTTTGCCATAGAAAAAAACTTCAAGTAAACCATGTAAAATGAACCTGATAGCATTCGCAATATTTTTTGAGACATTTGGACTTCTTGCAATTGCATCCTCTTTTGTGCCGGGCTGAAGATGGAGTAGTCCAGTTCCCTTCTTCCTGCAGTGTATTTTTGCTCAAAATATGTTTAATTGAATCACATTAAGGAACAAAATAGAAAGTTGAACAAGTGTATACCATAACATTTGCTGGAGACTCAGTGGTTTGCTTAACAATCTTTGGAGCAAATGCAAGAGGATTACGAGACTCAATTTGCTCCCGTGTATCAAGAACCAAGTCCTCATATTCAGGTTTGTTAAAGCAGGTTTCGCATGCACAAGAACCCACACAATAAATTCCAGCTGCAAAGCACTCACAATAACTGCCAATGACAGAGTATGGCTGAATCAAATTGCAACAGCAAATATGGTCTCAATGTGCCATTTTCAAATACATTTACTGTCAGCAAAACGTATAAAAGAACATATAACTGCATTCACAAAAACACGTCCACTGGAAAGTAGAATTTCACAACAAACACAAGATGAATGCCCCCTCATTCACTTACAGTTTCAAACATTTGGACCTCTTACAATTGCAACGTTTGCAGTCGCCACTCTCACTTTTGTTTGCAGTGCTCTTCCTGGATGCATCCCAAAAACTCAAGTTAGCTAATTGTAAAAAATTAGCGATTCATAAACTATATAATGAAAGCATGCTGACCTTTTCCTTTTAGGGCTCATTTGGTTTAACTCATCAATACTGTCAGCATTTTGTTGAGCGGAAATTCTCCCCTCACATGGAGCCACCTGCAGCTCAATTTGTGTTAAAGGAGAATCACATGGGGGATTCAGACTGTTAATAGGGTAGGAGGTAGAACTGGCTGCCACTCCAGCTTGACTTTCCTGCTGATCTAAATCAGCATGTGAAAACATTGTCCCAGCTATGGCTGAATTTGAGATATTATTTGGGTCCTTTACTAAATCATTGCTCCACTCAGGCACTAGCTTATCTTGTGAACTAAGGTTTAAGTTCTTACTTGTAAACACATCCGAGCCTGAAAGCATAGATCTGCCAATGCTATTAACATGCAAACCAATACCAGTTGGAAGGGGAGACAGTATTTCAGAGTTTCCAATATTTTGAGTGGATCTAGCCACTTTAAGGGGGCAGCAAGATGCCTGGGAAGTTATGGACAGAGGATAGCCAGCTGCATCCCAACTGCTAGAGATTGGCGCCAGACTCTTCAAGTTTGTTATGCTAGCCTTTGGATTGGCAGTATTTCCAGTAGCTATACTCTTGCAGGCTAATGTGGCTTCAAAATGAAGATGTCTACGTGTACCACGACAATTGTTGGTGCCCTACATTTTGATATAGAGATTAGTCTACTGCATGAAAATATTGAAAGAAATGAAACATATAGACTACATTTCAGCTGTGCTAAACTTCTCTCAAAATATAATGACTATTATATTAAAAGGATGTTTCCAACAATACTTGCCATTATTTCATAGTTAACTTCAGACATACACAATAAAAGAATTATCAACAAGCAGCAATGCAAAGTAGAAATACTACCAATTATTGTTTACAGTTCACATTTTTATAATGCAGCGCTTTTTGTAAGTCTGTCAAAACAGATTAGTTGTACATCTTAATCAATATACTTTAAAAGAGCAAAAGAAGCATATAGCAAGAAATGCAAAGATGCATATGAGCTCAAGACGGGAAACCCAAACCTATTCATGCATAGCTCATTGTCACACTTTGTTGTTTAAAAAACATTGATTTTCAAAAACTTAGTACATGTGCAAGTGGGCAGATTTAAATATTGGGAACTGCCACTTAGGTAGGACTACTCAACCATCCATGCACCACGTGTTAGTCTTTGATTGGCTAATGTGGATATCGATGCCACGTGTCAGCAAATCAGGGACTGACATGTGACTTGCCATTTATTTTCTAATGGAAAATTGACAGAGGTACCTATTGGAGAGTATCTTGAAGTTCAGTGTCAGTTTTGCAAAAACTGAAAAGTTGAAAACTGAGGCCTCGAATTGCGAAAAGTGGAAACTCAGGTACTGATTTTGCAACTAATCCATAAAACTATGATTGGGGAGGTGTGAAATGCATCAGTTATATGTGCGCCAGATTTTAAAGTTTGAGTCGTAGAAGTAGAAACTGAAGAAAACAATAATTATAGCATGCTTAGTTTGTACCTTAACAAATTCTTTCGGTAATGTTCTTGAACCATCATCAACATCTTCACAGGCTTCATTAATCTGCAAAGGTTCATCAAGTGATTGACAGGCACCATCCCCTTCATCCTGCTGTACACCTTCAATCTGCAAATTTAACATTTAGGTTAAATATAAAAAAAACATAACTTTGCTCTTCAAATAAAAATATAGAGACCCACGCCGACAATTACCTGAGCTGCATGTCTTTCACAATGTTGCACTCCCGAAATAGGATTGAGCTTCATATCAGCATCAACAATGTCCTTGGCTTTTTCTGAGGTAAATCCTTTTAGGAAGGCATCAAACCTTTCATCATTCCTCAGATCAACTGCACTTTCAACCAATTTAAGAGGACTTACATTCAGATTCTTTTCAGCTGGATCACATGATGTAAGAGCTCCGTCCTCTCTATTACTATCAACAGCATCATCAACCTTTTTTATGGTTCCTTTCAGACCAGCATAACCACTCTGTAACAACTCAGGCACTTCACCAGCTGATTGCAAGCCTAAATGGGTTGAATTTGTAGAGTCCACCTCCATAGGATCTAGCAGATATTCGTCGATACACCCTGCAGAACTGCATAGCTGGCCTTCCTTCTCAAAGCTAGGAATGTGCACAACATTCAACTGGGTATTAAAATTTTCATGAACAATCGAATCTGTTGCAGCTACATTGTCTCTGTTGACATGAAGAAATAACAATTGATAGAAAGAGGTCAGCATGCTTGACCACGGAATGGAAAAAAGATAATGCATACAACCCCAAGTGCCTGTCAAAAAGAAATAAGAGCATTATGGAATCAAAGCAACTCACCTTTCCAGAAAACTGGTATCACGCTGCAGATCTATACGAGGTGATGTAAACACGGGTGGTGGGGTTGGCAAATTGGTTTCCGAAAATCTTTGTGTATAACGTTCTGTCTTAACCGACTTTATTGGGGAAAGATTGCAAAGGTAATTGAAGAAAGGTGACTCCTACGGTTGAAATAAGAGAAAATAGACAAGTGAACACTTGATGCAACATGTCACGGATAATAATAATTAAAAAAAAAAAAAACCAACAGATCACACAGGTGGAGTAGACCACTACCAAAGCAACTCCAAAACATACTTTTTCTAGCAATAAAACGAAGTATCCTAACCTTTTTTTTAATGCATCCATATTCCATTAAAATGATATACCAAACATGGACAAGCCAAACGGATGTATCCGATTCAGTTTGTGGGGTGCTTGTTTTTCCCAAAAAACGCAATACCTCGATTCATACGTGCCTTTTGCCATTGTTAAAAACTAGAAATAGGAATAAATAGATAAATCTTCAAGCCTTATATAAATCGTCAAGTCCTGGTGCTAAATAACTTTAAACCTTTGAAAAAGTATCATAATCAATTCCCCAAAATAAAGCAAATGCAAAGTTTGATAGTTAAGAAAGTAAACGTCTGGAATCCATCATCATTCATGCCCACGAACGAATTCTTCCATTAAAAAGTATCCGAAGGGACCATCGAATTCGCTACAGTTGAACCCCCCCCCCCCCCCCGGGCCGCGGGGTGCGAGGCCCAAAAACGGAGAAAGAACTTGAACAAACAAAAAAAGAATCGAAATTTATGCGATTTCATTTTCCTACATTTTCTTACAAATCAAACAGTTTGTAAAGACGGCCGAGCACTACACTAAAGTTGGGAAACATAAGCGATCTGACCCATTCGACAATCTATCAAAACGACAACCATGGAATGCAAAATCAGAGTACGAAACCAGAGGCTTACTTGCACTGGCGGAGAATCTGAGGAAATCGGAGATGACGAGGCGGCGACCGGATTGCCCTCAGGAGAATCCATGTTCCACTTCTAAATCCCTCTACTTTTTCTCCACCGCATTTGGCTCTGCGGAGCGAGAACGTAAATAGGTTTCAAACCTTAACGGAGCGGGAAAGCGACCTACTTACGTTGTAAGTTGTTACGCTTCAAATCACCGCCACGTGACTCCTCTCTCATTTTTGTTTTTTGGTCTCTCTTTTCATGGGCCGAAAATGGGTCCTGTTTTTGGAGATTGGTTCCGAGTCCCACTCCCCCCTAAACTCGACAACCAAGCAGATAATTTCCTACTGAGAAAGAGTCGTACCTCATTTGGAAAGTGTTTTCGAAAGAAGTCCTCCTCGTATTTTGGATCCTTAGATAGTGTTTTGGATGTGCATTCGTCCAGTAGGTGGCAAAAATTTGTTACTTTTAGGGATAAGAGAGAGAAAAATAAAATTTATTCTCGACAAATGATCCTATGTTTTTCATTTTGAACTTTAAATTACCGTACGTTTTAACTTGTCTCCTAAACTAACATTGGTAGGGGTGTAACCGATCCAGTCTAGTTTAGTTTTAAATAAAATTTATGACCGAATCGGTATGTACCAGTTTTGTATCTTTTAAAGCTAACTACGTACCGGTTACCCTCCTAAACCGGTACTTTCAGTTTTATCGGTTTCTGGTCCGGTCCGGTCCTGTTTTCTAATTTTTTTAAAATATAAGTTTCACAATTTGTCATTAAAAATTTGTTTAAAAAAAACTGATTTAAAAAAATATGTTTTATACTTTTATTAATATATTAGACTATATAATAGTATTAATATTAAATTATTGGTATGGTTATAAGTTATATATTAGTATTAGTTATAAACCATATATTTAATATTAGTATTAGTTATAACCTTTTAGTAAAAACTTGTAGTATTAATTATAAGTATAACTATAGTTATTAGTCTATATTAGACTATTTGTATTAGTTATAAACTTTTAGTGATTTAGTATTAACATTTTATGCAATAATTTATAAATTATAATAATAAATTATTTCATATATGAATATATATATTATATATAAAAATTTCACATAAAAATTTATAATTACACATAATATATAAAACTTATATATATTAATATATATATATATAATTTTGTATAAAACTTATATATACAATAAATCAAATATTATTTTTTATATATATTTTTTATCAACCGGTCCAGTCTTATCCGGTTTGAAAAATCTTAAAACCGGAACTAGTCGGTTTTCACATTATAAGAACCGGTCCTGAGACCGATTCAAAACCAGTAAAACCGATCCGATCTGAACTAATTTTTCAGTTTGAATTTACACCCCTAAACATTTGAGAGTTTTGATTTTTGTTAAGAATCCTGGTGGGACATAAATAGATCCCCTAAAAGAATCCCACGAATTAACGTGTCACCACATTAGTTAATTTTTTCCTCCTATCAGCTTTCGTTCTTTTCTACCTTCCTAGTCTATCCCAAAACCTAACTCCTACGTTTTTGGTGTTTTCCACTTTCTCATCCCGGTCGTCAGTCGGCAAGGTATTTTTTCTCTTGTTTTTTTTTCCCACTTCCTCATCCCCACTCCTATATACATCCTTATTCCTTAAGACATTGTTTCCCCTTTCCCCATTCATGTTCTTTATGTTGCTGATAGCCATTGTTTCATCGTCGACGTTGGTATTTATACTGTTTTTGTTAATAACCAATGGGAAGACAGCATTCACGTTTGTCCAAGAATCACGAACAATACAAAAAACACAGCATCAAGAGCAAGATGAAAAATGCAGCATCAAAATCAAGACCAAAATCAAAATGGAAAATCAAGATGAAAAGCAAAGCATCAAAATCAGAAGAGCCTTCTATATATTTTTTTTCTCTTTTTTCATGTTTCTGGTATAGGCCACCAGCTGCTGAAAATGGAGAGACCTGAGTTTGAGAGGGAGGGGGGGAGAGGTTACATTTGGATATTGAACTGAGTTTAGTTGAATTAAGTTAAGATAATAAAATATTGTTAGAATATTATTTTTTAATATTAATATTATTTTAAAATTTAAAAATATTAAATTTTTTATTATATTTTATATAAAAATTTAAAAAAATTATAACGATGAGTTTGATAATCAAATGTATTGAGAGTTTGAGAGAGAGAGAGAGAGAGAGAGGTGGTGGGAGGGAGGGAAGCTGGTATGTGTGGTATAAATTATAATGAAAAGAATAAAAAAAAAAGTAACATGACATGTCAGTTTGTAGAAATTTTTGCGTGGAATTATTTTAATTTTATTTTCCTAAATATCAGGTAGTCCACGCGATGTTTAAGATGCAAGCCATGTCCAAAACCTTTTGAAAAATGGCTAAACCGAGATTAATGTCCCGTTTGATAATAAGAGAAGATAAGTTGATTTTAGTATAAATGTTGAAAGTTAAATAAAAAATTATTAGAATATTATTTTTTAATATTATTATTATTTTTAGATTTAAAAAAGTTAACTTGTTTATTATATTTTGTATGAAAAAGTTATAATGATAAGATAAGATAAGATGAAATCATTTTTATATTCATGACCTGGCCTAGCTGGACAAGCCCTAGATAAATTGACTTCTAAGAACTGTAACAACTTCAAGATTTGTCCTGTGGTTGGTTGTCGAGAAAATTAAAAGCTGATAAGGGAATGTTTGAGAAATTAGAGGAGATGAAAATTTTATAAATAGTAGTAAGATAGTTTATGAATAGTAGTGAGATAATTTGATATAAATATTTATTAAATTTTGAAAAATGAGAGAAAAAGTTGATAAAAAATATCATACAATTAAAATCTTGTTAAAATATAAATTTTTAATATTATTTTTATTTTAAGATTTGAAAAAATTGAATTATTTTTTATTTTTTGTTTAAAAAGTTAAGAAAATTATAATGATTAGTTTGAAAAAATTGTAATAATTAGTTTAAAAGTATTTGTATTTGAATGATGTTTAAAAACAATGAAATAAAATGAGATTGAGATGGAATGAAAAATATTTCCAAACTTCCCCTAATTTGATTGTAATTTTATTTGACTTGCACTTAAATTTTATTAGAAACCAAACAGGACCAAGATTTTAACGGGCGATGAACTGCCGGTTCCAAAACCTCTTAAGAGCACTCTCATTGGATTAGCTAAAAGCTAAATCCAATGAATATTTAGCTATTAAAAAGTAAAATATGCTCACATTGGATTAGCCAAATTTTAAAAATTTAGAATTTAGTTACAGTGACTTTCAAAAGTTTTTCTAAATTTAAAGGTTATTGTACATACGTCAAATACATATTTTATTAATTATTTATCTCACTTTATTTCTATCACATATTTTATCAAAATTGATATATTAATTTGAGTTAGTGATATATTAATTTAATAAGAATATGATTATTAATTAATATATAATAGGTAGAATAGTAAAATATGATAAAATAGAATAAAATAATAATTAAAAAAATTAAATATTTTTGAAATAATTAGTTATTCATTACTATATAATGAATAAATGTATAATCTAATGTGGAGATTTGATATGAATAATCAAAACAAAATTCATCTTATATTATTTTATTATTATATAATGAAAAAATAGCTATTCCAATGTGAAGATTTATGTGAATGGAATAGCTAAAAGTTAAATTTCTCTTATATTCATCAAATATGTCCTTTAACTTTAGCTAATCCAATGAGAGTGCTCTAAGAGCCCCATCTATTGAGGAAGCAACATGTAGATCACACAAAAAACAAAAAAACAAAACTTGCTAATCTCACAGGTGGGTAACCACCGAGTCACCGTTAACGACAATGAAACGGGACGTTTCATCTCCACGTGGAAACAGTTCCTTGAAGGTTTCCCAAGGCAGTTGTATACATCATTTTTCTTCGACATATGCCATCTCCCCATATGGCATGTTCCTCCTCATCGTCTACCGAAATCGCCGCTGCCTCCTCATCAACCTCCATCGGCACGTCGTACTTCACCGGATATCCTTCAAGCATACAGTGAATGTCGTCGCCCTTCCCGTTTGTTGTCGAAATCTAGGGAGAAAATCACCCCGGCTGTGTAACGCAAGGCAGGGAATCGGTTGCCTTTCGGGTGTGAAAAGCTAGGACAATTGCTGGTGTGGGAGTGGCGGTCAGAGCGTTACGTGTTGAAGCATCAGGGCATTACTTTCACGCGACTTGCATGGCTTATTCGCCTGATTGCAGACATCACGTTATTATTAATACGACCAAAGGCCAGTTTAGTGTTTAGATAGTTAATAAACCTTAAAACTATAAACTATATTTCTTTCAATCTCCAACGTACACTAAGCTGGGTAGATTTGGGTTTGTCATATACGTCGGTAGAATTGTAGGATATCAATCGAGATCCAGCAATTGGAGGTCCTGAAGTTTTACCTTCTCTGCATAAAAAACAAGATGGGCATATTTTCAAAACTTCAAAGAAAATTGGCCATTTTTGCCTTTATATCGGAACAGAAGATGAAGTGTGGCTTCTCTTGTATTTGATTCACAATAATTCAAAACCATGAAGTTCAGCCACAAAATTCAGTAGAGAAAAAAAAAATTAAATTAGGTCACTACACAACAAATCCAATGGCAGATGAAGGCAGAGTAATACGCCGCATTTATTGTTTAAAATTTCAAGCTTATCATACGAACCCTGCAGTAAACTAGCATATAAAAGTATAGAATCCCATATCTCGTCACTTTTTTTTTATCAATGATCCAATATCGAGATCACAAAATTTCTAGTGACACCCTTGACCCTTTTTAGATTCACTACGTCATTCAGACTTTTCCTGATTAGCAGCAATATCTTTCACCTTTTCCTTCAGTTCACCAGTCTACACGGACAAACCACATTATTAGAGAAATGCACTGCCCTTGGCAAAGAACGAAGCAAAATATGTTTTGCACAAGAAGTAACCTGGTGCATGTTGAGAATAATATCTGAGCCTCCAATGAACTCTCCCTTGATGAATATCTGTGGAAATGTGGGCCAATTGCTGCATTTGAAGAACATGGAATTTTAAAAACTAGCATACCATACAAAATTGAAAGGATCACGGCTATCACAATCTAGAGTCCAATCTCATTGCCCGATTAAAAAAGCGTCATCTCCTGGACTAATGCAATGCAACTATCCATCTCCTTCCTCTTCATCTTCTTTTAACCCACCTAATTCCCTTGGTGATATAGCTGGTGAGGCCCAGGTGGCATCATCGAGTTCCAGAACGATATCAGCCTAATATTTAGAAACCTTATCAAACAAAACTCTGTAGTGGTACATCTCCACAGTAGCTTAATCATCACAGTAGCTTGTTTTCATCTAGAAGAAAAAAAGTGGATGCAGCTTTGATTTTTTTTTTTTTTTTTTTTTACATTTTGATTTCTTTTTAGTTCTATGCCCAGATATAAATATAAAATAATAGTAACGAGCAAAACACCAAGAGCTAACTTACCTGAAGGATTTTACAGCACTTTTCAGCTCAGGATTTTCCAGAATATTTCTAGCACTCAAAGGAACATCTGCAACAGTCATCCATATGGTAAGAGGACAACAACCACATGAGTCCGATAAACCAAATACTTATCAAAAAAGGGAAGAAAGTATGATAAGCAGATAAATTTATTTATCATAGGAAGTTGACAAGTACCAAGATGAAAACATTCAAATTACAGAAAACAGGTATAGGCACAGTTAATCCCTAGCTATCAGGAAACAGTGTGCACAATTAAAGCCCAGTTTGTATTCGCAAGTCATCTCAACTCATTTCAACTCATCTCAACTCATTTCACTACTATTTATTATTATTTATCAACTTTAACTCACAAATCTCATTACTATTCACAACTCATCTCACTACTATTCACAACCCATCTCAACTCATCTCAACTCATCTTCGAATCCAAACGATACCTAAATCTTTTACACTCTCCCATTGCACATAACTATCGATTAGTGGCTTGTCCAGAGATAACTTTTAATTGGTTCCTCCTATGCTTTCATTCAATTTGTGCAGTGTAAGGGAGAAAAGTCGCAAGCTATGCACTACAAGCCCTCTCCACCATGATAAGGAAACAGTAACATCAACAAAACAATCCAAATTACAATTGATTTTTAGGCTTTCTAAAGGAAATAATGTCATGTGTGATCCACACAACATATAACATGTGTTCATACATAGGTGCATGCTTGCATTTTGTATATATGTTTCACATATAATGTTTATGTACAAGTGTTGGGTGCGTGTGCCTATGGTGAATGTGAGTCTGGCACAAGAATAATACACATTAACACATATTGACTGCTAAAGTAACTAATAAAGGAATGGAAGGATTTGCGCATAAAACTAAACATCTACACACTTACTATATTGTTTTAAGACTCTAATTGCCAATGAGCTGAATCCACACTGAGGAAATTCGGGAACCCCTTTCATGTAAATCATTACAGGATTCTCCTTGACATCCTACACCAGAAACAACTACAACTAATAAGTTTTTCCTTTCATAGGTAATCAGACTACAACTTCTCAGTATTGAGCTTGGATAAAAGACTTTCATATTGCTAATGGGAGATGACACGCCTTTCAGAACATGAATCCTAAACATAATTGAAAAGATTCATTTACCTGCTCAACAACATCCTTCAAAGAAAGGGGAGAACTTTCAAGCTTATTAGTGGGTCTAAAATCTTCATGTGTATCAGGATCACTGGGCACAGTAGTTGAATATCTCATCCCATTGTGGTAAACGGATCCGCATACCTACCAACAATTTAAAGCAAACTATTATATGATAATACTGCTGTGATCACTGAGAACCAGAAGAACCAAGAATTAGCAATCTGGAATATGGAGTTGCTTTATAAATATTTGATAACTCCAACTTAAAGTCAATAACCTAGCTAAGCTGCGACATTGCAACTCTTTTCCGTTAATAAATAATGAAGTTTATAAAGAAAATCTCAAAAGGGTGCATCCTAGTATACAGGAAGTATATAAGACAAGCAACATCTAACAAATTCTAGTTCGGAGTAAACTAAACTCGAACCTTACTCAATCTCTCACTCTCTCTCATTTGACCAACATACCAATAACATTGATCCAAAATCCTTTGGCATTGGGAGGGGTATCCCCCCCCCCCCCAAGCCCATCCTAATTGGGCCTGGGCCCAACACTGTGGCCCGTTCCAGCTTAGGTCTCACCCTTTCGAGGCCCCAGAGTTGCCAAAGGGGTCCAGCCCTCAAGGTTGCATCAGAGGAAGGAGGATGCATAGGGGGAACAGATGGGACACGCCAACTCTGACGTCCCCTGTTGCACCTAGCATTAAAGGACTTACGTCAATGAGAACACAAACGACCCTCCATTTTCTGACGGAGGGGACCAGAAGTGACCGTGCCATTCACCCACTGCCGGGACACGCCCTGGAATCCACGCCGTCTCAAAAGCCACGCTGCATTGAAAGCTCTGCCTCAGAGCACCACGTCGCATTAAATACCCAGACTACCATACTTATAAAAAAAAATACATAGCCTAAGATAGACGTGAGAAGGACGACTTAACCCTAACACAAGGAACATAATGTTCCCTCGTAACTTCGTATAAAAGCTACATCCCAGGTACAAAGAACTCTATCTGAACTCTATGATTAAAAAGACAAGACTTTAAACATTCGAGACTGAGGCATCGGAGGTTCCCCGGACCACCCCGAGCCCACCTTCTCCCTTGTGTTTGCAGGTGAAGATCTCGGCCCGAATTTCCAGAACCATGTTCAGGCGTACGAAACACAACGTTAACAGGCATCATGAGGCTACCTTGATGCACCACTAATAAACTCTCTCACTAAATAGATCTAGCTCGCCAACTTATCTTAATAAACCCAAAAACGAAAGAAGGGGTTAAACTCAACAATACTGCGAGCATGTGACAAATATCCACATCAAAGAAATTCCATGTGCAAATGATATTGACTTGTACCCAAAACTAAAAGTAAGACTATATGTCTCCTAAGATTCTCCAAATAATCAATTTAATTTGACCAGAAAACAAAGTAGCTTAACATGATATTTAGTTCTTGTAGAATCTATGCCATAAGGTCAATCTAGTGTTGTTGACAGTCACACCCCTCCCCAAAGCTATAACAGCAGGAGTCGGAAAAATGTGGACAAGACCCGGACCATAACTACCGTACCATTAACAATGTAGTCTATGCCCAGAAAAAACATCTTCACATTTTGTTCATTGGATGTCTGACCCTTCCTCTCCTAGTCAATCCATGCTCGTCAGCATCACCAATTTTCCAGAAAAATCACAGCCCCTATATGAACCTAATTTCACAACCTACATCTACCAATACATTTCAATGTAAATGTGTTTTAGAAACAATCAGAGGATCCAAAGAAGCGACTCTTCGGCCCATGATTCATACTGTAAAATCTATAATCTCATCACGGGTGTATTGATTAACTAAATGTAGAGGACAACGGAAGGTCTAGAATCTTACAGTTCTACTAGAACGGGAGACCGCAATGCCCTTCAGCATCATACTCGATAATAACCTCGCCATTGTTTTTTTTATTTTGGAGCTGCAAATTATCTGCACAGAACAATAAAGAGGAGAAACATAACCATATATCTATCCAAACTATACGAACATACATACAAAGGCACGTGCACAAACACGGAGTTCAACAAAAGCTTTCCTGGGAAAAATTATTGGAAACGAAACGAACAGAAAATGTTGAAGTGAACGCATGTCGGGTCGAGAAAACGGATTTTAATTTGTGAGAAACATATGTATTCAAGGGGAAAGAAAGTGATAATATAGGTTACAAAGTTCTAGTTTGGTAGCAGATAAAATATTTTGAAGAAAAACGAAGGAAACGAGAAATTCTGGATGTAAAAGACAATGTCTAATGCAAATTCGTGAAATAAGATTTCGAAGTTTGCACCCGTAACACCGGAGAAGGACATGAGAGTACAGAACAAACTGATTTCCGAAGATTAGAACAAAATTTAAGTGCAGATGGAACAAGAATTGAGGAAAGAGAGAAGCTGGAGAATGAAATTGTCACGGCAAGAGTTGGTACCAATGAGTTCCAACACAATAAAGAACTCTTAAAGCCTGTCACAGATTCATCAGTTGCTGCCATTTCCACTCCATTTAAGGAGGATCGCAATCCTGACAAGGGAGGCAGCCATGGTATTGACCCGAATAAAAAGCCACAGGAGAAAACAAGGCGAAAAAAGCACCGGCCCAAGGTGATCACAGAAGGAAAACCCAAAAGAGCTCCCAAGCCAATGACCCCAAAACCAACGACAGGCAAGAGAAAGCATGTACGAAGAAAAGGACTCAGCAAACACCCTACAACTCCAGCAGAAATATACCTCAGGGTTCAGACAAGGGTACGAATTTTGCAGGTTTGGTCAGAGGGTGAGGTTGTAACAAGGCAGCCGATTTACCTCTGGGTGTGAAGGAGACCAGAGTAGGGTTTTGGCTTCTCTTCTCTGTGCGAACTGCGAAGAAAGAAAGGAAGGATGAATCCCCAAACTAAGCGTTGTCGTTTTATGGTCTTCTACTTCATCGGCTACGCGCGCGCGTTGGCGGTGTCGGGTGTAACGTTTTTCTGATAAGTAAATACTATGGATGTAATTAGTCTAGTCTAGTTTGGTTTTAGACAAAATTTATGACCGAATTAGTATGTACTAATTTTACATTTTTAAAAACTGATTACGTACCGGTTACACCCTAAACCGGTACTTTCGGTTTTACCAATTCCGGTCCGGTTCGGTTTGATTTTTCAGTTTTAATCATCTATCATAAAAAAATTTATGCCATAAAAAATTGCTCCCAATCAATACACACAGAATAAAGATTAATAGAGAAAGAAAAACCATCAATGCAATAGTAGAAAATTCAAATAGAGAATACACAATGTAAAAAATATCATAAAGAATGCACATAAAAAGAATACACACATAACGAAATTCAAATAGAGAATACACACAATGTAAAAAAACATTGTAATGATTCGAGAAAACATAGAACATGCAAGAAACTAAACCAGTAGAATCATTGAATGACATCCATGCAACCCAAAAAATTTATCAAGTTCAAATCTACTAACAAATATATATGAACAAACAAACATAATTACCCACAAAAACAAAAAGGAGAGAAATCGAGCTATTTTCAGTTGGATGGGAAACTATACATGTTCATCCTCGATGGAGAGCTATGCAACATATATAAAACCTAAATCTTAAAATATAAAATACAAAATTATACCTTCCACAATTATAGTTATACTAGTATTATAACTATAGTCTATATAACTATCAATAATATAGTTATAATAAATTAAACTCACTATAACAATTAACAAATACTAGTATAACTTATAGTCTAATATAGACTATAGTTATATTATATAGCTATACTAATAGTATAATATTAATACTATTATGTAGTCTAACTAATACTAATAATCTAATATAGATTGTAGTTATAGTTATACTAATATAATTATACTAAATCACTATAACTAATACTAATATATAACTAATAATAATATATAGTTATACTAATAGTCTAATAGTAATAACATATGATCAAACCATGGAACCAGAACCGGATCGGGTCCGGCTGGTTTTATTGTTACAAGGACCAGTCCGGTTTTCCGATTCAAATTTACACCTTTAGTAAATACAGAGAACCATATATTTCTTATCAAAAAAATAAATAATATACATATATCTAGCCATATATTGTGCATAAGAATGGATTTAAGAAAATAAATTAAAAATGCTTTCAATATTTTTTTTAAATGGATGGTTTGGGCACCTTAGTTCTTTGCTAATGTAACATCGATCAAACCAACATGATATTTGCTGCATTTTATTAAATAAATAGTACATCTAACGAGTAATAACCTTAAATATGGCAAAATTTATTTTGTATTAAGGTTTGTAAAAGTGGATAAAAATTTTATGAAAAAAATGTTTAGATAAATTTGCTATATGTGGCAGTGCATTTACTTATAATTTTACTTACAAGACTTGTTTTATTAATTTTATTTTGAATTTCAAATTTCATAATTTCATTGTTTCAACATATCAATAATCAACGTGTAGAGAAGTAAATTTTTTATAAATTTTTCTTAAAATATTTTTAGTATTTTCCTTTTTTAGATTTGTTCTAAATATCGTTTTAATTTTTATGTTTTTTTTTGTTATCCAAAAGGTAATCAAGTGATTAGATTTTTTTTTTTGTTTAAATGTATTTAGATGGTAGAATGATAAAAATTTTCTAAAACAGATTGAAACCTTTTGAATTTTGCCTAAGCGCAAGAGTGTAACCATGAGTCTATAGGCTATTATAAAGTGGAAAGAACCGCGGATTTCATCATCGTTGTCGATGGGGTTCTTGATTTATAGAAATTATTTTCTTTAATTTTCAGCCTCATTCTCTGTCAATAGTGTTTCACATTCCCCAAATAAAGAACAATCACAATAAGAAAATGTAAATCAACAATTTGTTTTTGCAAAAGGTTTTCAGAATGAGGTGGAGTACTACTCAATCATCCGGCACTCGGACCAAATTTATAACAAAAGATGCTTGAATTTAGCCCTTCAATGTCTCGCAACAAAAGGGTCATATCATCATTCTCTGTTCACCAAACCCAATTAACGCTTTAAGAATAGACCTTATTCACCTGTATACAAAACTTGAACCTTCCTGCTGTTGTTTCTCTGAGATGCAAGAATACAAGCTTGTTACAACTTAAGCTGATCAAACCAACCACCCCCCCCCCCCCCCCCCCCCCCCCCCCCCCCCCCCCCCCCCCCCCCCCCCCCCAAAACAAAAACAAAAGCACACCAAAAGAGAAAAGAAAGACTTGCAAGGATGGCAGGTTGAGAACTTACAATTGGGACCTGACCTAAAGTGAGTGACCTAAAAACAAAGGAATTGAACTAGCGCTGGCTATTGTACGGTGACCATCTTTCATCCCTCCATCGCAGCCGTCGGGAATGGGGTGCTGTATTATCTGTTGACCGCCTAGGATATCGTGTAAAACTGTGAACACTCCTAGATGAATGCCCACGCATTTGCCGGAAGCGGGGCCTACCAGATGAGGTAAAAGAGGACCTGCTCTGAGATGACCAGAAACGGGAAGTATTCTCTGATGACCACTCTGGCGTTTGTCGCACACGCACTGATGACAAATTGCTGTCTCGCCTAGTAGCAGCACTAGCATCATCATGAGCCCATCGAGTGGTTTGCCTAGGCATACCCTCTGAGGACAAATCAGTGCTCCTTCCAACAAGGGGACTGGCCTCCATATCATAATCTGCCCTCGATGTTCTCTCAGATCTCCTATTGTGCAACTGTTCTCTATCACCTGAAACATCCGAGAGATGAACCATGAGGGAGAGCCCAAGAGTACGAAACATGGCCTCCAAAATGGAAGACATCCACCCACTGAACTCTGCCGATAGAGTGTTTTCTTCACTGCTCTCTTCCACAAACTCTGGATGAAGTGAGCTAAGGACATCCTCCAAGTCCCTTTCCCGTTCCAACCTTGTCCAATCACTTTGTCGCATGGGGTCCACCTCTGATGGTCGGATAGATGGGTGTTCAGACCTTGCATGCTTCCTGAGTTTTGAATAGGTCCCACTAAAATCACACATCTCAGAAGAACAACTCCTTGCTCTGGAATTCATGAATTTACGAGCTGGCTCTACAATATGATACCCATAGATCTCTCCCCGACAAAGAGGGCAGACAAGCTTTGGCTGCAATTGGTTCCCAAACTGTCTTGCTTGCCCAGGGTCCAACCCATGTTCCCCTCTGCGAAAGGCCGAGTTTGTGAATGGAATTTCTTGGAGTAGTGTTATGGAGGCATGCGGAGCAAATGACTTACAGAACTGATCAAGACAATTGGAGTGCCGATAACTGGTGTTGCACATGTAGGGACGGCAACCGTTCTCATGGGCGGAACACTTTAGAAGAACAGCATTATGAGGATGTTCCATACAGATTGGGCACCTAGCCTCCTCCCATTCTTTCACATCGTCAGCTGATCCCAATTGTTCTTCCGATTTATGTTGCTCAATGTTCATGGAGCTATTAGGGTAACAAGATGCCCTTGCCTGATCAGCAGGCAAGGCTCGCATTCTTCTGACCTTTGGCATTTTGGGAGTCAAGTTGTTATCACAGGAACTAAATCTACCACAAAACCAGCACATCATAAGAGCAAGCATCATAATATCAAATCAAATATCAGATATATTTTTTTTATAGATAAATCAAATATCAAATATTACCGTTCAATAATGCAATGCATGTGTGGATGCAATGGATGTTACAGATCACTGACTCAGATCATTAAAAAAAAAAATGTCTGCAATTGAACCTGCACGATGTCTGTATTCTTGAGTGAGTGCTCATGGGTTTCTCTATCTGATTGTGGATATAATTAGACTTAATGTGTCATAAATGTACGGACATAATTTTAAGTGTGAACCAATATAAAATGAATCCAATAACTATAACAAGTAAAAGTTTACAACTGATCATTGTAAAAAAAAAAGTACAAGTGTAAACCATTCTCCAACACAAAAGAATTGATCAAGTGCAATACATTGATTCTGTTAGGGTCGCCTAGCCTCATTTCAATCATGCTGGACCCCCACCCCCACCCCCACCCTGCAATCTACTATGCCCTCTTCCACTTGCAAATACAAACAAATAGAAGAGATGCTCCATAACAAATTGTACCACCAACACAGGGTGGACAAACACTAGTCCGTGGTGTTGTAATTCATCTATCCTTACATCAGTAAAAATTCACTAGTTCCCCCTATGAACCTACACAAGGAATTTCATTCAAAGATGGTCATAAAAAAACTGTGCACCACGGACCAACTAGCTAGTTACTAATTGCAAACACACAACAAAATACACATGCCTTACATTAAAAAAAAACAAAAGAAAGAAGTAGATGGGTCAAAATACTACACAGCAACATGAATATGCACCAATATGAAAGCAAAACAAAGCACTAGTCACAGCTGACACTAGAGGGCTTTCGTTTATTTCTTGAAAATTACAAATTATATCCAACAGAAGGTTTCCTAAATTTTCATAAGTCTATGTCCATCAGGACTTGGCACAGAATACCATTCTTACATGCCAAAAGCGCGTGATTAACTTACCGATAGAAAAACGTCATCAACACCTCAACGCATGACTCGACAATTACAACCACTTAGCACCTACCTACCGAACAACAAAAACTCATTAACTACCCCAAAACTTGTACCCAGTCCACTAACTGTTCTTATTATTTATACCTAGAACAAGAAAATTAAAAAAAAAAATCTTGATTCACCTATTAATCCCATAAAACTACAGAAATGACGATTTTTAATGTAACAATAAAAACAAGTACCGGAAAATCAACTGGCTACCATGGAAAGGCTGCTGTGGATTTAAATCCTCTAGCTTAGTTGAAATAAAACCTCAAATTTCACAAACAATGAGTAGATTAAAACATTAAACCAACCAATTTAATAAAAACCCAGATTTCCGAGGAAAAAAAATCAAACAAAACCCAGATAAATACATCTTACGCACCGAACATATCATCAAACAAATCATAGTACCGATAAAAAAAATAGATGAAGAAAAATGGAGAACATCGAGTTTACCGAAAGAATTTGGGGCCAAGTGGAAAGCTTTACGAAGACGCAGCTTCAATGAAGTCAGTCTCCGATATATATATTTAGAGAGAGAGAGAGAGAGAGAGAGAGAGAGCTGAAGAATAGCGTCTTGTATTATGAAAGTACACTGGTCCGGAAGCCCAATAGATCATAGAAGTAATATGGGCCATCAGTTCAAGCCCACAATTCGGGGCCCATCAGCAATACATTGCGTTCACCATCTAAAAACCCTTCAGAAAGTCCAAACCAGAACCCTAACAAACGGACACTATCAGGAGAAAGAGGAAGGGAAATCCGTACAAGCTTTATTTTGCACCTTAGAATCCGATGCCGGCAATGAAGAGGAAGAAGAAAAGTGAGCCCTCACTCACTTTGCTCTCTCATCTCCCCACAAAATTTAGTCTTTTTTGTGTGTCTATAAAATTCCTTGTAATTCGGCCGCAACACTTCGTCGTTTCATTCGAATTAGCTACTTTTACGCAGGTCGGGGAGAGGCGGTGGATGGAGTCCTTGTTAACGAGGAGGACCCGAATGAGCCCACCATGGGAGAGAAGCTCGCGAGTCTGAATCTGACACAGAATGATAAATCCAAGAGTGATGGTGCCAAGATTGATGATGACAAGAGCGGAGACGAACGGCCAGAGCCATCTTCTCTGCTCGAGCAGCCTCCAAGTCTGGACTCCGTTCAAGTGCTGCTTAAGCAGGCGTTACGCGCCGACGACCGTGCGCTTTTGTTGGATTGCTTGTACAACCGAGACGAGAAGGTTCGGCTTTGGTTTTTCTTTGTAGGTTTGTGTTAATGGTCGAATGAGCAATTTCAAGTGTGTTTGCAGGTTATTGCGAAGTCGGTTTCTTTGCTGAATGCGGCGGATGTTCTCAAGCTTTTGCAGTCTCTGGTTTCGAATATTCAGTCAAGGTAAATATTTTTTTTTTCTCAGTGGCTAAAAAGAACACATTTTTCTCAATCAATGTAATCGGAAGTATATATGTGTTTGCTAAGTATTGAAATTGTTAACCCAAATTAGCAAGGGGAAACGCTGAATTGATTTCTGGTTAATTGTATTTTTTTTCATTTTTTTGGTTTCGAGTTTTATTGAATTGCTGATAATGCCGGTGGATGTAGATAAGTGTCAAGAATTGGCCACCCGGGAAGCTCAATGGGCTATTTGTGATGGTTGATTATCAGCACCCCTTCCTAGTTTTCTAGAATTGAAAAAAAATCTTTGCCCTTATTCTTCTTTTCTTGTACTTGGGTTGTGCCCCTTTGCGCCCTTAATAAAATGCCTTGATTACAAAAAATTAAAGTGATTGCAAAGAAGCTAAATTTTGTATGCAAATGGTGTTCTGATTCTCAATAAAAAGAAGCTTAGCAAATCCCATGTTTATGCCAATTTCCTCCTCTTTGTTGCTGGTGTTTGGGAATTGTAGTCCATGCTGGTGTTTATACTTTTATCTGGTATTGAGGTTTATGGACTCTTACGTTGTGTTTTCACCACAGGGGTGCAATTTTGGCATGTGCACTTCCATGGCTAAAAAGTGTCCTTCTTCAACATGCAAGTGGAATAATGTCCCAGGAATCTTCTTTACTTGCCCTAAATTCTTTATTTCAGGTAAGAAATGTTTAATTCATTGTGGAAACATTTTGAGTACACGTATTACAAAACGCCTACAACACATTGATTCCATTCATGTTAGAGAAGATCTTATCATATCCGCATCTAGTACGGGTTTTCAATACTCCTTGATCCATATCTGGTGCTTCAAAAACATGTGTAATACGAAATCAACATATCTTGACTTTGGAAATGTAGCCATTATTTCCTTAATCTTTGACATATTGATAAACGTTTTGGGATATTGATCAAATATTCCTTGAAAATCATTTGCCAAGAATATAGGAGTATAATCCATATTCATGCTTCTCACATTGTTGGTTTTGTTCTATATGCTAGCAGTACAATGTAGTACATGAGTTTGATAATCTTATATGGCCTTGTACGAATGCAGCTCATAGAGTCGAGAGTCTCAACTTTTGAATCAGCTATTCAACTATCCAGTTGCTTGGACATCCTTTACACAGGGGTGAGTCCTGCAGTAAAATCTGCGGTCTTAAGTTTTATTTGTTTCATGTTTTATTCATGCAAACCTTTCGAACAGGTTGTTGATGATGAAGTAGAGGAGAATGGCACCACAGTGCCAGTAGTTTATGAGGACAAGGATGAAAGTGATGAAGAGGAATCTGAGGACGCTATGGAAACTGATCAAGATAGAGAAGATGAGGAAGCATCAGATGAAGCATTTGATGGTGTTGATGACATTGAGGGAAGTGATGGCATCACCGATTGATGCAGATTGCTAATTTGTGTTGTATTTGAGCAATTGAGGTGATATAATTTATCAACAGCTTTTGTGTTCTGATACCCATAGGCATCGTCCGATTAATAATTATTAAAAAAAAAAAAAAAAACTGAGTCAAAGGGCTGAGTCAAAGGGCTAATGAGCATATGATGGATCCGGCTATACCATGCATGGGAGTATTGTGCGAAAATTATATTTAATAGAATGGAGTAGAGACAGGATTAGGCTGTGAACGGTTGAGTTTAGTAAATTTTAAGCTAAATCTAATATTTAAATACTCAATTTTTAAATTATTAAATTCATTCCAATTTAAAATTTTCTTAAATGCGAAATTCACAACTTTTTTTAAACTTACAACATCCGTGAAATTTATATTTTTTTAATTTTTTATAAAAAATACTAAATTCATATTAATATTTAAACATAATTTAAATTTTTTATAAAAAATACTAAATTCATATTAATATCTAAATACAATTTAAAAATTTAGATAAGATAAGATTCCTCGTAACTTTTTTCAACTTACATTCAATTTATTACTCAATTTATCAGTATTTATAAAGAATTCAGCTCACCATCCATTCAACTAACTTTTGAGACTTTAGAGCTCGCAAATGGCCACCGAGGAAAGAAAAAAACACGTTTTGTAGAAAAACAAGAAATGAAAAAACGTGTTCGTTCATAGGAGCTCCATTCTTGAAGTATCATCACTCCTGCTTGACCGATATCCGATTGGATCAAAGATCACCACTCTCAATCCATGTTTATCTCAGGTATTAAAGATTCTATGGTTGATCCTTTTCTATCGTTCGCAACAATATATCATAATCAGATCAAAATAACTGCAGATTAATACCCCTCCGCCTAGACACTTTAAATGAAAAACACCTAAAACTAATGCCTCGTTTCGTTTCGTTTCGTTACGAAATTATGAGTGATGCTCGTTATAATATAATTTTTACTATAATTTTTATTTTAAAATTTTAAAAAAATTAAATTATTTATTATATTTTATGTGAAATTCTAAAAAAATTATAATAATTATATAAAATAAAATAATTTAATTTTACGGAACTAAAACATCCCTAAAAATAGGATTTACATCTCATTAGGCGCCATGCAATCATCGGACACCCACCTTATCTTTAAGAGTTCGTTTTGCACAGAGTGACCTGCAATCTCCCATTACTCCATCCCCCCACTAATTACGTACATGCACATAAGAACGAATAACAATTTAAAAATAAGAACGGAAAGTGAAGCCAATACGATTACATGTTATTAATTCTTGTTAAGTTGAAATTACATCTCCCTTTCACCGAACGGAGAAAAAGCGAAGGACTTCGACCAAACATGCCCAACAACTAAACTAAGAGAGATTACAGAATAAAACAGACAGGCAGCAGACTTCCATTCCCAAATTCAAAATATCGTCCTTATTATTTATAGTTTCCCTCCTTATTATGAGGGCTATTATCATCCTCAGCATCATTCGCCATCTTTGCCCATGCCAACGGTGTTCTTCACCGCATCGGTCGCACTTTGGGCCATGTTCTTCACACGCTCCCCGGTCTGTTGGAGTATTCCAGCGCTCTTTTCCTTTCCGGCCTGATCCTTCGGCTTGGCTGACTCCGCAGCTTCGGAGGCCTTTTCCTTTGCGGCCCCGGTCTTCTCAGAGAGGTAGCTTCCGGTTTGGTCCTTGGACTCTTTCACAGACTGGGCTGCTCTTGAGGTAATGCCTTTGGCACCTTCAGCCGTTTCTTGGGTCTTGTCCTTTACCGCTTCGGCCTTCTCCCTCGTAGCACCCATCGTCTGGTTGGCTTTCTCCTGAGCATTCACGAATCAAAAAATCAACAACAGACAGTGCCTAAGCTGAGTAAATTCCTTGTAGGGCAGCCAAAAAACAAAAAAAATTGCGCCTTGCTATATCATGAAAAAACATTAAAAAAAAAAACCCGACAACACTCATGATCATATTCTTCACGACCTTACATAAGAATGCAAAAATAATCAAAAGTGTATATATATATATATACCTCAGCTTGGCCCTTGGTTTCACGGGATGCCATATTTTCCTTCAAAGGTGATTGTACTACTACTTCAGACAACTCTCTCTGAACTAAGAAAATTTGCGTAACAGTACTAGAACTTGCTTGCGAAGATATCGGGGTGTCTGGAATTCCTATTTGTAGCATATCGTGTGCCCCACTTGATAGACACGTAGCCCTGTCTTCTGACACGTGTTACGTAACGTGCGATGATGACGTTGCGATTGTAAAGTACTAACGAGTATGGGGACGGATTTACGACTGATAAAAGCAGATTCAATTAGAAAATAATCGAAAATAACTGGCCACAAATTACTGTCGGTCACTATAAAAAATAAAAAATAAAAAATAAAAAAAATTACTGTCGGTCCCAGATTGGTGACTCTGCCTATCGCCACGTCCTGCGTTGTATGTAGCTTATTGAAGCCTGCCAGGTGTCTTTGTTACAGTAGCATGCCTGCTGTTAATGTAATTATCAAGCTAGTCAGTACTTGCGTTTTAAAACTTGATCAGACTCTATCGTTTTATATTCTATAAAAAAATGTTTTTATATTCTATAAAAAATATCTATACATACCATAAAAATAAATTATAAATGTAAAATATAAGATGTGGTGTAAGAATAAACAGTAACTAATATATCTTTATTACTTTCAAAAATATATATATATATCTCTATTAAAAATTAACTTTTTTTATATTTAACTGTTTAAAATGTATGACGTCAATAAATCTAATTAAAAATAATAAATATTAGTATATATATATATATATACACACATCATATATGTAGGAAATAAGAAAAAGGCATACCCGATTATTATTTCTTCCTTTTTATACCTACCTTGTGTACATAGAAATTATAAATCTCGATTCCAAATATCTTTGATTTTTTTTTATGAATTTTAGAAATAAAAAAATTTGGGATTCCTTGTAAACTATTTTGTAACGATGATTTGAAATCCTTTTTCATTTTCATTATATAGAATTTGAAACGGAATATTTTAAGTTATTAAGATTCGGGTTTGGATTTGATTCAATCAAGAGATTTGAATTTTAAAATACCAAATTCAAATCATCTCTTTCAAATTTATTTATCCAAACATATACTATAAATAAATTCTATAATATTTATTATTATTTATATAAATATTTCAACATCTGATGATTTTGGACAACACATAGTTCGTGAAATGGCTGGTGCACGTTTGTTGCTCGGGACAATAAGATCAAGTTGATAAAGATTAAAGTAAGATTGCAGCATGTCATATAAATGAAGAATTTTAAAAATATTTTATTCTTATCTATAATTATTTGTCAACAAAAATAGGAGGTTAATTGTGTTCAATTTCACAAGTGACGCCAAGATTGTAGATTCGGGTAGGGTTTTATTATAGATGAATTATAGCCTGAGTTAATTATCAGTATAATGAATAGTATTAGATACAGTTATAAAATATGTAAATTTTACATATTCTCTTTATGGATGTGCATCCGGACCATATTTTTTCTGGCCCGATTCAGAACCCAAAAATTCAGGTGGATCCACGATCCAATTCATAACACCCCAATCCCGAAGGTTTGAAGAATTAATTTATTTTGCTTAAAATTATATATTGCAATACCAATATAGACTCCAAAATCTCAATGTCATATACAAAAATTAATGTTTCAAACCAACTACTTCAATATAATCAACCTCTCAAAATACCAAGTCATTATAACACGGCAAAATTATTTAATAGATTTCCTCAGTACTCATATAAACTTTTTATGCTTAAATCATCTCACACACACTCCATAATCTTGAAATATGGGTGAATTATCAACAACTCAATAAGCAGATAATATATACTAATATGTAAACACGAGCTTTTTCACAGAGTTAAAAATGCAAACCAAAACATTTTAGCTTCAGAAATGCAGATCCAAAAACATGTTATCAGAGCGACAGTTCAAAATGATCATATTAAAAAATGTCCTTTAGCATAACATGACCGAACATCATCATCTTATCATCTCATATCAGAACATATCCCATGTTTAACCCTCATGGTAGGACTGTGCATTTTGCGGAAAGCTAAACAGAACATAAATCACCATGTTGTCAAAGCGATTGCACTCAGAGCAAATACCATTATTATATTTTGTGGTAGGGCCAGAGGTCACTATTATTTCTCGTGACAGTGCCAGAGGTCACTATTATATTCAGTGACAGGGCCAGAAGTCATTATTACATCCCATGACAGGGTCAGATATCAAAGCAAAATAAAACATAATCAAAATCACCATATCAAAACCAGAATCAGAGTCAGAACATAATCAGAAAGTTATATTAGAGGTTTTTCAGAGCCACATTTTGAACCCAATGTTTCAAGTTTCATATAATTACATATCTACATATAGATTTTGATAATAACAAATGAATTCAAGTATAAAGGAATCTCAAACTCAAATTGTCTACACAATGAAGCTAAGCTTATAAATGAACCAAGCATGAGCAAGAAAAAGAACAAACTCATAAATGAAACTCTTAAAGTAATTTTGTACATCTCTTGATAAAATTTGAAATTAGATTAAGGCTCAAAATTAATATTTTTTTATAAAATATCAAATTGTATTTTTCACATGTGCATGACATATTGGAATATTAAAAATTTGAAATTTGAAGTTTTGTAAGATGATTGATTGTATTAAAATTTTGAAATTTGAATTTTTGAAAGGTAATTGATTATCATCTTTCACATGTGCATGACATAATTAAAAGTTTGAATTTTGAAACTTTGAAAGATGATTGATTGTCATCTTTCGCATGTGTATGTTTTGTTTGAAATTTTTCAAAAGTGAATGATGTTGTCTTTGACAAATTCAAAAAGGATAAACTTTGATTTGAATATTTTGAAAAATGAATGATGTTGTATTTGACGATTGCGAAAAGTAAAATTTTGATTTGAATATTTTGAAAAGTGAATGATGTTGTTTTTGACAATTTCAATAAAGTAAAACTTTGATTTGAAAATTTTAAAAAGTGAATGATCTTGACTTTGACATGTGAATCTTTTTAAATTTAAAAATGAAATCTCATATGCCTATAAATAGCTCATTTGAGTTCTTCAAATTTCTTCAAATTTAGAACAAAATACACAACAACAAGAGCATACAACATTCATTCAAAGTTTTCAATCTCTATTTTTTAAGTATTAAGCTTTAATCTTTGTTCATTTTGAGAGATATATTTTTGCATTGTATTGTTCTTATTTTACTTATTGATGAGTGTTTTCTGATAACCTATCCATTATTATCTCTTGTATCAGTAAAATAGTGTGTATAATTTTTGTGTGTGTAGAATGTGTTCTACACAAGAAATAGAAGTTGAATCACCACGCGTAAGGTGATTACAAGTGTAGAGGGTGTTTGACACAGATTCTTTGTAGTGGTACCACTCAAAAGGGTAATAGGTTTCTATCTCCACCTGAAAGAGATAAGATAGTGAATTTGAGAATCCTCAATGGGTAGTTTGAGTCAAGGACGTAGGCAGTGGGGTTGAACCTTGTTTAAATACTGAGTTTGCTTCCTCTTACCCCTACTCTTTTTATTTATTGTTGTTTCGTATTTTGTTCATATTTTATATTATGTATTTCATATATAATTGCAGATTTTTAAATACAACTCAATTCACCCCTCTTGTATTAGTCATCTGGACAACACCACATAATATCAAAATAGAGTACTGAAATTCATATCATTTCATATATTCTAAAACAGATTCAGAACATCTTCACGTCATATGCAAAAATTATCAAATTTTTACATTCGCTCATTTTTCTTAGTTCAATAACAGAATGCTAAAAATAAGTTCATGTCTATACCAGTCATACCATAAAATACTTTATTTTTATACAGAATTTCATGAGTAATGCAGAACAAATAACTAAAGTCATTTCAAATTTCTTTTCATAACAAAACATGCATATTTTTCAAAATTGACCCAGTCTATTTTATTTTTATGCAAAGTCTAACATAAGAACCTTGCTTACATGAACTTTTTACTATGTCGAACAACATTAACCGTCACGGCGTCACCTATAAAATAGTCATGTAACTCCGTAAATATTTGTAATTAACATATTTTTCAATACTTAATTCTGAAATGCTAAGTAACCTATTTTTCTAAAAACTTAAATTCTTCGAAACTCTAAAATATCTAAAATTCTCAAAACACCGATTTTCACTTTATATCTCATACTATTTAAACTCTAAACTATCTCGATAACTTAGAAATTATGGCTGACATTTATACTCAATTTAGACAAAGCTGTGAAACAAGAATGTCCTCACTTTAATATGGACTTGATATAACCCTGACTCAAAAACATATTTTCACGAAGAACAGGTTTTCATTAGAATACCCAGATGTGACGGAGACTCACTGAGAGGAGTTGCGATAGAGCTAGGTGGATGCAGTGGTTGTGTCGACAAGATGAACGGCTGAGCACTGATGAGAGAAAGAGATGGGAGGGAGACACGTGAAAGAGATAGAGTAAGCCGAAAGAGAGCGGAATAGAGATGTTGTCGATGGCTTACCTATAGGGACACGACGGACTTGGAACTGCTTGGAGTGCCCATCGAAGTTTTCTATGCCGTTGGTAACGACGTGAAAGGGGCTGGCACCATGTGGTGGTTCTGAACGAGATGAGCACTGGCTGCTGTTGCTTTGTCTTTGGGGACTAAAAATGGGGCAAACGGCTGGGTTTATGTGAGACGGGGGTGGTGGCGTACTAGGTTAGGGTGATAGAGTCGTTGCAAAGGAGTACCTGGTCTTGGGCATGTGTTGGTTCGAGCAACTAGGCAGTGGAGTCAGTGGCTTCTGTCGTGCGTGGGAGACCTTGGCACACTAGTTTCTCCCAAATTGACATGGGTTCGTGTTGCTAGATGTCGTGCATGGAGCTTGGTAAAGGCTACCTTAAGGTGGTGGTGGGGTGGATGTCTCAATTTGGCCTTATGTGATGAGGAGGACTAGCGACAATTTAGTCTAGGATTAAGGATGATTAAAACATGCATGCATGAGTCCAAGTAATGTGCGCATATATATATGGTAACACCGTGTACCCTAATGGAAGACGTGCATGCGGAGGAAAAGGACGTAGTGAAAGCAACCTTAGTTTGAAAAAAGAAAGTTGATGCCCAATTGCTTATCGAGTATCAATCCATTAAATGCGCGGTTGCCAGGAAAGTAGTAGAAACAAAAGGTGCATGGAGTGGAAATCGACATGATGGAGTCGTGCGAGAAGAGGAGTCTGGCACGAGATCTTACAGGCTTGGGTTTTTTCATAAAAACAAACCCAATAATTATTTAGAAAGGGGGCTTGGCTGGGCCTAAATGTTACACGATTATTCATAACTGGATTTTTTTTTTCTTTTAAAAAAACAAAATTTTATTTCAAAACGACGTTGTTTTTGTACATGCAAAACTTACAACAACTAGAGTTAAAAAACATTGGACTTAAAAATTAGATATTGGTTACAATTCAGGTTACCCACCTGGGTTGTAATCGGGTTTAATCGGGCGGATATTCGTCCTGTTTTAAAACTTCGAGTATGGATTTGGATATTCCTAAATATTTGGATTCGTATTTGGATGTACACTCCTAAGGTTCCGTTTAGATGTTGAGCTGAGCTGAGCTCTTTATAAATAATAATGAGTTGAGTAGTGAAATAAGTTATGTGAGGCTCATCTAAACTGAGTTTAAAGTGTGATTGGACGTTTAGATGAGTTTATTACTTTTTATAAGAAGTTGAAAAAGGCTGTGGATCCCACGTATAAATATATGTTAAGTTGAAAAATGTTATGGGTCTTACGTGTAAGTATATTTTGAGTTAATATGAGTTTAGTAATTTGAAAGTTTGATGTTTGGATGTTAGAGTCAGTTTAAAATTAGATTAAACTTAACTGAGTCATTCAACCAAAGGCAACCTAATTCTTTTTAAAAATAAGGGTGATTCGTGGTTAAAAAAGTACATTTTTTAAATGGACCTTAAATTTATTACTTTTTTCATTTATCAAGCCGTTTAAAAAAGAATAGACAGAATTTATATTTGAATGGATCGGAACATATTTTATGTAACAAATTTGCGTGTGATTGCGAGTTCGCGATACTACTCTAATTAAAGGACTAGATCGAAACGAGTACCATAATACCTTGTAACCATCCGTACCGTACCCTACAAATCTTCACCGTCAAGCAATCCATTTGCATCTGAAGACGCTCGACTCGTACGAGGCGTGCCTCAGCTCTCGAAGATCCTACGAATCCCTCCAATCTCTTCCTTCCTAAAAAATTATCTAGACCTAGGAAATAGTGGGGTACACAGAGAGAGAGGAGATGTCTTTAACGTGTGTGAAAATGTCGGAACATGTGTGGCTAACATGTGTGGCGCATGCATTGTCCACAGAGACCGAAGAGATCATGGGTCTTCTTCTCGGTGATATTGAGGTTCACTCTTTGTTAACCATTTTCCAATTTTTACCCCTTTTTATTTTTAATTTTACGTCTTGTTTTATCTTCGTTGCGAATCGAGATTGCTTGGTGGGTTTGGTGTTTTTACTAGGAGTGGAGCTGGAATAGTTTGGATATGTCGAATAATGGTTGTTTTCTGAATGGGTTTTTGAAATATTGGTAATTTTTTTCTCTGTGGGCTCGTGTTCCGTTGGACTGTGGGGAAATTGCTCTTCTTTGAAATATAGAGTCGGGTTCTTGTAATTTGCTGCTTGTTTTGGTTCTACTTGAACTGCTTTTACATGGATATTTTCTGAATTTGTAAAATGAGTGATGTTGTGTTGTTATATTTTTGGTCGGAAAACGGCAAATTTTTTTAAAAAAATTTCATCAAGAAGATTAAATTTGGAGTATTTAGGTCTTCAAGCTCTAGTTCCGTTTCTATTTGAATATATGCTTGTGTGGGATTTAGATGTTGAGTACATGCTGATTCTACGACTCTACATGAAAAATGTGGTTTTGGAACTTTGGCTGTAAGTAGAAATTTATGTACGGAACTGAAAATGAATCTTTGGCCTTGCATTGAGTTTTTTTTTTTTTTATTTATTTATTTATTTTTATTACATTTACTCTTAACTAATCAGTGTTCTTGACTTGCAATGTGAATGGATATTTGTGTATCAAGATTTGGGTTGGTTGGTTTTTTTTTTTTTTTGCAAGTAGTTTGGTTGGCTATTTTTTAACCAAAAAGGGGATCTTTGCACCTCCAAAATCCATACCCAGATGTTTCTCCTTTGTAGGATGACAAGCGTCTTATATAACAGAACGGTGAATGCATCTTCCTACCAAATTTTGATTGCCATCCGAGCGTCAGCTTGCTATTCTATACTTATACAATATGCATAATGTGCTTGCTCCACTTTTGAAGCACGTGGTATCTCTGATTGAGCATTAGATAAGATACTGATTCATTTTGGGGTTTGTCAAATTATAAATCCTATACAATAGTCGTTGCCAACTCTGTATTAGGTGCCAAATTTCCATGTCTCATTGATAAAGACTCTGTTTTGATACATACGTGTTTTCCTCAAAACAATGGGATGGTATCCTAAGTTTTGTGCATGCTTTGCAATCCATTCCATGGTGGGGCATTAGCGGTGCCATACCATCTTTCCAGGCCTTGCTTACCCTGCTAGTTCGATCACAAGATTCTAGATATCAAGCTCAAGTAATTACCTACCTCGCATGCTAGATTTGTTGTTGGGTGGTGTGCCCCAAGTTTGGAGAAAATTGAGGAAATTCCTTAATGCTTTGGCCTGTTGACTTGGATGGATTTCCAAATAATTATCTTCTGGGTCTTGAAATATGCCGGATATAGAGATTGAAAAGAAAAAAGAAATATGCCAGATACAGACTTACCATCTGCAGTACCAGAAACCAAGTGTTTATTCTTTAATTTTGCGTCGCACAGCATCTATGTTGAAATATGAGAGAATTGGATCTGTTGGAGAATAACTGATGATTTGTCGATGGATGTGGTTGTTTGAAATTTTGATTTGGAAGGAAATGTGACTGTTGTGAATAGGGATTTATTTCATGCAGTATGGATTTGTGAAGCTATGATATTTTTCTTTATTTATTTTTTAAAATTATTATATATATAATTTTTTTTTTTTAAATATTGGTGATGGTGTTAATTCTGATGTTTGGATTTCAGTACTCTAAGAATGGGAGTGTAACTGCACTTATTTGGGGAGCATCACCGCAAACACGCTCTGATCGCAGAAAGGACCGTGTGGAGACTAATCCTGAACAGTTGGCTGCTGCATCAGCTCAGGCTGAGATATCCTTGATTCTTCTTTTTGTGCTTAGTCAATCTTATTTAAATTAGCATGAATATCTATATACACTTTGCCGCTTTCAATATATGGATGTTGTTGATCAATGAAACTAGCTATTGCTTTTCCCATGATCACAAAATTATAACCGCATTTTAATGATATGTAATCTTTAGAAATGTTTCTTCCAAAAGGAAAACGGCATTGCGTTCACCAACTTGGCTCTTCTTCTGTTTGCTCAAAAAAAAAAGAGGAGCTCAGCTTCTGTTTTCCAGTTAGTTTTCTGCCAAGTTAAATTTTCCTGGTTAATCAAACAAATTGTGATTATTAAGGAATGGAAGATTTTTTTAGTAGATAGGCTCAGTATATGCCAAGTGAATGACCTTCACAACTCACATGATATTGTGCAATTAACTTTAGAAAACAGAATGACCACGTTGACTGGAAGAACAACAAGAGTAATTGGGTGGTATCATTCGCATCCTCATATTACAGTTCTTCCTTCCCATGTTGGTACGTTTTGACTATCAACTTTTTTGGCTTGATTTATTTTCCCTTATACGTTTCAATCTTGTCATATTCAATGTGAGTTTTTTGGACATTTGAATTTTGTTTTGTAATTGATATGGATAATTTCGATAGGCTTATGTGTCCTTTTAAATACGTGGAAATAAAGATGATGTTTTGGTTCCATCTACAATTATGATCAAGGCGTCAACCTCTGAGTGAGATGTGAGAAAAGGACGATAGTTGATCAAGGATGTTTAGAATAAAACTATTGTTGATGTTTTTTTTTTCTTTTTGAGTAATAAATTTCATTAAAAGCACAAAAAGTGCAACACAGGTACACATGATGTATACAAAAGAAACACCTATCTGGAAGAAGAAGAAAAAAATACTTTAAAATCATGAATGTTAAGCCTATTAAAGTTTCCAGCAGCTGTCCAAAGAAAGAATATTTAAAGAGAGTTTTGAGTTCCTCTAACTTCCATTCTTGGTCCTCAAAATTTCTGCATATTTTTTCCTCCTAATACACCATATGAGGCAAGTAGCGACCATCTCCTCACACTGCTACGATCTGGTAACTTCCCCTTAACCCTTTCCCAGCACAAAAATAGTCCACAATTCTTCTGGGCATTACCCTAGTCAAATTCCCTTGACCGAATAAGTCATTCCACAAAACACTCGCAATTTTACAATGGAATATAAGATGATCAATACTCTCAACTCCTCTTACACATATAACACCAATCAGTCACAATGATGTTTCTTTTTCTTAGATTATCTATTGTGACAATCTTTCCTAGAGTTGCTGCCCAAGCAAAAAATACAGATTTCTAAGGGATCTTAGTGGCCAAATGCTTTTCGAAGGAAAGACACCAAGAACATTTCTTTTTTTAAAGTAAGGTGTTTCTACAAGTGCAGTTGATTAAAGTAATGCATGCTACTAAAATAAAATATGCTTATTAGTAATAAGCAAGGGATGTAGCTGCCAGAAAGCCTGTTCATTAGACATGGCGTTGTTATGGTTGGCAACTGGAAATTATCTATTAGTTCTCTTTGTATTTTTTGCAGATGTACGAACTCAGGCGATGTATCAACTTCTAGATTCTGGGTTTATCGGGCTGATAATTTCCTGTTTTAGTGAAGATGTAAACAAGGTATGTATGAAGTGCATGGTATTCAGGAAGTTGCCTTATAATTGTTCATTTTTCATTTTTATTTCGGGTGGTTTTAGGTTGGAAGAATCCAAGTAATTGCTTTCCAATCCTCAGACGGGAAGCAGAATCATGTGTCAAGACCTATATCTCTATCCCCTGTAAATAGAAGTTCAATTATAGATGTTGAATCATCTTTAAGTTCCTCAGAAAATGCATCAGCAAAATCCAGCTCTGCAAGGGTAGAGAGTCCTGAACAAGACACTGGCGATTCTACAACTGCCGGAGGTATTAAGGTATGCATTCTTTTAATGTTGAAATTTTACATATTTCTTGATCTGGTAAGTGATGCTCTAAATATAGCAGAAAATATGGGAAAATAATAGATATTGCTTCCTGCTTACTTTGTGCTGTGTTGGGTGAGTATTTGGAGAAAAGGGGTTCTTTTTCAGAGTTTTAATCTCTGCTTGTGACTAATTTTCACTTGTGTATCGTGTAGATAATTTGTAGGTTCATAAATCTCAAGAAGTTTGCTATTAACTTTAAGGCCCCATTTGGTTTCACAGACAGTCTCAACCCATCTTATCTCAACATCCAAACACCATTCAAACACAAAAGCTTTTCGATTTCAAATTTTCAGCTTCTTCATTTAATCATTGTCTAATCATAAATATTACAATTTTTCCAAACTTCTAAACAAAACACAAAAAAAAATTCAATCTTTTAAAATTTCAAAACAAAAATAATATTATAACAATATTTTAATTTTATAATATTTTTATTCAACTTTTTCTCTCTTTTTTCCCAAAATCCCATAAAACATCTTAACTCAAACAATTTCACTGCTATTCACAAACTATCTCACTACTATTCACAGATTTCTCATATCATCTTATCTCATCTGTGTAACCAAACAAGGCCCAAGTTTAAAATGGGTTTTATGCCCTTGTGCAAACACCTGGTGGCCTTCTTATCCAGTAATTCCAAATGGTCTCTCACATGACTACTTTTATTCAATACTGTTTAGGGTCCGTAGTTAATTTTGTGCTAATATATGGATGTCTATTTGTATGCTTAACTGATTTAAGAGAGCTGGGTTACTTTTCTAATGGTGAAATTTGAGTGAGTATACTCATAATATGTAAATTATTTGTGGTTTTATGTAAGGATGATTTGGTTTTTACAATTGTCACTATATGCAGTGTATGGCTTGTATGATTGACTAGGATGGTGGATGATACAATTTCTACAATTATCACCATATGAAATGTGTACTCGTGTTTGATTGGCTAGGGTGGTGGAAGATCTGCGGACTTGGGAGTTCTCTTTGCGCATGCGGATGCTGATTATATAGGGAGGAAAAGGATGGGAGGACGCTACCATGCTGATAGTTCAGAAAATGTTGTTGATATAGACCCCATGGATATGTCTGAGAGCATGCAAGAGGCTATGCACCGTTCAAATTTGGATGTGAGGTATACATGAGTATGTACTTGATCACTTGGTATCTTTTTTATTTTCTCCTATGGTGATAAAAGAAAATTTTTATTTTCTCCTATGTACTGGTTTTGATATCCCGCAATCCTTTTAATTCGAATGGCAAGTTGAGCTTGGATCATTTAGGGCTTATAAAAGCTGTTGTAATTTTTTTTTTTTTTTTGGATTTTCAAGAATACAGTGTCTTTGCTGAGGGACATGGTATTTCATGTTCATGTGGCCTCATTACAATCTTTTCTATTTATAAATTCTTTTGTTACCTTTTTTGGAGGTATAGGGGGTGGTTTGGAGTAAGTGTGTGTTCAATGGATTGGTGTGTTCTGGTATCCTTATAAACCCCTACTGCATTCATGTTTTATTTTATGCTGTGGTTCTTCAAGGGATTCTAGTGTATACTATCTTTGTACTTGAGTTTCTCTTCTATTTTACCTTAGAAAAGAGGGGGTTTTCGCTTTTATTTAATCTAGTGTGCTGGGGTTTTCTTAAGGCACCTTAAATCTTGAATTGCTTTTGTTTATTGGCAGAGGTGCAGAGCATGTCAGGAAAGAAATTCCTCTTCATGTTTTGTCAACGTCATCCCTTATTGAGCTTGAGTCTCCTCTAATGTCATTTACGGACTTGCAGCATGTGCTATATGAAGAGGAGCAGGCAGCATATAACCAAGCTGTATCGCAAAATGCTAGGTGTTCAAATGATATGCTGCAAAACTTATAATCATTTGGCTGTACTTTCTTTATGTTTTATACTGGTTCTCCTAATCCTTTCCTATTCTTTCTGATTTACTTGACTTTTACTTAGGGATGGGAAAGTGCATCCTCTTACTTTCATACATCACACCTCAACTTATCAGGCTTCCATGTGCAAATTAATGGAATATTGGTTAGAAGCAAATGCCTACCTCTTTTTGCAATTGTTAGTGCTCGGTTTATGGTTTATGCTGAACTTTTTTTATTTCTTTGAGTCTATCGCAGTTTAAGTCCTGCCATAAATGCACTCAGGGACCGCTTGAAAGAGAATGAGATTCAGGTATAGAACAAAACTAAGTATATGCATTTTGTATTCAATAAGGACGCTCTATCGATCTCATTAGATTATATATATATATATATATCTATATATTAATTTTAAAGGAATTTGGATTGATGTTACATATTGTTTTGAGCTTGAGTCATTTTAAAGTTTCAAATTTCAATCCATATCTCCATGCAACTCGTATTTCAATTGGTGATCCTTCACTATCCATTTTATGAAAACTAGTTTGCTCGCTTCCGACTTATGCCGTAGGTGCTTGCTTGATGCATAGATGACCCATAGTATGGTGGGTCACATTGTTTTCGTGCCTCAGGGCCCAAAGAATCGTTTTAATAGTTCATTCTTCAGTTTACATATCACCCTGGTACTACAGTTCCTATTTCAAGCATTTTTACCAATTTGCCTGGCTTTGCTTAAACAGTTAGCAAAGTTGATCAGTGAATCCAAAAGTTTAGAGGCAGAGGGTCTTAGAGTGGGTGAATCAAGTTCAGGATCTCCTCGTCAAATTCCGTATCATGATCTTCGTGGAAATGCTGTGTTTGGTAACAGGGACTTGCACAGTTCAGCTGAACCGATTAGCATGAAGCCAAGTGTTGCTGGTCCTGGTAGCCGGAGCAGAAAAGGGTCTCGCTGAAATCTGAAAACACAGCGTCTTCTCAATGCATGTTGTGTTGTGTATTTAAATGTAGAAACTTAGAAGCGAAAAAAAAAAAAGAAGAGAAGAGATATTTATAACTGTGAATTGTGTAACTGTCGCGTAATCATTTTGAAAAAATTGAATAAAATATGAGATTCACTAAAAAAAATTAATTTTTTAATAGTAGATTACACGTTTTTTCAGAGCGATTACGTGATGTATATGTACTTCATAATTGTACGTAGAATTATTTAAGAAAAAAAAAAACAGTGGATTGTATTATGGAACGTGGCATTTTATATCTCCACTGTCCGCATATTTCATTCTATTTTCCGTTTGGCATTCTGTAGTCAAAGCGACGCATAGAAAAGCAGGATGCAGTGTGCACGAGAAGGGCCTGACCCCATCTGTACTGTTTATCCGTACATGTAATGCTAGAGATTTAAAGGACCTGACCCCAATATCGGTCATATTGCATATTTGAGTTTGCGCAGATGCATATGGAATTCATTTAGGTGTATTCATTTTGTGAAAGTGAGAAGAGTAATACACTTATCATTCTAATTCTTATCATCTTCTCATCATTTTGAGATGTGATATTAAATTATTGGAAATTATATTTCATTTGTGAACCTATCATCTAATGACACATTATGAGAGGATGAAAGGATGATGAGAAAATAGATCTAAATAATTTTTTCCAAGTTAGAAATATAGCGTGTATTCTTCTTGAGATGAATTTGAGATTTAGAGCTCGTTTGGATTCAGAGGTGATCACCTCACCTCATCTCATCTAATCTAATTTAATTTTAACTATAAATTTTAATATTATTTACAAATCATTTCAACACATTTCATCTCTAAATCTAAACCACCTTTATGTATACACTCATTTCATTATTTGCAGGAAACGTAGGATGCATTCTCTTCTTTTTTATGAGTAGTTATACATGCACAGAAAAACTTCAGAGTGGGGAAATTGCAGAACTTTCTTAAAAAAATTTCATTGGTTAAAAACTTAAAACAGTGCCAAAAAAAATATTTAATACGTTTCACTAAATTTTGTGTCAGTAAAATATTTCATTCAATGAATCTGATTAGTATATAAAGCTATATATATATATATATGTACTTTTTTTAACAGTTTTTGTTCTCTCTCTTTCGGAAAACACAGTATCATGCTCTTGAAAAACACATGCAACAAACGCATGCACGCACACAAAGTAGATTGAGAGTGACAAATTTGAGGCAATAAGGTTGGTCGTGGTCATGCATGGAAACGATTCCCGAAGCGAATCAGATCATCAGCCCACTTCTCTTTGCTCATCTTTACAGGTTGCTCCTGCCCCTCCTTTACCCTTCTCCGAGAGAATGGAGGCCAGATCTTCCTCATTTCTTCCTTTGGACAGAGAGAAAAAAAAAAAAAAAAAAATGGAATAGCAGCCGCAGCAGTAGTGGGAGAAGCAAAGAAAAGAAAAAGACGAAAAGATGGTCAAATGAAACCTCGAAGACTTGCTATTCCATCATAAGCTTCAAACTCTCTTTATTGAAACTCACCAATTGGCCTTCCCCTTTTCCCTTTTCCTTTTTTTTTTTTTTTTATTTTTTTTTTAATTTTTCTCTGCATTTGTTTTATTTTGTATTTTTAACTTTCGAAATCGATCTTCTTCCAAACTGATATATATCTCTGCATGAAGGAAAAAAAAAAAAAGGAAATGCAACTATATATTAATTTCACCTATGTATATTCTCTCTTGAAGACATTAGAATGAATTTCTGACATGAAAATGGTCAGACTAGTTGTGATTGAGGAAGATGATTGCATGGTAATCCTAAAGAGAAAAACTCGAAACTGTTCTACAATAACTGGACCGAGCTGGCTGAATAAATTAAAGAGCGTTTTCTTTAATTCGAATTGACAGAGGACTTTAAGTACGAATAAGGGAATATTCATAATTGAAAAGCAATAAGTATTTTTTCCAGTATGTATTATTGACTGTCAATTTTGGTGATTCCCGAAGAACAATTGAAAGAGACTAAAACCCGCCCGTCGTGGATATATTGGGATAAGTTGTATGTGGCCCTCTCTTCATGGGTTTTCTGTTTAGAATATTCATTACATGGTAGGGGATTTCTTTGTTTTGGATTCCACATTGTCCAATAACTTGGAGCCAAATGTGACCCTTTTTTTTTTGGTGGTGGGTCTAATGTGTTAAGCTTTGCTAGCTAGTTGGGGATTTCATGCACTTGAAAATGCCATTTAGTGGAAGGGTCCCATATTAATGCTTGGTCAAATATACATAGGCCTTTCTAGGTTTCATGGTAGATTAATGCACTTATTTTGAATGATGTTTGATGGGTAATAAAGTGTTAAAGATGTAAATTAAATAATAAAATTTATTTATTTTTATTAACTTAAGTTTTTAGTACAAGTACTGATTTTGCATAATATTAAAGTAGAGATCTTGAGTTTTAATTAAGAGAGAGTGTTAAAATATAAATTAAATAATAAAATATATATATTCCCACAAATTTAAACTTGACTCGGTGATATTAGAAGAAACTACGTACTAGCAGCTAGCTACTTACGGAATAGACTAAATGAAAGGACCATTATTTCTTTGGGCCGAGGTGGGATGAAGGAAAGACAGAACTAACTTTTTTTTTTTATGGTATTTTGGTTTTCATTTTCAAGATCAGGCCAGCGACATAGTTAAGAAAACATGAATCTTAGTCATACGATCGAATTATATTTAATTACGTACGTGCACTACTGATCTAACAACACTACTCACAAGGTAGGTACGAAAGAGGTTATTGGTTTGACTCTTCTCCTCTTCTTTCCTTTAGTTTATTAATACATCGGAGGAAGACAATTGACAAAGGTTAATTTGCCCACAAGAAAAGTTGCTCTGTTGTTTATACCTATATCATGTTAGGGAGCTCCGCACGTTGTTTTTAGTTTAAATTGTGACCTAGTACTACTCGTAAATATTAATAGTACTGATCGAGGTTTGATCTGAAGTACTGCTTAATCAAATAATATTTAACTATATTTTGTTTTCTAAAATTAATACTCATCTTCCAAATTAACTACGTGCATTAATGAGCTTTACCTCCATGCATTTTGATTCGGGTCTCAATTTGCGAGTAAAAATTATAAGCTGCACTGGCTAGGTAGATATACCAGCTTTATTAAGTAACTTGAGCGAGGAAGAAGTAGTCTCAGTGATCAATATAACCCAAAACTAGCTCCTCCAGATCGAGAACCTTCCTCCTCCGTGAGAGAGAGAGAGAGAGAGAGAGAGAGAGAGAGAGAGAGAGAAGAAAAAGAAAGGAAAGGAAAGAAAGATGACTTCTTCCAAGGGGGGAGAAAACCATGTAAAGAAGAGCATGCACTAATGTATTGCAACTTGGTTGTGTCTAGCTACATTCATGAGGTTACTCATGATCATGTTAGAAATAGAAACCCTTAAAGAAGCTGATGTATAGCCAAAGTCATGTTTATTCAAAGTTCAAAATATCCTCTGGAATCGTAGCTGGAATTTTCCTTTATCTCTTTTTTACTCCTTTAGATTTTCTTGATTCCATTTATCAAGGTTGCCAGTTGAGAGCACGAAAAAGTACGTACACGGCCCTCCACTTATTCCCTTTATCTGTCACCTGAACTCTAATATAAATACCCCTCCCGTCACACATTCTATCACCAATCCCTTCTTCACCTTCTGATATTTTTTCTAACTCATTACATTTTCTTGAGGTTTGTTCTTTAATGTCTTTAACTTCTTCTCTGTTTTTTCTTTTTATACATATATATATCATTCTTCTCAATTTGAAGGCATATAGCTAATTCTTAAGTACTGTCCTTTCTCATCAAAGAAAATGAAATCATAGTTGGGGGGACCATGCCTCTTGCTTCTGAATCTTCGTTTCTTGATCTTATAGTTAGCAGAAGTACTAGTGGCAGTGCTCTTGGAGATGATGATCTAGGTGTAAATAATACGTACTGGCATGCCACATTTTTTATTGCAGAGCACCAATATTCTCATTTATTTAATTTTTCTTTTTTTCATAAGCAAATGAGCATGCAGCAATTAAAGTTAAGAGAGTTGAATTAATTAATAACCTTTACCCTATTATGTTTTGGTGTCATTGATATGGTAAGGTCTGGTGCAGTGATCAGGACTAGCTAGCAAGAGAGCAGAAAAATTCAAGTCTCAATAATTTAAAAAGCTATATATGTCAATATGCTAGTGAATTATTCAAATTAAACCACTGAAATAATCCAGGAATTTTTGGATGCAGAAAATATGAGCCGGCCAGGAGACTGGAACTGCAGGTCATGCCAGCACCTCAACTTCCAGAGGCGTGACTCGTGCCAACGTTGCGGGGATCCTAGGTCCGGTGATAGAGGTGACTTTGGGGGGTTTGGTGGGAGAGGTGGGTCTTCCTTTGGGTTCAGCACAGGCTCGGATGTCAGGCCAGGTGACTGGTACTGCACCGCCGGCAACTGTGGGGCGCACAATTTTGCTAGTCGGTCGAGCTGCTTCAAGTGTGGTGCATTTAAGGATGACTCATCTGGGGGCTACGACTGCGACATTCCCCGCTCAAGAGGTTTTGGTATTGGTGGTAGTGCTGGTGGTGCTGGCGGTGCTGGCGGTAGATCTGGTTGGAAATCTGGAGATTGGATTTGCAGCAGGTGATTTTATTTATATAATTAGTTTCCTTATCGAAATAGTCTTTTATGTACATCTCTGCTTTTTGTTTGGCTGCTCTTCTTTGACTGCTTTTAGTTAAGACACTTTAGTGTTTGAGTGCCAAAAGTTATAATTAATGAGAAGATTTGTGATCTTGTTTTCTTTTTTGTTGGTGGGGGATAGGTCAGGATGCAATGAACACAACTTCGCCAGCAGAATGGAATGTTTCAGATGCAATGCCCCGAGGGACACATACTAGACATGTTACCCAATTTTGGGTGAGTATATCCTGCATTTTTTTTTTTCTTTAATGTAAAAGGTTGTAGTTTCCAATACTTAAAATGGGCAACTTGGAGACATATTCATGGGTTAGTCCAGCTTTATTCCTCGACCTCTAGCTGCCTCCTATAATGTTGCTAACATTGGTGGGCTTTTTTCTGCAGGCAGGCAGAGAGCAACCAAGCTGCGCGCAAGAGAGACAACATCATAGATCCCTACCATTAGTTTTCGTTCATTATTTCTTTGGATTGTTATGGTTCTTATGGTGAACATAGACGTATGTGTTCACATGCAGCGCTTAATACCTCAGCATTTGCTAATTAAGCTTCCATAAATGTATTACAATGTAGTTCGGGTGCTTTCAAGTTTGAACTATCTATCATATCTTTTGTGTTTAAGACTTTATTTATTGTAATGGTACCTGCTTTCTTTTATAATGGAATTGATTTTCAATCTCTTTTTCAGCACCGGTAATGACGTGCATGCAGATCTTCCATAAAGACTCTCTCTCTCTCTCTCTCTCACACACACACACCGAATGTTGTGATGGGACTAAGGCTATGATTGGAACACAAAATCATCTCAATCTATATCAAATTAATCATCGATATAATTCATTACTTTTTCGACTTATCGCAAAAAAGTTAAAATTCATTTCAACCTATTTCATCTATTTAAACGCATATATCAATTTATTTATGTTCAAATACATTTAAATTAAAATTCATCTCAACCTATTTCATCTATTTAAATGCATATATCAATTTATTTATATTCGAATACATTTTAACGACGCCCACAAAATGTTATTATTCACGTAGCATCTCAACATACAAATTATGTAGCCTAAACTAACATGATCTGATCTCTGGAAGGCCGCTTTAATGCAGTGGTCCAAGAAGCGTTTTGACATGAGCACTTTAAGCATTCTTTAAGCATAACCCAGTGGACAATTCAAAACTTGCCACGGACCACCACTAGAACTTTAGGTTTAACACATGCAAAAGAATAAATAAAGGCTAACTTTTATGAATTGACTTTAATTTTACCGGGAGCTTAGGAAATAGTGACTGATTCGAATAGGCATCAAAGTACTGTATAAAAGAGTACTATTATATATTCTGGATACGGACAGAATGCAATACTTTAGAAGTACATGCTTTCTGTTCTTTATTTGAAAACTTCCCTTTTTAATTTATTATATATATATATATATATTTATATATATATAAGCAAAATGTGAATTCGTCCCGTCCGGGTTCTTAAGCCCATCGATCTCTTCTCACACAATGGCGAAAAACACATCTTTATAATTACATCTTAACAGTACTACAGGAAGAATATATAGACATGCAGTGATATACATATAAGAAACAATATTATTTAGGGCAGTGATGATACGTACGCATGCAAGGCATGATCCAAACTCATGATCAGAGAGAATTAAGTTGCACGGTCTCAATCGAATGCTCTCAGAATACAGTACTGCTAATTAAGCTTATTAAATCAATTGGTATATCCTTCTCCTAAGTGAAAGATCGAGTGGAAGGTGAAGTTACAGTACTATCACTAATAAAAGAGATTGTTGTGAGAAAAGTTGGTACCATGCTGCATGATCTTGAAGAGGCACGCACTTGATAATTTATACAATGGATACAACAAATGCGTTCACTTTATATCTATTCAACTTGATCATACAAAGGTAAAAGCAAGAATGGGATTCATGCGTATATGCATCGAAGTTGATCAACTGATCCAGAATCATGATTCTGCCAGTACAGTAATTGAGGTATATATATGCAGTAGGTAGGGGGAACGAAACACTTTTTCAAGATCTTCTTCTTCATAGAGGTCTTGTTTGCGTTTAATTTCCTTTTTAGGGGATTTTTAGTTTATGATCATTTCTCTCTCATTATATATATGGTAACTGATCATGAAATGTCATATCACGTTCACAGTTCAAACAAAGCTCGTTGATCTCTTATATAAATAATTTATTTAAAGGTTTTTATTTTTATCTGTGTTCATGTACTTAATTGCACGAATATTAAAGGGTAATAATTAGATTCGACGTTGATCATTTACTTCTCATCATTAAAAAGCTATGAAAAAAAGGAATGTCTAAAACGCATTTCGTCTTGGATTCCCTTTATTGGTACCTCATGATCAATATCAGGCATGTGTCTTTAGTAAGTATTATATGTATATTTACCGATATCAAAAGCATCATATGCACAACTGTCTCCCCCAGCGCTCCATGCCCATGCATGATGCTTTAAGCAAGATTCTTGTCTTCCTTTCAGACAAGCTTTATGACGTTACTTCAGACATCTTTGATATTAGTCAAGCACTTTCCTGCTCTTGCTAGCTAGTAAACCAGCTACGTGGCATGTATATATACATACGTACGTACATATACATACAATACTCGTTTGGCAGCCATACCATAATTCACATAGCTTCGGAACCGTTGTATATATGTGTGTGTGTCTTCAGTACTAGAACTATGGAATCCAGGCCGATACTGGTTTTCCAAGCCTAGCCCAATATGAGGGACTCGTGAGGAAGGAAGCAAAGGAGGGGACAGAGCTAAGGAAGTAAAAATGTGTCAGGAGGAAAAGTGGAGTTGTGATGTAAATGAGAGAAAATGATAAAGCAAGAGAGGAGCAAATGATAAAGGGAGCTTGGGCCAGACGACTAGAGGGGACGATTGTGACTTTTTCTTCTTCAACTTCTTCAACTTAACGACAGAGATTCCAATGATGAGATCTTGCTATAAGATAGAGTTTTGACCTCTATTTTACAATGAAGATGAGAAATTATGAGAGACCGTAAAATGTTTATATTATAGTGAATTCATATTTTCAAACGATCTGTGTATATAGGCCCAATGCCGAACCACGTAAATATGCTCTCTCTTTATATTCTTTGTATTTTCCGTTCACTTCCATAGAAACAAGTACGGATACTGCACAATTGTATTGGACCATCGTTGGAGGCTCTGTATAGTACCAATCGATGCCCAAATAGTCTTAGCTGGTTATGCATTTACAGATTAGGATCTCTTAAAAGTTGGGACAAAATCAATAAAATGAGTGAGCGCTATGTGAATTATTGCTATTTGTACTGTAGAACTAATTACTACGTAGCTGATAACATTAGATACCAAACAAATTTTTTAGGTTCACAGTCTATTTTTCTTTAATTCTAAATCCTGAACATGAAAAACCACGTGAAAATAAAGATTTTGGTTTTTCATGTTCAGGATTTAGAATTAAAGAAAAATAGACTTGAAAGTACTGTTAAGTGAGACCTCTTACCATTTCTTTTAGAGAAAAGCTCAGCCCACCAAGGATCCATACCGAGGATCCATCTCCAGGACGGGCCTCCATACACAAAAATAAATTTTTTTTTTATTGATGATTAACAAAATGTTTTTTAATAATATTGTAAGTTTTTTTTAAAAAATATTTAAGGATATGAAAAAACTGAATGACAAAAAAAAAAAAAAAAGACCAAATGGTCTTGTTGGGAGCCATTCGGTGGTTGTAGCACTGCTCTTCTTTTAAGTATTACAATAAAATAGCTGTAAGACTTAATTTATGTATTTGTTTTTATTCAGATTTTAAATTTTGAAAACAAAAACTTTAATAAATTCTACTTGGTTAGGTGAATTTGATTGTGGTTTATGAAAATGAATCAATGAGATTGAATCATGTGGAACCATAGTATATGGTGATACACAAAAATATTACAAAAGCTACCTTATAAATTTACATAATTTTGTATTACATGTTATATTATAAATATCTTCTATTATAAAATATACTTAATATATCACATTAAAATTCGTCACTTTCTAAAGTAACTTTTTATAATTTTAATTATAGACCTAGCACTTCTTATAGGTAGCCTTGGAAATTAATGCAATTAAATATGATACTGTTTGTTTCTTTTTCTACAAAAAAAAAAGGAGAGTTACATAAATTATTTTATGATAGGCATAGAAAATTAACCGTAAAACAATTTTAGGGTTACGAAGTAAGTAGTAAAATTTAATAATTTTATTTTTAATTTTTAAAAGGAAAGATCAAAAGAGACACCGCCAGGCCCAAGCTACCCGACTCCAGCTGGAACGTTTGTTTGTGGCAAATTGAATTGTCCTAGGGGATTAACGGCCGGGTGTCCCTGTACCGAGTTTCTCTCAGTATGGAGTTTAAGAGACTTCAATTGGTTTCCAGTTTTTGGAAACTTTGAACCCTTTTCTGGATTTTCTGGTCTCTGAAGTCTCAAACTTTCCGATGGCTTCGTGTGAGTCTTTCTCCGTCTCTTATATCCCAAATGACTATAGTTTTACTTGTATATTTGGTTCCACTTGGTGTCCACTGACTTTTTATTTCATCATCTTTGCATCTGGAAAAGTGGGTATTTGATCAATCAATTTTTTGTTATATTTGAAAGATTGGGCTGTATGTCATTCTGTTTGTTGAAATTGTGGGCAGAGGAATTTAAAGTAGAATAACCATGCATTAGTTAGTGTGTATCAACTGTTTTTGTACCCCCCCTCCCAAGGTAATCTAGATTCTTGAATTAAATCACTTTAGTTCGTTTGGGTTGCATTGTTCATCCCGAACGTTGGTTGATTATGGTCATCACCCTCCTAATTTTCTATACCCGTTCTTTTAAATTTTTGTTAAGAAATGCTGGGTGTGCAGATTGAATTTTTTACCCTTGTTGGTTGGGGTGAGAGATTTGCATAAATTATATTGCTGGAAGATTCTATATGGACGAATAAAGCATACGGCACCAAAATAAACTTCATTGGCTCAAACCATTTTATGGATAAAATGCATGATTATCTGAATGATACCGTAATGGGTTTTCTCTCTTGTAAATGAGGTGTAAGTGCAGAATCTTCTTGCTTGGGTTCAGCTCCAAATGTGGCTTGCTAACTTTTCCAAGTCTGGAACTATACTGAAGAGTTAGGGTAGCCTATGGTTCAGAGTGCTCCTTGGATGTATAGAATTTAGTGCGATGAAGGAGACTTGTGGATACATTCAATATCTAAGAGTCAGTCTTTAATTGTAGAAAGCGAGATAGATAACGGGAAAAGCAGAGAAACAAAGAAAGGCTAGTTTTTTCTCGTCTGTACACTCTATGTTGGCCAATTCAATTTTTCTAAGCTTTGTGAGAGCATTTTATGAACACATTCTTCTGGAATTGCTTTTGTACAACTCTGGACATCTATCATCAACAAATATGTTCATCCTATATAACCAACATAACGTCTATACTCCCCTATGCATGGAAGCCTTTTTATAAAGGGTCACATGCCACCCTTACGGGCTTTTTTAGGATCATTGGCATTGCTGGTTTGTTTGTGTGATGCATCCTGTCCAGAATCCAATTGGGAAAACGACCTGCCATATCTATGCATGCATTTCATCCTCATTTAAGAATGATAGCGACCACAACGATCTGTCATGCAGCACACTAATGTATCATCAACTCACATACCACTTGCTAGGGAAAACAGTAGGGAGTCTCCAAGAGATACCTTCCCAAAATATAAGCCCATGTTTGAGCCCACTGGTATTCACACTTATATATATATATATATATATTTTTTTTTTTTTTATGTCGGGAAACCTCTCCAAGGCAGGGCCCTTTGAACCCACCCCTACAGCGTAAACTCCTGTCCCGTGCACCGCACCCGTGGAAGTTTCCTTATACGGAACTGGTTAGATCGCTAGCTTTTCACCAGGGGGTGTGGCCCCAAAGGATTGTTTACACCCATGAGGTGCTGAACCTTGGACCTTGAAGGAAGTGATACCCCAAGACCAAGGCCTTCACCACTTAGGCCGACCCCTTGGGGTTTATATATATATATATATATATATATATATATATATATATATCCACTAACAATTTCAATTGCATCTAGGGTCTCACATTTGAGGCTAGCATTTATTAAGAACAGTCTCTGAATAATTTTTGACAATGCCTATTTCAAGAGAGATTAACATGTTAGTGCCAGATTCATGGATAGGAACTGCAAAGCACTGTCTTATTTACTTTTTTACCCGATATTATGTGGAATCTTTTCCAATTTGCTATAAGGTGAAGTGATAATGTTATCATAGCCTGTGAAAGGTTTAAGGATGAGTCCTGATCTATAATATAGCATTGCTAGTAGAATGATGATTATTGGAAGAAGTACCTCTTGCACTACTGTATCAACTTCCCTTTAGCACTAATTTATGCTACTATTCTATACATAGCTAGCAGCATACAATGCCTCTTTAGATTTATTTTAACCTTCTTTCAATTGAAGTTTTAAAACAATTTAATTTAGGGGCTCATCCTAATTACTCTTAGGGTTTGATAGTCTGTCCTTCTTTTCTCCTCTCCTATCTTTATCTGGCATAAATCACTGAATTTCTGTTTTAAATGTCAAAATCACACTTTATAAAAATTCTAGTATTGGTTTGAATGTGTGCATCACTTGCAAGTCATACCATTTCTCAAGTCAACTTCTCTGTTCCTTTGACATGATATATTATTGAAATTATTTGGATGCATGCATAAATCTGGGGAGAATGCCTAAAAAAGTGTTCTGTTTAAAGATATTGTACGTTCTGTTGTGATGTGGTTACTATTTCAGGTAGCTTGGGAACTTCCAATATTAGAATCTCAGTCGTGAACTTTAATAAAGCAAGGGCTGGTATTTTGAAACAGTTTGGCATAAGAACTTGGACAGGGCAGAGAACACCACAATTTGCAGGGGTAACATTACAAGTTTCACAACAGTCAAAGAATGCACAAACTGTGTATTGTGGTCCATCTTTAGAAAAGAAGTGTAAGTGCTTGTTGTTAATTAATTTCTGTCTATCCTTGTTAGTTAATTATCCAGTTTGCATGTCTTGTATAAGCACATTTATACACACGTAAGATGCATATCTGCAGCCATTAGTTTCCTGCATCGTAATAAAATCCTTATTTTGACATCTTGGATTTTGGATCGTTTCCCCTCCATAAATATGTTTGTGCAATCATACATATTTGTTCTGTCTTTACTTATCAGAAAATGATTCCTGCTGAATATATGCTGAAATAATGATACTTCTCCTTGTTCTAGAGTTTCCTACTTGTATGGAAAGTCTAGCTAGTTTGACTCTGCAACTGTTATTTTTATTGACTTATATACAAAACATTATTCCTTCCGTAAGTGAGAGGAGGGGAAACAGGAGAGTTATAAAAGTGACTTTAATTTCAGGAGGCTTGGTTCCTTTTTGAGTGTGCGGCCCCTCTGGGTTGTCTAGATAATTTTTTTTTTTTTTTTTTTTTTTAAAGTGGTAAATAAGTTTTTGATAAGTTAAGTGGTAAATAAGTTATCAGGCTTAATAGAATGCTCGTAAGATTGTTCATGTTGCTGATCCCGACGCCCTTTCTGATCTAAATTTATTTGACTGTTTCAAATCCCCACCTTGTTTAGAAAACAAGTCAGCATAACATGCCAGTATGCTATTATCCAGTTCTAGCCCATTTCGAGGATATAAAAGGAAGCTTGAATAGATTTGAGAACTGGTCAAACTATCTTTGGAAGATGACAATTTCAGTCTAGTTCATTGCCAATGACTTCTGTAGAATTAATGTGATAATATTATGTTATGTTTCATGGATACTTGTTACAAGTTAAATAATCATATTGCACACTTTCTCAACTCTGATACTCCAGAGAAGATGGTGTCACACTCCTAATACGCTCCTTGTCGGAAAGTAGATGGCCTGTGATTGATTCCTTGGTTCTGAACTTTCTAAACAACTTTTTTTGCTTCTGCTGTACATTAAAGTAAGAAAAAGAACTGTATATCTATCCAGCTAATTTAACAAGCATTTATCATTGATGCAACAGCTGCTGGAGCTGGAGACAATGGTTCCGAAGCGACTAAATTTTCTGGTCGGACAAACCCGCTCGTTCCTAATTCATATGAGGTAAGTAGTTTGCTAATATATGTCATTGAAATTTTGTGTTTGCTATTAAATCTAACTGGCGTACGTTATTTGTTCATGGCTCTGCTGGCATGGTATCATTCCGTGTTTCAAAAAAATTAAAACTAAGTGGAAATAAAACTTTTTCTAAAATTTTTATCACCGTAATTTGGTACTGTGAAATAAATCGTTGTATCTGTTGGACATTTCTTTTCTTTCTTTTCAAGTTGTTTTTGTAGTATGCTTGTTGTTAGGGATGAGTGATGGGGCAAGCTGGCTCTCCCTTTGTCATTGTGTGATAAAAATTTGTACTTGTATGTTGTATGCTGAAACTATCTGCTCTTTTTAATGCTTCAATTTAAAAACATTGTCTTCACATGCATGGTACTTGACTTTATGTGATATCCATATAGTTGTTTGTTTATAATCAGTAGTTAGCAATCTTTTCACAAACCATACGTATTGATGGCTTATTTATTTATAGACATGTTCACTGCAGTGAACCATCCCCCATATTTCCAAAAGGGTTATGAATAACTTTTTTTCATCAATGTATTATTGACAGAAACATTTTCTCTGTAATTTGAGATAACCTAAGCATGGCGTAATTCTGAAGTCCTTGAATTTTATTGTGCCACTGATAGTGATACCGTGTATTTGTTTATATTATAAAACAGAGAATTTCATAACATTTCTATACGTACACATAAATGCACTCACAAAGATGTGTGCTTACACATACTTGCACCTGTATTCTTTTTTAATTGTTTGAAAACTTTCTTCCCTCAAATTTCATTTTCAGGTGGAATCTCTGCTCACGGCACTGTGTGATACAACTTCAATAGCGGAGTTTGAATTAAAGGTAAGCATGTTGAAGTGTATATTCTTCTTCAACACAAGCGTAGTTTCAGTTTCTTTTTCTTTTCTTTTTTTATTACTGGGATATGAGAATCTTTTCTGCATTCTAAATCTTTTGCTTTCTAATATGTCGTGTCATTCTTGTTCATATTTTAGCTTGATGGATTTCGGTTACATGTGATGAGGGACTTGACTGGGAAAATTAAACCTCCACCTCCCCCAAGCCCCACTCCTATCGATGTAATTGCAGCTACAGAAACTCCTGCAAATGGATCTGTTTCGGCACTATCTTTATCTATCTTGAAGCCAGTACCTTCTTCAGGGAGGGTTCACACATTTCTAGAAAAAGCTGCAGATGAAGGCTTGGTCATACTTAAGTCTCCGAAGGTAACAATAAAAATTTTAATACCTTAGTGTTATATAATTATGGGCTCTAAAATCCTGATTGGTGCAGGTGGGTTTTTTTAGGAGATCGAGGACCATAAAGGGGAAACGTGCTCCACCTTCATGTAAAGAGGTGCTGTTCATTATTTTAAAAAAATTAAGGAAAATATTTCCTTTTGCTTGTTAGGTGGATCTCTTGCATACTTCTTGTGTATGTATCGAGGTTACACCCTTCTTTTTATTACTAAAAAATTATTTTACCTATAAAAAGAATTCATCGATGGGTACACTGCAAACATAAAGCTGTTCGGAAACTGCACAGAAATGAAAATTCTTCCTTGATTGATTGTAGATATTTTTTTTTTATATGAGTAAACGATTGTATTAATAATAATAGGCTTAGCCCAACTTTACAAGAAGGTATACACGAGTTAACGCCTATCTAGGAAGAAGAAAAAGAAACAAGGAAGTCATGAAGGCCAAGGCCATTAAAATCTACAGCTATAGCCCATAAAAATAATGTTCTAACAAAAAGTTATCTAAGTTCCTCTATAGAGCATTCTTTGTCTTCAAAAGTCTGGTCATTTCGCTCCTACCATAAGCACCACAGGATGCAAATAGGCACCATTTTCCACATAGCTGTGATTTGCGGAGCCCCTCCTAGATTTGTCCAACTGGCCAAGAACTCAACCACTGTGGCGGGCATGACCCAAGCTAGCTCTAACCTGCAAAACACATCATCCCATAGCGCTCTAGCAACCTCGCAATGCAGTAGAAGATGATCCACAGTCTCACAACTTTTCCTGCACATATAGCACCAGTCTACTATGATCACCCCCCATTTCCATGAGTTGTTGATCGTTAAAATCCTACGCAAAGAGGCTGACCAAACAAAAAAAGCCACTTTAGGAGGCGCCCTATTTCGTCTTTCAACCTGATTGTAGATATTTTAACTGCGTCTTTCCTTTCAACCTGATGTTTATAGTGTATATCTGTGGTAGGATTTCTTTATATATAGTTTTTAGCTTCAGTGATGAATTTTTTGTTCATTAGGTCTGTGGACAAAAACATTTATTAAAAAATATTTTATAACTTATTTATGTTTGAGATGCTTACATCTCAAACACTGATGGGACTTGTACCATGAGTTTAACCACAAATTTTCTGTGACTTGTGTATTATTCTAATTCTGTTGAAAACAAGATCGAGTTACTTTGTACCCTTGCAGTAGTAAGTGTACCGTATCATCTTGTAAGAACTAAGCTTACTTTCATTTGAATTTTGGACATAAGAGATCATAATCCCATAAGTTCTAATAAAAAAATAATAATCTCATAAGTTCTGAAATTATGGCCAAGGACAAACTGTTTTTTGCAGGTGCTGTTAGACTTGTTTATGATTTTAGGAGATTGAAACTAGTGTTGTCAATATGGTTGTGAAATCACATGTGGTTTTCTTGTCCTTATGAAACAAATTAGATTATTGATTCCATTCTTTTGGTTATGAAAGCTTTTGATTTCTTTTGTTATATATTTCTCTATCTGTGGATGCGGCTTGTAGTCATCTTAGAAGTTCTTCATCAGGCCAGGGTGCCTCTCTTATGCAACATGATCCCTTTTATAGCACTAGAGTTCTCAAATGCAATCATAGAACACTTTTGCAATCATGCATTGATCATTCTCCACTGACAGGATTCGCATGATTACTCTGCAGAAACAAATAGTGAAAGAGAACCAAGTGCTTTGCTTTGTTGAACAGCTTGGTGGCGAGCTCCCAATTGAGGTTTGGTTCTTGACTTGAAAGTGATTGTGTCTGCATGTGTTGAACGAGAAGTGTAGTGTGTTTTGATTTTCCATTCCCAGGTACTTATCCTTTTTTCTTCTATATCAAATTATGTCATATTTTATTTAATTTCACATTTGGTTTATCCAGTCTGATGTATCTGGGGAGGTCATCAAGATACTCCGAGAGGACGGTGGTAAGTTTGCCATCTTTGGATGCATTTTCATTAATGGGCTTATTGTGAATTTTATTACGAAGGTTCTTATAGTATACTTTGCTTAACAGATCCAGTTGGATATGGTGATGCTCTAATTGCGATCCTTCCATCATTTCCTGGGATAAAGAAACTCCAGTAGAGGATTTAGTCCAAATATTTTGTTTATCTGGGATCATTGTTTTAGGGTCAGACTGATGAAATCCTGAATCAGGAGTTATTTTATTCAGCTGGGATTGTATTTGGTTATTCTCTATTTAGGCAGACCAGAGTAAAAATAAAACACTTCATTGAGGTATTTCAAGTTTTCAGAAAAGAAGAAGAAGAAGAATAAGAAGGAAATGTTTGAATCAAGGCTTGAAAAATAGGAATCGGGTTTAGAATCAGGTAAGGACCATTCAATGAATTGGCATTCACGACAATTTTAAATCGGTTATTTTTATTTTTTTATTTTTTTGATAAAAAAGTATTAAAAACCATATATAATGCAATTCAAGCATTTTATAAAAGAGTATAAATATAAACTCATTGACTAGTTTTAATAAAAATATTATATTAATCTAAATAATTTCAATAAATATTTAACTTATATATTTAACCTCAATTGTTGACATTTTTTGCCTCATATACAAATAAGTTAAAGACCATTAAGTTATAAGCACATGGCAAATGTAGTATTTTATGTACAATCATAAATTTAATATAAAATACTTATTTATCTCCTAATTTTTTTGTTTAATTAAAAAAATAAAGAATTACATATTTTATCTTTTAATTTTTCTGCAATTTTGATTGAATATAATGATGAAAAAGTTAATATATGTTTAGTTCTATCATATTTTTGTACAAAAAAAAAAAAAAAAAAAAACTCAGTTATGCAATTTAAAATTAAAAACGGTTTGAATCGGTTTGAATCGTTCTAAAATCGGCTAGAAGCAGTTTGAATTGGTTTAAATCGATCTGTTAAAACGGTTCAATGAAAGATTCAAAAAATCCATTAAAATCGATTCGATTTGTTACCGATTGAATTTGAATTGTTGGCTGAATTGATAAGAATCGAACTGTTGTTCTTTTTAGCCGTGGTTTGAATTCGCCGCGTCAGAAGCCCCGCTGAACATACTAAAAGAGTATGTGTGGGGAAAAAAATCACCATTTCAGGCAAAATAAGTGCAGCAAAATTATTTGAGAATTCAGCCAAGCTATTTCTCGAAACTGGAAACTGTCTTGACTTCATGCTTGATTGTTCAAACGGACCAAGAAAACACGCATCTCACAAATAGCTCTTTTAAAATTCAGTTCATTCCTTTCAGTAACTCTTCATTGATAATATATATATATATATATATAAAATAAAAAAAAAAAAAAAAAAAAAAACATAAACGAATCCAGAGCATTGGCAATAGTCTAGTTAAAGCAAAAGTCAAAATTTGCCTAAAATGACATAAACCATTCAATATATAACCCCACATTGATTAACCATATATTAGTCATAATATTAATATAATATTTTTTTAATAATAATATTTTATTTTATTTTTTTCATATTTTGCAACTACACTAACCATGTGTAATTAATAATTAGAGAGAAATATTAATAACCATGCACAAAATCAGTTAATTAATATTATTATTGACAATGTTAATTAATAATTGGAGATAGCAGTATTTTGGAATAAAATATATGTTTTGACTATGAACAGTATCTAGTCAAAGATGGAGAAAGGTTTGGATTTACTGTAGCTCATATGTGGAGCTCCCAAGTTTTGGCTACTCCAATATAGAGGATTTCACTATTATAAAGCCAAAATTTTTAGGTGCGATTTGGATAGTAAGATGAGATGATTTTAAATGAAAATTAAAAGTTAAACAAAATATTATTAAGAGTATTATTTTTAATATATTATTGTTTTGAGATTTAAAAAAATTGAATTGTTTATTATAGTGTAAAAATTTAGAAAAAGTTGCAATGATGAGATGAGATGAGATGAAACACTTTTACTATCCAAACGGGACAATGCCAGTGCTCTCACAGCACAGATGTTCCCCAGTGAAACAATATTGGTCGAAATTACAGATGGATAAACTGAAACACATTAACCAGATTAATCAGTAATCACATTCTCAATGTTCAGTATGTACCCATTTCAGCAGATTGCGCCCACTTAATAGTAGATCTAGCTAATGCGTCCATGGGGTCTATACATTTTTTTAGGAGAGGATCATCCTGAGGCAAAAGATCCCTCATATCATCAGAGGCAAGGATTACAGAGTTCACTGCCCTTACCAAAAGAACTTGGAGAGCAATCCTCAACAGATTGCGAGCTCCTTCAGTGTCTTTTCTGTTTAAAGCTTCAAATGCAGGAATTACTGTATGTTCCATTGTTGCTTTATCTGGCAGCACTACCTCAAATCCCTACATACAGAAAAGAAAATCGTTACTCAAAATTCTCAAAAAGAAAGTACTGAAATTCTTATTTCAGTCAGCTCTTTCTCCATTCCAGAAATAATAATTGAAATTGCAAGGCACTTGACTTCTAACCAAAAAAAAAAAAAAGGGTTACTCTGCAAGCATTTGAAATAAAGGTTAAAGAATTTCTGAACCAATATAATAGATGAAAATCAATATAAATGAGAATGATGGAATTGCATCCACAAATGACATTCCAGATCCTTCCATTGAATACACTTAAATTCTTAATAATGTTAATGCTGGGGACACCATGCAGAAAGGTATGTAATACACTACAGGAACTCCATTTTAGGCATTGTGAATTTGTTCCTGCTATTACATTAACACTTGTTGCAATTAGTTTGCCTGCTGCATGCGCCAGTTTCTTTTGAACTGGACTTCCCTACAAATCAATTAGCTCACCAGCTTCCTGAGCCAATTTCCAAGGAAAAGCAATATGCTGGCTCTAACAAGTTTCTGCTTTACAACCGGCACAAGATGAGGATTGCTTTCCAAGTTCTTTTGATGAGGGTAGGGAAGTGAGATAGTTTTCTGATCCATTGATAGTGTGCACCATAAAAGCTTGCCTGGATCCAAAAAACTCCCCAAGGGGATGGATGACTTGTGGCCCAACGGAGTCGACTATGTATATAAACAACTAGGTGAACAATGTATTAGAAGTTGCAAAATTCATTAGAAAAGGGCATTGCCAAGTATGCAAGAAATGAACAATAGGGCGAAGTCCTAAAAACAAAACAGAAAGAAAAGGAACAAGAGATTCCTGGAAAAAAGAAAAGAGCAAAGTTCTTAATGTCTCCAACTTGTGAGAAAACTCCAGTTCCTCCATTCCATAAACCAAACAAGCCCCTCAAATGAACCAAAACCATCCAAGTTATGAGAAAGTGAAGTAAATGTTATGTAACTGTAAAAGAACCATTAAAATTTAAATGGTTAGATTATTTGTGTGTTTTAATCCAGTCCATACTGAGGGGTTCATGCTCCATATAGGGAAAGTCAACTTTCTATAACAGCCACTCCAACAGAACCTGCCACAAGATTCCTATGTATCTGCAATCAAAGGAATCTATACAACTAGCGAGTTAGAAGTTTATCATCAGTTCATTGATAGTGGCAAAAGGACACAAAGATACTTGTTACCTGTAAACAGGTCAAGCTTTAATTGTTAGATTTTTATCTTTTGCATATATAGAAAGGCAAAGAGAGCTGATATAAATAAGATATTTGGAAGACATGCCTCCTTTCATTCTGCTTCCAGGAAGTTTATGACGCTAAAGTTACTCTTCAAACCTCGGGGCTACAACGTCTACGGCAAAAGCTTCCAGATTGTGAGCATAAGCCTTTTGAAACTCCCACCTAATTCTATTTTAAGCTTTTAGATCAAGCTGAATGAATCTTCAATCAAGCACTCCAATTCCAAAAACCACTTTCTTTTTGTTTCGAGAGGTTGTAAAATGTAATAGGTAACAGTTTACAAACTAATATCTTATTATCATAGTGGAGATAAGACGTGCCCTCACCAGATATAGCAGAGCAAGAAAAACAGTAACAGACAGGACTCTGAATAATTTACCTCATTCTGTAGTTTCTCCTGATAAAACCCAGCCGTTAAAGTTGCATCAGTCGCAAGCACTCCAATCCGCAATCGACTCCCAGCTTCAAGCGGCTTCAACTTTGCTTCCTTGAGCTCCCTGGCAACAGACTCGGCCATATGGAGGAAAGGAACAGAACATCCTTTAGAAACCTCGTCGTGCCAGGAATGCAAAATGTTACAAGGCATCACTATGCAACAAGCTCCTGAATTCTCAAGGAAAGTCCTTTTATTCCGCAAGTTCTCCACAATTGGGGTAGGGTCTAATCGATTACTTTGACTTTTGCTGAGGGAAGGAAAAGAACTTCTGTCATGTGATAAAAGCTCTTTATTTAACACAGTATCAGAGTGAAGTACAAAAGGAAGGGAACTTTTTCCTTCTCTTTTACTCCACTTGACAAGTTTTCTCAAAAAATTCAGTGTAGAATCCACGGACACCCCTCCAATAATACCTATTGTGTTCGCTTGACCGAGTAAAGAACCACTAGAATCACCGCTTCTTGAAGGTGCATTTGATCCACGACCCTTCTTTGATTCAGGAAATCTCCCACTTTCATCAGTGTGTAAGAGAGTTGATGATGGAGGTATTGCTAGAGCTGGACTCAACCTTGTCTTATACGGGCTTCTGTTCATATCTACATAACCCAATACATGGGATGCATAACTCATAGTGTGTAAAGACATTGTCAATGTTCATTCAAACATCTCCTATGCCAAGATAAATAAATGAAGCTAAGAATTCTCTTGATTTTCTGAAATTTTAATCCCAATGAACCACAACCTACATACAAACTAACAGATCAGCTCCTCAAAACTGAATCCCTCTTGTGAAGGGTAATTTCTGATAGAAAATTAAAGAAAAAATAAATCAGCAGACCTTCAACAACTAAACCACAGCTCTTCAAAACGCGTAAATGCTCAAGCTTTTTCAACTCGCAGCCCCAAAAACCCCAATTTTCATCTGGGTTTCAACACAACAAACCCGTGAAACAAAAACCCTCCACCAGAATTGCAAATACTTTATTGGGTTATCGGAATGTAACCCCAAGGACAACCTGGTCTACCAAAGCAAATTCATGGATTCTCCTTGTTCGGTAATGCAGAAGCCCTTAACAGCACCCAGAAGTCTCTCTTGGTCCGTAAAAAATTCAAGAAACGAACAGGAGAGAGAACAGAACTTAAAAAGAAGGGTTAATTATGATTTATTCCCTCCAACTTTCACTTAATTCGTAATATATTTTCAAAAGAATCAAAACTAATAATTGCATCGTCAACTCCGAATTTTTAAAACTTTTCAATCTGCTATTCCGTCTACAGCAGTATAAATCCAACAAAGATTTACTTCAAAGATTTAATTTTTATCTAATTAATTATTATTTATCATATAAAATATAAAATAATATATATTATCAATTAATAGTAAATTATTAATCATTAATTATATATAAAATTATTATATATCTAAATTGTAAGTAAGTATAAATAATCTATGTACACGTTAAAATTATTTGATATTTATTAATCATATATAAATTAATAAAAAAAATTTAATGATTTATTATTTATTAATAACATATATTATTTTATATTTTATATAGTTAATGATAATAAATTATATAAAAATTACATCTTGTAATAAATGTTATGCACATAAATAATACGTGCAGTGAATTTTCATCAAATTTAACGATAATAATAAACGGAATGGGAGATTTGAAAGTTTAAAAATTTACTTTGATGTAATTATTAATTTCTAAAATATATTATAAATTAAATAAAAATTCAAGAAGTAAAGTATAATTATCCATAAAAAAAAAAATCTATAACGGAAGGTAGAGATAAAAGGTAAGCAAGTGAATACATACATATATAAAAGGACGGTGCTACTCCTACCGCTGGAGTTCTCGCTAATGTTTTGTGAATTTTTTTTTTTATGTATTTTTTAAAATTTTTAAATATTTAAAAAAATAAAAAAATCATAATATTATTAAAAAATATTTACTTAATTATTGAGTAAAAAATAATAATAAAAAATAAATAAATAAGTCACAACAATAACTTTGAGCGAAAAAAATGAATGGAAAAACTAGCATTTTCCTACATAAAATACAACCTCCATCCGGTTTCAGGATTTTCATGTGCATCAATCATTCAATAGATCGACCGACAATAAGGACAAGTGGAAGGAATCTTTTGTGTTTTGTATAAGAAAAATGATAGACCAACTTTACAATACTATATTAGAATAATATATGTTTTGAAATTTTAATTTGACTTTTATTTTAATTTGATGGGTTTAAACATTCAAAAAAATTATATTATTAAGAATTGTAAATGGACCGTAATTCGGTTGATGCTCTTCGGATAATGAGAAACTCTTGTTGCAACTGTTGGAGGAATCCTCGCGTAACCGGCGGCTTTTTGATAAAAACTTTCATTTCGTTCTCCCTCTCTCCCTTTCTATCAATTATGTACAGAAGCAACGTAAAAACTCCAACTCTCACTTTTCTCACCCCATTTTCTTTCTCTAAACTCAGAACTTATCTCTCTCTCTCTCTCTCTCTCTCTCTCTCTCCCAATGAGGATGAAGACAGTAAAAAGGTACTGAGAAACATAGCATCTGAGAGAGAGAGCGCCTTCGCGCTTGTGGTGCTGCGCATATTTTACGTTCTCGTTGCACATGATGGATATAAGCTTTAGTCTTGGGGTCGGGGAAAGAGTGGAGTTCTTAGAAATGGTAATGGATGAGATACTGTTCTCGCGCTTGTAATACAACTCGTTGTTTTACTCCCACTATGCTATTATAGCCACTCCTTATGAAAGATTCCAAACAAGAGGAATCAAAGATCTCTAGTTAGGAAGATAACGTTGGAGCAAAGAATTCTCAGAAACAGAAAGAAGATTGTCTTTGACAATGGATGAGATGAAGCTACTTCAATCAAAACTTTCTACAATAGAACGGTATGCTAGTATACATCATGGCTCAATTTTTGGAAACTAGTAAAATATCTTCTTCAACAAGACCAAAGCGATAAGACTAGCGAGATGATGTGCATTTTATTCTGAAAAAAGATGTGTGAAGATGAGGAAGGTGAATTGGCCAGTCCGCATTTGGGTAACGATGGAGATGAACAACATGACTACCTTGCAATGTTGAGATAGAGATGAAAATCAAGAAAATTAATAGAAATTTCAATTCACTCACCTTCTTATATTTGGAGTCTTAGAAACTTGCTGATGGTTTGGTTGTATCAAGAAAGAAATGGTGTAAATGCAGAAGAGCTGCTACGATAGGGGCTAAGAATGCATACAAAGTGTTTGATAAATTGTTAAGAAAAAATCACTTAACTAGTTTCTCCTTCAACCTCACAGTATGCATTAATAGTGGCCACTTTCTCTCTTCTTTCCTCCATTTTTTTGTAATCATCTGCCGTGGCAAAATTTTATCAGTCGATTACACCGCGGTTGTAGGTAGCAGTTCTTTTAAGATATTGCTAGAAAAAAAAAATAAATGTGGTATAGATATCTCAATCACATTTCAGTCTTTACATTGGAAATACTCACATTATATCATGTTTTTTTATTTATTTCCACATCATATCATGTTCTGCGACCATACCATCCAACAAAATATAATGCTCTACCAAACTATCCGCCAAATTTTATTGAATTAAGATCAAAATATAATTAGTAGTATTATCTTTACTATTTTTTACGAAAAAGAAAAAAGAAAAGAGCATAAAGTTTTGGAGAGCTCATTGAGTAGAACTTTCATCAACTTCATGTATGGTGTTTTGGTATTCGGCTTAATGGGTCGATTTTCTTGATGGGTTTTGCAGCACCGATCGAGGCTGTTCAAATTGTCATAGCTTGAATTTTGTGTTGAAAATTGAGACGCAGGAAAAAATTCCCTTGAAAATGGTTATAGCTTGAATTTTGTGTTGAAAATTGAGACGCGGGAAAACTTTCCTTTGAATTGGGTTTTTGGTTTATTTCTAAGAAAGTGGTGGCTTTTAAGTTTTCAGCACCTATTTTGAAGTGCAAGTTTTAGAGGTTTTTTATTCTTAGATTCAGGGTTTTCACTTTTGGATCCATGGAAATTGTTGGCTTTGTGATTTTTATGCTGAGAATTGAAATGAAGAGGAATATTTTTCTGTTGTGGAATTAGGTTAGCGTATTTTTTGTGGAAGGGAGAGAGGAAATGGATTTGTGGGTAGTTGTAGTTGCTGCTAGTGCTGGATGTTTAGATAAGTATTGGCAAAATCTGTCAAAGAATACTAATAGGTTACCTAAGTTGTCTCCCGGGGATTTTATTTCGGAAGATCAAAAAAGGGAGGGAAAAAAAAAATTGGAGTCTACAGAAAAGAATCCATGAACTAGAGACGACGGGGCACTAGACAGAGGGGAAGAAAGAAGCCACGAACGCAGGGAGTATGAGGTTTTCTCATTTTGAAAATGGGCTCTTCTTTCCATACGTGCATTGTTATGATCCAGGAAATTAATCTTGATAAATTCTGGCAATTTGGTGCAATTGAGATTCAAAATGATAATCTTTCATTTATAACTCAGTGGCCTTAATAGGCGTTTACAGACTTACAAAAAAAAAAAGAAAATAACTGATCCACTTCGCATGGACTAGTGTGTTACCCACGTAACAAATCATGGCCCATTATAGAAACAGTTCTTGACTTAGTCTAGACCCGGCTGAATTAAAAAACATGCATAACCGAAAATACCCTTTAACAAATAAAATAATTCCCTAGCTTACTTAGTCCTACTTCACTTAAACATTTTCGGCGTGTAACATAACCCCTCCCTTCAGAAGAACTCGCCCTCGAGTTCGGGATATGTCCTGCGCAGCTCTTCCTCATCAACTCAAGTGGCATCCTCCTCGTTAGCTCCCTTCCATTGAACCAAGAAATCAATTCTCGCGCGATTCCCTTTTTTCTTGAGCCTTTTTCTAATATTTTCTCTAATTCGGGGGCCATTGTGCCGTTTTCCATCACTGTCGGCAGTCTAGGGTTAGGGTTTACCTGGGTTCCAATCTCTTTTTTTAGGCAAGAGATGTGGAATACTAGGTAAATCTTGGATTCTTTGGGTAGATTGAGCTTGTATGCAACTTTTCCAACTTTTGAATAATCTGGAAGGGCCCAAAATACCTTGGAGAAAGTTTCAAGTTTTTCCTCATTGCGATCGTCATCTGTCTATAGGGTCTTAACCTTAAATAGACCCAATCCCCCACATTATATTCCCTCTCTGTTTTCTGTTTATCTGCATATAACTTCATTCTTGTTTGATCTTATCGCAGGTTCTCCCGTGCCAAGGTAAGGATGAAATCTCGACTTCTTATTTCATCTTCAACTGCTTGTACTGCCGTGGTCCCAGGCTCATACGGGAGCAGTCATTGTGGCTCTTGTCCATATACTATCTCAAATGGGGTAAACCCTGTGGAGGAGTGCTCTAAGGTATTGTATGTCCATTCGGCTAAAGCTAGCCAACTGGCCCAATCTTTGGGTCTATCACTGGTAAAGCACCTGAGGTACCCTTCTAACCATTTGTTCATTACTTCTGTCTGCCCGTCCGTTTGGGGGTGATATGCCAAACTCATTAGCATCTTGGTTCCACTTAAATGGAAGATTTCTTTCCAAAAGTTGCTTGTGAATATTGCATCACTGACTATGCTTTGTAGTATGCCATGTAATTTGAATATATTGTCCATGAATGCCTTTGCTACTGTTGCTGCTGTATATGGATGTGCCATAGGTATGAAATGACTGTACTTGCTAAACTTGTCTATTATCACCATGATTACACTGTATCTCTTGGATAGAGGAAACCCCTCTATGAAGTCCATATTAATATTCACCCATACTTTACTTGGTATTGGTAAAGGCTGCAAAGCCCCAACTGGTTTGAGGTTCTCTGTTTTGTTTATTTGGCATACCTCGCATTCTCTAATGAATTTTCTGATGTCCCTTCTCATGCCATGCCAAAAAAATTCTCTCTTAAGCCTGGAGTGAGTCTTCTGTGAACCAGTATGCCCTCCCATGGGGTTGTCATGGAATTGTTGCATGACCTATTCCTATTGCACCTTGAAGGTTCCTAAGTATAGCCTCCCTTTGTAGAATAAGAAACCTCCTCTAAGTTGGTACTTGAGGGGATCAAGATCACCTTGATGGTAGTGGTCGAGTAACTGCTGCAACTGGGGATCTTGGTGGTATACTTGATGGAGTCCTTCCCACCATGCTGATGGCATTGGCTTCTCCATAGTGTGTCATGGTCACCTCTGGTTATGAATTGTTTCCCTAGTCTGGTAACCAGAAGAGAGCATATGCTGCCTTATTTCCTTTGCCACTGTGATATTCCACACTAAAATCAAAGCCTAACAGTTTTGTTATCCACTTTTGTTGAAAAGGGGTTCCCACCTTTGGTCAGTTCTTACTTTAAATCTGTGCCCCAGCAAAGTGTCTCCATTTTTGAATTGCCAACACAAGAGCCAAAAATTCTTTTTCATAAGTGGATAAGAACAAATTTTTACCTTCCTACATTAAAACAACTCCCAAACTATTTCCCGAAGCATGACATTCTACTACGAATATTTTGGAAAATTTTGATAAGGCAAGAACGGGAGGGGGGGTTCACCATGGCTGCCTTTAATGCTGCCAATGCTTGGCTGGCCTCTTCACTCCACCTAAAGGAATTTTTCTTGAGTAAAGCAGTTAGAGGGACTGCAATACTTTCATATCCCTTTACAAACTTCCTGTAATAGCCTGTTAACCCCAAAAATCCCCTTAGAGCCTTAGGATTCTTAGGTTCTGGCCACTCCATCATGGCTGAAATATTTAATGGATCTGCTTTGACTCCCTATTTAGAAATAGCATGGCCCAAATACTCTACTTCTTAACAGCCAAAAACACATTTTGAGGCCTTAGCATACAACTGATGTTGTCTCAAAACTTCTAAGACAGCTTTTAGATGCCCTACATGTTCTTCAACAGATTTACTGTACACAAGTATGTCATAAAAAAAAACTAACACAAATTTCCTAAGATATGGCTTGAATATCCCATTCATCAACCTTTCAAAGGTTGATAGAGCATTGGTGAGCCCAAAGGGCATCACTAAAACCTCATAATGTCCCTCATGTGTACAAAAGACAGTTTTGGGGACATCTTCAGGCTTCATCCTAATTTGATGGTAGCCTGATCCAAGTCAAGTTTAGAAAACAATTCAGCACCATTAAGCTCATCCAATAACTCATCTATATTAGGAATGAGAAACTTATCTTTGATGGTATCTTTGTTGAGAGCTCGATAATCAATGCACATGAGCCAACTCCCATCTGCCTTCCTTACCAAAAGAACTGGTGAAGAGTATGGACTTTGACTTGGTTGGATGATTTCAGCCTTTAACATTTCCCTGACCAGCTTCTCTATTTCTTCTTTCTGGTAATAGGGGTATCGATAGGGCCTAACACATGTTGGCTTAGCTGCTTCTTGGAGTTGGATCTGGTTGTCGTGACTCCTAGGATGTGGGAGTCCATTGGGTTCAGCAAACACTGTTTTGAATTCATTCAGAACAGCTTGTATGGCAAGCTCTATTGGTGCTCCTTCTAGACTGTCACGGGTTTCCATAAACTGCAGCCATATTCCTCTTCCGTCTACAAGGGCAGCCTTGCTCAAACTATGTTCTTCCTCTATGGCCTTCTCGGGTAACCTCGAACCCTGCAAAATTAAATTCTCTCCTTCCACAAAGAAACTCATACTTAAATCAACAAAGTTCCACTGAATAGTCCCCAAACTCCTTAGCCAATCTACTCCCAACACAACATCACACCCTCCTAGGGTTAATAAGAACAGATTGGCTAAAATGTTACAGCTTTGCAACTTTAAAAAAACTGTCTTACAGCAACCAAGGCAAGGAAGGGTGTCCCCATTAGCAACTTGGACTGCCAAGTGGCCTTCCTCCACTAGTAGTTTTGCCCTTTTTGCTACATTCACATCAATAAAATTATATGTATTACTGGTATCGATGAGAACAATAACTGGATATATACCAATTTTCCCAACTAACCTCATGGTTTTGGGAGAAAGTGCCCCTGCAATGGCATGCAAGGATATGCACAACAGTTCAGCTTGCTAGACTGCAGGTATAGTCTCTGTATCAGGTTGGTTAAAGGTCTCTTCTTGTTCCAAGTCTTCTTCTCCTTCCCCTTCAAAGTCCATTCCTTCCAATAAGTATAGTTTGGGCTTGCTGCATTTGTGTCCTTGATGGTACTTTTCATCACAGAAATAACAAAAACATTTTTCCCTTCTTTCCTGTATTTGGTTGGGGCTTATACACTTTATAGGATAAGAGTTTCTTCTTTGGAATTAGGGGTTAGGTCTCGGGTTTTGGGGGGCTGGAAGTCTAAGTACTGGATTTGGGGTTGGTAATCTGGGTATGGGATTTTGTCTAGGTAACCTGAGAGGAGTGGGCTTGAATGAGGGTGTATATGGGCTATTTTGGGCTTGAGTATTTCGATAGGGGTACTGTTTTCTGGTCACTTCTTCTTCTTGTAGCTGAGCCAAACCCAAAGCAGCAGCAAGCGTATTTGGTTTGAACATGGTAACAATAATTCGTAATTCATCTTTTAAACCACTTAGAAAAGTACTTATACGAAACTCTTCGCTTACCCCATTTATTTTGTTGGACAAGATCTCAAAAGTAGTTTGGTAATCCTCTACACTCCCTGTTTGCCTCAATTTGGTGAATGCACCCACTGGATCCTCGTATGTCGAAGGCCCGAATATGGTGCGGAGAGCCACCAAGAAGTCATCCCATTTTGTCACTGGACTCGATTCTTTCAGCCAATAGTACCAAGTCAGCGCCTTCCCTTCCATGTGAAAGGAAGCAATTTCTAGCTTGTGATCCTCCGAAGTCTCAAAATAATTGAAGAACTGCTGCGCCTTCAAGATCCATTCGCTGAGATCTCCTCCATCAAAACGAGGAAAGTCCAACCGAAGAGATCGAGCTTGAATTCCCCCGTGTCCATCAAATAAAGGATCAAATAAAGGATTAGCATTTACTTTGACATTGTTAGAGACTGTCTCTTCCCTTTAGCTGAGTTTAGTTGTAATTTGTACTAAGCTGTTATAGCTCGATGCCAAATTATTGAGTTGCTGCAACACACCTTCTATTAGCATTCCATGTCTGGACTACTCTTCCTTCAGGGCAGTGGTTACCCCTTGTAAATTGTTTACTATTTTAGATAACTATGATAGTCGTGTTCCCTTAGCCATGTCGCAGGAACGCGGCTCTGAGACCAACTTATTATGATTCAGGAAATTAATCTTGATAAATTCTAGCAATTTGAGGAGCCAAAAAACCTCCCAGATGCACACGGCACGATTGAGATTCAAAATGATAATCTTTCATTCATAACTCAGTGGCCTTAATAGGCGTTTACAGACTTGCAAAGAAATAGATAATAACTGACCCACTTTGCATGGACTAGACCCACGTAACAAATCATGGCCCATTATAGAAACAATTCCTGACTTAGTCTAGACCCGGCTGAATTAAAAAACATGCATAACTGAAAATACCATTTAACAAATAAAATAATTCCCTAGCTTACTTAGCCCTACTTCACTTAAACATTTTGGGCATGTAACACGCATTTCACAAGTGGGAAAAAACTGCCACGTGTGGTGTGTAATGTTACAAACGTGTAAACCTATAAAATACACTTTTTCTCCATACGTTCTCTCTGTTCTCTCTTATACGGTTATATCTTAACAGAATGTTCTTCTTTCTTGGTCTTAACAGAATATTCAACAGTAAGAAAATTATTTTGCTACTCCAGATTGAAGAAATACTTTAATTATAAAGAAATTATATAAAAATAAACACACGTAATTTGATGTAATACGTAAAATTATAAAATTACTTTTATCGTAGAATAAATCTAACAAATCACAAATCACATTAAGTCATGTGAATTTATGAATTTTTTTTTATATAATTTTTTTTTTCAAATGCCAAAGCACTTCTCCTCTAGACTAGAGTGGCCATTTTTGCAAAAAGTTACAAAACAAAAGGTACCTCAATCTAATATTATTTGCCCATTTTACTCATTCATCTTAGTAGACTGCATATATTAAATATAATAATATTTTTTGTTAAATTTAAATATATCAAATCAAAAGGAAGGAAAATTAAAAATAATAATTAAAATAATACTATTTTATTACGTAGTTGTATATTTATCAATTATCATTTCCACAAGGTTGCCCATCTTTTAAGGAGACAAGTTTTTTATGCACATTTTTTTTTCCCCGAAGTTAGGGGTACTACTTGTCCCCTACGGGACGAGGGCACCCCTTCCTAGCACCCCGCCCTGCATGGGGCGGGGGGTGGGGTTTTCACCCCCGTCTCCTGCCCAAGGGATGCGGGGGCGAGGTGCGGGGCAGATTCCCAATCCGCCCTGCCTCTTTTCACTTAAAAAAAAATACTACATTTATTTGATTTAAAAATTATTTATAAGTGCAAAAGTAATTAAAAAATTATTTTTAGATCCAAATTATAAATTTAAATTTTGTAAATATGACTATAATTTAAAAACCATGTAATTTTTAAATTTGCTAGTGCATATTTTGTGTAAATTGTAGTATATTAGTTTTTAAACTATATAGTTTTTAAATTTGTCAATGCATATTTTGTAAACAAGTCTAACAAATTGTAATATATATTTATATATACACAATTTGTAAAATATAAATATATATTTATGTTTATATATATGTATAAATGAGGGCGGGGGTGGGGTTGGGCCCCCTGCCCCCCACATGGGCGGAGCGGGGTTGCCCGCCCCACCATGCGGGGGTGGAGCGGAAGCGGCCCGCCCCACCATGCGGGGGTGGAGCGGAAGCGGCCCGCCCCCGCTGCCCACCCCTACCCAGAGTTATATGATTACGCACACACTGCACATAATCATTTTGAAAAGGTGACATTTATTTTAGAACATTGCAGGGTACGTGATGATGCTTATGTTTGGAATAGCGATTGCTGATTACCCTAATCCCTTGGACCCTTACCCTCCGACCATCCACATTTCTAAAATCAAACATAAATAATGGTTAAACTTTGGTGGATACTTAATTTTGATAACAGTTGCAAAGAAACGATTCTCCATGATAGCATTTTGAATTTTAAGATTTATAAAAATTCATGGTTAAAATTAAAAATTATGTCAATCTGCTTCATCCACTTCCCCAAATAAAACTAAAATTTTGCAGCATCGAGTGTATGTATACACTCTATAAGTGTATTTTAATTATCCTGAACCACATCTATAAGTGTAACTGATATCACAGAACGATAATTCAATATAAATGTATGTCACGAAACAAAAGATATAAATTGATGGGTGAAAATATAACTAGATGGAGACAGGACAATGAATTTCTACCTTCCTGATCTACATCAATGCCAGTCAAAGAAAAGTGCTTCTGGAAAACAACTTCATCATAGGAGTCTTCAACTAATTTAAATTTCCTCTCTTTCTTCACAATGCATCCAGAAAGGATAAAGATATCTTCGCTATTTTGCTCATACAAGTCAAAACCTTGTCTCATGCATATATATGTATGAAACATTTCAACTACAACTAGTCCATCTCCTTAAAAAGTGGGAGATGGTTTGAACAAAATTCCAATTTTTGGTACAATGACTCATACCTGTTTTGCTTTTAAACGAGTCCATGAATGCTCTTTGTTTGTCTTACTTCTGTAGCTTCGAACTATCTTTCTAACATCCTTTCTTATAGACGAGAAGGCAGAAATGACAGCTAGCAACATCATTGGGTAGATATAAATTGCTCTCGCAGGATCTATGCTAGTTGATTTTCTCATAATGGCTTCCCTAACGAGGCCCCATAATATAAGAAGTGTGCCAAAAAGGCTCATTCTCCCTGGTTTTAAAAGACCCAAAATTGCTCCTGCAATGGATAAATAACTCCCCGCAAGAACCTGGTGCAAGCAAAAGTGACTAATTAGTAGTTTCTAATTTGTACAATTTGGTCTCTTTTGTTTAGTACGACTTCTTCTTAGTACGACTTCTTCTTCACCAAGACATGCAGTTAGTTAGTTCATTTCAAGCTGAGTAGCCCTCCTTTTCGCCCCATTTCATTTGATTTTTCATTTGTTGGCCCAAGAGGAGAGACGAAATCTCTGCTTCATGAGTTATTGTTCACATCCTATTGTACCATTTGATCTTCCCTATATTTTCTTAAACATAAATTCTTCCTCATTGAGTTATTTTTTTTTTCTAAAACCCTGCAACTTTCTTTTAGGACAATCATGTATAGTGCAAAATATGATCGTCCCTTTCTTTATTTGAGGATAGTTTAGAAGCAACATGAATTATTATTTTTTTTTTATTGGCACTGGGTGTCTAGGAACAGTGTCCTGACCACTGTTATTAATACCGTACCGTACCGGCCGGTACGGGCAGTTACCGGCCACTGGGCCGGTACAGGTACTATATATATTTCGTACCAGCCCAAATACCAGCTGTACAGGCCAATATTTCGGCCTGTACCGGCCGATATTTCGGTCTTAATTTTTTTTTTCATTTTTTCACACTACAAGCTCATTTTTTTTACCCTCAATTCAGACTAGGCTATTTATAATTTATATATATGTATTTATATATAATTTATTCATATATAGACTATTATTTTGAAATATAATTTATATACATATATTTATGTATATAATTTATTCATATATCGACTATCTCGAAATGGTACACGAAACGGTACCGGTATCGAAATATTTCGTTCCAGTGCTTTGACCGGTACGGCATCCGGTACGGTATTCAAAACATTGGTCCTGACTAATACCAGGGGTGCACAGGTCCTCAACAAGAAGTTTCCTGCAAGTGCACCTTGGGTAATTCAAGGAGAAAATCCCCCAGTCCGATGGCCTTGTTTGCACCCAACGGGGATTTGAACCTTAGACTTAGGGGGAGCATACCCCCGAAGCCCAAGATCTTTACCACTTGAGCCAACCCCTAAGGGATTACATGAAATAAAGTTTCCACGAAGTCATCGAGGGTGAAGCAACCTGCAACTCAGTAGCGGCAATTACTCCCACTGAAATTTCAGAAAGAACTGGGTCTCCTTATAAATTTTCAAAACTTCAGTCAAATTTTCATTTGCTCTCACTTACGGATAGCGCAACATGATATATCGACAATGTGGTGAATCATACTTAAAATAACTAAAGCGAACAAAGATTAACTCTAAAGCCTTGAAAGAAACAGGTGGCCTAGTTATAATCTTGAAATCTTATGAGGAAACCCCTAAAGTGTAGCCCCCTTCACTCAATTCACTCTGACTGATGCACGTTCTTTTGGTAAAAAAAAAAAATTCTTATATGGACTTAGCGTCTTACCTTTCATCTTTTTCTTAATTAAAACCTTCTTGTAATGAATAATATTCCTTTTTGGTTTCACGTTATTTATTATTTTGATAGCAATGAAGGTAATGGTTCTCATGACTAACTACAATCTTTCATATCCACAATGTGTTTTTAACAAATCAAATAATTATGTAGTTATCATATTTATTTAAAACAAATATATTAATTGCCCAGCTCGAGGAAAATTCTAAATTCTTGAATATTAAGCGAGGGTAAAAGAGTACTTTAAAAAATACCGACCTCTATGCGCTGGAGATCAGATGTTGCAGGAGCTGCCTTCACATTGGTGAACTTGTATAACTTTAGCAAGTTGTTGAAGCTTGGGCTTGGCTTGTTCTTAAAGAAAGCATTTGCAATGGCTCCTGGATAGAGCAGAGCCTTCACTACAACTTCGGGAAAGAGCTCACTCGCAATCAATTGCGAGCATGTCACTTGTAGAGGTGTTCTGCATATTCCAGAGCTACACGTGACCCTGGAAAGCAAAGAGAACAATATGTAAACCATCTTAATGATTATTCACTGCTCTTTTTAAAATCTTGGGATAGCTCGGGTGTATTTCTAACTAATGGAGAATTCACAAATCTAAAAGCTTTGTTACACATGTAAATTCATTCTTTGGAACCAGACTATTCTACTAGTTTTTTGGCAATGTTGCATCACACTACATGGATCAAACAATTGAAGGCCAGTCAAATTCATTAGACATATTTGACTTAGCAATCTTATGTTAAAAAAAGGAACATACATACAAATTTTGATGTTGCGCTATCAATTTCAAAATCTGCAAGTTCTCGCATATGAGAAACAGTCGAGGATGAGAGGGAGAGATCTATAAAGGAGAGAATATACTGTTAAGCAAGATGATGCGTCCTTTTCTGAAATAAAATAATGGCTTAGTTTCCATGGATTCGTCAGAAAGATGTTAGAATTCATCAAATTCAAATGAAAAAAATAAATAAATAGGGCATTCTCTATTCCGTCGAAACATATGGGGAAAAAAGATCGCATCCTGACTCCCGAGACAGAGAAGCTGATGCATGCATTTTGCGATTTCAACTCTGTTAGTGCAAAATTTCGCTTTCCTCTCAAATGGGTATTTGAACCAAATCCATCGTTCTCGTAATCTAAAAGATGTTTGGGAAAAGTACAGCCGTTTACCTGAAAAGTGGAACTTGAAAGATGATGATAAGGAAATATATGCAAGAAGCAGCGGAGGATATGAAACTTGCCCATTCCCTTGAAGAAGCCATGGCCGGGAATTTATTAAATGGACTTTTCAGAGAGCCCACCTAAGGGTAAGGGGAAAAGGGATGGAAGTTGGTGGTGCAAATTTCATGGAAGTTATTTTGGAGACGAGGACCCCACAATTTGCGCATTAAATTTTGGATATAAAGTCGTAGTCCCCTGGATTTTCACTTGATAATTGCGATACCCTTCGAAGTTTGAAGTTTGAACTAGTCCTTTTCCAGGAGAATGCTACTTTTATTTTCATTTTGAAAAGTTTGCCGTCGCATTCTTGTCCAGCTATAATTAAATTATGAGAAGTGCTGCATATTAAAAAAAATAAAAATCTTAATAATAAATTTACAATCTGACAAGACTTCCTATAATACGTTTAGTTTATTTTATAATAAAAATAATTTTACAATCTAACGTATCACATCTGTTTATAAATTTACTTTTATGAAATCTATTTGTAATTAAAGCATTTTTCTAAAGTTATTTCTCAGTATCATTAATTATTAATAAAAAGTGTTTTAACTATAAATAGATCTTACAAAAATAAATTTAATATATTATATGAAGTTATGCCTGTTTATTGGATATTTTTGTAGCTAAAGCATTTGAAAATAGTGTATTATATAATACTAATCAAAGCATTAATCTTGCTTAATGCGGCCTAGGACTGTGCATAAAAGGCGCTGGATCCAATTCGTTCGAAAATCTGACATGGGCCCACCCGACCAAAGTTGGGTTCATCGGGTCAAGTCCAATACCGGGTCTATTATATCCTCTTATCGGTTGAAACTGATCATCAAGAAAAACAATTTGACTTGAGTGCTGTCTCCTCAAACCCTAGCCAACTCGAAAATGCGTAAGTGTTGACTTTTTAGCAATACTTGTTGTCAGATGGTGGCCTCACCATTATTTATCCCAATAGGCCAATCCAAAATGAGTTATCCTATATACAATCACTTTTATGTATTATTTGTATATTCTACTGATTTGATTGGTCAGATAATTATTTTATATTAAAAAAAAAGTAATACAGCTAATCACATTAATAAAGTGCGTAAAAAATATATAAAAGGACTACACATAAAGTTTTTTTGTCTAAAAAAAGTTTATATATATATATAGCAAATGTTGACTTTTAAGTCAAAACTGATTATCTGACCCGAATTCGGGTTGGATCGGGTCAGTTTGGCGGGCTCCTATGACCAGGTCGGTCGATCCCAAACCCGATTTTCCCTGGTCTTGTTGCAGGCCTAACACAGCCATACCCTTTAAAAGGACAAATGCAAAACATTTTTCATGGTTGATTCATTTTCCCACTTGTTTACCTCTTTGTCTATTGACTTGCGGGGCTTATTAATGCTTTCTTCATATTAAACTCTCATCATAATTTAAAACTCTTAAATCACGAATAAGTAAATGAAGTCCTATAAAAAAAAGCGAAAACAAAACTGAAATTATATAGTTAACGCAATCTATATACTAAAAGCAATCTTCTTCTAGCAAAAAAAATAAAAAACTAGGCCATTGAGACCCCAACTGTCTGTTTCCCAATCTCTCGTGTTCTCTCTAAATTTATTTGAAAGCAACTAGACATTAACACTTTTTGTTTTTCCCCTTCATGGGACCACACCCACACTCGTCATCGAAAAATACAAAGTTCCAGATTTTTAAAATCTCCTCGTCAGCCGGTTTATAAATTTTAAGAAAACCCTATTATACCGTCTAAATCATATCATTCAGTTTGACCATTTAGTTTTTTATTTTAACCAAATGATATAGAAAGTAATTTTAAATATATTGATATATTTTTTTATTTTTTAAAAATATTTAAAAATATTAAAAAATATAAATAAAAAAATTAATTTTATAATTAACGATAATACCGAACAGTACTATTCAGACGGCTGATAAGCATCGTTCCAAATTTTTTTTTTTTTTTTTTTTTTTTGAGAAAACGCACCGCTCCAAATTCTATACCACACATGATGTGACCAACCGAGTTTATACTAAACCAAAACTGAACTCGAGGAGAGAGAGAGAGGGATTCGGTGAGAGAGAACTCAATGAGAGAGAGAGAGCGAGAGCGAGAGAGAGAGAGAGCGAGAGAGAGGGGGAGGGGTTCGGTGAGAGAACTTGATTGGCTTGATGAGAAAGGCAGGAGAGAGAGGGGGTTCGAGAGGCCGATGAGAGAGGGATTTCCGTGAAAGGGAATTAGGAGAGAGGAATTGAAATCAGATGGATGTGATGGGTGGACATAAATAAAAAAAAAAGAAAGTGTGTGCTGTACACGTAGCAGCTTCCTTTATTAAATTGGTTTGTCGCCGCATCTCCCTCCCCAATTTTAAATTATATCCCAGCCTGCATCTGGCACACGCAAAGAACTCTAAAGTTTAAACTCTTATAGCTAAGTATTAAAATTACGGCTGCTTTTTTTTTTTTTTATTTGAGTTGGAAGTTAAATAAAATATTATTTTTTAATATTATTATTATTTTAAAATTTTAAAAAATTAAAATTATTTATTATATTTTACATAAAAATTTAAAAAAATTATAATAATAAGATAAGATAAATTAAAATGAATTCCTTCAAAAACTGATGAAACCTGCGAGTAAAGTAAGATGAATAGATCCTACGCAACTAGAAATTACTGTCGTTGCTTGTCTCTAAAATAAGAGGAGCAACATTTCCATTGAGGCTGTTGGTAATTCTTCAAATAAAATCGACTAGTGGACAGGCCATCATGCACATGTACCAAAGCCGAAATCTTTGCAGCTTCTTGGCAAGTTTTCATTTTTAGAGGGTGTGTCCCCTCTTTTGTATCAGTATTATATTAAGTGCCGACAAGAGGGTTTTCTATGGCAAATTTGGGAAGGAAAATTCCCTCTTTTTTTTTTTGTTAATCCTTTCAGTTACAATTCAAATAAAAAAAAAAAATTACAGCTTTCTGTAATAATTTATTATTTATAAATTTGAAAAAAATACAAAAGAAATTCTAGAAAAAGGAACAAAAACAGATAATTCTATACTATTATCTATAGTACCAGTGACCCACCGCAAAATTCACCAATAAAAATTCAAGAAAAGAGGGATCTAAAACAAGCAAAATGAATTTGTCCGTTTGTCGCTTAAAAAAAAAAGAAAAAAAAAAAAGAATTTGTCCGTTTGTCCCTTCGTCCACTTGTAAAACTCATTTCAGTCGCCCTTTGTGCTCTTCCAAAAGGCAAGAACCATCCTTTATGGTTCATAAAAGCAAATTGAAAATAAAATAATAAAATAAAATAAAACTGACAAGACTCACATGTGGGTCAGATGCGAATAGTTATCAGTTCATGTGGTCACACTTTTCAATGCTATAGATACCTCTCCAATAATTCATCCGCACCAATAATTGCAACGCTCTCACCAGTGACCACCCAGCTGTTGATACGTTTCTAATTCACTCCCCGATCGTGCAGAACCTTTCTCCTCTTCCATCACCATGTGGAGCGACCTTCCCTCTGATCTCCTTTCCAACATCTTCTCCTACCTCTCCCCAGACTCCTTGGCTCGGGCCAGGTCGACTTGCCGGCATTGGCACGCAGGTGCCAAGGCTTACCTCTTGACCACAATCCCTCCGGTGCCCTGGGATGAGCCACCATGGTTCCTGGCCATGCCCATGCGAAACCGAAACCACAGACTGTCTTGCTACGCTCACAACCCAGTTCTCAACAATTGGCATGCTCTCTCTCTCCACTTTCTTCCAGACCCAGTTCGGCTTGTTGGTCCTATTGGAAGCCTTGTTCTTATCAGACCCACGAATTCTACGTTTCTCCAACTGGCTATATGTAATCCGTTTTCCAGGCAATTTAGGCACTTACCTCTGTTAAACACCACGAGGACTAACCCTGCCGTGGGTGTTCTAGTACTAGACTCGAGCCAAGATGTTCCATTTCCTTGCTTCAGGGTCTACGTGGCAGGTGGGATGTCCGAGGCACCACGTGGTGGTGCCATGTATGAACCCACGTTGGAAATGTATGACTCAAGACATGACAGATGGCAAATTGTTGGGTCCATGCCGGTGGAATTTGCAGTGAGGCTCACTGTCTGGACACCCAATGAGAGTGTGTACTCTAAGGGGTTCCTATATTGGATTACCTCTGCTCGGGCTTATTGTGTAATGGGTTTTGAGATTGGCACCAACACATGGAGAGAACTGAACGTGCCGATGGCAGACCGGCTTGAATTCGCCACGCTAGTGCGCCGGAATGGGGTGCTGACACTAGTGGGTGGCACGTGCGGTCAACCTGCTTGTATATGGGAGCTCGGAGAGGGGGATGAATGGGGACTGGTTGAGAAGATGCCAGCTGAATTGGAGACGAGGTTTTTAGGTGGCAAGGGAAGTTGGGGCAGCACAAAGTGTGTGGGAAGTGATGAGGCAATTTACTTGTATAGGTGTCTTGGTTCCGGAATGGCAGTTTGGAGGGAAGTGGTAGATAAAGGTAGGTGGGAATGGTTTTGGGTAGAAGGGTGCTGTTCTATTGGGGGAAAACGAGTTCAGAGTTTCCCAATAAAAGGAGTACTTCTTCATCCAAGCCTTGCCTCCTCATCCATAATTGAGACTACTTCCACGGAAAACAATGATTAATAATTTAATAACAATACTCCCTTCGATTGCCATGTAATTTGCACTTATTGTTTCAGTTGTGTTTCTTTCACTGAACATTGTTTCTATTAGAGCTCCGTGATCCTTTTACCCCTGAAATAAGTTTCAGTATGACCTGTTTTTATAACTCGGAACAACCTGTGACAAATCGAAAATGGGGAAGGTTCAATTTAGCTTAGGAAGTACTGTTTCTTACATCCGATTCGGGTGTATCCACGATAGAATTACTACAGGCAGACCTGCTTGAACCTTGAGAGGGTTTGCAATCTAACCCTTTTGCCGAGGCAGATCAGAGTTTCTTACTTTCACCAAGGCCACAAACGTTTAAAGATCTAATCCACAAGGTACAGGGCGGCAGTTTAACAACTATTAGAAGCAATGCAAGGCCTCGTACCAATTATCGAGAAAGCAGGGGGCCCAAAAACCAGCGACGTGATTTTAAACTACACCCTCGTAAAAAAACACTTCGAAATTTTGCAATATGGAGTCTCTTCTCTACAGTTTTTGTGAAATAAAAGACTATAATAAATAAGGTTGCTAAGTCAGCCTGTGAGTTCCTCCATTAAACCCTGTTGATGAAAGGGAGAGAGATGGTTAGAAGAATTCCAAAAAGCCATTCTGCCACGAGAATTTTAGTAGATAGGTTACTGGACAACCCACCCGTGAGATGAATTGCTCAGCATCAGTTCGTTTAAGGAAGTGCATAGAGTGGCGAGCAAAATTGGTTGTCTTATCATCACTGAGTACCACACCGATATCATCAAGGACTCTCACCTGGATGTAAGGATCTTTGGGTGGCACCATATCCTGCCAAACACAAGAAAGAAATAGAATCATGGTGTATAAAAAAAGTGGACGTATCTACTTCCAAAACTGTAGCATTGAGATGTACCCTTCCCGTAAAATCACCAAAATAGAAACTAATCTGTGTGTGGGTGTGTGTGTGTGAGAGAGAGAGAGAGAGAGAGATTACCACAGTCAAATCAAGGTCAAGTCTTGACATATATGATTGCAAAGCTGCAGAATGCCTCTTAAAATACTCTTCCTCTGTGTGACTTAGCCTCTCTTGAATTTCTTGAGGAAGCACAGGACCTACCTTCCATATCAAACTTCTTATAATTTCTGCTCTGTTGTACCTGCATGGTTATAAAACCATAATAACCTTGACAACTAGTGAAGACATAAACCTTTAAAATATCAGGTAGCTTCTGGTAATATGCTCAACAAACACGGCAATCAAGAAATATTACATATATGCCATTAAACAGCGCTTATTGCGAACTAAAGAAAGGTGGTGGATGAGTGCTCCATAGTGTTCTGAATTTCTAGTTGTTTGGACATCCAGTCCTTCTTCTTGGATCTTTCTGCAGTAATATAAAGATATATGAGCCATGTGAGCCATCCAAAACCAAACTGATGCTATTTACCATTGCATATGAAAAGGGATAATAGATGTAAATAGTCAGTTGATGAAAGAAATTCCCAAAAATAAATTCTAACTCAATGAGTAACCAGAATTTCAAAATGCCAATTTTGCTAATATCAGAAAACTATAGTTGGTAATTTCTATTAACTTGATAAAAAAATTTCTTTAGGATCTAACACATTTAAGAGGCCAGAGATGATATATTGAAGATTCAAAAACAATGTTGGAATGTGAACCAGTCACCCCTGCCCCAACGAAAAAAGGCAGCAGCAATTCAAAATTATCTCTTGGTTATAACAAGCGTTTCTAGAAAAGTGATAACTCTCTCTCTCCCTTTACATTATTTAAAGAAGACTAATCTAAATATGTTGTATATAGAATAAAACTTCTTGATCACCTATATAAAAATGTTGTATATAGAATGTATGCATCAAATATGCATTAATTGCTAATGTGTATTATTTGTTCACGTCTATAAGTTGTTAGAAGAAGGAACGTATTATGAGAAAAGCAATGGTTTTTTTTCACACTATTTGACCTGAGTTTAGCATTCTATATTCGGATCCAATCGAATTCTAGGAACTGAACAGGAGTGATAAGGATTTACAGCCATAAATCTTGAGGGCAAAGAAAGGAGGAAGAATTAGCCTCTGATTCAATGTAGAAGAAATGAAAGTAGTAACAGCACACTATTAATGATGAATTTGTCACTAAGGATTTTAGGGGTTAATTTCCGTGACGACGTCAAAGCTCATAAATCACATTTGGGATAAAGAAATGAAAACAAATGCGTTGAGGACAAAAGATGAGACATAATATATTATTTTCTGGAACAGAATTCCAAATAAAAAAATTGGAAATAGAATAAAGCAACAAATGAAGGAGCTGTGAGAAGCAAGATAAGGAAAATAAGATTACCTTATCAAAGACTGAAGCTCAAGGTGATGTTGACTACATTCTGCAGTCACTTGATCAAACAAGTCACTCTACATGATCATAGTAAAAAGGAAAAAAAAATAGTAATGTTATCATGAAAAATAAGTGAAGAGAGAGAGAGAGAGAGAGAGAGAGAGAAGACAGTGAGAGTCTTGAACCCTGAAGGGAGGTTGAAAATGAGATGGGTCTGCATCATGCAATCAAATGAAACGTTTCACATTATTTCATCTGAAGACGTTTTTTAAACATGATCAATATAGACAATCTTAAGTATTGTCACATGTGAGCCTAAAAATGTTTCCGTATGGCATGTATTGCAACTTCCCAAAAAAGAAAAAAAAGTTGGCTTATGAAACATTATCTCTATCAAGGCTCCAAAAAATTGAGGCAAGTCAGAAAGTCCAATTTCTAGGAATGCATTTATTTTCTTCTGTTATAAGAACACATCAGAATTTGAAGATCAACTTCTAAAATCCCGTTCAATTTACAAGCATATCGAGAAATTTAACAGTTACCAAAGAGTGCACTGATAATTGAGTCTTACAAACATTGAGAAGATGGAGCATCATCCGCCCATTGCTAAAACCTTTGCACAAATGTAGATACAAAACGGCCAAAAACTTTTACAGTAAGCTTAGCCAAGCAACATGTCTTACATTGTAAGCTGTGAGCTGCCCCTTTTCGCCACTTGCAAGTTCTTTCACCAGCTGGAATGCCTTTCTCCCATACATCTTTCAACTGAAAGAAAACCAACTAAATCTTCGTCCCCAAATCCACCAGAACTATCCCTTGCGTAAACCTACATTCATTGAAACATTTCATCAAACAAAGCTTCTGCACACGGAAATCTTAACAGCCCATCGTCCAAAACAAACACAGTAACATATCCACACACACACACACACACACACATAATTATATAAGACGCGAAGTGAAAAATCTGGAATTAGATGGAGCGATAATATTACAAATGTTTTCGGCAGAGGAAATAGAAAATGGGCTTTAAGATTGAAAAGTGAGACTACCTGTGCGTGGGGAGACAGCCGCGGGGGAGTAGTGTGGATTTGCCACTGTGGTTCGCAGGTTTTGTTTTTTGGCGGGCATTTGGCGGGTTTAGCTAATATAAGAATTTCAAATTAGCCGCTAAAAACAGGTGGTTGTTTGGATCTAGGTGGCAGGGGCAGGGGCAGGGTCAGGGTCAGGTTTTCCGACCCGCCCTGCGTTTTCATTCGAACACATGTATGTAGCACGAAATTAGTAAATTACCTTTAAACCCTGTCCCAGTAGAACAAATTTAAGTAAGGGAAATATTAAAAAACACACGTACACTTTTGCACTAAGGGGCAAAGTGGGATAATTAGTATTTTCCTTTAAATACTTTTCTTTATAAAATCTCTATACATTTCTCTTTAAATTATGAGTAATTTTATATACAACTGTGAAGTATGTAAACACTGCATAATCGTTTTAAAAAATAGTATGATTCACTATTAAAATTAATTTTTTTCATGTAGGTTTCATGTTTTATTCATTATTTTTAAAACGATTACGCGGTGGTTGCATAATTTACGGTTGCAAATATCTTTTCTTTTAAATTATAGATGGGTGTTATATTTATTTTATTACAGAATTTCATCTCACCATAAGTTAATATTTAATAAATGATTTTAATGATTGATTTTTTATGATTATATGAATTTGGTGTCATTCATATTTCAAAAATATGTGATAATTTTTGCAATTATAATAAGTAATTTGGCAGCCACCCACGGGATTGCTTTCTTGTTTATTGTTTAATTTATAGTTTAAAAGGAAATGCAATATTAGGATTGAAAACTTCAAATAATTTTCTAAATTTTTGTAGTATAAGACGTTCACGTGATCCGTAATTTGCAAGTAGAAAAATAATAATGGTTTGAAATAGATATGTCCCATCTTTTTGAAGTCACCAAATTTTTTTTTTTTTATTTAATAATAAGGGATCACATTTCATAAAACTTTGGGAAATAAAAAAGGGGGCATCACATGCCAACTCCATAAAACTACATAAAAAATTATACTCGGTAGTCCTACGTTACATACATGTTGAGGAAAAAAAATATAAAAAATATAGAACCACATCAATATGTGTGTTAAGTATAAAATTGTTGAGGAGAATAACTCTAATTACATATATCTTAATTATATTTTGATAGTTTCGTATCATGGAATACTCTTTTTCATATTCAAAATTGGATAATGTTTTATACAATTTTAAGATGTACAAATCTCATGTACTTCATTTGAAAAAGAGTGCAGTCCACTATTAAAAGATTAATTTTTTTTTTATGTAAGTCTCATATTTATCTATTTTTTTTAACAAAAATTCTATATACAACCGGCCAGAAGAACTGTGAGGTCACCATATCCTACGTGGCCAAATTAAAACTCTTTTTTAATTTGCTCCTTCAGTTCTAAGACAAAGAAACTCTTTTCGTCTTCCTCCTTTAGACCAAGATGTCGAGATTTCTACGGAATCGGCTTGCAATGAAAAGTGTTGGTAAAGTTTTTCATCCATTTTTTGTCAGAATATATTATCCTGGCTGCTGGACAATGAACAACGAACACCACAACTGCTACTTCTTCTTCTTGGCTCTGTCTTTCCTGTCTTTTTTTTTTTTATCGAACCCATTTTCAGACTCAACCTCTGCATCATTGGTCTACAATCTTTGGGTATTCTTTTTTAGTTCTTGGTTGAGCTTGCCGACGACTTCTAGAATTATTATTTGTAATTGATTTGCGATTGAGATACAACCCTCTATTTGTGTTTTAGAAAATACCCATAACAACGTGCGAAGAAAGAAAAGTCTATAATTATTCTTTGTAACTGATTTGCGATTACAGACTTGTAATAGTCTATAAATACTGTGAAGCCTGTGTGCTACTATATCAAGAAATAACTGAAATCGAAAAATGATTTTGTGAGAAGGAAAGTTTGTTTGAGGCATTTTACCAAATACTTCTCTTCTATTTCATACTTTGAGGCATTAGATTGCTTTTTTCTGGTTTTGGTTTTTATTATTATTATTATTTTTATAATATTCTTGACTGCCACATCAGCTGATTATCTGGTGGTTCCCCACTACCGCCGGTTGTAAGTAACATAGCTGGTTTTTTAAATAAAATGCGTGGAGCTTACACACTTGTAAATATCATTTATCCTCGAATTGATACTTATTGGATGGTAGGCTAGGAATTAAGTCCAATTTTTTATTTTTATTTTTATTTAATTGGAAATGGAAGGATTTGTTTTATTTTGAAGGGAAATGAAAACTTGAACACGTTTCCAGCAACCAAATACGCCAAACTTTGTTTTTTTTTTGTTTTCACATTTTACTCCTCCGATTAAAGAACAGATGAGGACGAAGAATTGAAATAAAACTACTTGTCTGTTTCCGTCTCACATGCGAGCAAGGAATCAAGACAACAGAGGATGACAACAATTTTAATAAAGATTTTTGTAAGCTTTCGATACTGTTTGACAGATCCTGAATTCGAATCTATTCGTTTTAGTAATTACTAGTCATTGTAACAATATATCTTCAGTAATAAATATTAGTCAAATACGGGGAATTATTCATCATATAATTAATATAGTCACTACAAACTGTTAAAGGAATACAAATTTGCGATTTTTGGAAGGCATATATCAGAGGCTGATCAAATTGCGGCATATAACTTGCTAGAAAAAAAAAAAAAAATGAATTTCTTCTGGTTAGAGAGACCGTGTGCAAGCTGGTTGAATGCCGTCGCATTGTTCCATTATGCCCCGTTTGGATTGAGAGTTAACCTCGATTAATCTCATATAATAATTATAATTTTTTAAAATTTTCACATAAAATATAATAAATAATTTAATTTTTTCAAATTTCAAAACAATAATAATATTCTAATAATATTTTATTTAACTTTCAACTTTCATCTCAATTCACTATCCAACTCACCTAAATTGTTGGGGTTAGATCAATGGACCACCATATTATAAGATCCAAACTCAATCTGTCAAAAACACATTATATTCTTTTTATAATGTCCTCTCGTTATATAAAAAAAAAATATATATATATATACTTATTTGTTGTTAATTATTTTCTGGTAAAATAATAATTATTATTTTTATCCAAATAAACATATTCTCGTCATAAATAATTATTTTGTTATAAATAACTTATAATAAATATTCATTTTTATCATAGTGCGCAATCCGATACAAATCCAATGTTAACAAGCTGTGGTTAAGGAATCTTATAATTTGTTTAAATAAATGGGCCATGACTTATATAATTAGCTCATGTAGTATGAGTTCGACTTGACAGAACTCAACAGTACATTTAACACGAATTGGCAGCCATGACTCGATCGTGTTAAAAATCCAAAGCTGTAGACCTCAACTGAACTTGACCCTCTACTTGACACCACCATAGCATTAGAAACCCTAGCTAGCTAGTGGTATATATATTGTGTTATTATGTGGTGCTTAGCTTATTTAGATAAGAGATTTTGAGTAATTAGTCGTAGTTGGTGAGTTTTCAATCTCCATTAATCTCCTTGCTTGAATTAGTAAAAAAATAGATTTTATTTTTTTTATTTTTTAAGAAAACATTACACGAGAATTAAGTTGAATTGATTTTTTCCAATCATTTATATCCTAAACTTTAATTCATAGCTAGCTGGTATAAAATGCGTGTATTCAAGAAGATTTATCATGATCATAATTATTTTGTATGCAATCTGCTGTACCACTTAATAATCACAATCATATCATGTATTGTCAACATTAATATCATAATCAGTCACAACTGTAGCTCCCACCACTGTTAGTAACACTCGATGATGATGATACACAAATCATGCATCATCATCATCATCACGTTGCCTTGTTCACCCAACATTATCACTATCCTCTTATCATTATCATCAAATTATTGTTATCACCTTTACTGGTACCAATAATTAATATCTCTCTCATCATACACTAAATTCTTTTCAATTTAAAGACACGCGGGACAGATACTAACATAATTTGCATGATTATGCTAAATCAATTTAAAGTTAAAAATATAATAGAAATAATTAAATCTCACTATTTATTTTAAAAATTCAAGTCAATGGAATAGATAATTTAATTATTTTCACTAATCATTATATTCTTAAAGTGTAGTACTCACTGATCTACTTATTTATTTATATTGTTTGAGTTTTTTTTTTCTAAAAAAAAATTATAATCAAGCTCTCATTAGTAAAAACTTAACAAAACAAGAAAAATTCAAGCTAATGGAATAGATAATTTAATTATTTTCATTAATCATTATATTCTTAAAGTGTAGTACTCATTGATCTACTGATTTATTTATATTGTTTGAGTTTTTTTTTTTTTTTTTTTTTTTTAAATTATAATCAAGCGTTCATTAGTAAAAACTTAACAAAACAAGAAAGTCCTAGTGTAGAATTATTAAAATACAAATTATCTAAGTGGTCCTTGTCACTATAGAAGTCTAATAGAGAAGGCATGATTTGGATTAAAGAGATGTTTCCATAGATTTGCATTGAAGCTGCTTATTGCACCATGTTGTATGCACATCGATTTTTAAGTCGATGAATTTTTTCTGCCTTCCATTCATCAAAAGAGTCAACGTGGTGCTTAATATCTCTGATGATGGATTGCAGAATCCATTCTGAGACTGTGTAATTGTTGATTATACCTTGTATAACCACAGTTGAGTCTCAAAAAACCAGAATTTTTTTCAAACCGACATGTGCTGATTCTTTTGTATATTGTTTGAGTTTGAACAATACCCTCCGGCCACTTATTTCCGATAAAAAATAAATCCAACACAAGGAAATTAAAGTTTGATTACAAGTACTAGACCTGATCATAATTGAATATCTGATTTCTTAATTATTATTTGCATTATTTGGGTCAATTTGACTTGCCAAGGCCCACCAGTACATGCAGTAAAATGTTGCATCGATTATTAATATTTGATCAATCATGGCAATAAGATGAATGGATATATGTTTTTTTCTTTATTTTTTCGTTCTTCATTTTTTAAGTTGACGATACTGTTAATAACGCGCGCGATGATGACGACGGTGAAGACATATTAAAATGGGCGTTTGATGATGCTTTGGACTTAAAATAGTGAACCGAATTCGTCTTGATCATCATGGTAGCTTACCAAATTTCAATACCCCGATCATGAGTAATAAAAAGTGTATGGCCAATTATTATTGTCTGCTACTTTTTATTTATTTTTTCCATGGAACGACATAATATATATATATATATATAAAATATTCAATCAAATATATAAGAGATTTCAGGTCTTTGACTTCCATCCATCAGTAATCAATGATAGATCAAAGTATGACCGGGTCAAGTTGCCATGTTTGAATTAGGAAGAAGGGTCAGATCGATTAATTTGAAAGAAATTTATGATTCCGGGCGGTCAGGTACGTAAATGAGTATTATTGCCATCAGTTTATTGATTGTGACGAGGCCCCGCTGCTGTTTCCTCGCAGGTAAGAAATTTGTGCACATCCATTAAACGTACGTACCTGCCAGCTTTCATTTGGTCTTGCAACTCATGCACGTATATATCACTGCCTCAAAAGTGTCCAAGTATCTTTAAAGAGAAACCTTATTTTATCTTTAATTTTAATTCATCATTTTATCTACGAAAATAAAAGAGAGGCTTAGGTTTCGTTTGGATTTGAAGATGAGTTGAGATAAATTATGAATAATAATAAAATGAATTGTGAATAATAGTGAGATTTATGAGTTAAAGTTGAAGAATAGTAATGAATAGTAATGAGATGAGTTAAGATGAGTTGAAATAAGTTGAGATGAGTTTCGAATACAAACTTTTCCTTGATATAGTTACAACTTCGATCCTGACCTGATTTCTGACATCTTATCCAAGTTATCTTAATTAAAATACCAAGTGAAATTTCTTCCAAATATTATATATATTTTCGATTGTCAATTAACAACTTCATGATCTATTTTAATTTTTGGGGACGGGGGTATCGGGGTCAATTATGATGATCGAATTATATACTTATAACTATAAATTAGAGTAAATTATTTGGAACGACCCAATTTTCGAATTCCTTTTCTGGGTTCTATACTAAATTAGTTATCACTTATCATTGAGAGATTAATGAAAGCAAGGCGTCTGGGTTTCGCATCTACGTATAATAAGATCGTGACCAATTGGTCGGTAGGTCATGAGGTCAGGTCAGCCTCGGTGGACAAATTAAATTAACAAATTCAATCACGAGCTAGAATAATTTGTCAAATTATTGATCTCAACAACATTAACAGATGTAAATACAGGATTGGACAACATTTGTCTATTTCAACATAAATATTATACTAATTCACAAAATTAGTAGCTAATAAATTTTTATAATCTGCATATAAAATATAGAAATGAGTGTATGCCATACATCATCTATATATCGCAGTCAATGAAATTAATTAAATCTGCCTCTCTTATATATTCTATCATTCTTCTAACAGAAAGAGGGAATTAAAAAAACAAAGAAGGATGTTGACCTAGTTGTCTTGTTACCTGCTTTTTTTTTTTTTTTAACCTGCTCGATGTCTCTTAAACCAAACCTTCTTCATATATACGATCCTCCGCTTACTCTTCCTCTTCCTATTTTTTTTTTTTTTTTTTTTTTTTCATATAGTGCTTGAGAAAGATCCAGAGACAGAGAGAGACAGAGAGAGCGAGAGGGAAAGGGTATGGCAGGTTTGCAAAGATCTGCGGTTTCGTTTAGGAGACAAGGTTCATCAGGGCTTGTATGGGAAGACAGATTTTTGTCGGGGGAGCTCAACCAAAAAGAAGACCGCGGACAAGCTGGACAAGAAGCACAACAAGAGCTAGAGATCAAGCCCGATATCAAAGATATCAAGACATCAAGAACCGTCGGAGCAACCAACACCATCGAGCGCAGCCGTTCGAACGGTGGAGCACGCGGATACCGAACCGGAAAGGTGTCCCCGGCGATCGAGCCACCTTCGCCTAAGGTCTCTGCGTGTGGGTTTTGCAGTGCTTTCGGAAAGACGGGGAAAAAGGGCACTAGAAGGACAAAGCCGGCTGTTAAGCATAGATCAAGGTAATTCGGTGTTTACCGGTGACCGGAGGCGGGATATTCCGGTCTTCGTGGAGTAATATGCAGGTTCTTTAATAGTATTCACGGTATATGTTTTTCGTTAATTTCTAGCTCGGTAGGGGTTAAGTTCATCTCATGATCAATATAGGTGAGACGTAAGAGTTTTGGAAACCAAAAGATTTAGACAGACGGACGAATTCAGCATGCTTTGGCCGGTTCTAAATTGCATGTTACTTATCTGTTGTCATGTTTGATGTTTTATTTCTCTTAGATCCTGGAGATGGATGTAGTTATTTGTATATATTTGGTGCCTCTTTTCCTTCCCCTCTTCTTGAGGAATTTCAATTCCGTCCAAAGCAACTATCGATTGGGTTCTCGATCTCCTTCTTTATTACATTTCTATCTTTCTCGTTTTCGGTTACGATTATTCAAAGGTGGACTCGATCTGGAATTTCAGATGTACAACGTCTTGGATAACGTGGCCTAGCCGTAATGAACAGAGAGAGAGTGTGTGTGCGCGTGTTTAAACTGTGAATGGGAATCTCTGATGTGTCCCTCTGAGTCTCTCAGAGAAAGTGAAAAGTCAGAACATAGAAGAATCTGCTCGAATCCATGCACTTCGTTTTGCAGAAAAGTTTTGGGGTTCTTGGGATCACCAAAGAGTGGCGTACCGATGATATCCTGGTGTTTTTTCAGCTATCCTGATGTCATTAGAGCGCATATATATATACATATATATATATATATATGTATGTATAGAGCGGCTTCTCTTCCCAGTAATGATACCTCCTCCATCCAAAGCCGGTTTCTTAATTAAACACGACAACAGAGTACACGAGAGTTTAGTTCTCTTATTTAGGAGTACTCTACCTATGATCTCGTTAATTATATGCCCTCCATTAAAATGGGATTGATATTTATTGGAGACTAACTTTTGTTAAAAAAATGCTTTGCTTATTTTCACAATTTCTCTTAACTCGTCTCATCTTATGATCTCATCTAATCATTATAACTTTATTAAATTATCACACAAAATAAAATAAACAATCTAATTTTTTTAAATCTTAAAATAAAAATATATATTCTAACAATATTTTATTTAATTTTAAACTTTAATTTCAATTATCTCATCTCATTTACGAAAACAAACGAGTCCTTAGGCTTGTAAGGTATCGATACAATTAATCATCATGAGATGACTCAAAGCATGAGTCTATTCATTATGCTGCCTTGATTTTATACGACCAATTATCCATCAGTTGTATATTTTGGAAGAATTTTATTATGTACAAGTAAGTTTACGTACCAATTTACGTATTAATATTATTGTCTTCATATTTTAAATTCAAATTAACACTGTTTTCAATAAAATCTAATTTTTGATCAATTATATTGAATGAGTATACGTATTAATGTACAGAATCAATCGCTTACCGTTAAATTTTTCCATTTTAAAATGTCTGTGGAGATTCTAATTCTTGATTTTGAATTTGGTTAGTTAATTAATATAATATTGATTTTAATCAACATTAATCAAGTGGTTTTGCATTTTCTTTGTGACCATGCTTATAAATTTCTTGATATATAGCTAGCTAGCTAGGATGCGACGTACCACCTCTCACCTTTCTCTTTAGTGCATGTCATCTTTCTTTTCGGTTTCAACAATATTATACATATGTATCAGCTTCTAATTCCCAAAATTAATGTGATTGATCAATGCCCGGCCACCAACTCCAATTCTAGATCATATGCCGCATCTAAGATTCTAAACCCCCATTGGTTGCAGCTAGACTATACTATATATATAACTAATGTTCACACCAAGAATTCAGGCTGTTTTTTATATTAGGCTCAACTACCCTTCCATAAGCTAGCTCTCATTTAATATTAAAGAATTTCAAAATATTGTTGATCCCGTGATGTCATGAGAATACTATTAATTGCGAGAAGAGAAATGTTTAATTATGTCCCGAATGCCTTATATATATATATATTATATATATATATATATACTTAGTGATTAAATAAGTATTTTTTAATGATACTCTGATTTTTTTTTAAATGTTTATGATGATTAAAAAAATACATAAAAAAAAAGAAAATAAAAATAAAAAAGTGAAATACATTGTTCGGGAACTTCTTCGGGCCACTTTTTCAATGACTGTAGCAAGATTCTTGCAAGAATCATTTTACTTTCAACTCGTACATGTTCACGAGATATATCGTTTTTTTAAACGTGGGATATTACATAATTAAATGTAAACTCAATAAGACAATTAGCTAGGAGAGTGATTTTAAAAAATAATTAAGAGACAATTAGGTGAAGGATTAATTTGGGTTGAGAAAAGTACTCTTTCGTGTGAGAAAATATATAACATCTGCACATTGAACCTCATCAGATGATCAATGTACGTATAGAGATTTTTAGAGAGATTCAAATATATTTCTCCCTAATTAAGTCATAATTATATAGAAGCTGATCGTGGTGGTGTTACCAAGTTTTTTAATTTTTCCATTAAAAGTCGACACATTTATATATACTAAATAGGGTACCATTTTTTCATATACTTAATTTTTAAGACAATTATTTCATGAGTTCGTGGTTATCCATCCATCAGATGGGACCATCTTTCTTCCGTGTTTTCTTTTATTTGTTCTTTTTCCATATTTGGAATATTCTACATTTAATGATGAACTTGAATTAATTGCAATGTAAAATTTCAAACCAGTTTTTATTTTTATTTTTATTTTTATTTTTATAAATACCATATTATTATCAACATGCACGAAAAAGTCAACATCCTAATACTCAAATTTTAAAGTGGCACGTTATTTGAATTATATCAATTTGGAGTTAAGATTTTTAATTTATTCCAATCTTGACATTTACATTGAGAAAGATAAAAACACATGAAATGTTTAATACATGCATATTATATATGTGTATGTACTTATACAATGTGGATGATGTGGGATGTAAATACTTTCCTATCTAATTATTTATATCTATAATACGATCTATATTTGCTCACCATCCAACCATTGATCTGCCCAACGGAAATTAATTATTAATGTTGGTAACAAAATTATAACCATAAATAAATAAATTGGTTTGAAAAGGCGTGAGGCGAGGGTCCCTTTCGGTCGACCCACCGCCATTAATCACATAACGCTAAAAAAGATTAAAATAAAAATCATTGAGAAAGTGACTTTGATCTTCAATGATGGAATTTGGTCGATCTCGGCAACGGCAAGACATTATCATAAGCACTCATCTCCACCTTAATTTTCAACAACGTAATTAATCATTGTACACAAACAAACAAACAAAAATACGAATATGGGATGCTCTCAACAATGAACACACTGTATCCCTCAAACCAAACCACAAACAAAATGATAATCGGACCAACTTTGTTATAAATAGATTTAAAAGATCAATTTTTGCTACTTTTATTGTCGGTGTGTTTAAATAAACGTACGGTTTCTAATTTCTTTTTTTTTTTTTAAATAATATTTATAGTTATAAAGTGTACAAACAATAAATATTATTTATTATTTATAGATAAAATAATAATAATAAATATTAGATTAATAATATTTTATTATTATTTTAACTAATAAATAAATAATCCAATATAAAAATATGTTTTAAGTAAAATAATTAAATATAAAATTATATCATATTATGTAAATTTTATATTTACATTTACATAATCCAATGGTAATTCTCTCGCCGCAACGCGTTATACACGACAGCAGTCAAATTGGACCATCTGCTTTCCTCCTGTTCGCCGTTCATCAAGGCCTTTCCCGCAACCATATTTGACTTTTTTTTTTTTTTAATATGAACATTAGACTTTGATTTTCCTTTCTCTTTTTTTTTTTTTTTTTCTCTTCTCATTGTTTGAGATGGAGCTCCATGCGAGGAATAAATCTTTTTCATTATTACAGATTGAAGTACATTACTAATTAAACAATTATGCTGATTATCGTAAACTAATTAATAAGAGAAACATTATTTGATTACGGGAGATTATCTTCAGTTGATACACCCTGATCCCGACTAGTTTCTAGGCCCGGACCTCCCTTAATTTTAAGCCCAGCCCAGCTACACCCTCGTCCCGACTCTCAACTCCATACAGCGGGTCTGCGAATTAATTTAGCAAAAACCTTCCGGAGCAACTCATCACAGATTCACAACCCATATAATTAACTAATCGGTAGTACTTAATGTTTTAAATACTGTACCGGATGCTATATCAGTTAAAGAAAATAAAAAATTTTAATATCGGTATCGTTTCGTGTACTATTTCGGAATAGTCGATATATGAATAAATTATATATAAATATATATATATAAATTATAAATAGTCTAGTCTGAATTGGTGATCAAAAAATAAACTTGTAATTTGAAAAAATGAAAAAAATTAAATTAAATTAAAAGCTGAAATATAGGCCGGTATGACCAGTATTTGAGCTGGTACAAAATGTATATGGTATCTATACCAGCCCAGTGACCGGTACGGCAAATACTGGCCAGTACGGTATGAGATTGAAAATAATGGTAGTACTATTTGAAAACTTTTATACCACATATAATTTACATGATATAATTTAATTTATAAAATTTATTTTTTAAATTAAATTATATGTCACGTAGATGATGTGTGATTTAAATCTATTCAAATATAATTAATTATATCGAATTAATTATAATGGAAAATTAATATAGGATAATTATTTTGGTAGAAAATTATAAAGGAAATAATATCAAATTATGAGTTAAAAATTTATTAATTATTCTACTCAATAATCTTACACCACACATTTGGTAAAAGAAAGAAAAAAGAATTATTTTACTCAACAGTCCTAAATTACACACCTGTTGAATAGAAAATTCTTTTATTTTTTTTCTTCAACATGTGTGTGTGGGGCTGTTGAATATAATTTTTCTATTATAAGTTCTGAATAGAAAATCCAAAACTATTTTTGCTATAAGAAAACCTTACACTACATATATCTAATTAACTAACATATGACTTGTCAGTTTTAGTTTTTTATTTAGATATATATATATATTTAAACATTAAATTAAAATGATAAAAATAATAAATCTTATATTGATTATATGAAAGTGTATAGTATAAAGCTTTCTTATAGAATTTTTTATATTTTTTATGACTCTTGTACTGTTTGTGGTAAGCTACAAGAGTGGGGGCTGCAAAAATACGGCTTCTATTATGGGTTAGGGAATGTGCGTTCCTAAATTTGTTCCGTGCGTGGGTGTCGGTAGATACCGATTCCCCCAAGGAAGTTTCCTTGGATTGCTTAAACTGGCTTCTTTCGATCTTGGATTGATTGGTTTTGTCGGGCTTGTAGTTGTAAATAAACTGTTAATTTTAAGGATAATGATTAGTTTATAATTAGTCTGCAACTAATTTTTTATTTTTATTTTTAAATAAAAGGTAGTTAAATAAAATTAAAATTATCTTTTTATAATATGTCACGATTACATTAATTGATTTAAAATGAATTATAAACGAATTGTGAAGTAGTTGTACGTTTATCATTATCCTAATTTATAGGGACTGCAGTTGTTGCTATGCAGCCCAACGATAAACTGCTGGGCATGTCCTAAAAAATAAAAAATATACTAATACATTAATAATCCATTTCATAATTATTAAGTAAGAAAAAAAATTAAATAAACGAGTGATCAAAATAAAGAAACAAAATCATAAAACATAGTATCATTTTCTTGATTTTAATTGTCATACATCTAATTTGATTAGTATTACATCTGAATCTCAATCATATATGATTAACACTAATTTAAGGAGTACCGTTATAAATACAATCTTAGCAAACCATTCGTATTCCTTTTGAAAAATAGTAAAATATATAATTAAAAAATAAAATTTCTCATATGAATTTCAGATTTACTTTCTCCGAAATATCTGCACACTAAAATGATAGAAATCATTTCCTTCTAAATGGCCTAGCTAAACAAATCCTCGTAACTATATTTAATTTTCTGTTAACTTTGCAATCACGCAGAAAATTATCTTTATTGGCTCAATGATCCTTGAGTTATTTTCAAGTAAGTGGTATGTATTAAGTATTGGATTCGAATTTAAATATAAATTCATGTTAGATTAAAAATCTTAATCGTAAGTACTCCATTGAATTTTCAAATAAAACTAACACCTATAGAATCATAGATTATGAGTCATGACTCGAGCTAAAAGGCAATACCTTCAACTTTTAACGGTCTAGACTCTAGGCCCTCTCCGTTTCTCAAAGGCCAAGGAAATATCTATTCTTGGGTGTACAGGTACTGGTAGACGTCATCAATGGAGTACGCTGGGATGAGCAAACAAATAAACGGCGTATAGTTAACCGCGAATAAAGTTTGTAACTTTTGAAGAGGGGGAGGAGGGGTTGCAAAGACATGATGCGCTTTCCAGATTCTCCAAATATCACTGTTGAAGACAAAATCCCAACTTGTTCAAATTTCTCCTTCCTTTTTCTCATGTCGGAGGGAACATGACCAACCTGAGATCTTCTTCATCTTCGACATGCCTCAACTTTCTTCTTCACACATTCATATTTCTGACCTCCAATCTCATATATGTAGAAGGTTTCGACTCTCTCTTACAGCTCCCACAATCTGGGTCGACCAGGATCAGACCCATATCTAAACGGGTTCTTTTTCTTAGTCATTTTGGTGCAAAAGGCGACGGTCTCCATGATGATACCAAGGTAGTCGATTCACCTACTAATTAACTTCTTATAATCACAGCTCATAATTACATACATTAAGGGCTCGTTTAGACGCTTGATTTCTCATAATTATGTAAAGTAAAATGATTTGCGTTGTTATTTTTGTGAAAAGAGAGAGACGAGTTAGAATAAAAATATTATTAATTTAAAAAATTATATTTTAATATTGTTTTTGTTTTTAAGTTTGTAAAAGTTGTATTTGTAAAAGTTATATTGATTTTTGTGTTTGAATAATGATTAGGTAATAATTAGATATAAATCTTGAAAATTTGAAATTGAAAAGTGCCGGGTTTGAGTGATATTTGTGAATGAAATTATGAGAAATTTTGATAATTTTAAAAATTTTATCTGTTGCCAAACGAGCCTAAGTGTAGGCGTAGTTATTTGAATTCAGTGAATGATTAAATAATGTACTTGAGGTGTCTTATTAAATACGAATGATAAACATATTCTTTGAAAACCATGTCTGCTTGTGGTTGAGAGATTTGTTTAGAGGATCGAGTTTAATTAGATAACATCATTGCTTAGAGCTTATGTGAGCTTTTTGGGATATTCAAGATTGGTGAGAAAAATTCCTTGTTTTTTGTAATGGTTGATTTCAATTGCAGAAGATGGTGATTATTAAGTGAAACAATTTTTTTGTTTTTTGGTAAATTTGAACTCACAACATTGTAGAATATAGTTTAAAGTTTGGATGGAGATTTGGGGGGGCATGAACACAGTTTGGACCTGCCCATCAGCCGAATTATTTTGTTTATTCAGAGACCGTTGTTAGTTGCTAAGGAAAACTGGGAAAGAAATGGATGTTAGAAATCTCAATTGATTTTGAGACTGTTACCATAAAATACTAAGTCCTTTTTTCTTTGGTTTCTTTTTCGCTTTGAACTTTATTTTGAGGGCAGTGAGGGTGGGATGGGGGTTTCCTGCATTCTTTTGCAATAAAATCAAGCATTGCTTTCTTTCTGGAAAGATAGGTGAAAGCACATTTACCGCTTCTATAGGCATTCTGTAGCCTGGCTTGGTGAAGGATTCTGAACTCATCCCTAGGGATGATGAAGACACTTTGATCATACCAAAATGCAAATTCCCTGTTTCTTTATCATAAAAAAATATGTTGTTTATGGTCGGTGATAAATATTAGGAGTCAAAACGAAGTCTACATGATCATTATTTCCTCCACATCACATTTCTCAAAGCCCAGCCTTGAGTACAGTATTACAATGCTTTTAGGCTTTCAAAGATGCTTGGGAACTAGCTTGTTCGTTCTCTCGGCGAACAAGAATTGTAATTCCGGCTGGAAACACTTTTATGATTCATCCTATTGATCTTGCCGGGCCTTGCCAGTCAAAGGTCATTTTACAGGTGCGTTCCAAAATTATTCTGATTTCTCTTAATAATCTAATTAGAACAAAATATTGCATATTTCTATATTTCCTTGTTTTAACTTTATTTGGTTATATTTTAACAGATCTCTGGTAAAATAGTTGCACCTGAAGATCCTGATGCCTGGTATGGTATGAATCCACGTAAATGGATCTACTTCCATGGGGTGAACCACCTTACCATAGAAGGGGGAGGCACAATCAATGGGATGGGACAGAAATGGTGGGCTCAGTCTTGCAAGACCAACTCAACAAATGTATCGCTGTCTTGCTCCTCAAACTTATTTCTGTTAAAGATTCTTTTACTTGCACTAACTGTGGCTTCAAATTATCTTATGGCAGCCATGCCAACATGCTCCAACGGTTAGTGATTCTTTGTTTTTGGAGTTAGTCTTGTTAGTTCCATTGTTTTGATTGTCTCTGCTTGTCAATTTTATCATTGTGGGAAGACTAGCAATCACTCAATGATTTTATTTTCCTGATAAGGTATGACAACTATAATGCAGGCCATTACTTTCCATAGGTGCAAGTATTTGAATGTCAAGAACCTCATGGTGGTTAATAGTCAACAAATGCACATGGCATTCACCAAGTGCCTTCGGGTTGTTGCATCCAATCTCAAAGTGATAGCATCTGCTCATAGCCCTAATACTGATGGAATTCACATCAGTGCATCAAAAGGTGTTGAGCTCGAGGATAGCATAATAAGAACAGGTTTGTTATGCACAAAGTTGTAATACCTTGGATTGATTGCGTATAAGTGAATGAGATCCCACATAACTCATCAGACATGGTCCATCATGGTGGTATGACTCAAGTTCCACACTTCTGGTTGAGATTTACTTTGATGTCATTTGTAAATATTGAAGAAGGCCCAAGTCACATTTGGGCCGGTATAGCCAGTGTTACAATTTAAAGCTCCTTGGAATCATTATAAAGGGCTTGAACTTCTCTCTTCCAAGCAATGTGAGATCCCATTCACCACCTTCCTATACACATTCACATAATTCGGGGTATTACAGAAGTGTTGCAATACTAAGCTTCATTCCAAGTTGCTGGTAGAAATTGTCTTGAGATTAAAAAAAAAAAAAAAAAGGGCTCAACCCTGTTTCTCATTAAACACTTCAAACTTCTCTTATACATTTTTTTTTTCTTTTTTTCCTTTGGTTCTCAGATTTTTATGTGAACGTTAACTTTATTTTTTTTTTCATCATGAATTTTCCACAAATCAAAGCAATATATTACAGAAAACCTAATTATGTGAAAATAATTTTTGTTCAGAAGAATTAACTCTAGACTATGCAGCTACGCGATATATGACTGAGATTTCCATGCTGACATGGTTATTTGTGTTTTAGCTTCAAATGCCCATATGCCTAAATTTTGACTACCGTATAACTAAATGTATTATTGAAATTTATAGAGAAACATATTTTCAATTTTGTTGTGAGGAAGACAGATAAGAACCACATGCTGCAACATAACAAGGTTGGAACGTTTGTGGTGAAAATGCTCTTTCTGTGGCTGATGAGTTCTGGTTCTAGTGACACTTTCCCTCTATAAAAATGGGTGGCGGGTCAGTTGTTGGTTCAATCCACTGTGTTACCTTGAAATGAATAAAAATAAATACCATCTCTGTTATTTGTTCATTTCTTGAATCTTGACTACCAAAGGAAAGGACAACCTGCACCAAACCTTTTACCTGTTTTTCTGAAGTTCACAGATTTATTTCGTTTTCATCCAAGTTATGCATTACCCGTTACCTTATAGTGAGATCTTGCACTTACTCTAGGGGATGACTGCATCTCTATTGTCAGCAACTCTTCTCGGATCAGGATCAGAAACATTATCTGTGGCCCAGGTCACGGCATAAGGTTGTCCTACTGCTTAATTTCAATAAGTTATAACTGTAGGTTTCAGCACCTTTACTCTGATCTACATCCTTTAGTATTGGAAGCTTGGGAAAGTCAAACTCATGGTCGCAGGTGCATGATGTGATGGTTGATGGAGCTTTCCTCTCCAACACTCAGAATGGGTTGAGGATCAAAACGTGGCAGGTAATCTTCACCAAGCTTGCATCTCTCTCTCTCTCTCTCAAAACACAAATACAGATTTCCTAGCTGATTGAATCGTTGTTTTCTTGTATCTTTATCAGGGAGGTAGTGGTTTTGCCACTGATATTTCATTCCAGAATGTGTTGATGGAAAATGTATCAAATCCAATCATTATAGATCAATATTACTGTGATTCATGGCTGCCATGTGCAAATCAGGTTTGCAATTCTTAAAACTTTAAATAATTAGTATTACTAGAAGCAATTCTTTGGAGTGAATGTCCCTGATTCAATTTGCTTCATACAACTATTTATAGAATTGGGTCCAGAAGAATTCCTTCATTCTTGTAATAGCGGACTGGATTAACATGGGCACATTTTTTTGAAGAAAAAATGGCCTTTTTTTTTTGGTTTGCATCCATGTATATATGTATATATGAAGTGTGCCTTGAGAACGATGAGAAGTCATATTCTAGGAACAGGCTATTGCATTCATCATATATATAATGCATAGCATAAAAAATTTATAGCATGATTTGTCTTCTATAATAGTTGTATGTCATTATCGCCCTATGAGGACACCTCATTCAGCATGGAACGAGTCCTGAATTTTCTATCAAGAAAACGGGATAGTCTTTAGAAATTGGCAAGCCTGTGTGGCTGTGACCTTTTATGTATTGACTGCAGACTCTGGCCTCCTCTTCTACCCCATTTCGTGAATAGAGCTGTTTGAATTAGAATATAGTAACAGAGATTAACATCTATCATTCCATGGGAATGCAGACCTTGGCTGTTAAAGTGGAGAACATATCCTTCACACACATCAAAGGAACTTCAGCAACTGAAGAAGCAATAAAATTTGGCTGCAGTGATGACTCCCCATGTGAAGGGCTGTACTTGGAAGATATTCAGCTTCTCCCGTCATCGAGCGGAATTACAAGATCTTTTTGTTGGAAAGCGCATGGCTGGAGTTCAGGTTTAGTACACCCACCTGCATGCTTTTCATGTAGTGAAAGCTGCATTAAACAGGAAGGCCTACTGGGTTCTGCAATTCAATCTTCCTGAAGAGAGGTCATTCAGTTCTTAATATGTATGGAAGCATGGCAAAGAGATCAACTCGGAGACAGATATGGTGCACGACTTATTCGGTTCAATCATTAGTCAAGGATATATAGGTTGGTGCCTAAGCATGCCTTTTAATAGCCCACGCACCAAGAAACAGGACGTGGCAAACCAACTGTAAAGCGTCTGTTTTTCTTTATAAAGACTGATTTACATAATTTTCAGCTTGTACATGTTATAATTTATTAGCATGTTAGCATTTTCCGTAAATCATTGTACGCACTGAAGGACCATTCCAATTATATTCAACTAAACTAAGCATAATTTAGTGAAAGTCAACGATGCCGTGCCTTTTCTCTTTCTTACGGCTATTCTGAAATGTTATACAATGGAGGAGCATTCTGTAGTGTTTATGATACCAAATGAACGTAGAGAAAAGACTATTATTATAGAACTTTCAAGCTAACACATTCATCTTCAATAATTCCAAAGAAACAAAGACAAATGCTTCATTTGGAATGATCAAACGAATAAACAAATAAAGGAAAAGTTATGATCCTCCTCATTCAGTAGTGAGTTTTAGTGGTGCATTTTTTTGGTAACTTCCAATATTGAAGCACTTGCACAACACGAGCTGAACTATTCTTGAAGCACTACCTTATTGCCTGGAATACGACTCTCCAAGTTATGAAGTTTAACACAAATACAGCTTCCAATCTTAAGCAAAGAATCTTGAATTCCAGCATGCTCAATTGCATCCAGAAGCAGTACTGGAACATCAACCCTCACGGAACTGCATATCAAATTTTATGTCCAGCTCCAAAGTACTAGCGAACACCAAGCTTGGGGCATCCATCAGCAAGAGGTAAGTCCAAGTTTTCTACAGTTCTAAAGGTTTTAGAAATCATCTTATCGACGTAAAGAGTTCCTTCCAAATGATCACACTCATGTTGTAAAATACGGGCCTGCCAGCCTGAAGCATCTATTTTGATGGGTTGGCCATAACGATCCAAACCTGCAACCTCAACATCTAGGTACCGCTCCACCACTGCTCTGAATCCATCAACACTGCAGAATATGACAATAAAATTAGATTTAACAACCATAGGCCATGAATTCTATCCAAATCACGGCTCTGTTGCAAATGGAATTCAAAAGTATCAGACATTCAGAGAATCAGAACATAAACCTTTAAAGTGCCTAGGATTCCTACGATTCGTCAATCCAAAATATTAACCTTCCACACAATAAAGTTAAAGAAGTGCTAGGTTGATAAAGAGATCTCACAAAGTAAAGTTCACAAGCTGATGTAGATAGATGTTATATGCTAGATCTTCTTTACAATAAAAAGAGTTTTAGAATTTGATGTATCACAACAATGATATTTTTTTTGTGAAACAATTAACAAACATTTCTCATCAAGTTATAATGTTGGATCTTAGATTTGAGAACCAAGAATTCATTAACCTTACCTTGGTTCTTACAAGGTCAGAAATCGATTGACGCTAAGATGGAGTACCCAAAATAAAGTGCTACATTAAGGACACCTTGCATCACTAACACTAGATAGTTTTTACAAGAAAGTACCACTAGCATTTTTTTTCCATGGGATGGAAAGTAGAAGCAGAAATTTCTCAATGTAACCAACGGTCATTTGGACAACATAAGGACATGAAGTAAGAGCACTGGAAGGTAAAAAAACAAACCGTGTGGCAGAAGCTCCTACCAGGGTAGATGCATGCAAATAGAATTATTACATATATTACAGAAAATAATATAAAATCTTCCAGCCGATATAATAGCCCTGTATGTTAATTCCATCAAACCTTAGTTTTTCAGCAAAGGGAGCAATGAAGAGACATAGTTGTCCCTTTTTTGTGGGCATCATCCATTTCTGTCACAAGCACTCAAATATTTTTCCCATTTTTTTTTTATAAGCAATTCAAATATTTTTCCCATACCCAAGCATATTACATTCAATACTAAAATTTAGATTTAGCTTGTTTTACATGATAGATGGTGGTTCCTCCTGAGCTATAATCTTTAATCTTGTAACTGAGATTCACATCCTAGACAAGTTTTTGAGTGGTTAAGCTTGGCTTAGTCTTGACTCAAGCATGGGAGCTTGAGGTTGAATTACATCTGGTAATGATTTCGCTAACCTACTCAAGCCCAAAATTTGAAATCTGTCTTGGTTTACTATCAAAATATATATCACCATATAAACACAAAATGCACTATAAGCTTCAGAAGCATTGAGACAATTCTGTTCAAAGGACAGGGTCTCCCAATATCGCTTAGCACAAACCAATGCTTGAAAACTGTATATCACACACCGTTCAAGAAATTTCTGTAGCTCAATACTTTTCAATTTCGCAAACCATTTGACAGTGCCAAATAAGGATGCACATGTGCTCAAATTGACTCTATTCAATGTCGCAGAGCATGTAAACGTTAAGATCAGTAATCAGAAAAATGACCTCTTGAAGAAAATAGGGCCATAACTGCATGTAATGGCACAAGATCGGTCATAGGATCTTATAAAATGCTGTTGCCATCACCTGGGTTGAGCAGTCTCCCCTTTATTTCTAGCTTGACTTTTCAAATTTGATTTGTGTCCTCTGAGAGGCCTTGTTGTACAAAATAAAACTTAGAATATATAATACAAATGCCTTAAACTAATTTGAATCATTATTTTGACACTAGAAACTTCTCCATTCATCAAAATACTTCTGGAAAAAATGGTCACTGTAACAAAGCTTGCAATCTAGTCTCAGCTCATGTATCATACAATAAGTAAATCAAAGTCAAAAGGATAAAGGGTCGAAAGGACATCTATCTGTTGAATTAGAAAAGATATTAATAAAATTTATATATACAAAAACGACTTAAAAGTAATCACAGCTGTCTGCGTTTACCTCAGGCACCCTTCAAAAAATAGTGCAGTCCGGTTGCTCTTCTTTTTAAGCTTTGGGTTCAAAATGACCTGCCTCAAAAGAACCAAAAATTATAATTATCAAAAAGTTGTTGGATGCTGCAAATATCGCTACCATTTGAATGTCATCCTTGCAATTGAACATACCAGGAGATCAAAAGGTCTTCTATCTTGAGCTTTAGTCTCTTCCTTAGTTGCATAGCTAATATATTCTTTTGTATCTTCTAAAACTATTATCTGCAGAGATAAAATGACAAGACAGTCGATAAGTTGGTTTCCCCCACTTCCTTGGTGTATGTTTTTGCAGGATGTAAATTTATATGAGAAAAGCCGAATTCAAATCATAATATCTATTGTATCTATTAACAACAAAATGGTGATCACTGAGTGGGTTCATCGATTTCTATTCACAAATATTATTGTTAACAGCAACAGAAGGGTAATCGTTTGACCAAAAAGAAATACTTCTCCTTCAGATCAAGCAGCGAGTCAAGTAAAATTGGCCATAATGCAAAACACGTTTCTCTCGATTTTATGTCATGCATTGTTTCAGAGGAAAAATAAAAATAAAGGCACGGTCTTTTTTTTTTTTTAATAGGTAAAAGAAAAAAAAGAAAAGAAATGCACAATCTTGTGCACCAATGCAGCTTCAAGTTGCCACTACCAATACAAACTCTCACTAGTCAAAGCAATATGCTCAATATTTAGCTTCAAAACAGCCAAAGACACAGTACACGGAGCCCCATATCCTCCCATATAGTTTACTGGTAATATCCTCTATAGTTTAAAATGAAGACTGAGAGAACTAAAATGTCTACACGTGAACCTCATGCCAGAACAAACACAGCAATTATGAAACCATGTTTTTCTAGGCCTTTTCATCTCTTTTCCACACTACCCAAAAGGAAAATATGAGATTTAGAATGGACAAAGAAGTGAAAAGCGAAACAGACCACTGTGACCCATTAAAGAAAAATAATTCAAAACTGACCCTTAGAGGTATTCCAAGCTGAGGAGCAGCGAAGCCAACTCCAGGAGCCGTTCTCATAACCTTAACCATGTCATCAATTATCTTCTGAATCCGCTCCGACCCAATTTCTTCAATTTCAACTTCCCTGGCCGGTTCGTGAAGAACCGGGTCACCCGACTTCACGATATCTGGCAAGCTCGTCTTCTTCTCTTCTCCGAGTCCCAGAAGCCAACCTGCTCTGGTAATCGATGTCGACAACGTACTATACGGTTTCCGGGTCGTGAAAGCGGTATTGAAGGGCGACTTCGGGTAGGAAAATTCCGGTGCCAAAATGGGTATATGGATTCTCCGAAAAATCGGGGTCTTTGTAGTCGGATTGAGGAATTTATCGGCGATGGATATGGGGCGGAGACGAAGGAAGGTCTCCATAGCCGTATCTTATTTTGATTTCCTTGGATAAAATTCGTATTGGTGGAGGGTTTAAGGCCCAACGGCAATATAATTACGATACTGCCACAAAGTGCGCTGTTGGTTTACGCTGGGCTTGGGCTTGGGCTTGGGCTTGGGCGTTATATAATAAAATAAAGAGAAATTTTATTTACCGGGTTACTGTTTACTCTCACATCCTATATTTATATTTTTTTTCATAAGATGTGGGATAATAAATAGTAACTAATGAGAATAATTTTTATAAAATAAATATTAACATTTTTTCAACTTATCTGTTGTTGAATGATTCAAATTTGGATAGAGATAAAAATAATATTAAATATTTATTTGAGAACTAAGTTATTTGATATCTTACACCGAAAATATACAGATATTGTAAGAGTTTAATATTTTCATATATGAAAGCTTCCTTATTAGAGCATCTTCATTGACTTGGCTAAATGAAGAGGTTAGCTAAAATTTAGATAATTTATACCAAAAAGACTCTACATTGAATTGGCTATTTTCAAAATAATTTGGATTTCTACTATAATGATTGGCCAAATATATACAACTACAATTGGTTCACCAAACATTAAAATACTAATTTCTCACTCCAACTACACACACGGGAACGACAACAAAATGCGGGAATATTTCTCACCCGTAACTCTTTCTTCACTTTGGTTAGTGAATAAGAAATTTAGATAAGTATAATCTCAATTTTTTGTTATTAGCATTAAATGACATTTGAAACTATGATTTTTTTAATATTAATTTAATTAGAATATAATTATTATTAATATTAAATTGGTAGAATTATAAAATGTGATACAAATAAATTAAATAAAAAAATTATTAATTTAATAATATTTTATTATTATATAGATAGTGAATGGCTAATCCAATGTGGAGATTGAATTTAAATAGAATATGTAAATATAAAAAATTGTGATATTGACTAAATTTTAAAGATAGATTTAATCAATCCAATAAAAATGCTCTTAATATACGTGCGATCTAGAATACCAAATATACCTTTTTTTCTTAAGGAAATATGTCTTTTAGTTTCATAGAAGTGTTTAATATTTTTATAGAAACCCAACCTACTATATATTTTGAGAAATGAGAAGGTCCTCGTGACGTGAACTTAGGACTAAAATATACTCTAAAAAGCTCAATTAACTTCTCCGTCTTTGTTCCATTTTCGGAGAATTTTGATTTAAAATGGTTTTTTATTTTTCCACTCTTAAGTAATAATGGCTGGGGTTTAAATGAGCCAAACACGTCGCGGGGTCTAATATAAAATATTTTCTTTTCCTTTTCATTAAATGTAGTGGTTGGCGAGTGCTTTAACCCATTATTTAAAAAAAAAAAAAAAAAAAGGGTTATCCACATGAAAGGTGCATTAGTGACACTAGGCTAGGCTCCATTTGTAACTGAGACAGACGTGAAATTAATTAATTATAATCTAATTTCATATTCAAACACACAACTCTCAAATCATTAAATTTATTTTAAATCAAAATTTTTTTATACATAGAATCCACAACTTTTTTTTTAATTCAACACCTTTTACATGTAAGACTCGTAACTTTTTTTAATTTTTCATAAATATATTTAAACACATCTTAGGTAGGCTTCACAAAACTTACTCAACCATCTCAACTTAAAATTATTTATAAAAAACTTAACTCATCTCAACTCAATATGATATCAAAGCGGGGCTTATATAGTTGTTAAATGGTGCAATATTACAGTGAGATGCAAATAACATAAGTTTGCACTATATAGCATAATTTCAAATTTAGAATAATTCTCAACTGATTCTAGTGACAAAAAGTTTTAAACTCGTATTTTTGCGAAGATATTATAAGAGGGAGATATGGAAATCAAATCGAAAACAAGAAAAAAATGGCAACCCATGCATGCGCCAGTGCAATTCATTCCTGATCCTACTTATCTGACATCTATGATTTAAGGCATCCGCCGTGATGATGACTACTTACCATACTCATCAATAAGTGCTCACACGTGCAACATTGTTGTGAAATACTATGCAAAATATACACACCAACGATGACAAATAAAGTAAAAGCAACACAATCAAGAACACGACACAGTATTTACGTGGTTCGGCAAATTGCCTACGTCCACATGAGCTGCAGAAATCTTATTAACTAGAGGAGATTACAATCACTCAATCTCAACTCACACTCTCTAGGGCTTTTGCTCTCTCACACAATATGCACTCACAAGACAATTGTTCTCTCTCAAAATATGCTTCTGGCCGTACAACACAAGTCTAATATGACATATATATAGTGAGTGGCGCTGGAAACCCTAATATGGCAAAATCTGCATACTTCGCTCGAGCGGAGTGTCGAGCGCGACTCGAGCGAACAGCCAAATGAACATTGGCTCGAGCGGAGTGTCAAGCGAACACTAGGGTTTGTGTCTCGCTCGAGCGGAGTGTCAAGCGAACACTAGGGTTTGTGTCTCGCTCGAGCGGAGTGTCGAGCGAACCTCTCTGACTTGCCTTCGCTCGAGCGGTCTGTCGAGCGAAGTCAAGCGAACTTGGCTCAAGCCAACTGTCGAGCCAACTTTCAGCAAACACTTTTTCAGCTCCAAACCAGTCTCCACATATACCCCAACAATCTCCCACTTGGAGACTGGGTCTCCACATGCCAGCCATTGTTTCCAGCCAAGCCCTATCATCTCTGCAGCTCACAGCTCCCGTCTTCAAGCTAGAAGACGCACTGAAGTCAAGCCCGACTTCAGTCTTCCACATACATCGCCCTTAGGGCGACTCACAACTCCCACTGCACTAGGAGTATCCGGTCTCGAACCGATCTTGGCAACCTTAGCCAACTTTCCCAGACTTTCATGAGGAACGACAAAGCTGACTCCCTTTGGCTTCCTCACATGTTTCGCGCGACCAAGCCTGCCTTTTTGCACTCTTGTATTTCCCTGCACATCACTGGATCCCGATGTCAAATACAAAGAATTAGATCTCTTACCATGCGCTAAGACCAGCGCACCCTTAGTAATCTTCCAAACCCCTCCAGAGAACGCTACTGCAAAACCGCTGTCATCAAGCTGTCCCACAGAGATCAGGTTTTTCTTCAGATTTGGAACATGTCTAACTTGCTGTAAAGTCCACACGCTCCTGTTTGGAAGTGTGATATGCACATCACCCACTCCTACTACATCCAGTGCCTTTCCATCAGCCGTATACATCTTCCCAAAATCACCAGCAACATAATTCTGCATGATTTCTCGATGTGAAGTACTATGGAACGAAGACCCTGAATCTAACACCCAATCATCAATCGGACTGTGCACTGCAAGAAGTAAGGCATCATGAATTTCTTCTGCCACTACATTCACAGCATCATCATCAGAACTTTCTTGATTCCTGCAGTTTCTCTTGATGTGGCCCGGCTTGCCACAACTCCAGCATGTGATCTGCTGTCCAGATCTCATCTTGCTATTTCCCCTACTCTTGGAGCTTGACTTGCCATGTCCTCTGCCTCTATTGTCAACAATCAAGGCAGATCCTGAACTCGAGGACTCACCAAAGTCTCTCCTACGTACTTCTTCAGCAAGCACCATGTCACGTATGTCATCGTAGTTCAGTTTTGCCTTGCCGGCTGAACTACTCACAGCCATCCTCATGGCCTCCCAACTATTTGGCAACGATGCCAACAAAATCAATGCTCTGATCTCATCATCAAACTCAATCTCTACAGAAGACAGTTGATTTGTGATCGTATTGAATTCATTCAAGTGTTGGGCTACAGACATACCTTCAGACATCTTCAGATTGAACAATTTCTTCATCAAGTGCACCTTATTGTTCGCAGACGGCTTTTCATACATACCTGACAAAGTCGCCATGAGATCCACCGTGGTTCTCTCCTTACTGACATTGTGTGCCACTGTTCTCGACAAAGTCAGCCGAACAAGACCTAGAACCTGTCGATCTAACAGGGTCCACTCAGCATCAGTCATGCTCTCCGGCTTCTTTCCCAACAGTGGAAGGTGGAGCCTCTTCCCATAGAGATAATCCTCAATCTGCATCTTCCAGTATCCAAAATCAGTGCCGTCAAACTTCTCGATCCCGGGTGCGTTTACATTATCTCCAGCCATCATTCTCTTTCAGATCCGACCTTGGCTCTTGATACCAGTTGTTGTGAAATACTATACAAAGTACACACACCAACGATGACAAATAAAGTAAAAGCAACACAATCAAGAACACGACACAGTATTTACGTGGTTCGACAAATTGCCTACGTCCACAGGAGCTGCAGAAATCTTATTAACCAGAGAAGATTACAATCACTCAATCTCAACTCACACTCTCACACAAAATGCACTCACAAGACAATTGTTCTCTCTCAAAATATGCTTCTGGCCGTACAACACAAGTCTAATATGACATATATATAGTGAGTGGCGCTGGAAACCCTAATATGGCAAAATCTGCATACTTCGCTCGAGCGGAGTGTCGAGCGCGACTCGAGCGAACAGCCAAATGAACATTGGCTCGAGCGGAGTGTCAAGCGAACACTAGGGTTTGTGTCTCGCTCGAGCGGAGTGTCGAGCGAGACTCGAACGAACCTCTCTGACTTGCCTTCGCTCGAGCGGTCTGTCGAGCGAAGTCGAGCGAACTTGGCTCAAGCCAACTGTCGAGCCAACTTTCAGCAAACACTTTTTCAGCTCCAAACCAGTCTCTACATATACCCCAACACAACATGACACGTCCATCATGTTTATTGGATACACCATGTGCATGCAATGCATCTATACACAATTATGGAGTTTGGTATGAATCCCATGCTATATATTCTTGCTCATCAGTAATCATCCACGAACCTTCTTTCTTTCTAATAATTCAAACACACAAATATATATATATATATATGTTTGATAAATGTTACAAATATAAAAAAATTACAAAAAATAAATTTACAAATTGATATCATTTTATTGATTTCATTGAATCTATTAGATCTATTTTATAATAAAAGTAATTTTATATTCTGACGAATCACATCAAATCACATCAATTTATAAGTATACTTTTGTGTAATCATGATTAAAGTATTTTCCTCTCTATATTATATATATATATATATATATATATCTATATATTAATATATCTGTTCCCATCGCGGGAGACCCGGCGCTTGGATGGGCACCTTTCGATCCTAATCCATGCGGGTGAAATGCCTTAAGCCGCACTATACAGTCATTTAGAAATTGGAAGCTCCAATCACTTGCTTAGTTCGTAGTTAATTAACAACTTACTTTGTTTTCAAAGTCAGCAAAGTTGTGCACTTAATTGGGCGCCAACCTCCATTTATAAACCTTCCTTCACTCTAATGGGGAACAAATAATTGCAGTTTTGACTCCATAATAAAATAATACAATTTTTTTTTTTTTTTTTCTATATATATGTGGAAGCAAAGGACTTGATCAAGAATCCTATCCTGGGTTTTGTTTGCTTCAGAGAAGAGAAGACGCTGTAATGAAGAATAGCTCCATGTCGCATCCATTCGATAGTACCCAGAAAACTCTACAGCGTGAAAGAGATCGGGCCGGGCCCAGTGGTTCCAGAGATAAGGGAGATGTGAAGTCTTATACCGTGGAGAAGAACAAGGAGGCAGTGTCAAAGAAGGCAGAGAGCAAGCCGCCCCAAGACATTGATGAAAGTGCCGAGGCTTTCATCAAGAAGTTCCGGCACCAGCTCTTGATCCAAAGGCTCGAATCCATAGAGAATTACGAGCAAATGCTGGCAAGGGGGCTGTAAAATACCCCGTCTCGATCGATCTTCGTGTGACTGTATTAATGGAGTTTGTGTATCGTTTTTCATTTGTTGCTGATTCTTTCTACTGATCTTTAATGGATGTGCATGTTTTAGAGTGGATTCAGCATATATAATTATATATGAAGTTTTTGGGCATTCAAAGATGAAATATTAAAATTTGCCTTCTTTTAGTACTAGTTGTTTTCCTTTTGTTTGCTGTTTTGAACGTTGTTATAGCTTGTGTATACGGTTCTTGATTAAGTCATAGATGTGCCGATCGGGTTTGCTCAAAGCATTTATCCATAGATCGATTTAGCATTCGGCGTACGCAAATTCTTTTATCATGCTTTCTTCATAACATTTTTTTTTCTTTTTTTGGCACCTAGACAGACATCCTTTGGTCATTATTCTTACAGAATACAGATCTCTGATTACTTGTATTTTAGAACAACTTTCAGCTCAGACAATCTGCTTTGAGAATGCGAATGCTCTGTTAACCCGTGGTACTTTAATTATAGCAAACGTAAAAAACTTGGGAGACGTTGGCAATTGTGCGAAGCTGCTCCACTTAATAAGAGATCTGTGAATGCTCTGCTAAGCTGCTGCTTTGACTGCAAACATAATTACAGCCAAAATCAGTCTTAACCCAAAACCCAGTTGACAAATCTTTAGATCTGACCCATTTCTTAATAAGAAATTCACACGAGCAGAATTCCTGTGAATAGTTTGTCCGAATGGAATCCCAAGAGTTCCTAAATAGGTGGTTGTTAGAGTGTCTGAGTTGAAGTGGTTAAGCTCAAGCTCCTCTGTTCATGGTCAATTTTGGTGTTCGCTACCCAGCAGAATAGTAGATAAATCCTCTCCCCATGTCTTTCAAGGTAACATCACAGGACTCGCAGCTATACGAACAACTCTGATAGGCTAAAAGTATACGCCATCTTTGAATATAAACTAAATCAATCTTCAATCTTCAATCTGCATACTCTCAGAATAAACCTTTAAAATGTCTTTATAGACTAGAATGAAAATCTCTTTCATCCAAATAGGAACATACAATTTCTACACGTTCTCAGGTGAACAAAAGCAAACTCTCACAGACTCACAGTAGAACCTAGAAGTTGGTGATCACTTCACCATGCACAATTCTCACCTCTCCTTACCCCACATGAGTCAGTCACGGAACTGACTTAGAAGTCAAGTTGGTGTTGCCAACAACGACGTGGGCATTTGAGACCAGAATATGCAAGACAGCCAAGGAAATTCCAACTCTTAATAAAGTTGGAAAGCAACCGTTTCCCACTAAGAGGAGTTCAAGAGGTTATCTTATTACAAACAGGACACAAAACGAGACACGAAAATGGGACATACTATAGTTGGGATGGTTTTATTCTCGGCACTTCACCCAACAATTCTTCTATTGATGGACCACTCGGATCTGCTGCTGTTGCTGCTGCATCATCTGGAGGTTTACACGCAAGCATGGCCGAGCCCTCTCGCCCGCCAGAGGGACGACGGGCAGGTTGTCACAGTTGCATATCTCGATCATGAAGCCATCAGGGTCGTGAAAAAAGATTTGATCAACGTGAATCCCGCCTTCCTCCACCATCGCCCGCACGTGAGTAATCCCCATCTCCTTCAGCTTCTTCTCCACCGCGCTCATGCTCTCACACTGCTCATCAACCACATGAATTTCATCGTTTAATTAACGTTGCTAGAGACCATATAAATTAACGTTGTTACAGTTTTGTTACAAGCAACGTCATGGACCTGATCATGCTCGAATTTTCGCATCACTGAACATATTTGGGACGTGGGGTGCACGTACAGGAGTAGCAAGACAAGTAAGACACAAAATATTGAATATCATCTATTTCTTGAGTAGTACTCAATATCTATTGATCAGAAGTAGTGTTGAGCATTGAAATTTTCTCTGTTTCCCCTCAAAATTAGCTTCTTGAAATATAGGAAACTTTCCAAAATTCTTCTAAAAAAATTCGAGAATCTTCACTCCATTCATCTCAACACAATTTTTAATTGAAATTCTTTTTTGTATCTGTCTCAATCCCAGCTTGTTTGTTTAGTACGATGAATGATTCAGCAATTTCATCTACCACTTCATTTAAAGAACTTGTTCAGATGAAATTCTACAACGTTCTGACCGACAAACAAGAAGAAAGAAGGAAAGAAAGGCCATATATTTCGACCGAAAATTACCTGGAAAGAAATATGATTATCCTTTGGGTTGATTTCAGTCTTCTTTGGAATGTTATCTGGATCCTCTGTTTGCAACAAATGTATTCCGATCCCGTAGCCGAATAGCCTATACATATATCGACAACATTCAGAAACCAGAACCCATCTAAGATTATTATAAAGAATAAAACAAAAACAAAACTTTTCAACAAGAATCGAGAAGATCAAATGAAAAATCACTTAAAAAATAATAATAATAATAAAAGAGAAGAATTTAAAAGAATTATGTTCTTGATCCGTTTATTCCTGTTTATGTACTGATCTTATTGTGCATGTGAGATTAATTACCATGCCCCATCAAAATTAAAAGAGCCTGGCCTCCTGATAGGGAAAAATCCAAGAACATTCTGATAGAAATCGATGGACTCCTCAACTGATCTACACACAAGTGAGATGTGGTTCAAAGATTTGAGATGCAGAGGGTTTGCCATGCTTTCTTTCATTTTCGCAAGAAAAACTCCAAATCCAAGAACAAACACTGACCAAATAGATATTAATACTAAGTTTTTTCTCCTCGAAATTAAACGAACGAGGAGGATAGCTAGAGATGATAGCAAAAGAGCCAAACAGGGGAAGCGAAATTGAATTAAGCAAGAGAAGTTTGGAAATAGTGGGACTCCTTGAGTCACGCAGTCGAAAAGAAAGGGCGGGTAGTGGCTCAATATATAGCCTATAGGCGTCGTGGAACTCTTTCATGTAAGCCACGTTTCCTCTGCATGCAGATGTCTCAAGAGATCTCGATTAGTTTTACACGTAGGCTAGCTCCTCGTTGCTGACTCGGATGTCAACCTTACCTACTCCGTGGGTGGGTCCCTGAGACACGTTAGCAGTGAGCCTATCCGTTTTGTTTTATTTATAATCTGTTCGATAGCTTAGAAAATAAATTTATTGATTAGTAGTATAGAATTTTCTCCAGCCTATATATAAAAGTGACGTGTCTTTTTAGCACTTATATTATGCAAATTAGGTTCTTAATTTTGACAATATAATGATGGAAACATTCTCGCAAAGGTACCAAAATTTCTTTCAATTTGATAGCATGCGGAAGGACGAAACATTAAAGATGTAAATGTGTATTATATATTATTATGCAATCAAATCATGTATCGATCACGCAATTTGTCCATACTGTATCATTTAATTAATTAAGTGGCCAGTCATGATTAGCGGCCGTAATTTGGAAGTGAACATGATAGCATGCATGCCTACGTGAGTATTTTATAAGGATGTAATTTTAAAATATGTAAATATCTCATATTTATTTAAAAATAAAAATAAGATTTAAAAAAATAATTTTTTTACATGATTCAGATTTAACTATTTTTTTTAAAGAGAATACACGAAAAATATAATTTTGTAAATATTATTTCTTATTTTACATTTGCTTAAATTTCTTATTTATTTTGGGAGTATTTATGGCGCGCACGCTTTGAATTAATGTGAAATTACATGCATGTGAATGGATGCATACAAGTCTAAAGTATAATGATAAATGAAATTGATTTCCTTTGACAGGGAAGACGAACGAGCTAAAGTCGCTAATCAAAATGGCCTACTACGTATTTTGAAGAAACCTACATATATCCCTCATTCTTGAAAGTACGTACTCTTAATTTTTCCACTCCCAAAATAAGGATAATATCATCTTAATTAATAAGCGATGATCAGCGTACCACCATGCATTTGTAAGAACTTGTCTCGATTATTTTTACAGATGAAATGAGATAAAAATTAAAAATTAAATAAAATATTATTAGAATATATATTTTTAATATTATTTTTATTTTAAAATTTGAAAAAATTGAATTATTTATTTTATTTTATATGAGAATTTGATAAAATCATAATAATTAGATTAGATGAGATGAGAATTTTTATGAAATTGAATGAGGCCTAATCACACACTAATCTTACTTGACCTCTAGTACTTAGCCTTTTAACATGAAATTTAATTACTAGCTAGGTTTTAATTAATCAACTAATTAATTTCTACCATCTAAATTAATACAGACACTATAATCTTATCAGTCATAATGATCGGTGTAAAATTGTAAGTGCACAATATCGTAATTTTATAATAAAGTGATAAAAACAGTATCGTTCTCAAGAATTGATATCTTACTTTGACAAGTACCGATATTATATTAACCTTGACTTTATTTAAAAAAATCACTAAGATTTTTGTAATTGAAAAAAATAAAATCAATTCAAAGAAAATATTTAAAGGAAATGAAAGCTATTGCTTAATGATTGAATCAATGTGAAAAAGAACTTCTAGAAAATTGATTTCACCTAATCCCTCATTATGTTTTTCTCATCTAACTAATTGAAATTAATTATCTCTGGTTGTTAGTAAATTCTCCAAAATCATCCAAAAGCGTCTTTCAATAGTTAGTTGAATTTATTCTTGATCATTATTTTATACAGGAGTATGCAAATTAATGGACATAAATGCATCAAGACTAACGATTTTAATACTACATAGGTTCATATAAGTTTTTTGATTTCTATATTTACCTATGCTGAAATATCCAAGGCTTATCCTATAATTCTCTTTTTTGAAAGCAAATTACAAGATCAAAATTATCTAATTAATAGCCAGTCAATTAGAAACAATAAACTCAAAATAAATCAAACAAACATAAAAAAAAAAAATTATTTTAAATTAGTATAGAAAAACAAACATAGTTTAAAATTAGGTTACATCTTTTTCTTAGAATAAAAAAACTCAATTCATGATAAAAATTAAATTCAATATCAACAAATTCATCAAAATTTCTGAGAGAATAAATAAAATAGTTCCCAGCGGCCTCGAATTTTTACTCTGTCCGTTGGTCTCCCTCTCGTCTGTAGGTGGTCACGTCTATTCGTTCTCTCTCTCTTTGTTTTTTTTCAGCTTCTCCCTCTTTTTCTTTTTTTTTTGCCTTTCATGTGGTTGGTAGGTAAGTCTCGACAAAAGTCTGAACTTCCTCTTTTTTTCTTTTCTTTTTTCTTGTTTTGAATTTCAACATTCACTTTCGTTCGTTCTTTTCGTCATTTGCTTTTTAATATCTTTCCTTTTCAACCTCTCGTTGTTCCAACTTTTGTTCCTTTTGTCCTCTTTTGATTTCCGTCTCTTGATAATCTTCTTCTATTTAGTCTCTTAATTTGGAAATTCATCTCATCACTAATTTTTTTTAAAATTTTTATACAAAAATATAATAATCAATTCAATTTTTTTAAATCTCAAATAATAATAATATTAAAAAATAACATTATAATATTATTTTATTCAACTCATTTAAAACCATCTCAATTCATCTCTAAATCTAAACAGGGAGTCTTCATATGCTTCCCACGAAAATATGCTCTCTCAAATTCAAAATCGTATAGTTATCCAATTAAAAAAATATGCCATTTGATTAGTTCCAATTTCTTCTGCTCTACAAAAATTAGACTTGATCTTTATCCCCTAAATAGCACTGATGACCGGCCCTAGTCATATTTAGATAAATCTTCATTTAAATGAGAGAGAGTCCTTAGACGATAGGCTACTAAAATTTGGGCCTTCATTTTCTTCAAATCTGAAATAAAATTTAAATGACAAGAATAAAGTCTAAAATCAACAAAAATAAATAAAAGTAGACTAGAGTTTAAAATTAAGAAGTGATAAAATATACTAAATTATGCAAGTCATCAAACAACATGATCAAGTAATGTAAAAATTAGGATGAAATTAATTAATTATATATAGCATTTGATCTAGAGTAATTAACAGGATATGATCATGACACTAGTGATCATCATAATTAAGAAACATGAATCGACCTGAGGATTAATCAAGTTTACATGAGCCAAATTATGGGAATGATTATCAACTGGTAGAAATTAAAGAGAATATTGCAGATGACAAAAACTGAGAAGTAGGCTACTTGCAATTACTTATCTCATTAATGTTTTCATATATATGACATGAATTAATGTTTTCTTTTTAATTTATCATATGACATCTCGATGTAATATATAATATATCTTAATTATTACATATGTAATACATGATTTTTGTAAGTTTCTTATCCAACACATGATACTTTTCTCTATTCTCCAACACGTTATCAATTATAGATTGGATCGGAATAATTACGTACTCTGTGATGGCCGATAGTGTCATGCATAGTCCAAAATGAACTTGATAACCAGCTTAATTGCATGCATATTTGAGGCATGCATGCATCCATCTAGCTTGAATGGCTCCGAATAGATCTAGTGTCAACTTCGGGACCAACTTAGGTTAGACACTTCAATTTGACAAAGATAATGTCATAAAAGCTGGCTTCATGTCATGTGGTGCATCCTGAGTACTTCATGTCTTGCATGCATGCGCATGGAAAAACTCCAACTAGCTAGCTAGCTAGTTTTAGACACTTCAATTTGACAAAGATAATGTCATAAAAGCTGGCTTCATGTCATGTACTGGTACATCCTGACTTCATGTCTTGCATGCATGCGCATGGAAAAACTCCAACTAGCCAGTTGTATATTAAGGAAAATGATTTGTGCATGACATTTTTTTACAACACTTTTATACAATTATGTTTTAAATAAGGAATATTTTTATAAAATATCTAATAAAAATAATATCATTTTATAAAAATATCTTCATTTTATAATATTATTGTGTAATGTATTGTGCAATATATTGTGTATATATCATTACTCTTGTATTAATGCTCGATGACAAACCTGAAAGTGACTAACGTGCGGGGGACAGTGTTCGAATAATGACATAATCGTGTTCGGCCAGGTAGCAAACAATATTATCAAATGAAGCAAGTGATCATCAAGATATGAAAATGATGCACTAGCTAACTACTTAGGCCATGTTTGGTTAACATGATTTTTTCAAAATTGATTTTTCAACTTCAATCCAAACATATTTCAATCTAAAAACAATATTCTGTTTCGATTATCAGCTTTTCATCATCTAATTATATACTTAGGTTTAGTAAAAAGTATAAAAAAAAAAAAAAAAACTTTAACAAAAACTACCATAAAAAATTATATTCAAACAACCAGCTGATGTACCTATATATATATATATATATCCACTTTTACAAACTATAATACAAAACACATTTTAAAAAATAATTATTCAAATTTCCCATCTACTTTAACAAGACCTAATAAAAAGTATATCTCAAAAAATCCTCAAACATTCTCAAAAATTTTCTTAACCAATCAGCTTAGTAGCTTACTAATCTCTGAAGACTCAGATGATGTTTGCAAGGAAAAGAAAAACCTCATTCATCCTTAATAAACATAGTAACACGTACGTATATAGTGGTTGAGAAAGATGCATGCGTACGTATTGGGAGCTGGATGATAAGGTTTAAAAATGGGTACGTATCATGATATATAGCTAGGTTTACTTGTGTATTAACTAGTAATTTTATAGAATCATGCATATATATATATATATATATATATATATAATATGCGTGTGCATGAGTGTAGATATACATGAGACACACGTACAACAGCTCAAACATGCTGGTAACGATGTCAAAACCACAAGAATGGGATCTTCATGGAGGAAAAAGAAAATAAACAGACTACGTCAAAAGCACCTGTCACTTGCGTGGAGAAAAGGACGATCGATCGGGACCTGAACAAGAAGATATATCGATGAAGTTCAACCACTTGGGTTTCTTAATTTTAAATAAAGGCTAGGGTTCTAGTTTAATGTATAAAATAATGGAGCTTGTCGTTTTAATTATATGGTATGGCCACTATGGATTTAAGTAACGTTTGGGGTGAAATCATGCATGCATGTACGTCTCTATTTGTCATAGTTTGAGTTTTTATAAACAAAAGTTATAAAATATAATTTATATTAATATAGGAGTACTTCTGAAAAGTTGTACATCTTTTTTGAGCACTAGTATATATTACGTGCATGATCCATGCTGGGGTGGAATTAGGATTTGGTGCGTGGGGGCGATTAGTAGAGTGTATCGTATGTAGGGGATAATAATAACCGACATTTAAAGTAGCAAAATATGTTATCGATATTTAACATTAACCATATAAGGTTGTTATCTAGGGACAAACTAAATTATTAAAATCACCCATTTAAACCTCTTACTTGAGTTCTATTGGATTCAAGTGAAAGATAAAAATTAAGATAGAAATAGTCATGTAAGATTTTTTGAAGCAAATGATAAAAATTAAGTAAACAAAGATAAACTTTTTCGTTGAATCTAAAATTGACTATTGTAAAGTCTCTATAATATAGATAGAAATAGTTATGCCAGATTTGTTGCATTTGCTCCTAATTGTTAACTTGATAGTAGTATATATGTATTTACTAACAAAACTAATCCAAACAAGCTAGCTAGTGGAAGACTTAAAAAGAAAAATGTAAATAAATAGGAAAAATGTGATTGTAAATTTACCAAATAGCTTATAAAAAGAGACCAAGATATTTTATTACCTCTTATGAGATGTAAAAAAAAAAAAAATGAGAATGTAAGATTTTATTAATGACAAAAAATAAGTGTAATTATGAAAAAATTATTAAAAAACTAAAAAAAACCTAGACAACTAAGTACTAAATGAGATTTTTGAAAATGTTTTGGAAGGTTAAATTATCTTTATATTAGGATATCTTTGAAAAAATATATACTAGAGCATATTTTTTAAAAATTAACGCCCCCAACCACCAAGGTAGGTCCGCCCCTCATCCCATGCACATATATAATATAATAATATATGGATGAAGACCATTAATGTATATCATTTCCTTCAACCCAGTGATAGGAATCGTTGTCAATTAATTAGCCTTTCCATCGGAAGACAGATGATCAAATATTTAAGAATAATTCTCTATACAACTATGAAATAGATAAACAACACGTAATTACTTTAAAAAAGAGTAGGGTTTATTATTTAAAAATTAATTTTTTTTATGTGAGTCTCATATTTTATTCATTTTTTTTAAAATCATTACGCAGCAGTTGCACAATTCACATGAGTTATAGTTACAAATATCTTTTCTCAATATTTAATGGGCAAGACCAAGTGGTGCATGGTGTGTATATATATATATATATATATGTAATTAAACTTCATGATTTAGTTTATATTATATATAGGTGAACCAAAAGGCGCCCAGGCTGCAAATTATACCGATCGTACGTTTAAGATCAAAAGGCATCATACATTATATATATAATGTCAAAGAGCCGAAGAGTATTATTCTTAAACAATTCTCGATCTATATAATTTAGTAGAAGAAATATTTAAAAAGTAAATAAATAAAAATGCTTCATAGTTAGGTACGTATAAAATAAGGAAAATTCTATATATCATACTACTACCATCTTATTTTCATCCCACTAAATATGATGTAACATATTTATCATCATTAAATAATTATTTATTACATATTTTTTTATTATCTAATAGTGATTAATGTGCCACATACTACTTAGTATGATCAAAATAAAAAGAGAGTATGGTGTATAATATTACTCGTAAAAAAAATATATTAGCAACATCTAATTAAATATTAATGATGAAAATTTAGCATTCGTGAAATGAAATGATAAAGGCCTTTTAGGAAGAAGGCTATCTCACATTATAAATAGAATATGATTATCATATTCTATTTATAATGTGATTAGCTACATGAACGAACAACGTACATTTGAATGGAACCAAAACAACACAGTCGACGGAGTTGATCCTCTTAAGTACAAAAGATTTATAATATATAGTACTAGTACCAGATCAGTATAGATTTTAAAATGAGAAACACCTGATCTCAACGCTTGCTTTGTAATATATTTTTAAAGGTTTTGACATCCTTAGTTTATGATTAGAAAGTCATTTACATCAGTATCTCTAAACCCTCGCTCCCTTCTCTCTAAACTCCCCCAAACTTCATAATCGGCCTGAGGGGGGTGGGAGCTTAGGCTCCTTCCCCTCTCACTCCTTCCCTCCCCCTCTCTGTTTTCTTCTTGTGTAGTGTTTAGATTGTATTTTTTTTTCTTCTTCTTCAAGCCAAATAAAAGATAAATCGCCGATCGTGACTTTTCGGCACCCAATAGCCAACACGCACTCCACCAAGAGGTTGCTTAGTCGTCGATCTACACGACCACCAAATGTGGCCCCAACTAGAGTGGAGCGTAGCCCACATGTGCAGGAAGAAAAATTTGGAGCTCGTCGGCGTGTGGCCCTCACGCGCCACCAAGGAGCTCTCTGCTGTTGCGACACGCGGCTGCTCCCAAACTGGCGACTCTGGATCTCCCAAGATCGATCATCGGTTTTCCCTCCTGCGGCCTTTTTGTGCACTATTTTTTTCTTTTTACAGTGTTTTCATAATGTAATTTATTTTATGCCATATTTTTATTTTCAAGAAAACAAAAAATCCAAAAACGTTGTGTCTTCAGACTTAGGTCCGAAGGGTGTTGTTCCATCTCCACTTAGGCGGTGATGATGGGGTTGGTTTCTCCATACTCCGATTAGTCGAATATGGAGTTTTGTTACTTGGTTACTACAAACTCTGTTGTGAATAGAGTTAGGCTATCTCTTAGACTTCGATCTTTAGAGAATTGCGGTCTAGACTAGACCATGTCATTCACGAAAGTGCACTGAAAAACTACTAACATTTATAATTGGCTTGTTATTTAAGTCAACTTTGTATATCCTTCTTTAAATAATGGAATGAGATCCATTGTTATAAATAAATAAACACTTGCTTTGCAAAATTTATCAAAGTGTCGTACTTTTGTAATGTATTAATATTATGAATAAGAAAAATTATTCTCATCAACTCATATTCATCATTCTACACCCCACATCTTATGAAAAAAATTTCACACCTTATAAAAAATATCATACATCCTATGAAAATGTTATAAGTGTAGGGTGTGAGAATGAATAATGAATAATGTATAATATTCATTTATGAGTAATGATATATACCAATCTAAGATGTACAATCTTCTTTTTTTTTAAAAAAAAAAAATAGATTTTACTATAAAAAAGTGTAAAAAATTCACTTTATCTTTTTTTAGCGTACGATTCATTTTTTTACAAAAAATTTGCAGAAAACTTATGTGAACTTGTGATCTCAAGCAGTATGGTACACATCTCAATGGTGGTTTAGATTCAAAAATAAATAGCGATGGGTTAAGATAGTTTGTGAATAATAGAATAAAAATTGAATTATTTATTATATTTTATGTAAAAATTTAAAAAAATTATAATAATAAAATAAAATGAGATGAATTGATATAAATTTTAAATACAAACGAGGCCTTAATCTCCTAGTTTTTAATATACGGATCCATCTGTTAAAGGACGAAGATCGAGAACCGGTTTACAATCGGTTCTGACCAAGAGCTAGACCGACGGTCCATTAAACCGATCTTCTCGATCACAGTCACAGATGCACTGGGGTCCAACACTTCTCTACACAATCAGAGCAAACCCTAACGGTACATATACATTCGCCTCCTCCATATCCAATCCGGCCCTGAGCTGACAGACATTCTCTATATGTTGAAGTTTTCAGTTCGAATTTGAAAGATGGTGATTTTGTCGGTGAAACCCCTGTTTATGATTCTAGTGGTCCCGCTTGCTCTCTTCCTCGCTGTCGTTTTGCTTTCGCCTCCTTCTCCATACTTCCAGAGCTCGGTTCCTTCGAATTCATCACTGTAAGTGTGGGAAAATGGAAGAAAAACGAGATTTTCAGTGCTGATATTACTTGCTTTACGATTCACGTGCCTGATTACTTTCGGTTCACTTATGTCGGAGAATAAATAGAAGAAATTTCAACTTCTTATATTTTTTTCTCGGTTCTGTTAGTACTTGATTGGAGGTTGAGTTCGGTTTCTGTGGGTCTTGTTTCTGATATATGAACTTTTTCATGCAGAAAACCGAGCATATGGACTGTCCGGAGAATCATTGGATGGAGACCTTGCAAGTGGTGGCAACTAGGAGATCTAACTGGTAAGAGGAGCTTTTACAAACTCTTCCTGACCTTTATTAAAGATATTGGATTTTTTAGGTAGTCTGCGACAAAAGTATGTGGAAAATTATATTGTTCTCTAAATACAAGAGGAACCAAAAGAATTTAGAAGGTAATGCGGTCACTAGGTCAGTCTATGATTGTTCTGAATATCTTTGAGTTTTGAGAATTTCTGAGCGACGATTATACAATTTTGGGTATCTGAAAACTTCTTGGAATAGCAAGGATTTTTTATGATTGGAATAACAATAATTTTGATTTTTGATTTTTTTTTTTTTTGTTTTTGTTTTTGTTTTTTTTGTTTTTTTTTTTAACTTTTGGAATGAAGGGAGAGTGGGGTGGGATTTAGTTTTTGTTTTGAAAGTTCTGAGTTAATGTTAATTGGCGTTCATTGCAGACTGTTGCATTGGTTTTTTGTTGAAATGCTGCAGTGGCTAAACTTGAGAGTAATGGGTATATCCGAGTGGATTGCTATGGTGGCCTCAATAGCAATCCGAGTGGATTGTTTTTGTTTTTTTTGTTTTTTTTTTTTTAACTTTTGGAATGAAGGGAGAGTGGGGTGGGATTTAGTTTTTGTTTTGAAAGATCTGAGTTAATGTTAATTGGCGTTCATTGCAGACTGTTGCATTGGTTTTTTGTTGAAATGCTGCAGTGGCTAAACTTGAGAGTAATGGGTATATCCGAGTGGATTGCTATGGTGGCCTCAATCAGATGCGAAGAGATGTGAGTGCTTAGACAGCTTTGCAATTACAACTTTCAGATCATTGGAAAAAAATTTCACTTTTAATTGCTTCTTTGGTAACAATGGAACGTTACTTATCTTGACTGCAGTTGTGTGATGGTGTTGGTATTGCACGGCTGTTAAATGCAACCCTGGTTTTGCCAAAGTTTGAAGTGGCTGCATATTGGAATGAGTCGAGGTAATATATATCTTTATATTCTTCAATTACAATGCAATTGTTGTGAGATATGCGAGATTTTTTGTTATCCTCACAAACATTTGTTTCCAGTTTGGAAGAAACTAAGAGTTTATGAATATTATTTCTCACCTTCGATCATAGTAGATAATTATCAAGCTAATTCATTGTTCTCCTTTTGTTTTGTTTTACATCTTGTGCAAATCTTATAAAATTAATTATCATATATTCTGTGATTAATAATGAAAAGCTACATATGTTTTTCCCAAATTATTTTACTTCCCTCCAATTTTGTATTTGTATGATGCCATGAGTTAGATGCAAAAAGGTTTCCCAAGCATTTATAAGGTTATGTTTTATTCCCTTTTAGGGGATATATTTTTATAACTATATATATATTTTTTGTTAAGTATATATTTTTATAACTATTTGCTTGACCTCAGTGGCTTTGCAGATGTATTTGATGTCGAATACTTTATCCACCAGATGAATGGCTTTGTTAAGGTTGTGAAAGAGTTGCCATCAGAGATTGCATCAAAGGAGCCTTTCCAAGTAGACTGTAGCAAACGCAAAGGCCAATTTGATTACATTGAAAGTGTTCTTCCATCTTTGTTGGAACATCATTATATTTCAATTACACCAGCAATGAGCCAAAGAAGAGACAGGTATTTCCCATGCATTTTCGTATTTATTTCTTAGTGGTGACATTAGAAGCATATCGCTATGAATGAGAAATGCATCCACTGTTGACAAGGTTGATTATTGAACAGATATCATAGTCACTATTCGTTTATCAGGGTTTAAACATCAAATTACAATATGTAGTTTGGTTGTAATGACGTGTTAATTTGGGCGCTAGCAGCATATCTTAAGATTGGGTCTTGCGGATACACCTGGCAGCATAATGCCCTTTTGTTTACTTGTATAACTATAAAGGTGTTTGATGTTAACAGAAATGTTTTTAACTTCTATTTTGTACGTGCTTTTCTTTTGATTCACCAGACTTGTGATTTGCATGTTTGCTTCTAAAACACTTACTTTCTACATCTTGTAGGTATCCTCAAAATGCTAAAGCTGCCCTTTGTCAAGCTTGTTACAATGCATTGCGCCTCACAAGATCCTTGGAGAAGAAAGCCTCTGAGCTTCTAGAAGCTATAACCAAACCTTTTCTCTCGCTTCATCTTCGCTTTGAACCGGACATGGTAGCTTACAGCCAATGCCAATACTCAGGTCTTTCTTCAGCCTCCATCAAAACCATTGAGGCAGCACAAGGAGATAGAAAACCGTGGACTGGAGAGTTGGCCCGTATTTGGAGAAAACGGGGGAAGTGTCCTCTTACGCCTAATGAGACGGCCTTCATACTTCAAGCACTTTCCATCCCGACAAGCACAAATATATATCTGGCAGCCGGGGATGGGCTTATGGAAATTGAAGGTTTAACATCTGTTTACACCAATGTAGTCACTAAGTCTAGCCTCCTTACTGGTGAGGATTTCACAAGCATGCATGGGAACACGAAAGCTGCATTGGATTATCACGTGTCTATTAATAGTGATTCTTACGTGGCAACATATTTTGGAAATATGGACAAGATGGTTGCTGCAATGCGAGCTTTCAAGGGGCTGTACAAAACTCTTTTCTTAAGCAGAAGAGCTTTTGCAGATTTCACGTCGCAGGGCTTGAGAGGGAGAGATTTGATGCAAGCTCTGTGGAAGGCTCATAGAGATGATTATGTCATAGGAAGAGGGTCTGCTTTGCCCGACTGTTTTTGTGAGGTTAAATTGTAATTTTACATTTAAGATATATCTTTTTATTTGTTTGTTTCTTCTTTGTTTTTCAAATTTTTAGGTGATTATTACCCAAAAGAAATCCTTGTAAGGTTTCCTCTGCAGTTTAGGTCTTGCGGGTAACTTGTGAGGGAAGAAAGAAAAAGGAAAAAAGGAAATGCATATACACAAATATGGAAGTAACATTTTCTAGATATATAAATGGAAAGCTCTTTTATTTGTATAATCAACTATACCAGAAAATCTTCTGATCTTTCTGAGTCTTATCAGGCCAACCGCAGCTATCCTATAAATTGTATCTAGACGACCAATATTCCCGCAGGCAGCCTGGAGTAATTCATTTCTTTCAATGCAGAAAATGGAGTTCTATTACAATAGCAAAAGTTGGGAGTATTCAAGTCTAATTTTGTTTGTTCATAATGCCAGCAGCTTTAATTGTAACGTGCTATGAATTAACCTTGTCATATTTTTTTTCTTTTAAAGGGCAATTTTCCCCACCCCCACCCCCACCCCTGCCACGAAGATGATGATGAGTTCGGAATTTCGGTGGGTGCCAATTCCCGATCAGGGATGTTCTTCAGTATCGGGTCTCCATCTTTTCGACACTGCTCTGTAAGTAGTGGGCATCCTTGAATACACAAATGAAGGTGTGAGGGTGAAAGACCGTCCTCTGGGAAGGCCTGGAGCTCAGGGCAGTCCTCAACGTAAAGATCATGGAGAGATGTCAAATTCTTAAGTGCGTCCTTTGGGCCAAATGACTTGAGCCTTGCACACAAGGCGATACTCAAATATCCAAGAGTTCCGGGGAGCCCTTCAGCAGGCAATGTTTCAAGCTTGGGACAATTCCGAAGGGACAATAGTTCGAGAGAGGTGAAACTCTGGGACAAGGTGTTTTCTTGATTGGACAGACATTCCAGATCCTCGCAGTCACGGATGTAGAGTGCCTTGAGGCCTGGAAGACTGGGCCATTTGGGTAGAGTTCATGTTTGAGATGTTTGAAATGACCAAGGAGAATAAACTGCTGGTGCTGGGTATCATTCCCAACAATGTTTCGTCATGGCATCCATCCAATGCTATATGCTCAAGCCGTACTGCATGCTGTTCATCTGGGAGGTCAGTCAATGACCTGCACCCACTTATCTCCAATCTCTGTGGATAGAGTTCCATTGGCAGCTTGCACAACTCAGGGCAATTGAAAATTTTAACGTAGCGGCAAAAGGTTGAAGAGGCCAGTGTGCTGCTGACTTCTTCGTCACCTTCATATTGAATTCTGATTGGTATATCTTCTTCAGGCCATTGATGTAGAACAGGATTGTCCACAAGTGTAATAACTTCCAGTTGGGCTAATGGAATAGCATCCAATGATTCACATCTTATCTTTAGAACGTCTAGCTTAGGGAAGAAGCAGGGCAACTTTCTGAGCTTGGGACAGCCAATGATTTTAAGCCTTTTGAGGGATGGATAACGCTCCTCGGACGATTCCTCCAACTCCTGCATATTCTTAAGGTGGAGTTTTGCAAGTTTGGGTAGCTTGTCGAGAGAAAGGATTTTCGTTCTTGCGCAATGACTCAAGGAAATGGAAACCAAGTTACTAAGTAGCCCATTTCTCATCCAAGTTGGAAATTCATTGCCCCTATAGTGACAAATTACGAGCTTTTCGACATTTAAGTGAGGTTGCAGGTCTTCAAGAAGTGCGTCTCTGTCCCCCGCTTCATCTACATTTGATCCATTGCTCCACACATATTCCAGCTTCTGAACCATTTTTTTGTCTTTCAAGTTAGCCTCTCTTGGATTCACTGCATTCTCGAGCTTTGTGATGCGCAGTGTTCCTGTAAGATACACCATATTCTTCAGTTCCTCGATTCTGTGTCCAGGATTGCGGCCAACCTCAAAGGTGTGCAAATTGTGCAGACTGGTCAATTGCCCCATTTTTGGTGGAAATATGGAGATCTTGTTCCAGAACATTTCGTCCAGCTCCAGATGCCTCAGGTTAACTAGAGCTCCAAGCTTGCTGGGCAATTGGAAAAGCCAAGGGCAACCTAAGAGTTTCAGTGTCTGCAAATTGATGAGTTTGCATATCGATTCTGGAAGCTCTCTGATATCAGTTTTTGAAAGATCAAGGTAGCGCAACTCCTTCAAATTTTCAATTGATTTTGGCAATGCCAGAATTGTGCTTGAACTGAGGTCAAGAACTCGCAAATATCTCAGTGAACTCGATATTTTGCCAGGGACCTGATTGAAAGTTTTCAGGTGTTCAACTGGAAATAGAAGCGTACGTAGATTCTTCAATCTTTTAATTATCTCCAAAGCAGGCTGCTCGACGTCTTTACAAAAGACAGATACATGACGAGATTCTTTAGGCACACGACTTTGTTTCTTATCCTTCACTTGGAAACATAGGGGGGTGGAGACTGATATTGCCAAGTCATGAATAAGATCATGCATCCTAAATTTTGTCTTGTCTTCACTTGAGCATTCAAAGAAGAACCTGTTTAGCAAATCATCAAGTCTCTGCTTCCTATCTCCTCTGTTCTGTCGATGCCATTACGCTCAATGAAGTCTTCCGCCATCCATAATTTGATCAAGTCATTCTTATCAAATACATAAGCCTTGGGAAATAGGGAACAGTATTCGAAGCACCGCTTCAGATTGTAAGATAGACGATCATAAGACAATCTGAGAACAGGCAGAATGGTGTTGCTTTTAGATTTGGAGTTTGATTCTTCGTCTAGTTCCTTCACGATCCTGCTCCATTCTTGAACATCAACATTTCCACGTAGAAGGCCTCCTATATGTTTGACAGCCAATGGTAAACCTTTACACTTTCTTACAATTTCTTTACCATATGCTTCTAATTCTTCACGTGCATCGGCCGTCGAACTACCTTCTTGAAATACAACCTTTTTCAAACAATGACCAAGATTCATCATCATCAAAACATGGTAGATCATAAGGGGCTTTTGCACCCATGACCTTAGAAACAGTTGAGAGTCGGCTAGTTACCAGAACCCTACTTCCCTTGCCCCCTCGACTTAAGACGTTTTCCAGCTCTTGCCATTCTGGATAATCATTAATCCAGATATCATCTAGAACTAGTAAAAATTTCTTACCAGCCAAGATATCTACAACTCGGGTTTGTAGTAGGTTCAAGGAGAAAAAGCCGTCATCGCGATCGTTATTCTGGGATAGTACAATCTCTTTCAAAATTTGGTTTAAGTCAAAATTATTCCCGACAGGAACCCAAACCTTTATTTTGAAATATCTAGATATCCTGTCGTCTGCGTAGACAAGTTGAGCAAGAGTAGTTTTACCCACACCACCCATTCCTACAATGGGAATGACAGCAATGTTTTCCCCTGCACTGGTTTCTCCAGTATCGGATACCACAATTTTACCATGTCCTCTGTTTCTTTCTCCCTACCAACAAGTAAATTGTTTAGAAGAGAACCAGTTTTCCGCCGGGGATTTTCAGGGACATCCACCCCTCCAGCAGGATGGCACTCGTTTTCTCTTTGGAAATCTTATCTAGCCTTGCCACAATTTCTTTTAGCTCACTCGATACACTTAAGTTATATAACTTATGTGCAATAAAAGGACGGAGTTTATTTACCTGCTTCTCCACCAGCTGCAGTTTACATTCTGTCGTCCAAGAGTTCAACAAATCTTGTGCATCATAAGCCGCTGCGCGTACATCTTCAAGCCAAACCCTCATCGAGTTAGAGATCAAAGGATTTTCTTCCACATCTTTAACCGAAGCTTGAATTTTTCTTAGTGACCTTTCCAGATTTTCTATCTCTTGTTCGACACCATAGAGTTCGAGATACTTCTCCGTGAGAAAAGAAGAGACCTGCTCTTGAACGATCGTGACAATAGAACTGACAATTGAAACTAGGTCAGCCATGCAGCTTTTAATTTGCTCAAAGCTAGAAAATCCGGGACCCGAAGTATAGACGATTGAATAAAAACGGTTTAAGAAGGAAAGAAAACAAAAATGAATACGATTCAAGATAGACCCGATAGGTTTTCTGATCAAAGAGGAAGGGCTGGTAAGGAAACAAGATCTGCTTTGTTCCTTTAAAGTCGAAGTATTTAGGCGAGATGCAAGCCGGAGATGATCAAGTTATAGATGTCTCCCGCAGAGAGGAGAGAAGTTTCTCTTCAGAGTAGACTTTGTATATTTCGCATGGCTACAGATGATGCAATGAACGACCAATTACTATGTAGGACCGAGGCAGGACCATATTGGATGAATAATTTAATAAAACCGGATCTCACTTCTGAGATATCGGGATCCTTGTCATCTGAAGCACAGACCATCAATGCGTTGACGTTTTCTCCTCTTGTATTTTTTTTTTTTTTTTTTTTGGGTGTTTTGGTGAGAAATATTCGTATTGTTTTGGATGACAATACCTTTAAAAAATGAAAAATTTTATTTACAATCTTGAGTAAGAGACCATACATGCAGTACCATTAATGATTGAGGATAAAAGAAAAAAAAATTATCATTTAAAAAAAAATATTATTGTAATTTTAAAATTTTTTTAAGCATAACTATATGATCTTGTATGAGTAGTCTCTATTTAGAGATTTTATGTAGAAGTGTTATTTGAATTGATAGTCCGTATCAATTCAAATTAGTTGGTGTTATTTTTGTTACTTACAAGAAGTGTTAATTTGACTGAATTTCAATATTTTAAAACTTGAGTCAAAACCATATAGCTGTTAGGCCAGAAAAGAGTTAACCACAAGTCACAACGATTCATGTAAAGTAAAATTGAACAATTTGCAAGATTTTGAACCCGTTTGAATAGTAAAATATCTCATCTTATATCATCATTATAATTTTATCAAATTTTTACATAAAATATAATAAATATTTCAATTTTTTTAAATCTTAAAATAATAATAATATTTTATTTATCTTTCAACTCTCATCTCATCTCATCTCATCTAATCTAATCTAAACATACTATCCAAACTGCACGTTTGTTAACCCAACAAATTGCTAGCTTTAAAATGTTTCAATGGTAAACAACATCAAATTTCACGCGTTATTTTCTCCTAAATTGTTATGAAAGGTATCACTATCAGTGCCCAAAAAAAGGGTTTACCAGATTAAAAAGAACATTGGTCAACTAAAAATAAACAAAGTGCAACGCTCTGGGTAATGATTTAGATAAAAGGCAAAAAAACAAGCCATCTATTCTGATTCAATACATTCAAGAAGAGGCTAGGCAGCTGCTCAACAGTTCCAGTTTCTATCGGAGATCACCCACAACTCGGTTTGCTTCACTCTTCAATCTTTTGATGTTATAACGAGCAACCCCAATGCACCAATAAGAATATACTGCAAGAGCAAAATGGCACATGTTATTACTTCCTGTATAATAAATGAGTAATGTTACATGCAGTCGTAGAGTGTGCAATCGCTTTGAAAAAGAGTGGGATCTACTATTTAAAAATTATTATTTTTTCATGTGGATCTCGTATTTATTCACTTTTTTCAGAGTAATTACACGGCGCTTGCGCACTCACGACTGCAACTATCATTTCTCATAATAAATTCGATTGCTTCACAGTTTTGATATTCTAAAATTTAACCAATTCTGACACTTTATGTATAAGAACCAATACTTCGAATAGTATCAGTTTTGCGATTCTGAGATTAAACTCAAAAGATGCCACTATGAACAAAGAGTTACCAACAAAATCTGATTAGATGCTCGCCAAAAAGAGGAAAAATAGTCTACACCTTTTGTCAAACATACGTGGAAAGTTACAAAACCTAAGCAATTAGGGTTTCATGATCAAACCTTGATGATTGGCTTTTCAGTCATGATAATTGTTACCCAGCCAACATAAGGCAGGAACCTGCAAGCAACACAAATGAAAATGAAAATGTAAGCCACCTAAAGATCTATTCTTTTAATTCAAGGAAAAAAAGTTGCTGTTTTTTTTTTCTTCACCTGTTTAATATGCTATGTTTGTTAGAAGAATGGATGAGAACTGGTGGCAATCCCTAATGCTCATCATCATACTCTAGAGATTGTTTGCACCCAAGGGAATTTGAACCTTAGACCTGGTGGGAGCATACCCCCAAGCCTAAGGCCTTTACCACTTGAGCCAATCCCTAGGGATTACATTTCTTGCAATAAATTCATTATCCTAAAGTGCAATTATCATTAAAAATTTAATCAAACAATGATGTCTTGGCATTTACCACCAGATGCGGTGACAAATCCATTTCCTAAACCATTTGAAGGATGCAATCATGCCCTTGCATGTTCTATTGATGACGATTTTGCCACCAAAGAGGAAAAAAAGAAAGCAAATAATAAAAACTAAATGATAATTTCAGAGCCATGAGACATCTAAAGTGCCCTGAAAATATATCCCTTCTGGTGCATGCATAAGTGTTACGAGAGTGTAAAATATATGGCGTGTTATGATGGGTCCACGCACAGCAGAAGGTGAGAGACGATATTTGTGTAGTCTAAGATAGGCTTTCTTGGAAAAATCGTTTCTATCTCTAAATGAAACCCCTTCTTCCTGTGAACCTCTCTCGATAACCTCCCCAATCAGCACCTCCAATTCAAAAACTGCCAGAAGAAAGAGAGGGGCTAACTACCAGAAGAAAGGGAGAAGCGCTCTCACCAAACTATAGCTCCCTACCGCTAATTCCTCTACCTCTCCCCTCTCCCTTATCTTCTGCATCTTTTTCTGTTTTTTTTTTTTTTCCTTTTTTCCTGAGTTCTTTTTCTATTTTTTGTTCTGGTCTTTGGAGGCTAGATCTAACATGATCCACCCACTTCCAGCCAACATTTGCCCTACCCTCAGAATTCCGGACCTCCAATCTTCCAAAACACTAGAATATCACACCTAGGCATTGCTCTTGTATATGTCCCGTGTACTTGGGCTTTTGCCTATCCTCATGATCAATAAAATCTTGTTTACCATAAAAAATAAAAAAAATAAAAAATAAAAAAACTTCCAAAACAGCCTTTGCCAGTGAGTTTTCACTAGAGCATGAGCATCATGACCCACTACCCCTCACGGCTGCCTCCTCCATTTTATTCCCCCTTTTAACTGGAAATTAAATATATCCTATCTTTTGTTGGAAGCAATCAATTCTTGCTTCCTTCCGAAGGATTTAGAGGGCAAGAGGGTGGGAAGTTCTACCGAGTATCCTGAAATGTCGAATACAACAGATCATTACATTTTGTGGCTTTCAGCCACAGTACCACAATCCTTTTGCGGTGCATCAAAACCTCCTTTTTGGCAGTTCCCTCCTTTGTCCAACCAAGGAACATGGGCCCACACCAATGTTTTGGGCCTTTTGGCTTCATTCTCCTTTTTTTTTTTTTTTAAATTCATTTTCAAGTGGGGTGTTGGTTGTAATGAAGTGTTTTGTAAGGGTTGTCCATCCATCCTTCTGTCTCTTTCTATTTAGTTAAATCTTGTTCATTACAGAAAAAATGTCCATGCGCAAAGCAGTGTTATTGGCAAGGCTGCGTAAAATGAGGACTTCTCCATCCGAATATGGTATAAACATAGCCTAACAATAATATTAAAGATGAAGATATTGGTAGAGTTTATACCCTACAGCTCGGCCCATTATGTGATGTCGTTGAAGCCAAAGCTGACCATGAGCATACAGAAGCCTGTCATCCCCATAATTATTATCTCCTGATACAAATCAATGATAACAAAGAAAGAGCATTACGTTACAGCAGAGGACCTACAAAAATGTAGAGTAAAGATAATAATATCGATAAGTAACATGTTCAGATGCAGCATATGTAGAAAACACAAGGCAAGGACTAAGAGTTTTGACACTACGACAAGCCCATAGATAATGATGCACAACCTCCTATCAAAGTAACCCTCGTCTAAGACACTGGGAGATAATACAAAGTAACACGATAGATTCCAAAGAAAGTGTTCAATTTTCTAAAAGCTGGCACCTTTTGTGAGGACATCAACTTCGCCAGTATCTTGTCGTTCATGGACCTGAAGAAAAGGCATAAGCTCAGTAATAACAGAAGTATGCAAAATATCTCTTTCAATTAACTCCCAACAGTTCTTTCTGGCATTTGGCATTAAATGCCAAAAGAAAAAAAATTGTCAATTGTAGTCTTAACACAGTCCCATGTTCTATCATCATTCAACACATCTTGTTCCCCAAGCCAAAACTAATTCTGTCAAGGCATCTCTTTTAGAACTATTCTAGGGTAGGAACTTCCTATAAGATCAAAAGATCCTCATGTCATCTGTAGAGAATGGGTATCACTAAGAACGTTCTATAAATTACACCAATGCCAAGAATGCTGAGTCAAAATATTGGTCAAATTAAGCACACTATAGCATGCCCTTAAGCATCAACATCTATGGGGGTCAGGTGCAGACAAACATAAGCATTGATTTGACCACTTCTATTGGCTAGTTTGTAATGCACTATTATAATCTTCTAACATTTATTTATGAAGTAATATAATATTATAACGTGAATAGGGAGAATTGTTGAGTCATACACTTTGATAAGGTACACTATAACGGAATCGAGTGAGTTTTTTAGAAACACGTGAATAGGGAGAATAATCACAGTGCAGATAGCTTCCACAAAGTAATTATGGTACCAGTATTCCATGAAAATCAAATGTGCTGTATGAGGCATGCATAATGTGTTTACCTTAATAACACGATGGACAATTGGAATCTCACGACCCTGAAGAAATACATACACAAGAAATATATAATTATTAACACGGATAAGAAAGGGGGAGGAAAGGAGAATTTACAGAACAAGAAAGCATCATATCTCATGAACAAGAACTCAAAAAATAAGTTACATAAATATCCATGCATGAAAAAAGACAACGAAAAATAAATGTTTGTAAAAAGAGTTGATTTACTAGCTTGTTGGAAGGAGATTCAAGGCTGTCCTCAAGTGGCGGCAGTGTGGAAGATGATTCCGTTGTATATTAAGTGGTGTATTTGGTCGGAAAGGAATGAGCAGTGGTTCCAAGATAGGGAGCGCACAATGGCAGAGCTTCAGAATTTTTTTGTACACACATTATTGCTTTGGTTTTCAGCCATTGTGCTTAATGGAAACAATGCTCATGATTTCCTGTCCTTAATCTATCGATCCTAGAATGTATTTAAGTGTTCTTTTGTATACTTTCTGTGTACACAGGCTATGCCTATTTCATTTGTATTGATAAAATTTACCTTCTATAAAAAAATAATAATAATTTTTTTTTTATAGGTAATCAAAGATATTGTATTCATAGAAATAGGCATAGCCCAGGTACACAAGAAGTATACATGAAAAAATGCCTAGCTAGGGGTTACAATAGAAAAAAGAAGATCATGGACACTAAGTCCATTACCAACTGTAGCCCCCCCGCCCATTGGAACAATGACTTAAAAAAGAAAACTTTAAGCTCATCTATTGTTCTCTCTTGATCATCAAAACATCTAGCATTTCTCTCCCTCCAAATACACCAACACATGCATATTGGTACCAATCTCTAATTGCCGCTACCTGAGAGTCTCCATATAGTCCTCTCCAGCTTGTGAGAAAATCCACCAATCTACTAGGCATAACCCAAGACAATCCAACTCTTAAGAAAAAATCTTCTCATAAAACCTTCGCCACCTCACAGTGTAAAAGCAGATGATCAACTGACTCTCCATGCTTCTTACACATACAACACCAATCTAGGACAATAACCCATTGTTTCCTCAAATTATCTGTGGTGAGAATCTTGTCCAAAGATGTTGTCCAGACAAAGAAAGCTGCTTTCGAAGGAGCTTTCGTCTTACATATGCTCTTCCACGGGAACATAGACATTCAAGAGTTCGTGAGGTTTTGATACAAAGAACTGACAGAGAAGATACCTTTCTTAGAATGGTTCCAATGCATCTTATCTCTAGAGCCCCCTGGAATACTTGCGGAATATAAAGCCGCAAAGAACTCCATAATAGACTCCAACTCCCAATCATGGGCTATCCTAATGAAATCAATATTCCATTGAGGGGTGCCATTTGAAAAAACTAGGAGGTCGGCAATCGATGCCTCCTTTGTTCTAGCAAGCGCAAAGATGGAAGGGAAGGTATCTTGTAGACAATGGTTACCACACCATATATCAAACCAAAAACGGACACGCGAACCATCGCCTACAACAAAATGTTCATGTCCTCGAAAGGTCCCCCAAAGGCACCTTATGTTTTTCCACAAATCCACACCATAAGTGCCTCGTACCTCATTCGAGCACCATCCTCCCCAAGCTTTCCCAAACTGAGAATCTATAACAGACTTCCAAAAGGCCTCCCTTTCATTTTGGTACCTCCACAACCACTTACCCAAAAGAGCTTGATTAAATTTCATCAAGTGGCGAATCCCCAACCCTCCCCCAGAGATTGGGGTACAAACTGTTGACCAATTAACCTGGTGGAATTTGAACTCTTCCCCCAATCCACTCCATAAGAAATCCCTTTGTAGCTTCTCAATGCGGTTAGCCACCTTTGTGGGGTGCGAGAACAAAGACAAAAAATAGGTGGGTAGGTTAGAAAGAGTGCTTTTAATCAAAGTCAACCTACCACCTTTCGACAGGTATAGCCTCTTCCAAGCAGCCAATCTGCGCTCCACCCTTTCAACTACATCATTCCAAACCCTTTCAGATTTAAAAGAGGCCCCCAACGGTAGGCCAAAATACTTCATAGGAAGCGAAGATATCTTGCATCCCAAGGTAGTAGCTAAAATCTCCACATCTGGGGTAGCCCCCACTGGCACTATTTCCGACTTTGCGAGGTTAATGCTCAAACCTAACACAACAGCAAAACAAAGGAGTAGCGCTCTCAAGTCTTGGACTTGACCAAAGTGTGCACCACAAAAGATAAGCGTGTCATCGGCAAATAACAAGTGAGAAATGTTGAGAACGCCATTCCCCACCGAAAAACCATGGAGTAACCCACCATCCACTAGGCCTTCAATCATCTTGCAGAGAGCTTCCATGACAAATAAGAAAAGAATAGGAGAAAGCGGATCTCCTTGTCTTAGACCACGAGAGGAGTTGAAGAAACCCACCGGTGATCCATTTACAAAGATAAAGAAACTCGTTAAAGAGATACAAAATTCTACCCATTTCTACCATTTTCCTCCAAAACCACATCTTCCAAGTAAGTAGAGAAGGAACTTCCAGTTAACATGATCATATGCTTTCTCCATGTCTAACTTACAAAGTAGCCCGGGTTCTCTAGACTTCAATCGGCCATCCAAGACTTCATTCGCTATAAGTACCGAGTCAAGAATTTGTCTACCTTTGACAAAAGCATTTTGCGGCTTTGAGATTAGCTTTTCCACCACCGAGCTTAGTCTATTAGCTAAAACTTTGGATAAAATCTTGTACATCCCATTCACAAAACTAATGGGGCGATAGTCTCTCACATCCCTAGACCCCACCTTTTTAGGAATAAGGGCTAAAAAGGTGGCATTGAGACTCTTTTCAAATCTAGCATTAGAATGAAATTCACGAAAAACTTACATAATATCTTCCTTGACCACCTCCCAACAAACTTGAAAGAAACCCAAAGTAAACCCGTCCGGACCGGGAGCCTTATCACTTGCCATACCTCTAATAACATTGCTCACTTCTTCTTCTGTAAATGGCCTTTCTAACCACCCTGCACTTTGTTGGTCTAATGTGGAAAAAGTCAAACCATCCACTCTCGGTCTCCAATTATGCTCTTCAAAAAAGAGTGTTGATAGTATTGTTCAATGTGATTTTTTATAACAGTCTAATCCGAAGAAGCTACCCCATCTACCATCAGTGTGTCAATAGCATTGTTCCTCCTGTGAGAGTTAGCCATCCTATGGAAGAATTTCATGCATTTGTCCCTCTTCTTAAGCTAGAGTACCCTTGATTTCTGTCTCCAAGAAATCTCCTTCATCAGAGTAACCCTTTCAAGATCAGCAACTACCTGTCTCTTGCGAATTTTATCAAGTTTAGAAAGGGTTCTGGCCTCCTCCTCGCCTTCCAGACCCTGTAGTTCCTCCATAAGAGAGCGCTTCTGCTGAAACACATTGCCAAAAACTTGTTCATTCCACTGCTTCAGGTCCTGTTTCAGCACTTTCAACTTTTTTGCCATAATGAAGTTGGGAGAGCCTTGAAAAGTATAGGAAGTCCACCAATGTCTGACCCTGTCTACAAAACCGTCAGTTTTAAGCCACATATGCTCAAATTTAAAATACCTTCTACCCCCTTGGATGCCTTCACAATCCAAAATGATGGGAAAGTGATCAGAGCATAAGTGGGGTAATCTTCTTTGAGCTACATCAGGGAAGTGTGACTCCCAATCGGGGGTTAGCAAAAATCTATCGATCCTCGACCAAGAAGGACAATCACGGTTGTTGGACCAGGTAAACGTGCCTCCTGATAGTGGAATGTCCATGAGCTCCTGTTCTGAAATGAAATCAGAAAAATCTCTCATGGCTGGAGTGATGTGAGAAGCTCCCAACCTTTCGCTTGGAAAGCGAGATATATTAAAGTCCCCCCAATGCAACTTGGAAGCTCCTACCAACTAATGACTCCCGCCAGTTCTTCCCACAAAAATCTTCTCTCTGAATCAATATTTGGGTCGTAAACACCAACGAAAGCCCATTTGAAGCCATCTTCTAGATTAACAAAAGAGCATGCAACCGAGAAATCACCCACACACTCCTCCACCCTTTCCACCACCCTTGTGTCAAACATAATTAGAACTCCCCCGAAAGCTCCTTTTGATGATAGGTAAGACCACCCAACATGTTGACCTCTCTATAAGCTGTGAACTACTTGTCTAGTAGTAATTTCCAACTTATTCTCTTATAAGCATATGATGTCCCCTTTCCATTGGCGAAGTAAGTTTCGAACTTGGAGCCGCTTATTGGGATCATGCAACCCCCTCACGTTCCATGATATTATTTTTGGCTTCATGGGACAACCATTTTACCCCCCTTACTACGCTCCCGAGTAGAGCTCTTCTCACCTCCATCCTCTTTCATTGCTCAATCTAGCCTTTTGAGTTCTTTCCCTTTTTTAAGCCAAAGCCAAGGATTGATCGGAATTGGATTGGGCATTCATAACCTTTACAGCGGTAAGTAGGGCCATAAATTCAACTTCAAAATTCCAGTAAGAAATTCCTACCATATGCTTAATGTCCATCGCTCTTTGGATAACCCAATCAGACACATTGGGATGAAAGGAGTAGAGTGGAGTAGGTTCATCCTCCCCATCCCTATTAGCAGTAAACAGAACCAAAGAGCCAGCATTTTCGAGGAAACAGGGCTCTTCTACCATCTCCAGTCCCGAAGAAACAACCTGATCCGAAGAAGCAACCAACCCAGAGGGTGCCGGTGGCTCAGCTACCACCTCCAACAAAACCGCAGGGGCTTCGATTGGGTTCTGACCAGCTTGGGCTTCGACCACGGGGTTCAAAGAATCTTCCTCCCGAGCCGAGACAAGGTCATGGATGCAACCCAAGGGTGCGACTAGGCAGGTCGACCCTCTCTGTGACAACGATGAACCTCTAGTGTCCTGAGAACAGCCTGCGGCGTCATTTAGACCCAACCCTATCGATACCGTTGACATCGTGCCTTTTAGTCGCACCCTGTCAGTGCCGGTAGGGACGACGGTGACAGTGCCTGTAGGGTCGACGAGGACCGGCGGCAATTTCTGTGGTGTCGGCAAGGTCGCCAGCTGGCTTAGGATACTCGAGCCTGAGGAGGAGGCTCGGGCCCGAGAGTTTGCCTTAGGCCACCAGATGGGCCTCGCGGGCTTCCCGTTTGCGGGCCCAACGCAAGCCTCTTCATAAGGAACAGCTTGCGGGCCCAACCCAACGCAGGCCTCTTTCCTGCGCAAACCCAATCCAGCGGCCTCTTTCCCAACTCATAAGCTTGATCAAAAGTCTTTCCAGCGGCCTCTTTCCCACCCTGGCCCATTATCACACTTAAGCCCCAATCAACTTTACCCATAAGAGTAGAGATTTCTTCTGAAAGACCTGATAAATGGCCTCTGACCTCCCACAACACTCCTTCTACGTCGCCCAACATAGGACCTGCAACAGAGGCTCCCGTATCACCCTTGACAGCGATAGGTCTGCTAAAAAGATTTCCTACGCTACCCAGCCTTTCACCCATAGCCTGATACCTGTCAGCCACAGTGTTAGAAACACTCCTTGCCGGCAAACTCAGTGCTGCTGCATATGAAGCTCTGTTAGAGGGAGGAAAACTCTCTTCCTCCAGGATGGAATCATGCAAACTAGCAATAGGGGGGCTTCTCGAATGGTGGCCTGCGAATTTACCCAGATTGTAAGCGAAATCCTCCCAACCACTGCCCTTCAAGCCTTCAGGAATCATCACCGATCCCCTCTTCTTCTCAAACCCGAGTTCTGCCAAGTGCAAGAAGCACCCCCTGGCATTTACGTGCCTTTGAATGGCAAGAACTCCATTTCCCATCCTCTTTTGCCTAAAGAAAGAATCCCGTCGACGAGAGGCTAACCCTTCCTCCACCATCTGGACCACCCATGTAGCCAAAGCCTTGCTTACTACGATGGATGTGACCAATCTTCTACTACGTTCAGTGATACGTATAGTACTACCCCCCTCCCACGAGAAAACAAAAGATTTTGCTTCCACCTTGACGTGCCTAATGTACTCCATATTCAAAACAGACTAAACAAGTACCAAAAGGAAAAATAAACCTTGGCAAAGGGTGAGTCAACTCCGGCGAGAAGCACCGGAGGTGAGGATATTGATATGCATGGATAAGTGTACGGAGAGAAAAATTAGTCTAATAAACAAGAATTTTATTCTAAATTTGTCTTTTTACCGAAATACTAAATAAATGAAAAGAAATCAGGTTACTAACAGGATACTTTCATGCAAAGCATTCCTCTTTCCTTTTCCACAACATGTACCTTACAGAATTTCTACAGCAGTGCAATATGTAGGATCAACTTAAAAGTCCCATCACAATATTATGCTTGCTTATGAATTACTTGATTGATTTTTCCAGCTGAAGAAATAAGTGGAATATAAAATGAAATGTACAAGCCCCATTGCAGTATATATTGCAAGGTTGAAATGAGAATACTCAAAGAAATTTCCTCTCATTCGTCGATTTTTTTTAGTTGCGAACAAAACGTTTAATTTTTATATAACAATAGAATTCATAGTTACCGATCAAAAAATAAATATAACAATAGATGTTGAAACTAAGCAAAGATCTAGAGTCTATATATAGGAGCCGTTGTACACGAATAATTCAGAATTAAGTATTTTGCTCCAGAATGCATGTATGTCCTAGTATGATCCTTTACTTCTTCACTAACTTCTGTTCACGTTGTTGCTCAAAATTCTGTTCACAGATTAGAACAGCCACCAGATTCTTCCGTTTTCTTCCTTTCAAACCCAAACTATGTCCCTTCTCCCAAAGCTTGAAACCCCTAAACGTATACTTTTCTGAATTTGTTTTACAGTAATTAACCCTTACAAACCTAGCTTGGAAGCTATTGCTGCTAGGAAATTCCCAGCATCCAGTTTTCTCTAAAACCATAACCTACCACCCATTGTTATGCAAGACAACCATATACTGAATAATATAAAGGTTATCCTATGCACCTATCAACCACTTTGCTAGTCAGGCTCCTATCTCATGCATTAATATGCACACTATAAGTATTCACTTTCTAAATAAAGCAGTTGTACTTGAGCTACAATTTCTAGGGATTAAAGTGCAAACTGTTCCAACCTGGTGTGCTTACAAAAAAGAGCCTATTAACAACTGAACAAAAAAATCATAAGGAACCAAAGTGAGCAAAATGAAGAATAAAACTTCAAAAGAAACTTACGTCAACATTAAAAACAACAATCTCCCCAGCACGAATAGGATCTTTGCTCATGTGCAAGAACAAGATGTCCCCCTACATATCATATAAGACTATCGCATGTCAAGCAATGTGAGAACAAGATTGAACATGTTTTTTTTTTTTTTTTTTTCATAAGTATAAAACAAGATTGAACATGTGAAGAGACATGTTTAGAATATGATTCACCACACTCATAAATGTAATTGCTTTGTCCACCATTGCATTTTTAACGTAGAAAAAAAAATCCTGAGACGACACTTGGCTAGAGAAAGAACCAACCATTGCTTCCAAGACACACCAAAACTACATCATCAAAACTTTAAATCGATAAAAAGTTATTATGTCTCCACACATTAGATTAACTTACCCTCTTGAAGCCAGGTTCCATGCTTCCAGAAAGGACAACAACAACAGGGATTCACTGCCAGTAATGCACATTAATGCCTTCCATATTATCAGTGCAGATGTAACAATCATGCCTGGGACAAAAGCATGACATTTACAACAATGACAATAACTATTTATGAACAGATTTATATTTCAAAGTAAATAGTCGGAACCATCACACTTAAATGCTTTTTCAATTCAATTAGTTTTTCATATGATTGTTAAAGCAGATGCAAAATACCAACTTCCTCGCAATTTTGGATCACAACCCTTCCAATTCAAGAACAACACATCCTTCTCGGTATTATCAACACAAGTTCTCACGGATTCTGATATTTGAAGAACTGTCTTACATTGGATAGAAAGAAAGAATAACTTTGAAGCTATATCCGTTTCATGCCAAGTGTAATACATTTTGCCTAGACGACATTACTTCAATCTATACATTTGCTTAGATGATATTTTGCTGGAGCTTTCTAAGACTCATTCCAATTCCATAAAATCTTAACATTTTGGTTAACAAACATACTTGACAGTTGATATCTTGGATTGCGCTGCTTCTTCTACTGAAGATAATATTAAGACATCTAAATATGAGTACTTACCATATGTTGGGCTATCAATGAAAACATTTGAAAAACTAAAAACCAGGAGAAACGATAGCAAAGGAATTTAGCTTCAAGTTACATGGTTGAAGAGCCTAATTGATAAAGGAATTCGGATTGCTTTAGAAATTTAGTAATTGGCATTCAATGTGGTATAACTCGGCATAGATTATAAGGTACAAGCAAAACGTGCATCAAGCTGCGAAGAAATTCACGAAACTTTTGTGTAGATTATTTTATTTCGATCTTTCCCATGAAAATAGAAATTCCCAAATTCAGCGAGGCCATAAGAATCACATCAGGCTCAGTAAATTATAGGTTTTTCTTCTGTTAAGCGTCAAAACAATAAACGGTGAGATATATATTTTTAAAATATAAACGAAGATTTTATTGATAATAAAAATAGGCTTATCCCAAATACACGCGACGTATACAAGAGAGAATAAGGAAATATATAACGTCCAAGCTTCAATTTTTTAACCATTCCCACATTTTCTAAGTACCCAAACAGAGTATTGACGCATAAACCATGTTCTCCCTCTCCCCTTAGACAGTACCGAGATCAAGAAAATTCGATAGAAGACTCAAAAACGAGCGCGCGCGGTGTGTGAGAGTGAGAGAGCTAAGAAGGGAGCGAACCGAGACTGACGGCCTGGGTGAGGACCTGGCGGATCTGAAGGGATTTGATAGAGTCGATTGTCTCACCGATCCACCCCATTTTTTGTCCCTCCCGCTTGCTCTCTTCCGCCTTCTCTTTCTCTTTTCCGGAGAGGAGAGCCGCTGCGTCTTCAAAGTGCCGTTTCTTTTGTCCGAAGAGGAGAGCTACTGCTACTTCAAACCCGCAACCCCTGGCCGCTGCTTCTTCAAAGGGCCGTTTCACACTCTTTTAACTTTTTTTCTTCGGCTCTCGTAAAAGAAAAAGAAAAAACAAACGACTGTATATATAAAGAGAGAAACTTTCTGGGCAGAGTTATTTGATATTTAGGATTTTAATATAATTAAAAGAATGGATAATGCTTGGATCCTAATTTATACATTTTATTTATTTACATAATTTATTAAAAAAATTAAAAATACCAACATATATTAAAAAAAAAAAAAAAAAGAGGAGAGAAACTTTAAGATTTTAATCTCCACATTTTGATGTTTTTGACGCATTTTATTCTGAATATATATTTTTTAAAATTTTTGAATTTTTTTAATAAGTCATGTGACACCATATTTGTGGTGACATGGCAAGAGAAAAAAATAAGTGGTATAAATTAAGAGATATAGTTTTATTTTCTAATAAAAATATAAAAATTAAGAATTATAATAAAATATTTTATTCTTAAGCAAAGCGGCGTTGTTTTAAGATTCAAAACTTAAAAAATTATCCTACAAGTTAAATTATGTTATATAAGCACTTTAATGAGTGTATTTTACACTAATTTAAAAAATTTTTTTTTTTTTTAATTGAGTGTACTCTACACCAACTTATATTATTTCGATGTCAAAACAAGTATTTCACAAATAATATTTTGAATATAGTTTCTTGAAAAACTAAAATTTCTTAAAATATATATATATATATATATATAAAATTTTAAGGTACACGCTTCATACAATTCTCATGTTAGTCTTCAATGTTCCAAAACACAAACAAAAGCTGTTAGATAGCCAAAAAATGTTGTGTTAAATAGCATTCCAAGAGTATGAGTGTCCATCCGTTTGATTTCAAACTACAATATTTTAAGAGTAGTGTTATATATAATATTAAGACGGGTAAATTTCGTACCTTTTATTAAAAAAAAATTCATTACTAAGAAATAAATTTTATATAAAATCATTTTCCATATGTCAAAGTGTTGTTTTTTTGTTTTAGTTTAAAGTGTTGTTAAGTTTACATCCAAAACTAAGATGAATCTAAGGCTACGTTTGGATGTTAAATTGAGTTGAGTTGAGATGATAAAATATTATTAGAATATTATTTTTTAATATTATTATTATTTTAAAATTTGAAAAAATTGAATTTTTTATTATATTTTATGTTGGAATTTGAAAAAATTGTAATAATGAATTGAGATGAGTTTGATTTCTAAATGAAGCCTAAGAGCATCCCCATCCGGTTCTGCATCTCTCCCTCATCCCCATAATTTAGGGATTATTTTAGGATTTTGGAGAAAAATCATCTCCATCCCAATCCCCATTTTGTTGTTTGTTTATACGGTATCTACAGTCGTTCTCCATATATGAGGAACTACTGTACATCCGCATCTCGGATGCTTCTTCGTCCTGTGAAAATCCAATCCATCGGTTGGCCCCTCCCTCGCAACACCAACGAACGCAGTGCATACCTCCATCAGCAATTTTTGTAAGTTTTTTACTTCGGTTTCTTCAAAATCAAAACCGTTTCTCTTTTCTCTCATTTTCTCTCATTTTCTTGGAATATCTCTCTCCTTCTATGTTTCTCTCTTCCTATTTTTCTTCCTCCCGACGCCATGATCAATGTAAGCTTACAAGGTCTTCAACTTTGTCTCTGGCTCAGCGATGTCTTCGTTGTTTGACTACCGAAAAAGTTATGGCTCACTTTCACTGATTTGCATTTTGTTTTTATTTTTCTCACTCGGATTCAGTTTATGATTTTGGACTTTGTTAGAGGAAACCGCTTCTCATTTTTATTATTGCGTTGCCATTGATTTCTCTGTATTATTTTGGCTCTCTTCGCTGTTTGGCTACCGAGAAACACCATGAAATCGTCTACTATTTGATTTGCAATTTTTTTCGGTAGTCACTCTTGTTTAGATTGAGGTTTTGGGCTTTGTTGAGGAAACCGATTCTCATTTTTATGACATGCGTTGCCATTGATTTCTCTGTATTATTTTGGCTATCTCGAGTAGTTTGGCTGCCGAGAAAGTTATGGAAAATTATTTTCTGTTTCTTTTTTTAATTACTCTGTTTCTCTCATTGCTGTGTTAACTGTTGGCTGTGTTGACTGTTGAAATGCCAAGAATTTCAAGAAAAAAATCACACAGATTTTAGGGGTTTTTGGTTTTGAGAAAAATTTAGTGGAGTTTGTGGTTATAGAATGTGTGGGGTTTTTGATTTTGAGGAGAATTTGATGGAGTTTGTGGTTATGGAATTTATGGGGTTATTGGTTTTGAGAAGAATTTGGTAGAGTTTGTAGTTATGAAATTTGTGGGGTTATTAGTTTTGAGGAGAATTTGGTGGATGAAGTGGTTATGGAATTTGTGGGGTTATTGGTTTTGAGACCATTTTGGTGGAGTTTGTGGTTATGGAATGTGATTTATCATTGTTTGTGGTTATCCATTCATTAATTTGTTGTTTTGTTAGGTCTTTTGCAATGTTTCGTATCTCTCGGGGAGGGGGCTGTTATTAGGCTGTGATGATGGTGTTATGGTGATGCGGTTAATTCATAAGTGTTAATAGGACCCCATCGATATGGCAGGGTAATCCTCACCCGGATTGTTATATTGCAGTTTTTGGTACTTTCCATAAAAGGCAATGAACGTTCGGGTAGGGTTTTGCAGCCATTATATGTGAATGACTCATTGCTTACTCATGCTGTCAATATTTCCACCATTCTGAGCCCTATTTATTTATACATTTAATATGAAAGAACCTTATGGGAATGCTCTTTATTTAGCATTATTGTAATTTGAATTGTTGTTTGGTTGTTGTTTTGTGTGAATATGTGAATTTGTCAGTTATGTTCGATTGCTTTTTTGCTGTGTCATTGTTTGAGAAAGTTATATTGTGATAAAAAAATTGTGTAAATTAAACCCCCTCGACTATGATGATGACAAAGCCTCATACGTCAACATTCTAAGTGTTGTGGTTATATTTTGCATAGAAGATAAACCGAGTCTTCCGGCATTATCTCTTCTTTGGTTGAAGTACGGCTCGTAAGACTCTACCTCATTTAGAATACGGAGAAATAGGGGACGGCTCATCTGAAATCTCCTTCGAAATAGATTCGAGAGATATACTGGATTTTCTGCGAAATAATCGCGAAATAGGCCCTCCTGCCTTTGAATATGATCACGCCAAATAAACTTACGGCGTTGGCGATTGGCACGATGCCTCGATGACTGTCCATCGGCCTTGTCATTAAGAACAACATCCAACTCATCTTCAGATGATAAGCATGTGAGCAATTTGCGAAAGAAGGTACGAGCCATTTGATGAAGGGAGTGAGATATCAGGGGAGACTTTTGAATTTTGGTTCTTTAGATGAAATGAGACTTGAGTTTGTGGGAATGTGAATGCAAGCAAAATGCTTTTTATAGAGGAAAAAGTTATCGTTACATATAGGATAAAAAATGTTACCGTTTGAGAGAAGACAAAAAAAGTTACCGTTAGAGAAAAAATAAAAAATATTATCGTTTGAGGCAGGAGTTCAAGATGTTACCGTTGGAGGTAGGCGTTCAAAATGTTACCGTTAGAAAATGCACATATTAAAAAAAATACTATTTTTATAATATGGATTTCGGTTTGAAAAATAATACTGTATTCGGTAGTCAAAATCGTATAGGTATTTAGTAGAATGTGATATTTGAAAAGAAGGAAGATAATAAGACAAAATAGTTAATAGTTAAGATTGTAAATAGAAGTGAGAGAAAAAATAATAAAGAAATAATAGAAAAATATTATTTAATAGAATAAAGATGAGGATAGGGAATGAGATGTAGAAGATTTTTAAAAGATGAATAAAATTTAGGAAAAAATTTTAAAAAATGTACTTTTTAACTAAATTATAGAAAATTTTATGGAGAACCCTATGTGAATGCTCTAAGAGCATCCACATTGGCTTCTTCAAATAACATTTTATCTCTAAATTTAACTAACTTTATCAATAGTTAGCCCACATTGAATTAGCCAAACACTTTTCATTCTAAATATTAGCTACAGTAAATTCATCTTTTTCTTCAAATATGAAAAGTACTATTTCATCTCCAAATTAATTGTTTATTAATATCGCGTATGTCTCTCCAGCGTCTCCTTTCTCTTTCTTCTTCCCTCTTCCTCTCTCGCGTTTCTTCTTCTCTTCTTTCATCTTCCTCTCCCGCGTCTCCTTTCTCTCATTTCCCTGTTTTCTTCATCTATTTTTTTTCTCTTCTTCTCTTATTCCCTCTCCTGCATCTCTTCGTTCTTTCTCTTCCTCTCATTTTTTTTTCTCTTCTTTTCTTCTTCCCCATTTCTCTTCTCCCACAACCATTCCTTCCCGCATACGTTCTCTCCTGCGACGGCACTCCCCAGCACGGCACAGCGGCAGTACGACACTCCTAAGCACACGGTAAGATTCGAAACCCTACCTTGATTTTGATAATGATTTTGTTGGTTTGGGTTTGATTTTGTTGATTTTGTTGATGTTGCTTGGGTGTGATTCGAAACCCTAGCTTTGATTCTAGCCCTGATTTGTTGATGTTTGGGTTTGATTTTGTTAATGTTTGGGTTTGATTTTGTTGATGTTTGGATTTGATTTTGTTGATGTTTGGGTTTGAATTTGTTGGTCTCGGGGAGTGAGTGGCAAGAGAGCAAAGGGTTTGAATTTGTGGATGGTCTCGTGCATTTGCACGGTTCTTGAAACAACAATGCAAAATGGCCAAGATGAACAGCCCGTATATTTAGAACAATTATAGGTCTCTCATGCTTAATCTTCCAACTATGGCCACGGTCTAGCCCTGATTCGGACCCCGATAGTGAAATATCCACTAGATTTTTTGAAATTAAAGTGGTTAATGAACATTATGGCTTGATTTTGGGATCAATGTTTTTTTTTTTTTTACTTTTATGAAATGTATTATACATTGTATGTGACTGCTCTTTTCCTAATTTGTGGCTTTGCCTTCCTCTTAGTTACAACTTTGAGACAAATTAAAATGTGTTTAATACAATATATTTCAGCAAATAGGCAAGCTGTGATTTGTCAAGAAATTCCTGTGTTTATTAGAAACCTAGTTTATGTGATTTCCTTAACTTTTTGTACTTATGCTTTGGTTTTTTTTTTTACCATTCAACAAAGTCAAGTTAGTTCTTATTAGGTTGTTTTTTTATGCTAACAGTATACACATAGTCGAGTATACTATTTTTTTTTTTAGATAGAAACTTGTTGCCTCATCAGTCATGCCAGTTGCCAACAACCAAAGAAACTTAGTGATGGGAAAGAAATGTGTGACACTTGTCTAACCTAAAAGAATATCATCAATTATAATGTAGGTAAAACAAATTTTCAATGTGTATCAATTGCTCAACGGAAACTTGTTTTGAGTCACTACACAAACTGAGTATTGCATAACACTTGTGATTGATTTGCTTTGCGAGTGTACTTTTTTGTTTTTTGTTTTTCAGTTTAAGTTTCAAGTGGCAGAATGCTTGTAACTGGTGTTTTTATTCTAGATTACGCCAAGTATATTAATGGAAAATGTTCCTTGCTCACTGAGTCTCTCGAGAATTCATCTCTTGGTGGGTTATCAAAGCCTCCCCAACATTTTTCTTTCATAGAGATGGACAACAAGTTGAGAAGTTTGTAGGAGCCAACAAGCCAAATGTACAGAAGAAGATAACTGCAATTGTGTAGATCCAACTACCCAACGTTAGAATTGAGTGCTTTACTTGTTTCTGTCTAGTGAGAGGGGCTGCTTATTGGCTGCTTATTGTTATTCTATACACTTCTGTTGCCAGCATAGATGCTGCTCGTCTATGGGTTTTTTTTTTTTCTTATTGGTTTGGACTCTATTTTCTGAAAAGAAATTGATGTAGATGAAGAAGAGCAATGGTGGAACCTGTAAATTGCTTTCAAAAAGCTGAAATGAGATTATATGCAGTCTCCAACCGCTATGCACTATGAGAATATGATTGTTGGAGATTATAAGAGGTTATGAAAATAGAATTAATTAAAAAATAAAAATTAATTATAAAAATAAAAAATAATAATATTTTATTATTATAGAGAGTGTGATAAATAATCTAATATAAACTTTAAATTTTGAATGATTAGGTAAAAGTGATATAACGTTAAATAAACAAGAGCCACTAAATACTACAGAGCCGGCATGGCACCCAGAAAAATTTCCAGTGATTTTTGAATCTACACGTGACACCAAAACAATGGAGCCACGTCGTCAACTCAGCGTTTCAACAAACGCTCTGATAAATGATGCAATTATCTTTTAATTCTGCTTTGCGCTGTTTATTTCAGTAGCTGAAGCCTACAGCTTGCTGGGGAACACTACTGCCTTCATGGCTCTAACCCTACTGGCTCCGGGTGGGTGCGCTCGATTATGGGCGCCGCGCCCTGCGCCCATTAGACATAGAGTCACTACGTTCGCTACTCTATCCTCTCCTGGAGGTCATGCCGTGGACTGGGTTGAAGCAACTTCGAGCTTTTTCGAACAAGACGCGAGGCCCATCATGTTGTTTGATGGTATGGCTCATTGTACCATACCCTACCGCCGTGCTTGCATAACCCTTTTTGTGCACATCGTTTTCTACCATGAAATTGGTTTTGGGTTTACTTTGATTCCATGAGTGTTGATGGACACGGAAAAAAACGCAACCTTTGGGAACACTATGTACCAGAAATTTTTAGTTGTTTTGTTTTGCTATGTGTTGACTTTATAGATGGAGCTGAACGGTTGGAAGTAGCTCCTTCCAATGAACTAAAAACTGTGAGTAGTTTATAGTCCAGGAATAAAGAATACAAGGGCTTTTGCCAAATCAATGATTAGGCTTATGCTTGACCGATAACTTGGAGTAAGTAAGCTCTGCAGACGCACGCATAGAATGAATGGAAACGCAAATTTTGTTATAGCTTTTATATATCACGAAATTATGTGATTTATTTTGCCGAGTTCAAATAGGTTGAGTTATTGGGAAATTGCTGCCAATAGCACAAATGATTCTGCTCAGTTTTTCGTTTGATTGATGTATACAGCAATAAACTTGTTTGCTAAATTTGTATTTGGCAGGTGTATGCAACTTGTGTAACGGAGGTGTGAGGTTTGTGAGTGAAAATGATCGAAATAGGTAAGCCTCGATCGTCTTTGAAATTCTAACAGTTGCTCAGATTTTTCAATTCATCATTTACTCACGAAATTTGGTCTTATGGCTCATAACATGTAATATATTTAGGGGCAAGCAGTGAATTCTATTTTTGAAGTGGCGTTATATATATGTTAAGAACATTAGTGAGGTATGAAGAGATCGAAAAAGGAACCACTTTACTCATGATGTTCGGTAGAACACGAACTTTTTTAGGAAATTAGGAAGGAACACTTCATGCCAAATGTTTCGAATCATCCTATCATGAAGTTATTTGTCCTTTGCAATCACCTTGCTACGAGATTTTGTTATACTAAGTTTCATCCCAATGTCTTGGTTAAGTTCATCCCTAAGGAAAGTATGATATGCGTACTAACAAGAACATTAACTTTTCTTTAAAAAAAAAAAAAAATCGTCCATTAACCAGAGTTGCTATAATTGAACTTATGTGCTACTCATGATATTGCTTGCTAAAATAAATCTGCTGGTAAATCTGATGAAAGTTGAAAATTTAGACTCTTCACATATGACATGATTGGTGGTCTTGACAATCAAATGGAGATGATAAAGGAGGTCTGACGCCGTAGAGATTATCATGAGCTGTTATACTTTGCATTTAAGATGTGGAGTTAAGAAACTAAACTTGACTGTAGTGGACGTTAACTAATTTATCTCTGAAACTATTTAAAAGTAAATTCTTGTTAGAGATGTAATGATATAATATGAGTTCTACTGAAATGATAGATAGAGAACGGCTTTCCCATGAGGAAAAAAAGTGTGTATTGATGGTGCACTTTCTTATTTTTCATGAATAGGGATTCCTCACCACATTTTAGGTTCAATTTTACAACTAAAAACCTGTTTGTTTGATCTCTTTTTTTTCTCTGAATATTGGCAGGAGAATCAGGTTCGAACCTCTCCAAAGCGATGCAGGCAAAAAATTACTTAGGAGGTCAGGGAGGGCTCCTGATGATATCTCCAGTGTTGTACTTGTTGAAAAGGATAGGTTTGTATATCATAGGTTCAATTAACTTCAATTGTGATCAATAACAATCAATTCCCCAAGCGTAGCTGACCAAATTTGATTACCAATCATCAAATATTCCATAGCAGTTCATTTGGTTGAGAAGAAGATGGACAGAAAAACGAAGTTTCTACATTTAACAATTCCTAACCGAGTGACAATCCAAATTTTCTTCACTTTCCATGCTTCTCATCAACCAAATGGATTCTACAAAGTTTTTTCTTTTAGAAAAGATGTTATTATGTAGACCAGCTACTTAATGCTAATGGTTCAACAATTTTGCTTATACTAAAATACCGTAGAAGATAGCCCTAGAGATGTCATCTGAAGAAATTGAGAAACCATGGTGGATTTCAGATCATACATCAAGTCAGAAGCTGTGCTGAAGATAATGGATTACATAGATATACCATTTCCCCAGTTAGCATTTGTTCTACAGTTTGTGCCGCTGTAAGTACCGCCTTTCCAGTTTCTGTTATAGATTCGGACTTCAGATTTGAAGCTAAGGGAAACAGTCAGAGCTGCTCTGTAACTCTGTTATTTATCCATTGCCATGGATGACTGCAGGTTCATAAGGGATTTTGCATACGATAACGTGGCAGACAACCGTTACACATTTTTCGGCCGCTCAGAATCCTGTGAGATATAAACAGCTAAATTCATTGTACTTAGCCTATGTTCTATATATTGTAAAGTCCAGAAATAATATTACCCCAGGAGGTTAACCATTTATTGTTTTGTCTGAATGGAATGAAGGTATATTCATGTTTATGAATAAAAAAACTTGTGTATAATCCTGTTACTGATTGGTGTGGTTGAATTTCTTTTTCTTCTCATATTTCAATCTTTTCGCTGTATTTCTTGTTCTATCCCTTTTACCAAGCAAGGCAAAGTTTCAAAAAGCTATGAAAGATCAGATGTGTACATTAACTTATCGGAGGTTACTGCGTGCGGGGTTATTTAAAGATAAAGGAAAGAAACAAACCAAGATGAAATCTCATCATAATGTTATTTATCAAAAAAAAAATCTCATCATAATGTCCTCAGTAAAGAAACAGTAGGTGCTCAATCACATATCTACGCGCGTAATATTCAGATTCTCGTATATGCAGTTTTGGTGTAATACTTCCAAAAGCTTGAAGAATAGGCAGTTAGCTTGGCAAAACCATCCAGCTGATCATTGATGCTTTAGATAGGCACAATATACGGGGTCTCGCCATTATATAGTTTGACACTGCCATATGCAAAGCTGCCAAATATAGGGGAAGAGAAAAACATAAGAAAAAGAAAGAGGTTAGCTGAGATTGGATCATTTCCATATTGGATAACTGCACTAATCTAAAAGTTCAAAAAGAAGGAAAATTTCTAGTAAATTACCCAAAAATTAAGATGATTAAAGCCGTCACCCACAACAGGTACTGATAGGTCTTGTGCCTGGGTTTGCGCTTTATATCATATCCTGGGGGAATGTGTTTGGGGCTTACATATCCAAATTGAGGACGGACTAAAAGAATGAAGCCGAGGAGAAATCCTGACAGGAATCCTCCGATATGAGCTGAATTGTCGACGCGAGGCAGAAACCCGACGGCCAAATTGAGGGAAATGATGAGCACCAGAGTTAGAAGTGCTGCCAACTGTATAATTAGGTATCAGGACCACGAAATAGTAACCTTATTGTTGCTTACAGTTTGAACCTTAGCTTTGAGTCTCTTACCTTGTTTTCATAGATTGTCCAGTTAGTGAGAAGCTCAGAAAGCACACCTCCCAACAGCCCGAAAAGAGCACCAGATGCGCCCACTGATATTGATGTTTTAGAATTAAGAGCAGATAGCAAGCTTCCACCAAAACCAGAAAGCACGTACAAGATTCCTACTCTCACTGCCAAATCCAAGAGATAGAAAATTAGCGAAGATTGAGAATACCAAAACAGATTAGGCGTAACCCCATATCAAGGTTCTTACCAAATCCAAATTCCTGCTCAAGCCGGATTCCTATAAATAGAAGACTCAACATATTAGCAACTAAATGGATAACTCCGGCATGAAGCCACATGCAGGACAAGAGGCGCCATCCTTCACCTTCCTCCACCACTAGTTTCTTCTCAAGACCTCCGAGTTTTATCAGCCTGTATAATCAAGTTTAAGAATATGGATGATCTTCAACACTAACAGATATAACCAATGTCCGCCTCTAGCTAGGGGCGATGCTTGACATGAATATATAATTATTTTGAACAGGCTTTTTCAATGTTCAGTTTTGTGAAAAGGATCTATTTTACATGTTTGAATAAATTGAAATGCATCAAATTAAGGATGTACATTAACACAAAATAATGAAGATATGTTGTTGGGGGTGGGGGGTGTTTGCAATTCAGAAGTCTTTTAAGAAGGTTAAGAAACCAAAGCCGAATTAAATAGACGTCGTCTTACGTGGTAATGGAAGGGCCAAGGAGCATGTTCTCCGTGAAGGGCTGGAAAGACAATCTCCCCAAGTACGCAGACAGCAGACACTTCTTCTCTCCGGTTGTTGCCGGGCAATCATTCACGTACATGGTGTACACGAACATCATGATATTGGCCGCAAAAATGAGAGGCACAAGCCACGAGAGCCATGTCTTAGGGGTTGGAGGTTGAAAATGTGGCGACGGTGGTAGAGGTGGCCGAGTTCCTCGAGGTCCCGCCTCAATGTCACATGGCGATGGAGGCCTCTTCGCCATACAGGCAACGGTGAGGAGAGTGCACACCACACCGACGCCTATGCGCAGCCGTTAGAGCTTCGTCTGTAGACCATTATTAGAAGGTAGGACGCGGGGAGAGAAATAAGCCATGGGTGGCAAGGAATGGGTCTTTGTTGGGTTGGCAGTTAGGTTAGGTACTTTTGCTGTGAATAGGTTCTTAAAATTGAGGGAATCTTCAATTCTCTGACTGAATTAAAATATTCGATTTTAAAAGAGAAAAACACGACATTAAATACTACGTGAAATTTACAATGTTATATCATTTAGTACCTTTGTCAGAAGAACGTTAAATATAGTATGATCTACATCTTTAGATGTCTCTCCGAAATTAATGGCAAATTTTGAGCCATCAGTTAAGCAAGTAAACCTTTAATAAATTATTTTTTTGATTCGTGCGAAGATATTTTATTACAATTTTTCTCTTTGGGAACTATCACTGCTGTTTAGATATATTATTGAGAAATGCTAGATACAATTATTAATTGTATAAATATCGTATAATTATTTTTAAAAAGAGATTTATTATTAAAAAATTAATTAATTTTTTATAAATCTTATATTTAATTATAAGTTTTAAAAAAAATACGCAATATTTACATATTTATGATTACAAATATTATTTCTATTAACAAATATACCTATGGTGGAAGCCATTTATAGCAAGAACCGAAAATATCACAAATTCCATAAGCATCAAAGATGTTAAATGCATTTTGAAAATGTCAAAGAAATAAGATCATTCAGATCAAGATAGTCTTAAAACTTTAATTGGGAGTGCTGCAGCAGCCGGGAAGGGGCCTAGAATAGAAGTGCCAACAACGGCACCACAAAGTCACTTTTCTCCCTCAAATTATCACCATTTTAACAATACAATAAGCAAATTATGAAATAGCCATTAGTCATCCAACCCCAAGTTTGAAAGAAAATCATAATTTATTCTATCATTAAGATTTCAAACGTTATTGGCTCCAGAAACGAAGATTAGGTACTGTTTGAACCAATGTTTTAAATATGGTACCGGATGTTGTACCGGTCAAGTCACTGAAACGAAATATTTCGATACCGATACAGTTTCAGAATAGCGTTTCGGGGTAGTCGATATATAAATAAATTATATATAAAAATTATATTCCAAAATAAGCTTGTAGTTTGAAAAAAAAAAAAAACAGTGGCCGAAACTTCGACCGGTACAGGCTGAAATATAGGTCGGTACAGGCCGAAATTGATGCTGGTACGGCCAATATGAAACATGTATAGTACTTGTACTGGCCGGACGGTCAGTACGAAAAATATCGACCATACCGATCAGTACGATACAAAATCCAAAACACTGGTATGGACCCTGAAGATAATAAGGTAAAGATTTAATTTCTTAAAACCAATAATGAGGATTTAATAGAAACCGTGCCCAACTTCATTAATCATTATTACAAGAGAAATTAGTCTTATATAAAAATAATCTCACAAACCGATATGGTATGATGTGATTTATCAAATTATAAAATTACTTTTATTGTAAAACAATTTTAACAGATCACATAACATCACGTCAATTTATGAAATTACTTTTATATACTCCCTCTTTGGCTATAGCACTTCTCTTAATATAATTGATGTTTAAGTGTGTGCTGCGCGTAGATGATGTGTATAATATGTTTGAATACACAAATGATACTAACTGCTGAACAAAAACACAATTGTACAGTAAAGGCCATGTAATACCTAAGGGTGTAAATTTAAACCAAAAAACCGGTCTAATCCAGAAACAATTCCTATATTATGAAAATCGACTGGATCTAATCCGGTTTCGACTCTGTAATTTACGGAACCGAACCGGACCGGTTGGAGAAACTATATATATAAATTAATTTATATATTATACAAAATATTTATATATTAAATATATAATTATATATTAAATTTTTATATATAATATATATAATTATATCATATATGAAATAATTTCATATTATAATTTATAAATTATAACATAAAATATTAATCTTAAATACGAACATTTATAATTTGTTTGATCATATGTTATTAATATAATTATATATAAGATAATACTATTAGAATTTATAAAATAAAAGTTTAATCTTAAAGATAAAAATTTAATTAATCATATACTTTAAACATAATATATATATTAAATTATTACTAACATTTTATCATAAAAAATAACATTTTATTAAATATTTTTTATATTTTAAAAAAAACAAAAAACTGAACCGGACCAAAGACCGGTGGTACCGGTTTAAGTGAGTAACCGAGACGTAATCGATTTTAAAAAATGTAAAATCGGTACATACTGGTTCGGTCCTAAATTTTGTTTAAAATCGGACCAAACCGGACCGGTTACACCGTTAGTAATACCAAACACGGGGGATAAAAATAACTTAACAAAAACAACCAAAAAAATAAACAAACCAACATCTAATAAATTAGTTTAAGATTCAAGTAAACATCTAATAAAATTAGTAATTTAGTACCGATAGCATAAAGTCCTATTTAAGCAAGTAAAGCTTGGCCCAGAATTACAAGCGTCAAAACACGGGAGTACAATATCAGAATAATTCTTCTAATCCTTCGCCGAATAATCTCAAGATTCTACATTAAAAACAACAGTACTGTCACTAACACAACTGCCCGCTGACATCCATCATCGGGAACACTATTGCATACAGGTTTGTTCTCCACCATAAACCAATCCCTCATGATGGCACTGCATACAAAACGAGATGGGTAAAAATTGCAAAAACCAAAACATAAGGAATCAAATTAGCAGTTACAGGGTCCTTTGAATATAATCCAATCCCCAACTCGCAAGATTGACATAATTACATGTTATAATTAATAAGCTATTTTAACAATCTTTTTGGTCAAAAGCTAAACCAACATTATCAAAGAGGTTATCTTACTGTAAGTTGAAGTATCAATTTGCTCGGGAAGCTCCTTTATGTCCACCTCAAACCTCGACTGAACCTGAAAAACAACAATGTGAAGTATGACATTAATAGGCAAGCATAATAAACAACATCAAGGGTAAATAATGGGATCGAAGGGAATAACATCATGAAGGATATATTATAAGCGCATTAATTTGAAATGTCTAAATTACCTGATTAAGAACATCTGAGTCAGCTGCAGATGAGACAAACGTGATTGCAAGCCCCTTGGTACCAAACCTGCCAGCCCTGCCCACCTGTGGAGTTTATGTCAACCCCAGGCGACAAAGGAAGCAAATTCAGTAAAAACTAGTGAATAATTACAAACCATTTACAGATTATTTGAGGTCTTGAATAAAATAAGTACCCTGTGCAGGTATGTATCAGCAGAATCTGGCATATCATAGTTGATAACAATGTTAACACGCTCTATATCAATCCCCCTTCCTACTAAGTCTGTTGCCGCAAGAATTCTTGATTGCCCCTCCTTGAAATTCTTGTAACGTTTCAACCTGAAGAAAACCAATACAGAATCAGCCACCAACTAAACTACCCCCTCCATTAAGGAAAGAGATAAGAGAGTAAATTCAAATATCCCTGAAAGATCATTTCTCTCAACCACCAAGAAAACTAGTCACTCTGCTAATAAGCAAAAAGTTTGTCACTTTCATTATCCATTTCTAGCAATATTCATATGAAATCTAAATTCTCGAGGCTAAACACCTGATCATTAAACATTCTACTTACAAAAGAAACTAAAACATATGGCAAGGAAGCATTTATAGAGTATTACATTAGATGGGACTAGGAAAACTGACATCATCGGGTTGGGACTCACTGGTGGGTACCAAAAAACTGACCAATACAGATTTGATCAACACCCTCCTAGTAAGTATCACCCAGCCACCAGAACAGGCATATCTCTTCCTCACAAACATAAATCCCTTCTCCAGATCACCCATTGCCCACTGCAACGGCCCTCAACCAATCCACTTGTTGGCCCCAGATCCCAAATACCAGATTGGTAATCCAAAGCTTGGCATGGACCATTACCAGATTGCCAACCTCTTAAAAAAAGGGCTAAAATACCATTTTGGTCCCTTACATATGTCAGGTTTAAATTTCATCCCTATCTGTTGATTGAGCCAATTTAGTACTAAATATTATCAAAATGCTTCCATGTTATCCCTGCCCTGTACTGTCATCACTATGTTGTAGACTTTCTTCCCTACTTGTATTGTTAATTTTACACGTTAAGTCCAAATAGATCTCGCAAAGTTAAAAATATGGTGCCATGCAACCATTTTCAAGACTCCCACATCCCAGTAATAAAGCAAAACCAAAATCAGCCTCACCGCCTGAAGATACAGAAGCTTCTACCCAATATTAGATAAACACAAGCAACATTCCAGCATTGAGAAAATTGTGACTAGGTAGTGCGCATAACTTAGCATATAAATTACATGCCAAGTGAATACAAGCAACGGAATACATACCTTTCCTCCTGAGCCATTCCTGAATGGATGCAAATAGAGGGGAAGTTACACTCCTCAAGTAACTTGTTCAGCTCAGCTGCTCTGTGAACACTTTTAACAAAAATAACAACTTGATTGAAGTCCAATGCATCAAGAAGATCATTCAATTTGCGGTTTTTCTCTGCCTCTTTCAATAAAATGTAGTGCTGCACGGAGATTGAGTTGAAATGAAGGCAGGAATTATTTGAAGAAGCAACGAAAAAGTCAATTGGCAAAAAGAAAGATTGCAACAATGTTTTAAAGATACCTGTACAAGACCATGAAGAGTCAATTTTGTCTCATCATCAACATAAATTTCCATTGGCTGAAAATGACATCCATTTAATTTGTGTCAATATACCAATTCTCCCGAAAGCAGAACTCAACACCGATGGAGTTGGGGGGAAACATTTAAAATAAAGGAACAGCAACCACCCGAGAAATCAATCGTTCTGGACCCTGATATATATTGACTTCTGCATGCCTGAAATACCAGCAACGTCCAACTACTACCCAGTAATATTAGAATGAACCAATATCCTCACTTGGGCCCCATGAACACCATCACTAAAATACATGGCCAAAATTTCAAGGATTGGGTCACACCCAAAGAAAAAAGTGCAAACTAGGAAAAACAAATTTTTAAACAAATTGCAAATACTACAAGTTCCAGCCTTGACTGCCTTGCAGGCAAATTGGACGCTATGCCACAACTGCACAACTGATATAAAACGAGCAAAGCAATGACATTGAAAACAATCATATCAAAAATGTGCATTCTCATTGCAACCAAGAAAAAGTGGCATAACACTACCTCTTGCATAAATTTTTTGCAAACAGGACGGATCTCTTTACTTAGAGTTGCTGAAAACATCATCACTTGCTTGTCATGAGGAGTCATCTTGAAGATTTCCTGCACATCTCTCCTCATGTCTATAAAAGAAACAAAAGGAGAACAAAATAACTTAACATAAGAAAATATCCAGTTAACTTCATAAGAATGCAGTAAATGAAACAAGATAATTGCAAAATTCAGATTTAGGAATACGTAAACAAGGTAAAGGATGAAGAAGAATAAGAAGATGGTCATACCAAGTGATTCTAGCATTTTATCACACTCATCAAGAACAAAATGCCTCACATTCTTTAATCCAAGATCTTTATCCCTTCCTAGAGCCAATATTCGTCCGGGTGTTCCAACAACAACATGAGGACATTCATTTTTTAGCATATCCTTGTGACTCTTGATATTGACACCACCGTAGAAGACAGCAACCCTGATGTCAGGTAAATATGTACTGAACCTCTCAAATTCATGACAAATCTGTAGAGGTTAAAAGAACAAAAGAAGAATGTTAACAGGATTTTTTTTACAAGTAAAATTCTGTAAAATACCAAACTTACAATGTTTTTAGGAAATGCATATACACATGGAAAATCTGACTAAAAATTCCAACATTGAGACACAGACAAGTGCAAATTATCATTTTTGGAGACTATAGCACCACCACAGGGAATTAATCTACTATAACAAACATTGGACCAACCTGGTAAGCTAGTTCTCTTGTGTGGCAAAGAACAAGAGCCGCCACTTGACCAGCAACAGGTTCAATCTGCTGAAGAGTTGATAGAACAAAGACAGCAGTTTTCCCCATACCGGATTTTGCTTGACAGATGACATCCATTCCTAGGATAGCTTGAGGGATGCACTCATGTTGCACTATTGAAGAACCAAACAAAATTGCAGCAGACGAATCCTCAGTTAAGTATAAATGACCGTCCAGGTCCTTTTAATGGAAAGGTTTATCAAACCAGTTTTCTGGCCCAAATCATGAATATGGCAGTAGTAATTACCTGCAAAAGATATAGAGTAGAAGAAAAAATATCAAAGACAGCCAGCACAAATAATATGCAAGATTGGACAGGATGCGGCAAGCATGTAAGCAACCAAAACATGTCAATTCTTGAGTCATATGACCAATCCAAATCAGTACTATCAACGAAATAGCAAGCCAGATGCCATCACAAACATCAAAAATAAATTACGCAACGACCCAGGGACGGCCCAAGACTCATCTGGACAGAATAGAATGCATGGTACTTGATCAAGATAGACCAATTTTTTTTTTTTTTTTATAAGATAGGCCAAAACTAGAATTAGTACCCAAATCAGCCACCGTGGACAGAAGCAGCAAAATTAGACCAAGAAGATTTTCCAAACTAAAAGAAAAAGAGGCAAGAAACCAACAAAATGAAACATAGCATGAGTGCAAGACTATAAAAGCAAAGCCAAATTTGAAGAAAATTTATGAGATTTTAAAATCAACAAGCATCCCATTTCTCCTGAAAAAAAATGTTGGAACTTCCAAATTTCAACAATTCAGCACGCATATTGTTACCCACTGAGATATAACAAAAAAAAATTGGTTAGAACTTGCCTTCTGATGGATGTTCAAATCCTGAATCCACAATGGCTCGAAGAAGCTCTGGTTTCAACAGGAAGTCTCTAAATCCCGAACTGTGAATCCCAACATAGCCCCTACACCAGAAAAAGAAAAGTATATCCAGCAGATGAGAAAACTGAAGTTGACACCTTAGTCCAAAAAATTTAGATGAAAATAAAAAAGCCTAGAAATACGATATCTTTCTTAAAATAAATTATGTATGTGGAGGTTCTCACACCAAATTGGAATGTCCAACATAATAAAATCACAGAATCAAGTACTTAAACAACATGCACACGAAACTAACCGAATAAAATTGAAATATATATATATACTAGTTTTAATAAAAATTTGACAGCCAAAGAACAGCTGCAACAGCCAGATGGTCCTGTAAACCTAATCGCCAGACAACAATGAATAAATGTTAAAGTCAGCACATCGGCTAAGAGTCCAAAACTTCTTAAAGCATGTTTTGGGCAAGTGTGACGACATATCCTGACCAGACCAAAAATCTCAATCCCGTCCTACCTTAAACCAGACTACAGATCACAGGCCCTCACTATTTGGTTTTTCACTTTTCATTAAATGGGAGATTCCGTAATCAAAACGGCCACACTTGCTAAGGCTTACTCCATTACATGATCAAGTCCGGTGGGGTTTTTCATATTTGAAATGGAAAAGAATTCTACAAAAACATAACCCGCCGAAATTCTATTTCATTCTTTCGAGTAATAACCCATCAGATCACTATCAATTTGTTCCTTTGAATTGTTTTCATCTTTATCGCCATGCTTCTTAGCCCTGGCCTTATCCTTATCTGAAGGTATGTTATAATCCTCTTCATTAGTTTGATAAATAACTGTAGCTTATTTGACTTAATCTCTAGTTCAAAAATGTTATGAATATACGAAGGCAAGGCTAGGCTTTCCTCCATAAGAGATGAAACAAATTTTTCCAATCTATTACTCTTCAAGTCTCTTTACAAACACAGAAAACAAATCATAAATCGGAAATCGAATATCACTAAGAGGGAGATAGAGGGAGAGAGAGAGACTGACTTCTTGACGGAATCAGCTGCGGGTCTAGCTGAGGCGGAGTCGGGGGCCTTAGGGTCATCATCTTCGAAGTCGACGAGCTCTTCTTCGTAGTCGTTGTCCTTGGCTTCACCCATCTTCCTCTACACACAAAAAGGGGAAAAAAAGACGAATCGAATATATAGAAAATTAGGCTAGTGTTCCTTCCTTCTTTTTTTGGGATAAATATCTAAAGATTAGCAGGTATAGAAAATTAGAAATGGAGGAAGAGTTGATAGTTTGTCTTTGCTAACCTTTCAGCTCTATCGGTGAGAGAGCGAGAGAGAGAGAGAGAGAGAGAGTGTATTATGGTTTCCGTCGTTCCGACACCGAGAGTGGCTGAAGCGTCTGTAAAATTAAACAACAAAAAACAATGAAAATTCCCGAGAAAGAGGCAGGGAGGGACCCAGGATCTAGGGTTTTGGAGAGACGGAGAGAAGACTAGGTTGGATAAGACCGGAGAAGATATTATCATATAAGCTATAACTATAGGTATTGGCGAATTTGACGAAATTGTCCTTTCTTTGCCTTTGCAGTTTGCACACAAAAGATCACATTCTTTTTACCTGTGACACAAATTTCTCGTATATCCTTGAAAAAAATCTAATCATCATTTTTCTTTTTATTATTTTTTTATTATCTTATAATATAATATTAGATGATAAGTTTATAAATAAAATTTAATCATTTAATATTAGATAAAAAAATATAATAAAAATTGAGATAATGATTAAATTACTCGTCCTTCAATATTGGCGAAAGAACAGTTCAAGAGGAGAAGTTGACGGAGGAGTACAAACGCAAAAAATCATGGGCATTGTTTTCTGCAAGCTCTATTAATGACCATGAGGATGGGCTTGGCCCAAGTCCTTGGACGCACACGAACCCTTTATGAGCTATTAAAGGTCGGGCGTCATCTTATTCATAGCCCACGACTAATTGTAAAATCTTAGATTATTAGTACCCAAATCAATGATGAGGGGAAGTTTGGATAGATGAGGCATGAGATTATCTAAATTTTTTATAATTTTATTTTCAAATATCATTAAACATAAAATAATTTTTAAGTGCAGTTTGCATAATAAGTTAAGACGAGATAAATTGAGATAAAAATTAAAAGTTGAATAAAATATTATTATAATATTATTTTTATAGAAATTTTATTTACAGTCTTGAGTGGGGATTGCGTGTGCAGTCTCATTGATGAATTGAGCTAAATGAAAAAAAAATAATTTTAGAAATGAGATTATTGTAATTTTAAAATTTTTTTAAACATAACTGTATAGACTTGCATGAACAGTCCTCATTTGGAAACTTTATGTAGACAAACTCTATTTTTTAATATTATTATTATTATTTTGAGATTTGAAAAAATTAAATTGTTTATTGTATTTTGTATGAAAATTTAAAAAAGTTATAATAATGAGACGAGATAAGATGAAATGAGATGAAATATTTTCACTATTCAAATATTTAACCTTTTTATATAATTAGTACCTAATCATTATTGAAACACAAAAATCAATCCAACTTTTACAAACTTTAAAACAAAATATAAAAAATAAATATAATATTTTCAAACTTCAAAATAAAAATAATATTAAAAGATTATATTCAAATTTTTTTTTTAAAATGTAATATTTTTATTCAATATTTTTTCTTTAATTTTTTAAAATTTAATAAAATATCCTAACTTGAACCATTTTATTTTTGTTCACCTAAGTCAGACACTCCAAGTGTCCCAACAAGTTTATTACCATTCACGTGGTTTTTAGCTGAGATGGCAAACGTTAATCCAACTATCACATTCGCAACGTGTATATGTGTGCCAAATCGAAGGCTAGGAATAGCACAATTATAATGGAAAATAATATACATACTAACAATTTTTATATAATCATATTTACGTTTTTATAAAATAACGTATAAACGTGTAAAAAAATGATGTATGTATGTATGTGTATCATTGTTTCAACTAATATTCAAGATTTTACAAAAATTGCGACAACCCAAAATACAGAACAAAAGAGTCAAATCAAAATAATTATGTTAATGGTATAGTATAAATACTTTCTTAGGATTAATGCTTGTATTAAATTACTTTCAATCGTTGTCGACCATTGATCCAATCAAGTTTATTATTTTTATTAGTAGTATTGTTTAAAGTAGGGTCCGGCCGAAATCTGATGCACACCAATTATCGGAGTATGGAAACAGCCGAAATTGGTAGAGAACCAGTTGGCCGGTGATAGAAATAAGTTGAAATCGACATCCGTCGGTTCGGCGATTGGAATAGGTATTAGTTTGAACCTGGTTCAAATCGTCGAACCAGCCGATTAAATATATATATATCTCAGGTAAAATGAAGTCGTTTTGCTTAAGTGAAACGATATCGTTTTATACTTACTATTTAGAAAAAAAAATTTAGAATAAAATGACGTAGTTTATACACCAAACAACTTCGTTTCAAGTTAGGATTTAATACCCATTTTTCCTTATCCTTCTTCTCCCAATTCTCACTCTCTTTCCTCTCTCAAGCAGCGGCGCATATCTCTGTATCATCTGTCGTAGATTCCTTCTCTCATCACGACTCCGAATCATCTATTTATCTCATCACGTCAAACCATTTCTCAGTTTCAAAGCATTCACAATGTCGAAAGAGTCGACTTTCCGTCTCATTGTGATGCCGAAGGGACATCGACGATCGATCAGGATCACACCAAAACTAACGTCGTCAGTTTTCTCTCCCTTTACCAGTCGGTTTCAACCGATTTTATACATGTATATAAGTTAATCGGTTTTTGTTTCGACTTTAGACCCAAACCGAACTAGGAATAGTCAGTTTTCACCCCTAGTTTAAAGCTTAGGTGAGATTTAGATAGTTAGATGAGATGATTTTAGATTAAAGTTGAATAAAATATTATTAGAATATTATTTTTTAATATTATTATTTATTTAAAATTAAAAAAGTATTTATTATATTTTCTATAAAAATTTTAAAAAATTATAATAATAAGATTAAATAAAATAAAATAAAATGAAATATTTTGATTGTACAAACATGCCTTAACATGTACAGCGACGAAACCTGATTCAGCCAGACAGGAAAATCTGCCTAAGAGTATTGACAATGGACTAGCCAAATGCCAATGCAAGTCAAAACTTTAGCTAGATGTGAGAAAAAACATCCACATTGAACTAGCCAATGGTCCAAAGCTTAAGACTTGAGTTATAGTAAATCTTAAGTCCTCTCTCAATATGGCTAGCTACTATTCACAATGGAAAGTAATATTTTATTATTTCATCACTTCCCTCTCTCTTTGAATGGTAAAACATGCATGACATGTATATTATTTCTACTGAATGTGAATATTGATAGAGTAGACACATTATTTCTATAAAGTATAAAGATTTAAGAAATATATGAATTGTATTTATAAAAAAAATATATAATATTATATTATTATTTTAATTTTAAAATAAATAATTTAACATAAATTCATTTAATTAAAATTTAATCCTATAACTAAAAGTTAAGATTCTAACTAAATTTTAAATTTTAAATTTTGACAATAACCTAACTATTGCCAATGCTCCGAAGGTGTAAGTAAAATCAGAGAGTAAAATAACGAGTCAGGCCGTCCCTAAATCTGCTTTTTTTTTTCTTTCTTTATTGCTTATTTTATCTCGACAGAATCGTGCTGGAAACGAGGCGAGTAGACATCTGGCAACACATGGGTCATCCTTATCCTATCCCCTTGACAACACCTCCAACTTCCAACGGCCTTGACAGCGATTTCTTTCGTGATGTTAGCCGCTGGATCCTTTTGTCGGCAACACGTAAATCCTCCCCTTGCTATTTCAGTAACAATCGCCGTACATGCTAATGCTGAGAAATAATTTGTATAAGTTGTAAATAGATAAATTTTGTATAAGCATCTTTATAAAAAGTAGATTTTATTATAAAAAATTATTTTAAATGAGACGGCCCACATTTTTATAAAAAGTATATACAAAATTTGTTTATTTAAAACTTATACATAATATTACTTAATCATAATGGTCAACAACGTGATGTTGGTCTCGACGGTCATATCTAATCATAGCGTACATCTACCCTTTCCGTTATAAAATATACTTGTTTTAAAATATGATTATAAAAATAGTTGTGTATATATTATTATTTTTTAAGTATAAGTTTAATTATATATATTTTTATGATAAATGATATTTATAATACATAAATATCACATATTTAAAAAAATTGATTAAATAGAAATTTATATAAAAAAATTAATTTTTTTAATAATACATCCACAATCTTTTAAATAATATATAGTACTTACATAATTATAATTATATCCAACTTTATTCATTAATCAAAATATTAAGTTCAACTGTCTACAAAACATTGGTAAACAATCTATTACTTTTTCTTTTTTTTCCCTAAGCAAGATTCATTCACAAATAATAGTCTTGCCGCCGCAGCCTTCTTTAATTCCATTTAAGGGATCTGTCTGCTGTCCTGGGATGGCGCCACGTATCGGGGCGATTGTGCATGGACTTTCCAGATTACTGTACCGTTGGCTCGGAGGTAGGAGAAGAACAGTACCAAACTCAGAAAAGGCGCAGCCATTGTCCTTGAAAAGCATTCTCTGATGGATTTTTGAATTTTTGGTTGCTTCTCTCTTGTTTTCCTGAGTTTGCTTACCTTTCCCTTTGGAATTAGATAAATTGTGTTTAGATATTGAATTAAATTAAATTGAATTAAGTTGAATTGAGTTGATAAAATATTATTAAAATATTATTTTTAATATTATTATTATTTTAAAATTTAAAAAAATTAAATTATTTATTATATTTTGTATTGAAATTTAAAAAATTTATAATAATAAATTGAGCGGAATTTAACTTTTAAACGAAGCCTAAAATTGCTTGACGACAGGTTGGTTGTTGACCGAAATGTTAATGCTGCTCGTGGGCTCCTTTATTCTGAAAGGCGGTAGAGGCATGATAGGAGTTTGAAAAACCGAATGGAGAGTTTCATTCGCTGGCTCATCAATCCTGATAGGTCTTTTTTAGTCTTGTCCTTCAGCCCGCAGTCCTATCCCATACTGAAACTCAATGTTTCTCCCATGATCTTGAGGGCATGCTTGGTATACATGACCAAGTCTACCACAAATGAAGCAAAACTCCGAAAGTCGTTCATACTCGAAGGAAATTATTGTCGGTTTTCGGTTAATTCTTGGTAAGTAGAAACCTTCTGAAAGATGCTTTCATGTATCTATTTCCACCCTAATTCTGAGAAATCTTTTTTACCGAAATGGCATGGTGGTCGAACTCCAGAATATTGCCCTGGACTTTTCCAATTTTTTCAGCGTTTTCTTGGGTCATTAGTTCTAAGGGGAGACCGTGGATTTAGATCCAAAAGGCTGAGAAGCGTATATCAACCTCCTGCAGACTTTGCCCTGGCAACCATTCCTTTAATAGCAAGTTATCCTTTGAAGTTCCATGGCCTCTTAAGTGAAGATTTTGTCTTTTTTTCCTGAGAGATGGGGAAAGTGAAGATGAAAGTATTTTGTTCAAGATCCTCTATCCCGAGTCTAGAGATGAAACTCCATATTGCTTTGATGGTGGAGTGGAAGGTGTATTTATTTAAAGGTTTGGAGGTGATAAGCTTGCCTACCAAGGTGTGGTTTGTAATTTCCTCAGCTGCTTCTGTTGCTGGTTCAAGAATTATATCATCCCCGGATAAAGCTTCTGTTTGCGTGATGAGGCAGTCAATGTTGGGAGTTGATTCTTTCATGGTTAAAGAGTTTGTGAGGTGGGGTAGGTGAGGGTTATATTAAGGAAGATTCCACCAATCCAGCCGAGGATAAAAAATCTATCAGCTAGCCGAAAATCAAGCTTTTAACAGTCGTCATATATTAACTATTAATTCTGTAAATTTTGTAAACTCATAACAGTAGCTAGTTTTCTAGAATAGAGCTTGTAAAGTTTCTATTTAAAATGTATATGGATCCTTGTAAAAATAGGTTGCATAGTTTGTCATTTTTCATTTTTTGAAAAATAAAGAATTTAGTCTTACTCAATTCTCATCATGATATCAGGAGAGCCATCCTCTCACGAGAATTCGATTCCCATATCCTCAAACTCCACTCAGAATCCTTCCTTCCCCACAGATATTCCCTTGATTGCACTCAACATTTCCGCACAAATCAATGACAAACTTACTCCCTCAACCTTTCCACAGTAGTGTGCTCAATTCGAAACACTTCTAATTGGGTACAATCTTCTCGACTATGTCACTGAAGATAAACTTTACCCCCATCAAACCGACAACCCCACATCCTCTCTTAAAAAAACCCACTAGGTAAAGCAGGATAAACTCATCCTAAGTACTATCCTCGCCTCTATCGCATCAACCATCACCCCTCTCATTTCGGTTGCCAAAACTTCTAAGGAAACTTGGCAAAAATTAAATATTCTCTATGCTAGCAAATCCCGAACCAGGGCAATGCAACTCAAAGGGGAAATTACATTAATCAAGCGGGGCAATCAGACCATTCAGGAATACATGCACATCGTGAAGTCACTTGTCGATGAAATCGCTCTCATTGATCATCCCATTTCAGATGATGATCTCACTTTATACATCCTCAATGGCCTTGGTTCAGACTATTGAGAGATTGCGGTATCGATTAGAGCTCGGGAAAAATCGCTCACCTTTGAGGAACTTCATGATCTCCTCGTGGGCCATGAGGTATACCTGCGCCGTCTTGAAGCCTCCACCCAGTAGTTGCTAGCCACAGCGAACTACACGAACCGACGCCCAGGTTTGTCTTCTTCTAGAAACAATTGTAACTTCTTTCGGAGTCAAAACAAACCACAATATTCTAAGAGGCCTTCGGGTCAATCTCGCCCAAACAATGGGCCCCGTGATAGCAAGAAGCCCAAGAACTTGGGCAAGTCAAATGGGCAGCGACGTTTCCAGCCGAAATGTCAAATTTGTGACCAACTGGGTCACATTGCAAAGCAGTGTTCGCGAGTGATTTTTTTCGAAACTACTGCAAATTGTGTTTCCACCACTCCACAGCAGGATACTAAGTGACTTATGGAATATGCTGCTTCACATAATATTACGGGTGATTTGGCTAATCTTTCAATGCATTTAGAGTACGATGGGACATATGAAGTTGTAATTGGTGACGGTTCAGGTTTGCGTGTTTCACACATTGGTTCTTTGGTTTTTCATTCACCATCATGCACATTTCATTTAAATGATACACTTTGTGTTCCAAGTATCCGTAAAAATTTAAATTTTGTCCATCACTTTACGACTCAAAATAAAGTTTTTCTTGAATTTAATCCAACTTATTTTCTTGTTAAGGATCAGACCACGGGGGCGATTTTACTAAAATGTGCATGTGAAAACGGTGTTTACATGCTCCCGGACTCACTGGTGGACTCTCCCTAAAAAATAGTTGCAAATGTGCTTGAGTAGACATCGATTGATGGGTGGCATAAGCGGCTTGGTCATCCATCTCAAAAAATTGTCCACTATCTTATCAAATTTTGTTCTCTTCCAATAAAAAAAAGACCAAGTGTCTCACATTTGTACTTCTTGTTCAATGAATAAAGCCCATCAACAACCATTTGATTCCACTAGTTTAAAAAGCAATGCACCGCTTGATCTCATCTACACCGATGTTTGGCGTCCCGCACATACAATTGGTCTTGATGGTTTCAAATATTACTTGCTTTTGGTTGACCATTTTATCAAATATATGTGGTTTTACCCTTTAACAAACAAATTTGACGTAAGTACCATTTTTCCACAATTTAAACATCTTGTGGAAAATCGTTTTCAAAGTATAATCAAATGTCTTTATTCCGATAATAGTGGTGAATTTGTGGCACTCAAAAAATATTTTTCAATTCATGGAATAAGTCACTATACCACCGCCCCTCATACACCCCAACAAAATGGGTTCTCCGAGCATCGTCATCGTCATCTTGTTGAAACCGGTTTAACCTTATTACAAGATGCTTCTATTCCCTTGTCTTATTGGTCCCATGCTTTTCAAACGGCTGTTTATCTCATTAATCGACAGCCAACATCATTGTTGAATAATAAATCACCATTTGAAACTTTATTTCAACAACGTCCAAATTATCTCAAGTTAAGAAAATTTGGATGTCTCTGTTTTCCCCTCACCCAATCCTATAACTCAAATAAACTCCAGCCCAAATCACTATCGTGCCTGTTCGTGGGCTATTCCCAAATCCAAAATGCTTTCAGATGCCTTGATCTCAACACAAACCAAACCTATTTCTCTAGGCATGTCATCTTCGACGAAACACGCAGCCCCCTTCAAGCCCTAAGTCACCTGCACCGAATCCTTGCCCTCTACGCTGCCCATCTCGATGCTGCCCTTGCCGCGACCGCCACCAGTGCAGACCGAGCGCACATCGTCTTCCGCTACATCTTCAGGTAATAGCCCCAATTTTTCTTCTCAAAATGTCACAAATTTGCCTTCCTGTTCCTCCATTGCACCACACGAGTCACGCAGAGTGAGTCCACTCACTCCATGCAATTGCTACCCACGAGTACACCAAATCCTTGTGAAATTCTCACTAAGTCAGTAGTTAATCATCTGCCTCCTGAGATAACCCGAACTCACACCATGACCACTCGGTCCATGAACAATATCCACAAGTCAAAACAGTTAAACTTAGTCACCAAACATCCCATTCCACCCACTATTGAACCAACCTGTATGAGTCACGCAATCCGTGATTCAAAATGGAGACATGCAATGTCTAAAAAAATCACGGCCTTGATGAGTCATGGTACGTGGGAATTAGTCCCACCTCCTACACACTGCAAACCAGTGGGTTGTAAATGGGTTTTCCGTGTCAAGAGAAAAGCTGATGGGTCTGTTGATCGTTTTAAAGCAAGGCTTGTTGCCAAAGGGTATAATCAACGCCCTGGCTTGGATTACAATGAGACATTTAGTTCAGTTGTAAAACCAGCAACCATAAGAACTGTTCTTTCCATTGCTGTTATGTAGGGGTGGATTTTATGATAACTTGATGTCAACAATGCATTCTTGCATGGAATGTTGACTGAAAATGTTTACATGGTTCAACCTTCAGGCTTCAAGGACATGTCTAAGCCTAATCAGGTTTGCCAGTTACACAAGGCTATTTATGGCTTAAAACAAGCACCAAGAGCCTGGTATTCGGCTATCAAGAACACCATTATAGAGCTCAGGTTTGTCAATTCTAAGGTAGATTCTTCACTTTTTATATACAAAATCAGCTCTATTACATGTTTTTTGTTGGTTTATGTGGATGACCTGGTCATAATTGCAAAACTTGGAAAATGTTTCTCTTTAAAAGACATGGCACAGCTTCAAATTTTTTTTGGGCATGGAAGCTATACCTACAAAATATGGTCTCTTATTGTCTCACATAAGTACATTAGAGATATTCTATCCAAGAGTAACATGCTCGGTGCCAAAGATGTCTCCACCCAATTGTCAACCACCACAGCCCTTAAGCTCATTGATGGAACCACTTCGGTTGATAGCACCAAATTCAGGAGTGTTATAGGTGCTCTTCAATACCTCTCTCTTACAAGGCCAGACATCTCTTTTGCAGTGAATAAACTCTCTCAGTTCATGCATAAACCCACTACAACTCACTGGACAGCTGCGAATAGGCTCCTTCATTGCTTCAAAACACAATTTTTTATGGCATTCACATCAGAAAAAACAGTCCATCGACCCTTACAACCTACACGGATGCGGATTGGGTAGGGAACTTTGATGATAGAACTTCAACTTCTATTTACATAAGTTTCCTTGGCACAAATCCTATTTCTTGGAGTTCAAAAAAACAGAGGGCAGTTGCTAGATCCTCAATCGAGGCTGAGTATAGAGCCCTTGCAAATGCCGCATCTAAAACCATTTGGCTACTTCAATTGCTTAAAGAACTCGATCATCCTCTCTCAACCACACCCAAGCTGCTTTGTGATAACCTGGGTGCCACACAGCTGAGTTTAAATCCAGTCCAACACTCACGCATGAAGCATATTCAAATTGATCTATACTTTGTGCGCGATATGGTTCAGAAAGAAACTTTCCAAGTTTATCATGTTAATACATAGGATTAGCTTGCAGATCTTCAAACAAAACCATTATCACGTACGGAATAATTGCAAAACAAGATTGGCCTTGCCGATGGCAGCTCCATCTTGTAGGGGCATATTAAGGAAGATTCCACAATCAAGCCAAGGATAAAAAATATGCCAGCTAGTCGAAAATCAAGCTTGTAATAGTCATCATATCTTGGCTATTAATTCTGTCAATTTTATAAAGTCATAACAGTAACTAGTTTCCTAGAATAGAGTTTGTAAAGTTTCCATTTAAAATGTATACGGATCTTGGTAAAAATAGGTTGCACAGTTTGTTATCTTTCATTTTTTGAAAAATAAAGATTTTAATCTTACTCAATTCTCATCAACTTATGCGGAAAGGAAGTTAGAGTGGGGTAGGGTTATGGATATTGTGGGGTATGGCGGATCAGTAGAAAGTTTTGTTCGGTGGAGTTTTGAAACTGGATGTTTGAAGGTTAGATGGCAGGGTTAGGAAAGCTACACACAGGAGAGAGGACACTCTCAATCAATTTTCTATCCTTTTTCCACATTTTCTAAGTGATCAAAACAAAAATAAGAGAACCATTAACAACCACAACATTGGGGAAGAGATATCAGAGAAAAGATCAGAGTCCAATCAATACATTCTTTAAAGCCTTTTACTCCCTCACATCATATATCTCTTAGCACAGATTCGATAACCACGCACTTGGACTGACCATCTGGACATGGAACGGTAATCAAATTTTTTTCTTTTCCTGTTTTATGTCAAGAAATTAAATATAAATATATTATATTCACATTAAATTATTTTTTCTTTTAAAAATTATAATTATCTGGATGAAATATATTTTTAAAAAAATTATCACATTTATTGGGTAGTTAGCTATGCAGAATATAATTGCGGTACTTAATTTTTTTTTTTTTAAATACATGTTATTGCTATACATTATTCAGTAAAATACAAAACTTAGTTTATGGTTTAGAATCATTTACCTTTTTTAATTCCTATATAAATTGTTTTCATAGCTCAGTCTAACATTTTAATTGCAACATATACAAAGTTTATATGTAAAATTAATAGTATTCATGAAAAAAATACAAAATTGAAACTTATTTGTTTATTTCTTATTTTTTACATGTTTTTATCACTTCATTAAAGGTATTCTTAAAAAATATCAATTTAACTATTTATTTCAGACCTAAAAGCATCCTTCCCTTCCAGATTTATAATTATAGTTTCATCCATATATACTGTCTACCTTGTTTATATAGTAAAATTCAACTAATAAAATTAATATTTTTTATAAATTAAATCATAGCATATAATATTTCCAACTACCAACTCTTCATACAAAAATTCAAGTTAAGAATCATTAAACATGGACAGATATTTTTTGCGGTGAAATCGTGTGTAAATGGATGTAGACTGTAGTGCTGTGTGCGTGGAGGGTATGACAAATCTCTTTCCTTCATGAGCTGCCAACGAATCAGCGCTTCACAAAATGCCAAGGTGTGAAAGCGTGTGTAAATGGGCGTAGACTGTAGTGCTGTGTGCGTGGAGGGTATGACAAATCTCTCTCCTTTATGAGCTGCCAACGAACCAGCGCTTCACAAAATGCCAAGGTGTGTAGTATACATGCTGGATAATGGATATGAAAAGGACAAGACACTAATAATGGGAAACAAAGTAACCTTACAGTTATAACCAATTGGAAAATTTTATATACTATCTTACAGTAATATTATTATCATCTTACTTTTATTTTATTAAATAAAATGTGATATATTTATAATTATTAAATAATTATTTATTATATATTATTTTATTATTTAATAATAATAAATATAAAAATAATATAATCAAAATAAAATAAGAGTGTTGAGAAGCATTACTCAAGTAAATAGGCTGTCATTGTATCCTTGCTCTTGTACTATTATGTTGGGGTCCACCAATAACTTTCGTAATGAATGTTTCTAAATGATCATAATTTCACCGATGAAAATAATGTTTGAAGATAATAGATTTAATCCAACAAAAGTATTTATTTTATGCTGTAGTGCTGTTTAAATTGAATTTTGATTTTTGTTAACGTGCTTGATAAATCACCAGACAAAATGAACCACCAATGGATGAAAAGTTCAATTGTTTGCCCATATTAAGGTGGTTTGGTTATTCAATTAAGATGAAACAAAATGTTTTGTTAAAAATAAAATAAATTATTATTATAATATAATTTTTATTTTAAAATTTTTAAAATATTAAATTACTTATTATATTTTATATAAAAATTTTAAAAAAATTGTAATAATTATATTATATGAGATAGTTTAATTTTATGTAACTAAATTAGCCTGAAGTTTGGCTTGAACCTTAGCCATCAAGTTTATATATACTTTATATATATATATATATATAAGGGAGGAGTTTCAAATCTAAATTTTCTATTTAGAGAACTGAATTATATGGCATCATACCATTAGATTTTTAATTTAATTCAATTTAGAATCATTTACAAAAAAAAATATCTAAAAACTTACAATGCTACTCATTATTTTTTATTATATTATCATTTCACGATATTAAATAATTAAATAATTATTTATTATTTTTTACTTATCAATCAATTATTCCATATAACATAAAAAAGTATTAAAAATATAATAATTAAAAAGGAAAACATGTAAAGAAATAAATGAATATAAAAAGACAAAAAGAATACATCCTTCCATAATTGTTTTTTTTTTTTTGGTAGGTCCGCCACCGCACCCTATCATTTTTCTATTCAATCACCCTCTATCCAACTCCACCAGTTCACGGGGACCTGTTTTAGTAGCTTCTTCATTGCTTTCGTGGATCTCTCTCTCTTCTCCTTTTCACATTGGCTCTCAGATTGTTGTATATATTAGCGAGAGAAGCAAAGGCCGGTCACCTCCCCACCATTCTCTTGCTCTCTCCAGTTTCCATATCTCTCTCTGAATTCGCGAATCCAAGTTTACTCTCTCTACCTCAGTTGTAAACTCATAATTGTTGTAAGATAATCCTATTCATTATCTTTGATTGATCTACCGTACGACGTCGATCTCCGATTGCTATAAGTCTCCGATTAAAATATCCCCTTGGGTTCAACGCTTTTAGGTCCTCTGCACTGTGATCCCATGATCACTTCCTTCTATTTCCAAGGCTTATACTCGATATGCTCATCTTCTATTACTAGAGATTATGTATTTTTTCTCTTAATTTTGATTTCTGGTGCACGCATATATGCAGGTGAGAAATGACGAACATTCTGCTACATGGGACGCTGCACGCTACCATCTTTGAGGTGGACGAAATCCACACGGGCGGTGGCAAGAACATTTTCAGCAAGGTATATATATTTAATTTTTCTTTCATTATTTTTTTCTATACAAGGTTTGTATATAATATATATCATGATCAGCTTGGATCCGAGTCAATCATGGCGATTTAACGGCATAACTTCTTCACGGCGAGTCTTGTTTTTGTGACTTATGTACTTATTTTTATATCTAAAACGACTGTTTAGATGTGGAGTTGAATTAATTTCTTTATGAATAGTAATAAGTTGAGATAATGGGATGAGTTTTGTGGGGTCATTTAAAATGAATTTATATGTGTTTGGATGTTAATATGAATTTAGATATATTTATAGAAAGTTGAAAAAAGTTGAAGGTCCTGCGTGTAAAGAAGTGTTGAGTTGAAAAAAGTTATAGGTCCCATATATAAAAATATTTTGAATTGAAATGAGTTTAATTTAAAAATTAAATATTTAGATACTAGACTCAATTTAAAATTAAATTAAATTAAATTAAATTGATCTCAATTTAGTTCATCTTTCAAAGAGATGTGTTCATCGAGTTTGGGGTTGCTGATGTTTACTAGAATACATAAATGGGGCTGTTCACGTGGATTATGAAAACTAACGCGATAAGTGGATTTGTTTTGGAGTGGAAAAAGGTTATTGGAAAATGTTAGTCTGTCCTTTTATCTTGTCTCTTTATTTTGATTGTTTGTATATTTAATTTTTAATAATTTTTTTACTTAATAATTAAAAAAATAATTTTTAATGTATTGATATATTTTTTTATTTTTTAAAAATATTAAAAAAATAAAATTGTGCTAAGCGGCACGTCAGCTGTAGGCGGCAGCCTAGACCCAAAGGTTATATTCTCGATTATCCCTAACTAACGTGTTGCTCGCATTTCTTGGGATTTGCTAGATAAATGCTTTCATTTGTGTAAACTTTCTCCTACCTAAAGCAGACGAAGAAAACGCCATTTATAGGGCATAGGAATACTAATATTTACTTATTGAGGTATTGGAACCAACAGCTGGGTTTTCATTCACTTATTGAGGTAGCAAACACTTGGATTTACGTCTGTTTTAACTTGTGCTCTGACTTCTGATTGATAAATCCCATTTCAATTTCATTCCTCCCCCCCGCCCCCGCCCTCTCAAGTTTTCTTATGGCAGCCAGATTTGTTTAAGCTTTTGTTCTTTCTTTTTTAAAGTATCCTTCCCATGCACATTTGATACACTACTGGGAAAATGTATAATATAAATAATTAAATCTTCCTAAATCTTAGATTCCACACTTCATCAAATATTCTACATGATGATCTCACTTATTAAGAGAAAGTTTAGCGTACATGTGAGAGGGAGTGTTAAAAGGATATATGATAAATAAATAAACCTACTTTCTTCCCATTAACTAATATTTTTGGAATAAATGGTGGTTTCGCATCCAATTTAAATGTTGTTTTCCTCGAGAGATTAAAATTTCATTCCAACTACGTAAGCATCGGTACGTGATATATTATTTATATTACTTCATTGGTATCGGTATCGGTATCATTACTTTTTGTATTTCATTGGTGAAATTATATTTTGTAGATTGCAAAAGGCCTTGAAGAGGCGGTTGGTTTTGGCAAAGGAGTTACTAAACTCTATGCAACTATTGATCTAGGAAAAGCTAGAGTTGGGAGGACAAGAATAATAGAAAAGGAGCATAAGAACCCCAGGTGGTACGAGTCTTTTCATATATACTGTGCTCACTTGGCTTCAGATGTCGTATTCACTGTCAAAGATGATAATCCTATTGGAGCGACCTTAATTGGAAGAGCATATGTGCCTGTTGAAGAAATATTGGATGGAGAAGAAGTGGATAAATGGGTTGAAATCTTGGATGAGGACAAAAAACCTGTACATGGAAGTTCTAAGATCCATGTGAAGCTACAATATTTTGATGTCACAAAAGACCGTAATTGGTCTCGAGGTATCAGAAGTCCTAAATTTCCTGGGGTGCCATACACGTTCTTCACGCAGAGACAAGGTTGTAGGGTTTCTTTGTACCAAGATGCTCACGTACCAGATAAATTTGTTCCTAAAATCCCTCTTGCTGGAGGCACATTTTATGAGCCCCATAGATGTTGGGAAGATGTTTTTGATGCCATTACTAATGCAAAGCACTTGATCTACATTGCTGGATGGTCTGTTTATACTGAAATCTCCCTGGTAAGGGACTCGAGAAGGCCAAAGCCTGGAGGTGACATCATGCTTGGTGAGCTGCTCAAGAAAAAGGCAAATGAAGGTGTTAGGGTTCTTATGCTTGTTTGGGATGACAGGACTTCTGTTGGTTTACTGAAAAAGGATGGACTGATGGCCACGCACGATGAAGAAACAGAACATTACTTCCATGATACTGAGGTGCACTGTGTCTTGTGTCCTCGGAATCCGGATGATGGTGCGAGCATTATTCAGGATTTAGAGATCTCTACCATGTTCACTCATCACCAGAAGATTGTGGTGGTGGACAGTGAGATGCCTTCTGGAGGATCACAGAAGAGGAGAATTGTGAGCTTTGTTGGGGGTATTGATCTTTGTGATGGGAGATATGACACTGCCTTTCATTCACTTTTTAGGACTTTGGACACAGCACATCATGATGATTTTCATCAGCCAAATTTTGAAGGTACTTCAATCAAAAAAGGTGGCCCAAGGGAACCATGGCACGATATACACTCCCGACTTGAAGGACCCATTGCTTGGGATGTCCTATTTAATTTTGAGCAGAGGTGGAGAAAGCAGGGTGGTAAAGATTTACTTGTTCAGCTCAGAGATCTTGATCTTGATGGTACTCTTATTACCCCATCTCCGGTTATGTTCCCAGACGACCATGAGACTTGGAATGTGCAGTTGTTTAGATCCATTGATGGTGGGGCTGCTTTTGGCTTCCCAGAGACTCCTGAAGAAGCGGCCAGAGCTGGGCTTGTTAGTGGGAAGGATAATATCATTGATAGAAGTATTCAGGATGCTTATATTAATGCCATTCGACGTGCAAAGAAATTCATTTATATCGAAAATCAGTATTTCCTCGGAAGCTCCTTTGCCTGGAGTGCTGATGGCATTAAGCCTGAGGAAATCGGTGCTCTGCATCTGATTCCAAAGGAGCTTTCGCTTAAGATTGTTAGTAAGATTGAAGCAGGGGAGAGGTTCACAGTCTATATTGTTGTCCCAATGTGGCCGGAGGGTATGCCGGAGAGTGGATCAGTTCAAGCAATATTAGATTGGCAGAAAAGGACAATGGAGATGATGTATAAAGATGTCATTCAGGCTCTCAAAGCCAAGGGTATTGACGAGGATCCTCGGAACTATTTAACATTTTTCTGCCTTGGAAATCGGGAGGTAAAGAAGCATGGAGAATATGAGCCTTCAGAAAAACCAGAACCTGATACAGATTATATCAGAGCCCAGGAGGCCAGGCGCTTCATGATCTATGTACATGCCAAGATGCTGATTGGTAAGACATATATGCCACCAACTTCGAATTTCATTCAATCTCCATAGGACTTATTCATTTTAGATGTAAATAGTTCATATCAAATCATTAAGATAACCCATGAATTTTTTGCAGTTGACGATGAATATATAATAGTTGGATCTGCCAACATAAACCAGAGATCGATGGACGGTTCTAGGGACTCTGAGATAGCAATGGGAGCGTACCAACCATATCATCTGGCAAATAGGCAGCCAGCACGCGGCCAGATCCATGGTTTCCGCATGGCACTGTGGTATGAGCACCTTGGCATGCTTGACGATGCTTTCCTAAATCCAGAAAACGAGGAGTGCATCAAGAAAGTGAACCAGATTGCTGAAAAATATTGGGATCAATATTCAAGTGAGACACTTGAACATGATCTACCCGGTCACCTGCTGCGTTACCCCATCGGGATTGCTTCCGAAGGAGAAGTCACAGAGCTACCTGGATTTGAGTTCTTCCCTGACACTAAGGCTCGTGTTCTGGGTGCCAAGTCTGACTACATGCCTCCAATCCTTACCACTTAGTGGTATTAATCACTGTTTGTACTCAGTCGTACGTATTGCTTATCACTGTAAAGATGTGGTAATGCTGTGTGAGTTTGATGCTGAGAGTGACGAGTATTGTTTGTTTGGCTCATGAGTTCTTTTCCCCTTTTGTTATATTTTGAAAACAAATTCTATCTATTATTTCTGCGCAAAAATGGGTGTTTGATTTTGCGGGAATCTTACCAAAAACAAAATAAATCATTAATTAACTAACGTTGAAGCTTTAAAACTGTATTATTATTATTATAAAGTTGTTACACTTAAGTGGTATAATCTAATTTAAAAAATAAATTTTAATATTTGATAATCAAATCTTATTGTAATAGTAAGATAAAAATTTTACATACTATACTATTATTTTACTACATAAAATATGATATATTTATTATTAAATGTTATTTTTTAGATTTTTTTTATCATAATGAAATAGAGTACGATGTATATTAAATAAACAGAAATGTTAAAGGTCTGTATTCTGAATTTTTTTTATTTTAATTTAGTGATTAAAAAAAGACTTTTTAATAATATTGTGAATTTTTTATTTTTTTAAAAATATTTATGATAATTAAAAAATATATATAAAAAATAAATAAATAAAATATACTTTTCAAGACCCACATTCGAGACAAATTTTGGATGTGAGTGTAGCTCTTAAATAAATAATGCGAACGATGAGATTCATAAATCTTTTTTCTAGCCGTCGGGTAAATTACGCGGTGGAGTCTTCCTTAACATCGTATACGCTATTCCAACAGCAACGCGACGCAGGCATTCTTTGTCCACATCGTCCGTATTCGTTGGTTTTGTTGGACACGTGTATCAAAGTAGGTAATGCTGAACTACGAAGCTTCCACGTGTGATGAGATTGATGTTGTTATATATTCTATCCGCTGTGAAGTGGACTTGTTATGGGGCTTTCAGTGACCAATCAGATTTGCACCTCCGTGTACGTGTACCGAAAATAAAAAGGAGAAAAATAAAGGGATTTAATTAAAAAAGAATTAAAACATCATTAACGAAGATGTTTTCCTATATTATTGGAAAATTGAGTTAAGAGTGACAAGTGGCAGAGGGCTGATTAATTAGAAGTAGTTGCGCCCATTCCCACGCCTTACCCGGGGCTCATTAATCACAACTTCTGGGTCCCCACCCCTTACTCAAGTTGACTGCCGACCTCACCCGAAAGACTCCAGATTTTCCCAGCACTGCCACAACACAAATGCACCGAACGCTCACCTCTTCCTTTTCCTTCTCACCCGAGAAATCCAGATGCTCACGTCTATTAATAAATTTCTTTAACAGCATCCCAACTTCTCCTTCAATTCTTTTCACATTATAATGATGGCCTCCTCCTATTTTCTGAGCGTCTCCTAAGCTTTCCCACTTCTAATTAAAGTATCAAACGCGACTTTCTATTTTTCTGTATAGCTCTTCTATCTGTACAGAAAATATATTTCTTGCTTGTTCTTCTTTTGAGGTTTTGTTTCGTTATGTCTTCCATATCACAAGGTTTGGTCTTGGCCACCGCCATGGCTATCTCTAGCACAGCTCTGTTTCTTGCTTATTGTAGGCAGAAGTCTTTCCCACCGACCCAGATTTCCGAAAATCAGGATCCCCAGCACCCGGCAAAGCAAATTCTACGTTCTTGCTTATATTCAGGTACGTGGGTGTCCCTTATATTTTTTTTCCCTTTTAATATGGTATTTTTTTTGTCTTTTTCGGATATTTGCTCTGCGCAACCGTCGAACACGTCCGTTCATTCCGGTTAACAAATGGTTTGTGTGTTTTCTCTTCATTATTGTAGAGGAAAAGAAAAAGGAGAGAAAGAAGAAGAAAGTGCAATTTGCAGAGGATGTGAAGGACCCAAGTGGGAATGGCGACAAATACAGGAAGGAGCAAACGAAACCGAGCAAAGCTGAAATGGGTTGCAGAAACGAAATCCGGGGAGTTCGTGGAATGCCAGAGAATCGGATTGCTTTGTACAATGGAATTCTCAAAGACCGTGTGCAAAGAATGCAGTGTTCATATTGATGAGTTGTAAACTTCTTGGATTTTCTGGTATGGCTCTCACAAGAAGAAAAATCTTGGTTTTCTTGTGGTTTGTAAATACTTGGGCTCTGTCCAACTCATCGTTTTTACATTTAAAAAAAAAAAAAAAGAAGAAAAAAGAAGAAGAAGAAGAAGAAGAAGAAGAGAAATATTGGGTAAAGTTCTGTTTCCATCCAAATTTATTATTCATTCTATATAATTTCAGTGGTGGGATTTAATAGTCAGTTTCATTCTAATATTTGCTTGAATTGTGGTGCAAAATAATTTGGTAAAATATTCATAGTAATAATAATAAAAGGATCCTTGATTAACATGATCATTGTAATATAATCTTTAGCCATGTCATTCTTCCGTCTGTTTAAAAAAAATAATAAGAAGAAAAGACATTGGGTGGAGTCTGGACCACACTCATGCTTGTTCGTATATACTGTATATTAGCTAACTAATATTTTTGATGATTATCCATCTATTGGCTAATATTCAATTATTCATCAAGTTGGGGTTTGTAGTTTTCTTAAAAACCAGTTACCAGAACATTCAGGGTTCAACCCAAGATAAAGACAGGCTTTTGTGGTGGGATAGGTTGTGAAAGACGGGTGTTTTTGGAGTGGATAATTAGAACCGAGTTAAAGACCAATGGCTTATTAGAACTGCAGCAGCTGAGTTGATTGAAAGACCCAACCCATCACAGGAATGAAGTCAAGTTTGAATTAATTGCAAAGGCCGAATTCTTGTGAGTTTTGAGAGTGACCTTTCTTTGGAACCACACAACAAAGAGGTGTTGAGCACTTGAGCCCCCCTTCAATTATTGAGTCACACAGTTGTCTGTGAGCTAAGATATCAAACCAGCCCAACAAAAAAAAAATGACCAAACTAACTGTTGTTAACAGACAATAACATCTCTCTGTTTTTATTACTTTGTTGAATTTTTTTTTCCTTTTTTTTTTGGGGGGGCTTTATCTTGGTAGGTGGTGGTAGATATTGGGAAAATGGGGTTGCAGATTATCAGTTTTATTTAATGAAATGGTTGAGACTTCACATCCAGTGGTGCAAATTGCAGAGAGTGGCAGACAATATGCAGCTGCAAGCGTTACATCTTGGTGATCCTTAATAACTCTTTTCTTTTGACTCTTACATTTCATATTGGTGCGCACTGCACTAATGCATTATGCATGCTTTGATTTCCTTTTCTCGCCTTTGACAAGAATCTGAAAAGCCCTTTTCCTGCTCATGGTTTTCTTCAGCTGCAAGCGTTACATCTTGGTGATCTTTAATAACTCTTTTCTTTTGACTCTTACATTGCATATTGGTGCGCACTGCACTAATGCATTATGCATGCTTTGATTTCCTTTTCTCGCCTTTGACAAGAATCTGAAAAGCCCTTTTCCTGCTCATGGTTTTCTTTGTGATCTTTGATGGTCAAGGATTCCAAGATAAAAAGTTAAAAACCCAGAACAAGGATCTCTCAAGATGTAGAGTTCAATAAATTACAAAAAAGGCACTTCTGAAAAAGAGAGAAGACCAAAACCCCTAAACTAATACCAAATCACCAATCAGGATGCTTGCTTTTGGCCTGGGCATTTCTATATCTACAAGCAAACAACTTTGATTGACCGATGAAGGCTTTGTATTTTATCAAGCATCTGGACAGACACAAGAATAAAGAATCCCAACAAGTTCTTTTCCCACCCGAAAATAAAATTCAAGGAAGCAAAATGGTCCTGCAACTGAGATGTATTTGTTTGTTATCTGCCAAAAGAAGGTATTCATTGGTTTAAACGGAAAGGGAAGAGCACATCCCAAGAGAACGAACGATAAGGTACAAAATTTTCTGGGTACGGATGCTAGCAATTGAATTTAATCTTCTTCATTTTCCATTGCTTTCTCAATCCCCGGTCACATGCCTCAAGCGGACAAAGCGCGAATCTTCTCAACACAAAGAGTTGGGTTTTTTAAAGATTTGACTGTTAACTTCGTTTACTTTAATTTGAGAAAATATAAGACTAATAAAAGATCTATTTTTCGGTTTTTTTTTTTTTTTTTTTGGGTGGGTAAATGGTAAAACTGATCATGGGTCAGAGAACCAATTGGGCTTTTTTATTTATTTATTTATTTAAAAAGGAGGACGGTACCTCAATTTTATTGAAAGCTCTTACTTATTGCAAAGGAAAATTGTAGTTACATCCGTGGATACCTGGAGTACAGATAATCAAACAAATCCAAACACAGCCATAAAAAAAACCTAAAACTCCCAACCACAATGCAATATACCTCAAAAGAAAAGAAACCGCATGCATATAAAGTAAACAAACAAATAAATGAAATGTAGCTTACCAGGAAAACACTACGAGATCTGCAAATAAGGAATACCAATTTTATCCATGCGAAGACGACCTCTTAAATTGTTGGGCAATCCATCTCTATCACTTATTCAATCTAGATTTAATCCCCCAGCTCCACTCTTGGCAAGAAGATTAGCCATCGCATTACCTTCTCGAAAAATATGTTTCGCACAGTACTCCATAGAAGCAAAATAAACATGTAGCTCATCCTAAAAATCCTACAAATACCATATATTACAATCACTCCTAGTAATCCAATTCACAATAATTTGGGAGTTAGTCTCAATTTCTATCCTTTAAAACCAAGCTGATAACACCTCTGAACCCCTTCTAGTAAACTTCGTATTTCAGCAAAATTATTAGAGTCCTAACTCAAGAAAACAGAATAAGATGCACACTAATTACCATTATCAGCATGAATAACACCCCTTACTCCTGACGGCCTAAGATTACCAAAACTACTCACATATGTATTGAGTTTGACCTAGCGCAGCCCTGTTGAGGCTTATTCCATCTCACCACACGAACCTTCTTAGGTTTGGGAAGTAAAACCGAAATCTCCAACCGATCTAAAATAGAAACATCCTGATTAGGTAACCTCAAAAGTTTCATTATCTTATGCATAATCTAACGAAGCCATAATTTGATAAGATGCCAAACAAACTCAACTATGTCAACCTTACCTTCAAACCTTACTTTGCAACGCCTCTTCCAACACTTTCAAAAAACTATAGATGGGAGAAGACTAAAACAATGTGTAGCTGAGAAGACTTACCAGCATGACAAAACTACAAATTAATTTGCTTCTGCCAAGTTTGAAAATTACCCATATGCACACCTAATTGAGTTGCATCCAAACACTAAATATGATGAGTAAAATCGTGATTTTTCAAGGCAATAAATTTTAATTTAGAATAATGTTAGATACAATTATGAGTTGTGCAATCGCCACACATTTCTTTTGAAAAAGAGTGAGGTCCACTTTTAAAAAATTAAATTTTCTCGTATGGGTCCTATATGTACTTGCTTTTTCAAAAAAAGTGCACGGTGCTTGCACTTATATGAGTGTAAAGCATAATTTCTCTTATATGAATCTAGTGTCTTAACAGGAGAAAAAAAGTTGTGATTTAGAGTTACAAGTAGGGTTGTATAAAAAAATAAAAAAAGGATACAGTATCGATTTTAATATTTTAAACATTGGTTTAAACGATCTGGACCGGTATATATATTTATAATTTTTTATATTATATATAATTTTTTTATATTATATTATATATTATATGTTAAATTGCTAATTAATATAATATGAAATTCTAATTTTATTATTCAAATATATTAATCTTATAATATAAAATTAATATAACATGTGATATAACATAAAATTAATCTTATAACTTTTAATATAACATTTGGTATAACATATAAATTTTAATTTATAATATAAAATTAATATAAATAAAATTTTAATCTTAAACATAAACATTAAGATTAAGTTATTAATATAAACTTAATTTTGATATCTAAATATCAAGGATAAATACATTTTTGACATAATAAATTATAATATAAATATATATTCTTTTTGTAAATACATTTTTACACATTTGATCATATATACCCATATAAAAAGTCTAGAACTTATATCTATAGTTAAATTAAATACTATACTAGTATGTGTTAGTTGTTGTAAAATAATGTATTTATACTATAATATAACTTGTTAGTTGTCGTAAAATAATGTATTTATACTATAATATAAATAAACTAATAGTTTAGTATTATGTAAACATCATATTATTACTAATATAGATAATCCATAAAAATGAAAAAATCAGAAGTTTCGGTTTCGATAGTGAATCGGTGCGATATCGATTCTTAAATTTTCAAAACTATTATATACCGATTTGGTTCTAAAAAATATACAAAATCAGACCAAATCGAATCAGTTACATCCTTAATTATAACAATAAAAAGAAATAAGTATATAATAATATGTTTTTTTTTTAATCGTGGGAGTTTTT